>NW_022045827.1:2725000-5515000 GCF_003285905.1 Drosophila hydei
TGACCCCGGCCTCACCTTTGGTAATTGTCGTGTCAATTCGTTCTTAGGTCTTGGCTGCGTACGTACATTACAGCTTGGTCTTTGGACAGCGTCTCTCGTGTCAAAATTTTAAACATTGATTATCTGGAGACATATTCAGCAATTAGCAAATCAACTCGAATGCGGCTTGTGGCAGACACTGTGGCACTGAGCTAAGGACCTCTTGCCACACAGTGCCGAATGGAACGGAAACCTCAGCATTTGGATGCTCCATAAATGACAATTACCAAATGTGTCAAAAGCATATACAATCCCTGTGCGTGGGTGTGGCTGTGTGTAAATGTGTTTGTATTCTGTTAAGTTTTAATATGACAGCAAATAGATTGACACCTAAAACATATTTTGATCAGTGCCATATTTGTTATGCAGATGAGACAAACAAAGCGATATTATCCAAGCGGCAGATGGGTTTAGTTAGAGTTTGATTATGGCAAGCTTAGCAACTGCTAAATACAGGCAATATTTATTTTTATTAATATGCGCTATTTATATAGCTTATTAAAGTATTTTTTTATATTTGTCATTTGAAAGCTTCATTGTCAATTAAAGATTTCATAATTCACAACTGCCTCTGTGTAGCTTTTTTTTGATAATTTTCAAGCTACGAATTCCATATATATTTAAATGAAATTCTAGTTACTTATGGACGGGACTATTTCTATAACTAACCAAGTGCTCAGTGCACTATAAAAGCTATCGATGTATAGATGTTTTATAATGTTTATCAGTCCTTTTTTAGCTTCGTATAGATAACTTCATTTTGATACTTTTTCCATAGATTTTTTTAAGTCTGATGAAATTGTTTTGGAGACTGTTTCTTATAACTAATCAAGAGCTTAATGCAATATAAAATTAATGGGATTAGCTACAAATATATTCAGTTTCATACAGCATTTCCTTGGCTCCTTTTTCAGCTTCATGATCTTCTAAATATTTTCTTTGTTATTCATTCCTCTAGGACTTAGTTTTATTCATTTTAAAATAAAATTAACTTGTCTACTATACCAGTCCATGCCACATTACGTAAATTGCTTAATTTTGTTACTTATATTTCAAGACCTTAAAATGCATAAACAATTTCTGCTCAAGAACTCAGGTTCATAAAGTTCCTTCAAGATTAGTCATATATGCTACAAATGCCTTTGCTTATATTTTTCTCATCTTTCTAAATTCTCTCTTTTGATTTGTCACATCGGCAAATTTAGTCTCTGGTTTAGCATTTAAGAAACCTAAATATTTTAAAAATTTTTAACAATGCCTAAGCTTTTCATTTATGTGCTCTGTGCTGCTTTTGCTACACAGCCTTCATCCGTCTTATAAATCTAAGCATATTTTTCATTTAAAGCAATTACCTTAGAAAATATTGCCTCTGACAAGCTCAGGTCGATTATTCTTTTGTTTAAAGCCAATAGGCAGGCAGCATATGAATTCTGTTCATGCATTCGGCTCATTTGCATACCCTAGAGTGTTGCCAGAGCTGGCTAGAAATCGTCGAGCCCATCCCAATGGACATGTTTAACGGCTTCATTTTCCACATCATTTAATGCAAAACAAGTTCTAGGCATGTCCTTTTTTCGCCTCGACCTCTTTGTTTTTGTTTTTGTCACTCAATTTAAATTTATACAGCGAAAAGGGACACAACGCAAAAAGAAATTCGATTGATTTATGGCACACTTCACTTTCAAGTTTCCCGAGCTGTTTGAATCTTTCACTTGTCGAGCGACTGTTCGCAGCTCAGTGATTTTGCATTGTGCAATTACAAAGTGTTAACTAGAAAATGTTAAGTAGATGAATGCCCGAATGCGTGTATTCGAGTGTAACATAACATATGGCAACAACATTTGCCTGCAAACTTAAATTTAAATTCAAATTGCAATTGAGAGTGGCGCTGCGAGTGAACTTGTTTGGGCGGTCGTGACACGAGTCCGCATCTCGTGACTTTGAACGATAACTGGCATATCGGAAAATCAATTTAAGAGAAATTTAGCAGAAACAAAAATCAATATAAATTTATACTTAAATATTAGCCTGTTATAAATAAAATAAAATAAATAAACACTTAATATTGCCTCTATATTCTTCTTTTATTTAGATATTCAGTCTACTCACCAGATATTAATTTTGATTGCATGTTCCGCTATCAACAGCTTTAAAAGACATGAAAAAAAGGAGAAAAAATAATTTAAAGTTAATTTTAATTATATAAAACTGAATTTGATGTATTTCTACAATAATCAGAAGCTTTAGCGAAAAATACCGATAAATTTGTGTATCGATAACATTATTTGACAACATAATTCAAAAACACTTTAAGAGTTTTTAATTTATTTATAAACTTCGCTGCTAATATGCTAGTGAACCGATAACAGTTATAGAATTCCAAAAATCGATTTTAATCTAAGTCAATAAAAAGGATAAAATAGTAATTTTTTAGGATTATTGGCAAAACAAACGAAGAAAAAATTTTAAAATTAAATACACATTATTTGGTAATTCGTATCTATATAGAAAATAATCTTTATAGACATCAATATCGCTATCTTCATAAGTCATTGCGGCTATACGATAAATTACCATTGTTCACAATCAACAACAATGGTCAGTAGATACTTTTATTAAAAGCAAAATACAAAAAAAATAATTGAATAAATAACAAGTATGCTAAATAAATATCTATATCAATTTAAAATTAAAAAAATTATATTACTAAAATTTTTTTTTAAATTTCTGACCCCAGCTCTTGTCGCGACATTTGGCGAACTTTGACACATGGCACAGATGTCATTTGGTTTTGCAAAAAAACTTGTTCAATAATTCAGTTTGAATGTGTGTGAATAAGTGTATGTCCGTGTGTGTGAGTGTGTCTTTCCCACTGTGTGCATGTGTGCCTGGGACGCTTCTGCAAACATACACACACACACTCGCACACTGACAAGCATTAAAATTGACAACACGCAAATGGCTCATTAGCCGCACCTTGAATAGGAGATGGAAACCCCTCCACTTGAAGCTCCTCGCTACTCGGCAAATTCGCGCTGGCAATTAATAAACTTTACAGCTCATTATTAAGCATTATTGTCTTTCAACGTCCGGCCTGAACGAGCTATGCGGCCTAAATTGCAGTTTTGCCAACTTTTGCAACCACTTGGTGGCTGAGTCGCCGCTGCTGCTGGTGCTGCTTGTGGCTCCTGCCTTGGCTAATTGCCGCACAAGCGGCGACTCCATATTAGTTGCAGTAATAATTCATTTTGACTCATCTTCGCGTCAATTAAAAAGTAACATGTCGGCTATCACCTTTCGATCTGTGATGATGAGTAAATTGCATGCATGTTGATAACGCTTCACTTGCCAACGCTGCCATCGAGTCTACCTCGAACAAACCACAATGTGTGCAGTTAGTTCTTCTTAAGCCACATTTGTTATTTTGCCTCTCAACATTGTCATTGTCGTTGCTCTCTGCCTCAAGACAATCGACAAAAGGCGCTCGACTCGTGTAGTCAACTGCAGCTTTCAACACGCTGATTTCACTTTTTAGATTGGAATTTCATAGATATCATATTCATTGTTACCTTGACTTAAGTATAATTTGTGACTAAAACAAATAAAAAAAATAAATAAAATCAAATAAAAATAAAAATAAATAAATATTTAAATAAATAAATAAAATAAAAATAAAATAAAAAATATAAAATAAATAAATGAATTAATTTAAAGCAGAAAACAAAAGAAATTTGCAATCGGTCGCCAAACTGTAAGTCTCAAAGAGACAGCCTCTGTAGTAACTTAACTGATAATAAAGCTAGTGTATCTTAGCGTATTTGCTTCTCTACATGAGTATATATTCCAAATATCAAATAATGTTTCAGGCAAAGTCTTAACACTTAATGGGACTAATCTACCAAGCAGTATAAATTACAAACTTTAATTCTCAAGATTCTGGTGAAATGGTTTGAATATTGCACAAAACTAATTTACGTTTTAAACGTCGCAAAAGCTGTCTACATTTTCAATAAGATATTTGAATTTAAAATAGGATATCAGCGAATAGGAAAGCATTCATTTTGATTACATGAAAATTGTGATCAAACTATTGTCTAGCTTATTCAAGCGGAACTCATATATTTATTGCAATTTCAATTATTTAATGTTAATTACAAAAGTCACATTCGTGGCACATGTTCGCTGATCAAGTTAATGCCAGCAAAACAATATTGCTAAATGTTTTAACACATGTTCAAAGACCTGTATCAACAACATGGATAGAAGCTCGTACAGCGGATGCAAATCTAATGCCAAATGTTGAAAAAGTCACGTTTTTTTGTTCAATGACGGATAAAACATAGTGTGCCCAGGCACGTTAGTTAGCCAAAAGTTAAATAAATAAAAGTAGGCCAAGAAAACATACGGAATTATCTAACCAAGAACTTGTTAAAGCTCTTGGACTTTAACTCACGGATTTGTCTTTGTCCCACTGAAACTGATTTCAAACTTGACTGACTTTCCGAGAGAAGCAGTCAAAAGTCATTGAAGCGTGCATAGCGATTTACCCCGTTAATGAGACCATAGATAACGGAACCCAAAGCAAAACAACACAAAACAAAAAACCTAAACAGAGTAAAATAAACTGTCAACTTGGCCAAACAGCAGCCGGCCAAACAAAGAGTCAAGAGGCGCGCACACTGATTAAGTCAACCCTAACAAATAGAGTTGCGTACGGCTGGGAAAGAGGCGCAGACAAAGAGTTGAGGCCGCCCCTTTGGTTAACCCTCGGCAAATCGGCATCGGCGACGGCGGCGGCGGCAGCAGCAGCCATTGAAAAGGGGTAAAATGTGCGAAATATCACAACTTGGCACTCGGCAAAACTGCGTCACAAACAACAACAACAACAACAGAAGCAACCACTGAAAGACAACAAAAACCAAATGAACAACGCAGCAGTTACGCCGGATTAACAACCCCTCGAGCCGCAACTCGGGCACGGGCTTCGATGCAATGAGCGCAATTTATAAAATTGTTACGCTTAATAAATTAAAATTTCATTTTGAAGTATTGGCCGTGAAATTGAGCTCAGCTCGAGGCAAAGTAAAGGCTGGGATGAGGGCGTAGATGGCAGCTACTTATTTATACCAAAAACAAATTAGACTAAGTTACTTTTAAGTTCAATTCAATTATTGGACTAGGGTTAGGGCAGAAATTAAAGGCACTTAAACAATGAGAATGTGAGATGGTATTTTAAAAGCTGGTACAGATGTAAGAATACGATGCAGATATAAATACGTATATACAAATATCCATGATTAAGATGGCCTATTGAAATACATTTTTAAAAATCTGTTGATATTTCTAAAACAAAATTAAATTAAAATAAATAAAATTTAGTTGAAAATCAACAGATTAAAGAGCATATATTGTTTAAGTATATGAAATAGAAATAGAAATAGAGTAGAGAAAAATGAAATATGACATAAAAATGTTGACAGAAGAATATTTTGAATGAAATAATTTTAAATATATGAAATTTGCAATTATAAAATTTTTTTTATAAATAAATATATAATAATATAATTCTTATTATAAGCCAAAGTTTGCAAAAATAGTTTATTACAAAGTGCTAAATAAATTAAAATCGTCATAACAAAAATAATAATAATAGGCTTAATCAAAGACCCTTTGCATTAAAAACTGGTTACAAACAAATTCTTGAATCTAGTTAATAGAATTACACTGCCTAATCGATAGGTAAATATACATAAATCGAATCGCAGAACTTAATTGTTGCATTGCCATTAAAACGTAGTCTCCAGAACTATTTACTAACTCTATCCCGTATGAAATACTATCTTTATCCTATAAAATCCAACAACTATAACAAAGACCTTTTCAGAGCTGATAGCTGATAGCTTCAAATATTTAATAATTACTTGAATAAATTTTCTATATACCTGGCCTTTAAGCCAATCACAATTATAGCAGAATATGTTGAGCTGAAACATTTTAATTCATTTTTAATAAGTTTTTCTATAAATTGTTGCCGATTGCTTGGCCAGCTGCCCACATTAGATCAAAAATCATTGCTGGCGGCAAGCAACAAAAGCAGTCTGCACAAAAAACTTAAAATAAAATAAAAATTAAGCCGAAAAATCAAAAATCTTAGCCGACAGACACACGCAAAGCTCGTGGTTTGGGCCAAAAAAATATTAAGAAAAAAATAAATTCTAATCAAACATTTTCTCACCTCAGTCTGAGCTGGGTTTGAGTTGTTGCTGCTGTTTGTTGTTTTTGTTGTTGCTCTTAGCCTTTTGCCTTTAGTGTTGTGGGCGTGTTCGCTGCTGAACGTTCTGTCGGCGTCATCGGCAGCGGCAACATTTCTGTGTTCTTCACATGTTTTTTCTGTTTTTATTTTTTCCTTTAGCTGCAGCCGCTTTCAAGTTGAATTCTTGTTGTTGTTGCTGTTGCTCCGACATGTGAGAATTTGCCGTAAATCAACCTGTTGCATGTTGTTGTTGTTGCCAGTTGCCTGTTGCCTGTTGCCGCACACAGTTTTCGGCGTCAGCCACTTGGCTTATGAAGTGCCACAGAGAAACAGGTTAATCGATTTTAAATCGGTTTTGATGTTGTTTTGATCGCTGCCTCTTGCAAGTGTCTGTGTGTGTGTCCACATGTGTGTGTGTGTGAGTGGCACTGCTCTAGTTATCTAGTTTTTGACGTTTGAACTTGATTACAGGTGATTTTAATAATGATGTGTCTGCGTCTACCTGAAAACGCAGCAGTAAAAACAGTTCATTAAATGGAAACTCAAGTCAAGATGCGTCTCTTTAATCCTGTTCAGTAAGCTTCATATGCCAGCTGGCCAATTAACTAGCTGCTAAATGCGTTACATATTCATTTGTGTGCCAAATGAATGGTTTCTACATGGCTGCAAAACCAAAATAGCTACGCAGAGCACTCATCGTTTAACTGGATTGCAACTTACTCAAGTGCAGTCGGGCCCCAGCCCCAAACAATTGAACTTTCTGTTTTTTTTTCAAGGTTAACTCATTGAAAGGCTGCACAGAATTTTATATGCAAAACGTTTACGAAGACGCCACAAAAAGGAAATAAAGAGTCTGGACTTTTGACATCTCGAGAGAGCACATGACCGCACTATCGAAAGGAAGAGCAGAAGCTAGGATAAATAGGGAGCAAAATTTTCTAATATAGAGAAAAATATGAAAATTTGAATAGAAAACTTTTCTGCTCTGTCATAAGAAGAAATTGAAAACTTTCGTGAGCTCGGAAGGGGAGAGCAAAAAAAGTATGCAAAGAATTGCATAACGTGATTAGCTTTAATATCAACTGTATGATTAATTATGAATTGCACTTTAATAATTATAATGTTAAGAGTTGTTTAAGATACTAAAACAGATCGCAAGTATCATGAAGATACTCAAGCTTTACATTTCATATACCCAATTGGAATCTTTACTAATTATTGATTAAAAATAAATAATAAATAATAAATAAAAATAAATAAATATAAATAATAAATAGAAATAAATAATAATAATATAATAATAATAGTAAATAATTAATAAAAATAAAATATGTATATATATAACCTATACCGTATCAAATTTGATTTGTTTTTAAGAAATCTCTCAGCTTTTTTTTTATGGTAAGAGAGTGAATTTATAGACCTTAACAAAACTTATTCATTTAAACCTAAAGACTTTACAGATAAATCACTTTTACATAGCATACTTATAGCAAAGTTATTTCCGATTCAGATTCATTTACTGAACTCTGTTAACTTTTTTTACATTGTCATTTCAAATTGAATTAGTAATTATACCTTCAGTATAATTCAATCAGTATTTCATTACCTATTTCATTATTAAACGAGTATTTTACAGTTCATTGTTTATAATTTATACTTCTTAATTACGTCAACATAATTGAAATATTGATAGATAGATGATGAATTAAACCTTTGTAGCCAAGAGCTCAGTGATTAGTCTATATGTCTTCATAATCTATGATCCATGATCCATGATCCATGATATAATTCAAAATCTTGTATTATTATATAGTTCGTTACATAGATCTACAATCTATGATACATGATCCATGATATAATTTAAAATCTTGTATTATATAGTTCGTTACATAGATCAAAATCATTTAATTACAAATCCAAAACATTTATCTTGAGAGCAGAACCACTCAATTACCCACATAATCCAAAGTGCAGCAACATAATTTTCCGCAAACATAAGAAAACTAACAGAGCGAAGTTAGGTAAAGTGTGTGAAGAACAAGAATAAAGCAAAGTAGCACAACAAATAGTGTGAGGGGGAGGGTGGAGGAGGAGGTGGCTACTCACAGAGTTGGGGTTAGCACAAGATGATTTATTTGCGAACTCGTCTGTTTGGTTCCACTCGAATGACAAACGCAACGAAGATGTTGATGACGATGTTGGAGATGATAATGACGTTGCGCTGCAATGAAGTTGGCAATGAAGTACTTAAAAGTGCTGTAATTGCAGGAGCCAAGCCAAGAAACAACTGGGATAGCAGGAAGTATGCGCGCGTCCGCATATCATTCAACTAGATGGAAAGCAGCATTGGCGGCGAAGTGGGGGACTGACGGGGCACTGAGCTACCAGATCTGTAGCACAGAGTGCTGCCAGTGCGCGTCAAATGATGAATTACAAGCGGAAGAGAGACATTTCAGTGGCAGTAGCAAATGAAATTGAGAATCTGTGGCAGGCTCAAGTGTTTCTTTACTTTTTAGTGCCCACTGACAGGCACAGAGTGTCTCTGTGTGTGTGTGTGTGTGTTTGTTGTGCACACACTAATTACCTAGTTAAACTGTCAAATTGACAGATGACAGTTTTGTCTGCTGCCGCGTTAACCAAGTAACATTTTCCCCGTCAGTTTGTGCAACGCGCTGTGGCAACCTTTTATTTTGCCTCGCTCACCCCTTTTCCTTTTGTTTTTCTTCTGTTTTGCATATTTGCAACATTTTTATTTGTCATGCGCTTAAATAACGCAGCCAGCCCCCATTTCTGTCAAAATGCAGTCCGACTCTCAAGGCAAATATCATAATTAACAATTTCGACAACAGAGACGCGAGAACTTCTTAGAAATGCCGCCACAAGAATTGGCTTTCCTTTTACTCTATCTGTGCGAGAATTACAATGTTTTTATATGATAAAGATAATGTTATATAGATACTGTAATCTTAAATAATAATAATATAAAGTTAAGTTATATTCTATCAGTATCTAGTGCAACAGTTGCCTAAACTTTCATATTGATATGATATGATATATATGATAAAGTTAGTTAAAGAGTTAAGAGTCGCCTAGGTCTAACCCACGGTAGTAAATTTTTATAACAATCTCTACTCAGCGAAACTCCTCATTTAAACTATTTCATTTCAATATTTCTTTTCAATATTTTTCCTAAATAATCTTATATTTCTTATATTTCTTTAAAATGTTTACTGAAATTTAATAGTTTTTCGCAAATATTACCCACAATTATTTATAAATTAAAGAATGAAAAATATAAAAAGGAAATTATTGTAATTTCTTTTTATATACAATCTAAATTATCTGTTTAAGCGTTAATTAAAAATTATTTATATTTTATATAACACCTTATAATATATATATATATATATATATATATATATAGAAGTTAAATTTAGGAATTTATTGAGCTCTAAAACGCACACAACGCTCATTAACAACATCTCTATATTTGATATATTTTACAAATATTTTTCATAATTTTCTTCTCAAACATTACAGTTGCCAGTCTCCGTAAGTAACAGCATCAATAGTCTCTGCACCCTACAACAGCTCTTAAATATGTTCAGGCAGCGCATTTAACATTCGACTCAACATAACTGCTTCATCTCATATTTGTCGCAAATATCTGTTTGGCCTGCCCCTGGCACAAAATATGCCTGAACCGCTCCGCTTTAGGCAAAGCCCCTCCCTTGATCATGTCTGGGCATTTCGCCGACAAGTGCGCGCTATTTGAGTATTAATTATGCAAACGTGTGAAACATTTTAATTGGGTGCAAAGCAGCAGCAGCAGCAGCAGCAACAGTCGTCGTCTAACAAGTTGCCTGCCAATGCAAATTTTCTTTCAATTATATTTCCACATTTTCAGCTTCTATTTTTTTGCAGTGCTACGCTCGACATGTAATTGCGCGCTTTCCTAGCCACAATTAAACTGTCATAGACATGACGCAGCAATATGACGTCGCAATTATAGCTGTCACTTTTGACAGCACATATGCGTCCTCCTCCCCTCGCCTCATATAGCCCCTTGCCACATGCAGTATTTATGATGAGTTCTCCAAGAGCTCAGTGCATTGATTGCATTTGCCATATTTCTAATCATCAACAGGCGGCTGGGGGACCACCCAGCAAATTTCTCTGAATTTATGTATCCATTTCCAAGAGTTTGCATGTTAAAGTATATTCAAGAGTGAAAATTGGCAACGTTGCTTTTGCTTGAAATTGAGCTGTAGTTGCTTAGTAGAGAACTACTGGAATAGTTAACTAAAACAAATGCATTTTTTATTACGATATCAATAATTTTAGTCTTAGTAGAAATTGGCGAAAAGTGGCAACAATGCTTTAAGCACTGAAAATATATATTCAGATAGGTAGATATGTAAGGCTGGGATATTTTGCAAATAAGACAGAAAAGTTGAATATATAAATATATAATATAGAAAAGAATGATCTAAAGATATAAAATACATAGATAAATAGAGACATATATAGATATAATTAACTTCAATGAATTCCTAAGAAAATTGGCAACGTCGCCCATTAAGAAAATATATAAATATATCTCTTTCACTTTAGTTAAACATTGTTTAAATACACAATTTTCATTCCTCGTCCATAATTTCTATTGAAATCTGACAACAGCGCAAGCAACAGTGTTGCCAGATCTAAATTTATGCAGTTCGATCGTGTTGCCAAGCCGCGATTTATAGCCAAACATTAATAAGCTGTCAACACGTGCGTTAGACCCGAAAATATGTGAAAACAGTGCAAAACTCAAAAGGAGAACATCGAAGTCGAAGTCGAAGTCGCAGTCGAAGGTCTTTGGGATGCTGTTTTCAATTTCACTTAACAAACTGCATACAAGCTGAACGCTAATGATGACCCATAATTTTTGGCCAACACAAAGAAATTTGACAGTTTTATATGCGCTTTTAATGCCAGAGAGTTTCGTTTTTATTCTTCACCTTTCGGAGAGCAAGAGCCCTACGACGGCTTTACCTGGCCCCAGTACAGATAAGTTTGTATGTATGTATATATGTTTGTGTTAGTCAAATGTGTTTTGGGCTTTACCCTCGTTAATATTTTGATCGATCGTTCGACATGCAAAACAGCCAACTGCAAAATTCGATGCGATGACCGTTTGCCCAGTGTCGATCCGTAGACACGTTTTTATTAATTTTTTGTTTGACTTTTGCTTTATGGCGTGTTCATTGTGGCACCACAGTCAAATGTCAGAGTGGTGTTTGCCCGCACCAACAGGTCTGCTGGCTTCTCCCCCAATACTCTGCTGCAGTTATTTAAACTGATTACAGTGCCTTGTGCTCGGGCCCAGCAGGTGGCTTTCAATGTGCCTCAGCTTCGATCCTCGCAGTTACGTTGGAGTCGCTTCGTCTGCCTGGGTCACATTGAAAAAGCACCTCGTCTGCTGACAAGAATAAGAATCTTAAACGAGGCGACATTCCGCGTCTGGCAACGCCCACGCAGAGTTGAACAACTTCAACAACTTATTTTGAATTTCAGTCGGGCTATAATTGTGCATGGCTAATACAGCTAGCCACACCCCATTACCTTTAATCATAATAAAAACATCAACGTTCGAAATTTACAAGCTGCCCTCGGCTATGCGGCAAGTGTTGCAACCCCTTTTTTCGTTGCAGAGGAAGAAGAGCAATAATAATAAAAGAGTTGCTGTCGCTCTTCTTCTAGGCTTAAATGCAACAATTTTATTTGTAAGTGCAACGCATGCAACAAAGCTCGACACAACACAAGACAATGTGGTTACACTGAGAGAAATCTGACATTAACTAAAGGATTTTGCTCTAAAGCTAGCTGAACTAGTTCCACTAGAAACAAAAGTTGAACTAGTTTCTAAAAGAGATTTCGTTGAACTTGATTTTAAATAACCTATTTCGGAAATTGAAATTTAAACTTGTTACACTATGAACTATTGTTAAACTAGTTCCAGAGTGGAACCCTGATGAACTAGACATGTTAAAAACTATTAATTAATCACTACGAGCTGTTTGCAAAAAATAACTCAGAGTGAAATAATGAACAAGTCACCATGAACTATCGAACCAGTTTACTAACGAACTAGTTCAACATAAATTATATTATGAGTATTATTGTATAATACTATTGTTAAGCATATTTCACAACGAACTATTGAACCAGTTCAGAACGAATTATGGAACCAGCTCATTACTAAATAAGACAGCATTCATTGAAATAGTTTTACTATGACCTATAGCTAAAATATAGCATCTCTATGAACTGATGAACCAGTTCCTTATGAATTATTAACGCGGTTTGAGTGTGATCGATTGTTGTCATTAACTATTGAACTAGTTCACTTGGTTCCTAACGTCGAATCTGTTTTTCTCTATTTTTGAACAAGGCTGTGGTGGAACCAGTTTCATTGTGAACTATAGTTGAACTTATTTGACTACAAATTATATCGATAAACTACGAACTATTAAACCAGTTGATTATGAACCAGTTTCTTGTTCACATAGACACAAGTATTATAATTAATAAGCCGTAGATACGCTCTACTTTTTATTGTTTTTATTTGCAATCATTATTTTTTTCAGTGTCATCCACACGCTTGCCAGTAGCTGTCAACCCAACGTCTCGCCGGCCCGTCTGTCTGTCGGTCTGTCTGGCGCTCGGTCGGTCGGTCTGGCTCTCCGTCTGTCAGTTGGTCTGTCAGAAATTGCCAACATGCCAGAGATTACCAACTGTCAGTTGAATGTCATGCCAATGGAACATGCCATCAACTGAAGTGTTGAACTAATTTAGCAGCTGTTGAAAAAAGTCAGAGAGAGAGAGAGAGAGAGAGAGAGAGAGAGAGAGAGAGAGCGAGAGAGATATGTATATGCCAGCATGGCGTATGGATAATAACAAAGAAATTGAAATTTACAAAAAAAAAAAACTTAAACACAATGCAAAAATGTATGAAAAAATTGCGGCGGCTGCAATTAAAATGTTCGCGTTGCCGCATTGTACAGTGAACACTGGCCACATGCGAAATGCGAATGATTGCAAGACAATTAGCTGCACATTAAAAGCATACGATAATTATGGCGTGCAAAAAAAAAAAGAAACAATAAACTGAGCATCATCACGATGTTGACCAGCCCACGCTATTACCATGAACCATCTTGCTGGCCAAGTTGGCAACGTCTGGTAGTCAAATGAAATCAACGTGACGACGTATCCGTTGATATATGCTCGATCCAGCTAGGAGGCTAAGCGGCTTGGAGTGGCGTCGACTTGGAGGCGACTTTGTGGGCAACTCAAGCAACGGTGTTGATGGTCGTGTAATTAGAAAATGTTGTGCATAATTGGAATTGTAAATGAGCTGAGCTGAAATGCGATGGCCAAGACAAAAGCCAGAGCTCAAGACAAAAACAAAAGCAAAAGCAAAAGCGTTGCCAGCAGCCGCTCAGGAAGTCGGCAATCTCGTTGCGCTTTCCACTAGTCGCTGCCTCTTTTTACCTCCCTCCCAGTCCCCTACCCTTCCGTTTTCGTCCCGTGCGTCACTTTAAACCCGCGTTATAGCCATGTTCGTGTTTGCGTTATTTCAAATGTAAATCGTAAGTTGAACTAATATTTTTATACTCTTTATATAGACTGAGTGTGTTACAAATTGAAGATGAAATGTGCTGGCAAAACTGGAAAATTCCCATAAATAAATGTCCATATCTATAAGAACTCTGTTCAATTATAATTGTATACTTTTTTATAATTTTAGTAAATATAAACAAAACCTAAATAAAATGTGCTGTAAACGAAAATTTTATAATAAATAATTGAAATTTAAATTTTTACATGATTTCAACTCTTTACATAACTTTTTCCACATCAAAAGCTTTCTAAATATTCAGAGAATATCTACATTTATCACGTGATGGAACCGTTCTATTGAAACCACATCTATAGTAGTTCTAGGCTAGAGTATTTAAGCTTCGTCTTATCACACTCAACTGTTTATTTTTATTTTGTCTTGTTTCACTTTTGTTTCAGTTGCTGATTTTTATCTGCAGTTAAAAGTATTTGTTGTCTGCATTGATGTTTGCTGTATGTAAACGTTGATTTTAATGATGTGCCACGCCACAGCGCCAACTGAATGCCTGTGCCCCACTCTCTCCGTGCCCATGGTAAACTGTCTTGCAGCTCGTATTAGCCAGTGGCTAACATGTGGATAACTCAAGCATTTTATTAGCCGTTGAATGAAATGACCAACTCCGGTTGACTAACTTGGTTAAGTTGATTGTCTGACATGGCTGTGGATAGCTGCCAGATACCAGCTACACAGCAACACAGCTATACGGATTTAATAAACAGATACAAGATACAGATACATTCATAGTTTTAGATACGTCAGTGGGTTAGATGCTCGCTTGGCCAGTTTTGTTTCAAGCTGCTCGATGCTCGTTGCCTGCCTGCCTTTGCACATTAATTCGATTTGAAATTAAACCGAACATGATTTTAAATGTTGAATTTTAACGTTTTAATCGTCGCGTTTATATTGCCATAAAATACAGCACAAGAAGTTGAGCTGAGAAAACCTCAAACTGAAAAAAACAAATTCAAAAACTGTTCGTGTTACACGCGCCTTTTCAAAATAGATTTCTAGAGAAACCAAAAAGTTCTATTTGATGTGGGGCGTTGCCATGACGGAAGGTTGCGCCAACTTGACGATGAGCAATCGTCAGCAGCTTAAATTTAGGCTTAAGTTTAGGGCTCACTCAAAAGAAATAGGTAAACGAAATGTAGGAATAGAAATTCATATGCATAATTTAAATTATGAGGAAACAAATCTGCGAAAATAATTGAGAAACATCAATTTTGAAAGTGAGAGAAAAACTTGTTGCAGTTAACTTTTCTTATTTTATATTTTGTTTTAGGGAAGTAACGTTTAAGAAGAATAATTAAGGATGTATTTAAAGAAAGTAACTCAAAGAAGACAGATATATATCGAGATTTAGGAAAAGATTGAAAGACAGACAGAGAAAGAGACAGCGAGAGAGCAGACTAATAAACCAAAGAATTTAGAAAGATGAAAAAATGTAGAGAAAAATTTGACATAGAAAAAATAAATATTCATATATTTATCTACTAAAATATATCAAAAAGAAATATGAAAAATAAAGAGAGCAATACAATATTAAAATATTATAGGAACATAAACTCGCGAAACAGATTTACCGCATATATATAAAGAGATATACAGACTACGACTTTTGAGCTATATATTCGAAACTTTTAATAGTATTTATCAGATTTTAAAAAAAATACTATTTATAATACAAAGCACACATATTTTTGCAAAAAAAAAAAGATATTGTATTTCCTGACCTTTAAACTTAACATCTACAATTTTTATAGATCGCAGATGATGCACGAGTTATGCATGAAAAATTGAGTTTTTTTACAGCTCATAAATTAAACGGACACCTGTAAAATGAGTTTAATGTCGTACCAAATACCAAACGAAATATCAATGCGACTGCAGCACAGAAAATTTAGAGGCGGAGCTGTATTGGGCTATAAAAGCAAAAGCCGATTTAGGAAAACAGTTACATGCTACGATCGGGGCAAGAAAAAGAACAAAATGCATTTTTATGGTGCAGCGAGCGTTTTGTTGAACATATCATTAAAATATCAAAGTTTATCACCTTGTGCCACACAGGCACTCATAGAAGATCTTAAGATCAGACACACACACACACACAAAGATAGACGTTTGTAACACACGTCGAGTCGACTTAATCCGTTCATTAGGTTTACGGGCATAAGCTCATGTTGTTTAGTGAGGCGTTAGAAACGAGTATAACAATAGAACCCTTTGGATCGTAGGGTACAGGTACAGGGGTACAGGGTATCTCTTGGTCAAAATGCATTCACAATCACGTGGACAATGGCACACTGAGAGTTGACAGCATGACAGCAGTTTCTTCCTCCTCGTCTCTTCTGGTTTTGTTGACTGTCAAAGGCTGCGCGCATAATATTTTGACATTTTTAGTATCGCTTATGAAATGCGGCAAAGAATTTCAGTTTGATCAAAGTCAAAATTCAAATCAAAACTCTTTGAGTTTAATTAAATTCTAATTTATTGTAATTTATCGCAGCTTAAAGTGTATTTTCATGTTTCACAAACAAGAAAATTATGCCGTGATTTGCGTATTTATTTGATTCGATTCGATGCTATTTGATTTGTTTTTTTTTTTGATTATTTTGATTTTTTAAACAAATTAACACTTTATATTTTTGTTAAATCAAAAAAAAAAAATATATATGTATAGATATAAGAAAAAATTGGTCAATTGGCGCGTAAGCGGCTTAAAGCTTCATATTGAACGCTTGCTGAGAGTTTCGACTTTTGTAAGCAGCTTAAAATGTTTTTTTTTTTCCATATAAATTTGACATGTGAACGATCCAGTTGAACAATAGTTATCACAATATTATGACTTGATTATGTGGAAAGACTAATTTTTATTTGTTTAAGAACTTTTTTGTCTAAGCAAAACAGAAATCAAAATACTGTTGCTGCTCTGTATTATGTGTTAAATCGAGTATCAAGGTCATAAGACCTTTCACTTGTTATTGGCCCAGCTGCCGGCTGCTGGCTGATGGGAGTTTTGTGTATTATTTATTTGTTAGTTAGCGGAACAAGTCAGCGAATGGACACAATAGCTGGACGGCTTAAAGCCATAAACCTTTAAATTTGTATGGGAGCGCAATCCAAATATAGTTTAATAACTTATTAAAAACGCTAAGAGTTAACAAATTTGACTAAGAGCCAACATTGAAAAGTTAAAGCTGGTTTACCAATAGCTATATATATATGACAGTATTTAGATTGAAATCTGAATAAGATTGGACTCTAGACAATATAGACTACGTAACAACGGACTTAGTTCAATTTTGAATCGTCTGCAGTTTGTCTAAACTCCTCTTAACTCTTCTATTACGCTACAGGGTATAAAAATGGAGATAAGCTGCGTACCCAATTTTTAAAACGATTTGAGGCACTTACCAAAATAAAAAGACAACCAAATTGAGTGCGTGCGGGGAAAACGAGAAAACGAGTGTAACCCAAACAAAGTCAAGTCAGAGCCAACTTCTGTGGGCCACACACACACACCCACCCACTCGCTCCCCGAGCCAATTAAACGCGCGTTATCTGCGCCAAATTTTAAAGCGTTGATACATAAATCCTTTTCGTTAAGCCCCGCAGCGTTCTTGACAGCCAAGGCACATGCTAACATGCCATTTTCCGCACCCAGAAAAAAAACCAACTTCACCCCTACTCAAAAGGCTGGCTCGTTCCATCTCGCTCTCTCAAGGACCAACGCCCGACGCATGCTTAAAAAAAAAGAAGTCGCGCGAAACTTTTTCGAAAGAGTTTTTCCTCTTGGGGCGCCAACGACGCGTTCCCTTAAGGATAAGCCAGCAGGACGACGATGCGTAGCAAATCCTTCTATCTCTACCTCTTCCCCTCTCCCCCTCTCTCTCTCTCACTCTCTCTCCCTCTCTCTCTGTGTGCGACTAGATGTATTTTAAAATTCAACTGTGGCTTAGCATGCGCATCATAAAATAAATTTTAAGCGCAAGTGGCGCCATTAAGTCTGCTTTTAACTTTTTTGCACCCACTACGCGGCTGAGGCGATTTCATAGAGGATACCAAATGGCTTATTTTGGTGCCGTGGCCCAGGGGTGGGGAATAAAGCAGCGTTTGGGTTGCCCGCTTGCTGTTGGCATATAATGTGTAAAAAGTTTATCAAAACCCTTTCCACACCCAAAAAGCGTAAACGATATAAACATATACTCTATATACATTTATCAGTATATACATACGAGAGCCAGAAACGTTAGGGTGCCTCCAGATACCAAATAGAGACTAAATATTGTTCTTAGAAATTTTTAATAATATTTTATTATTATTATATTATTATTTTTGGTAACTCAAACTTGAGTTTATTTATGACATTATTTAAGTTTAATATCTGTCTAATAATGTAATTTTCGTTCATTTTTTTGTAGTATGATATCGCACTAAGTGGGATTTGAACCCTAAGTCATGACGTGTCCAAACGTAGCAATAACATGAACTGAACTTGGCTTCTTCTATTTTGTCTTCTGACTATATATTTTTTGCCATTTTTTCACTCTAAGACTACTATCCATTAACCTCCATCTTTTCCTCCCAATGAGATCAGTAAAAAAAAAATTAACTATATAAAACACATAACTTTTCTTATGTTACATCCGAAAACTTAGCGTGAATATCTCTAATTATTTTAACTGTTAAAGAAGCATAAAAACTCATCTAGAAAACCTCTGGAATAATTCTTTTTATGCTATCACAACACATAATTCAAGTAACTGCGATTTCTCCTTTAAGCTTCTTGAGCCACCCTGCTCTTACGAGTCCTGTCCTGTATCCCGTTGAGCCAAACAAAATGGCGGCACAACATAACACAACATCTTTTCCAGCTTTTATATTTTCCTTGCTTTATTTTTCATCTCTTTTTTTTGCGCCACAAAACTTTTCGACGCGCTCTTTTACAAATTACCAACAACTTTGGAACGTTGTTTTTACGATCCGATTGTGCGCTGATGTGTGGTTGTGGGTGTTTCAGCGTCTGTATGTACACATATGTGCTCAAAGGTGCGTGTGTGTGCACAGACATATACCTAAACGCTAATGCATATATATTTTAGTTGCTTTGAAGCTGCAGTTGAATCGCCCCGCGGAAATGCCATAAAGAGTCCATAATTGAATTTAATTTCCATTCACGTTTTTCGCCAAACAAAAAAAGAAACAATTTTAATTAAATTTTCTGCACACACAAATAAAGCCATTGCCGGCAGCGAAAAACAAAGACTTATGGAGCGCTTTTAAAAGGCTTTTAAGAGCCAGAAATTTGACATTTATATTGACAAGCAATAATAGACAACATAACTAAGCAAATTGCTGGCCAGGCAAGAGATGTGTAAACCCGCAAATCGGAAGCCGCGAATCGTGGCGGCAAATCTGGCAACTGAGAAACCCTTGAGGTGCTGCGTCTTGCAAAATATACCAAGCTGAGGTGAGAGTCATTGAGTACTCGACTTGTAAATGCCATATAGAAATAGTAAGAAAACTAAATGTATATCGATATTTATCGATTAATGAGTAACTGAAAAGTTGTCTATAAATAAATTAATTAAATGCAGCAAGTGCTATTTTATTTATTTGCGAAAACTTGTATTAGCTCATTTATATTTCCTAATTTTCGATATTTACGATTTGAAGTACGATATTTATCGATGAGTAAACTTATTTGATATAGATCAAATTCAAATAAGTTGCTTACTGATCTCTCCACAAGCTACGATATTTTAAAATTATAAAAACAAAAAATGTTATATTATATTTTAATCGATTATCCCAGTTGTCGAATTTATTACAACATTTTTCTGATTAGGATCTGCTTCTACTTGTAAAACTTGAGCCTAGTTAATTATGTATTATCATCTTCTTCACTGTTTAAGATCTCAAGGACCAGACAAGCAAAGCAAAACTGTTCATTTTTTGAGTGCACTGTACCTTTGAACATGGTGTACTGCCACACACAACTCAATCAAGCCCACACATTACACATGTGTACAGGGTATTTAAGGAAAACCAGTAGCCAAAAGATATGCAGACAGTATCAAAAACCAAGTGAGGCGAGACCGGGCCAAGTCAGGCCAGGCAAAGGCCAGACGGTCTGCGCCCGCTATGGAGAACAGGCATGCCCGTCTGTACATTTACTCATAAATCTTTTTGGCGGGCATTTTCACCAAGGCAGCGCCGAAATGACAATTGTGTCAGCTACTGTGTGGAGTGCATGGCCCATGGGTGTAAATAGGCGGCGTCGCTTAGAAGTGCAACAAATCTATGAAAATAAATTAAATTTATGGAAAGTACAATTTCTACATTTTTCAGTTGTTATTCACATTTGCATATTGCTAAGATTGAACAGCTCGAGGGGGTCATCAAGCGTGGCCTAGGCAATCATAATTAACCAACAAAAGCGTAACAAAAGTGTCTGCAACAGCAGCAACAACTGGTGAATCTATAGTCCAGGAACTGCAGTCGACAATTATGCGGCATGGGGCAAAGAGAAAAGAGCGACAGAGAGAGAGAGAGAGTGAGCGGAAGACTGACGGGGCGGCAGACATGTTGACGTACCTTTTGGGCATAAAATTGAAATCCCGGCCAGGATGCCACATAGCTGCCGCTGCTGCTGCCACTGCCACTGCCACTGCCGCTGTTGTTTTGGCATTAAATTTGCCACTTCTTCGACATGCGGCTGGCAGACGACTGTGACGCAGAGGCAAAGGCAGAAGCAGAAGCGGAGGCAACGACAACAGCAACATACAAATTTATATGGCTGCGGGGCATGTTGAAATTATGCCATCAAATTGGTATCAACAGCCAGTGGAGAGACGACGCGGCTGCTGCTGCTGCTGCTAGTCGAAGTTGATTCTGGTTTTGCTCTGCTCTTTTCGGACTCCTTTTAAAATGCTAGTGGGCTGCGAAACAACAACAACCAGCGACAATTTGTGTGCGATGTGTAAAGTAAAATGTTGCCTGGGTGTGAACCTAATGCGTGTTGAATGCCTCATGCAGATGATGCATCAACACAACAACAACAGCGTTCGAACCGTGTAGCTTGTAAGCAAATTAGAGCAACTTGTGCAGCAGCTGAATTTATAATTGCTTTGATAAAGACGTTAAGAGTTTAGATGCCGATGACCTGAGCAGAGGCAAACCTTTAATGAAAACAATAATTTCAACAATTGATGGAAAATGTGATAATATTTTAAATATCTGTGGAAATGCATATAAAAAATGAAATAAATAAAATATATATATGTTATATAAAAACCCCAATCTATATTAACTTTTCAAATCACCTCAGTCTGCATGTAAGCGATATTCTCAAGATAAGCCTGTCTTCATCTGTGTATATTCCACATACTTTTATAACATATTATATTAACTCTTCGCATAATCGATTTATTCAATCAGGCATTTCACAGATTCCAAAATACATCTAGATTTCGGCAAAAATGTTGTGCAATTCGAACAACTTTGTATTTTGAAGGCGACTCGTTTCGCTTTTGTTAATTTCATTTTTATTTAAATTTTTATAGTTTTCAAAACGTTTTTAAAATCAATTTCTGCGAACGCCACCACTTGGCACAGTTCTAAATCAAGTGAAGCGCCTCCAACTTTTGACATGTGTGCAACAATGTCGCAAGAAGCAAAGAACCGAAAAGAAAGGGAAACCGGCGAATCGTTGAATCTCACCAAAATACGTATATTTATATGGAAACACAGATACAACAAAAACAACGACAGCAAAGAAAAGGATGCAAAATCAGAAAAAAATTGTTTCATAGCCTGTCATAAATGTCGGCGGCAAAGCTTTTGCTGTTGCATCAACTGCTGCTTCAGCCTGGCTACAATTTGCAGCATCTTCATCTTCATCTTCATTTTCATCTACAGCTGCGGCTGCTGCTGCAAGTGTTGCTGCCGCTGCTGCTGCTGCATCAAGCGGCATTGCGCGTTATTATGATCTTTTAATAGCCCGCAATTTTCTCACCTCGCAAAGTGTGAATATTATGGTGTAATTGCATCAACGCATCAACTCCTACCAATTTCCAAGCTAAGGGCCTAAAAAAGCAGGCCGCACCAATTGCCAAATCGTCGAGACGCGTCCCCCCAGTCTCTGCCCTCTCCCTCTCTCTCTATAGCCCCATCATAACTTCTGTTGGGGCCGACGTTCTGGCATTTTGGTGCAATCCGGCTAAGTTGGCCCGTGGGGCGTTGATTGTGGCGCAACTCCTTCTTTTGCTCTTCCTCTTCTGCTTTTTCGGTCGGACGCTTTTCGGCCTTCCTCTATGGATTGCTCTGTATATTGCCGACAGGTTCATATTACCTGGCTTCTTCTTTTTTTTTGCTCAGAAATTATTGCAAAAATGCGTAATTATTTTCTGTGCTCTTAATTTTCGCCAGACTCGACAAAGTGAAGGGGCTGCCTCTTAAATTTTTTTATTTATTGAAATTACGCGTTGCGTGCATAAATTTTACTGTAGCTGTAAACGGAGCCAGGCTGAGTTATTTAGAATTTATCTGAGGCATTAAATTAATTAGGAATTTTTCAAATTTAAAAAATATCAATTGCATATTTTATATAAATCAAAATCTTTATGAGAAATCATATAATACAAATGTTTTCAAATGCATCCACATTTTTCTTATCTGTATCATTGCCTTACTCTATAGCCTTACAGCTTGAGTACAGCTTTCAAGCAGCTTTACATGCTAATAACAACTGGCTAATTTGCCAAGTTATAGCCAACAGCTAGCTGCACTGTTGTCCAGGCTAGGTAGGCTACCAACTTAATGGGTAATAGCAATACGAATTCCAGCAACCATTTACGCAATCATTAAGCATGAAACTAATTTGTGTGCCTCGAGAGTGGCATGCGTTGTGATAGCTCACACAGCAGACGGTGCAGAAGCAGACTCCGACGAGTTGGCATGTTGCACGTGTTGCATGTGGCCGACAGCTCGGCTTGGCTAAAAACACATGTTGATGACTCCTCAGCCAACAGCTCAAGCTGAAATCTACAGCATATAAAGCTGTTGAATTATGGGCAATTATCATTGCCAGAAAGTAGGTGTGATGATCGCTGTCTCCTCTGGGACTTCACAATAAAATAGCACAAATAATTGAAATGTAATTTTGTAAAATTGCGTTGAAATATGCAACACTTGCAACAGATTGAAACGTTTGCCAAGCCGAAGAACTTGCCTTGGCGCCCAGACGCTCGACTTCTTAATCAAAATTCCATAAATTTTTGTATTTTACTGAACTCGACGCGCCACGAAAAACTATTTATCAATTTGTAGCGATGTGAAAAAAAGGGTTTGATTCGAAATTATATTCGATATTTCCTTCTTCATTAATCTGATTCGTTATGCGTCGCTATAGAAATTAACTCGATAAACCAACTCGTTTGAATTTGATCTATTAATCGTTTATTCGAATAGCTAAGCAAAAGCATTCTTAATAATGTGTTGATGGCCACGATTCGCCAATTTATCGTTCGGCTCTACTTGATTAACTGTATAATTTTAATTATTATATAGTAAAATGTAGAAAAGGGAAATCGAGGTCAGCTGCTAGAGTAAAGTAGTTAACAAAAGCTACATAACTAATTTAATTTAATATTATTATTGATAATTGCAATCGATAGTTTTAATAAAATAACTTTCTTGCTTAAACGGGGTTTTCTAAAATATGTTTGATTTATTGGAAGAAAAGTAATTGATTAAATAGTTGGTTTCTTGCGTTGAATGTGGCAAATATATATATAAGAGTATCACTAATATTATTAAATATATTTTAAAAATTCAATTTGCCTCACCGAATCATGAATTCACAATCTTTTTCATTTAAGTTGTTTATTATTATTTATTGATGTTTATTTCTTAATAATATATAATTTGCAAGTTCTTTAATGAGATGTTAATCGAATTATTAAGGAATACCATTATTAAATTCTAGTCTAGATCACACAAAAGTATTTACGTTTTTTCTTTCAAAATGTTTTGTATTATGTTCGAAACCCATCTTGATATGCGGATGAACTTGAAGATTTTATCGCTTTCATTCAATTCAATTTGAGTGTATCCAAAGCTGTTTTGCTATTCAACAACTTTTGATTACTTTATTATATAGTCGAAAGTTATGTGATTTCAAATTGGCAAATTATTCGCATATCAATATGCATAAAGAACTGAGTACTTAAAACTGTTTCGCCCATTGTTAGAAACACATTTACGAGCGTAAATTAGTCAAGAAACAACAAATAGAAAATTCCACCTAGAATGTGGCCAACTTGAATTATATATTTAAATTAATTGATCAATAAAAAGTCAGAGTAATTAAATGCCATAAACTACTCACACAGCTATATATAACATATATATACTATATCGATCGATGGGCATGTCAGATGTGATTTTGCAAACAGCGCACAACAAATTCCATTCACACGAATTAATAAAATTAATAAAATAAGAGCTAGATAAAGAGAGACAGAAAAAGAGAGAGAGAGAAAAAAAAACAGATAAACTCGTACGGGGCATAACTTAGACATTTTATGAGCAATTAATTTATGCGTTGACAATTCTAATGAGTTTTGATATATACATATCTATACTCTATTATTGTGTTGAGTTGAGCCAAGTTGAGATTAATATATGTATGAATCCGGGGAAGCGTGTGTTGGTTGTTTTTTTTTGGTTGCGAACAAAGCGATAATCAACCTGAATATAAAAACATATAATATTAATAATCATAAAATGTATTGAAATGAACGCTAACTAGCTGATTTGATTAAAGGTCGCTTGGTGTGTGAATGTGTTATGCATTTGATCGTAATGTGATATTGTGTTAAAAATCACTGACCAGATTAAGCGCTCTCGAGTCTATGGACTAGGGATAAGAACTGGTTTTATTAACGCTGTGAATCGAGACACCTACTTAATTTGCTTAACAAGATATGATCTAGAAATGCAAACTTTATAGGGCTGAGAAGCTAGGCGAGGGTAGAGTGAATTAGAGCGAAGAAGAAGGTATAGATTTACTGAACTATCGATAGTTGGTCTATCTAGCACAAATTTGTAGATTTTTAATCTATCGTCTACTATATCGATTATCTTGATATATATATTTGGTTACTATAAAACCACATCTGAAGGAAAACTCAAACCTCAATATAGAGGAATGGCTTCACATATAAACCATTCATTCATTGAAAAGAATTCGTTTATAAAGCAACTTCACTGTAAGTTATCGATAAATATTGACTACGATCACAATACTATTAGCGAAATTTCTTACAAATTTAAGAGCTTCAATAAAGCCTTTAACGCTGATCATCACTGATCTTAGAAATCAAATCATTTCACGCAGTCTCCGGCTGTCTGACCCTCTCAACATACAATGTTGCTTTACCCGCTGGCAAGGATATAAATAGCAAATAACAATCTCAAAGCGTAGCACATAACCTCAATTTAATAAAAAAGAAAAAAAAGATCAGAAAATCCAAAAAAAAAATATAAAGTTGCGTGCCTTGACAAACACGAAATACCAATCAACAACATGAGAATCAACGATAACAAAAAAAGAGCTGAAATAATATAAAAAATTTTATTAAAAAATTACAATACCCAAATGACCAAAAATACTCCGAGACAGTGAAGAACCCCTATGAAATGATGATCGCTCGGCGCGTTGCGATGCGATGTGATCCCAAAAGAAAGAGAAAAAGAAAAAACCTGTGCCAACTGCACATTAAATTGTGATGCATCAATAAAATTTGCCTGCAGCTAGTTTCCAAAAGCCATCGCTACGAAAGTGTTAACTTCGAAATATGTTGCCGCTCTATAATTATGGATGGTTTTTCGGTATAATTGCGCCTGGGTAGCGATCCAAAATGCATGCAAGAAGCCAACTCCAGCCTCAGCTTCAACTTCAACTTCAACTTGACCATCAAAAAACCGACTGCTTCAATCAAAGCAACTGACGAGCTGCCGTTGAGGGTCCTCCCCAGACTCCAATCGGGTATCGGTATCTGTCTCTGTATCTGTATGTGGCCATAAGGTATCTTGCATCTGAGCTGGTAGCTGTCGACGTTGCTTGAAGTAGCTCAAATTCATTTATCTAAAAAAGGAAAAAACGAAACCCAAAAAAAAAAGAGAACACGCCAGCCAATTCTAAGGTGTTGGCCTGCTTGCTTAAAGCCAAAAAACGACGAACCCAAAAATGAAAGAAAAACGAGCTTTGGAGTAATTCCGGTAATTTACGAACCCTTAAAAAAAATTTTAAAAAAAAGTGAAAAACAAAAAGCAACTCGTCGTCGCTTATGATTCATAATCACAAATTTCTGTAGCTCATGCGCGCTCTCTCTCCCTCTCTATCTCGCTCTCTCTCTATCTTTCTCTTCTCTTTCGTTCTCTCTCTTTATTTCACTTGGAAGCTATCTCGCTTTGCGTCTACATCTGATGATGATCAATGATCTGTAAAGTGTTTTTCGTTGAAGTTATGACTCTGGAGAAGGCTCCAGTCGCGAACTCGACTTGCTGCGCGGACTCAGAGCCGGGGGCTAAACGTGCGCTCGCTTTAATTTTCAATATGTCTGGAGACTGGACAACGACACGGCGACGACTGGGTCAATGCTGATGGCTTTTGTTTTTATGGCAGACATGTAGGCACCTTTCAGCTAATTTATAAAGCATAACCGAAAGAAAAAAATTTGGAAAGTATCTGAGTGTGTAAGTGTGTACGTATGTGTGTGTGTTGCGTGTATTGTGCTAATAATCCGTACAACCTGACACAAAACGTCGCGCAAAAAATATATAATTGAATGTTTTTCGAAATTTTCGCAAATTGCACTTCTGGGTATTATATGCGAAAAGCAAAATTTGCAGATATATATATATATATATTAATAATATAATTTATATTATTTTATTATAAAAATATATAATATTTTTATAAAAAAATATAAATAACATAAATTATAATTTCAATTCTTTTTATATCTAAGTATTATATCTTAAAATAACAATAAGTAATTTAAAACATATAAATAAGATTGATATTCATATTTAATATAAATTACTTCAGAATCATATAAAATGATCGATAACTATTGATGCATACAACAATTATTAGCAACGCAATACAAAAAGTACCAAAACAAATAAATATTTAAGCTGAAATTAAATTTAATACTCCTAGTCTAAATATTTACTCGTAAGCTGATCTGAATGCAAGCTTTATAAAATATGTCCGCGGAAAAAGTGGTCTTAAAATCTCATATGGGGAAAAGGATATCTTAAATCCGCATTTTATGTGCATTCTGTAATATTTATTTGATATATGCTTTACATTTTAAAGCCCTCAAAATCCACTCACAAAAAGAAGCAAACAAATATGGAGTTCAATCAAAATTCTGCACCGCCAATCACACAATATGCTCATCTATGCAAAAAAAAAAATGCATAATAAAATGTTATAATAAATAAATGCATAAATGTGACCACAACAAACTCATTATTTTGCATATCACACATATTTTGACATGACCATAACCAACACAGCAAATAAATTGCCAACAACCAATCGATTTGGACGTTATTTTCCTCTTTTACTTTACCTTTTTTGTCTTTTTTTTTTGGTAGCCACTTCAAATGAGGAGCATTTCGATGTGCCCTGTGACCAGCATCGCCAACAAAACCCAATTTACGGCCATAAATCGCCGCAGCGGCAACAATAATTCAGTGCGGGAAATATTTTTCGCTGGGTGTTCAAACAAATCAAACCCCACAACATAAAAAATAAACAAAAAAACGAGTAAAAATAAAAAACAAACACGAAAACAACGTAAAAATCATTGCTGCACAAATTTATGAGCCAAATAACAACGGGAGATGACAAGAGCCCAGCAGCGGTCACCACCTACAGTTCAATTTGTGCTGCCTGCTTAACTATGCGACTGTGTGTTTGTTTGTGTGTGTGTGTGAGTCTGTGGTGCCATCTACCAGGTCATGTTTTGGCCACTTGGTCAATAAGTCAGTTTCTCGTAGAAAAGATATGAAAGTATGCAAGGCTTGCGAATACCTCTCGCATGAAATCGCATCAAATGTCAAGGACTTCAAGTAATCAAGATTTTAACAAGACATATTCTACATATATCTAGATATAGGCAAAATAAAATATTAAAAAGATACAGATAAAAATGCTTTCAATAAAGTTATTTATCAGTTAAGAAACCGAAAACCCTATTTGATTTCGAGGTTAGCTTAATCGATAACATATCGATATTGAGTCAATTTTAAGTAAATGTGTTGATGCTGAGCTACATACAAACATACCTTTAACTTTTCTTCTTCCTCTTCTTCTTACTCACTTCACCTGCATACCCTAAACTAAGTCTTTCCGTTCGCACAGGGTATTGGGAAACCGCGTGATAAATATTTGCGTTTCATATGTGTGCTGCGCTTATGGAACGTGTATAAATAATATTCGCACGATATATGTCCCCTTGGTAGGCAGACGACGCCATACCATTGCCATCGCCATCGCCATCGCCTTTGCCATCGCCTTTTGCCAATGCGAATGCGATGCGCAGGCGCAAAGAAGGCGCCTCTGGGCATCAACGGGTTTGGCCTACGTGGGCGCCGTCGCACTTTATGTGCGGAATTCCATTTCCAGCCCAAAAGAAACACATTTATATATACATATATATATAAACAGAGAGTGCGAGAAAAAAAATGAACAAACAAACAAGACAAAACAAAACAAAAAACTCAAGTTGCCGTCGCCCAACTTGATATATGCGCTGCATGCTCATAAAAATGTCAAAAATTGTGTTGCACCTCAGTCCAAGTGGAAAGAGCGACGCTTTGTCTGCCTTTTGGGTCCTTTTGGACAGTTCCAACGAGTTGGACTACTCCAACTTCGAGCTGGGCTGTTGAGCGCATGCGCGCATATTTCGCTTTAATTGGCAAAAACGTAGCCACCACCACCACCACCAAGCAGCAGCAACAGCAGCACCACCGGGGCACCGCCAACGATGACGCTAAATGTGCACAGCACACGCATAGGTGGGCCTCCAAGTGCCAGTTACTGCACTGTCAAATACAGTAAAAGCTCTAATAACGAACAACTATTTTAAGCAGGAATTTAGTCAATTCATTTCTGTTAACAATTTGAGATTTTCTTATTATGCTTTGCTAATCACAAATGGCTTCCCAAAACGTGTTATGACTTCTAGCCCCTGTTATATTCGAATTTAGATCAGCGCTCAGTTAAGCTGTTCATGTGCAGACTATTCACTGTATCTACAGATCGGCAACACCGCGCCCAGCTGGCTTAGCTACAGTCTGTCTTGGACGCGTTTGTTTAGCGCTTTAAGCGCATTTAATGTGACACAGAACGAAAAGGATAACGACGACAGCAGCAGCAGCAGCAGCGACAGTGGGAGCAGCGACAGCAGCACGTGACACAATGGGCAATGGGCACAGAAAACGCTGAACAGGAGAGGCGACGCATGCGTGCCAAAAGCAAATTTCACGCAAATCAAAATGTCATAAATTCGTGGCTTATGCCGCAGGAGGGGATCAGTTGGCTATATTTATAATGAAAATGATACGACTGCGCGTCGACGTCGTCTACCATTCGACAACAACAGCAAAACAAAGAGAGCAGCAAAAGCGAACGATGAAGCAAAACGGGACCCAAATGACAAGTGTTAAATTGGCGCGCGAATATCAACATGTCGTCGCTCGGCCTCTAACAAAGAACAAGAACAACAGCAAGTGAGAGAGCGTACTAAAGTGTGAGTACAAGAGCGAATGCGAGTGGAAGAAGTGCTAGTCATTAAAAATACAAATTTGAAGAACAGCCAATAAGCGTACATACCTAAATAGTATACAAAATTAAAATTTAGCAGCCTGTCGCGTTATAATACAAGCACCTTACTATTAAAGCACAACACAAGACTTTTCAACTAAGCGCAGCTAAGTAAATACACTAACACATAAAAAAAAAATAAGCGCGGATTTTCAATAAGCCGACGAAGTGTCCGGCAACCAATTAGCCACTGAACATATCGATGCTTATCGATAAGTGGGCGGCGATAGTGTTGATAGAGCTGAGCATAAGATTGCGATAGCTTAAAAATGTAATTGAAATGCGATGAATTGCAAAACTATTAAGCTGATTAAATGATTGAATATAAATTAAATAGTGTTTTATGCGTTTGACAGCTGCAGTTTGTTTTTGCTGAGCGCCTTAAAACACTGTCTGACACTTAAGGTGGTTTTTTTGTGGCAAGCAAACATTTATATCCTTTTCATGCTGCATACAACGTTTATAATGGCCGTTAAGGCTTACGGAAGGCAATACAATTGTGCTTGTGTGAGCGTGTGTGCGTGTGTGCGAATGCGTATAATGGACGCCATGCTCTTAATCGCTTCGACAACAACAAGAAAAACAGCTGTAACTGTAACAACAGTAACGGCAACAAGAGCCACTAACCATGATCTGTGGGCACGAATGAGAGAAGGAAGAGGAGGAGGGTGTATATGGGGATATCCTTAGTCCTTGCGACTGCGACATTCATAGTCTGACCAACGAACAGCAATTAAAACGGATTAAAAAGGCAACAAACTGATTTATGTGCCAAGAAACTCAAATAACGACAAATACGAGGCATGTGCTGTACCGATGTTGGGGGAAAAAGGAGATGGAGACTCTATCTCTCTCTGTCACTCCTGGCTGTAACGCTGGTTGATGCTCATCCAAAATTGAAATAATTGCGCAGTGAAGCAATTTAGAAGAATCACATTCACATGCGTTTCCAGTCACTGTTTCCCATTGTTGTTGTTGTTGTTGTACTAATTGAAAAATATTAGAAGAGCAAACGAAATGGCAAGAGGAAACCGAAAAGGAAAACTTTGCTGCTGCTGCTGCAATTTGGCGCATAGATCTGTGCAAGCAATTCATGTATTCGGAATTTATAACCGCATATAGCGCACATAAATCCCAGCCACAGCAGCAGCAGCAGCAGCAAATCGAACTTTATCTGTTGCAATGCCAATGGCAGCCATATGCTGCCACGCCCCTAACCAGTCCCTAGCTTGTCGCCAAAGCTATTGCCACCGTTAGAAATGGCTGACGACGGGCATAGCCCTGTTTTTCGTATGGGCTGGGGGTGGCATATATAACGGTATACAACGCTTATAATTGCCTGTTGTTGCACGCATCTATGTATGTGTGTTTGGCAGCCACACCCCAGCCACACGCCCTCGCACAGCCCACTGAGTGGACGATTGTAAAATGTAAAATTCTAAATAAATGGCCACGAGGCAAGCGGCAGTGGCTGCCACTTAAGCGCCGCAGCCACCGACATTGGCCATGTGTTATGGCCTAAAGTAAATCTTCATTAGATTTGCCAGAGTGGCCAAAAGGCTGCTGCTGCTGATGCTGCTGCTGCATGGCCATAAAAAGCAGCGGCACTGCACAACGGTATTTATGGCCACTTTTGTTGTCATTTTAATTGATTTCAATTTTTGCAATTGCATTTGAGCTGAGCCCGATCCACAGATAAGCATGAGTAAATGCAAGACGAACAGCTCTCCCTCTCTCGCTCTCTCCCGCTGCCTTGCTCTCTTCCTCTGTAAACTCTTTGAAATTTGTTGTATTCTAACAAATTTACGATCTGACATTTTATTTTATAGTTTCTATTTAGCATAAGAAAATTCCATCTAAATCAATTAGTTATATAAAAGACTAAATTCAATGGTGAAATATCTTGGCGCTTTAGCTGTAAGAAAACTGTCGAAATTTTAGTGCATAATAAAGTTAGTAATATATATGTATATATGTATTGAACCAAGTTTTGGTATTTATTGATTTCAAGTGCTGAACGACATGTCTAATCTGGCTTTTAGTGCGTAATTAGTTAAGGTTATCAAGCGCTTAACTTGAGGAGATGAACTACTAAAGGTGTAGATAGGTAGGTAGGTCGTTAGGAGGTTGTAGTGAGCTAAGATTGTCAGGTATATGCTACCTAGATTATTTGGTTTCTTAAATCTCTAAACTTGACATTGAAATTGAAAAATCGTTTGAGTTTTAATTATCAAAAACTCTGATTTAGTTATCAGAAGAAGAAAAATTTTAAGCCGATAGAGCTATTTTAAAGAATTCGAAGAGTAATATGTATATTTCTGTACTATAGCAACGACTTCTTAAAAAAATAATATGACAAATTATATACTATAAATTATATATATAATTATATATACTATTAGTAAGTCTATATAGTGCAAGAGTTATAACTTCGATCGATTTAATTCTAAAATATAATTAGCTTGAGATTACTCCAACTTATGTTTAGCCATGCCACAAATCTCTATCACCTTAAGAAGCTTAAATTCTAATATATTTTTAATTCATATAATATTAGCCTTGTTCAACAATTCTTTAAGCCTTTACCCACTGCTTACCCCATTTCAAGTTACACATTTTCTCACCTTCGTTAAGCCAAACCACCCACATCTCAATTTGTAACTAATTTTAGCTTTATTAAACTGATATCACCGACAAATTAAATGAAATGTGGCTCAGTTCAAGCGAGTTCAAGCAGACAATCAAGTGGTCTTGGCCAGTTGGAGTGAATTGAGTGGGTAAATGACAACAGCTGGTGGCACAGTCTCCTGCTCTGTGGCCTCTTCAGACCCGACTCAAACGCTCCACTCATTAGCAATTGATGAAGCGCAATGGGGGCAAGTGGCAAATGGAAAAAACTTTATGAAATTTTGTGGTTGCTACCGTTTTGGACTCGAAAAATATGTCTGAGGTCGTCGCAGGCCCTGGCATAAAAAAGGGCAATCGCATGGCCAACCCCTAATTGTTGTGGCCGGGAGTACATAATGCAAAACCGACTTGTACATAACAGTAAACTTGTGAAAGAGCAATAAAGATGATTAAAATGTAATTATGCTTAATTTCCAGCCACAGCCAGGGTAGCACACACAACACACAAATATATCGTATCGTATATATATATATATAGACTTTTTTATATGAAACTTTCAGGCTGTTTACATTTTAATTGATGAGCTGCCAGGGTTGAACTTTTTCAACTTTTCAGTTTTCGGTTTTGTCTTTTATTTGGGATTGGTCGAGGGGTTGCTTGAAAGTCGACTTGAGTGCGAATTAATTTGTTTTCTGAAAATTTGGCAAAAGTTCTTTCTGCCGGCTGTGTGAACCTTTTCTGGCCATAACGATGAGAAAATATGAAAAATATAGAAAAGTGGAAAACAAATAGAGAATTCTAGTCCATTAGTGGGTGGGGCTGTTGACTGTGTTGCGGCTGATTAGCTTTAGCTGATGTGCTGGCCATAAAATTGGCACTTGTTACGGCAATCATTGAAATTTGTCGTCTTCCGTTCCGCTGGGATTTGCTCATATATGTGGCACAGATATGTGGAGTGTGTTGCATTTGAGGGTTGCACTCGAGGTGGTTGATAGCGGGCAGCTAGTATTAATCACATATAGACATAAAATTAATGTCTGGTGTGTGAGTGTGGTAAATTGATATATCCAACCAGATATCAATTGCGTTTCTTTTCGCCTGGAGTGTGGGTGGGAAAGAAAATACTGGAGTTCATAGAGCAGGAAGAGGGTAAAACTTTTGTGTGGCAGGTTGTTGATTTGGATAATTGTCCAAGAATTCATGGGAAAACGAAAAGTTTAGTCAAAGGGAAGACAGGTGAATGATAGAAGAAATTTTGGAGAATTTAATATTAATAATATTTTGTTGGTTTATGATGATACGAAATGCATTTATAATAAGTTCTTAAAATGGGAATTAAAATTAAAATTAAAATGAATTATTTTATTTTCTTTATATGCGATTCTTAACCTCAAACATGCTGCCGTTAAAAATGGTATAAGCTATAAGAATATGAAAGTGAAGAAAAGCAAACTCGAGTTGTAGAAAGGTGAGTAGAAAATGAGAATAAGAGAGGAACGCAACTGAGACTGACAACAAAAAGAAGCTTAAGGATGTGGCAAAGGAATATTAAAGAAAGTTGAATAATGAAGTCAGAATTTAATATCGAATTTGATACGTAGAAAATCTGTATAAATCTATATAAAGCAAAGGACTACAAAGAGAAGGAACTCAGAATGACAGTAACTTGCTCAGAGACTCAAAGGGCTCTACTGTTAAGCGCCTTATCAGTTCAAAGATACTTTAGGTTCATCAAAATCTCAAGTGAAATATTAGCACAAATATTAGAAGTTGTATCAACTATATCTTGTTTGTAATATCTAATATATAACCCACTTAAGCATCTTGCTGCCTCTTTCTTCATTAAAGAACCGTACAAAACCAATTAAATAACTGAAATTTGGCTATATTAACTAACATATTGCCTGGCTAAATAAGCCAAGCCGACTAACCCCATTTGGTGTCTGGTGCTGCTTACAATTCTTGGTGATTGGTTTAAGAAATTGCCTCATTAACAATTTAACGAACTCAATTTGAGGCAGCTGCTTCTCTGCCTCTCTCTCTCTCTCTCTGTATGTGTGTCTGTTTATAATGGCGTCGTGTTGCCAACATGCCAATTGCACATTAACGACATAACACCGTTATAAACAGAGGCAACCCAAGCCAACACCTTCCCCCTCGCAGCCCCTCTCATTCCATCTCAAGCATACCTGTGCACACGCGTCAGCCCACATTTAATCAGGGCATGGCTGATTACACCGATTACGCATATTGATCAGCCACGACACGTAGCACCCATCATTCATAGCGACCTCCCAAAACCCAGGTAGGCAGGCCACACCACCCACTCCCCAACCCCGTACGCCAGTAATTAGCATGAAATTACCTGTACGCAGTTGCACTTGGAGTACATGAGGCATATGCCATGTGCTCCAGCTAATTGGCTGGAGTTTCGAAGTAGAAACTTTCTGCTGCTGCTGCTTGATTTGTCTAGCGGTGCGGCAATACGAAATTAATTTGAAGACATTTTTTCTTGGACAGCGCTTGAAAATCATAAATATTTCGACGTCCATAAATGCTAATGAGGCGTGCATCAAGCATGATTATTATTATGGATGCCCTAACAGAGGTAGGCTAGTGTGAGTATGCGATGAAGTGTGTGAGGCGAGCCAAGCAGTTGCTCACCTTTGAGATTATGTTGGACATATGGAGATATGTTTAAGCTTAGCCAGTAGCTGCAAAAGCTGATAGGTTATACGAACATCATACATTTAGCTGAGCAAAGGAAGACTTTCAATTAAGTGGATGATATCTGTCTTCAGGTGATCCAACAACTGGAGCAGTATTGAAATGAAACTAGTTAAATTCAAGTCTCTTAATCTAAATTATATCTACTAAATATATTTTCAAAAGCAAAAATAAGTTTAAGATGTGTTTGATATAAATAATATAATATAATATAATATAAAAAAAATATATAAATACATTTATAATTTCCAATATCTAGATTTTGTTGTTTGTGAGATCGCTGCATTCATATTGGCGGACAAAGGGTTTGGCCAAATCAGAACTCGTTGTCCTGATCTGATCTTGATCTATATACTTCCAATATTCAATGTATTCAAGATATAAAAATCTTTGATTTTTAAAAAAAATAATAGAATATCGATTGAAAAATAAATAATAATAAATAAATGGATAAATAATTCAAATGAAATTTTTTAGTCTTCAGATCATATTGAGAAGAGTTTAGAAAAATCGCTGTACAAGCGAAATGTGAAATCATCTACGAGTATATAATATCAGATATTGTTTCAGAATTTCAAGATTCCATTAAGGCTGTGATTTTCTAGCGAACATTTAATGTGATATCTAGAAACATTTATGAAACATAGTTGTGTTTACGTACAAATAAGGCAACTTGAATTGGTATATATGAATCCACAAATGGAATTCGACTGGAGTACATGAACATATATCATATTAAAAGGGACCAGAACCTTTCCAACTGTCATCACAATCTAAACAATCCAAATACTAAAATACGCCCTACAGCTCTGCTAATCTCTAAAGCTCGCCTTTTTAGTGTATGCAATATTCGTTATACACACACAGAATTGAAGTTTTCAGATCTTCAACGCTTTTGTAAAAATTTGATGTGCGGTGCTTAAAGATTGCGGTATTCGAACATAACATATCCTGTAGCTTGGCGGCGCTTCGGTTCGCACAGCGGGTGCTGCCAGCTCTTTAAACATCAAGAGCGTGCGGGAGGGGGCTGAGCAGCTAACCGAAAATCTTTTTAGCCGAACAACAGACAATGGCTGTCTTAATACCGTAAACCTAAGGACACATGCCGACTTTTTTATTTTAACAGCTCATTTGTATGGCCAGACGCCGATACAAAGAATGCCACTTAAAAAAACTAAATGAACAAAACCTAAAAAAAAATTCAAAATAAAAAAAAACGAAAACAAATTATCTACAAACGAAATTGTGTTGCGGCTTATGAAGGCGGTTTTTTAATTTTTATGGTCCATACTCGAAGTATTTGAGTTATTTGATACTTTTCTTCACACATTTCCCCCAGCTCCGCGTCGGTTATTAAACAAATTTCTTAGTTTATGCAGCTCGCCAACTGTTTTAAGTATCTCTCGATCACATTTTTTCCTCTTATCTTGATTTTATATATATCTTAGTTGGTTTTCGTCTTGTTAGTGTTAAGCAAATTGCTGCAAGATTTTTTTATGTTTTTTCCCGTTTTTTTTCGTCGTTTTTTCTTAATGTTTTCCACACTTGGCGCTTTTATGGCAGTTATTAGATATTCATTGATTAGATTTAACGATTTGTGGCGGCTTTGTTTGTCGCCAAGCGAGACAACATATATTAAAATTAAAACAAGTCATGTGGCTGAGCTTGAAGTGCCTTAATGACAGATACCCTGTAAAGAGAGTTGACTTGATTTGCTTGAATATGTTGATGAAATGATGACTTATGATATGATATCTACCCGATGATATCTTGTACTTGACTTTTGGTATATGCAAATCAAATCATTGTCTGGGAAAAAATGTTCAAAGATATTGTAAAATAAACAGACTTGTGTAATAATTAAATGTGCTCAAAATAAAAGTGTTTTATATAAATGAAAAAAAAGTTTAAAAATTTTCAAATGAAATTGTTACAAAATTCGATACTAATAACTTGAAAGACCTCTACTAAGAGCAATTGAAATTATTAAAAAATTCAAATATCATGACAGTACTTATTTCCAACTTGAAGCCACCTATCCAAGCACAACATACCCCTTTTATATTACAATACATTTACAGAGCATATAGTTCATATGAACAACATTAGCTTAAAAACTTTAACTTCTTTGTTAGAGCTCATTTTGTTAGGTCTTCATTTATGTGTATGGTCTCAACATTGTTATTAATATTTTGTAATATTTGATGTGCATGCCCCTGCTGCTCGCCCGCCTTCTCTGCTGCTCTCCATATGCCCTCTGCTATCATTTAAATGCCTCTAGTTGCGGCCGCAACGCCCCATATAAAATGTTTTTTTGTACCAAATTGTTTCATGCAATACCAGAGAAAACAAACCGCAGGCATGCAATGCAATATCCTAAATGAATATCCTTCGATCGATGCTTAAAAACTTTAATTGCCGTTAAACAGCGAACACGGAAAAAATGTGAAATACTTCAATTTGGAACATTTGCTTACAGTGAACGCCCAGCAAAAACAACTGCAGCCGTTACAATCGGCTGGCAAAAGGTGAGAAAAGTATTACACAGAAGGTGGACCAACGAAAAAAAAGGTGGCCCGGCACAATAAACCGCAAATTACATGCACATGTCTAAAGGTCCGATAAAAAAAGGTTTTCCGTTCTAATTCCTTGCCAGCCGAGAGACAGCCCAGCGCCGTGTGCGTCCATTTCAGTTGTCTCCACTTATCATTTCGCCTGGAAGCCTCGCTTCCGCCTCGCAGCTTCCAGCTCCCAGTTTCTGGCTTCCAACTCGCCCGTTCGCAGCTCCCGTTGGTGCCGTTTAGAAGAGCGTTGCGAATGCGAAGCTGTCAGTCTCCAGCCTGAACAGGTGTGCGCTGAGGGAGGCGCGAAACATAACAAAATAAACAAGTAGAAGTGCAACAGTAGGAAATGCTCGGCTGAGGGTTACCCTATGAGCAGGTAGAGCTATTTTCGAAGAAATGTTCAGCTAAATGTTTTTCACATTATGCATAATCGATAGTTGTCGATTAAGTAACAGCAAACTAAGTTTTCGAATTTAAATTCGTTATATCTTAAGAGCTATGAGATAGGATCATATACTACATACATCCATACGAGATCCCAGATAATAAATTTAAAGTGTTTAGCTATATAAATGTTATCGATAATTTATCGATTTGCATGATTCAGAAAACAGAGCAAGTTATCGGCAAATGGATGTAAAATTGTTGGGATTGTTTAAGTAGACTTTAGATACTTTAGATCTTTAAGATCAAGCTTTAAGTGGATGGATCATTAGGCGAAGTTGTTTAGATTGACTGGGAAGTTCATACTAATCTAGCATAATTATACACTTTTTGATATTAGCCTAGTTCCATATATCTCATATCAACAAGCTCATCAGACCCACATCTATAAATTTCCCGCAATTACAGGGTATGCGAATAAAAAAACGTAAACAAATGTCTAACAAATGCGGATAACAAACTGTCAAAGTTTTGCGCTTATTACCCAAACAGCGTAAAAAACAGAGCAATAAAAAATTGGAAACTGCACTTGTACATATTTGTATTTGCATGACATGATGTCCGGTGCTGGACTGCTCAGCTTCTCAACTGCTCAGCCCCTCCACAGCTGCTCGCCCATTCGATCCCCTACACAACATGGACAGTTGTCGTCTGTGCTCTGGGCCCAGCGGGACGCGTTGGCGCTTTGTGCAGTTCGCGTAGTTAATATACCCTGCAAACTCACGCGGATCAAGAGGGTATACATGAGATACAATCAATTGAGGCTAAATAATTGTCTTAGCTGTTTATCTGAAGATAAAGAGAAAGAAGGAGATAGGGGATAGGGAATTTATAGATAGAAATAGACGGGAAAGATACATAGAGAGAGGCAGAGAAAGAGAGAAAGAGACAGAGAGACTTGGAACTATACCGAGAGATAGATCTAGGCAGAGGTAGAAAGAGATTTAGCAATTGAAATAGAGACATATAAAAAAGAAAAGGGAAGTTGGCATGATCCAAATTTGGATACATTTCTAGGTAGAGCTACAGATGTATAACGAAAATTAAATCATGTTTCAAATATGGCTATTAGATGTATATAAATTTGACTATTTTCATTTATAACGATAAATATCGATTTAGCCAAGGCTTTTTTCGATAGATTACAGATTACCTTCAGCTTTTACCAACTATTCACATCTGTAGGGTATCTGTCCGTTCAGCTATGTAGCCTAGCGCACTTTTACTTGATTCTCTATAGCTTTTTTAGTTGTTTTATTTTTTCCAACTACGTTTGCCTTTTTTATGTGAAGTTGTCTGCCAACTGCGCAGATTTTTCATAGCGCATCTGACTGCCAGTTGTCATTCGGTTAAAATTGTATTTTTATTTTGGATTTTCCATTTGATATGCATTGAAAATGTTGAAAGTATTTGGAATGCGTTATTATTTATGAGCGCGACAGCTAAGATATTTTTTGAAGCTTAGTTGAAAAAGCAATGGTTACAGGGTATGTATATTGTTATAGGGTATGTATAGTATATATGTATATAGTAAAGTTAAGCTGTTAAGTTGTTTGTGTGCTTATAATTATATTGAACTTTTAGATTAAAATTTCATTAAATATTAAGAAAATAAAATAAATTATTTATAACATATAATAAAAATAATTAAAAATGAATAAATACAAAAAAATAATTAAATATATAATAAATAAAAAATAAATATAATAAAAAATAAATTACAAATTTTCATTGAATAAATGATTTATATAAATATAGTATAACATATATAACGTAATCATTTATTATAATTAAAGGGAAATATCAATTTTAGAGGCACAAGATTACATTTTTAAATTAATATAAAAGTCAGAAAAAAATTTTAAAAAAATATTGTTAAAAGAAATTGTGTCACCTTCAAAATATCACAAAATTAAAAAAAAATATAAAAAAATTAATAGCTTACTTACATTTAATGAAGATGTACATATTGAAGATTAGTATACAATAGTATTTAAGGCACTAATATTTACTTCAGTTTAAAGTCTTTTATAATAAATCCAACTCTTGAAGGTAAAACGTTCCCCCACAGAAAGTTAGTTAATATTTTGGCATCAACACATCTTGGCCAACAGAGCAAGCCAAGAAAGTTGGCATATTGTGGTAACTTTATGTTTAGCGTTTGCAGGAAAATATATGCAGCGCATTATAATAAACTTTCAACAGATATGGTGTGATTACAGTTGCCTGCAGCAGCACGAGCAGAACTCAGCTTAGCTCTAGCAATTGTCATTTATATAAAATGAAAAATGAAAACTGAAAATTATATAAAAGGCAGCCCTCTACACACACACGCACGCCCACACTCAGAGCATAAACTTTTGCTGAAGCTCATCAAAAATTTTGCTTCAACACGAAGCACACAAAATGGCGACAAAAGCTGAGAAGCGCACAAAGTGAGTGATAGAGAGAGAGAGAGAGAAAGTGTGTGTGTGTTGGAGTGAGATAGAGCATTGCCCGCAGTGGAGACAGCACGAGAAATGAGTCCCATGTCTTTCATTAAAACTTTCGGCAAATTATCGGGTAACATATGCTTGCGGCCTGATTGTCAAATATATATATGTATATAGTGTATATATATATACACTAGTGCATAGCACTCTACTCCTGCCTCTCCCCCTCTCTCGTGCTCACTCTCTCTAGACAACTACCCCTCTCATTTGTATGATTGTCAGTGTGTAACACTTTAGCGCTTGAGTGTTGTAAGGGGAATTATGCGCACATACATAGATATATATACATATATATATGTAGAAAGACATATATATAATATAAATATTAAAGCAACTTTCTCAGCTAAAATACGTTCATACGTTTTTCTTTGATTTCCTCGGGGATACTTACTAAATATACCAGAAAAAAGGCAAGAAAAAGCCAACAATGGACGCACAATTTCCCCTTCAGTTTTCCAGCATCCAGCCGAAAGGGGCTTGGCAGGCACTAGGTGAAAAGACGAGAAAAAAAAACCAAAATAAAAGGGAAATCAAATAAATTCGCGCAGGCGTTGTAATTTTAGAAAAAAAAAAACAGAACTCTCTGCGCTCTAATGAAATTTGCCAGCTAAAACGCTTTCAGTTGAGCGGCGCTAGGTTGGGTGGCCAAAAAGGACATTAGTAGTCCTATGTTAATTTGGTGCGCCTAATAAACTGCTACTTTTTGCCCAACACACACACACACCTGTACCTGTGCCCGCCCCCACTCTGGCATGGCTGTGCAAATTTGGCACTTCAACAGCTCCTTTGCGGTAAACGGCGTCACGTACGCGCAGCCAAGTGAAAGCTGAAATTTTCGTTGAAAAAGGATATATGGGCGCAGAGCTGGCGTTGTCCTGACTGCGTGCCTCGCATATCAAATGTGCGTCAAGGTGTGACTGCGTGTGTGTGTGTAGGTTGTGTGTGTATGTTCGCCATCTTGGCTATACACGCTGTTTTTACTCGCTCATTGGGGCAAAGGAGTATATTTGCTTTGTAGTTATTTGTTGTCCTTTTTCGTGCGTCTACTATTCACTTTATCTATCATACTTTTAAGCTTTGTCAATCTGTCTGTCTTTCCTTCTATTCACTTGTCTGTCCATCTAGCAATTCATCCATGAATCCATCCATTCATTCGTCCGTCTAAGACTCCATCCGTTTGCCCTTCCGTCCATTCATTCAAGACTAATCTGTTCTAACCCTTACTATTATCTTTCTTATAAAGTTAGAGATTTCAACTTTGGAATATGTATCCACAAGCGCTTCCTCTTCTAATATAATACCCCACAGAGGCGCGAAAGACTTCACATAGACATCTTTTGTTTTAAATTTAACCATATAAAAAGTTGAAAGTAAAGATCTGAAAGTTTTGATATTTACACTACTATATATTGTAGTATATATCAATATTAAATGAAATTTAAAGAGTACATAAAATACTGAAATCGTAGCAAATCAAAAAGAACAAATATATCATAAATTTTTAGCTTAAATCAATAAGCGTCGCTTAAAAAAAAAGCTTCAAAAATTCTTTATATAACTATATGACTATACCTCTGCAGAGTATTGCGCAGTCATGTACAGCCGTTTGTGCGTAAAACAATTGTAAAAAATATTGATTTTTCTGTTCTTAAATCCCATTTTCGCTCTGGTTTTTCTTTAGTCAAGTTCTAAGCGCACTTTCAATCTGTGTTCTGGGGGTATTACATTAAATCAATCACATAATATTTCATATTTCATGCACACACTTGGCAACCCTGTCCAACTGTCAAACACATGTAACTGTCAAACAGTGCTGCGGCTCCTTTATTTATTTATTTATTCATCATATTTCTTAACTGCTTTTTCTTAGCTTTGACAACAGCATGTCCAACATATCACAAATAAAAAAAGATATATATAAGAATATATATGCCCAAGCAGGCGATATTTAACTGACATATCACGCAGGCGACAATCCAGGAAGAAGCCAAAGTTGCCAAAGCAAATAGAACTCAGTTGCACAACAACTTGACAATTGAATGTCAAAACAATAAATTGACAAGTAGAAAAGGAAAAAATAAATATTATAATAATATCGTAAGCCTTCTCACAGCTCAGAGTGGCTAAGCAAATAGTCAAGTTTTTTGATAGCTCATTAAAACTGGTTCAAGTCAAAGCAAATGTCATTTTCTCTTTGCTTTGCGTTTGTTTCTACTAGCATTATGTAAATGTACTTTAAAAGTTAATTGCTTTAAAGAACTAGTTCATAATTAACCTAAAGAACTAGTTCCAGCTAATAAATTATATTTTGGCAATTTATATATCTGAATTTTTGCTCAAAGTGTTGGAGCTGCTTCTCATATTAATTCATTTTAGTTCAAAATTGCAATAGTTTATTATTATTAAGAAAAAATCCTATATCTCGTTTTAAAGAGTCCATTAGCTAATTTGCTAAAAAATCATGGTCAACAAGTCATAATTGAGTGAAATGTTTAATATATACGCAATTCAAAATAACGAGTTGCCTCTGTATTTCTTACACTTCATTGAAATCAATAGCAGCTGAAAACCTGCACAATGAACGCATCCGCCTTAAGAATCGCTTCGAATCGGACGTTTCCAATCGCTTTATTAGTGAACGGGCCAACGCGATTCTGGTCAATTATTTAGCTGACTCCGTTCGTCAAGTGATCCTCAGCGAAATGCATCCGTTCCGGCCATATACAGCTTAAGCATAAGCCGATACAGCAAAAGTATTGATTGCACATAATTATAGGATTCTCCCAGCGAGTCGCCCCAGTTCCAACAGAAGCAGCGGCCCACATCGATCCAAAACCCAAAAGTGAAAAGTGAACTATACAAAATAATCAAAAAAAATTTCGTGCTCACAACTTGACCAACATTTGCGCATAATTAAATGTGGCAACTGGTTTCGGGCTGAAACGCATAAAAATCGGAAGTTGAAGCTTTAAATTTAATGCGCTTACTTTAAAGAGTGTTGAAAGCGCAGCGATCAAATTGCCAGCAGGCATGACATGCAGTCAGATAGTTACAAAAAAGGAATTCAACTTTTTGGCAAATTGCTTTTAATGGATTTCTTCAAAGCGACTTTTAAAATAACGTCTTTAATTTGAATTACTCCACACTTAACGAAGCTGCAACAAACCTAACGAATAGTTGCTTACGTACATAAGCAAGCAGCTCCGAAAATGTCAAAAAGAGACACTAACATCTAAGGAAGCTATAGCAAATCTAACGAAGCATGCTGTCTGTCACAAGCTAACGGCTGGAAAACCTTTGATATTGTTGACAATAGTTTTGAACAATAGATGCCGCTACTTGATATCCGTTGCCCGGCAACCATTTGAATTACATCAAAACAGAACTTGACAATTGCAAATTTTGCTTTGACACTCGAAAATCGATTGGGAGAATTAAGTAATCAGGATGAAATTCATACCGCTGCACACCACAAACACAGCCATTGTGTACAAGAATTCGCTATGCTCGCTAGCCTCGCTGCTGGTGCTCGTCTTCATAGCTCTGTCCGTAATGCTGCCCGTTTTGTTGGTCTCGCTGTTGAGTCCGTACTCCGGCATATCGGAGTCGCGGGTGTTATATGAGCAGCCGGCCCTAAGGTTTAAATATCAGTACATATTCGTGGCCCACATGGACTCGACGCAGGACGATGAGCCGCTGGAATCGTCCTTTCTAGCCTGCAGCAGCTTCGCCAACTTCAATGCGCGCGTACAAAACTATTCGAGTCTTTGCGAGGCGAGCAAATATTGGACACAGGACTTGGACTACGATACGGTTACGGATCGCGTGAACTTTCAGCTGGAACTAAAGCAGCTGCCCGCACATTTGATAAGCTTTGATTTGCTGCTGTTCTTCGAGGCGCAGCTGCGCCATAAATGCGTCCTTAATCCACCCGCGGTGCTGGCACATCAACTACAGCTGCCGCAGGCTGTGCGCCTGCAGAATGGACACGTTCAATTGAAAGGCGAGTTAAAGCTGAAGCAATTTGTGGAGTTCACCTGCCCATTTCCGGGACGCAACCTGCAAACCAACTTTCGCCAGGTGCAACTGGATACGAGCAACAGTTTGGCGGACATCTCACAGTACAAAATGGAATCGCTGTTGGGCCAGGTGAAAGCAAATCCAGCCTACTTCCAGATGGCCGTGCAGGAGACCTACTACAGGCCCACACCGTCGCGCCTAAGTCCCGGACTTACCATCGACGTGGAGCTAGATGTGCCACAATTGCCAGCACGCTATCATTTGAGCATTTGGGAACGTCTCGGTCAGTTTTGGCTGTATTTTGCGTCTTTTTTTGGTATTTCGTTTTACATTATGAATAAGTTGAAGGACTTTCTATTCGGACGCCATATCGTACGATCCTGGGAGATAATACCATGGAAGAAGCTATACTGACACGAGTCGGGCGCCATCCTTGAAATGGACAATTTCTCCATAGGCGAATGAGATACATTTTTTCATAATTTCAGTCAATTTGTGTAAATAAAATAAAATATACAATGAATTTAAGTGCTTGTGTCGGACAATGGATGTTACGGCGGGTTTCCTACTTGTCGCGGCTATTGGACATGAGAGCTAAATTGCTGAAGCCCGACTGAGGACGATCCGGCGTTGGATCATATGCACGGTTATCCTCCAGGACGATAGTAGTGCGTGGGTAATGATCTAATTGCACAAATAAATAGCGGAATTCCAGTTTTCCCTTCGAGTCCTGAATATAAAATGAGATTAGATTATATAAATAGATTTAGCTAGCGTACGCACCCTTCTTGATTCTAGCTGTACGGTTGCCTTGTTTCGCAGTCCTTGCACATAGAACTGCATGCGCATATGGGGCACTCCGTTCCGCTCGAAACTGCTATGAGCCACATGCTGGCGACGACCACGACGCGACGTCTCGCCAAAGCCTTTAATGGGTGCACCAATAGCATCTTGCACACGAGGATCATCAACGACACGTTGCAATGCCTTGGAATAAATATTGCATGAGCTCTCCTTGGAAAAGAGTTCACGGAAAATAGCATAAAACATAATGCCCGTTACACCGAGTCCGGCCAAAATTATGGCCGTGTAGCTGGCCGTCTTAGTATTCTCCTTAATCTTCTCGCCAATAGGTCGGACGTCAGTAGACACATTACTGCCGCCGCCGCCTCCGCTCGACTGCTGCAATGCCCCACTACCTGCAAAGTAATTTATTAGCTCAGTAGAACTTTCTTAATTTTTTTATTATAAACTGCCTTTCGCTTGCTGTGCTGCGGGGTTGCCTAAATGCAACGATGTAAGAGATCGAAGTCGTGTGGTTGCGGGCATCAACAGCGTTTTCCTGTGCAACAGTAAATTGCGCAGTAATATTGACTGAGCCATATTTTTAAATAATAAATAATAATTTAAAAACAATACAGTAAATTATTGTGTGCGAATAACAAAATATAAGTTGAACATCTGTTTTGATGTTTTGGTGATGAGTTATTCAACGATAGATTTTACATAATGCATTTCAGCTATCGATATGCCCTAAGAGATGGCATTTGCTTATAACAATAACAGGTTAACAGGCTTTGGGTTCACAGAGCATATCGATAATTAAAATACTAACTGCTATCGATAAGCAATCGTTGACTTACACACTTGTGATAACAAAATTAACACGAATAAAACAATAAGTGCTTAACCTTTCAATACCAGTTACTTAAAAGTGCGCAATCACGTCGCCACCAACGCTCATCAAACATATCGTCAAGCGTACACTCGCAGGCGGCCTTAAGCAATTCAAACAAGGCAAAATTATGGTCGTAACACACAACGTTAAAGGCTACGATGAGTTCTCCAAGAAAATGGAGGAACTTGAAACCGGTGACGGCAATAACCAAGTGCATGTCCTCTTCAGCGGGGGCAAGGACGAAAATGGCGAGAGCTGGTGTCCATATTGTGTCAGGGGTAATATACAATGATCTCTAGTGGCTAACCGCAAAGAGCATTTAATTACAAATGACTCAATTCCCAAACGGTTATTTTATACGTGTTCTATTCCCATAGCCGAGCCGGTGATACATGATGCATTGAAGAAGGCCCCTGAAAACTCCCACTTTGTGCATGTCGATGTTGGCGAGCGTTCATAGTAAGTTGTAATATATTATTAACCAATTGACAACTGTTATTTTCGCAGGGCCGCCTATTAAAAGCTTACGATGATAGTTTTATATACGTATAAGTACAATGACTAACTCGCCTTTTGAGGGCATTATTCGTATTAGAACGTGGAGCAATGTATATAAATTTGTTATAATGTTCGTATAAGAACTCTGTTGATCTAAGAAACTATATGAAATAGTGATCTAGCGTCCGTTTCTGTATGAAAGCATAGTTCTACATCTGAACCAAACTTTACTGCAGGGTACCAAGCTTAAAGACAAAGCTATAAAGACTATGCATTTTGTCAACTGCAATGCGTTACATATCGTAACACTTCGAACAGAGTATGTTTAGCTGTTGACCACCGTACAAAATTATATATTGTTGTTGTTAAGTTATTAGGGCATTCGACGATAACTCAAGAGCATTTTACAGCACCTATAAAAATATATACATATACATATACTTGTATATGCACATATATGTACACATATGTACTGCATGTTTTCACGCCCATTGTTAGTGATAAAAAATGAAATGTAGCAAAGCTGATCGTTTAAATAACTTTCGTTTGCTTTGCTTTTTATCACGAATTTGGCAAGAATGCGAGATAATTAGTAAATGAGATTATGATTGGTATTTGCAGTTGGAAAGACTTGAACTGTCCATTTCGTAAGGATCCAAATACTCATCTAATTTTCTTGCCGACGCTGATGCGCTGGAAGTCACCACAGAGATTGGACGGCGAGCGCTGCTCCAACAAGGACCTGGTCGAGATGATGTTCGAGGATGAGGAATAATTATGCAAGCTAATCCAAATTATTGGCAGCCTCCACAGAACATATTTAAAACTTTTTTCATATTTTATTTTTGGAATGTTTCGCAATGCGCGCACTGATCATAATTAAAACATTTTAAATTGTCCCGTCAATAGTTGCTTTTGTACTTCTTGATCTCGACCATGACTACATGGATATTCGTTAGCTGGGCGCGCGCATTGGGCGTCAGCAGCTTGTGGAAACGATGATAATATTGGACAAGACTGGCCAAAGCTAATTGCAACAGCTGAGAGCCGGTCAACAGCGATGGGAACGATAGAAGTACCTCACGATTAAGCTCCTCTAGAGATTTCTTCCAATTCGCAGAGAAACTAGCTACAAGGCCGAGACTACGTCTCTCCTGCTTACGTAGCTCATCTGCTTGATCCTTTTCCACGTATTGCTCGCCCTCCTTCACAAACTGTATTATACCTCCGAAGTGTGGGGCTAAAATTTCATCCACATATTCTGCACTGCGTGCATTCAACTGCTCACGGAATGCCTCAGCCTCTTTGGAGTTGTCACGCGTATGCTCCATGAGCACGCCAAGCACTAGATCATAGTTGTTGATCAAATAAATAAGCTGATCCTTGCGTGTAGCGAAAATTGCGGCCATACGCAAAATAAAGCACTCCACTTCGTTTTGTAGCTCCAGTAACAGCCGGCTAACCAGCTCATTGGGAAAATGCTCCGAGATTCCAACAATGGCGGCACTGAATTCTGCATAGCGCCGTGTTATCTGAGAGAAATAGAATCTCGATTATCTGACATTAGCTATAGAGTGTTACTCGTACATAATGTGGACCCATTTCCTTATTGAACTTGGTGGGATCACAGTCGTGAATGCTCTGTATATTCAAACGAAAAACGTACTCCAAACGTGGCCAAATAACCGATTGCAGTGAGTCCCAATACCTTAAAAGGACACAGGTTATAATATATATGCCTATATTATAATCTAATCTATACTCACTTATCCAGCGCTGGCACACAGCGCTTGTGGCACATAAGCTGGTAGCGAAAGATCAAATGTATACAAAGGAACATGGCTATAGTATCATAGCAATCATGTATAGATGTTTCCAGATTTTTCTAAAGAAAACGATAGACATTAATAGTATACATAACTGAGACTTAGATTTCACATACAATCATCAAGGTTAACGTTTTTCCCATAATTTGGTTGAACAGATCCTGCGCTTGGGTGCTGCGCACCATAAAGAATTCAGTAACAAATAAATATTCTCTGCATGCATTGTCAACCAGGGCATATTGCTCTGAGCGGAACAGCGCCTCCGCCGTGTACTGTAAGAGGTAAAGCTTATCAGAAGTAAAATCTTTTACAGGGTTTCCCGAAGCTTACTCGATTCTTGAGCTGTGCATGGGGCACTATAATTGGAGCCTCCAGCTGCTGATTAAGTATATCACCGCGTTTTCCAATGGTAAAGATTGTGCTCTTATGCTTGAGACTCGTTGTTTTGGCAAACAGGCCCTTGGACGCATTGTCCTCGATGCCCATTAGATCATCCTTGGTGCAGGATTCCTCAAATTTAAGGCTTGTCAGGCGTGTCGAGTAGCTCTGCAAATAGTATAGTAGTAATACAGTTAACTGAATCCATTTCTATTCCCTTCACTTACTTTAAAATAACTATAGTAGATTTTGCTCATGGTATCGATGTACTCGCTGCATATCTCCTGTGCTACATGGCGCTCATTGGACAATATGAACTCGAAGAAGAACTTGTGCTTCAGCATCGCATTCTGCGGAATCTGATAGTTGGTCATGGGCTTGCGAAACTTGTATATCTGTTCGAGCAGGTAGCTGCGTATCTTGGACATCGCTTTGAGGCGCAGCTTGTGCAGCACATCGCTGACATCGCTCGTTGACTTGGATTCCTTAAAGCTCAGCTCCTTGACCAATGACAGCTTGTGGTTCAGCACATTCAGTTGGTTGCTGAATTCGCGCTCTGTCACAGCCGTGTCCATAATAATGTTGATCATATCCTCGGAGACGGCCATGTCCTCGATGAACTGCGACAGCTGCGCCTTGACCGACTGCCTGTTGGTCAACTGAAGCGACATAGATACGGACTTGCGTTGCAGCTGTGTTATCTCGGTGCTGATGTTATTGAGCACGCTCTGGAAGCTCATCAGCATGTTCTCCATGCGTTCCAGCACATCGTCACAGTCGTTGATTTGATTGTGCAGATTGGCAATGTTCTGCGATTCGGCAATGTAATCCTCAATTGATTTATTTTCCACATCTTTGAACTCCTTTTCAATTTGTCGCGAATATTGGCGCAAATCTGTGGTGTTCTTTAGGATCTCGCGCACTTCTTCGTTGTCCAGGGACGCTTCTTTAAGAGCGTCCATTGTTTACGAGAATTGCCAAATCAGAATTGGGTGTAGTTTTTCGAAGTTATCCAGATGTTGATAGGGCCAGGTATGCTGTTCGCACACAGTATAAAGTCACTCAAATTGCCATTCAATGTAAGTGTTAAGTAATATATACATAAATATTATCATGTAAGTTATTAAATCATAATTTAATTAGTACTAAAATAGAATTTTTGTTGAGTTAGCATATATTTAATTTGACCTGCATACCAATTTTATCTCGTAAACAGCTGTCTGATATTGCTAATATCGATAGGTAACCGATAAGTCACCTCCATCGCTTAAGATTTTTCATCACTTTTGCAAGCTAACTGTAAACAAATGTGTTAATACTGTGTTTATTGAAAACAACTGTTTATATTGTGAAAAGCTAATATGCAAAAATGTCAGACCTCAATCGCATATTCTGTGAACTTAAGTCGGAGTTTGCACAAAACGTGGAATGGACCAAACTGGAAGATTGGCTGTGCGATGATGACGACGACGAGGTAACAGCACAAAAAGCCAACCAATTTTGGTCCCTGCCCATGTGCAGGCAAAATTTGCAACGCCAGGATAATCAATTGCAAGCACTGCGGGAGCTGGCGCAATGCATCAGATCAATGCGATCTAGTGATATTGAGGGCGAAAATAGATTTGACATTGTAAACGATAATTGGGCTAAAATCGAGAACATTGCCTCCAAGGATTATTTGACCTATATTTACGCATTAACGAGTCTAGCAACATTGCCACAAGATTTACTCGACTTTGCCCCCGAGCCTATAAATGAGAATGTAAATGTGCATCTGGCGCTTAATGCAGTTAGCACGTATTTCCTAACGCTCACCATTCCAGGCGCCAAGAGTTATGGCATCTTCGATGAGGGTGTCATCGAGCATTGCTTACGAGTCTTTCGACTGCTGGAAAATTATGCCAATTCCAGTGCGCGAGCTAACAATATATGGATATTATTTCTAACAATTTGCGATGATCTCAAACTCGTCTTTCGCTATGTCCACTTTAAGGACCATCTGAAGCCACGCGACAATATAATGCGTTGCCTTTTGATTATACTCTACATGAATTTTAGACATGGCTACAATAATGCCTGTAAGTATTACAATATTTTGTATTTATATATTTTTCCCGCCAAATTTTTGTAACTACTTTAAACTATTGAATGTATGCCTATTTGCAAGTGTATAATAATTGCAAAATGATTCTTCAGCGAAATTTGTTAAAAGTGCATTATCGTAAATGTATGTGAATTTAGTGCATTTGTTTTTGTGTCATGTGTGTTGTGTGTACAATGGAATAAATGTGAATGGATAATCACTTTTTAGATTTGCGCATCTCTAATTAGTTTTCCGTCATGTGTAAGCACTGTGTGCACACACTGGCAACAAGCTAACAGCTGTTTTATAAGACGAAGATTATACAAACGGTTGATACTTTAATGTTGTGAATCGAATTGTAAATTGTTAATAACAATTTAAATTAAACGTTTTAAATGCTACGCACCTTTGGCTCGTTGCGCGTGCACTGCCAGCAGCTGCTGAGGCACACAAACAAACAACAACTATCGACGCGAACGTGCCGCAAACAGTCAACATTTGGAGGCAACCGCAGTGATCCAGATGCACTGCGAAAATTACGCTCTAAATCAACACTATACTACATAACTGCTGGCGGTGTACTGATTGTGGGCTTCAGCTATGCGGCTGTGCCACTGTACAGTATATTTTGCCAGGCATACAGTTATGGTGGCACTACTTCGCAAGGCCACGATGCCGAGAAGGTGGAGCACATGGTGAAAGTGAACGACCGAGTGCTCAAGATACGGTTCAATGCCGACATTGGCTCTTCCATGCGCTGGAACTTTAAGCCGCAACAGTATGAAATAAAAGTTGCACCCGGCGAAACAGCACTCGCCTTCTACACAGCCAAAAATCCGACAGACAAACCGGTGGTTGGCATCAGCACCTACAATGTGATTCCATTCGAGGCGGGTGCATACTTTAATAAAATCCAATGCTTTTGCTTTGAAGAGCAAATGCTTAATCCTCACGAGGAGGTGGATATGCCTGTGTTCTTCTACATTGATCCAGAAATCACGCAAGATCCGGCACTCGAGTATTGTGACACCATTACACTATCCTACACGTTCTTCGAGGCAAAAGAAGGCTTACAACTTAACTTTCCCAGTTATGCTAAGCCTCATGCAGCTAACGCATAGAGTATGCTTTGTACAGACTTCGTTAAATAAATCGTTGTTTAATTTTTAAAGAGCAATGTTATTAAATCTTAAATTTCCATATATATTCACATATTTCAAAAATGTAAATCAAAGATGAGCCGCAAGCTTAGCTATAAATCGATTGCATGCAAAAATTGCAATCGATAGTTACAGTTCCTATTATAGTTGCAGAGCACCCACAACTGTAGGGGAGAGCAATTGAGTAGACGATAGCACGACAGCTGTTACACTTTCAAAACGATATGTTATCGTTATTCATTAACTGATTACAGATATATGGCGAGCGTTCAATGAACGCTAACAGCAAGTTTATAAATAGATTCTGGTCTGACAGTCGATCCGCACTTGTCCAGCAGCCGCCGCCGTCGCATCCGTTCGTTTGACCTATTTGAACCGAACCATGTATTTGGAATGACGTGGAAATGCGTATAGAATTAATACTGATCACAATATGCGCCTTGGGCGCCGGCTGGGCATTGGATTTGGAGTACGAGCAGCCAACGGTGCTTATAACGGTGCTCGTGCGCAATAAGGCCCACATATTACCCATGTTTTTGAGCTATATAGATCAATTGGATTATCCTAAGCAGCGCATTGCCTTCTGGTAAGTGAGAGCATTAAAGACTTCAGATAGGAGAACATAATATATATGTGTGTATAAATATATATTCAGGATACGCTGTGATCACAACAACGATAATAGCATACAAGTGCTGCAAGAGTGGCTAGAACATTCGGCGGACCTTTATCACAGCGTCAACTATTCTTTCGACGATGAAACGTCGCGTTATGTTAATGAAAGCTCCGCTTACGACTGGCCGGCATCGCGTTTCAAGCATGTGATTGCTTTGAAAGAAGAGGCGCTGCAATATGCGCGCGATATTTGGGCGGACTTCATATTCTTTTTGGATGCCGATGTGTTGCTGACTGCGCCAAAGTCTCTCAAGGAGCTCACAGCCTTGCGGCTGCCCATTGTGGCACCCATGTTATTGTCGGATAGTCTCTACTCGAATTTCTGGTGCGGCATGACTGAGGATTATTACTATCAGCGCACGCCCGAATACAAGGAGATCTATCACAAAGATAAAGTTGGCTCGTTCGCGGTGCCTATGGTCCATACAGCCGTGCTGGTGCACATGAATTATGCGGGTGCACGTTATCTAACCTTTGACCGCCAGAGACTTATTCAAATGCAGTCTGCACAGCATGCCCAACTGTACGATGGACCCGTGGACGATATCATTGTGTTTGCCATGTCCGCCAACCACTCTGGAGTGCCATTGCATATCTGTAATACTTTGCCCTTTGGCTATATGATGCAGCCATTGGAGACAACGGATACTCTGCAGCACGATCTGCTGCAGCTTATTAATATTAGAGTTAACATGGTACACGATCTAGGAGCAGTGCCGCCCGTGCATTCATACTTGCAGCAGCACATTAAGCCGCCCGAGAAAACTAAACTGAATTTGGATAATATATTCATGATCAATCTGGAAAGAAGGCCAGAAAGACGTGAAAAAATGGAGAATCTGTTCACTGAACTGGGCCTGGAAGTGGAGCATTTTGCTGCCGTCGATGGCAAGCAACTAAACACGCAGCTGGTGCAGGAGATGGGAATAAGTTTTCTGCCAGGTTACGAGGATCCGTATCATCATCGTCCAATGACAATGGGCGAAATCGGTTGCTTTCTTAGTCACTATCGCATTTGGCAGCAGATTGTGCAGCGACAACTACGCCAGGTGCTTATCCTGGAAGATGACATACGATTCGAACCATATTTCACGGCAAGTGCGCTACGCGTACTCCAACAGGCAAGCAACTATGACTATGACCTTATCTACTTCGGTCGCAAGCGTTTGAAGGATGAAAGCGAGCCTTGGGTCGACGGCAGCGATAATCTCGTGCATGTCGGCTACTCCTACTGGACACTGGGCTATGTCATTACGCTGAAAGGCGCCGAGAAACTATTGGCTGTTAATCCGCTAGAGAAACTTATACCGGTCGATGAGTTTCTCCCGGTAATGTTTGGCCGGCATCCGTTGCAGAATCTCAGCAAAGCTTTCGAGCCACGCAACCTAATTGCATTTAGTGCAGCGCCTATGTTACTCTATCCCATCCACTACACGGGTGAAACGGGCTATATATCCGACACGGAGGACTCTCAGCAAATTGTTGATATGGCAGATGGGGCTGGCGAGGCGCAGCTTAAAAGCAATCGCCAGCAAATCTTTCCTAAAGAGGACACTGTAAACATGCTCGATCAGGATCTGAAGCTGGGCGAGAGCAACAACTTGCTACAGGTGGATATGACAAAAAGCCATCAGGAGCTTTAAAAATAATACATAGAATTAACTTAGCCGTAGTCTTATAAAGTCTGTACCAAATGTGCCTTATATTATGATTAAGCAAGTACGTAAAATGCAATTTATCAGCTCCACCAATTACTATTTTTAATGAACAACTCGTCAAGAACAAATAGAAAACACATAGATTATACAAACAAATGCATTTAGTAATAAATATTCTTTGAAACCATTTTGACCAAGGTTGTAAAGAAAGGAAACAGTTTTGTATAACTGACGGAACAGAACCTTCGACCTATAGAGGGTTAACTAGCCTTGAAGATACATAGACGCAACTAAAACCCTTTTATTGCATAGCTAAACACCCTTTATTTGATTTGTTAGCGGCTATAAAACTGTAAGCACTTAAAGTTAGGAAATCCCTTTAACCCATGGCGGTCTTCATGAACAAGTTCTTGATAGGCGGCAAATTCTGAGTCAACTGCAGGCCAAGACTGCGCATCAGTACTACAGGACTAAAATCGGTAGAGTATAGCGTGTGCAAGCCATGCACGCCCACCATGATGGGCACATTTTTGAGCAAGCATTTGCGTTCGTATTTAACCAGATGCTGTGTATCGCCCAGCTTAAATCCAGCATAGGCAGCGGCGGCTAAGGTTTCCACCAGGTGACGCACATCACCAAAGCCCAAATTAACGCCTTGTCCAGCCAGTGGATGAACGCGATGTGCAGCATCTCCAACAAGAGCAGCGCCATTGCACACATACGAAGATGCGTGCAAGAAGCCTAGTGGAAATGTAGCACGCGAACCATCCTGCACGCCACATACTTGGGGAGGATATTGACGTTGATGCTGGGCTCCGCTGTTGCCGAAGAGAGCATTGAGCCCTTGCAACGCCTTGTCCGCCAGATCTACGCGTGGATATTGCCTGCAAAAAGCCTCATTAAGGGCATCGGCAAAAGCATTCGCGTCCATGGCCAGCAATTCCTTAGCATGCGGCACTGTTGTGCTCCAGACCAGGGAGCTTTGCTTGGTACTCAGCGGCAATAGAGCAACTGGACCGGTGGGCAAAAAACGTTGCCAAGCCACCGAATTATCACAATCATCTTCCATATTAAGGTCCAGTGTGGCCACCAATCCCATACGATCATAGTTAAATGAGAAAACGTCCACGCCCATTTCCTTGCGCACCACAGAGTTGGCACCATCGGCTCCAATGAGCAGATCGCATGTAAAGATGCGTCCATCCTGCAGCTTAACTTGGGAATGTGGTGCGCCCGTCTTACCAGGCAAACCCACACATTCAATGCGCGCCCTGTTTAACACCTCCACATTAGCCGACAATTCTTTGACACGTGAATAGACCGCATCGAGTATCAAATCATTTTCAATGATGCAGGCCACATCGCTGGCAAAATTATTGTGCTGGAATTGAATAAGCGCATCGCTATTTGACTCCCACACTTGCATCTGTTTTACTGGCTTATATCGTGCCTGCTCAATGTGTGCCCAGGCATTAATAGATTTAAAGAGCTCCACAGAGTTTCGGTTGATGGCCGAAACGCGATTTTGATATGGACCCGTGGGATCAAAGCCCTTGAATGGTGGGGCGCCCTCCAGCAGCAGTACCTTCTTATCAGCCAGCGTCACATTGTTGACCAACGCAGCAGCAAGCGTTGTTCCAACTAAGCCACCTCCGCCAATTATGATATCATAGTGCTCGGTTGCCGGTGAAGTCTCTGTTTTTGTGTTTCCTGCAGATGTGCTCAGCAATCGTTTGGCAATGCTACGTGCCTGGCTGATTGCCGCACTGCCAGCATTATTGCGCAATAAAATTAACATTTCTCTGTAGAATGAATGCAGCAAAGTTATATTTGAATTTCACAAATCTTATTCGTTGTTATCGTTCGTAATTGCACTGCTAGAGCTGACAATGCGCTTCGTAAAAGTAATCGAATCAATTTGCCTGTCTATCGATATGCACCATTGTATAGGCCAGCTCTAGTGCGAAAAGGAAGTAAAAAGCGAATAGTAAAATTTTTAAATGAAAGAACTGCTTAGCACTGCTTGCATTATCGGAATGCATATCGATTTGTTATTAACCTTATTTGTCTGTTATGAATTTAAATCTTGAAAATATCTCAATTCAGGTGCACCTCAACTACATGCGAAATGTTTTGAAGTCTTAGACGAGATAACCACTGAACAAAATGGAGATGTATACAAGACTTTGATGCATATAATGTCGGAAACGTTTTATATGCATATTTATCCAGAAAACTCGAAAGGTTTGGGCCCAAAAAATGGCGAGCATATTTCTGATTGGTTTGTAAAGCTATTAGACAAGTATCCAGATATATTGTCACGTGTATTGGAAAATTACATTGATTGCGTGATTACGAATCCTATTAGGGAGGTAAATTATATTAATTGTTGCATACAAGTTAAATATCGCTTTTACAATTTAATATTTTTTAGTGGAAAGCCGGTGATGAGAAAATTGCCATTGGATATGCGGCCAAATATGATGCAGCTCTCTATGCCAAATGTAACAAATCCTGCACGGATCTGCTACTTAAGACTATCCAAGCGGATGAAGCAGTGGGTCTTCAGCTACGATCTCTCGAACTTATTGAGCGCATTTTGCAGCATCAGACACAGGTGGAGTGGCGAATCTTTCGACACGATGTGTCCACTAAACCAAGAGAAGTTTCTTTAATCAGAGAGACAATTCGTTGCCTTGACGACAAAACTTTTAGCGTTCGTCGCAAGGCGAGCCAAGTGCTAAGCATAGCCATTAGACAGGGCTCGCCAATCACCACACGAATACTTTATGAGGTCATCAATTTTGTTCAATATGATGATATTAAGACACCGCGTAACCCAAATTCTCGACAAGTTGAGCTAAGTCTTGAAAATCCAAAAAAGTTGTGTTATGCCTATAGCTTCGAGGGTTACGATGAACTAGAAGCGGACGTTAAGAGAATGCCACAATTGATTTACGAACGTTTTCTAGTATCTAACAATGGCTTGGCTCGTTGCTCTGGACTAGCTTTGCTAGAGCGCCTGGCTCAAATGAATCAGCGAATCTTATACAATACCCACTTTGAGCGTGAAATATCTGCGCTAGCCACAGATATGCTGTCATCAGTGCGGAAAGCAACATTGGAAATGATAGACGCACTGCTCCAAACCTACGACAACTGTTCCATACTCGTCGATGTCTATTGTCGGATTTGGTCCTGCATGCTGAATGATGACGATGCTCTATTACAGAAACTTGCATTGCATGTTAGTGAGAGAATATCTCATTCATTTTCAATGCTTTGACTATTCTAATAACATTACCTTGCAGAGCTTTAATCGTAATGTCTTGCTGAATATCCAACCTCTGGAATATTCCAATGAACCGAAGCATCTGCTGCCCTGGAACATTCTGACCACATTGTTAGCTACACAACCTCGTGATTATTTGCAGCACAGATTCAATTTATTGCTACAAAATGAGAATCTGGTTACGTGAGTAGCTTTCATCAAATTCAACATAAACAAATACTCACATTCAACTCGTCCATCTAGGTCCAAATTGGTGAACACTATTATCTCGCACTTAAATACGCCAATGGCAACGGAAGCATGGACACTGCTTCTGATGCTATCCAGTCGCATTACAAACAATTTGGATTCGATAATACCAACATTCGATCGTTTGTCGTCGTACAATATGAAGTCGAATCAGGTGTTAGCGCTTCAGTTGATCACCTATTGTTTGTCCAACTTTTCGAAGGCATCGCTCAATCAGCTCTTCAAACGCCTGCTATCCGCGATGAGCACGGGCAGCATTTGGCTAGCAGTGATCTCACCTGCAATGCTGCTGTTGCATCACATAGATCAACTGTCGCATAGTCAGGCGCCGGAGAATAGCGCGACAGTTGAGAATTGGCAAATGCAGTTGCTAGAGGACGTCACGGCTGCGTCCAAGATATGCATAGAGAACTTTCAAACAGATCACATACGAATGGCCTCCTTACTGGCTACTTATACCGAACTGATTGTAATGCTACCACAAAACGCGGATGAGAAAATCGTTAACTTTGTGCTTGGCTATGTGAAGCTCTGCATTAGCTTGAACGAAGCCAGTTTCGATACGGAAAACGAACGCATGATGAACTGGATGGTTGTGATAGCAGGAAGGCTCTCTTTGCGAGACAATAATCTGGCACACAAGGTTTCCAAAATGTATGGGCAAATACTGAGCAAAAATGACAGGCCACAACTGATTAATAGTACGCTGATTTGTCTGAACGATCTGGGCAAAAAATATCCCACAATTCTGGAGAGCAATATGAAATGCATACTGGTCAAGTTGTCTTCGAAATATCCCACAACACGCGTGCGCACCTATCGCTGTGTCAAGGATGTCATTCTGGCTGGGAATATTAAATTGAAAGGCGCCATTTTAATCTCGCTGCTGGCTGGACTGGTCGATGAGAGCGTCGAAGTAGCACGTGAAGCAGATGCCTTTTTTATACGCTATAAGAAATTGTATGACAAGTCACTGTTTCATCATTGTCTCAAGGAGATTCCCTTCGATTTGAACGACCAAGCCTTTTTAACCGGCTCAGCTCGCATGGAAGCAGGCTTCAAGTCGCCACTGAAGGGACCAAAGCATAGAAAACTTCGGCGTTTGCTATATAATCATATTCTCGCCGCATTAGACGAAAATACGCTCTTACTATACTTTGGACAGCTGAAGCTATTAGCTGGTAAGCTTAACAAACTCCACATAAAAATAATATATATAATAATTTATTATTTACTAACTTGCAGAGAAGACAAAAGATGCGTCATTTATTAAGTTGGCCAGCGCCTTGGATGTAGTCATCGATATACTCTTTATAATGCGTCGAATATGCTATTGTACCAAGAGCAAACGTCAGCAGGGCGCAGGCCAGGCAGAGGGCGATGAAGATGAGACCTCACCGGAGGAGGAACTGCAAGCATTGCCAATTGCACTGGCCGAGCAGCCACCAGCTAATGATAATGCAGCAGGCAAAGGGCGTGGACGAGGAGCACGCAAACGGGAAATAGCTGAAGAGCCGGTCAGTATATAAGAGACTAAAACCTATAGTCAGCTTTATAACTAAATTCTTTACACTTTCAAACAGCTCAAGCAACTGGAGCGTTGTCTGCGCTACGTGGAGGAAATTCATCGGAATTTGCGTAATTATATGAACTCCGAGCTGCATCAGGAGTTTAATAAATTTTGTCGTGCCATGACAATGCGCTTTGCGAATTTAACGGACTTTGCGCAGCCAGCGCATTTCTGGCAAAAATATAAAACTAAATCCGGACCAAGATCCAAGCGACGTCGCGTCAACGATGATGGCGACTATGCAGATGGCGAGGATTCGGCAGATAGCAACAGCGATACAGACAATGAACTGCCGCTGGAACGGCACAAGAGTTCGATCACAGCAACAGCCGGAGGAGTACGCAGAGGAAGCTTTGATTTGCTGGCTACTGAGCTAATCTTTCAGCCGCTTGACTGGTAGAGGATACTCACTTGTATATGTAAATATAAATCTTAAATACGTAATGAATCTATGAAATGAATTTATTTTTACATGTTATATACATAAGTTGATCTACATGACATTAGGCATATGATTTTTTTTATAAAGTAATTTTTATAAAAATGTAAATAAAAGAAAACAATTGAATCTATTTTTCAAACATCATAGACCTTTATAATGGCCTGCAGGCCGCGCGCGAACTCGTGAAGTATTAACTTGCCCACCTGCACCTCGTTGAGGCCCAGTTCCTCGGCCTCGGCGGCCTGCACCAGGATGCACTCGAGCAGCGCCACATTTACTGGCTGCTTGCACACATTTACCTCCTTGGGTGGCGTCAAAGGTTGGCTGGTGAAAAACAGCGATTGTCCTTGTACTGGGGCAGGCGGTAGCTTCTTAGTTGCAGTAGCAGTAGCCGCATTGGGTGGCGGCAACGTGATGATATTCTCTAGATCCAAGTCGGGCAGCTGCAGTATTTGCGCCGGCGTTGCGGCAGCGGGTGCCTGAGCACCAGCCCCAAATTGCTGACCGTTAAAAGCAGCAGAGCCAGGCGCCGGCTTCAAATGGATGTTGATGCCCGCCTTGGCCGCCGCAGCCGCTGCTTTGGCACTGAGAGCTGCGGCACGTTCCCGCTTGGTGGCCAGCGCCGTTTTCTTGGGCGGCGTCGCTACCGCCAGACGCTCCTCAGTATTGCGACAGCCTGCATTTGGATTGTAAATGTAGCCACTCTGCTTCAGGCTGCCATTGCAACTTACCAATGCATTTGCAGTAAATGGAACAAATCGCCATGGACTGATAGCAATCGCAGTAGTTCTTGATGCATTGCGAGCGCTTGCAGCAGCAACCTTTGGGCGCCTGTTGCTTCGGCTGACGCTTTGACTGCTCCTTGGAAAGGTAAAGCCCCGATCGTACCTGAGACATAATTTTTTAATTTCTCTAATAATTGCTGCTGCCTGTGACAGCGGCTGTCATTAAGTGAAATACTCTGTTTTCATATTGAACCAGGGTATATTCAGCTCTTTTTTGCCGTTAATAAACAAATGCGACCTATAAATTGCTAACGGAAATTAAAGCAGGCAGTAATTTAACGGTGTATATATAATGTAAGTTATGCCTAAATTAAAGTTTACACGACGAAAAATCGTGTTAATGCTTTATATGATAATAAATGTTTTTTTATTTGTTTATTTTTTCGTTTTCGCACTAGTAAATCTATTAAAGCTTAGTTAAAGTAATGTTTAAATATATTTTTATATATATTTATCTTGTATGTGTAATAAAGATAAAATTTGTTAAGTACCTTTCGTTTAACAAGTGTTAATAAGCTTTTGTTTTTTGTTTAACAAATAGTTAATCGTTGCTACATTTTCTATATATATATATATAAATGTATACATTATGGCATGGCTGATGATATTGTTGTTGTTCTTGTTGTTATTGATGTTATTAATAGTACTAATCGAAATCTAGAAAAAATGTAAAATAATTTGGCGCTGCTTACGACCAGGCCCTAGTTAATTTTTATCTATATATATATAGATATAAATTTATAAATATATATATATATATATATATATATATATATATATATATATATATATATATATATATATATATATATATATTGCTTGCACTTTATATAGAGTTTTACTTTTTGGCAGATACATAGATAATTGTTCTGGTTGCTATATAGGCATATAAGTAGTAGAAGACTTGTTAACAGTTAAGAAAGTAATTGAGTGGCAATTGCAATTGATTGCATTTAAAGTAAACGCACACCGAATGGAGGCCGCTCCATGGGGTAAGGCAACACATTGAATCGACGATATGAGTTATTCCGTGAACTAACTTCGACTTCCACTTCAACTTGAACTTCGATCACGAATTGTGCACGCATCAACGTCGGCCTCAACAAATCGTATTATTGAGCAGCTCATAACAGTTCTGCGCCGCACCCGCTGCCGCCGTCGCCGCCTCCTGGCGGGTCTTTAAGAAATTGCCCACCCAGTGGGCCGTCAGATCTAGATACTTGGTGCGCGAACCGGGATTGTAATCAAGGAAGCCGGCACGTGGCATCACCTCCTCGATTTGGCTGCCATCAGGCCAATTGTTGTAGCTGGCTATGTTGATGAATCCCACATGGTTCAATATAGCTGTGCGCCAGGCTACGCCATAGTACTGTAAGTTGAGGCAGGAAATACTTAGCTAGATGAGGACAATTAAGAGTGTGCAAATCGTAGCTGCCCGACTAGCAGTTACCCTATAATCAATTGCTATTGTTATCTTAACTAGATCTTAATTATATATATCTAGTAGCTCTAAGCGAAGTATAACTCATATATGAATAAGGAAAAGTATTCTATAAAGCTTGGTATATATATGTTTCTTCTCATATTTCTTAATACTGAATTATCTAAGATATACCAAAGAAACTCAAGCTGCAAATCGATACTTATCGATTGTATCTAGTTCTAGCTTATCTTTAGGACCAATCAGGCACACAAGTGGCACAAAGTTGAATACCAAATATAACATTCCTAATTTCTCAAATATTGAATTGAAGATTTTATGGATCCCAGCTGTAAATTCGATATATATCGATTTTAGTAAAAAGGCTAGAAAATTCTGCTTTACTCTAAATCTCTCTTTAAAAAGCAGATAATTACGTCTCAATCATACCCGCACTTGAACATAAGGACAATAATTACAGTGTATATCTAGGTAAAAGTGTCCACTTACCCGTCCATTGCTCCGGTGACGTTGAATATCCCCGTGACGTGGAAATTTATTGCGCTCCGCAAAGCCTGGACCCACCGTTGGCACAAACAACATTTTGTAGGAGAGCGCATAGGACTTGAGATATGACCAGTTCTTCCAGGTGCTGGCAAAGACAGCGCCATTGCTTGGCAATTTGCTGTAGAAGCCATCGAAGCACAAGCGACGCAGCACATCCGCATGACTCTTGAGCCTGAACAGACGAAATGAATAAGGCCATGGGAAGATCGAATGTTTGGCTTTCCTACCTGATGTGCCCAATGAACAATGCATCCAGCACGCGGCGTAGACCGCCTGCCTCTTTGTGCGCAGCCTGCTGTTCGGCCAGCTCCTGAACTGTGGGCCGGCACAGCTGGCGACCAAGACTCTCGCTTAGCTTATAGGCGTTGCTCACATAGAGTACGGGCAGCAAAGCCGCATGAGATTGACTCCACACGCGATAAAAGCCAGGCAGCTCCACATATGCCGCAATCTCCTGCAGCTGCTGACGTACAAACTCCAGCGTACGATTGCCCGCTACGCTCAGCTCAAAGGTGACGCTGAGATTATGCTGTGGAGCCAGCTCGAGGATTTGATGAAGCAGCGCCGGATCCGATGGCCGAACAAAGCTGAGTATGAGCACGCCAATGCCACAGCTTCGGATGTTATCAAAGTGCTGACCCAGCAGCTTGGCACTCGGCTTATACAAGCCCAAGGCCGGATAGAAAGCGGTATTCAGGATCTTCACTGGCTTTGGGGTGGTCAGCGGCAAAGCCACCTCATTGGGATGCTCTGGCTGCGGCAGTGGCGGTTTCTTGGACTTGTACCACGGCACAGGAGCCGTATAGAAAATGTGCACAGCTGTGGCCAGAGCATCGACAGTGGTGCGTGTCTGCTCCGCCTCGTTGTCCCGCTGCTGTTGCTTCACCTGCTGCAGACGATTCGCCATGATGCGCGACTTGATCTTCTGCTCGTCATACTTTTCCGGCACAATGACCCCATTTTCCCGACGAGACTGCAGCAGAGGAACAGGCTGCTCCTTTGGCTGCTGCTGCTGCAGTTGCTCCGACTGCGGTTGATAGGCGCGCGCAATGAAACGTTCGTCCAGCAAACGCTCAATGGTCGAACCATTTGGCCCCGCACTGCCCAGCAAAATGATGCAGGTGATCACAATCAGCGCCACAATCGTCACCAGCAACAGAATCTTCACCTTGCGACGCGTTTTTACATATTTCTTTAATAACATTTTGATGTACTCGATTTGCTCTTCACATTGTTTGGCCTATTGTCGTTTGTGCTAACTCTGTTCTTCCTCTTCTGTTTTTCGTTTTATACAACCACCGCACGTAATCCCGCAGCCGCCCCCGCTCCAGGACCTGCCCTTTAGTAACCCTACAACAGCCGGAAACTCAAGACGATTTGCGCATGTCCCAAAACGGACGCATAAAAAAATGAACTGGACAAGCAAGCGGAAGGATTAGATAATGTATTTGCTTTTCTATATCCAATTTTCCAATTTTTTTCGATGCGTTTTGCATGCAGTTTAAAAATTAAATTAAAAATGAAAATAAAACTAATTTATTACAATATTTAAATAAGAAAACGATTCTTTAAATAAAATACATTTTCAATATTCAATAATTGTGCTTGAAGGATTCCACGTTTCACCAGCAAAGGCTTCTTAGAAAGTTTCAAGTACAAAATACGATTTGCATGACATTTAAAGTCACTCGAACTTTCCCAGCTTGTGTAGATCTATTTTAAATTATATTCAGGTATTTTTGTACAGCAACACATTGATTGGATTGTATTTTTATTAGTTATAAAGTAAAGTTTATAAAAAATTGGTATCTTTTGTTAAATGTTAAGTATTTCAGATCTCCATGCGCTGTGACTAGCGTCCCTCAACTGCAAAAGTAAAAATTCAAACTTGTTAGATCAAAAACAAAATCGTAAATAAATTAAGAACTTACTATATGTAGATAAATCAATTTCCTCTGGTAGTTCACTAATGTTGACGTCGAAACGATCCTGTACTTCGTTAAGTATCTTGGCATCGTTCTCATCGGAGACAAAGGTAATGGCCAGACCTTTTGTACCGAAACGACCAGCACGTGCCACACGATGCAGATAAGTGTCTGAATCCTCAGGCATGTCATAGTTAAATACAATGTTCACACGTTCGATATCCATGCCTCGGCCAAACAGATTGGTGGCCACCAATATGCGTTTCTGGAAATCCTTGAATTGCTGATAACGATTCAAACGCTCATCCTGATTCATGCCGCGATGAATGCCAATGGCTGGGAAATTTTGTTCGGTCAGCAGCTGCGCCAGGGCCACACAACGTTGCACGGATTTTACAAAGATGACAACCTGAGGAGGAAATTAAAGCCATTAATGCATCTTATATAACAGTTAAGGATTATAGAGTCAAGACGCTAAGATATTACTTGATTGAACTCGAGCACATCGAGCAATTCGAACAGCTTCTTGTTCTTCTCATTTTCCTTCAGATTGACATAGTGCTGCTGCAGGCCGTGCAGCGTCAGCTTGGCTTCATCGTCGACGTACACCTCCATGGGCTATTAAAATATTGGAAATGGGTTTTGTTTGCATTTTAAGAGAAAAACAATTATGATTGACAAATGCGAATTGTAACTTAAGAAGCTAAGGTACGCCTACAAATTCTACATACGGCCACGCTAAAAACCATCATCATCAACTAGAGTATGTATGTACGGGTATTTAAATGTTGTTTGCTGCGGCCACGGCTGCGCCTCATCACCTCAAACTGCTGTGCGACAGGATAGCTAGCGCTCCATGTGAACATCAGTCGTATCAGTGGACGTATCGGAATCATCCGTTTTGAATGTGAGACAGTCGTGATTTTTTTACATTTTTGTAAACTTTTACAATGTTGATTGCGTTGCGATTTGAAATACGTATTCTTTGTTATATTTAGGTAGAGTTTGACATTGGCGTTTGAGAGTATCGCGTTTAACCATTTAAAAATGGTTTTTTGGCTTTTATGGGCAAAAGTTTGTATCTTTTATACGCATTTAGCGCGTTTTCGTTTGCAGTTAACGCGTTTAACCATTTAGAAAATGGTTTTTGATAGTTATGGGCAAGGATTTATTATATATGTTATACGCATGTAGCGCTTGCTCGGTTTAAAGTTACGCGGTTAACCATTTAGAAAATGGTGTTTAGCAATTATCAGCGAGATATCAGTAACGTTGAATCATTTCAGGACTCTCATTTACAATCAACGCGATTAAACCAGTTTCAATAATTTCACTAGTTTCAGGTATAAGGCAAAAAGTGTGACAATTGTTTTTTGGTAGTATTTAGGTTGATTTGAATGGCGTGCGTATTTTCGCAATATATTATTATAGCTAGTGGTCGTAATAGTAGTAGTAGTAGTGCGACGTAGATATTTACATCTTGCATAAACTTTTTGCAAACGGGACGAATCTCTTTGCTCAAAGTGGCGGAAAACATCATAACTTGTTTGCCGTGTGGTGTGCTACGGAAAATCTCCTGCACGTCGCGACGCATATCTGTTAGAAGCAAATAGAATATAATGTTAGCGATTTGATTTATATACATATGATATATATTTGTTAAAGCTTACCCAGTTGTTCTAACATCTTGTCGCATTCGTCCAGAACAAAGTGTTTCAAGTGTTTTAGGTTCAACTTCTTATTGCGAATGAGTGCCAAAATGCGTCCAGGTGTACCAACAACAATATGAGGTGTGCCATTCTTAAGAGTCTCCTCATCCTTTTGAATCGCCAGACCGCCAAAGAATACAGCAACCTAACCAAAAACCCAAAATTTAGACAAGTCCCATTAATAAATCATGGCATTTGTTGACTTACCTTAACTGTGGGCATATATTTGGAGAAACGTTCGTACTCCTTGCTTATTTGGAATGCCAGCTCTCGTGTATGACACATGACCAAAACGTGGCAGGTGTTATTATCAGATGGTTCCAGCTGTTGTAGTGTGGCAAGCACAAAAACAGCCGTCTTGCCCATACCGGACTTAGCCTGGCAAAGGATATCCATGCCAAGCACAGCTTGCGGTATACATTCATGCTGAACTGCAAGTACACATACACATAAATAACTGTTCACACGCACAACTGTACGCTTTTTACATACCTTCTGATGGATGCTCAAAGCCGCAATCAACAATTGCACGCAAAATCTCGGGCTTTAACAAAAAGTCACGGAAACCGGAACTGTGTATGGATACATAAGTTCCCTTAACATCTTTCTTTGGTGCTTCCTGATTCTCAACAGCAGTAGTCTCGTTCTGCTCCTCATCCTCGTAATCGAGAAGATCGTCATTATCAGCCATTTTTACTTATTTTTTTTTTAACTTTGTGCGTATATGCGTAGCAAGAACTGTTTTAAAATTCTGTAAAAAATGGCTCTTGTAAGTTAACTGTGTCTGTATGTGTCGTTGTAAATGCCGCGTTTTTATATGCCAAACCGGCATATGCTCTCCGCCATCTTGTTTTTCAGTACACTGAATCACACAGCGAAGGCTTACATTTTTTTGCGAAATATTTTTTTACGTATGCTTGTTTCTTCTTTTAATCATTGCTTATCAAATGCTTTTACCTTTTGTACGTTTCGTTATTTATTTATTCTTTTTTGGTTTGCCAAAAGTAATAAATATTCCTTAGCTTGATTGAAAAAGTTATACTGACATTAAATGTAACATCGATAATGCACAGAACAGTTTCAACTACTTTAATCGATATAGCTTTTCGATAGACGTCGGAGGCATAGATTCGATATATAAATATCAGGTTATCAAAATAATGTCGTACAATTCAACTCAACAACTTAAGAATATATTTTTGAAGATTATAACTGCATTGCATTTGCAATTTATAACGATTTAAAAAATATCACGGATTCAATTACGAACAGAGTTGCATGTGACAATTCGCGATAGTTACATTGATGCATAAAAATATCGATAGTGCTAGCGTCAGTCTACTTAACAGAAGTTTCACGTCGGCCGCGTTTTCTAAAGGCGATTTAATTTTTGTCGGACTTGTGCATCACATAAATAAATTGTAATAACCACGTAAGTTTCTTTACTATTTCAAGTGTCGTTAAATTGTTTTCTAAACCACGCGCAAACAGAGCTAGTGTGCAAATGAGTTTCAATGAGTAAGATTCCCTCTCAAAAGTTCCCATTGCGCTTGCCCCCCTGCAGCTGCAACAAAATGCCGCTGTGAAAAGGCAAATTGTGAATTAAAAACGCCATATTGTGCAATTCCACGCTACTAATTGTGTGTGCCGCAGCTAAAAACATTTTTGGGTTGAATGCTGTGTTTGTATTAAATATATATAACGGGCCTTTCGCCGCCGCACCCGCGTATTTTTACCCCACGCCCATAAACAAAACGCCGCAAAAAGTCACTCAATTGTTTTTTTTTTTTTCGTTCGTTCGCTTTAGTACAGTCGCTTGAGTGAAAAACTTGTGTTACACTCAGAGAGCAACGGCGGCAGAGAAACTCGTTTCGCTTTCATTGCGCTCTTTTATATTTTTCACTCGCGTTTGAAAAGAGTTTTTTATATTTCTTTTGATATTTCTGTTTCTGTTTGGAATTTTATCAGCCCATAGCGAACGATTGCGCGCAAAAATATTTCGAGCTAAAAGCATAAGCATAATAAGGTCAGTTTAAAGTCGGCTTTAGCAATCCATTTATTTGCATACTATTTATTTATGATTACATCTTGTTTTTTTTTTTGGCCAGTAGCAAGTGAACGTTAAAATGTCGTCTAAATCTCGACGCGCTGGCACCGCGACGCCGCAGCCCGGCAGCACCTCGACCCCTCGGCCTCCTTCATCTGGGCCACAGCAACAGACATCGACGTCGTCGTCGCAGTCGCAGCAGCAGGCAAGCAGCCCCACGCGCCATTCGCGCCTCGTGGAGAAGGTCGAGCTGCAGAATCTGAACGATCGTCTGGCCTGCTATATTGACCGTGTTCGTAACTTGGAGACGGAGAACTCACGTCTCACCATTGAGGTGCAGACCACACGTGACACCGTGACCAGAGAGACGACCAACATTAAGAATATTTATGAGACGGAACTGCTTGAGGCACGTCGCATGCTCGATGAGCTGGCACGTGAACGTGCGCGTTTAGAGATTGATACCAAGAGGCTGTGGGAGGAAAACGATGAGTTGACCACTCGTCTAGACAAGAAGACGAAGGAATGTAGCGCTGCTGAGGGTGAGTCTATATCCATATATGTATCAATCACAATAATTAACCCTCCACGCCATTTTAGCCAATGCCCGCATGAATGAGTCGCGTGCCAATGAGCTGAGCAATAAATATACGCAGGCCAGTGCTGATCGCAAGAAGGCCGTTGATGATTTAAATGAAGCGCTTAAGGAACTGGAGCGTCAACGCAAGCAGCTTGAGGACTCACGCAAGAATCTCGAACAAGAGACTCTGGCGCGTGTGGATCTGGAGAATAATATACAGAGCTTGCGTGAAGAGCTGTCGCTTAAGGATCAAGTCCACATTCAGGAGATAAATGAGTCACGACGCATACGTCAAACCGAATACAGTGAAATCGATGGCCGTCTTTCGTCCGAATATGAGGCAAAATTGCAGCAATCGTTGCAGGAGCTGCGCGCCCAGTATGAGGATCAAATGCGCAGCAACCGCGATGATATCGAATCCTTGTACGAGGCCGAGATACGTTCACTAAAGGAAGCGGCGTCCCGCACGCACAACTCGTCGCACAAGTCCATTGAGGAGTTGCGCAATTCACGCATACGTATCGATGGTCTCAATGCAAAACTCAATGATCTGGAGTCAACCAATGCCATGTTGAACTCGCGCATACGTGAGCTGGAACAGCAGCTGGACCATGAACGTGAACGCCATGCAAATGATATTGCAATGTTTGATAAGGAACTAAATCGTTTGCGCGAGGAGATGGCACACCAACTACAAGAATATCAGGATTTAATGGACATCAAGGTATAAATCTATAGAATTCAATCAGTATTTGTATCTAATACCTATTTTGCTTCATTCTAGGTCTCTTTGGACTTGGAAATCGCCGCATACGACAAGCTGCTCGTGGGTGAAGAAGCTCGTTTGAACATAACGCCCGCCAATTCGGCTACGGTGCAATCGTTCAGTCAATCGTTGCGTAGCTCACGTGCGACGCCCTCACGTCGTACCCCATCGGTTGCACTGAAGCGCAAACGTGCCGTTGTTGATGAATCAGAGGATCGCAGTGTATCCGACTTTTATGTATCGGCCAGTGCCAAGGGCAATGTGGAAATCAAAGAGATCGATGCCGATGGTAAATACGTTAAGCTGTACAACAAAGGCAACGAAGAGATCTCCATTGGTGGTTGGCAGCTACAGCGTTCAATTAACGATTCTGGACCAGCGACCACCTACAAGTTCCATCGTTCAGTGAAAATCGAGCCAAATGCCACGGTGACCGTTTGGTCATCCGATTCGAGGGCCACGCATGAGCCGCCATCAAACATCGTGATGAAGCAACAAAAGTGGATCACAGGCGACAATACAAAGACGACTCTGTTGAATGGCGATGGCGATACGGTTGCCAATATGGAACGAAACAAGCGTATTGTCTCCACACACGCCTCATCATCGCGTCTCAGTCGTCGTCGGAGCGTCAGCGCGGTTGATGGCAACGAGCAGCTGTACCATCAGCAGGGCGATCCCCTGCAGGCGGGCGAGAAGTGCGCGATTATGTAATAGCCAGCCAAGCATAAAGATAATAATATATACACAGCCAGACAAACACACACAAACAAACAAACCAACAAAAACCAGACAGAATTATATATTATCAGCTAAGTTATTAATTTTTTGTGGCTACCCTAAGTAGTGAGAGTGAAAAGAAAAGAAACTAAAGCCAAGCAGCAGTTACTACTAATTTATTCAATTGTAAAACTTGCAAGCAAAAGCAGTTCCATAACAATTTTAATGTCTACGATTCTTCCACATGTTCAATATATATAGTTTCTGTGCTTTAATCCCAATATATTCATTTTTCCCTCAATAATTGCTAATCCATCCTATGTGTGTTTATCAAAATGACAAATATTTAATTTACGTTACGTGTTTCAACTTCAAATTCAACAAAACCAACCAACTGCACCCACCCCCTTCCCACCTTCGTACAATCTAATTTAATAACAATAAGCATAATTTTTGTAAACTTTATTTGGTATATTTTAAATTTGATTTTTCTGTATGCCATATAGAATTTACAAAAAAAAATATTCAACTTTTATAATTTTTGTATTTGGGCATTCAAGTGCTTTGCAAATGCTGAGTTGACAGCATTTCCGATGCATTTGTATGAGCCACAACTCCAGCATATAAATATAAATAATAATAAATAGATATAGTTTTGTAAGCGGAATTAAAGAAACGACAAGCTCATGTTAAAACTAATTCATCGAAAATATCAATAAAAATCAGTAAAATTACAAGTTGTAACTAAAAATGTGAGCTGCCCCCTCCCCCCTTCCTTTTTAACATACACGTACATGTGTGTATCTTATGCTAAGCAATTTTTTTGTATTGATAAATATAATTCTATAGAACAGAAGAAAAAGAAAACGCAAAAATAGTTTAGCTGTGTGAGAAAAGAGCCTGGCAATATATTTTTAAAACGAGTCGAAATTTCATTGGTGCGCCTTTCCCTCCATAGGTGCTCAATAGAATGTTTTCTTTTTTGTTGTAGACTTTCGGCTGAACCGGTTTTTCCTGTAATAAAATAAAAAACAGCTCAACGTGGGTGTGTCCATGTCCATGTCAAACTACATATTCTAAAGAGAAATTATAAAAAATAACGTTTAAATTTTAAACTTAAGACTACATGTAACTGCTAAATAAATAAATATGTTTCATAAGAAGTTATTTTTACATTCATATCAAATAAGTTCAAGCTGCTGCTTAAAACTAAGCAGCCTTATTATAGGGCATATTATCTACTTTTGCTCACCTTTCTATGTTGAGTTATTTTTGGACATTGTATGTATGCATGTCACTTAAAAACACACTCAATTATGCTAACAGTCTGGCAACACTAGTCAGTTAATCCACTCAACATAAAATGCTCTCTCGCTCACAAATTAACATTCCATTTGACAGCAGCAGTTCATTCAACTGTTGTTGCTGCATATTCAACGCTATCTTTTTAGAGTATTTTTGTCTCTTTTCTTTTAGTTGACCATTGCGGTTGCCGCTAAAGTGACGCTGCAAGTAATAGCCGCGGATCACTGCGTTGTACCCCTTGGAGTTTTCCATCGCGATAACGCCTTTGCAAACCGCATCTCAAGGTTATATTGTTTGAATTGGAGCTAAGCGTATTCTCTTTATCGCTAAGAGCGCGTTCCGCACAATATGTGTATTGTATATAAATTGGCAGCCACATTGAAGCGGCGCCCACAGCTTGTTCGCCAGTCTCGTCGGCGATTCGTACGCTCTACACCTTACTGGAGCTGAGCGCTATCGTTGCGATTTCTAGTGTGTGCCTTTGTTTATTGTTTAATACGACGTTAAGTTTTTGTTTTTAAAAATCATTTTCGCTAACATTGTGCAGGTGAGTGGAGGTGAGCTGCTTTTGACCCTCAAGTGTCCGCATTAGAATTCAAGTGCGAATGTCGCTATCTATGCGGCTATCTCACTCGCTCTTAAGTAATTAAGAACGAAAGTGTTTGACTATAGTACGAGTTCGATAGGTTGAACTATCGGTTGAGGGCGTATTCAATTGTTTCGTTGATCTGGGCTTAAATAAGAGAAACTTCCATTGAGATAAAGAGAAATGTATTTATTAAGTGAAAAAGTTTTGTACAGTAAGAACTTACTATCTTTTTTTTACTGATATAGTATTTTAGAGATTGTAAAAAATCGTGATTATAGAATGAAGTTATTCATTTGTATGTGTCAAAAAGTATATTTGAAAATAATAGTCAAATAAATAATAACCCAACGAATGCTCGCTGTAACTTGCCTAAAATTGGGCAATGAACCCTTAATCTATGGTTACTATATATGTACTGTTTGCTTATCTCCAATATGTAGGCTAGATCTAATCAGACCTTATCAATGTGCTCTAAAATACTGCATAGAAGTAAAAAGTTTATTTAGTTTACATTTCACGATTTCAGTAATAAATAATAAAAATGCGTTTGATCATCTTGGAGACAAGCAAATCGGTGGGCAGTTGGTCGGCCAAATATGTGACTAAACGGATCAACGATTTCAAACCGGGACCCGATAAGTAAGTGGAAAACCTTATCAACTTGCTCTTATTATAATCTCTCTCTCTCTCTCTCTCTGTAGATACTTTGTTTTGGGCTTGCCCACAGGTAGCACCCCATTGGGTATGTACAAAGAGCTGATTGAGTTCTATAAGCAGGGCAAGGTCTCCTTTCGTTATGTGAAAACTTTCAATATGGATGAGTATGTGGGTGAGTGCTTGCAATTCTCTGTTATCACTCACCTTAAGAGAGCTAAAGTTATGGGTGCTTTTTAGGTCTGCCGCGTGACCATCCGGAGAGCTATCACTACTTCATGTGGCACAATTTCTTCAAGCACATTGACATTGAGCCGGCGAATGTGCACATACTGGATGGCAATGCCAAGGACTTGGTCGCCGAGTGCAATTTGTTTGAGCAGCAGATTAAAGAAGCGGGCGGCGTCGAGCTATTCATTGGCGGCATAGGACCCGATGGACACATTGCCTTCAATGAGCCGGGCTCGTCGTTGGTGTCGCGTACACGTGTCAAGACTCTGGCGCAGGATACGCTGGAAGCCAATGCCCGTTTCTTTGACAACGACATGAGCAAAGTACCCAAGCAGGCGTTGACTGTGGGAGTGGGTACGGTCATGGACTCAAAAGAGGTTATGATTCTAATAACGGGCGCTCACAAAGCATTTGCGTTGTACAAGGCCATCGAGGAGGGCGTCAATCATATGTGGACAGTCAGCGCCTTCCAACAGCATGCGAACACCTTGATGATCTGCGATGAGGATGCCACGCTGGAGTTACGTGTGAAGACGGTTAAATATTTCAAGGTATGCGCGGCGCAGGTGCAATTGTAGTTCTATTGTAATATAGAGATAACAGATATGGCTTGTCAAGGTGCTGGTTTTGTTTACCTTAACTCAAATGGTGTACATTATCGACATGGTTGCTTTTACTTCCTCTTTCCGGTGGGCTTGCTAAGTTTTATGACTATGGAATGTAGATTCCGCTAATGTCTGGTTGGCATTTGTTTTCCCATCAATTCACAGGGCATACTCAGAGATTCAAATGCAGCTGACGCCCAGGATGCTCACACAAACTGTGAATGTAATGTATAGCCCAAATGATTGTGCCTCAATGATATTAAGTTGGTATATTTTATAATAAATGAAAGACAAAAGACTGCGCAAAGCAATTTTGTATGCAAGTCTCAAAATACATGCATTATAGATATATAAATATGTTGTACTTAAGCTAAATATTTTTATTATTATACATTCAGCAAACAATTGCGTGAAAATAAGTTTAATACATAATGAAGAACAAACAAAACTAAGGTAAAATTAAGCAAGTGAGAATATATCTGTTAGATTTGTTTTTGAAAATTTATATTAAGAAAATTTAAAATAATTTTTAAGAATTGTGGCGCTCAGATTACAGAAGGTAAATTCAATTATATTCAGTATGTATATTGCTAATGATAATGTTTAGAGGAGTTAAGAGTGAAGAAGATATATAGATATATCTTTATATATTTTTATGTTCTAAAGATCATATATAGAAGTAGTAAAAGCATAAATATTTTTTTAAACAATTTCAAAAACAAAAATTAGCACTAAAACGATTTTAAAATATTTTATTAGTATTATTTCATTATAAATATAAGTATTTTTGTATAAATCGTAGTTGAATGATAAGTAATTGACAGAATATTATTGTTTAAAATCGTGTATAGGTATTGCGCTTCTCGCTTCAAAAGGATTTGTGTGTGAAATACTTTCAATCACAATACATTCAAATTGAATCTTTATGTATATTATCTTGAATTTATAATAGAATAGAGTTGAAAATATTAGAATACAGTTTTCAATATTGTTTCTAATAACTATCCAAAAAAAATTAAATATGTTTTATGTATGTATAACAAAAATATAGGATTATCAACCAAGTTAGTTTATTAAGAAGTTAGAATATCAATTTTATATAGTACTTTATAAGTCTAAGAAATATATAGCAGAGTATATTACGCTAGTACAAATCTACATTTTATATGAGATAACTAGTGCAAGTACTGAATATTTTCCATTTTGTTTTTCAGAGTTTGATGGATGTGCACTCGCAGCTGATAGAACAGGGAAAGACATAAACCTAGCCGAGCAGCTCACCCAAGCTGGATTCCACCAACACGATAATAACAAATGCAATTTGTGTTTGCTTTCTTATGCAATTTATTTGTTCTATTTACTATTTATGCTAATGTTTATAACAAAAGACAATGTCTCTATTTTTATACAATATTAAAAAGACTTAATTAACAACAGCTGCGGCCCAAGATCTGTTTGTCCGTGTAGACGAACTCCTCGTGATCCTCGATCAGTCGAAACAGCTGCTTGGCATAGTAAATGGAACGCACCGACTCCTCCAATATGAGCTGATGGTTCTGTCCAGCTCGACGCACTTGCTCGTGCAGGAACATGGCCTCCAAGCGCTTGGCACGCTGCGTCAGCTGGCAGGCTTCGTTGCTGCGCAGGCGCTGCTGGCCTTCGTTCAGCCGACCCTCGACAGCGTGCTGATGGCGTGCAGCAGTGTGATGATAGCGACAGATATCGCTGATGACCGTCGCGTTCACATTGTAGATGCCCTCGGTGGCATTGATGATGCTCTGGCAGATGGCCGACGCGCCGATCATCTCACGCTTCACATTCTCACGTATCAGTTGCTGGAGTACAAATTGCCTGGCCACCTTCAAATAGCCGCGTCGTATGTGTCGCCTTCCAATCTTCGGGCGCATTGGTTTGAAGTTGAACACCTGTGTGCCCCACACCTGGCCACGCACGCTGCTTGTCGCTTTGCGTTTTCGTTGCGTCTCGCGGAACAGCTGACGCTTGACACGCTGCAGGCTGGCATTTCGTACACTCAGTCGCTCCGGCTGCAGGCACATGTTGACCTGATGCCAGAGCTCCTGCTGGGTGCACACCAAGGTGTTGGGCGCCCAGTTGAGCTTGTGCACCAGCCCATTGATGATGTACAACTGCCGGATGCACTCGTTGAGGAAGCTGCGCTTGGTGGGACTCTGATAGTTGGGCGGATTGCTAATGATGTAATGATCGCGCTTGTAGACCACACAATATCCACTCTCGCCCTCCAACATGCCCGAATATTGGTACACAACCAGCTGCTGGTCGGTGTAGTCGATCGGCGAATTGAAGATTAAAAGCTGATTCTCAGCCTCCATCGGAGTGCGGAACATCAACAATTGCGTCGTCTTGCGGTCCATTGCCAACAGGAGTTGAGAAGCGAATGCTGCGGTTCGGCAAGTGTTAACCATTTTATATATTCAGCAGGTAGTTTTGCCCTAGGCAGGCTTTTGGCCAATGGGCCCAGGGCTCTGCCCGCAACCCACAAAATCTTGCGTGTCTTAACTTGTTGCTCAGGTATACGCAATGGAAGTTAGGTAAAACTAACGTAGAATTTGGATAAGACAACTTTACAATTGCCTCTAGTTCTGGTCGTAGTTGACCTAACTTTGGAAATAAATTCAAGTTTTATAGGTTAGGTAGCAACTTTTGAGGTTAGGTCATAATAGCTCGTATAAACACTGAGGATTTGCCGGATTTTGTGAAATTTCAAAACTGTTTTGCTTACTATAAATGTAAATAGCTAGATCTTGCCTATTGTAACACCTGCGCTTGACTTAACCAACCTGTTTGATATTCACTTTTGAGGTTAGGGCAAACTGTTGCGCTTCGATTTTGAGCAAAATTTGCTTGAATTAAAAAAACGATCAGTACTTGTATATTTATATAAAAGAGAGACTGGATTAATTTGTAATTAGATACAAACCTTGAGGTTAGTTAGTCACGCTTTTAGAATTTTAAAATACCGAAAGAAGTTTAAGAGAACTGAGCTTATCTTTATCTGCTGTTTCATCAGGAGTTTTGGACTCCTCGTTAACATATTAAGAACAAATCTTTGAGTTTTGAATATTAAGTTCTTAAATACAATATATTCTTAAATATTATATATACAATATAAAATCGTATACAATTTGGATCTATGCTTGATTTATATTAGATTTATGTAAGGCATTAACTAATTCTTGATTATTTATAAGAAACTCAAAGGTACAGTCAAAGATTCTACACAAATCCAATCCTCGTAACAGTTCTTGCACTTCATGATAATTTGAATAGCAAGAAAGAAGTAGAGGAAGATTAAGCATTTGATAGGGTTAAATAGAGTTTCCGGCAATTTAATTTTCCTAAATAGTTTCTATGTGAGACGCAGTCTGAAAAACTTAAGTTCAAGAAGCTGAGTCTATCATATAATTTTTTTTTTATTTTTTTATTTGCTGTTTTTATTTGCCATCTGTCTTATATTAGACAATAAACAAATTTGTTAAATATAAGAAAAATGGCTTTAAGGTTTTTCAAAATATTCCTCATGGAAGTCTTTAAGCTTCAGCATTCCTTGAAACCCTCTTGATACTCCGAAGTGTATACCTTAAATGTTGCAGCATTTAAGCATTTCTTCAGGTGTTAACAAACTCACAGTTCGCATAGTATTTGTGATGTGTGGAAAGGAAATAAAGGAATTAATAGATGCCAAATCAGGACCGCATTTCATCTTTTGCGTGCTATATCTCGTCTTAGATTTATGAATAAGAAAACATATTTGTCTCTATTCTGAATAGAGTTTTTTTTAGTAACTGCTTAATTAACATTTGACTATTGATAGTTCGTATAGTTATATAATTTGCTTCGAAAACTTATCGACTCAGCAGGCATACGAATTAGTCTAAACGAAGTTTGTTCACAGCACTCTGTAGCTAACATACAATCATTTGAATATATATAACAGTATATAGAGAAAGTGAAGAATTCGCGTCTTAATAAATATTGCTGCAGTAATCGTGCTCCAGAGGTATGGAAAAACATATGTAGATATATAGAGAGAGATACAAACGAGTAGATATGCATATGCATAACAATAAAACTTATTAGCTATAAAATAGGTCTGGTCTATAAGAAAGATAGTTTTTGGCACATATTTCGGGTATTTTTGTTGGTAAGCGTGTGCTAATCCCAGACCAGGTGTTGCCAAATGTCGTGACCGTAGTCATAGGTAGCTCCCGTCTACCTGTTGTACCTGCATAAGTATCTAATCCTTTTTCCAGCCCATATCGTGTATAGTATAAATATATATATTATATATATCGGGTTTGACAAGTTTGCAGCTGTCAGTGGCATTTGAGCTGGCGAGGCACGAAGATCAATTAACGCGCAACATGGGCAATGTACTGGAAGCGAAAATATCCTGTGACAAGCCGGTGGCCGTGGTCCAACCCATGCCAGTGGCTGAGGAATCGGTGTCTCACGAGGACGAGGCAGAGGCGTATCCCAAGGCAAACGTTAGCTTGCATTTGTTTCATTATCGCCAGCAAATGGCGCTCAAGGATCAGCATGTGGTCAAGTGGGCCACCTCGAAGCTGCTGCTCACCGAGGAGCTGCTCAAGCAGCAGGAGCTCTCCCAGCAGTACCAGCAGAAACTCGAGCTGTCAGAGTTGCGTATGGATGAGGAAGATGATGCTGCCTGGGCGGAGCGCCAATTGGCCATATTAACCGACGACGAGGACGATTCAGAGAATGCTGAGAATCTGGCGCCCATAGACCAAGGATTGGGCACCGAACTCAGCCATCTAATCAAGTACAGACTAAAGCTGCGCAACACCATCGTCGAGGTGGCCCAGGAGAAGATGCGCAAGCGGGAGAAGACGAAACTGAAGCGTTTGAAACGCCGCACGCTCATCTCCTCGAAGAAGCCCAGCAACAAGGACAAGCATCGACGGTCATATTAAGAGTTAAAGTTCGATTTATATTTTTTGTACATATATTCAGCATATACTTCATATATGTAATTGCAATCAGTTATAGTTAATATTCTTATTCCTAGTAATATTTATAAACATAGAAGTTCCCCATTAAAATGACAATTTAAACTTAAGCTTTAAACTTAAAGTCCAATGTTTTTTCTACCCAATTATTTTCGACTTGAATCAAAGTCGGGCAAAGTCGCAAAGTTCAATGTGCTCCTGTCCCAGGACACGACCGCGTAACCCTTATTGCATAATTAAAAGCCTCAATTGGCGACCGTCAATGCTAATTGGCGATTGGCCATTGCCACGTGGCGTTGCACCGGACAGTTTCCAGCCTCCACTTTGATGAGATCAAGGACCTTTGATGCCTAATTGACTTACATTTTGTTTGAGAGGAACTTGGCTGTAGACGATAGAGGCAGAGTCCGAAATAGAAACGGGGTAATAGACTCAGCTGTGAGCTTAAAATTGGAGATATGTGTTTATTTATTAGGTAGTTTTTTAATCAAATTTTGCTATTTATCCTCTATCCACAATTCAGTCTTCCCATTTAAAAATCTAGTAGCAAAATGTTTTGACTTTAAAAACTAATTGAAAAGTCAATTCGATTTAAATAAAATCTAATCTATGCTTCATTTGTAAGAAAAAATATCTAATAATTATTTTCCTTTCTTTAAAAATGGAGTGTATATTTAATATGTTTTTAAAAAAATTAAAAAAGTAAATAAAATAAAATTAATTAGTCTTTGAGTAACAAACATTTTTTTAACAATTTAATTTTCAGTTAAAAAAATATGTGATTTTATATTGACTTTAAAAACACGATTCTATCCTTTATTTTTTCATTTTCTTTAAAATTTGAAAAGAAACTTAAAAATATTTTCAAAAATTAAATTAAAACGTTATAGAATTTTTAAGTAAATTAGAAAGATTATTTTTCAAAAATATTGAAGACAATGGTTCACTCTGAGTTCTATTGTGGAGCACTTTAAGCTATGAGCCTCAATATTCCTTTCTTACTTTCAATGTATCTATGTAACTCTGAGGTATTATCTAAATTTCTATACATATCCATATATATTATTTCTACATACATAATTTCAATAAATCTTTATAAATTATGACCAGTGCATGGCTTCCGTTAGGCATGCAACCAAAATTAGTCACAGTTCGAGCCATTAATAAATTGGCTTCTGAGCAACAGGAAATGGGAAACCGGCACAGCAATTTATGGAGTCGAAGTCCTTAGGGGTAGCTCCATAGAAAAGTGAGCTCATACAGCTAAGCTTGAGCAATTAATACAAAAAAAAAATAATATGTTTTATCAAAAATTATGAAAAAATTTAATTAAAGCAAAATACTTGGCGCTTCCGTCTGCACAACAATTAAGACACAAACACACACATGGGTGTGTGTATACGAGTGTGTTTGGGGTGTGTGTGTGGTCCAGTCATAGCTGGAGAAGTCCCCAAACACTGCCACCCTCTGGAATTTGACATCTCTTTTGTTGTGGTTGTTGGCATATTCTGAAAAAGGGGAAATGGGGTAATATGGACTGAAGCGAGTGTATGTAACGGGCAGGGAAGGGCATAGAGAGAAGCGCAGATCCATGAGACTTGATTATGAACTAGGAGCTAACAACTAGTTTCAACTTTATACATCAACTTGAGATTTGGAGATTGCCCCGCTTCGATGGCTCGTCTAACTAAGATTGCTAAGAACATATTACCTCAAATACAATAGCTTAAACAAATTTACGCTTTCTTTTCGATATCTACAACCAGTTTAATTTATATCGATAAAAATCGATTTGCTGATTTGGTTTTTTAGTCATATCTCGAAGACTCTAAGAGCTAGAAACCTTAAATTTAATATGTAACTCCTTCTAAATAATACTCATATTAGGAATATTCCCTTTTTGGGATACCCTACTTAGTTTGTATATTGAAATTTGGCTTGTGGGTACTCGTAAAGCGTATCCCATAGCTAAAAATTCTAGTTAATCGAGGTGTGAACTTTGGTCAAAAACCATTAAGGCCTACATGAAGGCATTTCCCATTTTTTTGAGCTAAGGTCCGCAGAGTATTTGCTAGTCCGACACACCCTACTTGTTGCTATTGTTAGTTGATAGCTGCTCTGGACGCCGCTTAGCCAGGCGTTCATTGTTTTTAGCCTGGATGGCACTCATAACGCGAGCGTGAGGCGGATTGCTGCGAACATGTCACCATTTCATTTGCTGCTCCAAGGAATTCCAAATTGTCAAGGGGAGCGTAGAAGAGTGTTGGTTAGAGGCTGACTTGCCATTTGGACGACCCGCTCGAGAGCTTGTTATGCAAGTTGAAAGGGAATTTGTGTCAGGCTCTGCACTCTCTGGCGTCTGTCTGCGTATGCAGCTGGAGTGCGTGAGCAGCTGAAGAGGGGCAGGAGTATAGCTTACCAGTTGCATAATTATGATTAAATTATTTTATTAAAAGCATTTCATGTCAAATATGCAATGCATGCGTTAATTGCTGCGTCAGTTTCTAATTGCATGCACACGTTAGTGGGACAAGTTCAAAGGATCCATTTGGGAGCATATGTGGAATAGGCGAAGCATGTGAGCATTTTGTATAGATGTGAACCGTACACTTTGGATTTTTCTATAGCTGTGAACCGTACACTTTGTATTCCATTCAGTTAAGTGACACGCTTTTTGGCGTTTATTGGAGCATTTAGCAAACCATTAAAATACATTTATTCCAGAATTTTCAAGGCTGCGAATGGAAGTTTTATGGGTAATCAGTTGAAGCCTGTTGATGCGTGGCAACTGTAATGGGAACAAACCAGTTTTGAGCTTACTACAAAGATCAGAATCAAATATTAGTGGATCCTCGCTGTGAGCTGAACTAGTTGTTTATATATATATATATATGTATATTAATGTTACAGCTGATTCAGCTTTTTCTTTTAAACTTGTTTCTAAGTCGAACTCAATTTTCATAAGAAAACAAAATGTGTTAGCGAAAAAAGTGATAAACTAGTACTCCGTTGAGTAAACTAGAATTTTTTTTAATGTTTTTTAGGCTTTAGATTTTATAGTTTAAGAGATTAATGCGCTCAAGCAGATAGGCAGACGTACATACAGACAGACAGACGTACAGCTACACATAACAATATCGACTCAGCTTGAATCTGCAAGTCACATGAATTTGAAGCCATTATATGGTTGATTTCCCACTTTCAATATTTTTTGTCTATAATGGGGCTTTAGACAAGTTAGTTTAAGACACATTCTTGAACCTCTTTTTGTGGAAAGTTTAATTTTCATATGTTTCAGCAATCGTCTCTTAGTCTCATGAATATGAAAAGTTTTAATATTCATATATTAGAGACGGCATTTTTATAAGAAAATATACCATATAGAGAAAAGTCAGTTTTACCAGCTTTCCCATCGATATTTATCGATTTTCTACTAACCAAGCTATCTACTTAAGTAAATTGAAATAAATAGATAAGAATTAAACGCTGAAGAAAGACAACAAAGTATGCTAGCTAAAAGACGCAGATGTGCAGATCACAAAAGCTTTTGTTACTAATCGAGAAAGTATCTAGTGTGTTGACAGCTTTAGCCTTTGCCAGGCACATGGAAATGTTTATAAGTGTAGATCTGATCATATACATTCAAAAAAACATATTTTTAGGCATAACATCTCTTTAGCTTACTTACAATTGTAGCAAGCTTTGGAAAAACTACAGCTTGAAAAGGGACTTGATACGACCGGATTATTTATGGCGATCATAATAGGCTTTGTGCATTTCACAACCAGAGCAACGCAAGTAACAGATTAAAAGTCTCATTTAGTTTTTGAGTCTCACAAAATTAACTCGTTTTTCTTTGTTCCGTTTTTTCCGAATTCATATCTATATATATATCTAAATATATATTTTAAAAAGTCAAAATTACGAAAAAAACAGCAGCTGCACACGCCGACGTTTATTATCCGATATATACTAATATATATATATATAGGCCCTATTCTGTACGTGTGTGCGTGTGAGTGTGTGTGAGCGTGTGTGTTTGCGTGTGAATCCCAAATCTTTTAACAACTTGTGTGCAATTGTCCGAGAGTTATCGATAGACTGCGACTAGCCGAACCGATCGAACCGATAACGATTTTTGCGGTAGCAATCGTTGGCGTCGCCTGAATCGCAGCCAAGATGAGCGAGAAGGAGAAGAGCATCGTCTGCCACAAGTGCAATGAGACGATCACAAAACGCGTAATCACCGCGCTGGGCAAGACTTGGCATCCGGAGCATTTCCTGTGCCGCCACTGCGACAAGCAGATCGAAGACGCCACATTCAACATTCAGGATGGTGAGCCCGTGTGCAGCGATTGCTTTGTTGAACGCTATACGAGCACTTGCGCCGCCTGCAAGAAGCCCATCCTAGAGCGCACCATTTGCGCTATGGGCGAGAATTGGCACGAGAGCTGCTTTGTGTGCGACGGCGCTTGCAAGAAGCCATTGTCGAATCGCCCGTTCTATGAGCGCGACGGCAAGGCCTACTGCAAGCAGGACTACGAAGATATGTTCGCAGTGCGCTGTGCCAAATGCGAGAAGCCCATCACAGACAGCGCCATTGTCGCCATGAATGCCAAATGGCATCGTGATTGTTTCCGTTGCAATCGCTGCGAGAACCCAATTACCTCGCAGACCTTCACCATCGAGGGGGACAAGCCTGTTTGCCCCGCCTGCACCTGCTAATATGGTAACCAAATGCCTAACATTCCATAGATTAGTCAGTACTGTACGCTGAACCATATCGGAATTTTATAACTACAACCTAAACCTATGCCTTCATTTCCATATACATATGCAAACAACAGAAACAATGATAGACCTGCTAAAATGAAAGAAAAATACTATGGACGAAAACAAAATAACCCAGATTGAGGTTAAGATTTGATTGTTTATACATTTATAGTTTTAAACGTTGGTGCATCGACAAGTAGAATTATAAATGTAGCCGGAATCGCTATCTGAGGCTCAACAAACTACAGAGAAATATCTTCAATTTTCCCCCCACCTAATTTCAATAAATCTGAAATCGAATCCAGAATTTAAATTGCCTTTTATTTTCGCTCTTCAAAACAGATTGGAATTAAGACATTTCATATCAAGTCAATATTCAATTATTTAAACATGTTTTCCTACTGTAAGAAATGAAAATGATCCAGGTTGAAGTCTTTGGAGCACAATAGCCATGGTCAGGGCATCCATAGCGCAAGCATTTACTATTTGAAAAGGGGACAGGCATCACAACTAAATTGATCGATTTTGATCGATAATAAGGGTTTGTGGTAAGTAATCGAAAAAGATAAACTCGTAATGCATGGGTATGGTATAAAGGCATATATATTTCAAATTTCATGTCTTTAGTTATTATAATAATAATTATTAATTATAATTAATAATTATTATTATTAATTTTATTATAATCATGAGATTAAGATATGTAAATTAAATTTTTATCATCGTCAATGTTTGAAAATATCAAAATTTTCAAAATATTTACAATTTATGAACTTCTTAAGACATCAAATTTGCATAGCTTTTTAAGAAACTAAACCAATTAAACTCATATTGTTTATTAAACTCTGATTTAAAGCAAAAAATATTTTAGCATCTTTTACGGCCTATAGAAATTTCTTTGATTTTTGTTCTTGATTTAAATACTTATGCAAATTCATTTAAGTTATAATTAAATGCTTTTTTTGACAATTACTACTCGGTCTACCCTACTTAGATATAAGATAATGAACTTTGCAGACTTCATTCATTCATAAAGATAAGCCAAGTGAGTAATCTTAATCCAAGTGCTACCAGTGCATTTGCCGTCATATGAATGTTTGGCAAATAAACAGATCCAAACCCAAAATATATAAACAATGCACAGATAAGAAACGCCCTTACTCAATGAACCGTTTGGTCTATTTACCTATGGGTCGTAGTAGAATGAGATGAGATGAGATCATGTTTCAGCAGGGCATGCAGTGCCTAAGTGAGACTGGGAACGAGCTATGAAATATATAAACAACATGAGATTAGCTCATGAATATCTGCCAATATATGGGCTATCAGTGCGAGATTGAGCTAAGGATTACCCCGTTGATAACCAAACAGCGAGTGCAGCGGCAGCAACAGGGCGAGCCAGCGGCAAGCTGCTGCAGGGGTGGAAATTCACGCACGCACACTTAGATAAACACACACCCTCACACAGACACACGCACACAGTATGCACGATGGCAGCCGACGACAAAGTCGACGCGAAAAGTTTTTTTATTTTGTTTTTGTTGGATTTTGTGGGTTTGCGGCTTTTCAGCTGCCTCGCAGCGGGTTTCAGTTTCATTGGTAAAACGTAGCGCATGGCAAGCGGTTCCATGGCAGCTCAGCGCGCTTGTTAACGTGGCTAAGATCCAAGCTTTTCCGTCTTCAAACAACTCGCTAATTAATTCACAAAAAAAAATACCGACTGTGCATAAATGTTGCAATAACTATAAAGGAGCTTTTTTTCCGCAGCTGCAAGCCATAAATTAAAGCCTTTAGTTTTTCGCTAAAAAAAAAAACAAACTTATTTATTGCATACTTGTGGATATTTATCATTAACAAGAAGTGTAAGCACGTTTTTATGCTACTTTGTATAACAAAAGACACATAAATAACGGCAAAAATAAAAACAATTGAAATAAAGTTTGAGTTAAATTGTTAACACAATTATGTAAAGAAATAAAAACAGATTTAATATAAATAAAAAATTTTATTGCGTAAAAAAATAAAAATAAATAATAATTAATATAAAAAAAAAATAAAATTAAATTTTATTGAAAAAATAAACAGAAAAATAAAATAAAATTCAATAAAAATAAACTGTTGACTGTTCTGAAGAAAAAGGTCGAAATTGATATAGTAAATTTATAAATAAAAAAAATGTTATCAGAAATTTTAGACTTTATCTGAAAAAGTTTACTCTTATTTTTATATATATATTTTTTTGTATTTATTATATATAATAAATAATTTATATTTCATAAAGACAAAATCGTATAAAATATACAAATTATATAAAATATAGATAAAATACAATACAATATTTTAAAATCATCTGTTAGGCGTCACTAGATGATATAGCTGCTATGGAAGCCACAAGTAAACAAAATGACATCTTATTTATCTGATGTTTTTATGGGTATTCAAGACATATAGATAGTAGTTGGGTTTTATCAGCAAGACTTTGACGCTCTTAAGTTTATAGGTTCATACCTATTTGTATACCCATTATATAGCCCATTAAAAATGGGAATAAAGTGGGTATTTGTTTTGTGAAATGCATAAAGTGACGTGTATATAAAGTATATATATTTTTAAATAGTAATATATATATTCTAAGGAACATATATATTCCTTATGACCGCAAACTGCTGCGTTGATCAAGCAATGTCCGTATGTCTGTATGAAGGCATTAAACTTAAGAACTTATAATAGCTAGGAACATGGAATTTTATATATAGTCATTGCTCAAAGACAGATCAAGTTTTTTTATCAGTGAAATCGATCAAATAAATTATAAGGATGATCAGTTTTTTAAGAGCTAGAGTCATTTATAAATTTAAAAGTCAAGTATAAGCATATAATTAGTATGCTACTTGTTACATATATATATTACATATTTTTTCCACTATGACATAAAAATGCAAAGACAACTTAAAGTTTCACGGTATCTTCTAGTCAGGCACTTCTGACTAAGTACACGTCTATTTGTTTTCTTAAACAAATTAATCAGTTTTGAATGTTTTAGTCAAGCGAAATAAATTGCATTTTGCCAATATTAATCAGTTTTTATTATAATGATCGACAGTTGACTTGACCTACTGCTATTGCCATAATTAATAAAATTCAAATAGAAGATAAGTGTAAAACTAATTAAATTTATTTACAAATTTTAGGCCTTGTTAATGTACAAACAAGTCATTGCATTGGATATATGTTTAAAAAACCAACAGCAATAATTTTTCAAATCAGCTCATTAGCTGCTTTTCACATATGTTCGCAAGAGCTATTCAATACTATAATTAAATCTCGAGTGACACTTGATTAATGACTTTATCTGAGCCGATTTGCATATTGCAATCTATTTGCAAATTCGTATTACAAATCGTTTTAAAGTGCTCCAAAGTCAACGTTTCTATAAATATATTCTATATTGACTCTAATTATTCAGTTAACTGTTCAGCCATTGTAAACAAACAGTTGATTAATGAGTATCTGTTGTTGAAATCAAATATTACGCATACGCCAACGTGGCCACCGACAAAAATATTTCAAATGCCCAAACCCTTTTTCCTGGAAGTAACACAAAAATCAAACTGCCTGTGTTTAGGGCTGTCGACTAGCTGATACTCTGTAAATGAGCATATATTTGTGTGTGTATATAAAAATATAATAAACATATATAATAATTAAAATTATAATAAAATTACCATGAGTATTAATAATTTTAATATTGAAAAAATTGGAATAATAATAAAAAAGAATAATAATAATATTAATGACAATAATAACTTAAATACTTCTAAAACTATTAAAAATTGTTAAAATATTAATTATTTAAAATTTTTTCTAATATACACATCGAATTTATTTATTTATTTGGTAGACGAGAGTCGTATAAAATTATGTTATTAGAGCTATTATAGATTCTGAGATTTTTAATAAAACATTAACAAAATGTCCAAATATATATAAGTTTTTTCGAGATATAGTATTGTGTCTAGATTTTCGTTCGTTAATATATGTATATTTAACAGTTTATATGCCAAATTCTGATATCATAGGTCATACATATCCTGAAGATAGAGAAGCCTCAATTTGATATTTATGAGCTAACATATGTAAGAGTCTACATACGCAATTTTGCCAACTCTTAAGTCTCTTAAACATCCTGAGATATTCAAGTACATAGAAACAGCTTTCAAAACGCATACAACTCCTTAGTTATAATTTCACTACTGGGTATTTTAATAGCGCCTTGAAGACTTTAAGCTACCGCTAAGATTCTCAATACTTCGAAAGCCTAACAAACATTTTAGTTATTTTTTATTTTTTTTTTTTTTGGTAAATGCGACAAAGTCGGCGAATTGGCTGCGATAGAAGCAACAACAGCAACACAACTACAGCAACGACAACGAGAAACGCTTCTCAGAAGCCTAAAACCCATTCGAGTTGAAACAGTTGTACTTTGTCTTTGGCTAGCGTCGGTTGTCGTCTGTAGGTTGTCGCTTGTCGCCTGCCGGTCGTCGATTGTCTGCGGATTGTTTGCCGCTTGTCGGATGAACGTTTCACGTTTATGGCGCTGCCTTTTTCGGACGCAACAGGACGCACCTTAAAGTGTACATAAATATATATGCATACATATATATACATAAGCCGCGTCGCGTTGTCTAACCTTTAATTGGGAAAAAATAAAATAACTAGCAACTGGCTGCTGGCAATTGGCAGTTTGTTGGAGTCGGCGTTGAAGTCCACTCAGAAATTGGCAAGTGCGAGCTTGGAAGCCGGCTTTATGTCAGTTGTTTGGGTGCTCACTGTGTCAAATGTGTTGAACTTTAAAGTGGCTGCAGCTCAAGTGCTTAACACAGACGCAGTCACTCAGTCAGTCAGTCAGTCAGTCAGTCTGTCCATGTTGCTTATCATATTGTTTGACTTTGAGCCTCTTTTGAATTATACTTTGCTATCTGCACAGCGCGCCTACCTCGTTTTTTTATCACACCTGCTTTGAATAACTTCAAAGCACTTCCCCAACTCTACAAGTTTTTTTTATTAATAAAATTCCACTTCAATGTAAACTCGTGAGCTGCACATCCCGTTCAAAATTGAAGCAAAAGAATTCGTTACTTTTTAAGCTGTCCAAAAAAATTATCTTTAAAGTTGTTTCTACAATGTTGCGCACGATTAATCTTATAAGAACAGCGAAGAGCCGAAATTCGAATACTCTGATATAAATTTGATAAGGGTATGATATAGATATAGATGAATGTTATTGAACCGTTTTTTTTGGTTATAAAATCTAGATATGTAGGATAGGTAGCAGTTATATTAAGCCGATTCGACTAAATTTTTTGTATATACTATAATTAGTTTAGAGTAGCATCTTTACCAAGTTTCATGAGGCTAGCTTTAGCCAAAGCTGAGTTCACATAGGTTATATAGATACATATGGCCAAAAGTCCGTACTTGAAGTAAGCTAATCTAACCAAGTTTAAAATATATACTATAAATACACTAGAGGAGCATCTATACTGACTTTCATGACGTTACCTTTAGTTAAAGCTGAGTTCAAATAGGCTAGATAGCTATAAATAGAGCAATAAGTACGAAGTTCACTTTCAATCCCCGTCGCACATTACATAACTAAGCCATAGCGCTCTCTTCAAGTGTATACAAATTATTTTCAATTTAAAGATCAATTAAATGTGCCAAAAGTGTATTTGTTCAATGAGTTGGCAAAATTGATCGACCTGTATGTAGCAGGGGCTTGGCCAGACTTGCAGACTTACGGCACAGCACACTCCATATAAATACAAAACGAGTGCTAAATCGATTTGCCAAAAATAGCTAGAAATAATTTATTATAATAATACCAAAAATACTTAGAAAATAATCTAAAAATCTCGTAATACACAAAATGTATAAAAATAACCCTACGCAAAGCCCAAAATTCTTTCGTTTTGTTTTTAATTGCAATAATCAGAAATTGTAGGCAAAGTGCCTTGGGCACTACGGCATTTATTCTATGATAAATATAATTGAAGACCAGGCGCCAGCTCAGCGGGAGGAGACGATCGTAGGGGCCGAGGGCTACGACTCGTGGGTGCTGCTATCAATAGAAAAAAAAATTAATAACGAAGGCAGACAAAAAATGTGTTAGGCGGAATTGTGTTGTAACCCTTTCAGATATAGTTAAATATTTATATACGCTTTAAATTGCTTGAAAGAGTGTAGTATAGACTAACTACCATTCGCCAAAAAACGTTTCTTTCCAATTGATCTCAGAGTATGGGAGCTACAAAAATATATATATATATAAAATATGTATATATATAGACATTCTAAGCATATAATTCATTATAGAGTATTACCTAGTCGAGCAGCAGTCGCAGTTGTTTTTCATATATGCGTTTAAAAATCAAATTTAAATTTAATTGATTTACATAACTTGTAACTGGTTTACTTTAGGTTAAGTAGTTAGTATTAGGTTATTTAGAGGGTAACTTAGAGTTGAGCACTTCAAATTTAATTTTTGATAGTTAAGAGTAAGTTAGGTTAGGCTAACTCAGGTTAGGGTAACTTAGGTTAGGGTAACTAAAAGTTTTCTTTGACTGTATTTTGTTGTTGACATTTTTATTTTATCGCACCGTTTTTATTGTTGTCTCTTTTTTTGCACAGTAATTGATAAATGTGTCGTTTATCAGTTGGTGATCAAAAGTAATTAAATGAGTGGAACGTGAAAAAACATCAAAGAACACAGCTACACGCACTCACACAAACAAACATACAATGTGAAAAGTGCGTAAAATGTGCGCGAGACGAAGATAATTGCCAAGAGAGAATTAACAGTTATAATTATAAAACAGAGCAAACAATTTGCCAAGTGGCTGGATAAATAACAAAAACGCCGAACCAGCCGAAGAGGAATTCAAAACATAAATAGCAAAAACAATAAAAACAACGCAGATAAGAACAAAGAAACGTCGCGACGCAGCAGAACTTCTTTTTTTTTGCAGCGCTGCGCGAAGGTAAGCAGCGCAGCAGCAGAAGCAGCCGATAAAAATGGCGTTCAAGTGCAGCAGTGCCATGAGCTGCACCGTTATTCTGGCGGCCATTGTTATGCTGAGACTGCGCATCTGTTTGGGTAAGTGCGACAAAGACAGCTCATACGGAGCAATCCATTGTGTTTGCTGTTTCTCTAGTAATTGGAATACAAATGTTTGCACGCGTCATGCAAATGTCAACAATTAAATGTAAATATTTAATAGATAAGCGACTTGTGAAAGAGCGACGACAGCAGAACAGTATTTTACAGCTACAAGTGTATCTATCAATTGTGAGCTGAGTGAGGGGGGAGAGGGAGGCTGTGATATATGCACTTGTCACGAAAATGTGCTGCTGAAATGAAAATGAAATACTAAATAGATGGAGAGAGAGGGAGAGAGCTAGAGTGAGAGGGAGATAAACTAAGTTGAAGCTTAATTCTATCAGGTAAAAAGTGCGGTATGAAATGGGATGAAATAGACCATGTAAAAATGGATGGAAATGAGGAAATGAGAGGAAAGTGAAAGAGAGAGAGTGTGACCACTAAATAGAAAGAGAGACCGACGTAGAAGCAGAGAGACTAAGCTGGAGACTTAAAGCTAGAACAGAAGATCTATGTCATATGTCATAGTCTAATATTAAGCAAACACATAGAGTTAGATTGAGATATGATGATGATGAGAATGAAAACGAAATTTGAAATCGATAATAACAAAATGATCGACATTATATTCGCAAAATAATTGCAAAAACTAAAATGTATCTATTACCATAAGACACAAGTAAATTGAGCAATTGCAGCAGCACAGCCCACACAACACTCCAATGCACCTATCCATGGTAACAGTGATTCAACTCATCCGCAATGCACTCATGGTACTCATATCTCGCCCACAAGCACGTTCAAGTGCCACGATCATAAAAGGCAAATTATACAAATTAGCTGGGCGAACAAATCAAATCTCACAGATACGCAGCGTGGGAATGCAATTGCAGATGCAGATAGAGCTACTCGTTTAATGGAAGGTGACTGAGTTGCACCTCACTCTTTGTCCATGTCTAATGATATGCTCAAAGGTACCGCACTCTATTTTTATGGGCTGCCTTGGTGCCTAACAGGTGTGAGCTTCCAATTTGACGCCACGGACAGTTTTGACATATTAGTAAACGATATTGTGAGTGTGGCTGGGCGCTGCAGTCCAGCTGCCAAGGGTGTGCGTGTGTGTGTTTTATGAACACACCCAAAATTATTTCAGCACACACACACACAAACAGACATACATACGGACATATCAAATTTTTTACCTTGGGGGTTGGACCAGCCGGTAGCGTCAGCATTGGACAGCTGACCTCAGCTTTGACTTCTCTCATCCCCTCAGCCCACGTCTACATCGAGCGCGCTGCGGCTGACTTTATCTCTCTGCTCACATATTGACTCGCAGTTGGCTTCTATTTGCACTTGGGCCAAGTTGAACGCATTGCGTGTTCCTCTCTCCATTCCACTGCGCCGTCCATTCGCCAGGTCAAAAGGTGTCGAAATGCCCAACAGCTGCTTGCCAAAACTGGACTGTATATTTCAGAGGCAGAGAGAAAAAAAACTGAATTTATGCGAAATCAATTAAGTCAATAGGTGTGTGCTCGGCTCCTACTCCCCTCGCCTCCTTCTCTTCTCTTTGCGCTTATTGTGCTCACAGCTTTTCGCATTTAAGTGGCCGTGGACGCTTGGCACTTGGCTCGGCATCTGCCCCACCATTTAAGCGGCCGGCAACTCAACTACCACCTCCTCTGGCTCTCCCCACTCACCTTTGCCTTACTTGTTAGCGCACTCACACGACTTTGATTAAATTGTTATAATTGTTTGGTATTTTTTGTTGTCTTGTCTCATGTTTGCAATCGGAGCTGCGCACGTGATTTGAAGCTTGACACGAACTGCAAGTCTATTGATATTAAAAAGGGGTATAAAACCCAGAACAAGACGAATTCGAACTGTGAACACAGTTAGAAAGAGCGCCTCGGCTAAGGGCTCACTGGGTTTGTTTACCTATGCATCGTTTATTTAATAGAAGAATTCACTTTTTGAGTTTTTAAACATTTTTTTCAAATATTTTCCACAATATTTAGTGAAAATAGTCTAGCTGCTAAGTGTGCCTTTATTAAATTAAAGAAAAGTATTGAATTTTTTTAAAATATTGAATTTATATTAATTATAAACATTATGTATATTTCCCATGAATATTTCACCTAATTTATTTTGTATGAAATTCTAAAAATAGAAGCATTTTCTATTAATAAACAAATTTATTAATAATTACAGTCAAATCTTCATTCAACATTTCACTCAGTTTCCACAGTTATGAGTGAAATTCGAGCACACTTTTATCATTTTTCTGTTACAAAAATTTAATAATAATATAACATTTTAATTTTTAATAATTACCTAGATTAATGTACTCAAATTGACTTACATGATTTTACTCAGTTTTCACACTTTTGAGAGGAATATTTTCTAGCTTTACAGCTGGCCTCAAAACTCGTGCTTATAATCTCTCAGCTCTGCTAAATATTTGAAGAGTAAAATTTATTTTTAATTAATTTTTATATTAATATATTAAACCGTTAATTGCAATTTTTCACTTAGATTCCACTCTTTGCAGTGGAATTCTCACAGCTTTCTAAGCTAAAACTTCTGCTTTAATATAGAAACTTTCCCATTGTACACGATTTCACCCAGTTTCCGTTCTTGCAGCCGCAAATATTTGAATTATAATCAGCAAAGTCGCAAACATGTCAAGCCCAGCCAAGCCAAGCCAAGTCAAGATCGGGTTTACTTTAGCACATGGCCTGGTCATAAATTCTTGTAGAGTTTGTCAAAAAGAATAAAATTGAGCACAATTATGAGATCTGTCTGTCGCACCCAGATACGCCCCATAACAAATGCATTAACGTTGTCTGGCGACAGACAAAATTTTCTGCTGCTTTTATTATTTTTCTCCGAGATTTCCATAAAGCGTTCCATTCAGTCCGCAGTTGCTCCTGTGCGGAATATCAATGCTTGCATGAGCCGAACTACAGTGCCTGTCAGCTGAATAGTGACACCTGCAACTGGTTACTTAACTAATTGCACGATTTTAACTAATTGTAGGCCCCATTCATTAGTCGCAATTACCACACAAAATAATAAAGACAACAACGAGCCGGAGTCCGTTGACTTTGACAAATGTGCTCCACTCATTGCTGACAGTCGGGCATTAGTGAGCGAGCCATCGATCACCTCTTTGTTTTATAGCCTAGGAGCAATGTGCTCCTATTCAAAGCGCCAGCTGTGTTAGCGTGTGTGAATAGTTATTCATTCCACGCATACTCAATGGCGAATAGTGAATACTCGAATACTGAATACTGGAATATTGAATACACTAAATAGACAAAGTCTTTCAAGTTCATTTGCATTGGCTGCGCACTCGATGTTGACGTCTCTTCAGCTCTTCAGCTGCTGTCGCGTTCTCAATAAGAAGCACTTCAAAGTGGAGTCGTTGGGGAAGTGCGACAAGTGCGACTTTGAGGCGATAAGCAGATCAATTAAGTTCTTATGCCCATTACGAGTGGATTTTTAAAAGGGGTATATGCGAGTGTGGTTTGAACATTTTCAACCTCAAAAACTTAGTCAATGTTAAAGCGTAGATATAGTCTGAAAATTAATTTTATATTATATATATTTATTAATATTTTGTATATGACATTATCAGACTATCTTCGTCAGCTTAAATATGTTTGAATTTTTGAGATCATCCAAAGTCCATAAATGATCATAAGCTCATAGAGAAATTTTGTAGTCACATATAGTCAAGAAATTACAAAATGTGTAAAAGACCGAATCCTAAGCTTTGTTGCCATTCGATTGTTCAGATTGAAGTCATATAATGGTTATCAAAATAAAGTCCACTTTGACTCAGTGAGTATTGAAGCTTTGAGCTCATTGATTGATTTCTATAGAGATTTTAGATATGATATAGCAAATATAATAAGATTGTTAAGAAAAAATATTACTTCACATCGATATCTGCTTTATTTGATTTTTTTTTATTTATTCATTCGATATTTATATATCAATATTTTGATCTTCTTATCTGTATACAGAGCTTAGCTAACTTACAAGACAACAGCTTTAACACAACACTTTCTAGACTGCCTTCAAGTGTAGAATACTTTACTTTAATAATCGATTATATTCCGCACGGTCTGCTGACTTGTTATACAATTTGTGGCATTGGACAGACAAGGGCAAGCCATCGGAGACTATTCAGGAAGCAAGCGTAGCAATTGGATGACACACCCGCTCCACAAATATCAGCAGTTATCATAAGTACAGATGGATTTGTAAGTGTGCGCAGACAAACGAAACGAATTTCATAATGTGGCAAAAACTGAAGTCAGAAGAAGACAATAAGCCAGCTACAGAAGCCACAGCCACAGCCAGAGCCAAAGCCAAAGGCGGCAGCAGCGTTAGCCAAGCTAAACAGAAGCTACAAAGAAACTGTTGCAGGGGTCGTATGAGTAATGAAACATAAGAAAAAGCTGCTCAAATATGAACGACTTAAGGATATCCTTTATGCAGGCAAGAGTCAAGGCAGTAACAAGGCAGTAATAACTAATCTTTACCTATTACAAGTCTTTAGTCCAACCAGCATGCCCCTCTGGACACATGCTTAAGAGGTATGAAAACACAATGCAAGGGAAAAACATTTGACACACACGCAGAGAAAAACAACTGTGACAAAGATAAAGTTTTCATTACGCAGACAGAAAACCAAAAAAAAAAAGCGAACAGATGAAAATAAAAACTAGTGTTCGGATGCTGTGTGGAAATTTTTGCGAACAAATGACTCACGGCTGAAAAAGGACAACGCATCGTTGGGGTTGGCGGAAAGAGAGCTGCAGGCGCGCACTGTAAACAACGTGGGTAGAGAGTGGGAGGAATACAAGGCAGGCAAACAAGACCTAACGAACGACCTAATTCGATGCAAAGTCAATTAATTTGAGCAGATTAATTAGTTAAGTCGAAACTAGTTGACATCGTCGTGCCGCACCTCAATTACAATTTTTAGTCTCCTGTTACCCGGAACACTGCCACCGCCACCACCCCCAATTCCTGCTTACCCATTCCGGCCAAGTTCAGGTACGAGCCGTAATGGCCCAACTATGACATTTGTTGACTCCGGCTGTCATTAGCGTGTCCAATGCAAGCCGACCGCCCGCCCGACCAAAACTTGCGTCTCTTATCAACCCTTAGTTGACTTTTTAATGTGCCATTCGCTACTTTTAATTGTCCTGCTGATAGATAGTCCTGTGTGGCGGACGTCTTTCTCTACCTGGCCAACATTTAATGGCTGTTGACTTTTGGCCTAAGTCCTGTGACACCTCCCCAGAGTTCTTTTTTTTTTTCTTTCAAGCAAAGTTCAAGTTGCGCTTATGGATTTAAAGGCGGCAACAGCTGCTTGGAATTTATACTCTCTTTTAGGATTACTGGGAATCAGTTGCGTTATAAAGTTGTTGGAATACAAGTCCCAAAGGAGAGTTTATAGCATTAGTGGGCATTAGTTGAGCTGTAAAGTAGATGAAGTAGAATTTGTAGTGGTTTGCTTTAGCAATTACTTAGCTGAAGCTATTAGCTTGTAATTCTCAAAGGGTTTTAACTTGAGTTCGTTTAAGAATGGGATTATTCTAGATTTCTTATTGCAGCAAACTCGTTATAGACTTGGCCTTTGCTACTGTCCATTTATCAGTCTGCCATGATAACTCATTAGTTAGTATTAAAGAATCGCTAAAGCTTTCTAATTTCTTGTTTGTTATGCTTAAATTATTGAATTCATACTTTTTGCTACACAGCCTTAAGCTTTAGCCGAATTATTTGCCATAGCTGCCATAGCATTAACCGCGAGCCATAAACGAACCATTTCGAGGGCTATGCAAACAAAGACACTGCCGCTAATTGGATGCCTGCTAACTAAATACCTGTCATAATTATGAGCAACTAAAAATTGTTGCATGACGAAGCTGGAATACTCTAGAACAGATACAAAGATTTAGCTATATAAGATATATATAAGATGAATGACACAGAAACTGAGCGGAGTTTTTATAGAAGACTTTTGATTGTCTCTCAGTTCGCTTAAGCATTGATATTTATTATATATCTATATATATCTCTATATCGTTGTACTCATGCCATGCACTCTCTCTGCTATTTATTATTAGGGAAACCAAAGCTTTCCAGCGGGCACATCAGGAAATCTGCTAAATATATAATCACGCACACAGAGGGCACAGCGTATGAGTTCATATATAAGGATATTTCATAGTATATGAGTGTGATAAATTATGAACGTATTCATTACAATTGCTGACGCTCAGACATGCGAAATATGTAGATGAGTAGACGAGCATGTTGGAGCAGCGACAGCTCACAGACACGCATTTGAAATGACATTTTAAATGTCTTGCTGAGGGTGGGGTTGGGGAATAGAATGTCGCCAGGCATGCCTTATCCAATTTTCTATTTTCTATACGTGTCCTTGGCGCTCTTTAAAAAGGCAAACGCAGCTCAGAAGCGCAGTCAAATTAATTCAGCCAGCATTTATTTCTCTTTTTTTTAGCGATTCGAATTATGTGCGAAAGTAGTTGGGAGTGGAGAGTGGAAAGTGGAGTGTGTGTTGACATAATACCAAATGCTGGGCATACGATGGCGCCAGTGCTGTTTATGACAACAGGGACATGATAAAGTGCTTGGTGCCTGGCTGAGAGTAACCAAAGCAAGTGCAAAGATATGTCTTACGAACTTAAGAGTTTGGATATTTTATTGAGAAAAGATATGCGAAAGGAGGTCAGAGAATTGTGCACTTCAAATGGCAATGGAGAGAATGTTGTAAACTTCATTTAGAATTTATTTATTTATTTGACTACCCATTTCATTATACGTTCAACTAAGACCCATTCCCCATTCCCATGCCCACAACTATTTTCACCCCACAAATTGTTCCAAATTATATTTGTACTAAACCTTTGTTACCAATTAGGCATTGCATTGTAGTTTTCCGCTAACAGAATTGTGTGTTTTTTCTATAATATTTGTTTGTTTATCTTTTGTTGGTCTTATCATAAAATCAATACGCGATGACGCGCACCCTGGCCGAGGGGTGAGTGTGGGAGACCGCTGTGTGCGGACGTTTCGATAACCCATATGCTAATAACTAATATCTGTATTATATTTATTTATGGCTTGTATTGGAGTTGAGCGTATGCAAGCACACGACCAAACAATAACAACAGCGAAGCGCGTCATTAGCAAGCAAAATCTTATCAAATTGCGCATACGCCGTGTTGGACTTTTTTAAAGCCTTGCTCTGCCCCCTCCCCCCGCATTAGGACCCACTCAGATTGAGGTCAAAGCGAGCTTATTAAACTACATTCATAATTTTTATGAGTCTGTTGATGAGCATAATGGGTAAATACTCGAATCTCTTGATGGCTTTCCCTGTGGGGTGAGCCCAATGCAAATAGGGCAGGGGTGGCACTTGATGAGTGCTTAGCCAGGGGGTTGTGGCTGCGCGACCCTCAGCTAAATGCCACTTATGGACGTCACACTCTGAGTAAATTTCATTTGTTTGACCCAATCACGGAACTGAGAGCACTGCGAGAAATGTTCGATTTGAACTGAAAGTGAAATGGGAATCGAGTTCAAATTTCATTGAATGAAAGCGAAATTCCTTTTCTGCTTTACTCACAGAGAGTCAATTTAGAAGAATTTAATGAACTCAGCGAAATAATGGTGTAATTTGAGTAGAGTTTAAATTTTATTAAGTGAAATTCTTTTGTAAGAATTTTATTTTTCTTTACCTATTTCTGAGACAATAATTTTCCAATGCCCAATGTTAATTTTATATACAATCCACTTTTCTCTCAGTGTATTCAATCAGCAGATTTCTCATGCTTCTTCCACTTCTTTTCCTTTGTTGCCTTTTGCAGCGCTCGATGTTTATTTTCCCACCACGTCCGTGAAATTCAAGCTGCCCCTCAACGAGGAGTCGGAGAGCATATTCTCCAAGATACCCCTGGCGCAGTTTCAAGTGCTGCGCCTGGACAACAATCAGCCGGCGACGGAGTACATCTACAATCTGGAGGAGAACCCGTTGCTGCGCATCAATGCCAGCTCCGGAGAGGTTTACATGCGCAGCGACTACCAAACGGTCAATGCGAGTGCGAAATATGTGCTGACTGCCTTTCCACGCAGCCTGGCGGACGCATCCATGGAGCAGGAGCAGCTGCTGCAGCAGGTAGCCCATCTCACAGTGGAGCTGCAGCCACAGAACATAAGCGATTATTGTGCCGAGCTGGAGCACATTTGCTTCTGGACGAGCGCCGATTATACGATAGCCGAGTCGAGTCGCAGCAGCGCCAGCTTTGAGCCCGTGCTGATTGGCGCTCTCAGCTCGAGGGCTGCCAAATACCTGTGCCCCCATCGTGCCGTGGAGTACGCTCTGAAGGCGGGCAGCTCCCACTTTGTACTCAAGCAGAATCGCCTGTATAGCAAAAAGCCGCTCGATCACGACGAGCTGAACGGACTGCAGGCGCGAGCTGGACAGCTGCTGGCCACCGTCAGCTGCACAGTGAAGCTGCCTGGCCAGGAGCAGCGTCAATTCTGGCGCAGCTACAATATAACTCTGCTCGATCGCAACGACAACGGGCCGCATCTGCAGGAGCGCCAGCCACACTTTAACTTCTACGTGAAGCAGCCCTACTTTAAGGCGGTAAGTGCCAACTGAGCTGGCAGACAAAGCGTCTGGACGCTGTCTGTGCTTTGCGCTGGGTGCGGGCTTTATTGAATTCGCGCTTGATAAACGAACCCGAGACACGCAAGTCGCAGCAAGTCGCACCAGCCCGAACCCCGACTGCCCCATTATTTGGCCATTAGGAAGTCTGGGCCTTCATTTCCGTAGCTCATCATTAAAAACGCGTAACTTTTTACGAACTTTTATGATTGGCGCGTTGAGTTAAAGCTTTCGCTCGCTTTAACTGCCAGGAGTTGTTGCCCACTAAAGTCTCAAATTATGTTGTCATGTCAAGCCAAGCCTATTCCCGAGTCGCTGCAAAAACTATGTCATTTAGTTGTTAGTTAGTTGCAAGTAATTGCTCGCAACATCCTCAGCTACAAGTGCCACATAAAATAAATATATAAAAAGTGTCACTAAAGCTGGGCCCATTACAAAATGTTGCTGGCAATTCGCATTTAAATTAAGTCTACAGCACTTGGCTATAAAACTCGATGGTGCCCCATGAACTCGTACCAGACTGTTGGGTGTGTCTTGGATGGGTCTTTGAAGTAATTGTTCTAATTGTTTTGGCAGGTATTTGGAATTTGCCATCCAAAAGTCAAGGGTTCAAATTGTTGTCTAATAAAACAAACATCTCTAGAAGCCCAAGCAGCTGAGTAGCTTTAGATTCGATTAGTAGAAATATTTATCCACTTGTTAAACTTAATGTTAAAATTGTATAAGATATGCTAACTACAGGTTTGGAATGCGTAGAGACTGGGGAAAAAGAGAGAAAGACAAAGACAAATAGACGGATATCTAGACAGACGACTAGACTAAGCAAGAGAGACATAGAAGAAGGGAGACTAATGAATAGAGAAAGAAATAGCAGCAGAGATAAATAGAGAGAGAAATAATAGTAGAGATAAATGGAGAGAGTGAGAAAGATAACATTAGAGCCGCAGAGGTAAATAGGGAAATTTACAGAAAGAGAGAGAGAGAGAGGGAAAAAAAAGAGAGTGAGAGTGTGAGAGCGAGAGATAGTGAGATAGTGAGGGAGTTAGAGTGTGAAAGCGAGAGAGAGAGAAGAGAGTGTGAGAGAGAGAAAAAGGGCTTCTGGAGGGGGACAGATCTTAAGAATTAAATTCTATTTAAAAGAACTTCGTGGATACTTGCTTATATTTATGACATTGACCTTCATAAGACATAGATATATGTATGCTAAGTAACTTCAAATGTAGACAGATATTTGAGGAATAGCTGCTTGAACAGCTATAGCTTACAATCTGCCAAGATCCTAGCCTGACCAAAATATACCAGACCCAGTCTAGCTGCAGCACCACAGCCTCTGCTGAACTGAACACTTTTGAAGCGGGTTAATTTTGCAGCCACTAGAGAGTCATTTCTAGTTGCTAGTAATTCAGCAGCTAATGTCAGCTCCCCAAGGTGTTAACTGCGCCTCCGACTTCGCCACTTAGCCCCAATTGCTGACCTTGTGCAGGCAAACGAAATAAAATGCTAATGAAGCTGACCGCGCGCCCAGCTCCTTGGAGAGAAGCGCATACAATTTATGGCCGAGGTCACTGGGAGCGGTCCACGTAGCATTTAATTAACGCTGGTCAGTTAATGCGAATGCGAATGCTAATGAAGCTACGGCCACCTGTCTTTGCCGCTTTTCAATTGCAGGCCGAGCCGGTGGGCGAGAAAATCATCTACTTGGACAAGGACACGTTGGCGGCCAATGCGCATCTCAACTATGCCATACTCAATGATAAACTGGAGCTTGTACAGCCGGATTGCCACGCCTACGAGGCGGATCACACCGGCAGGCCGCATACCATCATCAGCTGTCGTAAGTTGGAGGATTAGGAATCTTAACAGAAGTTATATTGTGATATATGAATGATGTTGATATTGATATGAAAGCTGAGCATGTATGATCTATGTGGCCTAGATGTATATATATATATATATATATGCCTATAGTAATTGGAAAAGCTGTACAACTGTTATTCTAATATCTTTTTGATAGAGCTCTGCTCTATAAATAGTTTTGTTCAGAAGATATAGATCAGATTTTTATTTCTTCTCATTTTATATAGAGTCTAATATTTGCTCTTGAAAAATATCTCAAATATTTTATCTATATTGATATAACATATCATTGAGCTCTAATGGAAACTCTATTCTTCTATAATAAAAGTTGCTTATCTTAATTTATGTCTGAGGATGCGTTACAGAAACTTCAGAAATTAAAACTAATTGGTATTTTTTAGTATTTATATTGATATTTTTTAGTATTTATTTTGGTATTTAAGCAAATACTAAGTGCACACGCTGTACAACTTTAATTGCTGTTTGAGCAGCTTCAAAAATTCTTATCGGGCTACTATATAATAAAACTTCAGATGATAAAGCTCGAAAAATCTTAAGCTATAGAACTCATAGATATTAAACTGCTTAAGCAGCTGGTATCTATGATCTCTAAATGGTTTTTTTCTATTCCTTAAATATCATTTTGAACTTCAGTTGAGTAGGCTTAAGAATCTACTAGGGACTACATTAGATCTCACATTACTAGTTAAGAGATTATATATTTAGCTGCTCTAGCAGCAAAGAACTGAAGCAAGCCAAGTCCGCTGTCTAGCAAAGTTGCAAGACTACTTGAAGCACTTTACTCCAAAGCTAACTGCTCCTCTAACCCATTTCCCAATTTATCCTTTTTCGATACTCCACCCCGCAGAGCTCCGCTTTGCTCGCGATGGAGTGCTGCGTCAGGAGCCATACTGCATCGACTTGCAAGCGCGTGACTTGACCATTCAGGCGCGCAACGTGACGAGCACGGCGACGGCTCACATCTGCCTGCACGTGGACACCAACCGGCTGCACGAGAGCGATCAGCAGCTGCCGCAGGCGTTGCCGTTGCGTGTGCGCCAGCAGCGCATCTTTGACAGCGCCGGCGATGTGCTGCACACAGACTCGCTTGGACGGCGTCGCTTGAGCATCGACTACGAGAAGGATGTGTTTGTGCATCGGGCGGCCGCCTCCTTCTATCGCGTCGCACAGCCGGATAACTTTGTGGAGCTGCATCGCATGCGCGGCTGGCGTTTCGCTCTAGTTGAGGATCGCAGCGGAGCCTTTGGCCTCACTGAAGTGGCCGGCATAGTCTATGTAAGGGATGCTCTGGCGCTGGAGCATGCGCCGGAGACGGTTTACTTTTTGAATGTCACCTGGCAGGACGCAGAGAAGCAGCCGCACGCGTTCGTCATCAATGTGCATCTGGTGGAGGGCAGACCAGAAAATGCCAACTGCGAGCTGAGACTGAAATCCCGGTCACAGACCTGCGCCCAGGTCAAGTACCGGACGCAGTGCGCCAAATTCTGCGGCCTGGCCACCAATGGAGGAGCGTGTGTCTGGCGCGGCTCCAGCTCGGCTATGTTTGGACGCAACTATGGCTCGTGTGTGCCGGACGCACGCTTCTGTCCGGATCATGTGTGCGATGCACTCGAGGAGCTCAATCCGCACGCCTGTCCGCAGGATTGCACGCCAGCCTCGCGCATTATGGGTCCGCACACCAGCAATGACAATGGGCGTGGCATCCTGAGTGGCTCGGGCACCTGTCTCTGCGAGGACAATGGCAAATGCAGCTGTGCTCCGCTGCCCGACGAGGAGGAAGCGAAAGCGCGACGCCAACGCAAGCGCAAGAACGAAACGGATGTGGAGCAGGTCAGCGTGGCGCCCGTACAGCAGGGAGCAGAGCAGCCGGATCAGAATGCTGTCCTGGCACTGGGCGTGCTCCATTTGGCTGGCATGGAATGCAATCGCTTCTGCCTGCTGGTTGTCATCAGTTGCCCACTGATCTTCGTGCTGCTGCTGCTCTGCCTGCTCTTCTCGCAGCGCAAACTGTGGCAGCGACGCCTGGGCAAACAGTCCGCCACGCCGGGCACCAAGCTCGCCCTGCCCTCCAGCCTGGAGGGCCTGGCTGGCGACGGGGATCTGCCGCTGATGCCACTACAAAGCGGCTTCAAGTTCGAGAGCGCCGATGCCAAATGGGAATTCCCTCGAGAGCAGCTGCAGCTGGACACGGTGCTGGGCGAGGGCGAATTCGGACAGGTGCTAAAAGGCTATGCCACACAGATAGCTGGTCTGCCAGGCGTCACCACCGTCGCCGTCAAGATGCTCAAGAAGGGCGCCAATTCCGTGGAGTACATGGCCTTGCTCTCGGAATTCCAGCTGCTGCAGGAGGTCTCACATCCGAACGTCATCAAGCTGCTGGGCGCCTGCACCCAATCCTCCGAAGCGCCGCTGCTCATTATAGAATATGCCCGGTATGGCTCCCTCAGAAGCTACCTGCGCCTCAGCAGGAAGATCGAGTGCGCTGGCATGGACTTCAGCGATGGCGTTGAGCCTGTCAATGTGAAGATGATGCTCACCTTTGCCTGGCAGATATGCAAGGGCATGAATTATCTAACGGAACTAAAGGTGCGTCAAATTTTAGACTAATTTTGAGGAGAGATGTGCCTATTGGTGGGATTAGATGGGAGAGAGGGGTGTTTAGTCAGGTGTATTTAGTCAGTCAGGCAGTCTCTGGGGTCTGACCACATTGGTGTATCATAACCTGACCACCTAATCCTCTTGATCCACTTCCTTTTCAGCTGGTACATCGCGATTTGGCTGCACGCAACGTGCTGCTCGCCGATGGCAAAATCTGCAAGATCTCAGATTTCGGGCTGACACGCGATGTCTACGAGGATGATGCCTATTTAAAACGATCCAGAGATCGTGTGCCCGTCAAGGTAAGCGCCACACAATAGCCTAGCCAATAGATATGCCTGATCTCCTTTGCCTTTGCAGTGGATGGCGCCAGAGTCTCTGGCGGATCATGTGTACACGAGCAAGTCCGATGTCTGGGCGTTTGGCGTGCTCTGCTGGGAGCTGATCACGTTGGGCGCTTCGCCATATCCGGGCATAGCGCCACAGAATTTGTGGTCGCTGCTTAAAACTGGCTATCGCATGGAACGTCCAGAGAACTGCTCCGAGGCTGTTTACTCCGTGGTGCGCACCTGCTGGGCGGATGAGCCCAATGCACGTCCCTCCTTCAAATATTTGGCAGCCGAGTTTGAGAAGCTGCTGGGCAACAACGCCAAGTACATTGAGCTGGAGACGAATGCCGTATCCAATCCGATGTACTGCAGCGACGAGGCGGCGCTAATGCCCAGCCAGAGACTTGTCGAACAGCTCGGCGAGCCGGAATCGCTGCAGCATCTCTGGTCGCCGCCCAAGATCAACAGCTATGATCTCGAGCTGACCAACAGTCGTGAGGAGTCGGTTATAGAGTTTGCGTCCGCAGCAGCTGCAGCTCCGCCTGGCTACGATCTGCCACGGCCCTTGATCGAGGCCAGCACCACGGAGCAGGTGCTGCGCTACGAGAACGATCTACGCTTTCCGCTCAACATACGCAAATCCAGCTGCGCGCCCAGCTATAGCAACATGACCTCAAATCCAGCTGCCTGCCTGCCCGACTATGCGGTGCCCGTGAAGCGCGGACGCTCCTACGTGGATATGACTAACAATACGCTAATACCCGATAATCTCGATAATCGCGATTTTGAGAAGCATCTCTCCAAGACCATCTCATTTCGCTTCTCCAGTCTACTAAATCTCAAAGACCCCGAAACGCCGCAGCCGCATGCCGAGGATGCGGTGTAAAGGAATTTCCTCAGTATTTCGACATTTTTGTTTTTGATTTTACTTTTAATTATTTCTAGATGCGCCTGGTTCTTTAGTTCAAATTGTTTGTTAATTAGTTTTAAACTTATGTATCATAGCTTTATAAAGTAGCCCAAATTCAACTCGAATACTCTGCCGCATTTAGAGTGTGAGAAGAGACTCTTTAACTGAGGTTCGCATCTCTTAGCTTATTTATATATATATATATCATATATTCCTATATATTAGTTCATCAACAGCTTCATCAACGTCTTCAATATCTTATTTATATTCATGCCTTGTTTGTTTCAGAGTCGAGCTTCACGTTCCAATACTTTAAAACTTTATAATTCACCTTGCAGCACTGTTCTCACGCTCCAACTACCTTAGTAATTCATTTTACAACACTGTTCTCCAATATCTTCGCCAATTTTGAATCGAAATATTTATAAAACTTAACTCTGCTAAGCTTATGCCAGTATTTTTAAGAGCTCTAGTTGCCTTTTGAAGAACCTTTGAATTTAAATGCTAAGCTTAAGCCTTAAATCTAAATAATCCTAAATATATATATTATATATATATGTATTCTATATATATATATTCCATTCTTAATTGCTAAAAAATGCGCTTGTCACAAATACGAACATGATTTAGCTTTAAGCAAATCTAACAAAACATTTGAGTTGTGGAAATTAAAAAAAAAAGACAAAAAACTTTTTAAGAACATACCAAAAATTTATATTCATAAAAAAGAAAAACAAACAAAAATTTGATAAAAATGTGTGCACCAATTTTTTAAGAATATATTGATTTAGCCATTTGTATAAGGCATGCAGAGATATACTAGAACATAAGCCTTAAAAATTTTGGAACTTTTGTACTTATTCAATTTGTATGCCAAATACTAGACTGTATATAAAATTCTATATATATATATAACTATGCCTTTTCTATATAATATTCAAAATATATTTAACATACATAATAATGAAGTCTATGTCTATTGCTATCCCTTCTAGTCCTCCTCAGGCACTAGCAGATTTAGACTCGCCGCACTGGCCACGCTGCCCAAGAAGGTTTCCTCATCGCCTCGCACCGAGAGCGTTTCGCGTCCCGTGCACACCTTACGCTCACGTATCATGGCCGTGCGCTCCCAGCGCGAGCCTTTGCAGCTGCTGCAGCTGTGCTTGGGCATCTTGAAGACAGTGGTGGTGCGATTGCCACAGTCTTTGCACTGATAGAAGCGTTTCTCAGCATCCACGATTTTCAGCGGATGTTTCTCCTCTTTGCAGCGCTCGGCGGCCGCAAAGGCTGTGTATTTGCAGCGCTGGCAGATGACCGCCTTGCAGGGCATTTTATAGGTGTTCAACATCTTCTCCTCCATGGCCTCTTTGCGCTCTAGCTTATTGAAATAGTCGGCTTGAGCTTCCTGTTCACGCATGTCCACCAGATTCGTGTGGGACGACGTGGCAGCCATGATTCGTTCAATGCGCGATTTACGCATCAGCTCGCGCTCTTCTTCCTCTAGCTTCTGACGCTTCGCTGTGTTGCTGAACTTGTCGTGCAGATCGTCGATGGCGCGTCGTTTACCAGACTCAGTGCCACGGGTGGAGTTCGGATTCACCTTCTCAAGCGGCTTCTTTTTGAGCAGCGCAGCTGCCTTCAGTTTGGCGCTCTGCGCCTGCCGCGCTCCAATGTTCACCTCGAAACTGAAATTCTCGCTGCTTGCCAGTTTGGGCGTCAGACTGGCATCGAAGGAAAATCCACGATTCTTAAACTTATCAGGCACACTTTGCGGTGTTGTGGGCGGGTCAGCTCGTTTGGGTTCGGGAGTTGCAGGCGTCTCTTGAGTTGTTGCTTTCTTTGCAAAACGTTCGTTTTCTTCGCGTAGTTGACGCAAACGTTCGAGATCCTTGTAACGCTGTTTGGAAGAAGCCTCCACATTGCCTGCTAGTCGTGAGACCGGTCCACCACGCTCGGCATACGGCACACTGACGGGCACGCAGGAGCGTGGCTTGGACTCGTGATTAACATCGTGTGCAAAGGGCGAGATATCGTAGCCAGCCAGCTTACTGAGGCGCTCGCGCTCATTGTTGATGAGCTTGGCGCTCTTGCGAGCCGGAACTGCCGTGAAAGTCTGACCTCCATAGAACACCTCATTCTTGCCTGCAAACAGATGCATTAATATAAGCTCTAATAGATTGGGCCTGATACGTACCCAGCACCTTGTTGCGCAGTTCGTTGAGTCCACGTCCCGTTGTCGCCGACTGCAGCTCGGATCGACGGGACATTTTACCAAATTCCTGCTTCACATGGAAGACACAGTAATCGCAGTCGGTCAGGTTCACCAAAGCTGTGCATTTGTCTCCATTCTTTTTAGTGGCACGGCATGTGCCCAAATCCTTCGACTGGCCGAGAATCATGACCTTCTGTGAGGTATCAATGGACAGGCAGGCAGCATCGTTGCTGCCTGCGCGCTTCTCAAAGATCGTCGGGTTAAGCACGGCCATGCACATGCCTTCTGCTGTTTTCCACAGTGATTTATGCGCTTCCTTGAAAAGAAAGACAGTAGCAGTCTTCATCTCGCCCCGCAGATCTGAGAGACGCCACGTGGAATAGGGGTCGCCTTTTTTGGTATTTCGCACTGGCTGTTTGGTTACCAATGCACCGGCAATGACCCAATCCTTGGCCAAATCACCGCGTTCTATATGAAATGCTAGACCTGAAAAAGGAACCGCTTTGCGTCCATTCATGCGCTCCTGTAGCAAGGTGCTGGATATTAATGGATTGATCATACGCAGCCCAAAAACGGGATCTGTGTAAACAGCAGTTATCTTTGACTGTTGCAGAGATTGGCTGGAGGTTGTGGCCGCTGCTGCAGCAGGCGGTGCTCTTTGGAAAGAGTTGCTTGCCAGCGACTTCCGCTGGATGGGATTATGTGGATTTTTGAGACGTAGAGCCTCTGGCTGTGGAGTTGAGGTCACTAGTTTTGTTGTTGTCCTAATAGAGTGATCTACCTCGCGTGCCACTTTGCTCTCGTGTGCAGTATCCCGTTGCTGTTTAAGTTTTTTATTGATGTCGCTGCCATATTCATTATATTTGCGCTCCAAGAAGTTCTTGACTTCTTCGTCGTCCGATGAATCGAGTTCTGGCTCAGGGGCTTTCGTACTTAGCTGTGCATTTGACTTTGCTGGCTTGACGGCCACCTCATAGCTAAAGGCATCAGCAAAGCTGTTGTCTTCACGTAATCGGGGCACTGCGGTAGTTAAAGTTGGTGGTTTCGGTGGTGCTGGTGCTGAGTTTGCACTTTCTGCATTATCGTTTTCAGCTTCGCCTAGCAGTTTTTCCAGGGCTAGTATTTCTGCTTCATCTTCAACGCTTGTATCCGCCTGTGATCCGTTTGTTGGACTCATTGTTATTGTTTAATTTTTTAAAATATGCAGTTTTCACGACGTTACCGAAATAGCGCGAATACAAATCATTTTTGGCGGGCCAGCTGCTGTGTATTGAGTAATGTTTTATGACCGGCATTTACTAGCACTAGCATATTAACTGCTATCGACTATCGCTTAAGATATCCGCAGCAACTCTGAAGACACTGGTCTTCCAGTGTTATACAGCCACTATTTTAATTAGCTCGTTCCTTTAGGCTCTATTTGAATGATTTTGCAAAAATATTAATATATAATTATTTTTGAGCTTTAAAATAAATATGTGATTATAGAAAACTTTAACAAATTTATAAGGCACATGAGTACATGTATGCCAAATGAAATGAAATTCTACAAAATTGCAATAATTTAGAACTTTTTATTCATTTGAGCCATTGGTTCGTTTTTTTCGCTCATGCACAACCCAACACTAATTTCTTCGTCAATATGTCATCTTTCGGCTTTTATTCACGAAAAGTTTAGTTGCAGAGCACCGTATATTTAAATTTTATTGCTCTGGACAGTGCTATATCGCAGCCAGCCGCTTATCTTATAAACGTTAACAACAAGGAATATCTATCAGACAACCACGCGCCTTCTGCCGCGGCTCTCGTAAGACCCTGAAAATTGTCAAATATTTGCGGTTTGTACGGAGACGGACGCGGTGCCGATTTTCCTAAAAAAGCAAAAAATAAGTGTGCTGATCAACTCAAAGTGAACCGGGATACTGCATCCAGCATAAATCGTATATTTAGTGTTTAAGAATAAAGTTTTTTTGCCTACGCTACAGGCCCTCACCTCCGCCCGGCAATTAGCAAAGCAGGTAAGAAATTCAACATCAGCCAGCGCCTCCCACTAACCGCGTATCTCACACTTATTTTTTCCTTTTTGCATTTTCGACGTGTGCAAATGCGTGCTTTTGACCGACTTTTGAATGCGCTTACAAATTGCATGGCATACAGATAATCGTGGTCGTTTTGTGGTTATAGATTGGCTCAATACCATTTTCCCCACGTGTGTCCCCCAAGTGCATCTCAAATTGCATTTTGCTGTTGTTGTTGTTTTTGGTGCTTGTTGATAGCCTTTGACTTGTGTTTTTAATGCCATTTGCTTATCGCAATGCAACATTGCCAAGCGCATGCTATGAAGGAAGCGGGCACGCGTATAATTGACCCGAAAGTGTTTTAAAAATGCACAAGCATAGAGTTGCCACATAAACACAATAACAACAGTTAGAAATATAGCCCGTTTACCGTTTGCTTTTTGTACATTTCGTTTTACGCATTTTCGCATTCCACGGCATTTTGCATTTGCAGCGCGTGTTTTGAGTTTTCATTCGCATGTCTCCTTTTTAGCGCCGCTCTTCTCTTCTCGCACACACACGCACATCACCCGCTCTCTCATGCTCTTTCTGCATGTCATCTGTCGCGGTCAGTAGCCGGCCCCCACACACGCTCAGATGACAGAGAAAAATAAAATAAATGGCCCAGTGCAATTTTCATTTGGGGGTAAAACAAAAACAAAATTACAAATCTGTGTTTTCCGCTAAATTACGTCGAATTCACCCACACCCACTGCTTACGCTCATAACACACTGGTAAAGAAAAATATATGCTCAATTCATTTTGAAGGCGTCGCCTTTTGACCTTTTTTTGTCACGCCGCCGCCTCCCCATTGAATAGATTTTTTACTCATTGCTGTTGACCAAAATGGAAATGTTTATCTATCGTAGAATTGTCGCATAACTTGGCCTGACAATTTGTCTGCATGTTGAATGATTCTACGTGTGATCCAAAAGATTTTACCGGTATGTGTTGTTCATTTGTTACCTTACCAAGTTAAACAGATGTGTTGTTTATTGCATTTGATATGGCTTTAAATTCAATTTCGACCTTGTAGCACATGCTTCAATTACGCAGCCCGAAACATGGCACTACAGTTACACATATTGGCTGGCATATAAATATGCTTAAAGATCTGGCGCATATCGCTAGTTGCATTAGGCTGCTTTAGAGAATTGCATGACAGTTATTGTTAACGGCAGCTGCTAATCACGCCATCTTTCTCTTTGTCTCTCTCTCCTTCTATCTTCTACGCGTCATCCTGGTCAGTGCTGCAACGATAAAGATATGAGTACAACTATATTTCTAACGACAGCGGAGAATGGACTGCGACACGATAAAGTTGTTATACTCGATGCTGGGGCACAGTATGGCAAGGTAAGTCATCGAAATGATCTAAATACTAATAGCTATAGCTATACTAAAGTTGTGCACCTATTTATGCAGGTAATCGATCGCAAGGTTCGCGAACTTTTGATAGAATCGGACATTCTGCCATTGGATACGCCTGCCGCAACGATACGTGATAATGGCTATCGGGGCATAATCATATCCGGCGGACCCAATTCAGTATATGCCGAAGATGCGCCCACATACGATCCCGATCTATTTAAACTTAAAATCCCTGTGCTTGGCATCTGCTATGGCATGCAGTTAATTAACAAAGAGTTCGGCGGCAGTGTCCTTAAGACTGACGTGCGCGAAGATGGACAGCAGAATATTGATATTGAAACGTCATGCCCGTTGTTCAGGTATGACTGCTTTTTAACTATCATTTCACAATCTTATCAAGCAGCAACAAGAAAGTCTTCAAATTATTAGTTTATTTGAGCGCTGATACAATGCTGCCAGAGCAAAGCCAAAGCCAAGAACAGTTCAGTTTAGCGTAGTTTATAAACTGATCTACACGTGGCTTGACATTATGTTAGTTCGTTTATTTGATCTGTTTATTAATAAACGTTTCTCTTTTGCAGTCGCCTTAGCCGTACACAGTCCGTGCTGCTCACCCATGGCGATAGCGTGGAGCGAGTGGGCGATAAGTTGAAAGTGGGTGGGTGGTCAACGAATCGCATTGTGACGGCCATTTACAATGAGGTATTGAGAATCTATGGTGTTCAATTTCATCCAGAAGTCGATCTAACTATCAACGGCAAACAAATGCTATCAAATTTTCTATACGAAATTTGCGAACTCACGGCTAACTTTACCATGGGCAGTCGAAAAGAGGAATGCATGCGCTACATACGCGAAAAAGTGGGCAATAATAAAGTTTTGGTATGTAATTTATCTTACAAAGCTAAAATAATTCTATATTATTGTATTTAACTGTTTCTTAAAAAGTTGCTAGTCAGTGGAGGCGTTGATTCAAGTGTTTGTGCTGCATTACTGCGACGTGCGCTGCATCCCAGCCAGATAATAGCAGTGCATGTGGATAATGGTAATTAACACTATATGATCTCAAAATTCTGTTTGAATAACTATTTCTTTGCATGATTCTGCTGATAGGTTTCATGCGAAAGAACGAAAGCGAAAATGTGGAGCGTTCCTTGCGAGATATTGGCATTGATTTGATAGTGCGTAAAGAAGGCTACACGTTCCTCAAGGGCACCACGCAAGTGAAGCGACCCGGCCAGTATTCGGTGGTTGAAACGCCCATGTTATGCCAGACCTACAATCCAGAGGAGAAGCGAAAAATAATCGGTGATATATTTGTAAAAGTGACTAACGATGTGGTGGCTGAGCTGAAACTGAAACCCGAGGAAGTCTTATTGGCACAGGGCACGCTGCGGCCGGATTTGATTGAGTCCGCATCGAATATGGTCAGCACGAATGCCGAAACAATCAAGACGCATCACAATGACACGGATCTGATTCGGTAGAGCGATAGCATATTCAAGATATATTATTATATTTTAGTTTGTTTTTGGTATGCCTTGGGAAAAATATTAGAAATTCATATGTATATCGGAAGCAATCCATATATGGAACATATAACTGGAGCCAAACATTTTAAAGAAATAGAGCCTACAACAAGTTGTAGGCAAGTGATTGCACATCAGTGCCAAGGATATAATTAAATGTTATTCACCTATCCATATATTATATATATATGTTCCAGTTGAATTTTCATTTTCAAGTTTCTTTAATATGTGTCAAATCATTTTGCAGGGAGCTGCGTAATGCTGGCCGCGTCGTAGAACCATTATGTGACTTCCACAAGGATGAGGTGCGCGACTTGGGGAATGATCTTGGCCTGCCAGCGGAATTGGTCGAGCGACAGCCGTTCCCCGGCCCTGGTCTGGCAATACGCGTGCTTTGTGCCGAGGAAGCATATATGGAAAAGGATTACTCAGAAACACAGGCGAGTAGCAATCAGAAAACCCCACTTGTTTATTTCTAATTTATCTAAATAAAAATTTCTTTGTTAATAGGTCATTGTGCGTGTTATAGTGGACTACAAGAACAAACTGCAAAAGAATCATGCGCTTATTAATCGCGTCACGGGCGCCACCAGCGAAGTTGAACAAAAGGAACTGCTGCGCATCTCTGCCAACTCAGACATACAGGCTACTCTACTGCCGGTACGCTCGGTGGGCGTTCAAGGTGATAAGCGCACCTACAGCTACGTTGTTGGATTGTCAACGACGAGCCAGGAGCCCAACTGGGCGGATATGTTATTTTTGGCCAAAATCATACCACGCATATTGCATAATGTTAACCGAGTCTGTTACATCTTTGGTGAGCCTGTGCAGTATCTTATTACAGATATAACGCACACAACTCTGAACACTGTAGTGCTGGCGCAACTCCGGCAAGCGGATGCTATAGCTAATGAGGTGAGTTGCATTTAACCAATAAAATTATGATTATAATGTTTCTACTCACTCCTGATCCAATAGATTATTATGCAAGCGGGACTGTATCGCAAAATCTCACAAATGCCAGTAGTTCTGATACCTGTGCACTTTGATCGTGATCCCATTAATCGTACGCCTTCCTGCAGAAGATCAGTGGTCTTGCGTCCATTTATAACGAACGATTTTATGACTGGTGTGCCAGCTGTGCCCGGATCTGCTCAACTGCCATTGCAAGTGCGTTGTACGGTTCATATTCATATAAACAGATGTTATTGATGTATTATTTTTACAGGTTCTAAATCAAATTGTGCGCGACATTTCGAAATTGGATGGAATCTCGAGGGTTCTCTACGACTTAACAGCCAAGCCACCCGGCACCACCGAGTGGGAATGATGCGTTCGAAACCAAAATCTTTAACAGCCATTTCATAGAAATAGAGATATGTAGAAACAATAAACTACTACTACAACATGGTAAATTGCAAAAAACATTAAAAAAAACAATATATAAACGAGACGCATGAGACAATAGCAGAGATGCCGCCAGCTGCTCATTCAAATCCCGGGTCGGCTAAATCAGTTATTGAGCAAAACTGAGAGCAACTGAGAGAGGGCCACAGACAAAGAGAAAAAGAACGTAAATACAATTTATAGTGCCGCTTACACAAAAACAAAAAAGAAAAACCACAACAACCAACAAAATATTAACAAAACAATTCAGGTTTATAATATCGATTATTGTGTGTAATTAATAGTAACACGAAACGATGTTAAACATAAAACAGAGAATAACACCAGATGGCAAATATAATATATATATATATTGCTGTATATTGAAATATGAACATGTTTAATCAGCATGTGCGATTTGTTCCTTTTATGAAAAGGAAAATAACAGAACACATAAGATACATAAGAAACAAAAACCAATTTATTTACGCATTTTTTAGTTATATACATAATTATACAGATATTTATATATATATGCATATATATACACACAACAGTTATATATATATACATGTATATATATACAGATATTAAATTAATGCAAAACCATGTTCTGAACGTTGTATATTTGCATGAAAACTGTTTTCGAAGAAATCGTGTTTGCAAAACAGAAAATTGTAAGAAGTACGAAATATATAAAAACACAAAAACATAAGAAACACTATTGTAAGCTAAAATTATGAATTGTTATATAAAAACGTTTTACTATTTAAATGGCAAAAAAACCACAGCAAAGCAAATTATTATGATTAAAAGAGAAAAACAAAAACCAATAAACAAAAAGAAATGTAATAAAATTGAAAGGCTATTATAGTGTAAATACACTGAAAAATGATGAAGTTATCAAATGGTCAATTCCGTTTTTCAGATCTCTACATCAGGCGATGTAATGCCTCTGGCGATAGGCTCATTGTGCTGCGTCGTTTATTCCGGATTTTCTCCATTGTTCGTAGCTTTTGTCCAAAGGGTGTCTGAAGTTTGCTCTTGCATCGGACCAAACGCATGCTCTTGGCAGCGAGACCCACTTGATGCGCTGTGGTTAACGAATCAGGCGTCAGCTAAGGAAATTAATGCTAGAGAGTTATATGAAAATAGATAAACTCGGGAATTAAAAAATATTCTATATATGATATATAGTGGTAATACTAATAATAGTATTGTTATAGTTCGGTTATTGTTTATCGATGATTGTGTGTGGAAACAGATAGATTTTGAGTAAACCTCATGATTATAATACATGAGGGTACCTAATACCCTGATAAGCAATATAGATGCTGGCCAAAATTATGACACTCTCTCTTTACTATTATTTCAGAATATACTCTATACATTTTTGTGGTTCAAGTAGGTGTCCTATAGCTTGGTTTACGCATCTTTACACTTACTGCTCTCGGCCCTACTTGTACAGTCTTTTTGCGATCGAAGGTGTGATTGATTAAAAACTGAATCCTGTCCGAATACCGAAGTCTGCGTGGTAGCTCGTCAAGCGTGTCAAAATGTATGGCTTTCTGCTTGTGGAGTTCCTCCAAATGGACGTTGTAGCGCCATTTAATAACCAGATGTCTCCATTTGTCTGGTTTTGGAATAGACTTTTCATGGCAGCACATTTCCTGAGCGACCTGGTCCCACAGCTCATCCTTTAATTCAAAATTGAGAAAATCTTTGTGGTTTTCCATCCATAAGCATTCATTTTGTTTGTATAAATCGAGCAACTTAAATTTGTTACGCCATTTGCGCTTAACTGTTGGTGTGCAGAGAGTCAAATTTGTTATGGAAGTGGATCGAGTTGTGCACGGCAACCTCCAATCAGAAGCCATGTAATCACACTGAAATTTTGAGCATTTACTATTTAGATCAGTAAAACTAAAAAAAAGTGAAAAGCCTGACAAACTGGGAAGCCTTTTTGATTCTATGATTTATTTCCTTAATAACGCTTACTAAAGTTAAGTTTCATAATTGATACAATTAGTTTAATCAAATGTTCATTGAGTATTGGTTGTTGCGACTAGGAAATGGTTCAACAATTCTCCAATTATCAGATTTAGGGTCCGTTTATTGTCCGCTTCGAAAAAAACAAACAAAAAAGCAAATCAAATTGATAATAATAATTTACATAAAACTTCTTTGCGTTTTTCATACATATTACAATAAATTTTATTCGCATTCGCAGCAAACAAATTCGCAAAAAAACAAAAGTTCAACTAAATATAATTATTAATGTATGTATAATTGTATATATATATAAAACTGTTTCACAATTTCTCGATTTTATTTTTTCGATTACATAACTTTTACTATTAGCATTTGCGACACTGAATAAAAAATTTAAAAACAACGCGCCAGATAAAAAAATTAAACAAATAATTTTTTAAATAAAACAACAATACCATAATTTGATTGCTTGCGTTTCATGTCGGGCATATATAAGTAACTATATGTGTGGCTGTGTGTTTTGAGTGTTTGTGTGTATGTAAGGCTGCTCGAGAGGGGGACTAAGTAACTTATTTGGCCAACTCCTTCATGCGGTTAAGAGCGCTGCCCGCCTTGAACCAGCCGATCTGCAGATCGTTGAGCGTATGGTTTAGCTTAATCTTTTCCACCTTATCGCCGTTCTTGATCTCGCAGTCGACGGGCTTGCCGGGTGCCAAGCTGTTCAGATTCACCAGTGAAATCTTGCTTGTAGGTTGGATCTAGAAATATAAAATATAAATAATTAACATTCAATTCTATACATTTTATATCTTTAAATGAATATCCTTACCTTATCGTAGTCGGCGGCATTGGCAAAGGTCAATGGCAGCAGACCTTGTTTCTTCAGGTTTGTCTCGTGGATGCGAGCAAACGACTTCACAATGATAGCGCGTCCGCCCAAGTGACGTGGCTCGAGTGCGGCATGCTCGCGGGATGAGCCCTCGCCGTAGTTCTCATCACCGACGGCCACCCACTTAATGTTGTTGGCCTTGTAGTCGCGAGCGACTTCGGGCACATTTCCCCAGTTGCCGGTGCGCTGGTTCTTAATCTTGTTCATCTCATTGTTCTCGTAGTTGGTGGCGCCAATGAACATGTTGTTGGAAATGTTGTCCAAATGTCCACGATACTTCAACCAGGGGCCAGCGGCGGAGATGTGATCTGTGGTGCACTTGCCCTTAACCTTGATCAGTACAGTCATATCGGTCAAATCCTTGCCGCTCCATTTGTCGAAGGGCTCCAGTAGCTGCAGGCGCTGCGATTTGGGATCCACAGCAACTTTGACATTATCGCCGGACTGTAAGCCAACGAAATTTCAATTAGTTTTCATATAAGCAATTAAAAGAAAAAGCTCAACATACAGCTGGTGGCGCGGTGTAGGTATCCTGACCGGGATCGAAGCCCCTGGCGGGTAGCTCATCACCGAAGGGTGCCTTCAGCTTGAATTTCTTGCCATCAGAGCCAGTGAGCTCATCCGTCAACGGATTGAAGTCCAGGCGACCGGCAATCGACAAAGCAGTGACCATCTCGGGACTGGTCACAAAGCAATGAGTAGCCGGATTGGCATCATTGCGACCGGTGAAGTTGCGATTGTACGAGGTGACAATGGTGTTCTTGTCTCCCTTCTTCACATCCTTACGATCCCACTGACCGATGCATGGGCCACAAGCATTGGCCAGCACAGTGCCGCCAAACTTGTCGAACACCTCAGAGATGCCATCACGCTCAATGGTTGCACGGATCTGCTCAGAGCCGGGTGTCACATTGAAGGGAATCTTTGACTTGATTCCGTGGCTCATGGCGTCCTTGGCAATGCTGGCACAGCGACCCATATCCTCGTATGAGGAATTTGTGCAGGATCCAATCAGGCCAACCTTAATGTCAAGTGGATAGCCGTTCTTCTTCGAGTTCTCGCCCAGCTTGCTAATGGGGTGACCCAAATCTGGAGTGAATGGACCATTCACATGCGGTTCCAGTGTATCCAGATTGATTTCAATCAGCTCATCGTATTCGCAGTTCTTGTCGGGGGACAAGATCTTGGACTGGAACTTCTGGGCTTCGGAGGCGATACCACCGCGACCGGTGGACTTCAGATAGTCAGCCATGCGCTGATTGAAGGGGAACAACGAGGTGGTTGCACCGATTTCAGCACCCATGTTGCAAATGGTTGCCATGCCCGTGCAAGAGATAGAATCAACACCCTTGCCGTGGTATTCAATGATGGCACCAGTGCCGCCCTTGACGGTCAGAATATCAGCCACCTTCAGGATGACATCCTTGGGCGAGGTCCAGCCGCTAATCTTGCCAGTCAAATTCACACCAATAACCTTGGGGCACTTCAACTCCCAGGGTATGTCGGCCATGACATCGACAGCGTCGGCACCACCGACACCAATGCACAGGCCACCGAGACCACCGCCATTAGGCGTGTGCGAGTCAGTGCCGATCATCAGCAGACCGGGGAAAGCGTAGTTCTCCAGGATGATCTGATGGATGATACCGCTGCCTGGCTTCCAGAAGCCCAGGCCATACTTGGCACACGTCGATGCCAAGAAGTCGTAAACCTCACGATTCAGATCCTTGGCACGGGCCAAATCCTTGGGTCCGCCAATTTGAGCCTCGATCAAGTGATCGCAGTGCACGGTCGAGGGTACAGCAACCTTCTTCAATCCAGAGGAGATGAACTGCAACAGGGCCATCTGAGCGGTGGCATCCTGCATGGCCACACGATCGGGACGCAGACGCAGATACGAAGTGCCACGCACAATATCCTGATTCGCCGGATCATCCAAATGCGAATACAAAACCTTCTCGGACAGAGTCAGAGGGCGATTCAGACGACTGCGCACCACATCCAGACGCTTGTTCAGCTTATCGTAGGGCATATAGACGTCCGAGTCGAATTTCGACAGGGCCACCTTGGAGGCGGTGTAGCAGGAAGCATGAAATTGACGTGACATGGGATCCACAACATGTTTGCCCAGTTTGCACACCTGTAAAACCAAATTTGAAAAGAATTGAGCAATTAGCACGATGGAATTTAATTAAATAAAATCTAATCGAGGTGCGGTTGAAATATGTGGCTTAATAGGTAAGTGGCTAATATAGCAATCACTAACGGTTAAATGTTATGGCTTTAACATATTTTAAATCTAATGAACAGTCATAATCTATTCTATGCTTCATAAACTCTTAACAGTTACAAGTTATGTTATGTAACATTTGTAAGTCGATTAACAGAAATGTTAACAGATAAATACGTGTAATTAACATTTAAGCAACTGTAGCAAGAGTATATAAATATTTAGAAGATACATATTGACATTAAAATTGATGTTAACTATACTGTTATTGACATCAAACATTTCGTTGCAATTCAGTTAATATTTCTATTTAATCATATATCACTGGTTGAATAATTTGTTTGCCCATCGCTAATGCAATACGTAAACCTTGTGATTCGAATAGGGGCGCGCTATAAATAATAGTTGATTAACATATCACGGACGCTTATATTATTAATTAACTGTATCAATAGTATAACGATAAGATAGCTATTGACAACGGGCCATGCCACTTGGTTAATAAACAGGACTTATACTACTCATCCAATAATAACGAGTATGTACTTGTATATATATATATATATATATATATATATATATATATATATATATATATATATATATATATATAATATATGGATACCATCTCAGAAAGGAAAACCCACTAGCATCAAATACTCTTCACTTTCAATGCATATCTAAACGTTTAGTATTAGTTCACGTGATCAAAAAATAAAAACAACAAAACGAATAAAGAGAACGCAATGAATTACGTCAAAAGTTCAATAACTTCTAGGCATTGGAGTGGGATTTTATTGCACTCATTTCATATGCCTCAGATCTCCCCAACTTTAAGCTGTTTACTTTTTGTCTTTCAAACGGAAAAATTCGTTTAAAGAGCGTGACTTTCACACGAAATGCACTCTCATATATATTTATATACTATAATTAAAAATACTATCAAAGTGCCACAAGATAAGAACTACTAAGATATATGGCAGGGTTTCTCGCAACGTTGAATAACGATGCTTACATAAATACATTCATTGCACGTTGTTTCAATTGTAGCAATTAATTGATTTTTTTATATTTTTTGCTACTGCATTGCAATAACCTTTATTTGTTCAAACACACATACACACGCACATAAATTATATACTACTTTTTTTGAAAATTATAAGAGCAGCAGAAAATACTTCGGTTAGGTAACAACTTTTTGATTGGTTTTTAGGTTAGAAAAGCGCAACGCGAAAAATTCCAATTTGCATTTAATTTTCCTGCATATACGCAAACGTATCATTTAATTGATGGCACACTTTTTTATACATTGTTATTTGACTTTAATTGTGTTATCAGCATAATTCGATTTTTCTGCATGCGTGTGCTTGTGCGTATGTGTGTGTGCCTGTGGGGATGCACAGGTTCCCGCTTCCAGAATTTTTCTTGGCATGGTTTTTTGGCAACACGTACCTGTGCCTGAGCGTTCATTAATCTCGCTGCCATAATTACGCGACTTTTTTCGTACAATAATCAACTATATATAAACACTCGAAATTTTGTCTGGTGATCTTTAAATGATAACACAGTCGTACATCAAAATTTTCAGCCCTCTCAGCCGGAAGATTTTAACACAGACTGAGCGCAAATCGCAAAAGTTGGCTGGCGGTGAGGGTGACATGGTATTAGAGCTGAGCACAAATTTTGCGATGTGACTGCTCCATTTCGATAAAAGAAACACAAGTCTCTTAACTGTATACAAACAAAACAAATCTTAACTGCATTATGTTTTGTCTAACTATCTATATTTAAAAAAACGTTCTATATAACTGTCAGCATTATTTCTTGCCTGACTGCTTATCAAAATTTTATATAGAAATATCACTAGTGACCGTCACAATATCATTCTGCTGCTCAGCTCTAGCTAAACAAGTTAATCGATAAAAAAAATGTAATGTTAGCCAACACTGGTTTTATGTTTTGTTTGCGTGGGTGGATGGGCGGTCGCAACCATTTGTCACAACTGGTCGAATAATATATTAGTTGGAAAACATAAATTAGAAATCACCAGAAATGTGCAGCCATTTTGCTGCTTGGCATTGCAATGTCGGACCGTCGTAAGCGTGGGTACATGCCCGAAATAACCATCGATTATCAAGCAGTCCCGTTACATGCATCCAATGCAACGGAATTTACCAATCGAAATTCAAACTCAACGTCAACAACAACGTCAACGACTACGTCATGCTGCAGGCGCCCCGCTGTAGCTGTGGCAGAGGGCAACGCATTATGCTATGGTCATGGCTATATTATACCCGTACTCATACTGTTTGTGCTTGTATTAATTGTGCTCCTGTTGCCTTGGGAGACATTAAATGGCCATATGGACGAAACCACCCCCGTGGAAAAGCCATTGCCTTGTCAATTACAGTTGGTGGAGACGATACCCATTGGCTTGAACTATACGCCCGATAGTCCTAAATTCTTGAGCACTTTCGAAGCATGGCAGCTGTTGTTGAATAAAGCAAAGACAACGATTGATATAGCTGCCCCGTATTGGACATTGCGTGGAGTCGATGTCAATGACAGCAGCACCCAGCTTGGGGAACAGCTGTTCCAGCGCTTGCTCTCGAATGGTGATCCGGGCAAGCCAAAATTACGCATACGTATTGCTCTCAACAAGAGCGTGGAGAGCTCGTGGCATGCGGATGCTCGAATCTTTGCCAACTACGGCGCCGCTCAGGTGGTCGCCGTTAAGCTGGCCAACGAAGGTGCCTTACACACTAAGATGTGGATCGTAGATGGACAGCATTTCTATTTGGGCAGCGCCAACATGGACTGGCGTTCACTGACCCAAGTCAAGGAGCTGGGCGTACTTGCCCAGAATTGTCCGCACTTAACACGGGATTTGTCGAAGATATTCAAATCCTACTGGCAGCTGGGCAGCGATGGCACTGCAGCCATACCCAAGCCGTGGCCCTGGTCCTATCATTCCCTTTACAATCTGCGTCAGCCTATGCTAATTCGAATCAATAGTAACTATACCATGCGTGCCTATATATCCAGTGCCCCGCCGCCACTTACGGCTAGTGGACGTACTCACGATCTGGATGCCATCCTAAACTGCATCGATACAGCAGCGGAATTTGTACATATTGCCGTGATGGATTACTACCCGTTGATTGTGGTGGGCGCCAAGCTGGAATTTTGGCCACCTATCGATAATGCTCTGCGCAAAGCAGCTTTGGAGCGAGGGGTGGCTGTTAAGTTGTTGGTTTCATGGTGGAAGCATTCGGATCCCAACGAGGATAACTATCTGCGTTCGCTGCAGGAGTTGTCCACACTCAACCATCAAGTAGATATTCAAATTGTAAGTAAAAGGGAGACTCTCAAACAGACATCTTATATTGATTTTCATCGACAGCGCCGTTTTATTGTGCCTTCGGATGAACAGCAGTTGAAAATACCCTTTACACGTGTCAATCATAATGCTTACATGGTTACCGAGCGAGTTGCCTACATAGGCACCTCCAACTGGTCGGGAGAGTACTTTACACACACAGCTGGTGTGGGTCTAGTGCTGGCTGATGTGGATTTTGAAAATGAAACGCAACATACATTGCGTTCGGATGTTTTCGATGTGTTTGCCAGGGATTGGCATAGTCCGTATGCGTTGCCGCTGAAATATAATCTCCGTCTTTGAATTTGTACATAATTTGAATATTTTTCGCGCTCTCATCCCTCCGTGCTGTCGTTTTACAACACTGCCACAGACAGCTGCTACTGCATGTCATAAAAAATAGTCAAATTAAACCTCAATAGATAAATGTTAAAATATTTACAAAAACTTAGCAAATTATGATCTCGAGCCCGCCAGCTTAATAATAGTTAATAGCTGACAAATAAATAAGAATTGTGGCAAAGCTTTAGTATGTATTTGAACTTACCGCGCTCTTATCTCCGCAAGTTGTTTTACAACACTGTCTCGGCAGACAGCTGCTGCATGTCATAACAAATACTGTAAGAGTCCAATTTAACCTCAATAAACAAATGACAAAATAAATGCAACAAAAATTATGGCAGGCAACAAGCCGACGCGTGATCTTCTTGGTATTATTTGGCAAAACTTTTGGCGTTCGTTAAAGCCGCGCCAGTTCCGTGGAAATTACATTGGCGAGGATTATTTCGGCAACAAATACTACGAGATACCGCCAAATCCTTCGATTGGCAAACGCAAAGCTTCGCGCTGGTTCGAGCCAGCCGACAAGGATGCCTTCGACCAGGAGCTAACAGCCGAATGGGAGGCATGGCTACGTGGACGACGTGACGATCCGCCTACGCGCGAAGAGTTAGTCAAGAATCTGCAAATCATGGAGATGAAAAAGCGCAATGCAGCCGAGCTGGAAGCGCACTACAGCAAAGACAAGGATGCGGGCGCGCTGCCCAAGCAGGTGGAAGGAGAAACAATTGGCACGTTTCCCAAGTACAATGACTACGAGATTCATCCTGGCAAGAAGATTAGATAAGAAAACTAATTTCTGTATTTTGGATTAATTTGTTAATATACGTATGTCTAGTTTATTTTTATGCTACAATCGGTTTTTCCTTTTTACCAGTCATTCAAATCTAAATCTTTGACAATATCTACAGCTGTGGCAGCTTCGTCGTAATCATCTGCGGGTTCCACAGGCGCCACTTCCACATGCTGTTCCTTCGCCTTCTCCTGTTTGCGTTTCGGTTTCTTCGGCTGCGGTTGCTCGACCTCTGAATCGCTACCGTCATCGTCGTCATTGGGCAAGCCCGCTGCATCATCTTCTGAATCGGACGGGAACAACTCAAGTTCACCATCCTCATTGCGCACCGGCACACCTGTCTTGGCTGCCGGTCGCTTCAACTTGGGCACATCGTAGTCGGCATTGATGTCATCCGTTTGAGCAGCTTGACGTCGCTTCTTCGTTTCGTGCGTCTTCAACCAGCTGGCATAGTAGATGTCCAAGGGGGTGCTCTTGTTGCGCACCTGTTGCTCCCATGCCTGCACTGCCTGAGCATCCTTTAGGTCGAATGTAACGCTGCTCTTGCTGCGCTGTTGCTCAATGAAGCGACTGCTTTCTTGAATCTTCTCCAGCAGCTGTTTCAGTTTTCGCACATAGTTGGCATTACGGCACTCCTTAAGGTAAGCCTTTAGAGCCATGACCACCGGCACAACCAGATCGCTAAAGGCCAGCGTAGCCGACTCATGAGCTAAGTACTCCAAGAGCAGGCCGCATACCTGCTCCACGACCTCATCCCGGAAACCATTCTCCGCCAGTTGCGATTTGTTTAAACGCAGAATGCAAGTAAATTGAAGAGGCTTCATGGACACCGAAGTGTGTTTTCTGTTGAAGGTATTGCTGCGCAGCACCTCCACAATGAGTGGCAGCACAGGCACATAGGTGTGTGTCTCCTTGGCCAGTGAGATAAGCGACTGCAGGCAATGAAAACGTAGCGGAAAATACTGAGCTGTCGGTATTAAACGAACCACACCCGTAGCAATGGTCACCAGTGGATAGATAAGTGGTTGGAGCTGCGGTTTATTTGCGCTGGCTCCTAGCAAATCCGCCCAGAGACGCAGCGAATTGATAAACTGCCAATTGTAAACGGCTTGGAAGCTATCCTTCTTCTTCAAGATGACTGCATTACGCAGATGTATAGCCAGCTGGCGGATGTAGAGGAAAGCATGCTGGTAGCTAACATTCAAATCCAGAGCGAACATCTCAACCAACGAACGACGCATGAAGTTGATGCCAGGCAAAGTATTTGGCGAAACGAATTTGGAATTCCTCACATAAGCTAGATACATGGCTTTCAAAACGTGATTCAACATGGTAGCCTGCAAGGGAAAATGTCAAAACTTAACACAAATTCTCGACAGGATTAGATGCAACTCACCTGCTGTTTTCGTGTGATCTTGAGTATGCATAGAAAAGCCAACACACGCACTGTTTCGTCACCTGTTGCCCAGAGCACTATGAGACGCTTTAGTATAGTCTTGCCCAGCGATGTGAAGGGTGCCACCATGCCCGCCATTTGATGCAGATGCTTGAGCAGCACATTCAATATATTCGAGCTGGACACCTGTTCCACGAGGCGTATCAAATCACCCAAATAATACCGCAGGCAACCACGCACCTTCACCCACTTCTTGTGCTTGTGCAAAGGTAGACTACTATTAGGCTTGACGCCCAACACTCTGATTATGGCTGGCTGTAGATGAAGCACACAGAGTTGGATGACACCATTGAAGGTGGCGGCGCCAACAACTTTGTAGGCGGCAGCATTGGCCTGCACACCCTCGGCATCGGCACTAATGCTGGCTAAGGCGGAATTGAACGCTTGAATGACCTGACGTACTGCCTCAATGGATACATTGGGCTTGGCCAGTTCCAGCTCCCATTGACGCAGCATATTGAGTGTTATTTTCTGTGCACCACCGGCACCAGCTGTTTCTTCATCATCGTCATCTCCTTCGAAGTCACTTTCATCACTGGCCACTGCCAGATCGTTGCTGGGTTTGTGATACTTGGCATCATCTTCTTCGCTGTCCTCAGCAGCATCTTCCTTTTGCTGTTCATCCTCCTCCTCCTCGTCATCGTCATCATCGCTGTCCATAAGGTTAAAATCCAGCAATTCCTTGTCGTTCTTTTTAAGAAAATCATAGAACTCAGGATCTATATCCTTCAGACCTTCCAGATCCTGTTTCTGTAACTTCTTTGCCACCTTCTTCTTTGGCTGCTTTTCAACTTTGCTTTGCTTTGTTTTCTTCACGACCTTTGGTAGCTTTGGGATCTCCTCTGACTGTTGCTTTTTCTTGATGACTGCCTTTTTCGGCTTTATTTTGTCCAAGGACTTCACTTTTTTCGTTGCTACCTTCATAGTTGTTTTCTTTTCAAACCAATTATTCTGAAATGCAATTCTCGCTCAACACGTGCGGCTTCAAACTTAACAAAAGTACTCAACACTTAGCAGAAGTATCGGCACTTAACAGAACGTGTATTGTTAACAGCATGGTGTGCAGCTGTCGATAGATTGTGGTGGCTGTTCGATATTACTTTGGCGGTAGTTTAAATGTTAAATTTATAAAAACTTGTGTTAAGCAAAGAAAATTCAAGTGATTCTATCATATTATGATGTACAATTACATATATATATATATATATATATAGATGTAGATATATATATATATATATATATATATATATATATAGATATAGATATTTCTGTTATCAATACAGTGAAATTTGAATTTATGTGGTCATAGAACTCATTTAGGAAGAACGAGAGCATAACTAAGCGTTTTCCAGCTGTACAATAATAAATCATATAAATACGTCAATCAACTAATGAAACCGCTTCAAGGGGGCGTTGACTAAACTCTACTATCATTTTTCAGTTGCAGTTACGCCTGAGACTGCGACTGCGTCAGGGGCCACACATCTGGCCAACTTGTTGCCAACTGCCGCGCTACGGGTTGTTGTTGTTTTTGTTAGTGCTGTTGTTACAGCAACTGAAAACGAGAGTTAGGCTTAAGTGGAGCAGGGGTTGTTTGCCTTGATCAACGGCACTCGCAATTATTAATAGAAAAATTCACGTAATGTAAAAAAATAACAACAACAACGCTTGATACGGCCAGCTTAAATAATTGTATGCAAACGGGGACCTCAGATCCGCCTTAACGCCACCTACATTGCCATGCCGCCCCTCTCTGCATCTACTGTTCACAGCTATGTTGTATTTCTGGTGAATGTGCTCGCGCTGCACAGCTTCCAGACATCCCTCAAGTGTTACGAAATCGCATTTAGGCTGCGCTTGATAAGCGTTCAGCGCTAAATGTCCGCTTCAATAAAAGTGTCAAATGTTGAACGTGTCCGCAATTGTCAATCGACGCCCACAGGTTCCCTGTTAAAGTTACAGTTTGAGTTCCCTCTGCCAGTTCCAGTTCCAGCTCCAGCTCCAGCTTCATGTGCACACACGCAGTAGCAGTCGGCGCTGTTGTTGTTACCATGTCATGTTGGCAGCCAAGCCCAATGGCAATTGCCCATAAATCTTGCCCGGCCAGTTGCCATTCACTTTTTTATTCAGCTTTTCTTGTTTGGCTTTTGTTGCTTTTTGTTTCCCTATGCTACGCGTGCACGCAGAACGCATGACGCAGTTGCTGTGACAAATTTCCTTCTATGCGTTCAAGTTCAAGTTTACGCAGCTTTTCGTTTACATGCGAATGCTTCCTGTTTGGCTTGTCGGTTCATTGGACGCACAAAAACGCACTTTACTGGTTTCTATTTTGCACGCAGCTGCTTTTGGCCCACTAAATGCGCAACAGCAGCTGCCACTGCATCTGTATCAGCTTTGGCTGCGACTTCGACTTCAGCTTGAGCCAAGGCCACGTCTGGCATTTGGGCCAACAACGCATTTGGCATGCGCCGCCCGTGCAATTTGGTTTTTGCTGCCGGTTTGTCGATCTTGTTTGTGACTTGGGCTTTGTTTACTGTTGTTTTTTTTTGTTTTGCTATTGCTTGTGTTTTTATATGATCGCATGTGGGTGCGATGCTATGATTTACCGAATAAGGTTAATGGACTAAATGATCTTAGTGAAGTTTGTAGTTGACTTTACTTTTATTAGTTGCACTTTTTAGACAGATTACAGGGTGTTCATATAGATTGATCAGGTACGTTCAGTAATTCACGAACAATTTAGCCGATCACTTAATATCTGCTTTTGGCTTATAGTAAGCAGTGAAGTCAAAGTCCAAAATTTACCGTATACTTTTTTAATTGCATTTGACGTTAGGCTAGATAAGTGGACAATTCAATTTTGATAGATTTAGACTATTTCTGAATTAATTGCTTATATGGGTTAAAGGCAATTTCAATTATGTTTATGTTTGTATTCATTTAAATAAAAGTTAAGCACAATGAGAATAATAATAATAATAGAAATATATACAATATGGGTTACTTTTTTTTCTATTTTTTTTGTGGTTGAACATGCTTTAAATCTTCCCCTATCCAATTCTGCTCCAATATGATCTCCGACTTCTTCAATTGATTATGCTATCTTTCATTTATCCAATAGGAAGAGTGCTCTGATTATGATTTTTATATTCATAACAGAACGACTTTTACTAGAATTATAATTTTAATGAAATGCACAATTAGCCTTCAAAACATTTAGTATAGTATTTAATCAAATTAAAATTTGAGCTTAATTGAATAGTCAACTACCTTCTTAGCTTTTACTGGTAATTATAATATAGTTGTAATTTATTATAAGAATTCAATTTCATTTTTTAATATATATATACTATATACTATACTTAAGAATTAGATAAATCTACTACTTCAGTCATGCTAAAATAATAGTGAATCAATCAGTTACAATTCTACTAGGCGGACTGCCTCCAGCTGTCTAAATAGTTCAATAAATTCCAAAATTCCTTTCCAAGAAAAACTAGTTGTGTTTGCGAATCACATGCATATTTCACATTTCCCTAAGCAGTTGCCCCCACCTCCGTTGCGTAGAGTCTTATCAAGTGAATTGGCAATTGGCCATTGGCAAGAGGCAGTTGGCAATTGGTAATAGGCAGTTGGCATCCCGTTGAACGTACTCTGTGATTGTTGAGGCGTGAAACACTTCAACTTTCAAGGCGGAGGCATGTCATAAGCATTCAAAACTGACCGTAGAACGTGTTACATAAATAATACTTACCCATAAGACGCGGACTCGTAATACTTTTCTGCTCAGTTGTGACAGTTCTCGAGTGGGTCTGCCTTCTAAAGTGGTTAATTATTGCCTTAGCTTAATGGCCATTAGCTCTGCTGACTATCACATGTAATTATAATTGGATTAATTACGGCAAGAGATTGATTATGCAGCTACAACGCAAAGATATACATATAAATATATATATTTAACTGAACAACAATTGCTGCAATAGGCTCGCAGTTTTAAAGTTTTCGGAGGCCACCCACTTGAATTCCATTAATCAAATCGAATGTTACTTTAATTCAATTATTTGTAAATAATAAAAATAATACAAAAACAAATTCGAGTATAGGCGACCTACAACTATACTTATATTTTCCATATTATCTATAAATAAATACATTTTGAATTGTAAAATTCTAATGACTAATGCCAATGCCTAGTACTATGTTCTCATAGTAAGCAAGTCAAGTCAATATTTTCATAATATAAAAAAATGATATATAGTAGTTTTACTCACATTTTACTCGATTTAAAAGCTTCTTAATATATGTTTATATATTTATAAATTCTCATTAATTCTTATCATCGTACTTTTATTTTTATCATTATTCTTATTATTAGTGATTTATATTTTTAAGTCATTTTATTTTTATTTAGGTTCTACGAGCCTTTCCTATTGTGTAAATACTATTATGTTTCGGAAATATTTTTGATGTTTTTTAAAGTAAATTTTAAAAAATTTAAATTAAAAAAATGTAAATGATTTTTTTGTTTATTTTATTTTAAGGACTGAACGTCATTCAATTTTTTAAAATATAAGGTTTTCTTTTAAAAAATTTCCCTATTTTTTTTAGCATTATAAATTATATGTTAAAAGTAAGTTGTTTTTATATATTAAGAGTAAATATTTAATAAAAAGAGCTTAAGGTCCCACTTATCAAGCGTATAATTTTATTTATATTTTAAAACCAAAGAACTAAGAAATAAAATAATATTCAGCGTAAGCTAAGTATATGATTATTTATTCTCTCAGAAACCTCGCACATATATTATTAATGCACAAATATACTTCGATTAATCATTTTCGCATGAGTAGAGTATGACAAAAATTGAAAGAAACCAAACTAAATGAAATAATGAGCAGCATGTTTGGGTTAGGTTAGGTGTTTTAGGGGGCGTGGGTGTAGAAGGCGTTGCAGTCAACCAGGCAGCAAATTTTGCTGTTGCCAAATGTGTTGCAGTCCACAAGAAAAAAGAAAAAACTGTTGATCAGGTTCCCAAATTGAATTGAAGCGTGGCTAGAGCATTGTTGTACAGGCCAGAGTCAGAGTCAGAGCCAAAGCTGGTGCCAGAGCCCAGACGGCGTGGCCATAATTAGTTTATACGATTTTAATGCGGAATTCGCATTTATCTGCAGCTCGTAGCATAAGTGGGCGTTGCACTGTTGGAAAACTGAAATATTTGTTGATAAGGACTTTGGTCATGATGCAATCGAGCCTCGAGATTGCGACAAGCGGCACTTGTTTTGGGGCAGGGCAAGAGGCATTAAAGTGCCATAAAAATTGGGCCAAGCATTGAGTGTGATCGTTGCTGCAGTGCGACATGTGCATTGTTTGGAATTATGCAATTGCGCTGGTGTCAGTCTGATTTATGCCAGAGCAGCTGGTCAAACGCCTCGATGCTTGAACGCCTCCTGGCCGCACGTCACGTAGCATTTGAACAGCCGTGTCCAAGATCAATGCCACAGCAGCTGAGATTTGCATTATGGAATGCGAGGTGTGGCCTTTAGTTATAAATGCAAGAACCTATGATCCGTGAATGCTGCAGCTTTATTTGATGTTTGGGAACATTAAAATATATATATATATTTCTATTGTATATGTTATTGTAACTAGTTGATATGGTCTGCTTTCATCTCTTTAGACTTTGTAGCCTACAAAATGACGTCGACCAATGACCTCACCCATAAAGAACCAAGTGATAACCTCGATGGTGACCAAAGTATTTAGCCAGACTTCAGAGACGGTCTTCTTACTAATTCCCTTCGACGATTCTTTCGCCACTTTCTTTGCATTCTCAGCTGTCTTGCGCAGCGCTTTAAAATCTGCTGGAGTTGGCGGCGTCAATTCCACCTTGGCATAGCTCATGAATTCATCAAACATCGGACGAGCCTGAGCCTTAACGGCTACAATTAAATTATATAAACATTTGTATATATATATACATATATGTATATATATATATATATACTTACTGTTAGCAAATGTTTTGGCTTTTGCTGCTAGACCAGCCATATTGTATGTAAAAACGACTGGAAAAGCGTAGAAATTACTAAAAAAAGATAGAAAAAACTATTTTTCTTAAAGCACGTTTGAAGGCAGTTTTCCTGTGTGAACTGAAGCTGAGTAAGGCTAAAGCTGACAACGTTGTCAAGGACTATAGGGATGCTTGGAATGAAACACAAATGTGTTCGACAACAAATATCGATAACAATGAGATATAGAATAGCCCGATAGAAATTCCTGACAGAAAATGTGTGACAATAAATATCGATACCAATGGATTACACATTCATAAAATCATCAAGAAATAGAAACGAATGATTTGAGTACTTAGCTACTATAGATAAATACCAAAAACATAAATTTCAGTAAAAATTCTTTAAAAATAATTATCGAAAACAATTAAGTTGAGAAGAATTTTGCATATTAGCCAAATATATGATTAAAATACGTATATAAAGTAGCAAAAACCTGACACTCACACCGTCGAAAACAACTTGTTTTTGGGCATGTCCAGCCACAAGAACAAACCTGCACTCCAATGAATAAAAATTATTGGTAAATTTGCATAATCGTTCACGCTATAGCCCGGTTGCTTTACAAGTTTCGTGAATAGAGCAAGCCAGTCAGCTAGCTCCAATTAGTCGATTTTGTGGCGATAACTGACCGATCATTACAATGCAGACAAGATAGTTATTAGCCAAGCGGCTTCAATCTCCACCCACCGTTTTGCCAAATACAATTTATGCCACGAAACAATGGACATGAATGGAACATGCATAGGGCAAAGTAGTACGGAAACTTTGATGAAATCTTCTATGGTAAAGCTAAACTTAAATATACGCCCAGAAATTGCATCACTAGCTTTTATATAATAAAAAGACAGTTATCTCTTGATTACCATTTAAACGGCTTAAATCATAAAAATGAATTCTGATTTAATTTGACCGGGCTATGAATATTAAACTTAACGTTCTTGTTGGAATTGCTTTAATGGTGCAAGTTGATTGCATTCCAATTGCCCTGTGGATAATCCCATTAAATGTGATTAATGCTGGCTGTTTTTTACCTTTTTTATTTTCGTTACCTGTCAAAAGCGTGCAGCTGTCTCTAAAAGGTTCTGGTCGTGTATATTAACATGGTGCTTAAAATTGTCTTTGACTCTTTGACCTGCTCGTTAAGAGAGCCAGGCCCGTGTTAAATGTGATTTGCATCTTATGTCAATTTCAAGTTGAATGAATGCTTGGACCATGTGCAGAACTTAAGCCTTTGCCAGCGTCCAAATATGGCAAAAGTAGTTCAGCAATTTGATTTGCTATTTATATTTTGCATTTTTATTGTTTGCCAATGCTGACAGCGTTTGATTATATTTATTTTTGGGCGTTGCCCGCGCACATGCCTTCCTACTTTGGAATCAGCGAAATGCAATTGTGCACAGCACTGAGAAAAATACAATTTCAATTCAATTTTATGTAAATAGTTTATTATGAATACAAAAAACTTATTTAAACTCAAGTTGAAAAAGGCGCAGCGTAACACATAGAGATGGCCTGCATTTCATATCGAGCTTAACAGTTGAAAGTTATCGAACTATCGTTGACACGCTTCGCCTGTCACTTGTGCTCCTTGTGACGTCATCAAACACACACTTCTTGGTTTAAAAATGGCGGTATTTTCCTATTTTTGTCTCCATTTTCTTACAGTGCAGGCACGCGACTATTTGAGTTTTTTTATGGGAGTTCGCCAAGTGATATATAATTAAAAATATTCTGACAATCACAATAACAACAGCTTATAACTATGTTTTGTATGCATTTGCTGCCAACAGCCAAGTAAACAATGTTGTGGGGCACAGGTATGGGGCATGGGTAGCAGAGAGTGGGGGTAGCGGGTTGCGGCTGCGCATAGCCGCAAGGCTTTGCTTATGGCTTTTAAATGTGTTTGTGGCTTTATCAATATAATTTCGTTTGTTGTCGTTGTTGCAATTTTCGTGTTTTCGATTGCTATGGCCGATAGTTTTCAGTGTGTGTGTGTGTGTACGTGTGCCTGTATGTTTCCTTCGGCTCTAAATTCTTGCTTATTGCAATTTGCGCAACAATGCGGCCCCGCCCGCACACGCCTGACCCACCACTAGATGCTCCATAGAGAGACGCCGACACCACCCAGCAGATCGCAGCCGGACGATTTGACGCCGACGTCTACGACGTCGACTGCGCAGCTGGGCAGTGAAAGGCTTAGACCAGCTACATAGGCAGAGCACTTAGACAGATCTGCTCCAATTCTGCGACAGCGACGCCAGCTGAGCCTCTCAGCCATTGGCTTGTGCCAGCCTTTGGCTTGGGCGTCGTCGTCGTCGTCGCTGTTTTGAGTCTAGTTTTTGTGTGTTTATTCGAATTTGATATATATTTGCTTGAGTGCATTTGTTGTTGCTGTTTGCTGCTGTTGTGTGGGGCAGGTTTTTTGTTGTTTTGTTTTGTTTTTTATGCTGCTGCTGGAAATGCATTTGCTGCGCGAAGTCCGCGCCAATTTTTTAGTATAAAAGTTACCACAATTTGGTAGTCGAAATCAGAATCAACTCGTTCGCTGAGCATTCAACAAGTCTTCCTTCTACTCCTTCAACTTCTTAAAAAACCCCTCAACAACAACATGAAGGTAAGAGACTTGGCCCATGGTTGGCCTTAGATCCACCGAGTTCTGGCCTAATCCTGGATTCCTCTCTTTCCCTCTTTCGCTCTGGCTCACTCTACTTACAGTTCGCCGTTGCCGTAGTCATGTTCGTGTGCGCCGTTGCCGGTGCTCAGGCTTCGTGGGCCGCAATTGCACCTGGCGTGTCCTATGTGAACTCGGTGGCCCATGGCGGTCCCGGTCTGTGGGGCGGTGCCTGGAATGGCGCCTGGAACGGTGCCTGGAATGGTGCCTGGAACAACGGTGCATGGAACAACGGCTGGGCCGCACCAGCTGCCGTTGCTGTCCATGCCAGCGCTCCCTGGGGTCTCGGCGCTCACGGCTGGAACGCTGGTGTTCCCGGCATTGCCCTGGCTCAGGGTCCCGGTGCCGGTGCCCTCGGTCCCCACGGCCATGAGGGTGTCTACGTTGCCAAGACTCGTGGTGCCATCCACACCGCCCCCCTTGCCGGTCACATCAACTCAGCCACCTCCGTGAATGTGGCACCTGCTCCCGGTACTCTGTAAATGCTGCCAAAAAAAGCCACAACAACAATGCATGCCAAATGAAGTGAGCTGCAGGCGGGGCAGGACAACAGTCGGGGTTGAGCCGTGCACCACAGGCGCAACCAGTTGTTGTCTCTCTCTCACTCTACGCTATCCACTTCTTTTCACGATTTCAACGACTCTCTACTCGGATACTCTACCACCACCACAACACAACCACCCACTATTTTTTAAGCACACCGCTCTTAGTCCCGTTTGCGAACCCGAGAACCGTGCGGTTCTCCAACTGGTTCACACCGAAACACACTCACACTCACGCGCACATTTGAGTTAGTTCTGTGTTCAGCAAATAAGTCCAACAACAGCAACAACAATTACAACAACTACAACAAACAAATAACAGCATGTTAATTTCTTATTACTTGAGAACTTTACGAACCACCTGCTTATCCGACAATTCCTCTTATTTTCTTCTATCTATCTATATATCTATCGATCTTTGCAACAATATACTTTCTATCTATCACACTCGATACGCTATTCTATTTCTTTCTGTGTAACTTCCCAGCTGTATATGCAAAACGAAAAAAACAATCTGTACATATTCAGTGTATATATATATATATATATATATATACATACATACATACATACATACATATAAACGTACTTAAGGAATTTGCAACAATTGTAAGATTGACGAAAAACGTTTTAAATAAACTCATTCAACGTTTTTATTTATGCGAACATTTAATGGCTTTTCATTTCAAGTGTTTTTTAATGTATACAAATTTAAGCAAAGATTTCCACTTAAAGAGAGGAGAATATCTCTCTCAAGAACTTCTATCATCTATTCCAGGTTATTCTAGAATATCCTATTGTGATTAGGTTTATCAATCTCTTCAAATACTACCGTTTACTAGATCTTTGACTTTAATTTTGTATGCTTAAAAAATAAAAATATAATTTTATATATTATCATATCATTTATTTTTAGAAATGTAATTACAATTAGAAGTACAGTCGAACTAAACAATTCTCTTAATGGAACATATTTCTGGATACTGTCCCAGTGAAATCTGATCTGATATCTATGAATGTAGTATTACTGGAACAGAAGTATTTTCTAAGTAAAACACTTCCTCAGTTCAGCACATTCCTCTTCGTCAAAACTCTTAAGCTAGCTGCACTAAACTGTTCCCTTATTAAGTTGGCTGCACTACAAAGTGCTAATTAAGTTGGCTGCAGCACGTTTGTAAAAGCTGTTTACTGATATTTGCCCAGGGCTCAGTGACAGCCCAGCCTCTTTGGCGCAGCTGCTCAATAGAAAACAATTAAAATGTGACTAAGTAAAGGAAAGGTAGTCATTAAAATAGCTCTAGCCATGTATCTAAATTAATAATCAAATTAATATGTGCAACGACCTTGGGCTTACTGCACCTTGAAAAAATTACAGATTGCTTAATTGATTGCATATCGCAAAAGAATGTCGAGATTAAAAATGTCTTTGTCTTTGAGTTTAAGTGCTTTCAACAAGTGTACACTAAACACTTAAGTTTAGTTAATATATTTGGACTTTTTTTATAGCTTAGACCGGGCCAATGTACATTTGAGCTGAGCTAATTGAACGCAATTTCAATTGTGACTGCAGGGCGTATGCTTAATTATTCATTCGCTTAAAGCTAATTACAGCCCAGCATTGGTAACAGCCAGCACCTGAGCTTGGGCGAGACCATATCGAACTATATAATAATGACTGATAAATGTATGTGTGTGTGTGACAGAAGTCATAGTTAATACTATATGGAACTATAAATTATAGCCTCAGCTAATTACAGCTTATCAGCACAAAGATCTCAACTTGAACTCTTGTGGTGTTGGCTAATAATTTTGTTTGTTTGCTAACCAAACTTTGAGGTTGGCTCAAAGTAAATGCATTTGGTGCAACGACACCTGACTGGTTTGCTTTGAATTTGTTTGTTTTTGTTTTGGGTTTTTAGCGTTTGCCGCCTTCAAACTGGTTTGCAATGCGGTTGCAATTCGCAAGGTTTTCAAACTATTTTCGTCAGTTTATTTTTTTTTTTTTGCATCAAAATCGAATTGTTTTCCATTTGCATAATTTGCTTTTTTTTCTGGCGCTGCGACTTAATTGTTTCACCTAATGGCTGTGTGGCGTGGGCGGATCCACTGCAATCCGACTGCACGTCTTTGACTGTCTATAGCACCCACGCATTTAAATGAGAAAAAATATATAGTCAAGGGAGTGCTCTGGAGTGTTATGTAAAGTCCATTTAAACACGCTCCATTAGGCTATCTAGGGCGGCATAATTAAAAGGAAGCAAGCAGCTTAAAAGGCGCAGAATAACTTGCCGATTTGGCTGGCTTTACGAGAAAGTAAGGAAAACAAGAGATTGGTATATTTATATTAATATATATTATAATATGTTAAATATATATTAACGTTGACAACATATGTATAAAGTATTTATTTAAAAAATAATTTTAAAAAATTTTATAAATTAAAATTGATATAAAACAAAATAAGAAATTAATATAAGAATGGAATGTAAATTTGACATACCATAAAATTTTTTACTTTTAGATCTATCTTTTAATTTTAAATTTCATGCATATCATTTTTGTTAATTTTATCTGTCGATCTCTGTCTTCAATATAAATATATAGAATATATAAATATATATTAACGTTGACAACATATGTATAAAGTATTTATTTAAAAAATTATTTAAAAAAAAATTATAAATAAAATTGATAAAACAAAATAAGAAATTAATTAAGAAAATAGAATGTAAATTTGACATATAAAATTTTTTACTTTTAGATCTATCTTTTAAATTTAAATTTCATACATATCATTTTTGTTAATTTTATCCGTCTATCTATCTGTCGATCTCTGTCTTCAATATAAGCAACTTTTATAGTTATAAATAAATGCTTATAAAATTATTTCTTGAATAATTACAATATACAATTTCCTTATTTTTTTAATTATCTTTCCTTATATTTTATGACACTATTTTTTATATACTTTTATATGCATTCTTCTGCAAGTATAAAATAATAAAAACATTTATTTACATGGTTTTTTTAAACTTCGCTTTATTATTGATTATTACAAATGTTTTTTCAAATGCAATAGATTTGAAACTTACATAAGCCATATGTGCCTCTAGGCATATTGAATAATAATTTATAGTAAAGAAATGCAGATAGATAATAAAAATTAATAAATATATTTGGACACATTAAATTCTGTTTATCTGCTTTGCTCTATTTTATATTCATGATTCTGTTTTATAGGGTATTTTTGGTTTTAAAGCTGTTTGCTCTTTATTATTATAGAGATATTATCTGTGAACCTTTGGCTTGTATACTTGCTTGATATACTGCCATGCCCAAATCAGGATATGAAACGAACCATAATTGGACCACAAGCAAGTCACATTATATGCTAATGAAATACAACAACAATTAAGTAATTATAAATGAAAAAAAAAAATGAAAAAATTGTAATAAATAAATGCTGACGCGAGTGAAAATAGATTAACCGGAACTGCAGCTGAAAAGTGGGTTGGGTCTCGCTTGGCTGAAATGCACTTATGAACATGGCCAAGACCGTTTGGCTATGATCGATCAGACTCGATAGAGTCTCGAGTATTTAGTGTGAAACATGTGAACGCCTGCATGTGGCATGTCATTAGCTGTAATCACATGTATGCAAAAGATATATACTATATATTGTCGCTGAGTTGTCGTTGTCGTTGTCGTTGTTGTTGAACTCTCACTTGGCTGAACTTTTGCTGACCATTGTTACGGCTCTGGGGCTCGCAAGCTCGTTTGCTTGGCTATAAAACTGGCCACAGGTTCTGCCAATAGATCAGTTCAGAACAAGAGTTCAAGCCGAGCGCAACCAAGCAAAAAATCTATTAGCAAAATGAAAGTGAGTATTGGCAGGATCTTAATCCTTTCGAGGACTCGCCTGACATATTGTTTCACCTGCAGTTCGCCATCGCTGTCGTCGTCACCCTGGCCCTGTCCATGGGCGTTCAGTCTTCGGTGATTCCGTTGATCTCTCAGCTGGCTGGTCATGGTCTCTCCTATACGGCCGTCTCCAATCCCGTGCTGGCCGCTCCTTGGGCCGCACCTGCTGCCCACTGGCCCGCCGCTGTCTCCGTCGGCTCCTGGCCACCAGCAGGACCTGCTGTGATTTCTGCGCCTGGCCCAGTCGTCGCTGCTCATGGTGCCGCTGTGATTGCTGGTCCCGGTCCCGCTCTGCTGGCTGGCCATGCCCCTGCTGTGGTTGTTGGTCCCGTTGCCCACGAGGGTGTCTATACCGCTCAGACCCGTGGTGCCGTGCACACAGCTCCTCTGGCCGGACACATTCAGTCGGTCGCCTCGATCAATGCTGCTCCCGCTCCTGGCACCATCTAAGCGCTACTAGAGAATTAGAGAATACTTGCTAACGACCTGCCCGCGAAATTGCCTGGAACTTGTACTGGACTTGAATACGTTAATGATAAATGTTGTAAATATTTGTATGCTTATAAACAGGGTACTCGCACCAGCCATCTAAATTTTCCCTTTCGAACGCACTCGCAACTTTCTCTCGCTCTATTTATTCAAAAGTCATTTTCGTAACAAATACCATAAAACGACTTTCTTTCTAGACAATAAATCTATGTAAAAAAGTTTAAGTAATCGATTATTTTTATATATTTTTTTACGGTTTTTTATTTTTATTTAGAATGTTTTGAGACACCAAAATCCAAAAATGTGGAAGAATCTTGGAAGTGAGTTGAGTATTGAGCATATTAAAAAATTGATATCGATACTTATCGATGCTAAAAGCACTGAGGTATGCTGTATATAATATTGATATCGATGTTTATCGATTTTATATGAGAGTTTCATATATCAAGTTGATATCGACATTTATCGATTTGATAAGGGTACAAAAAGCATTGACATATGCTATATAAAGCAAAATTGAGAAGAATGCCGAAAGCATTAGATGTGCTGTATATAAAGTTGAACACGATACTTATCGATCTTATATGCAAGCCATATATAATGCCGATATCTATATTTATTCCATGGGGCTGCCAAAGGCAGTGAGATAATATCGATTTAAAAAAATGCCGAAAACTTTAGTTGATTTTATATAGCAAATATATTTGTCATACAATTCAAAGTTACTGAGGACAAAGCGACTACAAAAACATGGCCGTGGTTACAAGGTTTTGGCTTAAAGCGCTGAAGTTGAATGTTTTGTCATATGGAGGTGAATAGCTCTCATGGTACATATTTTATACAATTTGATTTGTTATTCACCCCAAGACTTAAAATCGATTTTTTTACATGTAGGCTTACTATTCAGAAATGTGTAAATAATATATATTTTCAATAGTACCTAGAAGTAATTAAATGATTAATATTACCTACAAAACTTGCTCAAGGTTTATAGAAAGCGATTGCAAGCAACTGAACTAGCGCAAAATTGATTGCATTTATGGGTTCGATTAGAGGTTCTAGTCTTGGTATTTGTATAGTCATTCAATTTAGTTAGTCAGCTGTTTTGGCCAAAGGTCTTGGACTCTAATTACGCGTTTAAACAGTTCTATTGCAATTATCTGAATTTAAAACTTATCTCATTTAGCAGTAAATGAAGTAATTTGAGAAGGCATAAAGCAAATTGTGATATCTATATGTAGAATCAAATAATTAATACTATTCAAGCTAAAGGTTGAATGAACTAGTCATTTACAATTTGTTGAAGATCAAGTAACGAGTGAGAAAGAGACAGAAGAGAGAAGTAGCAGTTGTCGGCTCTTCAGCTCTATAAATAAAATTTTCTCAGAAAATGCAGTATTTTCATATTCTTCCTACATACACATATCTACCTGTATCATATATATGAGTATATCCATGCTAAGAAAGCCCCGCAATTATAGCCAAGTTAACTGCCAAGTTCAAGCGCTTGCGTACAGTTTTATGTACATGGGCGTGTTGTTTATTTGCAGTACCCACTGTAACTGCATCAGCAGTGTCTAACACCCCAACAACTCTTCGCCCACTCCTTGCCCCCTTTCACTGTCCCCAAGCCCCTTGGCAGAACAAGTATTCACATTAAATTTGAACTGTTTGCTGCGAACACTCGACGCTCTTGTGAATGACGCGTGATTTGCCTGAAAGTAGATCCGCAGCTTGAATAGCTTATAAACATATATACACAATATATATATATATATATATATTTAATATATATATGTATACTGTCTGAGTGTACAAAGTTTCGCGTTTGTTTTCGCTGTTGTTTGCCGCATTTGGCTGCTGCTCAATGGCTGGGCTTGGGGCGGCGCGACGGAGGCGATTGAAAAATGCGCCACTGCATTGATTTATTGCACTGGCCCCCCGGCCAAGAGTCAATCGTGTTGTTGGCACAATCATCGAGTGTGGCAAATGCGATCGTCAGCAGCCACAAAACTGCATCTCACCTTATTGGGTAGAATGCCTGAAAATGGTTAGAAAATTTCCTACAGCCTTTTTGCTAGCTGAGTGATCTCCAGTTCAAATGTGGAATAAGCGAATGGGTTAATGCATTTTGTTGTTGGCTTACTGCACGTGGTAATAAGGCGTGAGCCACAGCTTGGCAGAGCTATGCATTGAACTGACTTTAAGTTACAAGATTTGTTTCTTCTCTGATCGCTTATTTACGTGACTTGCGTACGGGGCGTATACTTCCTTTATGTAAATGCATATTAAGTATACGTAGTAGTGGTTTTGGGAATTTTGTAATATTTGATTTTTAAGAGCATAGAACTTATTCTAATGTTAAACTTGAACACTATCTCAATTTTACATTTTTTAAAATTTATTTTTAAAGTATTTTTTATTTATTTCTGAAGAAAATAGTTAAACCTTAACCAAACACTTCTCTTCTTATATATATATATATATATATATATATTATATATAAATATTTATTGTATGAATTATACAGGGTATTGAAACATAACTCTTAACGCTCTTTCGTCGTAAATTCCCATCACACAGTCTCTGTGAGAGAGAGAAAAAAATCACATAAATGGCAAAAAGAAAGAAAGAAAGAAAAATAACAACATGCATCGATAGAAATAAGAGCAACCAGTGTTCGTGGCTGGTGAAATGACTCGGAGTTGGAATCGGATTCGGTATTTGGATTCGTTCGACGGCGACTCTCTGGCTGTTGGGCCAAATCGCGCTGACTCTGGGCCTGGTGTGGCCTGGCAAATCGGCTGGCCCGTTAGTCGTCGGCAAAGACGCGCTGGCAACGCTTGTCGCAAACGAAAGTCGGGAAACGGCGTCAATTGGGAACGTCAATCGATTTGGCAGATTCACGCTGCTGATGGACATGAACGGGGACGCGAACGGTTCGCGTACTTTGCAATCTGTCGCCGGCCAGCAAATGCAATAGCAGTAAAGTGCAGAGATTGTTGTTGTTGTTGTGGTTGTGTGTGAAAGTGTGATACTTGATTAGAGGCGATTGCATTGGACTGTGATAATATTAGCCGGGGGCCTATATTATGATAATCTTCACATTCTACGACTTGGCAAACAGCTTTTTGTGTGCTCTTGCTGGTGCGTGATGGTTCTTGATGCATAATATACTATATACCTTATTTTTATATACACTTGAGTACATATTTGCTCACATTCTTGGCCATTATTTCTTTGTTGTCTGCGCATTTGGGAAATTTCAGTGTTTCTTTTTCTTTTGTTTATTAAAGCAACAACATTTGCATTTGATTTAGCCAATTGGCACATGTTCAGCAATTGTGTTTGCGCAAATACAATTCACAGTTTGTTCAATAAAATTGAGCATTCAATCATTTCTATGCTAATTGACGTCATCGTGTGTGGCGCACCCCTGCCCTTCCTACTGTACTCCCTTAAGCACACATGCTTTATTGCCATTCAAAACAAAAAACAGCTGATATGTGAGCGAGTGAACGAGCGATCCGAAAACAACCACCAAAATAAAAACAAACAAAAACAAAAATATTTACTTGCGCTCTCTCCCTGCTTCTCTCTCTTTCATTCACTCTCTTTCTTATACATTCAATACGAAGCAGCACTTCATATTACGCTCTCCCACTCTCGCCCACATTAGACTGCGTACGCTGCTCATTTGCCTGCTATTTGTTGTTACAAAATTAACTTGTTGAAAAAGGCATTTCAGCTGAGCGTAACGTGCGCTGACTTGACGCTATCCATTTCATTCGGTCGCATAGCGAATTTCGTGTGCGAGCAGCGAATGTCAAGTGTGTAGAGCGCAAACAAGAGAAAAAGGGAGAGTGCCGCTGAAAATCACTGCTATAATCAGCTGGCGCTCTGCCCGCTGGCGTCCATTGCCCCCGAGATTGCCATCCGATTATTTCAAAAACGCGCTATTTGTATTGTTTCTAAATTGATTTGCAGTTTTTTCCGTTTTTCCTTTTGAAAAGATTTTTCATTCTTTGTTGCTACAAACAATGTAGAATGATTGAGATTCCATAGTATATTTACGTTTATTGTGTACATTTACGTACATATATAAGACTCTGCATGTATGTGTGTGTGCATTAAAGCTGCGTAGCTGCGTTTTTGTCACTATTACTCATACATACACGCATACATTGCCATGCATACACTCATACATTGTTGGGGAAATACTGAAAGCGAATGCAACAATAAAAGTTCTAGCAATGTCATTGCACAGTGGTCGAAACATCATTTTGAATTGATTGCGAAATATAATTATTTATTGTTCTTATTAAAAAGTTTTTCGTTTTTAAATTTCAAGATTTATTCAAATTGCGTATTAAATAACGTTATCTTTGCAACTCGTATTTCACAGCTCGCTGTGTATCAATGGACTTTAGCACACTGTGTTCATTGTATACGCACACTTGCACACATACAGACTCATATGTTTATATTTAATTAAATCCATTTTTTTTTCGTTCGAATTATTTAGCTTGACTTAGTGGCGGCAGGAGGAACCGCAACTACAAATCGCATCATTTGCCTTCGAGCATCGCAGTCGTTTGGGTGTTCACAGTGCTGGTAAATTGCGCGAGAGATTATAGCAAGGGGGAGCTGGCGAAACAATAAACGCGCTTCATTTAATTAGCTGGCAAATGCGACGGCCGTAAACTCTTTTAAAATTACTTTTCAGAAACTTCGAAATATTCTCATCGGAGAATTTATGAGCCGGGCAGAGTACGAATTTCTGCTGACCCAAAAGCCGTTAAGTGGGTCACTAGGTGCCGAGTAAAAAAAAGTGTCTTTGCAGTAACGAAACGAAATGAACTTGAAACATAAAAAACATTAAGTTACGTGCGCGCAAGAACCAAGTGCAGTTAAATCGTTTTCTCTAGTGCACTTCAGATAAAATAGACCAGCCAAACAATCCAAATTGCCAATCGCCAATTGACAATTGCCAATGACGTAGCCGCTGCCAAGGTGCCTGATTAGCTCGCGAGCAGCATGAAGGGCATTTGCGGCGATGCCATGCAGCAGCTGAACCACTGCATGCTGCTGGCCGATTGTGACAATGCAACCGCTGAGAATGAAAATCCAAATGCAAATCTGACTACAACTCCGAATGCCAGTGGCAACGGTCATGGAACTGGGTTTGGGAATGGGCATGGCAATGGTAGAGGCACATCGCCGACGCGTCGCGTTTTTCGCGCCCGCCAAGTGCACAGTCTGGCCATACGGAATACCAGCTCCTATGATACCATGGAGCGACCCTTTCGACCCGACAATCTGCGCGGTCGCTGGGCCAAGTCGGCAGATTTCTACTTTGCCAGCTCAAGTTACGCCTTCAGTACAATGGTATTCTCGGATGCCCCAGTCTGGGGTCTCTACTTCGGCGGTTGGAGTAAGTAAAGATCTCACTCTTTCAGTTCTGAATAATAGTTTAATTAGTCCATTATTTAGCTGACCTTCACGTCTCTGCTGTCGGTTTAATGACAGCTTCTGTTCATTATATTCTTATCAACGGAATTCAATTAAATTTACGATGAGGTTATCAGTAGAAACCATGCATTAAAATAAACAAATAATTTAATTAATAATTTTTCGCGCATTATTTTAAATATAATCTGTTAGTTTGTATTTAAAATGGTCCATTATTGAAACGGATTGAAAATATTATTTATTTATTATTAAAGTTTCAGCTTTTGAAATCATCATTAAGTCGTTAAAGCTTATTAGATAAATGGATAAACATTTGTTTTATTGAGTAATTTAATTCAATTTGATGCGAATGCCCATAAATAATACAACAAAAGTTTTATGTGCAGTTTAGCAGTTCATAAATTAAATTTAGTGCCAGAATTTACATTTACTATTAGTACTTAAGTCCAAAGGAAAATTATGACTCTGTCTCTCGTGAGCAAATTCGTTAAAAATAGTTTGAACAACATGACGTATTTGTGATTGTGTTTGTGCTAAGATTCTTTCTATTTGAATGGCTGCAATTTATATATAGTAAATAAATTAGTTAAAATTATAATTGTAACCATTGTAAGCCGTTCGAAAACAGATTTTCGCTGTGTGCAACAGGGCGTATGAGTAACAACATTATTGAAGTCTGTTTTTATCTACGACTTTTGTCGTGCGCCTTCCTCAATGACTCATCTTTGTTTACTTTTAATTGGAATTTGCTTTCTATATAATAAGTATTAGTATTAGTGATATTCCCTCAGTCTAACTATATTGTTTTTCTATATCTTTCAGAATACTATCTAAGCGCCTATCTGCTGTCAGTTTGTTTTTATTCACTGCCCATATTTCTTATACAAACTTTTTTGGGACAGTTCTCCACATCGGGCGCCATTTCGGCGTTTCGAGTCTCGCCCATATTCAAGGGTAGGTAGCATAGCTCAGAAAGGCTTTGTTTCTTTTATATATATGTTCGACTTATTATGCATCTAACTTCAGGCATTGGTTATTCCATTTTATTGCTTAATCTGGGCACACTTACTTACTATAGTATCAATGCGGCTGTGCCATTCATCTATGCCGTCAATTCGCTGCGCAAAGTTTTGCCTTGGATGAGCTGCAATAATACGTGGAACACGCCCGAGTGCTCCACGCACAGGGAATATAATGAGGATGTAAGTGATCATAGCTGATAAGTTGCGGTTGGAATTGCTTAGCTAAACTAACGATAGATGAGCGATTGAGCAAATAAAATGAAATATTTTCTCTGATCCAAGTATTTGTATTTTATAAATATATTTGTATTATAATAAATATATTGCTTAACATTGTAAATGTTAATGTAGACATACTTTTATAATGAATTCAGCTTAACGGAAAATTTGTTGAAGTCAAATTATTGTTTTCAGTTTCCGATCGATTCAAGTATAATATTACTTCTCTATCGTATATGATTGAAGAGGTATATCCCCAGCTTTAGTTAAGTGAAACTTAAGTTCGCAAGATGATTTTAAATGTATATAAAAAACCCTAAATGATCAAAATCGGGTAACATTTATTTATAATAAATATAACTAATCATATATAAATACTATATATTCACAGGCGCTTGATCAAAAGCCACATGCGATTGTGGAATTCTTTCAGTAAGTTCTCTAATTTTAAGTATTTACTTCAGATTACATGTATTATATATTTAATTTGCAGCTCTGTGATAGGCTCGATTACATCAGATTCCAGTTCTTGGACCATATCCTGGCCTATGCTGCTAGCCATTATGGGCATCTGGTGTGTTGTGCTCGCGCTGCTGCTGAGCAACGTCTCTTTGGTAGTGGCAGAAAAGTTAATTTCTTATAGCCAATGCTGATCCTAAATCCTAACTTGCAGATAGGCAAAGCACTGCGCTGTGGTGGGGTTCTAATGTTCTCCTTCTTTGTGGCTGTTTTCGGTTATCTGGTATTCCACGAGCAGGTTAACTGGCAGTCATTCCTGGAGTATCTGCACCCGACTGTACCCAGCTGGGGGGCCATCCAGTCAGCAATAGGCACGGCTATACTGCAAGCGAGCATGGTGCTGGGTCCTGGCTGGGGCAGCATCATAACGCTCGGCAGTTACAATAGCTTTCGCAGCGATTCCGAACGACTCAGCATTTGGGTGTGTATCACCCATGTGCTCATCACGATGATGGCCTTGGTCTGCGGTCATGTGGCCAACGATCACTTTGAATGTGAGCTCGAGTCTATTGAAAATTGTAGTATAAGTATATTATATCTTCTTTTATATATCTCTTCTAGTGCATGTGGCCATGTGGCATGTGGAAAAAAAGCATACGATACAGTTCCTTTACTTGGCTCATGCGTATCTCCTTGGAAGCTTTACAACAGTGCCGCGACTTTGGTCTTTCCTTTTCTTTGCTCTCATCTTTCTAGCTGAACTGAGTGCACTGGTAATATATCTAGAGCGAGAGATAGCGAGAGCGAGAGCGAGAGCGAGAGCGAGAGCGAGAGCGAGAGCGAGAGCGAGAGCGAGAGCGAGAGCGAGAGCGAGAGCGAGAGCGAGAGCGAGAGCGAGAGCGAGAGCGAGAGCGAGAGCGAGAGCGAGAGCGAGAGCGAGATCTATATCTATATCTATATCTATATCTATATCTATATCTATATCTATATCTATATCTATATCTATATCTATATCTATATCTATATCTATTCTATATCTATATCTATATCTATATCTATATCTATATCTATATCATATCTATATCTATATCTATATCTATATCTATATCTATATCTATATCTATATCTATATCTATATCTATATCTATATCTATATCTATATCTATATCTATATCTATATCTATATCTATATCTATATCTATATCTATATCTATATCTATAGCTATATCTATATCTATATCTATATCTATATCTATATCTATATCTATATCTATATCTATATCTATATCTATATCTATATCTATATCTATATCTATATCTATATCTATATCTATATCTATATCTATATCTATATCTATATCTATATCTATATCTATATCTATATCTATATCTATATCTATATCTATATCTATATCTATATCTATATCTATATCTATATCTAGAGCGAGAGCGAGAGCGAGAGCGAGAGCGAGAGCGAGAGCGAGAGCGAGAGCGAGAGCGAGAGCGAGAGCGAGAGCGAGAGCGAGAGCGATAGCGAGAGCGAGAGCGAGAGCGAGAGCGAGAGCGAGAGCGATAGCGAGAGCGATATCGATAGAGCGATAGCGATATCTATATCTATATCTATATCTATATCTATATCTATATCTATATCTATATCTATATCTATATCTATATCCATATCCATATCTATATCTATATCTATCTTACAGATCATCCAAATGATGTCTGTTTTAACTGCCATCTTCGATGAGTTCGAGCAGCTACGACCCAGAAAGAGATCCATTACGATTCTCCTGGTGCTTTGCCTGATGCTCATATCCATCTATTTCTGTACCCGCGTAAGTTTAAGACTACTTTCTGAAAGCATACAGTTCTTATCAATATCTCTCTCATATAGTTGGGCTTCAGTCAAGTTAGCGCCTTGTCCTACATGTCGCTGTTTACGCAGATTATTATCTCGGCTCTGTTAATCGTAATGGCTACTTGGATCTATGGACGCGTGCGTTTCCAATGTGATCTGCAATTCATGCTGGGCAAAACGATCTCAAATTTTAAAATCACTTGCATACGCTTTGTGGTGCCCGTATTCCTCGGAGTCGCCTTGGTATGCTCTGGAGACATTTTGTATAATTTGCAATTGAAATGCAGTTTTGGGTATTTTCAGTGGCAGACTATCTATATGATGTCAGCGAACGGTGTCGAGGACACCTTGATTTGGATCAGTCAGAGTCTGATCTATCTGGTTGCCCTGGGCTATATGGTCTATCGACTCTGCCAGACCAATGGCAACTGGCGCAAACGGATGAGGCAATGTTTTTCGCCCCACGATTGGCATCCGGTGAATGCGGACAATCGTCGCTTCTATGAGGAAATCATGGGCACCTCCGAAATGCTTGTCATTGATAACGGCAATACCGCCTAGAAACTGCATAGTGCCTAATAACTTACTCATTTTTTGATACTGTACTTAAGCGATGGACCTCCAACTCAGGTCGAACTGAACTCAATCGTGTGCATTGAACAGCTGAAATACTTTAGACGAGCGCAAGTTATTTCTTTTTTATTGAATGTACTGATATTTTCCAAATCTAGTTATAGAGAACAATAAACTGGTGATATTTGTAGTTGCATATATATACACATACATATATCTGTATGAATAAAACAGCAAAGAGCTTTTAAACAATTTTAAATTAAAGTTATATTATTTTCGAATTCAATTTGATGAATGTTTTAAATGTTTTAAATATATATATATATATATATAATTAGGTTAATAGATCTCCATGAACTAGTAGCTTGTTGGAACTGCTTTGCTTCAATATTGTTTGATCGACCAGCTTCGCGCTGGAACTAGTTCGGTTCAATTGCTATGCATCCTTGATAATAATAATCCTGAACTCACACTTCAGCTCTCAAATTGTATTCAGTTCTTTATTAGAAGTTAAAGTTCCTTGTTGGAACTAGTTCAGTTCAATTGGCTTACAATCTAATAATAGTCCAGGACTCTTATAAAAAATCTAAAACTTTAAGTTCATTACTACAAGTTTAAGTTCCGTGCTGGAACTAGTTCGGTTCAATTGGCTTGCACTGTTGATAATAATAGTTTACACATTCTTAGGTCAATAGTAATTTAAAAGTGTATTACATATTGTGTTGAATGAAAGCCTTCAGAACAGCTTGCCTGGGGTATCAAATCGTCGTTATTTCAGAGCTCAACTTGTCTTTATGTAATTTGTTTGTGTTGCTTGCATACTTTTTGGCATTGCAGAAATATGTATGCTTGGAATGCATTCAATAAATTGATATATGTATGTGCATGTATTACATATATATACATATTTCTATGTATATTCAATGCGATTGTTTCGCCAGATTAGTAATAAGTGAAGCACATGATCGGCTTTACAGGAAAAAAATGGAAATAAAAAACAAAAATGGAGAAGAGACGGCTGTTGCCTTTTTACACTGCAATTAAAGATGAGTTCGAAAATAAACAAATCAAAATTTGGAGTATGTTTACTTTTTTGTTTTTGTTGCGTTTGTTTATTGTTTAAAATCCAAATTTTCAGTTTGAGCAAAAAGTTTCAATTGGAACAATTTTGTATTTCTTTGCTGAAATTCACGTAAAGCGTACACAGAATATATGTTTATGCGTGCATATATACATTATATATATGGAAATCTGTACGTATTCCTAATAAGTGCAATGTCATGCGCTGCGGTCGCCGCGATGTGTTTTCAATACAAATATCAAATGTTTTACTCTGCCCATTTTCATTTCTCTCAATGTATATGTTACGTGTCAGCTGCTGCTGAGAACTTGGCAAACTGTTGCTGTATTTATACATAGACAGCGACCAGCGTTGATAATGAAAAATGAAAAAAAAAAAACAACAAAATAGAAAAAAAAATATCTATCCAATGCATGGATGGATGCTACGGATGCTCTCGCAGGCCTCGCACTCAGTCTGCCGGCATCGTTTCTTCTAATTAGAACGTCAATTTAAAGTAAGCGGGCGCGCGAAAAACCAAAAACAAAAAAACATAATAAAAGAATAAATAACAACAAAATAGACAAAATTAATTCAAATTCGCAGCGACATTGCGTCGTGGGCTAATCGCATTTCGCTTAAAGATTAATTTTGTTTTCTTTTCGCTCTCTAATTGTTTTCTATTTACCATTATATAGTTGAGATGCATCGGAGGCTGTGATTCAATTTCTATATATAAAGCAAATATTTGTGCATAAGTATATATATATATATATATTCGACAATAACTACTATCAGCTGTAAAATGGTGTACGAAACCTCCTACGAGAGCGGCCGCAAGCCATTCAAACCCGACCTAAGTCGTGGCAAATGGGAAAAGCCAACGGATTTCATTTACGCCTGCTTTGGATTGGCACTCAAATTGGATATATTTGTTATTTCGTATTGGTTTTATTTCGACATGGGCTGTAAGTATGTGTCAGTTTTCAATAAAATGAAAAATGCAATTGAAATTGTTGAGACTGATAAGCTTATCAATGCGGCATGCCATAGGTGAGATCAAGAAATTCGATGTACATAATCCGAGGAATGTTATAATTTGTTTATATTTATTCAACTCTGTAATTAAGGTCGTGCAGTTATTGATAATTACTAATTAATAGAAGCAAGCTTGAGCAGGCTTAGGGAAACTTTCGTTCTAATCTATAGCAAACTTTACTATCGGCCTTCCAGCTCTTTTTAAGCTATAATCAGTTGAGAATTATATGGCCAAAGTCTTGAGTGAAGATTCAAGGCTATATTTAGAATCAGTTGGGATAAAGTAGAGGCTAATTGAAAATTTATGCATATGTAAATTGCGTCTGTAAGCAAATGTGTGATATATAGGCTAAGTTAAAAAAAATATTTCAAATGCCTCAAAATCTAACCAATGCCTATGCCTATGCCATTTGATATCTATAGTATGCATATTATTCAATTTAAGGGGCGTTGAAAGCAAAAACAATAACAATAGTTTACTTCGCACTTATTTAAAAATAACAAAAATAATATTTTAGTTTACATATATAGTTTAGATGAAATGTGCATATGTTATTTTTGGCCTTGGCCGAATAAATATTTCCAAGGAAAAGAAATTTGATAGCTGATAAATTATGAAAATTTATAGATGCGCTATTTTATATATATGGGTATATACTATGTATATGATATACACACATACGTTTGATCTGCATCAAATTAAGTGTTTTTTTTTGTTTCTATTGATAAGTCTCAGACTGCTCAGTTTCTATAGTATAAACTTAAATAAACTTAATTCTATTTATTTTTTTTTAAATATTTAATTAGGAAAGCTAGTATTTTGTTTTGGTCCAATCTGAAAGCATTATCCAATTAGATCAAACACCTAATATTTCCATTATATTTCACAAATAGTCATTCATATTTCTCCTATTTATTTTAGTGTTTGGCATATTACCTTACTATATCTATATGGCTCTATATCTGGTGCCCATTATGGTCATACACTCCTTTATGGGTCAATTCTCCAGCAGCGGTTTCATCTCTGCCTTTCGTGTTTCGCCCTTTTTCAAAGGTAATATAAGCATATCCTTCAGTTCGATTGTTTTAGACATTTAGACATTTATTTCTCTAGGCATTGGCTATATGAGTCTGGCACTAAGTCTGGCGAGTCTGTTGTATTATAGCATCTTTGCTATAGTCCCATTGATATTCATAGTGCATTCCCTGCGTCCTGCTTTACCTTGGAGCTGTGAGAATTTTGTGCCGGACAACAATATCACAACTGTAAATGAGAAAACATTTAATAGCTTTATCGCAGTCTAAGTCTTAACAATTTTTATTTCGCCTTAAGATCTGTAATATGACGGAAAAAGCTGTGGATACACTTTTATCCATTGATAATGAAACGGAATTATATTCATTTACTATGATACATGTGCCATCCACGATTTTCTTTCAGTAAGTCTTAGAAAAGCTCTCCCAGCTCACATTAATATTAATCATATCCAACAGACATCACTATGAGGCATACAAAGAAACTCAATCATATTATATTTCCCCAAGTAATGATTTGTCCTGGCACATCGTGGGCTACTCAGTTGCCATTTGGGCCATAATAACTTTAATTTTCTACAAATTTTCCGAAACTGCGAAGGTAAATATTATATAGTTTATCTCTGGGCACTTACATGACTTTTTGACTTCTCAGTTCGGTAAATTGATTCGCTATATGGTTGTCTCCACTTTGGTGCTACTGGTGATATGTATTATACGCTTTTTATTTCTACCCGGCGCCTTGGATGGTCTCACTCACTATACAAAGCCTCATGCGCAACACATGTTCGAAGGAGGCCTTTGCATGACAGTTATAGTACTACAAGCCTTTGGCTCTGGCTGGGGCACCATCGTAGCTTTGTCTAGCCACAACAACTTCAAGACGAACATCATGAACTACAGTTGGATCATTGCCTTCGGTCAGACACTCGTGTATATACTGTTTGGCATGGTAAACTTTATGCTCAAACATTATTTTCAAAGTGAGTGTCAAATATGATGTGAATTAGTATTAGTATTAGTATTAGTATTAGTATTAGCATTAGCATTAGCATTAGCATTAGCATTAGCATTAGTATTAGTATTAGTATTGTATTAGTTTCAGCATTTGTATAACAATTACCAACTGCTGTTTAATAATTCTCCATTTTACATGTTATTAGCACTTCATTCCGATAATTTCAATACATTTGTGGAGGGGAAATGGGCATTGTACTTATCAACCGCTAGTGTTCTGTCCACAATGGAGTTGCCTAATCTTTGGACTATCATGTACTACACCATGTTGCTGCTGGGCTCATTAATTGTGATGGTATGTAATTATTTGCTGAACGAACTAAAAGTGAGAATTCAGACAAATCGCACTGATTTTACTGACAAATTTATTTGCGCCCATTTGATGATTTGACTAGTCGGAGAGAGTTCATAACTAGAGCCTCGTTATCTGTTATCTGATTTTTGACTACACTGTTTTTGTTTTACTTTTTGTTTTACTAATATAATTTTGTTCTCCCCCTATAGATCACGCAACTTTTTTCTGTATTTACGAGCCTTTTCGACGAATTTGAGCTGCTGCGACACCGTAAACAGGAAGTTATCTTTGGTACATTGGGCGTGCTGTCCATCGTATCGCTATTGTTTTGCACTAATGTAAGTATACAAGTTTTACGTGCGAATTTAATTCTAATATATATTTATTCATTGCTACCACGCCGTACTCCTTGTTAGAATGCCGTTGAGTACTTTTCGGCATTGTCCTTGGACGCAATCATGACTCACAGCCTCATGCATTTGATTCTGCTGCTGGCTATACTTTGGGTCTATGGACGCCAGCGCTTCCAGCGTGACATCGAGTTTATGCTGGGACAGCCATTTGCCTCATGGAAGATATTCATATTGCGCTTTATAGCTCCGCTGTTCTTACTGATTTCCTTGGTTAGTAACTGAATATTATTTAAAGCAGATCGTTACGATAATGATTATGATGATTTGCTTTTAGCTCGTAGGTATATTTATTTCATCATTTGAGCATGCATTTAGCTCAGACGTTATGGTAATTATTAGTCTGGCTGTGGTGTTGCTATCAGTTCTCTGCATTCCCGGCTACGGTGTCCTAATAATGTGCCAGAATACGGGCAGGTTTTGTAATCGGTTTCGACGCGCCTGTCGACCCAACGATTGGTATCCCACTGAAATGGAGGATCGCCAGCAATATGAGGAGGTTGTGGGCAATGCTGATATAACACATCAGCTCTATGAGGTAACCGAGGAAGTGAATTGATCAGCCGAAAAACTGATTGCATTTGTGAATATTATTTCCAATTTAATAAAAAGACGTTTGATTTTTGATACTGTTACAAAAGGAAATTGTTTACTTCGGGACCATTGAGGAATCTGCCTCCGAATCAGACATGAAGTTGGCGGGATTTCGTTGCCTTTTAAAGACTTCGTATTCTGCACGATCCTGTGGATCGGCTGGGGTCCAATCCAGTGGCCTCAATCGCCTTCGCAGGCTTTGGTTCAAAGTCTTCCGCTTTCGAATCATTATATAGAATATGTACAGCGGTATCCAAATTATCGAGGATACGAAACTAAGCCAGCCCAGAGCAATGGCCCACTTTGGATAGCTAATTCCATTGTATGTGATTTCTCTCAGAAATAATATACTGGTCAACAAAATAAACTGGTAATATGGAAATATGTGAAATTATTGTGTTCAATTAAGCAATAAACGAGCTCTTACGATTAGCACAATTGGCGTGACATATGTCCAAGTAATTTTCCAAAAGAGACTCGGCCGCTTGCCCAACATAAACTCCATGTCTGTTAAGAAATTGTCCGTGCCATAGATATACATAATCATGATAATCTCCACCAAGCATATAACAATAATTGATAAAGCCGACGAGTACCAATCGAATAATTGTAATATATACATGCCACCCTATAAGTAATAGTTGGGGCTTATCCCTAGATCAATGTCCACTAAGTACTTACGTTGGTGCACATTATGGACGAACATCCGAAGAAAAAGACACACAGGAGTATCGTCACTACCAACGGGTATTTGCGCAGGGCGTTGACTTCATCCAAGATCGATGACGAGATGGCCTCCAGCTGAACAAACTAAAGTAAAAGTCAAAGAGCTTATATTAGATAACAGATTTTAGTTTTGTCTACCAAGTGGATATTTTAAGCCCTGAACCTACTAAAGCTGCTCGTGCGACTGCAAATCTTTAATATATCTCATGCACGCATCATGCTGCATACTTACCACACTGTCAATGCCTAAGAGGAAGAGCATTATGAAAAACAGAACTGCCCATATTTGAGGCAGGGGCATCTTTGCAATTGCTTCGGGATATGTGACAAACGCCAGGCCAGCACCAGATGTGGCGACTGTTGCCACAGATTTACCCGACATATCTGAGAAGAAGCATCCATTAGTAATTGAGCGGTGGCAATCATATGGCGTACCCACTGGATAAAAAGCCCAACACGGAAAATACCACAACGCCAGCGTATATGCTCGTAAATACATTGACTGACACAACCAAAATTGAATCGAATTTAGCATTGTTGTGAAACCGATTAAAGCTTGCCATATTGATAATGCCGCCCCAACCAGGCCCAAGGCCAAAGAACATTTGTATAGCTGCATCTGACCAGACTCTAAAGTCGAGCAGCCGATGCCATTCCGGATAGAAGAAGAACTTGATGCCACTTGCTGCTCCGGGCAAGGTTACGCCACGAACAAAAAGTACTGTTAGCAGTACATAAGGAAACGGTGCAGTAAAGTAAGCCACCTTGCCAACCTGTTAATTTCAGCATTATTGCATGTATTTAGTGTTATCGATAAATTATCGAAATCATACCGATTTTATGCCTCGCACCACACACAAAAATATAATGATCCATGTAATCAATAAGGAGAGTAACTGCTCCCACACAATGGTACCAAGCTCAGCAATGCCACTCGAGATACGCAATACCTCAAGACTAAAATCGAGATGAAAATGAAAATGAATATACCCCATATATAGATAATCCCCATTTTGACTTACTGAAAGAACTCATCAGCGGGTGTAACGCTTTTATCACCGATCATCTATATAGAAAGCAAAAGATCAATAATAAAACAATCTTTTTTCAGTATATTCGTTCTTACGTCCTCAATCTTTGTGCAGTTCTGCGAGTTCCACGAATGATCACACCTTACCCAAGGCACGGTCTTCCAACAGCTGTAATACAGCATGCGCACCGGATATGATATGATGACAGAATAATAGCAGAGACAATACATGTTAACAATCATCATACAAATGCCAGTGCCCTTTAGTAACGGCACCAATCGAAAGATGCTCGTACAGCCGGTGCTTGAGAATTGGCCAATCAGCACTTCCATATAAAATAGTGGAATCCCGCAAAGAATAACCATTAGAAGGTATGGTACGAGAAATGCACCTGGAATAAACAGTTATTTATAAGATAAACTGGGCTTGACCTTGCGCTCTTTTCACTTTAATTCAATTAAAAATTTAACAAATAAGTAGAAAATATGAAAAAAAATGACAAAAATGTTAGATCCTTCGAGCCGGATTTGAACCAGCGACCTATGGATTTCAACATATCTCGTTTTTTATCGATTCCACAAACTGATGGTAATAAGAGCAAGATTGCAACATCTAGGCCATAGGTTGGTATTGTTTCGGTCTAGAAGCCAGCCTTGTTCTATACATCAACATCAACCTCGAAAACTCTACAGTCCATCGCTCTACCAACTGAGCTATCGAAGGCCTTGGCTGGCCGCCTCCAAAGTATCAACAAAAGCCACATCAGCTTTCACTCGAAAGCTACAGCAATTGCTGTGAGCTTAATATAGACACTGCACTCGCTGTACACAGTGCACACCAGCACAAAATGTGCTGTGTTTGTGTGCGTGACGTCAAAGCATGCGCTATTTATAGCTTAAGCAGAGACGCAGAGACACAGAGCGAGAGGCACAATTGAGTGAATTGAGCAATAAAAACTCATTGAAACGTTCACTCATCAATTGCTGGAGAGTCGAGTAAATAGCGACTAGAAGATACCCTTTACGCTATTTTATTTAAGCTATATTGCTGTATTTCTCAGCAAGGAATGTGAAAATATATCAGCTGAAAGCCTTGCAAAAGACAGTATGTTATGTAATAGAGAATAAGTCACTTACTACTTATTCATATGCTAGTGCATTTGCACCAATGTAGGATATATGCTGGATACTTACCTCCGCCGCTGCGGTAACAGAGGTAGGGAAAGCGCCAAACATTGCCAATGCCAATGGCATAGCCAATGAGAGTGAGTACAAACTCTGTTTTTGATTTCCAAAAGCCGCGTTTCGCATCGCGATTGATTCTTTTCTGTTTTCTTGATTTCCGGGTCTTCGAGGCTTCCGTACGTTTCATTCCACGAATAAACTTTTAATTTGCAATTAACGTTTTGAACATGATTTTTGTATAAGACCTAAGAACACTTTGGTCTTTCACGGTATTATCTCTGAAACTAGTCAAGAAATATAAAAAAAAAAAAGGAATATTTTGTAACAATTCAAATTAATGTCAGTTCAGCCTATACTCTAGACATGTTGACGATCAAGTTTTGTTAGATATGTATAAAACAATTTGACATTAAAGGATTCGTTTCCTAATCTTTACACTATATACATGACTTTTGAATGCTTGGTTCCAACCTCTTTCTGTGCCATAAACATCCCTAATAGTTACTACGCTTTCTGATTATATATAATAAAAAGACTTTCTCATCATTTTAGTAACTGTTAACGGGTTTTCTTTATTATTGGCAACTTTTAGCATCGTTAAGATTAATCGGTTTTAGTTCACATTTGTTCTAGGGCTAGCTTATTAAGTAGATGAGTGGTATTTGTTAAAGCTTCCGTTTACTTCGCCTCCCGCTTCCTCCTTCTAGCAGCGCAGTTGTGAGAGTATGATCGGTGCCAGCAGCAGCATGGACATTGCTTTCTGGCTGTGACCAGCTGAAGTGCGTCCGGCTATGGCCGTGTAATCATCAGGCCGACGTGATTCTCGCTTTTCGGCCTTTTCGCAAATGTTGCCACAGTTCGCATGCTCACAGATATCGCAGATATTTGACTTAGGAGCTCGGTAGAACTGACGAGCACGGCGAGCTGAAGGAGAGTGAAGGCAGCCAGGATTAGTTATAGTTGCAGCTAGAGTTTCGAGTACCTACCGCTATCGTAGTAGTCATACATGACAACAGCCACTGGCCGATGCTTGGTGACCTTCACAGTTTTGTATGCGTGCAACGTTGGGCAAACCTCGCGCCTGTCCAGATAGTCAAAGTAGATGATGACCTTGGTGTTGCGCTGTTGTGTTTCAACCTTTTTGATGCGTTCACTGGACTCCAGCGTGGGCAGCGTGTCGGTGTCGACGACAAAGCCACTGGGCAGCTGCACCTCCATGACAGCCATATTGGAGCGCTCCGCATCGCCCGGCACCGAAACAAAACTGGCGCAGGCAGACAAATGCAAGTAGTCCGCATGGGAGTTACGATTCACAGTGGGATCCAGCACAAATCTTGGCCAGGCGCTGGTCACGTTTGTGTTGTATTTGTAGCTGACTTGAGCTAGCGCCAAGCCACGGCCAGTGGCTGAGACGCTGACGTTCTTAATATTGTTGGGCAGCTGTGAAACGGTTTTGGAATACGTTTAAATTTTGGCCAACTTCAACTGACTTCGTCTTACCTCCACACTCTGCAATGCGAGCGAGTTCTCCGCATTGACATTCAGTATGGTCTCAGCACCTTCGCCATAGTTGAAGCCCAACTGTACATTGTTGCCCTGGCTGGAGAAGCGTTCGGCAAACATGAGCAGGGCCTGCAGACCCACAACCGTGTCCTGAGAGCCCACGAAGCCACCAAATATGTTACGTTGATCCATTAGCCAATTCAATACGGGCAACGCATCGCCCACCAGATTATTCTCGAGCAGAGCCAACGCCCCATAGGCGGAGATCTCAATGTTGACGCTACGCGTGGCATTGTACCAGGGCGACTGCTGTTCCGCAGCTGGCGCCGTCTTATTCCACCATTTGCGACCATCGGCGTTCATGGCCAGCGAGTCGAGACGCTGCAGGAAGGCGGCCTTTGCATTATGATTGGCCCGAGAGAGCACATAGGTGCCCAGTGCCATGGCATGCAGATTGTTGGAGGCATCCAGACCACGTGTAATGAAGTCCAGAGCCTTGTTGATGTTATTCCGATACTCAGCATGCAGATCCTAAAAGCCATTCGATTTCAATTCAATTTTCAATGTCTTCTGTCTCTGCTTCATTCCACCTACCACATTCTCCATCATGGCTAGCGTCACAAAGGCGGTCAGACTAATGCCCCCATCGTCGAACTGCTCAAAGATATCGCCGTGTTCTTCGTAGCCGCCATTGCCCGACTGCACGCTGGCCAAATAGGCCAGAGCGCTCTGCAGCACATGATCGTCCACTTGGATGTAGGGCGCCGCCTGACGCAACGATCTGGCCACATAGGCAGTCAGCCACGTCGAACTCTTCTTGGCGGACAGGCCAAAGGCGCTGAACGCTCCATTCTCATGGCGATAGTAGAGCAGACGTTGATAGCCCACGGCCAAGTTCTTGGTGGCACTCAGCTCCAATTCGGGAGTTAGTTGACGCAAACGCTGGGAGAGGATAACAAAGGTGGCTTTATTGATTGATAGAGTTTGGAAGGGGGATTGATTGATTGATTCATGGGATGACTGGTTAACTTGTTAATTGATTTTAAGACGGCCTGATTGACTTGGTGAACGATTAATTTAGTGAATGATTGACTCACTAATTGATAGTGATTGAGTGTTTAGGTTGATTTGCCTGACTGTCTGATTGAAGGTCTGAATGATTGAGTGCTTGTTTGATTGACTGAGTGATTGATAAACACCCTTCCAAAGTGATTGATTGCAATTTTTGGATTTCAAGATGATTGACTGTTTGAACAAATGATTGATTGTCAGAATACTTGATTAGCAAACTGTTTGACTGCTTAAGTAACAGAATGATTGACAGGTCAGATCATATAAATAGACAAATTGAATGACCGATTGAACGATTGACTGACTGATTAGCTGGTTAACTAGCTGTCTGATTGATTGACTGATTGACTCGTTAACTATATTAACACACAAATCGAATCGTTGACAAACTTTTTGCTTGAATTGAGTGACCGTTAGGATAAAGATTTGATTGATGGACTGAATGATATAGAAGAATCTTCAGCATATACAATTCTGATGCATAAATATTTTTCAACTTACGCCCAAATAACGTAACACCATTAGATTCGGCACAAAGTTGACCATCGTCTGTTCGCCACAGCCCGTTGGCAGCTGGATGAGCTGCTGCAGATTGCCCACGATGCTGCCCACCAAATCGCCCACTGCGCTGACTTCAATGCTCGTTGAATCAGGTATCGCATTGCGTGGCACTTTGATGGTGACATTCTGCTTGCGCTGAGCATTGGAGTTCAGCTCGAAGAGGAAGCCACGATTCACGCGCTCCGTGGCACCTGGATGCTCGACCAGCAGAGTCCGTTCGACGGTGTCGCCAGCCTGTGATGTGGTCGCCACAGCTTTAACTGGCAGCGCACCCACGCGTCGAGGCGTTACAATGAAAGAGATGGAACGTGCCGACTTGCCGGGCACTTGAATGGTGCGACGGCTATAGAGCTCCAGCTCTGATTGAAATATGTGAAATTTAATCGAAATTTCATATGAGAAAATAACTGTATTACGCACTTGGCTTATTGGTCTGGTTCGTGTCCAGCTGGGGGAAGTCAAAGTCCTGCGCTGTGTTATAAAAAGTGACATCAACACTCAAATCACTGTCGCGGTTATTGTGCACCACGAAAGGCAAGGCAATCAGTTCATCTGGAAGGGTTGCAAATATGAATAGTAAAACGATTCAGATTTCTTAATCTCCAATTTCAGACTCACCTTTTCGTATGGAGTACGGCAGATCGGTGGCAATGTAGAACTCCTTGTAAGCCTCTAGCTTACTAACGGGCGCATTAAGGCCCAGACCATTGACCGGATCCAGCGTGAAAGCGGTCAGAAGCCAAGAGGTCATATCACTAGGTATGCGACGATGTATTGTGTTGCGACCATCGCTGCTCGAGGAGAGATTGAGGAACAGCCATGTGTCCGCCGGATCGCGCATGACATGCACACGCGGATTATGCCAATAGGGTTTGGGTGTGTACGAGAAGGCATAACGGCCCTTGCCAGGCGGCAGGGTGTTTACCTCTATCTTATGCGCGGGTCCAATGTCAGTCTTACGCACCGCTGTCAATTTATCCTCCTCTACGGTAGAGGAGCTGTCCCTGCCTATCGCCGGTGTGGTCTCCACCTCTGTAAGAACTTCAATTTGAATTTGGGCAGCTTATTAAGTGTTAAGCTTACCTCGATCCACAATGTAGTCCGTATTGGACATGATTATGACACCAGATTCCTTGCCGGGTGAGCCGACGGGCGTGTTGACATCGCTGAGCTCATAAGCATATAGCGCATCCATGAGACGCTCGTGTGTGAGATCGTGACCTGAATGATATGAGATTGGACTAGATGTGTGGAGAAGGAATTTCAAGGACTCGAACTTACCGCTGCGCAGGGCGGCTGCATTTTGATCGACGACCATGAGACCCACATAGGAGTAGGGCTTAGTGCTGATGCTAATGTCTATATCCTGGCCAGGTGGTGCGCGGAAGGGCGCTTCGATTTGCACCTGTCAAAGAGGAATTTAGCTTGCAAATTATAGTGAATAAAGCTCCACTTACAGCATTCAACAAGTTCTCCTCGAATTGTATGTTCTGCTCGTCGTATACGAGCTCTCCATTGACAATCATATAGACGAACAGCTTGGCACGCGGCATCATGGCAAAGGAGGCCAGAAACTTAATCGTATGATAGGTGTTATCATCCACCTGTGTGAGAAGTAGTGAGTATAGAATATTGTCTTTGAATTGAGCTCGTTTTCTGCACTCACATCCACAGTGCGCGTGAGTATTATATCACCACGTCCCACAATTTGATACATAAAATATTTCATGGGCTCGTTGGAGCGCACAGCTACAGCAATTTCCTGATTGACCATGGGTCTAGAGAAAGGTTTATATGAGTACATTATTCTTCGACTCCAATTACTTTCCCATGCTTACTTATCATTGAGCACCTTGGCTGTGATATAGCTCTTGCTGTGCAGTTGCTTGCGTGGCACCTTGCCCACATCGCTTATAACGCCCAGATAGTCCACGATAATGGAATGGAACTCATCGCGATCGCCCACTGGCACAGTGAACTTCATCTTGATCTCGCCTCTGCCATCCAGGGTATAAGTGGTGCGATTATACATTTCGCTGCTGCCATAGACATTTGTCAAATAAGCCGTGATCTCAGGATTGAAATCTTTCAAGGGACTGCCATCATTGCGCGCTATGCGTGCCTATAAGATATAGTTAATTTATATTATCAATGCTTATTCATTGTATTGTGATTGCTTACTGTAGCTTCAAAAGGCACTCCGGGTATATAGTAGCTGGGCAGCTTGACTGTCTCCACGCGGAAGTGATTGAGATAGAGCGTGAGCACCGTGGAATAGTTTTGTACTGAGCCCGTGGAGCGCTCCTCCACCAGCGCGTCCAATAGATATTGACGCTCATAGTCTTGCTTGAGATGCAATTCCTGCTGAATGTCAAACTCGAAGTAGGCGTTGCCATCGATGGGCACAACCTTACGGGTGATCAAATCGTTGACAAACGGCTGCAGCGAGCCAAAGAAGGTGGGATAAATGGAGAGCGTGGCCTCGCCCACAATGGGTTGACCAAAAGCGTAGCTAAAATAGAAATATGGAAACTTTTTATTTATATGTGGATGACTAGCGAATACCCTATAAGCAAATATACTATGTACACGAGATATGCTAAAAGATTTCAGCGGAAAATCGATATGTATCGATGTGGATATCGAGCTAGTTTATAGATCTAGCTTTGGTTCTTTATTGTTGTTGTATTCTATATAAATTTATTTAGTACAGGGTATACTTTGGCCTTTTATGTTGCTCCCACTTACTGCGCTTTCACTGTAGCTGCTATTTTGCCATCCTTATAGATCGCCTTTCGTGGCGTCTCAATGTCCACCACAAACTTGGGTAAAATGTGATCCAAGATTTCAAACGTTTGCTTGTGCTGCTGCTCGGCCACGTCCACAACGATGGACCAGTCGCCGAAGCGCGGATAGTCCGACAGCTGCAGCTCGTTCGAGTAGATGGCATTGGTCAGACGTATGTCCTTGTAGCTTCTGATAACATTATTGCCCGAGTCGCGGATCTCAACGTGCACGCGTCCATAGCCTCGAGCGGGCTTCAGATTCGCGTCGAGCAGCAGTATGCGATAATGCACCAGATCTCCGGGCTTGTAGATGCTCTTGTCAGTTTGCACCAGCACCGTATGCTGCTTGGCTTCGTAGTGTAGCTGTGTTTCGTTCGTAAAGATAACGCCGCTAAGGCCTTCCGCTGTCAGCCGATAGCGATCAGACTTGAGTGCGGGCAACTGTGGGAAAATGAAAGAAAACTATTTTGTTTTGACTATTCGAAGAGCTTCAGTCGCGAGCTCACCTCAAAGTGCAGCAGCTGCGTTGAGTAGGGCCTCAGCTCGACGGTCTTGAAATCTGTGTATGTGCTGCTCAGTATGCCCACCTTCACTCTGGCGGGCTCCGCTGCCTTGTGTATGCTCACAGCCACATGGTACTGGGAGTTCGGTCTCACTGTATTCGGCGCAATTATCGAATAGAGGCTGTAAAATATAAGCCAGGCTCGTTAGGATAAAGTAGAGTTGAAGTTGATTTGAGGACTTGGAAACTGAATCTAAACTTGATATCATTTTGACTATTATAATATTGGCTAAAACATGATACGAGTTCTTACATTTTTTAACTTTCAAGGACTGCAACTCAAGCAACTTATTTATTTTTATTTTTAATTAACAACCACTTAAAAGGAGGTCACATTGCGTGCTCTTTTTCCGCAATCAACAGTTGTCGAATATAAATTGAATTTAAAGGTTTTTCGACCTAGAAGTTAACTCGGTCAAATGGCCACGATCTGCGAAGACTCAAGCTGCTTGAGCTTATGTGAATAACATTTATTGATTGACCATTAAGAGGCAACAGCTAAATCTTTGCAAATGTTGACTAATATAATAATTACATTACAATAAATAAAGAAATAATAAGAAATGATTAATTAATGAACTAAATCGAACCAAATGCGTTCAGTCTTTGAACTGAACTTTGAGAGTGTAAAGATTTTTTTATGCGAAAAATCAATTAATGAGGGTTCAATATTTTTGGGAAAGAAATGACCCATATCTAAAGACCTGTTTTTGAACTTTCAATGAATGTAACTCGGACCAATCAGGTCACTTTTTCGAGAGCTAAAACTTTTGGTCTGTTAAGAATCTCAGTTATTGCTATGGCAATTCCATTTTCTTAAGCCAACATTTGACTAAAATGTAAAACATTTATTCTTATTCTTATCGATTTATTATATCCCATATTTTTTGCATACATATTTCTGCTTTCTATGATCTAACGAGACACCCAGTAACCCTCTCACTGCCTTGATGACAAATGAATAATATCTTTGCGCAGAGAAGAAACCAAATATAATTCAAGCACTTCATTCAGCAGTTGAAAGAGGCGAAGACAATGTTCCGCTAGGGTATTACAGCTTTTGTGTGTGCGGCTGACATGGTATCTGAATCTGTGGCTATTTTTCAGTTTACTATTCATTCACGCGCTTAACGGAAGAGCAGCACTTAAACAATACCGGGGTAATGTACTTTACAGCGCTGCGTCTCGAGTTCGGGTCAGAGTGTTGAGAGCGGCCGCGTTTCGGTTTGATTCGTGTCGGAAATGGCATAGAGCTCATCGGGGGCGTTGCGGCCAGCTACAATAACTATTATACATACGTATATCTATATATACTTATATTTATCGTTTTTTGTGGTTTCTCCAACGAACTTCCAATTGCTTGGCTTCATTTATTTGATGAATTTGTAATAACAAAGTTTTGTGGCCCACAATTGCAGTTGCCGGCCGAATGAGTCAAGCCTTTGAAATTTATATTAAATATATACTTTAGATGTTTTGTTTGTATGTTTGTCTTGCATATTTGTTTTTTGCTTATTTTTGGAACTGACTAACAATAAAGTCTCTAAATTATAAAAATACATTTCAAATGTTTATGCCTGAAAATGTCAAATGCCTTGTAGCGGGAATGCCCTCTACTTAGATTGGAAACAGGCATATGTTGTCGCAGTTTTCTTTGAGTTTTTTTTTTCGGTTTTCCTAGAGTCAATAATCATAAATATTTTGAAATTAGCTTGTCTTAGGGATGTCTTATCTATAAGTGTTTGAAATACTTGCATAAGTCATTAGCGCACAACTTTTAGACAAGCCTATTTTCATTAATATTTAGTATACTACTTTTTTAGTATTTAGTATTGAGTATATTCACCTTTAATACTAGTATTTATTAAATAGTATAGTATAGTTGTATTTATTTAATATACAACCATTTAGTATATTTCTTAATATATTACTGTTTAGTACGATACTACCATTTAGTACAATATATTAATTTTTAGTATACTATTGCTAACTATAATTCCTTTCAGTATACTTCTATTTAGCATACTATTATTTTATACTACTATTCAGTATGATACTAATACTTAGCTTACCAGTTTTTAAACTACCTTTTAGTATACTACTACTTTTTATACCACCATTTAGTATACTACTTATTTTATACTACCATTTAGTATACTACTATCAAGTATACAGTGTACTTATATTTAGTGTACTACTATTTAGTTTTATATAAGCAAATTAAACTCCTTTTAAGTGTACTCTTATTTAGCATTTAGCTATTCAGTAAACTCCCATTTAGTATACGACTATTTGGTGCACTACTATTTGTGCAGCCCTCGTAATATACAGATTTTCCAAATTTGTTATAATTATCATAAAACATATGCACATTGCAGAGTGTATGCCTTATTCGGTGTGCCACTTATATAATACAATTTTACAATTTTGGTGCTGAGCTCAGAGCTTGTTTTGGCTTTAAGGGAATCAAAAATGTTTTATACCCTGCACACATTGAGCATTGCAAGGGGGTAATATGTATTTGAACTGAGAGATGAAGAGAGAGATTATAAAAGATGTTAGCAAAAATATATACATATATATATGATATATTGCTTCTGTAAAGTATATACAATTATATGTGCATACATAATAAATATATTTTTAGTACATAAATTGACTACAATAAAATAAATATAAATTTTAATATTTTGTAGCATCGATTTCTTCTTCTTCGATTTTATTGATTTCTTAAGCTTATCTTTAAAGATTGTAAAACTAACTAACTATAGACAACAAACTATAAGCTGTGCGGCAAAAGTAAGAAAGTTCAATCACTCTTCATACAGGGTATCTTCGAGTCACATCCGCGCTGGCCCACAGCTTGCCTGTCCACTCATTTGTGGGGCTACAGCTGGACTCTAGATTTATTTCTACATCACTTTTTATTTAGCCGCTGCGCAAAATTCATAGAGCTGGCTAACTGTGCCGCGTTGTCGGCGTATTTTGTCTGCCTTTTTGTCTCTTTTGGCGTAGTTCACAGTTTCAAGTTGTTCTAATTTCAATTGCTGTTGACGTCGCTGCCGCTGTCGCTGCCGACGTCGTCGTTTAACCTGTTCCCACATTTTCTTTTGTGTTTATGTCACGTTTTGTTAGGCGCCAAACAGGTTCCTTCGGCTCCAAACTTAGCCCGAAATGGCAAAAACAATTTCGCTTTTTTTACTCACTTTTTTTTCATTTTTATTTTTGTTTTCGAAATGCAATTGGGTTTAAATGGAGAGGTCTCACATGATTGCATCGCGTTGGGTTTTGAGTGTGTGCTAAATGTCGGCTTCAGGCAGTGATATCAACTTAATTAACTGGCATAAACAAGCATGTATAATATATATATATGTATATTTTGTTGCCTTGAGCTGCACCCTATATATGGTCAGAGTATAAACTTGAATTATCATATGGCAGCTCGCTCGCAATTGAACTTATGCCGTATATGGCGAGTGTATCAAGAGAGTGTAGCCAGAGAGTGTATCAATTGGCAATAGCTGGAGGGCATCAACAAGAAGCCAGAAAAACAAACGCCAACATTCGGTTTAGCTACAAATCAATCCAATTTCTGAGAATCAAGACAATAATTAAAACAAACTAAGACATGTCGCAACTTGAATACAATTAAAATATTTTTATGCGAAAGTTTTATGGACAGCAGATTGTTTTTAAGATAAACGTATGGCATCATAAAAAGGACGGATTCTCACATGTGTTTGCAGTTATGTGCGAAGAATAATGAAGCTCGTTTATGTTGAGCTTGGGTTAAGATAACCCAAAGATACTTTTGTATCAGCAAACGATAAGACAAACCATTTTTCATAGATAAATTACTTTTATGTCAATATTATTCCCTGTCAACTTTATAATAACAATCACTCGATCCAATCAAATTTCTAATAATCTTTAGCCCACTTAACTTTCATTCATATATAAGCATATCATTTAAATGAAGAAATCTCATTAACTCATTAAATATTTCAAGCACGTGTTGCACACTTTGTGGCACAATAATAATGCTCGCTCTAAGAAAATGTACACTACTTCTATAGATTTGCTTTAGCAACTGGTCAGCTTGACGGGCAGTCAAGGCTAGCCATCGGAAATGAGACAGTAAATAAGCGTCTGTAAATGTGTCACCTGGCAGTAGGGTGGGTCGCATGAACTTCATCCACAGAACAAGTTAAACTATAATTGATGTCTGTAGATATTAGTCAAGTATAATATATATTACGAGGTGATCAAGCACGGGTGTGAATCCTCGCTATGGCATGCGGCAAATATGGACAACACTCAACATTGCATCACCCTAGTGCCAAGAGATGATGGCAATGCGTGCGTAGGTCGACGGATATCTCGCCAATCTCAGCTTGAGTTTATTTTATTTTTATGTCATTCAGTTTACGTGTTTGTTTTTTCTTTTTCCTGTCACGGTGCGACAGACAAGAAAGAACAGTTATTTTCGTAAGCTGAAGATTTGAAAAATGCGTGGGACTCAGTTATCTAATTTTATGGGTATATCAATTCTATTATAAGACTTATATAAATAGTCTTTGCTTAGTTTACATAGTTCGGATTAAATTTTATATATATGATATCTGCGTTACACAGCACTTGACCTTTTTTTAGCTTCCTCCTAGAGAGCAGAGTGCTTTAAGCAGGCATCATAAAGTATATTTGTTTTCGATCAACAAAAACGAATGAGTCAACATTTTAAAATAATTTAATCTAGAGTCAATATAAGCTGAATGTGATTCAAAGGGTATGCTTGTCGCACTGAATATACCCTAACTAAACTACTGTTCTTTAAAGCAGTTTAAGTGCTTATTAATGAAGAAGTAATTAAATTTTAAAAGAATGTCAAGCAAAAGCACAAGCCATGCGCACATGTGTTTAATGTTAATTTCTTTTGATTACAAGCTACTTAATTATGTGGCATGGCATGGATAATGAGTGATGCCGGCAATTCGTCTGCGTGTTTCTGGCAAATAAATTCGGGTTTGTTGCTTAAGTCTTTTGTTTTTCGACTCGCCTAAGTGGCGTGATGTCATTTTCAATGTTATTTGTGTATAATTTGTGTGCAACATATTTGTCACACTCGTTGTCAGCTAGCTATACAATATATAGTGTGGGAGTCTATATGGACAGTTGTGTGTTTGTGTGTCTCTCTGTATGTGTTAGTGTGATATTTACTAACCCCTGAGCAGCTGTCAGTGTTGAAAGTAAACAAGTTGCGAGCGCGAAAACAAAGTAAACGCGTTGCGAGCACATTTTTGCGGAATTCATATAAATTACTTAAAAACAATATTTAATTATTGCTTAATTAAGAGAACTTTTATTATTTTTTTGTTATACTATAACAGCACACATCATTCACATTCGATTTATTTTTGTTCTGCGTTTTTCGACTGCCTTTTTTCGGGTTTGATTCGTCTTTCCGTGTGGGCAGTCGACAGTTTGTGCTCTCGAGCCGCGCGTCTCGCCACAAAGCTTGATTTTGGCCAGTTGTTGTTGTTTGTTGCTTCACTTGTTTAACCAGCACCAGGCGCTCGAGATTCGCGATTGCGCCAACGGCCAAGCTCACGTTTTTTGTTGTTTTTGATTTTGTTTCTTCTTTCACTTTCGTTTCGAAGCGCTGCCACCTGTTGAGCGTTCGCGCTGTTGCCCGCTCGTAAGCTCGTTCTCAACTGATTTTTTGGCTAACGCTTACAGCTGGTATTAGCCACTTTTCAAGCTAACTGTGCAAGCTTTGACGTGGGCTACAGAGCTTGCTGCAGCTGTGGTTGTTGTCGTAGCTTAGCGTAAGCTATGGCTTGGGAAACGGCTGGAAGTTGTCTTGGCTAACAATTTGTTGTGGAGTCGAATGTTCCTACGAATGCCCGCTTTGCGTTGATAATGTAAGTTATAAATATACAATATATTTGAAATATCTGATTTGCATATATATGTATATATATATATATATATATATTGTCTAGTTAATATAGTTGATTGTCTGCTACTAAGCCATGCATAGAATTTAGTAATGGAAGATGCGCTTTAAACTTATAAATAATGTGGAAAGTTTGGTTTGCAAATAAAAACTATGATTGGAATATTGGGCTCACAAAGCCCTTCAAAATTAATAGAGTAAATCAGCATGAAACTGCTTAGAAGTTCAAGACATTTGAAAAGCGTGCCAAAAAGTAAGTACAATATGAGTATTAGCTGAATATGTGGTTTGTGTCTTTGCTAGCTGAATTGGACAATATTTTGTACTTTCAAGCTGTGACGTTGCCAGATGTTGGCATCGTTTTGTTTAGTACATCAACTGCCCGCTAGGTGCGCTGCGCCGAATTGGCAAAAATATTGCAACGAGCAACAAACCTAGAAATCTTTAAATTTAGTATGAAATGTTTACTTTTAATATTAATAGATATCTTCAAGTAATTTTATATTTCTTTTATAATTTGATGTACAGCCTGTACTTGAGGTTATTTAAATATGCTCCAAATAAATAAATGCTTTTTTATACCCTAGAAGTCGAGGGACTTCTACTATAACTTCAGTTATTGTTTTGGCTGCAAAATGTTCAAATTACTGTCAAGATCATTAAATCTTGCAAATGAATTAATTAAATGGTAATGGAACAAGCAAAAAAGGGAGAGACTTTTCGGCTTGGCAAGTCTAAATCTGTGCCCTGGCAATTGCCTGTCATTTAATTCAATTACAACAAACAGACACTTATTTTTTTCCAGTGCATTGAACACTAAATGGCAGACAGACACAGACACCCATACACACACACATAAATATACTGAAATACAATCGCGTCACATATTCTAACATCAATATTGCAATACCATTTGACATTTGTTATGGCAATGGGCGCAAAACGATGCCGACTGCAGAGCAAAATAACGGATGTTCACTGAATGCGATGATGTAGGGTGTGGGCGGGGGTGTAGGGAACTGGCCAATATGAGGTAGGCGGGGGGCGTGGCAGGACAGAGACCCCAATGTAACCGGTCAAACGGAGTGATTTTTATTGGCTTGTTGCTTTTTCGATTCACTGATAAATTGTTAATGTCACGCCACGCACACACACACCCACACTCACACACAAACACACACACACACACACATACATATGTTTGCTCGTAAAATGCAATGTTACAAATTTATTATTTATGTGACGCTAAGCTTTGTGCGCATAGAGCGAACCCCCAACTTACCATAGAGCAAAATGTAGCTAGCGAGAGACAAGTGAATATATATGTATATATGTATGTGTGTCTGTATATGTATATATGTCTCTATACATATTTTGGGTGTCTAAAAATGTTGTGCCCCATAAAATTGCATTTGATGTGTGCATCGAATATTCCCAGCCAACAACAACAACAACAACAGCAGCAGCAACACTGATAATAATAATAATGGCTTATGGGCAAGGTGTACAGTGGAACTTCAATAAATCAAACAGTATGCATGGCCATGCTAGTGCAAGTACACTGACAAAAATTTGTTTTTAGTCTTTTAGTCAAATAAATCAATTGTTATGGGAGTTCAAAAATATTTTTAAAATGGAATAAATACAAAAGCTCTAGTCGAGAGTGCACGACTAGCAGATACCCTGATCATTAGACGATGATTATACAAACTGTATAATTTATGACAACTCAACTTAGAAAGTAGTCCTAAATATTTGTTGCAGTGTATTTACTGGCAACATGTTTACTGTTAGGCGGCTGGCAATTAATGCAGCTGCCAAAACAAGCAAACGACCCTAGTGCAATTCGCACTTTAATTAATTAGACATTCATTTTCAGCAGTAACAACAACTGCAGCAGCGGCAGCAACTGGCATAGCAGCCGCCTCTGAAGCAGCAGCCTTCACCCCTACACCTACCAAGCTGGCCAACAATTTAACTATCCACCTGTCTCCCCGTCTCTCTGTCTCTCCGTCTCTCTGTCTCTCCGTCTCTCTGTCTGTTTGTCGCTTTGTAATGTGCACCGAGTTTGTCCCCTTTGGAATCACTGGCTCTGTCGACGTTGGTGGCAGCCATTATGCTTCGCAGGCGTAATAAATTAGCACAAACATGCCACTAAAATGGCACGCCCATCCCGCCCACCGGCGGCACTGACCTGCACTGCAACTGTAAAATGCTGTCAATGCAGTTCACATGCCAATGCAATTCCGTTTTCGATGCAATAGCAACAACACCTCCGGGATTTGAACTGGGATTTGCGCACAATGTGTTTAGTGCCAAACAACTCCGCATAGACCTACCTCAGCCATGATGGGCTCCCTCTCCAGCTCCAGCCCGAGCTCATCAAATGAAGAATATAAGCAACTAGATGCCTGGCCAATGCCAATGCCAATGCATAGTCAAGACACTTTGAGTGCTGCAGCTGCTGACGAAAGTCTCATGAGATGTGCGTTGAGAAAAGCCATCTCCATTTTTATTCACAAAATAATTATTGAGAAACTTCTTTAGCACAGAATGGCCAAGCAAATCCTAAGCTCATTTATCTGAGTCCATGCTGCTCTAAGAAGTAGGCTAACCTTTTCAACTCACACTTCTGAGAGCGGCTTAGATTAAATGGAATATTCAAGTAGATGTTTTTGGTTAATTTTTAGTCTAAAGATCTAGAATTAATTTAAAAAACTTACCTCAACAATTTATTTATGAATGATAGCTGCTAGTCAAAGAGTAATATTTAGTTGTAAAAATATTTCATACGTCAGGATCTTATCCTTTTGGTTTGATTTAGCCTCAAGCTTATATATTCTTTGCTGTTTGGGTTTTACAGTTGAATTACTTTGAGTTTGGTATGTAAAGGAAGAGTAGTCTAAAATCAAGTTGATTATATATATGATTATATTGATATAGTCAAACCGCAAGACCTATTCATCAGACTCGCGTGTCTATTGCAACTGTTACTCAACACATTCAAATAGTTAAGCAACATTGTTTTAGCGTGTGAATTGCTTGCAGAACTTAAACTTTAAAGGTCAGACGAAGCGTGTTGCAGCTACATTGTTGCACAGCTCTTTCAAGACTGCGTATGAAGAGAGAAAGAGAGAGAGAGAGAGAGAGACAGAGAAAGAGAAAGAGAGAGAGAAAGAAAGAGAGAGAGAGAGTGAGAGCAAGCGACTCACAGCTTTATCATCGACTTCGATTGGAGGCATGGCAGTTGGGCAGATGGAGCAGATGGGCAGATGTGGTATGTGGCATGTGCGGTACGAGTTGCCAGATAGTTTTTGCCTCCCCCTCTCTCTCTCTCTCTCTCTTTTGTTGCTTGCGCACTTTTCATCTTGGCGCTGCATACGAAATTTATGGGTTTTATTATGTGATTTATGCAATGCGCGCTGTCCGCGACGGGGCACGCAACGCGCAATGCGACGCACAGCGCGGCGTGCGGATTTTTACGCCGGAAATGTGCCCATCGACTGCGTGTTAAGTCTCACACACACACACACACGCATATAGAGACACACAGCAGTCACACATAGAGGCGGGGGTCGCGGGTGCATAAGTGTTTTTTATTATTGCCCGCCAGTTTTTATTGCGACTGGCGCGCTTCGTGTTTTACTTATTTAATTTCTCAGCTGCTATCGGCTGCTCGAGCGGCATTGTCCTTGTCACTGACAGGACACACAGGACACGCACGTGAACGCCGGACACATTGATATAGAGCTCGCGGTGCGACGTTAATGTGTCGTACCGCCCTCCGTTCCTGGGCTGCTATGCCACTCTTCCTCCCGCTTGCTCGCTCTCTCTCTCTCTCTCTTTCTCTCTCTTGCATTGCATTACACGCATTTCAGGGGCCCAATAACGGTATCTAACCGAAAACGTGCTATAAATTCCAATCAGAGTCGCCACAGTGTCGCGCATTGCGGCCCATTGTCAATCAACACGCACACACGCTCACGCACACACACACACACACACACGCACGCGCACACATACACGCACACAGCATAGCCTCAGCGTATTTACATTTCCGGTCGAGTCATGCGAGCTGCTGGCAAAGGGCACAGGTGCAAACATGTTACTCATAGAGCTGGCAAGAGTCGCGTGTCGTGACACGAAATATCAATCGCACTAAAAGCATTATACTGAATGGCATTCGTGATGCGAAAGCCATGCGTCTACTCAGCTGCTTGGCATCTGAATCGGCTTTACAGGTTCTATAAAATCGATAAATATCGTTTTTTATTTAAAATGAGTTACTTAACTCCTCGAGTGAATTTGGAGGACCCTTATGCTTTCCACTTGAGTGTAAAGCTCATTCATATACTCATTTGCTCTAGCACATTTGTTATTTAATCGATAACTATTGATTTTTAGCCAATGAATTGATCAGATAAATTCAGTTACTTAGCTTTTTGCTTAAGCTTATCATAATATTTGGTGTTTAAATTTCACATACAAATCTGATATAAGCCCTTGCTGTTTCAAAACTTTGATTTTTCGTATTCAGATAATTCGAATTGGCTTTGATTTCACTCATAGTTAAAATATATAAAGTACTCTTAAGGCTAGGCAGTTCAAGTCTAAAGAGTTTTCAGAATGGCTTCATGGAATACCTTTTGCCTACTCTTTCAAGTCAGAAGCTTATTTGTTTTATATATTATATACATAAATCAGGTATATATATTATATACATCGCATAGATCAAGTCCGTCTCTAATTGGCAGCTCTCGCATACTGCACGTTGGTTCGAATTGCACATGTTATGGCCGCTTCCGTTGCCTGTTTTTTTTTGCCTGTTTCGAAACTTCAGTTTAAAGCGTTTAAATAAAAGCAAAATTTATTGAAATTGTGCAATTATTGCAAAGCAAAGCCATAAACGACCTATGGAGCTTGACATTGCCCGAGGCCGAGTCTGTTTCACGCCTCGCTAACTTGTCGTCTGGCCTTGCCTTGGGGCTTTGCTTAAAGGGGGACAGGGTGTGTGTGTGTGTGTGTGTGAGGCCTAAAAGAAATTTCATTTTTATTGTGCTCGACACTTAACTTTATTAATTTTCCAACCAATGACGAGTGCGAGCGTGTGTGTTTAGGGGTAGGTGGGGGTAGGCGGGGCTGGTGCTGTGGCAGTTGTTGCTTTAGTAATCCATTACCGCAGGTGCCGTAAAAATGCTTAGTTTACGATATGCGATTAACGCGAAACAAGTGCGCCATAAAATTTGCCGCGTTCTGCCTTTTGTTTTGCTACGATTCCAGCACGTTTCCCATCCAAGATTCAAAGGGGCCACGGATGGGTTGTCCAGATGGGTCACCCGCTCCCCTGCCCCCTCACTAACGTTCGATTCATTTCAATAAAACGACAAATTTCGCTGTTTGTATCATCAAATGCTGGCAATACACTTCACAATATGTCTGCCTACTTTGTTCCCAGTGAATTTTAGTGCCACAAATAAGCATAAAACTCGTGTAAGAATAACAAAAGTTTATTTTACGAGAACTAAAAAACTTTAATTGTTGTCAAAGTTTTAATGAAAAGTTGACAATCGAGGCAGAGCTGTGGGCGCAGTTGGTTCACTCGTTGTTGTTGCTGTTGTCTAAGTGACCTATTTAGGCAATTAAACAATTTGGAGAGGGGCTTAGGGCTCTATGCTAGTGTAGATATTTAGTTAAGTATTTGTTAGCATAAGAACTTTCATAATAGTTTGTGATTACTTATTATTATTAGCTATAATATCAATGGCAAGAAGGCACAGTTGATGTGGTTAAAGTCTTGAATTGTTGTAGGCAATTGAGGTTAGAGTTACACGACATGATTTATTTTTATGTATCCACTAAGTAAACTGGCCTGCGTAGCCAACTCGAAAATATCTTTAGCTAGATTGTAAGACAATTCACCCAAAATTATATCGATAACTACATTTTCGACCTTGACATAAACAGGCAAAAACAGGGTAGTCCTAGTTCAGTGTGCCTTTATCATCTATTATTATTAGCTATCATTAGCTATCTGTAATCATTTATTATTTTTCTTATCAGCTTTAATTATCATTTTTTATATTCATCTCTCATCATCATCTATCATTATCATTTAACTTTTATAATCTATTACTACTCCATTTTACTCCTTTACTCCATTTTAGCGAGACTTATTGAATGCTGTTCTATCTGTGAACTAAGTTTATGCTTGATTTTGGATAAATAAATATTTAGATCATATTAAACCTTATAACTTATAAAGCTTTAGTTTCATTTAAATTTCTTACGTGAAAATATCGATATCAGACCCAAACGGGTTTATATGCAAGCCATCTGCTTTTCTAGCATTTTTTCTAAAGAATTCCAACCTGCTTACTACTAATTAAGAGCTTAATTTACTTTTCATATCGCGCAAGTGAAGACAATTTGCAGTGCAGCTGGAATTATGGAATGTAATGGCAAATCCTTGAGCCTCCTAGTAGGAATAGCCATTATGTCGCACAGCTCAACGCATACGGCGCCCTGAAATTAGGCGGGCAAATTATGCAAAAAGCATAAGTGCAAAAAGCGGACACTTAATCACTCAACTTCCTGCCGGAAAAGGCAGCAGGCAGGCACAGGGCAAGCGAGCAGGCAGAGAGGAAGACAAGCAGGAAGGCAGGCAGCAGGCACCGTCGAAAGAAATTAAAGTGAAGTATGCCCAAAACTTTGGCTGCCTTTCAAATGGCGCTGCGAACTGGAGAGGCGAGCAGATCCGGAGTCAGTGCCAAACTAGACGACGCGTCGTCGTTGCGCTTCGAAAGCACATAAATTTTAATAATTTATCCCATATTATTCCACTTAAGTCGTTTAGATTTTCATAATAAATTAATAACGACAAACGCTGCGACGTCTTTGGCGACCTTGCGGCTCTGCCTGCTGCCTATGCCTGCTGCTGGCTGGACAAACAACGACAGCCAGCAGCCAGCAGGCAGGCAACTGCCACGTGATTGGCGGCCGCATCAATTGCCAAGGCGCAAAACTTCTTAGCCCTCGCCTTGTGTGTGTGGCTGAGTGCTTTGACTGCCTATATAAGTAGAGCTGTGCACGTGTCGTGCTTGATAACGTGACACGAATATTTTGAGTTATTTGGAAGCTAATTTCTGAAGCGAAATTAGGTTTGACTTGCAATTGGAAATTGCAAATAAATATTGATATAAATTAATTATCTCTAAAGCTGTAAAACTTTTAACTGAATTGTGTCACATTTCCATGTAAGCCTAATAAATTTTTCTATGCTAAATTGTTTTCTATTTTAAAGCGAAAAGTATTTGAAAATATATTTATTTAGAGCAGGGATAAGTTGTCACAAATTCGGTTTGGAATATATTGTTATTTATTTTACAGTTGCAAAATGTGTGAAAATAAGCTAAAAATTCAGAATCAAAGCACTTTGGTTCAACCTTGCCTTGACTATGCATATTTCATAATTGAAATATATATAGTATATACTCAGAGCCAGTTCAAGATGAGAAGCACAGATCTCAGCCTTTCTTTTAATGAACATACATTTAATAAATATAAATAAATAAATAAATTAATATATATATATATATATATATATATATGCTTATTCTCATATGTAAATCATATTGCGTTCTCTCATTAACTATGCATCACGCGCTCATCTCTTACGGACAGGCACAATCTACAGCTTTGCGGCTGCCCGCTCAAACTCCATTTTCAACTGCTGCTGCTACTATTAGAGCTACTGCTGTTGCTGCTACTGATGATGATGGCGAGCGACACAATGTCGGCAGTGCCGTCGATTGGGTTAGTGTATGGCCAGGCGTTTGGTGACGCAAGGGCGTGCGTATCAGTTGGGGGTGGCAGGGCGAGCGGAGCTACAAAAAGGGGCGGGCGGTGGGCCGAACGGATGTGCGTGGTTGTTACGTGCGCGCTGCTGGGCGCTGCTTTTGTGGCTTATTTATACGCTTAATTTGCGCCACAATTTTATTTACAAATTGTTGCCAAAACGCCAAAAGTTGCGCCTTGCGGCCGGCAACTGAGATTTGCGGCATTTTCGGTTAATGTTTATGTGAGACAAAAGCGGAAATTTATTGTGTTGCACACACTGGCGAGGGGCGACGCAACTTGGGGCCAAGTAGCTGTGGCAATTTATTGGCACACACACACGGACACACGCACTCACATAAGTGAGCAAGTCGAAGCGGGCAATTGGCTAAAACGCCTCGCTGATTAGCTTTATCCTGGCTAGCACTTGCTCCCTCTCGCCGCCTCTCTCACACTCTAGCTGTCTCTGTTTGCTGCTTCAGTTAATGCAAGCTCTGTTAACAGCTCGTCAAATACAATTTGCCAAGAGCAGCACACTTAACCACAGCATCACACAGGACTCAAGGCATACGAGGCACACACACAGCTCTGGACACACTGGCCACAGGACTCGGTCAAGCAGCCGCTAGTCAGGTTGTTTATCAAATTTTGCAGTCATTGATGCTGATGCGGCAAAGCCAACAACAAAAAGACCGCAATCATGAAGCGTTTTATTATAAAATATGTGCTAGAGAGAAATACATATCTTGTCTTTCTCTTTCACTCTCTATCTCTGCGTCTCTCCCTCCCCCTCTCTTCCTCTCTCTCTCTCTCTCTGTACCTTTGCATATTTCCTGCATTTTCAACATTTATTAGCAGCAGACGAATGAGAGAAACGTTCAGCCACGTCTCGAACTTGACATGGCTTGACCAGCCCCAGTCAGCTTGGCTCGTCTGTAACAGTTTTGACATGTGGCAGCTACGGAGCACAGTGGGCTAAATACATAAAATGTTCGAAGTACATTGCATTGGATAAGTAATACAATTTTACTGCTCTGTATTAAGTTGTTAAATAACTTCATATTTTTGCTCTTAATTAAGTGCAACTTGTAGCACAGTGGGACGAATACAATTTATTTGTGATTCTATAAATAAGGTTATATAAGTAGATTAATTTGCATATCGTAAAAGAAACGTGTGTACAGTGGGTAAAACAATTATTTTCGTTGTTTAAAAAGCTTATACATTTTTTAAAAATTTATATTAAAGAATTATTATATAGCTTTATTAAATTTTAATTGATATTAATTTTTTTAAAATATTTATCATAGAAAAACTTAAATTAAATGTAAAAAAATTGAAATTTAAAGGTTAAAATGTTATTATTAATATTAAAATAATATAACTTGATATACTTAAAAATGTTTATGTCATACTTGGCTCCACTGTGCCTTGGGCATGTGTTACCTCTGCCCGTTTTTTTAGCTGAATGGAAAATTAAACATTTTCTTTTTCCCTTTGTATCGTTTCTCTTACGTATAAAGCTATCGGAGCTGTCATTATAGATTTGCCATGATCGAATGGCTCACAAGAGCTGTTGATGGCGCTGCATATGTACAAGTATATGTCTTAAGTGTGCGTGTGTGTGTGGGTGTGTGGGTGTGTGCGTGTCTATGCAGCCCTTATTGTGTGTACTTAAGTTGTGAGTCACTTAATATTGTGGCTTTGCATGTGTTTTCCACTTTTCATTACATGCTTTTCACGTGTTCATTTTCCAAACTTCAATGACTTCAGCTTCAGCTATCTCTATATCTGCATTTGCATCCGCAATTTGTGTGTGTGTGTATGTGTAGCTTTATCTTTGTGTGTTGGTATCTAGTACCATTGAATTGATTGATGTTTGATGCACTCAACCACAACGACATGCAGCTAACCGCAAGGCTGCTGCGGCTTTAGCTGCTCGGTCTCTACATTCCTTGCACTCTCACTCTTCTCCCTCTTATACGCAACCACTTCAAAGCCACCTCTTGCCCTGGCACCCGCCTGCCCAGCAGCTGTCATTGCGCATTTCTGTAGCATACTTTTTGGAGCGCCGCTGGCAGTCAAGCAAAGCCAAGGAATTCAGAAGTACTCTACGCTTGTTGTATGCGTATTTCTGCGTCAATTGCAACCACATCACAGATGAAAAAAAAAATGAAGTGTTTGAGTTGAGTTGAACGACCACAAGATACTCTGCAGCAACAACTGATGAGCTGATGTATTACATAATTGTATCCTATAAAGAGCTAAGATGAGTTAACATACATTTCTCTTCTACTGTCTACGCCTTTTCATATGTCTTTATTCTAGAATACTGTAATCTGCTACATCTTTGACTTCGGACCGATTTTTATGCAAGTTTCAAGGCTTTTATATGTCAATGAAATATGCATAGATTTGAGACTCAAGAGAAAAATAAAGATATGGTTTGACATTAAAGTATTCTTGATAGCACAACCGATATGCATTGAGTGGCTCTAGTTCTTCTACTCTGTGAAGCCATCCTGAGAAATATAGATCTTTTCGAATTGTTATTACTGTTGAGGAAACATTTATTATTCATAAGAATACCTTATTACAGACATATTATTGAGTTTGAGAAGCTAAGTCATAGTCTCTCTTGATGACTAAGATTTAAGGACTTATTACTCTTGGATAAAATACAGCTAATGCCAATAGCTGCTCAGCTTGAATATAAATGCCTGATAAATTTTCAGCATTCATACACTTTAAGAGTCGAATATACCCTACTTTTAAGCTAGTAGGCATAGAGCAGTTAAAAGTTGAAGCAGTAAAATAAATGAGAGCTCAAGCTTTTAACCATGAATTACAACGAATTCGTGTTCAGTAATCTGACCACTCATAAATTTTGTGACCGGTTTTTAACAAATAATATATATTATATATATAAGCATATATATTTATATATAGATTCACACATAATACTTTATATGTGAGAGTGTGGCATAAAATAAATGTGCCAACACGTTTTGATTTACGCCAGCTACGGAGCGATTTAACTATATTTTAATAAATTAAATATTTATTATAAAAATGCGACAATAAATAAATTGAGTAAATATTGTCACAAAAACCAAAGTGCAACAACAGCACCAGCAACAATTGCATTGACAACTAGTTCAAAGATGCCGCCGCAGTTGTGTTTATTAAAATACCCTAACTGAGGAGAGTTTCATGATTTTGTAATAAAATATGTGACATTTATTAATTTGAATTGTTTTGTATGTTATATTTATTGCATTTGGTATATTGGTTTTTTTCTGTTATTTTCTGTTATATTACTATTTTATATATTCGGTATTTAAGTTTAGTTGATATATTTGGTATATTTGGTATGTTGATACATTTAGTAAATTTGCCATAATGGTATGTTTGGTGCATTTTCTATATTTGGAATATTTTGTTTGTTTGGTATATTTATATTTTATATATTTAAGAAATCCTTGAAGCTACGATAAACTTTGCAGCAAAGCTGTTACCTGTTTTTGCATCTCAAGTTGATTAAAGCACATATACAAATTCCTATAAATTGGCAACTTGATTGAAAAAAGAGTAAATCGAAAGCGAATTTTAAAACATCTTTTTGCACTTATTAAAACCTGGCTTTTTTAATGCAAACACTTTAGTTTGTTTGCCCAACATTTTGTCACGCATAAAAATTGATTTCATTTATTGGTATTTTTTAAATACCACACCGAAGCAGATACCAGACTCATTTGCATAATCTGACGAAATGAAATACATTTATCAAATCGTATTCATTTTTTCTTTGTCGTTGCCTTATGTCAGCTGCCACGCCCACCCTGGCCCTCACTAGCCGCCTTTTCCTGAGTTAAGGAATTGTTTTCTGTTGCCTTTTTTTTTCGCTGCGGCGCGTGCAATTGCGCAAGTATTTTCGTATTTTTGCACTTCCGCTATAAATTCTGGAGTTTATGGTGCGTATCACTTAGCCCAATGTTTTACATGCAATACCCCCTTTAGTCGCCATAGCAAAGCAGGCAAAGTAAAAATATAACACCAGAAACTAACTAACCAACTGCAAAGGCACAGACGAACCTAATTTATTAGCCTTTAAAATGCAGAACTAGTTTTCTTTGCGTTTCACAACTTGCCTAACATTAGATTAATAGCTGAGGGGCTGAAGAATTTCAAAAGTTTTCGAGTTGCAATAAGAGACTTTTTTCTAGAAACTGAGAAGCTTGAATCAAGTCCAGAATTTACTTTAGCTCTTTTTTTCATCCCTAATACTATAAGCTAAGCCTCTATAAGAAGAAACGCTTTCGACGAGGATTTCCTTAAGATATCTTGGCTAAACTCTTGCCATATGCTAAATCATACTATGCATAATCTTTCTCTTACAAACTTCAAGCTTCGTCTACAAAACTTTAGTCTTCTTTTGCTAATTTGATTACCTTAATTTTGATAATTACTAAATAAATATTTTAATTTTGTATATTTTTTTTTGGTGGAAAAACTCATTTATGTTAGCTAAAAGAAGATCCACCAGGAAAGGAGTTGTGCAGGCAACTATTTGATAAGTAGAGACTAGCACAAAGAAGCTGTAAGTAGTCGTTGGGTGGGCAACAGCTGAGAAAGAGCGACAGAGTTATGCGACATGAACGAAAAACTTTCGCGACTTAAGGGTTGACATGAAGCTAAGGGAAGTTTTTGAAGCACTAACTGAAGCTGCAGCAGGAGCAGGAGCTGTAGCTGCAGCTGACTGCTGCTGCTGACTGTAACATTTTTGGTAGAAATATAAAAATCCATTTTGCTAACGTTTTGGCTTCATTTAATGAGCTTTACGCAGTTTTATAGCAGAACGAGAAAAGGAGGAGGAGGAGCAGACAGCAGGCAGGGGACTTGGGGCAGCTTATGTTGGGAGTTGTTGCATTGTCTCCATGCTTCGTGCCACAATGCTGCAGCTGACTGCTTCTTAATTCGCTGCCGCATTGCGATTCTAATTCACATGTTTGCGGTTGCTCAAGTTCTCTGCTAGCTGTGCTGTGCTGTGCTTTATGTGGCATCAGCCTGCTGCTGCGTGCTTTATCCTCAACGCGATGCCATTGTTGCCACGTTGTTGAAAGTTGCTCGTGGCGGCTGCTGCTGCTGCTGCCAGTGCTGGCAACTGCTGTTGGTCAACCTGGCTGGTCCACAATGACGCAGCGGCACATTCGCTGTAATTGTTACAGCGGTTGCACCTTGCCACTCGCCACTCCACAGAAAATAGCGCCACTCAACAGCTCTGCCGCAGGTTTGGAAACTTTTTTGCTACGGCTCTGATTTTGTCGAGTTGCTTGGCTGACTGCAATGCACCAGAGACTTTGAGACGTCGGTTGCAGGACTGCAGTGAGAGCTGCGCCAAAATAACCTCTAGCCCCTATCAGCCCTCACCTTCGGCTATCGACAAACACATGGCCCAAGAAAAGTGCACGAATTGTAATTGCGATCTTAGCAGGTGGTTAAACATTAAAGCAAGCTAATGTCTTGATTTTAAATTTAATATAATTTTCTTTACGATTCTCGGAGAATAGAATTTCAGGCATATACCCTTATCTAAATTCTGTGGTTGTTATTTCTATCTAAGGTCTACCGAAGAATTTAATTGGAAGACTCTAGAAAGGAGAAGTGAGAGAGAGAAGGAGAGAAATATCGATGAGCCAGATAGAGAGGGAAGTATAAGAGATTGAGAGGTAAAGCAAGAGAGGGAGTCGACGAGAGAGAGAGAGAGACAGATAAGTGGAGAAGAGAGCTTAGAAAAAAAATATGAAGAGAGCGTAAGGCATACATAGGAGAAAGTGAGATACAGAGAGAGAGAGGTAGAGAGAGAGAATGAGAGATAGAGATTGACAGAGACATAGAGAGGAAGAAATATAAATAGATCACAGAGGGAGAGAAAAAGTAAAGGAAAATAAATATAGAAATTGAGAGACAGTTAGAAAATAAAGAAGAAGAGGAGAAACAGATATGGAGAAAATATAAACAAAGAGAAAGCAGAAACAGAGAGAGATAGTGAAAGACAAAGAAATATTGTGGGCGAGATAGAGAGAAAGATAGAGAGATATATAAAGCTAACAAAGCAAATAGAAAGAGAGAAATATATTGATACCTATATGAAGCGAGCGAAAGAAAGAGATAAATTTAATTGTATTTCTGAAAGGATTGGCTTAGCTGCTACCTGCAACCTGCTTGAGCTGCAATTGGCAAAATTTTGTAGTTGTGAGTATTTTTCTATTCAATTTGCCATGAATAGCGAATCCATACGACCTAATGTACTCATGCTGCTACTCAAGGGGCCAGCTCACTTATTTCTACATATTTCAGCAGCAGTGAGAGCCAGATAAATATCATTATTTGGCCAGAAATGCTGCACTGCATGACAGCTGTAACAAGGTGCTTACAATTTTGCCAAATATGCCACACGAACAACCGCACTTAGTGCAGCGAGAGAGGCGAATGGGTGGTGGGGGCCAACGCTGATGGCCAACGGAAACGGGCCAGCAGGAGGGCGTCCAACCGAAAGCATTTGCACTTGAATTATATAAAAAATGAATTGGCATTCGCCGGGCAATCGGCATTTGATTTCATTTCTGTTCGAAGCACCTGCTTCAACTGGTCTGCCTGTGCCTGGGCAATCGACTTGGCCAATTGCATTTTATTTATTTACCACTCCAAAGTCGTAGCTAGGCGTCATTTTAAAGTGGTTTAAAACTGCGCCAGGCCGCGCTGCGGTTCGATTTGAATTTTGCATCAATGCAAACGGCAAACGGCAAACGGCCAACGGATCTCATAAATTGGCAACGCATTCACAAAATTCGACAATACGCAGCATCAAATATTTAAATGCCATAGCGAAACAATAAAAAATCAGAAATATATATCGAGAGAATTTGGTATCTAAAAACAACACAGGTTATTGGAGTTGAGTTCAATAGAGGGAAAGGTAGCAGAGTGGGGGAGAGATTGTTAGGTAGATAGATATAGAGATAGGTAGAGACAGTTAGGAAGAGAGACAGGGAGAGACATAGATAGAACTGGAAAGGTGTCGTGTTGAATTTACTTCATGCTATGGGCAAAGATAAGAAAAATATGAGCGAAAAGTGCTGGACAGAGTGGGCATGTTGTTTCGGATGACAAATGGTTCTTACATATACGATATACTTATGCTTAATACCCTGTTTACGTTGTAGTAAGATTATCTAAAGAGTTTACTAATGTTGTCTAACTTCTGACAGTTTCTCTGTTTACCAGCCATAATTATTAGAGAATAAAATATTATAGAATAAAAGACTGAAATTCTAGAGGGAAGGGAAAGAAAAACTGCTGTGAGTATTATATAAATATATTATATTGTTAACTAACTGTACTCCAACTCAAATTGTATTTATAAAAATACCTCTCATATAACATATATCAATCAATCATCTCAAGCATAGCATATCATTCATCTAATATACCCTTTCTCTCAGATTTTTTTAATGGTATATTAAGAAAAGCTAACAAAATGTAAACAAAATTAATGATGCTAGCCGGCGCATCCTGTTGCTGCTGCCATGGCCAAAGCTATTGCTGTTTGCGATCATTAGAAGTGACAGAGCCGCAAAGCCACGTGCTCAACCCAATGTCCGGGTCTCCTCAATCTCCTACTTGTTCCCCTCCCCAGACCTCCGTTCAGCCAGTTGACCATTTGTCGCGGCTGTGTTTTTGGGCTCAGTTCAATTTTCTGGTCATGCACATGGCAGCCGCTGCAACACCGACGATTTTGTTCATTAGGCACGCACATTCGCGGACATGCCCACACGGCCACGCCCCAATTGAACAGCCCCTCAGTGAGGCAACAGCGATTGTTCGACGAGGCCGCCAAACGGGCTGCAGGTCCTGCTGCAATCAGCAGCTTCACTGCCAGCTCTAGCTCCAGCACTGCAGCTCCAGCTTCTGTTTCCGCAATGTAATCAACGAAATCGCTGAAATCGTTCGAAATCGGCTCGCACGTTGCATTTATGGGCGTTTTGTCTAGGCCCCGCAACAACAGCAACATCATCCAGCAAGCAGTACAATGGACAAACAACGAGAATAATCGCCTGAGGCTAAAAAATCATGGCTCGGCACAGCCATTAACGGCAAATCTGGCAACGCTTTTATGAGTTATTAGCATTGCGCCCAAAGAATGCCAAGCGCAAATCAGCTGTGCCAGAGAAGGCTCCATATAGAGCGATTTCCATTGTAATAAAGTTCAACCAGTTGCAGTTGCCAGATTAGGTTAGAACTTGCTAAGAGCTAGCTGATAAAATTAGAATTGGATTTACATTTAAAATTAGTTGTTTCTGGTTTTTGTGTTATGCGAGATCATTGACTACATACGGACGAACGGACGGACCTGACTAGATCGACTCAGCTTGTTGTCCCAATCAAGAATATATGTTAGCTAGGACTTTGATCACCAGATTTGGATGTATATATAAATATATGTATATATAAATATATATATCGGTCTTTAGAAGATGAGCTAACTATTGTATAGCAGAAGAATATCTTAACTACTATGAGCAGCGTATAGAGGAAGCTTTCATATAAGACTCAAAAATTATTATAATAATATCAAATCTCTAGCTGATATAGCGCAGCTATTAAAAGGTCAGTTAGACAACAAAATATTGTAACAAAATCAGAGTATTCAATAGGTTATAAATAAATAAAACTCAAGCCCAATAATATTTGACCATCGTTGCAGCTCGCTTGCTGGATTTGTCTGGGGACACAAAAACAGTGGTCAGTCGTCAGTAATAAACTTGTAAACATTTAGCGAAAGCAATATTTCAAGCAAAATATATATATCGATTAATAATCCTCAGATCAAGTGAGACACGAGGCAGGCCAAGAGGAAAAACATTAACACCTACTGAAACGAAGACGAGCCAAGGCGTCAACAAGTAAAACTAATCTGACAGCAAAACAAATAATGGTGATTTTTATGCCATGAACCCGAGCAACAGAAAGAAGGAGAAATAGAGAGAGAGCGAGAGAGAGAGAGCTGTAAGTGGAGGGCCACTGATTCCCCCATCCTTAAGCAAGAGAGAAGACTAATGGTGATGTTATACAAAACGTAGCTAGGGTTAGGGAAAGGGTCAAGGGAGAGGCTTGTTGGGCCAGGCTATATAAATATTCGAATGGGGTTAGTAAGCCAAGCGAGCTGGGACAGGTAATGGGTTAAGGTAAGCTTAGGAGGGCGCTCTGACGACACGCTAATCAAAATGTGTTTATTTATTAAACAAAATTATAAAATCAGGTAACACACGAATCCGTTAAATCACGACCATAGGCATTGCCAATTAAGCCTTGGCTTGTTAACAATGCTTACTCTTTGGTTAACCTGACAAGCCAACCTCAAGCACAAATACACTCACACACACATACACACACACACACTCGCACGAGTGTGTTAAGTGTTGTTGAAGTTGTTTTTGCTTTCGAGGTAATTTCTGTGCACACAAAACGCAACGAAAGCTTAGCAGAATGCTGAGACCACGAGGCTAGGCAAATGAAAAAATACAAAAAAAAAACAACAATGAGATACCCTGTAAATTATATTCATGCTGGCAAATCAATTTGCATTTTTATATATGAATATAATATATATATACTTGAATATATATATAATATATAAAGTGTTTAATGTATAAATATGTGTCTAGCTATAACTAGAGTATATCGATAACAATTTGTAGGTACTTTAGTCTATTGTTGATAGTCTACTGAGAAATTCTTACATAATTTGGATTAGGGGGAAAGAGTGAATATTGCTAGAGATATCGATAAATTCTGAAAAATTCAGTTAGCTTTTAAGAGTTTTTTGTATTTTACTTATTTGTAAATATATTAAATGGTAAAAATTCTTTCTTGATTCGGGTTTTTAGCTGTAACTGATATACTCCCATTTATATATATATTAATTAACAGGGTATTCGAAATAAAAGCAGAAGCAACGGCTCGTGCGCCTATTTCTAATTTATGCACTGGCACTGGACTTGTTATGCTTAGCGCTCGCTGCCACTCAACTTGAAGAGGCGTGGCGGTTGGCAAGGGGGCAGTGGAACAACAACAACAGCAACAGCAACAGCAGCAGCGAAGGCAAACAATTAGAAAGTCTCGCATGTTGCATGCAAAGCTGGCGACTTGAGGGGCCAACTGCTTGTGGCAGTTGCAGTTGCAGGTGCAGGCGCTCAAGCGCAGCTGACGAAAACAGAAATAAAGAAAGAAAAAAGCGAACGTGAAAAAACAGCAACAAATTTGTTGCATACTTCGCGGCAACGCGCTTCAAGTGCCACAAGCCCTGGGGCAGGCAATGCAAGCGGCCTCATGACTGCGGCAAATTAACACACTACCAGGAGAGTGAGAGTGAGTGTGTGCTAGTATGTGTGTGTGTGTGGGTAGTTGGGCGCTTCTATTTCAGGCGCGCGTTTTTAATTTCTTATAAATTGGCCTCGCGTCCACATTTTCGCAAAAGGGCTGCTAAAAATCAGCTTAAATGGCATTGTTTATCGCATTAGTTGGCCATTTCAAGGGTTTACACTATAAGCCTTTGCATATAATGACTTTATAACATATATGTATATATTTCGCATACTCCTGCCCTACTTGTATATCAGTTGAGCTGAGTGATGTATTGGCATTTGGCTTGCGTATAGCAAATAAACGCATATTCAATATAATACACAAACACATCAACTTATATATAATAAACTGATAAACTGATTGCAGCCGCAGTTGAGCGGGCACATGGCAGCTGCTGTGGGCCGGTGTTCGTGGAGCTGGCTGTGGGCGTAAAGCAGCCAAGCGACACCGAAACAGTAGCGAAATTTATAACCAAAGCGGGAATTACAAAATCGCATATAAATTTATGCATACCAGAGCAGTTAACGAGTAGAGTGTATAGGAATTTTAAATACCCTATTATATGTAAAGATATTATGAGGAATTATGAAATATTTACAAGACTTTGATATGCCAAAGGAAGAAGAACGGATTAAATATTTGTAGTTGAGGACTGATGATTATTAGTTGATATAAATTGAATTTATAGCACAAATTGATTAGGCTAATTGGACGTTATTGGCACGTCATAAATATTGTGTTTTCTTCTTCTCTCTTTTAAGCTTATAGCTAAATATGCTTCGATTCGTGCGTACTTCAATCTGTACATAATATTGCCCTGCATATGAAAAGGGTATAAACAAGTTTGTGTATACGTGTGTGTGCGTGAAATAACAGAAAGAAAGACAGAGAAAGAGAGCGCGAATGAGTCGAGGGAAAAGCTCAACAAAGATGTGTCGATAAAACAGATTTCGATATCAGCAGCGACACGAACGGAGGACGACATAACGACACGCAGCGCAGCGCTTCAAATGAAGTGCGAATGTGGTGGAAGAATCACACACGCACACACACACACACACACAGATACACACTCATGTATGTGTGTGTGTTTGTGGCTGATTGCGGTTGTGATTTTCGCTGAAACTCTATTCACCCATAATTTACTCGCTTTTTAAATTTTGCCATTGGTAAAATACACAGCAACACACACGCACACACACACACTTGCACACACAATATCAATTTCAGTGAAAATGCAAATTCCAAAATTGAAAGAACTGTTTGAGAGGCGGGGCTGGGTTGAATTTGGGGAAGCAGCGCGGGGGTCGTTTGGGTGCTCAGAAGCTGTGGCGGATGGCAAACTGTTTATGGCTGCCGCCTCAACGCGCAGCGAGCAGATTGTTTCCGCAGTTGTAGACTTTTGGCAGGCGGCAGAGCACAACAAACACACACAAACACACGCACACACAACACAGTTGCACACACACAGAGCCCAATGAGTCGGAAGTAAGTGCGAGAATTCCTAGATTTTTCTTGTCTACCGCAAAACGCTAGCTACACTGTGAAAAATGTTAGTTTAGATTGAAGTTAATATCATTTTAATAAGGTTGCAGAGTCTGTAATATATATATATATATATGATACATATATTAATATATATATTGATACATAGTATATAGTATTATAGTTTGTTCAATTCATTTTGTATTGAAGCCGAAAATTGATTTTGCTGCAGTTTAATTGGCGTCTTTGTGGCTTAGGTCTTCAATTAACTTATGACTATGATAGTTTAGCTCATTTTCTTGGCTTAAGTAAAGCATAGCATTAGCTTCACTGTCAATTACTTGCTAAAGCTAAACTTTTTTCTGTGATACATTTTATGAATTCTTCTCATAATTAAATTTAAATTTCATTAAGTTCAGCTTGCATTACGCTTGACTCAAATCTCTTTGTTATATTTATTTTTATATAATTATACATTTAAATATTTTTTATATATCAATATATTTTTCCATTGAGTGCTTAACATGTTTTTCATTGCCATAAAGTTTCACAATTCATATTTGTTATATTATGACCTATGCTTGTTTCAAGAGTTTCTGTTGACATTAGGACTCGATATTAACATGCATATTAAGAGTACCAAATGTAAATATTTCATCAATATTATTTAGGCATGAGCAATGCCCTTCTCTTCAGCTCTGTTCTCCGTTTACTTTGCCGTTTCAACGACCTGGGCAGAGTTCGTTGTACTGCTCTACCTGAGTCAAAACTTGAGCTAAAGTGAGCGAGCTATAGGAGTTGAGAGGCATGTTTGAATTTAGGCATTCAAACAGATCAAATTCCTCAAATAAAATTTCAAGTGAGTTTTTAGTATTTATTTTAATTTTGTTTGCATTTATTTACTTTTTTAATTTAAATTAAATTTCCGCATTTATAAAAAAGTTTATTTTACTAAAAACAAAAAAATATTTTCTATTTTTATCAGACACATCTTTTTTTTCAGTGCAATTGTGCATCTCTTTTACACTTGGCTGTAGCTTACCCAACGTTCTCTGTCATTTTCACAGCTCGGTGTCTGCACCTCTAAAAGTATCTGCACTGCCACGCCCCAATCTGCACGCTGCCCGCTCTTGAATTCAAAGTGTTAATTTACGAAATTGCTGGAGATTTCATTGAGTTAAGAAGTTGCTCGCCAAGTTGTGAGTTTATGTGTGTTGTTGTTGTTGTTGCCTGACTGTGTCTTATGTGTGTGCCGCTTGCCTCTCAGCTCTTGCATTTATTTATGCATGTAAATGTGCACACACACACACACTCACTCACACACACGCACACACAGTCGACAAGTTTACCTTTACCTTTGGCCCTTTCGGACTTGCGCCATTTCCACTAGTTTTATTTTTAACTCGTATTTAACTCTCTCAGTGTGTGTGTGTGGGGGAATCCAGCCCCGCTTGGGCCCTGCCAGCCACGCCCACTGCATGTTTATGGTGTCTGCTGCTATCAGAGCGCTTCGATCTTGGTAAAATGGAAATTTACACGTTAACACTTTTGGCCGCTTGTAAGTGATTTGGTTTTAATTCGCTTGATGGCGTCTGTTGGCTACCAGCTGCAGCACCCCAGCCCCACACTCCCCCTCTTTCTGTCTTCCTCTGTCGCTCTCTTTTCCTGGCCTGGCCAGAAGAACCATGCCAAAACGTTTGCGGCCACACGGCAACAACAGCAACATAAACAGGCAGCAACTGCTGCTGCCTAACAGACTAGTCCTGTGGGGCTGCACTCATGTGTATGCTATAAACATGCACAGATGTGCTACACTCAGCGAAAATGCCTCTAAGTTTTATATAAATCTTAAAATCATTTAATTTCAAGACATTTAAAGCAATTTAGTAGAATACGTTGGTTTGCATGAATATTCTTACCTTTTTATTAAAAGTTCTGGAATTTGGCCTGGGAAGCTCGAGATGATTTCAACATGAGCAAAAATATTATTATATATATTAATTTAATTAAATTTTTACTCTTTCCTTCATTCATTATTTCTCTTTTCTTTTACAGTTTACTACTTTTAATATTTATTGGAATTAGCTAAAAAGTTTGAGGTGTTATTCGCGTTAAAGTTCCTCGAAGCCTTAAAACTTATTGTTGTTCATATTAACACTTACTCAGTTTGAAAACTCTACTCTAGTTTCTTCTTGTTAAGGCAAAGGGTGGGTAGATAGATAGTTACTGTTTTTCATAAGTTATAACACTTTGATAGAATAGGATTTTACAGCCGAATCAGATATCATGATACCGCAGTCCTAGTCAGCCTCTATTCTTTCAAGCCTTTTGCTGCCCAGATATATCCTCTGCTATATTTACCTTGTAGACTGAATGGTTTAGTGCGTCAATATTAGGCATGTTTTTAATACTTGCAGAAGATATATTCAATTATGATAAAAGCTATCTCTGAACATGCTGAAACTATTCCTAACATTGATTTTCCTTTCTTTTTCGAATTAATTGGCTTAAAAGCCAAAGAGTTGGTCTTGAGTAATAGAGAAGAACCAACAGTTCTTAAGTCAAAGCTTTAAGCTACAATTTTTTAAGGGAAATTTTTGCAAGTGTTTATGCATATGTGTGTTTGTGTGTTTGCCGTGTTGCAAGTTCGTAGGCGTGCCGCACAGTCTTTAGTCTATGTTAATTTTTGGTTGTGTTCATGTTTCTTGCTTTCGCTCTGCCGCGCTCTGACCAGCCGGCGGTTGTTGTTGTTGTTGCTGCTGCTGCTGCTTGCTACATGCCACATGCCACTTGCTACATGTTACTAGTTACTTGTGAGCTGTGAGCTGTCCTCGTTTATGATGCCAGCCAGTGAAATAAAAGAAATGAAATGTCTGCTGATAAAAACTCAACAGCTTGGACAGCACTTGAAGCACACAAATTCCGATTCCACGCCTGGCGATCCTCTGTCTTCCTGTCGCCTCTGGCTGCCACATGCATATGAGCTGGTTGCACATTTGAAATTCACATGAGCCACGACGTGGCAACATCTAATGCGCTGTGGCCACAGCCAAGCGGCTGGCGGCAGGCGGCATGCGGCAATCGTCCAGCCCCAAGAAAAATTTACATATTGAGCTGGCGAGCAAAAATGTGTCGAACGATAGAGCCGTGTCAAACCAACAAAATGAAGAACTAGCAACAGCAGCAGTAGCAGCAGCAGCAGTAGATAAGTCCAGTATAACCATTTGCCACGCCTACTTCACCTGCAAGGCACTGACTCACAAACCAAAGGAAATGGGCGTGGCTGTGAGCACTTGTGGGGCACTTAAGTGATCAGAATTATTACTTCTCATAAGAATTATAGGTTTTATCGATTCATTTACATATCGATATTTAATAAGCAAAAAGAAGATAACAGTTGAAAACAATCGATAGCCAAAAGTATGCATCGTTAGTCGTTTCCTTGCAAACAGTATAATAATTGTACCTAATCGATAACGAAGTAATCGATGGAAATTGCTTATAAATAACTGATAACTGAAACCGAATGATAACAATGTTATCGATTTAAAATGTAATATTTACAAGACTAAATATATTTATATATATATATATTTTTTTAATTATGATAAAATCGCAGTAATCTCAAGAGAGATTTTGAGAAAACTTGGCAGCACGTTTTGCTTAAGGCAATTTATTGAGCTCTGTTTGTCTTTCAGTCAAAGAACTGGCCGCAATATCTCCTAGTGAAACTTTTTATATGTTCGAAGAAGGTGATTTGATTTTGCTATTAGCCATGCAACGTATACGTGGAAACACGTTCGAATCTTCGAAGTATAGATATATGAAAAAAATATATCTTAAATAAGGAAGTACATATATAATATAATATATATAATCTCCAAGAAAATCAGCAAAGGATCTTTGCTTGTTATATAATATAATAATATAATGGCCGAATATCTTTATCTTTATTTTCATCTCGGTCATATAACTCTATAATAAGAAAGTTAAATATCTCATTTAGCACAAACTTTGCTCAACTGAAATCTAGATATATAATATAATACATATATAATATAATATATATAATCTCCAAGAAAATCAGCAAAGGATCTTTGCTTGTTATATAATATAATAATATAATGGCCGAATATCTTTATCTTTATTTTCATTTCGTTCATATAACTCTATAATAAGAAAGTTAAATATCTCATTTAGCACAATCTCCGCTCAACTGAAATCTAGATTTCCATGGTACAGATCTTAGAGTATTTTATCTTTAACCTGCCCTGGATAGGCTTTTACTTCTTAAGATATTTTTTCTCCTTTATTACTGTTTGGTTGAGCTGTCGCTTATCTAACGGTCTATTTGTTTGGACTGTTTTTGGCTGTTTGTTTGTTTGCTTTCGCAGTCGAAGGCGAGAATCATGCGAAATTACGTAGCCGCCGGGCCTTGGCAGACAGACAGATGGAAGGACAGCCATTCGAAACCTGCCGCTGTTGTGGGACATTTTTGGTGTTTAACTAAATCAAATCGATATCGAATTTAGTTGTCAACGCGCGTTATTTTTATTTTCTCTCGCTTCCTTTTCTTGGCGTAGTCTGTCAAATTGTAAGTGATTCCGTGTGTTGCTTGTGGATAGGGGTAGGAGTGGTGGTTGGGTTGGTGGATGGGGTGCAAGGCCAAATGGGTAGCTTTGCGGGTTCTTTGGTTTCAATTTCGCTTGAACTTTCGGTCTCCGCCACGCCCACCCGTCACAATTGAAATGTGAAACACAAGGCGAAGGCATGCGGAAAAACTTGTCTCTACTCTTCTTTTTATTTTTTTTTTGGCAGATCCTCAATGCAAGGCAGTTTGTAGGGGGGTTGCGTGTTGAGTTGTCTTTCGCCAAGCTATAAAAATATGTTTTTCTCTGCTCTTGTCCAACTGTCTGTCCATCTGTCTGTCTGTTTGTCTATCCATCTGTCTGTGCGTGTAACCGCATGGCAAAAAGCCACAGGTTATGAGTTTTTCATTAGGTTCTCATATTACAGGCAGAGAAAAGGAAATTCAAGCAGGGCTGTGAACATTATTTTTGCTGTTTAGCCCTTTGGCAACATACCAGAAAATGCAACTGAATAAAAGTTATTTTTTGAAACTCATTTAAGTACAATGAATTACATAACAAAAAACCTTTTTCATATATTACTCTAATTATAATCTATAACAAGTGGCCACAAAATTGGTTAAGCCAAATTTCTTTTATAGCCACATTAAATTAAAATCAATTCAAAGCCATTTAATTAATTTAATAGCTACTGTAAATTCTAGTTATGGAGTTTGTTGTAAACTAACATTTAGCTCCACTGTTAACTCGTTGAGCAATGTTAAATGTTAATGTGGCTGTTAGTTTCGATCTCCTTTGTGAATAAAAGTAAAAATTTGCTGATGAGTTTTCTTATATATAGGCAAGAAATAGGTAAAAAAAAAACATTCAACTCATATGTAAGTAATACAAACTATTTATTTAGATAGAAGAAACACATCTGATTCACATATATAAGAAGTACATATGTATAGCATATATATTCCCGATCAGAATGACAAGATGTCTGTATATAGCTACTTCTGGCTGTTCGCCTTTCTTCTGCCTCAAACATAATTCAAAATAAGTGTAAATTGTCACTCAAAAAGGGCTCAGCCGCTCTGCTGGAGTTGCATTTTGAGTGACTTTTGGGTATAAAAGGGCACAGCAGCGGTCGCTGACGATCAGTCAAGCTCAAGACCTGGACTAGGTCAGTCGTGCAGTTCAGTGCAAGTGGTGAATAAATTTAAGTTTTTTTTTGTTAAATAATTTAAGTTTAAATAATTTGTATTTGTTTAATAAATATTGTAATTGTTAATAAATATATTTAATGATTTTTGTTTAATAAATATGTAAACATATATATAAGTTTTTTTATCATTGTCTATTTATGTAATATATATTTCAATAATATATAAATGTATTATATATATAAATATATTTAGTATATTATATAACAATAACTTCAGCAAATGTTTGCTAAATAAACTATTTATAACAATTTGCGCTCTTTAAAAGTAGAAAAAATGTTTAAAATAAATAAAATATATATATATATATAAATATATATATATATATATATATATAAATATATATATATATTTACACCTATATATTCTCTGTACCTACATATAATGTATATTTGTACCTATACTTAATGCCCTTCAAGATTTATTTATTTATGTGGTAGAGTTGATGCGCGTTTGTTTGTATGTGGCGTCAGAATTAATGTGTGATCGGCTTTTTTTCGACAAATTTGGCGCAATTTGCTGTGAAAAGTATGTATTTATGTATGTAAGAATAAATGGCGCGTTTGAGCAAGTGCATTCTAGCTTTCGTAGTGAAGTTGCATCGAACATGTTCGATCACACAACGAACTCTGCAGCTGCGAAGTGATATATTAGTGAATGATGAATGATATTTGTCAACTTATGACGTTAAGTATAAGATGTTCGATCCAACATACTTATAGAGCATTTATATGCGCATGTATGTACATATTTTAGAAAAAAAATGTTCAGTTCGTTCAGTGCTTTTTTTCGGTTCGGTTTATGAGAGCATAATTTATGGCCTCTTTAGAACCAGTGCCATACGGCATGTGCATGCATATTATTTACAGTCGCATCAAACAAGTTCGATCGAGAAACGCACTAAACTGTCGCGCATGCACAAAAGCCTTTGATATCATTTATCAGATGATATTTAGGAGGCTTGCTGCTTTACCTAATGAGAAGTTAGATCAAACTTTGTTTTTTAAAGTTTAACTGCAGCTCAAACACACGTGTATGTGTTTGATTGTATTTATATTTATTCTAAAGTGAATTCGGCTCAGCAAACTGTGAGAATAACAACAAGCGGATACAACAAGAGACAACGAAATGCTGGGGACACAAAACTAAATAGGTATGTAAACGTGTGCAGTTGCCCAATATGTGTGGAGTTAAGCGAATGCGGGTACAGTTACTGTACTGCCATGGCTTGCCACGAAACTTTATGAGTGTGTGCATGCACATGCATGTATTTGTATTTTGCAGAGCATAAGATGTAGCTGGGGGAATTTGTTCACCATTTTGGGGACATTCTAGTTTGGAAATATTGCATTTATGTGTTCGATGGAAAATTGTTGGCGCCATTCTAAATGCGAAACGGCAATTGTTTTTGGCTGGGCACATAATTCGCGGTTGGCATTGACCACTGGGCGGATGGGCGTGACCAAATTGCGTATTGTAATTGAAATTCCTAAAACATTTTTGGGCACGTAATTTGATTATAATGTGGGTGCAAAAAAAAACTATATTTTGCTTTAGTTGAAAATACGTGGCTTAGGGATACCCCGCAATATTTATGTTGTATTATGAGTAATTCTGAATCAAAGTCCAACTGAGGGACACTTCCAAGATACCCTTTAATATGCGTGTTGTATTGTATACTCCTAGTGCCACTCAGTAAATGACTGTGGCTTATAGCCAGAAGAGGCCTTTAATGTTTTAAGGTATTTAGAAGAGGAGCAAAATAACAAAAAATGGAAACAAAAAATCCATATGTGGCTGGTGGTATACATGTGCCTCGGCTAATGGCCGTAAAAGCTGCCTCACGTTGATTGCAGCAAATACCTTTAGCGCACAAAGGAAGGTCGGAAGGGCGGAAGGGGAGAGGCAGGTAAGAGTACTGGCCGGAAAAGCATGCTGAGGAACACTTTGTGCAATTTAGCTTTTGGCCAAAGTCATTAAGTTTGATGTTAAATCCACTGTGCAGCTGGCTTGAGATACTGGCTTGGGCTGGCATGTCAACTGGCTCGCAGTCAGATTTACAGACGTTTGCCGTCTGTTTGTCCATCAGTCAAATAGTCAGTCAGTCGGATGGTCCGTCGCCTAGTCCGAGTTGGCCAAAAGCGGATGCATTACAAAGGACATCAAGTCGGGATATTGAGTTTTGTGCGCGCAACAAAGAAAAGCGCATACAAAGCCCAGCGCAAAATAAATGCTTCTTTGTTGGACTCGGGGGCCGCCGCATCAGGCCAGAAAACTGGGATTCACTGCAGCAGGAGCAGCAGCAGCGGCAGCGGCAGCGGCAAAAAAATTGAATTACATGCAAGCCAGCGGCAGTACTCCTCCATGCCCCCTTTCATCGTATCGCCCACAGTTGCGTTGCCATGTCCTCAAGTTACCGCAGGCGCAAAACTACACTGATTGCGCGTGTTGGGGGCGCGTGTGGGGCGTGGCTGCTGCGGATATGATAAAGCAGCGGCATAAAAATAAGTAGAAAAGCAACAACGCGCACCAAGCAAAAGTAAAATGCACAAGCAGCCACCGGCCTCCCTCCCACCACTTCCTTCCATACTCCCCGTTCATGTCCGCTGCTCTTCCAGCTTTTTTGTAGCTTCATAAAAAATTTCCCAAGCGGAAATGCAATTTAATTAAAAATGTCCTGCTGCTGGCTCGCGCTTGTGCTTGCTCTGCGCTGTTGCCGCTGCTGCTGCTGCTGCTGTTGCTGTTGCCGTTTCTCCTACTTTCATTTTTCCCCGTTGCTGAAGGCGCCTCTCTTGCTTTGCTCCATGCTTTGGGGCAACTACTTGGCTCACAGTTGTAGGCAAACATGATGAATCTGTTCCACAGATTTCCCGCCGGACAAAAGTGCCAACCCACTCTATATCTCTTCCCCACTCTGTCGCTCTCTTTCTTTTTCTGAATGTGCAAACCAAATCCTTTAAGATTAAAAGCTCGAGATAAACAGGCGGGCGCTAAAATGCAGCAAAATTAAATGACCAAAGAGGCCCTCTTTCTACAGCTCTCAGCTCCAGCAGCACTTGCCCCACTTCCTCACTTGCCCCACTGCCTAAGTTAACTGCATTTAAGTAAATTACCATACTCAATTAACGTTATACTTATTAAGCGCCCGCTCGAATCCAATCAGACTGTGAAAAGGCCATAGAAACGAAGTTAGCCGCAGGATACAAGGCACAGGCTTCCCTTCGTCCTGTTTCCTTGCTTTCTTTTCTAAATTTTAATCCAAATGCAAAAAGCCAAATTAGCTGCCCATTTATGGGCCAACAATGGCTGCGTTGCTTGGTATTTTTATTTATTTTTTTGTTGCTGGGCCATTGACCGAAAGAGCTGCTAAATTAAATAAAAAGAATAAGCCTATTTGCGGGTTAGACCTTTCAGAATATATAAATTGTTGACCCCAAAGGTGTAGTATATAAAAAGACTAGTTTATATAGTGTGTTTGGTATTCGGATAATATATAAAGTACAGTATTTGGATTATGCTGCGCAGAAGTCAAAGTTGATCGAGTGTGGGCTTCTGCAAAAATGTTTCTGAAAGCATTGCTTAGGAGCGCATTGAGTTACAAGGAATGCTTACTGGGATATTTGATATATTTGCAGTCAAAACTCGGTCAGGTTGGTTGAGTCACAGCTCTAATACGGGGACTGGCTGATGCTGGGGCCTCTGTATCTAAGCGCCTCAGGTTGTTTCAATGCGAATCTAGTCTCTCTATTTGCAGCCTCTGGGATTTTTTCTTCAATATTTAGCACCTTGAAATCTTCCGCGATGTTCCTCGCTTTCGAGTACCAAGAGGCCTCAGCCAATAAAACTATTTCGAAAGTCAATTTTGTAGAACTTCTGCAAAGATTCCTGTTTACATTCAATATATATATATCTGTTATTTTGTCACCTCATAGTAAGTGATTTAGAAAGCTTTAGGTATATATATCTTATATATTCTGAACTTTTAGCATACAAAGAGCTCATTGTCTTTCGTAAATAAATAAAATATTCTAATTTATGCCTGCTATATTTTTGACGGCGTGACTAATAAAAAAATGTTTTGCTCATTTATAAATTATTGAAATTGATTTTTATTTAACTATTCGACAGTTATATTTAAATACAAACAAGCATTACGCAGCCTATTAGACTCGACTGCAAACATTTGCAGCAATACAACAAATAAATAATAAATATAAATAAATTAATTAATAAATAGTTTTTAGTATTTCACCTACTGTGCTCATTAACAAATGCTTTTCTTTGTGCAATAATTCAAAATTAGTTTTGCGATTGTTAACGACACCTGTTGTTGCTGCTGCTGCCTCTTTTGTTACTTCTTTTTTGCTCTTGTTGTTTTTGTTCTTGTAAATTTGCTTGTTTACATGAGTATTTTACACGCCAAACAAATTTGCGCAATGTGTTGCATTGTTGTTGCTGCTGGAATCGATGTTGGTAGCGACAACAACAGCAACAAGAATTGTGCACAATAAAAGATGACCGCACCCACAACAGCACGTCAGCTGCTTGCGGTTGTTTTTGGGCCAAATTCGAAAACACAGAGACAGTTTATATCCTTGCGGCTCAGCTGTTGTCCTGTCTGCACGTGTCTGTGTCTGTGTGTTTGTGTGTGTGTGTGCTGTCAATTTAATTATGCCATTACTTAAGTCCAAGCGTTGACCTTCCGTTGAATGCCGCTCGTTGGATCAACTCCAACCGGTTATTTGTTTTTGCACAGTTTTCACGACTGTTAATCGAATTAGGCAGGGCGCAGGACCTTTGCTGCCGCCACGACTTGCACTTGATTCAGGCTTTAATTCAATTTTGGTAGCCATTTGCCTTTTTTTCACAGACTGTATGTGTGTGTCCCTGTGTGCACGGCCACATTGGCATATGGCGCTCATTATGCGCTGGCAAACGAGTTCTATAGAAGACTGGCTGGACTGAAAGATGCGCCATGCTCGCATTCAGAACAGCGTATCGGGCGCTTTTAACACTGCCATTCCGGCCGCAAGCGCACTTTTGTTAATTACACAAATACAACAATAACAACAACAGCAACAAGGCTTAAGCGATACAACACACCACAAGCAGAGCCACGCCCCACCACCCATCAGCGCCTGCTCGACCAACCGCCAGTCCGCCAGCTACCGCCTTTACAGCAGTTTATTGAACTTAATTGCGTGGAATAAGCCAAACGTGAAATCGAATCCTATCGAAACGTGGAGGCGCACACTGCGCAATGATAGCCCCTAGACTATTGGATATATCAACTTATATGGCTGCACTTATGCCTGTGTGTGTTTGTGTGGGCGCTTATTAAATTATCATGGGCGTGGATCTTAAGTAGAAGGAGTTAAAGTAAGATGCCTCGAATTTCATTAGCGTAACTAATTGCAAGCCATTGTGATTTGCTGTTGCTTTTGTGGCTGCTTTTGATGAACACTTTCGATAGTTACCGCTATCATAGATAGTCGCTAATCTATACATAGATAATCTTTACAAGTTGATAATTAAGTCCTAATGCCCTTTAAGGCTCATTATATAAAATTTTATTAAATGATTCGTCGACAGTGGTCAACTTAATCTAGATCGATAAACATATTCTAGTTTTAAATATATTTCACCCCCTTTTTAACGCTTTCTGCTTACGCCCATGGCAATGCCTTTTTCGCATTTTATATTATTTGCATTTAATACCAATTTTTACGTGAATTTCCTTGCTTTTGTTGATGTGGCACCTCAAATTGAATTACCACCCATCGCAATCAGCGTGATACATATGCATTAATAAATTGAATACTTTTATTTACTAACATATATGTATATATGTATATATATGCATGCTCGCACGTGTGTTGAACACCCTTTAACAGAGCCGATCACTTGCAGCGCATATTTATTCATTTGCCGTGCTCATTTTACCTTTGTGTCAATGTTCTGTTTCCGTTGCTGCTACGTGTCGCTGTTTCCCGTTATTAATGTGGCGCATTTTAACTGAACAATACGTGTTGTCAATGTCAGAGAGAGAGGGAGAATTTGGAAGAGAGAGAGAGAGAGAGACATATTCTGACTCTATAGAGAGAGAGAGAGAGAGAGAGAGATGAAGTGTATGAAGATAGATAAAGGCAAGTTGCAAGAGTGAAAGATCTATAATAGAGAGAATGCGAGTTAGAGAATGAGAGAGAAGTAGAGAAAGAAGGAAAGAGTGAAAAAGAAGAAGAGATAGCTGCAGAAAGTACGTGAGGAGAGGTAGTTATAGTAATATAGAGAGAAAGATCAAATAGACAAAAGAAAGAGAGAACGTATAGAATAAGAATAGAGAGAGACATAGAGGTAAAGTACGTGAGAGGATGAGTACAAAGAATATAGAAATCAAAGAAGAGCGTGATAAAAAAGATAGAATTATTTTACTTCTTTTCCCTTATTCATTTACTTACTTAATCTAAAAAATACTGATTTTATAGTTTAGTCATTGGTCAAAGCAAATGTACAAAATTTTAATTACTTTTATTATTTTTAAGTTTTACGCTTTATGCATATTTGGTACACATTTATATTGCATATATATATTATATAATATTTCCTCTAGATTATCACATTAAATGGATTTTGTTTGAAATAACATTTTCCATATATATATAATATTTCCTCTCAATATTTGCCATTTTATAATTTTTTTTGTTGCATTACTGAATTAAAATTTTGTGTATTTGAAAAGAGAGCTGTCAAAATTAAGTTTTTGTCTGTTAATTGCATTCAAAATGTGTACGACTCGAACTAGTGCATTATTAGAATGCAATGTGTTTTCAATGATATAAATCTATAAATTAAAAATACCTTGCTACCAAATTAATGGAGGCTTGTCAATTAGGTTGGACTATTTATTAACTGTAGAAGGGAATTGAGCACAGTGGCCGGCTGTGGCCTGTCACACAGGGCCAGCAACTAAAGACGAACGTTCATAAATGTAGCTATGGCTGCGGCCATGTAGATGACAAACTGCAAACTTGAATGTAATTTCCGTAATACGCGGCGGTGGCAATAGGACCAACGTTGCATGAATTTAATTGTCAAGCTAGGCACTGTGGAGCGAATTTACATTTTAGCTTACAGTTACTAATTGCTGCGCGAAGTGAGATGAGCAAGCACAAAGTTATGCTTATGAAGTAGTTTGTAGAAAGGGTTAGACTTATTAAATATAGCAGCTCTAGCTTGTAATATAATATGAATTAACTTATTGGCTATAAATTTAAATTTGATTGCAGGAATTAAATGAATTAGTGGACTAGTGCTTAGTTGCTTAATCGCACATTCAATTCATCTAACAGTGAACATAAGTAAATAGTTCTCTTGAGTTCCTAACCAAGACCTGACTACAACCAATTACAGAATATGTCAAGCTCTTCAGCTGCTGAAATATTGAACTACAGAAGAAAATAAACGAAAAAAAAACTGATTCAAAATTAACTGGAATTGCACTGATTTATTGCCAAAGAGTATTATTTATAGAGACAGAAAATGTGGCATTTAGCCCACAGTTGCACATTAGACAAACTGTGACACGAGACGAAGACGTTAACTGACTGTATTTGCGTGCGAGTGTATGTGTGTGTGTGTGTGTGTGTGTCAGTGTCATGTTCGTATGTTGTTGTCACTCTTGCTGCAATGTTAATCAACTTCATTACCACAAATTGCTATTAGCATATGTTAGTGTGGCGCCACAGACGTTGCAACAGCAGCAGCAGCAGCAAAAGCAGCGCAACAAAGCGAACGAGTGGGCGTGACAGGGTGAGGGGCTGGGTCGCAGCATGAAACACACAAATGCACTTGACTCTCATTGCTTTGGCTGCCTGGCTGCCTGGCAGCGTGGCAGCCTGGCTGGTAAACAAGATCAAATGATGCAATTATTGAGGACCACTCGCCGGGGCGTCTCACGTGGCGCCTCGACGGACGTTGGCAAAATCGCTGTTGGATCGAAATCGACCGCCGCGTAATATAATTAAAAAGCCATTAGCTGCCAAATAGACAGTGGGGACCAGCGAAGGCAACCTTGAAACTAAGCCGCAGCGTTTCGAGCGAGAGCAGCGAGATTGCAGATTGGAGGCTTGCTTGGCCAACTTTTTTTTATATATGTATAAATATGTATACTTCTTCTTTTTTTGCCATTAAATGCGAACCGACGGCTGCCATCGCCATAAATTATAAGTCATCGGACGAACGAACGTGTCCGGCGTCCTCGCCGGCATTAATATCCCCAACATGACGATGACTTTGAGTGAATGCTTCAAATTAAAAAGAAATTTACCATTTACCCCGACTTCATCTCACTTTTTGACCGGCGGCTGAGCCAACCCCCGAGCAAGCCTGGCGGGGGTGAGGGCTGGAGGAATAAGGCGCTCCTTCAACTGCCTTCGTACTGCGCGCGTCATCTTTAGCCATTGGCAATGACAGCACTAAAAAAAAAACAAGCTGCCAAGCAGCGGGCAGGCAACTTGGAACCGCACAACAGCACACACGGCGTATACGTAATGTATCAAAAGTTGAGCATGGGTGTGTGTGGGTATGTGTGTGGGTGTGCGCGTGTTTAGCCTCTGCTGCTGCCATTGCTGCTGATTCTGCGTTAGCCACATCATCGACGAACCAGCAATAACAACAACAACAGTTGGAAACTACAAAATGCTCGACTATCAGATACCCTCACTGGCTGTGGTATGAGTAGTTTATGTAGACAGTTTACCTGCTGCATAATGCAATAAGCAAATGCTTTACACGATTTTATCAATAGTAAAAGCTAAAAAGCTTTGAAATGACAGACTACTATTGTAGATGCTCTATAAGAGCAGTGAATGTATCTCATATATAAAATACCCAAAGTACAAAGAGAAAAACCTGGAACCCGAAATTATTCTAGTTTCGTGTGAGCTTGCTGTGCTGCGTGGTTACTGTCTTCCAGCTATGATTACCAATTATAGAAGCACATCTTTTTCAGATAATACTAAATAAAATTGTTCTTTGTCTTTAGTTTAGATGAATTTATTGAACTAGCAACAAAATGTATTAACTCTCTTTCGCAATTGTTGTTCCAAGCTCTGCTTCAGTCACTTTTACACTTCACATATATTTTGCTTCCTAAAAATTGCTGCTATATTCATATCACTTTTTGCAGCGCCCAATATACCCGAGTTTATTTATTTTTTTGTTTAGCCATTTGTGAATAGAGCATAAAATGATTACAGCCAACTAATGACGCTGTCTAAAATGATTTATCTCGTTATGGCGTCGGGCAGCCGGGCAAAGTCTTCCTGCTGTTGCTGCAACAAAAGTCAACGTGAAAAAGAGCAACTTCTACGGCCATGGTCATAATTCAAACGTGTTTATGATGTATACGGCCGATTTGGTGCGTATCCTGTACAAGTCTGCCTGTGTGAGTGTGTGTGTGTGTGAGCTACATTTCCTTTCATAGTTGCTTTTTTTCTGCTGTGCAGGACTTAAGGCAGCTTAAATTGCGATAGAAATCAACACAGATTCAAGCAGTCGGGGCTGTCGAAAGAGAACTATGATTGGAGTACGCAATGTTTTAAGGCCAGCGCCGAGCACTGCTTAAAATGATGTGCCCACTACATATATATAGACACACGCACACTGAGACAAATACAGAATTAAGTAAATACTATATGCACATGCACTGGCGCTGTTGGCCCGCCTGTTGCAAAGCGTATTGGCATGCTGACCAAATAACCAAACTACAACGCGCCATACACATATTTGTGTACCCTTTAGCTATTTGTTATATCATCATGTTGACATTGAACACTTAAAAAATTAAGTGGACTGAATTATGTATAGACTTTTGTGCTGAAACGCCTTGAAGTTAAATGCTATACGATATGAAATGGAGAAAAGAAAGGAGAAAAGAATAAACTAGATTATCGAGGAAGGTATAGATGCCATAGGAAAACAACCCAATGAAAGCTGTGACTAAGCCTAAATAATATGAAGTATCAGTTAGTTATATTATACTTATATAATGCAAGTCAAATGCTAACAGCTTACAGAGTATATAACTGGCGACAAGCATTGCCGGCTATATATACATATATATGCGTGTGTGTGTGTGTGTTGAATATGTTTATATATAAATGACGACAGAGTGCATAGATGGCATTTGAATGTGACGGTGGCTCAGGATGTCGGAGCAGGGACCTTGCCTCTGGTAGTGGCAGTAGCATCTGTTACTAATGGATAGTAGTAGAAAACAAATGGACAGCGCACAGATTCGCACACAAACAAGGCAGGCGGGGTACATATTTATATGTAAGACTGTCTGTGTGTGTGTGTGTAGGAGGTGCTTGGAATTGGAACAGCAACGTCAACAGCTCGTGCAAACATCTTTGTAGATTTTATTTCTAAATCTCATTACCAAATGGTGTCCCTCTGGGTGCCCAGCAGCACACGTGGTACGTGGAATGCTTCGTTACTATATAATATGCTATGTGTGTGTGGCTGACTGTGTTTGCATGTGTGTGCTTGTGTGTGACTTACTTACTTACCCACACTGGTACACACACGCAGCTCTATAAATGCAATAAACTGTAAGTGCGTTACGCCTCCCCCGTCAAATAGGGAAAGGGACTGTCTCTCTGCTGCTTTTCTTGCTGTTGTTTTCGGGCACAGCTCAAGTAAATTTCATCGCATTTGTGGGCGGGCCAGAGGCTGGGTCAGTTGCTGTTGCCGTCCAGCCATCATCAATTCAAGGGATATCAGCTGTGGCAAATGTTTTTATAATCGGGGCTAAAAGAAAGTTGCTCCACTACCTCATAAGCCACTTTGTTAAATGCGTGCTGCAAGTGAAGCTTTCCATTCGCTTTGGCAAATCCTTAAAGTGAAAATGTTATATCTACTATATAATTAAACTGCCACTGCAGAAATTGCTCGCAAATTTCAGTTGAGCTTCATGAAGAACAGCCAAAAACGAAAAGAAAAACAAAAAATCCGCATTTAATAGCACTTTTGCAATTTCCCTGCCAATTGAAATATTTTGCACTTTAGTGCCACATTAAATTTCATGTCGAGTTTTAGCCAGCAACAACAACAACAACAATTGCAGCAAAAGCAACAAAAAATCGCTTCAAAAAATCGCACGACAAAAACTTAATCGCTCGTGTAATGACTGCATTCGACTTTTGTAATTAGCAGACCGTCGTTCGAGAGGCGCCCCACACTGCTGCTGCTGTCGGTCCCTGCCTCTAACCCTGCAAATAAATATTAATTTTCTGGCTCTGCCGCTCCCTGGTTCCAATACAGCAGCCGCTGGCACAGAGCTCGCACTCAGCCCTGTCCCATTCGTCTGTTTGTTGCTTGCAGCACGAAATTTATGTGCAACGTACAACAAATTTTCACTTATTGCGAACAGCAGCAGCAACAACAGGGTAGTACGATGGTACGACTAGAAAATACCCTGTAGAATTCAGATCTCTAGAGACCAAACTGGAATTCAGGTTCTCAGCAAACGATGTCACTGTTGTAAGACTAACCAAATATAATAATAATAATAACAATAAATTTGGCGATTCCTATCGATTTTTATGAAATCGTGTAATGTTATCGTTCATACAAATAATGCTTTAGTTGTTAACGGTTTCTCAGTCCGACAAATGGGCAGAGTTAGATCCTAGGTTAGAATAAGTATCCAGGTTGGCGAGGTTTTTCTTAGTTATTCGCCTTAAATATTATTATTGTTAACAATTGCACAGCTAAGGTAAATCAAATCGATAATATAAAATGTCGAAGGAGCTATCGAAGAAATTAAATAAGCTGGATCTGCGAGAAAGCCATCATCTTAAACTAGGCCACAGCAGCCTTCCATTACAAGCTACAAACAGTGCCCAAAATTCTGTTTAAAATTGTTTCTCAACAATTTTCATCCGTGCAGTATTCCATCTGTCTGTTCTAGACCCTTCATTTCCAACGCTTACAGGGTATAACAGCAACAACAACAATAGCGGCAGCTGCGATGGACGAACGGAATGTGTCGTGGCTGCGCGTCCCAAACGTCCAGTCGCAAATTCTACAAATGCGGGTTTGTTGGGGCTGCCCTTGGGGGCTGTCAGAGTGGGGGATTGGACTGGGGGTGGCGTCTGCAGCTTTACAGCTGCTTGTTTGTCCCGCTGCTGCATCGGCTGCTGCGTGACAAGAGCCCGCGCGAATGCTATAAATTTTGTATTTAATTTTCAATTCGTTTTAGTTTTATTGCAACAACAAAAACCAAGAGGCGAAGTAGCAGCAGCAGAAGGCAGCAGAAGTTCAAGACTTGGCTGGCCGCTTGCCAGCAGCAAATGTGGCTGCTCTCGAGCGTGGCTGCAACATCCGTTTGGGCCAAATGGCTACTGCCAAGTGCCATCGTTTTGTAATGTTGCACGTCCAATTTGATTACAAGTGTCATCTATTTGCAAGCAGCTGCGAGCAGCGGCCCCAAAACAAAGATTTGGCGTCACCTAATGAAGTAATTTACTTTGGCCCCCCGACTCGACTCTGGCCCCTACCAGCTGCGGTATGCCGCATAAACTTAACAATTACTTAATTCGTGCACAGTTTTTTGACCCACATCAAGTGGTTCCCGGTCTGAGCAGCCCGTGAAGTGTACAAGTGACAGGTGGCATTAAGTTGGCTACGCGAACCGTTTAATTAAATGCAAAGGCGCTCATCATGGCCAGCACATGAGCTAGATTTATGGCCAGTTCCTCGCGCTAAATGATCATCTCATCAGTGAAGCTGATAGTCCAAATGTCCAAATCTGCTAACTACTAGCATCTATAGACGTCTCATTGTAGCAAAGTATCCCGAACGACTTTTCCCCTCTCTCGTCTGCTTCATTTTTCTAATCTACAACATTCCATGCTTAATTTCTACATCAATCCTTCTATGAAATGCTCTTGAGTCACAATTGCCATCCTGGTCATAATTTTCGATTTGCAAAATGTGGTGAAACCAAACGAATTGCGTGCGCTTTGGCATTAGTTAAATAGTTAAATGCATTTATCTCGTGCTGACTTTTGTGCCACGCAGCAGCAGCAGCAACAGCAAAGCCAAAAGTGAAAATTTGTGCTTTTATCACGCAAGAAGCAGCAGCAGGCGACTAAAATCCCCCAATCCGCTCATCCATGTGCTCCTAGCTTTAGCTACTTGCGCAACAGTTGGCGAAAGTTGTTGAAAAATGAAATATATATTTATATATCTTTTTTACGAAAAATGAAATGCAAGAGCAAAGAGCAAGCAAAAAAATGAAAAAAAAAACAAGTGAGAGAAATCTAAAACTTAGACTGTTAAGTACTCTACACTTAGATAAGGAGAAGGTATATATTTTTTTTAAAAAATTGTGAAACAAAACAAAAAATTAATAAATAAATAAAACTATAAAATTAAAATTTTATAAATATAAAAAATTATATAATATATAAATATAAAATTAAATATAATAAATATATTCAAAATATTCATTATAAATTTAAATACTTAAGATACGCTTAAGATTTTAGATATAATATCGCAAATAATTTAGTGTAGCATATATTTGGGGACTTATGAAATCTAAGCCATGAAGCAGTTATAGATATTCCAAAAAAATATTCCTAAAAGAAAATAATTGATTAGACAAATTAATTTTAATATAAATGAAACAAACACAGTTTCTCTTTAGCACACCATTGCAAAGAGTACAGGGTATAAGAAAATTAAGAAAGGAAATCCAAAAATGCTGTCAAGAATTTTGTGGAGGGGACAAAAACAAAATCGGAAGCGACTTCATTAAAGATGAGCGCTGCGGGGCGGGAGCACAGCATAGATCGAGCTACAGCAATAGGTGGGTGCTGGGGTGCTTGGATGGCGGGGGTAGTTTGGTCGGTTGGTTGTTGTAAAAGTTTACATGAAAGATTTAAGCAGCTTAGCGCAAGTCAAAGTCGACTCATTGGCTGCGGCGTTTCCTACTGTCGCCTTCCAGCTCCGGTCTGGCGAGGTAAAAGTTTTGTCGCTAGCTTAAAAACGCTGCAGCTGCTGGCTTCACTCGAGAAAGTACTTGAGAACATATTTGCTATCAGTTGGCGTCCAGTTGTTGCCGCCAATCCACCCCGCTCAATTCTGTTTGTCTGTTGGGCCAGACTCGAACGCTTTTGGCGCTGCTCAGCTCTGTTTGTTTGTTGCTACTTTTGGGGCAAGTTTGGCCCGGCAATTTTTCGTGCCACATCGTGTCTGGCTATCATTTTTGGGTGCTGCGTGCTGCATGCGGTTGGCAGCGCTGCCAAGTGTTGCATCCGCTTCCTGTTGATAGTCAGTGGCGTGTAAATAGAAGCTGCTTTTACTTGAATTTATTTGCGGCACATCACCAGGGACACCCTGCCTCTGCTTCTGCCGTCGGCCCGTATCGTTTGCTGTTTAACAAAGTCAAACAATTTCATGCAATTAAAACCGTTTTTCATTAAAAATGCAAATTTCAAATGCAAAACGAACTCGAGTCACGTCAAGCATCAAGAAATATATACACACACACTCACACACACACACACACTTGAGTCAGCTCTTGGTTGAGTGTTTGTTTTCATGCAACTTGGTCGGAGTTCGGTTCTGGGGCAGGTACTTAACTTGATGTCACCAAACAAAAGCACTTTGTTTTAACATGTGCCCACGACACTGTGCTGCACCCCTCCGCCACCATCTCGCACCGCCTCTCCGCTTGGCCATGCAGTGTGCTTAAAAGCCGCTTGTCTTGTAAACAATCATAAAAAATAATAAAATGCCATAAAGTTGAAAATGTACCAAAACACTGAGAACGACAGGGGAGTGCGAGGCCAACACAGCAGACAAAGGGAGTTGCTAACACTCTTCTTTTTGTTTTGTTTTTTTTTTTTTTGTATTTGTTGTAACTTCCCTAACAGAAGTACACATGCCACAACTCCAGCTGCAACTGCCGAGCTAAGACCATTGTCTCTTGACTTGCCGCTAAAGATGTTGCCTTTGTTTTGTGCTCTGTCCAAAGACAACGATAGAGAGAGAGAGAGAGAGAGAGAGAGAGAGAGAGACACACTTATGACATTTCTCCCTCTCCGAGCTGCACTTAAAATACTTGTGACGTCTGTAGCTGAGGCATTGTCAGGCTGCGCCTGGATTATTATTGCCTCCTTCATTGTTGTTGCTAATCTGCTGCAGCTCAAGACGTTACATTTGACAATTTTAAGCGGCTTTTCGGTTACATAATTCATATCGTATCAGACGGTCAAGTGGTTGCCTCTGCACATGTCGAGTGTGTGTACTTGCGAGCAACAGTTGTCCGATCATAAATCAAATATATATTTTAAAGATGTTCAAGCATGCGATGTGACTATTGATAAGATTGAGCATAAAAATATGCAAAAGTTTTTCGAATTAAAATAGTCTTTGGTTGAGGTATTAGAATAAAAAAGTTTGTTCGACTTGGAAAAGTATGTCTCTATGTGAACAAGCTCTCCATCTATAAATTTTATTTATTTATTATATTTTTAAATATTTGATTTTATGCAATGAGATGACCTTCAGAAGTTTTTAAGTAGTTGAAATACCTTTTAAACTAATTAACAAAACTTCCTTGAGTGAAGCTTTCATAATTCTATAAATACTAACATACATAACTGCAAAAACTTCTGAAGACAAAACTTTCGAAATATATTTGCCACGCCCTTGAATAATAATCAACAAGAGTGTTCTTAAGTTGTTCTCAAAATTCTCTCACTCGTTTAACGCCTACCTGTGTAGGTCTTTCGTCTGCAGCGCTTTGATTTGCTTTGCTTTAGGCTTTAACTGGCGGATTTTGTTCGTTTTTATGAAGAAATCAGGGTTCCTTTGCCTATTAAGTAGTTTTAGCTTGGTAAAAGAGCCCTCTGCACATTTTCAGCTTGTTTGTAAAGTGGCTTTTCGAACTGACTGCCAACGCCTCACAGGTGTACGCGTGTGTGTGTGTGTTTAATCTCTGGCTGACATTAAGTCTGCGAACAATGGCAGCCAAAATGTCTCCAACTCTCATGGGGCGAAGCGGAGCTGTTAGCCTGTTATGAGACGCCTCTTTACCTGCTCGAAGCATTTAGTAAAGTTTCTGCTAAAACTTAAATAAAGAGTGATGCGGGCGTAGTGGCAGAGAAGTCACAACTAAAAATCGATATAACGCTGTGAATTTAATTTTCAACTTGTCTGACATTTTGTAATTGAAAACACACACACATAGAGACTGAGAGAGAGAAAGAAAGACATTGACACTTGACACAAAACGCCCAGCAGCAAGCGGAGCCGAGTTGAGTTGAGTCGTGTGGAGGAGTCGAGCCGGCAAAAGCTGCGTATGGCGCATTACTAATACGCAGTGTGTGACAACCACAATTTGGCAGCTGCCAAAGGGTTTGGCCCCAGCGCCCCGCCGATTGCCGATTGCAGCCACTGCGAGTGAGAGTCTGGGCATAGGCGGGCGGTCGGCCGGTCGGTCGGTCGGTTGGTCGGCCCAGACCGGAAAGACTGCTGCCGCTGCACTTCACACACATTTTAGCAGCATTACACTGGCCAAAAAATTTCAGAAACCAAATATTCTATAATTTATTGACAATATATGACATGATGAAAGTTAATGAAGTTAGCTCATGCATTCACTCAGAGAAAAGTTTAGTAGACTCATGACTTAGTTTTATAATGAGTGCTGAATGAAGGCATCAAACTGAGCTCTTTCTGGACACTCCTTAAGCCCAATCATTGTCTTAGTCTAACCAAGCATAGAAAACCAAGTGAGATCTAAATATTTGAATATTATTATAAAAAATTTAATATTTACATTATATGAAATTGATAAGCTTTTTATGACATTCTAACTGAAATTGTATAATAAAAATTTCGCACTTTTAAACTCGTTAAGCGAGAATTTCCGGCTAAGACTCATTTCCACTCAGACTGCAAGCTTGACTGCAATATAACACATCTCTTATAAGCTCAATACTGGCCTTAAAGTGGCTTTTTCTCCAAGTGCAATGTCCTTACCAAAACACGCACACACACACGCACACACACACACATGAATGCCAGCACATGCACATTGAATCCACAGGCATTGTGGCTGTCTCGAAAAACCAAAAATCAAGAGGAGCTAAAGCAACAGCGTGATGTAGGGGAGACAGAGGGGGGTCTTGCAGTTGACAGAGGAAGGAAGGAAGGGCGGAAGGGAGGCAGGGAGGGGAAGGCCGCCGTTTGGCTGCTCGAGTGGCCGCAGGGCAATTGGATATAATTTCTAATTACACGCTTGGACGGACTTTTTACTGTCAGCTTAGTTTACTGATGTCTCTATATGTGTGCAGAGCGCTATATGTGCGGCCTGTGTGTGTGCGTGTGTGTATGTTTTGTGTGTGTAATTTGCTTCATGTAGTATAAGTGTAATTTGGCATTTTGATTTTTAATTGTGCGTCCACACAAGCCGCTGGCTGAGAAAAATAATTTTCTGCAGCCTTTAATTAAAGCAGATCGGACAGACATTTGAATATATATATATAGATATATGTATATTCATATGCATATAGTTTGTGAGATTTGTAATTGTCGAAATTACAAAACTACACATGAAATTTGCATATTATTATGCGATGTTGCCGTTGCCTTTGCATTTGTTGTTCGTTGCCTGGAGATGTGTAAAATACATCAAGTCGGAGGCGTTTGCAACGTTTGCAGCTCTGCCTCGGCTCTGCTGCCAGCACTTCGCTATTTTCGTACGCCATAAATTGCTGTTGCAATTGCAATTGTCGCTTGCTTTGCTCTGCTCTGCTTTGCCTGCTCTTTGCTGGCGTTGTCAACACTTGAACACGCGCCAGCGACAGTCGAAAAGGCGCAAGGAAAAAGCCAGCCCCAAAAATTATGCAACAGATTCTGGATATTTGGCGCACGAGCTGCAACAACAGCAGCAACGAGCAGCAACCAGTTTATTTTTGTGCAATTACACAATGAGATGAGCAAAGGAAATAAAAAGAAGTCTGAGTGTTGCAGTCGGGCATGACAGACTTCGTAATACTCGTTCACACAACAACAAATCGACAATTTTTTAATGTAACCGATGGCTTTACTGTTATTCTGGTAAAAATGATCGGTGTTTCACCTGTAAAGCTTGGCAGTTCTAGCTTCGAAGCTGTAAATCATAAAACTGTTTTGATTGGCGTATGTATATAGCTTTTCGGCAATCAATAAAGGAGGTCAGTCGTAATGGACTTGCTAAGTTTTGAGGCCATTGAAAAGTTTTTCCCAATCATAGGTGGCATAGGTGTAGTTAATAAAAATTCAATTAAGCTCTCCAGCTTTAGTAACGTCTCAAGAGTGGGTCAATCATTCACTCTGCTAGGCTCCTCCTGGACTTATTGGTAAAATCTTATCAGAAGAATGAATAGTGGGACGGACTTAAGTTGGTCAGGGCAGACTTGAAGATATTCTCTCATCAAGTATGAAGTACTACAGACTAACTATGATGTGTGAAGATATATAGATACAGATATATATATTTAAATTCTACCAAAAAACTTTAGTTGATGGTCTTTCATTATTTGCAAAATGTTCTTATCTCCAGCTCATACAATCTTCTAGAATTATTAAATTAAGTACTACAACTAAAAAAGACTTTATTCTCAACTTCATGCTTAAGGCTTTAACTCATTTATGTTACACCTCATTTCGATATACCCTACTTGAACACCCTTTTACAGGGTATATTATCAAGAACGTTGTTGCTGTGGCGCATTGGCGCTGACATCGCTGAGCGTCTGACGCTGCTTCAGCTTCAGCTGCGACTGTCAACTGTCAGGAATTTTTTGCTGCAGCTGCTGTTGCTGTTGTTGCTGTGGATGGTGGTTGTTGCTGCTGTTGTTGTTGCTGTTTCACGCCATTATATTCGCAATATGATTATTATGCGAATGCAAAAGTGTTGACGTTGTCACGTTTGGGCTGCCAGCCTGCCAAGTGCGAGTACGAAAATGGCATTGACACAAGTGCCACATGCAGCTACAGAAGCAACAGCAGCAGCAACAATAAGTAGCAGCAACATCAAGAATGCAACTGCAGCACAGTTGACTAATTGGCTCATTTCTTTTGGTCAAGTCCCCATATACAATGCTCTCAATGTTGTCTCTGTGTGTGTGAGTGTGTGGGTGTATGTGTATATGGACCACGCCCCCGCTTTGTGGCTAATGCCCACTGTGCCTGAAACGGTCTGGCGGGAGCATTTGATGTGACCCTCATCAAAAGCGATTTAAGTGCAAGTCCAGCAAAAGTTTTTCTCTACTCTGGGCAAATGTGCAAATAACAAATGATTTTGGATTTGCCAGCACCCACTTGTAAATAAAAGTAGACTGTGGGTGGTTGTGCCTGTGTGTGTAATTATGTGTGGCATATACCAGCATGTTTGCTTTTGTTTTTATGCCTGTCATGACCGTTGTGTGCCCTTTGGCCAAATCAAACGTAAGCCACAATTAAAACATAAAACTACGAAGCATTCAGTCAAAGTGTATACATGTGTGTGTGTGTGTGTGTGTGCATGTCCATGTATATACATCAAACATTTCTTTTTCCTTTTGGTTTTTTCTTTTTTTTTGGTATGCTGTCGTTTGTTAAAATAACAAGGGCCCATAATTAGTTCGAATTAGTTGCATCTGAGGTCTGCTTTTGGCAGCTGTGTCCAGAAGCTGTGCGCACGGGCTCTCGACATAGCTGCTACTCCACACATTTAACAAAGGCCAATTCCCTACTCTGCTGTCTAGAGTTTTTCAAGCTCGGTGCGCACTCAAACATAACCAACAGCCGCACCCACTTGGGATGTAACTCTGGCTGGGCTGGCAGTTCGAACCGCCGGCTGAGTGGCCAGCGGAGCGTTGTTGACGTTGACGTTGTCATAAATCCGCGCCCGTGCTCTCAACTGAGGCTGTCAGTAATTAGCGCGCTCACTCAGCGCCTGAACGCTCCTCAGTCTCTACTCGAGCTCCGAGCTCAGCAGCCTCAGCCCCGGATCCACAAAGCTAACGAGTCACTTGTAAGAAAGCCAGCGCATCAATGGACCAAACAGCAGCAGTGCAGTGTTGCCAACTGTTGAGGAGCACTAACAGCTAGTTTTAGGATTAGCCACAAAAAGAAACAGTCAAAAGCTTAAGCAACGGAATGTGTGATCGATAAACCTTACATTTTGGAGTATAAGCAGAAAGTTATTTATTACAGACTTGCGATTGGTGTGACAGCATTTATTGATAGCTGTTATAGTTGGTTTTTGAAATTATATCGATAACTATCGATTGTTTATTAACAAATTATAATAGTATGCTGACTTTGAGTTGTATTCCGATTGGTGGGACAGATAAATTAGGAGTTAATAAAAAATTAAAAGTGTTTTAGTTAGTTTTAAAAATAATATCGATAAATATCGATTGTTTACTAACAAAATATTAAAATTGGCTGATTAAGATTTTAAATAATCCCAGCTAATTATGATGCTCCATGGAACACCGCATGAAAAATCGATAGTTGATATTATAGTTAACTGATAACTGTACGATATACGTATATATATTCGATATATATGCCAGCCAGAAGTCAATGTCGTTAAGACTTTTCACTTTAGCTTCAAAAAAGCTCAATTGCCAGCACTAGTTAGCTGTTATCTTGACTGGCACAGACAGACATCTGCAATTAGCGAGCTGCACTCGGGCAGGCAGGCAACTAGCGAGCACATTTAGTGGCTGCTTCAGCTGCTGCTGCTGCAACAAAGTGGTTGCCATGCTAGGCGCCGTCAAAGCAGTTGATGTGGCATACTGTACCATGACACCGTTTCAGACAGCGCAAATAGCGCACGGCTATGAGTGACTGACTGAGTGACTGGCTGTCCGGCGGACTGACTGATACATTCATTTAGCTGCTCTTGTGCACGTAGCCAGAGCTTGTGGCAGCAGCGGCAGCGGCAGCGGCAGCGGCAATGGCAACAAACAAGCCGCCACTTGACTTGCCAAACCAATTGGCGCTACCGGCAACTGCAGAAGCGCTGCTTTTGCCTTTGCATGGCAAAAGTCATCACCTTTTATCGTTTTCCAGCATCGGAGCTCTCTCTACTCTTTTCCAAGCAGCAGCCATTTAGCCGCCTGCATTAGCTGTGGCTGTGGCAATATTATGACTGCAGCGGCAGTCCGAGCCGAGGGCTTTGTCGTCCTGGCAGCCAGTTGTCCTGACAGCCAAGTATATTGTAATTCATAATCCGGCGATTTAGTTGGCATAAGACACAAACGCTTTATTTCTTGTTGTGGTTGGGCTTGGGCTTAAGACCCGAATGCTACCAGCTCCAACAGCTTCAACAGCTTCAACAGCTTCAACAGCTCCAACAGTTTCAGCTGCAGCAACGTCTTCGCCTTCTTCGTCTGCGTCTTGGTCGAAAATTTTTGACACTGATTGTGTTTGTACTTGGCTTGAGTTTGAGTTTGAGGCGGTGTGGCTGGAACACGAAGCATTTTAAGCCGTTAAGCACTGAAAATATTTCCATTGGCATTGGGTGTGCCTGGGGTAAGTGGTACTTTGGCAAAAGTGGTCACAATTATGGGTTCAATGTGCCCACTTTGCTGGCTGGCTGAGCATATCATCGCCCAAGCGCTGCTTATCGGTTAGCTAAGTTGGCAGCTTAAAAACAATGAGCTGCTATTGAAAATGAGACAGTTTTGTATTGTATGTTTTTCAAATAGGTTTTTCTCTTTAATTATATGTATTTTCCACATCTTGTTCAGTTTTTTATCATATACATATTATGCACTTTTATCATTTGTTTTTTTTTTACAATTATATTTTGTTTTCGCTTAACTAAAATATACACATAACGCAAAAAACGAGTTGCGAGCCGCTCGGCTCGCTCAGAAGCCACCACAATGTTTAGGCATAGTCCATATACAGTCATACATATACATATATATAGTCGATAATCGTTATAATATATCTGTTTGGGTTTTGTTCCTTTTTTGTATTGTTTTTTCTATTATATTTACAATAATTTACATTCATATTAAGCACATAAAGTAGACAAAATGTCGTTATCGATATGTCGATAGCAGATTATCGATAACATTTGTAGTCGATTTTATTTTGGGGTCAATATATCGACATTTAGCTTTCAGATTATTAACTTTCGGTTATCAATACTGATTTTTATCGATGATCGATATTTCGATAAACTTGCTTTGATAGTTCGCTACGGCTATATTCACTGTACAGCATCTGCATCCGGCTACCGGCGTTCGCTTTCTCATTTTACTTAACATTTAGGTAGTTTAATTATTGTTCTCTCTGTCTCTACTGCTGCTGCTGCTGCTGCTGCTGCACGTCGTCTCCTTCTATTCATTCGGCTCTCTGCTTAAATTCTTTAACTTTTTGACTGTCTTTGGTCGCTGCTTTTTGGTTATTTACATGCTGATCCTGCTGCTAAATGATATACATACACATATGTATCGTAGTCCATCGTTTAAATTCTGTAGAGTTATCTAACGGCTGCAACTGGCCTGCGCGTATATAAAAATAATATTGTTTTTCTTCCTAAGCTCCACTCTGTCCTCTTTTGCATGTCGGGCTAATTAACGGTATCCACTTGATAGGGCTAGACATTCGTGACGCCCAGCTTGGCCAGATTGCCCAGCGTAATGGCATCACCTGGCTGCAGTCGTAGCGCCGCTTTATAACTAGCCGCCGCATGATTTGTGCGTCCCAGCAGATGCAAAATGGCGCCCAGATTGGTGTGAGCGTGCGCATCGTCTGGACGTAGAGCAACAGCCTGGAATTGAGAAAATATCGCACTGTTAAGCTAATTTCCTTTTTGGCTCAGTTGATGGTTTGTGCTTACCTTGCGATACCACAGCTCCGCCTCCACCTTGCGATCGAGCAAACGTAGCGAAGTAGCTGCTGCCACCACCAGAGCATAATCCGTGGGCGCCAGCTCCGCGGCACGTCGATGATAGACGGCGGACTCGTGATGTCGCGACTGCAGCGACAGGAATTCAGCTAAGAAGAAGACAATATTTAAATATTATTACACATTACTAAATGGCTAGAAAGCTTAGCTACCCACCATAATGGTGATAGACGCTGGCCTGATCCGGCGCCAGCTTCAGTGCGCGCTTGAACCACATTTCCGCCTCCGCGGCGCGACTGCTCTGCAGAGAAAGAAGGGCCGAAATGTAAGTTGGCTAAGAAAACTGGACTACAAATGTCTACATACATTTCGTGCAAGTGTTATGCCGTAGCTGAGGTGTGCCGCCACCTGATTGGGCTGTAGCTCGAGTGCAGCGCGATGATGTCGCTCCGCCTCGTCCCACTGCTGCAGGCGGCCGAAGACGTCGCCAATGCGTTGATACAGCACCTCGCGCTGCTGCACAAGTGTGGGCAGCGAGGACAGCGCCTCACGGTAGACGGCCAATGCACGCTGCAGCTTGCCCTGCTCCACGTAGAGTGCACCCAACTGCAGATACGCTGAGCTTCTGGCCTGATCGTGTGCGCTGCGATCGCGCACTGTCGCACCTTCCAGCGTGGCGCCCACCTGCAGAATTTCTATGGCCTGCTGACGCTTGCCCAGCGCAATGAATGATATGCCCAGGTTCAGATAGGCCACTGTGAATAGAGATTTGAGTAGGTCAATTACTTCGAGATGATCTCTTAAATATACAGAGACTACTAATAAGTACAATCTTTAGTTTAAATACTAAGAGCTTGTGTTACGTACTCATACGCTGAGTAGCTTAACTAGTGCGTGTAGAGTATTTGTGTAGCGTAGTTTGAAGGGTTCATAGCTCTTATTCATTTAGGCCACTCACCTGCCAGACTTGGTCGAAATTTGATGGCGCGTTGAAAACACTCAACGGCTGACTTGTAGTCCTGCTGGTTCTGATGCAAAATGCCCCTGTGAATGAATGAGATAGAGAGAGAGAGAGAGAGTGAGAAAGTGCATAAGAAATTGTGAGCAGCGAAAGCGAAAGCGAAAGCGAAAGCGATAGGAATAGCGTTGCAATTATATAATTGACACCAGCTGAACTTGTCGCGTACTTCTGCCCCAACTCGAGATCTAATTAGAGCGCCCTGCGGTTGCCAACGGCGGCCACTCGACGGCGCCCAGAACCCCGTCAAGTATCTGACAGTCAACTCCAAGTGAAAGGCGCAACGAGGGCAGTTGAGAGGAATTGGAGCAGCGTGCACTACTTAAGAATGCTCAGATTTATGTAATTAGTTGCTTGATTCTTAAAGCAGTTAATGCCAGAAGGCCAAGAATTCAGCAGCTCTGCCACATACAAAACTAAAAAAATTGTTGAATGCAACATGATTGGAGAGCACGAGGCATTGAAATGGGTCTGCGACAACAATATTAACGAGCTGCTCATACAGCAAACCAAGTCAAAAAGTTGTATTTCCGTTGACTAAGCTCAAAGTAGGTTAAATAATGTATCAAGACTGCAAATTAGCCCAGAGGCGAGCCTGAGGGATTTTTGAAAATAAATTTAGCTCTCCAACTCTCTTTGATCTCTGATATCAATCTTTATCACATGCAAACATTTCGCACAAATATATTATAATTGGCCTCAGCGACAGCTAGCGCAATGCCGCAGTACGTAACGAAATTAGAATACGGATGGCAAAGGGTATAAGAAATCAAATTATACGATTCGTTGATTTCAGGTATCGCTATTTGCTTGCGTTACACGGGATGCCATTGAGTACCTGCGTGTAGCGTTAGCATACATGCCTTTGCCTTTGCCTTCGCTGCTGGCAAATACAGGTAATAGAAAGAATTTCGTCAAATCACTTGCTGTATTTTTACAGCAGCTGCAAGCGTTAGGATGTCTCACTAGCTGAATAGATGGGTGGGTGAGTGAGTGGGAGAGAGAGGGATGCGGTTGGTCCCGGCTGGCAGTGGGTTGTGTGGCGTTCGGTAATCAGTCAAGCAAACGAATGCGAATGCCGCCAGCATTTGCTATAGATGGCTTGATCGCTGTAAATAATATAGTCTGTGCAAACAGCTGTTTATCCTTTGAGCGCGAAACAGGAAGCAGCATCTACACGCCCGCCCCCGCTCCTCAGGGGACGAACTCCTGCCGCTGACAACATTGATTTTCGATTAGAGTGGGGCAAACATGTCACGCGGTTGTTTCCTGCGTAACGTTTGTGGCGGTTGTTGGCATTGCTGTTGCTGTTCTTGTTGTTGGTTTATGTTCTTTGGACATTGAAGGGTTTCGGCGCCAAAGGCCAATACCTACGTATTCTTTGGCGCAACAGGAGCCAGCATATGACAGCAGCCATAGCAATGTGACCCGATTTTGAACCATTGACTTTTGAGTACTTTGACATTAAACAGTATAACTGGCTACACACATGTGGGGGCGGGGCTGTTGGGAGTGGTGGCTTAGCCGCCAAAATCACATGCAATAATCTGGCATGCGACAAGGCGCAACTCCGCCCGCAGCACAGCGCAAAAAACGGAGCACACAATAAACAGCGAGCATACAAAATGACGCACTGAATATTCAAAGCACAACTCCGCGTGCAGCCCTTTCGTACTCACCCACACGATGTACACCCTGTATATAAGGAATGTGTTTAAAAGGTATATAGAGAGGCAAGGCTACTTAGCTTAGATTAATTTGATAAGCAAACTGCTCTGTGTGAATCAGTTATATAGCAATATAGCTTTTTTTGATAACTATACCCTGTAGCTCTGAGGCTAATCACAGAGTATCCTGCAGTCCTGCTGATGGCTACTTAAGCTTGCTGCCTTGTTTAGTTGCTAAAACACTTGTTGTTGTTGTTGCTGGCTGTTTGTTGTCTGTTGTTTTTGTGTCGCATAGTCTTTTAGTTGTTGCTGTTGGCTTCTTTCTTTGCCGTCTCGTCGCGTCGCATCGCTGCAAAATATGCGCAATGAGTGAAAATGCAATGCGAACCGACAACAGAGAAAACAGCACGCTTACAGACTTTGTCAGACGTTGACAGACGAATGGAACGTTGCCGTGGAGTAGTGGGCGGATGCGAAGGGTATAAAAGTGACACAAACACCGAGCTATGGCTGGAGTGTGAACGCGAAGGACTTTTGTTGAGTCGAGTCGAGCACCGGGAAAAGTATGCTATGAAAAAGTGAGCAGCATGAAATGCACATAGTTTTGCACAATGCGTAAAAAAAGGGAAGCCACCTACCTACCGTCCCGCCTCTTCCCTCAGCCCGACTGCATAATACCCTTTTGGCTGCCGGAGAGCCTGCGGAACACAACAAAATGGGCTTCATTTGACAGCTTGTTTGGCATTGTACTCCATCCCGGCCAGTCACAGGCAGAGCCGGAGCCGGAGCCAGAGTCAAGCCAGCAGCTGCATTACAACTATGCCAACAGCTGCAGCAGAGCCAGACTTGAGCAGCTAAAACGTCTCCCACTAAATGCGCAGCGGAGCTGCAGGCCAGAAACAGACACAGATAATGAAAATGGCTGCCAGGAGTAACAGAAGGCAAAAAAGAGCCAAAACAGGCGGCCATTTATCCGAGCACTTGAAGCGTGCTAAAGCGATGTGTGTCGCATGTCATGCGGGACATCAGCTCATCTAATGGGAAACTTCTATGTTAATAACACTATTTGACAAAGCTTTGGTAACCAACTAGCTGACGTTAGCTAAGCCCTGCGGTCTGCTCAGGCAGTCCACACTATCGTGGACAGAGATTGGATTATAGATAGAATGGAATGGTTTGGAAGGAGTTGGATGAAATTATGAGAGCAGAGAGAGTTTAGATAGGATTGAATACTTAACAGTAGGGTATATTAAAGACTTATAAATGAACAAGTTTAGAAGGGTTTTACTTTAAATAAAACCTAAATCAGACATTAAGTGACTTCCAGCTTTAGCTCTCAAAGAAGTCTGCCCTTCAAGCTGTCATTTCAAATGTTTCCATGATAACTTTATGATATTTTAACCTGATGATATTAGGCTTTAACCTCCAAATACCTCAAAATAGTTGCGATATCACAAAGCTTTCTGAGTTCAAAGTGTGTTAGCCAGTGTACAGGACGCCCGCAATGCAGCACTCAGATTATTTATCAGGCCAGCTTACATAATGACTGAAAAGTGCTCAACTAGTCGTTATACTCACAAATTGAAGTGTACGTCCGCCATGTTGGGCCTGTAGCGTATGGCCTCCTGCAGCACCTGTTTGGCCTCCTCGTAGCGAGCCTGAGAGCTAAGCACACTGCCCAAATTGCCCAGCGCTGCAATTAGCGATTGGAATTGAGCTCAATTTAAAAGTCACTCTTGAAAAGTGTAAGGTCTCATTTACCTTTGGGCGGATTGACTGTGATGGCGCTGCGGAACAGGCTCTCCTCGTCCCGCCAGTCGGCATTGCGACGCACGGTTCGCACGCTGAACGAAACGAGCAGCATGCCAAGGCCGATGAGCAGCAGGAGACGACGTGTCCGGGAATCGCGATCCAGCAGATTGGAGACGCCGTAGCCAACGAGCAGACAGAAGCCGACGCTGGGCAGGTACAGCAGACGCTCAGCGACCACAAAGCCCACATAGAAGAAGAGATTGCTCGCAGGCAGAAAGGGGAGCGTGAGAAAGGCGCACGACATGAGCAGAATGCAAGTGTTGCGCGCTGCCACAGACATGCCGCTCAGCATGTAATCCGAGCGGGAGTTGGGGCGGGAGCGGCTGCTGCAGCAGCTGCTACTGCTGCTGCTGCTGCTGCAGTTGGAGCTGTTGCTGGCGCTGCTGCTGCTGCTGCCGCTGCTCTTGTTGCTGGCCGTGGTGCTGTTGCTGCAGCTGCTGCTGCTGCGCGAGCCGCGGAAGGCCTTGTGCAGAGCGAGGCTAACAGCGGAAGACACTAGTTGATGCGGCGCATGCGATGCATGTTGCTGCGGATGTGGATGCGTATGCGGATGTTGCTGCTGTTGCGACGCATCGCCATAAACATAGACGCCGTTGTTATTGTTGCAGTCACTGCAGGGCAGCGCCTCCTGGTGATAGGCAGCCTCAAAGGACTGGTACTTGTTGCTGTTGCTATTGTTATTGTTGTTGTTGTTGTTGTTGTTGGCCAGTCGCTTGCGCTTGGCGCGTGACTTGCGTCCCACCTTTTGTATATGATATTGTGGATAGCCGGTGCCGCTCGCCCCGCCCACATCTGCCAGTTCGCTGCTGTGCAGCAGCACCTTGCAGCCACGCCAAGCCACGCCCAGCAGCACGGTGTACAAGCAGGCGGATTGAGCATTGCGTCGATCCCAAAACGTTGTTACGCGCGGCAGCGCATCCATGCCCCAATCGAAGCTGAGCACCTGCGGCTGCAGCAGCAGCTTCAAATTCACAACGGGCAGGTGTAGAAACGTCAGCAGGCGCGTCCAAGCGGAGGCGGTGCGTGCAATAGGATTGTCGGCACTCGAGAAGGCGCTCTGCGGCCCAGGCACTACGATCAGGCGATAGTAGACGCTGCAGCAGAGCGCGCCCAGCACAAAGAACAGCGAACGCAGGCGTTGCTATGGGAGAAAGTTAAAGGTATAAATGTAGAGATATGGATTATGAATGAATAACTACAAAAAATTATATAAAGCTGGACAATTGGAACATCAATGAATAATAAAAAGAACTGCGTTCAGACTTTTGGGCTTGTCATAGATTGAGTTCTGCAAGTCTCTGAATTTGATTTAATTGTCAAGCAATTAATTAATTAATTGCTTTTCCTTTGTATAGCTGTGATAGTATTAGTATTTCGTGTTGCTCACCTTATCCACTTGTCCGCTTAGACCGCGCATCACATCGAATGCCGCACAGACAAGCAGCGCCGTTATCGCCGTTTCCTTGCAAAGCAGCGCCGCAATAGAGAATAGCAATGTGGTGGCCAGAGCCAACCACTGGCGTGGATCGGCTGATTCGCGCCAACGCATGTGCCGCAAATAGCTGAGGTACGTGAGCAGATAGCAAACGCAGGCAGCCACATCTGCACGTCCCACCACGCTAGCCACCGCCTCTGTGTGTATGGGATGGGCGGCGAAGAGGGCGCCAGTAGCTAGCACCGCCCAGAAGGAGGCGAGCAGTGTGCGTGCTACGCGCACCACCAGCGCGGTTGCTACACAGTGCAACAAATTGTTGCCCAAATGAAAGCCCCAGGGCGCAAAGCCGCCGGCCAACAGATAGTTCAAACGGAAGCTCAGCACCGTCAGCGGCCGCCAGGAGCCGTGCGAACCGCTGTCCGTCAGAGGCGTGCCCCAAAAGTCATTGCCAAAGCTGCGTTGCCAGCTCGAGCCACCAGAGACGTCCGCATTAGCCAGAACTGCGCGTCTGCAATGAAAAAGAGCAAAGCGCAAATGTTAAATATTTCACTAGATTTTAAGGCAGCAGATAGAATCATTTCTGATTGGGCTATGCTAGAATATGTACGTAGAGCTTAAATAAAAATTAGAAAGAATTTTATTAGAAAACTCAGAATATTTCTAAAAATTTAATATTCATTTGAATAATGCAAGAGAACTATAAAATCCTAAAAATAGTCAAGAGATAGTTTCGAAATTTCTCTATTGATGTTGTTCAAGAAAAAAACTTGTGTGTTGACAAATTTTTTGTGTGGCTGGCACTTGAGGACGTAGCGATTGGTATATTTTTTCGCTTTTTACTTTGAGCTCCAATGACAGACACCAGACCCCACCACACACACGCACGCAGCGTTGCCAGTGCCTGGGAGGGGCTTGGCTGTTGTCAGTGTGTCATCGGGCTACCCAAAAAGCACAACATCATTGGCTCCGGTTGTATGGGCTGCATGGGCGGGCATGGGGTTGCTCACCTGGACAGTTCTGCACGCACAGCAGGCGGACTATGTGGGATTTTGGTGAGGTATTTGTGACAGCGAAAACAGCGAGAGCCAGTGGAACGCTAGCGCTAAGAGTGGGCCGATTGGCAATGATGTTGCCATCGTCATCGTCGTTACCGTTGCGGTTCACATAAACAAATGCCACTCTAATGCCGCACAAAGTCGACTGGAGTCGCCTTCTTGTCAGCCGCAGCGTGAACCATGTACCGGAGTGCACTAGGGGCATGTATGAGCGCGTGTGTGCCTTGAAATTCGATTTTAAGTACCAGTGAAATGCCATGGCAGTAACCAAGCATGCCACATGCCATACAGCAACTTGCCCCAATTTTTACAATTTTTACTTTAGTCTTAGACATTTAAGTTTGTCACAGAAAGTGTGTTTGCCTTCAGCTTAAATATATATATTTAGTAAGTAGCAATGCTTAAGCATTGGCTAATTTGACTGCGCTTACCTGTCGTCATAGACAAAGCCCGCATTAAGGGTATTCAAATATAATACGAAAGCCAGGCCGCAGCACACGAGCGAAGTGTAGTCCATGCTGCAAATAGAGAAAGAATGAGATTAATTAGAGTTAATGTTGAGGAGAGAAAGAGGCACAGAGATAATGAGGGAGAGTGACAGACTGATTTAGTATAAGCATATTTTATTAAAGTATTATAAAGATTATGAAAGTCTTTAGAAGCATATTATATTAAAGTATTATAAAGATTATGAAAGTCTTTTTTAAAAATTAATTTTATAATTATGTAGAATATTTTTTCTGAGAAGAAAAACTTTGTTTTAATTTTTTTAAGATATTCAAAAAAATCTGTTGAAAATTTTTAGTTTTTTTTCTGATGAACAAAGCTTACAGCAGTTAAAAATTCAAAATTATCTGCATTTTTTGCGCTACTAATTTTCCTAATATTTATGAACTTTATTTTAGATTTTTCTTGTTATGCTGTCAGTCATTAAGGCAGTGCTCTAAAGTTTAATTGTTGAGCCACTCAATCATCTCAATCATCTATATAACTATAACTATTTGCTAGAACTGACTTACATTTGGTTTATTGCCAAACATGTTCAACAGCCACGCGCTCTTTTCTCTAAATAATTAAAATCATTTCAATAGCTCGTATGCCATCTAGTTTGTACTTTTTTTTATACATTTCCCCAGTTTTATTTGTTTTCTGGGTTTTCATTACTCTTGTTGTTGTTGTTGTTTTTGGCCAGCGGCCATAAGCCACGGTTGCAGCAACAAAAAAAAAAAAAACAGAAAAAGAATAAAAAGAATGAAATGAAACAAGAGTTTGTGGCAGCAGGTTTTCCTTTTATGTGAAAATGTGCAGGTAGGTTGCATTCATGATGCCTGCCTCTTGGCATTTGGACCTCAGCTGACGGCAGTTGGCTGGACCGTTGATGATGTTGCAGCAGCCATTACACATAATGAGCGCCAGCCGGGGCAACAGGATGCTGCTGCTACTGCTACTGCTGCTGCAACTGCTGTCTCTATGCACATTTGTTGCTGCGGTTGCCAACGTCAACATGTGGATGCAACCCCTTTAAGCCGCCTGCCGTGTTCGCCAACCGTTCGCTGACATTAAAAGTCGCAACAGTTGCAGTTGTTGCTATAACAGCCAGACAATAAAGGCTATCAACAACGTTATGCTTGTGCATGTCTCATGCACCCACAAGCCCTGCTCGGTCCGTGCAACGTTTGTTGCTCTTAATGTACCAAATAATGGACACATGCCGTTGCCGTCGTCGTCGTCGCCTCTGCTGCCTCATGTGCGCTCACCGGCACATTAAGCCGTTCCCCTTGAATAGCAAGCCACCCGCAAGTTGGCCGACAGTCCACACCTCTGCCGCCCTCTATTTCTGCATTTTTTTGTGCTTTTGTGTTGATGTTGGCAGATTTCTCTCCTCTTTTTATATATACCCTATATCCATTACAAATTGGCTTAACTGGGTAAGTGCAGTGCCAGCAGGTACAATTTGAATAAAGATTGCTTTGCATCATAGCCGGAAGTTAGTCGATTAGATGCAGTTAAGTTGACGAATAGGCAACGTTTCTATTGGCATTGCTGTCTAGTCAATATAAGTTCAAGTCAAGCAGAAATTCTACATGTGCACAAAGCATTCTCTAGTCGAGCATATCGTATAGTTAAGCATTTATAGGGTGTCTCATAGTCTCTCAGTTCAAGTTTGGTTTTGTTTCAGCATTTGCGGTTAATTATTTTTGTTGGTCCTGGCTAAGCCCGCGAGCTGCTAACTCCCGACCCGAGTGAATTGCGACCTAAAAATCAATGGGATGAAATGAGTCCATGCTCCGTGTCGAGGCCAGTTGACTGTTTGGTCCAGTGTGCGTGGCCCGTTGAACAATATTATCTATTTGTGTGTGTGTGTGTGTGACAGTGCGGCATACTTTTGGTGGGCAGAGACATGTATGTAATAAGCAGTTGGATTAGATTCTGGCTCGTTGCCCCAGCGCCTGGCTGCTTAGAGGGGCTTAGTTAGTGCGCTGGCAAAGTCCTGTTGGCAAGAGATTTCGCATTATGCACGAGGGACCCAAGCGGCTTATGTGCAAATTAGCAGCATTCAATATAGCCAACACTCGCCAACTACGCCAAGGAGCTGCCAGGACATGGGAATGGGCATGGGCAGGAGCCGAAACAAAAATGCGAGTAACACACAAAAATTGCTTTGCTAATGAGCCATAATGATGAGCTTTGCTTTTGCCAGCGCCTTCGGCTGTGTCAGCAAAGCTGCTAAAGAAGCGGCAGCCGCACCGCCAAATGGCAGTAGTAAATGAAGAAGAAGAAGACCAGCTCTGTCCCAATCCTCATCGGGCAGAACAACTTGTTTGCAATGGGCTTTGTGTGCGGCTGATTGATTCGCTTCCAAGCCATTGCCTGAACTGCTTAACATACTCATCAGCCCAATCATCATTATCATCATCATTATGATGCCTATCATCATCATCATCATCGTCATAAGCTTGGCTGTCAACACATTTAAAAAGCCGCTCGCCTCGCAATTATCTAAATATAATTGGCCAGCAGCTCAGCTCATCAAATGAACTTCTTTATATCGTGCACCAAGCAACTGAACTTTGAACGTTGTTTGCCTGGCTCCGAGCTGCTGTGAACTGCTGTAGTCATGTGAGCAGGAGCGTAGGTGGAATGTGTTTGGCATAGATGATGCGATTAGACAGGAGAGAAGCTAAGACTGTGTAGAACTTATAGGGCTGCAAAGGCTTCTAATGCTTGGCGTACACCTCTTCAGGTATCTTCAGTGTTTCCTTTAGATAATTGTTCTATTCTTAACTTATTTTTTAATGTTAACTTGAAAAGTGAGATTTTAATTCCCCAAATGCTCAAACCCTCAGCGTACGCCTCTGCTCGCGCATCATGTGTTACAACTTAATTCTTGACACACACACACCCACTCGCTCTTCAGGACATGTTGAGCCTATCGCTGTGCCTATCCAGCCCAGTTGCCACGTTTTCTCTCAGGGCAGAGGGGGGACAGGGGGATGCCCGCTCGCTGCGTAGCTTGGGCCATTTAATCGCTCCGGCCATAAATCATGTTTTATTTTTGCAATTAGCGCTGCCACACAATAAATTACTGGCTTTTCATTGTCTCGAGCTGCTGCTGGGCGAGCGCGCGCGTGTGCCACGGCCACGATACGTGAACTTCAGTGCCTCGCCACACAAAATGTTGGCCAAGACGCCGTGCTTCGGTTGCTGCTGTTTGCCCATTTGAATGCCTAACGCTTATTGTTGATGAAATTTGCGCGTTTTGTCTTAGTGGGTCGCACTTTAAAGAGTGTTTACACAACTTGCCACAAAATGCTTGTAATGGCTGCCAGTGCCCATTTGCTATACCCTGTAGCTTTCGAGAGAAATGACGAATTGGTGCATATTCTTTCGTAGACAAAAGACAGTGCTTTAGATCTATATATTGGATGGCTTTAAATGCTGAAGCAGCTATGCCTCATCTCTATCCGCTTCACCTGAAGCCTATCATACCTTGCACGTCTTAGAATTGCATAATTTGATTTATAATTTGTAAGTCTTGGCCACTTGAGGCCAACTACACAGTATCTCTCCGTCAGATACTGGCGACTTGCGTTTGTTTTTATTGCTCCTGTCCTGCTGCTTGGGCCTGTGACCTAGTAACTGCTTTTGTCCCTAATGGTTTTTCTGTGCTCTCTCCGCGACCCCCGGCCCCCTCCCCACCTGCTTTCCAGTTGTGCTTTTGACATTTTCGCGATGTTTCCGTTTCCGGTGGCAAGGTGTGTGTATGTTCGCCAGTTCATGTTGTTGCCTTATGTCACAAAAACTTGAACCGAAGGTCGCAGGCGTCGTCTCGATTTGCAACGGATTCGCATTTCAGTTTGCGCCACCACGCCCCACACTGATACACTGACTGGCTTGCTTTTCATCAAGCAGCAAATGAGCCAACTTATAAAAGGGCTTGCATTTGCTGTGCCACAATTAGCCAGCTGTGTGTGTGTGTGTGTGTGTTCAGTGACTTTGGGGGGTATTAAAATTCAAAATTAATTGCTTGGCGCGCCAAACACAGCAGCAGCAGCAGCAGCAGCAGCAGCAACAGCAGCGGCAACAGCGGGCGCCAAAAACATGCCAAAAAGTGGGCGGCTGGGCGTGGCAAGCACCAGCACACAGCAAAAAATAAAATCTATGGAAATTAGAAAGTGGCGTCGCACTCGAGAGACTAATAGACGTGAAATTTAAGCGCATTGAATTAATTTCAATGGAAGCACAAGCAAACACACACACATAAGGACTAGGTATACACACTCTATATATTATATATATATATGTATGTGCAATGAAGTCATTTCTCTCCGCAGGGAACTATAATTTTTGGGGGCGCTTGCTTTTGCTTGCCCTCTATGTATATGCTGACAAAACTATAATTAATAGGCGTTTTTATTTCACTTTGCCTGATTATGCAGACTATTAATTATATGGTGTTAGCCAGTCTCTGTGTGTGTGTTGGCTCAAAAGGGGTTAATTGTCGCCCTCAAATAGTTACATCGTTCTGTCCACCTATGTCTGTAGTAAGTTCCCATTGCCACGTCCATGGCCCACGTTATGCAGTCTTTCATATTATGAGGGGGCCGCTCCATAACCAATAATTTGCCACCCAAATTGCTGACGAATAAAGTCAAATATAGTTTTGGGCTAGGCGCCTTTTTGCCCGAAAGCGAAAGTCCATTATTATGCGCCAAAATAAAAGGAAAAGTGTGCAACACTTTTGCCAACACATATAGATTTAGACGTGGCTAAAGCGGAACTAAGCAAGGGAGGTGAAAAATGAGCATTATCGCAGTAAGTTGCGGCTGTTGTGTTGCTTTAATACCCTTTAAGATATAGCTAGCTCAGCTTAAATAATCAAAATGGCAAAAGATTTTATTAATTCAAATATAATTCAGTATAGATTAGAATGTTTTAGATTCAATTTAAATGCACACGTTTAAAAGGTTAATGCATTTGATCTATGACAGCTAAATCACAAAGCACTTCAATGCAGCCCATTTTGATACATAGACAACTCAGTCGAGCTATCACCTTCGCCACATGCTCATTTCTTACAGGTATATTGACACAGTAATGAAAGCTAATATTCTGAATATTATAAAAATAATTTAAATAAATTGTCAGTCAATGAGCTTTCTGTCTTCTGCAATGCAGCGCAGACCCTTTGAAGAGTATCAAAATACGCAGAGTCGGACATCAAAATAATGAACGGAAAGGCAGGCATTTTGTCTGAGAGTATGTGTGTGTGTGTGTGTGTGTGTTAAGTTGTGTGAGTACCGTAAAAATGCCGAAAACGTTTTAAAAATGAAACGATTACACCATTGCGGCTTTCAAACGACCAAGTTATGATAATGTTTGGCCAACTAAACTCGTTTAGCTTGCCAAATACGAAGCCCACAAAAAGAAGTGAGTCGGCCAGTGAGTGTGCCAGCGTGTGCATGTGGGTGTACAGCTGTGCAAGGTAAGCCTAACGGCAAGTGCGCAACACATGCAAACATGGGCCAACGACTACACACAATAGCCAATGGCCCACTGGGCGTATTGTGAGCTTTGGACTTAGCACTGCGACGCAGTGCGGAGGGGCCGTAGATGGGCGTGGCAGTCAGTTAGTCCGGCTTCTCTGGTGGTCTCACTGTGACTCGAATGCTGTTGCACTCGTAACAATATTTTTGGGTATTTAAAAACCCAAAAGCGTTCCATGTGTGTGTGTGTCTTGACTGTACGAATGTTTATGGCCTCTGCACAGACTTTGGCAGTTTTATGCTAATCACAAAAAGGCAGCAACGCCCATGCATGAAACGATTGGGGTGCGGGTGATTGTGGGCGTGGCATGTGGGAAGAGTGAGAAGGGAGGCGACAGCAACCACTCGAGGCAAACTTTTCATATTTGGCGCAGCAGTCGAAACTTTTCGTTTCGTTCTGGGATATTCAGCACTTATTTTGCCGATTTTCCGAGTTGGGTTTTTGTAACTCGTTCAACATTTTGCCCAACTATTCGTGCAATGGTTCGCCCTGCCACCCTCCCGCCCGTCCGCTCTGCAGTCTATAGACGAGCGGCTTTCAGCAAAGTTATGAAAGTCGACTTCCGCTTTAGCCTTTTAGTCAGTCGCAGTTGTTCTCTAGCAATGAATTCCAATTGATGTTTCACATAGGCATGTACATTTTAATGAAAATGAAGGACAATCGATAAGCGAGCTGGGAAATGTTGTTTGATTACTTTGCTTTGATTGATATGAGCAAGAGTATGTTTTATTTACGCTTTAGGAAACTGAAAAATTGGATGAGTCTTGAATAATTTAGGATAAAACTATAACAATTTTGAGTGCTCAAATTGATATTAAAATAGTTAAAACAAGCTCTTAGCTACATGTGCAAAATATGATATATTTCACAGTAAACACATTTGTATAAGAAATCTTGGATTACTTAGATTTTCCTCAAACATGTTTTGCCAGGCATAAAGCTTGTTTTTAAAAAATGGTAGACATTATTTGAATGTTGCCAATCTTTTTTCAATGCCAAACAATTGACTCAATTGCGCAACAATTATCCGCAAATCAATTATTCTTTGCTTTACAGATATCACATTTCCTACTAAAACCTTTTCCATTTTACTTCTAACATCTCCGCTGTTGAATAATTGATGTATTTTAACACACATAAGCACCGGCGCACACACACACACATCTACAAGTATCCGTGCCTCACACTAAGCGACGCGCATAAATAATAATTAGGTAATAATTAGCATCTGTCTATTAACAGAGTTCGATATGCCTTTAAGTGGCAGACGCAATTATCAAAATATTCAACAGCCATGCCCCATCGGCCTCTGTGGCACGCCTCTTTTGGCGAAACTATTGCGTACGCTGGGAAATTTCCACACTTTGCTGTCATAATTTAATTTAAATGCTCAAAATTGTGAATGGTTTAATTATGTATTCACACAGACACACCAAGCGATGGGATGTTGGGGCCAGGATTAGCTGTGCCAAAATGTTTTTGTCGGTCCAAAAACGAATACCCATAAAGATAGAGAGTAGGAAGGAGAGAGCGAGCGAGCGAGCGAGGAGTGAGTGAGTGAGAAAAGCGAGGCTGTGTCAGCGGCGAGGCGTCTCGATAATCGTGCACGTGGCAGACCGCGGATTAGGGAGCGGGCAACGAAACGTAACTGTTAACCTAGTTGTGAGTGCGAGAATGTGTGTGTGCACAGTTCTGTTTGTGTGTGTGTGTGTGTGTGCTGCGTTAATTGAATGCGCAACTGTCGTGCCATCCCACTTTATCATTATACAACCAGCAGCCCCACACTCACTGCTCGCCCCCAACTCCTTCGAGCCACCCGCTTTGCACACTTGTGCGTTGTCTGTTTTAAGCCTGTTGAACAATTATAACTGGCATGTCCAAATGCCAAGTGCCTGAAATTGAGTCCGGCCGACGCGGCGTATGCGTGATGTTCTATATGCTAATTAAAATGGTTGCTTGTGTGTGTGTGTGTTTTGCTGTGTTTGTGTGCGTATCGTTTGCCTGTCTATGACCGTGACTGTGTGCTGCTACTGCTGTGTGCGCTTTGTACTGTTTGCATTACATAATTATAATTACGCATACGCCATGTTGGCGCTCATTTGATTTGCCACCGCACTGCAGCAGCAGATGCAACAGCAGCTGAATTTAGCAGCACCAGTAGTAGATCAACATCGCTTTTTTCTTTGTTAATCACGTCGTATGCTGTGCCTGTTGTAAATATTTGTGCATTGCTTACTATTTATGCACGCTCTTTAATAGCTGCCATGTAATATTTAACAATTTGATGCCTTGCGCAAACAGCAGAAGCAACGCAATAAAACTATACAAAATATTGACTGCGTATGTCGACAAAAAATGCTAAAGCCAAGACTGTAATATAGACTGTGAGATACCCTGTAGTCGGAGGAAACGGGCATCAATCCTTATCATAAGAGCTCAACAAAGATAAAAATCTAAAATCAAATTACGATAACGATAAGTCATACGAAGTATCGATAACATATGGAATTGAAACTGAGCCAACTGTAACTTGATTTGCCTTCAGCTAGCTCTTATACCATTGCAATCAAGGCAACTTCAAGTACTTCAAGGGCTTAAAATAGTCATTTTTATTCAAACGACCCCTTTGCCCTGCCTCCCATAGGGTACAAAAAAACGTAAGTTAAACGTTATGCATGCCCTGCATATACATATATATAAAATAATCAAACGGCAATAACTTTTGCAACTGTCACGTGGCCGTGTAAAAGAAAATCCAATTGCTAACCGCAAACATAATTAAAAACTTTGCGCAACCACAATCGATGGCGATGGCGACGGCGATTGGGATTCCGAGTGCGATTCCGATTGCGATTGCGATTGCGATTGGGATTCCGATTGCAATTGGCGATTGCCACGCTTTTGATATGTGTGGCAAAATGGCAGGATGCGCATGGCCCCAGGCCCCGTTATGTATCAGGCGGGCCAAGCGAATGGCAGCTATGCCATAAAAATATCGCCTGCAAATTGGGGGCGTGGCTGTCTGATAGCCCACTACACGTACGTGTGTATAAATCCAATTAAATCACAAGTTACGCAATGTGATAAGTCACGTTGTTTATTGTTTCAACGTACACGAGGCAACTCATGCGGGGGCATGACATAAGAGGGAAAGAGAGAAAAGCAATGCAAAGGTGTGGTAAGTGTGGTAGAGGTAGGAGACGTTAAGCTGCATTCATGCCACAATTTATGCACAACCCACGGGCAAACGAACAACTCATGCGGCTGCTGCGGTGTGTGTAAAAAGCGATGAGAAGCGAAAACAAAGTTGAATTAGTTGAGTATGCTAGACACGCAAATACTCTATAGGCTTATGTATTTATAAACAATTAATAAATAGATCATTTAGGACAAAAACCAAGAATATGAACACGTAAATGTGTGATAAAAAGTATTAAACATTTTCAGATATTTTTGATTTTATATATCATATCATGAGCTCAAATTGACTACCTGATTCCAGTGGACATATAATTATTGTATTCCTAATATACCCCTACTTTGCCATTTCAAATTACTACAGGGTATAATAGCAGCTTAAAATATTATTGGGAGCAATATAAGCCATAAAAATCCTTAAATATATGGCTAAAGCAAAGCAAACGTGAAACTAAGCTTAGTTTTTATTATGAAATTTGGTAAGCATTTCTACCCAACAGGCACACATACAGTGAACACTCGATAGACAGAAACCTAATTGCTTGAAGATACAGCTGAAGAGCTGAAGATATAAGAAAAAGAAAATGGCAAAGAGATGTGTTACGCAAGGCTGCAAAATACCCTGTAAGTCACATAAAGGCAGCTCGTGCCCTCTTCACTTGAAAAGCAACTTATGTAAAGAATGAAAGGATCGAAACTAAGAGTAGTAGCCAAGCCAACACTTGTTGCATCACTTGTGCTCTTTGGCTGCCCTGTACCACTTTTGTGCAAACTTAAATAATGCACAGTGGGTCGAAAGGGAAAGCAACCAAAATATGAGTGGAAATATGAAAAAAGAACGAAGTGAAAAATACTTTCTGAAGTGCGCTTGGACATTGAAAGTTCGTGTGGCTTTCAGCGTTGTGTAAACTTGATTATTTCCGTTTCGCAGTGCTGAAGTGGATGCTTTTCGTTTTCTTTTCTTTTCGTGCTTTTTTCATTTTCCTTTATTTTGGAAGTCCTACACCTGGCTGAGCTGCTGCCCAACAACAGACTTTGGCAACGGCTGGCTTATTGAAGCATAAATTTATGCTCGCCAAATTATTTATTAAGACCCCACACACACCCACACACACAAAAGAAAAGGGCAGAAAAAAGCATAAGCACGAAGAAAATTAAAAGTAAAAGTGCGTCGAGCTCTTCATTTAAAGTGCTCGCTGCTCCAAAGATTTTCAACTAAATCAGAACAGGAAACCACAAGAAGGCATCAAGCCATTTCGGCCGGCCTTCTAAACTTTTAATGTGCTCCGTGCTTTAATCAGCTTTAAGACCCTTTGGTTATGCAGCAGCTGCTGCTGCGGCATCTAAAAAGAAACCTTTAGCAAGGCAAAACGCATTTGGCGGCATACGACTTTTATGGCATTTGAATACCCTATATATAATATATATAAAATAAAAAAAATGCAATTTTAGCAGCGAAAAAATAAATAGTTGAGTAACCCATTTGTCACTTAAAAGGCAATAGAAGTAAGCTGAAATTTAAAGGCTTAAATAGAGAAAAGTAAAGATCGAAAGTTATTGACTTGAAATAACTCTGCAACTAATGCAAATGCCTCAGCTGAAATGCTTTCTCATAAGCTTAACTCTATTTATGTCTTCACTTAAGGCCAAACTCTAGCATATAAAATGCTAACTAGTTAGCCAAAGTCTTACATTTTGCAGACAGTTAAGAGTTTTTAGTTCTTATAAAAGTCAAATCGTTAATCGCAAAGTTATTAAGTCTCATTACCAGGTATCTACTAGTCGCGCACTTTACATATACTTTTTTGTCTGCTTAATGTAGCAAATTATTAGGTATAGCTCTGCTTTATTCGCTGTCGCCGCAAGCGGCAAATTCGGTTGGCGCGCCAGAGCGTTAAAATTTGTCACGCGCGTTTCCCCGAACATGGGGCGTATGTGCAATATTTTGTTATATTTTTATTTTCTATTTCATTTTCATATATGTATTTTTGATATATTTTTGAAATTCGGCCTTTGGCGATCGATCGATACTGTGTGTGAGTGTCAAGCCATGTGCATATATGTATATCTATTTATATATTTGTGTGTGTGTGTGTGTGTGTGTATGTGTGTGTTCTGCTACCAGCTGGTAAATGTATATCAAACATTTCTATCAATCATTCAAAACGATTGATTCGCAATGCAAACGAACAGCGCTTACTTACCAGCTACACACACATGCACACATACACATACACACACACATACATACATACACATTTGCATTGCTATATGGCTCTTCTTTTAGAAGCTGCAGCTGTTTGGTCTATCTCTGTCTCTGTCTGTGTCTCTGTCTCTGCTGGCCCTGGCCACACTCTGTGCTGCAGCTGTTGTTGAGCCCTTTTGCCTCGCCGCCCCCTGCACCACGCCCTCTGCAAATGTTGCACGTCGCAAAATCGTCCAACTGTGCACATATTGACAACTAACAGATTTTTTGCCATTGTGCAACATTTTTGTCATGTGCGGGCTAAATCAGACGAAACGGACACAAACAAACAGTTGCCCAATTTGTTTGTGCACCAAATGGGCGGGCGATAAACTGGGCGACTGAGTGTGGGTGTGTGTGTGTGTTGTTGTTGTTGTTGTTGTTGTTGTTGTTGTTGCTGTTGCTTATAAGCAAATTGCGGATTGCTGTTGCAAATTTGTATATTGCCATGCAGCTGCATCTCTAATGGATGTGCCATTTGTGGTTATATTGAATGCAGCACGAGTCGAACAATATCAATCGAAATTGTAATACGAATACGCATACGAATTGGCAAACGAAAATGGAATTAGAGATGAGCATCGATTATACAATTTCAGCCAGTTTGGCGCAGCACTTGCAACACATATAACAAATGATCCAGAAATGTAATCGACAGCAGCATTAAATGTTTCATTTGCTCTCTGTACGGGCTGTAAAAGCAAAATGTTGTTAATTGAACTTTAGATAGTAAAAGCTTCATGACAGAGCGATTAGCTTGATTGAATGAATTAACCTTCTCATCTAGCTGACAAGAATTTGCCTGTTCTATCAATTAAAATATTTTATAAAACATATTTGTTGCACTTGACGAGCTGAATATGGCAATTAAATATATATATATATATAAGCATTAATGCAAATATAATGAAATATATTGAGGTTACTTTGAATGCTCGTCCACAGCGTGTTAAGAGTATACTGATTCTAAGGTAGACTAGTCTGGCTGGCATTGATAATCACATCAGTATATGCTAATATTCAAGTAATATTTTCAAATTTTCACACTTCAGCTACTTCGTGTCACGCACGAGCTGAGCTCCGCATTAAATAGTGAGCTGAAAGCTTATGAACTGGCAACAGAACTGTCACGCTTAGCTGCTCGGCCATCGGTCATTGGTAATGCGAATGAAATAGCCACGAGATATGATAATGGAAAAAAGGATGCTGAATCAATCGTGGCTTTCAATTGAGTAAGTTCTCCGAGCACCCTTGCTGCCAGCAGTTGACAACGAGCTGTCGCAGCTTGCAGCAATTGTTGCAGTTGTTGTTGCTGCTGTTGCAGTGTTAAAGTAACACAACATTTTAAGTGAATGAAATGAAAACAAATATTGCAAATTTATTCATTGCAACGCACACAGGCGCAGGCGCATGGCAGGCTGTTGTTGTTGTTACATTTGTTGCTGCCACTGGCCGTTGCACTCTCAACTGCGGTTACCTTTTGGGCTGGCCGCACTCGCTATCTGTGTGCATGTATTTGTAATGCATTTATGCACTCATTTCATTCATTTCATTTAGTTGTTGATTTATTGACGGGCTTACGCCGCCCCAAGCTGCGCCCTCAAGCCAAGTAAGCTGCGAGGCAATAACTATTTAGTCGCTGCAATGCTTTGATAGCTATACAACCCACAGCCCACATTGTGCACTGTGCACATTGTATGCCACTCAGGCAACTCCGCCTCTGCCACCATCCAGTGCTTTGGATAGATTCTGCTGTTTGGGCCATGTTCGTCTGTTGTTTGTGCTGAACAAATACAACTTACTGATTTTATTGCAAATTGATTTTATGTGCAGCTCACCTGGCCAAGACCACAGACCACAGATACAGATACCAGAGGCGGACACGCCCATTGATTGGCTGCCAGAGAAAGAGAGAGAGAGAGAGAGAGAGGGGGAAAAGGCGCGAAGGATTCAAACAAATTTCTCATGTTTACATTGTATGGCGATAGTGGAAACTTTTTAATCAAAGTTAATTGGAAAGTTTTGCTTTGTCATTGCAATGTAACACACAGACACACACACACACACACGCAGATACACGTACAGGTAGAGTCACCCACACGTTCGCCTAGCACATGCAGACGTGCATAAAGTGGCAAACTAAAAATGAAAAGTAAAATGTAGGTTATCCTTCAGCGCACACAAAATGCTCTTCATCGTTGCGCTTCGTCCTTCGTCCTGCGGCCTTGCCATCGCCTGCGTTCGGTTGCTCATTCATTTTATTGCTGGTTGCCGACGCTTGTCTCCTACCTTTGATGATAAAATGTCATTTGGCTGCTTTACGTGCTGGTTTCCCCTCTCTCTCTCTCTCGCTCTCTCTCTCTATGTGTGTGTGTGCGTATGCGTGCGTATGTGCTTGAATCTCTTTGGGTCGAGCCGTCGAGTGCTGCAGTCGTAACCAGCCAGGGCCAGGCTGACATTCAGCGCTCTTGATTAAATTTTATGCAGTTTAACTATTTCTTTTTAAGCCTCCCCCTCAACAACAAAGAGAAGTGCAGCTTCGTTGATGCAGGGGCTGCAGGCAGCCAGAGCAGAACTAAAAGGAAGTTCACATACACTGGTTTTAATACGCTACCAAAACTAAAGGCATGACAATTAAGGCATTTATTGTGTTACAGATGATCGAGCTTACTGTGCAAGAGCGTCAAAGCAGAAGGCTGTTATAACTAAGCGAAGTCAGCTAAGAGTGCAGCTGGGTTGATCAAGTCAGATATGCTGCAGGTCAGCAGATTGCATATATCTAGAAACAGGATTGCATATATCTAAGAACGCACTTAAATATTGCAGAGATTGAAAGATCTTAAAACACTTTCAATGTAAGCTTCAAGTCTTTTGGACAATTTTATATAAGCTCTGTTGATTAAATGATTATCATATATATAAAATCAAGAAAATATGAAACATTTAGCTTTGCTAAGCCACATTTAATTATAAAGCAGCGCTATATATCTATACTATATATTTGAAGTGTATTTAATTCTTAGCATATTATAGTTTAAGAACTTCTATAGCTGTTTTTTTTGTTGCTTTGTTTTATTGCATTTGAAGGCTCGCCCGGGCAACGACGGGCAGTCGCGACGAACACTTAAGCGCAGTCGTCTGCCTGTTGCCCTGCTGTGTGTCTGCTGTAAGCTTCAGTTTATGCTGCAACCGGAAAATTAATCCTAATGAGTGCTGACACACACACACACACAAAGATAAAGGGAGAGAGGAAGAAAGAGAGAAAAGCAGTAAGGGGCCGGGCTGGGGGAAATGGGGGCTGTTGCAGAGCAGTTTGTTTGCGCATGTGAAGCGATTTATGCTTTTTTTGCCAGCTCTTCCCGGCTCTGTTGCTTCGAGCTATGTTGTTCTTGTTGTTGCTGCTGCACACGTGCGTCACATGTAAAATACACGTACACACACACACACACACACGCGCCGCTCTGCTCGTATAAAACAACATTTTGTAAGCATTTTATAGGGCCATAGTGTGGCTGTCTGGGTGACTTGCCTTGCTGGGGCTTGGCTGAATACGTTTGTATGGTTGCATCTGCCATTTACCTGGCTGATGTGGTGCTCTGTATGTGTGTGTGTGTGTGTGCTCGCGCTTCCTTTCACAAAATGTGTTAAATGCCGCGTTTTGCATTGCCTCACATTTGCTTGCATTTTCCGATTTTCCGTACTTTTATGCCGACGCTGCCATTGAAATCGTTTCAGCCCCAGCGAGCCCAGCCTGCTCTGGGCCGCCATTAAATGAAATGAAATCAGTGTCAATGTGGGCAGGAAATTTGTTTTCCACAGCTCCATTCAGCAGCAGCGTGCGTGCAGATCCTTTTGTGCCAGTTTAACTTTAATAAAAGCATAGAATACTTATATATATATATATTTATATATATATATATATATTTATATATATATATATATATTTATATATATATATATATATTTATATATATATATATATATATATATATGCATAACCAATGGTAATTAGCCCAGGAGCACGTTGCACGACGTTAGAACGTATAAAACGCAGTTATGTTTGACTTCCTCGGCCGCAAGAGCAGCAATAAGAACTGTAAAATTCGACATTTCTTTTTGAGGAAATGGCTGAAAGCGGTTTGATGAAGTAGTGTGTATAAGTGGGCGTGGCATGACTATTTTCTATATGCATTTTTGATTGGTGGGGTAAGAAAACGAAGTAAATTGAAATGTTTAAAAATTTTAGCTGATTTTAATTTGATTTTGTCTATTTCTTTGGGCTTTAAATTTTGAATATTTCATGTGCTAAATTAAATAATATGATTAAAAAAATAATAGCGTAAAATTCTTAAAAAATATATAAAATGTGGATTAATCTTAAACAATTTCTAGAGATTATGTTACAGCTAAAACCGAGTTGTTTCACCTATTCATACAGCTTAAGCTTAACTCTTATATAAAATGATATTTTCTAAACTCAAATTAATTTCAAAGGTTTTCATTTTCAAGCAATAATGATGAGCATCAGTATGTCAATTGAAGCTGTTTGATTAATAAGGCAATATGTTGATTCACACATAAATAGCTGTAAATCTGGCATTCATTCAAGCTGCAAATCTGACACTAAGAGTTAAACGAATAACTTCCAAGTCTAATCTATAGACACCACATGCGTACACACACACACGTTGGCAGACTGTGGCGGGAATTGCACACACGTCAATCAGCCCCCTTGGCGAGCTCCCCTGTGGCGCATTAATGAGCACGTGGTGATGGCTGCCATCAAAATCATATACGTTGATGTCGCCAAGTCACGTAAAAGTGTATTTAGTTTTAGGCAAGAGCCCGGCGACGCCTTCGGTTGCCTAACTCGGTGCCAGGCACAGCGCCGCACAACAATGCCAAAAAGTAAACAAATTAAAATGTATGCACAGCCAGCATATGCATGTGCCTGTGCGAGTGTGTGCGAGTGTGTGTGTGAGTGTATCTTGACAGCGTAAGCAATTAGGCGGCCAAAACGAACGATACAAAAAGAAAACACAAAAACAGCAACCAGAAAGCAAAAAAAGCATTGCATAGCTGCAGGCGCTCACTTAGCGTCCTCATCCATTGGCAAATCATTTAGCCAGGAATACTTGTGCTCGTTTTTCAGCCGCTATACACCCTGTAACCATTAGGAAATGGCATGAGCAAAAGGGGTTTACTACTTCTACTATGATTCAATATGCCATATGCAATAATATTTTTGTGCAGCTTCATTTATTGAAGATATATTTTAGATATCTGTAGGAATGTAGTACAAATTTAGAAAACTTTAATGGAATAACAAAAATAATTCAGAAAAACTTCAGATTTTGATTCGAAAAATTAAAAGTTTCATATTCCATAAGAATTACTTCATCTGCTGATCCAAGCTAATGAATAATACGACTTTTCTTGTAAAAAAGGTTTTTTTAATCGATTTTATTTTGTGGAAATACCAGCTGCTAGCATCTTCAATCTCTTATCTATTTATCTTGTATATCTAACACTTATTTTCAGTATATAAACAGGCGAAAGCCGAACTTCAATTGACATTTGAAGCAGTTTTCTATGACTCCAAACGCCATTCTTACTTCACATAATTCATTTATACACTCATAAACTACATTTATCAAAACTTTACAGGGTATCTTATAGCATACATCATCCCTTTCATGCCATTTTTCCACTTGTCCTGTTTTTTTGAGAAACTGTGCACAAATTGTTGCCGCGTATATGTCCTCAATTTTTTGGTGCTCCATCAGAACATAACAAAAAAGTTTTAGGTAGCGGAGGGCAGGGTGCGCTACCATCTGCCACGCCCATCGTTGTGCGCCCTTAACCGTTATTGTGGCGCTTCGCATATTTGGTTCATGGCAGATTACGTATACGCAGCGCAGTTTTGAAAATCGTTTGCATTGCTTCGGCCTCAATGGCCGCAGCAGCAGCCGTGCCAGTCGAGCAGTGCAGCCCACGCCCCCAATAGACCGCTACAGCCCCTCCCCCTCTAACTGCTACTGTGCCAGTTATTTGGTGAGCGGCTTTTTGTGCTCACTTTGGTAACAAAGGCGACGCTCGCTTGGCTCCGCTTTTGTTTTGTTTGTTTTGGCTTTGTGTTTTTTTTTTTTAATTTTTTTAAGCTGTTTTTAGTTGTTTTTTTTTGGCGCATGTTTGACATCAATATAACTTTACTTGTCCGCCGCTACTTTTCATCTTTGTTTTCGCACGTGTGTGTGCGAGTGTGTGTGTTGATATTTGTGTGTTCACAATTTTAGCTCTATTCACTTGTTCCGCATACACAGCGCTGCGTTTTTGCCTTGCGAAACTATTGAAATTGTCATATGCTTATAACCCTTTCTTTGTGTAGCTGTGTGTAGGTATCTCTCCCTGTCTCTATGTGTGTGTGTGTGTGTATTTTGCTGCGGTTTCAGCACGTTTTTATGGTTTATTTTGCGAGTGTGTTTTATTGTTGTTTGCTCCACAAAGATTTGGCACTCTCGCCCAACTTGTGGCTATGGATTTCAGTTTGCTGAAATTTTCGAGCACTGCGCATGGTTGGCTTTTTAATCCAATCTCACAAGGGCGCTATCACTAGTACTTAAGTGTGCTAAAAAGTGGAGAAAACAGGGAAACCCATTGAGGTGTCACTACACATGAAGCATTTCAGTGAATTGTTGTCTGCTTTACTTTGTGGTTAGATAAACTTAATGTATTCATATTTTATATGAGAATGGATTGAACTTGTGAGCAAATCACATTATTGTTAGCCCATTATTGATATGCCATAAAGGTAGGAGTATAAAGAGCGAGACTCTTAGTGATGAAAAACACTTCATAGTTTCTTCGGCTACCATTCGACATTCGACAACCAAAAGCAAGGAAGCACTATGATAATTGTATTGCTATTGCTGTTTCTATGAATTCAAAATCTAACCAATATCATTGTGTCTTTCAATATGCCCCACAGTCATGCCGCAAATCATGTAGCAGTCGCGCTCTCTATATGCCAAAGAAGAACAACGAAATATACATTTATCTCAATCGTTGCAACGGCAACCGCCAACCATGGCACGCCCCCAAAACCAATGTAGGGCGTATATCGCACTTCGTGACATTTGCAAATAAATAGCAGAAAAAATAAACTGTAAAAAAAGGAAATAGTATTAAAGGAAATGGGACACAATTTTTTTTTTGCATGAGTTTTCCCTCTCGCTCGCTCAATTTATGGCCGCAAATGAAATTGCATTTACGCGCACGTGTGTGTGTGTGTGTGTGCGTGTTTCTGAACTTTAATTTAAACATTTTGCGCTGCAAACATTTGCTTCAGCTGTGCATCGATTCACACGTTCAGGCTAGCTCTCTACATTTGCCACGCCCACAGCGCAAACGCGCTTTAAAGTCAAACGCTGCCTGCTCAAAAATGTTATTTAAACTCCCGCTCCGCCCCGTCCACATGCCGCACGACTGTGGCACGCAGTGCGCCAATATTTAAAATATGAAGACCATTAGCTAAATATTGGCTTTGGCACGCGCCCACGCGCACAACAACAGTGCTCCGCCCCCAACGGCCATGCCCCAACCTGAATTCACGCACAAAGCAGTCAATAATATTAACCAGCCGGCAAAGTCGCAGCAGTGGATCTGGCAGTGGAGCCAGACTCCCAGCGCTGTCTGCCCCGTGCTGTGCATACTTATTTGGAGCTCAAGCCGCACTGTGCGCCGCTGGACTGGGATCTGCGGGGGAGGGGGCTGGCTGATGGCTGTGAGTGCATAAAATAAAAATAAATGTTAACAATGGCAAAGGCGTTCAGCTGGGTTGCCAAAGCGCTGCTGGATGGCCGGAACAGCCGGCGGTGTCAGCCTCACGCGGCGCAAGAAAATGCTCCAACCAACACCCGAAGAAAAAACAACAAAGACAGGGGGCAAATGGGGTTGGGGATGCATGGGGATGTGCGGCAATTTGTTGTTGGTTTTTGCGTGTACTTATGCTAAGTAAAGCGATGATGTAAAAGACAATAACCGGGCGGGTGGATGGGGCGCGGCGGCGGGTGTGGGATGTAAAACGAGTAAGCAAATCCACTGAGGCCACAAATTCGGTAGCACCACCAGCGCCTCAATCCGTGGCCCATCTGCCGGCTGCTGTGGCAATGCCCAAAAAAAGTGTCTGCCGCAATTTCCTTGGCCATTTATTTGTGGTATATTTATATGTCTATACATATTCCAACATAATATATATAAATATGTATGCTTGTTCTTTATAACCTGCTTTGATATTCATATTTTTGTATTCGCTTGCATTTGCTCCTGGGATAACAACAACAATATTCTTATATATCCTTTTGGCCTTTCTCTCAGATCGAAACCTTAACGTTTATTGAATTAAGTTTTAGATAGTTGAAGTTGAATATGCCTAACAAAGCTGTTTACAGAGCATGTGATGCTGCCAACTGTATGTAGAACAGTGTATCGCAATGTGGGCGTGGCTTTGGCTAACAACAAGACCAAATTTGTACCTGTCGCTGACCTTAAAAGCCCAAAAAATGCTCAGCTGTAAAAATATCAGGCAGCTGTGCCAAAATTTTGCGACAGCTGTGAACAGGCGTAAGAAAACAAAGAAAATAAGTAGGAGATGAAGAGAGAAAGAGAGAGTGAAAGAAGGAGAGACTGATTCATCTGGCGAATGAACTCAGGATTGTCTCAGACTCGTACAGAATTTTTTGACCGGCTCTCTTCCAAAGGCCTCAGGCTTTTAAATTAAATAAACTAACATACGCTGGCACACATGAACACCCACACACACACACACATGCGAACACCCACACACACAGACAATATGAAAACAGCCTGAGCAAATGTAACTAAAATACTCACACACACACACACACACGCATACAAATACGCAGACAATTTTTCTCAGCTCTGTCATTCGCTTAGCTCCCGGCACCCAGATCCTCAGCACACACACACATATGTCAGCTGTATGTGTATATATATTTTAATGCAAATTGAGCAGAATTAATTTAGTACCGTCTGTGTTTATCTCTGGCGCGTTTAATATGATGCCAGCCACCGACGACGTCGTCTACGCTTCATATCCATATGACGTTCCGCCTAGCCAGACCCAAACCTCCTTGTGCCTTCAAAACTGTGCTGAAGCTTAGTGTGCGTCTTAGTTGTATGCCTGTCTCTCTTTAGCACACACTCTTTCACTATCTGTCTCTTCTTCTATCTCTTTCTGTTCATTTCTATCACTCTGTTTTTGCTCTGTATGCCATATGTTAAGCGTTTGCCTGACGCAACATTTTTTTCTCGTATTTTTCTATGCATGTTTCTTGGCTAGAATTGTAAAGCGGGTATATTAGTTCAAATATCAAATAGAGAATGTTAAATAGAAGGGCTCATATATTAGAGAGTAATGCCTTTATAAAGAAGAAGAAAGAAATATACCATAAATAATACTCTAATAAAGGAGCTTGATTTTAATCTAAGTGTACTGATTGAGGTATGGAAACTATAACTATTATTATTAAATATATGTATATAAATTCGAACCCTCACAAAATAACCATTTTTATATCACACATCCACTAGAATATCAAGGTAGCTCTGCAGCTTGCAGTTACTTCAACTTATTATCGCTCTGCCAGGGTATTGGCACTGCGTCCTACCTCAACACTTGGGGCTTTCTTGTTTTATTAAAAAATGTCTGGCTGGCAGCTTGTGCTTGTCATTGCCTTGTCATGTTGCCTACTTTTAGGCAGAAGTGAAGACATATGCTATAGGATGGAAGCGTTGCGACTGACTGCTACTGCCACTGCCACTGCCACTGCTGGAAAGTCAATTTGGTTGCCACGCTTGTGGTTAGTTTGAGTCCAACCCAGCCAGCCACCCACATTCCACATGTATATATACACATATATGTAGATATATATTGGCCTCGATGCGCATTAGGCACGCATCATTTGCGCGTTTGTAATCAGGCGAAAGTGTTTCGATTTGCCTACCAGATTTTATATTTTTTTTCTCAATTGCGCACAAACTTTATATATAAATATATATACATATATATAAATGTGTATAAACACACATATTGTGCATATTTCGAATTTAAGTTAAAAGTTTTTCAATTTCAAGTTTTATGAGGACAAGTTCGCGCTACAAGCAGCCGACTGCCTCTGTCTCTGCCACACACACACACGCTTTCTCTCTCTTTGCCGCTGAGTTTGCGCTACTTTTCTGTATTGGACTTTCTTTTATTGGCTTGCAGACACAGTTTCAAGCTGTTCGACATCTTTAATATGCACCAATAACAGCTCTTGCCACGTGCTAATTGCAAAGCTGCAATAAATTTTAGTTAACCTGACCAAAAACGAGAGCGTAGCGCAACAAGTTCGTTTTGGCCTGGCTCGGAGTTGGCACTGATTTCGACTACATTTGCCGCTGACTGCAATCGTTTAATTTTACGCTTGGCTAACGTGCCAGAGTTGCCAACGTGGCACACAATAAAATTTCATTGAGAGCTCGCTGCAACAAATTTGACCCCCAACCAGCCACCAGACCCCAGCCATCAGCCACCAGCCCATCCAACTCGCATCCGCATTTGAATTTAAGTTTTAATTTCGAAGTTCGCATCTGGAACTGATGCTGTCTGTAGTGAATCCCACTAACTGCTTTGGCTGACTTCCTTTCGTCGTCCTGCCATTGTTGTTAACCATTCGCAAATTGGTTTGGGGAAATATGAGCGCAAAGTTTGGCCGGGGCTTTCGAGTTTCTTCTTATTCTATTTTTTTTTTTTTTGGACTGAAGAAATGCCGAGCAGCGTTATGAAAATAGCTGAAATAATTTTCCATTAAATTCTTGCGAATGAAATTATCGCATTAAAACAAGACAAAAGGCGTCTTCGATACCCTGTTCGTAGCCTTGAGTTATGGCCGTATATGGCCTTGAATATAGAAACGGATTTAGAGATTTGTATCGAATGGATACGCCGTATATAATGGATATGCGCTATAACACATAAAGTATCGATTACTTATCGAACTATCGATAGTTCTTAAAAAGCAAACATATTTTATATGACATGAATAATTAAATATTATTATTTATTTATATATAAGTTTTATGTGTTCTGTTCAATTAGCTAGGGTCTTCAAGTTATAAGTTATCTATATACTTTTTCATGTTATCGATAATACTATCATAGCCTCTGACAGCTGTGGTGTTTGAAGTTTCCTTTGGTAAGCTTCATCTTGCCAGTATTAGCCGCCCTTATTCCCTAGAGGATAGCTCTAAGTCGTGCCACTTGCAACTGCAACATGTTTCACTTGTGTTTTTTCTTTTTGTTTTGCTACACTTGAGCCAAGCTCTGGCAGCATTGCTGAGGCACTGCTCAGCTGTTCCTCTCTCTTGTCTTACAGCCGCGCTGCCGGCTGCTCGGTTTCGGTCCATTGTATTTGTACACTTTCTCATCGCATCAGCCCACCCACTCGAGCGGGGCAACTGCTCGACTGCTATTTGCTTGGTGTTTTGCTGTCTGCTGTTTGCATTCGTCTTCATTATTTGTTTGCTCGGCCCAGGCAGGCAGTGGCGGTGGCAGTGGCAGTGGCAGTGGCAGTGGCTGCTGCTCACTTGGTAGCCAAAGTTTTGACACAGTTGATTTGCATTCGGAATCCTTGCAAAGAGCTACCCACACTGCCTCACACACACACACACACAATGATTTATGGATTTTCATCATATTCTGTTGATTCAGGAATATTTATGATTTGCCAGTTTGAACCGCGTTAACGTCGCACTCGCCCGGCTTTGTCCCTGTTTTGCCATTTCATAGTAATGCCCGAAAAAATTTCTCCTCTTTATGTTGTCTTTTCCTTTTTGCCAGGCATTTTTGTTATAAATTTTAAAAAAATATTGTATGAAAATAAAAGAGAGAAATGCCGCAATAACAAAAGCGAAAGCAAATGCAAAAGCAAAAGCAAAAGCAAAAGCAAAAGCAACAACTGGCAGGCGAGTCCGGAATATGCTGAATATGCGCAAATTGAATTTGATTTTTAAGCACTGATTGCTTTTATTGTTCCAGGACTTTGGGTCCGCATAGCGAATTTTATTTAAAATATTCTAAAAGAGATAACAGCGAGCCGAACAAAAACAAAATGAATAAACAGCGAGCTACAGCTCTTACAGAGCACTATATATACATATATGGCCATAGTTCTGATAAATTTATTGATATAAAACATTGGAATTGCACGGCGAAATTCTAATTTGTTCGTGCTTTTCAATCGAACACGCGGTAATAATTTGTCAAAATGCTAAAACATGAATACACAGAAAATATATAAAAAATCAAAAATAAATTTATATATATAGATTCACAGCTTCAATTGATTTTCATTCACAAAAAAAATTGCATTCTCACTTCATAGCCGAAACACATTAAGAGTGGAATGTGCGCAAATAAATACTTAATAATATTAAAAGACCAAAGTCAGGCAAGCTGAAAAGTCCCTAACGCCAACTGCAAGTCACTGCCAAAGAAAGCGAGAAGCACACGCAGAGAGTGAGTGGGAGAATGAGAGAGAGGGGGGCTGGATTAGTGAGTGAGGAAGGTGGCACATCGAAACCACCCAGGACATTAGCATGAGAATAAAATGAAATTACAGTCTTTAAAATAAATGTATGCGAAATTTTCAAGCCAAATGCCAAAAAGTATTCAACTAAATGCGAAATAAATTTGGTAGAAAACAAAACGAGCAAAAGGCCAGATGAAGAAAGACACCAAAATTGGAAATTGTCGAAGCTTTTAATACACTTTTATGCAAATGTGTTAAATTTAGAAATTTTAATAAATGCTGCATAAAAATTAAAGTAAAGTAACTAAAATATAAATCATATATGAGTCTGATTCTGAAAATAAATAAAAATAAATAAAAAATAAATAAAAATAAATAAATATAAATAAAAAATAAATAAAAATAAATAAAAATAAATAAAAAATAAAAATAAATAAGCAAAATATCATCGAGATGTATTGATAATATGAATGAAAAAATGGGGCTATTAACTGCCTCTAAGAATCGTACATTCTATATACTATATATCTATATACGCACATATTAATATATTATTAAAATATATTCATAAAGCACACAAAACAATTCATTTCATTCGGCCAATGACAAGGCCAATGACATGTGTTAAAGCAGCTTACAAACTGGAACTGAAAATAGAACTAGCCCAGGCAAAAGGGTATAGTAATAGGTCGAAGGCAGGCAAGCTTGGCGACGCTGGGGAATAGCTTTTGCCATGGGCGTGTGGAGCGGGAAGATGGAGCAGCGACTACGCGAACATGAGCGGGTAACAGCGAAAATGTCAAATCCCTGGGCTTGGAATGCGATGTCAGGAGACGCAGAAAATCAATTTCGGCTACAAGTTTTCAATAAAGTGAAAATAATGTCGCAAGCCAAAACCGGCAGCCACAACAGCAACAACAACAACAACAGCAGCAGCGGCAGCATCAGGAGCGCGGGTCCTGCCATTATCCTGGCAAGATAAGATGAAGCCTGCTGCTCGGGTCTGGCTGTTATTTGGCCCGAAAAAAGAAGTAAAAGAAGAAAAAATCAACGCCAAGTGTCAAACAATGAGGGTCGTTAGAGCCAGCAAATCGCAGCAACACCGCCAAAGTCAAGTGCACAAAGCGTCAAATGAAAAGGAAACACTGCGATGTGGAAGGGGGCGGGCCAGCGAGGTGGTATACGGGGAATTGAGCGTGGGCCAGGGGATAAATCCATTGATGCGTAAACCAAATCGAAGCAACGCACACTGTCAAAAAAGAAACCCGAATCCGACTCCGACACTGACTGCGATGCCAAACGACTCTGAAGACCGCCGAGTGTCAGGCCGGTGTTTATTTATGTGCCTGTGCCTTGTGATAAATCACTGACATTGATGCCGACAGGCAGCCAAAAGGACCCCACCACCACCATCAGCCCCACACAAGACCCAATTCAAGTGTGCGACATCCAAAACTTTAACCGACTCGAAATAGGCAGTCGACACGCTCCGCTGCTAACAAGCCGAGACCCCAGCGCCTGCCCCTGCGCCCAATCCCAGCTGCTTAAAGAGTGAAGAGTCTGCCTAATAAGTTTATCATGAGCCTGGCCAGCAATGAAACGGAAAAGTGTGTGGTAGAGCATAGAGCATTGACTCGTTTCGAGTCCAGGCGTAGGCGCCTATCTTAGAGGTTTCGCATTTTGACAGGAAATAAAGCGACGCTCAATCACAGCGCGCAGCGGAAATCGGAAGTTAGCAGGCGCACGATATCAGCTGGCGGTTTCCTCTCTGTCGCAGTCTTTCGCAACTGCGGCCGGAAGACAAATATAAAACAACTAAGAATACACCCAAGTAACATGTGCTTGACTAACAGATACCCAGTAGTATTTAACCAATATTTCCAGTCGATTTGTAATAGATCAATTTGGAATTATTGAAAGTTTTTTTTATATATGAGTTTTCTCATAATCTGACTCTTCATCGATATTTATCGATTCGAGGAAACGATAAATGACTGCAGAAGCTTAAGAATATTATTATGTTATCATTTTTAATGTCTTGGCCAGCAGCTCTCTTCTTCTACCTCTCTTCACTTTCATAAACAAAAACTTTCATCCTTAACTCCGAGGTGAGGGAAGTAAGAATTGATCTAAAAAATCTTAAAATGCTTCAATGTCACATTTACAGCATATTTATATTTATATATATGTATATATAAATGGTACCTATAAGTCAAACATGCAAAGCTTAACTTCAGAATGAGACAGGAAATCGATATTTATCGATTAGCAGGCTTGCCTATGCAAGCTTTAGCCACATAAGGTTAAACTAAACATTATATAGTAAACATTATATTTACAGGGCAAACACTTATTTGACACCTTCCAGACCTATATGTATATATATATATTTGAAATTTAAACTTGCTCTAGGGTATATTAGCAAATGAAACACTTGGAAACTGGGCGTTAGCGCAGTCTCATGACTCGGGACTCGCCTGACTGTGCCAGATAAAATATTGTTGATTGAGACGCAGTTGAGCGTTAATAATTATCATTCTTTTTTGCGACTTGCTTGCGCTCTCTCTATATATACATCATATATATACATTATGTATATATATATATTTTTTTACTGGCCATTTGCTTTTGGGTTGAGGCACTACGTGAGCAGCCAGTTTTGATGTCTTTCAATTTGTGGCAGATTTATTTGTGCATTAACCTCAAATTTGCACTGCTCGAGTCGATTTTGGGTTGCCCCGCAGCCAGCGCCCAGGACACTGATTATCGACTGGTCCTTGCCTCACACCCCGTCGACTCGTCTACAGAGGCAAACTTAAAATGCTCTTTGTGATTCAGTTGTGTGTTTGTGTGTGTGTGTGTGTGGCTGTGTGTGTAAATAAATTTTTTGCTCATTTTCACAGCAGCCATAACCACAGCAGCAGCTGTTTGTCCCAAAGTTTCAACGCTCCGAAAACTTATTGATGCTGGTCATGTACTGGCCTATTCGGGGGCGTGGCTTAGGGGGGGCGGGCGCAGCTGGCCACAGCTGTGACTGTGGGCTTGGGACGACGCATTGATTTTTCGGTTTACGCACTTTTATGGCTTTTCATTAAATAACATTTTTGACAGCCACTTTTCGAGCGACTGTTCGACGGGAGGTCGGAATCTTAACTAATAACTTAGGTATAGGTAAAGCCATTAGTGATAAGAATAAGTTAAATGCTGATTAGCTTTTTCTAAAACACATTCTAGTCCAAAACTCATTCAGGTGCTTCTTATTTAATTTCCAGTTGCAGAACTTCAAATTAAAATTCAAATTTTGACGTAAGGCGCTCAAAAGTTTCGTTTATCGTCTGCTATCCATGTCAAGAATCCGTCGCACCTCAAACTGTTTGCTCTTGAGCTATTTATATACCCTCTGAAATGCCATAGCTGCCGGCGACAATTTCCGACTTAAACTTCAAGCAGCTCAAGTGGACTTTGGCGCCAATAAAACAGGTGTGAGTTGGGCGTGGCAAGCGCCTCTTAAACCTCAAGCGGCATCTTTATAAATAGCGAAGCTCAGCGTTGGCGTTAAATATTTTTAGTTAAGTTTTACTCTTCTCTAAGCAAACGATAAAAATAACAACCAGACTGGAATATATATATATTTGTATATATATATATATATATATATATATATATATATATACAAATATATATATATATATATATATATATATATATATATATTTATTTATATATATATATATATATATATATATATATATATATATATATATATATTTATATATTTATATGTATATAATTCTATGTTTATATGGAAAGCTTAAAAATTAATTAAAATTTTTGTGGAAAGAAACCAACTAAAATTTAACAAACAGCAGAGTTGAGCAAATGGAACTTACTTTGATTTATGCAGCCACGGCCACGCCTCATGCCGCAGCCAAGGCCACAGTTTGGCAAGCATTGGTGCAGCGGGTGGCGGTGCCAGTGGTTGGGCCAGGCGATGCTCCATTAGCGTCATGTGCCCGGCAGCAACAACTGCTGAGTTGTGCTTTGGATTTTCAGGAATTTTCTTATGAATTGCCTTGCTTTTAGTTAGTTTGAATATTTCATGTATCTCTGCTGCTGATTGTTGTTGTTTTTGTTGTTGTTGTCGTCTATGTTGGTGCTGCTGCTGTTATTGTTGTTTAATTCATGCAGCAGATTTCGTTGCATTTTATGTGATTTTCTTTCGGTCTCCTGTGTGTGTATGTGCGTGTCTGCTTGTGTGTGTGTATGTGTGTCAGTATCTGTGTCTGTGTCTGTTATTATTGTTGATTTTCCTAATTTATATGAGTTGCATTTATTTGCATTCTCTGCGGCCGGCCACAGTTGCTCTGCTGCTGCTGTATTGCTGGTATTGCATAACCAGCCCATGCGCCCTGCCAAACGCAGTGGGCGTGTCGAATAGTCAGCCCAAACTGTAAATAGAAGAAGCACAACAAAAGCTAGTTAGAAATGTAGTTAAAGCAATGAACAAATGTGTTTTGATCTAATTCAAAAATATATAGATATATTGCATAGCGAATCAATGCTTGAGAATAAAGAGACTTTTGCTTGACTTATTTAGATGCATATCTATTTATATTTATATAAATGATTATATATACAATTAGATATACAATTCGATAATGGATAAGGCTTATTATAACTACTTAGTTCCATTGTCTATGTCCCTGTCATGGTTAAGAGAACTCAATTCTCTGGCTTATTTCATTTCTTGTTCCTTTTGAAGTCACATAACTAATCATTTTTCACATCATTTAATTTACATTACATTGTCTCTTTATTGCACGTTTAAACTCAGTTGATTTTTACACTTCTATGAATTGTATTTTCAGAGAATTTCGGTGTGATTTCTTAAGAAGAGCGAGACTGGAAGGTGCGAGTGTAGAGAGATCAAGAGAGAGATGAAAGATTGAATACCTAAGTATAATTGCATAAAATGGGTAGCTTATATAAATGAATACGTACAATTACAGGGTATCTAAATACCTTTTTTAACAGCTTCAACTTTTCAGCGCATGCAGGAAATTGATCAAAATTATTCTAAAAATAATGTCGTGCCCATTTAACCTCAATTACACAGCACTACACACACAGACACACGCTCACTCCCACTCACATAATAGCATTAGTAGATAGCAATGACAGGGGGCGTGGTTGGACTGTCGTCCATTTTGTTATTTTCATGCTTAATTATTTTTATTTGTATTTTCATAATTAATTTTCTGTTGCTGTTGCTCTTGTTGTTGTTGCAGCTAAAACGTGATTATTTGATCTACATTCGTCGATAATTACGGACTATTGAAATTTTTGTTGTTTGCATTAATATTGAAATAATTTGATATTGATAAATAATTACCTAAAATGTGCCCAAGCTAAAATGCGATATTATAATAAAAAATAAATGCTTTCATTGTGGTTCTCTCTCTGCCGCACTCTTTTTTTATCTCCCTCTCTTTCTTTATACATATATATCTCCCTCTCTATCTCTCTGTGTGTGTGCATATTAAACCCGCTTTTCATGCTTTTGTGTCTCGTTTTGGCCTAGCGGCTGATTAATTGCTCCCCACACACACACACATATATATATATGTGTATCTATTCTGTATGTACATATAGATATTTGTACATAACTCTATATCTTTCTATAAAACACGCAATTACATATATTGCTGCATTTGTGAGTCTAGCTTTTTGTTTATTGCCCTGCCTGGAAATTGGGTTAATTAGTGGTCAGTTTTTATATAATACTATATTGGTTTGATTGTGTATGAGTGTGTATATGTGTATGTGTGGGCGCCGGGCTGTTTGATATTATAGCCTACGTGTGTTTTCTAAGTGCATTCAGTAAATCGAACAATAAGAATTTGGCTTCGCATCTTCGGCGACCTTTATTCAGTTGAAAGCTCTGATTAGAGATAAATAATAGCCTAGCCTTTATAAAGACATGGAATGACACATTATCTGTTATCTGTCCATTTACCTTTGCCCCCTCTAGCTGATATCTCTTAAATGGAAATTATATTCTATTTGATTTAATTTTATTCTTTAAGATTGAGAACCTATTTGTTTTTTTTACTCTGACACTAGCGCATTTAGGTCTAAGCCATCATATCATCTTAACTATTGACTTATTTACACCTTTTTCTAATCTTAAATAATTTATGTTCATCAGATTCCTCTGCGATCCAGAGCCATCGCGACTATATTAATCGCTGATTACCTTACAAACCTGTCAGACCGTCAGTCAGAAACAGAGTTTCAATTTCGGTGATTGAAAGCTAGTTACACTGAAAGGTAGCTATGTATTGTAAGAACTTTCTTTGATTATAATAGCATACTTTTAAGCGCAGCTAGGAAGCGACTTGCTAACTCCTCTCATAGCTAATAAAGTCGTATGGCCTTGTAAAGCATCTTAAAGTAATCTGGACTATATTAATGCAGTATATATATCACATCTGTCAATGTATATTATCTATCGTGTCGTATAGCATCATACAGCAGCTGTCAATACCATGTTCATGCAAGAATCTCTCTCTGCCAATCACCATCGATTCTTCAGATATCAGTTGTTCATGTCTGAACAAAGCAATATCTTGTTAATAACGAATCAACATGTCTCTCATATGCCTTACATACTTGTCGAATTAACGTGAAAAGCAACGTGTTTACTCAACAAGTTAAAACTCATACATTCAAAGAGCTTAAAATCAAATCAAATATTAAATCTCAGATATCATGTACACCACATTATTTCATGTCATCATATCACATATCAAACCAACATCGCATGATTCATTCATTGCATCCACAAGAGCATCAAATATTCGTCTATTTCTAAATTAATATTTTTACTCTCTATTATGCTCTTTATTTATTTATTTTGCTTCTTTTTTTATATCTCATGCAATATATTTAACTTGTTGTCTCTCTTTATTTCTGTCTGTAATGAACTTTTATGCATTGTCATTAAGTTTTATTGTATTTATCTGCGCGACCCTCTACCATTAAGCACTCCTGCCACCCACCCACCACATCCATACACACACACACACAGACTCATTTGCAGTGGCTTTTGTTTGGTTTTCCTGCGTGCGCTTTGTTTGTTGCAAACATTTTAATAAATTTAAATCATTTGTTGCATTTATTTTAATTATGCACATTTAAAATGCATTATGCTGTCCGCTTTAAAGGCAGCATCAGTGCAACTGGCCATTGGCGCTGGGTAAAACGTTGGCGCGTAATTTAATTTCGCTGACAGAAATTCAATTATTTGCGTTTTTCAATGCGAGGCTAACACAAAATTTTTGTCAAAAAATGCCTCATGCATGCAAAACACGGCCGACGCCGCTGTCGCTGCTGTTGGCAAGTGCGTCGTTGAGGGGATGTGAAGCTGTTGAGGAATGAGTAGAGGTGTACTGGGCATAGGGATGCCGGCGTCGGCGCATGTTGCGTATACGTGTTTTCATTAAATTTTTATTTATTCGGCTTTCATATTTTCAAGCATAAACTGTGCGGCTCGCCAAGACCTGGCACAGTGGTAGATATAAATAATTTAATGATCATAAATTGAAGAGTTAGACTTTCAGTCTAATACATTTTCATGCTGTGTAAGCAGTTGGGCAGTAGAAAATCAAGGTTAAATCGTCATTGTCATTGTCATTATCATTATCATTATCATTATCATTATCATTATCATTATCATTATCATTATCATTATCATTATCATTATCATTATCATTATCATTATCATTATCATTATCATTATCATTATCATTATCATTATCATTATCATTATCATTATCATTATCATTATCATTATCATTATCATTATCATTATCATTATCATTATCATTATCATTATCATTATCATTATCATTATCATTATCATTATCATTATCATTATCATTATCATTATCATTATCATTATCATTATCATTATCATTATCATTGTCATTGTCATTGTCATTGTCATTGTCATTGTCATTGTCATTGTCATTGTCATTGTCATTGTCATTGTCATTGTCATTGTCATTGTCATTGTCATTGTCATTGTCATTGTCATTGTCATTGTCATTGTCATTGTCATTGTCATTGTCATTGTCATTGTCATTGTCATTGTCATTGTCATTGTCATTGTCATTGTCATTGTCATTGTCATTGTCATTGTCATTGTCATTGTCATTGTCATTGTCATTGTCATTGTCATTGTCATTGTCATTGTCATTGTCATTGTCATTGTCATTGTCATTGTCATTGTCATTGCTAAATTAAATCGGATTTGCTCCAATCTTCATCTATTTAGCCCACGGTGCATCTCAAATGTCGCCTTGGAAATTCTTTAGGTGTAATTTCATTATTTCAATGTTTTACTTTGCTGAATTTTAAATGAGAATAGGGTTTGTATGTCGCGTTTATGGCTAGTCATGTGTGCCAAGCCGCCCCTACTCCAGTGCCCCTTCCTCTCTCTATGCCTTGTATATTTTCGTGTCGTTACAAGCAGATGTTTTGTTATATAATAATTTTGGTATTTTTGGGAGTAATTCCCATTGCTGCTCAGATATGTCATTTGGGGCGTTGGTGTCAAAGTTTCGCTCTTTTTGGAGCGAGGGGCCAAATGTTTTCAATGAGCCACGCAGCCACGCCCAGCGCAACGCCCCCGGCGACGGTCAGCTGCCATTGCACGCTCGCTGCTCATAAATATTTGATAATGTGTGGCTGTCAGTTAGACGTCCAATTGAGTGATTTCTTTGCCCCTACAACAGTCACCCTGTGTCACGCCCACTCCTTTGATTTCCATTATGACGTTTTTTTTGCTCTGTGTCGTTTTTGTATAATATTTTTATTTATATTTCACGGCGAAGCAGCTGCTGCAGTTCACACAGCACACCGGAACAGTCGCCTCTGTTTGCCTCTATCTCCGTCTCTGTCCTGCACTGAGTCGCTGTCTGGCGCCGTCTCTGTCTGGCGTTTTGACAACTTGACGTCCATTGTTGCCGGGCCATATTAGCCCTTTTGTTGGCTGGCCGTCTGACATTTTGACAAAATGCTGAATAGGCAGCTTGTTCAAATTGAATATCATTAGCGCATTTGGCTATAATTGCCAAGAGCCCAACGCCGGACGACTTCAAATTACATATATCACACATACGCCACGTGACACGGCACAAATTCGCCGAGTCGAATTACTTTATGGCGGGGTGTGCATGTTTTTTATACCATATGTGCAAGTAGAATAGTCATATCGTATCATATCATATATTAACAACCTTTAAATTGGTCTATAATTATAATCATAAAACTTAGAATATAATATGGACTTATAAGTTAGAATATAATAGAGAAACGCAAAAGTTATTAAAAAGTGATGTAATGATTGTCGTGCTTATTACAGGGTATCTGCTAGTCGCTCATTTTAATCTGTTGCTTGTTCTAGTTGCAAGTACACAACTGAACATTGAATGTGGATTTTAGCTTTGACTGGATTTTAAGCGTTGACTTATTGTGTATACGCCGCGTGGTCATTCGAGCTTCTCTCACACTCTCCCTGTCTTTGTCTATGCCTCCGTCTCTTAATCTTGGCCTGGCCAGCACACAAAAACTTGGCAAATTAGAGATCATGCCACGTCGGCTCACACAAAGCACTGCGATTCGATTGGACTGGGCTGAGTTGCTGCAACAGCTGCCGTTACTTGACACTGCCATCGGCCAGAAGGCAGCAGCAGCAGCAGCAGCAACAGCAGTCGACAAAGTCGCCAAAGTTTTTGGCCCCAAAAACTTCAATTTTGTGTGGCAACAAAAAGCAACAGCAACAATAACTCTTGGTAACTGCTTGCGCTTAACACTTTCAACGCGATTTTTAATTTATGCTTTAATTTTAATTGAAAATTAAATTAGAAAGCAAACGGCAGACTTAACTGACTAGAAATGTGAATGCAGTGCAAAATATATATTTTCATTTAAATTATTTTTAATTACACGGAACTTTAAAAGCTAATCTAAGTCTAGAAAATATATAAATATTTGATTTAAAAAGTATTTCTTAGCTACTCGTATGACTCATGCAAACATTAATATATATTTATTCGTTTCATTTTGACTTTTCTCAATTTCTCGAAAATTCCAATGAACGAAACTATAAATATTTATGAGCAAACAAAATTTTTCATTTTAAAAGCAAATAGTATTTTTTTAAATTTATATTTTGTATCGAATTCTTCACAAATTCTCAATTGTGCCTTTTCGGGGTTCTTTCACGCACCAAGAAATCAGAACCTGGCGACGACGCCTTTTTGTTGTTGTTTCGCAAAAAGAGAAACAGAAAAAAATAGTTTAGCAAAATAACATTTATCAATGTCGCCTGTGCTGGTTGCTTGGCTGCGATGGATTTTGCTCTGTTTGGCTGCGCTTTGAATTGAAGTGCATCAAATAAGTTTGGAGCATGCGAGTTGGAAATTTGTTTGCACACGATGCAACAGCATGTGGGAGGCAGCGTAGACAGGGCGCAGCTGTGCCCCACATTTCTCTACACAAAATCCACGCAACGCACCACTGTCAAAGTATCTGATCAATAATTCAAGTTTGGCTTAAGAAACATTAAAACTCTTGCCGCTGATGGGGATTGAATTTAGATGCAGATTTAAGCTAAGGCTACAGATTGTCTATGTGCCCTTATAGCACCTTTGTGCTAATGATAGTAGCTTAATCAGCTTTTCTGCTATTTTCGAGGGTTGTTTCAACTTGATTTTCCCAAGCTTTGATTATCTGGCTCATTGAACTATTACAATACTCACTCGAAACTTTTTATAGGCAACACCTTTGAGGTCTGTGGGTATTCTGACCGCTGATGAGAGGAATGTCAGTCTTTAGATTCAAGATGTTTCATAAGGCGAGGTAAATTAGTTTTATTTTACGGATCTTGTAACTTCTTGGTGGATTTCGCTTACATCTTATGATCTTAAAAAAGTATACTATACCATGCTTTAGAATCTGTATATAGAGTTTAATGAATGGCTGCTTTTCTCTCTCTCTCTCTCTCTCTCTTTTTCTATGTATATATATCCGATAATTTGATTAGAGATGTATCTTAAAATTACCTATTATCTATAAAGCATCTACTTTATATCCGGAGCTTACTCTGCATATCTCATATATCTTCTATAATATATGAGGGATCTCCTCTGCCCCTCTCCTTGTCTTTCTCTCTCTCTCTCCTTCTTTCCCTCTTACTTTCTCTGCCTCTTTTCCTCTCTCCATCTCCATCTCTCTCTATATTTCATTAGTTCTATCTCTCTATCTCTCTCTATCACTCTCTCATTATTTCTATCTCTATCTGTCTCTTTCTGTCCCGCTTTCAGTTTTTTCTTGCTCCCTTTTGCTTTCTCTGTGTCCCTTCGTTTCTTACCTATCAATCAATCTAGCAACGCCTTCATATTCATTATAATTCCTTTCCTTGTCTTCCACTCTTCCTCTTTCTATTAATATTCATATATTTTCATAGAAACTCAGATAGTCATAAAATCAGTTAAGAGCTTAACACTTCTTCGACTGTCTGGCAACATTTGATTAGCAGCCGGCAGAAAAAGTTAGTCATATTTTGAAAGTTTGCATTTTACTTTTAACATTTTTCATTTTAACATTTAGCATTTAACATTTGGAAGTTAACATTGTGCATGGCTTGTTTCTATTTTATTTCTTTTTCTGGTCTTCAGCAGCAATTTGTTCGCTGTCACTTTGCACGCGGCTGCGACATAAATTTCGCTTTTGCCGACCCAATTCTCAGCGGGAAAGGGAAGGGGTTAGTGCCAGAGTTGGCTAGGGACGGGAAAGTTCGGTGACTACATAACCGAAAAGCGTTGTCAAAACTTTGCAGTTGGCTTTTGTTTACACAGTGCGGAGAGAGTGTAAAAACTGAGGGCGAGGCACGTGCGGGCCAAAATCGAGTCGAGTCGAGTAACTAACTAAAAATGCAAAACCAAACAAGTAGAAGTGCATATGGAGGGGAGTGCACGACTGATAGATGCGCAGTAATAATGGTTAGAGAGAATGCCCAATATATATGAGAGCACCAAGTGGGAGTAGGTCTTAGATATAGTAACTTTTCGTTGGTCTAAACTGACAGATGTTGTAGATGTACAAATTGGAATCAAATGTGATTAAGAGATATATTAGCTATATCTTAATGAGATCTGCATATCATATATAGTAAATTCTATAAGAAAAGCTTTAACAAGAGGCAGCCAGATTTTACTGTATATTACTTTAACACACGCTTTGTCAGCCTTTACTTAATGGTTACAGGGTACAGCCGGAAAAAAATGGAAAACAAAAATAGACCATAAATAAAAACCACAAGCAACGGCAGCAGCAGCATCAGCAGCAGCAACAGCAGCGGCGGCAACAGCAGTAACTGCAACTGCTGCAGTCAGTGATGGCGGCGACTGCGGCGGTACGCGGCAAAATAATGGAAAAAGTTAGTTTTGCATAACGCGCAGAGTTTGGAGTCTGCGAGTCCAGCGCCACACTTGAAAATCTGTAAAGGGCGGCAGCTTGTGGGCGTGTGTGTGTGTATATGTGTATGTGTAAGGGTGTGTGCCTGCATAGGACATAGAGTGGATTACAACAGCTGCTGTGGCCCCTAAAACAATGCAGCTAGGCAAAAGGCTAACGCCTGCAGATCAGCTACGTGTGGGTGTGTGTGTGTGTGTGTGTAACCACAACTAGCTCACACACACATAGTTAGAGGCTAGTAACTGCAGCCAAGGTTAACAGCAGAGCGCCAAGAAAAGAGCGCAGAGAATTTTGCATATTTAGAGCAAACCTCAACCACAGCCCTTATAAACCAACCCCCACTCGCAACTTTCGAAACTCGCCCTCAACTGGCTGCAAGCCGACAAAGTTGCACTTTTACTGCCAACTGCAACTGCAACAGTGAATGAAGGGGAATATTTAATGTTGCAGCTGCCGTCGAAGCAATTGCTGCAAAATCGAAAGTTGCATTGAACTTCGAGCAGCAGAGTTGCCAGGCTAACACCACTTGAGTCCCGGCAGAGTTGTCTCTGACCACATTTCATTACGTTTTACTGCGACAAATGAAAAAGTGCAGCTGGCAAATATGAAAGAATTTAGCTCAGAGTTCGTATAGCAACTGCCAAGTTATGAAAGTGCCCAAACAGAAATTGTCTATAGCTGGAGTAGAACTCGTTAACTTGATTTTCTAGCACTTTCAGTTATTTCAAGATAAATGGAAATATGCAGAAGCTAAATACTTTTAGTAACCATTTTTCAGTAATTATTTAAGGTTTATGTGAAATGTATAATATAAAATATAAAACTATTAAAATTAAATTTTATTATTATAAAATTCTGGTGAGAGACGCTAAACATGCTCTCAATGCAATTTATATATTTTGAATGAGGCTGAAAGGAATATTTAAATAATAGAATTATGCAAGTAAATTAAATCAAAAATTATATTTAACAAATTATATAAAATAATATAAAATTATATTTTAAAAATTGATGCTTTTCAGAATCAAAATGCTATTAAATTTATGTTAAAAAAAAAACAAATATATATATATAAATATTTTTATATATATAATATTTATAGAAGAAAATATGAAGAAAATATGCTATATACAAAATATATTTATATATATAACCTATGTATATTTTTTTAATATATACTTATTTACCATTTAAGCAAAATATTTGTTTTCATATATTATTATTATTTTTATTTTTTATACGTAAGAATTATATCTTGAAAAATAATTTGATTTAAATATAAATATATTCAAAAATCAAATTTTAGCTTAATATTTCTACGCTGAACTTTTTGATATATTTTCATTATAATTATAATTATTTTCTAAACTAAGTTGTAGGAATATCTATTATTGAGGCCAACTCTATTATTTATTTATTCTCTTGGAAAATATTTAAATGGATATTTTCCCATAATGTGAAAGGAAAGAAATTATTTCAAATTTCGCTTTTAGCTTTTAGTTTTCTGCTTTAATTTGGCATTTTTTTTTTTCCTAATTCCGCACATTTTTAATTGTTTGATTAGAGAATTATTGGGGAGATTTGTGAAAAAAAAAAACACTTTGGCTAGGATTTCTCTAATTACAATTTTCAGCTTTGGCAAACACTTAAAAACTTATTCGCTTCCAAATTACACGCATAATTTATTTAGTAGCTAATTTCGTTCATCTAAATAATAAAAAAGCACAAAAACTTTGCACTTTTTGTATATGTATTGGAGTACAGGAACGGGGAGGTGTTTGGGGGGAGGTTGATGGGAAAACATGCTAATTGAATTCCATACAATAATTTCGCTATGCTTTATTCATTAGGCGCATGGAAAAACGCAATGCGGCCAGCAAACAAACAAACTAATTTGCATAATGTTGGGCGCACACACACACACAGACGCACACACGCACACAGAGAGAGAAAGCAGCTATAACTAAATGAGTGAACAAAGTAAATGAATGAAGGCGCATTTGACAACTTTTACGGCCAAAGCTGGCCAAATGCAAATGAAATAAATAAATATAGAAAAGTCTGTCTGGGGAGGGTGGCAGTGTCAGTGGCTTGGGGCAGCTTTATAAAGCTGGCTATTAGCACACACTTTCATCAAATATTATCTCACGAGACAGAAAGACACTTTCGTCAAAACAAATTAAATCAATTTTTTTTTTTTGAGAGAAATATAAAAAAAGTTGTATCGTTATTTATTTCTCATACATAGACTAAAACTAAATAATAATTATAATTTTCAAAATTTTCGCTTATTATTTTAGATAAAAAATTAAAACAATTTTTATATTAAATAAGAACTAAGAACCATTAAATTAAACAATAATTTTCTTATACGTAAATGAAAAATATTTGATGTTTTATATAACAAATATATAAATAAAATATAATAAAAAATGAAAATATGTATAAATTTTATTTATTTAATTAAATAATAATAAGAAGTCAATAACTTATTATACATCATTTTTCTTTAATTCTATGTTGTTAAGAAATTCTTACACAGGGTTTGCAAAAATACTTAATTTATTTATATTCTTATTGTAACACTAAATCTTTAAAAATCTTTGTTTTCATATGTAATAAAAATTATATTTTTCCACAATTTCCTTCACAATTTATTCACATATTTTGCCAAAAACCCAATATTTTAGATAATATGAAATTTAATTATATAATAAAAAATATTCTCAGAATGTTAATTAATTTATTATTATTTCAAAGAAAGGCTTAAATCTTTTATATAAATAAGTTTATTAACTTATTATTATTTTTTTATTTATTTCTATAGTTATACGTGCTTATTCCGTCAAAACTTAAATGCATTTTCAATGCCTCTAACTTGTAATTTAAAACAACTTTGAAGCAAACCACTAAATATAATACCTTTACTTTACATAGTAAAATACAAAATTTAATTATTTGAGATACGAAACAAACATTCCAAAAATGATTCCTCTTAACTAGTATCGACTGTATGAGCACTTTGAAGTCATTTATAAACTTAGCAAATTTCTGTCACCAGAAGTGTGTGAAACAGTTTTTATTTGCTCAAAAATTTGCAAAATATTTTTGCACATTCCCATAAATAAAAAAGAAAATAGAATTATTTTTCGTGCGGAGCTCGCGGCAATTGCTCGCTTGCCAAATTGAATATTTAAATAAAAACAAAACAGGCAGAGGGCAGAAGACGATGCTTTAAAAGAGTCAGATAAGTGCCTCAACTGAGTGGTGAGCGTGTGTGTATGTGTGTACAGAGAAGGAAGCGGCTACACGAATTGCCACTTAAAAATTCAAAAGTTTTGTGGCTGCCGCATATGGCAGCAAAGCAGCAGCAGCGGCAGCTCAACTGATGCTGACGCCGACGTCGACGCAGCGGCAGCGGAAGTGGCAGCTGGGTAACAAAAAAATAACAACGAAAAAATGAAGCTGCAAAGCTGCTCACACAATTGCCTAACACAACAATAACAATAACACCAACAAAATGCGCGGCTTTTGGGGTTAGCCCAATACGCGGTTATATATGTATATATGCACAGCTCCATATACATATATTCCTTTTGTTTTTTTTTAAGACCTTAACCCGAATTAAATGGCGACAGCGGCGCAGCTGAGCTAGCGTTTTCTTCTTTTTTTATTTTTTGCAAATTTAATTTAAATTTTGTGGCCATTTGCATGGGAAATTCCAACGCATTGTGCAAATATTTGTTGTGCAAATATTTGTGTTCCTGCCAGCCAGGATGAAAAGAATTTCGACACACACACACATTTGCGAGCTAAAAGTTAGCTTCTAAAATCTGTGTGTTGCATACTTGCAGGCAGCAGCCTGAACCAATGGGAAGCTAGCGTCGCCATTTGATTTGCGCTAAAAATAAATCAAAAGCGGCAACCGTTAAACTTAAAGTCGCGCTCAATCGGTCGCCGCACCTCTCGTCTTGCTTGCTCGCTCGCGCTTTAGCTGTACTTGCCTGGCCGTCAGTTTAGCTGCAGCTTCAGTTACAGTTACAATACTTTTGCACTGGCGGAAATGTATTCCAATTTCTTTTTGCACTCACCAACACACTGAGACGCTCGCACGCACACACATACGTACACGCGCGACAAGCCGGCAGCGAACAGAAACAGAAACGAAAACGAGCTCACGACAATTTTGGGTGCGCTTTAAAAGCTGCTTTAAACCGAAAGGCGAATTATTTTTAAAAAATACAATTAATGACGCGTTCTAATTTGTCGTTTCGATTTTTGATTTCAATTTGCACGTTTCTTAAATTTTTGTTATTTTTTTATTTTTTGTTGCTTTAAATAATAATTTTTATTGTTGTTGTTACTTTGCTCATTTCAGCCAATCGCGTCGCGGCCGACGCAACGCGTGGATTCGCAGTCGCAGTGAACAAATTGTTGACCGCACGATTCAGTGGCAAAACGAAGACTGAAATCCGGCAGTTGGCGCACTCGTTATTTTATACGCTCGCAGCCGAGACGCACGCACACACACACGAAGGCCCATCAACACAGACTCAAACCCAACTGAGGCAGAGTTGTAAACCAGAGCGCACGACTGTTAACAGTCGCACAGGAGTTTTGTGGTGAGTTACGTGAATACGTGAAAGTTGGTGGAGCTGTTAACTTAACTGTTTGTTATTGGCAGTTGCCTTAGAGGCAAATTTATATATATATCATATTAATTGAATATGGAAAATATTGCGAAAATAAATAAAGTTAATTATAAATACATACTCCAGTCTACAATAAATTTATTTTATTTCATTCAAATATTTACCACCATATTTTCATATACTTAACATATAAACTGAACATTTAATGTTATAAAACTCAATTTTATCCGCTCGCAGGCGCTCCTGCCATAACACTGCTATAAAAACTTATCCGTTTTCAGACTGCTAACTCAACTTAACAGCAACCTGTTAGCCTGACAGTTGTTGGTTGGCTGCTGTCTACGCTAAGGGGTAGCAAAACGTAGCACAGTTTTCGTCAGTTGAAACGGTTAACATGCCCCTGCCGCATAGCAGTGCTGCCAGTTAGCAGAACTGCTTCACATGCCAATGTTATGGTAGCGACAAAACATTTTGCCAACTATTTAAAATAACATAAATTTCATATTGAGGATGTCCCATTAGAAAAAAAGAATAAGATGTCAAGAGTTAGAGAGAAAAATGCTAAAAGCAGCGCATAAATAACGACACACTGCGAACGTTACAAGATATATACATATATAACATATATTTTATATATATATAAATGTATAAAGTGCATGGGTCACCAGCAACGAGGAGAAATAAATTGTATTTAGTTGGGCAATTTATGGGCAGCGGCAACAGCGCTAGAAGTGCAGTCGCAGCAGCAGATCGAGTTGAGTCTCTACACACACACACACTTACACACTCACAGACTCACACACATGCATAATTCAAAGGCATGTCAATGATGCAATCGGCGGCTTTCAGTGCTGCGCATTTTTTGAGAAGTCCTGAGAAGGCTAGAAATAAAAGCTAAACACTCATAGGGCGTAGCTATGTTATAGCTAAATATAGTAGCACGAAATAGCTAATTTTGAGCTAAGGGTAGGATTTATCAAGAAAAAAACTCTTCTTGTTCACTAATTACTCAATTAATATATATATATTATTATATACATAATATTTAATGTAAGTTAACAAAGTTTCGCTCGTTTTGTCGTGAAAATCAAGCTACTATCTGTCGGCGCTAAAAGTGCTAAGTGCGCATCACTATCTCAGCAGTCGCCTTCGCCGCTTGACGTTGATTTTGCTTTGTTGTTGTTGTTGTTGCGGGCAGCGTTGTCTTTGTTTCACTTGTTTACTTTGTTGTTTCGCTTCTTTTTTTTCAAATTATTTATTGCACACGCGGGGCATGCCCATGGGAGGGTGAGGGATCAGTCGAGAGCAATGGCTAATGTGTAATTCAATAGAGTAAATAATGTGCATCAATTTTCAGCTCAATAACGCATGGAATACAAATGCGAAACATGTGCAAATATGTGCACTCACACACAGACGGAGAGAGAGAAATAAATATCTAGCCACACACACAGACAGACACCGACAGACGCTCTATTTGCCTCTCGCTCGCACTTGCAGAGTCGTCAACATTTTGTGCGACGCGTTTCCGTTTCCGCTTTGCCTTGGCAGCCGCAATGTTTGCTCTTTGTCTTGGCAGCTCGCAGTTCGCAGCTCGCAGCTTTTTAGCCGCGTTTATTTGTTTTCGATGTTGTCTTGGCACACACACACACACATACACACCATTTGATTTTTGTTTCCCCTTCGCAACAGCGAGCTAAATGATCGCCGCCTGGAATGGCACTGCAACTGGAATTAATGTGCATCAATTCAATTGCCCATAAGTGCTGCATTTATGAGCAGCTATGCCACATTTGCATAACTGTAAACAGTTGCAAGGCAAATGGCTAAGATGCAACGACAACTGCATCAGCAGCAGCAGCAGCAGAGCCAACTCTACTGTGGCAGCCAACCAGCTAACCAATAATAACAACAAACAATGACTTAGTGTTGCCTTGGTGGAGTATGCTCGACTAGAAAATGCCCTGCAAACAGCTGATCTAAGTTGAAATATCTTTTGTGCTAAACTTGTGTTTCTGAAGGGTTTCTAGAGCAAGATAGAAAGGAGTAGATATAGATATTTTATCTGGATTATGAATTATAAGGACTTAGATAACTGAAACTCTAAATGTTGGTATTTTGTATTTGGATATTAAACTTTGATCTACGTCAAATTCTCTCACTCTACCCAAGCACAACTGCCTTTGCCTTGTGCACTTGCTGTATTTCCAGGGTATTAGCAGGCAAACAAATTGGTCGAAAACAAACTTGCAACGCCTTAGCCTATTGCGACAAGGCTCAGTTGACTGGCAACTGGCAACTGGCAACAATTGCTGCTGTTGTTGTTTCGGTGCTGCTTGCCACGCCCACACAGCCTTTGACTGGTTTTTGGCCAGCAAAAAATATGTTGCTTTATGTGGCAGCTGAGTAATTAACAGAGAACTTTGTTAACTGCCTGTAAGAGAAAGTGGAGAAAGCGGCAAACGGCAAACGGCAAATGGAGAAAGCCTTGAAGCCTCGATTTCATGCACCATTTGCTCGACTTTTGCTGTGTGTGTTGAGCTCTCAAGGATTTGTTGAGGCCAAATGCCACTGCAACAGCCATCAAGCATGCTTGCAGCAACTTTGTGGCATGTGCTAATAACACCTACGACACACACACACACGAAAACAAAAATCTAGTTTCGTTTGCTAGCAAAAATGCTCTGCAAAAGGCATTTGAGTAAATGGAAAGCTGCATTAATTGAATGGAAAATGGACAAAGTAAAGATTTTAATAGGCTTTTGTTTGTTTATGTAATTTTTTTGTCTATACTTCACCAGAATATAAAGATAAATTTAATCACATTATACATTTATTTTCGTTAATTTATTACTCTATTTCTGCATTTCTGCGAAATATGCTTAAATTATCAATTACTTTCGTTAAGTTTCTTCTCTGCTGACTCCATTTGTTAAGTTTCATCAAATATTTAAGCAAATTAAGCTAAAGTTCTCTTTCGTTAAATCAGAATAAAAAACTTTCATTTAGTTGCTCCACTCAAATTACCAAACGCTTTCGTTAAGTTTCTGTTTCATTAATGCTACGCTCTCTCTCTCACTCCCCTCTCCAACAGCCTGGCAAAGTACTGCATTACCGATCGCTTAGCCAAAGCTCTCTACGCTTCACAAAACACACACATACACGTTTCGCTTCTATCGTTCTCTCATGCCATTGGCCAAGCCGTATCACTCATCAATCAGAAGAACTCCACTCACTCACTCACACACACACACACACTTGCCAATGACTTGCAGTTAGTTCAGTTGTTCTTCTTACACTTTGTTGCCTTCCCTGAGCAATTTACACTGAGCACGTGCTATAAATTGGCCCTAGTCAGCGATATATAGCTGTATCTGGACATTATCACTTTGCCGGCTGACTTGTTCGCGCTGCACTTGCAGTTAATTAAAAAATGTTGGCCCAAGGATTTATGTGGGCTAATTGGATTTGGCCCACACGTGAATTTCAATTGCAGTTGCAATTTGTTGTATATATGTAAAAGTATGCGCGTGCGAGTGTGTGTGTGTGTGTGTGAAGCAAAAAGTCTTGAAGTGCTCTATCAACTCGACTTGACTGAGCCTATGCCTCTCCCTGTCTCGCTCTCTCGCCTTCTCTGGCTTAAGACAATTGCTTTGCTCTGCTCATAAATTTTGCTGCCAGACTGGAAAATTGCTTTCCAGCTGTTGATTGCGCTGCTAAACGTTGCCACTTATTAATTTGTTTATTATTCACCTCTAATCACTCGCACTCAATTCACCTCACCCCACTTCAGCTCATGCAGCGACTAATCCATAAAGCCGTTTAGCATTCAGCTCCAGCTACTGTCCATCTCTCTCTCTCACACACACGTTTGCTCTCTGGGTTGACAGGCAACAACAAATGTACAAAAATTTGTTAACATCAAAAAGTACATTAAAGGCTCAAGGAATGCGCTTTCGTGCGGAAATTGCTTACGTGCGCGGCATTAACAAATGACGTGCTGTATGCGACGGCCAACGGCGTATAAGAGTATAAGACTCACTTGCCTACACAACCCACCCCGCTCTCTCTCCCCGTCTCTGTCACCCACTCTCTCTTGCTGTTGCCCATGTTCTATTTGGGGTTGCGCCTTTGCGGTTGTGTGTGGAACGTGTGGAACTTGTCGCTTTGTCGCCTAGCCTTCAGCCATTGGCCATCAGTGGTGAGTTTATATGTGCGCTTATGCGCATATTCTGTATAAGCAACAAGTGTGTTGAGTTTTCATTGGCAGCAGTGGAGACTTTTTGTAGCGCAATGTTAAGCTGAACAGTGGACTGTTACGAGGGTGGTTGATGCGCTGCAGCAACGTCTACTTAACTGACAAACAAAATAATTAAAGGCAGCGAAAAAATGTGTAAAAAGAAAAAATACCAATTGCATTGCGAGCCACAATGTCGCTGACTGCGCTGCGCTGCTCGCTTCGCTGCTGCCATTGGCGTTGCTCGTGCAAAGCTTTTCATATTACAACAAAGGCCAAAGGCGACACAATACAAGCGCTTGACCAATCCCTTCCACTCTCTCATGCCACACACACGCACACATGCATGTTTGTATGTACAAATAACATCTCAGTTTTCACACTTGCTGCAGTTGCAGTGGCTACGCCGTGTCAGTTGCTGTTTTAATATAAAATACCCTGTAGGAAAATGTATTTGTAACGGGGTATTATGCAGCAAATTTGTTTGCAGTATTTGTATGCTTACAACAGAACAGAAGAAAAAAAATAAATAAGAAAATTGCTATTAAAAATAAAAGAATAACATATTTTTATTGTTTAATTTTTTTTTTTTTAATTTAAAAAAATTATAAATTATAAATAAAAATAATTGAATTAAATTCAATTTAGTTAGCATAAATAATAGAAACTATATAAATCGAATTAATATATTATTTTAATATTTTCATTATTTTATTTTATTTTTAGAATAAAAAAATTATGAATAATTAACTAAATCTTTTGTTAATGATTTTGACTCTGCTGGACTTGAAATAGAAGCTTTTCAAGGAATCGAATCGTTTCTGTTTCCCAGTTTGCAGCATAACTTGCCGTGAAGCATTGTGATGAGGCATGCTTCAGCTGCACAGAATTCACAGCGCAGCGCTGTGCAGTGGGAGTTGATGTGAGCGGGCCTTGAGGCGGCAAAGGCGACGTTCGTCAGTTTGGTGGATATAAAATGTCAATAAGCTCCAATAACGCAATTGAAAGACTGAGGCAGCTTCTGCTGTGGCAGTGTCAGTGTCAGCGGCAGCAGGGACAGCGAAAATGACACGCAAAGACAGGGGGTGGTGCAAGGGGCAAGGATGGGAGCGAGTGCTCTGCAGGGCAACATTAAGGGGCTTGCAGGCTGCCCAGCGAGCCGTGTGGCAAGTTCCTCAGCGCAGCTATGCGGCTCATGTTGCAACAATCTCACCCTGCCATGCATGCTGCCCCGCGGCAGCTGCCAAGTAATTTCAAGCTTAAAGAAACTGCAAATTGATTACGCGCTGAAAATGCGGTGGGCGTGGCCTTTATTGCAAATAACTGAAGAGCACTTCAAAATAACAGTTAACAAACAGGACAAACATCAGACGCGCGCCTCCCTCTGCCGCGCAACGAGCTGCTGGCTATTGCTGCCACTGCGCGAGTGCGGCGGCGGCGGCGGCGGCAGCTCGCGCATCTCCTCAGAGGAACGGCCCAGCACGATGCGACGCGACGACTTCGGTGTGGGCTCCAAGGACTTCTGGAGCGACGGACGCGGCGTGGAGGCGGCCAAGCTGGGAGAGGGCGTGCCGCTTACAATGGGCTTCTTGTTGTTCCACACGCAGAGCACGAAGCGCAGTTCCTTAATCAGCGCTTGCTTATAGGTGAGCTGGCAATGGATGAGAGCGAGAGCGAGGGAAGTATTAATAATGAGCAAATGAGATGATCTGTATAAGAGAGACTGAGAGAGAGAGACTGAGAGAGAGATGTGACATATCTGCCTAAGAAATTATCAGATTTTGATTATATTTTCTTCATAAGATCTTTAATCTATGTAAAAAGGAAGGGCTCAGGATAAAGATACATGATACATGATATATGATATATGATATATGATATATGATATATGATATATGATATATGATATATGATATATGATATATGATATATGATATATGATATATGATATATGATATATGATATATGATATATGATATATGATATATGATATATGATATATGATATATGATATATGATATATGATATATGATATATGATATATGATATATGATATATGATATATGATATATGATATATGATATATGATATATGATATATGATGTATGATGTATGATGTATGATATATTATATTATATATGATATATGATATATGATATATGATATAGTCCAGTCCAAGTCAGAGCTCGTTGAGGCTAGACTAAAATGTTACCTTTACTAAGGAAAGCAGACACAGTTGTACAGTTACACAGCTTTAGAAACTACTCACGCGCTCCTCCAACGCCACCTGCCCCACAAAGACCATAAATTCGGTAATGCCAATGATGAAGGCAATCAGAATGCCCACGTAGAGCGTGTAGAAAATGCCGCGTAGCTCCTCGAAGTTCATGTCGGGCGTGGCGTCCGGATCGGGCTCCTCCATGCAGGTGGAGTTCGAGTTCTTCCACCACTTTTGCTTCAGATTATAAAGTTCGCCTTGTTCGCTCAGCCGCAAGATGGCGACACTCAAGTTGGACCGATACTCCGCCCCGAAGGGCACGGCAATCGCATAATGCTTCTCGCCGAACTTCTCGCCGACGGAGCGCAAGTCGCAGTGCTGTTCGCGATTGTACTCCAGCGTGGTGGTTTCCATGAGGAACATATAGTCGCCCATGCTGGTCAGGACGCGCTCGACGCCCTCGTCGTTGTCCTTGGTGTAGGCCGACGGATCATCGTTGTTCATCAAGTTGAAGGCCAAGCGATAAACCGTTTCATTTGAATCCGCCAGCAGGTTGTAGGTGCTGCCGCCGTAAATCGTGCCGAATTTGACAGCCTTCTGTGAGCTGAGACCCTTGAGGTCCGTTATGCTGCCCTCCATCTTGGAGCTGGTCAAGAAGGCAGCCAGGTTGGCGGTGTACGAGTTGGCTATGATAATGGCAAAGATCCACCAGGTGGCCTCGAAGAGACGCACCTGCGGACTGCGCGGCAAGATGTCACAGCCAGCCGTCATGATGGAGGCCACGGTCAGCCAGAAGGTGTTGTGCAGATGCCACTGATTCTCCAGCGCATCCGGATCACGATTGCACGGATGCGGATTCTCCCACTCCGCCTTGGCGATACTAAGAGAAACGTCAAATTATGCACGCTGCGGCTTCTTAGTCGGGGTCGACTTACCGCGCTATGATCACCTTTAGAAAGGACATGGCAAACACCGAGATGAGTATCCACACCCAGACCGAGCCGCCAAATGGCTCCAAGAAGGCGTGCAGCTCCTTCTCCTTGGGCGGACTCTTGTAGGCCAAAATGCTGACGCCCAGCTGCATAAAGGGCACCGTAAAATCTACCGCAGTGCGACGTGCTTGAGTGATGGTCAGGTCACAGATGCCCATGTGGGCGTCCTGCAGAGGGAAATTGAATTTAAATGGGATTTTGCTTTCAAATATTTATTAACTTAAAAAGAAGCTTAAGATGCACATAAACTAGAAGGATGTGAAGTCTTAAAGTGATCTAAAGCCAATATATGGATTTATTATATTTGAAGCAAGGAAAGTGAATATAAAAATTCATCAACTTAGCTAAGACTTCATTTAGAACAAGTGAAAGATATTTAATTGATGAAAAAACATTGACAAAAATAACATTTTTTAAGTTATGTTTCAAAAACTTTCTAAGCAAAACACTTCAAGTCCTGGTTATAAGTCTTAAGCCAGATTAAAAATCCTTTTAGACTTAGTTAGTTGAAAGTGTTTAAAGCCAGGAAATGCAGACAAATTTCTATAACATTCGAAGACAAATGTCTCTTATAGCTAAGAGTCAATTTAAGTCTATTTAAGCCAAGATATTTAAGGCTTAAACTGTTCATGTTTGAGTTTTTCATTATAAAACAAAATCAAACTAAAAACTTTAAAGCAAGATTAAGACGAAAAGCGCAAATTTCTAAGACAGACTAAGCTGAGCTCAAACAGCTAAACTATTTTAAATTTGTTTCTCTACTTTACACTATACTATATATATATATACTATATTCATTCTACACACTCCACACTTTATTCATTATCCAAATAGTTTCACGATCTACTCACATTGTTGATAATTTCACCAATGATGCCATTCCATTGCTTGGTGTCCTTGTCCTGCTTGCCATACTGCTGATCGGCGACTGGCACGAAGACGTACTCGAAGCCCACCTCATTGGCAATGGCATCGATAAGGTCCACGGCATAGCCCTGATAGATGGCATTGCCTGTCATATTTAGCTCCATGGCCGTTTCATTGCGACTGAAGTAGGGCGGGCCGATGCGCGTGGCGACGCGATAGACAATTTTCTTCTGCACCTTCATCTCGACGTCGAGAAGTGTGATTTGGCCCCTCGTATCCCAGACGGCCACACCTATATTATCCGTGGGATCATAAATTTCAATATTGAAGTTAATCCGCTGTCCATCCTCGTCAAATTGCAAATGGCTGGTGCGAAAGTTAGAGCTGCCCACGCCGGAAGTCTGCGGCGCATGGATTAAAGTGTTAATGCAATCAGGAACAGAATCCGTGTTCATCCCTTTTCCACTCACCCCCTTCATTAGGCGCGTCAAATAGCGACCCATCTGCCAGGACCGACCGCCCGCAGCGGCCGAGTCACAATTCAAGCGCGGCACCAGCATTCGATCCGGATAGAAGTAGGAAGCGTTGCGCCAGGCCTGCACAAACAGCTGAAGTCCATCGTAGAGCAGGTCATGTAGCAAAGTGCGCGGCGGCTCAGGGTTCTCGGAGACAACGTTGTCTCGCTGCGTTACATAGCCATACAGCTGAAAGTGCTGCAAGGAGAAGACGTCACTAATGGACTGGGATATGAGCAATATATAAACAGCTGACTTACTGGCGGCGGCTCTGGATTGAGCAGCAGTCGAGCTGCTGTTATATTCACAGCAAATGTTTCATTGTCTGCCGTTAGGTCCTCTAAATGGTCGTTGTACGTCTCTAGATTGGTGAGGAAAATGTGCTGAGAATGAGGTTGAGGTAAAAAAAACATATTTATGAATATGTTATGTATGAGAAAGCTAGTGCCATATCCAGAAAATAACCAAGAATTTCAACAGTCTTTAATTGTTCGAATCGATATTTATCGATTTTCGAGAAAAGGGCTAACTTCTCAGAATCTTTAATATGCTTTATATGCAAACAAAATTATAAAAGTTCTAGAGCAAAATAACTACATATCGATAATTATCGATTTTATACAGACGACTTGATATGAACTTGGGCTTAAAATGGTAAAAAGGTAAGAAGGTAAAGAGAGCATAAAATAGAAAAAAATATAAGAGCATGAAGATATCATCGATATTAATATATATTAATCGATATCAATCTATATTAATCGATAACATTCGATATCAATCGATAATATTCGATATTGATCGATTTTAATCGATATCAATCAATAATAATCGATATTAATCGATTTCAGAGAAATCGACTTTGCATTGCATCTGAAAACATCCAATTCTCAAAGCCAGCCAAACAAGTGAATCACCTAAGACTTTGCCCGCGACAGACATTGCCAGGCAAGTATACCCTCTACCTTAAATACAGGGTATTCACTCACATTAAACTGTCCCGTCAGTCCAAACTCGGAAGAGGAGTTGAGCAGCTCGACGAGCATATCGGGCGCACAGTCGAGCACCACACGACGCTCGCCTTTGATGCTCTTCCACATGACGCGAAAGTCGTCGCCCTTCTGATATTTGCGGACTCGAACCACATCGTTGTGCACCTCGCGCAACTGCAGCAGATCCTGCAGACGAGCAGAGGCCCTGGCTAACAGAGCACTCAGTTAGTTGAAGAGTGAGTGGAATCGCTAATGGGCCACTTACCATCGTCTGCATCATAGACTATTGTGAACTTACGCCAACCGAAATTATGAACTATATCCGCGTAGGCCTTCGAGAGTATTAGCTGCGAGGGATACATATTGAGCGTCATCTGATGGTTGGGCTTCTCCTCCATGTGCTCCTCGTCGGCCACATCGAACTCTATGTGGGGTACGCCAGAATTGTTGGCCACCAAGGCAACGATATCTGAGAGGAAGGGTGGATATTTTAGATCAGGTAATAAGTATACTTGAATGATAGAGATCACTGAATACTGAGGTATGTTATCTTAGATCTAGCTGAAGCAAATATAGAGAAACAGAAAAGGCAGACAATTAATGAGGACAGATCATCACTGTATTCCATAGGTAATTTCTATTATAGCTTTATGATTTAGTCGTTCGAATCTCTGCGCTTTAAGACATGCGCCGTCTATATCCAAAGAAACAGCTGTATCAAATATCCCCAAGATTGCTTCACTGAAAGCTGAGTTCATATAGATATTCTCCAACATGCATCAGCATTTTAGTAAGCTTTTATTCTCTATTGACAAACAAACGTATTTGGCTTTTTGCTTTGTTTACCATTCGCTGACGAGCTTTTACCGAACTGTTCTCTTGTCTATGCATATGGAACGCCAATGGATCGTGTAGCCCCGCCCCTTGGTACTCACCGCTGGCCGATTGTGAACTTGGTCCAAAAATAACTGCGACACCATTATCTATGAGATCGCATGCTGAAAGCGAAGAGTTTTTTTTTAGTATTTTTTATGTTTTAAGAGCTTTTTTCATATTTATTGGGGAATAGCTGAAAGTTCGCACCGTATTCCTGCAGAATAACGCTTCCATCTTCGGGCTTCAGGCGTTTTATCAACGGATTAAATCTTAACGTTTGCTCCGCTTCGGGTCCATTAATGGAATTTACAACAGCCAGAAATTCCTTTTCCAGCTCCAGTTCATTGTCATAGAAAAAGGCGCCTAAAAGGGGGTTACATAGTGTGTGACTATATGCATATATATATATATATATAACTGTATATGTAGTTGCCCCACCAATGTTGATTTCTTGCTGCAGAGTTTCGTGCAACAAAAATGCACTCCACATGCAGCACAACACAATAATTCCATGCCACATTTTTGTCTCTTTTTTCTGGAATTTTCAGCACATTGCGGCAAAACAAATATTTGAACAAATTTTAGGGCACAAAATATTTTATGTTTTACGTTGCGAACGCTTTGAAAGTGAGTCGGAAACTGAGCAGCTTTTTCACGATTTTCATTTGAGCGATCGCAGCGGGAAATTCGTCAGCGGCGGTGTTTTTGTTTTTTTTTTTTTTGTCTTTTTGGAAAAGCTTTTCATCAGCTGTTCCAGATGTTGTCGAAACAGCTGCGCAATGGAACGCAATCATTTTTGATTAATTTATTAAAGTTATGTTATTTTATGCCTCAACAACTTCTTCTTTCCTTCATGCTATATATATATGGAATTATATATGGAATTTATATTTCAAATAAATATTTAGATTTTAAATATAAATTCCATATTATATTAATATTATTCATAACTGAAATTCAAAAGTAATTTCCCTCAATATTTTACACTGAAAAATATGATCTGTTTACTTCAATTAACTTTTATTATCTGCAAAGTATACAAAATTAAGATTTTATCAAGGATTAATGCTAATATTAATTCTAATATATTTTCCATTTATTTCAATCATCTAATGCATTTATAAAGCAATACTCCAGGCTTTTGTTGATTACAGGGTATATAAAACTGTAATACACTAAGGATTAGCTAAGCATTAGAAATAATAAACAGAATGGAATTATTATTGAATCACCACTGATCATGATTCCACATAATAGGCATACCCTTTCACACTTGCATTAGCTATAGGGTATACAAAACTTATACCTAAGCAAACATCTCTCTCAGCTTCCCTCATCTTTATCACTCTTAAACTAGAGAGTCTCTCTTACAGTTGATGTCCTAATAAGAAAGGCAACATTATTATTGAAGAACAGACCCGCTAGTGTTGTATACATTTTCCACTATCAATATTTACAGGGTATACACAAACTATAATGCAACAAGGATTACACGTAAAAGCCGCAACGTTTCGCACCTTTTTCAGTTGATTCCTTCAATCGTCCACAGCATTTATCATAATCAAGCAAACACAGTTTGTGTTTTTAGTCCAAATGCCACGCCCACTCCCTGCCCGTAACAGTTCAGTTGTCGGCTTATTTCTGGTCTATGGAAATGAATATAAACGGTCTTTTTGCATTATCCTTAGCTGCTGCCTGTCTGGCAGGCTGGCAGGCTGCCCTCCTCTCTCAGCCGCCGCCCGCTACCTGTTGGCCTTTGTCGACAAATTATTCAAATTTCGGCTGCAGCTCGAAAAAAGGTTGACTTCGGCATGAAACGTGTTTGGCATCAATAAAACGCTGAAGGCAAACAGAGCAAAGGCTAAAATGACACCAGCGGCCATATTGTTGCTTGTTTTTCGCGTCGCACACACACACGCACACACACACACGCTCGCACACACCATTAAAATATGTTAATGTGCGTGTGTTTTTAGTGAATGTGTTTTCTATGCAAATTTATAGCGTTGGCAGCGCTTGTCGTCATTTTGCTGCCTTTCCTCCTGCCACGCCCCCAACGCTGTCCTTTATTGGGTTTTATTCCATGAAAAATTGACACCTCATCACTTTTCAATCGCAATCAATGGCCCACAGCCACACCCCAAATTCACACACACGCACACTCACGACTGTAACTGGTTTTGCCTGCGTGTGATTGAGGTGCGCCCCACCATTAAGGACAATAGTGCTGCCATTGACACGTTCAGCACCCGCCATCTGCTCCAGTTGCCCAGCTCCCTGGGGAGCTAATAGTTGTGCTCTTTGTCAGGCGCCAGGCATTTTTTATACAATTGGTTGACAAAAGAGTTAACGTTTTGATTGAAATTTTATTTATTTCCTTATACGATGCAAACTTTGAGCTGGCTGAACCAAATTAATAGCTATGCCTTTATATCTATAAGTAGCAATCAGCAAAGCTGATGCTGCTTTTTATATGTATAGGCTATTAAGGAAAGCCTTTCAGAACTGATATCTATTTATATATATAATCAAAACAAGAAATAATAAGAAGCTTTAATAACTTAAAATCTTCTTTTAGTGTATTTAAAAATAAAGTAAATAAATAAGTAAAATTATTAACAGTAAAGTAAGCACTGTGAACAAATTATTTAATACTTAATTTAATATATTAACTCGACTCAGTTGTATTTTTTATATATACAAAAAAAGATCTACAGCAGGCTTTAACAAAATCAACTGCTTTTAAGACTACAGCAAATAGAAAAAAAAATAATTATACAACTTTTATTGTTATTAATAGGAAATATAATTGCTTGCCTTATAAACATAACTAAAAACTTATATGAAACTTAATATTTGTTCTGCTGCATACATCTTTAGCCAAGATAACTCAAAGTTTCTATCATCAAATTCCACTTAGTTCATCTACTTTTTAAAACATTTGTGCAGCGTATTAAAATGTCTTCATTCAGGCAATTTTTGCCATTGGCTTGCTTTGCAAATGAAATTGGACAAGCAAATGCAGCTGTGAGGTGAACCAGGCCAAGCTAGAAAAATTGAGAGAGAAATAAACGAGAAAGAAACGCGTAAAAAATGGCAGAGCAAAGCACTTACAAAACATTTTCTATTACACACAATATTTATGGTTATCATGCAGTGGCAGTGGCAGTGGCAGTGGCAGTGGCAGTCAAAGCAACAACAGCAACATGCTCACATATGAAATAAACTGGCAGTCAGACAGAAAACATAGTTGGACAGAACAGTCGGCGAGACCGACAACAAATCCAAATTCAAGTCCAAATCCAGTTCGCAACTGCGGAAGAATCCTGCTAAAAGTTTGCGTTAGGTAACAGGAGCAAAGGGCGACGCAGCAGCAGAAGCAGCAGCAGTAGGAAAAAAACTTTTTAATACTTGCCATAATGTTGCCAAAAGGATTATCCAAAAGAATGACTTTTAATGGAGACAGGAAGTAAGCGCATAACAGACAGAAGTATTAACTGTTTCCTTCCGCCCAACCACTGTGCCCCACCTTGTTGCCAATGAGGTGGCTAGCCAGCGAGTCCTAGAGTCCTGCCCGGGATAACCACACATACAAATGTCAGTGGCTAAGCGTTGCCAGCTAATGTTGTTGTTGTTGCTGCTGCTGCTGGGATTTGGTCCATAGTTGAGAGTGTGTGTGGCACATAAGCCGTGCGGAAATATTGCAGTTTGCTCATAACGGCAGGGTGGTCGAAGAGCTTATGCTTATTTTTATTTCATACAGCCAAAACATGCCCAGTGTCTTCCCGGAGCACAGGCTTAAGCTGAGTTCTTCCTAAGCCTCTTCTATGCTATATCGAGTTTTGCACTGTGGTCCAATAAATGTGAACTTTTTGTGCATCGAATTGGATATTTAAAAATTCAACGAAATTTTTTTTCTGATTTGCAACTAAAATGCGACTTTGTCGTGGTCTGAGATGTGGATGCAAAGGATCGAGACAGAGTCCAAAATATGAGCGTTATTTTAATAGTTCGTTCTTAAAGTTTAAATTATTAAACAGAAAAGATGCGTCGACAATCAAAATAAGACTTTATTTATAATTGTTATTAATTTGTTAAGTATTTATATTTATTACTTCATTAATTTGATTCGAAAATTAGTCAATGTTTGTTGCATTAGCTAGTTAAGCTTGAACCTTAGTTTCACATGCATTTTTAGCTTAAGCATAATTAAAACTGATTGAAAAAATGTTTTTTTTTTGAAAGTTAGAGTAAAAAAATTAAGAAATATATAATATATAAATCATATATAAGTTATAAAGTTGGCTATAGCAGGGCTTGAACCTAGTGCACAAATATTCAAGTCTTCCATATAAATCGGGAGTTAATATTCATATTAGTTCAAGCTGTCAAATGTAATCCCAAGCTAATAAAATTACAAGTTTAAATTCTGAGCAACTGTTAAGCTGAGCAAGCTTAAGCCCAAAGAACAGCCTCGCAATGATTTGAGCTGTTAGCCATAGAGAAGCTATTTTTAATGGGCGTCTATACCTCACACACAGACAGGGCTCAAGTCGATATGTAAAACTAAAATTTCATGCACAAGCTGGATTTTAGAATTTCAGTCACAGTCTGTCTTCAGACACTAGCTCTAATCAAGCACAATTACCTAAGCTCAACTTTACTGCCATAAAAAACTTCAACTCCAATCAAACATGATTGCCCAACATATAACTCAGGCTCAATTTGTGCCCACATCACTTGCCCGCCTGTGCCACTGTGCACGGGTCGTAGCTGCTGCGTGCATTAGCTGCTGGCATTTCCAATACAGTTATCCCCATATAGACAGGTATTTGCCAGGGCAGGGCAGGGCAAGGCGGCGCAGTTGGCTTTCGCTGCTGGCCTCGCCGCGCGGCATTCTTTAATATATATTTTGCGCTCATTTTGCATTTTAATGAGTTTAGCCGCGTTGCGTTGCTGAAATATGAGGCCGCGATGACAGTGGCGCCCAGCCGTTGCTTGAGTCACTTTTTCTGCTATTTTTTCACATTTTTCTTCCTCTTCTGCTGCCGCTCTATTATTCTAAGAAAGTGCGCTAAGACGGTTTAACAACGCGCCGTCGTGCTGGCAGCTGCCTGCTGCAGGATATTGCTTTAATTGAAATTTATGCTAAATAGATTGACACTAATGAGCAATGGCTGCTGCTGCCGCTGCTGCTGCTGCTGCTGCTGCTGCTGCTGCTGCTGCTGTTCCTGTTGAGGTAATTCCAGTAGCTACCTAGATAGCCAAGGCCAGAAACCATCTACATAATTAAATTGCTTTCCACTCACATTTTTTGCGCTGCTTGTTTTTTGGCCTCGGTTTGGTGTCAACTGAAAATATTATTATGATTCTAGTTATTTTTTCCTTTGGCTTTTCGCTCTCTCCACATTTTCCGACTCACAATTTGCATGGCCAACAAAATGGCGACTTCCGTTTTGGCTAAGTGCTGGATTTCCGTTCCGGATGTGACTTTTACGACATGTTGTTGCGCCTTACAAGTTTCTCTCAGATCTATAACAGCATCGATCTGGCCCTCCTCTCACGCTCCCCTTCTCTGTCTCTCTCTCTCTCTCTCGCTCTCTCTCACTCCTGCAGGTTCCTTTGTTGCGTTGCAAATGTACATTTATTGCCTTGGTGACGGAAATGAGTTTTTGTCGTAAACTTTTATGGCAATAAACGTTGCTTGTTAGCGCTGAGGCTCCCGCCGTAACTATAGAGACAGGAGCCGGCTGGAAAACATAAAAAATACGCAAGTGAGAAACGCTGTGCGAAGAGCATGTGGTCGACACGCAGATACCCTGTAAGCAGCTGCAAGCTTAAGAAAAATGTTTTGTATTAATATGTTGAATTATTTATGGAGTTTAGAGCATCTTTAGCTGGTTTTCTTCATATATTTTAAGTCTAGGCATTACTTTTGATAAGGAGTTTTAAGCTCTTTCTCTATCAGATTCAATCAACGAAACTCACTTTATCTGTCTATGAATATCGAGGCTGATAATCAATATTTATCGATCACAGATGTGCCCATCTCTCTTTCTGCTTACTCCATTTTGTAATATATTAACTTTCAATGTCGTCTTTATTTTTTTAAACATAACTGAAATAGTTTTACGAGCTCTTCATGCCCCTCCCAGCTTAATTCGTACAGGGTGTATGAAAAAATATTCAGTGCGGAAATTACGCACTTGGCACTGACTGCCACAGCCGCAGCCGTAGCCGCAGCAGCAGCCACAACGCGCATCTCTCGCAGATTCTCAGCAAAATCATAGCCCTGGTCATGGCAAATAAACAGCGAATGCATATATGACAGCTATTGGAGCTGGGGGCGGTGGGCATGGGCAGGTCTAAATAAGTAGGTTGTGGTAGTTGTGCCAGTTTAGCTGTTGTTTCTGACTCCGGCTCACACATTGACACGCTGCATAAAAATAACAGGCAGCGATTGTTGAGGCAGCTGAAAAAGAAATGCGACGATTCCTCGCTGAGCATTTTCCATTACATTTGCCACGTCACGGCACATTTCGCTCGCATGTTGACTAACCAGCGACACACTTTATGTGTGTGTGTGTGCGTGTGTGTGTATGGCAGCTTTTCCGTTTCCTGCTTGGCACCGCCCAACCACAAGGATGCAGAGAGGCTGCCCACCCAGAGCTGCTATCATATCTGGCCTTTGTTTCATTTCTGTTGTCTCATGCTTTTAATTCTTTTAACAATAGCGCTAAAAGTTGTGCATTGAACACTTGGCTGCGCCAACAATAAAAAATATACTATATATATATAAACGAGAGGGAGCGAAAAAAGTTACCACGGAAACGGCGCTGTAAAGTATACCGTGGCCAATCTCATGCTCCGACCATGAGCGCCCGCGTGTATTGCAAAAGATAACAAAAATATTGTTTGCCGCAATGCAATTGTTGCCAAAGAAAAGCCAGCCAGCCAGCCAGCTAGTGCGAGGGCTGGGGGACGCGACGGGCCGTGGGTGCTGCCTGCTGGTTTTTCATTTGTTTCACTTTATTCACCCGCCGCAGCGTAAGTTGGCTGCTCTCGTTCGCTCTGTCACTGGTTGCTGTTGCTGCTACTCGGCAACGTGTACAGCTTCCGTTTCCGCTGAAAAGTTTCATTTCCCATACGCTGGCTGGCAGACAGGCCCAGCTCTTGTTGCTGCTGCTGCTGCTGCTGTGATAAAGCACAAAATTAACTTTTGAAATAAACAACAAAAGCAACTTCAGCTGCTGATGCTGCTGCTGCTGCTGCTGCTGCTGGGCAATAGCCCCAGTCTCGATGCAATGATAGGCCCAGCTCCTATCAGCACACACACACAAGCACGTGTTACACATGCACACACATGTATGTAGCTGTACACATATGTTAAACAAGCACTGCGGCAACAACAAGAATCTTGAAAGAAGACAGAACTTTGCTCTTGTTTTTCTTACTTTTATTGAATTCTTAATCAGAATTTGCTTTCTTAAAGCCAAACCTTAAGCTTTAAAGTTCTTTTGTTATCTTTATTTGCCCAAAGGCATAACTGCATAGCAAATGTTTCATTAGCCTTAGCCTGCGGCGTAGTCTGATAGAAGATTAAAGAAATTTTTAAATGCCTTTGTATTTTTATTTTTTTTATTTTATTTTTATTTTTTTTTATATTTTTAGTAAAGTGTGATATTTCGAATTCTGCTCTCGTATTTTCGTATATTCATTAGAATCATTTTTGCTACTGCTGTGCCTTATATATTAATTATGTCTAGAGGCTGCATATAGTTTATTTTATTTAAATTTGAATTCAACTGTAAGATGCCTAATGAGAAGGTTTTCCTATGCTAGATCCTAAACTTCCATAGGTATATTGAATAAAATTATAATATTCTTTATTTTCTATTCTTCCTGAAGCGTTTCTAGATTGTAGAACAAGAAAACGTTCTCATTGGAAATCGTATCTGTGGTCCTCATATAACAAACGTTTAATCTATAATTTAATTATAATAATAATATAAAGAAATGTTGAATAACTAAATGAATCTTTTTCGCGTGCTGGCAAGATTTAATATATTTCAAAGATTTTTAAATTACCTTAATGAACTACTATTTTGAAAGAGAATAATTATATTCCAGAATTAAATTTCAATTTGTATTTCTATAGCATTCAACACCATTAAATAGCAGAGCAAGCAGATCAATTTCATGTTTCATCTATCAGTTGTTTATAGCTTAGAGAAATTTGTATATATATATGAATTATTTCGTAAATAAAAGTAATAAAAAACTAAGTCAAACTAAATTCTTCAGCTTCAGGAGAAACCAAAAAAAAATTGTAATTTACTAAAGCTTATTCAAATTAAAGACTAATAAATTAAATTAATTGCGAAATAAGTAGAATATTATAATAAAACAGTGAGCAAAGCAGCTTCTATGACAAACTTCAGCAAGATAGCTTTACTTTAAGCTAGACTCACTCACACAGGTATAAACTGACTTAGATAAAGACTCTCTTTATTGATCACAGCACATTACCATATCGGAGACAGCTACTTGGTGCAGTTTGCTTTAACTATCTACGCGAAGGGGTTTCTGGGAGTGAGCTATATAATATATATATATATATATATATATATATATATATATATATATATATATATATATATATATATAAATGTGTATGTTACATATTTGCATTTTATTTAATTTTATTTTATATTTATATATAAACATAAATTCGTAGCATAATGAGGTAACACGTGTTTACAACTGTTGCCACAGTCATTGTGCACGTATGTGTGAAGGGGCGTGGCACACCTTATATCAGCACATTTGATTTTGTAGGCACGTAAAAAATATGAAAAATTTCGCATACACGAGTTCATAACTCTGCGCGAAAGCGCAAAAGGGCGGCGCAGCCGCCTCTATACCGTAGGCATGCATATTAAATATGGAATCCGAAGTCATACTCTAGCCACTTCATCTGCACAGCACACACACACACACACATACACTCACAGAGTATAAGTATATTGGCAAGCTATACACCTCCACTTCTCCTGCTCTTCTGACGTTGTTCCGCTCTGCATCAACACGAAAAGCAATCAAATTGCAAAAATTTGTTTCATTTTCTACGATAACATGACTTGAATTTGATGAATGCCTTGGCAAGACCACCAGCTGTAGGTAGCTACAGGCTCTGCCCTGCCACTTGCGCCCCGCCCTTGACGGCAAGGCACAGTGGCAGGACAAAATGGAAAGCCAGAATATTGGCAACGAAAGCCAGCCAAATGCCAATCTCAGCGCGCTTTTTACGACGCAAGGGGCCATCGAGGGGCCGCAACAACAACAACAAAATGTGCAGATATGGCCAAATGAAAGAGTTATGAATCCGCAACTTTGTTGGCCCCAGACTCCCCTGCCAGTTCTGCCATCTGCCCTTCTCTCCCTTAAGTGAGCTCGTATGAATGCCAATGCCGATTACTAATACGCCCCGTGCGCTCCGCCAGTCGACATGCTTGCTGGCTGGCTGGCTGGCTGGCTGCTGGCTGGGAGGATTAAAATAAATGCGCCGCATTTGTATGTGCTGCACGATGTACTGCTGAGGTTGCTCTCTTCGATGGGCAAGTGGGTTATGGGCTACGGGTTATGGCTTATGGCTTATGGCTAAGACCAAGCGCGATAACCGCTATTTATGTGTGGCAGTCTATTTGAGGCAGCTGCACTTCCCCGCACTCAAGCACTTCGCGCCTTCGGGCTAAAAACATCAAATGCACCAAAAAAGCCGAGGAAAAAAAGCTGAATGAAATGAAAACATTTCATTTCATTTCACTTCACTTTTTTGGCTTCTTCTGCATAAATGTGGACGGGGCAACTGGACCTGGGGCAGCTACAAACGTCACGCTTGATGTTTGTTGGGGGCTCGCTCAAAAAACGCTGCCCAAATTGTAATTACGACCACGTCAAAAGCAGTTGCTCGCCGCACAAACAAAGCCTCTGAGCTCCAAAATAAATGACCAAAACAAGTCTTCTTCTTCTGCTGCCCTCCGCCCAGAAGGTCAGTGCTGCTGGTACTGCTGCTGCTGCTTTAGCTGACAGTTGAGTGCGGCGAGCGCGAAATGTCGAAAATTAAAATTAAATTGCGGCCATTTTACAGAGTTTTGCCGCTTGGCTGACACGCAAACGGCAATAAAATGTTAATTTCTGCATAATGAAAATGTGAGCCAAAGTCAAAAGCATTATTACCCTTTTGCGGGCCAGCAAATATACTTGCCAAAGTACTTGGCTCTAACTGGCTTCCAATTGCCAACAAATACAACATTTCTGCCAGAAAACATAAGTAAAACAGACCATGGAAATTATAACAGAGCAGCTTGTTTTCAGTGCGCAATTATTATTGAAATGAGCTTCCGTTTAAGCTTTATCTTCATCTGTCTCACCCTCTCTGCCTCTCTCACTTTTCTTTGATTCTAAAAATATATTGATCAACTATGAATGACTCCGTTTCAGTCATCAATTTCAAACTGTTTTCCGCTTAAAAGCAGTCACCATTTAATTGCCCTGAAATGTTATCGATAACAGCTATCGATTAGCAATGTTTTACTCTTATGTTTGGCCAATCATTTGCAACAAATACATTCTGCCTTCCAGACCCTGACTTCCCAACACTTTGCCTTACCCACTTCAAATTTGTTGCACATACTCAAAAGCATCAGGAACAATTCGATAAGATTTCTATAAAAATGTTTACTTTATACCTATTCCGCATCCCTACTCAATTGCTCATAAATATTGCACAACATTTAAATAATACATTTGAAGCTTTTCAACTTTATGCCATATTTTCTAGCTTCTTAGACGTCCCTCGCTCTCTATTGAGCTTCGATACTTTGAATGTCCTTTCGACATTGTCCTATGTCCAATTTGCAAACGCAGCTTTTCCTGCTCATTAGTGGAAAAAGAAAAACACCTCCCACTCCCGCTTTCCCTCGCTGTAAGCCGCTTTCGACATTCGGCATTTTCTTAGCATATGCAGTCAATGCCGGGTATTCAGCTTCCCTTCCTTTTAATATGGCATTTAAGCCGCTTTGTTGTCAGGGGTAACTCAATTACAGCTGCCTTTTGCCATAGATATATATGTATAATATCAAAAGTGCCACTCCCCCCCCTCGCTACGCCCTCTTAAGCACAAAACAGAAAAGTGTTTGCGAGTCACATTATCGCAACGTTTTCATGAATCAAAAGCTGGCAGTAAATGCTGGCAGTTCGGGTAGCATTTCAATTGCACGATATGACACATCATCAAAGTTGGCATATTTCATTATTCGACATCGATATCCTTTCCCTGTTTCCATATCGCTTGCGTGTCGCGTGTCAGAGTTCAATATGGCAAATGCTTTACAAGCAGCAAATGCCAAAAAGCAACAACAACAACAACAAAACACAATCAGAAACACAAACAACTTTTCAAGTGTTACACTTTACTCGCCCCAGATCATGGGCGGAGGAGCGGACAGCGGCGTGAGTGAGCTGGAGCTGGGTTAACGGGGCTGCTCTTGGCGCAGCAAGAAATTTTCATTTCATTTCGCGCGTCATTTGAGGCGGCGCCGCTTGAAATTGTTGCAATGTTACGGGCAAAGCAATACCCTAGAATTAACAAATGCTTAAAAAAGGATATGATCAATGTGTAGAAGCTTATGGAACAGATGCACAGAAACAGAATCAAGACAAACTTTAAGTAGCTTCTATTTATGATACTTTTGATAATATTTCAAAGCTAATAACCTTATATATAATTACATAACAATTGCTTTTAGGTTTGCTAAATCGATAAATGTGAATTGTTGAAAGAATTTCGCACATATTTTATAGAGACTATATTTTATTATATATGTTTTCTTGTTTAGCAGCAACAAATTGAAATCGCACATAAAAACTTTAGCAATTTTAACAAATTTACAACGATTAAGACTAGTTTTTACTTCGATAAGTTTTCTGAAATCGATAAAAATTGTTAACATCATCTTTTGGGCTCGAATAATCTCCTACTATACACAGATTTTTTAATGTATTTAAAATTTTAATTTTATATATTTATAGCACTAAACTATCTACATATTTTTCCAGAATCGATAAATATCAATATGGAAATTTATTTGCCTGAAATCAATTACAAAAATATACAGTTGAGAGTATCTGAAAGTCGTGCATTTCCCACCTTACCATTCCCATTTTAGCTCGAATAATCTCCTACTATATACAGATTTTTTAATGTATTTTAAACTTTAATTTTATATATTTAGAGCACAAAATTATCTACATATTTTTCCAGAATCGATATATATCAATATGGAAATTTATTTGCCTGAAATCAATTACAAAAATATACAGTTGAGAGTATCTGAAAGTCGTGCATTTCCCACCTTACCATTCTAACTTGTTTTTGTTATTGTGCCATTGATTGAAAACGCATAAAAACAAAGGCGGCCAAAAGCGAAGCGCGTTTTTTTTTTGTTTTCTTTTTTTTTTTGGGCCATGAAGTGTGAGGCGTGCAGAGTGTTCAGGCAGGTAGGCGCCCAAAACCCTGCCCGAGGCGGGGCTTGGGTACTGTGCCGCGTGCATAAAAATATGTAGAAATATGTGTGTGAGTGTGTGTGTAAGTGAGGGTTCGGGCGCCAATTGTGCTGTTCGATATTTTGTTCCGCGTTTGGGTTTATTTCGGTTCGCTCTGATTTGATTTGCCTAACGTAAAAGTTTTGATTGTTTTTCCGCGTTTCAATTTCGCGCACCGTTCCAAATGACAGTCGAACATGCTATGAAATATGAGTTGATTGCCGCCTTTGACACATGCTGAGCACCCTATTGACGGGTTATAAATTAGAACGTAAGCTGCCGTCGAGCGTGACCGAATACGAAGAGGAACAACTAGCTCATTAGACGGCGGCAATTAGTTCTAATTAATGCCCGTTTGAAAAGCATAAAATTTTGTTAAATTTGTGGCCATCGCATCGTTTTCGCCTGCCGCTGGAGCAATGCCTTTTACCTTTTCTTACACGCCAATTAACTCTGAACGCTCATTACAGAGTGGGCGCTGGGCGCTGGGCGTGGCTAGTTGATGTCACTCGTCGGTGCAACGGGGCGTATTAATTAGCCACTCGAAGCCAGTGACAGAACCGAAAACGCCAGGTAGAGTCGAGGCCAAAGCAGCGACAGCTTCAAATGTTTCCATTTTCGAGGCAGTTCAAAAACTGTTCGCCCCTGCCACCGTCCCCGTCCCCGTTCACCTGCTCCTACCTACTCCACTACATCTCACTCACCCACTCCGACATCCTGGCAGAGCATCGTCGTTAGCATTACGTCAACTAATTGGCTTCATTTGGGTTTGCCTAGTGGCTGCTGTGAGTCGCTTTTCCTTTTGTCGCCAGCAACTGCAGGCAATGTGTGTGAGTGTGCGAGCGAGCGAGTGTGTGGGTGTGTGGCTGTGTGGGTGTGTGTGTGCGGCAGGCAATCAGGAATTTCTAATTGGCAATGAAAGGCGCATAATTTATGAATATATCGCACACTTATTTCATGCCACACTTGGCAGCAATTGCCACGCTTCTTGCTCCGCCAGCAATCGCATAAAGCCAACTCAGCTAATTGCATTGCGCCCGATAATGAAGCTTTATTAAGGCCACGTTTTGAGTTCTAGACAACAACAAGAGCTACTGCTGAGCGATCAAATATATGTTTGAAATTAGCTTAAATATGATTTTTTAAAACGAACGCTATTATTTGAGAACTTTTGTTCTAAAATGTGAAAGATAGCTTAGGACTCAAAGCTGAACTGTTTGGGGTTGTTGGATATGATTCTGTTGTGGCCACGATTAAAGTAATAGATAATTGCTAATAGAGTATTCAAAGAAACGAATCGACCTAGACATAGCCAGCAGATTAGTCAAAAGGGATCGCGTCATTAGCAAGTTCAGTTCCATATTAGGCTTAAAACATAACTAGATTAGCCTTAAAGCCTCTTAATCAAAATAAAATTTTTTTTATAAATTTATATATATATATGTAAAGTGAAATTTCATTTTATCAAAAATATCTTTGTTCTAGAATCTCATCAATGCCATCAAACAAGCTTAAGCTGTTTCCAAACTATCATTTTATACACAATTTTACAATAATTTATTTATTTATGTACACAAAAGTTTTCCAGTATTCAACTTAATTAAAGGCAGACAAAGTTTGTATTTAAGAACGTTTTTTCACATCATACAAACTAAAAGCTAAATGAACTCATGTGCAAAATATAATAAATGAATTACTCACTTTTTGCTGTGTACGCATTGCAGGGTATTATAAAAACATAACTCGCTCAGCGGTCACAAATAGAAGAAAAGCGCACAAACGGCGCTTTGCACACACGTTCATCTTTTATTTGGTTTTTTGACGGTTGCCAGGTACGTGAAATGTGAAATGTGAAAAGATAAAAAATAAAAGAAAGTGCAATAAAATAAAAATGCATCAGACCGCAATTCACTTGCAGCAGAGTGCCAAAGTTTCGTCCTTTTTATTGCGCATTTTGGACATGCTGCAAAAAGAGTCCAAAATTGCATTTGACCCAACGCCACGCCCCACTCCAGGCGACTTGTTGTTGTTTTGCATTTGCCTTTTATTTTAATTTCCCACGACGGCACATGGGGCGTATGAGTTATGCATTTCAGCCAGGTTTCAGCTTGCTCTTTCTCGCTCTCTCTCTCTCTTTCTCTCTTCTACTCTTCCCCTCTCTTTATTTTACATTAATGTAAAAATTGTGCACTGATGTAAGTGCGTCTTCCGCACTTCAGTGCGTCCGTCGTCCCGTCTGACAGCCACAAACCAAACAATCAGCCCAAGCGCGCAGCAAACCAAGTCCAAAAATCCTCCTCTCCTACTCTCTTCCTCTCCCTCTCCCTCTCCCTCTGCTTTATACCTGCGCGCATTTTAATAAAAACGAATTAAAATGTACACTAATATGCTTTTATTATTTATGTTTATATTTATTCGTGTGTGTGCATGTTGCAAATAAATTGCACTCGAAAAAGTAAAATGCACACACACACGTACACCCAAGCAGTGTGTGTGTGCATAGCTCATGTATCTTTTAACGAGGGTTGCACATATATAAAAATACAGTTATATATATATAGCGTAGAGTCTGCAATTTATTTATTTTAATAAGTGAAGTTACACTGCGATCGGCTGTTAACGACTGCTGCATGCTCTCTTACTGTAAGATGAGCTTGACAAGAGTCTGCTGCATAATTCCAATTTAATGACTGAAAGTAGAAGCTGTAGATTGGCAATGATTATGTATGAGATGTGAGTAGATGCATTAGAGAAAGTTGATTATCAAGAGCATCACTCAAGCATGAAAATAATAATAATATAAATAAAATGCTGAAACCCTCATGAGATGACAGGCGTAAGAATAAGCCGACTTACTATTTGTACTAATAATCCTAGGAATGCTTAAAACAGTAGTACATCCTGTTGATTCAGTAGATCCAGAAACAATAGATCACTATTCCTATATGAGCTATTTAAGACTAGTATTTTAAGCAATAAAGTGAGTTAAGCTTCTAAAATCTGTGAGGTAGATAAGCAAGGACTTATTAATCTTGCATTGACTATGTCTGTGATATCTGAAAATATCTAGAGATCCACTCTTATGCTTATCCATATAGGAAAATATGCATAACTTTGTTTACATCTGTATAGTTAAATTAAATAATTAAATTAATATACTCCTTTAATTAATATACTCCTTAATAAAAATGTTTTAGTTTTAAATATTTAACTTTTATTTTTTATTTATTTTTATTTTTTCTACAAAATATTTCTAAACAAAATCTATATTTTCTTCCACGAATATATTGCACTGTAAATAGAAAATTTGAAAAGTTTCTTTTAAATTTCCAGCTATGTAAAATAATATTCAAGTAAATTGAGTGAACTCAGTATAATTACAGCCAAGTGTAGCAGTTTCAATGGCTTCATTGAGCGCTCTACTAGAAACTACCTAACGTTAAGTGTATTACATCATTACAAGTTTATTTCGTGTTGAAATTCCTATTTAATTTTATTACTTCTCTGTCAACTTTCTAATTAATGCTGCACAACTGCCATGGCAACCCTCGCTATTTGCCAGAAAATGTGTCACTATGAAAATTGCTGTGTCAGCATTAGTCCACATCCATCCAAAGTCGATTCAGTCCCACACACACACGCCCAGACACATACCAACACACGCACACTCGCTCGTATCTCCTTCAAATTCTCATGCATATTATATAATTTTCCATATGCGGATTAGTCCTAAGCCTCTGAGCCGCCCACAGGGCCAGCAACTTGTCAGTAAACTGCGAATGCAACAACCCCAGCAACAACAGCAACAACAGCAGCAACAACAACAGCAACAACCACAACAACTAGCAACTAGAACAGTTACATAAACCGCTTTCGGTTGGCAACTTGAGTTTGCGGCTGGCAGCGCGACAGCAGCTTATAATTTGTTTGACAAGCATCAAACTCGCTAACCCACCAAAACCACCCAAACCACCAATCCAACCACTCCCACGCTACAGCACTACCCACACACAGTTAGTTATAGCTCACTCTATGATTGCATATGGAGGCCAAAACAAAAATCGGTACACAGCGAGCCACGTCTCCTACGGCTCCTGCGCCCCTTCGTGATGTGCATGGAATCCGATTGTCTCATCTGCATTACCTCAGCGCTCCCCTCTGGGGCTCTGCGAGTAAAATATGAATTGTTAAGCGTATGATTATGTCGTAAGCATTTTTGTCGAATGCTCCCGCCATTAGCGAGCAACTGTGTATACCTATGCAGAGGTATGGGCGTGGCAGAATCTCAAGTTTCAGCTGCATATTGTTCGACTCTTGCGCTGTGAGCGCACAAAGTGCTTTGGCAACTTTTTAGCTCTCAAAAGTAGTGGAAAATATGATAAAGAATTCTTTAAGAATAAATAAAGTTTAAGAATAAGTTAAATTAAATACAATTTATTATTAATAAATTTGAATTTTATTTAAATAAATTTGTTTTTGTAGAAATGTCAACTAAAGCCGAGCTAAAGTTAACGAAATAAGCAGAGCTAGAGAGCTACAGAGCGACTTAAGTAATTTATTATTCCACTTGTAATTCGAATTCATTTCGAATTTCATATATTTATATTTCTCTTGTTTGTGAATTGGTACATACGGCTTCGTAGAAACTGCAATCTGACGGTGCGACATTCATCTGGCTGCTGAGCTCACCTTGCGACTCTTGCCATTTCTGAAAGACTGCGTTGGCCTGCAATGCCGAGCCCATCTCGAAGAGAAGTCTGATGTTGCCATCTGTAATGTACTTGGCCTGCACCACCTCGTTCACCAGGTGGTAAAGCTTTAAGTCTAAAATTAACTTGCGCGCCAGTCGAACCGGATGCACCTTAATGTCAATAATGCCTGCGGATTCATCTTTAGGCAATACCAAAAGCCGGCGACTGAATTTGATGTCATTAAGCGGACTCGACGTGGCTATAGTTGAAGTTAATGGAGTTGTACAACAGCTGAGATGCAGCTTCACTATAAAGAAGTAGCACTTACCACTGACGTTGCACCATGTTTGACTGAACAGAAACAGCGTCAATATTGCTAAGAATTTCATATTTGCACAGAGCGCACTGCCAGCTCAAGTCTCGCAAACAACTGAGCTGCGATCGTACTCAGCACTCGATGAGAGGTTGCTTATCAGTCGCTGATAGCGCGCAGGTCAAAGCACTAATTATGCTCTCTATACACTATGGTGAAATGAAAGAGAGTATATTCATTATTATTATATTATAAAATTGATGAGTCAATATTTACCTACAAGTTCACTCATACACCTTACTTTATCAGTTAATCAACATTTATAATGAAATAAAAAGTTGCTTTCCTTTAAGCTCAGCTTACATGTTGAATAGAGTAATTTGCTGGGCAGCTAGCCCCCTTAGCGACTCGATATTCTACCCTTGCCCACCTCTCTCACAGTGGCGTCAGTCGCGCATCTTGGCTGGCTGTGAGCCAGTTGCTTAATGATGCATATGTGTCGCCACCATTTGTTATGGCCAGTATATCAAAGTGGCGGATGCTGACACATGCCGGCAGTCCGAAACCAATTAGGCACAGTGCCAAAAAATTACGAGTAGAGCTCTCAGAAAGGGGCCATAAAAACGGAAGAATATTATAGGAAGTTCATAAAATGCAAGCAACTACAGTATATCAATATATAGAGTATATAGTAGAGCAATAGGATTAAAGAATCAGACTGGGATTATGACACCCAGTGTGAGCCTCTCTTAAGCTAAGTTTTCGACGGTTCAAGCTACTATTAAGGCTTAAGGTTCAAGTTAGTGCATTTTTGAGTTCATCTTAAGTTCGACTTGAAGCATGAATATAGCCAAAATACTGGCTATGAGAAGTTCTATGCGAATCTTTCCAACTTTCATTCACTTTGACAATAGGAAGTTCTATGTCAATCTTTCTGGTTTTCTATCTGGGCTCATGCCAATTTCTCAAGCACATTTTATTTACAACAACATGGTCAATATAGGCCCTTCATGCTTAGCTTTTTATGTGCTGCTTTTTGGGTCTCTTCCAATCAGCGTTGAGCGTGGCGTAAATGAAAATCAGGAAAACGTGAAATAATTTCAGCACGCGGCGATATCATCAAATTTCATGCACTATCAAAGTCAATTTCCTGTCAGTCGGTGGCCGAGCACAGGGGCAAAGCCTGGCGGGCACCCAACACTGGACGAATCGAGTTTCAGCGTGGCTACAGCCTCCCGCCTCCTGCCTCCTGCCTCCTGCCTCCTGCCTCCTGCCTGGCGGTCACAAAAATAATTTATTCAACTGGAGCCGTGGCGGTCGCTGGTTCGTTCGCTCGATGACTGCCCTGCGGTTCATTGTCAGTTAAGCTTTTTAAAAGAAAACCACTTAGAATGTTGACATTATCCTTCACTTTCTATTTATTTTGTCATTTAATCAACTTCCTGCCAGCCAGCCAGCCTTCCTGACTGTCGTCAGCGTCGTCGTCGTGGCGCACCCTCAGATTTGCATACCAACTGCTCGGGCGCCATATCTTGAGATGGACGCCACACAACTGTTTACAGTTGTCGTTGTTGCTGCTACAGTTGTTGTTGTTGCCGGTCTGCGCCAATCAGTCAAGCTCTCAGCTTCTTCCACCAACGTTTGGCAAATAAAAATTGCTTTTTGCCGCATAACCTGTGGCCGCCTACCCAATAGATAGACTCAATTTGATAGCTGACTGAACGACTTGCCCAGCTTCCACCCTGCTCATTTAGCGTTATTAAAGCAATCCTATGAATATTTTAAAGGCTTTTGTTCGGACATAGTGCACCATAAAAGGTTTAGTGTTTCACTTCAAGCAGCCAAAAAGGAAATGCACAAAAGCTTTTGCCCGACTTCAAGGCAAATATTACGAGTATGTAAATAATGTGGTTTGAGTTGAGTTGAGTTGAGTTGAATGTGAATCCTGCATTCTTGTCGCCGAGTCCCTTCAAACGATGGGCAACTAAATAACTGCCGGGGGGTGGCAGAAAAAGTCTTCTCTTCACCCAGGCTCTGACCACATTATGCGCTGAAAGCATCTCGAACCCTAAGCCGCATTTGGGCAATCAGGCGCGCAATGGCAAGCCCATTCAATGGTCTATTGTTTTTGGCATGAAAATGCTTTTAATTTGCCCACTTTTCATAGAAAAACACAAAAACCTATTTCTGAAAATAAGCAAACAATAAAAAGCGCTAGCAAGAATGGCCATGCATTAGCAGAAAAGCTAATTTGAATAGCCTTTAGAATTAGAATGAGGGCTATATACGCTTTTAAGCGTATGAGGGAAGGCGAATAGATATGTTAAGTTCGATATATATCGAAATTTAGTCTTATTACTTAATATCAATGTTAGCTTATATCTATATTCTATATAAATATATATATTCTAATCAATTCTCTGAACAATTCGTATCTGATCTATAAATATCGAATGCATATTGTATACGAAAACCTTAATAATATCAAAATAGCAAATGTAGAGGGTATCTAACAGTCGAAAACTTTCGACCAACACACAAATTTGTATTCCTTTTGTTTATTACAAGTATTTTTGCAGTCGATTTTAATGAAAGCGCGCGAAATAAGTCGACTTGAAAGCACTTATAGTATTTCCGAGAAAGATACAAAAACTAGAGCTATCGCAGAAGTGTTGAATGGAGGGGGCTGTGGGGCGTTGCAGGGCGATTGGGGCAAAATATGATGGCCAACTTTTTTGTTGACTTGTTGTTTTTTGTACTTAAAGTTGGCTCCCTGTTGCTTGTTGTGTCTATTGCCACTGCTGCCACTGCCGCTCTTGGCTTAATGCTGAAATAATTACGCGCCAAAGTTGATTTTCAGCGTACTCGAGATTGTTGCCAGACCCGCGCTGCCAACCATCCACAAAACAAACTCTGCGCTGAAGTACGTGACGCACCAATAAGCCGAGAGTCCGCAGCAACTATGCTGTACATGTTTGTGTGGTGGCTGCTTTTGAATTGATTAAACACGAAAAAAAGAGATCAGCAAAAGTTGGTGCCAGCAAAGCGAAGCGTTGCATGCTCCAAGCTGAAAGCTACACTCATCTATGAAGGGCTCCTATGTTCGTTAGTCTGCAGCCTTTTATTACGGAACTTTTTTATATTAGAATGCGAAAATATTACATTTTTCACAAGAGTGCTACAAATGAATAAAGTTGGCTGCATGAGCATTGCACGGCTCTCACTCCCATAGGGTAGACGACTTTGAATGGCTATGCTAGCTTATGTAAGGCACTCTAAAATACCTTAACGAATCAATGATAGCAGATTGTAACAATCTGTGATTGGTTCAATGTTATTCTTTCAACTTAACGAAGAACTAAGCCCAACGAAACTTGACGCTACTCTCAGCTTAGCTTCACGACTATAACAACTCTTCGGTAGATCTGCTACTTAACGATACAACAGCTGATCCCTGATTGGCTCGCTCCCAACTCCTACTCTAATACTCAACGAGAAACCTTGATTTCGCTCTCACTCTGTTCGCTAAAAATGCAGCCCTTCTCTTTCATGCACATAAAAGCGTATTTGTTTTACACCCTGGGTCAGTTAATTAGATGCCTATTGATATAGTTTGAATAGCAGCTAATGTCGAGCAAGTTTCGGTCGCCTATTTTGACCACAATACAAACTGTGCTCGCATTTATTAATTAAAATGCCACAAAAACACAAAAAGGCAAACAACGCACACATGCAGCGCACAGCAAGGCACAATGTGGCACTCATTACGGCACGGCAAGTGCTCATCAAAACCGAACCAACATTCAATTGAATAACACCGAATGTTTGTTAGTTTAATTATGTGCATAGCTCATACCAGGCGCCGCCTTCGTTCACCTGCTGTGGTTATTTACATTTGCAATATTTTGCTGAATTGTCGTAATATTTAAAATAAAAAGAAAGCAAAGGCTAATTATGCAAGCCGAATAGTAAATACTCTTGTGGACACACAGATACATGGATATAGATACAGATATTGCTGTCATATATAAGCTTTATTTGCAACTGTTTTGTCCTAGAGCTATTTATAGTATAGAACGCTTATCTTATATAGATGGGCATAGATATGTATGTGGTCAAACAAAAATATATATATATATATATATATATATATATATATATATATATTGTTAAAGCTGTTAACTGTTAAAGCCTGTATCTTCATAAGATTAGAGTAAGCATATCCATCTCGCCTAGTTACCAGTTGCAAACATCATCTTCTTCTATGCCTGACAGACTCCACATTATAAGAGTATTGAAAAGCAAATAATCAACGTAAACAACTTTGTTGTCAATTGGCATCAATTTTTGTTCAATTTGGCATTTGATTTTTAATTATAATGCGACAGGCCATCTGACCAGACCTCTATCTGTATCACATCTATCTGAAATATTTCATTTGTAATTGCCATTGAAGCATTTTGATTGCAATTTGCAATATTTTGAGGTCAACTTGCACATAGATCAACCTCAAACTCTGAAATTAATGTTGCGGTTAAAAATTCGAAAATCATATTTCATAATGAAAACGATTGTGGCTAGCAAAATATTTAATATTGAGAAATTGTTATTGCTATTTGATAAGTATGTTAAATTGTTAAGCTTTTCAATTGAAATGTGTTAAGCTAAATGTTGATGATTACTGCGAGATCTTATCATAAAATTAAACAGAAATTAATACAAATTACAAATACAAAATAAAATTAATTAGAAATAATTACAAATTTAACTTTTTTTCAAAAATTTTTCGTTTGCTTAACGGAAATTTGTTGTTGTTAAATATCTCTTTCTTACATATATGAGAAATATACTTACCATCAATAAAAGTGACTAACTAGGAGGTTCCCTACTCCTTTCTACTCTACTCTTCTAAGACAATCCAATCACAGAAATCTCCACTGTAAATTGAAAATCTCTTATACATTATTAACATTACTATTATTATTATTATTATTAATATTATTATGATTATTTTTATTTTTATTATTATTATTATTATTTTTTTATTATTATTATTATTATTATTATTAACATAATATTTAAAGATATAATAGCAATAATAATATAATGAATGGCAAGAGTGTTTGTGCTGCGGCATTGAAGTTGATTTTGCTTTTATATTATTATAATTCATTTACATTTACTTTCCTCTTATTTTTCCATTAAAGTTTTAATTAATTATATTATATTTAGTTGTATATTATTATTTTATTTCTTATATTTCTTTTGGGCTTATATTTTTGGGATTAATTTTCAGTAAACTTATTTAAGCTTCTTCTGTAATTGACTTTGATATAGCTAGACGGACACACTGTAAATATTTCCTTAACTTAATAAATGAAGCCAAAAAAAAAAATGCCTTACAAACACCCACACACACACACTCGCCCACACATTGACAAAATCCAATCAGCGTTTTTTTTTTTTCTAATCAGCAAAGTATAAAGTAAATTCAATTACGCGGCGAGCAGCAGCTACTTTGTAAATCCCCAGGATCAGCAACGCCTAGCAGGAGTGCCGAGTGTGTACCGTTATTTACATATACTGGCGACACACACTAAGTAAGCGTGTGTATGAAGGGGGTGCGCGTAGGCGTGAACGCATGTGTGAGTGCGGAAATTTGTGCCAAAAGAAAATTTTGAAAATAAATAGAATTCCTCTAAAGTCAAAGCCAAGTAAACAAGTGCGGCAGCAGGGCGGGATGGAGTGCAGCGGGGCAGGGGTTAGGTGACATGTCTGTCGGGCTGTACGGATCCATGGCAACTAATCAGAAATTCCGTCTCATGCGCGACCATTTCCACGCAGTCCGTGAATGGGAAACGAAAAAAAGTAAACGAAAAGCGGCAGACGGACAGAAAAGCTGATGGCCAGACGCAAGCTGGGGAAGAGCGGAGAAAGAGGCTGGCATGGACGAACGCACTAAGAGGCAACGGCACAGGCAGCGGCACAGGCAACAGCGTTGGGATTATGCAAAATTCAATTTGCAACTTAAATGTGTTTATTTTGCGTTACGCTGGCGCAATTTTTATTTTCACTGAAAATGAGGGATTTACCAGCGCCAAGTCGAAGGACAACGAGCAAGCGAGCGCGCACTCTGCACCGCAGGATAAGTGCGGCAACTGGAGCAGGGACTCGCAACCGGAGTCGGGCCATCCATGGCCTGTAAATCGAACGGGTAGCTCGAACCAAACAGCTAACCAATGAGCGTCACCGCCATCAATTTTCCAATCTTATTGAGCGCTTAAAAGTGTGCAAGTGTGTGTGGGTGTGCGAGTGAGTGTGTATCAGTGTGTGTGTGGTGGCAACATCGTTTGCTCTGCCTGGCGTAAATTGCTGATTTACAAACAAAATGTGATTTTGCACAGGCCAAAGCCCAACAAGCAGAGACGATCCCTTCCCTGCCCGACCCCACACTCCTCTCACTCCCAGCAGGGAAATCTCAACGTTTTTTTATGGCCTCAGTTGCCCTTTTGCATAATAAAAGTCGAAGACAAATTGCCGAAATTCAATTTGATAGTAAATTTTGGCTGCCATTTATTTAATTTGATGACCCTCTCAGCCGAGGCGCGCGGTCTCTCCATCAAAATTATCGACTAAAAGTCGTTTACACTTTTGAGGCACTGTCAGCGTCAACTTCTACAGCTACATCTGCTGCTGCCTCAATTTCTTTTCATTTAAGTTTGCAGCCGGAGTTGTCTAAGATTCATAACGCACTCTTAATTACGTGTCAGTCAGTTTACTTATGACAACAACTGTGGCATTTGCATTGCATAGCGCTGACAAAAGTTTTGGGGCCACGGCGCCAGGAGTACGTAAATTTCGTAATTTGATGAGCGAGCCTCGACAAATCGGTGTGCGTATATTTTGAAGGCACTGTAAACAATTCAGCTGCCTTGAATTGCTAATAGAAGATTGATTTCAAGCTGTAAATAAAAAATAGAGAAAATTCTGTGGGCAGTAAGCGAAAGCAAAGAGAAAAAATCTTAAGACTAAAACAAATAAACTTTTAGAAAATTCAAATTATTCTGTATAAAAACAATGATAAATAACATAGCTAAATTTGTTTTATTTATGTATATTTTATTTATATATATCACAGATATAGTTATGTATATATCAACTACATATGAAAAAGTTACTTTATTCAACTTTTCATTTCAATCAATTACTTTTCTAATTACATTATAATAATAACATATTTTTCCATTTTTTCATTAACTATAACTATTTAAATCTTAACATTAAATTGAATTAAATTGAACTGACTTTGAATTGCTTTCCATATAAATCTATATTTTTAAAATTATTATTATAATTTTGACATGCTTTTCATAGACTTTAACAAACACTCTTCTCAGTTGCATACCCTGTAAAAAGTATATATATGGACATAAGTCAAATGCAATAGCATTTCTATGCAGACATTCGCTGTTTCTACTCTGAAGATTTCATTTTAACTTAAACTTTAATAGATTTGCATGTCAATCTGCTTTACTTATTGCCTAAAGTGTCCACTTGTTTTTTGCAGTGTAACATCTAATGAATGCCTGCGCCTTTGCGCCCACAAATGACAGTTGAATGGGATTTTAGTTTTAAACAAAAGCGCGTTCGCCGCACTGTCACAAAACAGGCCACACGCCCACCAATATGGCTGGCACGCCTCCTACCACACTGCCACAGCCACAGCCCCAGTCCCTGGCGCCCCCCACTGCTACGCAAATTAGCTGAAAGTTTTGCTCGCTGGCCTGTGGGTGGCGTTGCCTGCCTGGGTGGTTGGATGTTTCGATGGTGCCGGCTGCCGACTGCCGACTTGAGCTCTGATAGGCGCTCCGAGTCGGAAGCTCAAATGAATATTTGATAGCGCAGCGAGAGAAAACAAATTAAAAGCGCTGGCATAAAGCTTGTTGCATACTTTATGGCGCTAATTTAGGTAGCAGCACAGCAAATGACACCAGCAGCCGCCTGTGATAGACATGGCAGGGGCAACTGCCTTTGGTCAAAGTTGCAAAACTTAAGACTCTTTTGGCTCGTGCAACGAGGCAGTGAGGCAACGAGGCTGCCCCAACTGCTGCTGGCTGCTTGTTTATGCACGCACATTAATTTGAAAAGGGCTCAAAAGGGCTGTGTGTGTGTGTGGGGTGTGGCAGAGGCAGCTGGCCAAAATGCTTCAGACCACCAACCACATTTCAATGTTGCAACATTTTGTCGCACAACTAAATGCTTTTAAGTGCATTTGCCTGTTCACTGCCAGAGGACGAGGTAGGGGGCGAATGGTAGCTCGAAATTACATTGCATGGAAGGGTTGCACGAATGGCGCAGGGTAAGAGCAAGGGCAGGTCAACTTTTGTGCCAAAAATGTTGCTGCTGGGCTTCCAACTTGAATTGCGGCTCAGAACAAAACAAACTTTTGCATGTCGCTCAAGTGCTTGAGGTGCGCCGCGATTCACAGCACAAAATTATAAATCGAGAAAGGAATCGAGCGAAAATTATAGAAGTTTATATAGTTAATAATAAATTTGTGGATTTATATATGTATATATATATATATATATTTGATATATAGATCATTATACAAAGAGTACCCAATTGAACACTTGATATAATGCTAGACTTTGAGACGAGCATGGAACTTTAAAAATAAAAAAAAGTAAATGTTCAATATGTTGGAATTGTATCAATTTAATCGCCTTCCATTCTCACTATCATTTTATTAATATGCTCAAATTGGGCATTCAGTCCATGGTGCTGCTTATTTGCGCCCGCCATTTTTAATCAGGTTCTTTTCTTCCATTGCAATCATAACGGACTTGTCCAAAGCGCGAAAATAGCTAACTATCTCGCTCTCACACAGCAACGCCAGGGACTACGTGCTGCAATAGCTATGTGTATGCCTCTCTCTCTCTCTCCCTCTTTCGTTGTGAGAATTAGCGGATACAAACCAATGGGAAGCCGGCAACTACAACGCAAACTCAGTCGGATAATATTTTTAGCCTCTCACTAACACTAACAACTGCAACAGTTGGAGGCAATCAGGAAAAAATTAAGTTCTGTAGGCAGAGTACTCCATTAGACAATTGTTGTAACACTGAATACTTTATAAGGAAGCTGTAAAGTTAAGTAATAGACTTTAAAAACATAGTACAAGGAATAGTTTGTTGTATTTCTTATATTTGAATACATTTATGGTTTGCTCAGTATTTAAAACCTAACATATATTTCATGAAATATTATCACATCGAAGTTGTACCTTACTGATCTTAATACTCAACATACGATATATATGTTTTCCATATCAACATCATGATGTTATGCCCGCATTTCATGCCATTTCCACCAAAAGATCTGAGTGCAACGCATAAATAATTAATAAAAAGCAACTTCAACTGCTGGCGCAGTCTGTGAAGGTTCGCCTTTCAGTTTTGTATACCCTCACAGTATGGCATATCGACATATTTATGCAGTGTGATCTGCGCTAATTAGTGCAGCGGCATGAACAAAGTGGACAGCGTGTCGTCAGGATGTGGCAAGGTGCCTTGCGGCATGGCAGCCAATATTAATTGCATGGGACGCAGACAGAGAAAAATAAAAAGCGCGCCTGAGAGAGAGAGTGAGACAACGTGCGCGAATGAAAGAGAGAGGTAGTGTTTGTTGACATGCTGTTGGCATTTTGGGCTGCCAACACGAGGCGATTGTTGCAGCTGTTTGCTGCTGTTGCTGCTGCTGCTGGTGTTTGCCTTTTCATTTTTTTTGCAGCTACGTATAAATAAAGGACGCAAAAATTGGCAGCCAAGCCTGGCTGACGGCCGCGACACATGGCCAAACAAGCTGATAAAGTTAAGTGCAGCCTGCAACGTGCACGAGTCTGCCTCTGCGTGTGTGTGTGTGTGTGTGTGTGTGTGACGTATGCGACAAAGCACACGATTAAATTACAAAATGTCAATAACGATAACGAATGAAATTGATTGAAACGAGCAGCGACCACAATGGAGTCGGCTGTCCCACCAAAAACTGACGTCTGATAAATTATGTGTGTGTCCCGCCCAGCTATTGTGTGTGTGTATGAGTGTGTGTAGACCATAAGGGCATAGCTGCACCTTATAGATGGGCACACCCACACACCCGCTCAGTATGGCATGTCAATTAAAATGCATGATGTTGAAATCATTCGCAATTAATTCATAATTAAAACGCGACACATTATCAAAAGTGTGCGTAATGCCCATTTGCATAAATAGTGAATGAATATTCATGAGTGTACGCCCCAGTCGACGTTCGACAATATATCTACGTATATCCATGTATATTTATGTATTCTCAGGGCTTGTTCCTGTCAGCATTGCTCAGTCATGGATCGAAATGATGTCCTCTTTTTAATTGATGTCGCTTAATCGTTTCCATTTAAATAGCATCTCAGCGCATTGCGTATACGACGTGTGTTGCACGATGGGCTTATGGAGCGTAACAGGCAACTGTGCTGCAGGCTACTAGAATATGCCATTATGTCATGATGTGTCATATTGTAAGTTATGGAGCAAATACAATCGATTCCGAAAGAGATTCCCCTTGAACTTTGCTTGAGTCTAGTTAACATTTGGGTTTCGACTGATATTTATTTATTTTCAACTCGTAAATCTGAGGGCTGAGGATCCTCTATATATATTCACTTTATTAGTGTAATTCAAAGAATAGATATAACCATCATATGTCCACATAAGCGCAGAATAGAAATACAAAACAAAAATTAAAATATTTGCTTAGCTTAATTCATTTTGCTGTCTGCCTTTGGCTTAGCAGCCCTGGCCTCCATAGTTTACAGTGCTTAAAAAGTGATTTAGCTAAAAAACAGCAGCAGCTGTTGCCAAAATTGCATACTTTTACCGTTCTCGTTTGTCTATGGCCTTAATATAAAATGTAAATTTTCACCAAACTAGTTTTTCATTTCAAACAAAATCAAGAGCTCCCCCTATCCATGAGCTGTTTATTATGGCAGAATATCCTTACTTTCGACAGTTAGGTAATCTAGAACTACTAGAAATCCTTAAAGCAATCAACTACTTTATGCAATCATAAGGAGCCCTTGGAACTTTCGTATGTGGCCGAAATCAAAATGTGATTTGTCCTTTTGCTACGCAAGCTCATAATTTAATTAAATTATGCCGATGTGCACACTGGCTTACATTGTCCGAGCTGCTGCTGCCTGGCTGCGATGCTGATTTGGGATTCAATTAGGTCAGCATATGACTTTTGAATTAAATGACCTGGAAACAGTCCCTTTTCGCTTTGCCACTCAAGTTGACTCGAGTAACAAACACATTTTACGAGCTAATCAACGTAGGTAATGGCCAAATTAGAGTTGGCCAGAGAACCACAAAATTGAAGTCCAACCGATGCAGCAACAGCAGCAGCGACAGCAGCGGCGCAGTGGGGAGTGTGCAGACTGAAAAGAAATGTGTGACTGTCTGTTGACCTGTCAAGCACAAAGCAAAAGCTAACAAGCAAAAAAAACAAACACACACATTAAGAGCTTACAGATTATCGTATACTCTATGCTGTGCTAAAAGTGAGGATAGCAGAAGTTGGGGAAGCCTTGGCAGCCTGTCGATAACTTGAAGAAATGTACTGTCTACTTATAAAAAATCAATTAGTATTATCACTTTCGATAGGCTTATCATCATTAAGCTGCATTTTGTAAAATTAAATGAAATATTCAACTGACTATCGAAATTATCGATCATATATTATAGCCTTAAAATACTTACCAACTATTCATAATGATCCTCTTATAAATTTTACTTTAAGTGTTATCGATAATAAATATTTTATAAAAACAAACAGCATTGCCAATCTAGTTGCCCCTCAACTATCGATAACTCTGTTGTTGTTATTGCCAGCGTCACTATCGAATATGAACAATATGAAACCAAAATGTAGAAAATATATTAAAAATCTTGGCTTACTGACTATCGAAATGATCGATTATCGATATTATAACTTACAACGATCCGCTATTTTTTATCGATAGAAGAAAAATTGTAATCTCAGGTACAACTTGCCATACCTGTCATTAGCTGCAATAGTCAATATGCCCAGCGGCACTCTATAATTACAGGACAGCAGACAACAAATGGCTAGCATATTGAGTCCTTTGTTGTCCCCAATACGCTCATATTTGTGGGCATGTGGCGAGGACTTCTAGTCACAGGATGAGTGAGCAATGAAAAAATAAAATTGTACACACACACACATACATACACACACATACATATGTCGTATGTCCATACTTAATAGCAGGACACAAGGCGGACCACGGAGCAAATGAAGCTCAGCAATGGCACCCAAGTGGGCTAATCAGCTAAGCAACTGCACACGCGCTCCGCATACTTAGGCTGGGGTTGTGTACTAACACAGACACACACACACATACACACTACACCTATGGCACACTAGAGAACCATATTCTCATAGAGGCAGCCCCAACAATCATTTTAGCGGTGAGCTGCATTAGAAAAAATACAAGTTAGCATTGCTGCAGAAAATTAATCACTACGGGATGCTCTGTTGGCCAGTTGATACAAGATTTTTAGACGGATAAGATGTTGTAGTATTTAAAGCAAAATTTGAAACATTCATTAGTTTTTATCAAGTTATATATGTACTTAGCTGACAGCAGCAATAGAAGCAATATGCCCTCTCTGTGTCATCGGAACAGTGTGTAAACACACTCTCAAAATGACCATTTTTCCAACGATTGCTGTCAGCAACCGCAACAAACACCGCAAAGACAACAACAACAACAACAAAAACAACAACAAAAACAACAACAACAACAATAACCAACACAAAGATGAGTCAAAAAGTAAACTTGACAACAAAAAAAATGAAAGAAGGAAGCGTAGAAAATGAAGTGGCAAAACGTAAACTATGAGTGTGCCCATATATGTATATGTGTGTGTGTGTCTTCGCACACACATATATATCTATACATATATATATACATATATAAAGATATATATTTGTATTTTTATTTGCTTTCTGTTGTTATTACGACTCCATTGCGTTTAGATGGAGATTAAGTCGCATGCCTCCTGCCCCCACTGCAAGCTTCTCTTCAGGCCCTTGCCCCACCTATCTACCGCTCCCACTCTCTTGATTACCACAACTGGTCTCTTACGCCTTTGCTTTGTTGTTTTTACCAATTTTTTTTTTTTGCTTTATGAGCAGTTTATTTGCTCTCAGTGTGTCTGCGTGTGTATGGGCCAGGCAGGAGCTATAGAGGATATTTGTTCGACCAAGCGACCAACCGCCTGAACGGCAGACAAGTGAGATAACAGCAGAGTGGCAGCATTTACTTTTATATAGACTGGCGAAGGGCTTAACAGTATTCCAAGGCACTTTGCAACGCATTGCAGTAGTTAGAGGTATATAAATAATAAATGTCATCAAAAGCGTGTTTATTTTGTTAAGAATTTTGTAGAGGTGTTAAAATTTAATTAAAATAAGAATTAAATGAATACTGGCAATTTTATAGATTTATCTGGGTCAGTCAGCTCATATATTTAGGGATTATTGTATGTATAGGTATTTCAAAAACATATTGTAGCTCTGCAACTCCTTAAAATATTGTACGTTTATGTCTTGAAATTCATATGTAAAAAAGATTAAAACACGTAAAAACTATTTATAAAAATGACAACAAAAATTCAAAAAAATTATTGTAAATATATAAAAAACATTAAAATATTGAAATAAAAAATTAATAATTAAATTAATACATAATTAAAAAATATATATCTGCTTCATGTGAATTAGATAATATTATTAGTTAAAAAGCAGCTACTTCAGTATTTTCTATATTTACAAAATATTCTCCTGGGTCTTATAAACCAGCATTCCACATTAATATATACAGTCTTACACAGTTAAGGCATTGGCATACGTCATTCCATACAAATTTCCTGTTCCTGAGAGGGTATTAAACTTACGGTATGCCCTGCCAAAACTTTCGTTATTGTTGCTTTTGCAATAACAAATGAAAACTGTGAAAAAAATAAAATGGTAAAATGAAAATATTGTATGCATATTACACAAGCGCCGCTGCTTGACTATTATATTGCTTTTGCGGGGTTGAAAAAAGGGAAAAAACGGAACACAGTGGCCATATATGCGAGCGCTTTTATTAGTCACTGTCACATACACACACACACACAACCATGCTCATAGTTGCTCCCCAAAGTCCCATCGAGCAAAACACTCTTGATGTGTGCTGATAAGGACCGCCTGGTAATATTTTTTTTTTTTTGCTTGGCGTTGTATAACTTTTGGCAAAACTGTATTAAAAATACGCACACACATACAGGCACACACCTAGGCTGACACCAAAACAAATGAACACTTAAAAATAAAAGAGAAATGGCATAAAAAAAGAGATAGAGACGGAGGAAACATATGCCCAGTCAAAAAATATGCTTGGCGCTATAAAAATGAGAGACACGCGTATGCGTATACTTATGCGCGTGAGTGTAACCGTGCTGTGGTGTGAGTAGTTGCCACATAAAAGAAAATTGACTGCGAATCTTATGTTTCCCCAGCGAAGTCTTTTTTTTTTTTTGTTTTTTGCTCAATTTTTTATCGCTGTGCAAAATTTTTAATTTAGCACAGAGAGAAAACGGTGTATGTGTGTGTGTAAGTGTGTTGCCTCTTGTATGTTATTCTGGCCGTATTTTGGGCAGAGCAAGTGACAATGGCAGCAGCCGAAGCCGAAGCTGAGGCCGAGGCGTGGCATTGGATTTATGCAGCGCTTTGTGTCGTCGACACACTCTGTTCAAGATTCACATCTAAGCGAGGTCTGGTAACGCCGGCAAATCTCAGCAAATGCAAACAAAACATAACAACAACAACGACAACTGTTCAGTTGCAAATGGAGGCGGCTACTGGCTAAGAGTCTGCAACGGATTTCAGCTGAATAAAACAAAGTCTGCCATGGATTTGGGCGAAAATGGGAAAAACTAGCGACTGCATGAAAACTTTGTTAGAGTATATATTGTTTTGAGTGAGAGATTTCGCTTGCTAGACAATATAAAAGTGTGTAAATTCTAAGAAGGGAAACAACTGCATGATGTATAATAATGGAAATGCTCTATTAAAGCAATCCCCAAACTTAGATCTACATGACATGATCTCTGAGAGTAGTTAACTATTGATGATAATATGTGAAAGACTATGAAATGACAATTTTATTCATCATAAAGCTGCAAGAGATTTATATTTGTAATGATATGTGAGATATGTGAGTGTATATATATACCTTTTATACCTTTTCTCTGGCTATAACTCGCAAACTTCTTTCGTCCTTACAGCGCATCTTTTTGATTATTCTAAGCCGAAGATTGATTTTCGTTTTGGCCTTTAGTGCCGAATAGCATATCAGTCACAGTTAGCATCAGCTGAAAAGGCAAATAGACTAAGCATATAGTATCTTGAACTGATTTGCATTGACTTAAGCAACATTTATATAGAAATAGAAATGCTGCACGAAATCAGTGTCTCCCCTTGCTAACTGACTGCTATTTAATATCAAATTACGATATTATTTTTAGAGCTCGTTACAGTAAATATAAATGACCTTCAGATATTCTGGTGCGGCATTTGTGTTTTTCTTTTCGGTTTATTTTAAGCTCTTTTCACATGTGATACGCGCAGGTGGCTTTGGTTTCGGAAATCAAAGGCGGCTTTAAGTATAATTTCTCAGGCATATAAATAAATCACGTCTGCTGGAAGATAAAAAGCTTTATTGGCTTCATTTAGGCAGTGGAAAGAAGCAGCAGTAGCAGCCGCAGCAGCGTCAGCGTCAGCCGCAACAGCAGCTTAATGAGATATGACGTTGCGTATACGCCGCATAGGCTGTAAGCGTGGCATGGCGCGTAGTGGCCGCTGCGCACGGGGCGCATAATAAATTTTCATTTTAATGACTTAACGCATAAAAACAAGAACAAAAACAACGACAACAGCAACAACAAGAATAGCAACCAGGTTTACAGGTGTTGTTGTTTTTATTACCATTTTGAGTTCGTTCTTTGTTTGCTCTGTGGGTGTGCGTGTGTGTGTGTGTGTGTGTGTTATTTTCGTACATATTTCTTTACTTCATTTGTTACGCATTTCAGCCCACCCCGCCCCGCTCATCAGCATGCACCCAAGAGGCTACCCGTAAATGTGTTGGCAAAACATTTTTATGATGACGTGCTAAAGGGATTTCAGTGGCAACAACACAGCGCTTCCCACACTTCTTAGCTCGCTGCCTTACCTCACTTACGTCTTTGGCTCTTTACAGCAAAAAGTTAATTAGAAATTATGCCGGAGCTGCTATAATACAGCACACACGCGCGTAGCAAACACCTCTGGGTTATTAGACAGATATACTCGAATACACTCGCAAAGGCACAAATACATGTACATGTATATATATAAATATATATATATATATATATATATATATATATATATATATATATATATATATCAGCTGCTGCATTAAGGTAAGGCTAATTAATGCCACTTTTGATGCGTGCGTTTAAGGCAAAGCGTGACGCACTTTAAAGTAGGTGTCGCTAGTCATAATTAGATCGAAGCGATTTCAAGATTTCTTTAGACGCTGCATAAAATCCTGTTTAGCAGAGTGAAGCACATATTATGATAAAGAGTTGTGGGAGTAAAGAATATTTTGGCTTATTATATATAAATGGTGCCAGATAAATGGTGAGTTGCATGTCAATAAGACGAACACGATATCTGAGTACACAGATGACCAAAAGGAACCTTTTGAAGTATGTTTAATAAAGGTTTAAAACTGAAGAAATAAATTATTCATATGCCTGACAAATAAGCCTTTCATAAAAAGAAGAAAGCCAGAACATTTTGACTTTTAAATCGAAATCATTTCTTATTTATCTCTTTAGCTATAATAATGTCTCTCTCTCCCAATAAGATCTCTCATTTCATCTTAAACTGTTTGTCCAGCAATATTAAAGAAATTGAATACTTTATCTATTTTACTTAGCAGAGCAGAGAAAAGCTTGCACGGGCAAACGAAACGGTCTTCGACTAAAGTAATGAGAATTACATTTGGCGCTGAGCGGAAGCTCTTAATTTGGCAATGCGTACAAACAGATGTTTATCTATACGTGTCTCTTTCTACCTCCCATCGCTCTCTCTCTCTCTGTCTACCTGGCAACTATCAGACAAGTTTGTCAAGTGAAATTTATGCGAGCTGCGTCAGTAATTGAAGCGGAAATCCACAAGTAGCAGTAGCAGCAGCAGCAGCATTCGCATCCGCATCGGCAACTGAAGATGAAGCAGAAGAACAAAAAGTAGAAGAAGAAACTAATAATTTACTTTATTTGCACCTTTGAAGAGTGCTCGTCCTTGTGAGCAGTGCCGGTGTCCTCGTGGCAGTGGTTGAACTTTTACACGTACACATGCCATCAGCAAAATGGAAAAAGTTTCGGTTTCTTGCTCTGTCTTCGTCGCATATATGCTATCTAGTCCCATCTATCTGCCAGCTCATCAGGGCGCGCAAATTAAGAAAATTATCATGCATCGTACCTAGGCGACGAGTCATGGCTGAGGTGAAGGCGGAGGCGGTGTGGGGCCGATAAACTTTGCCAAGCAGAATCCAATTAAACATAAAAATAAAATAAATTGTGACATTTTCCAATTAGCGGCGAAAATAGTAGTCGAAGCAGTCGGAGCGGCAGCAACAAGAAAGATGAGCACGCTGACAACATGTGTCATACGCCACCTAACTGCTACCCTCACATTCACATCATCCTTTTATACCCATCTCCTCCATATAAAGAGCTCTGATGCCCTTCACGCATTCTCATTTCCAAGACAAATGCTGGCACCAAGATGTCTATCGCTCGCCTGGCGCTGACTGAGGCCGACAAGGAGGCTAATTAATGGCGGCAGTCGCAGAATAACAAAAACAGCATGTACGAATGTATATGTGGGGAGTGATAGACTAAGCAACTACCCTGTAAGCTAAGTAAGAAAAACGGAAAAGGGTACTTTTATAAGGGCTTTGGCCATATTGCTTTCTTAACGGCTACTTATCTTCTAAGAAGTGCAATGATAGAAAACTTAAGAAAAAGTATATTCAAGCTAATCATTTTATCATATAAGAAAGTACGCAGCTGCACTGAAATGAAATGAGAGAAAGTTTCCTTTTGTAATCTTGTCAAAAGAATCTTCTATCTGTTTCCTTTCTCTTCTATCTACTGTTTAATATCTCTTGCTAAATCTGCTCGCCTTCAACTCCCTCCTATGCACAGCCCATCGATACACCCTTCCAGTTAACAATGTGTACAGGGTATGCGAGCAATGGGCAACAGCTGAGCACAATGCGAGCATTTTTCGGCTGCAAATTACAAATGAGCTCCATTGCAGGACAGACACTCGAATGTGAAAATAATTGCCAAAAATAACACAGCATTTATTTATGCTCGACTACGCCGCACGCCCCAAGCCCCACGATCCACGACCCATGCTCCACGTCGCCCCGGGGCACCCCCTCCTTTTTCTGGTACGCTGTTCTAATTGTGGTCCTTTTGGGTTGTTCCCGTTTTTATGATTTTGGCCCGAAAACATTTCTATAGACAGTTTCCTAGATGCGCACAAAAACACATAAAAATGTTCAGCGAACAATTTCTGTGGCTCTTTTGCTTCGTTTATTTCGCTTTGTTTCGTTTTTTTTGTTTTTTTTTTTTTTGTTTCGTTTTGCGTTTCTTGCAATTCGCAACTAATTGCTACAAATTAATTTTAGTATGCTTTTAATGGCATTTTGAATGTGGTAAATGACGTCCACGAAGTTGACAATGATGCTCTTTGTGTCTCAATTGCTGCCAAAAAGCAAAAACTGCCAGCCAATTACATTTGCAAGCAAATAGTATTCGACTGCTGGGATACACTGTTTATAAGTGAAGAAGCTTCGGGGACAGTTGGAAAAACTGTAGAAAAGAGAATGAACAAGAGAAGATGGAAGTTAGAAGGAGATAGATGATGGGAAACAGGAGATAGGAGATAGGAGATAGGAGATAGGAGATAGGAGATAGGAGATAGGAGATAGGAGATAGGAGATAGGAGATAGGAGATAGGAGATAGGAGATAGGAGATAGGAGATAGGAGATAGAAGATATATAAGAAAAAGGACATCTCAAAACCCAAATACATCCCATTATCCCTAGACCAAAACAGAGTATTGCAAGTAAAAGGCTTTTGTGGTTTACTCTTTTGGTAGTTATTTCGTCTTGCTTGAATTTAATGAGCTGCGGCAATTGCTAGACTATTGCAAGCGCCCTTTTTTGCCTTCAAGAAATAACTTAGTTCCCGCACAAGGACTTGGAGACGCGTGCCCAACTGCACGTCAAGCCGAACAATGGTGCGCATTTAGCTAGAGTCGCTTTGAAAGGCCAAAACTAAAATTGAAATTTTTCAATATAGCAAAGAAAAAAACTGTTTTAGTGAAAAATTCCAAGCACATAGCCTCAATGCAAAAGAGAGAGAGAAAAAGAGCGGAAAAGTGAAGCGTGCTCATTAGGCAGCCATTGTATGAAAAGCTCGAAGGATGCGAGATGCTGTGAATGGGACTGTATGCGAAGTCGCTGCTGGCAAAGGGCGCATCGAGCTGTAAATCAAATCGGCGTGTCAACGGCAAAACTAATTTATGTATTTACGAGTGTGCTGGCTGATTATTCATACGCACTGTGTGCCGATTGCTACGTTCGGCAGCATCAAAGCCCGGCTGCTTGTTGACTTTCATTAGCTCCAATTTGCAGAGGTCCTCAAATGTCCTGCGCATAACTCAGACTACAAATCAAATGCAGTTGCTGTGGCAGTTGCAGTTGCAGCGATTGTTGCCACCCGCAAACTTTTCAAATCGTTGCCTCGGCTATATAACTGCCAGCTACTCAACCGTGCAACCACGCCCACACGACCGCCCCTTTAGTCCAGCCTTATGTCATGTGATGCCCAGTCGATGTCGTTGCTGCCGCCTGTGTTTGGTTTACGTGCTTAAATTGGCAATTAGCAGATTAATTGTCACTGGCAATATATGCGTCAATATACATATATTGTGCAACTGATGCAACACAGTGGGCCAAGTGACCACGCCGCACATGGCCCGCTGAAACTAGAAATGGTATCGGAAGTGCTAACTGATATTATATTGCATATCAGACATCAATTTTAAGTATTTTATATATGACAAAAGTGAATTTATATTAATTGATCATTTGATATCATTTGATTGATTTCTTATGACAAGATATAGCTACAAAATCGAGATGTCTGCAGAAGCCTAATGATATGACACAATTGCTAGCTGATATATCATATGATTGAGGTCAAAACATGAACAAGGCCTTGACTGCCACCTCCTGACGCCTTCCAGTAGACTGCGGAGAGCATAGGAATTTACGACCATCCCCAACATCAAATCAATCGATTGTGCCCTATTACTCGCCCTGAGAAACATATTCCAATTCACATAAACCGACAACGGCAACGATAAGTGGATCCACATATCTAACGAGCTTCATTAATTAGCTCAAATTGCCTACAACTTGAGTTGATACGAGTGGAAAATAATTGAACATATACGAATCAGGCACATTCTCTTAGGCGTAAGAGCTCTATAGTTATTAATGTGCTAATGAAAAGTCTAAAACTTTTCAATTTAGCATAAAATATTTTTAAAATTTATAAAAAGTGGTTTATATTTACATAGAGAAAAAGAAGATATTTCTTTAGATTTTCATCATTCTAAATTCATTTATACTCAGACGTCTTTGAGTATGCTTTATTTATTAATCAACTCCATCTGTGGAAAATGTATGAAAAGCGATTTTGTGTGCAGCTCTTAAATGCTTAATAAATTTATTTAGTTATATTATATATTACTCCTAAAGGAAACCGTCTCGCTTTGCTGACATCTAAATAGTCATTGGCTCTCGTGCCCACTGTCCAACAGCTGCAGAAATGTGTTCTTGCCAACATGTTCGCTATGTGCGTCCGTGTGTCCGCTGCAGCAGTTTGTCAGTCAGTCGCTCTGGCAGACGCTTTGTACACGTAGTTTGCTTTACGGCCCTGTTGTTTACATAATTGTTGTAGTGCTGCCGCTGCTGCTGCTGTTGCTGCTGTTGCTGTTTGATTTCACTAACGAGCATTAGCATAAATTGCACTGACCGATGGTCGGAGGTCGCTCTATGGCTTTGGCTCTGGCTCTGGCTCTGGCTTTGGTTCTGGTGGGGGCTTGGGATCTAGGCTACTATTGCCATTTTATTCGCTTTGACCGCTGTGCTGCATCATTTGACAACAGCCGCGTGCCCATTTGCTGAACAATGTCAAAATTGTGCGTTATTTCTGTGCAAATTGTGCAGTCAATCAGTTGTAAATTTTTAATGAGTTTTCATTTATATTAACTGACATCGACTGCCACTGCCACTGCCAGTGGCAGCGACTGCAGCGCTTGGGGCCATTTTGGTTTTTGGGGCCTGCGGTTGGGCCCAATGGGCTAAGTAATTTGTCACGCTAATTGCGTACGGCCTGCAGGCAAAGCAGTAAGTGGGGGCGTGGCATATGCATTACATTACAAATATTACGTATACGCGCTGTGGGCGGGCATTCATGGTTGCCTGTGGCAACAGCCATGCCTGCCCTGCCTGCATGGCTGCCAACCCGGCATGTCAGCTATAACATATCCTTTATAATACAACTTGTGCTCTTCTTCTTGCACTCGGGTCCTATACTGCACCGCTGCCTCTAGCGCTGCTCTTCCCTTCACAAACAGCCGCAATAATTTCACACAAAATATTTCCTCAGCACATCGACGCTGACGTTGACAACGATAATGTTTTTTGTTTTCTCTTTAGATACGCTGCATTTTTTTGAGACTGTGCATAAAATATGCTGCAAAGGCTCTCACTTTGGTATACCTTAGAATGGCTTTTCCCAGCTAGGTCTAATCAAAACTCAAGAATTGCTATAAGACAGAATTTTGTTGTGTGACTTTAATGATATGTGCCTATAAAACCTGTTACAAATATATGAGTCATTGAAATAAGAAAGCTGAACTGATATAACCAGCGTACCACCAGTTTAATGATCTAGACTAAAATTTTTAAAGATTTAGGCTGAAAGTCTTCACAGCTCCAGGTATAACCAGCAGCTTATATAATTCTATAAATCAGCACTTAGTAAATCTTATATAAAAAAAATATATATAAAAATAAATAAATATTTATTTATAATACTTAAACATATATAGCTATTTAGACTATCTGACAAGTCAGGGTATACAGTTTTCATCAAGGCTTAGTCAACTATTTTCACATGTTTGTTTAGGTTTTTGATAGTCTTATAGCTGCTGCTGCTGCTGCTACTCCTTCTTCTTCTTCATCAGTTGCTGTTGTCTTGGTTGCAGCAGTTGCTCGTCCATTTCACTTGACTTCACTGCCACGTTTGCGTCGTCAGTTGGGTTGACGTCGGCGTCGACGTCGTCGTCGACATCGCCATCAGCGTCTACATTGACGTCGAGTTCTTGTTGCAGCGGAACTTATCATTTTATAAGCATTTGTTTTTCTTTCGTTTTTGTTTGCTTGGCTGTTTTTTGAGTGTGCAACAGCAGCAGCAGCAGCTGTAGAAAAACAAAATATTTTGTTGCAACTTGCTTAGCCTCCAGCCGCCTCCTCCCACTAGCTCGCTTTTCTTCCTTGGTGGCCACCGGCAACAGTCTGTGTGCATTTTATGTGACAGATACTTTAAAATGTGGCAAAGTGGTTTTTGGCAAGCAGTGCCGGCTCTTAGCTCTTCGAGTATGTGTGCGGCACACACACACACACATCATGTACTGTTCTAGCTAAGAGTACGGCTGGGTCATTTGAAATGAAATTAATGTAAAATTATGTGCCACGTAAACTAATTTTTATGCGACGCCAAACGGTTCGTCCCACGGCCTCGGCCTCAGCCTCTGCGTCTACAATTTACGAGCCCTCACACATTTTGGCCGCAATCCTTTCAAAGCATTCGCAAGAGCGTTTTATTGCGCGGCTGCTGCCACTTAGAAATACCCAAAAAAAAAAAAAAGTATAAAAGAAAATCAAAACAAGGTGTGAGTGAGAGTGACCAACGCAGAGATACCCTGTGAAAGCAACGAGGTGGCATTATAATAATTGGAGAGAGAAAATGAGAGACAGAAAGAGAGAGACAGACAAAGAGAGACAGACAGAGAGAGAGAGAGAGAGAGCGAGAGAGACATCTAAAAGAGCAATCAATTAATTCTGAGGCTACCCCCAGCAAATCATGAACTTATAGTTTCATAAATGCTTCTATTATATTACCTAGCCAATACACCCCATTCACCAAATCGGTACAGGGCATTACAAAAATGAAAAGAGTAGCCACGACGCGCATTAAAATGTTGCCAGGACCTGGACCAAGCGCTGTTGTTGTTCAAGTTGAAATTTATATTAGGCCAACAAAGTCGCCAGAACGAGGATGCGGACGAGGACAACGCAGCCCCTGGCGTTGGCGCCTGCTCTCAAGTGCTCATAAATTCACGAAAATTTCACAGCCGACGGACCCAACAAAATATATAAAAAAAAACCAGAAGCGAACCCTTCAACAGCGCCGTTGTCGAGGGTCTAACCAGGGGGCAGCAGCTGCCGTCAGCTGTTGCAGGCCCAATTCCTGGCACACACACAGAGACTCGACTTTGGCCTGGCAAACATAAATTGTTAAAGAATTGCCACTTTACAGTCGTAAGGACCACATAAGCCGGACAAATAAAAACCTCGTTCACATTTTGGGTTTACTTTATTTTTTTCGTATTTTATTTTTTGCTAGTGCAACCAAAATGAAGAGAACTTACCTTGGCTAGTCCGGCACTTGACTAGTACATTGCCTGATATCATCTTTAGTTGGCCAGGGCAGGCAGAAGTTGACTTTTTAGAACTCGCCCAAACAGTTGCTAAATCGTAAAAACCAAACCGGAAAAGGACGAACATAAAAACTTGGACGCTTCATTCCCAGTGCTACTCGCAACCGGTCTATAATAATGCCACAGAAATGTCAGCGCCTCAAGAATTCTCATATTAAGCACATTCAATTGACAGCGACTGCTGTTGACGACAATGGCATAGGCATAAATTACCACTTAATAAAATAATAGAGTTGAAAAGTGAACGGAAGTAGGCAGTCTCAAGCTGCAATAGGATTGTCTATCAAATTTTAATAACCCGCATGAAGAAGAGTTATGAACTGGCAAGAACTGTAGACTCTATTAAACTTTTTATAGGAATTTACTTTTGTTAGCTGATCCAAGCAGCACTTAATCAAATCATAAAAGAGAATTTCCTTTCTGATCTCAGCTGGCAAAGAGACTTGACTATTTTTCTAAGACAAAGAAAATCTTTTGATAAGACTGAAAGTTAATTGAGACATAAAAGAGGAACGGAGCGGACTCTTGAAGTAATGTGAAAGTCGAGGTAGGGCAACTTCTTAAACTCTCAATAGCAGCAAGATTTCTTTATAAATAAATCGATTGGAATTTTGTGTAAGTAGCAAAGGCGTTCGAACAAAAATTGCCTCTAGAATATATCAAATTATCAAATTACCCCAAGGTAGCTTAAGTTAAAGCTGAGTTCTCTATAGACTATTTAGGCCAGAAGTTTAGGCAGTTTTCAGTTATTTCCTTATACGAGCCTTTAAGGCGCATGAACAGAAGCCGCAGCTCTTTGTCATAATAGCCGTGGGAGTAGAAGTAGATATTTCTTGCTAGCGACATTTGCCTGCTTGCCGCATGCATTGAAAGGCTGCAATTTTCGGCTATCTTGTTATGCCCCAACGAGCGACCGACACCGCAACTGACATGTGTGGACAGTGGCCTTCCATTATCTGTGCTTCAGAGTCCTTGGGCGCTTTTTGTCCGACTGTAGGCGAAGCTGGTGCTGCCGCTGCTGCTGCTGCTGTTGCTTCGGGTGCTTGTGAAGTGGCGTGATTTATAAGCGCTTTGCCGGCGATAATAAACACTGGACGAGTGCGAAGGACGACGAGCTGAAGCCCGCCCACAGCATGGCTGCACAAACAAGAGGTGAAGTAATGTTGCCGTGCGGCTGGGCACAGGCGTGGCAACACATGCAAAATAGTTTGGCATCAGCGCATATCCTTTTGCCTGGCCTTGCCTTGCCTCGCCTTGTTTTCAATTTTCTTTGTTCGCTTTGCGGTTGCATTGGTTTTGGGGCCAATTTTTTACTTGCGTCCGTTTGACAATAAAAATGGCAATAGACGAGGCCAGTCGAACCAACGTAACCGCACATCTTTCCAGGCCCCCCAACACCTCGAACCCCGCCCCGATAGCTGTGGGCTGGCCCATATCATTAATTTTGCACAAAAGGACATTTTGCCTTTTTGCCAAATGCAGGAATGAACCGATCAACGGAACGGCAACAGCAAATAAATACGGTTCGCAACGACTTTGTTTCGGCACTGGCAGCTGCTCTGCTCAGCTGCGGTTGACTGCGGCAGCGACTGCGATTGCATGTTTGTTGTGCTGCAGCCTCCTTGGCAGACACGTTCTGGTCTGTCTGTCCGTCTGTCTTTAGCCTGCCCAATACGTTCGACATTTTGTCGGTCACACGCTGCGTTGAGTTTTGCCAAATTGAAATTGTTTTCCCAAACAACAGCGGGGCGTATACGTAATATGAGATTGTCTTTGCATTTGCCAAAAAAATATAAAAATGGGTGTGCATGCACTTGTCTTTGGATAAATGGATGACACACAATTCCGTGTTCAGAATTTAAGAATATAATAGATATATAGAAAAGACAGTCGATGTAAGACTTTATGAGAAACCCTCTTCATTTCTCGTATAATTGATTGGCATGGAGAACAATTCGATAATATAGTAAACATATTTGAGATGACAAATAGTATATACAAATATTAGGTTTAGAATCTGAATGAACTAATAATATAAAAATGGACTCGCACTCGACGCGCGTGTCCAGGCCAGATTCGGTATCTGTAAACTCGATGGGGGTTGAAGAGGACGTCTATGAGGATACATATTTAACGGAAACAGATCAGCCAGTGCCTCCGCCATCGGTTCATATGAATCACTCGATTTACTATGGCTGTTGCATTAGCAAAGAGTGTAAGCGATAATCCATTAAAGCCATTTTCCAAATTGTGCTACATTATTTGACATCGTAGATTATATGGAGTACGTAAACCTGGTGGAAAGTCTGCATATTACGCCGCGTTTGATGATACAAAGGAAACCGTTTCGAAGGAATTCCTTATACGGCTTAACGCTAACGATTCGGAACACTGGACTGGTTGGTATAATACAGACAAAGGTTTCATGTTTCACACTATCTGCTAGTGCCTCATTCTAGTATCCGCGCAAGATCTTGATCACTACGGATAGTCCCAGCGATACATCAATTTACATACATGATCAGGAAATAAATACCTTCATTGAAACGGACAAAATACTCAATGTGAAAGTCAATATACGTAGCACAACTTCGAAGCATATTAATCGACCTCGTTTCATATTCATAAAATCGTTTCATCCCAATATCACGTTTGAAGTGCCCATCATCGGTAAAGTATACCCATCATGGCTATAGATAGGGATACTCACTCCAGCTCACTCGCAGTCTTGCAGGACTTGATCGAACCGTTCATTTCGCAGCAAATAACACTGCCGCCCACGGTGCCCAGGGACAAATCATATTACGAAATGATTATATACAATCCAACAAAGAATCCCATAAATGTCAAGTTCAGAAAGTAAGTTTTAGCTCTGCACTTTAAGCTATTTGTACATTGTTTTTTTTTTTCAATTTGCAGTAGCTTCAGTGGACTCAGCCTACACTATTTGAACAAACACATGATAGTTCCACAAGACTATTTCAAGGTTTTGGTAAAATTTGATCCGAAGAAATTGCGGGAATACAATGGCTTCTTTAACGTCAAATTTGGAAGCAGTATGTATCAGAAAACGGCCTGGGCTGGCTCTAATTTAATTTGACGAGCGTTGCTCCTTTTTCAGGTCCACCCAGGAATATAGTGTTCAATTATGTACCGAAATCGATGAGCGTATATGTTAATCGATGTTTTTTAAACTTTGGCCAGAGCAAATTTGGTGAGCAAGTTCAGCGCTCGTTTACTATATGCAACGAGAGCCCTCATTCTCTGTGGGTGGGTTCCTCGTTCTATACCAAAGAAAGCGAATTTGATGCAACCCTCGAGGGTTCTCCACAATCTGGAATATCGCAGAAGATAATTGAATCGGCAGTTAGCATGCATAGCGTTTTGATATTCGATTTTGATGATGATGACAAAAGCGAGACTCTTAACTTTAACGAGTCAGCTAACATTCAATTTAATGTACAGTTGCCCCACCAACTGAGGCCGATGTCAACCAATGAAATAGCAATATCATTTCGACCAGTCGACTCCAACGAAATTTCCGACAATGAGATACCACCTTACGAAGAGCTCACCAAAATCAATCTCTGTTTCTCAGATAGCATGGAGTGCATAGAATCGCATTCTATTATCCTCAGTGGGGAGATAAAGGGCATTGAAGTGGAGATCTTTCCGAAGGTAATTGACTTTCGAAAGATCTATTTGGGCGAGGAGCATTGCGCATTCATCAAGGTCTTAAACGTGGATGGTCGGTAAGACAGCTGTTGATCGACTTGCCCAAAAATAATATCACTCTGATCAGGTGTTGTTGCCAAGGTAAAATACGTGGAGTGTCTGGAGAAAGATATCTGTGGCGTGCGCGTTACCCCCGATGAGGGATTCAGCTTACAGCCGTGCGAACGTGGCATCTTCCATTTATCATTCTTTACCATTGTGCCATCACGTTTCTTCGTGACGTTGCGTTTCAAGGTGACGAACGGCTTATATTACGATGTAAGCGTAAAGTAAGCTCCTCTGTGCTGAATACTGAATACGGCCAGCAACTCAGTAACCTACTCTTTTAAGGGGCATTGGCCAACACATTCAGCTGCGCACATTCCCTCAACTGGTCGAATTCGGCAACGTTCCGTTTGGGGTGCCACAGAAACGTTTTATGCTCCTTATGAATCCATTGGCCGTTCCCATCACACTGCAGGTGAAGCCCACGGAAGATGGCTTGGAACAGCCTTTGGTCTTTAATGTACGCGAGGCGGACGTGTTGCCCATAACAATCAGAGATCCCATCAAACAATTGCAGCAAGTGCACGATGATCTGGCCGCGGAAGTCGATCTGACTGATAATATTCAAATAACGACTGATGAGTTGGAAACGGAATCCATGAAATCGTTTTCAATCAACGAATCCGAATATAGTATTCAATTTGAAGAGGATATCATGGGTAAGTCGCTTGCGAGTCCTTAAATTGTTCCTGGAATTTATTAGAAATTGGCCAACGCATCTGCCTCTGTCCATATGAACTATGTTTCTAGCTTAGCTATTTTGTTACATCTTGATTAGGGTATTTATGCTGCTGTCAATTGAAGTTGACTTTGGCTGTCCCACAGATTGCATACCTGATATGGCTGCCCAACTGCTGAAAAATCTAAAGAAACAGAAGATTTTCGACAAATCGGAAACGGACAAACGCGTCATTCAGGAGGCTTTGACCAGTCTCTTGAATACGAATTACTTTAATATAATGAAGACGCACAACAATTTCATATTCCTTGACTGGAACGCCATACCAAGCTATCCCGCCGAAGTCTATTGCGATAACGAGATTATCTATCTCAGGCCAAATACTGGACGTAGTATAACCATATTGATCGTACCAAATCGCGCCGGCTACTATCATCGTTCGCTGACCGTGCGGATCTGTCCGGCTGTGCCCGTGGCTAGCTCGGAGTCCTCTAATGAGCAGCAAATGAAGATGCTAATCAAATCGGAATATCTTTGCTCAAAACTCTGGTTCGATTACAACTGCTGCATACCAGAGATCGTCTGGGAGAGCTATGTCAATCTCACCGAGCGCATTATGTATGCGGGTGAGGAATATACCTTTGAAATGACATTCGACAATATCTCAAATATCGGTGGATTCCTACACTTCGATGTTATTGTAAGTATTCATAAAGAGTTCACTGAACAAAAAAAATGGGGAATTTGAAAGCCGAACGCCTTTTGCAGCCAAACGAAATGGGCTTTAGCGATGGCAATTGGAAGTATTATCTTGGCTCCAATTCCCGTTCGACAGCCCATTGTTTTGTCGTGTTCCGTATTCTAGGCTCCAACAAACTGTCGGGTCTCATCAAAATTGTCGGCGCTCCACACTCGTTTCCCTTTCATTTGTTTGCGAACGTGTTGCCCACGGAAATACACATTTCGCAGATGTCTGTGTATGTTCGTCTGAAGGTTTGCGAAGAACACAAGCATTATCTATATATCGACAATGTCTCGCCGACAAATACGGTGCTCTCCATGAAACTGGTAAGTTTACGCCGACAGACCTTGTATCAGATACCATTGTCCTCTCTGTTCCCAGGAAAACATCGAATTTCAGTACCTCACAACGAGAGGTGGGAAGTTGTCGCCGACCGGTCAGAGCATGTACACAACTTTGGTATCAATGTTTCCAGATCCAGATCTGTATCACAACGTATTATACATTGATCTGCAGTTTGATAACATCATGGAAATACCAATAACATTTTTGGTGGAGGGAGTGCCAATATATTTTGATCCCGATATAACCGATGGCTTAGATGCGGGTCAACTCTTTACGGATACCCGCGAAAATTTTATGAACATGATCTATCCTTATCATTTCAGCGTAAAACTGACCAATAGAGGATTTCGATCGTATCGCTTGAATGTGACACGCCTAACCACCTACAATCCGGCCAAGAAGACAAGCTCCTGTGTCAATCAGCCGCTGACGGCTCGCTTTGACATACAACCCAAAGTCGTGGAATTGTATCCGCGGGCGGATGAGTTCATCGACATAATGATGACTAGCTATGAGGAAGGCCTTTACTTTTGTGACTTTATGTTGGTCGTGACGGACCTGAAATATCCGCAACGCAAGCATGTGATACGTCTGACAGTTCAGGCACAGTTTGTGGAAGGCCAGCTGAATTGGGATCGCAGGTCACTCAGCTTTGATTTCCAGGCCAGTTATCCACTGAAACAGCGCCCGCAGACACGCTCAGCAATGCTGTGCAGCCAAGTGAATATACCCTTTAAGGATGTACTTCTCGAGGTTGTGGGTCCGTTTCGTATCAAGGCGCTGTACGAACATGCATTTGAGAAGGAGATCAATGTGTCTTTCGATGCCTTGGAGCAAAAAGAAATTTTCGTCACTCTCAATAACTCAACAGTGAAGCAACTCGCTTGCAAAATAATCGAGGGACGCATCAATGTTCAGGCCGTAGGCAAACAGCAGAAATATCTGAATCTACGGCTATCCGTGCTGGTGCCCGAAATCCATATAGTTCAGCCCGAGCTGGTGCTATTCGATCGTGGTCGTCCATTCGACTACTATGTGAATATCATCAATGATGGCACCACCACAGCCGATTACAAATGGAAGCGCATTGAGGAGTCCGATGTGTTCATTGGTGACAATGATCCCGACGATGTGGTTGCCGAACTTCTCTCCGACATCATACGCACCCTGGAGTACAACTTTAGCTGTGCGGAGGAGGAGAACATGACGTTGCGATATCAGCAGTGTCGCTGCCAGTTCCGCCGCGAGCACGAGCATGACTCCCTGATCTTCGATATAATCGAGGAGATTCTCAACGAACTAGATCTGAGCCATAGTCGATTCCACATACCCCTAGACGCAATCCCCGACATATACGATGACAGCGATGCCTGCAGCGACACGAGCTATGTCCAGCACACAATTAACTACATTTTGAGTAAACTGAACCTTGAGTCCAGCCAGCGACTATCCGAGCCCTCCTCCGAATACTGCTACTCGGATCGCTTCATTTACTTCTACGAAAAGGCGGGACAGGTGGCGCAGGTAGAGAAAAAGCAGTGTCTGATGCATTTGCCACATACTCGTCGCTCGCATGAGGTGAAGGCCCTGTTCCAACTGGATGTCGTGGGCGGAAGCAGTCAATATTTGTCCGTGACTCTGGTCAATTTGCCGCAGAAAATTAAATTTCTAAAAGATAATATCTATCTCAACGTCCGGGTTGGTATTTGGACTCAATCGATCTCTCTTCAATCTTCTCTTATCCCATCTTTTTATCCGCAGCCCTGGTACGAGTCGTTCAACGCTGTAATCCGCATCTCGAATGTCACCAAATATGTTTTACAATTAATTATTACTGGACCAGCGAGCAATGAAAGGCAACTAATCGATGGCTTTGCCAAAATAATGCAAGATGAGGAAATGTTCATGGAACCACTGGGCATCGACAAGGTCAAAATATCGGGCATTTTGGGCCTAAATGAGAACTTTCAGCACATATTTAAGGTGCTGATCAACAACACGGCCAATAGCCAATTCCGACTTCGCGGTCAGGGTATATTGCCCATATTGAGTTTAACGACGTCCTTGCCCATGGTTGAGCAGAGCAGGGCCGAGATTATAGAAGAGTACGACTATATGCGTAAGATTTACAATTACGAGACATTCAAGAGCATTACGCATACCGACAAAGAGCCAATTGGCTTGTTGGAGGAGGAGGCACCACAGGAGCAAAAGATAACTAGCGATTTCAGTGAGATCTCCGAGAGCGACAGCGAGATGCCCAGTGATCGTCAGCGCTACCATGACATACTGCTCTTCAAGATGGTGCAGACCTATGTGCTGGTCAATAACAATCAGTCGCTACCCAATGGCGTGGTGCTCAACCAAATGCTCGTCACAGAGCGTTACCTGCACCGACTGCGCGTCAATCCGAGCCTCTTAACACAGCATCACAAGGTTTATCAGAGCTATGTCAACCACAACAAGCCGCAAGGCTACAGACTGCCCATCACTGCCAGACACTTCACTGTGCAGCCGCTGCCCTGCGAACAGCTCGCCTATGTCCTGAATCTGGGTCCCCTGGTACGTAATAGCTTGCGTCGCTTTGAATTGCGCTTCCATTTCTTTGGACCCGGCAAGCTGATTGCAGCAGCCCGCACCGCTGTTCGCATTCCGGGTCTCTATGTGGACTTTAGCATAGAAAATCAGTAGGTTTCAGGGGAAAATCTTACATTAAGCTTAAGTCTAATATTTGCATCAACCAACAGTACCGAAAAGAAGTTCACGTTTTGGGCCGAGAAGTGTACAGAGCCAGAGTACTTCAACAAGACCTATCGCAATATGTGGGAACGTTTACTGGATGCGGATAAAAATCCCAAATTGAAGCACGCCCACTCATTCGATTTCGAAGATTTCATCCATCAGCGTGATATAGCCAATATGGATCGTCGCCTGATCGATGAATACTATAATAGCTTGAACCTCTCCGTTTATCCCGATCACAAGCATCATTTCACGCTGGCACGCGTCCATACGTCATACCATTCCAATTTCTCCGGCATTGAGATGCGTATGGTGGGCTACTTTAAGCCAGAGTCCAAGTACTATGCGATCAATCAACATGTTGTGGATTATATATATATTGATGTAAGTGTTATATATATACACCTCATATACCTTTATCTTTACTCTCAGAACTTGCTACCTTCTCTCTCTCTACTCTCTCGATTCCAGCTCCACATGGGACCCACTATGCCCATTGCACTGCATGGCGTCATCAAGGCCCGATGAACTCTGGATTTTTTTATCGCTTTATTGTAATCGATAAACAGACAATGTGCAACTAGTTGAGTATTAAGTGAATAAAAAATTGCCACACAGGTCGTTAGCAATACATGTTGAGTTGACGGAAAAAGTAGTGGAATATGAGTAGCACTAGAAACGAGCTGGTGACGGGCAAGCCCGCCGCCTTGATCCAGCCGAGTATATTGAAGTCGTCCGGATAGAATTCAAATTGCTCCGTAGGCAGCTCTCCACAGTTGGTTATGACCACCGGATCGATGGGAAAATCATCCGTATCGGTTTTCACCTGTTTAAAAATGAAAGTTTATTTTTTTTAGCCCTATAGCAATATGTGTCATGCGTCACTCACGTCTTCTATGGCATATATGGTATCCATGCCATCCAAGACTTTGCCAAAGACCGTGTGCTTGCCATCCAGCCACTTCGCACCCACCGTGGTCACATAGAACTGGCAGCCATTCGTGTTGGGTCCCCGATTGGCCATGCCCAGGTAGCCGGGTCGATTGTGCTCAATGCTCAACCCCTTGTCCTCGTCCTCAAAGTAGTCGCCATAGATGCTGATGGAGCCAGTGCCATCGCCACTGATTATATCGCCGCCCTGTACCAGAAAGCGATCCACGATCCGATGAAACGTGGCGCCCACATAGCTGCTGCCATTGATGCCGCGCAGGCAGATGTGTCGAAAATTGGCCACCGCCTTGGGCGCCAGCTGCCCAAAGAGACCAAATGTAATCCGGCCCAGCGACTGCTTCTTCTGCTTCACATCCATGTAAATGCGCGAAGTTACAGTGAAGCTCAACGCATGACCCACAGCGCACAAGGCAAGTAAATTCAAGCAGCAACCGAGTAACCTCATCATGTACCCCAAAAACCACCAAAAAACAAGCAAAATATTTTACTTAGTCTGATGAAATAGCCAAACGCAACTAAACTGAAAAGCCGCTGATCCAAGCTACGAGCGCGGAAGAAGCCCTACAAATTTTAGGTTAAGTGCAACAAACTAGTCAACAGCCCAAATACATAGACACACACACAGACATATATATATATATATGTATGTGTATATATATGTGTGCCATTGATTTTTTGTGACATTTCTTTACACAAGCAAACGCAGTTATATATAACGGTATGTAGCATACCTTTAACACTGCACAGGTGCGCTTCAAATATAATTAAGTAAAAATGGCGCATGCTGTGAATCGCTCTTATTTTTATGAACTTTCAGCAATCATAGCTCAAAGAAATTCTGGAAGGTCCTGCCTAGCATCGGATGAATCTAGCTAATTAATTATGATCATTTTTATTTTAAGTTGATAATTTTCTCAAAATGCACTTTTAAAATATAAAATGCTTTTAATAATGTTTATATACATATTTATGCAAGCTGAAAATCTAAATAATTGCAATATTTATTTTTTTTAAATTTGTCGAAAATTTCAAAAAAAAAAATGCAAGTTAACAATTTAATTATTTTCAAATTAGTTGAAAATATAGATAATCGCAACATATTAATTTTTAAAATATTTATAAAAAACGAAATTTTTTTAAAATATTTTCCATATTTTTAAACCGATATTCGCAATATTATTTTTATTTTCAATTCAATTTAGTTGCAAATATAGATAATCGCAATATATATAAATATTGACCCCATTTGTAAAAAAGAAAATTTTTGAGACTCAAAAAATATTGAGATATTTGCTATTATATATTTAAACCAATATTCAATTTGATCAAAAATTTCCTTAAAAAAACTTAAGAAATAAAAAATTTAGTAATTAAATCTATTTGTTCGTCTAAGTTCTAATGAGTGCTAAAAAGTATGCCAATATTGAAGCATTTCTGAAAATCTGAAAATATCTATGACTCGCCTATGCAGAGTTGAAATGAGACTTATCATAATTTATTATCGAAAAGCAAACAGACTTAATCGCAATAAAGATTAATCAATTTTATGTTTTTAATCAATTTTATTCTATATAATTTCTATCAAACATGAACAAACTAAGGAAATTATTAAACCTGATCAATCCACGAGTTCAAAAATCTTTCATAATTATGCCTAAGAATTTAAAATAACTCTATTTAGATCTAAGTGAATATAAATGCACATTTCTCTTATCTGTACCTATTGCAATCTATAAATAATTAAAGATAATTTGTAACTTTCTTCATATGACTTGGTCTTTATTTATTATTATTAACAAGCTAACCTTATAAATATTTTAAGTTGAAGTTTATGAAATTAAAAATGAGTTTCCTTTACTTTTTACATTATACTAATCCGTATGAAAGATATTTGATATTAACATAGTTTCTATATATAGTAATATATATACACAATATAAAACTAAGTTTTTGGACGCCTGGCGAGGCGGCTCTCTCTTCTCATCTTCCTCCTCCTATTGGCGTTCCAGGCTACAGTCTTCATTGGCTGGGGGAGCAGCGTGGCGTGTGATCCGATTTTGTTTGGGATCACAATCCATATCGCAGAGATTTACGTGAATGTACATGGGGGCGGGTGTGTGATTGGGATTGTGTGCAAAGCTGTGATGCTCTGTGAGATCTATACAAGCGAATCTTCCTCGGAAGATTCGGGTGAGTCCTACATACGCTTCTTCTGCGGATGCACGTACTTGCACGACTTGCCCATGTGGCAGTGGCCGCGCATGAATTGCTTGCAGATGCCCGTGTTGTTACCACCGCCACCACCACGATTGGAGCCAGAGCCCGCTGACCGCCAATTGCCGCCGGAGTTGTCCTGGAAATTGTTGCCGCCACTGCGCCAATTGCCGCCGCCAGCGCCTCCTCCACCTCCGTTGTTCTTGCGATTGTTGTTCATGTTGTTATTGCGTGGTCCACCACCATTCAACATGGGTCCCATGCCATTGGGCCCCATCGGCCCGTTCATCATGGGCCCATTAGGTCCTGGACCCGGTCCCGGTCCGTTCATCATCATTGGCGGATAGTTCATGTTATTGAAGCCTGGAGGAGCACCAAACGGACCGCCAGGACTGCCAAACTGGTTGCCCATAAAGTTGGGTGGCATGCCAGGCGGATTGTTCATGTCCATGCCGCCAGGAGGTCCATTCATTGGATTCATCATGGGACTGCCCATTTGATTCTGCCAGATGGGCGGCGGTCCCGATTGTGGCATATTCATGGGCATCTGAGGACTTGGATTTGGTGGCATATTCCCTGTGCCGGGCATGAAATTGTTGCCAAACGGCTGGAAAGGATTGTTGGACGGCAACATATTGGGATTCATGCCGGGATTATTCATGTTATTCATGTTATCATTGTAGCCCATCTCGTTGCTGGCAGCACTGTAGCCCTTCGGCTCCGGCCAGGGCAGCGAACTGTAGTCGTTGACCGCGTCCGGATTGCCAGTCAAATCATCAATGGGTATAATTGGAATGTCGTGCGAGAAATGCGGCTCCAGCTCCGCCTCGGCTGCGCTGTCCGGTATCATGTCCGGCGAGAAGTAGAGTGCACGCAACGTAGTTGCCTCTCGTTCCGCCTGAACCACTCGCTGCTTGGACAGATTGCCATTGGGATGATCGGGTACATTGGCCACTTCGATCAGTGGACGCCATTCCATTTGTGGCTCCATGATATCGTCGAAGCCACGCCGCGCTATGTTCAACGCATCGCGTTCACTGTAACGCTCCATGTTCTTCATTTCGAGGAAGCTCTGCTTCGTCACATTTACGCGCTCCGAGCGATCCACCTCGAAGTAACGAATCTGCGTCAATTTCTCATCAGGCTGCCAGGTTAGCTTCTTCTTCGGTCCCCGGCGTCGGTGCAGCATAAGCACGCCCGGCGGTCCATTGGGACCGCAGCCAGGTCCCGGTTTCTTTGGCTCTTCGGGTGTGTCATCCGCATCGTCTGGACTGGCACCGCCTTCGGCATTCTCCACAGCCGACTTCTCCCTTTGCACCTTCTGCTCAATGTCCTCCTTAACCTTCTTCAATGGTATATCATCATCGTCCACATCGGTGTCTTTGCCAGGAGATGCCGTTCTGCTGTCATCATTTTCCTTGGTGCTATCATCAGACTTGTCCTCAATCTTCGATTCATCGAGAGTGTCCTGATAGAATTTCAACGGCGCCAGCGGCGCATCTTTTTCCGTAGGCGAAGCAGCCGCATTAAGTCGCTTACGCTTGACAACCTTCTTGGGTTCTATGGAAGCAGCCAGCGCATCCGAGAAAAGATTCGTTTCCACCAGAGTTGAAACTGCAATAAATTAAAAACAATTAATATAAGTTTATATAATATAGTTTGTATGGAATGGGTTTAATTCAAGATCTTTACGTACTGCACAGGTTTTTGCTTTTGCTGCGAACTGAAACAAACTACCAACTGATAAGCGACTATAGAAAAACCCCGACAACTGGCTGGATAGCTGTAAAAACAAAACGTGCTCGGACACTAGCGTTATCTGTATACCATATAGCTGAATATATATAATATATATACATATATATATATATATATATATATATATCTGTATAGGTGCAGTCCGTGCACACCAACCCAAAACTGAGATGAACTCAAAGCGACTAACTCTACCAAAAAAAAAAAAAAAAAAAAAAACACAATTTATAAAACCTCTTGAACACCCCTCGCTGAGCAACTGACTCAAGTGATCAACGTGTGGCTTACGCCATGTTGCAGGCCTTCAAGTGAAAAGGCGGCCATGTTCTCAGACCTTGGTAGCGTCAATGAACGTGCAACAGAACAGTATTCTATATAGTTTTCGTTCTTTTACTCATTTCAACAGAGTATGTATATATATAAGTGAATTAGGTGTACTTGTCAAAATATCGCTGTGGCCATCATAGCCAGCGATAACTGTAACGTGCTGTCATCATTTCGGCTACCAAACTTTAAGAACAGCCAGCTCAAAGTTGATATTTTATATATAAATATATAATTATATATTCTCCGTTTTGTTTAATGCATCATCATATTTTATTTCAGTAGAAAAAGTATATTTTTCTAGAGGAAAGTCGTATTTATTTTTTGTTTTCGTTTTTTCTTATCATTTTTTTGTATTGTATTGTATTGTATTGTATGTAGTAGGTTAGTAAGCTGCATCTACATACCTTATAAGCTAAATCATTAACGTGTATTGCATAGATTTAAAGGTAAATGTAATTGTCTATATTTTTTGTTGTTTTTTTGGAGGTTGAGTTTTAATACTTAACACCAAGCCGACTTGTCGCCGCGCCGGCTTTCCACTGAAGCGCATGCGCCGTACAGCGTGGACTTTGCTCTTGCCGCTGAAGACCCATCCCGGCGTGTCGAATACGCCTGCCCGTTGGCCGGGCAGCTGACGTCCCGGCGAATTATCCTTACGATTATCAGTCCATTTGTATATGTAGCTTCCAACTAAATCAAAAATTCAACTCTAATAGGAACTGTCGCGTGACCCCCAGTCGATCAGCGCGCAAAATTGGGCAAATATTGGTTTAGAACCTAGCCCCAACCTTGGCTACCAATTGAGCAACCCACCCACCAATCAATCAATCGATCAACCACCCAAGCGAAAATTATACTCCCTAAAATGATTTCAACAAAAATACACACAAGTTCGTGTCAAATTGCAGCAAACAAAAGCAAAAACCTTCAGTTTCTGGAAAGATAAAACAGGCAGATTAGTAATGAGCTCTATGAAACGGTGCTTACTCTTTTTGGGTGCTATCAGCTTAACTGATCCTGGCCGGTCCACATGCCCACTCAGATTGTTGATGTCTATTTTGGGCTTCTTCTCGACGGGCGTATCCCTGCTAGGTGGTGGGGAGGGTCTCTTCAGCGCCGTTGCTGCTGGCAACACCGATGGAGCTGTTGATGTGGGCGCCGTGGATGTCGGCTTCTTAAGACCTTTGCGCGAGGGTGGGGGCGGCGCCTCCTCGGTGAGACCATGGGATCGAAATTTGGACTGATACGTCTTTACCGTGGCTGTCTTCTCGGTATCACGGCGTATTTCGATCGATATCGATGCCTTCCTATTTGGTATGGATATCGATTTTGGCTTCTGCACATCAGCATCGCCCTCTTTAGATTTCTTATCTGATGCACTAGCTGTTGGCGGTGGCATCAGTTTATTATCTTTTTCATTCTCCTTCTTGGAGGAGGCCGTCGTAGACGACGACGAATACGATTTGTCTTTATCCTTATCGCGACTGCGATCTTTGGACATGCTAGAGTTTGACGAAGTAGAAGAAGATGACGATGACGAGGATTTTGAGGATTTATGCTTGTTAGATGATGAGGATGAGCTAGAACCCTCCTTTCGATCCTTATCTTTACTCGAGCTAGAACTGGAGCTTGATCGTGGCTTGTCCTTATCACGATGCTTATCGCTTGAGCTACGATGGGACGAAGATGAACTCTTCGAGGAGCTCTTTGAATTTGAGGATGACGAAGACGACTTATGGCTAGATGAAGAGGATCTGTGACTGCTGGACGATTTCCTATCCTTGTCACGATCTTTCTCCGACCTCCTACTCTTGTCGCGCGCACTCTTGTGCTTCTTATCAGCCTCGTCATCAATCTTTGAATCTGTTGTACTACTATCATCTAAATTAGTTTTTTCAGAACTTTCTAAATGAGCATTAGACTCTGTCCCTCTGGACTCGGAGCCCGTCTCTGATGGTGGTAAGGAACTATCGTCATCATTATATACACTATCTGCGGTTGCTAACGTAGACGCAGATTTGTCAACAGTTTTGATTGTTATAACTATATTGCGTTTGCGTTCAGCCGAAGTAATCGTGTAGTTCTGTTTAACGGGCGCACCGCCGCTGTCAGTGCTGTCTGATGAGCTGTGCTCCATATGCGAGTCCTTCTGGTCCCCTCCAGAAACGCTATGTGACTCGACTATACCGCTAGCCGAACTGGTTATTGTTGTTCCACTTGGATTTTCTGTAACAATTTTAAGCCACTGCTCAACCAACCGCTTCGCCAGTATACGAACGCCTAAGAATTGCAAAAAAGAAGAGAACAAACAATCATATTGTTTGGATTAGTTAATTATAAAATAATGTTTAAATGTAGTTGCGAGTCGACCAGCACTCACCTTCATTGCCCCCATCTTTACAAAGCCCCTTGACCAAAATTGGCGCCGAATTTATTTTTAATCTATTTACATCAACAGGAGAAAGTAGCAATAGTTCAAGTATTTCTTGTACGAGAGGCCAGTTCATTGTACGAATCGCATCACTTAGCCAGGTGCAGACCAAACCCCATCCACCGACAGTCATAAAATCTCCGAGTAGTTCGGTTTTGGTCGACTTTAAAATCTGCACGTAAACGCACTTTGATACTAGCTTTTTGGAATATTTCGTCATTAACCTATAAAATGAACCGAAAAAATTAACGCTAGAGGGCGCCTTGTTGATTGTCGCAGATGTTGACAACTTACCCAGCTATCCGTTTTACTTCTGTTGCACTTAGTATACCCCCATTGGTATCCAAAAGCACCCGCAGGCACTTTAATAACTGTAAGGGCACTATGCGTGGCTGTAAAAAAATTTTAATTTTGTAAGTCTATTGAGCAAAACACGCTTAAAACAGCATTACAAACTCACCATATTTAAATTTGTTTTAATACTATGTGGCAACGCCAAATAGTAAATGCACTATTGTCGTCTCTTTCTAACGCAAACGTTGATATATAAACACCACGAAAATTACGTAATGCACCAATTTTAGGCCATCAATTTGCAATCTTTTGTCGATTCAGATCTAAAAACGTAGAAAACACCACTCAGTATTTATGCACATACATTTATACTTATTAAAATAACTATGTTAAACACTTTGCAAAAGACGCTACCTAGCGACGCAATAAATTTTTTAATATCCATATGGAAAATTTTCGTACATATGTGTAATCCATGTCCTTCAAATCGCCATTGATCACCAATGTTCATCAAATATTAGATTGAAGTTAAGTACTGTTTACGTTACGACTGGACCAATTTCATCAGCAAATCGATTATAACAAAAACGTGTTTCGCGTTCTAATGCTCGACGTTGTAAAACCAATCGACTAAGTGCAATCGATACTCAAAGTGAACATCCAACCCTGCATTGAAACTAACCATTCGCTCGAAAAAAACATATATTATTATATACATATATATGATGAAATATTTCTCTAGAACATTTTTATTGGAATGATTTAACACGCGCTTGATTTGTTTGATGTCGCCTCCTAGCTGCAAAATTTTTTTATTTTCGATATTCTTAATTAAAGGGAGTTGGCAGCGCCGTAACGTAGCCACGTAGGCGCGTCAACGACGCCATATTGATTTTTCACAAAATTGATCACTAATACGCAATATGCGAAAAAATATATATTTTAACAATACAATACCAATGTTTTCCACTTGAAATAAGAGAACTACCAAGTTAAATCAACTTTATGCAAATTTTGCACGTCACATCCACGCCCCCAAGTGTTTTTTCTTTTATTCCGACACTTCGCTTTACGTATATTGATGAAATTTTTGCAACAATGCCTACCAAATATCAATTCAATTCAATTCAATTGTTCGTCAGCAATATTTGCTCATTTTTAATGTCGACGAGTTTTGTAAATTTATTGCGTCTTAAGTTATATGCGAAAGTGAAAGTCCGTGCCTCAACGAAAATAACATCGACCAAACTCACCCAAAAGCAACAATAGAATGAAAACTGAATGGAAAAATTTTATTCGACACACCTTGCTTGAGAAACTATCGATATTTTTCGATTATCGTGGAAATACGATAGTACATAAATGTACACAACACGATTAAGAATAAAATTGTAATGGCCTATTTAATACAAGGTACAAATAAAATTCTTTATTCATTTTAATACTGCTACATCAATACAACCTTGTTAATTGTAAGTAGGGATGTCGTAATTACTATCGATGCTTGCTTTCTTTGTACACTATCGATATTTGTTGTACTGTCACACTTAATAGGCAGCTGTTCAAAACAAACGTGCACGGCTAAGTTTTTTTAAATCGTATTCAAGCTAAAGAGGTTTTTACAAAGTTGATAGTATGAGCGACAATGAAAGTGAAGGTCCCACCAAGCAAAATACAGACCCTGTAGACAATGCGTGGTCATTGAAAATACCCACATTCAAGCCCGAAGATAATCCACATGGTCTGGTCGAAGAGAGCTCCTTTGCTACGCTCTTTCCCAAATATCGTGAGAAATATTTAAAGGAAGTTTGGCCCCTAGTGCAACAATGTGTAGCAGAGCATCATTTAAAGGCAGAACTGGATTTGATAGAAGGCAGTATGGTGGTAAAGACAACACGCAAAACATGGGACCCATATATCATCATAAAATCTCGCGACATGATTAAACTGATGGCACGCAGTGTACCGTTCGAGCAAGCAAAACGTGTCCTGCAAGACGACACCGGGTGCGACATCATTAAAATCGGCAATCTGGTGCACAAAAAGGAGAAATTCGTGAAACGGCGGCAGCGTCTGATTGGCCCCAATGGTGCCACCCTCAAGTCTATTGAGCTGCTCACCGATTGCTATGTTCTGGTCCAAGGCAACACAGTATCAGCTCTCGGCCCGTATAAGGGACTGCAGCAGGTACGCGACATTGTACTGGAGACCATGAACAATGTGCATCCTATTTACAATATCAAAGCTCTGATGATCAAGCGCGAGCTTATGAAGGATCCCAAACTGGCCAACGAGGATTGGTCACGCTTTTTGCCCAAGTTCAAGAACAAGAATATCAGCAAACGCAAACAGCCCAAGAATAAGAAGCCCAAAAAGGAATACACCCCATTCCCGCCACAACAGCCAGAGAGCAAAATCGACAAGCAGCTGGCTACAGGAGAATATTTCCTCAACAAGGAGCAGAAGCAGGCCAAGAGACAACAGGAACGCACTGCTAAACAGGTGGAAGCAGCCAAGAAACAGGACGAGCGCCGCAACAAGGACTTTGTGCCGCCTACAGAAGATACGATTGGTTCAAGTCGCAAGCGTCCTGCAGAGGACAATAAGGTCGATGTGCAGGCCTTGAAAGCCAAGCTAATGAAAGCTAATAAAAACAAGAGAAGTTGATCTACAAATACGGTCTTAAATTAGTTTCTTAACTTAAACCATTTTTATAAAAACAATAAAACTTCCGCTAAACTAGTAGACCACCATGGTCACCTTTCTTTGTCAGAATCATCTATATATATATAAAAAATTTTATATGTATTTGTTTATAGGTAATAGATAGATACAAAATGTACAAGTTGAATGAAATGGCCAGCCTTAATAAACTTTAAACATATGATAGTATAGCTAATAACACTTATCTAAAAATATGATCATTAATACGGTTTGCTGTTTTTGCGATGATCGTTATTATTGTGCAATCAAATAAAGAATATTTTAACGATTATATGAAATAAGTATATAAATGTGTCTCATTAAATATATATTCCACCATTTCATCCTACCAGCTGTGTATTTACTTTTAACGTACTTATATTTACAACAAATTAAATTTGCTAGGTGGCAACGCTGGCGCTCTCACTCTCTGAGTGGCATCGGTCACTGTTTCGCTCTCGGCACGACGACTGACACTTTGAGGCTTAGCTCTTGTGGCTCTGGCTAACGGAGCTAGAGCTAGCCGTGTTGAGTTAGCCAAGTTAGTACCTTGATTTTGGTCTGGCCTGACGTACTAAACGCGGCCACAGCGGACAACGCGTGTGCTTTATAAAAAACTATAATTACGGCGACAATACGGCTATAGTTTATTTCATTTATATTCCATATAATTTGCAAACAAGGAGTGTGAAAATAATTAAATCAGTTATTAAAGTACGCATACAGTTGCGTATGCATAAGCCAAAAGATTTGGTTACTAAAAAAGTGCTGTAAAAATTGAGAAGAACGAACGAAAGTGGAAAGCCAAAATAGAAGGAAGGCGGACGAGAATACAAAAGCACAACAAGTAAACGGCAGGTAAAAAAAAGAAAACAAAAAAGTTGTGACGAGCTGCTCTCTTAAGCTGAGATTGGGAGTGTGGAGGGAGGGAGATAGATGTCAAGTGTGAAAGAAAGAAATTAGATAAAAACGCAAGCCCAATTACAGTTAGTTTTTATGTGTGTGTTTTTTTTAATGAAAATAATAAGCCAGCGTTAATGTCTGTGAAGTGTTTAATGGATCCAATGCGTTAAGCATGCCCTGCCTAACACAATCGAATATTTGAAAAAACCAGTTGTAAAATATTTGTATCGAATGTGACAACAAAAATTTGAAATTCGTGCTAATTAGCTAAAGAATGTGCCAATATAAGAATGAGAGAGGGAAGATGTGTTAGGTTTGAATGTAAATGTGTTTGCGCGTGTATTAGTTATTGATAAATGTTAACAAGGCAGTTGTATGTGTGTGTGTATTTACAGGTGCGAGATATGCACACATATACTTGCACAGACTTAAATAAAAACAAATTTGCATATCAAATACCTTTAAATGCTGTCAATTAGTTTAATAGGCAATCAATTGTATAAACGATAACGAATAGTATATATAAAATTGAAAAATGTAAAAATAAAAACTTTTCCTTTTTCATGAAAAAAACAAACGAAAATAAAAATAAAAAATGTAAGCAAAATACATTCTTCACATACTGCATTTAATAAATATTACCATATCTGCATATCAGATGATCAAAAAAAGCGGTCAATTAGAATATAAAAACACACATACATACATATATAGAGGCAAAACAGATATCGCAGGTCGCTATGAATCAGTGAATGAATTGAACAAAAGCATTGAAAATCAATATGTGAAACCTGCCGCCGCTCCCAGTTTGTGTGCATACCTACCTTTGGCATTATTGCCTATGCTATGTACAATATCAACACACACACAAACATACACTAAGGTATTTGTATTTTTACATATGTGTACCTAACAGTAAGCACCCGCCTGTGTGAGTGCCTGTGGAAAAAAATCATAAAAAAATATCAACAGAGCAAGAGAAAAACAGGTGGAAAAGAAAGCTAAAAAATGCGGTCGTCAAAAAGTAAAGTTGCAGCAGACGCAGCGGGGACAAATCCGAGTTACCTTTTTGAAGCGCACACAAACAAACAGACAAACACACACACTCACACATACACACTCAGACAGAATTCAAGTAGGAGAGCAGAGTCTCACTCTCAGCGCACCTGGCAAGCGGCAGTCACGCATGCGCATGTGTGTGAACGGGATGGCCATAGTGTACTTGCTTGGGGTGTCGGTGTCGATGTCTCCCCATTTGTAACTGAGCCGAGAGTCTCACTTGTTCACAAGCTGGTTTTTCACAGGGGCACAACAACAAAAACAACAATAAACAACAATAACAACAATAACTAAAGCAAGCACACTTAGCAATAACAAAAACGTTTGTTGTTTTGCCATTTGTCTGCGCCATTGGAATGTTTTTTAGATAAACAAAAAAAAACTGAGAAATACTGAAAAATAATATATAAGTCGGGCAACGCTTATCTGTACTATTACTCACGCACTGGAGGGGGCTGCAGCTTAAGCCATTCACATGCACATGTACATACTCACACTCACGCACACAGAGGCAAATATGTACATATAGTGTGTATATATTTTTATTTTAAAATTTTAATTCCAACGACTAGGTAACTAAGACGAATGACTTTCCTACTATCAAAATTGTTGCTTATCATGACTTAATTAATTATCTGTACTTAATGAATGGCTGCCTAGCCGGCCGGTCGACCGTTACGATATTACTGTGCTTTTACGACGCTGACGCCACACAGCACAGAAACTATGATTATTAATATACATGTAGGGCCAGTGTGCTTCATTATGCTCTGGACACTTTTGTTAGTTAGGTGTGATAATATTTTATGACCTCCATTCGTCAACGTTGTCTTTGCTCTAAGCATAACTTGTGCTGTAAATCTGTCAACCAAACTAAAAACAATAACAAAAACAAAATAAATACCTTGCCGATGATGCAATTTGACATGCGAGAATATAAATAAGCCAAGTATGACATTCGGTACATAATATAGTTTGGCTCTAACATTCAAATTATAAATTCCCACACACACACTCACGTCCATGTGTGCATATTTGTATATGTGATCGCCTGTTACTGGGCATCCGGCGCAGTCGCCGTCGGCACACGCCTAAGTAGTTGCCGTCACTTAAGTCGAGGGAGCGGCTGTTTGCCAATGTATATATCTGTGTGTATGTGCATGCCAGAGAGCGGTCTGTGTTGTGCTCTTTGCGATTTGCCAAACTGTTGAGAGCGACAGAGAAAGAGAGGGAGAGAGTGAGCGGAAAGGCGGCCAGAGGCCACATAGACAAACAGGTAGATTCTATTCAACTGACAAACTGACAGCTGGGCTCAGCTTCGGACTGGGGGAAAGATGAGACGGAGGAGCGCGATTTTCGAATTCCAAAGCTGCGCGACTGCGAACAAATGTTAAAGTTTGAGAATAACTATACGCTGTTCACATACTACTGCAGGAGTAGTTCGGTTTCGCACGTAAATTGTTTTAGAACTGCATAGTATAATTACGAAAAAGTTCGCCATTTATGTTAGAAATGTCATCAATCATTTATTAAAATCAAGCCACATTCTTTTCTGTTGCTTTCGTCGGCAACAATCGACGTCTTAACAACCACAGTTTAGGGGGCACGACCTTTGTGTTTACATGAATGCAAATATTCAAGCAGACTCTGTGATCGACTTGAATGTTTATCAGAGTATTGCGCAGTCGCTTACACCTGTTTTAACATTTTTACTTGTTGCGTTTGCGCTTTGAGTTAAGCATGGAATGTGGCCTGAGTCAGAGCCGCAACCACTGCGCAATATTTAAAGCCACAAAATAAGCTAGTTGGCTGCCTGACTGGGTAATGTGGATGCTTATAGTAAATTCCGACATTTTCACTTTCAGCAAGCGAGTCCGGAAAAACATTCACAATTACTATTGCCAACATGGTCAATCATCATTCAAATGGTGGCGGCAGCGCCGGCAATAGCAGCGGAGGCGCCCATGGCGGTGCTGGCGGCGATTACTCCGGCGATGATCGTAGCGGTGGCGAGGAACGGGAGCGCCTGGATGGCATGGATTTACATGATAAGCCCACATATCTCCTCGAACATCTGGCCACATTCACCGTGAACAAGGAGTCGGGCATTGTGTATCCAGCGGATGGCATGCGTCGTCTGCTGCAGCTGGAGAAGACAACAGGCATTTGGTCGCAGAAGATGCAGCTCTGCTTGGACTATCAATGGGTGCTCATTATGGATTACGAGACGGGGGTAGGTATATGGAATTTGCAGGCAAAGACGATTATTAATAAATGTCCTATTGCAGAACATAATCGAGCGATTTCCTGCCTCGCTGGTGCAGGAGCCCACAGCCTTCACATCTAACGATGCCATGGAGCTTTACAACAATATACTGGTCTTTATTGTGTCGGGCGGCGGCGGTTCACGGTCCGAAATGCACATATTTCAGGTGAGTCATTCATAGAAGCCTTAGTATGTCGCAGAGGCTAATTGAATTTTCTTTTTATCCAACAGTCACAAAGCGTTTCTGCTGTTCATCTAGTGGAGGATCTAAAGCAATTGCGCAGCGGGAAAATGATCACACAACAGCGTGGTGCGACGCCCACACAGCATACGAGCGGCGCCTCGAGCTCCGGCATGGCCGGCATGATGATGAGCAAAACATCCTCCTCCTCATCGCACAGCCGCGTGGAGCAGCATCATCAGCGTGATCAACGAGATCGGGAGCGTGGCAGAGATCGGGAAAGGGAAAGGGAAAGGGAGCGGGAATTGCAAGTGCAGCATCATATGCATCAGCGCAGCAGCGTGGATCAGTATGGCATGCGCGGCTCTGGAGCAGGCGCTGTCACCGATGTGGACATTGGCCACAATGGCGAAACAGATTCGGAACATGGCGGCGTCAATGATCGCGACGAGACAAGCTCCACGTCCAGCGAGAAATATGAACGGGATGTGGCTGTGCTGAATCATTGCTTCGATGACATCGAGAAGTTCATTGCACGACTGCAGCATGCGGCAGCTGCCTCCAGGGAGCTGGAGCGACGTCGTCGCAATCGCAAGTCAAAGAAACGTGATCCTGGCGAGGGTCTTCTCACGTTGCGCACGCGGCCGCCACACGAAAAGGAGTTCGTGGATATTTTTGCAAAGTTTAAGCTTTCGTTCAATTTGCTGGCCAAGTTGAAGGCGCACATCCACGATCCCAATGCGCCGGAGCTGGTCCATTTTCTATTCACACCACTGGCTCTCATCGTGGAGGCATCCAGCGACACCTACTACGAGTCGCAATTGCCATCGCGCGTGATCAATCCTTTGCTCACCCGCGAGGCCATCAATTTGCTAATCAACTGCGTCACCAGCAAGGAGACCGAGCTGTGGCGCTCACTGGGCGATGCCTGGGTCATACCACGCGATCAGTGGAAGGAGGACGTTGGCTCCTATCATCCGGTCTTCCTCGATGGCTGGTCACCCGATTATTTAGTCATTGATGAACTGGAGGCCACATCGCCTACGCACGTCAGCAAGCGTCGTCTCGATGTGCAGCCCGGTCCGGGCAGTCACTTGTCAGGTCTGAATGGGCGTGTCGCTGCCGGTGGCTACGATGACTACGACACGAATGGCATTGGCATTTCACTCAGCGAGAAGTACACCATACACCATGGCAACGATCGGGACCGTGAACGAGAACGAGATCGAGATCGATCCGGTGCAATAAGTGCCTCCGATTTCAATGCACGCAGCGAGCTCTCCTTTGACTCCATTGAGCGAGGCAGCGGCGGTGGTGGTGGTGTAGTTCCCCCCAGTGGTGCTGGTCATGGCCCCAGTGCTGGACCCACACTCAGCGCTATTACAGCGGGTCTACAGAATTTACACACACGCGACTCCCGCAACGTGAACAGCTCTGGCGGCAACTATGGAGCGAGCGGCGTTGGTGGTGGTGTCTCCGAGATATCCGCTGTCACAGCTCGTGGTGTTTCCAATGCAAATGTTAGCGAGGATCAGCTGTTGGAAGCGTGGCTAGAGGATCTTCAGTCATCTGGCGCTAAAATTGTTCTGGTCACCTACCCACGCACCGCCAACAATGACAAAGAGCTAAGCGTGATGCGCGGTGAATACTTGGAGGTGGGTTTACGATCTATAAACGAAAGTGAAGTATCCATGTAGAACGGCTGGCTCTATTAAACAAACATGTTCCAGCGTCGAACAGACTGCTTCTAAATTGATACAGTCAGATACTCGTTTTGAGTAATTTAAGGAAGGTCCACTTCAACTAAATAACCTATCTATAGAGATATAGAGATATCGCTTCCAAATTCCGCATTTAGTTTACTACAAACTTGGTTAAGCTCTTGTCCAACTCTTTCGACGCGTCAAATTCCTTATTTCTACTTTAATTTACTTAAATGGCGTGCTTTCATTTCTAGATACTGGATGACACCCGTAAGTGGTGGAAGGCGCGCAATATGCGCGGGCAGGTGGCCCATGTGCCGCACACGATTGTCACGCCCTTCAATTACGGCGATGGGGACGGCGGCAACGGTCAGTTCTATGGCCAACAGCAGTCGGTGGCAGCGAATAAGTCACGTCACATGTCGCCTGGCAATGTGGTAAGTCAGATCTCAATATCCACATGCAGACCCGTTACTTAACAGTTTCTTTTACTATTGTGCAGGACAATTCGATCATGGATCAACGTTCTCCGGATGCCACGGATATGATGCGTAGCAAGCACCTGGGCAAGAAGGGCGAATTCCGTTACTTTTAAGAAAACGGCTTTCATAATCTAATCCAATATGAACAAGTAGTTGACCTTGACCTGCGAACAGAATTTGAAGGGAATAAACCCCACTTAAAAGTCTAGTTTGTAGCTCTGTTTCGATTTGTATATGTGTGTTTTATTCTAAAAATGGAAACTCGAAACTAACCGTAAGACTAACTGTAAGTTGTACTTCATCGAAGTTTAGCCAAACACACAAACACACACACATACACACACTCAGCATCACAGTAGAGTACATACCATATGGTATATATATTGTTTATAAAGAGAGTGGGACTGGCGACGAAAGCAATCAATTGTTTAATAAAGCCTGGTCCTTGCAATAACTAAAGGAACCTAAATAAATAAAAAGTTGATTTAATCGTTTATCGATAATTCAAATGTTTTGTGTTATACGTTATGTTAATTTATAGCTAGTTTATAGCCTAAAAAAGCTAAATGTTTACGAATATAAGATGTTCACTAAAACTAGTTTTTAGCTGTAAAGGGCTAAAACACATATTTATAGCTACACATGCAATGCAGCCAAATGGCTAAAGGAAACTCTACTAGCAAAAAATCATAATATATATTTAGAGAATAATAATGTATTGCAGTTGTCAGAGATATTTGGGTTTAATTTTCAGTGGATGTTCAGGAATTTCAAGAAAGTTATAATGCTGTCCATGGCTGTCTATGAATGAGTTCGATTTATTTAATAAACTTGCTAGACTACAGGTAGTTAATTAACTGGTGTACAAGAAAAAAATGTCAACGATTGCAACTAGCGAGATTTCAAAATCCGTAATTCCTCTTTAGATAATGGACAATTTCTCCACACGCGACAGCAATGGGGAATCCGAGTGATATTCCAAGCTCCTAACGGAAAAGTCGCCCAGTTCATTGGTGAAGCACTTGAGCGTAGATATGGAAAATGGACGTAACGGGAAATTGTAATAGGTAAAATATTGTCCATTGACGGCAATGAGGAACGAGCGATCGCCAATGCCGAAGGCGATTTTGAAGAGTTTGCCACGCACAAACGGAAATTCTCCTTCAGTTTCCTCGTCATCAAGAGCATAGCTATTGGATAGATAAGAGAAGCGTTAGATATTGCACAGGGGGGTAACGATAAGTGCCCACCTGTTGTCATCGCGTTGATAAGAGCGCGAGACGGTCGTCTTATCGAAGTTCACATGAAATTTGAGCACCATGCGACCCGTATCGTTGCACTGGAAACAAATGGAAAACTCCGTTGTGGGCGGACCCTTGGCAATACATTCCATGGCCACAACGGTGCCCGTCTCATAGCGCCTTGGCACATCGCTCTGAAAGGCCACACGATCCACGCACATCAAGCTGCGAGGAAACACCAGAGGGAATAGCATGCGATGGTGGAACTGTGTGATCTTCTCAAAATCTCCATAGGCGCGCACATAGTTGATTTGCTTCGGAAATTTGAGGAACTCAAACGAACCATATAGCTGATCATTCACATAGATCTCGAAGCAGCGTTGAAGGACGGCCACGCGAAAGGTGAAGCATTGACCCGGGACCAGCGGATTTTTGGGTCCATCACATTTCCAATTCTTGGATATCTCCTCCTGCTGCCAGCCCTCACCTGGCTGGAACATGCTGCGTATGATCTGACCTTCACGAAAATTGGCTTCGATTTTCAGAAAAACCGTTTCGCTCTCATTCTGAGCATTCACATTGTCCGTCAAATCCAACGAGATTCTACAAAGATTTGCATTTACTGCGTCGATAATGATGAGTATAAAAATATTTGTTGCCTACTTATTGGGATGTGGCTTGACTTTGCCGCTAAGGATGAGCACATGACCAAAGGGCACCTCCGTCAACACTTTTGCCTTCCAGATGTTCATTTCGATTCGACTGCTACAATGCAACTGATTCGTTGATTCGTTCCTTCACTCAGCTCGCAGACATTTTGTGCTTTGTATTTTTGTTTTATATGATGTTATATGCTAATAGATTTGCCATTCATTGGCTTTCTACATTTATTATGATTATGTAAAGCGAAATGAAGAATTACCTGCAGCCGCATGCAAACTTGACATGGACACATGGTAAGGTTAACCCGTCATCGAAGGACCCTCGACCCTTCCACAGTGCTGGCTATAGGCCTATAGGCCGGAGCGTACCCGCTCTTGACTGCACTGAACTGAACCTTGTGCCTTTATTTATTTGATTCAATCCTTGCCTTTGTAACCCATAACTGTCATCCTGAAGCGCTTTTCACGGTTGTTGGCCTTACGCTCCGCCAACGCTAACGCCAACGCCAACGACCCCCGCCTCCTATCCAAATTGGTAGCCAGTTACCTGGGCTATTGTTGTTGCGTGTCTTTCAGCGAAATAAAACAAGGCAACAATTGATTCCCTGTCTAAAGTTTTTGCATTTACTAGCTAGCAACACGGCCCTAAGCTCGGGGCCACTCATCATCGTCATCATCATCAACAGCCTTCTTAAGCTCTTTTTGGACAGGGAATTCGTTTTCGTTTCTTTTGACGTTTCTTGGCACCCACGCCTCCTAGACGCCAATGACATCGAAGTTGCTCGACTCGAATCTGGTACGGGTAGTCGCTTATATATATAGATATGGCACGTCCTCGTCTGTCGTTTGCACCTGATCAGCTGGTAAATGCGTTTCAACAAGGCTCTACCAAAATAATTATTTAATTATGGCTCTGTTTAGCTATTAATAAGCAAATAGTAATCATAAATTCAACCATCAAGTTGTTTATAGTTCATTGAACCCTCCCCCTGGCTGACCTTGGCAAACCGTTTGGCCTGAGCCTAACCTCCAAAAAAAAAAGGGCTGGCTCTACTAGCAGAATACAGCTAATGAAGTAATCGTGTCGATTTCAACTTTAATTTCCGGTTGTCACTCGAGCTGATAACTCGAGCAAGGTTCTGTGTACGTTGCACAATTATCAGTTTCCATTTCACTCCAATATACATATACATATATGTATGCGGCAAGCCACGTCGTCGAACATGCACTAGCTTAGGGGCCCCGAGATTCCCTGCCTCGTTATCGTCAATACAACCCAAATAAATCTTACAACCGTACCTCAGGCATGTCGAATGACTTTAAAGCAGCCAGCGACACGTCTACAAAAAAATCAGATTTTACACTCGCCCGATTGAACGGGCGCTGTTAGGGGTTAGGGCTATGGCTAGGGGCGTATATTGTGCAAAGCAATACTGGTAATAGCTTTATGGCCTATGCTATGGCCGTCCATAAAAGTGTTCATTAAAACAGTAGCGCAACTCGATCGTCAATGTATATATATATATATGAATGTGTATATATATATCAGTTATTGCTAGGGTATCGAAAGAGAGTAATAAGTGTTCTCCTACTCTCTTTCCGTCTTTCTGATTATACACGGCAGCACAATCAGTTTAATGTTCAGATTAGGAGCTGACTGGCTTGCATATATCGCGTATCGGTGTCATTATCAATGGAAGAGAGAGAGTGAGAGAGCCTAGGCTTGTGTGCAACTTGTATGTGATTGATTGTGGAGGTAACGGGTCGCTTATCTCTGGCAACGATTCTTCGGTCTGTTACCCAGCCTCGATCCTCGATCGATTTTTGATTTGGCAGTTGATGACGTTGACAAAAAGCCAAAAGCGATTTGGTCTTAACTATTTAAATTTGTTAGTTACGTTCTTTTAAAAACACACGCACACACACACAGACACAGACACAGAGACACCTGGCCAGGTGGCTGGAGGTGGCCCACCACGTGGCGTTTTATTGGGCGTGAAAATAACTTAAGCCAAACGAACAAACTTTTTGCAATGCTTTTCGAACAGTTTGCATTCCCTTGGCCCAAGTAATTCGCAGCCCTCCAGATAGCATTGAAATGAACACACCGCACAGTCTGATAACCCAAATGTCCACAAATTGAACCTGATCGTAACTCCTCCAACGATCGCACCTGGGAAGCGCGTGGCACTATGCACTTGTCGCGTATCGAAACGTAACTGAAACGTTGGATTTGTCGATGAAATTTAAAACGTCAACGCTGCTTGGCGGGCCACGAAGTTGTCGATCGCGCACACCGAGCGAGGGCTCCCTGGCTGATATGAATTGCAAGAGCTGGAGCACACATACAAACACAAACACACACATGTATACCTGTGTAGATGGAAGGAGGTGGAGTTCTCTGTGTGTGCGTGTAGCCAAGTCAGAAAGCAAATAAATATGAAATATTGAACGCATAAATGTGGGGCAAAAGTGGGTAATTTTTTATTTTATATTTTTTTGTAGATAGCAATACGACAGAGCCTACAGGTGTGCGGGCGCTACCTGCGTGTGCGTGTGTGTTGTGAGTATTGGCTATTAAGTTAACGATACCCAGCTGGAAATGCAGTCCTCGATCATCAATTGTTCATTATCGTTGCCATGCCAGCGTGATATGCTCCCTGACATGTCAGCGAAGCTGTCATGTAGCTGAGAATATAATTTTCATAGATATGCTAAATAAATATATGCTCTCGCTAAAAATTCTAAAATACAATTTTTTGGGCACATGACGATGAACTCAGAACTTAATAAAAATTAGACTTAATATTTTCCCTATATTCTATATTTATCTTTATTTTATATTTTATATTTATATTTATTTTATCTTTTTTCATCTTAAGTTAAAAAATCAAATTTTTTATTTCCATATTTGAAATTTCTATGATCCTCACTACCTTTAAAGTGTAAATGTGTACAACCAGCCCCGTATAGATAGCTCTTAAGGCCTTAGGGTAAAAATTGCATAGCAAATATTTCTAACAATAAAAAAGTTCCACTCTTTAGCGATAAGTCCTGAAAGCCACTCGCTGACAACATAGCAGACATGTCTGACGTGTCCGACGTACAAGCATAGCAAACTTGTACAGACTTCAGCGTGAAGCTTATGACAATGTCACTTGGACCCAATCAAATTAAGGTGCTCAAAAACCAATTGACGCATTTTCCATAGGGCCTAGATGCTCTTGTCTGCTCTTGACGTAGGAAAATGAAATGGATATGTCGTTAACGACATGTTTGAACTGTTTTGTATGTCGCATGTATGCATGACAATTTGTCTCAATAGATTTCGAGCCGGGAGAGCTCGTCTTATCAGCAGACGCAGGTATACCCGAGTAACTGTGCGGGTGTGTGTGTGTATGTGTGCTGCTTCATAACACAAATGACTTCAGCTCAAATTGTTGTTTGCTATTTGCTCGACACACATATGACGGCAACGAGGCAGCAAGTATTGAAGACACGTTTGCATTGGTATATATTAGATACGAGTGTTCTCTTCTTTTCAGTGGCTTTATCAACGAACATGTCATGTTTTTTTCTTTTTTTGTATGTCGAGAAAAACCTCATAATTTTCTTTGATGTTTGCAAGAGCCGTGGTGTCATTAATTGATTTATACTAACATTGATTGCCATAGACTGTCCCTTCGTTGTCTGCCCAACTGTCTATCTATCGGTCGATCCGTCCGTCTGTCTGTCTCTCTGTCCCTTGACACTGGAAATCGATCTTGATCGATCTGTGATCGATTGCATTGGGTCATGCAGCAGTTGCAACACTACATAATTGCCAACCAATTTAGAATACAATTTGGTAATGTGTTTGCTCTTCTCTTGAGTTGTTCTTGTTGTTGGCATCTTGTTAGCATCTTGCTTTGAGATACCGACAAACATGTTCCACAACAATTAGTAAATTGGGATACATTTTAGTTAGTTCTGACAGGACTGCCAAGTTTTGGTTAGATCTTGTGTGGTGCTTTCCCATTGGATACACCTGGCTTGGCTGCGTTGGGTGTTTATTCGTTTTGGGTTCTTGTTGACAGTGGGGAAAAAGCATACAACTCTCATTTTGTCATGTGTGTACATTTGGTGTCTATTTATTCAGCTTGTGAATTGAACTTTTTTCCGTTGCTCGAGCGACACGTCTTGCCTTGACTTGTAGAATTCCATGAAATTGTCATTTGTGACGACTTTCGCCAGTTGCTGAGTTGTTTTTATTGCTGGCCCCCAGCACATTATGCATGATCAGCTCGTATTTGCTTCCTCCTCAGCGTCATCCTCGTCCGCCTTTTTTTGACCTGCCAGCGCCTGTTTCCCTGCTTTTGTGCTGGTCTCTTGTTTATTGAGGCTCTCCAGCTCATTTTTATAATTACTTAAAGCACGCTGCAACAGCTTTTCGACTGGCGAATACGTAGAACGTGAGCGTAAACGAGCCTTTGCTATTTCTAATGACTGTAAGCAATACAAAAATTTAATATAAGTTTACATATATAGATTTAATGTATTAAAAGTCTAACCACCTTTAGGGTATTTGCATTTCGCTGTAACGCTTCTTCGTAGGATAATATTTTTGGTGCCTGTGTAGCTGTTGCTTTCTCTGCAAATTTCTCATTCTGACGCTCCAATTTTTGTTCCTCAGCTTGCCTGTAAGATACGATATTATTAATTTTAAAAAACCGTTAAAGCAAAAGCGACATCTGTCGGTAATGTAAATTGTTTATGTTGGACAACAGAGGCGCACAAACAGAAATAAAAGCGTATAAAATAAATTGAAAATAATTAAGTGGAAAATAAATATTTACAAAAATATATGAAAGAAAAATATATGATTATAAAAATGGCCGCAGAGTATGCTACACTTTTAATAATTATATTTTGTAATAGAGGCACACTGGACACCCGGCAATTTTTGTTGTTTTTGCATTGCAGATTCAACTTCACTTACACCTTTTCTAGTTGCTTATCAATTTCTGCCTCCAGGGCTTGATATTTTTCATTTATTTCCTTTATTAAATCCATTATAATCCTATGCGTGTATCCGAGCACTTAAAAAGTTGAAATGACGCTGAAAACAAAAGGTTGCTAGGCAACGTTACTTGACCAGTGTTGCCCAACTGTCAAAAAATATATAATATTTACAATTCAACCAAAAGAAACGTTTAAATTTTGTAATACTGGTGAAATCATAAAAAATATATTTTTTAACTACAGTATCAAGCCTCCTACTTAATTAAGGCCCGAATGTTTACTGTACGGTTAACAAAAGGCGTAACATTCTCAAATAAACCTTCCTTGTTGCGCCACATGTTAATCTGTGCAACTGAACATAACGGGTATTTACATTTATGTATATTCTATTACTTATTTAACAGAAATTGGTTTATGTGTGGCGCCACTCGATCCGGCGTCACCAGGTGCAGATGATGTGTGCCTGGAACTTCCACGTAAACCACATGCTCAGCATTTTGCTTAAGTGTGGAAATTACCTCGGCATAAAAATCGGGCATTTCGAACTTCATGCCCGGCACACCTCGAATATTGAGCACTTTGCAACGTATTTGACGTGCATAGGCCAGCGTTTGCTCTGCTGTAAATAGGCCCAGCAGGCTGACTTTGAGACGCAGATCACGTGAGAAGAGAAAGCCGCTGTGATTGGGCTTCATACCCCTCCGCATCAAAACCCTCACAGATTCATCATCCACGGAACCGTCGTAGGCATCCAAAACTAGCTTTATCATCTCCTCATATGAGTAGCAGGGTTGTTTACTCTCCGGCAGCGTTTCATAGTCCAGGAACTTGTCCAACGCCCTGCCAGTGCCCTCTGCCATGCGGCTAACGCCCCTCACCGTTGGTCCAGCAATATCTATGTTGATCAGCTTGGAGACTTCATTGGGAAAGCTGGCTGCATACATAAAAGTGAGTGCGCCGCCCAGTGAGTGACCCAACAGAGTGACATCCTTCCAATTGTACTTTCGCACTATGCGACGTATCAAGCATATGCCATCCCAGAAGATGAAGTACTGCATGCCCTGCGGATAGTGTGACGAGTGTCCATGCCCAGGCAAATCAATGGCTAGTACTGAACAGTCTGCCGGCAACAGTGGGCATAATCTATCAAATGAGCCACAATTGTCCTGCCAGCCGTGCAAAGCCAGAATCGGTTGTCTATTCCGCGAACCCCACCATTTTCCTGCAATAAAAGGCGTCATTAGACATTATATTGTAATGATACCCTGCATATGTTAGAAGAGTCTAGACTGCAGTTCGTTTAATCTGCACTATAAAAGCTAGTCAAACAATGCATTGCAAGCTTAAATTTACATTCTAGAAATCTCATGACACATGGGGTAGCCCAACTTTCTGACTTTCGATGCTGATTAGAGATGATCACATCACAGAGTCTCATATATTTGCCAAATCTATTATAGTTATATCATTGTAACATGCTCAGAGGAACAGCTGACTACAGGGTAATAACTTATTTAGTATACTTGAGCACGCGCTATTGTTGTTGTTCGCGCTATTCAAATAATCCGCAATCGCAGCCATAGGAAGCATGTGTCTATGAATTGTGTGCTGAGATAAGCTGATTGGGGGTGACTCAGCATAGCCATATTGAACATTTCAGCGCTGAAGCTTTTGCACATCAACTTACCTGTGACAGTGCCCCAGGGCACTTCAATGGAGAATTCGTCCCAGCTGTTTTCGCCCAACGTTGTCATTGAACCATCTGAAAATGCCAAATGAAAGTTTCGCATGAGCTAACATCTTTTAATACAACAGGTTTTTTGTTGATGGATTCGCTAGTTAGCTAATCGCAGCAGTTTTATAAACTCTGGTGAAATCGCTGTCTGTCTGGTGGAACCAAACTTTGGACCACGGGTCGCAATTGCCCAATTCTCTCACTTGTCTTGGCCGTCATTGCGTCGTTCAAAGAGGTTGTTGTTGCGACTCGCGCCTGTGCCATGCTTGGAAGGTACGCTTCAGAGCGGCAACGAGCAATCGTAAACAATGAAGTTTCGCTACTGTCTCAGACTCAGTCTGTGCGTTTTTTTCTAAGCAATAACAGAAGTGTTAAGATAACATATTGGCGAAATGTTATTAACAGTGAGCAGTTAGACAATATATAATGAAAATCATTTTTCTTTTATTTTGTTTTTTTAATAATTAGAAATAAAACAAAACCTAAGAAATCACATTAAGGTTATTGTATTGTAAATTGGTTATGTATTCATTTGGCTAGAAAGCCGCATATATTTAAATTTAACAGCTGTTACCTTGCTCACGGTATAACACAAGCCACAATGAGTAAATATCTGGCAACTAACATAACCATTATAAGTAATTATCTGACAAGTATGTGAGAATATTTATATTTAGAAAGGTTATTTGCTAACTATTGTGTTTTAACGGAATAACAAACTTTGAAATATTAAAAAAATAATAATCAATAATACAAAAAGTCTTTAAATATATAACGTATCTTAATACATTTACACATTATTCTAATATCAGTATATTTCTAGCTAAAAATAATTATTGACATTTTTTTAATCAAAATTTGCAAAATTTTTTCTCGTGTTGCCCGTTATTAAGTTATTTTATTGCAGTAGCAGTTACTGACACCTATCTACATTCTGCCAGCACTGTTCAGAGCAATCGTACGCTTTACAGCACTACTGCGTGCAAGCAAAACAAATATAGAAGTCAAAGTAAATAAATAATAATTAGCAAACATGTAAGTAAATTTATGAATCTTATTTATAACTAATTGTCTAAAATACAAAAAATAATTGTGGTACTTGCAGGACGGAATACTGGAAATCGAACGAACGCAAGTACTGCGATTTCTGTAAATGCTGGCTAAGCGACAACAAAGCTGTGAGTAAATATTTTAACACAATTAAAAACCTTTACGTATTACAATTAAATAAACTATTCCAGAGTATTGCATTTCATGAAAGTGGCAAGCGACACAAGCTTAATGTATCCAAGCGCATTACGGAGATCAGCCGCAATAGCGAAAAGTCGGAGAGGGAGAAACAAAAAATGGACGCACAGATTCGCAAAATGGAGGAAGCCGCCATGAAATCCTATGCACAAGATATCCACGGATACCATGGTGACATGACCGCACGATCCATCAATACTGTGCTCAGTGCAACAGCCTCCAGCAGTGGTAATAAAGCGGGTCCATATGGAAAACCACGACAAATCGATCCAATGCGATTGGAGGGCGATTCGGATGAAGATGAAGATGACCGGCGGGTTAATGTGGATAAAATAGCAGCTGAAACGGTGCCAGATGCATCATTGTGGGTGGAGGGTAAATCGGACGAGGGTCACACGTACTATTGGAATGTGAAGACAAATGAATCCGTCTGGGAGCCACCAAAAGAGGGGTTTCTCTCCTATGAGGAATATGAGCGTATCAATCAGTTAGCCATTGATCAACAGCAGGTGACGCAAGCAGAGGAATCGCTACGGTTTCGTGCCAATGCAGATGAGGAGGTGGCTCGCTTCAACCGCGAGCGACATGCAAAATTATATCGCAAACCAGAGAATCCCAAAGAGAAGAAACAAAAGGAGGAAAAGAGGCAGCAGTTCAAAACTGAGGAGGAGGCTGCAACCAAGGAGATTGGTCAGTGGCAGGTGGTGGAAACTAGGTATATCTAGCTAAATTTGCCATAAACTTTGTTTTAACTTTTTACAATTATTTGCAGACCGCCTGCAGAGCCCATCGATTGGCAGCTGCCCAAAACGGATTACTATGCGGTAGAGCCTGTCCCTGCCGCTGCGACAGAACCCGAGCCACCTGTAAAACGTTTCAAGGAGAAAACCATATCAGGATTGGATGAGGAGACATCAAGCAGTGCGCCCGCCACATTCAAAAAACGAAAATTTGCAAATAATGGTAATGCGCGCAAACCTTTAGATGAGTAAATACAGTACCTGTAACATATATTTAAATAAATTCTTTTAAACAACAACCCACCCATGAAAAATATGTGAAACAATTCATAATTACAAATTTTAAATTTATTGTGAATATAAATTTGGCTTGTGGCGCTGCCAACTTACTTTTTGGTATTTACAACGGCTGGTCAGCCTAACAGCATTTGACATTTGCAGCCTATCCCAACTACGGTCACACTGGCATAGTCAGTTCATTTTTCAAGTTTGCGACGTTTGGTTGTGTCGTGTAGATCGTCGGACGGGCGTCCCTTGTAGTTTGTTATTAAAAATTGTTTGTGCGCTTAATTCTGTTAATAACAACACCAACAGCAGCAATAACGAAGTCGAAGGCGCAGCGCGTGTGATTCATTTTATATGTGGGTAATTGAGCGCAGCAGAGTGCGCTGCAAAAAGTGTGTAAATAAATTCAATTAATGTAAAAAGGAGAAAAAATGAAAACCAGTGTTTGTTGAGTTTTTGTCATCAGTGTGTGTGTGAGAAAGAGAAAGATAGAGAGCAAAGAGTGCATTGTAAAAGTTAAACGTAAACAATAATAAGTAAACGAGAAAATATTTTTGCTAGCTGTCTGATAAATTATTACGCACAGAAACACACCGACACACACCAATACTGACACACACACATATAAAGATAATATTATATACATTTATATTTTGGTAATTGTGAGCGACGGAGGTGGCGGCGGCGGCGTTTGTTGTTTTCCTTTGTGATTTGCAGCTGAAGAAAGGTCAAGCGTTGCGTAAAGCGGTTGCACAAACATATACGCACACATACACACATGCACGCGCGTGTGTAACTGTTGTTTGGGACTCGATCGTGTTAGCTGTAAATCAGGCAAAATTCAGTTCGTTTACGTTTATAACAGCAGTGCCCCACACGCGGCCGATATTTATAAGCCCAATACGAGGTATAGCGGGAGCAACGCTAACGATTCGGACACAGAGTGGCTGGAGACGGAAACAGGAAGCAAAGCAAACAGCGACGAAAACAACAAAAACAGCAACAACAATATCAATAGCAATAGCAACAGCAATAGCAGCTACAACATGGCAGTACGCAAAAAACAGGACGACAAATACCTGCTAGCGCTGCGGGAGCTGGTTAACAGCGGGGCAGGCAATCGCCAGTGTTTCGATTGCAACCAAAAGGGGCCCACCTACGTGAACATGACCATCGGCTCGTTTGTCTGCACACGCTGTTCGGGTGTACTGTAAGTAATAAAAACTACCTGTTCTCTTTTTACATAAACGAATTTTCCTACATACATAACTCTGCAGTTGAACTCGTTACTTGCAATTTCCTAATCGTTACTTTTTGCTCATTGTTCGTTACTTGTGAAATTGCTGAAATTAGTGTTGATTAAGTAAAATGACACGAGTACCAGCTCCTTGTTAAGTAAACATTTCAAGCTCTAATGGCTGAAAGTTAATATTAAAGTAATGTAATAATAGTATTCGTTACTCGTTACTATTAATTGTTTTCATACACTTCACTAGTCAAAGTATAAGTAGTAAAGTGGCACGAGTACCAGCTCCTTGTTAAGTAAACATTTCAAGCTCTAATAGCTGAAAGTTAATATATAAGTAATATCATATTGGTATTCGTTACTCGTTATTATTAATTATTTTTAGTCACTTCATTAGTCCACAATCTACTCTAAAGCAATTGAATTCACTCGAAATTCCGATGTTTCTTATCTAGTTGCCAATCTAATATACGTTACTTTTTATGCGTTCTTGTTACTCGATCTTCGTTTCTGGTTAATTTGTTACATCTTGTTCCTTACGTGTCATAAACAGTGTCTTCGTATCCATCTATTACCTACCTCTTTGCACCTTACTGGAAAATGCTCATATTACCGCAGATAAGCTGCAATCTGTTTGGTGGTTTCAAGTGATTGACCGATAATTTGGTTCGAATCCATTGACCTACCCGCATCAACAACACCGCACCGATTAGACCTGCCCGCAGCATAGCAGAGTAAGATAGAGGGGGAAAAGTGGGTGAACGGGGGCGTGTGGCGCTTGGCGAAAGCGAAAGCAATTTCGTTTCACCATTTTGAGTCAGGCCACCAATTTGGAAATGCAAATCGCAAACAAACTTTCAATTGACGTCGAACTCTGCTGGCAGAGCCACTTGGTCTGAAAACAAATGAAATTATTTTGGCATTGGCGTTTCTAATTTGGACAGGCACGAATAAGAGGAAGATGTCTGGCTGCATGCGACGTGTTCACCCTTTAGAAAATAGTTCGAACGAGTTTATATGGTATATTATATGGATGGATTATTCGCAAATTGAACTAGTTCAGACAATAATTGGAAGTAAATATCGAGCTAGGATACGATATCGATAGTTAATGCAATTTCAGCATCGTAAAATAATTCGAAATTTAATGTAAAAATATCAAGATCTCGAAGCTCGTTTTGTTATACGGGGCTTACCTATTTAATATACACGAAAATGATTGTGCATATGCAAGGGTACTTAGTAGTCGGTAACCCTTAACAAATTGTTTTATTTAGTTTTTCGCTCTTTTGTTGTCCTTGGCTCTAAACGCCAAATAATTGGCTGCGATTTATGCGCTTTGCTGCACTATGCTCGAGCACTTTGTGCGATTAAATGCCAATTGAGGTCATCTCCTGGCACATTTAGCTGCCTGGTTGGCTGCTTTTCTATTTACTTACTGATTGGGGAGTTGCTGCCCACTTTTCGTGTGCTTGTTTTTCCACTTGATTTACGCACTTCCGCTCTCACGACCACCGCATGTGGTAGTCTCCTTCCCACCGCTGCACCTCCCAGCTGCCCCGTTCTCTTTGGGAGTATCGTTTTCATTATTTGATTACTTTCAATCTGCCTGCTTCCGCACCGAGCAAATGGGCCCAGCTGATGCACATTCCATACGCAGATTGCGCCCCAGTTTCTTCGCTGCGAAACTAGTTACGTTTGTTGTTGTTCGTGTTGCTATTGTGGACATTTTTCACCTCAATTGGGTTGCATGCGGGCGCTTGCTGCGTTCTGCTCGCTCTCATTTGCCTATCGATCAACGATAACATTTACAACCTTTTTGCGACCAAAGTAAGCAGCACTTTACATTAGTACTTTTTAAATACTAATAGGTGTATATCAGCTTTGTTGCCAATTACAGATATTTTTATTAAGTGGCATATATTTTGTCTTAGTACTAATAAATCTTAAATATTTACCATGTTATTATTAAAATCAAATACATTTAAAATATATTTATGCCAGTTAGGGTATTCAGTCTTCGGTACTCTGCCCAACTAACTGTTCATTCTTGTTTTGTATGCGACCAAAGTCTGTGGCACTTTCCTTCAGCATTTTTGTTGTTTCTTTGGAATTCATGACAAGTCGTCGCAGCATATGTAAATTATATTGAATGCAGCTTTTAAAAAGCTAAAGCTGGCGCTGCATTGGCCAATGCTCCCCGGCAGCGTTTTGCATGACTCACTCGAGTGCCCACACCACATCTCCTCCTCGTGCTTCCAGTTGCAGGCGAAATAAATAAGTATTACGACTATGTAAATGGAAAGCCGCATAAATGCCTCATGGCTGGCCCTTTTGGCATGACAAACAGGCGGACGGCCAGACAGACGGACAGCAGCGTCACAACGAACTCCACTTAACTGCACTGTAACCCTTCCAACATTTCTTACCCCATCCTCCCGTGTCTGTAGCAAACAAAAGGAACTCAAAGTCCAAGACGAAATTGTTGTGCATGTTCAATGCTACAATGTTTCCTGTCTCGTCTGGCAACAGTTCAGCTCGCTACCGCCCACCTCTCCTCTGCTCGCCTGTTTTGCCTCATTCTGTGGCAGGAACGGCTGCCATTCAGTCGCATTTTAGCTTTGGCTTTCAGCTTGGTGCTGCATACCGGCCGGCCCGCTTGACATGGCTGCAATGGCGAAAAACCTGTCAAACGGCTTTTTAAAGTATTTTTGGGCCAGTTGCTGCGGTTGCTGCTGCTACTACTGGTGCTGCTGTGGCACTGGCAATTGCAGACAAATTGTTGCACCTCAATCGAGCAGCAGTCGCAGCCATCTGGTGGGCAGCATTTGGCTGGCAAAGCAACTTGTTGATTAGATAAGGCACGAAGCATATGCGCACACAACCAATGCGGCCAATGTTGGCAGTTCCGCTTTTATTTTACGTCTATACTAGCTGCTTTTTAAGCCAACTTTATACAAATTGCGTGATACGGTAATTCCATCTAAAAATAGCCATTTTTAAAAAATATCCGCATATTTTATCACTACGTCTTAGATTGATATAATTTGCTATTCACACTTTATTTTAAATATGCGGCACAGGGCGATGAATGTCGAGGATTATAAAAAAATAAAAGAAGCCAGATCTCAATAGCTATTTTTCCTCTTTTCATTTACTTTTTAATGAGATTTAGTTGGTTTTTTTCGTTTGCTCTTTTTTATAATATACAAAGCCCTAAGAAGAATTCTCTGTAACAAAAAGCTAAATTGTTTTAGCTATTTTTGTCCTTCCGTTTTCCTTTTCAATGAAGCTTAGCATATTTCCTTTAAGAACTAAGTTTTGTTCCTCAAAAGGTGGCAACACTGGCTTTCAGACACTCACCTCTTTTCCAGCTTAACTTCGTTTGCCCCCTCTCCATTTTCTTCCCAACCGAACCTCGCCTTGCTCTCTTTGACCGCGTTGAGCTACTTTCTTAGTCGTATCAGTCTCGCAGACATGAGCAACTGTAACGGCAACTGCCCACCAGCTGACAAATAGTTAAATGTAGGGGAATTATACATACACATGTATACAGTATACATACATAGATACACCGCATTTCACACTACCGTAGATATTTACGTATACACGCCATAATCAGCTGCACGTCTTGTGGTCAAATTGTAGATATGTAAATTTGTCGATGGTTATGAAACAACATAAACACGTCCCAGCCGTATGGCTGTAAAGGTCGTCGGGGCTGAACGGTGAAGCGTCGGGCGGAGGAACGGGCGCGGTGGTTTGGCCGGCTGCCGGGGCAGACTTTCACCAAATGTTGTCAGCTGTGTGGGCCCTTTTTTGGGGTTTTCTTTCGCTACCAAAAAGCAAAACAACAAACAACAAAGTAAAAGGAAACAAAAAATGAAAGAGCAAAGAAAAAAATCAACGAAAACACGCCGCGTAATGGCAATTAAATACTTATGTACATATGTCTCTATTAGCGATGGTATAATATCGTGCCTTGCTGCGGGACACAAATGCGTTGTTTTCAATTAGAAAAGTTGAATGGAACAGTTTTGCTTGTGATCGTGTAGTGAATGGATAAATAGCGTCACGCGCTCGTCTCTATTCCATATATATTTGTATATTTGTATGTGTGGTTATATGAAAGCTCACTCAAATAGGCAAATATACATAAATCTATGTATATATAACTACAAATATGTACATATACTCAGAATGCAAACATATATATATGTATATGTCTATATATATATATATATATATATATATATATATGTCTGTATATATATGTAAATCTATTTGTGTGCCCCATTCCCAGCTATTTTTACACAAATAAACACTTTTGGCGTCTCAATTTGTTAAAGCTTTTCCGCATTTGTCAGGCTCTTATTGTCAGAATCCAGTCTAGCTGATAATTCAGTTACCTGCCAATGCTCAGACGTACATATATATTTGTATGTACCCCGAACGCCTGATTACCATTTGGAAAATGTGAATCGCATAACGAGTAGAATTTAGCAATAGCAAACAGAACTCTTCCCATCTACCGCTCTTTGACTCTCTCCCTCACTCTTTGCGCTTTTACATTACGCCCTATTCCTGCCCGCTTTGCCGTATCTCGCTCTGACCGATTGACAATAATTGCGCAGTTTTTGTTGTCGATTTTGATATTGAGGCAAATGCACAGAAGGTGTCGCTGTTGTAATCGGCGTTTGCTTTATTGTTTCTTTCGTTTCGCTTTGACTTTGTATTTTGTGCGGCTGCTGCTGCCTTGAATAAAAATTTATATTCTATAAATAATGGAATATATCTATACATATATATATATGCATATATATACATATATATGTATATGGGATCAACTGCTCAATATTTACACTTAGAGAGTGCGGAAATATGCGAATTATTCAGTTCAGCGAATGATCTGACAGCCCAATTGCAGCCTGCACTGGGTGGCAGGCGCCGTACCACAGCTGGAAAGCTAAAAAGCTGATGTTGCTGTTCCAATTGAAAATGTACAATCGAAACGTTTTTCTATGTGAGTAACTTGTTCCCCATGGTGCGAACCATCAGCGGGTGGGGCCCTACCCACTATTGGTTGCAGCAATGTCGGCGGCATCGGCGCCTACGCAGCTGAGATTTATTGCGTTGAAAACATATTTGCCCTGTCAGAGTGCTGTTTGCGCACATTTAGATCCCGCGAGTGGGTGGGCTAACGTTATTTTGGCCGAAATACCAATGAGTGGAACAACCCACGTCCAACTGAAAAGGCTCGCATGCATTTCCCCAACCATTCTGCAGGCCATTTTTCATGACAACAAAAGGAGCTCAAGGCTTTTTGAGCAATTTGCAGCAGGCGCTGGCCGGGGCGGCGCATTATTAAAATATTCATTGGGCGACAGAGAATGAGAGTGTGAGAGGACCAACGGGTCGACATTACAAGAGCATCTGCAACCCACAAGCTCAGCAGCAGCAATAGGGACCCAGCCTATTCGCTCTTCTGCTCCAGCCAGTGCCAAGTTTAATTTATTTTGTGCGACAAACACTGACAGAGGGCCTTCAACGATGTCGGCAACGACGCCTCTGCGCCAAAAGTGTCCGCCACACTCTCGCACAAGCCACAGAGATAACTGCAGATGGCGGCCATTGATATTGACATGCCCGACAGCCGCGTGGGATACGCCTGCCATTTAGCTCAGTCTAATTGGCTACTGGCTCATTTCTTCTTTAGCCCAACAGCTGGCGCTACAGTGCGCATGCAAACAGTGCTGCCACCCTACCCTCAGCACAAAGCTAGTTTTAGAGCGGATAAAAATACCAAAAGAAAAGTCATCTGATGGAAATAAAAAATGTAAATGGGTTTAACCATTTGTAAAGAATTATGTATACTAAGCACAGAAAATTAAAAAAAGAAATGAGAAAGAAGAAAGAAAAATATTTTTGAAAGAAAATATGTTAATATTCTTTGTTTAGTTTTTTATTTATATATATATAAGATATTTAAATAGAATTTAATAAACACAGAAGAAAGAGCTACAAAAATACGTATACTTCGATAATAAAATAGGCAAGTGGGGTTTTTCTTAAATAAACACCGAAAATAAATTCAAAGAATATATATTAAATTGACCCAAAATTTCTATGACTAATTTTTTGTATAAATTGTTTTCTAGAATCTACATAAGCAAAAAATGTTTTTAAATTTTAAATGGCAACCACTAAGTTCACGTTTATCTATTGCATGTTTAAAACATAAAAAGAGCCAAATGCATTTAAAAAAGCTAAAGTTGCCACAGCTGGTAATTACCGGCTAAAAGCCAAAATGCACGCGTTATTTGGCAGCACTGCACGCAAAATGGGTTAGAAACACTTCTCCAGCTGTGTGTGGAAATTTTTGCTGTGTCTGTTAAAAAATTTCGAATGGCTCGAAAATGTGCCAACTGTGAGTGGGTCAGCGAATCAAAGTGAATATCTGAATGCATGAAAGAACTGAAGAGTTAAGTAAATGGCAATTGCTTCCTTGTTTTGTGGGAACTCTTGATTATTTTCTAATCAAGTTCTAATTTTTTTTCTTTTCTGGTTGCTGTTCACAAGTTTCAAGTGTGGCGAATGTTTCCGGTGCCACTCGCTGCTTGAGCGCTACTTGCGTTGTTTATCTCTCTCACTCGTCGGATAGCCTTGAAATGTAATTGACTCGTTAGTTGTTTCTTGGCGAAATATACTCTCTGAACTGCTGTGTACGTTGGCTATGCACGTACTTTCGAGTGGCTGTTTGATTTCCATTTTATGGCACGCCAGTTACGTGCCACAAGATTATATAAGGAGCAGCTTTTTGTTTTTGCTTTTGCTTTTGAAGAGGCACAGCCACTGGGATGTTTACATGGCACACACACACAGACACACATAGTACAGTGGATGTTTATATTAGTAGCACAAAGGCACACGTTCCACTAATGGCTAGAGTATTTGACTAGTCGAGGTCGTCGGTGGTTGCAAAGATTTAGCAAGCGACTCAGCTATACCCTCTCACATTTGCTCAGCTCTAAGCTACTGCTATTGCCAGTAAATTAAGCTACTCGCTGCTGTATCAGCTTTTACAGGGCATAGGCAACGAAAATGACACCGCTGCCTAGAGAGGCGCTCTTTTAGTTGATTTACATAGCAATTACACACATGACATATGCATTGTAGGTAAATGTGAATATATATATATGTCGTATATACATATATTTACATACTTATGACACATATCGCACTTGGGATCGCTCAATTCCAAAGCTTTTCATGCTCTCAGGGTTGCAAAGACATTCGTCGCTTACCTTGTAAGGCACTTGACTGCGGTTGAAACCGAAACTCGTTGATATTTTTAGCCCTGCAACAAATGCGTCCGTTGTGCCCGAATACCTCTCCTGTTGTTAGTCTTTGACAATGCTGTCACAGTTTTCCAGTCAATCTAATGATTCATATGCACACTGGTTCCAGTATTCAGTAAACTTGGCATTGATCTTAAATGTGTTCATGATGGAAATCTTCAATCTAATCATTTTTGTTTTGATGATTTTTTTGAAGTTAAATACATGCACAGTGGTTCCAGTTTGTGCTAAACTTTGTACTTAAAATAATTATTAATTATTATTTTTTGCATGCAAAATACTTACACATATTGAATTTGAAAGTTTAAACAAGCTATGATCATTTGTGTTTAATAAGGTTTATGAAATAATTCATAAATTATATGCACAGTGGTTGTAGTATGTGCTAAACTTTAAATTGAATGTGAAAGTATCATAGAAATGTCGAGTATATTCCTGATTGTTTATTAATATAAAAATTATAAACAAAGTGTTGTTTTTATTGAACAGATTTCCGCATTGATATTGAACTTCAAGTTTGCAAGTTTACAAGTTTTTTAAGGTCATATCCATTCCCGAGCTGCCCCCGTCGTCATGCCAATCAGAGCAGCTGTTGTTGGCATCCTTTGTTTAAGTCCGATGTCTGCTGATAGGCTTATTTATTTTTTTGGTCTTTTGTCTTTTGTTTTTCAATTAACAATAAATTGATATGTATATATACATATATATATATATATATATAGAGTATATAGTATATAGTATAATGCACGTGACAGCGACAAATGACCGCTGGAAAGGGCGTAACACTTGGGACCTATCTTCAGGGGCAATGTAGTGCGCCAAGCTTTATAAGTGGACAAAAAAATATATTAAATATATGTAAATATTATGTATATATAGTGAGACGCCCCTTGACATCCACTTATCGCTATTCGGAAACGCAAATATTTGCCATTGCAATATGAATTACTGCAACGCATTTCGTCAGTTATTTACATATTATTATATTTTTTTCTTGTTGCATCGTCAACACAGCTGACAGTTAAGCTCGAGGCTTGCCACAGACCAGAACGCAAACGAGAGAGAGTCTACACAATATAAAACATTAAAAGGAACTTTGCTAGCAACCGTCAGACACAACATTAACTCTGCAGTAAGTTGCCGTAAAAAGCTAAGACGACGTTTCGATAATAAAATATAATAGTAAACCTATTTGAACAACCTTCGAAACATTCACCAAAAGTGAGTTAAAACCCAACATAAATATCGACTACAATTAGCTGCGTCTTATTTCTCTCAAGTTGTCAAAACGTGACCTTAAAAATGTTGTGGCATTAAAAGCCAGCTTTAAGACTCAACTAACTTGCTTTATAACTACATAAAGGCGTCATTAAGTTATCGCAGTGACCCACTAAGAAGCAGCGGGGATACGAGTTCAAAGCCCAGACTACTCAGCTGAAAATAGGGGCCATTTAATAGCGGAACATTTAATACAGATATTAGTTAAATATTTGTTAAGTAAACAGTCGAGTGCTTGAATATTTCTATTTTTTCCAGACTAAGTGCCTAAATGCAATATAATAACCAAATATTGATTGATGTTCCTATACACTGCACCCTTTGAATATGGAAATTGAGGGTATAAAGTTTTTATAACAATGTATGCAGAAGGCAGAGGGCGTGACTGATCAAAAAAAACTTTTTATAAACTTGGTCAGGACGATGAGCTGATAGAACCGATACAAACTAAACTACAAAAGCTAGAAACTTGAAATAATTATTTTTTTGTGACTTCCCCCATTTCCCGATTACCAATAATAATCAATAATTTGATGAAACTATAGATTTTAAATTTACTGCGTGATGAATTCATGGACATGGATATTTCCGGTTTTGGATACCTTCCCCCTTTTGTATAATGTATAACAAATAATAGAGTTGTGCTTTAGGTACATCTGGATGTTACTATCCCGCTGTTAAAATTTAATTAGAAAAGTCCAACTATAACAAAAGTTATTCAATTTCCCATGGTAAAGCCCAAAATGCAGCCCCAACACATTTGCTGTTTTAACTGCGCAGTAAGTGGAGAACTTGTGTATGTGTGTGTGCCTATACATGTGTTTTTTGTTATGTATGTATTAAAGAAGTGTGGTATACTCTGTATTCAGGGTATCGCCTAGTCAGGCACTCCCTACTGTAGCACAGTCACTTGCTTTCACCCCAAGTTTATCGTAGAATTTTAAGGAATTATAAACTTAATTTAATGTAGCCATTCAAATCAGCCTTAAAGCTTTATTTAATTCCACAAATATTGAGTCACAGCGCTGACGACAACGAAAACTATATCAAGTTCCGTTTATAAATGTTCATTGATAAGAATTTGCTGTTAAATTCGTAGTTAATCCGAAGTAGTTAAACGTTAAAATTGTTAAGTGCAATATAAATATATTCTGCCGTCCCACAAAAGTTGTTATATTTTCTCTTCTTATTTTTAATTTAGTTATTGAACAGGTTTTGAAATATAAAAAAATAAAAAAAAAAGAGAAACAATTTTAATGTTTAAGAATTTCATTAGAAGTTTGAAGTCTTGCTTTGTTAATTAGATTTCAAGCGAACAGCAGACGAAAGCTCACAGAGTTTTTGCCTGCTGCGGAGTAGAGCTTGAAAATTACTTTATGGAATATCATATAAAAAGATACAGGTAAGAGCAGCCAGGTGAGCAGCTCTCGACTGGCAAATACTGTGTGCCTAGGTTGAAATTTGGTAATCTTTGGGAAATGTGCAAAAAGTTGGCAATCTCAAATTGCTAAGAATTTTAAATAAAAATAGTATAATAATAATAAACAATAATAAAATATACTCTGCTTTGACATTTTTGAACATTTTAACGTATTTAAATTAAAGTTATGTAGTCTGGTCTAGTATGATTTAGTCAACTTCGCATTTCAAAATCTAGCCAAATTTCGAAAGCGCAATACCCGTGAATAATTAATTCCATTAATAGTAGTAATCCGTAATAGTTTTAAACGGATATAATTTATTAAGGCAAATTCTTAATCAATTTTAAACATCTTAAAGTATTGAAAGAAAAAAGAACAATAAACTCATTTAATATAAAATTACGTCATCATTTTACTGAAATATTGATAAGGCCAAGATTGCATATCGAAAAGTTTTGAGACGCAATTAAACAAAAAGCCAAATCTATATCACATGAAGAACCCTCATTCTCCAAAAGTCCCGATGTATGCATATTTGCAAAGACTCATTAGACTCGGTTTTGTCAAGGGGGGTTCAGAGTATAGGCAACAGAAATTCGTTGGAAATATTCAGTGAGCTAAGCCAGTTTTCAGTTCTGCAGCAAAGTGGGGGTAATGCTGCGGCTTGCATGGGCTTCTTCGTTGCTATTCTTTTTTATTTAAAAAATTTTGACTAATTGCCAGTTCTGTTGTTCGCCGTTATCAGCTGTCCGTTTGCGTAGCCAAGTGACTCATGGGCATTTTTCTGTTTTATTTTTATTTTTGTTTGGTTCGAGGCACTGAAGTAAATAAATTCTTAAATGTTTCTGCTGAACGTTCATGACTCGCAGCAGCAGCAGTCGCAGTCGCAGTCGCAGTCGAAGCTAAAGTTCAAATGTGCCTCTGTCCTCCATTATGGCTCTCGATCTCTATCTGGCTGTACTTAGGTGCGCTTACTTTATTCCATTTGTAGCTTTTGCTCTTCTCATAATATAAACGATTCTTGTTGTTGTTGTTGCTGATTTTGCAAAAAAAAAAAATTCTTGAGTCGGGCGTCAGCGCCAAGCTTGATGTGGTAGGTCTGAAAGTGCTTTGCTCTAACAGCGAGTATGTATGACTATAATATAAAGTGTGTCATTAAATACCCTACTCAAAGTATTTAATAATCAATTAGTTAATGTTTGCCCTTCGTAGATATCTAGCTGAATTTTGGTACGGCTGCTTCTCTTTGATTTGGTACAAACATAAAATGAAATCATTCAAATTGAGTTACTAAAACAGAAATTTTTATTAAAAATATATATTTTTTTATAAATATATATAAATAGAAATGTGAATGTTGTCTTTTTACATTATGGATATATGTTTGTTTGTTATAGATGAGATACTTTTTTTCTCAAAGATACTTCAACTCTTTTCTCTCGCGAAGATCACTTGAGCATAGTTAACATTTGATGTATGCTTAAGCAGAGTATTCAAACGTCGATTATTCGCTGTCTGTTCTTATTCTTATGCCCATACATTAATGCAAAATGTATCTGTATCTGTATATGTATCTATGTATCTCTATATACAGATATGTGTAGGTATCGTTAGCTGTATCTGTATCTGTTGGCTATGCATAATATTTCGCTACAAATTGTTGTTGCTTTTGTTGCTATTTTTTGCCGCAACGCAGCGAGTTTTTTTAATGTTTTTTGTTTGTGTTTTTTTACGCTGAGTGCGCAAAATGCGCAAAAAACAAGTTTTGCACTTAGTGGCGCAAAAAAAAGAAACAAAAACTGAAATACAATACATATATAACTAAGCTTTATCCAAATGTGTGTGAGTGTGTTTGTTTTAATTTTGTATCCACTTGTGCCTAGCACGAAAGATCTGGCGCTGATTTGGAAAACCCGACAGCTGTTTGACGCTTTTTGCTTTCAACACTCCGCGCGAACTTTTCCAGAAAATGTCTCGGATGTTGGGGAATGTGGGCGATGTGGATTGTGTGGACTCTATGTATTGTGACTTGTGAATTGTGCATTGTGAAGCTTTCGCATTTGTACTTCTGTGCATTGAACCACAACTGTTGACGTTGTTCGGCTGCAATTTGGTATCCAGTTTGGGGCAGGGCTAAGCCACATGAGTGGGTCGTTGCCTGTCATATAGTGCTGGCTGGCCGCAGACGACACACATTTTTTAGTTTGTTCACTGTGGCTCGACTAGAGTCTCGAGTCTCAATTCTCTTCTCTGGCCCCCTCTGCGATTCTCAATTAGCATCGTTTTTGTGTACTTTTGTTAAGTGTGTGTACTTTTGAGACCTTTAGGTCTTCGGTTCAGTTGCCTCACTCCGTCGTCTCTTTTAATTAGCACATTAAGAAAACAAGTCCCGTGTGCGAAAGGCGATGTTGATTGTTCAACTGATACCCTGTATATGTATGATATACGCAGTTATCTCCATACGACTTTGCATTGGGTCAGGCTGATGATCCGAAACATTGAGATAAATATAGACAGACTGTCGACTGTCGGTCGTCAATGCAGCAACAGCTCTCTACTATAGATAGCATTTGAATGTGAACTTATATTATTAATCGTGTCAGCTATCGCGGGTTCGAACTTCGCCACCTGCTAATGACTACAGCAGCAGTATCTATAGTTGAGCACAAATTATCTCTAGCTGTAGTAGCATGAGAGCTAACTAAATTGACTCGTCTATCTTCTAGTTATACTATATACTATATACGAAAACGGTTATATCGAACGTAAACAACTTTTGTTTACCTTTTATTTATTATAATATGAATTGGCTTTGTTAAACGAATGTTTCTTTGTTGCTTTAACACTTCTTGAGTTTGTTTGGGACTAACTCGCTTAACAAAGTGGATCATTGAAGTATATATGTATATATTCCAGTCACATCGGGATGTAAACCAGTTTCTTCTGCAATCTTCCTTATATTACGAGTGAACACAGATCAAATCGAGATCATTTTCCTCTCTTATATAATTATTATATACAGATAACAGAGTATCTGAGTATGAAATACGATGTGAGTATCCACTCTTGTCTTATATAAGATTTGTCTCTTGTCTCTCAAGACACTTCATACACATTATGAATGGTTTACAGGGTATCGAATCCAATTGCCATTCGCTTTTTATTTCACCAGCTACTGTCGCTGCCGACCAAAAGCAATTCAAATGCTTGTCGTAAACGGTGGGCGTGGCAGTGGACCTGGACCTGAAATGTGTTTGAGTGCTTGTGAGTGCAGGGGGGCAACTTTCACTTTTCACTCGGGTTACAAAAATAGCTGTGGCCAGATTGTGGCAACCGCCGCTGCTGTGGCACTTGGCTGCAGCTAACGAATTGCGTGTGCGTGCCTGGAGACCAGCAATTGGACACCCAACATAAGACGCAAGATGGCAACAAACTAACAGCCACTTGGTGGACATCATCATTGAGTGTCAGTTGCAAGAGTCTCGCTGCCTCTCTCTCTCTGCTGTTGCTGTCTCTGTCTCTCTCGGGAACGGCTTCCGCTGCTTCACAAGTCAATTGACAGCTGGAACGGAAATGCCTGCAATAAATCGAAAATCGTGTCTACATTTCCCAATCCACTTAAACAGACAACGCTCTAAAGAGAGAGGGAGAGAGGGAGAATATGTGTGAGGGAGACGACACACAAAAAGAGTTTTCCAGCACAAAGTGCAGTCTTTAATTGAATCACTTCTGCCAGCTGCCCCAGTTGCCTGCCCTCAGTTGCCCGTTGCCCATTGCCCATTGCCAGTTGCCAGTTGTGCCCCCAGCAGCGACTGCGGACTCGCTGTAATTTGCAGAACTTGCCGCAGCGGACATAAATTGCAATTGAGTTGCAAATTGCATTAGACCCTAACAAGGGCAAACAGACAATGCCCCATGTCAGAATGACACTAGCTGATAGCGAGCAGAGTTTTATAAAAATATAATAAAATATTTCGATTAATCTGGAAAAATATATAAAATGCTTAAAATAATTTTAAATAAAATAATATAATAATCTAAGAAAATAGTAGCACTTGCCAAAGAAAATAGAGAGAAAATATATAAGACTTGAGCTAAGATGAAAGTACGATAATTAAGCTAGCGGAACACTGTGGCAAATGAAACAAATTGGGAAGCAATATATAAGAATAGCTTGAATATATAAGAATATCTCCAAAAATACATATTCATATATTTTCCTCTTCTACTTTCCCGAAAGTTTCTTCCACACACACATATACCCTTTCCTTTACGTAAACAGAGTATTCAGCTGGCTTAGCACATCTCTCTCTCTCACTCTCTCTGTCTCTCTCTGGTCTTGTCATTTGTAGAGGCGTGCCTAGCATGTTTTAGAACTATGCGATGTCGATCGGAGCTCTCGCTTTTCGCTTCACCCAACCCACCCAACGCCCGCACCACCCAGCGTCTCGTCTCGTTTACCATAACGAATTGGCTCTGTGAGCCACTGAAGCGTTCATGTGAAACGTCCAGTTTCTTCATAACACATACACACACATGTGCATACAAATATATGTGAGCGTGTGTGGGTGTTTGTGTGTGCTGTGCCCATTTCGTTTGGGAAAATTCGTGAAAAACTGAAATTAGCTTTAAGCGTTTTCCGAGGCAAATTTTGCTATTGCCGGTTTTCGCTTTGAGTTTCATTTTTTTGCGGCTGGTTTCATTTTTCATGTTGCCACCGCTGCTGCTTCTTCTGCTGCCTCTACTGCCCCAGCCTTTAGCTCAGCCACTTGATCTAATTGCAGTGCTCACCCCAAGGCCGGGCCAATTAATTTGTGCAATTAACTGAAATTGAATACCCATTTAACGGGTCATTCTGACCCGGTTTGTTTGAAGTGTCGCTCATAAGCCCGAATTATGCTCACCGTTTGTTTTGGCTTGCGACGCCTGGCAACAAAAAGTTGCTACAAACTTGTGCTGAAGTGAAAATAAAGTATTCAAAGTTTGTTTTTCTTTCCGAAATGTCAAGAACTTAAGTGAAGCAGCCACGGCTGTAAAGCGAGGGGAGTAATGCGCCGTAGGTTCTAATTTATGCCCTGCTTTGCTTTGCTTACTTAGTATATTTTCATTAATTAGCAGAATTGCATTGAAATTCGAGAAAGTTTACTTTACAAAGTTTTGTTTTCGCTGTGGATTATTTATAATTAAATCTGAAATTTTGTATGAATTTCATGCTGAAATCCCCAACCCTAAAGACCAACTCTTGATGCTTTGATTTTCGTTCTTATCTTTATTGAGTTTTAGTCCATGTATTTATTATAACTGAATTGGAGCTTTTTAAAGTTTACTGTTCAAATATCAAGTACAATTCGCTTTTATCTCCTTTCTCAAGTCGCCTTTCTGAGTCTTTACTGTCTGCCTCTGCATTGAAGCAATTCCCCTTGCTTAAGCTGCAACCTTTCCCCAATCAAAAAGCTGACATTAAGAACACATTTTATAAATATTTCTACGCACAACATTTCGGTATATTCAATAGAACCTAAACATAAACCTCTTCTTAAATTTCTTCATACTTATTTTACTCCATCTCTTTTACAGACGCGGTCTGACGCCTCCGCATCGCGTTAAATCCATATCGATGGCCACATTTACACAGGACGAGCTCGACTTTCTGAAGGCGCACGGCAATGAGCTGTGTGCCAAGACCTGGCTGGGCCTATGGGATCCAAAGCGAGCTGCTGCGCAGCAGGATCAGCGGGAGCTGATGATCGATAAGTACGAGAGGAAACGCTATTACTTGGAGCCGGCCAGTCCGCTCAAGTCGCTCAATCTTAAGTCGTCGTCCGCCAGCAATGGCTATCACACGGGCAACATATCGAGCAATGGCTATGCCAGCATTCATTTGACACCGCCCGCCGCCCAGCGTACAGCTGCAAATGGCCTCAGCAAATCGGGAGCAAACAGCACAGCCATCAGCCGGCCGCAGCATCATCATCATCAGAATCATAATCACACTCACAATCAGCAGCAGCCACAGTTGAATGGCAATCATGATGCCTTTTCGCATAATCTGGCCGGCATCGGGCTGGGTCTGACCAGCCTGAACAGCGCCGGCTCCACATCAACGGGCGCCCTGTCCGACACGAGCAGCTGCGCCAGCAATGGCTTTGCCGGCGAAACAGATTTTGTGGCCGATTTTGGTTCGGCAAACATCTTCGATGCCACCTCGGCACGTTCCACGGGCTCACCGGCCGTCTCCTCGGCCAGTTCGGTTAGCTCCACCAATGGCTATGCCAAGGTGCAGCCCATTCGTGCGGCGCATCTACAACAGCAGCAGCAGCAAATGCCCAACGGCAACAGCAATGGATCGGAGAACTTTGCTGATTTCGAGCATGCGCCCATCTATAATGGCGTAGCTGACGGTAAGTTATACAATCGCTGGCTTGCTATGTGAGTGTCCTTGCAGAGCAACTTGGGGTAGATGTTAGATATGACAAATGTTGTCGCTATTCTAGATTAGATTCAAGCTACATTCATAGCCTGACATATGTAAGCTTCTCTTGCTGTAAAGTTGTCTTGATAAAAATTGCTGCAGCTGCTGCTTAGTACTTCTGAAGCAGTTTTACAGGCAATACACAGGAGTATTCGACTTGGAAATACTCGTCACTCAGCTCGAAACCTGCTTATAAGCGCCTCTTGGCTGTGGTAGACCCTTTTGCTAGCTATAGGCATTGCTCAATTTAAGAGTATTCGACTTGTCTTAGTCTGTAACGATTAGATATGTTCTTTTCGGGTGTATCCGACTAAGATATGCCCTTAATTTTGCTTAAAATGTCATCAAACAGTCCAACTGCCTTCTGGCTATGCTTTGTACTCGCCCTTATGAGGTCTGTATAAAGCTATACAGGATACAATTTTTCGATGTATACGACTATAAGATACCCTTCAATCCATGCCTGTATCATATACCTCCTCTTGACTACAGTAGACCTCTTTATATCCATAACAAATTAAAGTGCTTCTACCTAGCTACTCTACATCTCCAGCTAGACCCAATCTTTGGCAAATATCTCTGCAAGAGCATTAAAACTGCGGCCTACCGTAGTCTTTTGTTTGTTTTATTTCTTTTAGTTTGTTTTTGTTTAATTTTCAATCTTTGCCACACACTCGCCCACAACACACATTCCACACCTGCTGCTGCTTCCTCTTATGCTGCACGTGACAACAATGCAAGCGCCCATATTCGGGCTGCTTTTCGCTTACTTTTGGCAATACGTTGAGCATTCTCCACGCACAGTTTGCATTTGGCTTGAAAAACACAACTGCGTCAGGTGAAGGAGCATTTAACGATAATCTTTCTATCCTTTTTGCTCTCTTTGCGCTTCCGTGCGCCACACACATTCAACATTCTTTGTGGGGTTGTGCCAGCAATGAAGTCTGTGCGCTCGCTGCCCGATTGGTACGATTGGAGCACGTCCGACTATGCAGATCCGTTTGAGAATGAGTTTGCGGCGCTGCGCTCGACAACAGAAACCAGTTCGGAAGCGGAGCCGGAGTCGTCGCTGCCCGCCTATTCGACGCTGACGCTGTGGAGCGATGATAGCTGGCCAGAGAAGCAGCCCGCCATGCACTATGATAGTTCGGTCACCTTGCTGGAGTCAGCTAGGTCGGCGGCGATGTGCTTGCCCAGTGAAGAATCCTTGCAAACGCCCACAAATCCATTTCTGCCTCAGTTGAAGTCGGAGTCAGCATTTAGTCGGGCATTAAGCGCGCTGCATATCGCTGAGGATACAGAAACAGCAACAGCAACAGCAACACAAGCAACAGCAGCAGCAGCACCAGAAATGGCAGAGCATACAGAGTGCGACTCGAATTCGAATATCTTAAATGCCTATTACAATCCTTTCTTTACGTGGAGTAAGTTTTTCGTTAACTTTCGTTCTTGAGTTCCTTTTAGTTGAGTTTGAATTCGTTTTCTTTTGAATGGCTTCTTATTGTTGCTGTTGTTGTCGTTGCTCGTATCTTGTGTTGGGTCCTTGCCTTGAGTTTGCTTAGAGTATATCCGAGTAGCGGCTTGTGTCAGTAATACTCATTGTTTGATATCTCTTGCAGGCACCTCGTTGCAGAGCCAGCAGCAGAAACAGACGACAAACAAGCCAAGCCCCCGGGCAGGCAATGCGCCCAGCGAGGACCGCTATGCGGCGCTCAAGGACCTCGATGAGCAACTGCGCGAGCTGAAGGCCACCGAGGCGGCTACAGTCACGGAGGCGCCAACGCCAACCAATGGCAACACACAGCTGGCGGATGCCTTTGGCACGGGTGAGTAGTAGCAGCAGCTGCAGCTGCAGCACTATAGAAAACCACAACTGAAACTTATCTCTCTTTCTTTGCCTGCACAGTCAACGGCAACAGCAGCAACAACAACAATAACAACAACCATGCCAATCCCTTCAAGAGCCAGCAGTCGCTGCTCATCAACGGTAGCAGCCACTTGGTGAATCCATTCCAGGCACAGCAGCTGCAACAGCAACAATTGCAGCAGCAGAATCTCTATGGCCAGCTGACGCTCATACCAAACGGCTATGGCAGCAGCCCACAGCAGGCGGCTGCGGCGGCGGCAGCAGCAGCGGCTGCCACCAGCTTCTACAATTTCAACAACAACGGCTTTGCCTTGGCCCAGGGCCTGCCCAATGGCTGTGGCTTTGGCAGCATGCAACCAGCGCCCGTGCTTGCGGGCGGCCTAGCCGGCGGCTTCAATAACCCATTTGCGGTAGGTTGTTGGGTAAAAGCAAAACTCTAGTCGCATGCTCTTAGTAAGGGTGTAAATGTAAATTGGGCAACTCGATGTGGCAGCCAAAAGAGCAGGCAACTTTGATGAACAACTTGATATTTATCCAGTTTGCTGAAGGTTGTAGTAATCCATCACTGCCATATGCTACGTTAGCCATAAAGCTGCGATATATATCGATTCTTAAGCTGAGCACAGAGTTTTATAACAGTGACAGTAAATGATAATATGTTTGATAAATATCGATTATTAATCTTGGATTTAAGGGCCTATAGATAATGTACTTTATAATCTTACTAATATATACAATTAGCTATTAATACAGAGGGAAATTAAAATGTTTGCTGTTTGCAGAGTATTTTGTAGCTTGGCACTATGCGACTAGAGCACTTTTCTTCTATTTTTATGTATTTAGAAATGCTTATTAATATGATTATTGAACTCCGCAGGCCAGCGGCGCTATGAACACCAATAATCCATTTTTATGAGATTCAGACTCGAGGCGAGCGCAGGACCAACAGCAGCAGAGGAAGCAGAGACAGGAGCAAGAACACGAGCAAGGGCAGGAGCTGAAACTAAAGCAGCAGCAGCAGCTGGAGCAGCAGGAGCTCACATCATGGCTGAGGCGTTGAGACGTTGAGATTGATCAGAGAAAAGCCGCTGAACAAAATGCAGAAAGTGAACCGAAATTAGTCCATTTTACGAACAATAGCTATTAACTATAAAATATACATATATATCTACATATATGTATATACATAGGCAGATACATATATGTGTGAGTGTGTGTGCATGTGTGTGTATTTATATAGACGTATGTGCTAAATGCTGAATATGAATCCGTTTTAATGGATTGCCAACAACAACAACTGATCGTACAATATATAGAAATATATATATTCTTTTACTAAATCTCTATCGTACATACATACACATATTTATACGGCGAATTCACACATGCATATGCACACACACACCCAGATATATATATATATACATATACATTACGTATGTAACTAAAGATTTGTATTTACCGTTTGCCTTTAGCATCTATAGACTTTTTACTAAACTTAACTTTCTTAACGTGCGCCACAGTTGTCGTCGCCTGTTTAGCTTAACTTAAAACACACATATATACACATGCACACATATGTATACAAATATACATGTACACATATACAAATATATTATATATTTATAACAAGAGGAAAAAACTACTAAAGCAAAAGTATCTGTAAGTTCTAATGGGTAGCACAGACCATCCTCAGCCGTTGCGGTTTTAGTTTGTGTTTCGTTTTGTGTTTTTACTTTTTTTTAATCTTGTATATTTATAAGTCGAATATTGTATACCCTTTCTTTTACGCATTCTCACCTCATAATTTGCAGTTCTCTCTCTCCCTCTGTTATTTCCTTTGGGTTTCTTTCAACGCGCTTGTTTCGCTGTACGAAACTCTTGTCAGTTATTGATTGTGTGGCCTTAATAAGATTATGAAACTGTTCATTAAAACTAACTACCATATAATATACTTACATAAAATATATATACGAATACATATATGCTTTTGTACCTAAATTAAATGCTTCTTGTTTTAATACTTGTTAATCAACTATGATAAATAAACCACAACCAACACACACACACTTAGAAGGGTTAGTTTGCTCAACACAAAGTTAAAGTTTGTTAATTGCGATGATAAATATATATTATATATATCACTATATACTTATCGACAAGTATATATGTTATGATATAGCGCATGACTAAAATGAATATCGGTATTAGTACTCATTCGGGATTATTTGAATACCTACCAACAAGTCCAAATAAGAAGCAAGAAGAAATTTTCCATATTTAGCCTTAACATATGACAAAAATTATCTCGAAGCCTTAAAACAAATTATTTAAATTTACAAATTTCAATAAAAACTAAGAAGAAAAACAAAACGAAAACTATTAATGCTGCATTCATTTTTGGGCGTTTTTTTTTTTAATTTAATAAAATCTCTATCTTAGAAAAAGTTCTGTACCGTCCCGGCATAAGCTATGCTAATATTAGCTAGGCCAATCAACGGAAGCTGTAGATGTTTAAAATGTTTTAGAAAATGCTTAAATATACCTTGGATGCATTTCTTACCTGAGACATTTATCATGGTTTATAAACTATGTCACATGAAATACTTTCAATAAACTAAAATAATGTAACAAAATTGAATTGTTTCATTTATAAGCGCTTAAAATATATTATATATATTTAAGTAGTTGTCTGAAAAATGGGAAATGGAAATGTATCTCAAGATAAGTCTTTAAGTAACCAGCCTCTTTACATGAGCTGTTATTTAACAGCAACAGCATATGTTATTTAACAGTTGACCAACCATCACGCCTTGCGGGTATGCAAAGTTTTTGACACGGTTTTTAGTGTTCTTTCTGATTATTTCTGTTCAGCTTGATTTTTACAAAAAGCTTGATAAAGAAAACTCATTGTGTATAATTTATTTGATGTATTTTTATTCATTTCCGTTTCGGTATAATTTCTAGTTTGTTCTCTTCCTTTTTTTAGTACTAGTTGTGTTTTTAGCAATTGTTTGAAATTACTATAAATTATTTAATCTTTATATTTATATGTTTATATATATATATATTATAAAATTCGCATATGAAATAAAGTCGAAAGTCCTTTTAACCATATGGTTAAACCACTCAGCGCCGTTCCGTTCCGGTCTGTTCCGTCCAACTATCAGATTGATATTCTCTTCTCACTAATCTTAGGCTAAATCAAAAACAAATCAATATATAAAATTAAAAAAAACGGCAAACAAAATGTAATAATTAAAAACAAAATTAAAGCTGGAATCGCTGCTTCTACTACTTTATAAATATAACATAATAATAATAATATAACTAATAATAGTAAGAGTAAACTAAAAATAGAAAGTAAGTATATATACGAAAGTGTGCTTAGGTTAGGCATTGCATCATCAACTGTACAGTATGGCTTATATGCGTATCATATATATATATATATATATATATATATCGATTTATATATATATTATTTATTTATGTATAATAGGGGGAGGCTCCACTTAAGTATGTGTGTTTCGTACGATGTTGATTATGTTTATAATTATGCGGCTAGAACAGCTTGTATTTAGATATTATTATTGTGGATATTTCGTATGTTAATATATACCTTTATCTTTAGATGATAATCAAAAAAATGTTGAATACAAAAGTGACTGTGGATGTGTATGTAGTTGAAGACATGAAGCATCTTATCTTATTAGCAAATTAGCGAGTTAATTACGTTTTCACAATTATCTTTTCCAACTTCTCGGGTTTTTCTTTAAGCAGCTCTTGATATATATTTTTGGGTTGTTCGTAAGCGTTCCGCCTACATATTTACATACTCGATAAGTTATTGGTATGATTGGGTATATATATATGCATAAATGTGGCTTCGCGAGCTTCAAATTGTTTACAAAGCAGTTGCACACACACATGCATACGCACAGACAAATTGGTTGATGTGCTATATCCAAACAGACTCACTCACACACACGTACGCACGCACGCACTCACACACACATACATCGCTACATATCTTAAGTCAGTTTTTAAAAGCGCTTTGCTGTGTACACAATACTTGGCTACAATGTTAAATATCGTTTGTTATGTATTTATACATATATATAGAGTATGTAAATGTAATGCATGTTGACATCTAGAATTGAGTGTTTCGAGAGAAAAAGAAGCCTTTGGTTCTTTCATTTATGTTTGTTATGCTTTTCTTTCGTCTTCCCTAGTTCACAAAAAAGGAAGCGAACTAACGTTAACAAAGTAGTCATTAATCAAAGCTAGCCGAATTAAGCATTAATTAATTTAGATACATATAAATTTTATAAAAGTACAAAAAGTCTGTGTTTTGTCTATTACGCACTCGAACATGAATCAGCGAACATGAATCAACCGATTTATATACATATACATACTCTCCCTCTCTCGTTATCGCGAAGCATACAAAACTGAAGAAACAATTTGGACAACGCGCTGCATACTTTATGTTATATGCCATGTTAATACGTATGTACTATATCATTGAAGTTGTATTATGTTGTGTATTTTTTGTTAGTTATATTACGAGTAATATATTGGATGATCTATGTTGAGTTTCTTTTTGTTTGTTTCTCTCTTTACGTGCCATTGGCCTTTGGCAGCGATCGCACCAGATACAGCTTCTCGCCCTGCTTGTTCGTATAGATGGGCGCTCTTTGGTAGTGGTCGACCAGCTGGTCCAGCGAATGAAACTTGCGCTGTCCAATGCAATACATATTCTGCTCAACGTGCACGCGGAAGTGTTTGTTGCGGCCGGGCGCCTTCAGGGAAACCGAGTAATCACCCATCTAAAAGCAAATAATTTTAATTAAGTTTCTTTTCTTTCTTTCAATGTGGGTAATTCCAGGAGAGGAATAAGTTCTAGTTATTTCTCTTTTCCATTCCCTTGGAATCCAATTATATACACATGCTACTATTCACTCACATTAGTCTCACTGTCTCTGATGAGGAAGTCGCCATCGTGGCCATGGCCATTGAGGACTGTGTCGCATTGGCTGCGCGTGATGGCTCCATAGTACCAGGATTTGCCAGCCAAATTGGGACGCTCGATGGGCTGGCTGGGCTGCGTTGGTTTGTTGTTGCAGTCGTTGCGTCGCTCCATGGAGTCACCGCCGTTGCCGGTGGTATTGGCACCGTTGCTGCCGGTGGCATTGCCATTGCCAGCATTGCCGCTGGTATTGCGATAGGGCGTGGCCAAGTAGTCGTTCAACTCTTGTAGATAATTGCGTGGAACTAAACCGACTTGACCCTGATTATTGCGTGCCTTATACCAGTCCGGATCGGAGGCGGGCCTATCGACAATCTCAAGACGATCGCCCTTCTCAAACGACAGCTCCTGATCATTGTTCGATGTGAAGCTATAGAGCGCCACCTGCAAGAATGATGAACAGAGATTGAGCTGGGGATTTCATCGAACTAGATATTGCTACCTACCACAATGTCTAGCACGTTCTCCGCCATGGCATAGGTGTGTATTTCGCCATCGTTATCACAATCTTCGGTTGTGTAATTGCTAGGGAACCAGCCAACCGCATTGCCGCTCTGCCCACGCCACCAGCCATCATTCGACTTCTCCAGGATGAGTATGCGTGTGCCCTTAGTCAGGGATAGCTCATCCGGCTGCTGCGCCTGATAGTTGTATTTGACAATGGCGGTGCCAATGGCCTCGGCCGGATCGGGCGGCAAGCGTCGCGACATGGTTGGACTCTCGATTTGGCGTGAGGGCGAACAATTGGGCAGCGTCTTCGAACCGGAACCCTTTTTCACCTTCTTTTTGATGCTATAAGATAAATGGAGAAGATTATCAAATATAAATATTAACGCATATCGAATCGGATATTCTGACAAAGTTTACTGGGTGTAACAATCGGGCGGTTCTTTTTATTTAGATTAAAGAGTTATTGGCTTAATCCTAATATGGGGTTTCCAGTGGAGGGGCAACCAGAAAGGGGCTTTAGTTTTTGTGTGTGGGTGTGGTTCGTGCGGGTGGAAGGAAGGAACAAATATTAAGAAGATTTTCTACTCGATAAATAATAGTTATGTGAATACAACTTAAGCGTCAAATGATTTTGTTATATAATACAAAAGCCGAAAAGCAGTTGAAAAACTAATTACAAGAAAGCAAAACATTTGGAGTAGAAAACAAACTCGACATATTTTTCTATTTTTTTTTTTTTTTTTTTGGTAGCTTATTTCTGCTGAAATCAGAATGAAAAGAATACTTAAATTTTTAGTGAGTTCTCATAACGGTATATACACTGGAGTTTCATTCATTGGAACTGGACTCTGAATGAATGGCACTGCAAGCGAAAACCGGACAACACACGCACCTGTCGAAGAGCGAGGGCTTCTCCTTCTTCACATAGTTGCTGGGCACATAGCCGGACTGATTGCGACTGTTTTGGACGCGCCACCAGTGCTTGGAATCGTCCAGCAGCAAATAGCGCTCGTTCTTTCGCAAGTCCAGCTCCTGGGCGCCCTGGGCTGCATAATCATATTTGGCTACTACGTAGCAAACGTCTTCCTGAGATTTGCCTGCAAAACGCGAAAGAAAAGTTCAGTTTAGTTGCAGCTTTAATGGGTGATATGTATATATCGATATATATCGATCTATATGTACGATGTATATGGGCCATTTCAGAGTGTGCCCTTAAAGTGTGTCTCTTTTATACGCTTTTAATGCTTTGTATTTTAGAATCATCTTATTTGAACAGACTCTGGGAATATATGTGTGCCTCATCTGTTTTACACTTTTTAATATCTTAACTGCTCATCAATTCCAAGACTTAACGACCATCTTACAGACATTATATAGACATTGGTTCAAAGAAACATCTGTTCAGATGGAATACTTTATTAAAAGTCTATAAATCTAAGAGATAATTGTCTCTCTACAGATACAAATGAAAAGATTTGAGTTGAGTGAATGGTCTCTGAGTAGACCTTCTATATTATATACCTATTAATATTGTACAATGGTGTATATAGTAAATTGAAATACTATTCGAAATCCTTTGTATTAGAGATCTACAATCTGTTGTTGCTAAATATGTGAATATAATCTAGATCTATGCCATTTATAGTTTATATTTATATTACACTGTATTATATTATAATTCAAGTAATATCAACTATAATCAACTACAATCTCTCTATATTCTATATATAATCTTTTTATTCAATTTAAATCCAGTATTCTATATATAGTAGCAACTTAACTATTTTATCTAGAGTTCTTCACACTAAACATCCCCTATTGCCCTTATATAATAGTCATAGCTCGTTCGCTTACCGTGCTTCATGTTGCCCGCCATTGATTGTTGTCCAGCGTTGCTGCAACTGGAGTTACCGCTGCTGCTGCCCCCGTTGCTGTAGTCGATCGGCGCCGGGCAGCCGCTGCTCGCTGGCTGGCCAAAGGTCACACTTTTGTGCTGGGCACTGCAACTGGAGGCGGTCGACAGTGTGCGATGATGCTGCAGCGATTGCTGCTGCAGTTGTTGTTGCAGTTGTTGCTGCTGCTGCTGTTGTTGTGACAGCGAAGAGTGACGCTGATGATGAGCAGGTGAGTTAGGTGCCAGTTGGCGGCAGCTCTGATAGTTCTGATGTTGCGGCAGCTGTGGCGGTGCGTTGCCAGAGGAATTGGGGATGTTGCGCGCGAATCGCTGTGGGTATTCCAACATTCCAGTGTGGGCTCCTCAATATGCTTGAGAAGCGCGACGGGGCACAATGGGTTGGCTCCAAATGCTGCTTCGAAGATAAAATTTTTGGCAATTGGGCAACAAAGTGTCAAACAACAAACAACAGGAAATAGCAGCAGGTTGCAGGTTGCAAAGTTGCAAGTTGCAAGTTGCAGTTTGGCAGCAAAATTGTTTGTTGTTGTTGATAATGAAGATGAAGATGATTATGTTGTTGATGTTGATGCAGTTGTTGTTGTTGTTGTTATTATGGTGAGTATTTTATTGTTGCTGTTCGTGTTATGCTGTGTGTTGTTGTTGCTGTTGTTGTTGGTGTTGTTGCTGTTGCTGCATGTTGCCTTCTTCCTCAGCCAACGCATATTTCTGCTGTTGTTGTTTTCATTGTTGTTGTTGTTGTTTTAGCAGCAAATTAAACGTTACGAATGCGGCGAAATGCAAAAACAAAGATGTGAAAGAGAAAACGAAAAGGAAGAAGAAGAAAACAATGTAAACAAGATGAAATTAAAGCTGTGTGTATGTATGTAAGTGAGTGTGTGTGTGTGTGTGCGAGTGAATGTGTGTGTGTTTTACTCAAAAAAGCATTTGCGTGAAAGCAGTTAAAACTAGTGCTTAAATACTTCAAAATATTGAGTTATATAAATATATATATATATATATATGTATATACATATATAGATATATACATATATATACCTATGTATAATATATCAAAAAAAAAACAAAGCGTAAAAAAAATTTGAGCATAAAGTGAAATTTACATAGGGAATAAATAACGGGCCTTCGAGCTAGGATATGAGAGCTGATGAAAGTGTGTGTTAGGGATGATGATGATGGTGGCAATGGCAATGATGATGACGGTATATGTTTTTTTTAGCTTGTAGCCGCCTGCAACTGTGGGCTGACCGCAATGTGGCCAAGCGAGAAATAGACGCCAAGTGAAAGTTGCCCCCAACTCAAATGGAGCAAGACTCAGATTTGAAAACTCGTAATTGAATTGAATTCAATATAATATCAACCAGAGAGATAGAGAACACTTCAGAGAAGTTAAAGTTGAAGTTTAGCAGCAGGAAACTCAAACATACTCAAAGAATAATTTTTTTACAGTATTTTTGGTATAATTATAATCACAAAGTTATAAAAAATATTTTAAAATATATCAATTTCAATTCAACTCAAAGAAAATATATGTTTGAACTGTAAAAATTATATTAACTGAAATACAAATAGATTTTGTTGATTTAAAAATGATAGATAGATGTAGATTATCGATTTTTCTTTGTACATGAACTTTTCCGCGACAATTTCTTTGATAGCTATATGATATAGTAGTCCCAGTCTTACTTAATCAATTTACCTATTTTTGTAAAGCTAACTTAGCTGAGCTTCAACTTAACGGCTCTATTGAGCGAATTGTTCGCTTAGGTCGCCTCAAGCACTGATGTCTCTTCGTGCTGATCACGTCTTCATATAAAATAAAGCATCTAAGACATCTCCTCGAGTGCCTGCCCCACACAGTTCGTGACAAAATTAAAGCAAACCCTCCCCCAGTTTGAGCTAGTGCATGAAAACGAGATGGAGAATGAGGAACCACTTGATTTTAATTGATGAATTTTCAATTGATTTGGCAATGCGGCGAGTGGCGCAGAGTTTGGGTCACTACGTGCAACAGCATCCACAGAAGCATTAATACAGAGACGCAGCGAGAGAGACAGAGAGAGGCAGAGGGAGAGGGAGTGAAATAACCAGCTATTCAATATGAAACGTAACTGTGATTGAGACTGGCACTGGGGCTGGCCCAAAGCGCTCGATGAGTCACGAACAGGTATTGGAAATGGAATTGGGATTGGGATTGGGTTGACTCGTACTTAACAAAAAGACAAACCAACTAACTGAGACAAACCCACCTTATGCCGGACAAGTAGGGCAAAGCGAAGGGGAAGAAAATAAAAAAAGCAAATAAAAACAATAATTAACAGTTAGTAGGGTATTAAAGAAGTTTAAATACTCTAAGATAATATGGACATAGTTCTCTAATAAATTAGGTTAAAGCTTATGAGATCTAGGTGCTATAGAAGTTTGTTCTTGGTCAGAAAAACGTTTACGAATGCAGAGTATTTATGGAATGTATTATATATGACTGTGATATCATAAGACACAATAACTAATTAAGATATTATGTAAAACAAGACTAAAGACGCACAATCTAGTAATTATATACATAGAAATTGTTCTATAGATTCATATCTATATCTTTTAAGAACTGCAAGACTAGTTAACATATAAACAAACAGACAGACGTATATAGCTTGATATCAAACCATATCTTATCATATATTACAAAAGCTATCTTAGCTTGTAGATGAACATATATCTATACATCGACTGCCCTGCGTCACACATTGAATGACAAAATTTAGATAGCCTTTGGCAGAGTATAGAGGAATAAGGCAAAGAATACTATGAGACAGACATGAGGCATTTGCTGTTTACGTAATGCCCACCAGGTCGGTGGTAGATGGTAGATGTGTAAAGTGGTACGCGATAATCGGCAGTTTTCATATTGTGAAGCCAACTTGTGAGATTGTTGGCCAAAAGCGTAACCAAAGTCAATGTCAACAGCCGGAGGCCACACAAAAATTATTAAAGATCAATAATTATGCGACCCAGAAAGAAAAAAGCTCTGGACATTTGTGTTTTGTGACAGTTGACAGTTGGCCAACAAAGCGGGTTGAAGGTCGAGCGCTGCAGCTTAATTAGCGTGTCGACCAACGCCTTCGCCAAAAGCATTTGGTTCCTATGAAAAAATGTTGTCATCAGCGATAAGAGAAAACTGTGCGCCGAGAGTGAAGGCGAAAGCCATTTTTTATTCTTATTAAATTTGTTTTTGTTTTTGGACGGAATGCGATTCTATCTTCCGTATCATTGTCAGAGTGTTTCCGTCTATTCGGGGTATTCTTGTCGTTATGTTTTCGCTGTTAGAGAAAGCCGAGCGCAACCAAAGAATAACTTAATAGCTATTCATATTTGCGCAAGACTCGTTTTCTCATGTTCATTGTACATCAGATGATAGCTGTCATGGGAATACATTTACCAGGGACTTCACTTTAAAGATGTAATGAGATATAACTTGAAGAGAAAACGCAATTCAATCGTCCATTAACTAACTAAGTGATCTTTAAGCTAACATTGTCTAGCCGGAAGGCAATATTTATCAAACATCCGATTGTTATAGATATAGATTAATAAGCAAAAATATGGAAGTTAACAATAATACATATAGATAAGTTGATAATACATGTGGAAGTTACCAATAATGATTGTATATAGGAGTATATATTCACATGGCAAATATTTACAATGCAGATAAGCTGCGCTGTTCCGATTTATTAGTGTTAACAGTGAACATAAATAACTGTTTCCCCGTCTATTCAAAATATATTTAGAATATGTTTAAGTGACTGGCAAATCGTTCCAACAAATAACTGGAAAATACATAAAATGTTTGTTTTAAAAAAAACGATGTAAAATTTACATTTTACACTAGAAAACGTGCCTTCGTGTTGCGCAGCTCTGGCGCAAGGCCACCAACAGAGCTAAAACATTGAAATGCTTGGATGGGTTTACTTTTTATGGCCATTGAACTAAGCTCAGTAGCTGCTGCTTCGATCTATTTTGTCGCAGTTGTTGTTGTTGTTGTTGTTGGGGGCTCAGACATTGCCAAGGTAGCGCCTTTGTCTTGTCGTTGCACGACTGTCGGAGACAGTTCGTCAAAGAGAAAATTGAAAGAGTTGCACGTGCTCGACGGGTTTATGAGGCGGAAAGTTGTTTCGGCAACGGTTCACAGATAGGAAGTGCTCGTTCCGTTCAACGAATTGGAGACGCAACAACCATATCAAGAAACACTCAAAATGGCCCTAAAACAAAATTATTGAAACTAATTGAAAACAGAGTAAGCAATTCTTTATTATTTTTCTAAATCTATTCCGAGTTTTTAGGGGCGTCAAAACTCTTAAATCACCGAAAATGGGCCACGAACTGCACAACAAGAAACTCAACAAGAAACAAGTAAATTAAAGTGGGGATAGGGCACAGCCTTATCACAGCCAAAAGGGCAGTCACAGCCAGCTCGGGCATAAAACTGTAAACATATAAGTATATTTAGATGCATATGCATCTGTCTATGTGCTCATATATTATGGGGGCATGAACATTGTGAAACAGTGCTGACATTTTAGCTGCCTAATAGCTATATATATTTATATACAGAGAGATGTGAAGTTAGGTAAAAATGCTACAAAATTTAATAAGCAATTTTAGCTAGAAACTGATTAACAATTTCTTCTTCCGTCTGTGAAATAATATTGCTAAGTAGTATTAGTAGTCCAAAGCTACTTCTAGTCATTGAAAAGTTGAATTTCTGGGAAACTGATAAGCATTTCTGAATAAACACAGTGAAAGTTCTCATCAGCCTTCATTTAGTTCCAGGTTTTTATTTTAGCTTTTGTTTAGAGAGTTTTATGACTAAATTTTGACTTTTTTTGCTGCTAGAGTACTTTTGCATAACAAAGGCTATACGCCTTTCTTTCAAGAAGCTATTAACTATTTATTCCCATACCTTGTTTTTACATATAAAATGTAGCTATTTTTCAGTCATTTACATGTCTATTTAGCTATTTATGCCGGCAACACTGTCGGAAAAGAAGAACGGAACTCAATTCAGTTCGAGTTGATTTAGTTATTTTGCGCAGCTGTTGTTGTTGTTGCTTGAGTTTGGATTTTAGAATTGAAGCTGAGTGAAGAGAAACCTGTGTGACATGTGGATTTTGGGTCGTGGGTTGAATTGTGCCCCGAAGTGAACTGCGCATCTGAAGTTCGGGCGGTGGTTGTTTGGGTGCATAAGGCCTTGGGGTTGGGGGTGGCGAAAACAGATTGCTGACACATATATAGCCACGGGCGGTGTGCATGGCGACGACCCTTGTAACCAAAACTGCAAAAGAAGCTAGCTACAATGCGAGCCAAGGCGGAAAGAAAACAGGAACAGGCAGGCATTGCATAAAAAGGATTGCGTTCAAAGAGAAATGGTAGAGCGAGAGAGAATGGGAAGGCCGATTGGGGGTTGCTTTCGCTCACGCAGACAGAGCGACCGCAAGAGAGCAACTGTGAAAGTGCAAGAGAGCATAGCAGATACGCAATTTTTGCTTCCTTTCCAAACACCTATATTTGTGTGTTATCCTGGGAAATGTACCGTTTTGCATTGAAACGACGCTGTTAATCGATAAATATGTAAATGGAGAGAGTAGTAAAACCAAACATAGCAAATACGAACACTTTTTAAGAGAGAGCAAAAAAGGGAGAAAGAGACAGAGTGATGGAGACGGAGAGCGCGAACAAGTGAGAGCGAGACACAAAACAGGAGCTAAACAGGAGCAGCCGTATATTTTGTGTGTACCTACCGGAGACGACGAAAGTTTTTGGCGACGGCGACGGCGACGACGACGGCAACTCCTAGCAGCAGCCAACGGCCCCAGCCCTTTGTGCAGCAGCAGAAGCGACCATATAAAAATGCACTTTCTTCACTTAACTGCGAACAATATTCCAATGTTTTTCAGGCGCTTGCCAAACAGTAAATTTGCACTTAACACCCGTTCACTGTAATAATACTTTAAATGTACATTATGTGTACATCTGTTCGTATGTATGTATATATATACATATATATATATATATCTATATATATTATGCTGGCCAGTCGAAAATCACTGGGTACAAACGTTTATGCTTGTATTTGACACTTTTCGATTGTAGTTAATGACGCAACCGCACTTCGATGCATTCGATGAACGCAATGTAATAATTTCTTAGAATTATTTCGCGGGTGGACAATAATTTTTATCAATTTTACCGGAGCCACTTATTCGTTGCTCTGTACAATTTCGATAGCAATAATGTGTCGCCCACATCGATATTTCTGCCCCGAATGCATCGAGTACTTTTACTAAACAGCTGTGGCATCGATACATAACTTTGTGCTAGCGATAATATTCATTTTCAGTATGGATAAATTGTGCAAGCAATTTTTTTACTAATATGTCGAGAACAGCTTAAAGTACACAGTTATCCTGCACAAAAATTATATCAACTGTTGGGAATTAATTGGTTAATAGTTTATTAAAATTTATAAAACGATGAGTTATTAATGTAAAATATGGTACAAATTTAAAATTGTTTTTTTTTTAATAAAATTTCATACTTAACCGCTACTGAAAAATACCACTACTTAAAAAATACCAAATGTATCAGCTATCGATACACTGTTTGTTATTGTACATAATCAATGCAATGAGATCGGTGCATTCAACATCTTTATTTAAGTAACCGCTAAATATGATAAGTTTAAAAGTGTGGCAGTTCCCAAAGAGGGCGAATCTTTGTCTAAGCCGTCAGTACACAACTAAATCAAAGCGTGTCGTCCTGTCGCAAGACCAGGATAAAATAAAAAGTATATCGAATAAACACGTTTAATTCCCATTTGTAAATAAGCTTTTTTTCCTTTTAGATTATGAACCAAAGACCACTGATGCTCATACAAACCGTGTTTATGTATGGGGCTTCCAGGAGACTGGCGCACTAGGGCTGCAAACCAATGTAAAGAAGGCCAAAGAACGCTACACGGAAATGGTGCATCATCCAACGCGTCTGCAGTTCTCGAATAATAATGAAATCACGGATGTTACAGCCGGTTACGGCTTTACGGCATATGCGGTGAAACGTTCGGATGGGCAAACCTTGTTTGGTAGCGGGCTTAACACCGACTCACAGCTGGGCTATCAAGTGAAAGGCAATAAGAAAGATCCGGCTAATTTAGATGTGATTATCTATCCAACTGCTATTCAACTGCCACGGCTGCAGGGCGAAACGGACGAGGATATGCAAGTGAAGAGCATGTCAGCAGGTCGAGCACATCTCGTGGTGCTCACGCAGAATGGCACTGTCTTCACCATGGGTAACAATTCGTATGGCCAATGTGGCCGTTCCATTATCGAAGAGGAACGCTACTCGGGCAGCGCGCTCATCAACCGAATAGCCCAGGCAGATATTTGCGGTGCAGACGATGAGCTTGTGGCTGTGGAATGCGGGCAGGATCATACGATGCTGCTGACCAAGCTGGGGCGCGTCTACACCTGCGGCTGGGGTGCCGATGGCCAGACAGGACAGGGCAATTACTACAGCGCCGGCCAGATTACGCTCATTGGTGGCGACATTGAGAAGGAGCGTATTGTGCGCATTGCTTGTGCCTCGGATTGTGTGCTGGCACTCAACGAAAAGGGCGATGTCTTTGGCTGGGGCAACTCGGAATATGGCCAGCTTGATGATTCGGCAGATGCAGTAACACAGATCTGCACACCCCGAGCTCTGCAGCTAACCAAGGGTTTGGGCAAAGTCAAGGATGTAGCAGCAGGCGGTTCCTTTTGCATGGCGCTCAATGATCAGGGCCTGGTCTACACCTGGGGCTTTGGCATCTTGGGCTTTGGACCGTTTGTGGAACAAACTTCGAAGCCGCAACATTTGTTGCCACCGTTGTTTGGACGCAACGATTTCAGCAACGCTACCACTGTGGTTTCCATCGGCTGCGGAGTCTTTCACATGGGCGCCGTGAACTCTGACGGAGATCTGTTTATGTGGGGAAAGAATCGTTTTGGCCACCTGGGACTGGGCCATAAAAAAGATCAGTTCTTTCCCTTCAAGGCGGCCATCAATGGGAAGGCGCTAAAAGTGGCCTACGGTGTGGATCATACTATAGCTCTGTGCCGCCCGCATATATAAATAAATAATTAAACAAATTGAATTAAAGATCACAAATTCGCGTTTTTAATACATTGAAATCGATTAAAGAACATTTAGATTAATTTGCTTTTATCTTTTGGTTTTCTGATAATTTTGTTGACAATTTTCTTTCTTTCTTTTAGCAAATGTAAATAGCTGCGTTTTTTTCGTTTTTTTTCCTTTCGATTTTTCGTTCTATATAAATATTTGTTTAGCACGCGTACGCATTGATAGTTTATAGAGTTAAAGAGTATATAATATAAAATATGTACTTGGAATCGAATGCAGTGTGTATTTTATTTTCATATATGTTTTAAGTTGGATTTGGGTGTTTATTTTTATTTCTAATTTCTTGTTAGGTTTACCCTTTATTCTCATATACAATAGAAGGTTTGCTGGAATCCTAGATCTCTACTACTAATTCCCTCAGTTACATTCCAAGCCCAAATCGCACTCTTCTTTTGTTTTTGTTTTTTTTTTTTTGTTTCTTAGTATTTGTCACAATTTCGTCAATCGCATTTAATTGCTTTCTAGGTACATTTCTTAACAGGGTTTCATTTTATGTTATCTTTATATATGATTTTTCTTTATTCTTAACTGAGCTCAACGAGCCATAGAACTCATCGAACCGCTTGGCCAATACAATACGATCTGTTAACAGTTGATAAGCATGGTTACATCGATCTTAAGGATAAACGCGTGACAAATTTAGGATCATTGATACGAACACGCACGACCCAACGCGACTTAACATTGCTATTTAAAAAACATATGGCATACACATTACACAAACTAAATTAAACTAATTAATATTGAAACTTAAATTTTTAAAGTTAACTCATTTTTCTTCCGAAAATCTTTTTTGCTTAATTTAAAACTGATTAAAAGGCAATTGTAAATTAACTAGATAATTTATTTATTATTTAATTTTTAAGCGAGATCTGGGAACTAATTAAAAAATTTCAAAGCAAAGCAAAATTTTAAATAAAAAATATGCATAAATACATATATGTTTAATACACATATATATATATATATATATATATAGTTAGTCTACATATACATATATACATATACAATATTAATATATATATATATATATCTATACAAATTTAATATAAATAAAAAACATACATATATATACGTTATTTATACATATATACATATATATATGTAGACTGCCCACATATACATATATACATAAATAATAATAATATATATATATATATATTTATTTATAAAAATTGCAATAATATGCCACATATGATAAAACTGCAGAAGTCATGTTGATATTTACGTGTTTTTAAACCGAAGTCGTCTCTAAATCGAAAATTCGGCACGCGCCCATCTTAAAATCGAACTACAGACTAAGAGTTGAGGCATTCGCCTACAGATCATTTTGTTTTACACACGCACACACACTTACAGAAATCAATACTATTTTGTTTGTCTTTGTTTTTGTTGTTGTCCATTCGTTTTTTTTTTTGCTTTTAGTTTTTTCTATGTTAATAATTTAAAACATTTGGAGCATGCGACCAACTGTAGTCTCGGCCACTTAATGCTGCAGAGCTTCGTTCGCCTCGTAGGCCTCAACCTCGGCTATATTTGCCAGATCATACTCAACCACGCCCTTTCCCATGAAAGCTGCATACTTGCCGGCATCTGGCAGAGGATCAGCTGAGCGCTTGGCCACTGTAAAACACAAAAAAGTTTAGTTAGGCAAATGAGTGACAGTATAAAAGTCGGGCATGCCCGACTGATGGAAACTTTCAGTTAGTTAATGTTCGACTTACCCCCAGATACGAATTTCTCCATCATGTAGACCTTCATGTCGTAGCATTCATTGGCTATGCGCTCCGAGATGAGAGAGAGGTCGGTGATACGTGGTGTAATTACGCGCATATTACGACGGACGCGATCCGTATCGATGTTATAGTAACCGGATCCCATTTTCTGCATCAGATCTAAAAAGTTGCTGGGCGGGAGAGTGGTGTCCCGGTCCAGTGGCATGATGAAGCAACGATTGGTGGTGGTGTCAATAATGGCTGACTGGTTTTCCTTGAAGTCATGCATGAATCGCCCACGGCGGCCATCCTTAAAGTCCGGCACATCGATTTTGGCAAACGCATCGTCATCACTGCTATCAAGTTCGATTTCCTCGCGAAAGAAGTTATCGTTAACTAACTCATCGAACTGACCGCCCATGCTGTTGCTCGCACTGGGTGACCCGGATAATTGAGGCAACAGGGAGCGCCAGTTCAAGGCGAAGGCGTCGTCGTTGCGTGCATAGAAACGAGGCAATTCAATCGAGTCTTCCTTATAGGGTATGTCGCAGAGTGCGTGGTAGCGCATGCTGGAATGATTTGGGGCATATATCCGATAAAGGGTCCAGCCTCCCAGCACGCCCATTAGCATTACGATAATGGCGATCAGGAACAAAAGAAACGATTTTAGACAATTATATTGCGGCCGGTTGAAAACCATCGATTCAGTATCGGCATCGCTATACCCTCCTTTTGGCTACAAATTAAAGAACGATAAAAAGACATATATTTAGTATACACATAATATGAGGCACATTATGCCTTGTTACTATATTCCAAATCCTGATTCACCTCAGTAAGTAGTTTATATTTAGTATATATATATATAAATACTTTGTATAAACGAGACTTGCTCAATTTATAGCAACTACTGGTAATTCCCAATGACTAATAACAGTATATTTCAAACAGATGAAATTTTACAATGAATAACTGTGGTATATATATATATATATGTTTGTATGTACTTCAGTGCCGGCTAACTAACCTTTGTTTTTATTTCCTTATCGCAAATCATAAGGATATACCGCACGAAAATGCAAATAAAAAACAAAAGCAAGTAAACAATAGGTATATGTAAATACATAAAAAACAGCAAAAGAAATTGATAGGTGCAGAGCATTTAGCTATTTTTAGCATTTTTTCTTCTTCAAAAATAGCTAACTGTATTTTGAATTGTAGAAAAGGCTTACCTTCTATTAAAATTATATTTTATTTCACTGTGCGTTTATTTTCAGAATTATTTATGGCTCAGTTATCAATAAAAAAATGTATATCTACTTTTTTTTGTAGCTTTTTAACTATTATTTTCTACTTTTTATCAACACATACGTTATTTACATGTGTCATGTTTGTGTGCACTTATCGCTGACGAGCAAAGGGCAAAAATTGTTTTTGTGCTCGAATGCGGCGCAATTGGAGAAGAGAAGAGAAAACGTAAATGCAATGATATATGTGTGCATGTCTCTATGTATGTATTTATTCAGCTGCAATATCAACATTCGCAAGAGTACACTTAGAGTGCACACACACACATACATACATGCATGCATGTCGATGCATATGTACGTGTCTCTATATATCTAGCCATTTGCATGTTCTACTGGAAAATATGTACTCGAACCATTCACATTGGGCACAAAAGCATAATATTATATATTTGGGTTGAAAAAAAGGGTCGAGAAATAGCTGTCGGGGCAAACTGAAGTCGTGCTGCTGACTGGCAATGCCAAAGCTGTGCGACCTTAAATGGAGCAAAGGAAGGAGTGCAAGGACACACACATGGGAATTCCATGTGAAAAATCGATAAATATGCATGCTGCCGAGAGCAGAAACACACACTCGCGACTACATACTTTTGCATGTACACAGAAAATCTTACAGTAACAGACGCCCACAAGCGCGCACTCACCCACACAAACACATACAGGCTTGCGCGCGAAGGCGAACGAAAACGAAAACTTGTAGCGCTGCTGGCACGAAGGACACGTAGGATATGTGGGGCTCGCAAGGACACACGAAACGATTGCGCAAAAGAAAATGTTTACTGTCTTACTTTACTTACACTGATCAGTGAGCCATGATGCATGATAGCTTCATCGTTGAGATGTAATGGAAGCGGAACCTTCTCCAAATCCTTTTTTTCACCTGTTAATTTTGCTAGAATCGTCATTTTTTCTTTTGGTATTCAGATTGTGTTCCTAGGTTGTTGAGCAATTTGGATTCGAATTTTTTTAAAAAGATGACCGAAAAAATAGATCCTAGACGTTTTATGCAAACTACACCTTAGTGATGTTTACTCTTCAATAATATTTTTCACTTTGTTTTTGTGTAGCGCAGCAAACTGCGTAGGCAAGTAGCCAGCTAAGCGATATATTTTCACTTGTTTGCAGTTACTAGCATTTGCAGTAACGATGTATTTCTTATCGATAGTGATAAATACAAAAGACTTATTTCCCTTTAATATTGGGAATACAAAAGTTATTTATTTATATTCGTTTTTTTATTAAGGGGTGTGGCGATTTTACAAGAATGACTTGTAGTAGGTTAGGTTTCTTTGAGTCATATTACAAATTACCTCTAGGGAAAAAAACGGGTTTTTGTAATGTATCGATACTTCATCGTAATGTAGATATGTTTTACAATAGATTCTGTTTTATTACGCGTAGTAATTAGACCTCTATTTCATACAATGTTGTTTAAGGAGTAAGGCATTTATATATTCAAACAATGAATGTAACATACGGAACAATTATTTGTTATTGTGCCCGTGGAAGCGATAATTTATCGAAAACTCGTCGCTTGTTATCGCTGGAATGTATGACAGTTGACATGCATGATGGTTTGACGGAAGATTTAATCTGTACTATTAACTGAATTCTTAGATGTACAAAAGGGACTTCAGGGCTTACAACTATTTATGACTATGTTGATTCGATAGGAAGGCCAGATGACCCTTGGGGCACTTGTTGGCATAGTGGCCCTTGTGTCCACATTTGTAGCAGGTGATCTCCTCCAGCGGCGTGGGCACTTTGATAAACGGTGGTGGTGGATGATTCGGAACACCATCTTCATTATTGTCACCGCTATGGTCCATGGCGTTGATGTTATTGCGATGCTCCAGACTGCCCACATACTGTTTACACGAATTCGCCTTATGGCCGAGCTCGCCGCAATAGTGGCACGTAGGCAGTTTTTTGTGCAGTTGATCCTTGCTGAGATCGGCGAGGGGCGGCAGCTCGAAGCGTGGATGCATATGCTTGCAGTTGGGTCCCTCCGGACAGAAGCCGGCCAGGTAGTTCATGCACAGCACACGCCGCAGATGCTGATGTCGACAGTGCGGCCCATGGCGGCAGAATCCACGTTTATACCACGGACAGTCTTTCACCTTGCTCTGTGGGTCGATGTGCAGGAACGGGCACTCTTTGTTGTGGCAGGCATTGAAACGCGAATAGAAATAACACTCTGGCATTTTCGTCATGTCGTACTCGTGCAGAAACTCGCACTGGTCGCCCTTTTTACACAAACCACGCAGCCAGTGCTTACAGACGATGGTGCGATCGCCCCGTATGTGCCGAAATGGGCAGGCGCTTCCTTTGTCGCATTCTTGGCCATTTTTTGTGATGAAATTGCAGACGGCGGCTATGGACTTGTCCATGCCATAGAACGGCAGTGGTATGGCGCCCACCTGTTCGATAAGGTCGCGCTCCGCTTTAAACTGGAGGCTGTTTACGTTGGCCAAAAGTATATCCATCTTATTGCGGTACTTTTCTCATGAAACAATAAAATAAAAGAGCGCGTTGTTTTGGGATTTGTTTTTTTTTTGGCATAACACGCGCAAGTATCGATATTAGCACGATATCTTGCCAGTGCATATCGATACTTGGATATTAAAGCAAGTATACAGTTCATGCAGTTTAAATAAATTTAGTCCGCTAAATAATTAGACCGAACAAATTCTAATATAAAAGTACTCTGTCAAGATCAATGGACTGGCATGATTATTACTCCCACGTGAAAACAAACAACAACAAAATACAATAACAATTTTAATTAAAATTCTTTAATTAATTATTATAGCTATTACTTTTTTTACTATATCATATTAATAAAATGAAAATATAGTGAATACTTATTTTTAAATATACCTTAATGACTAGATATATTAATGGTGAATTTTTCTCTATGCGCGATATATGTTCTGCAGCCGCATACTAGCCTTTATCATTTGTTTACGCTCTGGCGCTGCAATTAAAGATGTTTCTTCGGCTAAAAGGTTAAAAACTAATTGCGGCAAAATTGGGCGTGTGGAAGTTATGTGGAGACGCCACGAAGAGCCAGAATTTAAAGATAAAAGCGTCGTCCGCTAACCATGTTGCCCACGTACGAGCGTCTGAACGAGCCCAAACGGGTCTTCTTTCGCATAACATTTGCCCGGCTGTCGGTGACAGCGCTCAGTTTGCCATTGAGCGCGTTTTGTTTTTGTGTGGTGTGGTCGCTGGTATTTGACTTTGTACGCTCCACGTTTACGCATTGCGACGTGGCCAACTACTTGCCCTCGGTATCGGCGGCAATTGGAAATTATGAGCCACAAAAAACTGTGTGGCGTTTGGCCATCATATTGCATCTGCCATTGCGTCTGACTGTGACTCGCATGTACTTGGAATACTATAGGGAGCATATCAAGCGCAATCGTCGCATGTTTGGCATCTTGGCCTGCACGCTGAATGTCATCGAGAATTTCGCTCTGTTCTGTTTGTCGCTATGGACATCGGCAGACAATTATGAGATCCATCGCAATTCGTTTGTGGTGTTCATAGCCTGCAGTGAATGCTATATGTTGATGTCATATCTGTTAAACAGGAGTGCCCGCAAATCCGTTCTTCTGCCACATGAGGAGAAATCGTTGCGCTACAAACGAAATCTCTTTCTGATCAACGTGCTTGCATTTGGCCTCGCAGGCTATTGTTTCATGCGGCACAACGCACGCTGTGAGGCTGGTGGTAAGCTTTCGATATAGATTCGATACATCTCCTTAATGGTCCATCACTAATTCAAGCAATTTTCCTTTTCACAGTTTACACATTCTTCGCGCTCTTCGAGTATATTGTGGTGCTTACGAATATGGGCTTCCATATGACAGCCTATTGGGACTTTCATTCGTTCAGCATTCATTGCGATGCGCGAAATGGATTCCATATAATGCGCTATTAGCTTGACTTAGTTAAAGGAAAGTCCATCGTCCAGCGACGTATTCCTGTATATATATATGTATCTGCGGTTCTAGCTTAAGCTCAAAGTTTACTTAATTTAACTTAAGAAATTCCTGATTTTTCTGTATCAACACAGTCATTTAGAAACTGAACTAACTTTTATTTAAATATAAATATACAAGTGTCAACCAAAAACAACTAACACATGCTTATATAAACATGGTCGATCGGCTAAAGTTGCTGCCAGTCTCAGCCAAGGACTTGGAGATCACTGTTGTTTCACGCTACAGAATATCAGTGGGTCATCTGCTGCTCATTGGTTGCTCATTCACGAATGCCTTAACAATTTTTACCATTCTGAAGACCGTTGTAGTGGACTATGAGAGATCAACGTTTACGCATTGCAATGTTCTGCACATAGTGCCATCCATGTCGGCGGTGATTCATGCCAACCAATCCTGCTGGAAGCTATTGACTTGGTCGCATCTACCAGTGCGTCTACTGATCGCCTGGCTATATTGGCGCTATCAGCGACGCATACTGCCCCGACGAACAGGCCTGCTGATCTACCTCTTTATAATGTTCTTCATACTGAACAATATTAGCAGCATTGCCATTGCAGAGTTTGGCGATGTAACGGGCGTCAATATGATTCATGTGGTGCCAGCGCTTAGCAGTTGGGTAACTAGCTGTGGCTTCATGGCCATCTCATTTTACTGCTTTACTGGCTTCGTACATAAGGAGCCACGCGAGCGTCTTTCATATGTGCTCAAACGCAAACTGTTGCTGTCTTGCCTATCCGCCAGTGTCGTCTTATGGCCATTATATTTCTTGCACACGGAATTGTGTGTGCCTTTGGGTACGTGCCAACTGTTCTGATCCTCCCATTACGATTCAGTATAGCAGATCAGTATCTATTATATACTCTTCTTAACACTCTACCTCTATCTCTCCAGCGTACTCCTTTTTCGCGATTTGTGAACACATTCTGACTTTGTGTACTATGGGCTATGTGTGGACATCGTATCTCGACTTCCATAAAGTTTATATATTCTATAGCATGCAACATGGAATCTATATAACAGATATCTGATATGAAACTTTTTGATATGAACAACATTTTAATACAAAACAAATACAATTTAGATCTTGGCTACGTTTCGTAGATGCGCACTAAATCTTCTATGGTAATTGGATAGCTAGTCACAGGACATGTGCCATGTTCCTTCAGATGTATTACAATGCACTTCCAGCAGTAGACGTAACCGGACACAGCGCATGCTGTAGGTGTTTGCAGTGGCAGCAGACAAACTGGACATTCTCCGCTCTTGGGTAACGTTTCCTTCAGCTCCTTGGGTAACTCACGCTCTGGCATGGCCTCTGGGTTTTGTAGAGTGCCACCGAGCTTCCGGCGCTGATCGTTTGAGTACCACCACTGTATGAACTGCAGGAAAAATGCCAGCACCTCCAGCATCTTAAGAAATATATATGTCCATTTGTCTTCCTTGGGCGGCTCGCTGGGATAGCGAAGCGTGAGGTGCAGAGCGCGAAACAGCGGCGAGTGGCTGGTCGCGTACTTGATTAAGTACAGGAATGTGTGCACAGCCTTTGACGCGTTATAGACATGGAATAAATTAATAAGTTGCGATTCCCATGCATATATATTCTCATGATGCACACTGCGTGCTCGCAATTTGCGTTCTATGTAAGGAAGAAAGGTAAGGAGAGTCGCAGAGGTGAATTGTTGTTGACGGGTCAGTAGCTCGCCTGTTAAGGTGGCAGTACGCTGAAGTCCATAGAAGCTTTCGCCAAATGAAGAGGCCCTTTTGCGCAAATACAAATACTGTAGAATCCAGGTGATAATCGGTGATAGCTCTTCTCGTACGCGTAAATTGCCCCAAAGCTTAAAGTCCAAACGCAGGCCGAAGTAGTCAAAGACTTTGCTAAGGGCCGGGTAGATAAGATTGTCTAGGGTCTCAGCGGCAGATATTTCAAAGATCGAGGGCACATTCTGCAGATTCTGACGCACATTTGCAGCCTCAGCCATGGCGGAGAGGTTGTGTTGTCTTGCCTTTTACATTTATCTATAATAAAAGTTATTATGCGCCAACAATTGTTCAAGTATTTATTATCAAAGTATCGTTTGATTATCAAAGTATCGATTGCTTATTGGCTAGCCGCCACAAATGTTAGTCGCAGCTGTTTCCAATTTTGTTTATAAAATATCGCTTGAACTATTGAGCAGCTGCAACAGTTAAATAAATAAAAGTGTTAAAATAAGAAAACAGTATGAAAACGACAGGCGGTGGCTCGTCGGAGGAGCCGGCCAAATCTCTAGGCAAAATAAGCAAAAAGTCTACAAAATCGCGTTCCAAAAATACCAAATTGGAAACTGGTAGCAAGAACTCGGCCTCAGTGTCTAATGTGGGCGTACCAGTAGGCAGCTTGCCATCCACGCCCACTCATCTAAACATGGCCACAACGCCTACGACCCCAACTACTACTTTGATCAACTACAATCTATTTGATGCGTCCTTTGCTGTGTCTGGACATGCACAAGGTGTTGGATTGGAAATGAACAACAGTTCCGGCAAAGCTGTAAGTAAGGTGTAAAACTGCCTAAATTTGGTTAAATAGGCCTTACATTGCAGGGCCACCATAAGAGCTATGCCGGCTTTGATCCGCGCAGTATTAAAATCTTCTGGGAGCAACATGATCAAACGGATGTGGAACTATCACAGGATGTGTGCGCCCGCCTAGCGGAGGATGCATCGTACAAAGTTTGGGAGCTTATAAATGTATGCACATTGTATTTAACGTTTAAAATACGTTTTATTGTAACATAATTTCCCAGAATGTGAAGATTTATTCGCGTCACTCGGGCGGCGTGGTCACTTACGATCTAGTCAATGAGGTGCTCAAGGATGCGGATGTGCCGCCCATGCTGGGTGCTATGGACAGCGATTGGGATTGTATTGATTACGATGGCAGCTATTTCTTTCACTCGGATAAAATTTTTGAACTACGCGATGAGTTTCAAAAGGATATTGCGCTCTCGCTGCCAAACGATGCGGACTTCCATTGCATCTGCGCGGTGGAGGAAAAGAATACAGATCACTTAAAGCAGTTTGTGCAGAGTCTGGTAACAGGTAGGTGGTCTTACAGCTGTACTGACTGTTTATCTAATTAACTTCTGTTTTAGCTGCCATCTTCGGCGATGCTCAGTCACGTGGAGTGGCCCTTGCGCAGGCCTTTCAAACGCCTTTAATGGGCGCTTGCTATCGCGTCATAATTAGTAAAATGCTCCAGATGCTCGCCTTTAAACAGCACGATCAGGTGAGCCAACGCTGCTGGCGATTGTTGCGCGCTTGTAATTACAATGCGCAGGCGAATCAGATTAATTGTCGGCCGGAATATTTCAACTTGGCCGAGGTGCTCATCAGCCAGCTTATGGCGCCATATGAAACCATCAAGGTGGCCGACAGCAGGCCGCAATCACAGCATGTGCCAGTTGCAATGGAGCTTGATAAAGAGCTCAAGCTAGAGCCCGGCCTGGGCAGCGATATGCAACGTGAACCATATGGCAATCAAGGCATGGACGTAGAAAATCAACAGCAGGAACAGCCACAGCCACAGTCACAGCAACACCAGTTAGAACAGCAACCATCGCAACAGCCAATTCCTGAGATTACCTTCACTAGTGATGCCTCACAGGAGCAAACCATATACAAGCTGCAGCTAGACGATGATAGCAGCGAAGCCGCCGACAAACAGCAGCATGAGGAGCCACAGCAGCTCTCCAGCTACTTTGCCAGTCCCGTGGGCAGCAGCTATGTGGATGAGCTATGCGAAACTCTTGGCCAAATGGCCGCCCAAAGTGGATATTTGCATTCCGAATGCTTATTTTTGATTAAGCGACGATTGGCGAGATTTTTTGAAGGTCGTGCCGTGTGCAGCGAACGTGGTAGGAGCAATACTATATTTAACGCTTTACTTTGGCTAACTTTCATTTTAACAGATTTTCAGTACATTAGCCGAGCCATACGTGGGCTTATTGCATTGGGTGAATATGCCTTTCGAGAGTTTATACCCTATATTTACAAGCTGAATGTAAACGATGTGCCCGATAGTCTATGGCGGGATTTGGCACCAGCTGCCATATTTCTAGGAGGACGCGATGATATACACTTGTACGAGTGGCTCGAATTTGGTTGCGGAGCCAGTCTGCAGCCTTTTTTGGTGCACTATGCCAGTGAGTATATGCCCTGAAATTTTGCTTTAAAATATATTGATATCTTTGTTTTTAGATGCATATGAGAAAATGATCTCCAAGCGATATCTACATGCCAGACAGTTTGCCTTCCGATTCGAGGCGCAGCCCGGCGTGCGTCGCTTAGAATGGAGCACTTTGGCAGCTGCCATGTGTCATGGCGATGATCCCAGCAAGGCTATCAAACCGAAGCCCACAATGGATGAGGCGTTTCCAGAGCTGGTGCAGCCGAATCTGCGACTCAATTGCACTGGCACCATACGCTTCAAATTTGCCGGCTGCCGACCAGTTCTACTCAAGCCGAAGGGCGTAACGGCAGTGCAGTTCATGGATTCGCCTTCAACGAACGGGGGCAACGATATTGTACACTCCGACATACTCATAGCTAAGCGTAAGATCTATAAGCCACCAAGCAATGTGCGGCGCGTGTTAGCCAACAGTGGCTACCACTACATGCGCATATAAGGCGTGGCAATAAAATCAATATTATATTAAATCAAATTAATTGATAAAACTTTATTATAACAATATACTCTAGAAGGCCTCCTCTTGGGGCACTGGTACGCCCGCGTCCTTCATGTCAGCCATGATGCGCTTGTTGATAATGTTTTTAATATTAGCATTCACATCAGGCAGCAATCCTCCAGTGCGCGCTGCATGCTCTATGCGCTGCACCACATCGATTTCACGGCGGGATGAAATGAAGTTCGTGACTAGCGAGTTATCCAAGCTGCCTACGCGACCAATGCGACCGCAGCGATGTATATAATCGGAGATGTGCAGCGGAAAGTCAAAGTTGACTACGTGACGTGCACGCGTTGTATCCAGACCTCGACTGCCCACATCTGTTGTGGACAGAACATCGCAATCGCCACGTTGAAACTCCTCGAAGCGGCCAATGCGAATCTTCATTAACATATCGCCATTTAAATTAAGGCAATTGACGCCGCTGTTATTCAAGAATATGGAGACATAGTCGCTAGTAGCCGACTTATTGCTGAACACAATGAGTGGACGTCGTTTGGCCAGATCTCGTTTGACCAGAGACAACAAATTGGCTGGCCGATCTGCCTTGGCCATGCGCAGAAACCTTTGCGTTACATGTGGCATGAGATGATGCAAATGCGGACTGACAACTTCCCTTATGGTTTCCACATCGATGACACGTTGGAGAATCTCTCGCGTATTCGTGGGCATGGTGGCCGAGGCGAGCAGCAGTTGTGTGCCCACGATCTTCGCATCTTGGACATGATTTTTGTGAAACTGTTCGAGAAATAAACTTTAGCAGCTGTATCTCTTAGAGAGTTCGAGACTTACGGGAAATCTTCTCAAGAAGTATGTGAGCTTTTCTGTAAAGGAGTCGTCTAGCAGCGTGTCTGCCTCGTCCAGCACAACATGACGTACCTGGTCCATGTGATAGATGCCGGTTGTAACCAACTTGCTGACGGCACCCAATGTTGCCACCAATATGTCCACCTTGGCGAAGTGTGGATTCAGCATCAGCTGCTTCGTGTTCCCACCCAGCAACGCGGTCACATTCAGTTGTGTATCCTTGCACAGCTTTTGGGCCACTTGTGCAATTTGCGTTGCCAGTTCGCGTCCAGGAGTCAGTATCAATATCCTTGGCGTATTTAATCTTAGCTTGTCTTCCTCTGGGCAATGCTCCTTAAGCGTCTTATTAAGTATTGGCAACAGGTAGGCGAGTGTCTTGCCACAGCCCGTCTCAGCGGCAATTAACGTGTGAAAGCTGTCATCCACAAGGGGAATAGCTTGTGCTTGAATGCTCGTCAGTTGCTTTATGCCCAGCTCCTGTTGCAGATTTTCCAACAGCTGTGGATGCAGTTGGATTTGCGATGTTGCCAGGTATTCACTCAAGCTCTGCATCTCCGCTATTCGCTGTTCGCTGCTAATGCTAGGATTTAGTGTAAAGTGATCGTTTTTGGATTTGTTGTGTAGCCAACCCTTGGAGCACAGTGGGACTGTTCCAAACTTCGCGTCCGCTCGTTCATGTTGCAACAGATTGAATTGTGTGCGTTTGCAGCTGATAAGTGGTTTATTATATTCTCTTTCTATCGTCTTGGCTTTTGTGGCAGTTTTGGCATATTGCCGTCGCACTTGATGGCGTAGCAGCAGCGAAAGATTCTGTAACATTTTTTAGCTAATGTTTTTCGTTTGGTTTTCACGCCGCAATCAGCTGTTCGTTTGTTTAACTGCCGGTCATGTAACGGCCTTCCAGTGCTGTGAGGTGCTGCGAACGACAGTGCTGCCCATCGTTACGATGAAATTGTGTTTATCGATAACGTAAAGCATCGTCTGCGCGCGAAAAAGTAAACGACATGGCAGGTATTATTTTTTGCTGTTGAAAATATATAAGTAATGTTTACATAAAATGTGGGTGTTAAATGTGTGTTTATTAAAGTGTCTGCATGTATACTATGCTTGAAAAGTCGGATTACAATGCGGTGCTGCGCTTAGCGAAGCTGTTGAATGTAAATGAGAATAGTTCATATTTTAAATGGAACCTAATGAAATATATAAATGATAGGAAGTTAATATTTGATTGTACACCTATTCGTATGTATGTATGTGTGTATGCACATATGCATGGACATGGAAGTACTACACATAACCTAGTCGGACTGGCTTGCCTTCAATATGTCCTGACCAACACATTATTTTTCACGCTTAACGATGAAATTGTTTCTGAAATGCTGTGCTTTTTAATAAATTCGCAGTGAAGTTGTAAATATGTTAAAAATACTATATAATTAATTTAAGTTGTAATAATGTTTTACTATGTATGGCTGCTTTTTAGTTTACTAAAAATCTAAAACAAAAACAATTTTGAGGAAAGATACTTAATTAGTGTGTTTTTTAAAAGAAAGATACTTTTATATACTTATGATTGTTCCACAAACCATTATTTCATACATAAATATATCATAATATATTCATATAAGCAAATACATATTATATATAGCTCATAAAACTACGTGGTATATATATGTTGTCGCCTTATCTGTGTGTTTATCATGATTTCTTCTTCTTTTTGTAATTTTGACTTTAGAGACGTTAATAACAAAAAAAGTTAAAAGTTGATTGTCAAATTTTCGGCGAAATTGCAGCGACAAAACGGCTCATAAAAGTGCATGAACATTTTCGGCCTTATGGCAGCAGGGGAAGAACTTACCCAAAAGGAATTCACTTTTATGCGTGCGTATCTGTGTGGGTGTGTGTGTGTGTGCGTGCGTATCTGTGTGTGTGGCTTATATTTTCACTGTTAATTTTGGCGTTGCGACTGTGGGTGGTAGGTGGTCCCGCCCGGACCACGCCCACATTTTTAATATGCTTTAAGTAATTTGTGCACATTTTCGAATTTTTATCGCGGCCACAAAACTTTGTCCTTTTGAATTTAGCAATGCCGCCAACTGCAAACTGTTGGTCTTCTGGCCTCTGTTCTTTGCCTTTGTCCTTTGGCCCTCCTCGTTGACATGCCCTTTGTCCTACGCAGCCTGTCTGTCTCTCTGTCTTGTGCCCAATGTCAATGCTTGTTGGCGAGCGTGTAATGATGACTTTATGACTTTATTTACGTGCAATAAAAGCAACAATTCAGATCACACAGAAATACACGCAGAGAAAAGGGGTAAGTTTTAGTATTACGTAAAATGGAGCTTAAAATATAGTAAACATATAAACTGTATATAAATATAAAATTGAATTAACTGTACTATTTTGATTAAGTTTCAAGTTTTTAATTTGAAGAATTTGTGTATTTAAAAAGTTGAATTTGTTTGATTTATTTCGATGTTCACCTAATACCTAATTTCTTTGAGTGTAAATAAGTAGCACACATACAAATACCGCGAATGCTTTGGAAGTTTTCTTTCTTTCTCAATATTAAAGCGATTTGCAACTTAATTTATTCCATTTGCTTCCTCCTTTTCATTTGGGCTGAATTTTAATTCTGCCTTTTTAGTTTTGGGCTTAAATATGTTAAATACCAGCTGCGCGTGTGTCTCTACCTTTTTGATGTCAGAAGCCCACCCATGCCCGTTGCCTCCAGTGTGTGTGCAGGCGTGCGTGTGTGTGTGTCAGTTTGTTGTGTGTTGTTGCCATGTGTCTTTCTCAAGTTACTGACAAAAAATTTGCAATTCCAATGATAAAAGTGTTATACAAGTCGTGCACAACACATGTGTGAGCATTTTTGCATGCACTACTACACTGAAAGAAGAGGATGGGTAAAATGATGAGCTTGAATAAACAAATTTAAGGGCAGAGCTATAGCCTTTAATCTTATTAAGTCTGCTTTCTAATTTTACCATGAGAATCATATTGAAGGGCGTCGCTTAGAAAGAAATCTCTATTTTCTTAGTCTGCTTATAGCTAATTTCTTTCAGTGTATATTCACGCCTGATTCGATATGTTTTTCTAATGTTTTTATAATCAAGCAAATGCAATAATAATAGCCAAATGCAAGCTCGAATTATGTTAATGCTTGTTCGTTCACTAAAAATGTGCCTCCAAAATAATACAGCTACACCACATGCGCCGCAAATAGCCTGTGGCCACAGAGTACGACCTCACGTTGCCTGCTCCAGCGCCAGCGCCAATAGATTAAATCACAGTTGGCGTGAGGCGTGCGAGCATAATGCGTCTGGTGTCGGCTCTCTGACCGCTGACAGGCATCAAAATGTTGTTGCCAGGACATTTGCATTTGAGGCTAAGCGTAAAAGCTAGCTGATAAAAATATAGTTGAACAACAGTCCTGCGGATAGGTGCCTTGTATGATTGAAATTTGCATAGCTGCAAAATTTGTTGTGAAATGTGTCCCGTGCAGCCAGTGAGTGGGCGCGGCAGAAGGAGCAGTGAGAGCGTGGGCGGCATTTGCGTATGTGCGTATGCCTAAAATTTAAGCCAGCCAGGCCCGTGTCACAACACTAACATGCCACACACTTGACGACACTCGCAGACATTGCAGCCAAGCAGCGGCCAGTCAGAGAGTGGGTAGATGTAGATGTGGGGGGCGCAGCGTCAACCGCAGCGCGCGTGAAATGCATTTAACATTTTCTGTTGCCTACTTTTCAGCGTCAAATTACAGCCGCGTCGAGTGCTGCTCGCTTTGTGAATCTGCGAGTTTACGTATGTGTGTGTGTGTGTGTGTGATATACAAGTGTTTTACAACACTTTAAAATGTGCATTACAGACACAAAGCTCAACTTGACGTAGTTGTTTGTATAATTATTATATGTTTACTGATTTAATGTGCGATACTTGTAGCTTTATAGCTTTTCAGCCAAAAGACAAATGCTGAAATTGAGGCAGATTCAGCTGCTACTGCTGTGATGTTGCTCTGTGTGTGTGTGTGTCTGTGTGCTTAAGGCCATGTGTGTTTACACAGGCTTAAAAACAACAACATTGTTTCTCGGATTTAGTTTACTGCTGAGGCTTTTATGGGCTTAACATATTAATTAAACTTGAAGTGGAAACACACAGAAAAACTTGACCGGTTCAACTTTAAATTAGATTTTAATCTGTTGCTCATATTTAAACAGACAATAGATTTCATGTGTGGGTGGTTTAAGTGTGTGTGTGTTTGTGTGTCTGTGTGCATGCACAGTTATATATATATATGGCAACAGAGCAAACGTGTTGGCAAATGTGGTCAGCTTTTGCGGCTATCACAGCCAATAGTGCTATACCCAGTGTGACTGAGATATGGAGTATATAGATGGGCTTTAAATGAAGATGTAATAGAAGATGATGATTCGGTACATGATAGTGCTAAGATATATGTTTTTAAGCAAACTCGTAAGCATGTAAAGCTAAGTCTGTCACTGATTACCTCGTCAGTCTCCTCAATCAAACTGGTTTCAAAGCCACAATTATAGATTGAATTATATATTGGATAGGAAACTCATATATATATTATGTAAATTTTACCCTAGCTTAAAATAAAATAGGAAATAAAGCTCTCATTTAAATGTAGTTCACTTAAGTATTTTTTCATCAGTAGAATTGACTTTGAAGTATAGACATTTATGTTAGTAAGGATATTTTCTAGCTGATCATTTATCCACATCAGCATATTTTCCATACCAGTGTGTGTGATTGGCTGTGAAGCAATAAAGAATTGCGAAGCTACAGGCTATTTTCTAGTTGAGCATTTCTAAATGTAGTTCACCATGGAGCACCTGTACCGACACACATATATGTTTCACTGTATCTGTGGCATGCACATATCTAATTGAAATGGGATGAAAGCGAATAGAATGGAATAGCAGGAACACTTTGAGTTGCGTTCGACAAACTGTTAGCTGACGGGCAACACGATTTGGTAGCCCCAACAGCGGGCACTGTACACGCATAAATGCTTAATGTTGGGACAGAGAGACAAGTAGACAGACATACTGACTGACAGACTGACAACAATGCAACCTCAACATGGAAATTTATACATATATATATATATATATATATATATATAGAGTGCAGATACAGGTATGCATATATGTTTATGTGAGTTAATTAACAACATTTAAGTGGTCACCGAATGAGCTGCACTCAACTGAATGCTATTCATAAGGCACACACACATACGCATATCTCGATGTCTGTGCACATTGACAGCTTAATAAATTAAAATGCATTAAGTGTGTAGCATAGATTTGCTGCAGCCATAAATCCATCATCCAGTCAGCGCCAGTGGCAGCTCCCGTTTTGGCTTCGGGCTTTTTTCTTTTTGTACTCATTTTCGCTAGGATTTTGGGGAGCTTAAATATTATATTGTAATTCAAATGTTTATGGCCATCAACGTAAATAAAAGTGTCTGCTTAGCACCCGGCCTGCGGCACAGCTGCAGGTGAAATGCCGCAGCTGAGACGTCGGCATGATATATGTTGTATGTCGTCTGTCTGTGCAGTTAGAGCTGGGGTTCGGTCTTCATCTTGTAACCGCTTCAAGAGTTTAGCCTTCGTTGCCGTTAGAGATGGACGCGAAGTTAAGCACGCAGCAACATTGGGCAGGTGTAAGGCTCTCTACAGGTGTAAGGCTCTCTACAAGTCGAGCTCTTGAGAAAGTTGGCTTTAACTGAAATGGAAGTTACTTTTGCTCAGACAAAACTCTATCAATATATATATCTTATATATGCCAAACATTTTCTAACTCTAACAGCTCGTGTCACGAGGCTCAAGCACGGCACGCTTTCAACTCTAAAGGCTTGTCAGTTCGGGGTGAGTTTGGATTGCTTCTGGGACGGGCCTTAAGCTTGGCAAGCAACAAATTCGCACGCACACAGCCATTGACACGGGCTGCTAAGCTGCGTTAGGGGGTGCCTGGCCGACAGGGGGGGAGCTCACAAATATTTTGCACCTGGCAGACAACTACAACAAAACAACTACAACAACAATCGAGTTAAAAGAAGCCAACGACAAAATCAAAATACATGCAAAATAGCTTTGCATTCAAAATAGGCGCACATATTTATCAGCGCGTGAATATTTTCCGAGTGAGATTCATGACTGAGTTTTGCGAAAGAGCTTCCCCACTTCATTATGTTCAGTTTTTCTTCCTTCCGCTTGTGGGGCCCGATGCTCGATAACAAATACATGAGGTATAGTAATTTAAGCTTATTTCGACGACACACAAAACACAATCGAAATATTGCGAGCAATAAATAAATCGCTGCACGCAACACGGCATAGAAACTGCGAACAGTTCGCACTTTACACAGCCACGACGGGAACGGGCATCAACAAATCATAATAATCATGAGCTGGCTAGCTGGGCATTATACAGCTGCGTTTCACGGATTACCAGAGCCATGTGCGCAATGCACGATGGTTGACAGATGAGCTCGACTTGCAGAAATTTAAAGTGAAGAAGAGATTTGTATTTCAAGTTCTTTGTGAACAATTATTATATCTGATTGACTGACAGATGTATTCGATTTAATTATGTTAATTTATTGTCCTTAATATTACTAATCATACTAATCAAATAAGTTCCCCATCTTAAATGTTCTATTATATAGGCTTTTCAATTAATTTAATTTTTTTTTGTATTTAAAATCATTAAATTTAACCTCTTGAATTGCCTTAAAATTAACATTGAAATTATATTAAATCATTTCTTATTTCCATTTAATTTTTTTTTAAATATATTTACAAATTATATTTTAAATGCTTAGATTTTCTTAAAAAATTTTTAACTTAACCCAACTACTTTTTAAATAGTCTTCAAATTTTCTCTAAGATCTGTAAGCATTATCTTTTTATTTGCTTAGAGCTTCTTTTGTTTTCTTTTTGAGTTTACTTTAAACTTCATGCAAAATTCAATTCAAATTATTTTTCTAATATCATTTACAATTCTTTCAAACTCGCTTCAAATCCTTTTCAATATCCCTTCATTCGTTGCCTTTCGAATTTTCTTAAAATGTCCTTTGAATTCCCTTGATATCCGCTTCGACTGTCATTTTGAATTATTTGAATTGATGCCATATTGAATTATCCTTTTGAAATACTTTCCCCATTTCCAAATATTAAAAACAATTCAGCTTTAAGCTAGACAACTAGCTTAATGACAGCTTCAAATATTGTCCATAGACTTTATTTGATTAAAAAAGAGTCAGTCATGCCGTGTATCAGGCCCACTGTGTCTGGGTCTTATCTTCTGTTGCCTACTTTTGTGCGGCAAGCCAGGCGCTGCCCACTCATTTGGGAGGAGCTGTGTGTGGGCGTCGGCTTGCGGTGGGTGTGCTTGAACTGACATAGAGCTGCGCTCCAATAAATTGTCTGTTATCATTTTCATGTTTTTGTATTGATGACGGTCTGCTGGGAGCTAAGTATTGGAGATGGGGCGTATGAGCAATGTCAACGCTAACGAAAAGCTGGTCTTAAGAAGAAAAACGGCTTTGCTGCTGTGGTCAGGCGCAGGCACGGCCAAAGCCTAATTTGCCGGAAATAAAATGTGCAGCGATGTGTGTGGAGACTTTACGAAGTCAGGACTCGCGCTCAGGCCTGTCCGCCATCCGTCTCCTTGTCCTTTAAGATGCCTAACTCTTGGCAGAAAATTTGAAACTTGTTAGCACTCCTATCGTCCGCATGGCTCACATGATCGAAGCGCGCTTCCGGCAAATCAAATTGTAGAAGCATGCATTTTCGATTAGATATACGAAAGTACTGACTGCTCCCATCAAATCTGGCTGACAGATTATTGCTTCGACATTTGAAATTTCAATGCCAGCTGTCAGTCAAAAAGGAGCAACAGAAAAAATGTAATTTCCAACGAGCTCGGAAATGCGCTCTGTGCACCATGGACGAGGGCACAAAAAGAAGAGTTTACCTCACATAAGGTTGTTCCTTTAAACTGAAATTGAAGTGCAACGCCAAAGGCAACTGGCTCAAGTTGAAGGAGCTGTTGAAATGACATGAAAATCTGTTTTTATTTTTATGTTAAAGTGCCCCAACCAAAAATACAGCCATTAGCGAAAGTATTCTCGGACGAAACAGCAACAAGAGCTCACTCTCTTCCCTTTTCTGAAAAGCAGAAGCCTTGCCAATGGAGCTGATGAGCTTGCAACCAGCGCAGAAACGTTCAATAAATTTAATGGACATTTTTGTCATTTACCAAAGAGTGCGGCGACATCGATAGCGCCAATGAGTCTGAGCCGTGGCAGGCAAATGTGGGCAGCCAAGAGGCATGCGGGGCGGCAAAGAGCTGCAAGCCTTTGGCCCAACAGGATGTGCCGGCAGTCAGGTCACACGGTAATGGCAGCCAAATGTCGGTATTCATAACTTCTTGTTACAGACGTTGCATTTTTGAAGACCGCGCATAGTGCAGCGAGACTAGGTAGGTAGGCAACGCTGAAATTGTTGCAGCTATAAAGGCACAGGTTGTTCAAAAATACCTTCACTTAAATAGAGTAGAGCTAAAGGTGGCTGGAAATAGAAGCAGACTATTTTTACTGATTTTATTATTTTATTATTTGATTATAAATTAATAAAAAACATTTACTTCATCTCAGTTTTAGACCAAGTTTTCACTTTCCCCTAATTATGTACATTTGTCTGTTAATCGAAATCGAAACCACGTTCATTCGTTAACTTTATGAAAGAGGTCTCATATGTCTCATATATCACAGAAAGGCAGCTTGAAAGCTAAATACAATTATTATAGTTTATCTTGCATATGAGTAAAGTTTCTACAGCTAGATAAGTCGGTAAGAATTAACTCTAAAAATTCATATTTTAGGGAATATATTTTAAGCATTATTGCGCCTCAATGTTGCTCTATGCTGATTCTATAATTAATAAAAATATGTTTACTTATTATTATTATTATTATTTTTATTTTAATAACTTTTTTCCTTTGCAAACCTAACAAATATTGGTTTTTTCTATGATAAATCTTCAATATTTTTCGTGCCTTAAGCTCAAAGCAGGCAACGTTAAATCAGCTGGGATCTGTATGAAATTATAAGATGACTATTGTTTTACAAAGTTTTTCCCCAAATTGAATTATTGATTTTTGTTCAGTTTTCGGCACACTGTTCTTCATGTCCATTGTTACAGTTGCTGTTCTTAAGTTTCAGTTCCACTTTCGGTGCCATTTTAAGCTTCATCATTCGCGTCGAGTGTCGACAATCAATCAGCGTCTTTCAGCGGCAGCTTTTTGCATAATTAAAATCTGATGCGTTACCTGTTTACGTCAGGCATTGTTGTTGCTGCTGTTGCTTAATACTCTATTTACCAAGTGCGACAGGGCGTATTAGTTGTGTGCTGTAGTTCCCGTGTGAAAGGCAAAGCTAGAGGTTAAGTCTTTCAAGCTTTGTTTCCCTGTTGGGCATATCGCAGTCGGATATGCCCGACTATAAGGTATGGTTTTGCAGGTGCTCGCAACACCTGTGTACGTGACACTTAAATCTGGCTGAGGCACAGGCGACTCTCAGGTAAAAGTGCGTGTAGACTTAAAAAAATTTATACAAGGCTCTGTCGAATTTGATATCTGTGTTAACTGGATAAACAGCGAAGCTGCAACACGTGGTTGCCTCGCGCGCTCTCTCTCTCTATCTCTCTGTTGGTCTCTACCTCTCGCTCTGACACATTGGCATTCGCTGATTGTAATGTTCGAAGTTGAATTCAATTAAGTTGATGAAAATGACAATTGGCAAGCGACAAGCGCTGTGGCGGTGGGCGTCTGTGGTAGGTGTAAATCTGAATGCGTATTTATACAGCTGCTGCTCTTGTCTGTACGTCCGTCTGGCTGCCAGGATTCGCATTTGATTGTCTGTTGTCCTTGCCATTGCCATTTAAATACGTTTTGTATACGGGTGTATGTGTCAATTAATTGTGACAGTTAAGTGCTGAGCTTTCTGTTGACGTGATGCGATTGCAATGTGTCCCAGTTCCCTTCTACGGCTCGTTTACCGCATACAGACAGCATTTACTATTGACCATTGACAGTTGCTTGTTTGCGCTGCCCTGATACCCTGTAAAATGGGAAAAAATGGGAAAAGGAAGTGCAGTGAAGTTGACGTAAAGGTGAATGAGGATCAAGGCACATGGGTGAATCTCAGAATTTAAGACTGTCCATTAACAGATTTGCCAACTAACGAATATTTTGCTGTAAATCGATTATTATCGATTTGTTTAGCGATTATGCATCTAGCAATATTGAGTAACTTCACGTTGTATACTTTCTATCAGCGTCCTTTTGACTTGCTGTTGTAGCAGCGGCTAATTGAGGGACAGCCAGCAAGCATTCGCTTGGGTCAGTCATGCACTTGGCCAACACGTTTTAATGGTCGCTCAGGTATTGACCATATTTAATACTATTTAATTGAATTGCTGCCGTTTATTAATTGCCCAGTGAAGGATGCAGCTCCCAAATCGTATAATTGCCATAGCACATACACATACACGAACACGAACACAGCGCGAACAAAGTCGGAGCTCAAAGCCGTGGCCAATTAGTCAATCAGCAGACAGTTATTTTACATCGGCTGTGCCCAGTAAAATGTCGCTGGGCGTGCAATTAAATTGTCAAATGGTACCCGAGAGACTTACCCATCATCATAATCATGATGAACCTGTTCAAAGGCAACGGCTTTCCTTTGGCTTCCTTTATGTGGGTAGCCAGCCTCTGCACTGGGACACTGCACAAGTAATTAGTGCACTTGCAGGGCGCGCGTCCACTTGACCGTTGTTATTTCACAGTTTTCTCTTGTTATACCCTGTGCCAATTGATAATATTTATTAATGGGTATATTGATATTGGGTTTGCGACCAGATGTGTATAACACTGATTCTGGAGGCATTCAATTGAGTGGTTGTATCTTGAAAATGATAAGATCAACTTTACTTGAGATTTTCGATTGTTTTGATATCGAAAGAGATCGATAAAATTAACGTTAAAGTTTAATATCAAATCTTAAATATAAGTTTTTATGTAGCATACAAATAAATGTACTATGCAAATTTATGCATATTTATACTAATCGCAATCGATAAATATCGATGAGAACTAGTCAATGACTTTTAGGCTAAGTAAAGAATGGAAGCACTTTTAGATTTGATTGTCTTGGCATAGGATGTATTATCGATTATCATTTCTACAAATCGATATAAATATCGATATAAATATAAATATCGTTAGTAACATTGTTACAAATAGTCAATAGTTTTTATTATTTTACACTTAATGTCAATCGATCAAACTTATCAAAGGTTTTTCAGTAAATCATGTCTGCATATAGTCGTATTCTGTAGTTTCTAACTCATGACTGGGTATCTGCTAGTCGATCACATAGCTGATTTATACTGGTACTTGTTTTTACAGCGCTGCCTTTGTCCATTTGAAGTAGTCTTTTGGTACATTTCTGGTTCTTGTTTCTCGTTTTGCTTTGCTGGTCTCTCGTCTCGCTGCTTAGTCGCCTTTGTTGATTCTTTTAAATTTCGCCTTTCAATTATTTTATGCAAATAAGCAAACGACGCTGAGCGCAGATTATGCCAGCTTGACAGAATTCCTTTACTTTTCTTCTCTGTCTCTCTCTCTCTTTCTCTCTCCCACTCCCACTGTCTCTCCCCGTCGCACATTGTAATGTCTCCATTTGCCACTGGCTCGCCATCCCAAGCTCCTAATCTTCAGTTTTTCCCACGTAACGAAAGGTTGGGAACGCGCGCGAGATTTTGTCGCAGACTGCGTAAAATGCGCGACGCACAATCCTACTTACAAAATGAATTGTTTGTTATTGTTGTTACTGGAGGCTGCAGTCCCGCCGTCCCATGCCACTCCCTCGCCTCGCCAGCCGTTATGCTCCTCATATCGTGTCCCGGCATTTCACTCCGGGCGTAATCAACTTAAGTTGGTCAAATGAGTTTGTTACGTTTTGAATGTTTCTTGGCGCGCACAGCAACAAGAAAAGCGAAAAACTTCAAATGTAAAATGACTGGCAAATGCTTTTTCCTTTCAATTTCAATTCAGTGCTTCAGATTTCCCAGAGTTGTTCACCAATTTCCTTGGGTTAATTGCTAAGCAGCCTTAAGGCTGGGCGTTTAAATTTGCTGTTGTTGTTAATCTCGCTTTGATTTGTGGGCCATGCAAATTGTGCATCCTTTAGGGATTTGTCTTGCATTTGTAGGTGTGTCGCATGTAATTAATTAATGGCATTTCCTATGAACCTGCCACTGCCTGCAGCACGAAGCAATTAAATATTTAATGCTCTATGCGATTTGTGGTATGTAATTTAAAAGTGATTTTTGCCACGCACAATGTCAAAAGCTGTCACAGTCACACAGCGCAGACCTTGAGACTTGATCCTTCAGGTGGTTCAAGATTGTGGATGCTGCTTGCGCTCACTCTATCTCTGTCTGTGTGCGTCTTAGAGATGGGCACGTGTTGATTATGTGTCGCTCTCTGTCTCACTCTCTCTCACTGTCTGTGTAGATGATGGATTATTTTGTCAGCTTCGCTCATTTTGGCAGTAGAGATGCGTGCATTTACACGCTTTCGTTTTTCCTCACTAGCTTTATCTTCATATATCTTTTTAGATTTGTATTGCTATATTTATGACTGGCTTTTTTCCTTTTCTGTCTGCCTGATTACAAGTTATGAGCTAGTCCTTATAAACAGCAGACTTCCGCTCTTAACAATGCCTAAGTCTTCACATATTTTTTTCTCATTTCGCTTCTCCCTCTCTCTCGTGTTCTCTGCTTTCATTGGTCTAACTCTGCTTTTCTGGCAGATCTTTTGGCTTTTTTTTCAATATAGAGATTTTTTCTTATTTTTTCTTTCTTCAAAGATTTCTCTTACTTTGATATTTGTCTTTTTTATATCTTTCCATAACTGCGTCTTGATGTCCATTTCTTGAGAATCAATAAATACAACGTAGTCGTGCTTGCTCGTGTCACGTTCGCAGCATTCACACAACACGCCATCAGCTCTGACATTCATTTGAAAAGGTAAACCCAAGGCAAAGCGTAAGAGCAAAAATAATTGAGATGTCAGCTGAAATTCAAGTGGACTTTTATTGACTGCTTCCTGGCTCTGTTGCTGCCTTACTGGCTGCTTGGCTACACGGCTGACCGACTGTCCGGTTGGCTTGGCATGCTCCTCAAGTGGCATGCAATGTCAATTCCACACATTCAGATCGTTGTGTGTAGGTGGCATGCAACGTCTTCTGTCTGCGGCCTTCGATTCGTATGGGGTTGTAAGTGAAATATGTTTTGCTGTAAAATCAATAGTAGTACAGCTTTTAGCTGGTCTTTAAGCCGCCCACAGCACGTGTGGCACGTTGCCATTTTATGCTAATAACAACAGCAGCAGCAGCAGCAGCAGCAGCAGCAATCGTCAAGCCACATGTGCCCATGTATTACTTGTTAGTGTAACTTAAACTTGAAATCTTTGTCGCGTTCGTTGTGCCCTTTTACCTGCCACACGACATCGAGATTGGCCCCCAGCTCTTAGACGCCCAGCCGCTCAGCCTCTGAGGCTCTCTCATCTCCTTATCCTGTCGTGCGCTGTGCTTACACTTCATCCGCATGCTCGGCATTGAATAGCATCCCTAAGTGTCCTTAAGCGTACTCGAGAGCTTGGCTATAGCTATGGAGCCTGCTGCCTGCCTGCCCGCCTAAAGCTCATGGAGATTGTTGCGTTGCGGTTAAATTGCGCCAAACATATTTGACATTTTATTATGGCAGCGCTGGGCCATACTTTAAGGGTTGGGGGGAGGTTGCGTTATTGCGGCACGGATATTGCAGCGGCAGCGGCGTCGCCGGCTCTCTCAAGTCTTGGGCTAATAATGACTACAAGTGTTTTTCATTAACTGCTGCTTATGAATATTAAATTAAAAAGTGCGTTTCGTTCGCTGCGAGACTGCAAATGTCGCGCATACGTCCCATTGTGCTGCATCAAAAGGAGCCTTTGATATGCTTTTCAATTTATGCCCAAATGCTCTGCGGACATGGAGGTCAAAGGTCTTGGCATAGTGGCCACACTGAAAATGTGTGGAGTGGCTCCTTTGTGCTATTGCCGAAGTGGCAACATTAAAAAATACGCCACGCTGCGGCCTGAGACTAAATTGAATTTGCGTTCAACCCAAAGACATTTGCTATTTGAATACTCTATTGGCAGGCATTATAGTTTGCTCATGAAATGTGAATGGGCAGAGTAGACTTTAGCTTATGGTTTTATTTTACTTAAAAATGTTTGATCAGCAGCATCAGATGAGTATATATAACTATGTGTTTGTCCATTCGTATGTTGCTATAAAAATATGGTCTCAGCGTCAGAGAAGACTGGATCGTTATTGTATCTTATACAGTTGTTATGTGAATATTATATCATAAATTATGAATTTTTGTGAATGAAGAAATGTTTACCAAGCTTATTTATAAAATTTAACATATCTATATTTGCTAGAGCTATATGAAGGGTAGTTTACAAAATGAGTTCTTGATCTGCAAAAATACGTTTTGTTCTGCAAGATAATTTAATCAAACGTACATCAACTCGGGACTTGACAATGTTTCCAATATATCCACAATATTCTAATGAAACAGCTTACTTTATACATATATGCCTAAAAGTGTATTCATTAGTCGTCTAGCCTAATGCTGCTTGAATTTGTTGTGTGTGTTTTAAAGGCAACTGGCAAAAGAATTCAGTTTTCAAATGGGCTAAAACTTAAAGTGGCGACGCTGCAGTTCATGAATTTCTAATGAAATTAAAACGTTGTACAAATATAATGATGCCAGTAACGGCAGTAGCTGCAGCAAATGCTACAGCAGAAGCAGTTGGAGCAACTGTAGCAGCAGTGTTTCGTCCGTGACTGCAACTACTTAAAAGCATGCAAGGATGCGGAAAGGGGAAGGGGAAATGGAAATGGAAAGGAGATGTGCAGCATGAGAGAAACTCCATCAGAGGAACTGCTCTTGCTGCTGCTCTTGGGCGTCTGACAACCGAGAGATTATTGTGCAGCACGGCAGGACTTAGTCTTGTAAGCATTGTCTGACTCTAGCTGCTGCTGCCGCACCAGGCAATGCCTCAATTAAGTCGAAGCAAATAGTTGAACAATTCGGTTGGACGAGGCAGAACATGTAAACACGTCACGCAGAGCAACAACTGCATCTGTCATTAAAATGCCACCACCCTCCCACACACACACACACACACACACACACACCTATGCACACCAATACACACACAGAGTCGCACCTATACAAAGATATACAAATGCCAAGTCTGGGCAAACTTTTTGGTTACTTGAAAATTCAATTTTACGCAATATGCGCAAATCGTGATTAAAATCCTGTGCGTGGTACTTGCTCATTGCATACTTTGTGGCTGATGGTGGCTCCGTCTTGGATGCTGCCCCATCTCTCTAAGCTGCTGGCACTGTGGGATAAATTAAGCTCCTTGTGACATTCAGTAATAAATCAAGCGTAAAGCGAGTTTTTGCAAGTGATTTTACTTGGTTTACTGTTCATAATCCACGGCTGACTAGTGAGGCGAAAACATGTGCCTGATTACGTAATATTTAAGTGGGTATTTAGTATGTTAAGTCTAGAGATCAATTAGCGTAATGCTAATTTGCTTATTGTGCTCTACAATTTGCCTATAAGTCTCCTTAAACATAAGTCCTTACGCATAAGTCTGCTTAAGTGTAATTGAAAATATTTTCACTTTAAGCTAATAGATGACAGGCTGAGCTTTTGTTATATGTCATAGAATTTCGAGTTTTTGCCCATGTTAAAAGTGAGTTAATACGAAGAATATATTTAGCTACTTAATGTTAAACTTTTAGCTTAGGGAAATTAATATAAACAGTAACAGAATATTTGCATATTTAGCTAAAGAAAAACAAATAAGAGTTCAGAGGTTGAAACCTGTTTGCTGTTTGAGTTTTAAAGTCTAGTGCTTTACATGACTTTGCCTGTGATTTAATGGATTCTTTGATCGCTAAATGTTTAGCTCAAGCTTCTCTGAAATCAAAAGACTTTTTGTCGCAACTTGTGAGGGCTTAGCCCATTGTATCATAAATACAATGACTGAGGAAAGCTGCTGCCTACTTTCAGGCGCTGTCAGCGTAAAAACTATGAAAATGTGTTTTCAAATTGCGAAACAATTTGCTGACCGTAATTGAACTTTGCTGTTGCCATCGCCATCGCCATTGCCATCATCGTCAGCGGCACATAAAGCAAACTTTGGGCGCTCATTTGAGTGGTTCAGCCACGTAAAAGTTTTCGGCGCACAGCCTGTGGCAAATGTTGGGCAACCGGATCCGGATCCGGGACTCAGCTTTGGCTTTCGCTTGGGCTAGAGCTTGGGCTTCGGCTTCGGCTAGCACTTGGTCTTCGGTTCATGTTTCACGTTTGAGTTTCGCGTTTTCGGGTATTTGAGTTTTTCGCTTTTGGCCATTTTTAGGCGCCGCTGTTGATTTGTGTGTGTGTGTGTGTCGGGCCGACGCGGTTTTGGCCAATTTGCCATACCCTTTCCGCACTACTAATCCGCACCACTTTTGCTGTTCATTCATTCGCAATGCAAATACCAACCTCAAACAATGCAAACCGCCGACCTTTTGATTTCATTTGCTTTTATTTGTATTAATTTGCCGTCCTCTTGTTGCAATTCCTGTTGCAATTGTTTTTCTCTTCTTTTCCATTCTTTTTTGCATAATTGTCGTTGTTTTCGCTCATCCCGCAACTCTTCATACGCATGAATATTTCAGTTGTTGTAAGTAGTTTGGGCCTCCATGTGACTGCAACTGTCGGAGCACAAAGTTTTGAATAATTTATGCGTTTTCAGAGTGCCACAGCCCGAGCATTCAATGCCTGTTGTCCAATGCCCCAATGCCCAAATGCCCATTGCCCATCGTACGATGTCCAATACCAATTTCGTTCGTTGCCAGACAACGTCTTTCTTTCTACAACTTTTACTCCTTGGCATACTTCAGGGCGCATCCATTGAGCAGCCGTCGAAAAGTTTGACTTGGCTCTCTTCTAACGTAGATGTTCAGTTTAAGCAAAAGTCAAGAGGTATTTGCACTGAGAGAAAATATGTCACTTCCTTTTTGTGCAAGCGCATAGTAGGAAGATGATGTGGAATTACAAATTTGAATGTTTCTTGAAGAGTTAGGTAGAAGCTTGGGCTTTTGTGTAAAAGCAGATTTCATCTGGAAATAAGGTTTTAAGTAACTGTTGCTCTTATTCATCTCTTAACATCTGGCAAGAGAATTGAATAATTTCACAATGGATCCATCATAACTAAAAATCAAGGCTAACTCTTTCTTGCAGCGCATATTTAATAGGACTTTCCAGAATCTAACGTAACCTTAACAGATCTTAGTCTTAACTAATTTTAGCTTATACCAAATTGAGGCAACTTATCATTGCTTAAACTAATACAGCTTCTACTAAGCAAACAAAAACTAATTGATAAGGTTCATTAGGTTATTTTAAACTTAATCTAGCATCAAATTGAAGCTTGGCTTAAAATTACTTTACCGAACTTAACGTCATTTAACATCACCTAACCTAACTTGTAGTTAGTTTAACTTAGCTTAACCTTACCTAACCCAACTTGACCTCACTTTCCTTAACTTGAGCTAAGTTTACCTAACTTCACCTTGACCCAAGGCACAGCGCCTTGTTGATTATGCTCAACTGGAGTTGGCTTTTCACTTCACTCCTTTTCCTTAATGTGCCTGATCTAAAAATATAACAATGCGATATTATTTTTCTCTGTGTACTTTTGTGTTCAACTAGTTTCGCCCGTTCGCCCGCTATTTGTTGAGCGTAATTAGCCGCAAAGTATGCAACTTGCATTTGTGCAACCAGGCATCGCCATCTCTATCGCCAATTGCCTTTATTGAGACATTCTGCCCCATACAGAGGGAGAAATGGAAAAGAAATAAGAGAGGGTCTCAGTGCTCATAGAGGCGGCAACCTCAGCAAACAAAAGGCGGCAAAGGCTATGCAAGGCGTTGCATGGCAGCTCTTTGGCTGCTCTCTGTCAGTGTATGCGAGTGTGTATGTGTGTGTATACAAGTGTGTGTGTGTGTGAATAATACCACAATTTCAATTTCAAAGTATCCTTTTAGTGTAAAGGAAATGACATTTACGCGCTTTGTTGTGGTTTTCTCATGCATAAAACATTTTTAGTTTAAATTTTTTTCCATTCCTTTTTTTTATATATTGCATATATACAGTTATTTCTTTTTTGCGCTAGCCAACGCACTCGTTGTGCAGTAGGCGTGGCAGGCGGGCAGGTCCTTCAGCTGCTGCTGCTGCTGCAACCATACAGAAAATGTTTGCCAGCCGCTTGGCCAAACGAACAAAGCACAACGAATGGCCACGAGGCTCGTCTGCAGCTTAAAAAATTTAAAAGTGCATGCAGAGCAAAAATAAAAAGAGGAACCATAAAAAGAAAATAAAGAATTCATAAATAATAAAATCAAAATGAAAATCGCAACAGAACACTATTGAAGACTGCAACAGTATGCTGCACGATGAATGTGATATGTTCCTTTGCTTAGACAAATTGCTTGGAATTTGATTGAATTTAACTACAGATTGCAAATATTTAAATTCACAATATTAAATGCAATAAATTATATAAATGTATAAGAGACTGACTCATAATATGAGACAAGAAATATTTGAAACTAATAATAGTTGATGTCCAAAGAATTTAGTAAACTAAAATGTATAAAAGAATTTTTGCTGCTGTTTCCAAAACTAAATTAAGTCTGACACGTTAAGATATCTATCTAAATGCGAAGAAATAATTTTTTTTATTATATATATATAAGGAAAATATCGAGCGTGGACTTTATATTGCCACTTATCTTCCTCACTTATGCCAACAATTTTGACCATTTTCTATGCTTACAATATTTTAAAAAAACTTTTATAAAATTTATTACAAATATTACAAAAAATTGTGTCAATGATTGATAAAAACGTTCGCTTAAAGCAAGATATAAATGTATATATTTATATTTATGAATATATTGAACGGATATCGCATAACATGAATTTTAAAAGAAAGCAAACGCATATTTAATACCTCAGCAAACTCTTGATTTAAAAAAAAATTCTCTATAGCTTAAATAAGCCAGTGATTTTCTAGCTCTCGCCTTAGCCTGTCCTTGTATAAATCTGTTAATATTTTTAGTATTTTTTTGTCAACAAAATATTAAATTTTCTTAAAAGTTCGTGTATTAATAATAATAATTAATTGTTAATGACAACCTAAGCTGTTTATGTTTATAAGTATAATTGAAGTTCAGCAAATTACTGAACGGCAACGCTACTTATAAACTTGAAAATACTCTGCCCTGCAATTGCTGTCAACTTCAAGTACAGGCTATAAATATGCACGAAAGGTGTGTGTGGGTGGGGGCTTTGGGAGCTTGCCACTGTGAAATGTAAGCAACAAAGCAGAAGGTAGATAGGGTTGGCAACAGCTCAGCGCTGTGGCGCGGCGTCTAAATGGTTGAAAACTTGAGACAGCGAACCAGAAACGATTAAAGCTCAAATTTTTCTTTTTTGGCATAGGGGCGCAGTATAGGGGTTGGCTTGGGGCCACAGTGGTAGCTGGTAACGAGGACATCTGCGCGCTGCAAACAATAAGTGACAAAAATCAATGAAGAACTTCTGGGCAATGCCGGCGGCTGCTGCAAATGCGCTTCCCGTTTCCTTTATGGGAAGCGCCAACGGGATGCAGTTAGTATGGCGGTGGAAACGCTGCAAAGGGTAGGGAAGAGCTTGCAGGCAATGGTGTTGGCAGTGGCAGTGGCGGTGGCGGCTAGTCGCTAGGTGGAAACGTTTGACTGCTGTGCTCTGTGAATGCGACGATGGCATTTGTTGAATATCAACAGGAAATGCAGTGAATAAACACGTCGAGTTTGTTCGATTCGTTTGAGAGTTGAGCATTGTGTGTGCGTGTGTGTGTGTGTGTGTGTGTATGTGTGGTGTATTGTGCTTGGATGAGAGTCACATTTTGAATGGTATTCAATTCAATTCGTTTCGATTCAATTCAATTCTTGATGTGAATGGCAACGCATTCACCGCGGGCAGTTTTTAGCCTCGGGCAATGGCCAGCAAATAATGCAACAATTTTTGCATCTCTGAATGCCAGTGACAGCAACAACTACAAAACCAACACACACAAAAAACAACAACAATAGCGCTCAGCAAATTTGACATATAGCTCGTTGCGTAATTGCATTCATCAAAATGAATACTATTTCATGTTCATGTTATATACCCTGTAAAAGCATAAAAAAGCTGTCCGAAAAGGGTATCATCAAGTTGCCAAGAAGAAATAGCTAATAAATTTTATAATGTATCTTACAACTTATAAAAATTATTTATTTAAAAAATATGATTATTTTTAACAAATCGATAATTATCGATGGTCATTTATTTATTGGTGAAATTTAAATTTTATGCAGTTTATAGTGCTTAGTAAATTGTTAGGCATATCTAACATTGATAAAAATATATATTTGCTATATTAATCGATAAGAATCGATATCTAAGTTCTTATGTAATCTATGACATGCACTTCAAAAATTTATTAAAATTTAATTTTTACCCATATTTATCTATTTTTAGTAAAAATCTAATCTTGATTAATTTGCCTCAAAACAGGATATTTTCTAGAGTCAAGTATTATTCTCATAATTTGTTTTCTATTTTTTTTTCTTCACTCAGTTTTGACTTTTCCAATGTAATCAAATTAAATGCAGTGCAAAATTTTGTGTGGACTTTTGCGTTTTAACCTGAATTCGTGGTTATGTTGAGTACAGCAGGTACGAACCGATGGGCTTGCTGTGCTTAAAAGCATGCAATCAATGCCAAAAATCAGTTGGCATCCCGTTCCATTTGTGTGAGCTTCATATGGCTGGCTCATGGCTCATGCTGCTCAGGCTCGTCGCCTCCTGCATCATAGGATGGCCGTCGTCCATCAGTCAGCCAGTCAATCATATGAATCGTTTTCGTTTACGTTTCGTTTTCGATTCCAATCAATTTGTTTGGCATTTTTGGCTGGCGTTATACAGCCGTCATGACCTACGCCCTTCCGATCCCCACCAACCACCGTTCCTCTGTACACAGCACCTCATACTGCAAAATGCCAACACTCACTGACCCACAGCGTGCTGTGAATATTCGCAATGCCTTTTTTCTCATATGCTGTTTCGCTTTTTCTCTTTCCTTTTTTTTTGTATATCGATTTTGTGCTCTGATTTCAAAGCACATGCCGAAAAATACAAAAAACCTTCCCATTGAGTCGCGTTCGCTTGTTGCATTTTTAAATACCGCCCCATGGCTAGAATGAAGGCAGCAAGGGGGGCAGAGCCAGCCAAGGGTGGCTGGGTGCGTAGCAGGGCCAGTAGTCAGCCAACAAATCCATCTTAGTTTGTACTTCCGTCTGCCAAAGAAACTTCTTGTTAGTAGTTATTGCAGCAAGTTTGCAAAAGTCGAAGCTTAGTCCATACCCTTCAGATATTGAAAAAATGGGATATTTTGCATATTTTTGATACAAAGAGAATCATACATATGGTACACAAAAGGAGTTACTTTTCCATATGCCTTAAGACACAAGACTACGGTGTCTTCATTTAACAGGGTATTCTTCAGTCGAATACTCTTGTAAGATGCTCAAGCTGACAGTATTAATCGATGGGTTCGGCAAGCAATGTGTTGATAGGAAATATGCAAGAATTGATTGAAATATGGAGTTCATATTTGTTAGATTGAAGCACGCTTTCATAAAAATCGATTTCATTCCAAAGATTGTAAGATTTATATAAAAAGAGTCTGAATGTGCTTTATATGGGGCTTATTTATTTTTTGTTTCTTTTTTTATGACATGACAATACCTTCCGGAATGAGTGTGGAAGTTACATAAATTTCATAAATGGATTAATTTCAATGAGGTTTGTGTCGAAATGCAAGCCGAATAATATACCCATTAAATGCCATAAATTATAGTCAATTAAATACAAATAAATTAACTTAAAAATCTATAAAAAAAGGCCATGGAGTCTAGCTAGCGCCATTGCTTGCGCCGCTCCAATAGTTTCTTCTGCAATTGAGCCTTGGATAGCGGCACATTTAAATTATTTGGCAAGCCGTCGGCTTCACTAAGTTGAGCTTGGTAATCGATCAGAGGTTTGACGGGCAGCAGTTCGGCGGTTCGAATGTTTTTCTTTAGCAAGCGCGGCGTTATGTGACATTCCACGATATCCGTTTTGTCCATGGCTGACTTGGTCTCAGTTCTATCCTTGCGTAAAACAGGAGCACGTGGCCCATTCGATCCTGACTTTTGGCTGGGTTTCTGGACATGAGCTGGACTTTTGTCAGGCTGATGTAGGTTGATAATTGACTGCGACACCTGACGGTCATTTAGGTTTTTACGATTTTTCGAGAGATTGCCGGTCATGCAATTGGCCGACACAGTCGAGTTTACAGCGTCTGAACTAAAGTGATTATCACCTGCAGTCAACCGTTTAAATTTATTTTTACGTTTGTTGTTAACACATTCCTTGATTGGGCTCTTATTGCGGTCGGGTGCTACCCTCCCCGACTTTGGTTTGCCTTTGTTGACGAGCTCTAATTGCTTGCGTAACTGCAATAGATCTTCCAGCTGCTCGGGCGGCTCAATGCCATAGTTATCCCGGTAAAAATCGGTGACAGCCGTGCGCATTATCTGCTGACCGATCAGAAACTGGCGGGTGAGTAGGAAAAAGATTTTCCCTTTGTAGGCGCATGTGCCGCAAATACGTCCTGGCAGATCGGGCATGGTATTGAATTGCTAAACATAGGTACAAAGCATGTAGATACAATATCTTATTTATAATACTAATTTGGTCACTTACAAACTGCAACGAGGCGCGCTGAAAGAGCAGTCGATAGTTGCTTATTGTCGGCTCAAACTCAAACTCTTGATATTTGTCCAACTCCACGAAGTGTCCGTCGTCGCTGCAGCCGCACACGCGACATATGTGTTGGAACGTGCTCAATCTATCCACAGTCTTTGGCACGGTTTGATGTACTTGTTGCCTTCCCAACAGGGCACTTCTGTAGAATATTTCATAGTCATGCAAGCTGAGTGAAGAGCAGAGTAAGAAATATGCTATAAAAATGTATCATATATTGTATAATATATATATATATATATATAATTATAAAATATTAAATGATAAATCTTTACTCAAAAGGTAAATGAAGCCGCTTCCAGCTTCCACTAAAACTCCTGCAAAAACTTGGCTAGTAAACGGTTTGTCATGAAATTAATTCATAAATGTTTCAGCCCGGTTCAATTTAATGACCATGAAAACTTAACGCTAATTGGTAATTTGCCAACAAAAATCGCTGCCCAAAAGGGCAAAGCACAAAAAAAAAAGAAAGTGTAAAAACTGAGTTGTGGAAATGTCCCAGCTTCACTCTCTCTTACCCATTAACTATCAGCATCTCTGTCTGTCCTGCTGGTGCTCATTGAGCGGCAAAATGCGAAACTTTTTAATTGACTTTTTCAATTACAGTTTAATTTTGTTGCAAGAAATTTGTTGGAACTGCCAATTGAAGTTTTCCGACTGCGACTGCCAGAAAAAGACAGAGGGCGAAAGCTGATGGTACGCTCTCACACACATATACTACTAATCTATCATTGTCCGCACATATATATGCATGCACATATATACATATATATATATGTATATAAGTGTGTGTGTTTGGCAATTTGCAAAACTTCAAAAACACGCACAGCCAGCAGCACATCTCGTCCAGAAAGCAGCAGTCAGTCCACGACCGTCATAGAAGGCAAAAATCTAAATTTATTTGCAATGGAAAATTTTTGGGTAAAGAGAAAGAGCGTGTGGGCAAGAAGGGGGATGGGAGAGCGAATAGAAAAGAGCGAGGTCTTTCTGCTTTGGCCTTTGAATGCTGCGGGCCACAAGGAATATGAAATGTGAAAGTGTGAAAAGCTAGCAACTTACCTTAACTTTTTCTCCATGGTAAACGAATAAGTAAAAATCTCTTAGAAAGTGTATAAAATACTTCCACGTGCATCTAAAACGCTCTAGGTCCGATTCTAATGAACAGAGAACAGAGTATTAGTTAAAGCAATCACATAATAACAGTTCATGTAAATGAAATCACGAAAATTAGCCGCCGCCGACGTCGACGCCGAATCCATTCAGGCACCGTCCATTGAATTATTCAACTGGCCAGGCCATGATGCGTGTGCCGCTGATACCACCAGTTGGGTTTACGGCCATTGAGATAGCAGTTTGGGCTTGGGCCCTGAATGGGGCAAGCCAGAGCCTCCTGAACAGCCAAAGCAAACATGTTACTATTTATCTTGCAACGCACAAAAACACAAAGCGTAGCGGTCAAACACAAAAAGAGAATCGCAACAAAGCAAAAAAACAGCGGCTATATTTTGTTTTACTTATTTGTTTAGATTGGCCGAATATGTAATACCCTCTAGACATGCTCATTGAATTGACTGCATGTATAAATAATAAATGTCAAATATATATCAAGCTGAATTTACGAACAACTGACATAACACAATATTTGCTCGTAGCTATTATTTTATTTTTATAGATTTATTAATTTGAACTGTTGCATACTATTACAAAAATTGATTGAATATGAATACGGAATATGGAAAAGGTTGGAATGGAGAATAGAGCTGTGGGCGTAGTCTCCTTTAGCAGCTCAGTTTTAATTGCAATCGAGCTGAATTTTTATAGATTATGTGAGCTTAACTCTGGCTAAGTTTAATCTGCATAATCACAGCTTTATAGCAATTGATATTTGTGAAAACTAAGTTTATAAAATATATTAAACGTAAACTCATGAGGGAGATGACAAGTGAATTAGTATATTAGAGACTAGGGATGGAAAAAGGAACTCTTTCTCAAGAGAATCTACTCATATATCTACTGATAATTGACGTACTCATGGCTTAATTTGCGATGAGTTTTAGTCTTCTACTAATTCTACTTGACTAATTCAGTTATGTTGTATAATGAAAATCAATTCAATATATAGTGCAAAAGAGAAGCTGAGATTTATGTCTATCCATCCGCTCTGCACTTGCATCGTAAATCAATACTTCGGCACAGTAAAGCAACGTGCTCTAATGAACTACAACTTCGAGTTCATATATGCAGTTTCACTATATTGTATTTCAATTGGTTCATTCCTATAAATCTGCTTAAACTGTCTATGGAAAGTCGTAAAATGCGAGCGCGAACTCATACGTATTCTTTACTTGTGCAAATACACTTATAGCCATATCTTGATTGCCTTAACTTTTTCGTGGAGCGAAAAGTTTCGTCTGCTCGATTCGAGGAAAGCGTATGACAAAGGGCACGACAGGAGGCAATAAAAGAGATACGAGTGCCGAGTATAAAACAACAAAAGGCCGAAAATGAATGAGTTTTACGCGGCATGGCAGGTGGGGGCAGGTGAGTGCAGGTGTGTGTGTGCGTGTGCATATGTATGTGCGGGGACTGAGAGCGGATTGGAGGTCGGCTATTGGCCGGCAGGCAGCGGCAGCCTGTCTGGAATTAATCCCAGGTGGGCACTTTTTCCCATGTCTCACCTGTGTGCACACAATGCGTAAGGACTTTGTGCCACTGGATTTGAGTGCGTCGCGATTTTAATTGAATAATTATACCAATGTCATGTTACGGTAAGATGGATTTGTGTTCACCTGTTCAGCAGCTTACCTTTACCTTCCGCTATGTCGTATTCCCTGTCCAGCTTCCTTTCCTTTTCTCTTGCAAGACCTTGAGTTAACACCTTAGCTTGACAGGCTTATGGATTTTGCGATGCTGTTTCAGAACTTATTGCTCACCTCTTTAAAGGGTTCTTGGGGATTCCGTCGACTGTATGCTGCGGAACCCCTGTGTCGGGCCCTCTTTTATGATTACCCTCCCTCTAAATGCAAATAATATTGTGTAATATGTTATTATATACTTTTATAAAATATAAAACGTCTACTTGCTGTCCTACTGATAGGTAGTAAATAGGAACTGTGTGTGCTGACATTGGAATGTATCAAAGCCTGCTTAAGCTCTGCTTAACATATATCCATATGACAGTACGATGGCAAAAATATACTTATCAACTCATAACCATAGTTTGATGCTTGATTTGCCACCTTTTATGCATGTACTCGCATTCCTTTGGGGCATGGCAATACCCTGTACTTTATTGAAAATGTATCAAAGCGTGGGTAAAGTGTTGTGTTAGTGTGATGGCAACGCTTGGATCTTAGAGACTTGACGAAAGATAGCTCAAATGCTCTTGTTTTCCAAATTCGATATATATCGATTTAACTCTTTGGCTTTTATGCACATCTAGCGAAATGAGTGGATAACGTATGGAGTATGTGTGAATACATATTATATAGAGTCATAAAAGTATACATTTTAGAGGGCAGAATCTAAGAGTTTCTAAAAATTGTTACGATCGATATGTTATCGATTGAGTACTTTAAATTGTGATAAGCTGTCACATGTGTATTTATGCATATAGGGTATCTAATTCCCGGTCAGCTTTAGCAATAGCATTTTTTACTTGTTTCTCTGTTGCCTTTGCCACTGTTTTCGCTCTGTGTCTCTTTCTGTGTGTAGCACTTATCACACTTATCTTCCGCTGAGTGCCCTGATTCGTCTCCCACCACTGAATGACATTTCTGGCATATGTCAGTGACAGCGCTGGAAGGAATGCAAAGCGCAAATTGGTATGGAGATAAATGCGACTATGACTATGGTCATGGGTTGTGGTCCAAGGGGGTTGGGGGCTTGTGCCTCAGCTAGTAACAGACATGCAAGTTCTATTATGTAAATATTGGCGAACAAATGCTGTTAGCCCGTTACACTGATTGCCTTGACCAGGATTTGTTCTTGTAATTGAAGCTTTGTGTTGCTTAGTTATGTCACAGAGAATCCCAAGCTAATAACATAGCGCACAAGTGGCGAGTTTACAAGCCAGTCTGTTAGCATTGACATCCAGAGAGGGCAAAGGTAACCTTATTATACTTCTGATTATTTGTTTCTGTATCGAAATGGAGCACAGCACGGCCGGAGCAAATGATGATAAAATGCATATTAAAACTATGTAACTATGTTCATCAATCATTTACAATGTGACAGCATAAATTTACCAATATGTGTATACACCTGAGTGCTTTTATATCATGTATGTAATTTTCGCTTGACCCAGTGCCTCGGGCTTGTGTTTAGTTATGAAAACGTTAAGTTTTCGCACTGAAATTGCTGTGGCCTTAAATTGAAGACAATTTCACTGCAAGAATAAGTCAACCACGAAAGTTCTATTAGCCAATGCTTATAATAATGACTCAGTATATCAAATGATTAGCCATGAGTAGTCAATGGTAATATGTGATTAAGTGCTTAATGGCAGCTTTGTTTCTAATAGAAAATAATTTGCAACTCGTGTGAAATTCTTTGCTATAAACATCGAAATTCTCGAATTGCATGTGAGTCCAAAAGGGAACTGCCTGCTGCACATTCATTTTATTTTCATTATTCATGATTAGCTGGGCGCGTCTAATTACATTAGATGAGACTCTTCTGAGTGAGACTCTATTTATGCACGCAGCTCACTCTTGAGTTTAAAAGAATTAAGATACAACTAAGTACTATAAAATTACCTGCTATAAGCATTAGCGCTAAGCATCATATATATGAATCAACTCCTACTTTGCACAATTGCAGCTAGACCTGGTGCAAACTGCTGTCATTGAAGTATTTCCAAGTATAGCCAAGTCTGTTGGTTATCTATCTATTTGTGCCGCTGTGATTTTGCTACGTAATCCGTGCATTATAGCATCCTGCACTTAATGTGCCACAGACGTTTTATGATAGCGTCAAGCTCAGTAAACTGTTATTACCTCGGCTCGGGGCATAGTTCAAATTAGCGTTCATTAATTAGTCGCCTTGCAGATTGACGTTTAAAGTAATGCGACATGTCCCAGGGGCAATTAGTTCCCTGTTCCCCAACTACTATGCCACTGCACAGATGAGGCTCTGGCCCAGTCGTTACAGTTTTGCTTCAGATAATTATCGCAGCTTTTGGCGCTCAAGTGTCAAAGTTTTTCGACTCGAGTCGAGTCGAGTCTCCCCATTAAATTACGAAATACTATCCTATATCGTTATCTCTCTCTCTCTCTTTCGTACTCCTTCGCCTGTCTATCTCACTTTGTAATAGATCATTTGCAGCATCATTACGCATACGCCGTGTGTGTCGTTGGCTAATCCTTTGCCTGCCTTACGGCGCCTAAAGATTTTTCCATGCTGTCACGTTCCACAAATCGCAATAGCATTTTGCTGGCTAGCACGCACTCACAGCCCACATATATCACTGTCTGTTTCTGTTACCCGTTCCATCGCCGTCACCCCGTTCAGCCCGCAGATATGAGCACATTAAATGTGGGCCACCGCGAAGCGGATGAAGCGTTGCTCCGGTTGCTGCCATTGCCGCCAGCAAATCAGTGTGTCCTTGCCTCGCCGTTTGGCATGCTGGCGTTTTATTTCACTTGCTTTTAGCAGAGCCTTCCCCGCACTTCTTCCGTTTTTTCGACTCCTTATGCTGCTGCCACTGTTGCTGGTGTTGTGTCGTCGGCGACCGTGTTGCGGTCCGTCTCTGTCGCCGCTTCATAGTGGGCACTATAATTCTATTATGGCTGTAAAGCAATTTTATTTCTGGCTGTTTGCTGGCCCGCGCCTCGTTTAGCTTTCATTTTCACATCTGCGCTGCCATTTTCATTTTCATTTCGCATTTTTACGCTTTGTGCCCGCGTACCGCCCTTGCGCTACAGCCCCTTCACCAAGCCAGACCAACCCATCCCTCACCATTAACCAGCGTAGCTGTCATCATCAAATTACGCTCAGCTTTTGTCTCGCAGTTTTGTTTTAATGCCAAAGCACAAAAGCATCTACTGCTGGCTTCTGCATTTGCTTATGACGCGGTCGCTGTTGCTGTTGCTGTTGCTGTTGTTGTTGTTGTTGTTGTAATACCCTGCTGGCTTTAAAAGTCTGTGTAAAAATGTGTGAGCTTAATGTTATTAAAACATATTACATTGATATTTTAAATAATTATCTTTTGAGCTACTTAATTTGGCTTAAAATTCATTTTAACATTGATCAAATTCTTTTTACACTCATACACTACACTACACTATTTTATTCTTGGATAAAGGGTTACTCATAGTCTATCACAATAGTCAATAGTATATCGAACATATCGCCTATAGTCTTATTAGACAATTTCTTCGTTTAAACCTTTCAGTCATTTCACTTTTATAGCTTTAATTCCAATTACAGGGCATTTTCTAGTCGATCACGCGCATAATTGTCGTCGTTATCATTTTATTATTATGCAAATTTAATGCGCCCAACCCCTTTAGTTATCTGTTTGTAACTAGCTTTAACTGATAACGTTGTCTCTGATCTCTTCGTATCACACTTTTGCGAACGTTCTCTTTTGTGTGCGCGCTCTCTCTCTCTCTTGCTCTCTTGTTCACTCTCTTTGAAAATCACACATACGCCGCGTCGATCGGCTTATAAACTCGGAAGTCAGCAGCCGGCAGTCGTCAACGGAACGCGTGCGAAAGCGAATCAAAGCGGGTAGCTAACTACACTCGTGCATGTCTGCCTGAATGGGACAATTAGCAATTGATTGGCATTCGATACTGAGCGATTGGACGGAGAGCAGTTGACATGGCTGAGATAATGGATGATGGGGAACGAGATTCGATCGTTAATAGTTTAAACAATGAGCTGCACATACTCAAGGAGCAGCTGCGAGAACGCGACTGTGAACTGGTCAAATTGCATCGTGAAATACACAAGCTGAAGGTGAGAAAGGGTGGACTAAATAGAGTAGAGATAGAGAGGGAGAGAGAGAGGGAGTGGGAGAGAGAGATCAAAAATTGTAGTTAAATATTTTATAAAAAATAATTATGATGATTTCTAAATGTTTTCTGGCAGAAAATTGCCTAAAAATATAGCCACAAATAATTGAAACATCTGGATTGAAGGGCTATTAAAAGCGAGTCACAAAAAATCATGAATATGAAAACAAATTTCAACTAAGGCAACTAATATAAGCCACCCAATATCTAGACATAAAATCAGAATTTTCGACTGCAGTTTTCTTTCAGTTTCTAACATCAGGAAAAATAATCAATTCCATGAAAGGGTCACAAAATTGCAGCCAGCAATAAGCAAGCGAAAAATACTAGACAATAGACATAATAATAATAGGAGGCAACTAGAAGCTCTCTTCAGCCTAGGTCATCAGGGTAAATGCCAGCGAGCCGAAGGGGCAGATGTCCCTTGTCATTGTGCATCGTTTGTTTGTTTTGTTTGTTGTTTGTTTTGTTTTGTTTATTGTTGTCGCGCCGCAGATAACGGCACAATAACACCAGCAGCAACAATTGGCCAACGCTTTGTGCCTTTTCTTCTTCTATTTTTATTTTATATTTTCAACTAATTTGTTTTCGCACAGATACAGAGAAGTATCTGAAATACGCTCGCACACTCGTATCAATTGCGTCGCATGTCGCTATCTCAAGCACAGCAGCAGCCCCAGCTAAGCACTAGATATCAGCGACTATCTAATAGACAACAGACAATATTAGATTTTATATGTAGATACCGCCAGTCCTACGCCCTTCAGACAGTCCGGTGATATCTGGTCTAGCGGTTTTGCGGCTGGCATTCAGTTGTGCTCGCAAGCTGCTGACAACAGGGAGTAGAATTTTGTGGGAAAACATGTGAAGACTTGCAGCAGACATTGTTGAATATATAATTATGCTTAATTGGTATTAGCAGCCCAGTAGCTATGGCCATGAAGAGCCGTCTGCCTCATAGTGCGAAAACTGTGAATATGAATAATCTTCAATTCACAGATAAACATTCATTCAGGCTACAAAATCATAAAAAAACTACAATATACTATTAATAGAATCGCTCTTTAATGACTCTTTAAATATTTGAACAACATGTTGTTAACATACCTCTTCGAAAAGAGTATTTCGGGTTCGGCATTACGCATACGCCGGTTGTTTCTTGTTAATTTCGTACTTGAACAGCATTTGGCATTGCTCATCGTAGCTGAGGCCTATGTTTGAGTGTGCGTATGCGTGTGTATTTAAATTGTAAAGCATTTTTATTGAGCTAAGCGTTTAGCACTTCTTCGTGAGATTTTCACAGAGTCGCAGCGTAAAGAGCAAAAGTTGTCAGAGAGTCCACGCTCAGATACAGATACAGATACAGTTTTAGATACAAACACAAAGCTGGCAATGAAGATACAGATACACTGGGATTTGCTGCTGTGCGTTGCTAATTGCCGGATCAGCAACGGCATTAGCTTTGTCTGCGGTTGCGAATGCTGCTCTAGCTGGACGTCGTGCGTTTACCTCCCCTCTGCCAGTTGAGCCCGCTAACATCTACGAGCTGTAAGCGGTCTGTGCCTGTGTTTGGTGTAAATAAACACCATGGCATATTCCATAAATTCAACGGGCGCCAGCACGCGCGCATTTAGAAGAGAACAAAGCAAATGCCACAAAATAAAAAATAATAAATAATAATAAAAAAATAGTTCAAATGCATTGAAAAAACGTAATTGACTAGAAGATACCCTACAAGTTGGAAACTAATTGCCTAAAAGACAATATTGAAAGTGTTTGTTTAGCCGTTGATGCTTTAAACACTTCTAAGCCTTCTAATATATATTTTGTAAACAAAGTTCAAAAGCTAACTAATTTGAGATACTTTGCCTAAAACGTTTTTGATGAAAATATATTCTGGTCTGGAATTCTTACATAAAACAAACATTTAGTCAACCAAACAGTCTATAAAACCAATATACACTTCCATACCTTATGAATAGGGCATACATATTTCTTATATATGAAGACTCTTAGCCAATATACCCCTTATATCTAGTGCGTTACAGCGCATACAAGTAGAGTGCGCAGACAATTTTTGAATTGCTAATTTTTATGTAAATAGTCTGTAGAATGTGTGGAGGGCAGGAACTGATTGCCGCTGGGAGTTGCGACTTTTGGCTTATCTACTATTTTGGCATTATATACATATATACGTATGAGCTGTGCTCAGATTTTGGCAGTGCTATCTTAACGCCTTGCTTTTTTTGGGGTCAGTTTATGCATGCTATTTACGCGCCGTGCGAGATAAGCTGATGGGTATAATGACGAATGGCCCACTTTGGGCGAAGGTCCCCTTCCGATATTTATTGAGAGTGTGTGTGCAGGAGAGGCGACGAAATGGGGGTCATTGGCTGTCCATTTAAATTGAGTTTCAGCTGCATCACATGTGCCGCTAATTGGAAACTCAATTGGCTGGCGAATTGATTAATCGACGCCTTTCAATTGTCATTCCATTGCTGCTCGTTGCAGAGCGTGCTGCAGCAAACCACCAGCAGCCATGTGAGCTTGTCCAACAGCCAACAGCCGCCGGAGCAGTGCGGCGAGGTGAGCAGCAGTCGAGAACATGAGCATGTGTGCAGCGCCTGCGGTCTGGTTATGCCAGCCAGCAATGGCAATGAAATGCAGAACACAAAAGTAGCACCAGCACCAGCAGCAGCAGCAGCAGCAGCAGCAGCAGCAGCAGCAGCAGCAGCAGCAGCAGCAGCAGCAGCAGCAGCAGCAACAGCAGAAACAGCAGAAACAGCTGCAGCAACTGAAACAGTAACCGACACTGCAACAACAGTGGACAATACATTAAAAGCAGATGTGGCAACATCGGATGAAGTGCGTCCAAAACCGCTGCTGGCGGCCATCAAAAAGCAGGGCGTCTCCGCGGAGAGTTCTGTTCAGTCCAAGCAACAGTCCTACAATGCAACCATACCCAAATACGACAAAGACTTCAGGTGAGAGACTGCTGCCACGCTACACGCGATCTGTCAGCTACAACTATTGTACCACTTCAGCGCCAAGCAGCAGATCAAGGATGCCATCATGGACAACGATTTCCTGAAGAACATCGATGCCTCGCAGGTGCGCGAACTGGTGGACTCCATGTACTCCAAGAGCATAGAGTCGGGTGAGTTTGTCATCAGAGAAGGCGACGCCGGCGCCCATTTGTATGTCTCGGCTGCGGGCGAATTCGCTGTCATGCAGCAGGGCAAGGTGCTGGACAAGATGGGGCCGGGCAAAGCATTTGGTGAACTGGCCATACTCTACAACTGCACACGCACCGCCTCCATACGAGTCATCAGTGATGAGGCGCGGGTCTGGGTGCTGGATCGTCGCATTTTTCAGCAGATTATGATGCGCACCGGGCTGCAGCGCATCGAGAATAGCGTGAATTTCTTGAAGTCGGTGCCGCTATTGCGCAATCTCAGCGAACAGCTGCTGGCCAAGATTGCGGATGTGCTGGAATTGGAATTCTATGCGGCGGGCACGTATATCATACGACAGGGCACAGCGGGCGATAGCTTTTTTCTCATCTCGCAGGGCAATGTGAGGGTTACGCAAAAGCTGACGCCAGCAGCGCTGGAGGAGACGGAGCTGCGCACTTTGGGTCGTGGCGATTACTTTGGCGAACAGGCGCTCATCAATGAGGATAAGCGCACTGCCAATATCATTGCGCTGGCGCCGGGCGTGGAATGCCTCAGCCTCGATCGGGATTCGTTTAAGCGCCTCATCGGCGATCTTTGCGAGCTAAAGGAGAAGGATTATGGCGATGAGGATCGCATGCTGGCCATGAAGCAGGCTCAGGCCCACAACGAGGAGTCGTTCGGTGCGCAGGCGCAACAGGAGTATCCGGATTTGCAGTTAACCGATCTTGAGGTGGTCAGCACACTTGGCATTGGGGGCTTTGGCCGAGTCGAGTTGGTAAAGGCGTATCATCAAGGTCGAGAGGACATCTTTGCGCTGAAGTGCCTGAAGAAGCGACACATTGTGGACACCAAGCAGGAGGATCACATCTATAGCGAGCGCAGCATTATGCTCAGCTCCAATTCTCCCTTCATCTGCCGTCTCTATCGAACATTCCGCGACGACAAGTACGTGTATATGCTGCTAGAGGCGTGCATGGGCGGCGAGATCTGGACAATGCTGCGCGATCGTGGCTCCTTTGACGACAATGCAGCACAGTTTATCATTGGCTGTGTCCTGCAGGCCTTCGAGTATTTGCATGCGCGTGGCATACTCTACCGGGACCTCAAGCCGGAGAATCTCATGTTGGATGAGCGCGGCTATGTGAAGCTGGTGGATTTTGGGTTTGCCAAGTATATTGGGAACAGCGCCAAAACGTGGACGTTTTGCGGCACGCCGGAGTATGTTGCCCCAGAAATTATTCTCAACAAGGGCCACGATCGCGCCGTGGACTATTGGGCTCTGGGCATACTCATACACGAGCTGCTCAATGGCGCGTAAGTCTGCAGTAGAAAATCAAATCTTTAACTTCTACTAAAGTTTACTTTTTAACCTCACAGACCACCCTTCACCGCTCCCGATCCCATGCAGACTTATAACCTGATCCTAAGAGGCATCGACATGATCACATTTCCCAAACACATTTCCCGCTGGGCTGTGCACCTGATTAAGCGTCTCTGCCGGGATGTGCCCTCCGAACGTTTGGGCTATCAAACTGGAGGCATACAGGATATCAAAAAGCACAAGTGAGTGGATATAGTAAGGACAGTGTGAGAAACTAGTTGAGCTACAAATTTGTTGTTCTTTCCAGATGGTTTCTCGGCTTCGACTGGGATGGCTTGTCCAGTCAGCTGCTGATACCGCCCTTTGTGCGACCTATTGCTCATCCCACGGACGTGCGTTACTTTGATCGGTTTCCCTGTGATCCCAGTGAGCCACCGGATGAGCTTTCTGGCTGGGATGTCGACTTTTAGCCTTATATTTTCTAAGTCTATACCCTGTACAGACTAAACCCAAGACCAAGTAGCAGATGAAATCGCAATTCATTTTAGACAAATGTCTTTCCGCTTAGAAAGGTGAGCTGCATGCCCGCCACTCTCTGTAGAAGGGAATTTAGAAGCTACTGTGCTGCGTCGTTGGGTACAGGTACAGGGTATTTCGTGGTCGGACGCGTTCGACCAGAGTACTCATGTTTTTGTTTGTTAAACTAGTTTACTTGAGTTTTGAACTTATTTTCAACAACTAGCTATAAAACACTTAAGACATATTCAAAGGGGCCGCAATGTACCATATGTATGGGTGTCGTTGAAAGAGTTCATGTCTGCCAGCTGCTGTTGCATTATGGTGCAACGCAGCATTAGCGGAACGTAGATTTTCTCACAGTTAGCAGTTGGTTCGGCGACCAACTTCAGATAATTTGGGGTTTGCTGAATGAACTCAGTGTAGCTGAGTTGCGGCTGCCTGCCACGGCGTGTTTTGCATCTGACGCAATTGCAATCGACCTCGCGGTACTCATAGAAGGCATAGCGGGCCCGATAGGCGGCACCTATGAGGCACGGATCCGCCGGTGCTTCATGCCTATAGACGCACCCATTGAAGACGTCGGCTACAATTTGCAGTATGGTGGCATTGTTAGAGCATTCGCCTGTGACAATAATTTTGGTATTGGGCGTTACGCGGAATCCGGCATTGTTGATAATGGCAACATGATGCATCAACTGACCCTCGATGACGGCCCGGGCCTCATAGCGCGGCTCATCGAATTTCTTTAGTCCGTGCAATGCATCTACTGTTTGTTCTGTGATGTTGTCATTCCATCGCAGCGAGCCTTTGGCTTTGGGTATGTATTCCATTTCATCAAAATGTACGGCGATGTTGCCATCGTTACCTTTGGGCGTGTTAATCAACATTTGATTAAAGAGTTTCCAGTCGTCGTTGGCCACTTCCCGGCAGATTCGCTCTCGCACTAAGCCCCCGTTGGAAAAATGGTAGCAAGTCATGTAGGCGTTCGGCACGGTTGGATGACACATGGTTTGTCCCTCTTTTGAGGCAGCGCCGTCATTTACTGGCAGTATGATCATGTCGTGTTTGGAGAGTGATAAAATAAGAAAATTTGGCTCCTTAATGCTGGCCAATAAGCTGGAATTACTGTTGGTGGCAGCAACTATCATGCAGTCTGGCTTAAATTTCCAGCGCATCACATGACAATTGCTAATGCGCCCCTGCAGTCGATTCGTGGCAATCGGTTGCATTAGACGTGATTCTAAATGTGGTGCACAGGCGTCCAGGCACAGCTCAGACCACTTCTTGTCATTTATGCCCATTAGATTCATTAGCGAGCCGTCAGAGTGGTCAATGGATGCAATGTTGCCAATCAGCAGCGATGCCAAAAAGCTGCTTATTAGCGAAATGCGTACTGTTTCATTATATTGGCAGGGATAGGTCTCATAGACCTTACGTATCTCAGGACCAGTCATGCAAACAAATGCGCGAGATCCAGTGACTTTTTTCATTTCTATTGAGCTACCAATTCCATGTTCCATCTCTTTACAGTGCTTGTCACTAGATTTAGTCAGACAATAAAACGTGGGCACTGTGAAACACTTTTCCGTCAACTGTTCGTGTAGGTTCGCAAAAGCTGAAAGGCCACAGAGCGCACGAAAGCCGCTCTCGGACCAATATATGGCGCCATGATGATGCGTCGCACCACCAATGGCTGCAACCCTATACAAATCAGCGCCCTGTGATACTAGGCAATTGAACAAAATGTTCAATGCCTTTATATACATCACGGGATTCACCTCAAAGTGACCAGGTTCCGTGCCCGGGGTGACACCATTTTCGGTGTGGTATTCGGGCAGATCAACATCATAGCGCACCGTCACAGTGTTCTCTACCTCAAACTTGGTGTTCAGTATCACTGCCTCCAATTTCTCAATGCTCAAGTGGATGCCCATGTATGTATTGCCACTGTAGTCTGGTGGATGTCTGTGACACATTGCAGCTAGAACACAGATACATATAAACCAAAAACAAGTTTAGCTGAAAATTTTTATATACTCTGAATACTTTTGACAAACTACAAAATCAATCTAGAGCAAACATAGATAGAGCCTAGGAACTTGACGTTAGCTTTATTATTATATTATAATAAACGAAATATGTTTATTATAACAAATTTTAAAGCCGGATTGTCCATTCGCTATGGGAGTATTATAAAGCTGTGATTCCAATAAATCTATGGACTGCTGATATCGAAAAATCTAGATCGAAAAACAGTTCACTTCATGAATGGTTTTAAGAACAAGTTTATTATTTTTGATAGGTATTTATGGGCATATGTTTTATATAATAAAATCCAAGCACTTTTTCAAGTATATGCCACAATTGAATATAATCGGTATATCGATAACTCTACACCTAAGTATTATTGCTCAAGGCAGCTCAGTTTAAGCTGTTTGTGATCGACGCTGTTCGGTTATCTTGAACTGTAGCAACACCACCAAATAGGTGGCCATGAAGGAGATGTTCGTGGTGATCAATTCGCGGTTGATGTTCGCATAGCCATCGAGATTCATGATGGGCGGGTTCTTATTGATAGCGACGAGCAGCATGTCCACCTCCTTCTGTGTGGCAGTGTCCACGGCTGTTAGATTAATGTTGAGCAATTTGGTCTGAAATTCCATGCCCACTTTGTGCGAGGCATAGTGCGCCTCGTTGCAGATGATGTACAGCAGGCACATGCAGTAAAAGACGATGACGAAGAGACCCACCTCCTTGTATGTGGCGCCATGATCGATAATCTCGCTAATGCTGCCATAAGTGGCAATGATGCTGGTAAAGAAGATTACCAGACAGTACATGCCATACATGTTCGAGTAGGCGCGTCCCAGCTGCTGCATCATGTGGCTCAGATCCACCCAGAGATGGCGATACTCTGTCAGCTTCTGGGCAGGCTTCTCGCCCTTTATTGTGGCCTGCAGCGCATCCGACAGGGCGTGACTGGCCGTGCCAAAGGCATTGCAATTGATGTACCACAGGCTGCAGAAACAGTTCAGCATCGCTATGATCGGATAATAGGCAAAGGTATACCATAATCGAAAGTCCGGCTGCAGGAAATACTGCGACAGGTTTATGGCGATGCTGAGCAGCCAGGAGAAGACGCACAGTGCATAGGTCAGCGGATACAGGTTCGGGAATACGATTGGCGAGCCAGTGGTCTTGAAGAACTTATACTGATAGTTCGTCCACATGTTCTTGAAGATGGCCACCTGGTGTCCATGGCGCCAGCTAGCGACGGGCAGCAGAAAGTTCGTGAAGAGCAGACTGATAAAGATGACATTGTAGATGGCCTCGTCGAAGCGTTTGTCCGGGCTGGTTATGAACTTTTTGACCCGCTCTCGCAGCACCAGCACCACTACTGTCGTCTGGCAGCTGTAGATGAAAACGGCCCACATTACCTGCTTGGATCGCCACGAGTATCCAGTTCGAGGCATATTTCTGACAGGCGGATTACGATGTATGGGCATTACGCCCATGATCTGGAACAGAACTAGCAAGCTTTTGGTCGTCTTGTAGAATGAATCGTGTTTGTCCAGCTCGAGCGGGTCGTCCACGGTATCTGGCTTGCGTACGTAAACATCGTCGATGGCATTGCCGCCTGCCAGCATCTTGAGCTTCTCCCGATAGCGCAGCTCGTCCTCCAGAAATTGACGCTGATTGGGATTCAGCATGGGTGCCACTTTGCCTTGTGGCGTTAAGCCGCGACTAACCGCCCAGAAGGACATGATGTGGACAATAGCTTGGAGCCAACACCGATACCACAATCCTTGCCAGCCTTTTATATGGCTCGCTTCTGCTGTTGACTTTTGATTGAAAAGCAAACAAAAGTGCGAATGCCGCCTACGGGGCGTACCGCTATTTGTTTGCTGTCCATTAAATATAGCCCGGAATATCGTCTATATATATATATATAAATACATATATATTTATATACCATATATGGCCGTCGGGCCGTGTTTGTTGTGGTCATTTGGTGTAGCCTTGCCATGCACTGCCCCGTCACGGTTTTGCTGACAAAGGGCTGAACGGGTAGCCCCAATCGGGGGCGGGGCATGGCGTGAATAATGCTACGCCCCTGCGTCCCTGTGTCTATGTGACTGTATGTGCATGTGTGCGTTTGTGTGTGTGTGTTTTGGGCCAGGGCAGAAGGCATATAGAATGCGCTTAATTTGCCGGAAATGAAAGTTTAACGATGTGTAAATGCTTACGAATGCCCGATAGAGGCTCGCACTAATGACCAATAAAAATGTGGCACCGCTGACCCAATGAATGTAGTTTCGCCTTTTGTCCTTCTGTGCCTGGGTGTGTGTGTGTGCCCGACTTTTGATCCACTTCTGCCTGAGTTAGTCAAGGCCAAAGTCAATTTTCACGCACTCGAGGCTCGCTCAAGATTAGAGTCAAAATCTATTGAACAGCAGCTGGCAATGAGTCCAGACGCTGCCTGTCTATGGCAGCTGTTGGGCAAGGTACACACACAGGCAGCATACACACAATCAGCACACACTCGAAATTGTGTTTAAAATAGACTTTGCTCAAGTCCAAACACTTCAAAGGCAGCATTTAATTTTCTTAGGCACTCGGCCAACTGTTGCCTACTTCTCTGATTTTCTACGTCTTTGGAGAGTGTATTATAAAAATGTCATACGAAATGTAACGCACTAAAAAAATAGTAAAACTAATAAGTGATGTCAATGATGCATTGCTTGCAACTTTGATAAATGTAAAATTATTTTATTGTTTTTTATCAAATAGCTGCAAAAGCTTCAATTTTTTACTGGCACAATAGGTATTTTTTCGATTAACATTTATTTAGCATTATTATCAATAGCTGAACATCAAGATAGCGTCCCTATAACTTTCTTTTCATATTGCTGTATTTTTTTTACTTTTGCTATTTTCATACTACAAAAGTAGCTTAACTATTAAATATTAAATTAAAGAATTGATGCCCAATATTGTTAAAAATATTTTAATTTTAAGTTTAAATCACCTTCAACTTCATCTACATGCAACATGCTTATAACTATATTTAAGCAATATCTATGCCAGCTATATCTTTGGAATATGTTAAGCAGAATTAGCCAAATTTTTTGTCTATGTCAAGGATTAATATATTAGAGAATTATGTTATACCTATATGAAGTTAATTTAGTAAATATTTTCTTTTAATTTTTCTTTTATCTACTCAATTATTCTTAATCGAAACAGTGTATCTTTCGCTTCGTCATTCTCAACTGAAATTTCTTGCTCTCAGTGTCCCTCGCTTCGTGTTTGCATTGCATCTCTAAATTTTCGTTTGCTTCTTCAGGCTGCTGCTTCATATCGTTGTTGTTTTTGTTGTCGACTGTGCTATTTTCATTGCAATAGTTTGGCAAACTCTGCTTTCGTTTTAATGCGAAAACTTTGAAAACTAACGACGAGCAGCACCAAATAAATAAAGTGTTTAGCTTGTTTTTTATAGCCGGATGTACAGGATAAACATTTTGTGTGACATAATTGCAGCCAAGTTGGCCGGAAGATGTGCACAAATTTAAAAAGCACCCTAAAAACACTTGAAGGAACTTGCTAGCTAATGCATAGCCAAGTTGAATGCAGCGCACGTTGGGCATGAGGCATACTTCAGACAGCTCAGCTAGTTTAAGCTGGAAAATACGTTTTTACTTTTTATTTTAATTTTTATTTTAAGCCAATAAATAGCAGTTATTCAGCTTGCATTCCATTTAGGTAAATTTATTATGAGACACAATTTCATCGACTTAAGCCGTGTCACGCGCACAGCTCTAGGCACCGGGTCCTGCCAGCAGTGTGTCTGTGTGGACTTACCGCTGCATCTGTCTTTGTGTTGAGCCATCCCATCTTCATCTTCCTGCTGTTGCCTTGAGTTAGTTGCAGCTCAAGGTCTTCTCGTTGGCTCGTGTACGTGCCACATTCGTTGTCTGCCTGCCACATGAACGACACACAGTCACATCGAGCAGCTGTCATGGCCGCCAGCTGTCAACTGGAGCTGATCATCGCGTTGTGCAGCGAACAAATTACATTTCGATTTCCGTTTTCCTTTCTGCCTTGCAGTCCTTTTTCTCCTGAGCCCACAAACACACACAGACACACACATACACGTACACACGCATGCAATTGCCCTTTTCCTTGCCCACCTAGAAGTGCATTATGCAACTGTCTCTGCCGCAATCGCTTGGAATCCGCCCTACAGCAAAACTTTTATTAATATATTATGTATAAGGTGCGCGTGGGATTTAAGATTAGCTTTTGCTATTGAACACAGCCCTTGCTATGAATCATAGCCTAATACAATTATAACAATGAAACACAATTGCTTAGAATTATTCATAAAGGCTAACAGTACAATAAAGTTTAAAGCTTAGGGCATATTTCAGTTAAATAGAGATATCACTTTCATTTAAAAATATCATTGCGGTAACTGGCACTAGCTTTAAAATGTGTTCAAGCATCTGAAGGCTATGGACTGAATTCCCGCAGGCAACATTTATCTAGGGACTGTTTTGGGCAGCCAAAGGTCAATTGGCCAGCTAAGAAAATAAAAATGAAAATAAAAGTTGATGAGAAAAGCTGTAAATTGTTTTTGAAATGAAAATAATTCAATTTGCTTTTAATTTAATGGATTTTCACTTGCCATTCCTTTAGATCAAGTTGAATAAACACATTGATGTTTCCCTATCTTTTGTGCTCACATTTGGAATTTAAATAATAAAGTTGTAATTGCATTTCTTTACGGTTCACTTAATTCTGCATTTAAATAGTTATTCAGAAGGTAAAATCAGTTTTTTCTTTTACTGTTTTTGGCTGTCACCCACAAGCGAATTTTTTCTCTACGCATGTCAATAATGAAGAGAAATATATTTTTATATAATTAAACTTTATTTTATATATATTTTTTTTCGCTGTCAAAACTGGCACAAAAAGTGGCTTTAAAAGTCAGCTTGATCTATATTTAAAGCCCAGCGCAAATATTGAGCTATGTGATTTTGCAACTGTCACGAAATGTAATCGTCGTCAAGTTTTGTGCACAATTCGCAACTAGTTGCTCGGCTGTGATTATTGTTGGTCATTTATCTGCCATTTAGGCAAACAAACCAAACCAAACTTGAATACAAATTCAAATTTAATCATTTTATTGAAGAGTATTATAAGTGTTAGTGTTGTTGTTGTCATCATTGATTCCAGTCATGTGGCTTTTGGTTGTGGCCAATTACAAAACTGTCGTAGGTTGGAGCCAGGCGCAAGCTCAACCGGATGCACTTTATATGCTGCCAATGTAAAATATAAATTATAATTTAATTTTGTTGGGCCATTTAATTTGCAGCACAACCACACACACACACATACACAGACACGCACACATAGATAGTAGAGCACTCTAGTTGCCATATATAACATGCAAAAGCATAATGCAATTAAATATTAATCATACGCACTGTGAGTTACAGCAATAGAGGCCGAGGGCCAGCATATTGGCTAACTGCCTAGTAGCTTCAATTGGTGTATCGACAAATTAGCAAATTGCACATACATCAATTGACTAATTAGTGTTAAAAGCAAGAGCTTCTCCCTCTGTGTGTGTGCGTGTGTGTAATACAAAACATACGCTCCAAGACCGGAAATAACAGAATTTACTAGCATATTCGAATATACGGATGGCATTGGCATGGCCTGGCGAGCCGGTGCCAGAATATACCAAACTAATTTCCTTATTTGACAAATGCGGGTCATGCCGCCCATACGGGCGTCCCAGTTCGAACAGATGCTCTGCCGATTTCATTCCAAATGGAAGTGAAAATTTAATTTGCACTTCGCATTTGCAGCGCTTTAATGAGAGCCGCACAATTGCAATTAAAATGGTGAAACCAAATCGCTTTTAATTTGTATACCCTTCGCCAGTGGGGGTCACACTATAACTGGGTCACGAATTTAGAATGTAGAATGTAAAACGCATTACGCTTGACTCTTACATAAGCTTTAAAGCATAATTATTTCCAGCTGCGACAACTGTCTGAGTTCGTTTCCTTTTCAGTGTGGGTGAAGGGGTAGGTCTATATGAGTGAATTCAGTTTGCACAGAAGTAAAATCTGGCCTAGATGACTGATGTAGCTGCAGTATGAACTAATCCTTTGTCTATGACTACTATAACTAAAGCTTATTATCTTTTTATATAAAGAGCATATTTCTCTATTAACTGACTATTTCTTATAGCTGTTATGGATGGCTGTCTTCAAAACGAAGAGCTTATCATATAAAGATAATATTTTCTGTAATTTAATGTAGTATACTTTAATAATATGCTGAATATTTTTGTTTTAATAATAAAATATAAATATATATTTAAATATAGATAAACAGCTTAATCCTTTTGGAACTAAAATTAGAATTATTTATTATTCATATGACAAATTTGTTTTTGACATAGTTTTTCAAGGGATTAATATTTATGCACGTATATTAATGACACCTATACTAAAACATATTTATATATATAATTAAAAATTTTATTATTTACCCACAAATGAAAACTATTTGAATGCCTTCCATGTGGTGCGCAGGTTGAACTCGGTATGCTTGAGCTTGTTTGAGCTGTTTTAATATTTTAAATGAAAAATATATAACTAGATATCTATTATGAATATATTTGATCCAAATGAATTTTGAAGTTAATTTTTTTTTGTTATTTTTAAACGTGTTTATTTGCTTACTAAAAACTATTTTTTCCATTTTTTCTGACCCATTTTTATCAAGGTCCGTCACTTTATTCCGCTACATATAATTATCCACATCATTATTGTTATTGCAACATAATTATATAAAAACTGCTAAAAATCTAGCCTCTTAAATATTATTCAGATTTATGCACTTCTCGACATTTTTTTTATTGTTTTCAAAACAGATGTTTCCTAAGACTTGCTTATTGTTATTGTTGCTAGAGTATTAAATTTTTCGCAGATAATTTTGCTACTTTCTCGCTTTGTTTTATTCCCTTTGCCATTTTACGTTTTTACTATTTGGCCTGCAATAATCCACGCTCCAATGCGCTTATGCGCTCATTCGGCCAACACATAATAATTTTCGCCTCGGCTTAGCCGCTGCCAGCCGCTTGGCAACGATCTTCAAATTTAATTAAAAAACGCTTTGCATATTTTCCCATTGATTTTCATTTTCATTTTTATTTTTATTTTCATTTTTCACTGCTGCTGTGCGTCCTACAATGCGCTTTCTGTTGATATTCGTTACGTTCCGCGACGGGTAAGCAGCTCGATTCGCATAGAGCTAGATGAGATGAGGCTGCTGGGTAGATGGCAATTATTTTCTTGGCGGCTTTTGTTGTGCCTCAATTGGCATTTGAATCGGCTCGCATTGATAAGTGAGAAACGTCCCTGACGACTGTCATTTACCATTGGTTACCATCTTTCCGTTTATTGACTCTGTGCAATTTCCTTCAGCTGCCAGCGATCCCAGCCTCCAGCCAGTTGCCTTGCTGTATGGCTGGCTGTTTTTTATAATTCGAAGGATATATACAAGTGGTAGTGCATCAATTAGTAAAGCAAACTCAGCCCAGTCAGTTGGCAAAGATAAAACGCAAACATTTTATTAGTTAGCTGCTTGCCATACCTATTCCATATAGCTTCTATTACTCCTGCTGGTGGTGCTGCTCTTGCAGCTGTTACTGTTGCTCTTGCATTTTCCATTTCAAGAGTCGGGCTTTAGTTTTTTATCTCTGGCCAAACAGTTGGCGTCGCATTGGGCGCACAAAAGACATAAATGAAGTGTCGCCATTGTCCTGGCTGCCGTTTCTACGGCTGCAGCCGGCTGCCATGCAAATGCGAGCTGCATTAAAAGATTTTTCGGGCATAAATGCGCCAGGCAGTGTTGCCAGCTCTCGCCCAGGCTAAAAGAAATATTCAAGCTTTTTGTGGCTAAAGAACCCTGAACAATGGCACGAAACGGCTTAAAGTACGTTGTTCGAGATAACGCTAATGTGGTTTAAGGCTAATGCTTTTCCTTCTCAAAAGCTTAGGCAATGCGAATTTTGTTTAAATCATCTGTTATCGATATCTTTCTAAAAGCATCTATAAAAAAAACTCGTTGTATACACAGCTATCATTATTTAATTTACTAAAATTAATATATTCTGTAAGAACTTATTATAATATATTTGCGATAATTTTTTGATAATTTAATTTAACTTTTTTTGTAATTAAATAAAGCATAAAAGTAATTATTATTGGTAAATATTAATATCATTCTTAAAATATAATTTAGTTTAGATAAACATATCGATAGTTCTCTAACATAATATATATATTTTGCCAATCATCGCTTGCAGCTTCTCTTCATGAATATACATATTTCGTCTCGAGTTATTCAATAGAATTCTCTTGCTTGCCAGGCTAGCCAGAAAACTGTCGTTGTTGACAACCCTAATGGAACAGGCCCCAACCCCCCATAAGCCGTAAAGAGCCCTGCTTTTGCATTTGCATTGCCATTGCTATCTTTATCTTTATTTTTAGTATCATGCTTTTATTGACTTGGCGCATTTAACTTTTAATTTCGCAAGGATGTTCATAAAAAGGCGAAAAAGGTGACACACAACCGAATCCTTAAGAATTGGTCTGGGGTGTAAATGGAGCTAGGTAGCAGTCGGGCGCATTGGATTGCTGCACAAAACTTTCGCTGTTGAAAGTTGAAACAACCTGAAGCGCTTTAAGCGCCTTTGCATTTGCTGGCTTGTAACACCTTTTTAACCTCGTTTCGTTGGCGTGAAATCATTTTTAAGAACGAAACGACGCTGTTTTAGATATATACATAGATATACATAAATATATATATATACATATATTTATATATATATGTTATATTCCCCAGCCATAGAATGTAGTGCCTTGTAAATATATCGTGGCTGGTGTGAGCTCTTTTTTTATAAATTCTTTTTTTTGGGAGGAGGTTAGTGTACAGGGGCTTAGCTTTTGTCAGCCAACGTGGCGTATACTTAATGGCAGCTGCCTGCATTCACTCCTGTCAGCATAATGGGCACAACAAGCCGAGCAGCGTGCAATATTTATGATTATTATACCCTGTACTCATAAAATTGGCCCAAAATGGCATAGCATAAGGTTGGTTGAGTAAGTGTTCCAGCTTAAAGTAGTTATGCGAAAAACTATGAGTTATTTTCTATACTTATTTGTTTGGTTAAAAATGCCTCGTTGAACAATACGAGTTATTAGTCATAAATTCTTTATTGATTAAAGGAATATGAAATACAAAACCCAAGGAGTCCGGTAATAAGTTAATAAATATATATTCACATAAAAGTCTAACTTCTGCACAGAAGTAAGCGTATAGGGCATCTGCTAGTCACGCTCGTTCACTCACCATTGTTATGATTATTTTGTTGAAAAAAGTGTAAAAAATAAAAACAAAATCTCAACTGCTTCGATCGCAAGCGCTGCATTTCACTTGACAGTTATTTGACGTTGTTTTTTGCTGAAGCTTCTTTTATTGCAGTTGTTGTTATTGTTTTCGCTGTTGTTGTTGTCGCTGGCAGGATGTGCTGCTAAGGCCAAACTATGCGGCAGCCGTTTCAATGTGAAATGCTTGCCAGTTTTTTTATTTCCAATTTGTGGAGCTTGCGAAGCACTGCAACTGCTAAAGATGAGCAGCAGCAGCAGTAGCTGTAGCAGCAGCAGCAGCAGCAAACTATGTGTGAGCAGTTTGCTGCATCCTGCTTCCTGCATTCTGGCCCGTGCCATGTTCCTGTTCGAGATGGCCAACTAATTCGTATACTATATACTGGGTAATATGATTTTACTGCCACTTGCCACACACACACTTACATGCACCCCTGCACCCTTTTACTTTGCTTTAACAGATTACTTTTGCTGCTTTAGTATTTTCTGTTGGGGCAGCTTTCATGTTTCCAAAGCGCGAATTTAGCCGGCACAAACGACACACACGACCCTATGCACATGTGTAAAAGTATGTGTGTGTGTGTGCGTGGCGCTGCTTTATGTATGTTCCACTAACCAATTTGCGCTTTGCGCTCGACGTGATTTACAATTCCCCAGCGAGCTGTTGCCTCGCTCGCCGAACCGGCTTAATAGCCACAGTCAAGCCAGCAGCTGGAGTAACTGAAGCAAAGGCTATGTAGAGAAAGTAAAACGCAGCTTGAAGTTGTCTTGCAGCGCATGCAAATCAATTGAACATTTGGCTGACTGTGCTTTGCCCATGGGCGTAGACAGGCACTTAGCCAACAAGGGGGTTAGCAAGAAGTCAGTTTATGAATTGCTTAACAGCAGATATGGGTCCTGGGGATATGGGCCTGCCGCTGAGATAACATTACATTCATTTACTTGCCTAAGAGTACTGTTGTGACTGGATTTATTTATTTATATATATATTTTTTTGTAATGGGAAACTATCGATAAGCATGATTATGCGATAGCGATAATATCGCTTATATAGACTTACTTACAATTTATCAAATATCCATCAAATCCTCTACTTAGCAATGTTGTATGTATTATCATAGTAGTCAACTATCGATAACCATGAGTTATCGACAACCTGCACTGTCAGTTAACACACTTAGGCAATTTGCAATCTCTTCAATTCATATACTTTATACATTTTGCAGTTCAGCTTCATTATAAACCTATTGTTAATAATTTCTGACAATGTCATCGATACTATCGATAATATATCAATGTTGTGTTTCTACGCCGCTGCCTTTTCCTGTCAACGCTCAGTCCAGTGTGCCACTTCCGCTTCTGGGCAACCGCTGACTATGATGAGGAATACTTTGTGTATGGCATTGGCTGCATTTCATGTGCAATCGCATTCGTCTTTGGCCCGCTGCGCTGCCGCTGTCCTCCGTGTCCTCGTTCTGTTGTAGCCATTTGAGACTGCAACTTAACTCAACAGCTGCCCGTTTGTCACAAATTTAGTGGAAGATGCAAGCTGCAGCTGCTGATGCGTAGCCAGCTCCTGCCGCTGCTGTTGCTGTTTCAAATGGCGTGCAGTTTGTAAAACACGAGCGGGAGATGGGGCTGGCAGAGCGACACTCACTTACAGCAGCATCCATCTGTTTGTGTGCGGGGCAGCTGCGTTAAAGGAGTGGGTTTTGGGATTTGCGCTCGAGTGGCTTAACATAAAGAAGCTGCCACAACAAGTGTTGCATACTTTGCGGCACACAGACTCGAATAGCAATTGCAGCAATTGCGAATCTGCTTTAGTGCATTTCGTGTGACAGCTGTCGTGACACGATTAAGCACTAGACTCATATTAAACGAGTTGACTGCGTTTTCGCATATATGATGTCGCGATGCTTATGATACAAACATAATTAGGAAAATTAACTTAATTTAATATTTAAGGAGAAGGGAAGAGGTACAGATATGCTGTTCCGAGGAAGGAAGGAGATAGAGATGGGAGAGGAGAGATATAGATCGCGGGTGGCTGAGACGGAGAGTCGAAATATAGTGAGCAATATTTTGAGAGTGTGAGAAATAGAGGGAGAGAGAGAGAGAGATGAGACGAGTATAAACGAGACGAGATATAGAGGGCGAAACTGAGAGAGAATGAGACAGTAAGAGATAGAGAAAGCGAGAGTTAAAGAAAAATAATAAGAACATACAAAGAGCGCAGAGAAAACAGAGAGCGAGCGAAAGGGAGAAACAGTCAGAGAGAGGGAGACAGGCAGATACAAAGAGAAATATATTTATAGAAGGAGATTCAAAGAGAGAACCAAACATATAGAGATAGAGACAAAGACATAGACGAGAATTGAGAGAGAAATAGATAACCAAATATATATATATATATATAGAAGTGGATAGCAGCATAGTGAGTGAGAGACAGAGAGAGAGAGCGAGACATAGAGAAAGAGAAAGAGAAAAAAAGAAAAATATGAAGCTAGTCAAAAACAGAAATGGTCGAATCATAGCGAAAAGTACAAAGAGTGAGAGTGAGAGTGAGAATGTCATAGCTAGAGCTGCCACCTCACGTGCCCATCTCTAAATGCACGCCCACGGTACGCAGCAGGAGAGGCAGAGAAATTTCGCATAATTAAAGGCTTTAGCAGATCCAGTGCGAAGACTGAAGCATTTGTCATAGGCGCACTTCAGGCACTGAGCTGCCTTTTGTGTATAACAAATTGACAGGCTTTGAACTCTTGCAGTGCACACATCATAAATCATCTTTGGTCCAGAAGAGCAGAGCTTGCAAGTTTGGTAAATGCCTAATTATCGCTTGAGGACTGACCGAATATGACGCGAAGGCAAAGAACTAATCAGCACTGGGTCGATTGGGTTTGGGTCCTGGCGCTTATAGACCAACTCCCCAACTCGCCCGGCTGGGACCAGCCATGGAGAAATATGAAGCGAAGAAAAATGTGCTCGAAGCGGCAATGGGATTATCTCATGTCCTTGATAAAAGTTGCGTCAATTTTGGCTGTGGGTAGGCAATGGTTGGGGCGTTTCTGATGCTGAGTTCATCTTCTCGTCTCGCTGGCTCAATTATTTTTTCCTTATTTATTTTTTGGACTGATTTGTGTGTTTGTCTGTGTTTTGCGGCAATTGGCATAAAAGCTGCCTTGACGAAAATCTGTTTAAAGCTGGACCAAAAAATGAGAGTAAACAAAACAAAAAAAAAAATGGAAGAGAAGAAAAGCGAAAAAAGTGAAATATGTAACGCGCCAGTCAAAATTTGATTTTAATTGAATTTCTCATTTTCGAGCGAGGCCAGCGAGGAGCTCTGATGTGCTGCGGCAAATTCAATTTGTGTCTAAATGAGCTAAATACGATTAAATTTTGCAGGCAGACAGTCGCAGCCGGCAAGCAAGAGGATGTGCCTATTATAGTCGGGTAAGGGCGAGCAGCTCACAACATGTCAACTAACAGACAATAAGGACTTAGGTTCCTTGTGAACACACATAAGTGTGCGAGTGTGTGTGTGTGTGTATGTAACATATGCCGGGCCTTAGGGTGGTGCTGCCCCACCCAGATTGTCTTGAATCAATAGTAGCCGCAATTTCAGTTGATTGTCCGAGCATTTAAGCGGCCAACAAATGAGATGAAATACCCAGATCACAAGAGCAGAAAAAACAAAAGCCAGCGTCCCTCCACGGCACAGACCCAATAACTGATGATGATTTGCATGCAGCATGAACACTGGGAAATGAGAAATGACCGGACAAACTTTGCGAGAGGAGACAACAAGTTGTATGTCTTGAACTTTTTTGGCCATTTCCAAGGGCTAAGACAAAGAGCAGAGCTAAGACTTGAAGCCGCCTGAGGCTTGCGGGCGGCAAAGCAGCCACAGCTGCGGTCAGAGAGCCAAAGAGTTAATAAAAACTTGTCGTGGCGTCACTCGAGCTGTGTGGCGCATACTCTGTGGACGTTGCAAGTGCGGGTATTTAAAGTTGAACGAAAAATTTTTTGTAATGAGCGGCAGAAGATTGAAGATAAAAACATAATTCCTTAGGCCTCCTTCTTGGTGTTTCTGACTGTCTTTACTACATATAATGTATGTTGTCTCCTGCCTGCTTTACCTTGCCGATATCTAATTTATTAGGCCCATGTCTAACATTTAGATAAATTTATTTATATGGTATCTGTGGGTCAAGCAGCTTCACTTAAATCTTGCAAACTTTTTTTATGTGCCGCTTGAGCCACTGCAGCGTCAGCATTTCAATTGCTTCAGCTGTTGTCGAACGCCCCGCCCATTTGGCAGGGCCGACTTAAAGGGCGCCGATGGGCGTATGCATTGTGGCAGGGGGGTGTGGTCGTTGGCACGCGACGCTTTTTATCTTGCGGCATTCGCTTGTGTTTTATTTGCATACAATTTGCCCGTTTATGGCCGCCAAGTGCTGCGCTGGATGTTTGCTTTTGGATGCTGTATGTAAGCACACACACTCACACACGCACGCATACATCTCTATGTTCGTGTATTTATATATACTATATTTGTTATTTGTATTTATTGATTTCCAAGTGAAAACATTATTGAGGTCGGCAAATTGCCGAATGTGGCCGAATGTGGATGTTTGGTTGGAAAATGTACATTGCGTACATACGCAATGGAAATTACGTGTTGTCGACATAACAAAAGGACTTCATTATTATTGGCTGCAGTGTGCGTGTGCGTGTGCGTGTGCGAGTGTGTGTGAGTGTGATACGCTGATAGGATGCCAGCCTATGACCTGGCAAGCTGATTAAATTGAATTTCATATGCAAAAGGTGAAACTCAATCAAGAAAACATAAAGGCACGGCACCTGCATATGTTCAATGCTGCCCTTACACTGTACTTGTATTAGTAGCCAGGGCTACGGGCTTACCTATGCATGTGAGTATCGCTGTGTGTGTGGCTGCCGTTTTAACTGCCCGGATTAAGCAAAGCCCATGTTCAGCTTTGCGGCTTTGTGTGTTACAATACAGATACATGTCTCCTCCTCCCTTCCCCCTTTTCGCATCCGTTACTCAGCCTTTCCTTCCGGCTGTGCAACCTTTGAGGTTGAAATTAATAGCAAAATGTAAATTAAAAGACCTTCAGCCGAAAGGTATTGTGAGTCGCACAAGCGCCGTCTGCCTTGCACTGAACTTTCAAATATGCCCACAGACAGACATGCAATCAACTTTTGGCTATGAAACTTGTTTGATTTATAGATAATTTTGAGATGATTTTAAATCACATTTTACCAGAGTGAAAAAGGATCTGAAAATATTGAACACGTCGGCGCGTTTATACTCTTGAAGCTGTGTAGCTTCAATAATAATGTAAGTTTGATATTTATAATTGGGGAGTATTGTGCTCTCATTGAAATTTCATGTCAAGCAAATCAATGTTGTTTCACTCGTTGCGCAATTAAATTTTATAAGCTTCCTTCAGGCAGAAATTCATAATGCATTAGTCCTCTTATCAGTGTTGTCTTTGGTGTGAGCATACGATTTCGCTTAGCCAAATCAGAATAGTTTAAACTTTATGACGGACATAAAAGTTAAGCTGAAGTAGATATTCCAAAACAGACTTTACTCGACGGAGGTCATCAAATTTTAAATAAAAAAATAAACAAATTATAAACTCTCTTCAAGTTTAACTAACTCAACATATTTCATTATAAACCTAAATAGAAACTCTCGTTACATGTCATATAACAAAAGTGACATACCTTCTGAAGCGTAATATATAAATATGTATGAAATATTGTTTTGACATGCAACTAAATTATTTATTTTATAGCCATAACTTTGCTGACAGCATCAACTTACTGTTAGAGGATTTGCTGCTGAAACAGAATGAAATTAAAGTAATACGATTTTGGCACATGTAAACGAAATTATTTTTGAAAATTGTATTGAAAATAACAAAAGACGAGGTCAATCGTAGTTAGAAGTAGAATTGCATTTCCATTTAGATAACTTGCTGTGTGTCTCATAATACGAAATTGCTGCTGTGGCCCAAGCAATTTGTTTGAAATTTGTTGATTCTAATTAGAATCAAAGTTTCTATTGTCGCCAACCACATCGATCGACTCTGCTACCATATTAATTATTTTGCGCAAATGTTATTCTATTTTTTTATACAAAGCTTCATAAAAGCCTGTAATTGGGCTTAAATTGTAATGACTTTTAATAGCTGTGGTCTCGGCACGCTTTTTTTAAAAAATGATTAGAAGTGGTTTGGAGAGTTGGTTTTATGTACATAATGCACATAGGTGATAATTTCATTTGCGCAGCTGCTCAAATAATATCTAAACATGAGCATCGCACACACACACCCACACACCCATAACGACCCGCACACTCATATCGAGCTAATAAAATTTTAATGAAATTACGAGCTTTCTCCTGGCATGTCTCCAGCTCCGTTTCCAGCTTTAGCTGCAGCTACCCAAGTGCCCCCCCTTCAACTGGCTACGCTCCAAAACGACCTTCGACCCTTCATAATAATCACGGCAAGCGCGCCGCTGCCAAAAAACCAGAAGGAACATTTTATGTTGCCTACGTGGCACAGAACCAACTAACAGCAGCATTAAAGGAGCTATTAGCTCCAGGTCTTTGTGTCCTTGTCATTGGTCGCTTCATAGCCCATTCACGCGCTAACCGACGATACGCGCATATATTTCGAGCTGCGTGTGAGCGGTGTGTGGTGTGCTGCTTGTGCGTGTGCATTAATGTTGCATTGCCTCATTTTCATCATTTTAAATTTTGCGCATCGCTTAATTAGAGGTGAACTTTGTAGTGCGGGCTCGTTGATTAGGGAGCGGCTGGGGGAGGGGGCTGCACTGTTGCGCTGTGCAGAGTTTGCAGTTGAAGTGACTTCATGTCGCATGATTGCCAAAAGCAACGCCACATAAGTTTTGATTAAAAGTTGAGTTTGGCTGCCAGATTACGCATACGCCGCGTATGCCAGCCAAAAGTTTTGCGCCAGCAGCACACGCAGCTGCTTCTAATTAAAAGACGTTGGCATATCCTGTAAAATGGATTAAAGGGGGCTTTTTAACATGGCTGATTGATGTGTGTCGATGATTGTTCGATGTGTTAAAGCTGACTATCCATCTCTCTTTCTATATACAGCTTTGTTCATTAAAATAGTAGTGCAAGTGAGCACTACATTTTGAACAACAAAATATGTGACAAACACAATATCTTGAAAACAATTTGCAAATGAGCTTTAGAGTTATTGCAGGGCAACTAATAGCGCTCACTGCGCTGTTGCTGTTTCTACTCATTATGGTAGTTGGCAAGACAAAAGATGCTTTTGGCTGTTGCAATTACGTATTTCTACTACCTACTCATTGTTGTTGCTGTTTCATGTTTGTTGTTGGCGTCAATGAAAATATTTTATCAAGTCATCGCGGCAAAACTGCAGGCGACTTGCTGCAGGTTACGCATACGCCGCGTCTGCCATGCCGCGTCTGCTTCCATGAGAGCGTATAGCTGTGTATGTGTGCCAATGTCAAGTGTTGTTGGCATAGAGGTTACTCGAGTTACCTAAAAGTTAAATGAACCAAAACTTTTACACTGCGTTTGACACACCTACCCAACCAGCTTTTCACCTGTCTGTCTCTATCTGTCTATCTGTGTGGATGTCCTTGCGTCTGTGTCGGGGCGTCAGCTTCGCCACTAATTAAAATTTCAGCGCCTGCAAATTAATGATGTTGCTGCCGGCCAATGCAAATTGATTGATCGTACTTTAATACCGTCCCGCTATTCAAGCTGTGTGCAAATTTATGCCAGCTTAGCCGGCAGGTAGTAGTTTAGTGGGCGTGCCACCGACCATGGGCAATGTCCAGACTGTACAATGACATTTCCAGAGCATAGAAACGGCCAAACATTGTTGCGGCAAAGCGGGGCGGGCTGGACATCTAATGACCGCACGGCTCGTTTGCTTCATTTGCAGTGCAATGGATGCACAACCGCAAATCAAATACAGGCAAATGGCCTGGCGGTTGTAGGAGGGAAATGTCAGCTGTCAGCTAGGTAAGAAAATTGACCGAATTGCTTGAACTCTGTTAGCTGCTTGTTCGCTCTGGCTAAAATGTGACGCGTCTAGCTCCTCGCTCCGCAGCAATTGTCTGCACCGATTGCGGCTGTCTTCGTTGGTCCAAAATTGTTGCCTTCCATTGGAAGCATTTTGCGCAGCTTTGCAAACATCGATTAACGAGTTCTGCAGCAATAAATGTGCATGACTGGTAGATACCCTGTAGAATAAATATTTCTATTGCTGGAGACTCGCTTTCCAAATCAGATACATGATAGAATGCGCCATAAAAATGAAGTTAAAGGAAAGTATTGTCTGAAGACTTCGATCTAAAATGCATTTCTTAGCTCGCAGATGCTAACAAAAATACCCGCTGTACTTCAATTATTTCCAGTTGGTGCAATAAAAATGCATTGCCATCAATTGCAAATGCAGCTGGCAATCAACACTAGCGAACAGACGCATCCGCCCAAGGATGCATAAGGACATGCACACAAATGCATATGTAGACATAGACGTGTTGCAGTGTTGCTGCTCTGGCTGCCTGGCTGCCTGGCTGCGTGCCGTATATCCTTGTGCATATCCTTTCATCCTTGCGTTTGCAGTTTTGTGTTATTTTGTGGTTCATTTATATTTTTGAAGCACAAAATCAACGCACGATGTCGCAACTTTGCATTCAGTTTACACATAGTCAATAAACTCAGACGCTGGCACGTACATGCGAGCTGCTCTGACTGTATGCCATACGCCTCCCCATCTATAGCTGCGCTCTTTTGCCCGGTTTACCCGACAGCTTGTGGCAGCTTGTCGAAATTAATCATTTGGGCTGGCAGGCCGCAATGTTGCCAGCGTCGTTGTTTTTTTGTGCCATACCCTGTAGCTGTCGGAGAGTAAAGGGTATAATGGGACGACCATAGCCTTAGCTAGTTGTACGCCTAAGCTGTGCTATAATTAAGACTAACATTATATTGACTAACTGCTCAACTTTAGTTGAGTGATTTTTAGAGGGTATTCCATAGGTAAGTTTGCTTCCATTGCCTTTTCGGCGCTTTGGCAATCAGTTCTTAGCGACTCGCGGCAACTTTCTCTTTCACATCTCTCATCTGTCGTTGTCACTGTCTCTACTTCCGTTTCCGCTGCTAGTTGTTGGCTTTAGCTCAGGACTTGGTTCTTTTTCTGCAGTATGTCAACAGCATTATGTTATATACGTTGGTATCCGCTCTCAGCATATACTCATATGTGTCACAGCCGCTTCATGTCTCGCTTCGTGTGCGTGTGTGTATATTGCACGGCTGGTATTCCATTCGTGTAATTTCCCATGGTATTTTTACGCATCTGAACATTTGAGTGCATCTGTTCGCGCTCAACCCCCTCTCCAAACACACACACATACGATTTCCTAACCCCAGCCCTATTCCCAGGCTGTCTCCTTCAGTTGCCGCGACAATTTGCGACTCGCTCAACTCCTTTTCATTCGCCTGCTGGCTATGAAATCAACAACTTGTCTCTTTCGTCTCTCTGGTGTCCCCTTTTTCTACCCATCTGCAGCGCTCATCTTAAATGTAATAACCTGTAAAGATGCGTGTACACCAGCTCTTCAAATCTCCCACGCACATATGCTGATTGTTTCAGTGTGCATTACTCAACAGTGTTGCGGCAGCAAGAGGAAAGCTAACTTGTTGAGGAAATAAAAGAAAAATCGCTCAAATTCTAGCTGAAGTACAGCACATTGAAAATGTATCTAGTTTATATATTATATTAAAATTTGATGTAGAATAAACGTCAAATGTTTACCCACACGGCTTGAAATTGGAATTATATTTTATAATTATATATTAGCTGCTAAGATATATATTATGCATCGACTTTACATATCGATAATTTGCTATCGATCAATGCAAGCCTCACTGAACTCCTTCTAACATTGTTAACTTATAAAAGTTAAAAAAAAATACAGCAACATTTTCATGCTCTTTTTATACTTTTGCCCAGATTTGGCTATAAAAAAAGGCGAATTGGCAATACGGTTTATGAGCAGCATTTGCATAAGATGGTTATGTCAGTCGACTTTGTGACAGCAATCGCTGTGGCATTCACTGTCTCAATCGCAGCCAGCGTCTTCGGCTGTCCCACTTAAAATGTCAATCATGGATTCAGTCGCACAGAAATCCGTTTTCCGCTTGTCATTTGTGATTGGATTCAACGGCGGCGGTGTCTACATGCGCCGGCAGCGTGGAGTTCAGTTTGAAATCGCTTAACGCTTGTTGTCTAATAACCAATTAGAACACCTTTTGCAACAGATTTCATTCGGTAATCTTGAACACGCTTTCAAGACACCTCCGGCCGCGCTTGCCTCCCCCAATTAAAAGTGCGAATTGTGAACGTGTGTTGAAAATTGTTGAAGCGCAAAATGCGCTGAATGTTTTTACGCCTGATTAGGCCCAGAACTTGGGCCGGGTGGATTTTTAAGCAGAGTTGGCATTTAGTCGAGAAATATCCAAAACCAAATATATGAGCAGATACACACATATATATGTATGAACATATATATCTATGTACATGCACCCATTATAAATTTTGTCATTTGTCGCAGCAGCCACAAATGAAAAGTCGATGGCAAACTTTTTAGCAACATTTTCTCATTTTCCAAAATATTTTCTGCCCATTTGTCGACGTCTACAGTTTGTTTTTTTCTGTTACATTTTTTGTGTGTTGTTGCTGCTTCTTCTGGCTGAACTCTCTTCTTCTTTTGAATTACTGGCAATGCAATGGCAGGCAAATTTATTGGCAAATTGGGAGCACAGTGCTTTTTCCTTCGATGCTCCACTCAGTGGGTGGCCCGAAACCAAAAGGCAAAGCGAAATTGTTGCTCCTCAAGCAGTAGAACTAATGTGCATGTGTGTGTGTGTGTGTGCATGGGGATGTGTGTGAAAAGCACTTGAGTGTATTTTTTACAGCTTCTCATGCTCTTGCTGTAGCTAAGTATTTTAAGTTTGTTACAAAGCGTGTAACACTATTGACTTTTTGTGTCTAAGTTCATATATTAACTCTGATCAGAAAGGTGTTTAAGGATTTGGGGTAGTCACAGCAGCTGCTGCAGGACGTGATAGGTGACACTTTTTATATCCATGAAATAAATAAGTATAATGCTCATAAATACATTAACCTAAAATGTATAAATAAATAATAATTTACTATATAATAATGTAGATTATTATAGATATATATCTTAAGAAGCAGTACAAATAATAATTTATATATAAATAAATATATTGCAGCAGTCCTCACAGTTCTCTGCTCTCAGATCTCTAACAAGTTGACAAGATCATAATACTATCTGGTGTAGAGTATTTTCCCATTCCACAACTCGTACATTTCGCATTTTTTTGCATGTTGTTTATGTTTTTTTTATTGATTGAAAATAACTTAGTGCCGCTTTATGTGTGTTTCGCTTGTGTTGTGTGCTGGGCATGCGATGGGAGCACGATATAAACTCGACCAGTTTATGCCAAAGGTATGTAAATAAAGTGAAGATACGGCGTGCCACGCCGTCTTTTACTGAAGAAACCTGGGGGAGCTGTAACTGAAACTGCCAACTGGGAGCCGCCATCTGCCCCTGGGCATTGTATGCAGCTTTAATTTATTGAGCGTCTTTCAATAATCCTCAGAGTAATGCGATCGAAATAAAATAAGCCACTAGAGAGACCATAAGTAAGTGTTACTGATTGCCAGGATGAGGAGTAGATCCTGGGCAAATGGTCACCGAGCAGTTCCTAATTAAGTGCGTCGAGCTTGTCCACTTTACATTAATATGCCGCATTTGGAGGTCGCTCCTGCAGTGGACCCATTCAACGAGTAACAATTGTGCTTGTTGACCCTTCGTCTGAAGGGAGGGCGGTGCCAAGTGTAGCGGGGCGTGTCTACCTCATTTGTCACTAGGTCGTTTATAAGGCGACATTTTTATTCATTTGTATTTTTCGGAGGGGGGAGGGCTTGCTCTCTGCATAACTGGACCATATTAATTAGCTTGATTAAAATGAATATTTGCGCAACTTTTTGTCGCTGTCGCCAGCTGTGGTAAAAGGGAAATGCCGCACACAAACACAAACACACACACACACACATATATACACAATAAATAAACACTTCTTGGCTATTGTTCGCAATGTGACAGGCGCTGGCCCAAGGTACTTCATGCTCCATGTACCAATGTTCTGTAATAAACCAAATGTAAGACTTCCCAAACTGCTGAATTTTATTGATGCGGCACACGCGACGTATGCGCAATATGCGGCATAGGAAAACAGCCGGTAAGCGGGTGGGGATGGATGTGGTGGGTGTTCGGGAAGGCGCGCCTGGCTGCGACGTGTCAGCCAGATAAATCTTCATGCCAGTTTCCCAAGCCAAAGCGAGCGAAATGGTGCCATGAAAAATGTCGGGAGCATTCATTCGGGTTGGCTGCGGATGCTGCCGTCAACGCCATCGTCGCCTCCAGAGCCTCCAACCTCGTTGGCCTTCCCATTGCCAGTTGTCGCTGTTTATTTGGACGATTTCGTTTCATGTGCTCTCTTCTTCTTGTTTTTGTTGCTTTCTTTGGTTTTTACGAGCATAAAGATAAATTCACACGATCCGGCCGCGGGAGTTCAAGCTCGACAGCAGGTCGGCCAGGTCAGCACTGCTTCATGCCGTTGGCCTCTACACCGCCATGGTATTTCGTTGATGCGATTTTATTTATTTATTTATAGTAACAAATTGCAATGTCAACTTAATCACCGAACTCTATTAGTTTTCGCTCTTTGTTTCTACTGCTGCAGGCGGGACAATCGCGGCGACAGTGCTGGTAAATGTGCTTTAATTCCTCTGGCACTGATTCTGTTAATGACAACCAGCGGGACTTTAGCTATTTTCCCGCTGCGAATTCGCTTTGTTGAATTAACAATGTTTAAGTTGGGTTTATTGGATTGGAAAGCTAACGGTAAGCAGAAAGTAGAAACAGGTAATACAAAGAACTCTATCTATATATATTTCTATCTATATCTATATCTGTATCTACATCTGTATCTACATCTATATCTATATCTATATCTATATCTATATCTATATCTATATCTATATCTATATCTATATCTATATCTATATCTATATCTATATCTATATCTATATCTATATCTATATCTATATCTCTATCAATATCTATATCTATATCTATATCTATATCTATATCTATATCTATATCTATATCTATATCTATATCTATATCTATATCTATATCTATATCTATATCTATATCTATATCTATATCTATATCTATGTCTGTCAAATTATTTTAGAGTCTTTTAGAGCTGTCATCATTATAGCCTTTTTCCGTCAAATAGTTTTTTTAGCCCCGTCAGCTCTGTTTGGCCTCTAGCTTTGTGCCTAGTGTCTGCTGTTGGATACCAACGCTAGGGTTGGCAGACTTATTTTTCGGCTTTATAGAAAGTCATTTCTCTTTGTTTTCCGTGGCGGGTGGCTGGCTGCTGGCTACAGGCTGCCTTTCTCTATTAGACTACTCACCCGCTTAGCACCACCCAATAAAACAAGTTAATTAATTAATCATTATTTTTTCGGCAGGGCTGTTCTGCTTTTTGTTTATTGACTTTATGCCGCATATCATCGATAGTGGGTGTGTGTGTGTGTGTTAGGTGAAAGGGGAATTTGGGAAAGTTCGGGTTCAAGGATTACAATGCTAAAACTTAGTCACTTATGCTAGGTCCTTTGAGCTGGCTACCAAGTACAACTACCAACTACAGCTACGGCTACAACAGATTTTCATTTATCAATTTCATTATTTATTTATTTTTTTGGCGAGATGTGTCCCATTTTGCTTAAAATTGGGCTCGAATCTCGTTTGCTAATTAATCATCGATTGTTTTTGGACTAAGCCTAAATATTATAGTATTGCTCATGGGATACGGTAGATGGGCACAACCACCACGTCGACGAAAACTTTGTGGCGTATTTTTGTTAGTTTTTCTTTGGCACTAGGAAAACATCTAAATTAGAGAGCAGCTTGAACCAAAACGGAACGGAATGGAAAGTGGAAATGGAAATGGATATGGAATTGGAGTTGCCTTACGATTTGTGCAACTAATGCAGCAAAGTCCTCTACTTAGCCTATGAAGAGCAAAAATTCTAGAATGAGCTTAGGTCGAATCACATTATGGGTTTGAGGAAGAGCACAGTAGTAGGAGGTGGAGGGGGTGGGGTGGGAAGAAATTGTGGAACTCGTGACTAGCTACTTGAGGAAGGATTACGCGTATCGTAACTTATCCTAATGCGTTTGATTGCTTTAAGCCGATGATTGGTCAGTTGTACACGCGCGCGTTACCCTGGCTGATGGAGGACGGGTGGGCGGGCGCGTGTTGAAAATAATTGCTTGGTGTTCACATCTAATTGACAAGGATTGGGCGGAAAATGTTGGGTGGGCGTCACTGTATCGGTGTGTGTGTGTGTGTGTCTCTGTTTGAGTGTGTTTATGTTTCGAACTTACAATATTAATCAAGACCATTTGCTGTTGCCAACGGTGGCGTAGGTTGTGCGTCCTCTTGGGAGTCCAGCGAGAGCCGCGACTTGGCCGCCGTCTCCATGGATTTCCAGGTGCCCCCACTTGTCGCGTGTTGCAGCGATATGCGTGGTATAGACTTGCAGCTGCCGGCCAAGGTAGATGCTTCCGAGCCGACTCGATCCTCGGACTCGGCCAGAGCGCTCAGGCTGCAAGTGGGCGGCAGGATGCGATGTGGAAAACGCGGCGAGCCACGTACTCGTTCCCTCAAACTGGGCGCAGTTGGCTGTATTAGCGATGGGCGTCGACTGTTGGGCAGCTGAAAGTTTACCTTGGTCTCGGGCAGTTTGACGTACTTGCCACCAACAGCGACACTGGACTCCGGCTGCAGATCGAAACTTTCGCCGCAAATAGTCGGAATGGGCAAGAAATTGGGATCTTTGGTCAAATGGTCGAGATGTGTGCCGCTCTTGGTCAGTGAGCCCCGATGAATGGGCTTCAACGTCAGATGTGTGCCATGGTTGCCGCTCTCCACAGCCAAGCTGGTGCCCTCAACGCCCAAGGGATTCGCATTGCTATAGATGGCATTGCAGGACGCGGTCTGCGAGGAAGGTATTAGCCGTGTGAAGAGACCCATATGCGATTTGAAAGCCGCCTTGAGACCCTTCTGATCCGCCAGGCTAGCTGTGGAGCCCTTGTTGCTGCTCGTAGTGCGCGAGAAGATGCCGCGCAAACGATTGATGAGCCCCGTCTTGGCCTCGGTGGCCTGCTGATGGGCTAGACGTAGATTAATCAGATCCTGAGCCGGCAGACAGGCCTCCTCCAACTGCGGCTGCGAGGCAAAGGTCACCGAACGTCGCATCGGTATCTGCATGTACTCCGCCGAGGGCCAGCTGGCGCGTGGTATAACTGGTGGCAAAACGGAGAGCAGCAGATTCGGCAGGATCCCTGAGATGCTGGGCGTGCGAGATTTGCTATTTGTTGAGGCTATCGGCGCTGGCTGAGAGATGTTGCTCGTTACAGTTAGCTCTGGCTTGAGATGCCCATGCCCGGCCAGCAGCGAGGTGGACGAGGAGGTGGTAGTCGAGCCGGTGCCCAGGCCAGACTCCAGCATGCGTTCCAGCTTGCGTATTTCTGCATCGAGCGCTTGAATCTCCTTCTTGTAGACGCGATTCTGGACCTCCACGCGATATTGTAGTTCCCGTCGATCGTCGACAACAAAGCGACGCGTATTGCACTCCATCTTGAGACCCATGCTGTGTATCACCGGATCAATAATATCGTCTGCCAAAGAGAACGTTAGACAAGAGTCACTTAGGCGACTGTCGAGTCGCGCACTTACTGCGTGCCCAAATGTCGTGCAGCTTGGGTATGAAGAGCAGACAGAGCGTGGCTGTTGTCGAGGTTAGGATTAGGGCCGTTATGGTGATAAAGGCGAGCGTAACGCGTTCCGAAATCAAATTGGCCAGAACCACAACAATGGCGCTGGTAATGACAACACTATAGACCGAGACGCCAATGTACTGGGAGTCGTTCAAGGCGGCAATCTTCACGTGGCGCGTCTCCCAGGCCATGTAAACGCCCACTACCAAGAGCAGGCCCTTGTACGCATAGAGCACTCCCAGCCAAGTTTGGGTGTGCTGCGAACGACAAACCTCGACCTAGCGTGGGTATCAAAACACAAAAAAAAAGAAACAGAACGAAAAGGGAGTCGGATTAGCTGGACATAGATGTAGGAGTCAATTTACAAAGCCTGCGCTTGTCAATAGACACCAAAGTGCGAACAAGGTGAAGGTGAAGGCGTAGCAGCTCAACCCACCTGCGGCTGGTAGACAACGCTTCGATCAATGGCGCTGATTTCAAGTGTCAAATTATGCAAATGCCTTTCCATGGGGTCGGCAACGACCCACAGCGTGACGAGCAGGGCATCGACAAGCAACAGGCCGCACACGAGTAGTATTAGCTGAATGTCCTGCAGCATTTTGTCCTTGAATACGCTGCCGGTGCGTGTGAAGATGCGGTGCACCCGATATGTTTTCGCAAACATTGAGCCAAATGCCAATGAGAAGCCAGCCGAGAGCAGATACACGCGTGCCTAGAGTGTGGGGGAAGAGGATAAGCATATAGAGGTATGAGCTGTTGGTCTCATGTTGTGCGTGTGTGTGTGTGTGTATGGGGGTTTGTGTTGCTAAACAAGTCATCAATGGGCAACGTAACAAGTTGAAACAACAACATCAACAGGAGGACTCTAAGGAGGCATTCTCAAATTTATGCAAAATAAAGAATATCACAAAAGTTGTGAATTTGCGTGTCCATGTCCGTGGCATGTGTTTGTTGCTGTTGTTAGCTTGTGCCCCTGCCCCACCGTCTTCATGCTGCCCCTGCTGCCCATACCCGTGGCATTACATGCGCCAACAAACAGCAACAGAGCGAAACAACATGCCCAACATACACTGTGAATTTCCCTCGAGTCGCATTTTTGGCGGTAGGCTGTCGCAAAAAAAAAACACAATGCGGAAAAGTATCAAAAAAAAAAAGAAAAAAAAACCAGGCGATGACAAGCGCATCAAATTGGACTTTCTGTTCGTGGGAGAGCCGCTCGTCTAGCTCCAAGTACGTCCCGCTGAAGATTTATTATGTTTGGCTAAAAGATTTGCCTTTAAAATTGCAGCTATTTATGGCGCACATACTTTCTGCAATCTGACAATCCAACAATCCCTCAACTCAACAACTTTCATAAAGAAAACAAACAAATTCGCCAGGGACAACATTTTTGGGCTAAGAAATACCCTATTAAAGACTGCTGAGCATCGCATGAATACATAATAACTTTGTGTGCCAGGCCGACGTGTTTGTATAGCTCTACTTGTTCCACATCGGATCTGAACACTGGAGCAATTTACGTTCCTCACTCATTCATAGTTAAGCAGCTTCGACTTTGGAGCCGGTGAAGCTCGTTGACTTGAGCAACTCAGTTGGCCTGAACGAGCTCCGAGGAAAGTTAGTCTTAAGAGACAGACTTTACCTGCTCAGAATTTTGGCTTGTTTTGCACTGCAGCTCAATATTGATAAGAGAGCTTTCATACAGCTTCGCAGAGTCTTCGACTTTGGAACTTCACCATGGCCATATGTCATCTAAAATAACTTTTGTAGTTCTTATTTGATTTTGAGTCAGCCTTGTCTGTCTGTTATACCCACATTTGTAAGTCAGTTTTAATGGACTGCTGCGCGCATAACAAACACATGAGAACGACGCGAAAGTTGAGCGCTGAAACTGAAAGTCATATTTGATGAGGCGAAACCCGTTGCCAACTCCCACATGGAGGCCGTGTTGGCGTATTGCTTGCATAACCGAAACTCAAACAAAGGCTCGCGGGCTGAAGACACTCGAGTACTCACCGTGCAAACCGTGGCAAAGGAGTCGGCCGCCGAGGGCAGTGTCGAGTGGTCGAGGCCCAACAGAATGACGGTGGCATAAACGAAAATGCAACCCACAGCGGTAATGTTGCTCAGCTTCGGGCTGGAAAGTTTAATTGCTCTGCGCAGAAGAGATGTCAAGTGAAAAGTGCAGAGTAAGCAACCAGCTGAAGCAGAAGACAGAAGAATTGCGTTTGCTACTCACTTGAGCTTGCGAAAGTGCAGATTGAAGGCGAGGAACGCAATGGCCAGCGCAATGCCCACGCTCGACAGTGTGGCGATGGTGTAAAAGGCCAGCGGTGCAATGGTGGCGACGCGCATCTTGAATACTCTCTTCGCAATTGGCACTTGTCCGCTGTGCCACTTGACCGGACGACAGCGCGGACAACGAAAGTCCAGGGCATCCGTGGCCGGGTAGTAGAGTGCTATCGGTTCGAGTAGGCCACGCTGTATCTGATAGAAGGCCGTGGTGCCAACGCGATCTGGTCCACTAAAGGAGACCGGACCCTGTGAACAATTTGTGAGTGTTTCGTTAGCCTAACTCTGGCCCGCCCGTCTCCTACTTACCGAAACACCTAGAAAGTGTAGCTTGCCTAGCTGCTGTAAGAACTCCCAGGCCATATCGCTGCGCGTGTAGTCGAAGCCGTCCAGCTTCGATTGGGCAGCATTCTGGCGCCAGTGCGTCTCGGCGGCGCGCAAGGCCAGTGCAATCGCCCACACAGCGTCGTAGGTTTGAGGGGCATAACGGGATATCGCATCCGGTAAGTGATGGCTGACAGTGCCACGCCTCTGGCGCGACCGCAAATCCGTTTGTGGTGCACGCTTGCGGCTGCGAGTGTTGCTACTGCTGCCCACGTCCGCTGCGTCCTGCTGATGGAATTGCTCGAACTGTTTGCGCAGCTGCGAGTTGAACATGTGATTGTTCTATGGAAATAAAAATTGCAGTGATTAAATAGACCGCTCATCGCCCAACCTACCCCCGCACCACCACCCTCATATCGTAATGTGATTGCCAGCTCATTATGCGCCGCCGATTTCATGGCCGGCACTAAAAGGATAATAAAAACATTTTTATCATGGCTCTGTGCCTGCGACTCCCAGCAATTCGTTGCCTCTACTCGGCTTCGAATCAAATGTAGCATTTCATTTGAGCTCTGGGAGTTGGGGAACTGGGCTAGAAACGAGCTTGCTTTGAATTGGGCTAGGCTAATGGCTTTTTTTGTTTTGGTTTACGGAAAGCTAGTTAGAAATAGTTGTTGAATTTAAGCAAACCTTAAACTGTGCTCATATCAAAGCTGATTTTTAATTATGTATTCCTTAGATATCAGGTTAGCTCCTGGGCCATTTCGTTTACTTACCAATCCGCTGTAGCTCACATTGTTGCCCACAATGCTGTTGTGTGTGGATACGACAATTAGGTTCTCGACAGCCAGCTGTAGCTCGTGCCGGGTGCAGGGTGTCTGCTGGTCGGTCCACCAGGGTGCGCCCATGCTCTCGTGCAGTATCCAGGCGTAGTCGGCGCCGAACATTCGCAGCCTGTAGGCCTCGCAGAGTATTTGTGGTGCCAGCTCCTGCGAGAAGCTGCCAATAATGATGCGTGTGTCCGTCTCCTTCGAGCAAACAACATATTTTTACCATTAATCACTTTGTTAAATTGCCGCCGACTTACCCTGAGGAGCAGCAGCTGCTCCTTGAAATCGGTCGCTGCAAATGTGATTGTCGCCGCACAGGATATGTTCGCCGCCTCCAGCTCGGTGACGAGATTATTGACCGCCAGCGAGTGCACCTCCTCGTTCTGTGAGAATGTTGTCACAGTGCCCCAGCCGAAGCGACGGATGAACGCAATCCGTGCCGGATTGTGCGACGAGTCCGGCGCTACGGTCCGATAGAAGTATGGAAATTCCCGCCTATCGCTCAGCGCTGGCGATGTTGAACCAAAGGAGACCTGTAATCAAGCGCCGTTAGCAGTCATGCGATTGTTACGTGCCACATGCCAGCTGCCCCACCCCGCCCCGACCGCCGACAAAGTTTTGTGCCACACGCGTGTGTGCGTACCGCAAAGTTTCAGCCCATTTAGTCGCCACACACGCATAAGCTGCGACTCAAGCTGCCACAACTGAACTTCAAAGGCCACGACTCGACATTTGCATGCAGCGCGCTTCTAAGTGAATTTATGTTGCGCCTCCGTCTACCTATTTATAGAGCTCTATCTAACATACAACCTTGTCTACGCATATCTTCTTTAAAAACACTGTCTTACAAAAATTAGTTATTGAATTGGAGTTTCACTTTGGTATACAAATTAAGAATGAGCCAATTTATATTGACTGATACTTGTTATCAGAATAGTAATAGAATTTACTGTTGACTGAGAGTATCTGAGTAATTTGGTAGCATTGTGCAAGGCACAGCGCAATGACAGTGGATGACCCTTGATGCGACTAGTTTGCATAGCAAGAAATATTAGCTGGACATGGGCTACATAGACTTGATTCTCAAGACTCTTTAGGCATATACAATTATATTTTATAAGCTTAAATGCTTTGTCTTTGTCAGTGAACATTATGCGCAGAATTTCCATTTTCAATGTGCTCGGCTTATATGATACGATGCTGCCTTTGGCTCAACTGGATTAGCAGTGCTGGCTTTACAAATATGCAAATAATTTCGTTGCTTTTCTTTTAGCTGTGAATTCTAGGAAAAATTTGTGCTGTCTAGTGTAATTTGTTGGAGGCTGTTTATTTGAGCGCTGAAATGTTTATTGGCTGCCTTTTGAGTTTAGCTCGTGGTATTTATGTTAATCGAGCGAGTTTCCTTTCGGCACGTGAGTTGATTAAATTTTTGAGTAATAGCCCAAGCATATTTGCATATTTTAATCAGCAGACCACCTTTGTAACGCCCACCCGGTTTTAAACTGATTGACTTGAACTTACCTGTACAATGTTCCAGTAGGGCACCACCTTGGCCAGGCTCTCGGTTACCTCCGAGCAGGCGGAGCCCAGCAGCATCATCATGCGTGTCGAGGGCTGTGTGTAGATGGCATGAAAGAAACGATCCACGCCCACGCCGGGATCACACTGCAGTTTGGAGTTGGAGAAGATGAAAAGGTGAGAGCAGCTCGAGACCGGGGCAAGGTGCTGGAGCAACAGCAGCAGGAGTCATAAAAAGGCGCGCGTCAGGATGGCGCAATAAACATTTTTAAAATGTCGACTTTTGACTTTTGATAGGAGATGCCGCCCCCCAGATATGAGGCGCTTTCAGCGGCTCCAAGGCTCGCTCGATGCGTCTCCAAGTGCCATCAAATCGCTGCCCCAACCATTTGACTCAACCAAGGCGCTTATCGCTGCCGCTGCTGCTGCTCGCAATAAAAAACATGTAAAAAATTTTGCATTCGAGTTGCGACTGACTGCGCAATACACTGTTCGATGAATTTAAATTTTGTAGGGCTAATGTGAATGAGAATTTTGAAGATTGACGATTCAGAAGATGCTTGCAAGTGTTCGTAAGCAAATGCTAATGCTCGATGAATGCATTGAACAAAGAGAGGCATTTGGAACCCCTAGTTCATAGTGGTGGAATAAATCAGGCTTATAGAAATATGTGTAAAAGGCAGCTGAAGCGTGGCGGATTTTGGCTTAGGGTAAATGTAAAATTATCTCATATGTAAGTTCACACAAGCCTATTCATTTATGTTAAAGTAGTAACATATTAGAAAGTGAATCTTAAGCTGTTATTCTAGGAACGTAAGGGCTAAAAGTCTTTGGGAAACGGCAGCTTAGAACATCATGGCTTTCGCTTAACTCAACTATAATTACTCTACATAGACTCTCCAACTGCCTTTGCCTAACTGTTGCCTTTGACTACTTATGACTTAGTTTCTTCAGCTTCAATTAGTAATCCAACCATGCCTAATCTATCCTCAACACTTGCTAAAACAGAGTATCAACCAAAAAGGAAGAAAACACAGTTGATGACAAATTTCTACTCAACCTCCTTCTACTCGCTGCTGCAGCGTTTGCAGATTTTTCTTATTAAGTTTTAATGCTGCACGCGCTACTAAATGAAATTTCAATTTCGTAATGGAAAAGGACCCGCCCACCTGCTACTGCGGAGGACTCACCTGCGTATCGTTGGTGACCAGCTCGAGCGTATAGCCCGGCAGCAGCTGTTTGCGGTTGATATGCTCCACGGCCATTGTGGCCGCGCCCAGCTCGCTAAGTCCGTCAGGGCGTGGGCCGCGCTTGGTGGACAGCTCGAAAAGTCCGAGGAGCACAATTTTGCCATGATTGCGCTGTATTTCCGCATGGGACATGCGACGTTCGCTCTCAAACACCTGGTTAACCTTCAAATAGCGCTGCTGCTGCCAGCTGCTCAGATTCGTGCCCATTCCCGCATTGGCCGTAATCGTTGGTAAATTACTCTGCGAATTGAGACGCTGTCGTCGCTTGACTTTCCGCCGTTTGCTCCGCCACTTGTCAGCGAGCGTGGGGGCATAGCTTTCAATGGCCACACCTGGCAGCGTTTCCAATGACTGCACCGACTGCACTGGCCGCACTGGCAGTGTGCGTAAGAGCTGCAGCTCTGCCGATGATTCCATGCCGGCGGCATCTCTGCTACAACCAGCCAGACCCAGCGCCAGCAGCATGGCCAGCATCAGAAGCCACTGGCTCGTTGGGCTACCGTGAATTATGCGCATCCCGTTTGGCAAAATGGCCATTGGCCCATTAATCAGCACAGCATTTGAATTCGCTATCTCGCACGGATGTACGTGGCAATAAACAATGCTTGTGCAGGCTCCTTTGATATATATATATATATATAAATGTATATGTAGATGTGCGTGTGTGTGTCCGTTTATCTATTGCTGCTTTATTCAACTGCCTGCTCTGGTGTTTTTGGCGTCAATTTTATCGCCTTTTTATTGGCCTCACTTTTGGTCTCGTTTCGTTCGCCTGGCCATTTGCCTGGCTCCCATTATCTGTTCTCGCACTGGGCACACACTGTAAAGCAAAATAGCTCATAAAAATATGCACTCATTTCATTGGCCACCTTCCTCTCTCTCACTCTCTCTCTCTGTCCACTTTTGTCACTCCACAAAATGGACCGACTTGCAAATGAACAAAACTGAGAAAAAAATACAAACGAAACAATAAACGCCAGCAGCCAATTGCCAGTTTGGGGCCAGTTGGCAGTTGAGAAAGGATTAAGTCTTCGATGAAATGAAAACAGCCGCTCACCACACACCACACACCAAACACAAACACACACACACACACACATAGATATAGCGGCTTACACACACACACACACGTGGCTATCAAGGCTATCTCGTCAAATGCTAAAGCCATAGACTTTTGTTGAGATTGTTACGTAGCCTTTGTTGCTGCTGCCATTTATGCCCTTATAAATGGGCACTTTAGCTTTGTCATGAGAGTTGTAGAGCATATAAAAATCATAATTTGATATTAAATTAGCAATATAGAAGATTGTGTAGTGCTGTATTGTCTGGCTAGACTTAAGTTCACTGTTTTCATTAAAGTTGGACGTCATTTGGATCAAATGATTCAAACTTGTTGCTATATATAATATGCGTATTTATATAGATTTATATAGAAATTCTCCTAAAAATATGAATATTTTTCTGTTCTATTTACAATCTAAGATGACAAGCCCCCTCATTAAGAGATTTATGTATTCTCTTTAAATTTAAAGTAGTCAGCTGCATTTGAAAATGAACGACTCTCTATAAATTTGATCGATATTTATCGAATCGAATGCTATCGACTTTTCAGAGGCACAATATATACTTTTTATCAGTTCACTTTTGAGATACACAATATTTACTATTATAAGCAGTAAATATTGTGTATCTGGAGTCAATAGCACATCCAGTTATTATTCGATAAATTATCTGAAAAAGTGTATGAAAAGTGAATAGCTCAGCTTACTCTTCCACTGCTGATCTAGAATGCATTTGATAGCTATTACATAGTCTTAACCTCAATGTACACTTCTTCTACACCTTTCCCAACGGCTGTTGAGTCTTTTAGTCCTGTGCATTTTCAACTATTTAACATTTGTTTTCCACACAAATGCATAGGCCATTCAGTGCAGACGTCTAGTGAGAGCTCAGCTCTTGCCGTGTGGCTTGCGGTGCGTCGGCCTTTGAGAGCTGCTTCCTTTGCTGCATGGCTGCCTGCTTGTAAGATTGCCAGGAATGCACAATGTTTGTGGCTTAGATCTCCATGGTAGCAGCAACAACCGAGCGTGTGTTGTATTGGCTCAATCCTTTAGCCCTCTGCTAAAATTTCTATTGTTGCATAGTTGCAAGTGCTGCAAAGCTAATTGAACTAAAAGTGATTTGTCTACAGTACAGTGAGCTCAGATTGCACATCATATACTTCGGCAGTTAAACAAAACTATAGCCAGCTATATGTCCTATAAACAATTCACCCAACCCAACCAAGGCAGACCCTCAACTTAAGATGATTTTCTGTTCAGAAAAGGTTAAACTAAAAAAAAAGAAATTGTTTTGTTCTCTTCTAAAATTTAAAAACTTTTTTTCAATTAAATTAAAACTAATTTGTTGTTATTCTTTTGTTGTTTTCTCGGACATTGCTCTAACGACATTTGAGGATTCTTTTGTCTTAACTGAATGGAAATTTTATCAGTCAAATTAATTTCGTATGACTTTTTAAGTATCTAATTAACAATTAAACTAAGTAAAGGGGTAAAAAAATTTAACTTAATTCTGTTTAAAATTAAGCACAGCTCAAATCTAGATGATTTCACAATTCCTTATCTGCTTCTAGCTGAGCTGACGCGATTTGTATGCCTTTTAATAAGGTAAAAGTTAGAAAAGGTTAGGATAGTCACCCTGTGTATTTTGTGTCTAAGAGGTCTTTAATTAAGGTTCTGGGCGGGTATTCACCTTTGTACATGGAGGGGTCGCTAAGAGGCCTTTGGTAAACCTTTCACTAGATTTGACTTCAGTAAGGTCACTGAAAGGCATTTACCCAAACTTTTTCCCAGCTTTGAACCCAGTTAGTTCACTAAGTGGCTTTTAGCTGAGCGCTCATCTACTACCGAAGGATTCAAACCCCAATTTTCCATTGTTCTCTTATTAAAGACTGCCCTCAATAGTTTCTAAAGATCTAATTGCGAAAATTCCATAAACTATTTTAACGGCAATTACTGTCTTTTGCAAGTGTATTTAATTTTCGACTATTAACATGGCTTTGTCTCAATTTTTTTGTCAGTTGCTGCTGGTGCCGTCGATGCTGGGCATTGCCAACTGGCAGTTGCCAGTTTGCCAGTTGGCCATTGCCATTATTTTTTATGCTAATGGCAAAACATTTTGCGCTTTCATTTGGAGGCTTTTGGGCTACTTTTGAGCATCACGCGCCACAGATTTCAGTGTATGCACGTATGCATAATTGTTTCGAGATTACTAAAGCACACACACACACACTCACACATACACACGCATACATTCCGGCACATACACACGCTCGTCCAACTCATCGTCGCCTTGCGTTGCGTTTCGTTTCGCTTAGGTTTTCGAGCAAAAGTGAAACGCGCACTTTTTGCCGTGTCCTTAAAATAACTTTTTGGCCCATTTTGTTTCTTGGCTTTTGTTTTCGTTGGTTTCGTTAGGTTCGCATTGCATGTTGGCGCCCAGCAAAGGGGACGGCAACGGGGGCGGCTTCGTTGAGAAGACTTTAATGCACAGGCAGTCGAACGGCGCTAAAGTTTTCGTAACTTGACATTTGCCCCACTGTGCCAGCCAGTCAACCACCTAGCCACCCGCCTGGTGGTGCATGTCAGCGGGCTACTTGTAGTTACATTTCATACATTTTACATTTTTATTTTATGCTTTCTGGTCTTTCTATTATTCTGCCATATTTCACAATTGTTTATGGCCATGCAAGCGTGTGAGTTAACCATACACACGCGCAACCACATGCTCACACACACACGTGCACCCGCACACCCCTCAGCCGCTGGCTGTTGTTGTTGTGCTTGACATAAATTATGCAAAATGCTGCCTGCATTTGTAATTGTGATTACATTTTTTTTAGCTTCACTGATGTGTGCGTGTCGCTTGTGCAGTTCGTTGGCATTTCTTGCAGGCAAAGCACGAAGGCAGCTGCTCGGGATTGAGCTGCCCAAGTGCATTCTTATGCACTTGAATCTGCTGAATAGTTGATGTGATTTGTTATGCACGTTTTTTTTGCCGTTGCTTATACTTGGCCAAACACATAGAGACACACAAAAGCACATCTATTATTTTAGCTAGGCCAATAGCAAAACACAAAAACCGGATTTACACAGGGATAACCACAAAATAAAATAATGCCACAAATAAACAGCAAATATAATATAGATAAATATAAATCTATATATATATTGTATATTAAATCAGATTCTTTTTGAGATTTTCAAGTGACCTCATGTCTCGTTGTGGCAGTTCTTTGGCATAATATTTAGTTTCAAGTACTTCTGCATACTTGAGCAGCAGAGAGAGCACAGAAAGATACGTTTCAACTTTTCTGCTGCTGGGACACTGCATTCAGTTCTTAAACTTTAAGTGAAAGCGTTTTGCTTACAAGCGATATAGAAGCATTTTAAAAATGGGTCTTCAAAATATGCTTTCAGCTTATAATCTTATTTGATCTTATCTGAAATGGGTTTTAAGCTTTATTGCATCATTGATATGTCAGAGATATCTACATTTAACACATAGACTACGACAAGGATTTCCTGACTGTTGTAGGTTGAGGCTTTTTTAAATGGTAGTCAAATTTTTAGTAGAAAAAAAGAGATTGAAATCCAAGGTTACAGAAGCACATTTGATTTATGAATATGATGGAATCCTGATAGATATGAGATTGAGAAGCTTAAATAAAGAAAGAATAGATGCATATTAGTAATTAGTTTTATACTCATTCACGAAGCGAAATGAGTATATTGCTATGTCCGTCTGCCCTGTTGACTGGAAATTAATGCCACCAGAAAAAATATTACTTAAGATGCTAGAGACTTAAAATTACGAATGTGAACTCGTGTAGACAACTACTCAGTTACTATGGACATCCTCTATTAATTCATTATAATTATATATATATATGTCTCTTGTCCCTTTGACAGAAATTTTATCTTGCAAAGATTAGGAGATATAGCTTAAAAATTTGACAGTTATGTTACTGCAGACTCCCTGTGGGGAATTGTTAAAAATTAATTAAATGTTTTTTTATAGTAAATAAATATTATGCAGTCGATGGCATCTAACGGCATCATTTTTATTATTTTTGTGATTTAAGTATTAATTGTTCCGCTCTGGCAGCTTTAAGCTGTATAAGTTCGGCATAATAAACAGAGTGTCTAAATTATATACATGCATACATTAATATATTTAAGAAACTCTTCTATCTAATGTCATTAATGTTATTTTTATGTTTAGCTAAAACTGTAAATGACCCCAGTCGCAAAGCTCACACTTAAGTATTCTAGACTGACCCAAAAACTATGCTACATAAATTGTTGCCGCATAGTTGCGAAGTGTATTGTGCGGCAAGATTAATGGGATGGTCGAAGCATATGTATGTGTGGAAAATATATAATATTGCAAATTGCCAAACGACATAGAAATAATTCCATATGGAATTGAAAGCGAAGCTATTAATAAATACGCTTTGATTTAAGCAAATTAAGATTTTGTTGCCTTAAAGAAAAATATTCATTTTATATCTGCTGGCAGCAGCTCCATATTGTGTGTGTAGAATTTGTTTTTCACTTTGAATAATTACAAAAAAAAAAAAAAAAATCAAAATGAAAATATTGATATTATTATTTGCCTACATTATTTGCTTTTCATTTACACTTGAGTTCAGACTTGAGTTGCTTATTAAAAATTTGATTTTTGAAGTATTTTAAAATTGATTTTATTTTGTTGCTTTGATTTTTAAATGCTGCACATTGAACGAATCTTAGATATAAATGTGTATTATTATTTTATTAATATTACTCATATTTTAAATAATTTGGCATTTTTTAGTTTTATTTTATATATTTTTATTAATTTTTCTGTTTCATTGTTGCGAGTTAAATTTTTTGAATCTATTTTTAATTTATTTAGTAAGTTTAATTTCTTCTAAATTATGTTATTCAACATTTTATCACTACTTTTAATTGATTTTCCTCAAAACAGTTATTTAAATACTTATTTATGACACTGGCACACAAAATATTACGTATACGCCACACGTACATTGCACATTTCTTTAATGAGAGCACTCACACAATTTTCTTACAATTATTATTAATTACTTAAGATTTAGTAATTGCTTTTGCGCGTAAGTTGTTTGTAGAAATTCTTTTTTTTGCTTCACGTTGGGGCGAGGGCAGGCGCCGGGTTAGAATCGGGAAGTGATGGACCCGGAGGATTGCTGTGCGCTGGATTCACGAGGCGAGGCGCACGCGATGAGCTCCAAACCGCAACTGTTGTCGGCGATTGAATGCGCGCCGCTTTTCTGATAAAACTCAAAACTGATTTCAAGTCGATTGAAGGATGCTGCTGGTTCAATGCAGCTGCTTTCAATTCAATCAGCTTTCAATGCTCTCGCAGCAGTGCGCACGCGTTGCAGAAATGGCGCCAAAATTCATTCATGAAAAGCAACAGCTTCCGCAGATGATGTGCGTGTGTGTGTGTGTTGCCGGGGCAGCAAGCAACAAGCTGCGCCTGGGAAATTTAAAAAACGTTGCGAACAAGTTTAACTTTAAATTATGCAAATTAATGCCCAACATGAAACTAAATAATTTGCAACTGTCTTAATGAAAAATTCATTTATTCTGCAAGCACGAGCGACAACGACAGCAGCAGCAGCATAGCACAGCACGACACCGGGAGATAGCCGACTAGCGGATAGGATAACGGTACAATAATACAAAAGCTGTCAGCATGTTGGGCCGCTCGCCTGTCAGGCTGTCGATGTGCAATGCATTTCTCAAGCCGAACGCAGGCTGCAATTGAAGCTGGCACAATTGGTCCACCTGACAGCCGGGACACTCTTAATTATAGCTGCATCTGATGTCGTCTCTGTATTTTAACATTTATTCAATATGCCAGGCGGCACAAAAGCCTTCCATGCAACAATTTTCCTCAAGCCTTTGCGTACGAAGGCTTTTGTATTTTGTATTTGATCAAATTATAGTTGGATGCAGTGCACGCCCTTCAGCCCAATATCAAACGAAATGAATGCATTTTTAAAATGAAAATAAAATAATTGATGCAGAGCAGTCTAATGAGTGCTATTCAACTACACTTATTCATGCAATTTCTGTATTGAATACCATTCATTTTCGTATTTCAAAGATTTTGCTTGGCTGCCGGCAAAAGTCGTCTGAAAATGGCACAGACTTTTGAGTAGTTGGAGAGAAATCGCTTCTATTGAACTTTTACTTATTGAATAATTGACATCAGTTAATTTATTTAATTAAAGCTGATGATATTTGTGCATTAGGTATGTACGAGAGAATATTCTGGGTTCTATTTAGTTTTAACTGTGTCTGAATATTTCTATTTTGTTTTGTTTTATGTTTTATCCATTTCTCGAAGCACTACAAAAATATATTTTTGTGATCTTATTCAGCTACACCTTCGATGCCCTCTGCATCCTGTCAAGTGTAGCGTAGCGTTTCACTTTCATACGCCTCTTCAGTTGTGGTAGCACGACAAAATCACAGGACGCCAAGTCTGGGGAATACATTGACTGCGGCATCATTAATATATTGTTTTTTTTTTTGCGAAAAATCACGCTCAAGCAACGAAGCGTGAACAGGGCAATAGGCACAAATCGAAGAGGCGCCAAAACACGTCTAAGCACAACGGATGTCAAAAATGAGGGACAGGAATATGTGTAGTCTCGATAGGTATAGAACAGCTGCTTTGTTGATAAAAAATGCCTTTTCAATATAAGACAATTATTTATAAGCTCCAACAGGTTTATGGACTCTCGAAAAAAAGTGGATTTAGTTAAGTCAACTTGCCTGCATATTTCTATCGCAAACATATTATAAATTTATCAAACTATATTTCCTCTAATCAATCGCATAAAAACACAAGTTCAATGAGCGTCAAACTCAGAAATCTCGACCCAGCTAACAGCTGGCTAGCTTATTGCATTTGCCTTTAGCTTTTCTTCAGACCAAGCAAAAAAATAATTTGATTTCTCATTTCTGAGCTTTCAATAGAAATGTTCTCAAAAAAAAAAGAAGAAGAAATAAAGGGAAAACTGTAATTAATATTTACGCCCGCCCCGAGTTGTGGCAGCCCCCATTCCTGTTGATTCAGCTGCAAATTGAGTTGTTTTTCTCAATGAGCTGCACTGAAGGCTGAGTCAACAGAGCAAACGGCAAACAGCAAACAACAAACTGCAATTTACACACACAATTTGCACCCAATGTCGGCAATCCATTTGCCATGCATTTAGCTACCCAACGACTGTCTCCCGCTCTCCGTTTCCTGCTCACTTGGTGTGAATGCTGCAAAACTTGTGGCAAGTGCAAAAATGGCGAGATAGTTGCGAGCATAAGGCAAGCCAAGAACTTGCGATTATCGTCACTTGACTTGAGTTTTAGCCCCGGACGAGAGAAATAACGTCCTCCCCAAGCCCCTTGGCCATGCCCACTGAATGCAAATTTAATGCAAGAGTGCAGCATCGCAGCATCTACAACTCGCTATGGGAATATATATAGCAGAGTTGGTATATATTCAGCTATATGCTGGGTCTATGCAGCTCAACAATGGGCGCGGAATTTGCGGCTTTTGTTTTACTTGTTTCCCAACTTGAGGCTCAAATAAAATGCAATTACACCACAAAACTCAATTTCAAGTGTCAAAAAGTTGCGCTGCACTTAAGAAGTTAACGTCTGCTTTCAGTCTCAGTCTCAGTCCAGACCAGCCAAGCCCATTTCCAAGCCTTTGTTTGGGCATTTCCATTTCGTTTGGCAAAATGCCTCGAGTGGGCAACAGCAGAAGAAGTGTCGAAACGGGGCCCCAAAATAAAGCGGATTACGTTTGGAAAATGCCCCAAATATTAACGTAAAGAGATGGCAATCCCCACAGAGAGCGAGAGGGACAGGTAGCCAGAAGGAGAAAGCGAGAGAGTTAGACATATGCCCTTGATAGGCCTAATGTGTGATATATATATAAGCCTTGTTTATATCATGTTGCCTTAGCTAAACTAATTTGCCAGACGGTTGAACCGTCTAACCACACACACACACCCATACACACACTCACACACGCACATACCCAAATACAGCTCATTTGCATTTGAAATGAAGCTGGCAACTTTTTATGGAGCCACTCGAAAATGTCTATCTTAAATTTTGAGCTGAGCCAAAGTCTTATAATTCTGTCATCGCGTTCGCCGCGCAGGTAAACAGCTAGAAATGCGAATTAAGTCGCGTGTTTGTCTAGCAATCGATCAGCCAAATTGAATTGCCATTGCCAGAGCTGTGCTCTGCTCTTATCTGCCAGCTTACACAATATTGCAAATCTCGTTTTGTTGAGTGAGACTTTTCTGAGAGTGCAGGATATACATTGAGTGTGTCTATACTCTGTAGTTGAGAAATCAAATTTGTTTGTTTTCATTGCATTTTACTAAATTTGTGTCAATATTTGTGGAATGTGTGAATTACCATCAATTGTTCAAGACCTTAAACTGTATGCTCTTTCTGAATATCATTATCAATATCAATTTCAGGCCTTGCCTGCTCATATATTTTACTAGATTTATTTCTGATCCATTTTCAACAGTAAATTTTTTATGTCGTGCAAGTTTGCTTTTAAAATCTATATTATTATATTTTATTTTAACTTGTATTTTATATTTTATTATAATTATATATTTATTATATTTTTATATTTTATTCTATTTATAATATATTTTTCATTTTGTTCTGAATTCCATTTGTATAATTTGTTTCTTACACATTTTATCCTATTTCTCCCTACTCAATTCCAATTTAAATTCCTTTTAAATGGTCTTTTGAGCTTGTTCTCTGATTAGTTAGCAATTCATCAAGCACTCGCTTAGCACGCTCTTCAAAGCGTATCAAGGCGTCGTTAGCTTGCACACAGAATTTGTGTTTTTTCACTTTCATTTGATTTGGTTTTGTTATGTTTTTTTTGGTGTGTGTTTTGTTTGCGGACACTTGGCAAATTGTCAGCTGGTAAATGGTAACTGGCAGCTGCTAACTTTGGACTTTGGCTACCGAATCAAAAAAAAAAAAACAAAACAAAAACAAAAACCAAAAGCAAAGCACAGAGACAGAGATAGATATACGAGCAATTTGCACGTTTTGCTTGTCGTCGCACCTGTCGTATGCGTAATTTAGTGCTGCATACTTTGCGGCGCTATTTTGCACTTTTGTGACTTGTTTAGCTACACTTACGCTCTGTGGGTGTGTGTGTGCTCTCTAACAGCGCAGCACTTAAAATTAGGAATTCAATTATCTCCAACACACACACAAAATGCGAGGAAAAGCAAACGATACGGAGCGAGAGAAGCAGGGAAGTGGCTAAAGTTGTTGCCATTTTGTACGCACTTTTCACACCTGTTCGTCTTTTCAAGGCCTGCATGGGCAGGTGTGTGAGAGCTGCGGCTGTGTTGCGCTCTTGTAGTTTCCCAGTCAGCGTCCACAACTTTATTGTCTGTCAGGCACTTTGCTGGGCCGCCAAAGTGTACCTCGGTTAGGAGCGGCAACAACAATGGCCCAACTCACTTTCAGTTTTGTTTTTTTTTTGTATATTTATTTTTATTTTTGTTGCTTGCCTTTTTGTTTTTGTGTGGCATGTGGCATAAAACACGAGCTCAGCTAGAAACGGAATGCAGACTGTTTGCTGTATACAACCCAGCATCTAAATCTTAATCAAGCGCCGCTTTGGGAACAGTTTAATTATAATTTGACTTCCATTTTTTGTGTTTACTTTTGCTTTTGTTTTTTTTTCTTCGCTCTTGGGCAAAGAATTTCATTTATTTCTGGCAAATTGGCTTGAAAACAATTAACAATTAACACCTGTTTGTCGGGCCGATCGCCTGCTCTTGGCAGCTACTTGAAAACTAAACAGGCAACGGCAACCAAATGCCTTCCCAGCCCAGGCCACCGGCGGAGCCTGTTTTGTAAATGAAAAAAGTTGCACAAAAAACTTTTCAAATTACAACGGAAATCCGTGAAAATCCTTTTAACAAAACAAAACAGGCGTATAGCCGTAGCCAAAGGAAGGCGCGGACCTCGCCCCGGGTTTTGGGTGGCAGTTTTTTGGAGTTGGTTTTAGAGCGTAGCATATTAGTGACGTTCCAGCGCTTCGGCGATGATGAGCACAGTTCTGATTATGATGGTGCTGCCGGAGCATTATAGAGCGGTAAAACTTCAGCAGCGAGCAACACGTGCGGTTGTGGTCCGTGTCCAGGTTACGGCACTGCTACTGAAGCTTCTGTAAATTAGTTTAGTTTCTGCCAGAGGAGCGAGCTGAGGAGGAGGACAAAGAATGTGATGCAGAAGGCATAGAAGCTGTCCCTACACTTGCGAGCACTTTCAAAGTTTATTTATTGGTTCTTAACGGAACGCGCTGTCTATCTGTCTGTCTGCCTGAGTGTATGAGTGTGTGTATGTGTGTGTGCAGCCATTTTGCCGCTCACTTGACAGCCGCGCCTGCCATCGATATGAAGCTTTTAACTTTTAATGAAAATATTCAATTTTAAGGTGTTGCACATATTTAAAAAAAATAAGATAAAAAAACGAGCGCAGACAAAAATGTTCACAAACTTTTAGGCCCATTTGCAATGCTTGGAGGTGTGTCCCTGTGTATGTGTGTGTGTGTGCTTACAAACAGAGAAGTGTATGTGTGCGCCTAATGGTTGTGCTGCTTGTCAGCAGACTGTGCCTAACCGCAAGCCGAAGAGGCTGTTGCTAAATGAAATTATGATAGCTCGAATGGGGAGTCTGCTGATAGCTGAAGTTTAAATACTCTGTACAGCAGACAGAAAGAGCTTAGAATATCAGTTAACTATAATCAGTGTTTAATATGGTATATGGCGTAGTACACTGTAATATAGGAGAGACTAGCTGAATATGGTAAAACATTGCATAGCATTCACAGCCTGACATTTTGTATTCTGCGTTTCTCAGGTTGAAATTTACAGCAATAAAATATCGGATGATTTGATTTACTCCACCCTGTAGTATAGTAGCAGGTAGCCAATTATAGCTAATTATCCTTTCATGATCAGTACGTACTATTTACATAGTAGGTTTTATTAGTAGTATATTGTTAGTTTAACTTGGTATAATGTACTTATAATAGTTAAATATAGTAAATAGATACTGATAATGATAATGATGAATAATGATGCTATGAGATCTCTCATTCAATTAGTTCTTATAGCATAAATATCATATGCAACATATTATAATAACAAGAACTTTCAAACTTAAGTTAAAAATAAACGGAAAACTTTATAGAAAAGACGTTTTAATGTGTATATATATTTATATTGAAGTTTTCTTAGTCACATATCTGAATGTATGTAATAAATAATATTTAATATATTACGATAAATATCTAAAGAATTTTCGAATATGACAAATAATAATATTTTTTTTTCGCCATAATATGAAAATAAATTTTATATTATATAATTAACTCTGAGCAGAGTCTACTTAGGAAAATAATAATTTTTTTAAATTTATTTAATTATTATATTAATTTATTTATTCAAAATGAAAAACTTTAGTAAATAGAAATAAATTTACTAATATATGTAAAGAATTCCAATCAGAAACTACTAAAAGAAAAATATATTCAAAAATTTAATAATTCACAAAATACTCAATATTCAATTGGCAATCAAATCAATTCAGCTTCAACGTACATACTACCTTAGGCAAAAGGGCAACATCTTAGTCAAGTTTCATCAAGTTTGCACTCAGCTCTGAGTTCGCTTGACACTCACGGCGCGTTGATATTGATAAAGATTCGCATAATTTAAGGTCTTTAAGGCTATCAGCTTGCATATATTATCAGCAATCCGTATAGCTTTCAAGGGGATATCCGCAACTTATAAATATTTTAATAATTAATTAAGCGAAGGTTTCATCATCTTTTATTAATTTTATTTTTTTGTTTTTGCTTGGCGCTTTTCTTGCTAATTGCATAAAATATTTCGTAAAATTTAATTCTTTGGCTTATTCATTTTGTTTCATTACAGTTTTTTCTTTTTGTCGGCAGCCTGGTCGGCGGTTTATTAAATTAGTAAGCCAGCAAAACGGTTTCTCTTTTGGGCCACAATCGAAATGTATGCGTTGAATGTTGGCCAACAAATTGAAGCTGATTGGATTTGTTGACGGCGGGCTCGGCTCGGCAGCTGCTGCAGTTTTAACTCGATTGCCACATTGATTGACGCTTGTGTTGGTCTTTGACTTTGGGCTTTGGCATTGATTTGGTTACGCACATTCGCACTTGATTTAGTTAGAGCCAGTCCATATACGGATTCACTGGCAACAAATTGTCCTGCCGTAGTCGCTGCTGACACGGCGTTAAAACGCGTACTGCTTTTGCCTTCCGTTGTCTTAGCTGCTTTTATAGGCCCGCTCAGCATCCGATTGAAACAAATTGCTTTCAATTTGACGGCGAAAGAGAGAAAACGAGCTTCTCGCGCCGGCTGTAAACAAAGCACAGCTGTTGCCAGGGCCAACACGAACCACCCTGTGCAGCGGCAGCTTTTGGTCAGCAGCGACAAGCACCCAAGTGTATGGCAGCAGCTGCCATAATTGGCAAATCCGCTGCCATAAATAGCTCGTCTAGCTTTTGGGCCCCACTGCCATAAGGAGGCGCAAACAGTGCGCATGAGCTTGGAGCAGTCGAAACTGTGCGAGCGAGAAGCATTTGGCTGCAAGTGCGAAAGGGATGCATCGTAAACAAAACGAAGCCAAAATTGAAACTGAATGGACGCACTCGGCGGTGCCAGCTCGTATCAGATTGTCCGTCTCAGCGCCAGAAAGAGATGGGTCGTAAACAAAGACAGCTGCTCGGTGTCATTGTACTGCTCGGCTGTGCGCCGCCTCTTGCGTGTGCTCATCGTGAATAGCCCACAACAACACAAGAGCACGACAGCTGAATGGGCTCGACGAGCAAATACCTAGTACCCAAGCTGTTTGTTATATACATTCAGGCTTGCTATTATTTATTTAATATTATGTTACTTAGACTTAGACATAGACTACTCAGATTTCTTTGCTTGATCTAATCTGCTGCTTCTTGCTCCAGCTGCCGCTCTTTGATTGAACTCATTTGAAAATGTTCTTTCTGGATAAATTTTGCCTGTATTACCGAAGCACCTAAAAGATTCTTACGCTCTGTAAACGCATCTGTCATTATGGAACATCGAACCCATTAGACCCACCTATTAGCCCTGCCCCATACAGGGTATTCAAGAAAGGGGGACAGCCACAGAGCGCTACAACGCGCACGCTGAGTGGGTCAGGTGCAGCTCACTTCCTCAGCTCCTACTCGCCCGTGCAATGTCCCCCTTCGAATTGAGGATGCGCCAGCTGCGCGTGACTTGGCCTTTCGTTGCGTTTGGAGTGCAATTTTTAGAACTGACCCCTAATTGGCTTTTGACGGCAGTCGTGGCTTATGCAAGTCAGCCAACCGTTCAATCGGCTAACTATATCGGCTAATTGACTAACTGACGTACACATCGCCTGCCTACCTCACTACACGATTTATCTATTTATTTTTTGTTGTTTTATTTTTTGGGCTCATCACGCAATTTGCGTGCTCATAACTTATGCAAATTGCCCGATGCACCTTGCTACCTCACTCTTTCTCGCCCGCTCTCTCTCTCTCCCTTTATCTCTCTGTCTCACTCGCATACATATTGTCTGCCTGTCTTTCTCTGTGCGCTGACTGATTTATTTTTATAATCTGTTGGCGCACCCCTTCGGATTGGGGGCCGCCTTGGTCTCATATACATATAATACATACGTAATAATTATATAGACAAATGCAAATAAGTTGGAATAGCGCTGATAAATATATTGGACTGCCAGATGCTCTGCTGTAAGATGATTAGGTAAAACTTTGTTAAAAACCAAACTCTTTTGGCCAGGTCTGTTTTAGTTGGCTTTAATCAGTCTGCTAATTAGTCACTTGGTCAATCAGCTAAGTTAGTTTATATTAACTAAAAACGAACTCCAAAATAAGACGTGCAATGAGCATAAGCATAGTGTACAAACTTGAGAATGACCTAAGCAGAAATGTTTGTCAAAGTTTCCATATATCACATATATATTTTTTTTGTTTGATATTTTCTTTGCTCATAGAGCATATATGACATATATGTGCGCTATTACAAAGCGCTAAATTGTTTATTTGTTTTTCTTCTTTGCTGTAATGCGCGGGCGGCTGCACGAGGCGTATGCTTTATGACGGCCATTCCCATTTATCATCATTATTCACACACCTTTCGGACACAATTTTCCACTTGCGCATTGAGTCGATGAGCGCTCGGAAAAACAATTTTCCAATTTGCTTAGCATAAATTGCATTTAAATGGAAATTATAGCGTGATGCGATCTCGTGTTGAGATCTCTGCCTATATCTCTCTGCTACTGTTTTTTGACTTTGTCGCTGTTCATTTTTTGCAGCACTTTTATCTTAAAGTGTGTCAAACTGCATTAAGCAATTGTCGCTTGATCGGGTGTCTGGGCATATGGCCAGTTAGGCCCAGTCTGCCCAGGGGCAGGTGGAATGGGCTGCCAAATGCATTGTTTATGGACCCTTTGACGTTATTCGCGTGCACGTCATTACATGTTTACGTCCAACCCAATCCCCGGCCTGCGCTATTGTCAAGCCTTAGACCCTCAGAGAAATTAAAAATGAAAATTGACTAAAAAGAATTGATTTTTAAAAGCCGAAGCACAAATACATTATATGAGATTATTACATAAAATTGTTGACCTTTGATGGTTTGTTCTAATGACTAGTTTTTTGTATATCATAAAGGAGGTGGAGTATAGGTAAAGCCAATAAAATATTGATTTTTTGGGTTTAATATAGATAAGATTCTCATTATGACAAAAAAGAGAATATTTAAATATTTTATTCTACTTGAAGGCCAACTTGTCAGAACTAAGTCCCTTGCTATTCCAAACATGCTAATGCACCTTTTTAATTTGGAGTTAGAGAAATACATATATTTATGCATTGCACCATATATTTATTACACCTTGATATCAATAGAGATTAATTTAATATATTAATTTAATTTTAGAATAACCTCTAATGTAATTGAAATATATTCCAGAGCAGTTTCCAAAGGGAATTTTTATTCCCTCTCATTTGTAGTTAATTAATTGTAATTATTGTATTATTTATTATTATATATCTGATGCATCTTTGCATCCTTGAACTCCAGAAAACTTACTTTACTTTATTTTAACTATAGTTATTTTAACTATAATAATTGCATGAAAATATTTTAAAAGAGTGTTAACTGCAGTGAAAAATTATTAAAAAATATAATGTATACGATTTTCTATTTATGTTTTTATCAAATTCTAGCTAAGCTAATTTTAAGTACGTTAAAAAATGTTTAAAAATATAAATAAAATAAATATATAAAATTTTTATAAATTTGTAAATCGGATAATAAGGAAAATAGTTGCATGTGCAGAGTTTCTAGTTGGCAAATATTTCGAATTGCACAATTTCTATTTGCCTTCGTAGGTAATTTTAAATTTTAAAGTAGAAACTTGTTCATAAAATTTTGAGCAATTTGTTCTAATTAAAAGGCAATCAATTCACTTTATTGGCTTATTCAGCTCTTTTATTGGGACATATATACTAAATTGCAATCATTAATGACTAGCTTCAGTGCGTCACACATTCTGCGACAAAATGCAAATGCCCATTAGCAGGTCTATAAATGAAAACGTATGTAAATGTCCGTCGGTCTTTCTGTCTGTCTCGGTGCTCGTGTGTGTGAGCAAAACAAAGCCAAAGAAATGTAGAATAGAATTTTCTTTTTGTTTCTTGTTGAATTTGTGCAGCTGCCCAAAAGAAAACTTTTATCGCTCACTACTCATTCAAGAGTCGGGCCCAACGCGTCGACGCATCGTCCAACAAATCGCAGTTGCAATCACTTGCCAAACATATATAGTATATATGTATATATGTATAACTAAGCTATATATTAGCGATCGTCTGGTTTAAAAGCAATCCCTGCGCCGTTCTTGACGCAGTTTCCAAATCGTTCGCGTTTCGAGTGCTTCAATTTGTGGAGCGAAGCGAGCGCGTTGTTTCCTGTTCTGTGTTGAGCTTGACGTGAGGTAAAAAAAAAGAAAACAGGCGCGCGGAAGTTGTAGATGTAGTGCATACGTAACTCATAATACCCAGGTGCACAGAGCAGAGCAGACGTGGCACAAAAACGAAATACAAATTAAGCTCTTTGCTGTTGTTGTTTTGGTTCTTTGGCTGCTTGCATCGTGATTGCATTGCTCTGGTTACCTCTGGTTAGCCCCTGTTTTTTGCCCGGTTTCCCGGTGGCCCACTCCGCCACCTGACATAATTGAATTTGTGCAGTGTCAAAGGCAAAGGGCGGCACTTTGCGCCCTAGTCAATTGACCTTGTCCAAGCCTGAACCATCCGAATCACCTATTGAACCACCCAACTTAACCTGCAGGTTGAAGGCAAACCACTAAAACGGCTACAGCGGTGCAACGCATTCTACAATTGTTGATGCAACAGCAGCTAAAACTGCTGCGAAAATTCCATCAAGTGACTGCATTGGCAAAACGTTAAGCATACGCCCCGTAGCCCCGTCGGACAAGCGAATTCAAAGTGAAAGTGAGTGAGCGTGCAAGTGTGAGAGTTTAAGAGCGAGAGAGAAAGCGAGAGAGGGAGTCGAAAGTCAAGTGTAAAGCTAAAAGCCAGAGTGCAAGCGTGCTAATAACCAGCATAAAACTGGGTAACTTTTGGCTTATAATTAGAGGTAAGTCCAAGTCCGGCAACAAACATGTCCAAACTGCCAGTGCCGCAGCAAAAGCAACAACCAACGACAACACCCGAAATTAAGCGACTAAATATAGTTATTAAAAGCTCATTAATAAATAACACATGTTTACACAAATGCTGAATGCCAAGCGGCAGACACATTTATTTCTTCTCTACGAAAAACATTTCCGAATATAGTGAAGAATACAATTCATATTTTATGCTTATTTATCATAAGAGTTTGCAGTGAGCTCTTGGGAGGTGTTCCTTGCAAATTTATGCTCTATAATTTCGTATGCATATTTGATTAGATATTCAAATCTAACTAGCGCAGCCAAGAAAAAAATTTTAAATAAAAAAATTTGAAAATATATTTAAAAAAAAAACAATTAAAGAAAAGATTTTAAAAAATAAAAACAAAAAAGAATTAAAAATAATTTGAAATAAAATTTTGCAAAAATTAAAATAAATGTAAAAAAAAGCTAAAAAAATTAAAAAAAAACTGAAAAACTTAAAATATTGAACTTAACTTAAAAATATTGAAAATAATTTTTAAACCTAAATATATTTTAAAAATAGTTTAAATACCTATAGTCAGCTAACCATAGAAATAAATATGGCTCTAGTTTTTTTTTCTTATACATCTTACATCAGAGCTGTTCATTAGTAATTTTGTTGGCTAGTGTTGCGATCGAAGAGACAGGCTAAAGATAAGAGCTGAGTACATTAACAACTTATTCGAAGCTAAGGAAAAACAGGACAGCTATAATTCGAGAACGACGACTTGAAAGCAATTATGAGGAGAACACGCCAGCTCACACTGAGGGACGAAAGTGTTGCAGTTAAGTAGGGGTAGTCCGTAAATGACCTTCGGCAGGGACACGCAGAACTTATCGTGCTTAACGGCAATACTTTAAGTGTATCTATAAATTCGCGAATTAGGACCGACAGCAAACTTAATTGAATTGGCAACCATTTTCGGTGGCTGTTCGGCCGAGGGATCTGTGTGTGGCGCCCGCTCTAAAGGTGCAGCAGCGAATGTCAGGTTCAAGTTCAAGTTCGTGGCACATAAATAGATATGGATAGATGCACGTTAATAAATCGCCTCTGACAGCGGACAAAATGTATATCAAAGCGTGGCAAACAGCCGATGGCTATGGCAGATATTTCTATGCAAATCTATATATATGTATATATATAGATACTGTCGCAATTATCTTAATTATTTGCCAGAGGATCGACGGGAGAAGCAGACGTTCGTCATGTAGTTGGCACATGAACATAGGCCCCACAACCAAATTCAACCGGATCGATGCGACCCGCAAGTTAAATATATTTGCAGACATATAACTGTACAGGTATTGGTATAGGTATAGGCATAGGTATAGGTACGAGTATATAGAATTCTGCCCTATACTGTTGGACGTCTGCCCAAACGTTAATGTGGAAAGGAGGCGCATGCAGCTCCTCGATGACTGGGCACATGATTTAACCAAGTGACAGCTTGACAGGAGCCGCACCAACGGATCGATGAGCGGGGTGACCTTTGCGGCAAGTCAGGCAAACTGCACCACCGGCAGCACTGTACCACCACTGCACCACTGCTAACAACAGCCGGATCGTTAAATAGCATTAACGAGTAGCGACAGCTTAGCCATGTGATTGCTCGAATTTTAGATACACTCACCGAGACTCATTGACTTTGGCAGCTTTGTGAATCTATCAGAAATGTTATATATATCGTATGTATATATATAATTTTAATTAACTTGACTCTCCTCTGATTTGACAAGTTTTGTTTTACAGGGACCTTGAAATATAAACTAGTTCAAGGCTCGAGTCTGCTGCCTCGACAGTTACGTGGCGCAGTTAACAGTTTTCAGACACACAAGGCTAAACTTTATCAGCTCAGCTTATCGTAATGCTGCAGATAATATCACTATATATACTCTATATAGAAATGGGTGCCTGTCAATGTCTATTTCAAGTGGGTAACGAAGTAATAAAACTCTCTGAAAGACCATAAAAAGGCGATTAAATAGACTCAACTAAATTGAGGGCCAACGCTCAGCTGTTGAGGTAGGATGACAAAGAGTTGTGTGGTGGGCACACAAATACCCTCTATGCTCTGTGTTGGTGGTTCAAAGCTAATCAATTGTAGTTCTGACTTCAGTTTGGAATTTTCCGCTTGACGATAATTATGAATGTCAATCAAACGAGCTGCAAATGCGTGTTGCCTCATCAAAAGCCTCCAAGCCCCCGGAACGCTGTGTCCCAATTTTTGCTGCCGGCATTCGAGAGCGAGAGAGCTATAGAGTGGGAGCGAGTGAGGGAGAGAGCAAGACACAGCGAGAGAGAGAGAGCGCGCGAGAGTGCTTGACGCTTCAAGGGATTATTATGGCAAACGAAACTTCGCTCTCAGCAAGGACGAAGCATAAAAGCGTGCGACAGGCCAAACGACGCGCATTCACTGGAGCTAGCTTCGAGTCGACGGTTCGCGCAGCGGAAACGGAAACGGAAGTGAGAAAAGGCAAAGAAGACGAAGAGGAATCAGCAGCAGCCACACCAGACGCAACTCAGTAACGAAAAAGTGCATAGTGAAAACGAAAGCCAAAGAAGTGTTTGTGCACTTAAAGAGCAGTTAAAGCCAACGAGCCTTGAGCCTTGAGCCGCCGCAAACGAACTACTGTGAATGCATATTCACAGTTGAGTGAGTGCGCTACGACGTGTTCTGAAGTGTGACACAGATACCGATTGAGAAGGGAGCCACAGAGCCACAGAGCTACATCGAAGACTGCAACAAGCAGCTGCAGCGGGCGTTATCGATTATTTCGAGAGGCAGCCAACGGGCAGAGCAGGCGAAGACCAAACGGACGCAGTTGGTCCGATTCTAGGGAAAGCGGCCCAGCACAAAACCACTACAACGGAGCCATTCAGCGAGCGAGAATTGGTGCTAGGCGCTGTCCGAGACGCCGCCAACAGTAAAACACGAACGTTAACGCTGAAAAAGACGACGCCACATCGATAGGAGCTGCACTGAGAGCTGCAAAAAGGGGAGCACTAAGAGGAGCAGGCAACGGGAGCAGCCAGCCAGCCAAATGGCTTACTTAATTAACATACTCAAGTTCAATGTGAAGTACTTAAAAAATCAATAATTTGCGCACAGTCTGACAATTGTCATCCATCACACTATATATATATATACCCTTATATATATTTATATATATTAAAGTAAGAGTTCGTTCGAGGCATTCACACACTCTCACACACACACATACACACAGACTCACGAGTTACAGGACTTCCTCGTCTCCTCCTCCTCCTGCTGGCGTCAACATCTATTTTCTATAGCTGTCTCGCTCGCGCCTTGTTGTTGCTTTTGCTGCAGCGACTGCTGTCCATTGCCGACGCTCGACCTGTACAATGGAAAAATCTGGGAAATTTTCAGATTACCTCTTCGCCAAAATGGGTCCACCGAATATGACGGCAGCCGTGCACGGCACAGAGCTGCCACCGAAGACCACGGAGCGCAGCGATGCGCCCCTTGAGCTGACAGGCTATCGCAAATGGCTGAGCGATAATCTGATGCTCCTTGTCACGCTCTCCGGCGTCATGTTGGGCGTCATTTTGGGTAAGTGGAATGAAATGCACAACTCAGCGGAGGGGCAACCCCATCCTATTTACCTTCCTCTTTGATACACCGTGCGAAAAATTAAGCATATTTAGTAATTTTAGAAATATTTTAGATTCCATTTGATATTATTGACGATATTTCTCTTTCTTATTAAATTAATTTTTCTTCCAATTTAATTGTTTTTTTTTTTTTTAATTTGCTTTTAGTATTTTTTAAACTTGACCTAAGTTAAAAAATAAAAAAAAAAAACAATTAGAAAATGGCTTAAATTTAAAGTGAAAGTTAAAAATAAAATTAAAGACGAGGTATAAAATCCTATATACTCTTAAAGCACTTGCTGAACAGAGTAATAACTGCTTGCACTGCTTGCTGCAGAATTGTTCTAAGAATAATTTACACACTTCAGTTTTTATTACTTTAAGGCTTTTTTAATTTTCTTTTCTAGATAATTCAGCAAACAATAAGTTATTAAAATGATTTATAATATATTTGTATTTTACGCATACCAATTTCATTCTCATCTGTCTCTCCGTCCCGCTCTCCAACAGGCCTCTCGTTGCGTCCGTTGCACTTGCATGAGGACTCCATTATGTTGATCTCTTATCCGGGCGAGCTGTTCATGCGCGTGCTGAAGCTCATGATACTGCCATTGGTTATCTCCAGCCTGATTGCCGGCTCGGCTAGTCTCAATGCTAAGATGAATGGCAAAATCGCGCTGCGCACGCTCGTCTATTTCGCCACTACCTCGTTGTTCAATGCGGCGCTGGGCATTGCTCTTGTACTGCTTATTCATCCAGGAAATCCAGACTTACACAATGCAGATGATCGTGCGTCGGATAGGCGTGCGGTTAAGTTATTGGACAGCCTTTTGGATTTGGGCAGGTGAGTGCAACAGCCCTAAAGAAAACGCGTGCAAAACGGGTAAATATGCGCTGCTTACATTATTGAAAGAGACAAGCAGTGCAGTTAGAGCTAACAGACATAAAATGCTAATTACTAATAATTTAAACAGTTTTAAATTCAAATTATAAAAAGATAGTAATGATATTTAATTAGAAAGTTAAATTAGTATATTTGCTTTGTATTTTGTCTCTATGTTTTTGTTGCAGTATAATATATATTTCCTTCTTCTGATTGATGATGAGAGATCTTAAGCCTAGGTTTCAAAAGTATCTCAAAATATTTTTGTATAAGGCTTTAATTATATGTTATTGCAGGATTATTCATAACCAAAATTGTCTATAAAATTTTCAGTGATAATGTTAGCTGATTGACTCTTAACATAGGCAAATGTTAAGTATGACTGCTTTTTGAACTGCTTACATTTAACTACCTACAACAACTGCCTGCTTCACTGCTTGTAACAACTGCAATGAAAGTCTATATTGAAATAAAACTGCTTTAAATGCTTCAACTGCTTTAAATACGTTATTTTGTAAATTTTGAATACTTGCAGAAACGTATTCCCGGACAACCTATTCCAGGCCTCGATACAGCAGGCGCACACTGTCTACCTGCCCAAGCCAAGCGTTGTACATAGCTTTAATGATACAGCGAACGATACGACTGTGGGACTAGTAAACGGTGTGGAGGCGCAACGACAAATTCCAGAGATGGAGCCGGTGGTGATGGTGAGGGATGTGCAATATCGCAGCGGCACCAATACGCTGGGCATTGTGTTCTTTTGTCTGGTCTTTGGCACCGTCTTGGGCACCATCGGGCAGAAGGGTCAGGTGGTTGTGGACTTCTTTGCTGCCGTATTTGAGGTGATCATGAAGATGGTGACGTGCGTCATGTGGCTAACGCCGGTGGGCATCAGTTCGGTCATCGCTGGCAAAATACTGAGTGTCGATAATCTGAGCCTGGTGATGGCCCAGCTGGTGTGGTTCATCATAACGGTGGCTATCGGTGTGGTCATCTATCAGCTGATTGTGATGCAGTTCATCTACTTTGTGTTCGTGCGACGCAACCCCTTCAAGTTCTACAAGGGCCTCATTGAGGCCATGCTAACCGCCTTTGCTACCGCATCAACGTAAGCCATTAAAATCTATACTCTCTGCTCTCTCTCTCTCTCTCTCTCTCTATCTTTCCTTGTTGAGAGATATAAACCCCTTCTCTTTCTCTGTGTCTGGTTGCGAACGTTTAACGTGTTACAAGTATTTTTCCTTCTTTTTGGTTTCCAAACGATTTGATTTTCCATTCGTTGATTTTTTTCTTTCGAAAAAACTCTTTTGATTTGCAACTCACAAAACTCACCAATAACAACAACAACAACAACACATATCGAAAACAACAACAAAATCTCAATCGAAAACGCATTTGAAATCGTTTCGAAACTCATGTGAAAACTGATCTGGCAACGCCTGCAGCGCCGCCGCTCTGCCGCTGACATTCCGCTGCATGAGCGAGAAGCTGCGCATTGATCCGCGCATCACACGCTTCGTCCTGCCCATTGGCTGCAATATCAACATGGACGGCACCGCCCTCTTCATAGCTGTCGCCTCCATCTTCATTGCCCAGATGAGCGGCATGGTGCTGGGCTTTGGTGAGCTGTTGACCGTACTGCTGACCTCCACGGCGGCGTCCATGAGTTCGGCGAGCGTGCCGAGCGCAGCGCTGGTGCTGCTGCTAGTTGTCCTGACCGCCATCGATGCACCCGTTCAGGATGTGACGCTGCTCTTTGCCGTGGATTGGTTTGTGTAAGTAGCGACACACAGCGATGGCTCCAATGGGAATGGAACTCTGCCTGCTTAGACTTTTAGCTTATACTCTCCACATGAGCAGAGATTTATATATGCTTACTTTGCAGCGATCGCATACGCACCACCAACAATATGCTAGGGGACTGCTATGCCGCCGCTGTAGTCGAGGAGCTTTCGCGCAAGGAGCTAATGGCCTTGGATGCTGCAGCTGTCAATTATCAGGTGAGACAGGTGTACAACTGGCAGAGGCATATATTTAAAATATATATTGATGCAGGATCTACCCGCTGGCACGCCTAATGGCCATCACGTGGGCCTGCTGGAGGGGCAAACGGAATTGGAGTCGCCCGGCAAATGCCAATTGAATGATTCCGTCGTCGTGGACATGAACGCCGTGATGAACAATGTGAATCTGCAACAGGAGCCAAGCAATCGACGGGTCTAAGCGACAAACATGATATCTAAGAGAAGCACCAAAAGCACGTAGATTACCACCAATAGACCACAGTGTTCCCCCAACAACAACAACAACACCTTTTGATAAACTCTTTTTTGATTTTTGATGAAGCAACTTTTCGAAAAAAAGCTTAAAAAATAGTTAAACATTTATAGAAATATCAATCCAGCTGTTTGTGAGACTGTCCAAATAGAATTTTGTCTATGAGTTAAACCCACCCTGAGAAAAGAAGTAGAAGAAGATAGAAGAGGAGAACTATATCAGACAGACATGCATACATGTATAGCTGTGTTTCCACAAGATCTGACCAAAATACCAATAGCAATTACTTAGGCAGATGCAAATATACACGCGAGTATCGGATCGAAAGGGATTATATACACATAGCACATATACTAATAGATTATGAATATAGTAGAGGCCACTTGCAAGATTCATATATACATATATATCAATAGAAAGATATATGAATCGATTAATAGGCAATTACGTATATTATTTATGTATTCTATGAAAGTAGTGGCAACCAAATCTTATATTATATATACACTCAACTAATTTCAAGAAGAAGAAATTGATTTTTGTGATGTGTTTTAAACTATATGCATAATCTGTATGGGTATTATTTTATAAGCGCGGCGGCTAGGGTCGGCTGGGCGGCCTATTTTTGTGATTGTGTCATTGGCGGCAAGACGGGAACTTTTTAGAAACAATTATGATTTAAAAAACAATTTATTATATATATATATTCATATATATATATATATATATTTATATTGAGCGAGGCATTGTTTTCTTATTTAATACGAATCATAAGTGCAAATGCGCAGGTTGTAAACGAAGTTGGCCTAGTTTTAGTTTTAGTTGATTGCGAAACCCACCTCAGTTCAATTGATTTCGATTTAGACAACACTCACCTATATATAACTATTTATATACATATACACATATATATGATTGTATATCCCTTATGCATACGTAGACTGATAGTAGACTTAGTGTGATTATATTGAAACAAACATACATACAATTACTTACTTATAAAGCATACCGAAAAACCATATCCAACATTCGATTTGTACGCATACGCTGAATACAATAAAATAATAAACAGTTATTATGTTAATCTATAAAAATTGATTTATTTACGGATCGGTTGGAGTGGAATCCAATTACTAGAGTGTCTAGCTTTCAGAACTCGTTGCTACCCGGTTTTGCTTTGGCCTGTGTCTATTTGACTGCCAACTTGATATGCTTTCAATTTATATATACATTTAGATTTAGATTTCTATATCTATTCATTCCTAATTCATAATATAATTGTAATATCAATAAATTAGCAATTGAAAAATAAATAAAAAATAATAATCCCTTTCCCTATATGTATTTATCTACAAATGAGTCTATGAATCATTTAGTTATATATCATCTTACACTCGCTGGCAAAGTCATGATTTATCGATATATTTAAATTGATATCTGATATCTGGTCTTAGACACTCGTAGTATATCTCTTAATATAAATATATTAATATCTATTCTAAATCCACTTATATATCATATCATTTTGCACTCTCTGTTGCAATCTATTGATTTATCGATATATATTTTTATGGTATATATTCCATTCAAAGTGTTTGTATACTACTCATTCTGATATTTTGATTACTTTATTTATCTATTCTATCTATTTTCTTATATCCTCATCCATTTACATGTCATATCACCTTACATTCCCTGACAATCTAGTAATTTATCGATTCACTTTAATGATATTTATATATTTAAAAATTGTACTCATTCTGAAATTACCTGCGCTTAACGAGTCTCTATTTAGAATTGCATCTATATCTATTGTTAATCCACTCAGATGTCATATCTTCTTACGCTCTCTAACAATCTATTGATTTATCGATACATTTACATAGCACAGAAATCGATAAGCATGTAAACCCTATAGTACACATTTCGACATTTTGATTAGTTGCTGCGCTGAAACGGATATTTGCCTATCAACATGGCCATAAATCGTGCGATCGATCGCTCGATCGATCCGATGGCGGTTGAATGAGTGTGTATGAATCATCTACATGTTTATTCATTCTAATAATTCAACGCCTGCACGGCACGTTGCTGCAAGTGGTTTTTGCACAGACCAACCAAATCGGGCCTTATATAATTATATAGATACAAGTCGTATCTAATATAAACACTTATATGCAAACAACTGGAGCAGATTTTCAATTCCAAGTCGAAGCCAGACCTAAGATAAGGCCACTCGACCGACTATCAGCTGTGCAACTCTGCAGCCATGTCAGGTGTCAATCCACAGCACCACATACTACATAGATTCACACATATTTATAATACATAAATATATGTATATTCATATATATATACAGTCAAGCTGAATGCACTTGAGGCCAACTGCGAACTGCGAACTGCGAGCGCAGGTGAATGAATCAAGCACTGAATAAACAAATGAGCTGCAAAACACATGGCGGCTATATTTTTATGTAGCTACATACCCTAACGATGCGGGCATATGCTTTCCATGATGAACTGTGATTCCCAAATATGCGTGTTGTATATCCAAAGGTCTGTTTGTTAAACTTAGTGGCCTTGTGCTTTAGACGTTCTCTAGGCATCATCTGCATGATCGAGGCATTATATCATATACGTGCCGTAGAAAGTATTGCTTGAGAATTGAGATTTTAAATAGGGATAAGTTAAAAATGCATAATTCGCATTCAGATTAATTTTCATATTCATATTCATATTCAAATTCATATTCATATGCATATTCATATTCATATTCATATTCATATTCATATTCATATTCATATTCATATTCATGTTAATATTCATATTCATATTCATATTCATATTCATATTCATATTCATATTCATATTCATATTGATGTTCATATTCATATTCATATTCATATTCATATTCATATTCATATTCATATTCACATTCATATTCATATTCATATTCATATTCATATTCATATTCATATTCATATTCATATTCATATTCATATTCACATTCATATTTACTTTTATATTCATATTCATATTCATACTCATATTCACTATCATATTAATATTCAGATTCTTATCCTCATATTCCCAATCATAATCATATTCATATTAATAATCATATTAATTTGTAAATGCATCTTTTTATTCATATTTACTTTTATATACGTAGTCATATTCCGTTTCTTATGCTTATTCATATTCATATAAAAATTCATATTCCTATTCATATTTCTATTCATATTCGTATTCATATTAATGGTCATATTCATATTCATATTTTTATCCTCATATTCCTATTCGCATTTCTATTCGTATTCACATTCATATTTATCTATACTTTCATACTAGAGCAATATGCTGTGAGAGCATTTTGAGTTCCGCATTTTGCAACAATTTATTTCAACTGGAAGCTCGCGCCGTCTATGTGTGTGGTGTTGCCGCGTGTTGCGCGGTGTTGCTCGGTGGTGCTTGGTGGTGCTCTTTGTGGTGCTGTATCGTATCAAAATTGTGCGCAATTGCAAGCCCAACTGTCGGCTCTTGCCAGTCCAACTGTCTCGTTGTCTAACTGTCCCACCTGTCCCACTGTCCCACCTGTCCAGCTGTCCCACTGGCTGACTGGCTGACTGCTCTTGTCGCGTTGGCTGTTGCTTGTTCGCTGGCGTTGGAGTGTTTGGCGTCTGATGGTCTACTTGGCAGCAGCTTTGGAGTGTGTTGGCGTTGCCTTCGTCGTCGTCGTCGTCGTCGTCTCTGCTGCTGCTGCTAAAATGAAATACGAGTGCAAACAAAAGCCACAACTGCCACAAGAATGCACTTATCGAGCTAGCCTAGCCGAAGCTCAGATACCCTATACTTAAGTAGGGAAGATTTTACAGAATTTGAGAACTTAAGATTGTTTAGATTGGGAGAATAATGTAAATGGAAGTGGAAGAGCTGAAAAGAGAGATGTAGAAAGATAATAATAATAGGAGAGAGAGTGAGAGAGAGATAGAGAGAGAGAGACATAGAGATAGAGAGATAGACAGAGATAAATGGATATATTAAGATATCGAAAAAGGAAGAGATGAAGACTGGACCTAGAAAAGACAACATACTAAGCGCTTTATAGTTATAGTTACTATATAAACTATAAACTCTAACTGTAACATATGCTATAGCTAATGGAATCTGTAAGTAAAGCGAAAGAGCTCTAGATCGAGATCAGTCAGATTGCGGCGCAGTTTAAAGAATAATGGGCCAGCGCATATATATATATATATGTGAATACTCATTTGAACGAATACCCATACGAATACATACATAGATACATGCGCATGTTTGTGTATATGAATGCGCTTGTTAAGCTGTGTTTGTGTTGACACTTGGCGAATATGTTAGGTAAGCAAAGCATCTAAAGGCAAATAAAAATCGTTAAATAAATGTGCAACAAGTTGACGCATTTGCATAGCTGCAGCTAATTAATTCAATTAGGGGAGTAGCCGCAGTCGTTCTTAAGTCGAATCTCACTTTCGTGGCAAATGCTGATGCTTAAGGCTAATACCTAAAGCCGCTGTTTAAGCCGTTGCCGGATGATTGAGTGCTTGCGGAAGTTGTTCGCGTGTTGACAATTGACAGGTAGCTTATCGCATAACAGACGGACAGAAGATAGATAGCATCTAAAATATACCATTTATGGTGTTATGAAAACAAGTTGTTTGCTCAAAAGTTATCGATAAAGACTTGAAGTTAATATCTATCGGTAATCTATACTAATGAGAGCTGATTTCCTTTGACTTTGAACAGGGTCAATGGAATGTTCTATCTGGTCTCACATAAGTGTAGAAAAATGCAGTGTCGATTATGTTTGCAATCGATAATTGATTCTATCGATGGGTCTGTAATACTAACAATTATTTACTACATTCTCTATATAAGTATAATAAAACGTATTTCTTGCGTTGTTAGGAAATAATCTGTGTTATGCTGATAACTCCTAATCGATAGACATTCGAATTGTTATCGACATGATCACAACTTTTATAAATCCAATAAAAATGAATAGTTAAAATCATAATTGAATCAGTTAAAGTTGAAAGCCAAGCTTATCGCTCACATAGCTATTGAAACTGTCATCGATAACTTATCCACTCAATCTCGTAAATAAATAAATGAAGACTTTCCTACTAGTACTAGTTCAGCATTATGAATTCCATTAACAGGTGTCTAAATTGGATCGATTGGCCAGATAAAACACTATCTTAATCAACTTCAATTATCGATAACATGTAATTAAAGGCATGTTGTGACGATATATTCAAACGATTTATTAAATTTCTTGCCACTAATTTAGGGAGAGAGAATATTTCTTTCAACTTTAGCCTGATCTGTGAACCAGTAATGCATGGCTTAGGCTAAGACTTTGATACAGTTGTAGATGCATGTAGATAGATTGATAGATAGATAAATGAAGCAATAGATGGATTGCTGTTCTAATCAAAGCAGGCGCTTAACTTGTACTGGCCTCTTGGCTGCTGGCCGTTTTGTGGTACCTTGCAGAGAGCAGGGTAGAACAACATGGACATGACAGTTTATGGGCAATCTGTGTGCGCGAGCACAGCGTAGCTGCAGCTCCTCTATAAATTTGCAATCAACTTTTATCAGGCTGGCCCCAGAACGTGCCAGCGCTAACGTTTCTATTCACACGCCTCGACTCGGGAACGGGAACGGGAACGCGATTACTTCACGGTCGAAAACCTGGAAGATCGGCTGCCGCCGCTGTTGTTGCTGCTGCTGCTGCTGCTGCTGACGCTGCTGCTGCTGACGCTGCTGCTCCAGCAGTGATAGATTGGCCCACATTCGCTGTGAGTCGCGTTTGACTGCCAATTTTGCAGGCAACGTCCGCAGCAGCGTCGCCCTCACCCCTCTGCGCTCACCTCACCATGTCATATACTTAGTTGCATTCATCGTCATACGTTGCCGCCGCGTCATAGCCGTCGCCTTGGTAATCTAACCAAATTACTGTGGTGTTCACAAACACGTTCTCTAAACGGTTTCATAATAACAACGCTGCCGCAGAGCTCAAGAATTTCTACGGACGTCTCCAGCTTCCTTCTCATAATGTGAATATGCAGCTAAAGCTCATCTCAAGCAGAGTGTACGTGTATGTGTGTGTGTGTGTCGGTGCAGCGGCTATGTTCTAATGCAAATTGCAGTAATAATTGGCCTATTATGCCACAGAGCCAGGCAGTAGGTCGTACTGTACTACAATATTGTTGTTCTTGGCTCAAGTACACTCAGAGAGCAAAGATGCCACAAATTTGGCTATGAAATTGTGCTGAAATTCTTGTAGAGACTAAAAATTTATTTAACTCTAAATTAATTTTAAGATGAGTCTAAGAACTTCTTAGAACAAGTTATTATATATTTTTAAGCTTGCTTCTATAAAGTAAAGACTTGAAGGGGAAAAGAAGAGGTCTAGTCTTCATATGAATTAAATATTAGAGTTAGATTGATAGATACTCAATAATTTCAATGAATTTTTTTGGAAATTTTTAAAAAAATTTTTATAATAAGAATAATTTTAATTTAATCTTAATTGTAAATTTTTTTCCCAATTTTTTAAAATATTTCTATTATTATTTTTTTTTTTTTGCAACAAAGATTGTTTAGGTATAAAGATTAATTCAAGAGACTCAAGATACTCAAGATTCAAGAGATTCGAGCTTGAAAAGATTCACGATTGAAGAGATTCCATATTCAAGAGATTCCTAAAATATATATGAGATTGTTCTTATCTATGAAATTCAAGAAATGCCTTGATTAAAGAGTTTTATCATATTTTCAATAAAAACTAAATGTTTCTCCTCTTAGTTAAGTTCTTAAGTTTTCCTTATATTTTCCTGGAAGCAGCTAAGAATTTTCTCTTATAAAGAAACTTCAGTCTGCCCAGATTTGTTCGCATCATTTTCTCTTAGTGCATTGCTAGTTGTTGCGATTGTTGAAGTACTTATTTTTGTTGTACTTGGTGTTTTTGTTGGTAGTTGTGGTGTGTGTGGCACGCCCACCGCCCAGCCCCGCTTAACGCCCAAAAGCATTTAATATATGTTTTAGTCTAAAAGTTGGCATTAGACGCTCAGAACTAACCAAATATGGCAAGCACCGGCTAAAGGTGGCTTGGCCACTTGGATTGCATTTGTAAGGCGGAAGCGCACATCGAATCGAGAGGTCGCAGATGCAGTGGCCAAGGAGCGAGGCAGATGAAGAGGTGCATTTGTGCGCTCATTAATTAGTTGCGACGGCAAATTAATGCCTAATCAAATTTTATTGAATTATAAACCAGTCGCAGAGTTGAGATGCAGATGCGAGCCTGCGCGCATTCGACCAGCGGCAGTTGCACCCAAGATGCTTGGTAATTAATGTGCGCCAAAGCTGCCGACGGCATTAAAATTAATTTGATTTGGTAAAAGGCAAAACCGAAAAGAAAATGAAAAAGCAAAGGCAAAGGCAAAGGCAAAGGCAAGGCTGGCCAGAGCCTTGCAGAGCGGCCAAAAGATGCGCCAAGATTGTGTTGAGTTGTTGGTGGCGCTCCGAGTGGCTGACAAGTGTCGGGTGGCTACCAGTTGCCAACCACCAACCGCCAACCGCCAACCAACGACTGCCAACTGCTGCCCTGGAAGCTGCCCAAAATAGCCAAACAGGCAATAACAGCTACAGCAGCAACGACAACAAGTAAATGCTCTGCCAAAGCCTACCGGACTGTGCAATACCCTGTAGAAAGCTTTGAATGCATAATAAATTTATAGAGTTACAGATACACAGATATACAGATACAGATACAGATACAGATAGATGTAATAAATCCGAAATTTCAATTCTGCTTTCATGACGTCTCTCCATTGGCACGCCCAATCACAGCTAGTTACAGGGTATAACAAATGGTCAACAGCTCGTTGCAATTTTAATTAACTGCCGCGTCTGCGCATTAAAATTGTTTTGACTTTGTTAAATGCTTGCAAATCAAGAAGCGACATGAAAATTTACGCGCGAGCATCAGGCCGAAGATGAACTGAGCGCAGATCTGGGAAAAACGCTTGACTCGACGCTGAAATCGATATGTGGCCATTGGCTTGTGGTGGCTCAGCTAGCATTCAGTGGAATCTGAGCATTGCTGCAACCGGGCATTAAACAGTTTGAGCCAAATACAACAATCAGCCAAATGGCTGTCGATGCGCAGCAACAAGTTGCAGCCCATTGTTAGGCATTGCTCCAGCTCCTGCTCCTGCTCCTGGTGGTGGTGCTGCTGCGGCTGCTGCTGCACTCACGCCCTCCCGCCGGCAGTTGGTAACGCGCAAATGTTAGCCAATGTAATTAAAAACGCATTTGCGGGCTAAAGAGGCGCGTGTGGCGGCCGCTAGGAAGTGAACCAGGAACACGGCCAACGGGAATTCTTCAGCTGCAATCAGTGATCGGCGCAAATTGTCGTGAATTAGCCGCCAAATCAAATGTCTGGCATTAGGAGCAGCCACTGCCATTGCCAGTTGCTTTCAAGTGCCGCGGCTGCTTTTGTTGTTGCTGTTGCTGTTGCTGTTGCTGTTGGCACCCGGGTCACGGCATGCCAAAAATTATCACATCACGCATACGACGTGTGTGACGACAACGACCAAACTGACAACGAGCTGCACGCGTGAAATGTCAAAAGTTAAAAATGCCATTTGTTGCCAACTTACTTTAAAGCACTCACACACACAGACACGGGGACTGACACATGCACACATGCATATTAACTCTCAAAAGCAGCTGAACGCGTGCCGTGTCACGAGCTATTGATACAAATGTTTTACGTGCATGTAAATTCAGATTGAATTATAGCAAAAGCATAAGAAAATGTATAAATTATCTGATTATCGATTATATCTTAAAATTATTATATCTCTATATATTTTTTAGATGAATGCAGAACTCTTAAATTAGATAATAGATTTAAATGCTTGGCCTATCATTCGTGCTGTGTCGTGCTTGGAAACTTTGGCACGCGTCCAGCTCTAAGCTGTTTAGCCTTTTGTGTGGCCTGTTATAGTGATTGTGAGGTGGGGTATTGGGCGGTGGGGGGGCTTGGTTGAATTGTTGGCAAATGCAAAGTGCTCATGATTTGTTCATTGTTGTCATTGTCCGCTCTTTGCAGCCAGCTCCACCGGCTGGTCACACACGCAGCAATGTTTCGTCCGGACCGGGGCCCGGGCGCATGCAGATTGGCCACTAGCGATAGCGATAGCCTTTTTTTACTTTTGCATGCGCTTTTTGGCCGGGCCAACAACTCCATTCGGTCCATTTGTTTGCCAGATGAAAAATTTCCTTTTCAACGCGCCACGACACAGCAACAACTACAACCGCACCTGCCTTGGGCCCCGCGCAACATGAGCTGCATCGGCCTCCATTTTGGTTGGCTACGAAAATTTGCAAATTGGAAATGCTCACATGTGTGTGTTTGAGTGTGTGTATGTGTACTTATTGATGCATGTTTGATGTGACGCTTTTTGCCCTGCCATCATCTAGTGTTGTTCTCTTTCCCTCCTTTGCCCAGCCTAGCCTATCAGCGTGGGCCGTTAGCGACTGCGCCGTCGCGGCCGCTGCCTCAGCCGCTGCTCGTGTGTGCCGAATCGTTTTGCATTTGTCGCTGCAGGCCACATTCACATTGCTGTTTAGCGCACTCGCAGTTCGAAATTCGCAATTCGCACACTCACAACTTGCATGCGAAAAATTGTTGTTTGTTTTATGCAAATGATCGCCTGTCGCTGGGGGCTTAGACACACTCTTAGGTTGTAGCTGGATTACCTTTGGCTCTGCCCGCTTCAAATTTGGCTTGCAATTAAAAACCGAAAGTGTAAGTGCTGAGAAAAAAGGTAGAAAAAGCATGAAAGATAGATAGAGAGAGAGAAAGGATAGTATTATGCTTACATTCGATGCGGCTTAAGTGAAAGTGAAGCAGCGAATGCCCAAGTAACGGTACAACATCGAATTTGCATTAGCCGTGACGTCACAAAACAATTTAGATAAGCAGTGGCACTCACTATTCTGCATGAACCCAATGCACTTTCGATATCGAATCAGCCCACATTTGAGTGAAACTCTAACAACTGTTAATCTTCTGCTAAATGAATGCTCTAATTCGAGCACCTTTCGTTAGCAGCACGCACAAGAAACAATAGAAAAAACAACAACAAAGCAGCTACTCAGTCTTTAGCGCTCATTTTCGCACTCAAATTAATCACGCACAAAACGGAATAGAAGAGCGCCAACAACAATGCACGCAATTGAGAGCGCATAAGAATTGTAATGCAGCCTGGGCCTCTGCTTAGCTGTGTTCAGTAGTCGGATAGCTGTCGAAGGGCTAGTGTCTGTTCCGGGGTGGTTGTCTCGTGTGTCTGTGCAAATTATTAAATTGTAGCACTAAGTATAAACTAATGATAGTACATATAATTATTCAAGTTGCATACATATTGAAAACAAGTTTCAATTGTTGCTAAACAGCCATTTTTGTATATAATTTATATTTGCGCGCTAGCTCTCTCCCTCCTTATGTTCTTTTGCCTTTCGCTGTCTTCAAGGTCAGCGCAGAGCTGCACTTGCAGCACTAATTTTTCGAGTAATGCGATTTTTCACAGCTAGTTTGACGCCGCTATGTCTCTCTTTCTTGATCTCCATTTCTCTCGCTCTTCTACGTCTTCTGTGCTGGCATAAATTAGCGTGCAGCTAATAATCTACACTCTATGCAATGTTTAGTTCAGCTGTTGCTCTGCCGCCCGCTCATATCCAGCTGCCCATTGGAACGGGCTGCCATTTGGTAGGCAGCTGTCAAAAGCATTTTGCTAGCTTTTGCTGCGCATCTGCTGCTGCAGCAGCAGCAGCCACTGGTCAAGATTTCACACATATCGCTGCAAGCCAAACAGCAAATGTCTTGCCTAACTGTGTTTGCTTTACCGCGGGAGGGGGCTTGCTTTTTGTGCAGTGTTTCCTGCACGTTTGACGCAATGATTGCCGTGCTGCGCAGCACAGTAGCTGGCTTGAATGTCAGCTATGTTCGGGGCTTAGACTCGGCAAAGGCAGCTGCTGCATAAAAGGTCGAACAATGTATGTGTGCGTCTATCTGATTGATGAGGCATTTGCATGCTAAAGCTGAAGACGATCAGCTGCTACAGAGAAAGAAAATAACTCGGTTGCTGTGAAAGTGTTGACCACCCGACGGGTTGGTCTGAGGCCAAGAATCGAATTGTTAACTTTCGCCTTGTTCCAGCTTGATTCGCCAACTTCTGAGCTCGGCGCTGGGGGAGAGTCAGAGGGCATGATTAATTGGGCGCCCCGCGAATACCATCTAGCATCTCGTAGACAGCCACTCGCGCATCTATAATCTTATCTCCGGCATTTGTAGCGAGTGATTTCTGTGCACAATTAACCCACTGACCGCTGGCGTCTGGCTGAGACGATGATTCCCAAGAAGATAAAAAAAACACAAAACAAAACAAAATTCCTATTTGCTTAGCCATGGCAAGGCAGTCATTATATTTATGAACAGGCCACAGCCAATGAAGTCGTTGCGGCCAAAATGATTGCAGTGGAGGAGTCCAGTTCAATGCTGGGCTGGAAGAAAGTTTTTAATGAGCCCAGGAGCAGGCAAGTTCAATTGGCATTTGCCTAACTGCATCAAAAATATTCTGGTGCAGTTTTTCTCTCTTCTCAACTCCTAGCTCCTAAAATGCACAGTAACAAACATTTGAAGCTTATCCAATTTAGATCAGAAACAATTTACTCTTCATTGTTAAGTTTTACTTAAATATCATTATGAAAAGTTGAAGTAAAGAACTGAGATCTTTGGAAGCCTTACATGAAATCTTATTAAATTATAATAACTTATAAATCACAGATTAATTTTTTTAATGTCCAGCCAAATCAAAATTTAAGTGTTAAAAAATATTTCTGAAAATTGAGAATGGAACATAAAGTCTGTCCGTCTGTCCGTCCGACCGTTCGTCAGTCTCTCTATCTGTCCGTTCGTCCGTCTGTTCATGTTTGTGAACGCGTCGATCTAAGAATCTATAAGAGCTAGAGTCTTAAAATGTTGTCAAAATGAGCGTAAGTTCTCACTCAAAAAGGGCTCTTATCTTAAATTTAATTTTTTGTTTTATATTTATGACAATTTTCTCTGTTTAAAAATAGAAATAAAGTCGAGCACCCCGACTAGAGTTTTATTACTTGCTTTTTTTGTAAATGTGAATGTGATTTAAATTTTGAATCAATTTACAATTAAGATTAAGTTACACGAGGCGCAAGGTATTTGTTAGTTGTGTATACCCCAACAAAAGCATTCTTAATGACTTATTCCAGTTTATAAGCTTTGATCTCTTTAATATTACTCATTGAATTATTGATTTTTTGTTTCATATATGCATGCAAGAGCTCAGTGAAACAAAGCAATCCCCTTTTCTTACAGTGTACTCCATGGCTTACTCAGTTTCGACTGCAGATTCGCTCATATTGTCACGTCACGTGCGGTGTCAAAAGTGCACGAAATTGTCTGCTCTCAATTAACTCTTTGACTCGATTTGACTTTGGGCCGAAACAGAAAGTAAACCACCGAGAGCCACGGGCTCGCTGTGCTGCGAGCCACAACGAGTCACAGCTGAGCAACTGGTGGCATTTGTTGCCTCCATCGACAGGTGCGACAGGTGCTGGGGCGTATCGATATACTCGTATGTGGCTTTTGGCTTCGATTTCGATTTCGTTGCAATTAAAATTCCAGTGCAAACGCCACCACCGCCACCGCTACCGCCACCGCCACCACCAGCATCACTCGGCCAGCCAGTTGGTCAGCCACTTGATTAACCGTGGAATGCGTCGAATTCAATTTGTTTCTGCGTTTGCCCAACTCCAGCGGCGACCAGACAAAGCGCCAACTACTTCGCTGACTAACAATTAAAATTGCCAGAGATTTTTGTTAGTTTCTGTTTATTTTTATTTAGCCGCGTCGCCTGCCCCCAACTCCCCCATTCCCCATATGTTGGCAAAATAATTAGCATAGCTGCAAGCTGCGTTCCACGAATTTCGCATAAATCAAACTGCAAATGTCAGTTAAAAGCATTTTAGGAAAATTAGCTCCTAGAATGAATTTATGGGATATATATCTTTATGCGCATGTCTATATATATACATACTATATATACACCTATATATATATATATATATGCAATCATCAAACTTGATGAAAATCCGCTTAACTCTATTTTCAGCTCTTAATATTTAGAGTTTTTTTATTGGGTTGTTGAATTTGATTTGATAGAACTAGATCTTAATTTTGATAGAGTCACAACAAGATTGAGATACAAATATAATTGAGATTAAATAAAGTAATGATTGAATGTTGTTGAACATGTAGAAATGATATATTTGAACATTAAGAGACTTAAGCATGTGTGATAAAAGTTGACAAACAAATTAAATACAAATGAAAGAGAACTGCCATTTTAGCAATTGGAAAAAGTTTTTGTTATGATGTCAAGATGAAAATTTACTATCAATGTATAACATAGTCTAGTTAGGCTAAGAATCTATTTCAGAATGTCAGGTGGAATCTCACATTTGAGGAAGTCATCTTATGAAAGTAAGGAAGGATCCGTTCTGTCTCTCTTTCTCTAGAGAGACTCAGCACATAACATTCTCTGATATTTTTTTCTTTCTATTACGCCTTTGCTTTCTCTCTCTCTCTCTATCTCTCTCTCTCTCTCTCTCTCTTTCTCTCTTTCTTCCATTCTCATCACATTTTCATTCTTTACAACTTTTCAGCACTTAACATTTTATGCTAATACAACATGAACTTCATTCTTATGCTCAAGTATTCATCAGCTGATCCATTAAAGACTTTTCATATGCATTTATATTTCTTATAGAGTTTACCTCTATATACTATATACAACATCTCTAAGCAAACTACTTAGCCATATATCAGCAGCTAGCCTTAACCCCACATGCCAATACTTTCGGCATCAATGAATAACTTCTATAAGCCTCAACCTCCAAAAAACATTCGTAACATAAACAACTTATTGATCAATTTTAAGTGTTGCAAAATGCAGCACAAAAATGCCAATTGGAATGGTCAGAAAATATTGGAATGGTTCGACACGTTGGTCGCTTGGTCCATTGTCGGATTGTCACATCTTGCACTTAAATTAATCCAATGTTGCACTTCACACGCTGCCATAAAAGTTGCAGCAACAACTTAATGCATGCCAATTGTCGCGCCTTCATCTAGATACACTTTGGCTAACAACAACATCAGCCACAGCAACAACAACAACAAGAAACTAACGAGAAGCCAGGGAGGCCATCAGCCAGCGGTGCCATCCAATCTCCGACAAGCCGCAACTCAAATTGAATGGCGAAAAACTTATTTTTTTTTATTTTTTTGACTATTGCAACAGCGTCACGTCTTTCCCCGCTTTACGAACACACACTAGCACACACACACAGCCGCTGGCCATGGCTGTCATTCTGGCAGCGGGCAGAAGCTGCCAGCTTCGAGCTCCGAGCTGCCAGCCTGTAAATCTGCATGCGCGTCGCGGTGTCAAAACTTTTTAAACAAAATAATTAAATGTAGAGAAGCGGGCAGCAAAGTAAGAGTGACGAAGTGAAGCGTTTGCTCGACTAGAAGATACCCTGCAGGAGTAGGCCAAGACATACTCGAGCTCTATTTACGATTCCTTTTCTCTAAGCTATCTGCGCTGGTAGAGCTTGAGAATCGATATATATCGAAGCTTGAAAGACAGACGATGTAGTCATCAAAATGTTACAGCATAATATAACAAATATAGATTTAATATTCAAATTTAGAATAGCAGATTTACTGACGGGGTATATTCGATAACTTGATCTAACCATGATCGATATATATATCGTGCTTTTAAATGTGTTTGTTCTTTAAAAGTCTAAGCATTCACTTAACTGGAATATGCTTAATTTCCACGCAGTACAGGGTATTCTAAGAGCAGCGTGGCATGTGTCTAGAGTTAACCAACTCCGCCCGCTGCCCGCATCAAAACCCAGCAGCCGCCTCGAGCAGCGACAACAAAAGCGCGCCAGGCGCATGCAAAGAAATCCGCTAGAAAGTCATGTTCGTGCCGCTGCAGCTTGTACCCAGAAGAAGAAGAAGAAGCAGCTGCTGCAGCTAAAGTCGCCAAATGGCCGAAAAAAAAATGCGCGACATGCCTTCTCCTAGCCAAGTCGAGCCGGCTGCCTTGGCTGCATAATAATTTATGAGCGCCTCGTCCGAGATGTGGGTTAATCGTGTTTTGGGCTAGTTTCTAACCAATTCGCCCGTTACGAGCAGTGGTGCTGGCGGTGCGGGTCTCTCACAGAGTCAATTACTAGGTCAGAACCTGCAAGTCCTGATTTCTGCAGCAATTTCCTTAGCTCAACTCAACTAGGCAGCTGTGGGAGGAGCTCCCGCTCCCACTCCCGTTCCGGCTGTCAATCAAGCGCAAATGGAGCATTTAATTTTCTGAGCTGCGTTTGGCCACGCACGACTGCTAGGCAATTTGCCACGGCAACTATACTACATGCAGCATGCTCTCCACTCTCTCTATCTCCCACTCTCTTCCCATGTCTCTTCTGTTGGCCGGTCTCTTGGTCATTCCGATTGCCATTTTAGCCATGATGAGCCGCCAAAAAGCAATAAAATATCATTTTATTAGCACGCGCGGAGTGTGTGGTGCGGGTGGTGCTGATGCTCTTGGGCCATTATGGATGGCTACGCTCTCCTCATATTGTCTGTCTGCCCCAGCTTACTTTTTTTCGGTTGGCGTCGAAAACAAACACGAGCCACGTGCACTTGCCAAACGGGTCCGCGCAACTTCGCATTGACTTAATTCTTAATGAAAAGCACCAGCTGTGCCAGGCTGAGGGCGGGCAGCTAGGCGCGGGAGGCGTGGCATTGCTGTAGCTGCCTGTTGCATTTAGCATGCAGTTAAAACATGCAGCAGCGGCAGCAGCAGCAGCAACAGCCGCAGTCGCAATGCCACTGGGCCCGTTCGCTCTATGGGTCTGTGGGTCTGCGTGGCAGCCGAGACACGACGTCGGCCCCTGACCAGAATTTATGCATATGACCTCAGTTATTGACATAATTTCGTGGTCGAATCGCATTGAAAACGAAATGTGCGCATTAAAAAAGAATTAAGTTTTTTTCAGCTTCTTCTTCGTGTCTCTGCGTTATAAGTTGGGCTGCCCCTTCTGCTCAGTTGCAGTTGTTGTCAGGGACGTATGAGGAAACTTGTAGAAGGGGATTTTAGCTTAGAGTTGATTGGAATTTGAATTATATATACTCTTTCCTTTACATTTCCTTTACTTTCAGAATGAGTAAATAGGGTTATCTTATGGTGAAATTCAAGAGACTCCTTTTATGATCTTTAATGCACTTGCATTGCTTTTGTGCCACTTTTTATTCAAATTATTCTACCCGATACATGTAAATTCCCTCATTAAATTGCAAATGATTCTATTGCAATATAATCGTTAATAATTATTTTATACTCTTTTATATATACAATTCTTGTTAGATTCAGTTTATTATTCTATATTCGACATTCTATAAAACATTCTTAGGGAAGATTTATATTGACTTCTTTAATATATTCTTTGCAAAGATTTATATTGAGCTCTCAGAGAGAAAACTTGTTTTATAATTCAGTAAGTTCTTGATAAATTTATTGACAAAATAATCATTAAATCTGAGTCTACACTGTTAACATATTTTAATTTTTTCTATGTTTCATAATAAATATTTCTCATAATGTGACCAGGTAGAAAACTTGTTAATAAATCAACATGCCATTATTTAATTTAAGAGTAGCTTCCACTTGCAACCCCTTCTCAGCTAAGCCGCTGTGTTTAGTGTCTGTTAAAGATGATGCGAATCATTGGGTTTTGGACTCTCGCTCTCTCTGCCCCCTGCAAGTCCGACTCAGTGAGTCGCTGCATCGCTGATTGTGCAAATGTTCACGCTGCTTTGGACAAATGCGCAAATTTGTATGTTTCCGCAAATGTTGGCTGAATCCGTGAACCGGCTGGCTCGGCCAGTTGGCAGGCAGGCAGGCTGGCAAGCTGGCAAGCTGGTAGGCTGGAGGGGAACAGGTGATTATCATCCAGTTCGAGCTGGGAGCCAATCTCAGCGCATTTGTCAAATTTCCCACTTAATCCGACGCGTCGCTTGGCAGCGCGTATGCATGGAAAATTGTCGCAGTCGAAAGGCGCCCCACGGTGTACCCCGCAGTCGCTGCAACAAAGCCAAATTCGAATCCGAATCCGAGTCCGAATCTACATGGAGCGCAGCGAACGACTGGTCCAGCTTCGGTTCGGCTGCTGTGTGGCTCGAAGCGAGGCGCTTTAATTGGTCTTATGAAATGGACAAAGTGCGAAATGAGTTATGCGCACGCGCGCACCCGCCACGGCACTCTAAAGACTGTATGTGTGTGTGTGAGTGCAACTGTGTGTGTGTGTCTCTTTGAGTCCGCGTCCAGACCGATAATGAACGCATGTGGGAATTCGAAAATTGGATTTGGGTATTGTGCAACACAGCTATCGCTGGCTGCTCTGTGAATAGAGGCACCTCTACCGCTGCGTCAGCCCCTCTCACCTGCCTCTGCCCCCTGCCAGCGCCCGTGCCAGTGTGAGCACGCAAAGTATCTATTAGCGTCGCCTTTGCGCGCCCGAGTCAAACGGAATCTGTTTAGCGAGTCGCTTGTCGCTCGCCTCTTGCCACTTGCCACTTGCCATTTGCCACATGCGTCTCTGTTGCAACTGCGTCGAATTATCTGTTAATTTGTGGCAATTTAGAGATTTGCAGATACGCGCTAAGTGAAGCGCATTGAGCAGCTGATAGTGCGATATCCCAAAATAAAAAAACGGTAGCCTTGTCGCCTTTCCGATTGAGTTGTTGACGTATTTGTCAGCGGGGTGACGTACCAAGCTGCCTTCGTGCGGCACACACCTTTTTGTAACTTCGCTTGGGCGACTTTGGGAATTTGAAATGCATTAGCTAAAGTCACTGTAAATATGAATGCCTGAAAAACTGGTTTCAAATTATGCTTAAGCCTTTTAATATTTGAGAAGATTATAAGCATGTCTACTAATCGATAATTATCGATGTATTTAGATAGTGGGAAATCGGTTGTTATAAATTATTGCAAGAGACACTTGCTACACTTACCGAAATTATGAGTGCTTTGATATATATGGAAGTATCGATAAGGACTTCGATTTATAAAATTTGTAAGGTATATATATCGGTATATCGATTGTGCTATTAATTATAATAAAAGTTATGAGCTGATCGATATATATATATATATATATATATATATATATATACGGCTGTATTTATATGGGAAGGATAATTTATCGGTTAATCGATTATAATAGCAATATATTATTTTATTTTCCTTTATCAATTTATAAAGGGGCAATAATCATATATCTATATATTTAGTCATGTTAAAATATCGTCTTAATCGATAATTATCGATTTATCGATAACATTCTTCTATATATACCATACAACTCAAGCAAAGGGTGTTTAGCTGCCGATCATTGCTCTTGCCCTTGTTTGCAAATACTAAATGGCGGTTTTGCACTTAAATAGGAAAAATGTTAAGGACTCTGTGTATAAAGTAGCATTGACAGGGACATGGACACGCTTAATGGGCAGCAGCATGCAAAAGGGGCGTGGCTTGCAAGGTTTACCAGCTGCCTGGCTAGCTGGTTCAGCCATTACCAATGGCCAATGGCCGTAGCCGCCGCCGCCGCACAGTGGCACAAAAATGCAAAATGGCTCATGATAATGCATTTTTATGGGTTGACGTAACCAATTAGCGGCAACAGGTAACTGGCAACGGGCAACGGGCAACGGGCAACGGATGACGTTACCGAAAATTGAATTTGCCGTTAACAATTATTTGCGTACACACACAGACAGCACACCGCAGCACATGGCCCTCACTGAACAGTCAGCGAGAGCTGCTGACGGACTGACGAATAGCGATAAATTCCTGAACAGCAGCAACAAAAACAGCAGACATAAAGACGAACTGGAAAACATTTCAAAGAAACAAACGAGCTGCAGATTGATGCAGGCGGACCCCAAAAAGAGTGAAGCCAGAGGATTAGAGGTGGAGGAGGGAGCCAGAGAAGGGAGCACAGCTCACTCTGAATACGCATGCGCAATTTTTCAAAAGCTTTTAAAGTGAAGAGCCTCAGCGAAATTACGTTGTAATTTTTGTAATTTCTGTAATTGCCTAATTCTGATTAATTTGAATTGACGAACGAAGTTGGGCGCGAGAGAGCTTCGCGAGCTGCACAACTGGAGCGCCGAGCTGCAAGCAGCCAGCCTACATAGCCCCGCCATGCCCTAACCTCGTTTCCCTCGCTTGACTTGCGGCTGGGGCCGCGACTCGGTCCCTCGACGGTGAATTGAGAGGTCAAAACTGAAAATTATGCGCCATTGTTGTTGGCAGCAGACCGCAGCAGCGTCCGGCATCCAACATCGAGTTGCGGATTTAGCTGCAGCGAGCCATTGGCTGCCTCTTCGTAATCCTTACTTATGCGCACTTGGGCATTCGGGCTGACTCTGAGTTTCAATTTATTTGCGCCTTGCAGTGCGTGGCTTCCTTTAATTTGATTAAAATTTATGTAGAACTACGCATAGCTGCAGCAAACCAGATAAATGTCCGCTCCAAAGCTGCAGCTCGAGCGCTAGGCCCGACTTGACTTTAACTTGAATCCGCTTTTTTCTGCCTTTGGCTTTTTGCTTTCAAAGGAATTCCTTGGGAAATAAGTCGTTGGATTTTATTTAGATCAATTTGGAATGCGTAGAACATTTCTTTGGCTTACCTCTGCCAAGCATTGAGTCTTATAAATAGATAATGTGCGTATGTTTTTACTAAAACTATTTATGATGTTTCTTTGGGAATGTTTCTCAAGGGAAAGTAGACTAATTAGAGTCTTGGGATGATTTAAGATGTGTTCTTGGGATATTTTATACGTGTTTTATATTGTAATATCATAATTCGACAGTTTAATATCTTGAAATCTTTTATTGATTAAAAAATCTGAGTCCTTTCGTTTGTCGATTCCTTTCAGATTTTCCTCTCGATGATATCTACGCCATTTATTGAAATATTCTAAGTGAACAAAATATCTCTAAAGATTGTAATGGATTAATCGATAACTATACTAAACACCGATTAGGTAACACTTCTTTTATTATTATATATCAATTTAAAGCTCCTGTTTTGTGTCTTTGGAACCACAGAGCTTCAATTGGGTATCTCATTTCCTGTTGGCTGCTGCGCGTATCCTGCCTATGTCCTTCAATTGGACGCTTATCTAGATTGTTGGCGACAAGGTCGCTGGGTTAATGCGCCGCCATCAGGTCCAACAATAACTCAATTAAATGCTGGCCATTAATCATACGCCATGTGAGACACAGCGCACAGTCGCAGCCGCAACGCATCGTCGCTGTTGATGCAGCAAATGTGTGAAAATCTCCCGTGGCGATGAAAAAAATGCAACTCTAGTCAAACATAGATCATCAATGAAATTTAATATGCGAGCAGCAACAAGCGTCGCAAACATTCGGAGCAAGTCCCAACCGGGCAGACCGAACAGACAATGACATTGTGTAGCTTAATTAGCCAAAGTTGTTGCCAGTTCGCTGTTGGCTGTGAAAGCAGGGGGCCTCCAGGTGGGCGGGGGAAAGCAGTCTGATTAGAATATGAGTTGTGCGGGGGGATACTGGAAATGCGAGCGATATCATTTTGAGGCAGCCTAATGAAGTTGTTGGCTGCGCTGTAGCGCAATTAATCAAAACTCTAATCAAATGGAAAATGGAAAATGGAAATTTAATGGCAGACAAAATGATTCAGCTGCATAATAAGCAGAGCATAGTCGAACGCCGAATACTCTAATCAAATTGCTTTTTTTTTTATTAAAAGATGTGGCACACAGATAGCAATAGAAATGGATAGAAATAGATTGAGATAGTAAGATTAAGGAAAATAGTCGTTTTCGATTCAATTTCGTAGATAAGAATCATATGACAGATAAGTCGAACTTTCATGAGGAAATCTGTTATACATATTGAATTTAAGGACTCTAATAAATCTAATATCTTCAGTAGTACTTATATAACATAGTTCATATACATAAAATTATCTCTTAATTAAACTTCATCCATAAAATACAGATATACCTAGTGTACTCCAGTCACTGTATTCACATATCACAAATCATATGAAGTACATACACACATCTCAAAGTCAATATACCCAATACTTGATAGTGTATTAGAAAATGCCTAAATGATGAGAAATAGCGCAGGTGAGTAAATTGATGAGAGCTGCTTTGCAGTGAAATCCGTGGAACAAATCTGCTGTATCAACTGGTTGATTAGCTGGTTGGCCAAGTGGAACTCTCTCTTTCAGTAAATGAGCCAACAAATTGCAACAAGCGCAATGTTTAACAAACTGTTGCTTAATGCGCAGCTATAATTTATGCAGAGTGCGGCTACTGCAGCAGCCGGAGCAGCAGCAGCAGCAGCAGCCACTGGATGCAATGCAGGAATACCAAGAACAAATGCGACTTTTGGACATAATGCGCGAACTTATGCAAATGGCAATGAGGCGAATTGCGAATGCCGAATGCTGAATGCCGAGAGAGTCGAGTCAGGCTGAGACGAGGCATGACTTATGCCTGAAATTTGTCTAGTTGTCAGTAAATATGGGAAATCAGTTTACAACATGCGTGCCACAGTTGCGGCAGCAGCAGCCGCAGCAGCAGCAACGCCCAAGACTCAGCTCCAACTGAGGCCCTGTTGCCGTCCAGAGCCTGGCGACGACAGCGATATTGAGACTTAAGCGGAAGGCACAGCAGGAGCATAGATAGCAAACATCAGATAGACTACGACTCGTAATGGCGACAACAGCAACAAAAGAAGGAAAACCAACGACAGCGACAACCGACAACCGACAACCAACAACCAACAGCCGACAACCGAGTCGAGGATGGCAAGAAACATGGAACATGTTGCTTGTTGCCCATGATGAAGCCCGGACCCAGGGCCTGCCAGCTTGCCAGGCTGCTGCTGCTGCTGCTGCTCTTGCAGACAGAGACGAAGCATAGATTGATGCCTACGCCAAGCCGCCGTTGTCTATTGACTATTGATGACTCGTCAGGGCGAAGTAGGGGCTTGTCTGCCCCCCTCTCCACCGCTCTCACTGTGTGTGAGTGTCATATGCATATGAGGCCAAAGCCAAAGTCAAAGTCGATGCTCAGTTCCTAGATTCAAGATCTGCGCACCTATAAGGATAATGCGCAAACACACGCAGGTTGCCACCAAATTTGCATTGCAAAGTCACTGAGATGCAGCCACCGTTCGAGTTACACTCAAAAAAATGATAGTGATATATTTGGCAAGAAATTTTCTGATTGATTAGGAGACTTGAAGATGATTGGTTATAGGAAAGTCATCAAAGAAAAAATTTATAAGTTTATTAAATTTTTGGAAATTTGTAAACAGAAATTAAGCAATTCGCTTAGAGATACATTTCTATATAACTATATCATTCTGATGACTTTCATCTTAGTCAGATAAAGTTCACAAAGCATTTTCATAGTTTAGGTTTTCTTTAATCTTAAGTATATATTAAATAAAGATTCATAAGTAATATAACTGAATATGTAAGTGCCCGTCTCTACTAACAGCTTCACCCATGGGAAACTCTAAAAACTATATATAGAAATATGCAAAGTATTATTCTTAATCAAAATATATGTCTAAGAGCACAATTTCTTATCATTATGAACGTCCATTTTCTCTAAGTGCATTCCGCGTGTGTGACTCAAAAAAGAAAGAAGAAGAAGATGAAGAAGGAAAATATGAGAAATAGGCATTCTTGGGGTACTTAGAGCCGGGTTCGTTGAACCTGATCAACTGCGATGGGACTCAGCTGTGCTTCTCAGATTTCAGGCAAACTTAAGAACACAAAATGCCGTGAATTTATGCATAATACGCTTGTTTGACTGAGCAAAATAGCAGACTAGAATCGATCAGAGTGAGATCAGAGCACAATATCAATAGCGACGATGTTTTATATTTCATTTTTCGTTTTTCTTTTCCATCTGTCTTCTCGCTGGCTTTTACAACTTCCCATAATTCATTGTGCGGTGAGATTTCAATAAATTTCGCATAAAACCAAGTAAATATTTAATTTGCTCTGCTGTGTGTTGTGTAACATAAATTCACCGCTAGAATTAATCCTCAGCTGGAGTCAATTAGTATTTTATGGCGCTTTTATTAGTTCCAACAGCCAAAAAAGAAAAAAGCGACAACAAGCGACAAAGATCAAAAGAAAACGTTCCCAAAACGTAAAGGTTATACAGACATTGTTCGAGAATTAGAATTAATTTCTTATTGAAATATATATGTATATATTCTACGTCTATCTCCATGTATACATATATATATAATATGACAATATTTATGCGCGGACCAATCCCAGCTTCATTAGCGACTCGCGGCCAGTGCCTGGGCCATGGGAACCCACCCAAGTGGTAGCCGCAGCGAGCTAAACTCATGTAATTGGAACGCCGTCTTATCAGCGGAGACGAAATATATATACTAAATACCAAACGGAGGAGCTCGAGTCAAGTTTCAGTCGAGCGGGCCATTCAAAGCCAAAGTTTATAACGAAAGCGCTTTTCAATTAAAACTAAAACAGAAGGCAGAACAAGTTCGTTGAGAGAGAGAGAGAGACACGGAGAGACAGAGAGAGGGGGAGGTGATGAAAAATCGAACAAAATGTGCGCTCATTAAAAATTCGCATAATTTATAGATTAATGAATGTTGCCGACGACATTTGGTTGAGGTCGACGCCGGCTACCGAAATAAAATAGCCATATTTATGTCAACAACTGGATGCGGCGGACGTCATCAGCGGGGGCGGCGCCAACTGCCTATGTGGACCGTATCGAACTTATGATTCTGCTGACAGCCAAAAGAGCAGCATTTGCATGGACCATAACAAAGGATTAGATGGATCTGCGATCAGCCGCAACCAGGAGACAGAAGTCTACGGCGCACCAATGCGCTAATAAATAAAACTTAGCATCGGACGTAAGAAATCAACTTGTAGATGACAAGGACAGCAGAGCACATGTGTGTCTGCTATAAAGTATGCCCCTCTATGCGACAGCCGAAGACTGTATACCCTGTAATAAATAAACTATTTGATTTGTCTGCTTGTTAACCTACGCACAGGGCTATTCATTTGCATGGGCTAAGCTTGCTGTTTGTCTTGTGTTTCTTGCCTTTGATTTGATTTGTGATTGCTGCTCATTAAAGAGATACCCTGTGATTATTGGCTAAGCTCGCTGCAACTATTAATGCAAATGGCAGATAAATTCACAAACGTATTGAGAGAATTAGGATGCATTCGGTGCAATAACAAACAACATCAACAACAAAATACGTGAGTGGGGAGTGCACGATGGGTAGTTACCCTAGAATTGACTTTGAATTTATTTATGAATTGTGTATGATAAAATGAAGCTGCCTGGAAATACTAGATATTTAAAAATAGTTGCAAGAAGTAATATGAAAAGCTAAGAAATACCCTGTAAAAAAATTTAAAATCATTTTATTGTGCAATGCTACAATCTTTAAACTTTTCTTATTCTGTTTATGTATAACTAAAGACCTTAAAGCATTTTAAGCGAGTCGTACTGCTACTACTTCTACTACTGCTACTACTATTGCTGGCTCTTATATATCTACTATAACTACTGCAACTACGGTTTCTATTAGTAATACTTCTAATACTACTGTTTATACTCGTAATACTACTATTACCATTGTTTTTTACTACAATTAATGGTAGCTTCTACTACTATTACTATACCTACTTGTGCTTCTATTACTACTACAATTACACCTACTATTGTCTCTACTACTATTACTACTACAACTACACCTACTACTGTTTCTACTACTACAACTACACCTAATACTGTTTCTGCTACTACTACACCTACTACTGTTTCTACTACTACTACTAATTTATATATGTATACTGCCACAACTATTATTTATACTACTTTTACTACATCTATTTCTTTTATACTACAATTACTTCTTTTACTCATACTTTCTCCTTACTGCTACTACAACCAACAACATTGACACACATAAAATTAGTAGGTAGAAGAAAACCCTCAAATTAATTTCAAATCAAATTCTCTTCTCAGTTATCGCTCAACTTGCGATATTCCCTTGCGATTCTTTCAATAAGTCAAAGGTTGGAAAATGGAATTTCATATTTTATATATTCTCAGAGCTAAAATTTTTAATTGGGTAGTTGGTATTTCCCATTAAAAAGCTGTGCCACAAGCCAAATACCTGCAAAACTGGATATATTAATCGATAACTCTAAAAAATGTATTAAACAAAAATTTTTCTCAAGCTTAAAATCCAACTTTTATGCGGCATGAGCAGATTTGCTGTTTTGTTAGTCTAATTTGTGTATGCTTTATAGGCGGACAGATGCCTCAATCTGTCAGTTATAGCCTTTTTTATTGGGTACAGGGTATCACAAACACCAACAAAAACAAGCAGACGTATACAGAGAGCGCAGAGCGCTGCCTGCAAAGCAACTGGCAACAGGCAACAGGCAACTGCAACAGGCAACTGGCAACATGTGGCAGAACAACAATTTATGATGTTGCCGCTGACAGGCGAATGTTGTTTGCAGTTGTTGATGACGATGATGATTCCAAGGATGCGACTACGGGACGAATGCGACGCAGCGAACAGCTATTGATTTGGCCTGGCTAAAGCCAGATTCGCAAAACAGCCACAAGCCTCGCCCCTGTTGCCTCCTGTTCGAGCTGTTTTTAGCTGCGATAGTTTTGCATATTACTTGCATGATGGATTCCGTTGCGCCGTTTTGTGTGGGCTTTAAACAGAGCCAGAGATTTCAAATGTCGTCACAGTTCGATCCAGATGCGCTGCCCAAATCTTATGGGTAGATGCTGCTGCTCCTGCTGCTGTGTAGAAGCAAACCAGCTAAACACAATTGTGTCCATTGCCATTACCATTACCTGATTTGTTTAATGTTCCCTCTGCACACTTATCCTCCTCTGGCCAGCCCCCGAGGGGTTGCTCTCACTGCTGCTTTGGCTGTCGGCGTGTGGGTGGCGTCGATCAGCGATCGCCGATCAACTGGCACACATTGAGATATACTCGGATAAATATATATATATATGTGTATGTAAATATATATATCTTATGTGCTTTGCTTTTCAAGTGCCTGTCAGAGTGTCGTAGTTGTTGTTGTTGCTGTTGCTCTGTGTGCGACTCATTCATTTCAAAGTGCAAATGCAAGCCGACAGCTAAGCGACGTCATTTAGAGTTTTGACAAGCGGCCAAATGGCCAAATGCTTAAATGGACGCCCTCAAATTGCGCCGACGACTAACACAGAGCTGAGTTGAGAGCTTGTGCCACCAACGTGCATTCCAGCTAAAAAGCCAACAACAACAACAAGTGAACAGTAATTGCAATTAAAAGTGCATGACTAATAGATACTCTGTAGCCAATGAAACGTGGGAAGCGAAAGAGAAGCGAAAGTTGAAGCTACAAATTGTGTGTAGTCAAACAGATCAGAAAGGTTATTAGCTTAGAGAATATTTATATATATATATATATACCAGTTTATATGTCTAAGTTTCTGGTGTGTTATGTTCTTAAGATGTCAAAGGTCACTGTGGGAAAATCCTCTTTTGAAAGGTCTTAAACAGAGTTGTGGAGAGAGAGTATAGCTTTTCCAATTGTTTAGCTATTTTTAGTGTTGGCAGTTATTGTTTTATATGGGCTAAACATATTGCCTACCATATTTTGGCTTGCTATCAAGGGTATCTTAGTCTTGTTAGGCATTCTTAAATTTGACAACAATTTATGACAGCTGCATGCGACTGTACTGCTTTAGGGTGGCATAAGTAGGCGTTATTGCAGAATATTATTGTCTTAGCATTTCAGATAATCGTTTGCTTGACTTAAAGTAAATTAGTAGGTGACTACAGTTTTTATACATTTGATTCAACAGACACTTTACTAAAGGATCAACAGAAGACTTTATGAAAGGAAACTTATCACTGAAAGTATTATAATATATAAAGAAAACTTTAAGTGGGAGGAAAGTAAAAGGCGTGTGAAAGTTATTCGAAAATGAAATATAGAAAAATTATCTATGATTTATCTAGCTATATTTAAATAGAAAACAAGTTCCCTCTCTCTCTCTCTCTCTCTCTCTCTATGTCTCTTTCTATCCCTTTCTCCAACTCTCTCCCACTCTCTCACACACTTTCTAATCTATCTATACTAAACTGTATAACTAAGTCGCTATTACCTCTGTTGCCCTTTTGTAACAGGGTATAATAACAACCAGAAAGACAACAACAGCAACAATAGCAACAATAACAGCAGCAACAACAGCAACAACCACAACCACAACAACAACAGCCAACAACGATGGCACGCACATTTCGTGTACGATTCCCAGACAAATTGCAGAATTGGCGAATGCTTGAGAATTCTGTAGAATCGGAATCTGCACTATGGGATCTCTATGGTGGTCCTTTTGGCCACTAAACGTAGCTAGAGTTGTAGCTGGAACTGGGCTGGGCACTGCTCGTAGGACTAGGCTGCAATGGGATCTTATTTATATGTATATACATATATATATATATTTATTTATTTATTTATTTTTTTCTATTTTGTTGGGGGCGCCAAATTCGCACATGTTGCGTAAGAAACAAAGTTGCTGTTAATTCGCATTGTTGTTGTTGTTGCTACGTCCAATTTGGGCTGCGAGCAACAGCAGCAACAGCAGCAGCAGCAACAAACAATAACAGCAGCAGCAGTTGGGACCGGAGTGAAGCAGCGTAAGGGGCAGCGCTCAGCATACCAAACACTCAACGCCAAAGCGCACTCCACGGCCACTTCACTGCACTCAGCGGCAAACATAGCCCAAAACAACAGCAACAACAACAACAGCAACAAAGTGAACTTGTACACAGGTGAGCGCTAGCCTGTGAGAGCATTGTAACCGGTTTATGCTCGCATGCGTTGGCTCTCTCGCTTACGCTCGCTTTAGCTTGCTCTCTCTCTCTCTCTCTCTGTTTCTCTGTCTCGCTCTCTCGCTCTGTTTCTCTTGGTTTGTTGCGCTCCCTGTCGCTCTTTTTGTGTGTAGCTAATTTACATGCCTTAGCTATAGCCGGAGCCTGGTTCTTGTGGGCAGCACTTGGCGAGGCGTTGGATGCATTGCTGGACTTGACTTTTATGCTTTTATTGAGGCACGAATTAAAGCACGAACTTAAGCACGAAATCAGGCACGAACAATGCTGTGCGTGTGGGTGCTCAGCAGAGAGCAAAGAAGTGAGAGAGAGAGAGAGAGCGCGTAAGAGAGCATAGAACATGCTCTCTGGCTGCTGCTGTTGCTAATTGTGGACCTGTCGTCGCTGACTTTTTTACCTGTTGTTGTTGTTGTTGTGTGGTGTGGTGGTGCCTTTTAAAATTCTTGTCTTGCACCGCTGTTGTTGGTGCTGCTGCTGCTGCTGTCTCTGTTCTGGCATTCATATGCAATTGCCATGATGCAGGCCAAGAAACGACCGCGTGCTGTGCAGCGTACCAAGATGCTGAGCGGGCAGCAGGGCCGTCTGCCGTTTGCCAGCCAAAGAAACCAACCAAACCGCTTTTGGTGAGTTGCCCGACGCCAACACACCACAGCGCATAACTTCTCTCGCGCACTAACTCACTCACCACGCTTGCCGCATGCACTTGACCACAGTTGAGTTGGGGGCATCGCCGCGGAGAGCGCAAGCGCTGAGAATTTAGTCTGTCGTTTGTTTTCGTCGCTGAAACATTGAGCAATAGCAGCGAGCGGATTAACGCAACTACCGTCGCAGTTGTTGCCATCGCCGTCGTCGTCGTCGTCGGTTCGTGGTCTGCAGAATCTGTCGAATCGGTATTAGAAACGATATCGATAATTCGATATCCAAGTGCAAGTGCAGGCAAGTGCCCAAATAGCGGTATCTGCGACAAACAAGTGTGCAAACGAAAGTTTTATAATTCGCTGTGGAAATCAAAAGAAAAATTCTAACCCACAGTAGGCGCTCGGGTCTCTGCGCTTGCCCCGCCTCGTTTTAGCCCCCAACCCCAACTGCTCACATCTGCCAGCGTTTGTCGCCGCGTTTTTATTTTGTTTTCGTCGCGATCGTCGTCGCCGTCGTCGCCGTCTCGGTCGTCGTCGTCTTCTTCGTCTTCGTCGTCTTCTTCGCTATTTTCTTTCTTTCGCCGTGCAGCAGAAATGTAAGGAAAAGAGCCAAACAAAATAAAACCAATAAGAAGCAAATAAACGGAATCTGAATTCAAGTCTCTGACTGAGTTTTTGGGAAAACTTCGGAGTGGGCTTCGAGTTAATAAATGCCGAATGTTGAGAAAATTGCTATATTTGCATTTTAATTAAATTGCAAAGAATTTCCGTGATTGTGTGTGTGTGTGCAAGTGTGCGCGCGTTTCGCTCTCTATGTATATGTGTGTGCACCCTACAACAACAAAATACACACAAAATATATAATCAAAAGAAAAAAAAAGAAAAAATACAAAAAGAAATAAACCAGAAAAAGGCGAAAAGAAATATTGTTCAACAAGTCAAACGAGTTCTTTTGGCTCGCTTTGGCCGTGTGGCCAGCAGCAGCAGCTACAACAACAACAACAACAACAAATCGACTCAACATCGCATTTGGTGGCAGTGGCAGGCAGCAAGTTTTGTTGTTTGCGCCTTTGGTGAAAAATATTGACAGCATTTAGCCACAAAATGTAAGAAAAACACAGCATAAAGAGAGTATAAAAAGGATAAATAATACATAAGTACACAAGTGACATTTTTAAAGCGCTAAAGCTTCGTATTGCCAAGTTGAAAAATTATTGACCAAATCCTTCTAGTTTCATGGCAATAATGCGTAGTTAGGAGGGTTATATATAGACAAAATACTCATAGGCTGCACAAAAGTAATAGGCTTATCAAAGTATGCCAAGCATGAGAATAGTATTCAATGCTTGCAGAGTACTCATTGAAGTATGTAAAATATTCATTATGACATGCATTGTGTTCATACAAATATATGCAATTTGAAGTACCAAGCAACCAAGCTTACATTTAAATATGAATAGTATTCAATTGACGTCTAGTAGTCTGGAGTCCGGCATAGAAACTCATCTAAATATGCTTACTACTCACACACAGCATATACGTTGCATATAATATGTAATTCCAATCAGAGAATGAAGAATTTAATACAAATTTAACTTTTCTAAGTGAGAAAAACATTCTCAAAAGTATCTCTGGTATATTGTATATGGCTTATAAGTATTTTCAAATAGGAATTCGCATTGCTGTCATTAAAGAATGCTGATCAAGGAACACATAAGACTCAAACGGAAATCTTCAATCAGCAGAAAAATATTATATACTATATTAAGTACTTTTACTGCTTCGCATAATTCAAATCAAAGTACTCATATTATTCACCATTCATTCATTCTGTAGCAAGAAGCTCGTTTAGTACACATCGAACCTAGCTGCTTAGGCTGCTTTTCGCTAGCCTAATTAGATGAGCCAGGTAAAAGGTAGCTAGCATAACAAGCATAACAACAACAGTTGCGTCGGCAGCAGCGGCAGCAGTGAAAACAACTTGAAATACTCAAATTGGTAATCGAATTTGACTCGTTAAATGATCAGAGCCAAAGTAGACTCGAAATGTGTACACAAAATGAAAAGGCCGAAAGGGGAAAAGACACACACTCTCATACACACACAAACACACTTTGCTTTTTAACATGCCTGCTGCTGCTTCTTCTTTTTCTACGTCATTTCTTTTCCAAATGTTTTTCATTTGCCGCTTTGCCCATTGTTTGAGGGAAGAAAAACGTTGTGTGAGGAAAATGTGAAAAGCAAATACAGTTTGCTGGATTTTCGTATTGAAATATTTGAGTTCTGATTTTCTACCTGTTTTACAAGCAAACCAGAGAATATCGGTACTTAATCTCTCAATAGGCCAGGTGAACAGTGAGTTATCGTTATCTAGCCGGGCGATACGTGAGTCGCCTGCATAAAGTGTCGCCAAACGTGCGGATTCCTGGAAAATCTACTGACAAGACCTGCAAGTATTTTTAAGCGCCCCTCATCTAGGTGTTTCACGTAATTCCAAATTGAGTTTTGGGACGTCATAAAAAGCAGTTGAAGAAAAATACTCAGGAAGTATTTGTTGTCGTGCTCGGATTTCTTAATGCTTCTTGCCATTAAAGTGCATTAAAAATTCCACTGAAAATTATATGAAATAATTACAAAAAGTCGCTCTAAACTGTTTGAGTGTGTCTGAGTGTGAGTGCGTGGTGCGTGTAGGCACTTATAAACCAATTTTCGTGCTGCTGTTAAAAGCCAAAATAGCTTGACATTAAGGCAAGCTGAGACTCTAACTGAAAATGGCTCTAACATTTGGGCCAACAATGGGCTGCAGCGAGTCGAACGGGGGATTTCATTTTTTTTTTTATGGCCCTTAATTTACACTTCCTTCCAAATGCGCTGCGTCGGGCAAGGGAGAGCAAGAGGGACGGAGAGAAACAAAAGATCGCCGAGTTCTCTCAATTGTCGGCGGCGGCGAACCAAAGGCGAGTGGCAAGCGGCAAGCGGCAGCAAAAGCGAAGAAAATATAATTTTCATTTCCCATTTTCATTCCACGCTTCTCACAGCTGCAGCTGCCGCGTTGCTGCGCTGCTCTGCATATTTTTGCCTTATCAGCGCCGGCGGCACTTGGATGCAGCAACCTAACGGTAGAGTGTCTCTGGCATGTTTTTTTTTGTTTTTCATTTTCAGTTTTTTTATCTTTCTGCGCCAGTGCGTCAGATGCGGGTGATTGCCATTGCTGTGACGTATGCGGTGCGACATAACGAAAGACTTAGGCAACGAACTTGCAAAACGCAATTTAATGCGCTTTAAATTGCTGAAGACTTCGGACCGCCCCTCCCAGCTGGCGTCTAATTGCTGCAATGCTTAGCGCTATACAAACAAAAATTACGCTTTAATCTATTTTTGCCCGGCCCCGCGTACACACAAGCATACTCACACACACACGCACAACGGGCATCAGGCGTGCAGCTGCCCCCTTTTTGCAGACCACACGCGCGCCTCGTGCGCCGTGCCAAGAAAATTACATTAGACGTGGAAGCGGCCGTTGCAAACGTTTCGCGGTTCGCTGTTCGCTGTTCGGGAAAAGCAACGCAGCAGACCTAGTACCCGTATCCAGCGGCTCCATCAGCATGTCCCCCGCCTTCGCGCCATGCCCATGCTGGCCACCTGCTCCTGCGGCTGCTGCAAACACCCGCTCGACTCTTGCCCTCAGCTCAGCGCTAATTTCTTTGTTGAGTCTCATGCGAGTTGGCACCGCGGACATACGAATGTGCTAGCCTGTGATTAAGTTTGGAATATGTTCATCGTTTTGTGCAAGTGTCTTCATCCGCCAACAGTCTAGAGATTGGGGAGCTCTGCAGCTTGGCTATTTGCTCGATTGTGATTGAGTTTGTGCCTGCGGCTGCTCAGTCGTGCTAACTACGCATAAATATTTTCTCTGTGCGTATTAAAAGCATAAAACAATAAACATTGTTAATTTCAGAGCAGTTTCAGTTGGCCAGACAACGCCAATAGATGGAGTAGGGCATGATCTGGAGAACAGGCAGAGGACGAAAGTCGTTGAGTAGTGTCTTGTAATTATTATTGATTGATGTAGTCTGGCACTTAGTGGATCCTAGACGAGACTTTTAGAAGTATTGTCAGTAAATGGGAATGGGAATCTTTCATTCATATTACAATTGGCCTCTACCTAAACTTAGAACTATTATAAATAACAAAATTACTCCTCAAAAGAAATCCATAGCAAAAGACTTACGCAACGTACTTGCGTTTCTCTTTTATATAGTTCACTTTCGAAAGACTTAGGCAACGAACTTGCATTGGCCTGTTTGCAGGTATCCAAAATGAATGACTTAGGCAGCGAACTTGCAAGTACGATGAACTTTTTATATGAATTGCAGAATATGTAGTATGTATATAGGATATATATTATGGAACATAATTAACAGTCGATTTTTTCGACTACAAATTTTTCTTTTTTAATTTAATTTTATTTAGAAACACAAATATATATATTTATATATATTAAGAAAAAAAATTGATTAGCTATATAGATTCTATATAATAAATTTTTATATACCATTAATTTCCCCCAAATAACTTAAGATAACCACAAAGATTTATCAGGTTCTCTAACGACCCTTTTCGCAATACCGAGACCTCTCTCTTTCTCTTTTAATGGTATTTAAAGAATCTGGTCTAATTATAGATCTGTGTTGCCTGAAGCAGCAATCGAAAAACGTGTGCGTAATAAAAATATATTTTTAAATTAGTTGAATCTTATCTTATGACTATCAAACGTGCCCGAACAGGCAGCTGGTCCATATTTGATTTAGTTTAGTTTGGAATTTAGTTTTACGATCCACATGTGCCGCCAGCATTTCAGTGTGTGCGTGTGTATATTGCACGCTGAATGAGATATCAAATGAAGCCCAAAGTCGTAAAGCGATAGAGTTGTTGAGGTGTAACAAGTGTATCTGTGGCTTCGGTGTGGCAGAGCTTTGTATTCGTCCCTCGTGCTGATGCCAGTTTGCATTTGCATTTGTAGATCGAGCTCATAAACACTCAGTCTACATAATTTGATTGTCTTAATGGGGCCAGCATTCTTTATAGAGTTAAACTAGTCGTCTACAGCATCATTTCAAATGCGATAAATATAACGAAACGTTACAAATTTATTTTTGAGTTCGATTGGGCCGCATATATGTGCTTGTTGTTTATGGCAACGATACACAAGATTAGCTTCTTCGTTGGCTGATTTTGCAGTTTTATGATGGCCATAAAATATGCCAAACAATGGCCGAGGCACACACTGACCATGACAATAATTGCTAAATGCTTTTGGCTACCCCCAAAACCAAAGCAAAAAAAGAAAGAGAAAAACATATAAATACGATCCATAATGCTATACTTGCTTTTGCTTCCGGTTCTTGCAAATCTATTAATACCCCATATAAATTTGTGAAAGATCTCTCTGGGCGCAGTGCCATAAACCGCAATGAGAACACCAAGCCGTGGGGCAGGTGCAGAACACACACTCACACACAGACGCACACAGTTTCAAGATTAGAAGACACAGACATGACAACCTGCAACCCATTCGGATTCGGATTCAGATTCCAGTTCAGCCTCAGCCTCAGCATCAGCATCAGCCTCAGCCTTAGCCTCAGTGCCAGGTTCAGGTTCAGTTTGGGGCTTGGTTTTTGTGGGCAATCTGTAATCTGTGTGAGCGTCATTTCATATTTTCTTACACTTTGGAAATTGGTGCACTTGACGTCTTGACGGACGCTGTTTCCCGATAAGATATGATAAATAATATAATAAATGCCGCTAATTAATGGCACTTAATATGAAAAGAGGCAAAGGCAAAGCTAAATATAGACAAATCAACTGTTTTGCTGCCTCTCTGGCTAGCTGCGTTACCAATTCCAACTGTTTTCCTGTCAACTGAAGCATTTTCATTAACAGCTAATTGCAAGAAAATATGGATAACTCGAGTTTTGATTGAAAGTAATTTGTGCTTAGTAAATTTCGATACTTAGCTAGATGAGAGTATCTACAGTTTATCATCATGTTCGATAAGTGCCGATTTATCTACAAGCGGATATGTTTTAGAGCCAAAGGTGGCTAATGGCGAAGCCATAAGATTTGTGAGATTTGTATCATATTGATTAAAATCGATTAATATCGTTTACTGATCATTTTTCAATAACAAAGTAGCCAACATGGTATTTACTGCCAAGAGAGGTTGTTAACGAAACACACAAAAAATTAATTAAAATAAATTTGCTTGTAAATTAATAGAAAATATATCGATAATTAAGCTAGTATGCTGTCTGCACTTCAACTTTTATGTCTTAAATCTATTCATAAGTATCCACCGTAATATTTTTACCAAGAACCAAATTGCCTTCAGACCAGAAAACGCCTACTATTATCGATTGTTGTACTTTAATATACAGTTGGCGTTCAGTTACCCCTCTTTTTTGGAGTACTGCTGTTTGAAAGCGAAAACTGTAATGAAAATGAAAAGCTTTTTCGTGCTTTGTTGGTCAGCTGAAGTTGTTTAGCTGTTGGGGCGTTCACAATTACCTTCACTTGCATTTTCGCACTTTTTGTTGCGGAAAATCTCATGCGAACTTCACGCTTTCTTAAATATCTAACTGTCTGCATGTTTTGCTGTCTTGTCTGCTTGGCTGATTGCAAACAACTCACGGCAACTCATTTTATGGACGATATGCAAGACGACGATTTGCATCTAAATGAGCTCGATTAATATGCAAACAATTAAAATGTTACTGCTGTTATGGCTTCGACCACAAGTCCGACTCGACGTTGTACGGCAATTAGAAAGCCATTAGAAATAACTTATTAACAGCCCCCACAACTCAGCTCCCCACTGGCCGCTCCCTCGTTCGCTGGCCTGTTCTATACCCTTGAGTGAGCACTGGCTCCATGTGCCCAGCTCCATCTCGCACATTTCATAAATTACTCAACATTTAATTAAACACGCTCTAAAGCGCTACTTACCACCTACTTAGCCGCCGGTTTTAGACAACAATTTTGCATAATTTGAAGTTAAATCATGAATACCCAACAGCAACAACAGTGACAGTAACAACAACAACAGACAACTGCAGACAAGTTTGACTTTTTGTCTCGTTTCCCTGGCCTTTCTGCAGTGCTCAGCCGTATTATCAGTTAATTTTTTCTTTTATGCCCTTTGAATGGGCATTATAAATGTGTTAAGCAATGTGTTACCCATTGCAAAAGACAGCTTCCAACTCATAATTTATATACATTATTGCACGTCGAAAAGGTGACTCGTTGCGGCCATATTCGCTGACTGTCTACCTATAGGAAGTTTGTTTTCTAATGAAGTTATGGTATGTTGTGAAAGGTATTTGATGAATATCAACTGAATCAGTTTACTATATCATATAGCTTATGTGCTCTTGAAGCTAAGAGCATTATCAAAAACTCATTAGATTTTCTTGCAAAGCTTTTATAGAAACATTTGAGTTTTGATATAAAAACTTTATAGAGCTACATAGAACTGCACTTCTGCCCTGAGCAGCATATTTTTGATAGCTAGCAATATTATAGGTTATTGATTTTTTGTCTACTGCGTGGCTACTAGGATCTGATTACTATAGTTTACATCTGCCATAAATCTGTAAGAGTATTTAAGCCAAGGCAACCCCAAAGCTAGCATCCTCTTTTAGTTTTTTCTTTTCTGTTCGGTTTTATAAGCAATTAATGTGAGCGCCTGGATAGCAGAAACATGTGTACTGCTCATGTAAAAGGCAGTGTCCGCGGCTGGCTCTGTGATTTAAAACGTCTTCCTGCCTGGCAGCTGGACGGGCGCTGCTCGACTCCTTGGCTGCCCCAAATTGCGGCGCCATGGTTGGCTGATCAGCGCCTGCTTTTCGTCAGTTTATTTGATATCAAAGCAAATACTGTGCACAGCAGTCTGGCGAGTGCTACGGGGCTTTCTTTCCCTTTACTCAGGTTTTTTCTTTTATTTCTCCTTTTGTGTTTCGACTTTTTGCCCCTCCTTTGGCTAATTAGTTGAGCCGTAAAGTTTATGCGCATTTCGTTATTGTTTTTTATATGTATTCCATTCTGATGGAGTTATGGTTATATAGTATTTGTTGTAACTTTTATTTGCCATTAAGTAGATTTTATTAACGCCAGCCTTTACGAGCGCAAAAGCTCGTAAAATACCAACAACAAAAATTGAGAAAAACAGAAAGACAGTCCCAGGAAAAGTAATAATTCTTCTTTTTCTTCTTTTAATGCTCAGGAGCTGACGGTCAGACAAATCAAAGCCCAAACTACAATATGTCTAATTACAAGTTTGTCATTTGATATTAGACACACTCGCGTGGACTTGGTGGCGTTGCAGTCAGAGCCACACACACGCAACCACTTGGTGGTGCGCTTTCTAATGTGTTTGGGTATTAGCAGTTCATCTAAACTTATGACAAGTGCAAATCAAACTGACGTTTCCGCAGTAGCTACTGCAGCAACTCGTCTCCGATCTCCCAGAGGTAATTTGCGTATGCGCCCCGTCAAGTGTCAGGCTGGAGCTTCAAGCCAGAACCGGGGGTTCATGTCTAATGCATCTTTTCTTATTTCTATATCTCGCTCTTCTCTACGGCTTTTTTTATTCGCTTGGCCCGCTGCACCGGTTCGCATTTGCAGTTTATTAAATTACATTTTCATGTCATGGCTGCGTTTCCAGGAAGGTACTGACCATCATTATTAAGTTATTAGACGGCCTGATGGACACGCAGCCTGCCCCATACCCTACGTTATATCAATCAGGCATTCAAGCTGTCACATAATTGAGCTCCGCTGCCGCCGCAGCAGCAGCAACGGCTCGCATGCAATCCTCTACCGTAGTCCATTTATTAATTCACTTTTAATTGCTCGCTTTCTTTTTGATCCTGTTGTGATCATCGCGCGATGAGCTGGCATTTTTTGTTCCCTCACTACCAGATACATATCTATGGCGAGGAACATCACGAACCCAAATACCATGTGAAACTAACAAATTTCTTTTCTTTTTGGGCATTTCCAATTGCTGCGGGCTGCTGAAACAATCTAATAATCATAAATATACCCTGTATTTGAAAGGAACTGCTGAGCAGGTTGGCTTTAAAGTGAGCTGAGCTTTGAGTCATGAAAATGTTTCTTGTGGCTCAACTTTTCTTCGCACAAACTGTAGATTCATTCTTTAGCATACAAGAAAGATCAATATATATCTTTATATATTTATGTACCCAGCTGATCTCATAGATGAAAAAATTGTGAACCCTAACTCAAACCCATAAATGATAGATAAAGATCGCAATATATTCATTCGTAGAACCTGTTAAGAAGCGTATCTGCAAGTTGAGCAGACTCGCTGAAAGTATTTTAAGTTCTTTCATTTTCCTTTTCCTTTTCTTTTTTTGCTTATCGCGCGAGAAAAATCTCTAAAATTGCAGCAGCCACCGCGTAGCTGGTTGTTGTTGTTGTATTTTTCTGTGTTTTTTTGGGGCCACTCGAATGTGCCGAATATGAAAAGTGTTAGTCATGGTCTTGTTAACTAAATTGTTGACCACGAATTTGCTGGCCAGCACTCATTCTCCGCTTCTCCTCTCTCTTTCCCTCTATCCCTCTCTGCCCCCTCCCTTCTTCTAAGCCATATCTTTCTGCTGTTCTGTGGCTGATCCCATCCTATCCAATCCAATTTCAACACAATAAAAATTTCAGTTTTGTATTTTGTTTGTTCGATTTCTAAATGTTTGAGTATTTATGTGTGTGTGTGTATGTGTGTGTGCCATCAGTTTTAGTACGTCAACATTTCAGCTGAAAGACCAGCATAGAGCCGAACAGAGCTGAGACCCTTTTAGCCTTTGAACCTTTTGGCTACGCAGGTAGTTTCTGTTGTTGCCTGATGCTGGAGCTTCTTTTGTCTTCATTTCGTTCAGCTTCGGTTTTGTATCCATTTTGCGGCATTTTCCTCGTTTGAATTTCAAATTGCGCTGCAGATGCTTGGACAATGCGTAAGCCGCTCGCGGCCCATCAACGTGATGAGCTTCATCAGTTTGCTAAGCGCGTTAGTGCAGTTATCAGTCTATTAGCTGCCATCTATCAAAAGGCCCCAAAAACAAGACGTCACCAGGCCTGCTCCAAGCGTGGGCAGGGATTACTTGGTCACGTTTATGCTCTATGCTTACAGCATACCATTTGTCTATAAAAATATATGTAGAACTGTTTACTAAGAGCTTTAGCCTTGGTTCATTTACTTAAGCATAGATGTTTGACTAAGGAATGTCGGGAATATGTTAGCAAAGAAGCTTGTCGGGAATAGCCGACTAATGTATGCCCTGAACATACTCGGTTTGGCATCTAACTAATCTGTTCTCTTTTCATTTTGCAGCACAAAATGGCGCCTGCTGCTGGACGTAGCGTAGGGCATACGCAGTCGGCGATATGCGAATAACGCCATGTTGGGTCTTTCAGCATACCCAAACCAGAAGAAGAAGAAACAAAACAGCAAAAGCAACAGCAAGCCCCAAAAACCAAACGAAATGTTTAAGAGTGCGAGTTCGACGTCGAGTTCTGTGAACTTCAACAACAGCAGCGAGAGCAACAGCAAAGCAAACACAAGACGGCGTGCCACGCCCAGAACGCCCCAGAAAGATTACACAATGTTTCACAGATGCCGGCGACGCGGCCGGCACAGCTCAAGGTCAACATTACCCGCCAACACGAACAGCTGCTGCCGGAGCTGGACGCTGCTCTGGCTGCTCCTAGTCTCCTGCAGCCTGTTCGGCAGCAGCGCAGCGGGCACGTCGGACAAGGAGCGCGAACGTCGTCTGGAGGTCTTTGAGGGCGTGCCCATTGACCATCAGATCGGTTATATCGGAGACTTTGACAGCATAGACAGCGGCCCGCCCTACATCATTGTGGCGGAGGCGGGCGTCGAAACGGATTTGGCCATCGATCGCACCACAGGCGAAATACGCACCAAGGTGCGCCTGGACAGAGAGACGCGGGCATCATATAGCCTCGTTGCCATACCTCTGAGTGGCCTGAATGTGCGTGTTGTGGTCACGGTGCGGGATGAGAACGATAATGCGCCGACATTCCCGCAGCCGGCCATGCACATCGAGTTCCCGGAGAATACGCCGCGCGAGGTGAAGCGCACGCTGCTGCCGGCTCGAGATTTGGATCTGGAGCCGTACAATACGCAGCGCTACAATATTGTCTCCGGGAACGTGAATGATGCCTTCCGCCTATCCTCGCATAGGGAACGGGATGGCGTCTTATATCTCGATCTGCAGATCAGCGGATTCTTGGATAGGGAGACAACGCCCGCGTATAGTCTGTTGATAGAAGCTCTGGACGGTGGGACGCCGCCTCTGAGAGGTCTGATGACCGTCAACATAACCATACAGGATGTCAACGACAACCAGCCGATTTTTAATCAGAGTCGATACTTTGCCACGGTCCCGGAGAATGCGACAGTGGGCACCAGTGTGCTCCAGGTATACGCCTCCGACACGGACGCCGATGAGAATGGCCTGGTGGAGTATGCCATCAATCGCAGGCAGAGCGACAAGGAGCAAATGTTTCGCATTGATGCGCGAACGGGTGCCGTCTATATAAACAAGCCGCTGGACTTTGAGACCAAGGAGCTGCATGAACTGGTCGTCGTGGCCAAGGATCATGGCGAGCAGCCACTAGAGACGACAGCCTTCGTGTCCATAAGAGTTACAGACGTCAATGACAATCAGCCGACGATCAATGTGATCTTTCTTAGCGAGGATGCCTCGCCCAAGATCTCGGAGTCGGCACAGCCGGGCGAGTTTGTGGCTCGCATTTCCGTGCACGACCCGGACTCGAAGACGGAGTACGCCAATGTGAATGTCTCGCTGAACGGTGGCGATGGGCATTTCGCATTGACCACGCGTGACAATAGCATCTACTTGGTCATAGTCAACCTGCCGCTGGACCGTGAAGCCACTTCCAATTACACATTGAGCGTTGTGGCCACGGATAAGGGCACGCCGCCCCTGCATGCCACCAAGTCCATTTTTCTACGAGTAACGGATGTCAACGACAATGCGCCCGAGTTTGAGCAGGATGTTTACCATGCGAACGTTATGGAGGTAGCCGATCCGGGCACCTCGGTGCTGCAGGTCATGGCCCGAGATCGAGATGAAGGCAACAATGCGGCATTGAGCTATGCCCTGGCCGATACGCCCGACACGCATGCACAGTGGTTCCAGATTGACGCGCAGACGGGTCTGATAACCACACGCTCGCACATTGACTGCGAAACGGAGCCGGTGCCACAGCTGACGGTGATCGCTCGGGATGGCGGACACCCGCCGCTCAGCTCCACGGCCACGGTGCTGGTCACCATACACGATGTCAACGACAACGAACCGATCTTCGACCAGAGCTTCTACAACGTCTCCGTTGCCGAGAACGAGCCCGTGGGCAGGTGTATACTCAAGGTGAGTCATTAAGCCCCTACCTCAAACTGAAAAGTGAACAGGCGAACATATGTCTGTATCTAGCTCTATCCATCTTTTTATCCATCCAGCAGCTTTTGTTTGACCCATTTTCGAATTATTGTTGTTTTTTTTTTTTTGGCTTGACTCGCCAAGTGACTCGAATCACACAACGAGCGTCACTTATGGATTTTCTACGTACTTGAAACCCAAACTAATCTCATGCATCAATTACCCAGTCGCAGTCCAAAACTTTCGGTCCGATCATTCAGTCATCGACATCCGTAGGGAATTGCGGTGGCTGTCGTTTCGGCTACTTGCCGCTTGCCGCTTGCCGCTTGCCTTATGCCTCGTAGACACATTTGTGCATAGCTTGTTGTGCACATACTCTAACCAAAGGGCAGGCCCTATGGGCTATTTGTCTAAGTTTGTAATACCTCGTGGACAGCTCTGTGAATGAGATGCTAGAAGAATTTATGTAGTCAGTTAAGCTTTTAATAGAAACAAATCCTGATAGCTAATTGTGCTAGGATTCCTAATTGAGAAGCTTAGTCAAATTGGGTAGAGAGTCACTAGTTCTAGTAAAAATGCTTCACGATAATGATGCCTATAGTCTATAGCCCATATAGCCTCAATAATCGATAAGCAAATATCGTTAGTTATTTATCGATAATTGAGTTGTGACTGTATCAATGGCTGCCTCCAACTTTGTATTGTTTTAATAGGCTATCGGCACTTGACATCTAGAGTACATCCGCTTCGGTGCTTGGCTGTTGGCATTTCCTCCTTGTTAACTGTTTTAGGCAGTCAAATTCCAAATCGTTTCCACCATGTTGAGGCCCCCAACCCCTGTTGTGCCCCCGTTACCATCCGCACCCGAAGCAATGCAGGCTTCTCACTCTTTTGTAGTTAATCCATTCATCATCGGGTAATTACATTTTTATAACATTTTTCCCCGCTCACAAAACAAATGGGCAACCAAAAAGAAACAACTGAAACAACAACAACAACAACAACAGCAGCAACATGAGGCCGGGGCCTAAAACCGTTTCTAGCGCTTAACGAAGGCATTTTGTTCGCTGTTGTTGGTCGGCTCTCAGTCTCCAACTCCAACTCCGTCGCAGACTCTTGTCTTTCTATCACCCATTTTTTTCTTCTTTCACACACACACAGGCACAAACGCGACGTCGACAAGATTTTGTTCGGACTATCAAATGTGACCTCTCTTGTCGCTTGTCTCTCGCTGTGCGCCACTCGCAAATAGCAGAAAGAAGCCCATGAAATCAAAATAAACAAAAAAACTACTAAAAATGTTGCTTAGATTCCAAAAAACTTCTCAGCAATTTAATAACACGAGTTTCAACTCAACGCAACAACAGAAACAATTTATAAATACGGGCAACAGATATAAAAACAACATTGATTACCTTTTTTTTTTAGAGCATTTTCAGTGTTGTAAAGTGATGTTGTAAAGGGCAGGTAGAAAGAATTTGAATTCAATATTTCATAAATTAAATATTTCATTAATTAAATTAGCTCGATTTAGTTGTATTGGCTAGATTATTCAGTGTTGTGTAACGTCTTGTAGTGCATTGCCCATCCATTGACTAACTTTTCATATGCAAATATTTATAAATAATTGAGTTTCCAGTGTTGTTAGGCGCTTTATAAGTGATTTAAGTGTGAGCTAGCTGGCAATATTTTCGTATTTCCTGTGATTAGTAAGTCAAAAATGTTGGGTTTCACTGTCTACGACCAATTACTGGGCGCTCTCGTAGACATTTCCGCAAATCAAATCAAATCAAATCACATCTCATCAAAACAAGAGAAACAGCAAATGCGAGAGATGGACGAAATTAAAGCCTACGATGGCCCAAAACAACAACAATTTGAAATAACAACTTGGCCAATTCTGTGCCAACAACAACAACAATATTTTCGATGAAATCTGAAAAAAGTCACGTTTCCTTAATTACAATGAAAGAAAATCAGTTGCGTCTCGGTGTTACCCGTCCCGGCCCTCGAAGCAAAATTTAAACCACAGACACAGAAAGCAATACAAAATACGAAATACAAAACGCATAATTGGCTCACGCAAAAATGAAAAAAAAGAGAAAAAATAATAATAATAAAAAAACATAACAACTGATTGAGTCTGCGATATACATCTAGAGTTTTGGGAAAGAGATAGCTATATCGATGGGTAGACAAACTGCGCGGAGCTCTTCCATAATCATAAAATCGGCGGTCACAAAAACAAAAAAAAAAACAAAGCTAAATTCGGTGCACACAAACACACACACACACATAGAGAGGAGCTGTGCTCGGGTTACTTCTTTTTCATATTGAAGCCAATCTGTGGTTGTGAAGACAATAAAAAGTCGAAGCTACCTCCAAAAAAACGCAAATCGGAATTTGGAGTATAATAAAAAAACCAAAAAGAGGAAAAAAGCTAAAAAAAAAAAAAAACAGACAACGAGCAGCTCCAAAGGGCCTGAGAGACAAAACCCGACCACGACGAACTAAACATTTTTTATGGCGCACAACTGAAGAAAATTAAAAAACCAAAACGAAAAAAAAAAAAGTTCGTAATATATTTAATATATGAGAGTTTGGGCAAGACAAACAAACAATAAACCGAAACAATTCTGAAACAAAAAGCCAAATATTTGACTAAAACAAACTGGGAATCGGGCCAGTTCCGAACCGAAAAAGCCAAAAGCGAAAAATAACTGAGTCGCCCAGCGAGTGAGAACAACAAATACTTGCCAGCTGCTCGTCATTGTTTGCTCGACTTTTGGCACTGCACGTGGGCGCAGGGCGGTCAGGCCGTACGGCTCGGGGCTGGGCGACGGACAACGCGACGTTCCATCGATTGGCCGACAACAGAGCTGAGCGCAGCTGCGAATGGAATTCGCCATCATCATCGAGGATAATTGCAGCTTCAGCAGCAACAGCAACAGCAACAGCAGCAGCCGCAGCAGTCGCAGACTTTAATTTCGCTGCTTCTACACAACGGGCAAGTTTTCCCTCTCTCTCCATCCTTGAGCTAGAGAGCTGCACACAAAAATATGCCAAAGCTGGAGCTGCGAAAGTTAACAGAGCGCCCTGAGAGTTTCACAGCGAAAGTTCTGGTATTATAATTAGTATTCCACACAGTTTATAATTATTTACAAATAGCTTAGCCTAGGAAAAAAGTGGCTGAGACATCAAAACATTTTGTACTTCAAGGTGGTATTCAAATTAACGAGCTGGCTATTATGAAGCAGCTTTAAAAGTGAGTGAGCCAATTCTGTAAACTAAATGACTCAAAGATCTGTGGTATGATGAGTTGAAGTTTGCACCACAGACAAATTTAAAAAATAATTTTTTGTTTATTGTAAATTTACATAAGAGTCGAAAACTTAATGTTTTGAGAGAAAAAATAACTAAAATGTTTAACCTGACCCATAAAGAAAATTGCCCATTATTGAAAGTCTACAGCTTAAGCCGCTTGGCCCAGTTCTTCAAGTAGCTGCTTCAGCTCATGCAAATTGTTGAGCCAAATCAAATACCATAAATTTTTGGCCAATACCATACTAATGCTTGCACCAAATTCAGAGCCCTCAGTTTAATTTTATGCCCTACACACGAACAGGCAGACAGTTGGACGGGCCACTGCCGTTCCCATCTAGGCCACACCTTTTTTGCCAGCAACTATATCATTTTCGAGCGGGAGCGGAAATGCTATTTAATTAGAGGCGATCAAATGCCGCCTGACTGCGACTTCAACTCCAACTCCAACTCCAACTGTGACTGCGACCTCGAGATGGACTATTACTTTGGGCTGGCTGGCAGCCATCTAATGGCTGACCAAATTACACTTTAATTCGGGCCGCAAGACGAAAGACTTAGGCAACGAACTTGCGCCCAGTCGGCATTAATATTGAAATGAAAAATTAAAAACTCATTATGCAAATTGCGCAGCGAGAATGCTGCACAGTCCGAAAGTGGAGCGCCAACTGGAGCGTCCTATTCCGTGCCCACTCTACTATTTCTAACCCTCCGCTCTCGTGGCCCTGCCTCCCTCGCAGCAGTCAGTTGATTTCTAAGACAACATAATTTGTTCAGCGTGTTGTTGTCATCTCAGATTTGTTGCTCTTGTTGCTGTTGTTGTTGCTGCAGTTACACACTAAATTACATGCAATTACATGTTGTTGTTGCAGCTAGTTGCTGGCAATTGGCTGGCACCCGCTACGATTCCCCGCCAAGCCCCCACTCACCCACCCAGGCGGACAGCACGCGGAGCAGATTGGCAGCCAAAGTTGTTGCTGCAGCAGCCGGCGCTGAAATTAGTTGCATTTGTTGCCTTTGCCGTTGTTGCTGTTGCTATTACTTTTGCTGTTGTTGTTGTGATTGTTGTTGTAAATTCGCATTGTTTGGCTAATCTACGTAAATCTCATTTTGGAGGCTCCCACAATTACAAAAGTGGCAGCTGCTGGGAGCAGCGTGATAGAGGGCAGGGAGGGGACCTCTATCTACGAACTGGGCCTGCCCATTTGGCAAGTTATGTGGCCGCTTCTCTAATGCCATTGAACTGGTTTGCGCTGAGGGTGCAAGTGGCAGGTTTTGCCATCGAGTACACATACAGTGCCCCACTCCCTACCCTACCTACCTCCTCTCCTCTCTCTGTATCTCTGTCTCCCTACCCCTTAGCTGTTGCTGCGTATGCGTTTGCTGTGCACCAATTTTTCTTTGTCTCTTGCATCAATTCACTTTTTTCTAAACATGAGCTCAGACTCTGTTGCTGCCACATGCTCTCGCTATCTCTGCGCCTCTACCTCTCTCTCCATGAGCATAATACTCTCCACTCACGATCACTCTCTCTCTCTCTCTCTCTCTGTAGTTTGCTCTCTTTGACGCTGCGTACGCAACTTGTTTTGCACAATTTTAATTTTATAAACACCTTTAACGCATTTTTGTGCGCTCACATTCCATAAATGCCACAGTAGAGCATAGCAGAGAGAGAGAGAGCGAGCGCTTGTTGAATTCACCTCACTTGCTGCACGTTGTTTCTGCTGCTGGCAACGGCGCATTCAGCGTTTGTCATTCAGAAATTCAGCGCTTCAACTGAGTGGCGCTCTCTCTGTATATCAGAGAGAGAGAGAGAGAGAGAGAGGAGTTGTGCGTGGCTGTGTTTGTGTGTGAGACAAAATGGTTGGAAAATCATGGCGCAGGCGCAGCGGCCGAGCCGGTTTTTGGGTTCGATATTTTGTAGTACTTGTCTTTTGTATCATAGCAAACAACGAGCTACAAGAGCCATGCAACAAGTATGTGTGTGTGTGTGTGTTTGTCTTGTTGTGTTTGTATTTGTGTTTGCGGGGTGCCTAATATATGCAGTGGCTGCGGCTACTATTTGTGCTACCAACTGGCGCTGATATTTAAAACGCTTAATATATATTAATTAAGTTGTGTTCTTGTGCCTCGTCTCGAACCGCCCACAGACGGCGAGCTGAGGCGGCGGGACAACAACATAATTTTTGACACAATTTTCAAAAGTTAAAAATCGCCAGATAATCGCATTTCCTGCTGCTGCTATGCAGCAACCAGGGGGAAACAGTAACAACAGCAGTAATAATAACAGCGACAGCGACAGCGACATGAAGAGGCAGCCATAACAAACACCATGAAGCAAGCAAACAGCCCACAAGCGAGCGAGCGAGCCACAATAGCCACAAGCGCTGATCACAATCAAAACATCAATAAACCTTAACTGATAGGCAGCCAGCCAGTCCAGGCGGCCAAAAGGAGCGGCTTTCTACCACTCGCTGCTGCAGTCGCAGTCGTCGTCGCCGTTTGCATTTTGCATTGCCAGTGACCGAAAAACTGCGTCAGTCGATACTGTTTGCGCATGTGTGCGTGTGTGTGTATGCACGTCGTCATCACACATCAAATGCGCATCAATTTGCAGCCCAAACGCGACAACAGGCCCGGACTCTCTGAGTGGAGTTGTGGCCCAAAAGCCCGTTCCAGACACGCGTGCAGGCGGCGCTTTTTGGCCAGCGCTGCAAGTTCTGCCTTGGCTGTGGCCATATTTAGTAAATGCCGCTTCTGTAGCTGCCTTTAAACGTGCAATTAAAGCGCACACACATACACACAGCGAGAAGTGCTGTTAGGACTGTTGCTCGCAACGAGGAGCTGCATACTGTGAAGGAACGGGCGCGCGCGCTCGCTCGCGCACATCACAACAACCCGAGGGCATTGGCTACTGCATTTGCATAGCCGCCGCCACTCGCGCGCATTCTCTCTTGCTCTCCGTCACCCTCTGCCTCTATCACTCGCTCTCTATCACATTCACTCTCTGAAAGACAGGCAGAAAATATGCCTGGCTGCTGTTCCTTTTGCTGCCTTTTGCCTGAATGCGCCGTCAATTTCAGTTATGTTGGCCAAAATAGCTTCTTTTGAGGCTGGACTTGGTTTTGAAGCTGGAGCTGCGTTGTCAAGTGTGCGCAGCTCAAACAATTAACTCGTCTCGCTGTCCATTAGCTGGTCAAGCATTTCCCCACTCTGTCCCTGGCCCAAAATCAATACAGCCGCGTTCCGCCTAGCACTTTATGCGGCTTTTTCTTTTTCTTTCCCCATTTGTTTTTGGGGCGGCTCAAACCGCTCTTAGCCGCCATTACCTGAGAGCAAAAAAAAACTGAAAGTGCGTTGATTGATGGGCAACTAAGTCTAGGCCTGGCCAATTGGTGTTGGAGGTCAGGCCAAGTGCGTGTCTCTATATAGATGCGTATGTGTGTGTGTATGTGTTTGTGTGGTAGCAACAGCATTTGCATATGGAGTAGCAATCAACGCTGGCTTTTGAGCAGCTCGTTCTACCTCCGTCGTCCGCACTTGAGCTGATGCTGCTGCTGCTGCTGCTGCTGCTGCTGCTGCCTGTGTTCTTAACAACTTCTGCTGAAAAAACGTGCGATTCTAAATGAGCATATCAACAGCTTACAAGCCAAAAACCACAAGGCAACGAACCACACAAAAAGCAGCAGCAACAGCAACAAGTACCTACAGACGAAATACGAAAGACTGAGGACACAAACTCGGCTTGGCTGGCTGGCAAGATGCAGCGTTGATAGCTTTTGCATATCGTTGTCGGGTCGACGTCGCAGTCGAAGTGCTCGTTGCACAGTCAAAGTATTTACCACAGCAAAATAAAAGCTAAAAAATGCTGCCAGTTGCCAGCTTATTTGGCCCTAATGTCTGCTGATGCTGATGCTGCTGTTGCTTATTTGGCATAGCGCCGCATGCGGACAGCAGCACCAGCAGCAGCAGCAACTGCAACAAGCGAGTTCACAATTTTAATTAGTTAATTATTTTTACTTTTAAGCAAACAAGATTTCAGCGACAAATAAAAAGCAGTCAACAGGCAACTGAGCCCGAAAAAAAAACACATACTCAAATCCCTGCCACAGCCAGTGCCAGTGTCTAAAACCTCGCTGATCCTACAGAGTCTTAGTTTTTAGCCAGCTTGGCCAGCAATCTGCATACGTGCATCTTGCCACAGTTGCCACAGCGCGCCCTTTGCCGATCTCTCGCTCGCTCTCTCTCTCTGTTTCTCTGTGCTTCTCATCTACGCCTGCTTATTTGTCGTCCTGTTCTCTCTTTCTCTCTCTGTCTTTCTCTTCTCGTGGCACCCTTTTTAACTGATTTTTTTAGTTGTGCCTTAGCTGATTCGCGATTTCTACTGCAGCAGCAGCTGCTGCAGCTTCCGCCTTGGCTCATGCAGCAACACGCTGCAAATCGAAATCTGACCACAATTTCGGCTAAATTCCGCAGCGTGTGGGTTGCTCTCAGCTGAAAAGATGTTTGATTTGCTCGACCATTGTTGGTCCATCAAATGTCCAGGGACAGCCAAAATACTCTAACAATAATTCTCATTTTTTGTGCCCATGATGATGGCGCACTCCCCCCAAAAAAAGAGCTTATAGAAAGACAAAGATTGCGGCGGACTGTTAACATGTGTACGGATTTGCATATTTTCTATGAGGCCAACAGCAACAAATAAGAAACCAAATATCAAATCAAAGCCAAATATTTCTTAAATCCCCCACAGCCGCAACGGACTTGGAAATTAAATTGTCAATCATTTTTATAACGTGCCCACAGTGTGTGCGCGTGTGCGTGTGTGTGTGTGTGCGTGAAAAGAAGTTAATGCCAAAATGATATGTGAAAAGCAAAAAGCATATTTATAGATACATATAGATACAAGAAATACAAGTATTTATGTTTAGTTATACCCCGTGAGCAGCATCGATGGAGGGGGTATTTGAGATGGTAAATATAAATAAAAATAAAACAGTTTAAGAAACTCGTTCTGTTTATCTACAAATATTGGAAAAATTGATATATCGATATTTCGATTGTGCAAATATCGATCAAATTTCCATAAATCAAGACTTGATGTATTGATAGCTACTAACATTTGCATCTTATATCACAAAACTTATGTCGAGCTATAGTTAATAAAAAGTGAAATAAGTTTAGAGTTAATACTAATTTATTACAGAGTATCTCTTAGTCGTACATTAGAATTGTTTTATTTTTTATACGCCGTTTTGAATTTTAAACAGTCATTGGCAGGCTTTGTTCGCAGCTTGTTGTTTGTTGTCTCTTGTCCGTTGTTGGCACTTTGTCGAGTTGACGACGCTGACGATGATGGAAGATACGATAGACAGCAACAAAATATATACACAAAGATCTAACGATCTATGTATATTCGGTGGCTGGCTCAATGCCTCAGTGCGGCGGTGCGAGCGCATAAATATAAATAATGAATTATGCTGATTATTAGGTGACTTATGCAAAACGTGGCTAGAGCTGAGAAATCACAGTGATTAGCTGATTTGAGTGTTTATAGCCGATAGCCGCTACCAGTGGGCTACTTGGCCATAAATCAAGCGCGTGCTGACCACAACAACAACAACAACCACAACAAGAAGCACAAAAAACAATCGGAATGCCAAAGCAGCTTTTATCGCTCACAACATTCGATTACGTCCGATGCATGCATGCTGCAAATGTATATAAAAACAGAGAAAAACTTCAAAATTAAAAACTCAACTCAACCCGAAAAAAAAGGAACTCAAAAAGTGGCAGAGGCAGCCGAGAATACGGAAAACATAATAATACTTTGTTTGTGCCGCTACAGCAGCCGCCGCCGTCATCGTCGTGGTCGTCGCCGTCGTCCGGTGGCAATAAAACTGCAACTTTGTAAGTTGTTGATGAGCTGCCACGACATCAGCAAATGGCTGTTGCTGGTTGGCTGAGAGAGGTACCGGAGCGGACACAACGCAACAGTTATTGATTAAGGGCCATAACAAAGCAAAATTGCTGATTGAAACCCAAAGCACAAATTACAAAGGGAGCAGCACGCAAACAAAATTCAAAAACAAGAATGAAAAAAAAATGTATATACACAAAAGTTTGCAGCCAAATTCAAGTAATTGCAGTTGCAATTTGCAAAAAAGAAACCCGGCGCGCACCCAACTGCCTTGCCAACTCGGCTACTCGATACCTGTGCTCCGCTTCTCGATTCTGGCATGCCCTTGGGGAAGGGCAAGCACTGCAGGCGAAATAGAACACACAGCCCAATGCTAGACAACCCAGCTGAGCAGGGTCAGCCGGAAAGTTGACCAAACATGAAGCACTTGAAATGCAATCTGCCAAGCTGTTGCCGAAGGTGTCCTCAGGCAGTGCCAAATTTGGCATTGATGACATTAATATCGATATCGATTATCGATACTGTAGGGTTAATCTAAAATAATTTAACTTATTACAAAAAAATATGCTCAATAAATATCGATAATCTATACCATATATCGTTAGGCATAAATTGATTAACAAAATATTACGTTAAAAATAAATTGTTTTAACAGTATATTGTGATAATCCAAATGTGTATTATAGATACTCTTAATGTTATCGATGTTATCGATACTGGATGTAGAATTTAAGAAAATGTTTTTGAAGTTATTCATACATTTAATATGTCAGTCTCATAGTTAGCTTCTACTTGGAAAGATAGAAACAAGATCAAATCGACTCTGATGCCTGATCATAAGAATCGATAATAATCGATTACACACAAGCACACAAAGCACACTCAGATAAAGAATAATTCAAAGTGATCTGTAACCAAGAATATGTCTTTGTTGTAATAGAAGAAAATTGCTTTCAAATCCAGTTTAGCTATCGATACTTTTTGCTGCAGTTCTATGAACAAGTTTTCGCGTCGCTTTCTGTTTCAGCTGTGCCGCCTGCGAAAGTGGCTGCTTATCGCATTAATTAAAAGCGCAGTTCTTACTGTCGGAAATGAAAGCGCTTGAAATTGAATTATTGTGTGGCGGAGTCGTTCGATTGTCCGCATGGAATTCATAAATTAAATCAAGTTAATATTTCAGTGTCGCTTTGGTGCAACACCCAATGGGCAACACCTACTTCGGCTCAGAGAGATATTAAAATGCTTAATTGAATTTGTTAAACACAAAAAGACGGCCCAAGCGCCGACTCTCCGAGCCCGATAAGGAAAGCAGCACCAAGGAGTTCCACATACTCGCGCTCACACTTCCTACATACAGCGGCTTGTAAGTTCACACCGCACAGCCTGTGGGCCAGTTGCTGAACCCAATGGTTCGCCATAAACAAACGCAAACATTTATTGCCGCTGATTGTTAATTTGTGAAGCGATAACGCAGCCGATTCCGAAGTTCCAACCTCTCCAGCAAGCTCCATATCCCACTCGGAATCCCCGCATTCAGCTTCGCACTGCAGCGACCTCAATAACCACACAAAAAATGCGTGTATCGCCGCAGCGCGAACTTGTGACACCGGCAAAAACACTAAAGTTATAGCGGGGCTGCCCCTACACTCAGAGAAAAATGACTCATAATAGTCTGCTATGTCTGGCATCTGAACTTAACCTAAATATGCAATGTAAATTTTAATTTTTTAAATAAAAAATATTATCTATATTTTTTTTAATATTTTTATAATATTTATTATAAATTTTATTGAATATTTATAAAATACCTTCAAAATATTTCATAGACTAAATATTCTATTTTTGAGTGAATCTTCTCTGATGTGATGTGTTATTTATGAATTTAGATATGTCTACTATATATTAGTTAAAGCCAAGGCTAATTTAAGTACAAATTAATTTTATATTGCAAATGAGGCCTTCTTCTTCTTCTCATATTGCTCTTCATTCACAGCTAAAAAAGTTTCAGTTTAATCATAGTTTCCCAATATTTTATTTTTATTAAATATACACAGTTCACTGCTGTGTTTTTCTCAGTGTATGCGTGCCCTCTGTTGACCGTCCCTTACTCCACCTTCTACTGCTCGCATTGCTTCACCTTTTGTGCTTTCGCTTTGGCTGAGCGGCCGCACTGCACCCGCTTCGCCTCTGATCTTTTAATATCGATAAACTCATCCTTATTTCTTTTATTTTGTTTTTGGGTTATTGCCAGCCCTCGAGTCGCCCACCCCTCGCTCGTCTCGCTCACACATTAGCACGCATGTCGTTTCCTGCACGGACACAAATGACATGACAAATGTCTTTGACCAGTGCCCAGCGCTGGAACTGACACTCCAGACAAACCAAACTCTGCGCTCTGCCAGAGACACCCAAAGGCAACAGCACAGCACAGCGCAGCACAGCAACAAAAGCTGACTTAAACCGCGAATCCCGACTCCCAACTCCCTCTCTCTACTTCACTGTGTCTGCCACCCAACTCCTGCCTGACTGTGGCTGCTTTTGTTGTTCAATTCAATTTATTGTCGAAAGTTCGTAGTTGAAAGAACATTTTAATTTGGCTGGCAGGCCAAGTGCGATGCGGGGCAGCGGGGGAGCTGCTTTTCTTATAGTTTATGTGGCATGAAGCTACGCTGTGGCGTATTGAGCCTTAAATTCAGATGCGCTGGCAAATTGAACTTCCAACTTTTGTGGTCGAGGACAACGCGCCGATTAAAAAGTAACTGTTTTGGCCAGGGTGTCGAAGTTGCCGTTTGGCTTTATTTAAACGTTTATTTATGCACTTCTCCTGCTCTTCTTGTTCTCCATCTTCTTCTTTTTGCACATCTGCTTCTTCTTCGTTTTCTTTCTCTGCCAGTTGCACATTTGTTCTGTTTACATTGCAGCTGTTGTTGTTGTTGCAGTTGTTCCGCTGACTTTTTGTGGCTTCATTTTATGCACAAGTTCAACAAATTTATTTGCAACTCTCTTTTCAAGTTGTTTTATGCTTGTTGCAGTGGTTGTTGTTGTTGTGGCTGGTGTTTATTGGCAAATTTATAACGTCTTTTGGCTGTGCGGCTCGTTAGTCGAATTTGTGAGCGAATTGTAACCTCTGACGGGCCATCAATTGGCATCAATCAACTGCTAGCTGCCCACCTAACTGTACTTTGATGATGAGCTATATTCGATTTGATCGAGATATAACATATATATAGTTACTTATATGTATATCGAAGCTAATGCTTGAACAGAACTGCGCCTGCCCACCGGATCATAAATTTGTGCATACAACTCATTAAGCAGCAAAGGGAACAAAAATATCCGATTACCAACTGTTGAGCGTGAGCGGGATAGCCTGTGTGTGCGAAAGAGTGAGCACATAAACGTCCTTACTTCCATAGAAGCAGCAGAGTGGCTTGGCTTCGTCTCGGGGGCCATGCTTGATGGACACGAAAGTGGATCGATGTTGGCATGTTTGAAATTTTATACACATGGGAGGTGGATTAAGAGATTCTTGGTCAAAAACTAAGCTAACAAAATCTGGAAAATTGAACGAGGGTACGAGGAGGCGGAGGTGATAAGAGGCAGTAAGAGATAAGGAGCGAGAGCAAAGAGCTTAGAGCGGTAAGAGGGGACTAAATGAGTCAAGAGAGTAGCACAAGTCGAAGAGGAGGAGCCAAGAGTCGAAAAGAAGTGAAAATACTTGGATTACACGAAATCCGAAAAAGTATTTGTCAAGCAACGCAATAAACTTCACTCGAAGCACAATTTAAATTGTCAGCAACAGCGTTGCAAGGGAATTGAAACTGTGCCAAAGGGGCAGACTATGGGGCATGGCAACAGCAGCAACAGCAGCAGCAGCATCAAATTAAAGTTAACAAGACAAAGTGTTAATGAATTATTTGGAGGACACGTCGCAATGTGCCCAGGCGAACGAACAAACGAACATACAAACAAACGAACGGAACGAAGGGAACAGCCACAAGCCAAAAAGCAAACCGCAGACGCGGTAAAGCGAGGCAGGGACTCAGGGCCAGGCCACGAAGGCTTGGAGTGGACTGTTGCAATCGACATCGTTGCACAAATGAATTTCATTAAAAACTGCAACAAACATTGTCGACAATTAAAAAAGCTCAAAGCCGCAGACCGTCGCCGTCCGAGCTCGGTTCGACTATACGAGTCCATATTCCTGTCCCTGTCGCTGTCCATGTCCCTGTCCTGTTGGCAGCGTCTGGGGATTGGGGATGAGCTGCCGGCAGGGTCGGCGACGACGCATACAAACTCTTAAGTGGGCTCCGGCTCAACACTATTTTTAGGCAGCGCCGATGGGCATTACGAATGCCAAACTGAAAACGAGTCGAATGCAGCCTCTGAAATTGAAAGTGGAAACTCTCTGGAGTATTTTACTAGCTTATGTTCTTTGCCTTGCTGTTTGTATTTTTTTGTTGTTGCTTTTTTTGTATTAATTTCCATTGCCAGTGGCAGTGACAGTGGTGGTGGCATTGCCATTGCCATTGCCTTGAGCAGAACGAAAGCGAACACGCCACCAATCGGGCAAATTAGCAAACATTTAATTTCAAATGCGCTGGCAAGTTCGTTGCCTAAGTCTTTTGTTGTGCGACTGCCTTTTGCTGTCCGCTTGCATTCATTTTGCATACAAGCAGCAACTATTTGCCTTGCTCTCCACTCGTGTTGGCAATCAGCTTGAAATTAACCAACTTGATGCGCATTAAGCGTGCAGCAGCAGCAGCAGCTACAGCAACAGCGGCAGCGGGTGTATGCCACTTGGCTGGTCAAGATGCGTGCGTGTTAAATTGGTGGCCCTCTTCAGTTTGAGTCTTCGCCATAGCCACAGTCGAAGATTGTTGCTCATGGGGAGTGCCTGGGACTAGCTAAACATTTTGCATAATCAATTATTGATCTTTTGCATTCCTTTATTATGCGTTCTCATGGGATTTCTTCGGAGCGCTGGCAACTTTTGTTCTTGTGTGGGCGACCCTATAATTTGCCAGCGCCTGTAAATGTTGCGTTCTTAATGACAGTTGGACACACTTTAGACACAAATAAATGAATTCCAAATGACTTCAAATCGGAAATGGCTACAGGGGCTATCACTGGAGGCGGGTTCCAGGGGGAAACGGCAAACAAATTAAAAATGCAAATTAGCTACTAAGCCAAATGCTACCTGGAAATGAACAAAAGAAAACAAGACAAAGCATGAACAACAGCGCGAACAAATGAGAGTGCTCTAGTTGAGGCTGTGCGACTACGTAATACTCTTTGTAAGATATCTTCAAATAATTTCAATATTTTGCAAGTTTTTAGCCTAAGTCTTTTGTTATTTTCAGGTGGCAAATCACTTTCTTTATGGATATTTATGAAAATAAATAATCTATAACTTAGCTCCAATCAGGCAGAATTTGCTTGAATGTCTCCATATCTCATATATTGTTCCCATACACTAACGGTAGATAAACTTTAAATGGCTTTGAAATTTATGACAGACAAAATAGTTATGCATTCTTTATAGAGTCGGAGATACCCCCTGTTGGGTCTTACGTAATAATACCCCTTTCTTTTACCCACGCCTACTGGCTACAGGGCATCACAAATCATAGTTCTTGCCGACATTTGCTAAAGTTCATTAAACGCAACGCACAATAAATGAAAGCAAAGATGGAAAATACGAAAACAAAGACAAACACAAATAAATATGAATGTGATGGCGGAATGAGGAGTCAAAGCCAAATAAGACGGCGCAAATAATGGCCACGGCTTCTCACTGGACACAAGGCCCAGGCGGCCCACCAGCAGTGCGCGATCAGCACCAGTGGTGGAAGCAGCAGCTCCCATACTTATATATAAAATAAAAAGCCAAGAAGAAAAGACTCACGCACTCGTCTCTGTGTCGCCCCCTGCGCGCTCGCTCTGTAGACATTGCCAACATTTTTGCGAGCCGCGCTGCGTTGACAACTTAATAAATTTTGAGTGAGCAGCTCGAGCGCTGCGCGACGCTCGCTACGAGACGAAGAAACATTTCTCCACTTGGTTAGTCGTCGGTCAGTTTAGTTGGTTAGTTTAGTTGGTTAGTTTAGCTGGTTGATTGGCTGCCTGGCTGCTTGGCCCGGCCTGGCTGATTATTAAACGCGCATATTTCTAATAATTTGCTCAATGTCTGTGCAGACATTTCCTCTATTTATCAGAAACGCATAAATTTCTCAAATATTTTTAGCGTTGAAGGCAGCAAGAAATACACGACGACTCAGTGCAGATAAAGACGAGTTCTCAGAGCAAAAGACATTAAGACTGCGGAATGCTCTCTTTTTCGAGTCTAATAAAAGCTGTAAAAGTGTTTTTTGTATGCGTTAAAGCTGACAAGTGGGCGTGGCAGAAATAATATTAAAAATATAATTGAAGCCCATAAAAGCTAACAACGATTGACGAAAGCACTGGAGAAATTATCTGAGCTGAACCAAATGCAATGAATTCCTTGGGATGGTTTTTGTAAGAGATTTTTCGTAATTTTGAGAGACAAAATCAATATAGATAATATAATATAGACTATGCTTTGATCTGATATCAACTGTTAGTGATTGATTGATCATATATCTCCTGTTTGTCTACGATCGATCTTAAAGCCCAAAGTAGACTTTGCCCAAATTCTAATCCGACCGCATACTCTAACTTTCCGTTTTCGAGCAGTGCATCAAAGAACAACAAATACAACACCAACGTGCTCAATAAATATAAGTACAAAGTACAAGTACAGGCACACGTGCAGTTAACACACGCCTGAGTATGAAGATCGCACTCGCAGTTATGAAGTTGGAGTCGGTTCTAGCATTTCATTTCAACACCAAACGTAAATTTGTACTTCCTCAAAGGAGGCAGCGGCGTGTCGTTCTTGCTGCTGTTGTTGTGGTTGTTGTAGAAAAAGAGATTTATGTTCATTATAGATTATTTCTGTCTGATGATGTTAATTTTGTTGCATTTCTCGCATTTGCTGCAGCCAAGCAGCCAAGCAACCAAGCAGGAACGTCATTTTGTTGCGCCTTGTACTCAGAGTGTGTATACATGTGTGTGTATTTGTGTGTGTGTGTGTTTAGCTTAGAGAGGAAGTTGTAGAATTCAGCTGGCGCTGCCACAGCTGTCTCATAAATGTTGTTGCCGATGTTGCCTGCTGCTCGTGTTGGGCGCATTGCATGGCAACATTTGATTTGTTGGCGCGCAATGCCCGGCAACATTGTTGCTGGTCAATCGATTGTTGCCAACACGATTAGCACATTCACGTTTTTTTGCAGTTTTTCTTTTATTTTAGCACTTAACTAATACGCACTCTCTCTCTCTCATTCTCTTTGCAGGTAAGCTGCGCTTTCATAGCAACCAAACTGAGCTTTAATTGAAACTGTGTGTGAGTATTATGTGACTTGGCTTGTTGCCTGTCAGACGTTTGTCAACACATGTCAAGATCTTAGGCTAATGTTGCCGCTAACAAGAGTAGATGCAACAACAGCAGCACTTTTAGTTGCTGCAACAATGCACCCACTGACCACACCCCCCATTCAGCCTAGAACTCAAATCAGCTGTCATTATGGAGCTCAGGCAGCCATAATAATGCCATGTTCACTTTGTGTTACACGTCAGTTGTTTGTGAAGCAGAAGAGGAAGACGCTTAGCTCTACACTCGCTACACTGCATCGTTATTGTTGTTGTTGTTGCAATAAAACATTTGTGGCACATAAAGCCATAAAGTTCGAGCAACGCGTTCAGTTAACCAACAGGCTCGCATGTTACCAATTTAATAGCGCCGCCAGCGCTCTGCCTCTCTCTCTATCTCTCTATCCGTCTTTATCTCTCTCACTGTCAATTTTTTGGTATCAACTTGGGTCTGGCCACGCATGCACGAAATTCTAGACTGCGACTGCGACTGCGCCTGCCACATTTTATGTGCGCTTTTAAATGCTGGCTATGAAAATGTGCCGCGCAGTCGACAGCGACGCTGGCCGCGACGTCAACGCCCTAATGTCGACTGTTGTTCAGTTTATGATCGCGTTGACATTTTTATTAACGCTTGCCTTAATAACACACACGCACAACAGCTAGTCGCCCCCCTCTCCACCCCCTCCCCATGTGGCCCGTTAGCACTCGCTGAAGCGCAGCGTAGCGCAGATTTATGAAGGCCATAACAATGAATTAAATATGACATTGATTACTATCGATAGAGTTGTGGCCCGTTCTTTTTATCGCCGGCATCACCGAGATGCACATGAAATGCATCTTGGCATTGTCCACAATACTATTGATAAGCCATGCGGGAAACGCACAGCGAACGGCGAACAGCGCACAGCGCACAGCGCAGAGCGCAGAGCGTAGACAGATGTAGCAGAGTTCCAGGCAGATCCCGCTGCGTACGGCTTATGCAATCGCCTGACTCATATATCAAAATGCTTGACGTGTATATTTCATTTGTGGCTGGGAGCTAGAGCTGGCAGTAGGGTCACTTTGCTGTAGGGTGGGGCCTGCAGGGGATGCGGCGTCAGCGTCACCGTCAGCGTCAGCGGCGTCGTTGTCTCCCTGCACTATATAATTAGTTTCATCAACGCAATAATCATGCAGCAATCGGGCATGAGCGATGGCGAGCACGTCGGGCCGGGGAGCATTTGAGGTGCAATAAAAACTGAAAATTACGAACTGTCTGTGTCTGCGTCTGTCGCTGCGGCTGCTTTTGTGTTTCCTTCTTCATTTCTTTTGGTCTCAAATTAAGCAAATGTTCGAGAGCGAATGACAACAGGAGATGGAGCGAGAAAGGGCAGCCATAAAATGAGGTGGAGCTTCAGTTCTGGCCCTTTATCTACCCATAACTGTTGTTATTTGTTACGAATTTCAATGTATTGAATGTAAATTTTAAATTCTCCGAAGTTGAAAAAAAGTTTTCAAGTTCGTTGCCTAAGTCTTTCGTTATTTTCAGCTTTTCAATTTTAATTCGTTTGTGTATTGAGACATTTCTAAGCTAAGTTGAGACCTGAAAACTAAATATGCCAATAGCCGAACAGCTCGATTTCATGTATCATCTCAAATTATTAAATACAAGTCTTCAAGCTCGACATATTGGTAATTTGTTTAGGCTTTAATTTGGTGACGCTTTGAAATTTGAATCGTTTGTCGCTCCGCCGGCGTCGTTTGGGGTTATTTGTTTGGTACTTCATTTGGCTATTCATGAATGGACTTTTGTATGGCCGCCAACGTTGCCGTCAGCATCGGATTACCAACTCAATTCGTTAATGGGGCCAACAGACAGCGACTGCGACTGCGACTGCGACTGCGAGACACAGAGATTCCAATTGAGGCAGACACGCTGGACAGACGGCAATGTTGTAACAAAAGTGTTTAGTTAACCACAGAACAACACGCTCGTGGGCTTTTGAGCTTGCATGTAGTGTAAAACAAAACGCCTCAGTACTTAGAAATCCCCCCTCACAGCCCGTGGAGTGTGTGAAATAGACGAATTGATTTTGCGCTTCGATGCAAATGATCAAAGCGGGCTGCTGCTCAGGGTTACTTGGGGGTTTTCTTTTCTTTTTTTTTTTTGTTTTTTGATGGCTGAGCTCAGGTGTCGGTTCTGTGAGTTGACAGACAGGCTGACAGACTGAAGTGGAAGGGAGTGAAATGCACAGACACTTTGTGGTTTGCCAAATATGCAAGCAGCCTGTACAGAGACAGAGGCCGTTGCTGCAGTTGCAGTTGTTTTGCAGTTGTCATCGCCATGGCGGCCATTTTGGGGGCTGCTTACTTTGTTAGTCTGTGGCAGCAAATGGGCAACATTGCAGGAGTAACACTGCCTGCAACTGGCTGCATCAACAATGTGCGCCGTTCACAGCACGGGGCTCTCTGCCAGCAATCGGACAGTTTACGACTTGAACGCCGAGCCGCACAGAGTCAGGAGACTCCGACTTTGCAGTTGGACTTTGCGACTTGGCGGTAGCGCATACAATTAGAGTTTTAATTATCGTCTTCTTTTTCTGCTGTTGTTGTTGCTGTTGCTGCTGTGGCTGCTGCTGCTGCTGCTGTTGCTGCAGCTTCTGCAGTTGTTTTTGGATTGTGTATGTTTTTTTTTGTCGTCAGCGGTAAAAACTAATAATTTGCAGTAAAAAAGATAACAACATTGGCATTGGAAAAGCAGCCGCAGCAGCCACACAAGTTGCGCGCAGAGCATAACTTGAGCGCGGCCTCCCCTCACCAACCGCCAGCCCCTCCCTCATCAGTACGTTCAAGTCGTTAACATTTCGTATGCTTAAAGCAGAACAGAACAAAAGTTGGCAAATAATTTGCAAAATTTTATGAGGCAGCGGCGAATTATTGCAGGAAGCTGCTTAGTTAAACAGTTGCAAGTGGCCAGCTACAGGTTGCAAGTGGCAAGTGGCAAGTGGCAACTTACCAGGCAGCAACAAGTACTAGTCGATGGGAACTATTGAGTGAAGATGGGCGCGGTAAGCATTTGATGTCTCTCATGCCAAAATGTTTTTTATTATCATCTTCCATTTGTCAAGTAGAAATGTTTTGAAAGCTTAAGGAAGAAACATGTTTACTTTTCGAAATATATCTTGTAGTACTCACTCCTGATTGAACATTGCTTTTCAACAGAAGTAAAGCTCTAAAATATTATTTACCTCACAATGAAAAAGTTCTGTCTGGGCTCCAAGCTAAGATTGAAGTCTTAGCATCCATAAAAACCTAAACAAATTGGTGAAGAAATCGTAGTTAATGAATATAAGTGCAGGCTCCAAAATGGCAAGGATTGCAACTGCATAGCTCCTGGCAAAGTTATATCTTATTTGAATGATTCTAATCAGATTTTTCATTTTAGAGCTAACAAATTGGATTTTTGATGTTATTGCCAGCACCTGTCAATCTCTATTGCACAATCATTTGCTTCCTATGAAATTGGCAGCGAAATCTATAAAATCTCTGAGCGTTGACTTCATGCTAATGCAGAACTAAGTGAATTGATGGACTGCATGAAAGTTCCTATCATTGGTCGTTTATCAATTGCCACGTAATTGATGCCGTTTTATGGGGTACCTTTGCCTATGCAGTGAGCGTTCTAAACGAAGCATTATTAATCGCTTTGCCTAATCAATTATCTTTAGCATCTTTAATTAATTTTATATTATTCGCGCTTGGTTTTGGATAGCAGCTGCTGTTGCTGCTGCCGATTGCTGATCAGCATCAACAGCAGCTGAGGCATCTGTTCAGCACATCAAGCGCTCTCCCTCTATCGCTCGCTGCCTTTATCAGTCTGCCTCTCTCTATCTGTTGCATGCAATTGCAAATTGTAAATTGCTCTCCCTTTAGCCATAAATCGTGCCGCACATAACTCAGCCCCAATCGGAAATTGGTTTTGCTTTTATCGATTTACGCGCCTAATCGACACAAGACAATTTTCAATTTAGCACTCATTTACCTGGAATGAGCCAGAGTTCACCCCTAACTCCTCCCCCGTGCGGCTAGCTAAGAATTTAATTAGATTTCAAAGCTTCGCCTCGCATTCTTAGCCAGCTTGTAAACAAGACCCAAAAACAAAATGGGCTAAGAGAAACAACGGCAACATCTTCTCAAATACAAAACGTATTTCATATAGATATATATGTATATATGTATGTGGATATTATCATATGCCTCACATATATCTCGCATTTGATTTGCATAATCTGCTATTAATTGCGCTGATAGCGCATTGGAATTAAGAGAAAAGGCTGCTGAGAGAAAGGGCGAGAGTAAGGGCCATGGCCAGGGCCACAGCCGCAAATTGATTGGACTTAAATACCAAACAGAAACATTTGGACAGCAGCAACAGCCGCAAAGGCCGCAAACCAAAAAAAAAAGCACCACAAAAATAAAATTCACCTTTGCCCATAAATACATTTTGGTAGGCTCAGAGAAAGACACTCTGTCCGGCTTATCGCTGGGCTTGTCATCCATTGATTAATAAACACAAAATGGAAATTTAAATGGAACCCGAACGTAAACCACAGCAGCAACAGCTGCTGCTGCTGCTGCTGCTACAGAGAGTGGCAGAGAGAGCTGGGAGCAGAGCTCCGAACGTATATTTAAATGAGCATTAGGCACAGCTCGAGCTGGCGTCTCGAATCTTAAATCTCCCAAATGACACTAGCTGAAAGTAGGCACTCAAATGCTAGACTTTACTTTCGGTATAAAAAATGAATTAAATATAACAAATGCCCATTAAAGTGTGCAACTGTTTTTGGGCTGAGTCGTGAGCTGTAAAATTAACAGCGTGTCACGACACTCAATATTCATATGGATATGTATATAGATATATATATATATTAATATCGAAACTTTTTATGCCTACTGATTGAATGACACGCAATATTTAAGTGTCTGAACTTTTGAACTTTGAATATGCTTTCAAGCATATGAAATTTAAGAGCAGTTTTGTGATTGTCTGTTAAGCCTAAAAAACATGATCTATAGTTGGGTGTATATAAAGTTAGCTTGCTTCCGTAAGCATCGTAAACAGTCTTCAAGGCATATCTCAAGTTTATTTATAAATACTTTCATATATTGTCTAAATGTTAAAGAAGCAAGTGCAGCTTGTCCATGTAACAAAAGTCACATAGTCAAGGGACATTGCCTAGATCTTAATATCTAGGATTCAACAGCCCAATAGCTACATTTAGGATCCATTTCATTCTTAAGAGGGCATTGCTTCGTCGGCACTTTACAGACTTTCTTAGAGGCCATTTTAGCCTGGAGCCTGCCACTTGTTTTGGCCCACCTCTTGGGCCAGGTTCAATGCAGTGCGTTGACCAACTTCAAGATAAGCAAGATACACATATATCTTAAAGCATATGTATATATATATAAATAGATAGCTGCGCGTGCACATGTTTGGTAATGCCGACCAACACCCACAAATAGTTGGTTGGCCAGGAACAGGCTGCGGCAAGGCGGCCCAAAACGGACAAAATGCTTTAATTAAAAATCTCTGTTGGCCTATTTGTATGTTGCTTAGATGCTGCTGCCGCCGCTGCTGTTGTGGCTGTGCTTTCTCATCTGGCGTTACACCATTAACCGTTACTATTAACCAGCCCAGCGACAAACACACACACACACAGCGAGTCGACTTCACATGCAGGCGTCGACGTCAGTCGAAAATCTGTCATAAATTTATTATTTTCAATTAATTATGAGCTGTCGTTGTTGTTGCTGCTGCTGCTGTTGCTGTTGCTGTTGCTGTTGGCTGTTGCTGCCTGTCGAACGGCAGCGCAACGCCCAAAACGCTGCTAAATAAATTTCAAGGCACAGCCCCGCAGCACAATATACAAAATCAACTAGAAACTGTAAAGAAGAAGCAGAAAAAAAACGATTTTTGTAGACAACAACAACAAATATTTTAGCCAGGCCAAAATGCCAAAGCGCTCATTAGTCGCAGCAGCTGAAGCAGTTGAAACCGAAGCCGTCGCCGCCGAGACGATCTGTGGGACCCGCTTAGCCCAATCGATTCCAAACAGTTTCAATTCGAGCCGTGCGTAATTTATTGCTGCCAAAAATAGGCGTACATAGCTCAAATTTGGCCAAGACCGGGCCGGGCCGGACGACAGTTCGCTGGATGACAAAAGTGTCGCTGGAAAATGTTGCCATTAAAAAGCGTTTCGCATCGAAGCCGATCAAAATGGCCAAATCACCAAATGGCCATTTAGCAACGCATCGGCATGTGCGCTATTGATTGAGTTTTTCACAGTTTCGCGATGAATGGCTTCCTCCACTAGCCATGAATGAAACCGAGCGCCATCGTATTGCTCCCCAAAAACGGCCAAGCGGACAGCGCTTCAAACAGACAAATCAACAACAACCGCAGACAGCCTAAGGCAACAGCAGAGCGCATTGCAGCGTGTGTGTTGCGTAAATCATGAACCCATTTTTGGGTCGCTTTTTCAGCATTTGAAACAATTTCGTGAATTAAAATTCAACGAGGCCAACGCACAAAAATGCAGTTAGCTAAATGCAACTGCAACAGCAGATGATTTCATAATTGCAAATCAAACAAACAGGCTGAACAAAATCAATCAAATTGAGCGCGCCGAAAAGGTTCGAAGATCCGTATGAGGTTGGCTGCGAGTCTAGAGACTGTGCTCCAAGCATTTAACATTTAAATTTGCTAACGGCAAATTGTAAATCGTTCAAATGCTACAGGAAATATAGGTGCATGACTGAGAGACTGAGTCATTAATCATATAATTATTGGAAAAATATATAGAAGAGGCATATACTTTTCTTTATTGTCTAAATATTAGCAATAAATTGACTTTTGATGTGAAAAACATAGACTTGAACTCCAATGAAACCAAACTAAAGTTTTTTTCATATAGGGTAAGTATACTAAACTATTAGTATACTAAACTATCAAATCTTCTTAAAGATAAAACCTCAAATCCTTATATATATCATGGGAATATATACGATTCTGTAAGTACTTCAGCACTTACCTATATATAAAGCTATTAAACCACTTGCTGCTGTAATAAATGAGACTTTACGTAGCTCACATAGGTAAAGTTAGTAAGAGCTGATCATATAAACTAACGTTCAAAGATCAGTGTTTAGCTATGCTAGAAATTCGTTCCACATTTCGTGCCAAAATTTCTATGCTCACTGCAAGGGCATAAAACCTGAGCACTCACACACTACAGTACACTAGACACACACACACACAGTCAGAGCAACAAGTGCTGGTTGATAGTTGCATGGCTATCGCCACGTTGTTGCCACATCGATGGGTGGTTGCATCTTTGCATTTTATGGTTCAGGCTTTCGGCAAGAGACCCAACCGGCCGAACCTCTGCTTCTGTCTCTGTCTTAGGCTCTGGCTCTGGCTCTTGCTCTGAACTTGAAGCTGGACTGCGGCTCGTAATGTGTTCATGGCCACGGCGAACTAATCAGAAAATTGAATCGCTTTAATTACTGCAAAAGCAATGAGCATCGTTTGCTGGCCAGAAAGGGAACTAAAGGCGTTGAGTACTCATCAAGCGGCAGCAACGGACAGCAGCAGCAGCTGCTTCTTCTATGGGCCGCAGCTACTCGTCTTCTATGAGAAATTACTTTAGAAATTTTGCAATAAATTTTAATATGCGTGTAATGAGTGGATGAAGAATGCGCTAAAGCGAACGGCTAACAAAATGGCGTAATAATTAGAAAAAGAATTTTGTGCAGCTGCCATGCGGCAGCAACAATAACCACAGCAACAACAACAAGAGTTGCCATCATCTTTCGCTGGATTTAATTGCCCAAAATAATGGCTTATACTGCGCCCACACACAAACCAAAGAGGCGAACGGGCGGTCTCTCTGGCAACCCAGTGACACATAAAAGTGTCGCTTGTCACAGACCGAAAAAAAACAACCGTTAGGCGACGCCTGAAGAGAGGGAGGCTGCGAACATGTCGGTGTCTAAACATAAATAATTGAACTGAACGAGCGGTCAATGAAAAAAGGCAACAGCTAAAGCAGCTGAAGCCAAAAACCACTTTTGGATGGGCCACAAAAAAAACCCTCGAGTTGGAGCTGCAGCTCAAGTGGAAGTTGCAGCTGAACGCGGCATTGGCTGTTGCAATGAGTGCTGCCCCCGAGGGCGTTAGCTAAACTGCCAAATGTCGAACGGCCTGGCAACATTTTGGCCAACATAAGCTGCCAGCAGGAGCAGCAACAACAACGACTTCATTTGCTGGCAACCGTAATGCCAAATATTTACAGGCCGCACAGCGATAGCAAACGAATTAAAAAGGGCGAGCGGCGGCAGCAGCACATAACCCAGATGAGGCTGAATTCCCAGCGCTTGCCACAGTTAGCAGTTAGCTGTTGCAGCTACTGCAACTGCCACTTCCACTCGGCTGTAACTGACACTTTAACAGCCAGGCAGCAACAAGTGGGTGGACGTTTATGTCTCTTTGTTTTCCGTCTTTTGTCTCTTGCTGCCTTCTTCTGACTGCACCGCGGCGAACATTTTTCCTACCTTGGTTTTTATTTCATTTTTCCATGCACTACTTTTGAAAGAGTAAAGCCAAATTTTTATGAAATCTGTAACGCCTTGAAGCGATGTTAAGATGTCTAAATAACACAGACGAACAGAACTTAATTGTCTGTTGACTAAGCTTCTCTGAAAGCTGATGAAGCTCTTGAATCCAAATTTACATTAAAATAAACTTAACATATCTGATTTTTAACATACTCTAACGAAAAAGTCCAGCTAAGTCGAAGTGTCAACCAAACTGGCTTACAAATCAGATTTTTTTTAAAATACAAAATAAATGCTAGAAAGATATCAATTTTTCATATTACAGAACCTAACAATGACCAGAAAATGCGGCTACTAATTGTATATCATATCATCTAATTTTAAGGCTGGTGCCACTGATCTCTTGCGTATTCAGTACAAGAAATTGTGCGCATAGAGCATTCAAACTTCGTCAAACAGCACTTAACTAACTGTTCTTTCTTGTTATTTCATTTTTCTTTTTGTTAACTAAATCACACAAATGTTTATTTGGTTTTTTGTTTTTGTTGGTTTTGTTTTTTTTTTTTGGCTGTGAGCGTTTCAAGCATTGGCTCTGCCATAGTTTCGAGTTGCAAGTTTTCAGTTTTCAGTTTTATGGGCTGCTCATGCTTTTTTATGGCCTCTTGGAATGGCAGCTACTCGTGCTGTGTAACGTAACAACAAAAAGCGAAGACACGCTGCCCGCCCGGCTGCCTGCTTGCCTGCCCGCCCCCACCCAGAGCTGACATAGTTTAAGAGATGCTTTCATTGGCACCCAGTTCGTTGCATCCGTGTGTGCACGCCCCCGCTCGCCCGCGGTCTTTGTCTCCTCCAAGTTCCTCAACTTTAGCTGTCAACAAATTTGACAGTTCGACGAGTCAAAATCTTTGCCTTTGGCCGAGTGGGCGCCGCAATCATTTGTCGTTTAGTGAAATGAGTTGCCGTAATTGCTCAGACACACACACACGTAAATAGAGACACAATCTGGCCAAATATGGCGGCATTTATTGGGCGGCGTGGGCGTGTCATTTGATGAAGTGCCATCTGGCCATAGAGAACATTTAAGCGAGGCGAAAGTAACCGCTGAGCCAGTAGCTCAGCTTTTAAGACAAAGATCTCAATCTTCAGCAGCTGAGGCTCTGGCTGACTGTGCTTCGAGGTGCTTTAATTAATTTCTATACCCTGTACGCTCTTGAAGTGGGTTATAATTGGGAGTTTACTGATTGATGGGATGCTTGTAACTATGAGCAAATATTAAGTTTTTGAGGAATCTATATCAAGTCTTGAACAACGAACGAATCTGTGTTGATTTTGGTTAGATCATAAAGCTTTAACAGATAAGAATGTTAGTTTGTAATGCTCCATGCGTCAAATTAACTTTTATGTACATATGTTACATATATATATATATACCTACGTCAAAGCTAAGACTTAAGGCAACATATTTTATTTCCAGGTAAAGGGCACACCTATGTCTACGCATGTCTACATTCTTAAAAAGCTTTCTTTGACTCATTTGGGTCGTTATTTGCCACTCTATACAACTGAATCTTTCTCTTTCAGTCTTCTTGTGACAGTCAGCCTTCTCCATCTTAAAACATTTAATTTCTACTTTCACATGGATTAATCACATTGCTGGGGAGCAACGCAGTTTTCACTTAGCTGTTATCGCAGCTCACCATATAATTTATGCAAATTGTGAACAGCTAATTGAGTTGTTTCCTAATGTTTTAAGAACTAGCAAAAAATATTCGCATTAACATTTGCTTTTTCTTTTCTACTTACAGGTAAGAAACTGAAGCTGCACTGTTTGTTCTCTCGAAGACAATTATGGCCACGCCCTGTTGCTGGCCATAAAATAAAAGCGAAGAATGAAGCGTTAAAGCTAATTTGCCAGGTGAGAGTTAAGAGCGAGTGCCGCCAAAGCCGCTTATGATGCCAACTACAACAACAAGAACAACAACAACATGAGGGCGTATTATTTATAGTACGTGCATATGTTATTTGGGGCAGAGCCCTTAAGTCCAGTTGGCCGAAGAGCCACTAAATTTGGTAGCCATTTTCTTGCGGTTGCTTCTGTCTCTCACTTTATTACCCATTTCTCGCTCTCTCTTTCTAGCTCTTATGCTGCCAGTTTTTTTCATTCTGTTTTGTTGTCTTTCCTGCTTTACATTCTCATATTATGCTTTCCTTTGAGTGCTACTGATTGCCTCTAGAAGGTATTCACATGTACCGCCTTCCCAGACCTTTGCAGTTGGCCATTTTGACAAACAGCAGCAGTCAAGTTTCTGCTGCCTGTTGTTCATCATGATGTTATGTTGATGACGTGACTGTGAGATTCTTGCCGACACTGACTGCCGCCTGTCAGTGGTCATTTGTAGTTGCTGTTGTTGTTGCTGCTGCTGCTACGGATGCTGTAGGCAATCGAGTGGTGCGTGCAGCGAGTGGGCACTGTGGGTGCTGCTGTCATATTGTCTTAGCCCATTTTTGGGTCACAAATTGGTCAACAATTTGCGAGCACAAAACTTACCAAAAAAAAAAAACAACAATGAAAAGAACCAGAAAAAAGCAGGAAAAAAAAACAAACATACTGAGAAAAAAGAATGTTTGGCTCAAGTTTGTGTCTTAAGTCTTTTGTTTTGGCAGACGGCCATGTTGGTAATTACAAATGGCCATGCTTTGCATGTACTCCACACGTATGTATATGAGAGTGTGTGTGTGTGAGAGTGTGCTTTGGCCAAGACACAGCCCCGACCCAGACCCCTTTGGCATGATGCAGGCTACATGACTGTTGCAGCCAAATGGCTAAATGTTTTGTGCCCAAAATGGCAAATTCTAGCAGATTTTCGCGTAGCTGCAGCGACTGTGTCTATGTGCTCTACGGCATTTTACCCTTTTACGGACTGCAACAACAACAGCAACAGCAACAGCAACAGCAGCAGCATCAGCAACAACAACAGCTGCAGCTGGGCTTAAAGGGCCAACTTCTGCTGCGCTTTGAGCTTTTTGGCCCGTCTAAGCATGAGACTGGTTGCCTGCTCGATTTGCATTTCGCGTGACTTTTGCGCGCCCACTTTTCGAGGCGTGACTCTGGGCGTGGGCATTCGAACGCATCAGTCGACTTCCCACTAGTAGTAGTTATTAGCCGCAGCCTCATTAGGAACAACTGATACTCAGCGCCGCTTATCAAACGGGAAACGGTTATGCCAGACCCGCTTCCATCTCTAGTCTCCGCCGTTCATCTGCTGGCTGCCAACGTTATGATTGCCTATGACAAGTTCTGGCCAAGAGCTAGAGAGTCGATGGCTTGTCTTGGCCGACTAGTTCAAGGTGTCGCCTCATGTAAATGGCGTAGTGCCCACAGCTAACAGCAACATCAGCTCCCAGCTCCCAGCCTCCTGCCCCCGACTCTGGCCATCAGCATACGCTTCAATGGCGGTTAGTTGCCGCATGATTGATGCCTGTTTTGCGTGCCGTGCGCTGCTTTCCAACTTTGTTGTTCCTGCTGTTGTTTATCAGTCTCTGTCTTTGTCTTCCACTCCGTCTGCGTCTCGTCATCGCATGCCGGCGGCGGCAAGGCCATAGACACACAAGTACAGTTAGAAGTTGGCTCAATCTGCGTTTCTGCTGATGCAGCTGATGTTCTTCAGCTTGTTGCGACATCTGTCGTCGTCGCCTGATTGTCACCAGTTCCTGAAGCTGCCCCTCCGATTGCCCGCCCCACTCGCTGCATAACTTTGCATAGCCCAAAAGCCCCACACAAAAATGCGCGTTGACTTAAAAAGAGAAGCAGAGAAACGGGTTAGCTACAAAATGCCGAAAACTAAATACCCTTATGCAAGATCGTGACCAATCAGCTCTATAAAAATGCCTTCAGCTAAAAGATGAATCTATGCCAAGTTTGATCATACTGCTAGCTAGACATAGCTACATCGACTCGTTTATTAACACTGATTAGAATTTTACATATACTCTTGCTTTCTCTGCCTCTCTCTCTCTGTCTCTCACTCTCAAAAATATCACACATTCCACTTTTCAATTTGAATACCTACGGCAAGGGCATAAGAGAGTTATAGTTTAGCTTCAGCTTTTTGTTGCGCTCGTTACGCGCAATAGTTTTATATATTTTCGCTTATTTTCCGTTGAAAAACGCACTTGACTAACATAAATTTTCTCATTGTTTACTTTGCGTGGCGGCATAAGCAGGCACTGAGGCTCTGGCTGCTGCTGCTGCTGCAGCATCTGCCCGTTGCTGTGCTTGATTCGTAGCAAAGTCCAAACTGGAAGTGGTCGCAGCTTGTTGTTGTTGCTGTTGTTGTAACTGCTGCGGCTGCTGCTGGTGCCATTGTTGTTGTCAGTGTCAGTTGGTCCGGAGCGCGCGTTGTTTGTTGTTGCATTTACATTTTTGGTGTCGATTCAATTAGTAAATATAACCAAAAGCAAACAGACAAACAAACCCAAAGAGAGTCCAAAAAAACATACGAGCAAATGCGGCAGTTGCAACTTGCAGCAGAAACCTGTACATTGTTGACCATGCGCATGCCTAAATAGCTGCAGCAGCAGGCAGCAACAGGCAGCAGCAGCAGGCAGAGGCATCCCAAGCCTTAGCTCGGGCCACAAAAATATTGCTGATAAATCTTGGGGGCAGCGGCAAATGCTAACTTTGGCAGACGTTGCCCAAGCAACGACTTCCTGCTGAATGCCGCACCATCTCTTTCTCTCTCTCTCTCTCTCTCTATTTATGTATGTATGTGATGCGTTTGGAGTGTGTGTGCAAATTAAATTGCACGCTAATGAAGTGCGGAGCGGCTAAAGATGCCAAACGGAGTTGCTGCCACAGCCACAGCCCTAGACCAGGCGCCCATTCAGATAAGTCGCTAGCTCGACTGCACCTACAGCAACAACAAGCACAACAACAAGAGTATGTAATGGCTTCATTTCTGGACAATCGACAATATGACACAAATTGGCCACAAAATTTGAACAGGCCTGAACCAGGCCTCTCTTTGGGTCAAGTCGCGCATGATTTGTTTCGGCCAATAAATGGCAATAAATACGTTTCTCAAAGTGTGAGCTGATATCAGCTACAGCGAACGCTGTGAACCGCTTTTCGTTTTTTTTTTGTTTTTTTTTTTTTGACATTTAGAGGCAGGCAAAAGGCGCCGCCTGCAACACAGCAACACAGCAACAGCCATAGCAGCAACAACACGCCAGCAACATGCACACACACGACTTTATAATGTGCACAAACATGGTTAGATTTTGATTAGAAGGTGAAATAATGATGTTAACCTCTTACGGAGTATGTTGCTGTTGTTGTTGTTGCTGTGGCGGTGGATGTTGCTGTTGTGTTTCATAAGCATGGCTGTTGGCTTAAATGGGGCCGGGGTTAGAGTTGATTTTAGCGTATTGCATTTTAAATATGAACATTTTTTGTCAGTTAGAAGAGCCAAAGAGCAGCAGCAACAGAAAACAGCAAGCAACCAGCCCGCAGCAACACAGCGAAACAACAACAATATCTGCACAAGCAACATGTTGCTGCCCGCTGCTTTTGTCACCATAGCCTTTGCCAGAAGTGAAATATTTTTATACAGAAAACAGCGGAAGAAAGAATCCAAGAAGGCAACAGTTGGTCCTGGTCCTGGCCCTGGGTAGCAGACAATCAGCGCTGCTGTTTCTGTTGCTGTTGCTGCTGCTGCTGCGGTGGTGCAGATGATTTACTGTCCAGTTAGGTTTGTGCACATAAATTCACCTGCGCTGACAGTTGCCTGCCCAAGAAAAGCGAAAGGCAATTGCAACAAAATCGAATGCGAGGCAGCTTAAATTGAATCGAAATCGAAATATATATACCTATATGTATATGTATATATATGCACATTTTTGTTTAGTTCTGAGAAGCGCTGAAAAGGGGGCGGCCATTGGGAGGGAAGGGAGCTTACATATGCAAAAGACGCGACTGTTGATTGACTCATGAAAAGGCAGCAGAACTGTCTGTGTGTGTGTGCCTGCTGAAACAACAATTCGAATCTAATTCAAAAGAAATGTGATTAAAATCGTACAGCCCAGTCAGGCAGCAGGACAGGACCGGACGGAACAGCCAGCCATGCGGCTTATTGGCTGTTGAAAAGAGGAGCTCTGGCTTTAGCCATAGCTTCAGCTGAGGCTTTTGTGATGTCATTATATTGAAGAATGGCAGCCAGGGGCAGACATTGACATTGAAAGCAGGCAGACACAGGCAAATGCTAAAAGGAGCTCAAATCCAGACCCTTTTGGATACCTCTGCTTGTGTGTGTGCTTGCTACCTGTGACTGACTGAATGTCCATGTGGGTCACCGCTTGGCTGCGCTGGGCTAAACGCAATGCCAAAGCGTAGCTAATCGCTGCGCCAGGCATGCCGCAAACCACAAATGCAAAAACCGTAGCGGGCAAGGGGTAAGTGGAGAGCAGCTGTGGTGCGGCTGCAGCAGCAGCAGCTCAAGAATGGCGGCATTTGCGCTTAAACCTTGGCAATGAATTCATCGTTGACATATCTCGTTAATTTAATTTCTTATCGTAGGGATAGCATCGTTGTCTCCGTCCCTGTCGTCGTCGGAAGCCGCATGGCTGACTGATTTTGGCGGCGAGTCGGCTTGTTACACTTAGAGAAAAAGTGCACGAAATATATGCTTAGAGGTTGGAATTAACTAAACTCTAGCTGAAATATCTTAGTTTTACTATTCTTAAACAGAATTTATGTGTAAAGAACATGTATTTTGTATACCCCATGTGCCACTTGGCGCTCATGCTATGTACCATTACGAATACGAGTCTTTTTCTCTCAGTGTAACATTTGCGGGGGGAGCTTTGCAGTCTGGTATGCAAACTAGCTGCAAGGATGTGCAAAGCTCTTGACTTGGAACTGTTCAGCTCTGTTCAGCTCTGTTGTCTTCGGTTGTTGTTCAACAACAACAACAACCACAACAACAAGGACAGCAACAAGCGGCTGCTGCGAGTGCTGTCTAGTTGTGCACCCCCTCCTCGGTTTCCCCTCTTCGTATGCTTTAGTTTCTTTTCTTTGGCTGCCTCTTTTGCTACTATAAATTTTTGTCAACGATTTGTACGCATTGTCTGTGCGCATTGCGGCTGCTGCTGCTTCTTCTGCTCATTCTTTTTCATCCAGTTCGTTTGCATATGCTGTTGTTGTTGTTGTTGGCATTGGCATTGGCAGATTTTTAGCATAACATTTGATTATCATTGTCAATTGTGTGTATTTATGTGGATCGGCTGAAGCAGTCGGTGCCGCTTTGTGCTCCAGCTTCAGCATCAGCTCCTGCTTCAGTTCGTTCTCATGCCGCTTCTGCTCTGGCTCAAGGACCTGGCTGACACTTTGGCAGCACAAATGATTTAGCGAAGCTGTCAATCAATTTGGTTGCCGCTTCATCTGATTCCATTGCGATAAGCACTTGGCAAGTTTGTTGCTTAAGTCTTTTGTTTTATATGCAGCTGCAACGCCAAATCGCTTTTGCTTTTGCCTTTTCATTTTAATTGTTATTTGCTTACAGTAAATACAAGCTATATATGCTTTGCTTTCGCCAATTAGCGATAAAGCATCTAGAATGGAAGTAGCTTCCCCCTCCTGGACAGACCTGACTTCTCCAGCGTCTGTCGCAGCTTCTTCTGCTTTTTTTGGGCGCACATTAAGCAACATTCGAGCAAATTAACGCAAAATGCTTATCACAGCCACACAGCCGTGTCCAAATGGAGTCTGGCTGGTTGCATTGGCTAACGAAGTGCGCGTACGCCGCCGTGGGTTACACCCCACGCGCGCTGCCACCGCCAGCACCGCCGCCCCCGCCGTTCGCTGACTGAGCTGTGTTACTTGCCAATCGCTGATGCAAGCGTCGCCGTTGATGGTTTTACGCACCACCAACCTGCACCACAACCGCCAACAGTAACAGCAACAACAACAACTGCTGCCAACTGGTGTTGAAAGCAATTTCAAAAATGATGAGTATGATCGAAAAAGTTCTGTCCGCTTGTCCCTTCATATATATATATATATATGTATATTTATACATATTTTTTTGTGCCTGCAACGGCTGCTGTTGGCTTTTCGCTTTGCTTTCAATATAATTTCTGTGGCAACCTCCCGTCCGGTTGCGCGTTGCCGTTCGACCTGTGCAGCGCAACGTGCGCGCATAAATATTTGCGGCAAAGACCCAGCCCGACATTGGCATCGGCTCGACTCGCCTCGGTTCGGCTCCACCTGGCCTTTTGCCAGAAGAAGCCAATAAGCAGTTTTGCTTTATCGCTTATTAAAAATCATTTCGCTCTTCGTATTTCAGTTTCACCTCCATCAGCAACAGCAACGGCAGCAGCAGCAGCAGCAGCAGCAGCAGCGACAGCAGCTGCTCCCCGCACTCAACAACAACCGGCCAAAACTTCATTTCTGCTGCAGTTGCCCTTCCCTTTCCCTTTGGCCCTTGCCTTAGTGGCTTTGTTATTAACTTTGGCTCACATGTCGATCACTCTTGATGATTTTGTTCAATTTTAGCGCACATGCGAGCGCCGTCTACGTCTCCATCTTCCATCTACCATCAAATTGCCGCACTACCGCACCCGCTGCCTACATACCACAGCTCTCTGCTTCTTCCGTGTGTGTGTGCGTGTGTTGGTGTTGTGATTGCTATCGCTGCAGAGAAATATTTATTCAGCCCCCAAAATATGTAATGTTATTTTTTCGGGCTGCCGTTGCCCATTGCCCATCGCTTCGAGTGCCCCATCAAAGTTGATGACGCTGCTGATGATGACGTGCCGTTGTCAGTGGTCCGAGTGGTCTTCAAGTTCCTCGACAGTTGAGTTGTCCTCGCTTTCATTCATCCAGCAAACGCCTCCCTTTTCTCTCTACCTTTCTCGCTCTGTCTATCTGTGGCTGCCTCTCTCTCTCTCTCTCGGTGTCTTTCTCTGGTGCATTGCAGCCATTTTCTTGTGTTCGCTGTGGCAAATTATGGCAAATACACACCTTAACTTGGCTTACATGTCGACCCCAGGTCCACCTCTTCCCCTGGCCGTGGACAATGGCAATGCACGCACCCGTCGCAGACCAAACCGATTCCGTAGTCAACGTCTCAGACAGGCCATCAGCTTTTAATGCCAACTTTTCGTTTCGTTTCGTTGTGTTTCGTTTCGTTTCGTTTTTCTTTAGCATTTTTATCGATTTTATTTCTTATTGTTTTCATACGTCGCCGTCTGCCCCCGTTTCTCCCTCTCCCCTCTCCCTCTTCCATTGCTCAGTCTCGTCCACACGATGATTACAAGATCACTTATCTGTGCCTTCAATAAACTTCGGCGTCGCTTGCTGTTATTATTTTTTAATGTAGTTTTTAAGTACCATCAAACACTTGAGACTATGAAGCGAGAACCAGCCCCAACCACGACCGGAGCCCCAACCCCAACCGCAACTATCGCAGGGCAACGCATCTGGTTCGCATACCCATTAACAGTGGCCCTTCCCCTTTTGCCCCTTCCCCGCCCAATTGCACTTGTTGTTGTTATTGTTTTATTCACTCGAAAAATCATCTAAAAGTTGTTTAGTTCCCCAACAACAGCAACCGTAACAGCAACAGCAGCTGCAATTACTGGAGCACTTGATCGTACGTATAGTGTTTCCATTACCTTCCTTCGATTTGGGGGCGGTGATTATCCCAAGTCATGTTCGGGAATTTCAATTTCCCAAGCGCATTTATCTGCCTGATAGAATGCTAAGGCTAGGCGAAGATCGATAGTCCCGATAGCTAACTTTTATCGATATATACTCATTGTTTCTTTTTAATACTTCAGTCCATATTGTGGGCTATTCAAGTATTCCATATATTATCGATCAATTCAAATAAACTTTTAACAATCATTTTTGATAAAACTCGCCGTTAAGTAAAGCAGTTTTTTGTTTATCGATCAGTATAGTAGAGCTCAACCAGCATATATAGTTTTTGTTGATCTTCTGGCTTGAATAATTGTTTGCTTTTGACTTGGCCGAGTTGCACCTGCTGCCAACACTTTCTACAGGTGCCTATCGACAGTTAACTGATATCTCTTTTGCCTGTTCAGTTGGCAGTCTGCTCTTTGTTTGGCTGATCGCTGACCATTACACGGCTGCTGGCCATCAATTGCAAGTACAGTAATTTGGCCAGAGGTGGCCGCACATGCTTTATGCGTGGCTCCGATGCATTCTGGCCATTTGTTGCCATCATTACCACATAACTCGGCTTTATGGCTCTCAACTTGGCTTACACGCACACGCACAGGCAGGTCGGGATTGCCGCGGTGACGCACTCGCCATTCGCCAGCCACTCAATCCAGCATTCCGTGCTCATGCCAGTTCCGTGTCTTGCTTCCCTTCGCTGCCATTGGCTCATTTCATTTTCCTAGCACTCTTCGTTACTCAATGTGCAATTTTCGTTGTCCAACTTATTGCTTTAATAGCAGGCTATGCCGCTTGCTGGCTGCCCCCCGCCCCCAGACGCTCTGGCCTGAACTCTCAGCTTAGCTAATAACTGGGCAATCTGCGCCCTTTTCAATCTCATTGCACATTTCAAGCTCCAAGCTCCAAGCTCCGCGCTCGCGTTCCATTTTAAGTTCTTTGTTTAAGCCAGTTGTTGCTAATACCCTGCAGCTATTGAAAGTGCGTTAAGAAAGCGTATTTTGGGGCTTATATAGAGCATTTTTATGAAACATATTTTGCAGATAACTTCAAAGTGTATAGAAATATATCCGGACTACCATGACCAGCTTTTAATTTATTTTATATCCTTATCTATTTATATAAATTCATATGGATTTCTTTCCAGCCGCAGTTTCTGAAAACCCTTTGCAGGGTATTTCTTAGTACTTTACTCTCGACTAGATCACTCTTACTTGTTGTTGCCACATTCTATTCTATCGATCGTTGCGTTGATTCTCATTTTTTGCCGGCATGCCTTGTTGCTGCTGCGACTGCTGCTGCTGCTGCTGCTATCATTGACTGTTTTACGCTTCGCTGCAAGCCCAGCGCTGGCAACATCTGGCCTTTTTGATTTTAATTATATATTGTGACCACTTCAGACCAGGCCGGTTGCCAGTTGCCAGTTGGCAGTTGCCCAGTACCTGTGCCAGCGCCAAGAAAAACTAAGATTATTTCGCTTATATCGCTGGTGGGCGTGTCACTAAATAAATTACTTTTCTATATATAACGAACATATACGACCGATACGATATATATATTTTTCGAGCATGCATATGTGTACATATGTGTGTGTTTGGGTTAGAGCAGAGAGTTTCCCACACGTGCAGGCACTGCCAGTCGGAAAATTGTTTGCTAAACGCCCTTTCCTGTAGCTGTAGCAACTGTTGCTGTTACTGTTGCCGTTGCCGTTGCCGTTGCAGTTGCAGTTGCTGTTGTTGCTGTCGCTTGTGGGTTGCTGCTGCTGCTGCTCGTAATTAGCATAAATCACTTCAAAAAAGGCTTCCTTTTTGGCTTGACCAAATTTGTTTTATAGTCTTTGTGGCTCTTTTGGCATTTTGGCATCTCTGACTGGCAGCAGCAGTCGCCGCAGTTACCGCTGTGTACTGACCCGCCTCCGTGGCCGCCTACACCGCCTACCGCCCGTACAAAAACAACAAACACGACATCGACAAAGTCACGCATCGCTGACCAAAATTGGCACACAAAACGCTGCACTGGGAGATTGCGAGGTTTGTTTTTATTTGACTTTTTTTGTTTTTTTTGGGCCGCCAAAAGTTGAGCAATCAAATACCATTTGCATTGACTGCCTCTGCCCACCTTTCCCCCTCATTTTCCTGGACCGAGAAGTAGCCAGCTACAACTAGCAAATAGAAAGTCGATTATTGTACAATAAGAAAAACTTTAATTGAAAGTTTAACAAAAAAGTTTTGTTCCCGGCTCGTAAAAGACGGTCAAACGGTCTAATACTCCCCGCCCCCTCATGCGTGCCGCTTATGAGCACTGCATTGATTTTCTTAAGCGTTTTTGACTTGCATTTACTGTGCTGCGAAACTTTCCAAATACCAAAAGTCATTTAGCTATTTCGATGATCAATTAGTGTCCATCAGCTGCCGAGATCCTGCAAATGACCAGTTGTCCGATTATCAAGGGGTGTCGCAGGTGCTTAACGCTTGCTTTGAATGAAAGTATGATTTTGAAAAGTCGCTTCACAGATTTCAAATGCTGCAACTTTCATCGTTGGGCAAGTTAACTTATCAATAGCTCAAAAGTTGTCCATAAAACTTTTTGCTAAACTGGTTTCACCTAGAGCAGTTATGAACTAATATTGCTAATAGCAACGTGTTATTCATTAGATATTATTTCCATAAGCTATTCATAACATATCTATTCTCTTTGTTTTGTATCGAAAGCAGCATTGTTTGTCATGCGAACTCTAACTTCGAAGCTGTCAGTCGCATTGCACAAACTGAGCCGTTCACTGAAGTTGTCAACTTGATGTGTGCGTGTCCACGTCTAAGACAGTGACTGTATCACCATGACAATGTTGATGATAATCAGCATCATCATGATGATGTTGCTGTTGACGATGATGAGGCTGCGGGCCACCGTGAGCAGCGACATAATTTCGCGGCCAATTGGAAACTGTCAAAAACTATTTGGCTGTGTCTTCATAACTTGGACAACAGCTCGACGCTCGGACTCCACATCCATTTGGCGGTGCATGCAACAGAGCGAGAGAGACTGGTTGAACCGGGCAACCAGCAGTCGGACAGTCAGGCAGTCCGCCAAGTCAACTTGTTGGCTTTTCTATTAGGCCACCGCGACGTCGTCGTCGTGGTCGTCGTCGATGGCCCACTTGCCCCAGTTGCAGCTGTTAGCTGGCTGGCTGGCTGGCTGGCTTTTGGCCTAAACTATGCGCATTTTTGCATCGGATTTGCTCGCTTTTTGTGCGAGCGCTTCCCTCGACGAGGAGGCTAATTGAAAAAATGGTTTATTAAAATGGCATGCGATAAGCTTAGTGAGTGGTGCGAGAGTGGTGCAGCTTGGAGCGGCCAAACGCATTATATTTCCGTCATTAGGCGCAACGAGTTTCGGGACATTGCATAAGCAGCTCGTTGGTCGGCAGTTTAATGGTCAATGGAAGTGCACGCGCAGGTTCGTTGCCTAAGTCTTTTGTTTTAGTTCCCATAATTTGCAATACGTGGCCAACTTTGGCCCCCATGCTCCGCATACAATCTACACACCCACTGCAACCACAATGGAGCGCGTCCCAATTAAAAAGTCGCGCGTTGTTTTGCCAATTGTTGTCGCTTGTTGTTGTTGTTGTAGTTGTATGTTGCTGCTGGTCATAAATCGCGTCTGCTTATCATTTTCATAAACAACGGCACAATAAAAACGACGAACGCGACGAACTTATGCAATTCTGAGTGTCAGACGCGGCCCAGTCTGGGCAGCAGCAGCAGAGTCATTGCGCCCCGTCTATGGCAGCAATATGCACCACAGCAATATGCACCACCATTTGCCATAGTAATGACAGGTGTTTGTAACTCGTTTGTAACAAGCGCTCAGCTCTGGAAGCTAACGGAAGGCACCCAACTACAGCGCCAAAATAAAAGAAAACCAATGAAAATGCTAAAGTGGGACATGCTCGAATTGCAGCTACCCTGTAATTAATTATCAAGTGTCATTTCAAATCGTATACGAGTCATCTACCACGAATTATGTCTATATATTTACGTACAGTGAATGTTCCGGGTTAAGATATTTCCACACTCAAACATACCCTAACTATCAATTTGATTTATATAGGGTATAAAAATATTGCACTTATATACATGTTGCGCACTGGCCAGGACAGACAATCGGCGCAGCAATCGCCAATGGAAGGCTGAGAGACTGGTGCTGGTGCTGGTGCTGGCGGGGGGTCGCCAACGCAGAGACCCCAACAGATATTTGCATTAATATAAAGCCCAAACCAATTTATGCCCGCCAGCAGCAGCTGTGCTGTGCAGCAGCCAAAAATTATTGTACGTCGCAAATGTTGCGCTAGGCAGACAGTTGTACACACACACAGTTGTACGCTCACATAGTTCGCTAAAGTCAGCCATAAATTGCGGTCTATCAAAAGTCACAGCATTATGACGATAGCAATGCTCATGACTAGATGCGAGTGAAAGTGATCTGTGCAATGGAAATCGAGTAGGCTGCCTGCCAACTTGTGATCTTACATTTTCATTATCGCTGTCATTTGTTCCTGTGGTCGGAACAAATCGCATCAGGAAGATGAGAAGCTGTTTTTTGATTAGGTTTCTGCCGCTGGACCCGAGTCTATCTGTACTTTTTGCGGTTTCAGTCGTAGCCGTTGCTTCTGCCCTGGCCAGACAATAAAATTGATATTTGCGGTTTAATTCGCTGCTGCTATTGCGGTTTGGGCCTCAATGGAAAGGAATGCGAAGCTGTTCCATGGTTTCTCAGTGGTCAGTCTATGAGGGAAGGCTTGGCGGGGGGGGCTGAGGGCGTCCATTGAACTCTCGCGCCTAGCAAATCGAACTGATTAGCTAACCTGACGGGCATTTGTCATTGTTAGTGCATAATTAACACACGCCCCGCCTGACGCCCACTGTCTGGCACTTAGATAAATCACAGGAGCCAGCATAAACTAGACTAGCCGAGTTGGTGCGGGGTGTGTGGGGTACAACTTAATTGCAGATTGTTTGCATAATGCTTTTAGCAGTGAAAAAGTGCGCTTGGCTAATGGCTACAAATATTTCAGGCCAAACATTGAAAAACACTTGCGGCCAACACCGGAGCTGAAAGTGAAAATTGAATTTGGCTTCGCTGAGAGGCTGGAATTGGGTGCAGGGGGAGGGTCAAACACACTCATAATTAATTTGGCTGCGACGGTTATCGGTTGGCCTGGCTCGCAGGCACCACTCGAATAACGACCCACCACCTGCCAGGCTAAAAAGCTCGCAAAAATCAACAAAATCGATATTTAAAATCGCATAAATCGTTTGGCCACGCTCCACTTGCAATCCACATGCGTTCCACACAGCCAAGTTTTTGGGCTCTTTGGCTTTCCGGGCTGCAACCACTTTGTGGTTTGATTTATGCGACTATTGGCCCGCTGGCTGCCGGCTGGCACAACACTTGTATGCATTAAAGGGGTGCGCGGGCGTGTGGGTGCGTCGCCAAATAACAGGAATTGCTTTAAATTACGCAAATTCAAATTTGCAGAAAAACAACGAGTCGGTTGGCAAAAACTTGAACTTTTGATTAACTTATGGATTGCTCGGTTGTTCGCTTGCTTGCCCCACCCCACCCCACGGCTGTCTGGTACGCCTGCCTGCCTAGTACCGTTAGAGTTAACCACTTGCCAGCTCCAGACTTGTCCACTTTACGTGCCATTGCGCACATTTATCAGCCAGCGATGGCAAGGCGAATGAAACCGAAACTGTAACCGAATCCGACTCCAATTCCAGCCACAACTCAAACTCAAACTCAAATCCCAAATCGAAAGTGACCAAAGTCAGCGACAATGAAATAAAAAGCTACAAAGAGCTGTCTTATTTATGAGACCATACAGACACTATAAGATATCAATTGTGCATGTACACAGATCTAAGTTGTTAACATTCGAGAAATAAATTTGGGTAAAAACGAAAAATTTTCTCTTAGATAAACATTTACGTTAACATGTTGCTCACAATTCATAATATGCAATATATTCTTAACACGAATATATATATATTTTTTTTGAACTCAAGCTTTTTGCAACTTTGTTTGTTTTGAGTCAAAAATGCTCTTTGGGACTTTTTGTTATTTAAATTTTTGTTTTTTGGCAAATTCTCGTTTAGCTGTCTGATTTATAGAGCCTAGCATCCAATTTCCGGGAGCCTTTTTTTTTTTGCGGCCATATGATGCTGCGCAAATATTTACACAATCTCAATAAATTTATGCGCTCTTCTTCACATTTTCAATTTGCAATTTTTCGCTCGCCAGGCGGCGGCTGCAACTAGAACTGGGCAACAGGGGAATTCGGCTTGAGATTGGCTGAGGCTGAGTGAGTCTAAGGCTTTGGCTTTGGCTGTGACTGTGGCTGCGGGTCTGGTATTGGATATTGGGACTTGGAGTTCCACTTTTTGTGGCTGCTAGCACAATTTATGCAAATATCCAAAACACAAACTCTGGCTGTGATTGTTATTGGCCTAGAGAACGATCAGCGATCAGCGATCGACGATCGAAACATGGAATCACGTGGGCGGACGAAATTGAATGCGTGGTTGCAGCGACTCCAAGCCTAGCTCCGAATTGAAACTGTGTGCTGGATGGCAGTTGTTGTGGAAGGGCTGCTGTGATTTTTATCGCAAGCCTTTTAGTTAAAGGCCCGATATAAACGCTGGATAGCAGTGGATCAGGCTAACTGTGCCAGCTGCTCGCTCTCGGCGCACTGTGTGGCCCAGTTGCTCCAGTTCGGCGTAGATGGAGCCAGAGAAAGAGTGAGGCGAAGAGAAGTCAACTGGAGACACACAATTGCAGATGGAGATGCAACTGGCAGTTATGGTCAGTTCGCAGCGCTAGGCACTTGCCAGCCACTCGGCGACAACAACAACCGCTTGAAACTCATTGAACAATTTCCTAGTTTTACAATTTTTGGTGCGACTTTTGCGGATTGTGGAAAAGGCGAAAGTCAAACAACAACCGCAAATGCTGGCCATTAAAAAAAGGTGCTTTATTAAAACCTAACAGGAAAATTGAACAACGTGGTTGTCGTTGCTGTTGTTGTTGTTGTTTTCGTTTCTGCGCTTGTTGTTGCTGTTGTCACTGCATGAGAGATGTGCAGGAAAGCCCAGTGAACGCAGTTTCCCAGACTTTGTAACTGTTTTCAGTTGATGTTGCTATTGCTGCTGTTGTTGTTGTTGTTGTTGTTGCTGGCACAATCGATAAATCGCACAACAACTGGCAATGCGACAACGCATAAGTTGTTCGCTGTTCGTTGTTTTTTGGCTGTTTGTTTATTTTCTTTTTTTTTTGGGCGGAAGCAAATTGCCATGTGACAAACGCGAAAGCAGTTCGAGCATACAAATATAAAATTGTTAGGCTAAGATGATGAGAAAGCAGCCATAATACCCTCTACGTATATATGCAAAAAACAATCGAAATTTTTAATAATATAATCAGCAAAACTATACTTGAGCATACGAGCTTTTAATCTCTTACATAAGAATACTAAATTTAATATATTCAAGGCATGAGCTTTTATCGATAACCCTATGATGTTTTGAAAGACAATTTCATATTGTCTGCATCAATTCTAGTTTTATGTACAGTTATAAAGTAATTTCTTGCACATTGTCCAATAAATAAATATCGATTTTCAGCAGACCCATCGTTTAAGTTATAATAATAAGGCATCTAACATCTGGCTAGAGGGTATCTATCATATAATCACTTGCTCTCCTCTATGACAGTTTACTTTATTAATTTCGCACAACACTTTAATTGATGTTGTCCAAGCAACATTTAAAATTGTTTGATTAATTGCTGCTCCAGTTAGTGAACACTCCCAGCTTCCAGCTTTCAGCTTCCAGCTCTCAGGCTCAAAAACTGCCAGCTACCCGTTACTGCAGCCGCAACAGCAGCCACAACAGCAACAACAGAAGCGGGCGCCATGTCAAAATCAGATTTTTCTTGGCCTGTGGCCCCACGCTGCCTGCCAATTAGAATGCTTTTTTTCTTTTATTTATTTATTTATTTTTTTTGTGGCAGTCAGACGACATATGCAGCCTCTGGTTCTCCCACTGACTCAGCGAGGCTGGGCACCCGCATCATTTGCGACTCTGCTGCTGATTTGCGCCATGACCACATCACTTCCTGTTGCTCTTGATTTCATTAGGCAATGCGCGCCGCGTGGGCTGTGCAGGCTGCGGAAAGATGCGAGCATCTAGGACGAGTTGAAGTCCGTGAAGCGTGCATCCAACTTAATTAGCGCTGAATGCGAGAGGAACTGCAGCTTAATGAGAGGAATGACTCCTTATCGATAAGGTAGCTTCATTTGAGCTGGGCTGGACCTAGAGAGGAGCGCGCTATAGGAATTTGACAAGTTTTTTATTTTTGTGGGCTTGAGCCGTTGATAGCTGAGAAGTGAATCGAGTTAGATCGAAATGATTTTTCTTATCAATGAAATACGCAGATGCTGACATGGAATTCTTGGAAGAATATGTTAAGTTAACCTTAGGTATAATTAAGATTTCTTAGTCTGCAGTCTCCAGCTTAACACGCACGAGTTTCGCTACGGTCACACAACATTTGTTGGTGTCGTGTCACGCAGCACGACATTACTCCTCTCTATGTGCTTCTAATCCTAAAACTTTGTCACAAACACTTTGAATACGTTGACTTTAGCCTTGGCTTTCTCTCCGCCTGCCTTTGGCCGACAATTGAAGAACTGCGACGACGACGCACATTTCTAAGCGACGTGAGGACGTGCGCATTCCGTGGAGCTGGCAACGTTCACGAGTTTATGCAACGATCCATCATCTAAGCCAAGATTTTTGTTTTTGGTCGAGTCCGGACAGACGACGGCGGGTGGCAGCTGCAACTGCCAACAACAACAGCAGCGAGAGGAACAGCAAAAAGGCATTTTTTAGCCAAACACAAGAAACGCATTCGCGGTGGTTGTGACGTTCGTTGTGGCAGTGGCAGTGGCTGAGGTTGAGGTTTTTTGCGCCTGTTGTTGTTGTTGGCCATGCTGAGCATTGAGTGAGCGTTTGCATACTTAGTTACCTTGTCTTACAGTTGGGCTTCGCATGTTTTTGGCCATTTGGCGTTGCAATTGTTGTTGCTGTTGTTGTTGTTGCAGTCACAGTCAAGTCCAGCCACAGGCTCCAGGTTCAGCTCCACGTCCAGCTCGGAGCTGGCGGCCAAATGCAAATCTTGCACCGCCTCGCCCCGCTGCTTGGCACGCATGTATTGGAATTTTGATTTATCAATAGATGGCAGTGGGCGCCCAATGAGTCCAAAATGGAGTTAGACTCGGTGCTGGGGATCGGATCTTTGTTTTTGTGGCGAAAGCAAAAGTTTGTTTGCTGGCACGTTGAGCGAAAGGCGACTGGCTCAAAGTTGAAACGTGGCCGTGGCCAGACAGCTGCAACAGCTGCCACACCAGCACCACCAAGTGCCCAAGTGCCCGTCTCCATTGCTGACTAACATTAAAAAAAACTAACGTTGCACCACCACAGCACCGCTGCACCACACCACAGCGCCGCCGACTCATTTGACTTCTTTGGTTGGGGCGCGCAAAACATAAATCAAATGGAGGAAAATGTACAAGATAAATTTTTAAGCACACTTATTTAACACCTAACAACCTTGTTAGATGCATTTTGATGATGCAACCAGTCTCCGGGCCACGGCCGCAGCCGCAGCCTCAGCCACAGTCACAACCACAGTCAGAGCAGGCGCAGCCGCAGCCGCAGCCGCAGCCGCAGCATCGGCCACAGCCGGCGACAAGGTGGAGCAAACATAGAGAGAGGACTCAGAGTCAAGTCTGAAGACACGTCGCATCGTCGCACTTGTGGCTCAGAAATCTATACCGGAAAATTAAAAATTGTTAATAACACGACAAGCTGCGTGGCGGGGCTGTTGGTGCGGTGGTGCGCTGCCAACAACTGTTAGAATTGCTTTTCGGTGTTTGCGACTCACCGAAGCAGCGACAAAGAACACAACTTTGTGAATGTGAATGTTGGATGTGGTTCAACTTTTAAATTGCAATCGCAAATAACCACACACACACAGGGATAGTTGTGTGTGTGTGTGTGAGAGGGAGAGAGAGCAACTCTTCATCAAAGTCTCACATCTGCTCACATATAAATCTTGCGGTTCGGCTAAAGGGTGCCGAACGCGTTGAATTTTTAAAAAAATAATTTCTAAAAATTGCAATAAATATTGAGAGGCGCTGATAAGGCGTCAACATAAATCAGGTGGCATGTAGAAGAAGAAGAAAAAGCAACAACAACAGCAGTCACAGCCGCAGCAGCAGGAGACGCGGCAAAAAAAGCAGAACAAGCAAATGCAGACATAGCGGAAATTTCAAGACTGAGCCTGGCAATTGGTATTGGAAACTGGGAACTCAAGACACGGGGACCCGTGACTAATCAATGTAATAGTGTGAAATCTTCACACGACGCAGCCAGCGCAGGCCTCCAACTGTGGCATGCCGCATGCGGTACGAGGGGGGCCAGCGCTCTCATATTTTTTATAAGCTAATTCGATTTCAGCTGGTCAACCTTAGCAATCGATACAATTGCACGCTTTCTGCACACAACATGTTTCGCGCAGCACAGCTGCCACCCACGCAACCGCCAAACCACACAAGCAACAGCAGCAGCGGCAGCAGCAATAGTCAAGCCAGCAAACACTTTCATTGCCCCCATTGCAATGTGTGCCAGGGAGATTGGATTACAGCGTAGCTTGATAGCTTGGCTTGAGACTCTTGATTGATCCATAAGTAGGGTATGCTAATGGTCGACCGAGACAAGAGACACGAGGCACGAGACAGGAGATTAAAGCTTTGTATCTAAGCCAAATGAGTCAGAGTTAGGCACGAATTTCGGCGATATTTCACAATATTTCAAATGTCTTATTTACATTTGTGTGGAAAAATGTGTGTAATTATGATTATTATAATTGTGAATGCTTTAAGCAGCTTCGATTAATCGATAACACTTAGACAAGCTTATTAGAAACCGTTAACATTTAATCTAAGTTGTCATGGGTAGAAGACACGGCTCACATTCAACTTCAGAATGAATGTTGTTCAAATGGTTTCGCATAAGCTCAAAGTATTTGGCAATCAGCACTGTGCACTCTAAACTCTTCGCTCTTCCCTCTCTACCTGGCATCAGCTGCCCCTGCGCTCTTCGCATTTGATACTGTGGCACGTAGTCATTTCTCATCAGACGCGCTGCGGCACACTCATGGGGCAGGTAAATCATCCACATCTGCCGGAAATTGCATAAAAATATGCAAGGCTGCGTTGTTGCCTGGCCTATGCTGCAACAACAGCAACAACAACAACAACAACAGCAACTGCCACATGCTGCATTAGATGCACAGGAGGAGTGGCGAGACGGTTCAGCAACTACAGTAAGCCACGGGCCTCAAGACATGTCCGACTCTTATCAAACGCGCTGGCTGCTTGATAATCCGCGGCAGAGACACGACCGACATTTGGCCACCTTCTATTAGCCCCAAATGCAATGTTTCTTCCTCTCATCCAGTGCCCGCTGCTCTGCTGCTTTGTTGCCTAGCTGGTCGAGGTGTTAATCAAGCCAAACCACGATCCGATGGCCCAGGATGTGGCTGGGCGGCTGGCTGGCTGACTGGCTGGCTGGCTGGCTGCATGGGGAGCGCTGCTCGGATAGTTTCTCAGCACCTCGAGCCTCACACGCCAGTTAGCCAAGAAGCGGGGCAATCAACTGGCAGCTCGACCGCATTGTTGTTGGCCGAGCTTCGTGATGGCTGCCGAGCAGGCCGAGCTGTTTGGTTTTGGCCATGACAGAATTTCTCCTTCGTTTTGGTTGTTTCGTACGATAAATAAGGTAATTGAATGAAATTACTTTTGACAGCTTATTTGCATACATCAACAGCGGTCGCAGTAGCCAGCCGCAGCCATAGCCTCAGCCGCAGCTGGAGTTGAAGTTGGAGTTGGAGTTGGAGTTGGAGTTGGTGCTGAATCTCGAGCTCAAGTCAAGAAACTGAGGCCTTGTTAGCCCATAATTGGTTATTGAATGCTGTTGCACACACACATACACACACTCTCATTCACGCACACACACACACACACTCAATCACACACCCCGCACAAGTGTTTGGCTGAGTGTGCGAGGAAGTGCGTGCTGACAAAGATGAATAACTCTTGAGAAGTTTTGACGACAAACAACGCTTTCTGTATCTGCGAGCGCAGGCAAAACGAATGACTTGAGCAACGAACTCGATTTTTATCACTACTTAGCTCTTGTATTGAAGCATTTTGGTGACGAAATCTTTAACGCATTGAGTATGACATTTTGAAGCCCATTAAGTATATATCTTATCGAACGGAATGTTGACTTTTTACAATATAAGTATAAATATGTACAGTCTTTACTCTTGTTTAAACAAGCTCTCAGGGAAGCGATACAGTCATAAAGCCCCCCGAGGAACAATCGGATGTAAGTTGACTTTTAAATATCTCTCTACCTCAGGCTGGTCAATTGTTATTGTTCCTTTCCCAATGTTTTTTGTTCTTGATCTCTTTCTACATTTTGTCTCATTGTTTTCGTACTTATTTCTGGCAATTGGCGAATGCTCCGTTTTGATTTACCTTTCACTACAGTTCAGTTACTGCTGCTGTTGATACAGGAGATGGCAGCTGCTGGCAGTTATCGGAGAGGGCCAGGCGAAGCCCACTTGGTCAGGGCCAGGGCCATGGCCAGAGCCAGGTCCAGGCGTTGGCTGCTCATCCCAGCAGCTATTTCGTGTGGGCGTCTTTAGCAGCTGCGCCAGGGCAGCCGTCGGGATCTGTCTTTAGGCCGTGTTTCTCAACAGCAGTTCCATGTTGTTGACAGATAAAATTGCCAATCTGTTGGCTCTGACGACATCGTCGTCGTCGTCGTCGTTGTCGTTGCTTGGCGACAATTTCGCTCGGGTTAAACGGGTTTAAACGGCTGCCAACTAAGCTTAATGAAAGTCTTTAGTCAGCACAGCAGCCCAGCAGAGCAGCAGAGCAGCGGAGCAGCAATCTAAGCAGATCTTCACCAGGCGGACCGTTGCGACCCAACAGTTCGATGCCTTTGGCTTACAAAAAGTGTAATTAGCGCAGAAATTGAACGTGAGGAGTCGCCGCGACGTGGACACGTTTCGCTTTAAATGCATATCAGTCTGGGAGTCTGAGACAGAGACAGAGACACGGATGGATGGAGACAGACTCTGAGGGAGGCGGACTGTGAGCTCCCGTCTTGTTGTCGTCTGTTAAGCCTCCAGAGGGAAGGCGGCGAGCAGAGGGGGATTCCACTATTTAAAGTGAAATAATGACAGTTTTAATTGCTGATTTTTTGTGCTCGTTGTTCGTTGGCGTCTGGCAAAATGCCATAGCTGACTCTGTGACTGCCCCCGTCACCCCACTGCCCCGCCTTCTACCTGGTGCTGGGCTATTTTTAGGGTGGCGTAGGCCAGCAGCGTGCAGCCCGTAAAATGTAAATGTTGATTACGCAAATGCCAACTAATTGGCAGCCATTAAAGCCAGGTCAATGCTCCTGTACTGCGCCGCCAGCAGCAGCAGCAGCCGCATTCAGAGTTGAAAGCCCCAAAAAAATAAAAACCTAAATTTAAGTTGACATACGCTTAATACGCCGCAGCCCCAGGCAGGTCTCGAGACTATACAAAGCATGACCAGAACAAATTGCTCCAGTGACTGTTGCAAATTAAGTTAAGCCGTGCGGGGTTTAAGCCGTTGCCTTTAAATCAAATTAAAATTTTGACAACTTCATTTGTAATTGGCAGAGCAACCGTTTAACCGGCAGCAACGGTACCACACTACAACACCATAACCACCATAACCACCATAATAATCATTATTATATTGACTTCCTTTTTTACGCCCTCAGGTCTCGGCCAGCGATCCAGATTGCGGCGTGAATGCCATGGTCAACTATACGCTCGGCGAGGGGTTCAAGCATCTCACGGAGTTCGAGGTGCGTTCGGCCTCGGGCGAGATTTGCATTGCCGGCGAACTGGACTATGAGCGGCGCAACAGCTACGAGTTCCCAGTGCTGGCAACAGATCGAGGCGGACTAAGCACCACGGCCATGATCAAGCTCCAGCTTACAGATGTGAATGACAATCGACCTGTGTTCTATCCACGCGAATACAATGTATCTCTGCGTGAATCTGGACCTGCACAGACCACCGGCACGCCCATGCCCATTGTGGCTGTGGTTGCCACGGATCCGGATGCGGGCAGCTTTGGCCAGGTCTCATATCGCATTGTGGCCGGCAATGAGGGTGGCATCTTTCGCATTGATCGTGCCAGCGGTGAGATCTTCGTCATCCGGCCGGACATGCTGTCCGTGCGCACCCAGGCGATGCACATGCTCAACATCTCAGCCACGGACGGCGGTGGTCTGCGCACCAGCACCGATGCAGTCGTCTTCCTCAGTATCATCGATGCCATGCAACGGCCACCGATCTTCGAGAAGGCACGCTACAACTACTACGTAAAGGAGGATGTGCCCCGCAATACAGTCGTTGGCTCGGTGATAGCCACCAGCAGTGACACCGGTGAGTACCGCACAAATCTCAACTCCAACTGGAGCCAGGCCTCGCCACAGGGCAGACTCATCCGTTTGGCCAAGCTGTGTGTATATATATTGCACATGGGTCAGACCGTGGCTTCCAAACTTGGCGGCCAGCGTCGCGACGTCTTTGTATTGGATTGCATTCATTAGTTCAGTGAGCTGGAAAACAAAATATGCGCATATGATGGACGGACGGACGGATGAGCGGGCGATCGAATGGTCCAACGGTTGAATGCTCCAATCGTTGAGCCAAGAGAGAACAGCATGGCGACTATTTAATACCCTTGCATTGATGTGTATAGGGTTGAGAAGCGAAGATCAAATATAGTCAATACAACAATATAGTTTAGACAATATTATAGGCAGCTTTTATACACGACATTAATTATTGATAGACTTTCCGACAGACGAAGATTCTCCAGATTTTCTTAACAGTCTTATTACAAATCTTGTTTGGCTTTATAAATTGAAGTAAGATATGCAGCCAGAACATGGGAGTTTCTTCTGATATATGTGACATATAATATGTGAAAATGGTTATACTCTCCGTCAACAATATAAAAAGCTAAAGAAAATTAAAATAAAATTTGTACAAGCGAAAAAAAAGAGTGGCAGAGCGCTTGCTTGCAACAAAATGGGCCACTGGCCGGCAGAGAGACACAGGCAGAGCCACAGCAGGCGAACGAATTAGGAGCACAGCCAAGAGGAAGAGGCCAAGGGCGAGTGCGAGGGGAGGGGGAGGACACATGCACAACAAAGCCAAAGCAAAACACTTCAAACGCAAATTTCGGCAGAAATCTGCACCCATCAACGATATTCCACGTCCTCGTCATCGCTCGCTCGCTCGCTGATACAAAAGGCCAAGACACGAGCTCGAGTGCCTGTCTGCCGGGAGAAGCAAGGCTGGGGCTTGAGGCTGGAGAGAGGAGTTGAAGCAAAGACTGCGATTGCGACTGCGGCTTGGCTGAAGTTGGCAGGCTTTTTTTCTTGAACGGCTATGCAAAATGAATTTTGAGCTTTAATTTGCTGCTTTCGCTGTGCACTTCCTTTCATTGCTCCCGCTGCCGTTGCCCCTGGCCCCTCGGCTGGCTCTCATGTGTCAATCTGTTACCCGGCTCAGTGTTCGTTCATTCTTTCGTTCTATTGTTCCATCTGCAAACTCATTGCGCGTCCTTTGTTTGCCTCGCTGGCATTTGAATTGCCTTTAATGAGGCATCTTTTTGGCAACCCTTTGAACCCGCGCTTCCCCTTTTTGACATTCTTTCTCATCAATTTGTGTTATCTTCTTTAACCTCTTTCTCTCTCTCTCTCTCTCCCTCTATTTCTTTCTCAACTTTTAGCTCAACGCAGTCCAGTACGCTATTCTATATACTCGGGCGATCCGGATGGGTATTTTAGCATTGAGCCCGCCTCGGGAAACATACGTATTGCCCATCCGTTGGACCACGAGGCCAAGGCGCAGGTCTTGCTGAACATACAGGCGACGAGCGGGGATCCGCCCGTCTATGGCCACACACAAGTTAACATCGAGGTGGAGGATGTCAATGACAATGCGCCCGAGTTCGAGACGAGCATGGTGCGCATATCGGTGCCCGAGAATGCCGAGCTGGGCACACCGCTGTTTGCCGCTCATGCCCACGACAAGGACTCGGGCAGCAGCGGCCAAGTGACCTACAGCATTACGGGCAATGCCACCCAGCCGGCCCGTGGCAAGGCGCAGCCAACGGCCGCTGCGCTCTTTGCTATCGATGCACGCTCGGGCCACCTTGTGCTATCACGACATCTGGACTACGAGACCGCGCAGCGGCATTCGTTAATTGTGACGGCCACCGATGGCGGACTACCGCCTCTCTCTGCGGATCTCACCATACTCGTTGACGTTCAGGACGTCAATGACAATCCGCCCGTCTTTGAACGCGACGAATATGCGGTGAATGTGTCCGAATCGCGGGCCATTAATGCACAGGTAAGGCTCAAAACTTGTTAACTTGTTAACGTTACACTTAGAAAAATACTCTAGTAGAAAAATAGAAATACAAATTTCTTATGCAAAATAAAATTGTATTTAAATTTCCTTCAGAAGGCTTAGTCGAGAGCGAGTACTACGACTCAAACTACAGACTCTGTTATTCATTAATAGAATGAATTCCATTAATAGAATGATTGAATTTCATACCTAATGTTACTCTAGAAAGATAGTTCGAACTAACTTGGTAACAACTGGACTTGAGTTTAGTCACAGAGACAAACTTTTTCTAAGAGACTCTAACAACTTAGTATTTTTGTGAGTGCACCAGCTGCACCACTTGCCAGCCACGTTTGACTGCCTGAAGTTTTATTGAAAAATAAATTTTTGTAATGCAAACTAAATGCGCAACATAAATTTGATTAACAGCCCGTAAAAGTCACGCTTTTGTCAGGCAGGCGTCATATCTTTTTTAAAATATCTCAACACCCCAGAGAAGATGCTGCGGCTGCTGCTGTTGCTTTTGCTGCTGCATCCACGTCCAGGCCTGTTGCATGTTGCATGCGGCATGCGGCATGCTGCCTGTTGAACTAGTTTTGATCATAAAATCACTTTATATCTTTTGGCATCACGAGGCTGAAACGAGTTGCAGCAGTTCTAGGGATTCCTCTAGAGATTTACGCAGACATGCATCAGAGATTCCAATGCCGCCGCTTCAGTGGATGATTGATGACCGCCAGCCGTGTTTGGCATGTAGATCTCTTTCCCTCTCTCTCTCTCTGCCTCACTCTCTCCTTCTCTGACCACTCCAAATTAACACAAACTCTCAACTCTTTGTTGCAGATCATCCAGGTGAATGCCAGCGATCTCGACACGGGCAACAATGCGCGCATCACCTATCGCATCGTGGATGCGGGCGCGGATAATGCCAGCCAGAGTCTGGCGAGCGTTGGCAGTCCGGATGCAGATCTTGCCCAACATTTCGGCATATTTCCCAACTCCGGCTGGATCTATCTGCGTGCGGCTTTGGACCGAGAGAGTCGCGATCGCTATGAGCTGACCGTGCTGGCCACCGACAATGGCACACCGGCAGCACATGCGCGTGCTCGTGTGCTGGTCCGCGTGCTGGATGCCAATGATAATGATCCGAAGTTTCAGCGCGAGAGCTACGAATTTCGCATTGAGGAGAATCTACGACGCGGCGCAGTTGTGGGCGTTGTCAGTGCCAGCGATGCGGATCTGGGTGAGAATGCGGCCATACGCTATAGCCTGCTGCCAGCCAATTCCAGCTTTCAGGTGCATCCCGTCACAGGTGAGTCGATGCATCCTCTTGCCATAAATTAGTGTTCGCGCTGCGCGGTAGCCGCCAATCCGCAAAATGTCGCAGCGCCGAACAGCTCACTCAACGCCGTTAGAGTTCGTGTCCGAGTAGAAGCCACTGTCAAGCCAGCAGCCATGACCCATGGTCATTCATTACTGCTCCACTTGGCTGTCGCTTCTGCACTGCTCCTTGGCATTGCCCACGTCGCCCATAGATCAAACGCGCACGAGCAAACGGAAACCAGTTCCCCATACGAAGACGACGACGGCGCTGCTGACGATGGGGCAAGCGATAAAATGCGATCTGTTTGAGATATGGCTAGATGGGTAGATGGGTAGATGGCGCAGCCGGCAGCCAACTATCTCGGCTGCAGGCCAGGAGTAGCGCATGACCATTAGTGTTTGAGCAACAACAGTTTTAACGCTGTCAGCTCATCCGTCAATGGAATATCATTGGGTTGACATTTTGCAGGCCACTGTGCATGTATGTGTGTGTGTGTATGTGTGTATATGTGTGTGTGTGTAAGTGTGCGTGTCCGCTCTAGGGGCCTGGCTGCAAAGGAGCCACAGTCTGTACCAGCGCCAGCGTCTCGCTTCATTTAAATTAAATATGGAAATCGCGTGCAGCTAATCCTGGCAGCAATAGCAACAACAGAGGCTCTGGCAAACTCGTTTTTCCTGACATGATTTTCTTTTGGCCGCCACGCTGCCAGGCATGACATTTTGATGGCAACAGGCGGAGGCACCACCAGCACCACTGGCACACCAGCAGCCAACACTTTGGCATTAATCATCTGCGACCCAGTTACGAGCCACATTTTCCAAACTAATCAACAATGGTTAGCGGTAGCTCTCACTCTCTGTCTCTCTCTCTCTCTCTTTGGTTTCTCCTTGCTCTCTTTAACTCACTGTTTTATGAGAGTGAGTTGAGTGCTAACAGTGGTCTTCGAAGTCCTACCTAGAACAACTTTTATTCTAGGAAAAGTACTAGACAATAAGAGAGCAGTTACTTCCGAGCCATCCCTTACTCTAATCCTAGACTAAGATATAGAGTATACCATAGTCAAATATTCCCATTCCTCTATTGAACCTTGATTAATTACTAATAAAAAATGCTTCTCTTCTTCGCTTCTAATTGCAGGCGAGATAAGCACACGCGAGCCGTTGGATCGAGAGCTGCGAGAGTTATACGATTTGATGGTGGAGGCAAGGGATCAGGGCACACCGACGCGCAGTGCCCGGGCACCGGTGCGTGTTCATGTGACAGATGTGAATGACAATGCGCCGGAGATAGCTGATCCGCAGGAGGATGTGGTTAGCGTGCGCGAGGAGCAGCCACCGGGCACCGAGGTGGTGCGCATACGCGCCATCGATCGCGATCATGGCCAGAATGCATCCATCAACTATTCGCTGCTGAAGGGTCGTGACTCGGATGGCCACGGCCTGTTCAGCATTGATGCCAACACAGGCGTGATTCGTACACGCGTCGTCCTCGACCACGAGGAGCGCAGCATCTATCGCCTGGCGGTGGCCGCCACCGATGGCGGCAATCCGCCCAAACAGACGCTGCGAATGCTGCGCGTCGAAGTGCTCGATCTGAATGACAATCGGCCGACGTTCACCAGCTCCAGTCTGGTCTTCAGGGTGAGTGAGAGATTTATGGGCGGGTCATTTGCCCAAGCCCAAGCCCAAGCCCACAGCGACAAGGCAGACCCAAACGCAGAGACTGGCAGGCAGTTAGGCAGTCAGGCAGGCAGGTTTCTTCCAGGTGGTTCCAGGAAAACTTTTGTCTATTTGACGCTTCTAGTTTTACACGAAGTCCCTCCTTGGCTCGTTTGATTTCCTGCTTTTTCTGCAGTCGTGATCAGCGCGTTTGTCGCCTGCCTTTTGTGCGGATGATTTGTAGCATCGGGCGTCACGTGACAATGGGCAAGAACACGATTCCCCAGCCTCGGAAACAGACATCAGCGCGCTCGCGCTCTGAGTTGGGCTATCGGGCGGCACAGGGTGGTCAGCGCGGGCGCGAATGGCACAACTCTTCCTGATTTGCATTCACAACGTTGTCTGCAGGGGCACATTAAGGAGGTAACGGACATGAAGCGGCAACATCTTCCTTGACTGTCGTTATTCATGGCGCACGCGTAATTGTCACTCTGTGAACTGTGACTGCAGCACCGCCTGCGTCTACTCCCTGCACCAAGCCATCTTTTCCATTAACTGCAATTCGCAACCGTCAACTGAGTATTATACCCTAGCAGAGACTGTTTTAAGTGCCTGAAAAAATATGAAATGCATTAGTACAGAGAAGGACTGGCATCATTTTAAGCAATGTTTTCAGAATACTTATTTATGCTGCAGATTATAAGATAATAAGTGCTTAGGTTGTTACTTTATATTGTCATCTATATATTATATATCTGCTATATACCAACACTTGGTATCATTATTTCATATATATATTATCTTGTTATACACTATATATTAGCAGAATTCAGATTTCCTTGCTGCAAGTGTATTAATCATGCGCTGTTCTCCTCTCACTTTAGTTTTTGTTGTTTCGTCGCGCTGTTTAGATTTCGGCATGTTACTGTAGCAGTTAAAAACGATGCGACTTTTAACATTTTTATCACGTTCGATTCGCACATGTTTTGCATACCCTGCACATTATTGCATACACATGCCTATCTGCAATCCAGCACCAACAATTCCCATTCCCATTGCCAGAGCCCCACAGACGCCTGCGCATGTTCGCTTCATCCTTCATCCAGTTGCTGTTGCATTTCCGACACTGTTCTGGACGAGGACGAAAAGCCGAGTCTGATGGCTGCGACGCTTTGACATGCATTTAATTGCCTCTCCCTCTCTCTATCTCTCGTACTCTGCAACTATCTGTCTATACCTCTATCTCTGTCTCTCTCTCTGTCTGTCATTCAGCTGACCCTGTGCGTCTGGCCGCGGTTCGCCTTTTAAATCCGCTTCGGCAACAATTAAAATTGACACATTTCGTTGCGTTTCGTTGGCGGTTGCCTTTGATTCCGTGCTTTGTCCTCAACTGCATCTGCATTCTTCTCGCTTTGTTCTTATGCGTTGGCGTTGACCAAGCAGTTAAAGCTGGAGGAGCTTGAGTGGCTTGAGCTGGCCTGTTTGGAGGTTCGCAAACAAATCTTGCGCCGTCTTGCTCTTGATGCAGCCAGCATATAATATGCATCTTTGTAATTAAGCAATTTCAACCACCCGGCAAGTCTCTGCACCACCAACACAACTCGCTCTGATGTCTGGCATACAGTCAGCTATAAAAGTACACAACAAATCATGCGCCATTTTGGCAGTGTCCATTTTTGCAGCAATATTCCCTTGCATAATTTGGTGGTCAGCCGCAGCCGTAGCAGTAGTCGTTAGCAAACCAAAGAGCACCACTAAAATCAGCAACAGCAGTGGCAGCAGCAGCCGCACCACCAGCCACAGTCAGCAGCAGTCAACAGACCTTCTTCCTGCGTAATCTTGGCTGCGGCATAAATCTCGTGACTGTCATTTTTGTGTCTCCATTTTGGCGACCCAAACAATATTTTCAATGTATATTATGAAAAAAAAAAACAAGATGCACACACACACACACACACACACACACACACACACACACACACATACACACACAACACACACTCAGAACTGAGCCCTGCCGAGGAGGCAAACAACGCAAAACCTTTTTTGTTTTTATGCTGCGAAACGGTTTTTGCGGTTTTGCATATTAAATTCTTATATGCGAAGAGTTGCCGCTGCACCACCACACACCATACACCATACACCACTCATCCCTGCCCCTCGCTGGCCGTCAACCTGCAATTCGGCTCACATTTTTCTTCAGTGATTTTCGGGGCCGCCAACTTGGTCGGAATGCATAATTTCTTTTTAATGCCATTGCCAATGCCTCGGCTTCGGCCTCGGCCATGGCCAATGCCAGGCACTTGGTGGTTTGGAGGTTCGCCAACACAGCACCGCCCCACCCGCTCCGGCCAACAAAGCGTTTGGCCTGGGAAGCAGCAGCAGCAGCAGCAGCAACAGGCATCGAGCGTTGTTTTTGGGGGAATGAAATTTTTAAATGTTTGCTGCCTTCGTAATCTTGAAGTATGAATTATTGCTTTAAGATTGGATTTTCAACACTGTTGTTGAGATTAAGATACCCCGGCCCAGACCAGGCACAGTCACAGTCAAGTAGAGCGTCGTATGTAGTCCTCCTCTCGCCTTCCCTTTCCCACTCTCTTAATGCCCCAAACAGCAAATAATCTATAATTGCCTTTGCCGCATTTATTTACTCCGTTTTCTTCTTTTTTGTTGTTTTGTTTTGCAGGTACGCGAGGATGCGACCGTTGGTCATGTCGTGGGCTCGATTAGTCCCAATGAGCGCGCGGAGCTGCCTCTAGTTAGCAGCAATAGCCTGGATGAGCTGAACGATCAACTGTGCGTCACATACACACTCAATCCATTGACCAAGGATCTCATTGAGGGTGCCTTCGACATAGACAGAAATACAGGCAATCTGATTGTGGCCCGTCAGCTGGATCGTGAAGTTCAATCGGAGTTTCGGCTGGAGATACGTGCCCTAGACACTTCGGCTAGCAATAATCCGCAGAGCAGCGCGATCACTGTTAAGATCGAGGTGGCCGATGTCAATGATAATGCGCCCCGCTGGCCGCTCGATCCGATTGAGCTGCAGGTGAGCGAATCGCTGACCGTTGGCGCCATCATACACAACTTCACGGCCACCGATGCGGATTCCGGCACCAACGGAGAGCTTCAGTACCGCCTGCTGCGCTACACGCCCCAACTGAACGAGAGTCTGGAGAAGACGACGCCTCTGTTTGCGCTGGATTCGCTGACAGGCTCCTTGAGCCTACAGGCGCCGCTGGACTATGAATCGCTGCAGGAATACTTGCTCATTGTGCAAGCACTGGATCAATCCTCCAACATTTCGGAACGGCTGCAAACCTCGGTCACGGTACGACTGCGCATCCTGGATGCCAATGACAATGCGCCGCAATTTGTGGTGCCGAGCACAAGTGCAGGTGGTGCAGCCACAGTTTATGTGAGCGATGCCACGCGAATTGGCGAAATGGTAACGCATATTGTGGCCGTGGATCGTGACTCTGGGGAAAATGGACGCATAAGCTATGACATTGTCAGCGGCAATGGCGAAGGTCGTTTTCGCATCAAGCAGCAGTCGGGCATTATTGAGCTGGCCAAGACACTGCCACCTGCCTCAGAGCAGCTGGACAAGACTGGCAGATTCACACTGACGATCCGGGCCAGTGATCATGGCGCTCCAACAACGCAACAGACCACGCTTAGTCTTCACCTTCTGGTGCAGGGCAGCCACAGCAATCCGCCCAAATTTCTGCAAGCCGTCTATCAAGCCACCATCCTGGAGAATGTGCCCAGCGGCAGCTTTGTGCTGCAAGTAGCCGCTAAGGCCTTTCATGGAGCCGATAATGGTACGTAGACTTTGACTATATATCTTTGGAATAATAGATAGAGAGATAGAAAGAAAGACACAACTAGAGCATAACTCATACTAATTCCACCTATTATTATTTTACTTTGACATTGGACCTCTTTTATTTTGCTTCCACTAATTCTCAACTTAAATCTCCACAGCAAATCTCAGCTATGAAATACCCCCTGGCGTAGCAGATAACCATTTCCATGTGGACTGGCAGCGCGGCATTGTGACGACCCGTGGTCAATTCGATCGTGAAACGCAATCCCGCTACAATCTGCCTATTTACGTGCGCGATGCCAATCGTATCGCTGCCACGCCCACATCCGCCATACGTAAGCAACGATCTTCGGAGAGCAACACGGAGCCGGCAACCGGACAGCACTTCGACGTGGCCACACTGATCATCACCATTGGCGATATCAACGATAATGCACCAGAGTTCCGGCCGGGCTCCTGCTACGGGCTGTCCGTGCCAGAGAACAGTGAAGCGTCCATCATTCACACGGTGGTGGCCAGCGACCTGGACGAAGGCGCCAATGCAGAGATCGTGTATAGCATAATTGGTGAGTGATCCTTAATACATGGCTTTACTAGCTTAAATCTAATTCGTGCCATGCGCTTTGTTGTCTCTTTCTATGACAGGCGGCAATCTGGGCAATAAATTTAGCATCGATGCTAGAACAGGCGAGCTGAGCGCACGGTCGTTGGATCGAGAGCAACACGCTCGATACACGCTACAGCTGCAGGCTTCGGATCGCGGCCAGCCCATCACCCATCAGGGTCATTGCAACATAAGTGTTTTCGTGGAGGACCAAAATGACAACGAGCCGCGTTTCGAGCAGCCAAAATATGTGGCCAGTGTGCCGGAGAATGCAGCAATTGGCAGCAGCGTGTTCCGCATTAACGCTCGCGATGCCGACCTGGGCGTTAACTCCAAGTTGGTGTACTCCCTGGCCAATGAGACGCAATGGCAATTTGCTATCGATAGCGCAAGTGGACTCATTACAACCGTTGGGTAAGTCCTGATGAAGTAGTCGTCCTATAACAAATATCAAATAGCCCACATCAAATTAAGTTAGTCTAAACGGATTGAGGCTTCAGACTTAAGCTAAAGGGATATTTGTCTTGGGTCAATGCAATGCGACATCTTATCGGCGGGCTAGATCTCAGCGCAAGGACAATGCCAGTGAAACATTGAAATACTTAATTTCCTCAATAACAACGCGAACTAATGCGACTGCGATTGCGAATCCCAACTACAAGTAGACAACATCCTACGCAGCGACGATTCGGTAAAACCCTCCGCAGCAGCTATAAATAGCATTGGGCCTTGTAGCTTTATGTGTGTGTGTGTGTGTACGCATAAAAAGGATTGGCTCTACTTTTTTGCTACTTCGCAGAGCTGGCTTATAAGGTCGGGTCTGGAGCTGGTCTCGGCCTCTGTACTTGAGGGCCCCCTCTGGTGCAAATTTATGCTTATTGACAATCAATGATGACAACAATTGCTTGTTCCGTCTGATACCAAGAGAGAGAGGGAGAGAGAGAGGAAGAGAGAGGGGGAAGCGGGACGGGGAGGGGTGTTACAATTGCGTTACTAGCGCTCAGTTCCGGCCTGAAATGCAGGCAGAGATCCTACTCGATCCAACTCGAAGTTCTTCTGTTCGCTTGATGCATTGCCCCCGATGCCTTTCTAGATTTGGGTTTAGCTTTAGCTTTTTAGCACTGGGAGCACTTGAGTTGACAGTAGCGTCAGTGTTTGCCATTTATACAAACGCGATCCGCTGTCATGTACCAATTTTTATCTTGCGCTGATTGTCGGCAAACAATAAAAACGAAAAACCCCGCCAACCAAAACCAACAACAGAAACCTAAAAGAAAAAATTGTGAAAAAAAGCGAACCCAACCAAACCGAACCAAAACTCGGAAAACAACGATGAGAACAGAGCGCAGCAGCAGCAGCACCACATGGCGAGGTAGAAGAATTGTAGAGCGACAGTCAAGACTGGACAGCGTGGACGGGCAGACAGATGGACAGACGTACAGCCGGGACAGACATTTCGTGACGTTGTTGTTAGTCTTGGATCGCTTTCGCGGTCGCGCTCTTGGACTTGGACTTGGACTTGGACTCGCGCTGCTTGGGCTAAATAAAGTCAGGATTGGAGCAGCAGAAGAAAAAATATAAAAAGACAACAGCAAAAATGTGGCTGCCGCTTGTCCAGCCTGTTGCTGCTGCTGCTGCTGTTGTTGTTGTTGTTGTTGTTGTTGCTGCTAGCTACTTTTTTGTGCAGACTCTGACGAACTGACTGACCGGACAAGACTAGGCGCAGTTGCTGAGGCTCTCGCTTGTTGCTTCGCCTGTCTGATGATCAGCAAGCGCAGCCGACAATGACAACAACAACAACAACAACAAAACTGTTGACTGACCCTTGGCAGGCATTTCTGTTGCTGCTGCTGCTGCTGTTGTTGTTGCTGTTGTTTTTGAATAGACAACAACAAAATGCGACGACGAGCGGAATGTTTCTGCAGCCAGTTTCTTCACTTTGACTGATTCAATTCATAAAATCCGAAAGCAAAACTGGACTTAGTACAGACATAGATTGCATACCCTAACAAAGCTCAACCAGAGTCAAATCTTTAATACAATTAGATCCATAGATATGATTTAAATTAAAATATACCAATAGTTTCTGGAGCAAAAAGAAATATTTCCCTTCACTAAGTTTTCAGCTCTGCTTCAAAAATATAAAATCAATGTGCGGCATATGCCTTGCAGAAATGTTTATGCCTCGCGCTACAGAGTATAATGAGGCTCAACGGCAACATGGAGCTGTAGAGATAGAGCTACAGAGCTGCATAGCTACAGCTGAAACTGGATGAGCTCGTAATTTGCTAAATTCGTTTTATTGGACGACATGCAATCGCGTCGAGCAACGAGCAGCGAGACTTGCTCAACCCTTTGACTATGGCTAGGATTTTAATCATTTTGGTTTATTATTTGTGGCAGATACCACATACCAGAATGCCAGTCGAGTGGGGCTTTCTGGCACAGGCGGGTTCTTGAGCGTGCAGTCAGATTAGCTGCAACACGAGTGGATCATTTCAACAGCAATATTTGCTGGCAAGCAAATGACTTAATTACCTGGCAGCCCTCCCCCTCCCCCCCACTCCCTCTGCCTCTCAATGCCCCCATGCCCCACTGTTAGTCGTGATTCTGTTGTGTGTGTTTCTGGGATTAATTCCACATCATTTCGTGATGCTAATTGTGGCTGGGATTACGTTAAAGCAAAGCAGCGGGCGACTAATTAGTGTCGCTAAAGATACCCATTCGATTGTTTTTACTCTCGACCGAGCATAAAGCCTAATCAGCGATCCATCGGACTTCCAGCTATGAATTCCTCTTGACGCTCAGCATACTAATTGACTGCATTTCTCTATGCCCTTCCACAGCAAACTGGATCGCGAGCTGCAGTCCACCTATAGCTTCATGGTATTGGCCACCGATTGTGGACGCTACGAGGTACGTTCCAGCAGCGTTGCTGTGCAGATCAATGTGCTGGACGTCAACGACAACAAGCCCATCTTCGAGCGTTATCCCTACACTGGGCAAGTGCCAGCACTCATTCAACCCGGCCAAACGCTGCTCAAGGTACAAGCGCACGATGCAGACCAGGGCGCCAATGGGGAGCTGCTCTATGCCCTCAAGGCGGACAGCACACTGACTTCAGCTGCCATGCGCAGCAAATTTCGCATTAATCCCAACACAGGCGCCCTGAGTGCCACCCAGAGCCTGGCCAGCGAGACGGGCAATTTGCTGCAGCTCGAGATTATTGCACGAGACAAGGGCAATCCCCCGCAGAGCAGCGTTGGTCTGATCGAGCTGCTCGTGGGTGAGGCCAGCCCCGGAGTACCCGTGCTGCACTTCCAGAATGAAACCTATCGGACAAAGCTGCGCGAGAACTCCCCGACAGGCACAAAGCTACTCCATGTGACCGCCGTGCGTAGCGATGGCCGCCGGCAAAAGCTGAATTTCTCCTTCGGCGCGGGCAATGACGACGGCATCTTTGCGCTTGACCCAGCTACAGGCGAAATACGTGTGGCCAATCCTTTGCTGCTGGACTACGATCGCTTTTCTACGCCCACGCTAGCGTCGCTCAGTCGCGGACGTGCCATGCACTATGAGCAGGCTGAGCTGGAGCAGGCCGAGCAACTGGAACAGGATAGCACGAATAGCTCAAGGAGTCAACGCGCCTTAACCAGCTCCTCGTTTGCACTGGCCTCGACTCAGCCGCATGAACTGCGCCTTGTGCTGGTGGCACGCACCACCGAGTCGCCGTTCCTGTCCAGCTACGCGGAGCTGGTGGTCGAGCTGGAAGATGAGAATGACAACAGTCCGCAGTTCTCGCAGCGACAATTCGTGGCCACCGCCTGGGAGGGCAATAGCAAAGGCACCTTCGTCGCCCAGGTGCAGGCTTTCGATGCCGACGAAGGCGCCAACGCACGCCTTCGATATCACATAGTGGATGGAAACCATGACAATGCCTTCGTCATTGAGCCCGCTTTCAGCGGCATTGTGCGCACAAATATTGTGCTCGATCGCGAAATCCGTGACGTCTACAGCTTGAAGATAATCGCCACAGATGAGGGTGTGCCGCAGATGACGGGCACCTCAACGATACGCGTGCACATCGTGGACGTCAACGACAACCAGCCCACGTTTCCGCCCAACAATGTGATCAGCGTCAGCGAGGGTAAGTTGAAAAGTTAACAATTTCGTTAGTTATAAGTAAAATGAAATGCAAATTGGACAAACCCAGAACTCCGAGCTCTAATACTATACAAGACTCAAAGAGAATGGGATTTATGTGCATCCTATATGAACTGTTTCCTAACTAACTTTGCCTATCTTCCCATTTTCCCTTTTCCTTATCATTTGCAGCTACCGAGCTGGGCGCTGTGATAGCCTCCCTGTCGGCCAACGATGTGGACACCTACCCCTCGTTGACTTACCGTTTGGGCAGTGACTCACCTGTTGAAATGGACAATCTGCTGCACTTCAGCTTAGATCGCTACAGTGGCAAGTTGGTGCTGAAGCGTCGCCTGGACTACGAGCTGCAGCAGGAGTATCAATTGGAGATAATAGCTTCTGATGCGGCACACGAGGCGCGCACCACATTAACCGTCAGAGTGGCCGATGAGAATGACAATGCGCCCAGGTTTCTGGTACAGAAGCCGCCCGCCTACTTTGCGCTCTTGCCCGCGGCAACAGAGCTGCTGGAAAGCTCTTCGATGGACGTGGAGTTGCTGACAGTGAATGCCACAGATGCGGATGCAGAGGGTCGCAACTCAAGGATTAGCTATCACATCGAACCGCCAGTGGTTGGCTTCAGTGTGCATGCCACAACGGGCGTGGTTTCGGTCAACATGAGTCACCTGCCAGCTGCGGTATCCAGCAGCGGAGATTACTTCTTGGGCATTGTGGCACGGGATGCGGGCAAGCCTCAGCTAAGTGGCGCCACGCTGCTGCGTGTGCAGCCAGATGACAGTGGCGCAGGGCGCACGCAGTTCTTGCAAACACAATACCGCGCACAGATCAGCGAGGCGGCACCGCTCGGCTCCGTGGTCCTGCAACTCGGACACGATGTCAAGGATCAAGCCTTCACCATCGTCGCAGGCAACGAGGAAGCCGCCTTCGAGCTGCTGCCCAACAAGGCGCTCGTGCTGGTCAAGATGTTGGATCGCGAGCGCAACGATCTCTATAAGCTGCAGCTGCATCTCAGCCAAGGCAACACAGCGCCAACTAGCACCAGTTCCAATTCCAATTCCAACTCTAGCGCAGGCATTACGGTCTTTGTCAGCGTGCTGGATGCCAACGATAATGCGCCCATCTTTGATCCCAGCGCCAAGTATGAAGCTGAGATTAGCGAGCTGGCGCCACTGCGTTACTCCATCGCCCAGCTGCTCGCCCTGGATGCCGATCAAGAGAACACGCCCAACTCAGAGGTGGTCTACGACATCAGCTCCGGCAACGATGAGCACATGTTCACCATTGACCTAGTAAGTGGAGTGCTGTTCGTGAACAATCGCCTGGACTACGATAGTGGTGCGACGAGCTATGAACTGATTATACGCGCCTGCGATAGCCATCAGCCTCGGCCATTGTGCAGCCTGCAAACGTTCCACCTGTCGCTGCACGATGAGAACGACAATGCGCCACAGTTTCCGCTTGCTGAATACGTACACTTTCTGGCCGAGAACGAGCCGCTGGGCAGCTCCGTGTTTCGTGCCCATGCCAGCGATCTGGATCGCGGTGCCTTTGGCCAGCTGAACTATAGCCTAGTGGCAGCAGCTGACGATGACAGCTCATGGCGTCTGTTCCGCGTGGATGCCGCCACGGGCATTGTCAGCTCGGCCGCAGTCTTTGACTACGAACAGCGACAGCGTTACAATATGCAGCTGCGAGCCAGCGATATGGGCGGACGCAGCGCGCGGGTGGCGGTGCGCGTTGAGATTGAGTCACGGGACGAGTTCACGCCACAGTTCACGGAGCGCACATATCGGTTCGCGCTGCCAGCATCGGCGGCACTGCCGCTGGGCTTTGTCGTTGGCCAGGTGACGGCCACAGATGCTGATAGCGGTGCGGACGGACGTGTGGTTTACCAATTAAGCGCACCACACAGCCACTTCAAGGTGAATCGCAGCAGCGGTGCGGTGCTGATCAAAAGGAAGCTAGACGACAGCCTCATCGACGACGGCCGCGATATCAGCCTGGTAATCTCTGCCTCGTCGGGCCGCCACAACTCGCTGACGAACATGAGCGTCGTGGAGATTGCGCTGGATCCGCTGGCACATCCCAACACGAACCTGGCATCTATTGGCATCGCCGGTGGTGCAGCGGGCGGTGCGGCTGGTGGCGGTGCCATTGGCTCAAGCGGCTCACCCAGCGATTGGATTGTCGGTGTGCTAGTCACGCTCCTGCTCATCCTTTGCGCCGCCGCGGGCATCTTCCTTTTCATCCACATGCGCAGTCGACGGCCGCGCAACGCAGTCAAGCCACATCTCAGCAGCGAAACGGTGGGCGTCGGCAACTCCAACAGCTATGTGGATCCCAGTGCTTTCGACACCATGCCCATTCGCGGAGGCATGACGGCAGCGGGTGCTGCCGGTGGTGCTGTTGCCTCTGGTCAATTCGCACCACCCAAATATGATGAGATACCTCCGTTTGGACCACATGCAGGCAGCTCCGGAGCAGCAACCACATCAGAGCTGTCCGGCTCAGAGCAATCGGGCTCGAGTGGTCGCGGCTCAGCGGAAGATGACGGCGAGGATGAGGAGATACGCATGATCAATGAGGGACCATTGAGTCACCGCGCTGGCGCCGGCGCTGGCAGCGATGATGGACGCATTTCGGACATCTCGGTGCAGAATACACAGGAATACCTGGCCCGCTTGGGCATTGTGGATCATGACCCCAGCGGCGGCGGCACTGGCGCTGCCTCTAGCATGGCCGGCTCCAGTCATCCCATGCCCATGGCCATGCCTATGCCCACGCTGCATATGTTCGATGCCGACGAAACGGCTCGCTCGGACATCACAAATCTGATCTACGCCAAGCTGAACGACGTGGCGGGCGCTGGCTCGGAACGTGGCAGCAGCGCAGACGATGCGGCCACCACTGCGGGCAGCATTGGCACCGTGGGTCATGGTCACGGACACGGCGTAATGGCTAGCTATGGTGAGGTGCCCGTACCGGTGCCAGTTGTGGTTGGCGGCAGCAATGTAGGTGGCTCGCTCAGCTCCATTGTGCATAGCGAGGAGGAGCTGACGGGCAGCTACAACTGGGACTATCTGCTCGACTGGGGTCCGCAGTATCAGCCACTGGCGCATGTGTTCTCCGAAATAGCAAGACTGAAGGACGACACGATGTCGGAGCATAGCGGACACAGTGGCAGCGGCGCATCGTCCAGCGCCAAGAGCAAACAATCTTTGGCCCACTCCTCACACTCCTCGACGGGTGCTGGCAGTGTGGTGCTGAAGGCACCACCCGCGCACATACCACCACCGTTGCTGACAAACGTTGCACCACGCGCCATCAATCTGCCCGTGCTGGGCAATGCGGGTGGTCTGCGTCTGCCGCCCCATCTCAGCATGTCCGGACTGCCGCGTTCGCCCATCGGCCACGAGGTCAGTGGTGGCTTCAGCACCTCGTCGGCCATGTCGCCATCGTTTTCACCTTCGCTCTCGCCGCTGGCAACACGCTCTCCATCGATTTCGCCGCTGGGCGGACCGCCCACCCACATGTCGCATGTCTCGCTGCCGCGCCACGCCCCACAGCCCAGCCAGCGCGCTAATGTGGGTACGCGCATGTGAGCCACCGCCCGCATCTAGCCGTGTACTGAACCCGCAATTCCCCCCAAATCTGTGTGATCAAACATTAGAGTTTAGCCTACTTAGCGTACTTAGTTCTAGTTAGTGCCAGAGACTTGAATTTGAATGGAGCGCAGCTGCACATGCATAGTATTAATTGCACCACAACATATGAAATACCATCCATACACACGCACACACACAAACACACATACATATATGCATTATAAAGTCTAAAGTGTCTAAGCAACACTTTTCTGAGGCCTTTCCAAAACGTTTATCAAAAGACTCAACACTTTCTGCAAAAGATATCGAGCTAGCTATGATAGATTAGGTTATCTTAATCAGTTAAACTATTTACTATTCGATTCTTCTGTTGTTAATTAACATTCTATTAAATTAACTTCTATAAGTCATGCATTCATTACGTATCACATTCCGATGAAAAGTGTTGCTGGGAACTCATTAGGCACATCAACATACCAACACCAACACCAACACACTCACACACACACTTATACACACAGGCACGCATAGCTGTTGTATGTAATGTATATATATAGTATATGTACGATTGTAGTAGTAACACGACCACAAAGCCAACAAAGACTCTCTGATAAATATGCTTGGTTGGCCGCCTCGAAGCGCCAACGGGCCGAACAGACAAAAAACCAAGCCAGCCATAAGTTGTAAGCATTTCTTAAAAGCTAAAAAAAATGAAAATAATAATAAAGCAGACATAAAACGTAGAGCCTAACGTAGTACGTAACAAGTAGTACGTAAAACATGTAGAGTTAAGCATAGAACTAAACTAGTTTTTTCTTCGCTACGAATCGCGAACGAAAGGAAACGCGACTAAACGAACCAAGTGCACTTAACCATTAAACATTACCATTTAGAATCGAACAAGAAGAAGAATATTAAAAAAAGAACGCTCGCATGTCTGCCTCTATTCCCATTCCCATTCCAATTCCCCCACACCATGATATCGCATTATCAAAATAAAGAGAATAATCAACCTGAGATACTAAGAAATGAAGAGAAAGAGTCGAGTGCCTCGTGAGGAAGGAGCAGCAGGCGGGGGATGGAGAAGTGTAAAAAGTTGTTTTTAGTAATCATTGGAGAGCCCTTGTAAATGTTTTTCCATACTTAGCACGATATATGCATGCATATACCATTTACGATATACATGTACGATTAACGATATATGCCTTACGATATGTAGCTCTTAAGTTGTAGGTTCTTAGTTATTTTTCACTTTATGTGTGATGCTAATTGTTTAATTCTCTCTCTACGATCTAGCAAAGCTGTAAAAATTTATATTAATATAAGTTTGCATATATATTCTGTATTCCATTGTAGATCTAGAGCATTATGTTTAAGCCTTAGTTTGTAATAGCGAAAGAAAAAATCAAAAATAAATATGAAATATACTAAAAGACCACTTGAGATCTTCTTGCCACATTCAACATGTTACAAATTGCTGTTGTGTTTGTGATTAATTTCCATTAACGTTTCGACAGCCCCAGGCAGCAACCACCAACCAGCAACAGCACCAGCAACCACAAGGACTGCAAATTTACAGTCATCGAGGAAGAGCTGGAAATGGATTGCCGGCAGAACGCCTTCATTATTATTATTTTTGCTGTTGTTTTCCTTGCATGCCCTTACAGTGGGTATTATAATTATGTCACGCAATGTGTTACACATAAAGGCAGCCCTTGGCAAGCCGATAAGGTATCTCAATCTCGATCTCAATCTTAATCTTAATCGTGGGTATGAACTGTGTAGTTGTTTCATATTGCTGCAAGCACTATGCATCAGACAGCTCGAATCATACCTTGTATATCGAAAAAGAGCCGTAAGGCTGAATGGAATTAATAGCTTTATCATTTAGCTACCTAAAATAAAAAGTTGACGATATTGAAAACTTTTTTGGATCGAAATTGAATTCGATTATAAAATAGAGTATGGAGTCGTCTGCGATTCTTACTTAATGCTCCTTTTTTGGGAGGCAAAAGCAAAAGTGGCAGCCACGCCCATGTCAGAGTGAGAACATTGGGTAGTTGCACAAAGGTCTTGCACATGTTGTAGGTGGCAAAAACGTAGCTGAACTCTTGAACTGGCATGCCACATACGCAGCAACCGCCGCGTCTCCAAGCAGCTCTCAGCCAAAGCAGCCTGCTCCACTCCAGCTTGTTGTCGCGCTTTGCAATCTGAGTCGACGATAGGCGGTGGCCGCCTTGTTGCTGCTGCTGCTGCTGCTGCAGTTACCGCAAATTCTAGACGTGCTGCAGACGCAGCAGCCAAGAAGCGAAGAAGATCCAACTGCTGGCTGAGGATTGAAAGGCAGCAGCAGTCGGAGCGACGTCGCACTTTGTCTTCATTTCAAAGCCGTTGCATGAACTCATTTATTTGTTTCTGATTTCTGGCCAGTAACACACCTCTCCAGAGCAGGCCCCCGCGCATGTCTGGTCCCCCTTAGGCCCTGTCGTCATTATCATTATTCTGCTGCACACTCCTTTTGACCAGTTGAGTTATTTCCATTTGCCAGTTTCGACTTTTGGACTGGATTTGCTGCTGTTGATGCTGCTTCTGCTCCTTCCACCTATTGGTATCAATTGCAGTGGATCTTGTTTTTGTTTTTGTTTCTGTTATAGTCACATGGCGTTCCACTCCCGACCGGGTTATTATTATTAGTTTGTGCGTCAATTCATATTACTTGTAATACAAACAACTGGAAAACTAGCATCTTTAGCTGGAGGATCAGCCACAACAGCAACTCTGATGATGATTATGGGTTGCTCTCTCGCCTAGGTATTCATTTTGGGCCACGCAGCATTCCTTTTGTTTTTGGGGTGTGTTCGGCAGACAGCAACGCGACGGCGGAAAGTGAAAAGCCTTAATTTGTTATAGGCCAAAGACAACAACAGCAACAGCAACAGCAACGGGCCCGTTGGGTTTATTTTTAAAGCCATTTAAGTGGTTGTATGGCAGTGTGGCTATGCTGGCTGCGCTGGCCTGTCTCAACTTTAAGCACGTACACGTACACGTACTAGCCGGGCCTTTACATTGTTCTACGCGTTGGACGCATGGACATTTTTCACTTGGCCTGTCAAATCGGGACATCGACAGCTTTTAAACAGGGCAGCGCCACCACGCCACACCACTGACAGTCGCATGCCAGGCCATGCCCTACTCACGGCTCTAGGCAGTGTGGCATTGGGCTCCAATAGCTGGTTCATGCGCTGTTCATAAAAGGCAAACGGGTATATTGCGGGTTAATGAAACAGACTTCATTATGACTCGAATTTCTATCAGATTATGATAAAAGAATAAGATGCGAAATTATATAATCATCATGAAAGCTTCGATCTATGTTTTTTTGGCTCTTTGAATATTTCAGAGATATTTCAGCACATCTTAAGCTCTACAAATAAAGAGATTGTCCTTACCCCTTCCAACATTTATACAGAGTAACTCGCAGTCGCAAAACGCTTTTTTCACGGCAATCGAAGGGAGACTTGGAACCTGAAACAGGACCAGTTGGTGTGCCTATTCTCTGTTCCTGCGCCTGCGATTTTGCCCAGCTGATTGCAAAATAAGTGATTTGCGAGTTGCTGCTGCTGCGTGATAAGATGCAATCAGTCGCATAGCCGATACAGCTCGGCTGATTATGCCTTATGCCTTTATAATTTGTCAATGCATCAAGCGCACAATAAAGCGATTACGCTTACGATTAAGTTGAGGATTACGATGACGCTTACGATTGCCCATTGCAAATCAGTGAGCGAGCTGAGCCTTCAAATCTGCATCCTGCACTGCGTCGCCTTGCCGTATGCCGCCTGCCAAATTCCTGACGATAGCCGGCGGCGGCGACTGCGCTTCAAAATGAAATACAATAATAATTTTATTTCAACTCAAATGATCGGCTGATGAGAAAATTAAAGCCGCCATCAAGCGGAGGCCGAAGCCTAAGCTCAGGCGCAACTGCGACTGCGACTGCGAATGCGAATGCGACGGCGGCTTAATAACAATTCCATTAGCGGCTAATGTCTTCATTGCAAGTGTCAGTTATGGGGGCGATCCTTACCCCCGTTCGTAAACCGACTGGGTCCACTGTCTACGTCGCGTCGTTTGCGTCTGCATCAGCCATCAGCAGCTTGGACTTTTGCTTAGCTCACGGCTTGACCACATTCAGAATTATGGCTTACAGCAGACTGGACCTGCTGCATCTCTATCTGCGTCTGTTCGTCTCGCATGTCAGTTTAACACTTTGGCAAATCCTTTGAAGTTATGGCTGAGTTGATGCGCAGTTTTTATTGTAGCGCATGCTTGATTATTGTCCAAAATTTATTGCAATCCGCGCACTAATAAGCTCGTTTCTCAGTCCGCAAACACACACACACACACTCACCCCTTGGCATTAGCATTCAAGTGGACAACAAATGCGAAAATAATTGCTACCACAAAAAGATGTAGCGCGGGGTGGAGCACGCAGACAACTGGCGGGGCTTTGGCTAATTGCCGACATGATTGGCCCAAGAAACTCTGCAACGACAACAACAACAACAAATGAAGCCAATCCGCACAATAAAGAGATTTCTTTCTGCTTATATGAAGAGCAAGTTCGTTGCCTAAGTCTTTTGTTTGGCACTGGCCATTTCCGGTTCCGCTAGCGCAGAAGCTGCCCCCTAGCCTGGGAGTCTGCATATTAGCCAGCTCAAACAGCGCAACTACAGAGCAGAGTAGGGAAGCAGGAGGAGCTAAAGGCAGTTATGCATCAAAGAAAAGATGCGACGCCGCCGCATGTAATTCGATACGTTTGTGGACTCACACTGGCGCCGTTCCCCACCAAAGATGAGCGCGCTTGTGTTTCAACAAATCCCGAAGCAGCACAAAACCAATATCAATTCCAATTCCAATGGCAATGCCAATGCCAGGGCAGGGCCATTAGAGACTGGACAGAAGAACAACACGAGGCGTTCGCATAATGAAACACGCGCAATGTTTGCAATATAATGGCAATGTAGCTGGCGAATAGATGCGTCCATCCATCCAAAACTCAATTCCGCACAAAGGCGGCCATTAAAATATAATAATAGCTGCCATAGCTGCAAATGTTGTTGCTGCTGCTGCAACAGCAACAACAATAGAAGCAGCAGCAGCAGCCGAAGCAGCCGCAACAACAGCAACAACAGCTACTGTGGCTCAACAATTTGGACATGACACACCGCCTGGCTGGCCCAAAAGGAGCTGCGATGATCGAATCTCATAAAGCCACTCAAGCTGTGGGCGGCAGCAACGAGCGGGGCGTTACACAGCAGACAGCGCTGCAACGTCAAAGCTAAACAAGAACAATCTATCCAAATGTCCATCTATTGCGCAGATAAAGCTGCACCATCTTCTTCTCTAACTCAACCCAAGGCCCTCGGCGCCCCCTCTGGGCTAGCTGCTGCGCGTGTGTCTAGGGATTTGTGTGAGGCTTACACTTTGCGCCAACCGCAAAATCCAATGCCAACTACAAACGGCGGCTGATGAAGATTAGCCCGGCTACCCCAACTCCATTGAGTTGATCTTGCTGATGCTGCCTGCTGACGTTGATGTGCCACCAACAGCAGCAACATGCAGCCATTGTTTCGACTGTGCATTGTTGTTGTTGTTACTATTGTTGTTTTTGTTGTTGTTGTCCTTTTAGCATCAAAAGAGATTTGCATTTTATCGCATTGCGCAGCGGAAATAACAAAATCAACAGGCAACAACAGCAGCCAAGCTGTTGTCGTCGTTTTCGCTCTTTGATGCCCGCTGACAGTCGCGACAGTCGCTCAGTTTTGCAATTGAGGTTTGCAGCAACAGCAGCAGCAAACGCAGCCTTCGAGCTGCTGTTCAGTCATTTTCGGCGAGCTGTCAGTTAATTGAAATATTCGTGCCGTCGTCAATGTCAAACGCTTTGGATACTCATTAAAGCAGCGCTTAGGAATCGAACAAGAGAGATAGTAAGAGTGGGACAGAGACAGACAGTGAGAGAGAGCAAGTGATATCCAACAGCTAAGCCAGGAATTTATACACAAACGTGTTAATGTGCCAAATGAAATGAGGCAGCAGTTGTCAGCTGCAGATGGGGAGGCAATGCCTGCGACTTTGCCTTTGCCAGCCAGCCAGTTGCCGAGAGGATGCAAGTAGCCCAAAGGAGCTAACCCGCTGTGCCACAAAGTTAAACAGAATCAATTTATAAATCAGCGGCTTTAAAGGTCAGCGATAACAATAACAACAACAACAGCGAGGCACCGCGTGCTGCTGGTGCTGCTGCTGCTGCAGCTTTGGCTTGGCCCAGCTCTCGTCCGCGATGAGCAATTTATTGTGTCAAACTCAATTATACTCGTGTGATATTTTTGTTGCCCACAAAACAAAGCAACAAAATGCCAAGCGCACACACACACACATACACATTGCTACAGGCAGCAAAAAGGAGCAACCCAAATTCTCGAAATGCTGCAACTTTGGCCCGCAACAGAGCAACAACAACAACAACACAAACAATATACAAACAACCGCAGAGAAGAAGAAAAAAAACACAAGTCTTCAGCTACAGCTTCAGCCCCGCCCGCCTTCTCGCTCTCCTCCGACCACTGTCTCGCCACAAAACTGCAACCGAAATGAAAGAAGAAAACTTTTCAGATAAATGAGCCGAATGGTTTGGCGAAAGGCGCAATTCAACTGCCAAAATAACAAAAGCCCCCAAAAAAATTAAGAAGAAACAAGTAAGAATGCTACAGACACCAAACTACATACATTTCAGATACTCTATATACTAAATTTGTAAGCCAATGTAAATTAAATCTATTTATACTCGTATTATATAAATAATATAAATATGTCTGAATAGAACGTTTTTACCTTCTCACAGTCAGTCAAAAGGATTACTTTAACTTTCCTATGATTATACAGTTGTATATTCAGCAGCCTTATTAAACCCTTTTGTTGCACACTTCATGCGTGCAGGGTATGCAAAAGCGAAGGCAGTAAAACTAAATGTGTTGAGCGGAGGCAAACCTTAAGAGAGACGATTCATCGATGCCCTACAGCAGAGGTAAGAGCTTGATATTGCTAATTAATAGCTGTTTTGTGAACAGACACGTCTGATGATATATCCAAGCTATATAGATGTATCATAGAGGCAACTATTTCATCAAGTTATCAACTATATCCGTGATATTTATCCACAAAACCTAAAGAGCTCAGCCATAGCTGATTATCACGTCTGAAAAGCGCTTTGAGATCACTTAATCTTCTGAGTTGTTTTGACAGTGTATATCTATCGCGTTGCGAGCTCATTCATATCCAATTGTAGCTCATTGGCAGCCTCCGACTGGCAGCTCCAAAAACAGAAGTCGACCACAGCAACCGCACAGCAGAGCACTGCAGAGCACTGACAACTGCCCTCGCCCGCTGTTCCTGCAGCACCCTTAGCTCCAGCGGCTGCGCTCCTCCAGCTCGTCGTTCCCTTTTGCGGCGGCTCGCGACCGGGCAACACTCACTTTTTGTGCACTGGGCAGCCAAGAATTTTACGTTGACACTTTTAAGTGGACATCAAGCAGTTTGCGCATATTTGCCCCACCAGCCCCCGTTGCCAGCTGCCGCCGTTCTCCCTCACTGCAGCAGTCGCAGCTGCAGCCAGGTTTCGGCTTTGGTCTTTTGGAAATTTACAGTTGAGTCGCAGCGGAGCTGTGTGGTGCAGGCGGCGGTGGCGGAGTGGTGCAGCGTGCGAGTTATGCGATCTTTGGACTCTTAACGATTCGCCTTTGTTGTTGGCAACTCTTCTGTTCTGTGCTGTTCTTTTTTGTTGCTGCTCTCTCTCTTTTGATTTGGGCAGTTGTCTCGTCCTGCGCTGGGTCAGAAATTCAGTTAATTTAGCAAGAAATGTACAAAAGTTGTCAGTGGTGGGGCATAGCAGAAATGAGGCTAGGGGTCGCCAAGACACTGAGAACACAGAGAGACGAGGGTAGCGAGTGTGAGAGGAGGAGCACTGTGAGACTTTCAGATACTTCTATTGGCATCGATTGCATGGCAAATATGCGAAACAGTTGCATCAAAAGGACACAATTAGGCAGCGGGATCGAATGCAGCGACTGGGCCTCATCAAAGCGGCTTAGCCGACAATAAATCTTCAACGCATATACCGAAAATCCACGCGGAATTTTTATTGCTTATTATTGGTCAGTTTGGAGCCTGGGATCTGGCATTTCGCAGAACCAACAACAACTGCGACTGGGCACTGGGCACTGGGAACACTGGGCACTGCGAACGCATCGAAAGTATCGAATTTCATTTCCTGTGTCCAGCCCAGCGTCCTATAGAAAGCAACGTTCACTTGTCATTATGATTCCGAACAATGGCAAATTCACGTTGACCTCTGGCAGCAGCCCTGCCACCCCTTTGGCTCTAAATATATATATATATATATGTACACGCTTATGTATATAGTTGTGAAATCAGATCCTTGTTGAAAATCATTCGCACAATCAGCGCACACAAATCGTAACGATTTCTCATTTTAATCAATTAAAAAGTCAACGGCCGCCCGACTGAGACACAGATACAGATTCAGGCTCAGGCTCAGGAGGAGGAGGCTGCGGTGATTCTCCTTGCCGATTTCGCAAGCTAACTGTAAATCGCTCTGACACTTGCTGAAAATATGCCCAAAAAACATTCCAATCTGAATGTGAGACGCAGTTGGAGCTGGACTCGCGTTCGGCTTCGGACTTGTGCCCTTGCATTTTGTTTGATTAATGAGGTGAAATGTTGTGAAATATTGTCAGTTGTTTGTTTTGCCGGCCAGAGCCGGGGCAGCTGTGGGAGAGAGGCGGGCTGCCAGCATCATGTCGACAAATCAAATGGAAATCAATACCTACATGAAATTTAACGCCTCGCCAACGATTCCCGTTTGTCAGCTCGTTACAAGTTTTGGTCGCCAGCAAATGAGAGACGCCCCCGTTGACAACACGCAACTCCTGCCCCTTCTGCCCCCAACTGCTCCCAAATATGGAGAGACAACTGCAGTTGCGGTAGTTGTCAAGAGCAGTCAAAAAATGCAACCAAATACAAATAAAAGAATTGCGAAATAACAAAAATAATAAATAATATTAAACTAGGAAACAGTAAACGACTATGTGATACCCTGTGAACAAAAGAAAGATAAAAGATGAAGGATTACCTTGATTATGAGTCTAGGCTCTAACATGATAATGTAACCAGACTACTAGTTGACTCTTTTTCTTCTAAGCTTCTCCATATAAAATCTCTCATGGACACACCTCAACGAAAATACAGTCAAAATACACTGCAAAATCATTTCAATTCACTGCTGATCAGCCTCCGAAATAAAGTTTTAATATAAAATTTAAGATGTATCATGCCAAACCTGCTGTACGAATTTGCGTTTCTGCTCGTGTTGTATTAAAATACTTCAAAAGTATGTTTCCAACTTTTTTATTATACCCAGTTAAAAATATTTGTATGTGCTACAGGGTATTTGAAAGAGTAAAGTGTGAAGCATGTAAACGTCACTCGATCGTGTCGATTCGCTGCAATTGGAGTTGTAATCGGAGTTGTGGCAACTGGAGACCCACAGCTGCAGGTGTTCCCAGAGTAAGCGGTTGGCAAATAGCTGACTTCAGCTCTGCCTCCCAGGCTGTCGGGCGCTAAGGCTTTGACTTAAGCGTGAAACGCGCAATTTGAGGTGAAACTAAATCAATAAGCACACGGCGTATACTTAATCAAGACATAATGCGCGCCCAAAACCTCCAAATCAGAGACGACAACAAGCGCTGGGCGTAACCGAAGATAAACTGCCAACTGGTGCAATCTGAACAATCACCATGATTAGACCAGCAGCAACGGCAGCAGATCTTGAGCTAGCGATATGAATATTCATGCCTCTAATCAGTTGCGCCACGTTTAGCAATCGATAACGAGAATCGATTGCTGGTGAAAGCGTTACGACGCCCCAAAGTGAAACGCCTGGAGACAACTCTTTCCTCAATACTCGTATATAATCTATAAATATTTTATATTATACTTAAGCATGTATGAGCATTTATACCTTATATACTTTAAATGTTTCAAAATATGTTTGTCAAAAAATCACTGAATGCACTTGAAATTCTTGGATTATATTCGATTTATGTAGCTTAAAATACGCTGAGCATATTATAAAGGAAATTTGGTAGGGCACAAAACATATATATTCTTCTTTAGTATAGCTATGGTATATCTCTAGTCACATACATACCTTATCAGCCAAAATACTCAAGTAACTGAATCTTAATAATAGGAGTCAGCAAATTGTGGATGTGCTAGATTCCACTAAAGTGTATAGCAATAAAGTATACTTCGTGAATAATCATTTCATTCCTACTCCAATCATTTCTTAAGATACGAAGCATTTTTTGGCATACTGGAAGTCTTTTCATTTTATATTTTGTAAATATTTCCATGATACTAGAGCTGTGAATACTTAATTTTCAAAAAGGAAATACAATTTAGTACAAAATAAGTCAAACGAATACCACATCAGACTCGGCCTTATACTATTACTATTTTGCTAATGCTGATAGCACTCATTGTGTAATATTTATGTTAAACCTTGTTAATCAATAAATATATGACATAAACCTTGCATAAGGTATTCCAATATTTGCAGTTATTTAAACTTTTTGGACTTATGTACTCTATAACCAAAGTCTTTTCATATTACACAACATATTCTCAACTGCTTCTGAGAGACTCCCAAAATAGTTTTCATTTGCCTAACTCTTACTCGATTGAAAAGATTAACATAAAAGTAATATACTCATAATATATGCAAAATATTGTCAAAATATATTCTATTCTTTCGCTCACATCCAACCCAACCCAACCCAACCGAATTGATCCCAAAACTTCAAGCAGTCGTGGAGAGAAATATTATTATCTAACAAAGCTGTTTAGCCTCCCAGTTGGTGTTTTGCTTTCGGAATCCCCTCACGAAGCTGGCAAACAGTTGTTGACCCAGTTATTGGTTTTTAGGCTTGAATAAATATGGGACTGTGGTTCAGTGGTTCAGTACGGCCACATCTGCTGTCTGCCGTCTGCCGTCTGCCGTCGACCGTCTGTCGTCTTCTGTCTCTCCGGTTGCTGCCGTCTGCTGTGTTAGCTGTTAGCCGGCAGCTCGGCTCCACATTGCAAGGCGCATTAAATTCTAATAATTCGCTATTATGACATGATAGTCACGTATTAGGCAAAGCAACAGCAACAGAAACCAAATTATGAGACGGCAACCGGTTAAACAGCTAACCGAAAAACTCAAAGAAAACTGCCCAAACCCAAACGTCAATACCCCCACCTGGCCGCCCAGCTCCACGCTCTGGGTTCGAGCCGTAGCGATTGGGAAAAATTAAAATGAATGCGCAAATGCCAAAATATTTGAGGCAAGCAGCAACAAAAATTTGCATTCGCATCGTGAAACTGGCCCAAAACCAAAGCCGAGCAAATGCGCAATGCAAAGTGAGCACTTTGCCGCGTGCGGGGGGGTAGTTGGAGGGGGTGACTATTGCCACAAATGCGCGCCACATACGTGCATTGCAGCATGGATTTTGTATTTCTTTTATATCTTTTTTTCATTTGGCATACGGGCTTCAGAAACGCGCAGCATTTGCATAACAAAGGCGCAAGACTTGGCGCCTGCAGGCGAGTAAACAATCTATAGCCCCCCCCCCCAAACCCCACTGATCATGCGCTACCCCCAACCCCTGTGCACCCCATATAAACAGATCTAGCTGGCAGCCATTTTGGCATTTGGCGAGCTGCGTTGACACATTGCGCAGTCGCAGTCGACGTCGCAGCAATTCAACGTTTTTTATTCGTCTTTTTTTCTCAAGCAGCCCACACACAGTCGCACACAAGCACACACACACACACAGGTCTACCCACACACACACATTGTTCTAGCTGATCGATTTGTGCCACTTAATTTGTTGCCAAAATGTGGCGCACACACGAGTTGTTTATCTCATATTTAACGGTCTGCTAACAAGACGTTTATGCTTCAATGACACGAGCTTTCAACTGAACATTTTAAGCAATCGGTAGCTGGTGAGCTCACATAATAAGGAACTTATAGATCTTATTGAAGTCTGTTATACAATACTGATATATTATCTATGTCGATATGACTACTTGATTTTGATTAATCCAATTTCGGTAGCTCTTATCAAAGACCTCACCTTTCTCTTTGGCCCATATGGTTGATAGCTTTGAAAGTGAATAAAATAATCATTTTTCATAGATTGTTTTACTTAACTCTAGGCGTCTTATCTTATATCAATTCAAGTTCCATTTGAAGCCATTGTCATTGAAACCAGTGCCAGCGCCGTCCTCATAGTGTTAAGTGACCGAGTCTGATTTTTATTTTGCTTCTGTTGCTGTTGTTGCCTTTGTTGTTGGTGTCCCGCTGGTGACGTGTTTATGCGGAGCTTTGCTGCACCCGCACATTGTGCTAAAACTTGAACTTCGACTTTCGAAAAGCCAACGACAGCTGACTAATGAGAGAATTATGCAAACAGCTAGAACGGCCCCCGAAAGCCGTTGGGACTCGTGCCAGCTCTGCGGCAACGTTGCGTATGCGCAACGGGAGGCAGCACACAGAAAAAAAACGGCTCATTAGCCACTGCGCTGGCTAATCGCATTGGGGCTTACTTGCGCCCTGGTGAATGGACGGAGTCCATGCGAGCACCAGGCAAGCGGGGCGAAGGCTGGGCACAGGGGACAGCCTATCAACGAGTGGTTGAGCAAAACGGCCAACAACATGAACGAACACATCTTATCAGGCAACCAATTAAGACAAAAAACTAAACGAAACTAAACTAAACTTGAAAATGCCAGCAAATCGAAATGAAAATCAAACGCAGACACACGGCCAGACGAAGAGACGGAGGGACCGCTGGACGGACGGACGAACAGACAGACAAGCCACACACACTATTTGGATTTTAATTTGATTTAAAGCCAAAGCTAAAAAAGCTCGAAAGAGGCGGTGGGGCATGTGGAGCGAACAGTGTTCAGGTGGCAAGTTTTTGTTTACTTTTTATGCCCTGTAATCATAAAAAATTGGGTTAATAGAGGTATGAACACATTATGGAAGTGTATGAAACAGGAAGCTGTTGCAAACTAAAATACGAAATATTAATATCTAAATATTAATTAATTGATGCGGAAATTCATCACAGGACATGATAATGAACTTGAGTCCTAAGTATAATTATGCCTAAATATTTTTCTAATTGAATTTCCGCAGCGGGTATACGAACTTCAGCCAAAAGAGAGAGAGAGAGACATGAGGTATCCTTTTCCCATTTCATGTAACTCCAGTAACTCCAGTCTGTACAGGGTATACATTAGCCGATAGCTTCCAGCAGCCCGCTTGCATAGCTCTTGTACGTAGTTTTCGATTTCATTTGCGATTAACAAACATGGAAAACAGCAGAGACTATGCGAATCTCAGCTGAACAGAGGCCATGTAATGAGCGACGTGCGACATGGCCAATGGCAATTGCCAATTGCCAATTGCCCCTATTGCCAATTGGCAGTTGGCAGTTGGCAATTGGAAGCTGCGGCTGCCACCTGTTGCTATTGTGCTGCAGTTGCTACCAATTCTGTAAAGTGTGATAGATGCAGCGATAGAGCAAGTCGAATAGTCAACAACATGTCAGAGCAGTCAACCACAATGGGGCATAACTCAGAGCAGATCGCTTAAAGCTAACAAAAGGGCGCAGCGAAAGGTGGAGACAGCAACTAATTGAATGCATTTGTCTGTGTGGGGGTGTTTACGAACAGCAACAGCAACAGCATCAGCATCTGGATGCGACTGCATCTGCATTTGCATTGGCATCTGCGCAAATGTGGCTCCATCTGGGGCAGCATCGTGTGGCTGGCTTTGGGTTTCACGTTCAAAGGTTATGACGTTGTCGTGTCAACTTTTCATTATTTATTGTTGCTAGCCAAAAAGGGTTTGCCGCCCAAAACAAAAGCAAAGCTAATGCGCCCACTCCTCGACGTGCCTGCCTGCCTGCCAGCCTGTCTGTTTGTTGCCTGTCGCTGGCTTTGACTGCAAGCTGTTCTCGTCCTCGTCATCGTCCACTCTCTCTCTTTCTCTACGTCTGTCTCTCCCTGGTTGCGCCTGTCAGTTATTAATGGAGCGTAGCCATTGTCTGGCACAGCTTCTTGGATCGGCTCTAACGGCGCTTTGATTTTGCCTGGCAAAATTAGCATTCAATACAAGAAATTCTACAGCAAATAGACGCCAATCAACGCCCAAGCTGAAAACCGAGCAGACCCCAAAAGGGAAAACAAATACAACCGCCCCCAACCCTGAAAGCCAGCTAATCAGCGAATTGTGTGCATTGGACTTCAGATAGACAGCAGAGGTATAGGTGGTTTGATCTGCACAAATTATGCACAATTATGCGAAGCTATAAGAAACAGATACTCTAAATCGCAGGCCTCTGACTGCGAGATACTCTGTTCTATGTTCTATGAGCTCTTCACATTTTATAAAGTCTTAAATTGTGAGTGAGCAGGGCCTGCAGTGGGTTCATCTACAAAAATTAGCAAAGAAAATGAAGGATCTACACGATATTAGCCCTCGATCCAGTCATAAAAATGTGTTTATATAATCTTCAATCAATCGAATATACCCTTTAAGTGGCTTTGCCTACAGTGTATGGTTAAGAAACCAGCGACAACTTCCGCAGAGACAGAGAAAGCAACAGAAACAGTTCGCAAGTTGAATTCAACGGCAGGCGGCAGTTACAAAAGCCTCGGCCCTCAACCAAAGTGCACCGCACACCCTCGTCTGCACAGCCGCCCCTCCCGCGCCGCTTCTCACATGTAGGTGGCGCTGTCGACATCGACATTGCTGCGGTACACACAGAGATCGGGGCATTAGATAGTCAGAGCTGCGCGCGAGATTCTCGTCTACAGTTCTTGACTCAACTCGTCGCTCCTAATCGCAATCGTGCGCGTTTTCATTCTCAATTCTCGTTCTCTGATTGTTAGATGAACGCAGATGTGGTTGAGGACGCGTCTTGTTGCCGGAGACAACGTTGATTTCAATGTTTCATCTGCCGCAGCAAGCAACAACAATGAGGCGAACAGCAACAAGAGCGCGCCTTTTAATTGCCGTGCCGCCAACAGACATTAGAACAGAACGACGGCTGAGGATGACGAAGATGATGATCATGATGCTGACATTGTTATTGTGGTTGTTGTTGTTGTTGTTATCTTTGTTTCCGTGTCTGTTGCTGTTGCTGTTGTCATGTGGGTGGAGAATATGACGCTGATGTCTGCTGCCAAGGCAACCCTTCAGCTCTTCCCTGTACGATCTTTTCTGCATAAATGGAACAATGCTAGAACTAGCCCATGACAGTCGTTCAAGCTGAGAGCCACAGCCCACAAAACAAGGCAATCATGTGGTTGTTGCTGATGTTGTTGTTTTTGTAGTTGATGTTGCTGTGGTTTGACATTGCAATTGTTTTTAATTTCAACGACAACATTTCATTGTGAATAGCCAAAATGAAGTGCAGACATTTCCGGACTGACACAAAGAGACAACAACAGACAGAGGGAGAGAAAGAGAGAAAGAGAAAGAGAGAGAGAGAGAGAGTGACAGAGAAAATTGTGTGTTCGGCATGAGAAATGTTGGCGAATTCAAGTGTAACCATCAGAAACCGCTTATCGTACGGTATTGCCAGCTATTGGGGCATGTGTCTGCCATCGATATGAGAACCTCAGCTGCAGCTGTGCGGCAACAACAGCATTAGAATTGCTAAAACCACTCAAAATCAACGACAGCAACAGCAGCAGCAGCAGCAGTAGCTACAGCAGCAAGAAGCAAAAATGTTAAAGTGATCACGTTTTCCACAGCTACAAAACAGCAGCAGTAGAAAAATCCTTTAGCAATAGCAGCAAAAAATCTCAGCTGCTCTTGCTGCTGCCGTTGACATTCCAAGCGTTGCTGCAACTGTTGCTGCTGTTCCTACTACCTTTGCGCATGCTAATTTTTTTTTGTGTTGTTGTTGTTGTGTGACTGCCCAGCACTGAAACGTATATAAATATATATTTGTATATATATATAGTCTGCACTCTAGGACTGTGAAGCCCTCGGTACTAACTGTAAAATGCAACGCAAGGCACTCGCCAAGTGAGCCATGAAGCATGAAACTCAACAAAAACAACAGCAGCAACTGTTGCTGGCAGCGCGTATGTGTGATATTGTTTAACAGCGCTCACCGCTTGCCATCAAGTAGCCAATTGTCATTGAGAGCCGTTGGCTGTTGTTTTCTTCCTTTACAAAATATACCCTGTATACATTTCAATTGGGGTATAATAAGCTTGAAATAAAGCTATTTAAATTGTTCTGAAGATTCTTTGTATTTTTATTATATATTGATTATTATCAAAATATAACTCAAAAGCCCAAGATTCTTTCTATTAAACCTGTCGATAGTTCTTAAATAAATATTAAAACTTTGCTCTGTTTAGCCTAGGATATCTTTTGGCACATTACTTTATTGCTCTTCCTCTTTCTCTGCTCTTTCTTTTGTTCACCATTTGCCTTAAACTTTTAGTGAATTAAAGGCAGAGCATAGGTAGCAACAGCAGCAGCAGCATCAGCAATAGTTGCACCAACAACAACAACGAGGAGAGGGGCTACTGTGGGGCTGTGGGGTTTCCAAAATGCAAATAAATGCCGATAATTCAAACGATAAGTTTGTCTTTTGTCTTGTTTGCAGCTACCGTTTGTTGTTTTTTACTGTGTGCCCAAAGCAACAGCCATTACGCCGGGCATAGACACAGGCATGCAGTTGGGGAGAGAGGGCCGAGGAAGAGGAAGAGGAAGAGATAGAGGTGGAGGGGCAGGCAGCCAGGACCATGATCACGATTTTCAAGTTTCGACATTTGATTGAGTTTTCGTACTAACGAATTTTTTTAACCAGACCCCCGACTTTGTGTGAGAGTGTGCCTGGGTGTAGGAGGGGTAAGTGCATATATATATATATATACCTATAGACAGTATAGTATATGTGTATATAAACGATTTTTTTGTTGGCTCGTTATCTGCGTTGCATACGCTAAAAGCGTTAATTTGACACAAGTGACCCGATTAAAGCGGCTGGCGGCAAAGCAGCAAAAGACGAGGCAAAACGAAAGACTTAGAACCCGAACTTGCCACAGCAACAGCAGCAGCAACAACAAACGAGGCAAAACAAAAATGTTAACTTCACATGTTGATAAAAATATGACAAGTTGACTGTCATTAGTCACACAATTAACATATACAAATATTGCAGGAAGCGAACGCGAGTCTCTCCCTCTCTCTTGGCTGGGACGGACGGTCACGTATCGTGTGCGGCTCGAGACGAGGGTCCAAAGCAGACGCAGGAGACACGCTGACTTCAGCAAATTGTCAATTACTCATGCGATGAGCGAAAGGAGCAGCATCAGCAGCATCGACTGGCCAGCCAGCAGTTGCGCAACTGTTGCTGTTGTTGTTGTTGCTGATGCTGGCGCGTCGACCGCCTGTCGTCGACGACTGCCTTTTAAAGCATCATTAGCAGCGATAATTAGCGCCGTGCAACGACAGCCCAGAGATTGCCACAGGAAGCCACAGGCCCAAGCTAAAACTCGGGCTCAAGCCGAGGCTCTGGTGCGGACCCAGCAGCAACCGATGCTGACTGACTGCAACTGTTGCGCCTGCCAGCCCGCTCTCCCTCCCAGTTTGCTGGCAGGCACATTTTTGGCTAATAAATTCAAAAATTTTAAACGTTTTCGGCGATTTTTGGCTGCGGCTGCCAACTGCCGTGGCAAATTTGAAACTCGTGAGAGATTTGCTTAGTTCGACGACAGCAACTTGTGCAGGTTGCTGCTGCTGCTGCTGCCTGTTGCTGTCTGTTACTGGCGTTTATTTAGCTGCTTCTAAGCCATTCAACTGGCATTTGTGCGTAGCATACGTAACAGTTTAAGGCTCAGGCTGAGGGGTGGCTCCAAGGTGGCAATGGTTACTGCGATTGCTGCGACTATTGCTGCTGCTGCTGCTGCTGCTGACTGACTGACTGACATGTTAATTAGTCGCTTACATGACAGCAGTTTGTTGGCCCAGGCTTCAAGTCTGGACTGCATTCAGCGTATTCAGTTTGTTATTCATTATTCAAATGCTAATTTCACAACAGCAACAACAGTTGCTGCCGCCAAAATGTTGAGTAATTTTAATTGAGCAATTTGCGTGATTTTGATTTATTTTCTCAGCAGACATGAACTGAATCAAATGAAAATAATATAAATAAACTACAGACATTTACAATTCCGGTTCGAAACTCATTTGCAAGAAATGTGGCTGAGGCACAATAACAGCCAACACAGCAGCAGCAACCCTCGCTCCCTATAGCTGTATCTTATGCTTGCTGCATGGCTTGCAATCTTGGCCAGAAATTTGCTGTTCAGCTTAACAAGCTGGCCGTGTGCAAATGATGCTATTAAAGTGGCATTTAAAATTTAAGTTGCACTTAAGTCGCACCTCCTCAGCTCTCCCTCGCATATTCACACCATTTTCTCCCTCACTCACTCACTTTTGCTCTTTGGCTAAGCCACAAGTCGAAGCCATTTCTTCCACACAAAAAAAAAAATAAAAATAACAACAACAACAATCAGCACAAAAGAACAACAATGGCTGCAGCAGCAGCAGCAGCAACCGACACGACTTTCGGCCTGCCTTTTGCATATGTATGAAGAGGCATCTAATCTGCACGACGCGCTCTCTATGACTCAGTGAGTGTGTGTGTGTGTGTGCTGGTATTTGTGCAGTCGTATAAGCATCTAAGATGCCGCTCGCGATGCACGTTGGACGCTTAGATCGTCACCATTGCTGGCAGCGCCCCGATGTCGCTGCTTGACTCACAGCAGCAATAGCCATAGCCGCAGCAGCAACAACAACACCAGTCGCACTTTTGCCATTTGGCCATTTTACTAAACTGTCGACTATTTTAGTTTTCTTTCGCTCGAACAAAAAAACAACATCAGCAACATTTGCAGCGGCAATTGTTGTTGCCCACAAGCAGCAAAACTTCAATTGGCCAACTCAAATGTGTTACGGTCACAAATGCTTAACTTTTACTAATGCTTAGCAGCGCTTTTTTTTGTAGCAATTGCAACTCCAACTCCTTCACGCCTTTATCGCTTAGCGCAAGTTGTTGCAGTGGTTGCTGATGTTGCTGTTGTTGCAGCGCGTACGATTTCATAGATAAACATTCTATTTGGCAATTAATTGGCGTTTTGTTATTTTTCCAGTTGAATTTGTATAAATGTTTTTTGTATGTTGCTGTTGCTGTGGATGTTGTTGTTGTTGTTGTTGTTGTTGGAGCTTGTCGACCCGCGCACGATATTGAAATGCAGGCAGCAACAAGTTGCAACTGTTGCCGTTGTTGCTGCGCAAACTTTTCGTGATTGTCAACAATGATTACTACTTGACTCGCCTTGACTAAAACGCTCCCTCCCCTTCCTTCGCGCCTGCTCTAAGCACGCCTCCGTCCCCGTCTAGCAGGCAATTAGAAAGTAAGCGCAGAACCTGCTAATTAAATTGAAGGCGGGTTCTGAGTTGCAGGATGTGAGACAATGCAATCAGCCCCTAGGGCTAACAGGCTTTACCGAACTGTTCACTCTCTCTCCGTCTCCCTCTCCGTCTCCCTTGCTCTCTCTCCCTTTCTGCAGTCGTATTTATGGCATTGGCAGTAGCCAGGCCAATTGACATTAACCCTAACAGCGACAGATGCTAAAAATGTGCAGGCCGAGAGTTGCAGTTGCAGTTGCAGCAACTGCCAATGTGAGGGCAACAGCCAGTGCAACTGGCACAGATGAATTTATGTATGCAAAGCAACAGAAAAAGGCGGACGAGCGGGAAGAGCGGACGGACGGACGGGCGCTCAACCGAAAGCGAGCGTCGAGCTGGCGATCGTCCGTACCGCTGACTGACAGGACAAAGGAGTTATTTTTTACAAAAGAACTAAAACAAAAGGGACGCGACGTAAACGGCGGCTACTTCAAGTGATGCAACCACAAAGGGCAGCAGCAACAACAGTAGCTGCAACAGCAGCAGCAGCAGCAGCAACTGGGCAAAAGTAAAAGTAAAAATAAGTGCGCTTGCGATTACGAGTGTATGCAAAAATGCCAGGACATAAATTATCTACGCCCAAGCGGCGGACAAAATGCTCAAGAGAACCCAGGGAACGTCGCGACGTCGTCCGACCGTCGACAGTTGGAGTCCAAGTCGCAAGTCTCAGTTCCAGTTGCTGCCAGGCTGTCAATTGGGCCAAAATGCGCAGACAAAAGCGAATCGAGAGGCTGCCGCTGCCGCTGCTGCTGCCGTTGCCGCCGCCGCCGGCTGTCAATAACCGAATCTCAGCGATTTGCAGATGGACGCATTCAAGACAGACGCTAGGGCCCCCAAAAGCAAAAGTGCGCCTCTGGCAAATAGACAAGGATGCACACACACAAACGCAGACAGCCGCCACACAATTGTCAAATGCAAAGAAGAGAGAGGGAGAGAGCGCGAGAGCAGTGAAGGGAGAGAGGGCCCTAAGCCAGCGCCAAGAGCTTGATTAATTTATGGCCTCAGCTTTGGGCACAGTCAAAGCAAAGATTCGAGTCCAAGCCCAAGACCAGATTTCATTGTGAGCCAGCAGTTTGTTGGCCTTGAATGACGACAATGTCGCTGCCGCTGCTGTTGCTGTTGCATTGATTCAAATGGCAAACACTAGCAACAGAGGTGTTCTGGTTTTATTTTATTTTGTTGCTTTCTGTGGCGAAAATTTCGCGGAAAACTCTCTCAGCGCATAAGTCATGATGTGCAGCGGCTGCTGTTGCATTGTCTGCTGAGCATTTGGATTGGAATTGAAATTGGGATCGGGAATGGGATTGGGATTGGGTCGGGTATGGGATTTGTCTTGTTTCCGCTTCTGGTTGCACGACTTTCTGGACCGGACAACGGCAACGAAAACACAGTGCCACTGCAACAGGCGCTCATTAGACGAGCTCCAAAAAGAGTTTCAGCAAAGTATGGGAACACACAAAGGCAGGCCCGCGACTTCTGATAGATAAATAAAAAGAAATTGTATCGCACCACAATCTATTGTATTGCTGTGAAATATATCGGCCACCGATTCTGACTGAAAATGGAGTTGAGCTCGAGATCTGCAAGCTGCTTTGAGTTCATTTTAAAGAAGAGCTTTCGTTGGGGCTTCGGTTATGACATGTATGTTTCAAAATGAAGTAACTGCCGCCTTCCTGTATATCGATAGCCTATTAATATCGATCATTTTATTACACTCTTAAGTTGACCTTTATTATTACGCTCTTAATTTAACCCTTATTAAACCTTTCTAATTGTATTTAGCCCAAACTGTAGCTGCTAGGACACTCTCCGCTTACGAGCTCCCCCTCAAAACATAACTCTTGTCCTGTTTCGATAAGCATCGCTTTATCGATTCATCGAATGCTAAACACGAATAGTTCAATGTTAACAAGAAACAAGTTGTATGCGTGTCGGATCTCGGCTTTCCTGGCTTCGTTCCACATTCAAATCCACAAATTCAAAATCGAAAATCCGCACCCAAATCCAAATCCAAATCAATGGGCTGAATTGAGAAATTGAAGCCTAATCAGATAAAAGAGCGTGCGACTCAGACGCAAACTACAGCAACAGCAACAACATAAGCCAAAAATTGATTAAATATGAAACACGCAAACGAACCACCTGCTGCCCCCGTCTGCCCACTAGCTCCGCCTCCGGCCCCCATAAGCTCAAATCTTTAGCCGCATCGCATCGCAGCAATCGCCTTTGCGCCTGTCTTCTGCCTGCTGCCCGCCCGTCCGCTTGCTAGCTGTGCCTCATATTCTTTGGGGCTGGCCGCAGCGTTTGAAAAATTGAAAAATAAATTGAATTCATAAAAAGATTTATTAAATAAAGCCGGCAATTTTGGCAACTGCAGCAGCAGCAGCACCAGCAGAGACGGCAGCAAATCCAATGCTTATCGCAGGCTCAAAATCACACGATCTGCTGCCTTTTTGGGCTGCAGAAGCTGAGCAGTTGTGAGTGGGGCGGGGGAGGGGGGCGAGACTAGCTGCAACATTGCGTTGCATGTTGTCGCTGGCTGGTATCACTTTTCAATTGGCGGACGGCGGGCCATGCCAAGGTTAAACATCAATTAAATACCGTAAAGTGGCAGCAACATCAAATCTAACGCCTGCAATACGACTTTGTCACCAACTGTTGCCAGTTGCCAGTTGCAATCGGTTGCTGTTGCTATTGCAATTGCAATTGCTGCCTGCTCTTGGTTCATTTGCATAAAACAAAATTTGGTATTAAATGCTAGGCGCTGCGATAAGATCATTAACATGCATCCAGTGCAATGGCTGCTGTGTGAGAAAAATTGGTAAAAGCAGAGTAGCTGCCGCCCCTCCAAGCACCGCCAGGCCCCCAGCCACCTGGGCGGCAGCTAGTTAATCTGCCAAAAAACAATGATAAGGCAACTGGCTAACCAATTGGACACATTACAAACGTTGCCGTTAGCCCAGTTGCTGTTAACGGCATATTATGAAGCAAGTCAAGAATGAGCTGAGCGACAATGCCCGACTTAGCCATGCCTTGTGAGCGAATGCAGTACACAGGGAGTTAACAGATCTCTCTATTGTGCTTCAAGCAACAATAATTCGATAACCGATAGCTTCCGTATCGATATTACTGCTGGTAGCAACAAAGTATCGATCAGGTCTTGTCATCAATATTTGCAATCTATAATTGTCACTATCGATATTTATCGATAACACTTGATATCAGATATTGCATTCTATAACTATTATACACCCCTTAAGGCACTTGCCATATTCACAGGGTATCTAAACGATGTCAGGTAAGTTTCATTCAAGGCACAAATCAAATGCCACAGTTGCAAATGAAACGGGACTCCCGGTGGTGCCGCAGGCCCACCCCTTGGCCAACTTTGCCTCATCAGTGGCAATTGTCGGAGTTTGTTTGCATAATCTTGGCCCTAATGAAACCATGGCCATGAAACCGAAGCAGTCATGGATATGCCTCGGATATGCCCAGAATATGGCAGCGATTGCCAATGGCAGGCCAGCAACAGTTGCTGTTGCTGCTGCTGTTGCCTCGTCGTGATTCTACAATTTCTTCATTTTATTTATTTAAGCATTGCAAACATTTTTTCCTGTCTGCTGCAGTTCCATTGCCGTTGTTGGCCCCTCTCACCCGCTGCCTTCACCTCGTGATAAACATGCCCTCTCTCTCTCTCTCTCTTGTATTCTCTCTTTCTATCTGTCGCTCTGCATGAAGCAGCAGGCGCATTTCCCATTTGCAGATGCAGCGCTTGAGATTTGCATTATTAGAAATGCGCGAGAGTTGAGCGGCCCGCGCAAGGGGGTTGAGGGGTAATAAAGTGGGTTGCACGGGGAAATTAGCCAGAAATTGTCCATGCGCTGTGGGGAGCAACTGCAGCTGCAACCGCTGTTGGTCAGTGGGCTGCCAAACATAACATGCAACACTTGCCCGTTGCACGTTGCCAGTTGCCAGTTGCCAGTTGCAAGTTGCAGCAACAAGCACCGCCTCCAATTCTCTGCGCGTCTCTCCACGCATCAAATTGAACCTGACCCCGAGCAGCAGCAGCAGCAGAAGACGACAAACGCATCGCGTGAAATGCGAAACGCCGCCGTCGCAGCAGCAGCAGCAGCAGCTCCAACTTCAACTTCAGCTCCAAGTCAATGGCCAATGGCCATTGGTAGCCACATTTGACCCCGACGGTAGTCGAGCCGTTTCGAGGGCAGCTGTTTCGGTGTGGTCCCGCGCCTCCTCACACCGCCAGAGGTTAATACACTTGCCTCATGTTTAATCCTAAATGGCATTAAAATATTTTTAATAAAACATTTTAATACCCTGAAAGTTCGTAAGAAGCTTGCCACTTGGCTGATTGCTGGACTAACTATACTTAGGAATTTATGCATCCTATGATCTATATATATACAGAATCAGCTAGGCTTTTAAGAGTAGACTGCTTGATAGAACTAAAGAAGCAAATCTTTATACATATGCATAAACAATATGATGGTATATAAAGGACTTCAATGAGCCCCAAAATAATTGATTACCTACCATTCTCTTCGAATCCTCGTTAGACAGTACATTTTAGATTTCCTAAAGCTTAATTTATATAAACTTTTATGACTAAGCACTCAATATATAATAATATTAGATCATATAAATATTTCTATGTATTTCTTTATATGTTTTCCAGGGTATAAGCACTTCGAAGACCCACCCAGAGCTCTGTTTGTCTGTTTGACTTTGATTTCGGCAATGGAGCTGAGCTTGCGGTTTATCTACGTATATTATAACTATTCAGAATTACACTATACTACAAGCTTAGACATAGAACGAGACAAAGCTTAAACAAAATATTATGTTATGGAAATCTTATAATTCAATTTAAATTTATGCTCTTAATACTTTTGCCCAAGAACACGGCTTCGATGGGGTTAACATAGCCTCTAACAACACTTAAGTTGATTTTAAGTAAGCTGTTGTAAGTTTTGTAGTTTAGTGTAGGCGCAGAATTCGCCAAAGTAGACAAATTGCATAAAGCAAGCGTGGAAAATTTGAAGAAAATTTGCTGAGCTTGTTGAATGAGTGGCATACGCAAGGGGGGGGCTGCAGGATAGATTGAGCGGACAGCAGCACAGACAAACACACACACACACTGGCACAGTTAGACGCCCACTTAGTACGGTAATTTCAAAAACGTGCTTCTTTGATGAGATATAATCTCAATTGTTGTTGTTGTCTCTCAGTCTGGAGATTAAGTGCAGCAGTCAGAGCTAGGCGCAGGCATCAGCCAGATCAAGCATCGACAACCGAGTAGACCACCTCCTACCTCTGGCTGAAGGGGATGGCAGGCAGTCATATGACGTCGTCAGACGTCGCCAGTTGCCAGTCGCTCATCACTGGCAACTCTTTTGGCTAATGGCAAATGGAATATCTACATTAGGAGCCGAGGCACAGGCACAGGCACAGGCGGGAACAATTGCCAGACGATGCAGCCATTAGAGAAAGCCACCGGCGTGGTAATTAATTAGGCCTCCACAATGGCATCCCAGTGTCTCAGGCTCCAACTGCAACTGTGGGGGCTATCTGAGTGCTCTGGTCTGGCCGCCGACTATTGCTTAACCTCTGCGCCAGGTTCTCAGGACCGGGCACCGTTACAGTGGGCCACCTACTCGCAACATCGTTAAGCGATACGCGAATACCAAAGGCCCTGGCTCTGGCTCCAGCTCCAGCACAGGTGACTGGGCTGCACTTTCGCTCGAGTTGCAATTGGAAAGCAACAGGTATGTGGCAGTCGGAGAATCAGCTTAGCCTTAGCTTAGCCAAACTGCATGCGGCTCGTGCTTCATCGCAGATTCAGCTTGGATTCAGCTAATCATCGTGCCTCATCAGTAGCACAAAACTTGGAGAGTGGCCGCCACTCTGTGGGTGAGTGTGCACATAAGTGTGTGTGTGTGTGTGTATCGAATGGGCAGCTACAGCTGGCCACCTGCTTGTTGACTGAACTGATTTAAAGTGGAATATGCAGTCAAATATATTGATTTAAATGTTTAGCTGAACTCAGTTCAATCTCTTTCAATTACAACTTTGACTCCCTCCGTCCCTCTCTCTCTTTGTGTGGCTTATAATGAGCTTGTCTACATCTTTATACCATAGCATATTGGAAAATGATTTTCAAAAGCAGTTTAGTGTAGCACAGTGTAACTAAATGAAACACTCCAAATGCAATGCATTTTGGGTACGCTGTGGACAGCGACCTTTGATTTATCGTTATTTTCATTTAAAAGGCAAACGACAAAAATCAACAAGCAGCAAAGAGAAAACGCCAAAGAAGAGCAGCGCAAAACGAGAAACTGCAGCAGCAGTAACAACAACAAAAAGAACAACAGCAGCAGCAGCAGCAGCAACAACAACAAATCGATGTCCCATCGCGCGTTTTAATGACAACGGCCAAGGCATTTCAACGGCAGCAGCAGCAACAGCCACAAAAACTTCTATAAATTAACAATATATATATATATCGTATATATATATATATATATATATATATATATATATATATATATATATATATAAATATATATATATATATATATATATATTATCGTATATATATAAATCTATATATATAAAACTTTATAGACACAAAAAATCAACAAGCAGCTAACCAAAAAGGATGCCCGGCGGCCAGTTGTAAGTGAGCCACTGGGCGATGACTTCAAAAACGAGCGACGACAACAGCAGCAGCAGCAGCAACAACAACAGCAACAACAACAACAAGAACAACAACATCGACAACGACAGCAGCAGCAACATTGATCGCGAATCGCATATCGAGGACAGGCAGTGCTAACCCTCCCCCCTCCCCCCCAGTTGCCCTACCGCCCCGCAGCTGTCGAGAAGCGTAACAGAATTCGTATTCAATTAAAAAGCGTTTATGCTGCAATTGCTGAGCCGCAGCAGCGGCAGGGCGCGACGGGGTTCAAGGACCCACGGGGCGTATGAGTGTTGCATAGTTTTCGAAAATTCAATTTGCGAGGCAGCTGAACTAGTTTTACAATGCCAGCAACAGCAGCAGCAGCAGTTGCAGCATCCTCGTTGCGTGGCACGTCCAGTTTTTGGCCTGTGGCAACAACTGGCAACGGGCAACAGGCAACGAGCAACGGCCAACTGGCCACGTTGTAGCCGAGCGCGTCTTAAATAAGTTATTATCATTGCTCGCTTTAATTGCTGTAATTGAAAGTGAAAATGTTTGCCTTTTGATTTGTGCCACAGCAAAAATGTGTCTAGGTGTCAGTTGAGGCACGTTGCACAATGCCACACACGAGTGTTTTGCCGCCATTGGCTGCCGGCCAGCTTAGTGGGTCGTCGCTGTTGTTGCTGGTTACTGGTTGGCTGTTTGGCTGTTTGGCAGTTGGCTCAAGGACACCACCGTGTGCAGCCAGCCCAAACGCAACTTGCCACATGCGGCGACACTGTTGCCATCAATAAAAACTTGTAAAATTGATTACAACCATATGCCACATGCACAAAAAGCCTATATGTTGCTTCTGTTGTCGCTGTTGTTGCTGTTGCTGCTGCTGCTGTTGGTCATTTGAAATGCATTTTTGCAGTTGAACTGGGGCTTCTATATCAAAGTCGTGCGCTGTCAAGTAATGAAGTTGCCAGATCAACAAAAACCCACAACAACAGGCAGCAGCAGCAGCACAAAAAGCTGTCCATACAAAACAGCAGGCAGCAGCAGCAGCAGCAACAGCCGCAGCCACAGCCACAGCAATGGGCAGCAGCTTCTCCTGGCGCTGCAGTCTACCTGTTGTGCAAATCGTGCAGACGATATCAGTGATCAACATGTTGCCATGGCCACCACCAGGAGCACAGGGAGTCCACGGTACAGCCTCCAACCCTTTGTGCAGCTGCAGCAGCAGCAGCAACAGAACATTCGACAACAATTGCAATTGCTACCGATTTTTATTATTTGCCGCTGCGACTGACAAATCTTGTGTGTAGCCTCTGGCACCATCCTCCCGTTAGCCAAAGCATTGTTGTTGCTGTTGCTGCTGCTGCTGTTGTTAGTGTAGCTGCTGATACTTTTTGGCATTCTGCTCTGTTCCTAATTACAAGCGACGGCACCGGCGATGATATGCCGCTTTTGATGACCGCGCTCTCCAAACCGAAAAACGCGTTCCCAGCTAATTTAGACACCTCGCATGCCACAGTTGCTGCTGCTGCTGCCGCTGATGTTGCTGTTGCACTCATTAAACAGCCACAGCAATTGCTGATCTCTCAAAGTGTTGAGGGACAGTGGGGCAATGCAACAATTATGGCGACAGACGCGCGGAATTCGCAACGCTTGTAAGCGGCTGGCCAAAGGCTTCAGGCAACAGCAGCAACAATTGTTGCTGTTGCTGCTGACCTTCGTGTTGCCGGCGTTGCCAAAAGGAGCAAAATAAAGACGAGCGCTAGAAACGAAACAAACAAAACGAGCGACAATTATCTCTGCCTGCTGTTGTTGTTGTCGTTGTTGGCGCTGTTGCTGCTGGGCACTTATTTAAATTGCAGCAATGTTACATTGTTGCTGGCTGCTGGCTCTCTTTCTCTCTTTCCCTATCTCTCAACAATGACAATAGCCAACAACAGAAGCCAACAAATTTTGGTTGCATGCCACACACGTCAGCGTCGCGAAAGAATGCAATGTTACTACTGTTGCCATGGCTACCTCTCAGCAACATGCCTGCATCTTACTAAAGAACTATCTATATAATATATATAAAATCACTTTTCTGAACTCTTTCTATATCTTACATTTATATATAAATTTATCTAATATCTACCTCTCTTTCTAACTTTTCTCTTTCTGGCAATTCGCTTCAAATAATTATTATTAACACCAAAAGCGGCAAAAAGGAAGAAAATGGCCACCGCTGCAGCCGCCTTCAGAGCAAGCTAAGCAATCAATCAAAATACGCTCCAGATCTGGAGCCGATGCGTAGATTTATATCAGCGACTTGACGATGTGTCAGCGACTGTTGTTGTTGCTGCACCGATTTGGCTGCTTGGGATTTGCTGACAGCGAAGACGCCGCATAAATGCAAGAGTCTGAGAGCTAGACCAAGAGCTCGAGTCGGAGCCAGAATCGCTGCCACTGCCGATTATGAGATGATTGCTTAAGATGACAACGAGCAGGCTGAGACTGCGACTTGCAACTGAGAAACTAAGCAGCTGGGCAGCTGGGCAGCCGGGCAGCTGGTTAGCTAGAGAACTACCGAGCTGAGTCAGTGACTCTGAACTGTTGGCCCAGTGAGCTGTGCGCACACGAATGTGAATGGCATCAAGAAATGGACACACGAATCGAGCCACGAGGAATGCCCCAGCGAGTGGCAGCAATAAAAATGACGTTCCAGATTATTGCGCACAGACAGCAGCAGCAGCAACAGCAACAGCAGCAGCAACTAGCAGCCAGTCAGCTAAAGGACCAGCACCGGAGGTAGGGGAAACGGGTAGAGGCATGGACATGAGCGACGACACATGAACGTGTTGTGAAGCTGATGATGCTTACGCGCTTTTCAAGTTCCACACATAGTTGCTGTCATTATTAAAGACATTTTCAACTACATTCTAGTAGGTACTTAATTTCGCTTAAAAAACACAGACTGCTGAAGGGCTGGACAGCTAGGCGGGGGTGGTGCAAGAGGAATGCCACCTCACACGCAACAATTGCAGCTAAGGGCATGGTAGGTATGGTAGGCAATTATTGTGATTTGTTAGCTAAGGCTGGTGCGCAGCTACAACATTGTATTGTAGGTAGCCAAAATCGTTTTGGCTGTTGCTGCTGGCCAGCGAATAAAATGAAAAAATTGATGAGTTAATTAACGCGCATCGCCAGCATTCCGGGCGACTAATAACCAACTTGTAGATGACCACAACGATGCTGCCCAAGCTGCAGTTGGTCGTAATGATGTTGGGGATGAGGACGACTCAGCAATTGCCATATTTATGAGCAACAGCAGCAGCAGCAGCAGCAAAAGCAACAACGCTGTCGAACTGGCACTTCAAAATGTCAGTTGTTTATCATCATCAGCAGCAGCAGCAGCCGCCGAAGCAGCCGTGGCAGCAACAACACGATAATGATGAGCAACAGTTGCTGCCGCGTCTAGCTAAAAGTATCATGGCTGCAATGTGACTGCAATGCGTTCTTTAATTGAGTTTTGCGTTGCATTTTGTGCACAACTGCAACTGCAGCAGACTGTTTATGGCCATGTTGCTGGCGTACAAACTGCAACAGTCAGAGCAACAGCAACAGGAACAGCAACAGCAACTGCAGCAGCAGCGGCAACAGCAACGTGGCATATTATCACACAACCATTAAATATGATGAAGACTGCCGAGACAAGCACTACTCCTCCTCTTGCCTAACCCACACAAGCACAGGTTGTCCATCAGTTGTTGCTGCTGCTGCTGCTGTGGCTGCTGTTGCTGTCGTCAACTTTACGCATTTATGACGCGTTTTCTCATCGCTGGCGAGAATCTAGACAAAAGGCAAAACAACCGCAGGCCTTGCGCTCAGCTCCCTGGGGCCATTACGCATACTTTTGTGATTTTGGTCTTTGGCGCTCTCCTCCACCATGTGTCCTGGGGGCTGGAGCGGGGGAGTTGCTGCTGTGTGCAGCTTGCAGCTTGCAGCTAGCAGCTTGCACTCTAGTTGCGGCTCAGATCATTATCAATGATCTGGTGCCCATCGGCAATGCTATTGCCATTGCCATTGGCATTCCCACTGCTCCCAGTGTCCGTCTCTCCGTCTGTCTGTCTCTCTTGACTGACACAATGCATTGGCCAGGCAGAGACCCGGTACAGTGGTACGAAATACAGTGCGGTATCATTGACTATGGCCGTGTATTGAGCAATGCGCTGATTGATTGCTTTGTTGTAAATATTTCTTAGCCTTAGCTGCTTGTTGTTGTTGCTGTTGCTGCCATGCTGGCAATTTATTGGACGTTCGTGTAGGCTTCCACGGCACAGGATGATTAAAAACGCTTTTGTGTAAATTATTAGCTGCAAATTCTCAGTTCAAAGTCATTTGCTGTTGCTGTTGTTACTGCTGCTGCCGCTGCTGCTGATGCTGCTGCTGCTGTTGTTGTCGCTCATAATTCTCGCCTTGAGGTTTGCCACAGGTTTCCTTTCATCGTGGTCTCATCATCAACTGTGTTTCGGTGTGAAAATGATGTATGTTACACTGCGGTTGGTTTCGCATTGCTGCCGTAGACTCAGTGGCTGAATTGGCGGCGGCGGTTGCTTTGAGAGCGTAAACAAAAGCAGCAACCCAGCCTGCCGCCCCTGCCCCTGCCACTCCCCCTCTCTAGCTTAGTGCAACATCTAAATTTACTTAATATTTCCATTTGCTTGTTGATAGAATTTATGCTTGCGCGCGAATGGGATAACAAGCCGAACTGCAACAGTTGCCAGTTGAGGCATTCCAAAGCAACAGCAACAGCAGCAGCAGCAACAACCATGACAATGACAGCGACTGCAGTCAGCATTGCCAATATTTATTGACATTTACCTTTGGCCGGAGCAAGAGCGAAAACAAAAAACTGCCCTCAGGATGCAACGGCGACAGCAGACGACAGGCCAGGGCCACAACAGCAACAGCAGCAGCAGCAGCAGCAGCAAACGACAGCGGACGCGGGCTGGCGGGTTGCCTGTTTAACTGTCAGTTATCATTCACTCAAATGACAAAAATTGCAAACCGAATGCGCGCTGAAACTGAACTGCAAAAAGGAATGCAATCCGTTGCTGTTGCCACGGCTGCAGATGCAAATGTTGCTGCTGAGTTACGAGCAGCGCTTGTGCTTAGAATGAGCGACAGACAACAAAGCGACATTTGAGACCAGGCACACAGGATGTGAGCTCTGTGTCTATAACATAACTCAGTGCGCACAATTAAAAAAGGAAAAAAAACTAAAACAAACTTCAACTGCAACAGCAACAGCAACAGCAACTGTTGCTATCTCACTTGCAACACAACTCTCTCTCTCACTCGCACACTTTCTCACACGCAGCGCAAATTTGAAATGAAATATTTTCGATTCTGCTGTCAGCGCGAGTTCTGTTGACAACACATTAGCAACTGTTGCTGGCAACAGCAGCAGCACCAGCAACATGTTGTTGCCACTGGACAGCGGACGTTGCGCATGCGCCGCACGATTTGCAATTTGCAGCTAATTGAACGCGTGCGCTAGCGCAGTTTGTAGCTGAGATCTCTTTCTCTCTCACGCTTCCACACCGCACCGACCCGCCCCGCCCCGCCCCAATAGCTGCCAGAGCAGCTGCTGCTGCCGCCCCTTCTATCGCGACAAATGGGAAAAGACACAGACACAAAACAAAACTAAAAACTGAAACTAAAACAAATGCAACTTGAAACTGGACTTGAAATTGGTTTTGAATTCAATGAATTTCGACAGCGACTCAGCAGAACTGCCAGCAACACAACCTGTTTACAATTGCAGTTGTTGCTGCTGGTGACAACGACAACAGCCCAAACAGTGGGAGGCTGTTTGGACGCATGAAAATATCAATGTGTGAATTAGAGCGCAGGCACCACCAGCGGCACAAAGCTGCAAAAACTAAATGAGAAATCGTTTTGTAGCACAATAAAATTATATGAGATAATCTAATATTATATACAGTCATGATTTATGATTACTCTTATTAAATGTAATGTAATTAATATATTCTAAATTAATATTATTATGAATTGCTGTCTTATTGCTTTTACATATTATTATTGTCACACATTAAAATTAATTTAAAAGGCATTTGGCTTAGATTAATACTTAGATTAATCCATATAATAAACTTTTTGTTTATTCAGTATAATTCTCTTACATTAACAATTTGACAAATTTTACCGCTTAATAACCAAGAAGCGATCATGTTATTCGCTATTCTCTTCATCAGCGACGGCAGTTATTGAACGTGAATACAACTCACAAGTTTATTAGGACTACTTAGCTAGCTTGGTCTACTCCAGCATCACTGATTAAGACTGAAATTTCATAAGAAATAAATTAATATTTCCTCTTTAATAAACGAGCTAAAAACAAGTAAGAATATTCAATATTCTAAAAACTATTGAATCACTTAATTAACACTAAATTAATATAATTTAATTGAACACGTAATTAACTTTTAGTCATATTTTTGTGTCAACCTCTCTCTAGCTTGAATAGCAAGGAAATTCTTTGCGTTCATGGCTTATGTATAGGTATAGTTAGAATTATTATTTATAATTCTATAATCTATAATCTATCATATTATTTTTATATCTATATACATACATATAATTCTGATCTCAAGTGAACTTCTTTCTCAGGCATTAGATAGAAATTAGTTTGGTCGCTTATGTCCAACTGCAGCATTCTTTCTGTTTCTATTGATCGTAAATTTATGATAATATTAGCTAGAATTGCTGCAGCTCTATCTGCCATCCTCTCACATCTTGCTTTTTATGTCATTTACTAAAAATTTATTTGCATTTATTCTCTGGCTTTGATTTGGGATTATCTTCAAACTAAAAAGTATCCCGCGGAGTTTTTTGTTTTTCTTTTTTTTTGCCATCAAATTTGCTTCTGTTTCAGTCTGTGTTTTGATTTCGTGCAGCTCCATGGAGGCTCGTATGCCTACTCCAACGTCCATTTCAAATTGTAGGCTGCATGTGGGAGGGGAGCCTCTCATTATTATTGTTGCTCCAGAGGCTGGCCAAAAAAAAAAAGAAAAAAAAAACAATCTGCAATATGTTTATGCATTTCTTGCGGTCGCTTTGGCGGCATTGGCTGACTTTGGAGCTATGACAATGGCGCTTTTGCCCAGCCACTGGAATGTGGCTCCATTAAATTATGAGCCCAATACACGATTTGCTGCTGCTGTGTGTTGCTGTTGTTGTCGTAGCTACTGCTGGTGCTGCCGTTTTGTTTGTTGTCGCGCTGCATTAGCAATTTAATTGATTTGTAGGCAACAATTTGTCTGGCACCAAAGATTGTCTCGCTCGCTCTCCCGCTCACACAGCATCCAGCAATCTGGCCCGTTGGCCTCCATTCGCGCAGTAGCAACAGCAGGTTTTTCAGCTGGTGTGTCATAAAATATATGCATTACATGCGACACATCAAGATCTCGCCTGATCTCTTTTCTGTGTCGGGGGTGTTTCATATCGCATGCTAAATCAAAAGACTTCAGACACAAACCTGCCAACATGGCGGACAAGCACGTAGCGCAAGAACAAGCTAAAAAAATATAGCAAAACGAAAGACTAGCAAATCGAAGATTTTATACCCTTGCAAGCTTAAGTAAATGGTGGATGTTTTTACATTATATATAAATATACATATGGAAATGTAATATATGAAATACTAAATTAAAAAAATATTTCTATGGTAACAAATATATTATAAGCCCATTTTCTATTCTATTTTATCGTTTCAGTGTGGCTCATTTTATTTGTAAGTCCTTGAGTAAAACCTGAACTCACATAATTATAGATAACTAACTCTGCAACAAAACACAAAATCTATATACCCAACTTTGCTAGCAGCAAAATAAAATGAAAGAGTCCATTAGCGGAAAGAGATGGCAACAGGTGGCAAGAACAAGAGCAGAGCCCTTTGGGTTTGGCTTGTTTGTTTTCCACATCGTTGACTGCTCGTTGCTGCTGTTGTTGCTGTTGCTGTTGCTGTTGCTGCTGTTACCCTGTTGGTTATTAGCAGCATTCAGCAGCTACACCCATTTAATTAGAGGCCTCTGCTGCTGCTTTCTGCTTCGCACAGCTGTCGCTTAGCAACAACAACAACATTGCCAATTGCTGCATCATTGAGCAACCGGAACCGGCGGCCATTTTCAATGATCTTTTGCATCATCCTGGCACAAATGAGTGTCTGCAAGTGCTGCAACTACAAAACGATATTCGAGTAAGCTTGAGGTAAATTTGTTAATACTGAGAGAAGTATATTCTCATTATATATGTTCTTATAACCCGATTCGAGTCTAGTTTTATTTTGTTAAGCATGAAATAAATTTATTATAGATTCATTAAAATTTTTAATTAAAAAAAATGTGTGCTTTATTTCATACATTATTAGAAACGCTAATAAAAATTCCAATAACATTTTAAGACTTTAATTTTAGTTTTTAATAACATTTTTATTGTTAGAAAAAAATTGCATTTTCATCTTGATCATCTTGAATTAAGAGAATTTTGCTATATATTAGATTGTTTTAGCTTATGGATTTGTTTGGGAAAGTGGTTTCGTTTCAAGGTTAAAAAATATATACAACTTCTGCATATAAAAAAAAATTGATCAGTATTAAAAGTTGGCTTAAAAATCTCTTGCATTAAAGAACGAAAAAAAAACTCTTTTTAATGAGCTTTGATTCAAGCTGAACTTAAAGTGGAAAGCAAGTCGGCAACCAGTTTTTCTAAGGTAGCAAAGCTTCTATTATTTTTATATCTTGCTTGTTATTAAACAAATAAATTATGTTTATACACAGGTTTTTTAAAACTATACAAAAATATGATCAATGCTATTGCGCCCAAAAATACACTCTTTAAGGTCACAGCACAGAGTTTATTGTAGCTTGCCCAACAAGAAAAGCAACCAAAAGTGAGCTTCATTCCCATTAAAATCATATGCCCATATAGCCAAAGCTAAGCTGGACAGTCAGTTTAAATCCTAAGCAAAGAGCATGAATTGGAGTTGCAAGTTTGAGGCCCAATTTCAGTTTGGCCTTCCCTGAGTGTTCCTGGGTTAAGTATTAGCTTTTTCACCTGCTTCCACTGCATGATTTATGCAGCTTGCAGTTATAGAAAGGTCGCTTCCCGTTTCTAGTTTGCGACACCTGCGGCCTATGAGCAGCAGACGTGGCTCGCAGATAGCGTCTGCTGCTCCACAAACGAATGACTTCCAGTCTGAGCTCTGAGCTCGGAGCTAGAAGCTGTGGCTGAGACAACGATCGGATAACTTAATTTGGTTTTTCTGTCGAAAAGCGGCGCGAAAGGCGGCTAATGCGCTGCCACGCCTACAACTGGAGCAGCACACAAAGCTCGCTGATGACCCAGTCAACAAGAGAAAGGGCGAAGGCAGCGGGAGAGAGAGTAAGAGATCTGGCTGCTGCTTCCCAATATTAATGGGCGTCCCGCATAAATTTACACTGTTAAATATTTTTTCGGCTTGCCCTGATGAAATGCCAGCTTAGCTACCTCTCTCTCTCTCTCTCTTGCTCTCTCTTTATGTTGCTCTGTCTCTCTCTTCGTTGGTAGCCTTAATTTGAAGCTTTCTTTGTGTGTTGCTTACAAATGGCCTCCCATTTGTCTCGGTCAGTTTAATGTGCGTCTTCCCAACTTCATTAGCCTGGCCAAGAAAAGTTCTGGGAATGTGGCCAAGCAGTTCCTCTGGCCAGATTTACAGTTGCACATGCATACGCAACGCCCACGCCCACGCATCGACTGCCAAAGGCGCCTGCTAGCAATACAAAGTGTTAGTTGTCTACAGTAACAACTCTATTAACCAACTGTTCTCTAGGACAAACAACTTTAAAGAGATGCGCTTGCATAATTAAGCCACGTACTCATGACGCGTAAGAAACTTATTTATGGAACGTAAGAAACCTATTCATGGAACGTATTCATAGCTCTATGCATCCCTCTACAGAATCTACTTGTATCTTAGATATATTAAGTTGCTTAAAGTAATATCTTGGAATATAATGATCTCACAATTTATACATATTATAGTAAATGTTTTTAGCTCCAAAATATTTTAAGAATCATAACTTTCGTCAATTTCAAATTTGTTTTTAAATAATTGTATGTCTAATTCTTCAAATTCCAGATTTTCCCTAATTTACAGTAACTCCTAGTGCTAAGAATACACAATGAGAATAAGTCATATTCCATTCGCTTATTTTGACATTTAACAGACAAATCAAAATATTGAAATTTACGATTACAAGTCAAAAATTTGGAATTCAATTACGAATTGTGGCTTAAGCTAGATTTCACTTTACGTTTACTAAACTATTTTTGTCCTTCTCTTAGCTCACTGTTTCGGCAGATATTGTCCCAGTAAGCGAGCTTTCACTGTATGTTCGTATAAAAACTTAAGCCTAATCTTAAATTAAGTTTTCGGTGGGTTTTGGCAGTTAAGCTTCTGCGGCTGCTGCTGCAGCTGCGGCGCGCGAGCGCTTCAATTCCTGCTGATGCTTTAGCGTTATTTCCAGAAACTTAAGGTATTCCTCGTCTACTTCCTCCACATCGTCAGTGTCTGCAACCCAATGCTGTTCCTCCAGCTGCTCGTACGCCTCCTCCTCCTCATTTTCACTGCAGCTTTCAGCTTGCGTCGACTCTATTTGCTGACCACAGACGCTGCGCACTTGCGCCTGATGCCACGCCAGCAGAGATTTGTACGTGCTGCACCAGATCTCAGAGGGCAACTGTGGTGCACCCACAGCACCTGCTGCTGATGCAGCTGTCGTGGTCGCCTTTTGCTTGCGGCGTTGATGTCTGCGTTTGCGCTGCTTGCGTCGCTTCTTTTGCTTGCCCATTTCCATAGCTTTGCTTGTCCGTATTATTTCTTATTATTATTTATCGTTTTCAGCATAATTTTGTTTATTATATTGTTGCTTTACATGTTTTGACTATCGAATTTGTGCTTATCGTCGTAGTGATGCCAGATAGCTAATAACTGCAGCTGTGCTGAACAGCGTTGCCACCTGGGCAGCATTAAAACAATACATAAAATGAAACATAGATGGCGATAGTGTAACTTTTTAGACAGTTAAATTTTAAAATGGGTTTTCAGTTGAGTAGGAGATAAATTCATAAAATACTAAGATATTCCAAAATTTTAATTGATTATATATAAATTATTATTTTTGTATAAATAACTGAAACATCCTTAACTAGAAATGAACAACATCATAACATTTTCCTCTCTTTTGCAACACTATTCTGCAGGATCTGCAGTGTAATCCTTTTCAGGAACCCCTTTTTGCCAGCTGACCAGCCGCTTGGTCGACCGACTGACTTCAATTTCGGAAGCCGAAGGCCTGCGCTGAAAGGCAATGATTGTTGTGTTGTTCTTTTAAATGAAAATCCTGGGCAGGTTCTGGGCTTGAGTCTGGACCGCAGCTCGAAGGAGTTGCGACTACGTTGCTAGCTTGGCCTGGGATTAGGGCGGATCAATTTGCTTGTGGTGCGAATGCAAATTGGCCAGCGGTATGATTTAAATGAGGCTCAGCACAAGCGTTCAAACAAAGGGCGGAAGAGGCGGCCGATTGAGTGCATATCCTGCTGTGCGCGCGGTCCAAGCCGGAACAACAAATGTCCTTTTATTCATTCGTTGCTGTTTTTGTTATTCGTATGAGCTTTGCCCGGGCGCAGGTCGAGCCGGGCCTATAAAGGAAAATTAGGTTTACACCTACTTTTCCAATATGGTCATAAAACAATTTAGAGATTTACAAGGGATCAACTTATATGTGGTCCAGCCTATGCCTCTCCATCTCTCTCGCTCTACCTGTCTGTCCGTTGCCATTTGCGTATGCGTGGGCGTTTGTGTGTGGCAAGGCGCGAGGTCGCGCGGCCATAAAAAGCAATCCACAATCCTCCTCAACTACTCACGAGCCACTCGAAAGTCCTTGGCACTCCACATGTGTTTACTTTGGCTGCTTCCTCTGTGTGTGCGAGGGTGCGAGTGGGGCGAGGCTTTTCATTTTCGATGAAGTAATATACGCTGATAATATGAAAAATATCCTGCGGCCAGGATTTGCACGCACTTATTCCCTTTTAATGGACTCCGACTGACATTTCGGGCCAATGTATTTTGCGCACATATATATTTGCATATTTTTGCCAGCTCCAGCGGATAATGCCCCACTTTTATGACTTTTTTCTGCTATTACTTTTGTTTTTTTTTTTTTGACGATTGCCAACACTGTACACTGGCAGCTCGCTTTAACGCTTTACACACGCTCCACTTAGATCAACTTGCGAGTTGATCTTGTGCGGATATGGGAAACTGTACAGTCGCTGCAGTCAGTGAAAAGCATTAAGAGTTTGCATGTTAGCCAACACTGCTCTCAAAGATACTGCTAGTTAAATGGGCATTTGAAAATATTATTTATCTGAAAGTATTCGCAAATTGAATAGGTTAACAGCTTAGCCTAGTGAGTTTTCGAGTTTTTATTATTTTAGCATTTTACAACACTTGCATTTACAATTAAAGATATATCAAAAATTTAAAATCCTTAATATATACTATCAGCATCTCAAATTAAACTTACCTTAGTCTTATCGGTCGTATAACTCCGTTCCTCAGTTACTTTTGTGCGTTAACCAACAGTTAAGGTTTTGCTAAAGCAACTTTTAGGCTCCGAAAGCTTTCACTCCGATGCTTTCCAATCTCCAAAATTTGAAATATTTGCACATACTAAATTTTCTGCCAACAACTTGACATTTTGCCGTTAGCCAACACTAGATTTACTTCTTAAGCCTATTGCCGTTGGGTTTCTTATTTGACAACCTTTAAATGGCCATCATATAATATCTGTTATATAACACCTTCACAATATGTTTAACCCGTTAACCAACACTGGAGTGCCTGCTTGATTATAATTATGCTCTAGAGTCTCACATGAAAGAATCAGCTTTGATTAAAGTTATACCAAAGTCTGATCACCAGGAAATGCTAGTCAAGCGTTACTCAACACTAAATTTTCCAAGCATTCAGCAACACTCAACAAACGGGCGAACGGGCCAAGATGACAATTTGCCTTCACAAAAGGGTTTTGCAAATTGATCTAGTCCGCGGCTGAGCGGCAGGTACTGCTCGTGGCGTGGGATTATAATTCTTGAGCACGGGATGAGCCGCAGCTTGGCCGAGACTAGGCAAAAAAAGATAGAGAGGAATATCGTAAAAGGGTAGAGCCGGTGGCTGGGCTAGGGGTAGGCAAGTTAGTAACTCTCATTACTTTAAATGGATTTCAATTAAGTTGCAAATTGATCTCAAAACAATTGAGTCCCGTCGAGGCGTTTGAGTGCACTCAGTTTTGTGCTTTAACCACGCCGCGTCCTAAGCCAACCCGAGCGGCAATCCGAGCAGCAGCAGGACAAACACAATGGGACAAAAGGGCTGCTGCTGCTGCTGCCACTGATCCACTTGGTGGTTGTAGGCGGGCGACTGTTTTGCTCTTTTCATTCAACATGGTAAGCGATACGCTAGCACCAGCAGCTGCCAATTGCTGGGGCAGCCACTTGATGAGGCGCATCCCCAAAGAATCTGAACACCGAGTCGCGTCGTGACTGGCATGTTTCACGCTCTGTGTCTGGCGTTGACAGGATAACGAGATTTTCAAGTGGACGCGTCGCAGCTACCACTTCACACCCTTTTCTTTTCGATGAAGTCTTCATTACAGCTGACCCATCTGCAAATCTACATGCAGCTCCAATTATGTATATATATAAATATATATATATAGAGATATACGTCTAATCTGCGCCGTTTCTCAGGGATTTTTCTCGCAATTAGTTGCAGGAAATTGAAAGGGACAAAAAAAAAGGCAGCGCAAAAAAGTGAGTGAAGCGATTTTCCAAGGACTTACACACGCTTTGTGCACCAGGATCGCCAACAACGACAACAGCAGCAACAATGGCAACAGCAATCAAATGCGCATCAGCAAGCAGCAGAAAGTGCCCAGCTAGATGTAGCCCAGGAGAGCAGAGCCGAGCTCCCTGCCAGACTCTGTTGCGGCTACAACGGGGCTTATCCCGGCTGAGCCTTGTTGCGATTTGTACGGTCAATTGAAAAACGGCCAGAAAAACGATCGCTTTTCATAATGCCCATGTATGTAGACAGACAGAGAGAGAGAGAGAGAGAGAAAGAGAGAGACAGAGAAAATAAAAATGAACTGCAATTGATTGCAGTTGAAGGAAAAACTGGTCCAGGATCTGGTTTTGCTTTGGTTCAGTAGCTGCCATTGTTTTGCCATTGTTTTTTATGGCCGGCGCGGCAAATAGAGGCAACAAAACAGAACACAACAAGCAAAAGAATACAAAGCAAGAGAGAGAGAGAGAGGTAGAGAAATAGTTAGAGAATAGTAAGAAAATGAGCCAGAGTTAGGGAGTAGGTTCGACTATAAAAATATCCTATAGTCAAATGAAAAGCAAGAAAAAAATATATTTATGATCAGCATCAATCGATATTTATCAGTTTTGATGCTATAAAGTGAATAATCGATATTGAATAAAAAAATATTAATTTATCTTATAATTTATGATAGCTCAAGTTGCACTCAAATCTGAGCTTGAACTGAGTTAAAGTCTGGTAAGATGATAAATTGTTAATACATTTGATATAATTATATTTATATATGTGTAAGCTACCTAACTTGTATGCATCCAGATACTGAGTTTTATGTCAGACAGTGCCTTCAGCAGCTGCGCTTGCCACTAAATTCAGTTAAGTGATCTGCCCACATATATTTAGCTTCGCTTACAAATCGTTCAGCCAAAGAGCTAAGCTTCTTTAAGTTTTCTAGTTATATTAACATTTTGGCATTAGCCAACACTTAATTGATACGCCTTCAAAATCTTGGGCTTATACTACTAGAATATCAGATTGGATTGGCTTAAGTCTTATCAATAGCAGAGCTAACTTTCTTTACTTTTAAGCGTTAACCAACACTAAACTGCTGCTGCAACACTTTTGAGACCCAGAAAGCTTGTATTCAAATACCTTAGAGAGTCTTAAAGCAATTAATGCCCCAACTCTAAAGAAAATGTGCTGAGCAAAAGCTAATCAGCAGATCTCTAAATGAAACAAGTTGATATTAGCTGGATCTGTATAGACAGTATCATTCAATATATATCATTATTATCTGATGCATCTCATATCTTTATTAGATATGCAGATGAAGACTGAGTGTTATAGTTGATAGATGAGCACAGCTTCTTTTCTTGTTCTCTAATCGAGAATCATCGCCTCCCTCTACATGTCGCCAACTCATACCCAACATCCACTCACCCCCTTTTCTAATAATACAGGGTATAAAAACAACAACATATACAAAAGAGAGCAAGAACAAGCAGTAGAAGGCCTCGTAGGCCTCGACAATTGTAAAAACAAACAAACGCAGCGTGACGAGCTGCGCCGTCTTGCGAGGCGCTCCAAGCAGAGGCAACTGCTGCTGCTGCTGCTGCGGCTGCTGCTGCTGCTCGGGCTCTGTTTTCTCTGGCATCTTTTGCAAGCCTTTTGCTCGTTTGTCTGTTTGTTTGTTTGTTTGCATGTTTGTTTGCCTGCCTGCTTGCGAGCTGGCATAAAAAGTAGACTCCTGTTTGGCTTTGGCTGCCTTTGACAAAAGGTGCCTAGCACTCGATACAGCCCATGCACAATGGCCCCATCCCCCAGCCCCATTGTGAGATTTGTGTGGAAAAAGAGTTAAGGCAAATAGCAGACGAACCGAAGTTCGGGCCACACGCGTTGTCCTGCCGTCCAGCACTGGCTAATTAATTGAGTTGAAGTAATTTAGATTCGCTTTTCACTTTTGCCAGCCATAATTTATTCACGTCCTTTGCCTTTGCCTTTGCCTTTGCCCTTGCCTTTGCGACTTGCCAAATATATGTTTTCCTGACTTTTACCAGCCATTTCCATTCGCAAATATTTGCCACCCACTTTTGTTTCCTGGCGCACATCCTCAAGGCACATAATTTAAATTTTTAATTACGCATCAAATCAACACAAAAATTATGACAGCCTCCAGAGAGGCAGAGTGAGGCAAAGGCACCTTCCACCACTACAACTACTAGACAAAAGATTATACTCGATCAGAATTTGTAATTTGTAATATATTCCAAATGCTGTGCATAATTCAGAATGAAATTCCAATGGCTAGCAGAAGAATATTTACTGAGAATTAATAGGAAAACAATTGGAAATTCTTATTCTGTTTCATGAATTCTATGATATAAATTCGTAATTTGTTTATTTATAAAAGTTTTAATATAAATTACCATTAAAAAATAGTATTAGACAGATAGACAAGAATTATGAATATTCTTGGAATTTTCTTTAATTTGTTTTCTATTTAATTTTCCATTTCAATTTCAATCAATTTTAACACAAATTTTTTGAGTTTGAACTGTGGAAACTTCAGTTAGGAAGTTCATTAATGTAGAATACAATTTTATTGTTAAGTAACTAGTCTTATGAGCAAACTCTTATAGTCTGAAACTTTCATTCATAAATACATGTTTTTATACATAAATTATGCATTCAGCAGATAGTTTATATAACAAAAAATATTACATATTTGTATATATCCCAATATCGTATTGCAATATCGTAAAACTTATGCAAGGAACTTTTTATGTGTCTATTTAGCATTCAGTACATAATAAATAATAAGAAATTTCAGCAATTTACCAATATCGTAAGGGAATACCGTAAAAAGGAACTCGAGGTTCTTTAACTCAATCAGCTTTTTCCTTGAAAGATCTTGGAAATTTTATTTAGATGAATGATTGAGTTGTTGCAAATTATTTATTCATGTTTCAATGTCAATGGTAGAGACTATGATAATAACTTAAATGGTCGAGCTATTTCAGAATGCCGAAAAATATAAATTTAAATGTAAATATGACAAATACTCTTTAGTTTCTATAAAAATGCATAGAATGTGGATCTAAAACATACTCCCTAATAAGTATAAAATCTTTATTAAACAAGACACCTAGTGTAATAATGTCTATAGGCAAAACACATGGCAATGAAAAGACGGATTACGAGATCAGCTCGGAGCAGATTCGATGAAGAATATGCCATACATATAAGTCTGCAAGAGAAAGTAAAAGATAGTTAAGCTCTAAGAGGGCAGTAAGAAGTTCAAGCATCCCCGCCTCTGCCTAAGCCTCAACTTTTAAAATTAATGCAAATCTGGAGGAGATCTTTCAGGGAACTGGCACATATTTATATGGTTAGGATATGTCAATATAAATAAACGCAAATGTCTGAAAACACAATTTACAATTTGTTTATGGCCAAACAGAAACCCGCAGAGCACAGACCAAAGTGTGCGCTGCTTGTTTGCACTCGCTTGTGTTTGAGGGGCAGCAGCTGCTGCTGCTCTGCAGGATCGTCCACTCCAGGCAACCATTTTGTTTGGCTCGCCTCACGCCCCGCTTCATTCATCCACATTTATCACTCGCTCGCTCTCGCTCGCCCTCGTCCTCTCTCTGTCTCTCTCAGTTTGAATTAGGGCTTTGTGCAATTCCAGTTTTCCATTTTATGTACGGCCGCATGCAAGGTTTTATTGCACCTTTTGTTGTGCCCGATTGTTGTCACTGGCTCTCGCTCTGGCACGCTGAGTGCGCGCTGCTCTGTCTCTTGCTGGCGCATTTGATCATGACGCATGCGTAATCATAGCAATTTGCACGCTTACGCATATCGCAAGATTAAACTGATCCGGATACTGATCCCGGGGCTTGATCCCTTGATGCCTGCGCAACTGCGACGCATAAAACGATATTTGGATTAAACATTTAATTGACAAGTAAAAAGCGAATGGGAAACCGGCGTCGAACAGGGTGGCTGAGAGGCGAGGATTAGATGATGCCTGGACGACGATTCCATTAACATATCAATGTCAGCAGCAGGCACCAGGCAGCAGTTGGCTTCGGCATGGCTTCCATTCGCAATTCGCTTAAATTTTTAACTAGACAAATACCCAAAGCTCACACGCACACCCTTACGCTTCTCCCTCTCCCCCAAACCCATCCATGCCAAGCAATCGTCAGTGAGTGCAGAAAAAAATGGAAACTTTTCTAATTTGGCAAGCGCTGAAGCTCAAGCAAAGAGCAACAAATTGCCGCCGGCGCGAAATCAAAATCGAATTGAAAAATCGAATTCGAAATGAAAATAAAAATCCATGATAAACGAACCGAGCATCGGGCCAAGCCAAAGGAAGTAGCAAAAGTAGAAAAACCTTTTATTCCCACTGTGTTTACACAGTCCTTTGCCAATTGAACTTTTTCCAGTGGACGCTCGAGCAGTCACAGTTGAAAACGTTGCCAAAGACTCGCACAATACTTAGTCGAGTTAATTTAATTTGTTATTTAAAATTCAATCTACGAACTAAAACAAAAAGTGCCTGCACCCAGCCACAGCCAGAGCAAAACACAGAATCAAAGTTTCAGATAGAAACAAAGAAAAAACGAGTCAAAAAAAATATGCGAAAAAAATTGTGAGTAGCTGAAAAAAAGTGGAAGAGAAAGGATTCTCGGAAGTAGCCGAAGCTTATATATGCTTGAAGTGAGTTTTATAAGGAAGCTTTCTAAATGGTCTATTCCAGATTATCAATGAATGTTGCTAGAAACTCGAAATATGATAGAATTGTAGTACAAATATATATATATATAAATATAATATTAATATATAATTAATATATAATAAAAGAAAATATGGAATGGAATTTGGAAAAAAGAAAACAAATAAATATTAAAAAACATTTTATAAATTCAAAGCTAGATATTATAACTCTAGCTTCATAGCTTTAGTTGTAATAGAGTTGAGGCACATTTTCTAAATAACTAAGATATTCCTACATAATTTCTAAGATATTCCCACATAGCCCACATGAGTATTTAAATACTCAACTCATAATTAAGAAATTCTAGACAACATTTTATAAAATACTCAATGAGAAAATTTTGCATACACAGAATTGTCATATTTCAATGTTGAATGCTCTTCATAAATACAAAAATATTGAATAATAAATATAACACAAAAGTCAGCAACTTTCTAAGTCTAAAATTCATATTTTAAAAGCTAACAAATATTTAAAAACTTAAATTTTAGACAAAAACTTAGTTTTTTAAAAGCATATCATATATTAATTACTTTAAATAAATAAATTATTTAATATATTAAATAGATTTAATTTTTCTTATGAACTTATGCAGTCCATAAAGAGAAACATTTTTTCCAAGTCCCATTAAGAAATCTGCACTGATCGCTGAGCTTATTTAATTATAGACAACTTTATATATTATATATTTATATTTATATATTATATTTATATTTATATATTATATATTTATTATATATTATAGACAACTTTCTATAACAACTTAAAATATATTCAATATTAAATATATATCAATATATTGCACACCAGCTAACAATTTTCTAATACCCTCTGTAAGAGCATAACAATAAAAATCCAAATAATGCTAAAGTTGGAGAATTGGATCCTTCCGCTTCAGCACAACTTTTGAGCTTATCGAGGCGCACTCCACTTACATTCATATACATATGTGTGTGAGTGCTTGTGCATGTGTGAGTGTGTGTGTGTCGCCAATTCCCGTCGGGAGTTGCTGGTTTTGGTTCATGTAAGAAGTTCAGAGCAAAAACAAATAGTAGACAGACGAGCGAGGTCCACTACGAATACCACACCCACACACACACACACACAAAGCCTGATGCTGACTATTAACGCTCCAATGGTTGGCTGACAGCAAGAGTGCGAGGCTGTAGTTGCAGCAGTTGCTGCTGGCATGCTTAATTATTCAATAATTTCTAAAAGCATTGACAACATTCGAGCGTAGCAGAGCTACAACAACAGCACAGGTCGCACATGTCGCACATGTCGCCCATGTCGCTCAGATCCTTTCATCCTTTTACAGAGCGCGGGCGGTGGCCACATAATCAGTTGGTTACATACGAGCTGCATGCACATAAGCCACTCCGGCTCCACTCAACTCAACTTGTACGTAGCTTAACATATGGTTTTGGGGCGTCCAGTTTGGGTTTAGGTTTGGCTCTGCCACTGCATTTATCATTAGTCAATGGTTAGTTTGTGCTTTTGCTGCATTTGGCTTGGTGGCCCGGAGGACATTTGGGATTTGCATTTGGGCATGTTTGATGTAGAAACTTTAGATTAAAATATTTTCATATGCACAAATAAACACACACACGCTCACTCACAGATACACACGCATACATGTGCATAAGTACAGTTAACAATGTCTCGTTACCCGATCTAACATAGCACAATGCAGCTCTTGCTCCATCCAGTTAATCAGTAAATGGCGCTGACTTCAGAGATTCCCACACACATACACAATCACACACACACACACTGTCTATATACAAGCCATCACATTCAACTGGCCAATACATAAGCAGACGCAGCCGCAGCTGTCGCCCATGCCCGCACTCGCCGGCCCAACGCTGGAGGAGCGTGCGCCCGAGCGAGGATTGAGCGCATAATGATGTTTATGTGTTGCCAAAAACATAAAAGCATTAATTTAGTCATTATCTTCTTAAGATACGGCGCCGCGCAGCGCAGCCGACGACGACAGTAGAGCAGTGTAGCCTCGCAACCCCCCGCGCAAGCCCAATCTCGGCAGCGCGAACTCCAGCACATAATTTTCCACATTACGGCAAAATGTTTAAGTGTGAGTGCGAGCTGCTTAGCCTATATATAGCGCACTCGCTTGCTCGCACGCTGGCGCGAGCCGCGGGGGCTGTCAGTGATGACTTTATCTGTATAAATAACTGTCAGAAGGGAAAAGAAAGACAGCAAAAAACGTAGCAACAGCAGCAGTAGCATCAGCAACTGCGGCAGCAAGAGAGAGTAGCACTCCCACGTCGGAACAGCAGCAGCAGTAGCAAACGGAAGCTTTATGCTGAGAGACAGCTCAGCATTATCTTTTCAGCGCGCCATCTTTGCGGCTAGCTAACGGGTAACGGTAAATGCGGATGAAGTAGATGTCGCACTCACGCAACGCACAGCGGCAGCCAGAGGGCGTCCACCATATCAGCCACCACCACCAAAGCAGAGCAAGAGCAAAAGCAATAGCAACAACAACCACATTAACTTTATACTACGCGCTCTCAGCAGCTACATGCTCTCGCGCCCATTCTCTCTCTGTCCCTCTCTCTCTCTTTCTATACTTACAATATGGTAGCCAGAGCGAGCGCAAAGGCGTGGACTCAGCTAAGTCCAGCTGCACTCTGATTGGCCAAAGCACGAAAATGTCTGCCATGTGTGTGTGCCTGTGAATGCTAGAGAGAGGGAGTGCATGAGTTTATATGCTAGAGAGATTGACAACTTGTCGTGCGCGTCGTCGCTGCTGCTACTACTGCTGCTGCCGCCGCAGCCGTCACTGAACGTCGCATTCAAAACAGTTTCGTAGCTCGAGCGAACAAGAAGGGTTCAGTTTCAGTTGCACGCAAAATCTTCTCAGTCACAAGCCAAAACACGTCGCGTGTGTGTTTCAAGTGCTTGTGCGTGCGTGTGTTTGTGCGTGTGTGTGTGAACTACAATTACAGTGACTATTGCCAATAGCAAACGTAACAATTATTTCTTATACAAGTCGCAACACAAAATCCGCCAAAATTCTGTCGTCACTGTGGACCACGCCGTCGCAGCTAGCGGGAGGCGCCAGCAGCGACAGCAGCTCGGCCAAGGCCAAGTTCAAGATAACCGTTGTCAGCACGCCCAGTCCCTCACCGGGCTCACCGCCCCCAACGCCACCGCCCAGCACACTCGGTCACATGGTCGAAACGAATTCACCGCCGGCGGCGTACGTGCTCAAGCGCTGCGCCTCCGATCTGGGCGAGCATCATCAGCAGCAGCTGCAGCAACAGCAGCCGCCGCGTCAAATCCAACGCTCACGTTCGCCTGCCAATGCCAGCAATGCCGCCTATCATCTAACCACCGCCATGCTCCTAAACTCCCAGCAATGCGGCTATCTGGGCCAGCGGCTTCAATCTGTGCTGCAGCAGCAACAGCAGCAACAACAGCAGCAGCAACATCAACAACAGCCGCAATCGCAAACGCCCTCTTCCGATGATGGCTCCCAGTCGGGTGCCACAATTTTGGATGAGGAGCGTCCACGCGTGAGTGGACCCACAGCAGCATCCGCTGCTGCCGCATCACTCTTTACCATAGACAGCATTCTAGGATCACGCAATGCAGCAGCAGCTGCTGCGGCCAGCAACAGCAATAACAACAGCAACAACAACAATAGCAGCAGCAACAACAACTGTAACAGCAATAACAACAACAGCATCAATCACAATAACATTAGCATCAATGGCAGCCTGGGCCTGGGCCTGGTCAAGCGCAGCACCGAGTCGCCAGCCTCGCCCAACTCCAATTCGAGCTCTAGCGCCGCAGCCAGTCCGATCCGACCGCAACGGGTTCCTGCCATGCTGCAGCATCCTGGATTGCATCTCGGTCATCTGGCGGCGGCAGCCGCGAGTGGCTTCGCTGCCTCCCCATCGGACTTCCTAGGTGAGTAGAGTGAATGGCTGAGAGACGACCAAGCCAATCAGTGGGTGGGTGGCTGATTGACGTGCCCAGCTAGTGGCACGCCTTTGGCTTCTGCTGAGCTGGCAAACACCTTAAGGTTATCTGTTTTGGATCGTTGAACGGATTCCGAAATTTATTGAACCATTTTCCGTTTTTTTGCCTGAATGGCATTATTCATAATTAGGCATTGATCCGTGAAAGATGATTTCGCATTCCGTTCCATTTCTGCGGCGAGAGGATTTGCATTGTAAGTCCTTCCCCAGGGGGGTTGTATGTCGGAGGTTTATTATCAGTCCATTGGCTGGGGTCTTATGTTGATTCGAGCGTGGGATTCCCTCACGGAATTTTATGCAAACGCTGGCCCGGGCTTCCACATGCGCCACATTCAAATTCAAAAGTCCCCGTCGCCTAGGCATGAATGAATTAAAACGTCAAAGTTTTCTTCCTTTTTTCCGAGGGGCCTTTATTGCAATCGGAAGCGCGCCACGTGGCAACCGTTGCCTGTTCAGCTTTGTTATGCGCATTTTAAAGAATTTTTCGCTCCACCTTCGATTTTATTTGTTTTTCCTATGAATTTCATCAGCGTTTCTTTTGCCTTTGCAGTGGCCTATCCCAACTTTTATCCCAATTATATGCATGCCGCGGCCGTTGCCCACGTCGCCGCCGCCCAGATGCAGGCGCACGTCAGTGGACATGGGGCTGCGGCCGCTGGACTCTCCGCTCACGGCCATCATCCGCATCATCCGCACGCCCATCCGCACTCGCATTTGGCTCACCATGCACAGCATCATTTGGGCCTAGGCCATTTGGGGCATGGGCCGCCGCCGAAACGCAAGCGTCGTCATCGCACCATCTTCACCGAGGAGCAGCTGGAGCAGCTGGAGGCCACGTTTGACAAAACGCACTATCCAGATGTTGTGCTACGCGAGCAGCTTGCCCTAAAGGTCGATCTCAAGGAAGAGCGCGTGGAGGTAAGTCGATGTCTAAGTGAATTTAGAATTGATTAAAGGGGTTCAAGCGGAGCAGCTTTATCGTTACTCATTTGAAATAAAAGCAAAGCGGGTGGATGAAGGAGAAACTAGATAGGGTAAATTCTTAGCTACAGAAGTTACAGGGGCTAAGACAAGCTTTAATAGACGAAGGACAGGCAGTGAGGGTATAGAAGCAAGGAAAGAAAGAAGCATATATTCGATAAGTAAATTCAAGTCTTTCACATATAAGTCTTAAAATGATTAAGTCAGCCAGAGTTATTCAATCAACCAAGGTATCAAAGTAGAGCTCTAATAGTAATAGAACGAGTTTCCTCCAAGAGCTTCCTATCTCCTTAACCACTTACTAGCAAGGCAAGGCTTAAGGCCAACCATTAGCTAGTCAGCTTCAAGCTGCCATTTCAATTACGAAGTGGTTAAAGCGTGAATCCGATCGTCGTAGTCCTTAATTTCACGCTCGTTTTAATGCTACGCGCGAAACCAATTGAGTGCTACCACCCGCCCGCCCGCCGCCCAGCTGGCCCTTTGTTCAGCAGCCACATCCATCTGCATTGCAATCTGGCTCTATGTGAACTTCTTGCTGTTTATTTAGTTGTCAGCGTTTAGCATTTGTCTGGCTTCGCTGCCTGCGCCGGCAGACAAACAGCAAAACAATGTCCTGATTCACTTAATTTGAGTAATGGGCCACGGGCTGGCCCTCAGCACTGAGGTTAGGCCGTATCATTGCCAATGTAAACACGCAGCGAGCTCTCGTCGCTCTATGTCTATCTCCAAGGCCTGCAAAGCCTACCCCGGGCGGCGCTTACAACCCTCCGTGGAGCACAGCGCCGTGACCGGAGTTCACATTAGGCAAATCAGCAACAAATCTCAGCGAGTGGTGCGCCTGCCGGTGGTGGTGGTGGTTCAAGCCATTCAAAGTCCATTAGTGTTCTGGACGAACAAACAGCAAATTCTGTGACGACAAAAGTTGACAATTTAATTTGTAAGCAATTTATTGATGGCGCTGATAGCGACGCCTCGTGTTGTTGTTGTTGTTGTTGAGTGATTAGCGGGTTGATGATTGAAGGTGGGCTTTCGCGCTTGCTGGCTAAAGCGTCCTTGATAAGGATTATCGTCGCTTTGACAATATGCTGCCGGTCAATGTTTAAACTTGCCCAACCACCCGCACCACCCACCGCACAGCGGAAGCACGCCAAGTGCGACATTTGTTGACATTTGCGTGTGCCCAACTCACTTGAAAGGTGTGTGCGAGTGTGTGCCAAGGGGTTGTGTTTATGCTTGTAGTTCGTGTTTGTCGTTCGGCTTAAGATAACCAACAGCTATTTAGCATTAAATTGCGTAACAAGCTGCAGTTGCTGCTGCTGCTGCTGCTGTGACATTAGCCCGCGGGCGCAGTTGACGCCTTCGCCTAGGCGACAAATTCAAAAGCCGTCGCATTCTAAGCGGATTAGGATATGTGCCGGGGTTTGTAACTGATTCTGGGAACTGAGCTTGAAGTTTGATTTGATTTTTTAGTTTTAGATATTTCACAAACAGCTTAATTGAAATTGGGCAAGCAGCTCTAAGCCAAAAAGTTGCTGGTCATAGAGGGGGCAGGCTGAGCGACTAGCTGGCTTAATTAACATACAAGGCTTGAAACTTGTCTCTGACAGAGACAACAACAGCAACAACAACAATAACAATTATGCCAAAGAAGCCAAATCCAAAATCTTGTGCACCGTCATCGCTCGTCATTGACTTAAGCAGCATAATCAACTTGAGCGGCGTCTACCAGTTGTGGCCCCATGGGCAGCCACTCGGCTACTGTTTAGCATATTTGCATGCCAAGTGCCTCGAGAGCCAACCACTTAACGACCCCTACGCCCATGTCCGCGTCCGCTTCGGATTCCGCATCCAGCAAATGCCTCTCGCTCTGCTGGCTCTCTGCGGCTCTATGGCAATGCCATAAGTGGCAATAATTATTAAAAATCTTGCCTAAGACAACAGCATCAACAGCAACAGCAATCACCGAACAAGTTAGCGTGCTAGCAGGCAAGAGTATACGCACTATAGATACCCTGTAAAAGTGCTGAATCTATTGTGCTCTGAAATTGAAAAGTAAATATCAGTTTTATTATTATATAATATAAAATATATATATATATATTAAATGTATCAGAAAATATGAAGTGACTAGGATTTTTATAAAATATGCTTAACAAAGAAAAGCTGTATAACAGAGGAATTTAATATACAACAATATAGAGCTAATCAATTCAAATACAATGAGGATATAAAAATATATCTGAACAACATTTAATATATTTAGTTTATAGTATAACACATATATATAGAGGCTGCCTATTTAGATAAATTATAGTTAATATTAAAATAAAAATATAGGAGGTTTTGGAAAGGCATTAAAGATTCGTATTTTTTGTGTAATATTATTAAAAATGCTAATAAAAATACACGTTTGAAAAATATTTGATAATAAATAGAATTAACTCTAGCTGAATCTGCACTGAATTATCAGCTATCATCACAGTCAAGTCTAAGCTCAGCTTATAGTCCTACGACAGTCCTTCACTATTAGCGCTTATATCTGGCAGCAATTACAGGGTATATCTATGATAAACACTAAAAACTGACAAATAGTATGCGCAATTGGGTTCCCATCGCCATTTAAATGATCTGCTTATTTTGACTTCATCATTTACAATTATTATTTTTATTTAGACAGTCGAGTGGCCAAGCATGCTGTCGCCGCTTCTCGCTTGCTCTCTGCTTCTTGCTGCTGGGTAAAACAGTAGCTAGGCGCGAGAGAGTTGACCACACAGCCGCTCAGTCGCTCAGCTCGAGGCCTCAATCTCAGTCTTGGGTCGCCTTTTTGTTCTCGTTGGTGCGTGCAAGTCAAATACGCCTAATCCCGCAGCTCAAGTGATTGAGGTGATTTCATTTTCGGATTCCCGATTCCCAATTCCCAAACAGCAGCAGCAGCATTATTATCATATTGCTGATCTTCATTATGGCCATAAGAGGCAGAGTCGTAGTCGTAGTCGTAGCCAAGTCAATAAACTCTTCAAGCGCAGCGCAAATATTTATCTTTGTCGTCGCCAAGAAATTAGTAAGCATCTCACTATATCCCTCTTTCTCTCACTCTCATACCCTCCCTCTCCCTCTCTCTCTCTATTTATCTCTTTAAATATTTTTGTTGGCTTTTAGAGTTTTTGAACAGAGGAAGAAAAAAGGGTCGGCATAGAATGTGCTCACTCATTGGGCCATTGTGTGATCGCTGTGGCTCGGATTTGCGCCCCAGTCACAGAGGAGGTAGGAGGCAGTCCTTGCCCCTTTTTGCTGCCGCTTTGATGTGTGGGTTGCACAATCAAGTGGCTCGGGATCTGGGCCACCTGCGGTGCAGCAATTAGGCAATCGCTCTTACTATTATTGTTATTCTAATCATCATTATTATTATTGCAACTCTCAGTAGCAATAATAAACACATTAACCAAACGCCCACCCACAAAACACTTGAAGTACACTTAGAGAAATAAATCAGCCATATTTGATGGCAGCTCAAGTGGAGCTGAGATTAAAGCCGTGAAACTGTTTTAGAAATAGTCAACTTAAAGTAATCTATATAATTCATACAAGTTATATCTTAATACTAGCTATTTCGCTCAGTGCACTTGTGTTCCCCTGTCTCTTGTCCTTGTTTGTTTAGTGTTTGAATCAAATGAAATTAAAATGGCAATGAGCTGGAATCAGCAGATTTTCGTTAATTTCCAAAAATAAAAAAAAACTCAGACAACAATAATAAAGTGGCCTGCGGGCAAACATCAAGCCACTGAGCGCAGCATCCACCATCCACCCACCACGCAGCGCTGCCACATTGTTGCACTGGCCGCAAAAACTCGCACGGACCACTTCAGGCCCCCCGTCGATGCTGCTGTAGTTGTTGTTATTTTATTTTTCATAATTTTCCATTATTCAAACACTTGAGAGCAATTTCGCTTTCGCAATTTTACGCCTTACACTCTATGTGTGTGTGTGTGTGTCGATAGCGTTTAAGGGTCGCTCTTGCTGCCTCTCAATTCTCGCGGGACTTTTGCGGCGCAAAGTGCGTTTGTGGCCCCAGGCACACACCAAGGTGGATATAGAGAGAGAGAAAGGAAGGGAGGTGAGATTGGGCTGATGAGTGGTTGGCAGGGGAGAGATTTTTGTACATTCGCTTCCTGTTTGCTTTACAGTTTTGGCTGTCGAAGCGTGTAACCATAGACAAATATTGTGTGAAGCGAAAATTGGCCTCGAAGCTGCATAAATTTACACAAAAAGCGCTAAGCTTGAGCTTAGCAGGGTGCAGAAAGTAGCGGGTGGGCGTTGGCAAGGATGAGTTGGACAGGTGCACGTCGCTAAGCTTTTAAAAGGTCAGCCCCTCTCACACACCTAGCGGGCTTGCGGCCAGCGATTAATCACTGTTAAAATGTTTTCTTTATCGTGTTTTTTTCGTTAAAATTTACATTATTTTAAAGCATTTTCATACTTACCGAAGCATAAGCAGTGATCTGACATAATTGCAGCGCACCTTATCACTCAAACATTAAGAAATGCTTTACTCACCCATGCAATAAAGAAGACAGACATCTCTGTCGCACGTGCTGGAAATCATCAAATTACCACAAATGTTGCGACCATTTTATCCTTGCTCTTTGCTTAACGGTCGAAATATAAATTAAAGAGTGTGAGAGAGACAAAGCCAAAATTTTGCCTACCATTTCATGAGCTAAATATAAGCACACACACACATTTACACATGTATGCAATTTTAACTGTGATCACTTCTATAAATAGAGATGCATGCACAAGCAGTTGCGCCTCGATTATGTTTCCGTTATTTTACTTATTCTTTCACACTTTTGCTTCGTACTTGTCAAATTGAACTGCATTAATACTTTCTTAAATATTGATAGCCCATATAATTTATATTTGTTATATAATTATTTAGTGTTGCTCAGCATTTCAATAAATTTCAAGTGAAATGTATTTAAAAACTGCAATTAAGGAATTCTGATAAAAGTCTTACGCCTTTAATTAGTGCACACCGCTTGCACGTAACCAGTTAAAGGCTCTTTTTTACCTGGTTCGACAACAGCCTTGTTGCGTTATAAAACCAAAGCATACCCAACTGTAGCCGTAACGAGCAATTTTCACGGCTGCGCGATTTTTAATCCAACAACACGGAAACAGTAGCAACAAAAACAACGAACGCTTGCCAGTGTTGGTGACGAACTTTCCAACCGACTTGCGTTGCCAATTTTCACTAATTAGAGCAACGAGCTCGTTCTGTACTGTGCAATGGCAGCCGCCATTTTGGCTCGCCCCAGGCCCCACCTACATACAGAATAAGAGTGAGCGTGAGAGAAAGAGGGAGAGCGAGAGAGCGACACACACGTGTGCCAATCAAGTGCAGGGACAATTTTTCGACTTGACTTTTAGCAGAGTTTTGTTTGGCTTTTGGCTACATATTGCGAGGATGCAAAAACATGAAAATTAGGCGCACAGCTGCGGCGATTAACGAAGCGCAAAGTTATCATAGCATAGCGACAATGTCGGTGTATAGTGCTCACATATGAACACACATATATCTGTGGCTGTGTGCGTGTTTATACAGTTATGTGGCAACATTTTACGCTGTGCTGCATTTTGGTAATCCTGCATGGGCAGCACTGGTCAGCACATTTTACGTTGCCAAAAATCAAACAATAACAGAAAATGCCACGTTTTGTCTGCCACGCCTCATGTATCCGGCGCCTTCACAAGCTGTGTCTGGCCAAGCGACGTTGGCGGCGTCGGTGGCGGCCATAAAGCGCTTTTGTAGTTAATTAAAAATCAACTGCCGTCGGTCTGTTTGTTCAATGGATTTCATGCACGCTGCCACTGCGTCACGCTGCCTCCTTGCCCCGGCCAACGTCCGAATGTTCACTTGACTCGCACGGATTTCGACGTATCAGCGATTTATGCGCTTTTGCCTGAAAAATCTGTGGCAATATTTGCCAGACGCTGCCGCTGCCTGCTGCCTGCTGCCTGCTTCCTGGCCATGCATGCCAAGTTGTCGCTTCCAGCGGCGGCCATTTTGTTGTGTTTGCAAGCCATTTTTTCTGAAGCAGCCGCCGCTGCCGCCGCTCGATTTGCATGCGAACCATTTTCATTGATACACATAGGCCAGCACCACACACCACACCGCACCGCACCGCCACCCAATTTTTTTGCACTTGTGTTTATTTAATTTCTCAAAATTTTCACTGCGATTTTTGGCAACTTTTTGTTGGCTGCAAAAAACGCGCCCGCGGTTATTGCAAATGTTGTGCGTTAGTCAGATTTTAAACGGGGTGGCAATCGCCTAAGGTTAGGGACAATGGTCACGCGACCACACACACACACACACACACTCACGCTCACCCACTACTCTAAATATATGTATATGTATATGTGCATAGCCCAAACGTTGTTGGCCGTTGAAATTACGGGATTAGGTTTTTTGCCCGGGCAACCGCTGCCCGCCGGATTAGAGTTCAATGCGTATCGCCGACCGGCTGGCTCCCAGTTAATTAAAATATGCAATTTTAATCAGCCACAAGCGCGAGTCATATAAAAAATGCGATTTTTTTTTATATTTTTCCAACTGATTTTTAGATCATTCGCATTAAATGTGCTGCATAGGCAATTCGATGGCTCGCATGTTGACATAGTTAAGCGGCTAGCTAAATTCATGGCATATAGAGCCAGACACCCTGTAGTCCACGGGGCATATGCAGCTGAAATGTTAAAGAGAGATAGAGATAGCAAATGCTTGCCTTTAGAGGCAAGGCGAATGAATTGAGCTTTTTATAAACATATATTAAAATCTTTATATACACAGTAAAGTCTGCTTCCAGCTAACAAGCTAAATATACCTTTGATTATCTGCTAGCAGAAAAGTAAGCAATAATCGTTTATATATTCAAGTATTTATGCAGAAAGTGATTTAAGTAATGTACAGGGTATTTGCTAGCTGTTCAAACTAAATTTTTTTAAATTATTTTGTTTTTTTGATGTTTTGAAAAATGCATTAAAATCGCTTCAGATTATTTCTATGTGAGTGTGTGAGTTGTTTTAATAACTTAAGCTCATAAAATTATAAAATTATGAAAATAAATAGAGCAAAACAAACACACACACACACACACAGCTGTTGCTGTAGGCCATTTGTAAAATTGAATTCAAAAATTCATTAGATTGCGTTATTAAATTTTGTCACAAATGCATTCTGACAGCTGCAGCGAGGCGTGACCATGCCCACAGCCAGACACACACTCACACACTTCAAAGGTAAATTGGCAGCGTTGTCGAGCTGAGCTCAGTTCAAAGGTTGCCAGGGCGCCGCCATTTTACTGCCATCCTAAGCAAATAAGCCAACCGCCCACCCCCACCTCCTCCAGCTCTCACTCTCCACTCTCTCACAGGTAACAGCTGCACAAATTTACACAAAATTTGTGTAAACTTAAATGAGCTCAAGCAGATCTGTGTTCTATTTTCATGTTGGGGCACACGGCTACGCTCTGCTCTGCTCTATTTATGAGTTTAGCGCATTTTCCAACACTGCACTGCACTGGGCTGTCATTGGTGCAGCCCAGAGCAGCTGCCGTTCACTGTTATTTCAACAGAATTTAGTCGATTTGCTGCATAAATATTGTACCGTTTCAGGCAGTAGGGGCGTGGCAGTCGCAAAACTTTTCACGCGCAATGAAAACAAAAGCAAAAATTTGAACTTAAAAAACAAAAATATAACGAAAAAAGCTCTAATTTTTCTCATTAAACTTTTTTGGATGTTGTCTCAAAACAACAATTGCAATTGCAAACAACAACAAGAACAGGAACAACAATTCGAGTATTTATTTAACAAACAATAATAAAAAGCATTTTGGGGGTTGCAAAATAACAACTGCAATTGGCATTTGGCAATGGGATTGGGCGAGAGCCAGAGCTGAGTTTATTTGGCTCCACCCCGTTGCCAATGAGACAACAACAGCAGCAACAACAACAACAAAAACAGTAGCCAAAATGACAAGAGATACGCGTAGCAGATGCTCAGCGCGAGAGTGAGAGAAAGCGAGAGAGGTTGAGTGGCTCTGCCCCACCCACACACTCAGCGCCCTTTTAACCGTAGCAAATTAACCCCTAAGTCAGTTGACTGTAGCTTTTGTTTTAATTAACTAAGTAGAAAAGGGTTGGCCGGGCCGTCCTCGGCGAGTGGGTGTGGTCTGCGCCTAATTAAAAAGTGCCCAAATATACGATTCAGCAAGCGGAAAACGAGCCACATTTTTTATATATATAAGAGCAAACACACATACATATATATATATATATATAAATATATATATATATTTATATCTCCCCCCACACATTAATTACAGTTACAATAAGCTAACTAATTAGGCGGAATACGAGCGGCAGGAAACAGGCGTTGGGGGCGTTGTCAGGCAACTGACTGGGCGCAGATAAACCAGAAAATCAAAGGAGCAGCCATAGAAAATGTGGAGAAGAAGCAGATGAAGAAAAAAGAAAAACATTAAAATATTTACAGTCGAGCGGGTCGGGCATAATGGAAAATATAATTTGAAAAACGGATGAAAGTGTTTTTGAAGCCATATCAAAGGTTACCTAGACTAAGCCAAGATTTTGCCTCCTCTCACCCACTCACTCTACTTCTATCTCTCTCTCTCTCTCTCTCTTTAGGTCTGGTTCAAGAATCGTCGTGCCAAGTGGCGTAAACAGAAGCGCGAGGAGCAGGAGCGTTTGCGTAAGCTACAGGAGGAGCAATGCGGCAGCACCACCAGCAACAGCAGCAACAACAACAACAACACCAACACAAACAGCAACAACAATAGTTCTGGCAACACGAGCTCACCGACAGCTGGCAACGCCGGCATCAAATGCGACTACGCATCGCCGTTGGTGCACATCAAAAGCGATCCGAACCATTATAGCGATGCGGACGAATCCTCCGATCTGGAGGTGGCCTAAGCTAAGCTAAGACAAGCCAACTTCAATAACTGTAAATATATTTGCAGCTGCGCTTCAAACTAAATTTTGTTTTGTATATAAATAAGTAAGAAAATGAGAAGACAACAAAGAGAAAAACTTGTTATTATTTTAAGTTGTTGAAGTGAAAGCAGTAAGAGAATTAGCCAAATGTACAGTTACTAAATGTATGTGTGTGTGTGCGAGAGTGTGTCTGTGTGTGCGTGCATGTGAATTTTTATCTAGTTGTCTTGTGTTCCCCTGTCTAAAACTAAAGCGCATATTAAATTGTAAGTGTAAACTTATCGATAACCGATAGCGATAAGCCAATAACAGTCTAAATAAATGTAATGTTAAATTTAAATTATTAAAACACAAACAAACAAAACAAAAAATTTAAATAATAAAAAACCAAACCAAAAGAAATCAAGCAAAAAACTGAGAAAATGAATTTTTTATTACACTCTCAAAGTTCATCGGCAGCTGGAGAAGACCCGCTACGTGTTGGTTCACACCTGATTCGAGACACGCCTCTTGAAAAACATAATACATGGCATCCCAAAACTTCTGGCCAAGATACAAATTTCAGGTCGGCAAGGGCAAAAGCCAGAGGCCAATGCTTGGTCAATAGCAAATGGGCGCACTTAAGGGGAATCCTTTTGACAACAAGAACCAAAACCAATTTACATGCCAATAGCTGGAAAAGGAGGTAGAAATAGATGCCATTGAGCTTTGGGTATATATAAAGATAGCTATATAGATATGCATAGCTAAAAGGCATTGATATGGCAGCCCACAAGGCAAGCCATTTAGGTGTGTGCTGCATATCTATATCCATTAGCTACATATATGAGTTACACTTAGAGAAAAAGTTAGAAGTTGTGGACTTTAGGTAAGTATAACATGGATTTGTATGCATGTATAAGGTATTTATAATACAAATGTTTAACACAGGACTTCAATTTGTCTTTCATCTATTTAAATAACATATCGTCGCCTAACCAACAAGCTATTGCTATTATTCTGAAGTGTATTTGCCGCAATCTGCCATCTCTGTTACGCTCGCTGCTGCTTGTTCTTCTTCTTTAGCTTGTTTCAACTGTTGTCTGATTTCATTTGCATTTTTGCAATATACCAACACACTCACACAAATACATATAAGCATACTTTTGCAATGCAGCTATCTCTGTCTAGCATATAGAGCCCTTTTCTAGCATTTTAGTAACGGCACTTGTCAAGCTACTTTCAGCCTGCTCTTCTTCAGCCGCCTCGCTTCAGCTACTTGTTTTGTATTTTGCAATTTACAGTTGAATGGACATTTTAACAATGACTTTGTCGTGCCAGCGTTTTTGCCGTTATTTGTTGTTGCTATTACTGCTGCTGTTGTTGTTGTCATGCCATTCGCTATCGAAGTTGCCATCTTGACCAGTTTTGTCATGTGTGTTGTCCTTTGTTTTGTGTGTATTTTTTTTTTTTTTGACATCTTTGTCTTGTTATTTTCCTTTGACCAGTTCTAGAGTTCATGTCAGGTGACCAAAATTCAAATTTATTCTCCACGCATCACACTGGCCCCCCACCCCTATACCATCCATGTTTGATTTCGTTGCCGTCGCCATTTTGTATGCCCCGTCCCTCACTAACACAGACTATTTGCATAGGTCTCTGCTTTTCTGCTTTTACTATTTGGATCCGTTCCTGTCAATGACATCTCGAGTCTCGTATTTCAGGCTACCCTTAATTTTCGGTCTCAGCTTGTGTGAGCCTTGTTAATAGTTCGTGTAAAAATTTACAAATATTTGCAGTCTATTAATTTTGATTTCTTTACTCAATTTGATTTCTTTTGTTTTTCTAGTGCACGCTTCGTATTTTATTATTTTGCTTCCTCTCTTTTTTTGTCTTTTTTTTCGACTCTATCAACACGAAATTTAATATACGTTGCTGTATGCTCCCCCGCCATATCCTTTACATCATATTTACATGGCATACACAGCGCATAAAGTTTTTGTTTTTAAAATAAAAATTATACCAACATTTAAGCGTCATATTTTTTTTACCCCCATTTAAACACATATATACATATACATATGTGTGTGTATATGCATAAAGACCATTATGTGTGGCACATGAAATATTTACCCATTAAATTTGCCTTTAATTAAATGAGAGCCGTTTTTTATGTGCGAGTCCCTGTGTAAATGACGGATAGCTTCAGCGTTTCGTTTGTTGAAATAAAAAATAATATTGTTAATTGCAATTTATTCACATGAACACCTTCTCGTTTGCTGCGGACTGGGCAATGTGAACACTGCCACGCCCACGCAGCGCGCCCACACCATACAAACACATTGCACATTGATTTTAATATTTCATTATTTAATATTCCGTCGACAGAGCGCGCTGACTCGCTCTCAAATGAATAACTCCATAATGAATAACTCATTTGGTTAAAGGCTCTGATTTCTGATTTCGAATATTTCGATATATCCGCCTCTTTTTTTCAACCCAAACCCATTATTAATTCATTCTAAAATACTCTGACTGAAACTGTTTCTACAGCGTAATACTTTGGTTATGTATATTGAATGGCAGTTTCATGTAAATTAATTGATCTTCAATCGTCAAGCCGTTGTCGTTGAGAATAGTTATAGAAATTGCACTTTGCTTTGATTATTGGTTAGTCGGAAGGCTTGTAAATCTTATTTGACTATTTGCTTTGCCTCTTACCAGTTTTATATGTCTCAATCAATCTGTGAGACTAGAACCCCAGCAGTCAGTCAATAAGTAAGTTGTGAGAGTCTATCTGTCTATTATTCAATCAGTCAATCATATATTGTGAGTTGATTAAGCAGCCGTTAATCAGAAAGGAGGCAGCTATGCAATAGTTAAAAGTGCTCATCAAAGTCTGTCAATTTCATAGTTTTTCCAACAATCAGTCATTCAACGGAATTTATTAATAATATTTAGAGTTAAGCTCTTTAATAACTAATTAATATTTTCTTATGTAGTTTTATAAATATATATTTATATTCCTTTTATAGCAGTTCTTTGTTGTCTAGATGCCACGATCATTTAGTGGAAGCTCAAAGTAAGCACATAGGACTAGTTAAGTATATAAAAAGTATATAGTTGACTATATAAATAAGTCTTGCAGCTGAGTTCATAATTCTGAAATCTACATTAAATAAGTTATCGCCATAAATTTTTCACTAAAAGTCTCTTAAAAATCTGCTAAACTAATTTATAACATTAATTTTTTGGGCAAATAAAATTTATGAAAAATTCCATCTGCATCTCTCAAAATTCCAGAAAAAAGTCTCTATCTTAAAGCAGAGCATAACCAATTTCAACTTTTCTTTTTCTATGCCAAAACACAAGACTCCATGCAATGCAGCTCGACCATGTCATTGATAGGGAGAAAAGAGAAATGAAAAACTTCAATTATAGCTGAACGCACAAAGCAGACATTTTTGGTGCTGGCGGTAAATTTTTAATAGATTAGCAGGTGAGCAGGTGAGTTTAATCCATAAAATGTGCGATTATTGCGTTTATGCGGCCCGAGGCGAATTCGATATAAAATATAAACAAACGTTAGAGAAATTACAGCAAACAATAGAAGAGTGTGTGAAAGAGAGAAACAGGCCAAGCGAGAGAGAGAGGGAGAAGGTGCAGTGTGCAAGGCAGCTGCTTGTTATCCTTGCAGGCGACACACACACACACACACGTGGCCAGACTTGGCCAGACTTGACTCTGGTGCTGCTCAACGCTTATTTGACTATCGATTAAAGTTTGTGGTCCTTGTGCATACAGCCTGAAGTGCTTTGAATTCAGCAACGACGTATCCTTTAAAACATGCACGAAACATTTTCGATTAATTTCAAATCATGTGTGCATGTCTGACAGGTTTTAGAAAGCCCAAACTGAGGGAAGTGTAAAAGGTGAAAGGGTTCGATCAATGCCTGACGGGGACCAGGATCAGGGACCAGACCAGACCGCCATCAAACCCCAGCGCACTTTATTGGGCATTTTTCGACGGGGCTTATCCAATGGCAACCGAGCGAACTGGATTAATAACATTTTTTTTGTATTTTTCGGGATGAAGCTGTGGCCAGGTGGACTCCGCCGGGTCGAGTGCATCAGCCCCAGCCGCAATTAGCCGGCTATAAGCTGGAATACTGTGAGTCGGGCGCACAGACAAATCCACAAAGAGCTTAGTGCAAGGTGTTAATGCCCGAGCCGAGGGATCGCGTCGCTGGGCTTATTTATAAAGCTCCGACTGGGCTCCACCTGCTGCCCAAGGCCATGCAGCTTGGCTGCCCGGCTCAGGCCTTATTAGCTTATGACTGGGGATACGCTAAATGGAAATTACAGCCAGGTGCTAAAAGTGGGGCACACGTCGTTTGCAGTGATGCTGGTAGAGTCCAATGCAATTGTTGGAAAAAGCAAATGTTATTTGCAAGCAAACAAACTGGAGAAACCCGAAAACCATTCATCATACAAATCATACAATTAGTTTTGGCTCTAATCCGACCCACAAATACCAAATGAAACACGGTTGGGGGTGTCCATTGTTACGACACACACACACACACACACACGCACAGACAGTTGAGTGTGCAAGGGAATCCTTAGAAGCAGGAGCTAGGCACGATAACAGCTCAAGGTATGGCAGAAAGCAATGCTAAGCCTTGTGAGGCAGAGGGAGAGAGCAAGAGAGAGGGAGGGAGGGAAAGAGCGAGTGAGCGCTAGTTGAGCAGCAAGGACATGTCGCAAGCTTTCTTATTTATATTTAAAACTCGCAGTAGGCGTTAAAACTGTTTTATATGGAAACGAATCGCAGCTAAGCTTCCAGAGAAAAACTATTTAAAAACGAATTTAACTTAAATACACTGCAAGAAATGTCGTAGCAATAGTAAAAAAGATTTTACTTGAGCAGATTACTGAAACTTTCACAGATTTTCAGAGATTTTCACAGAATTCGCTGCTCGCTCATGCTCTCTATGCATATATGTAAATACGATTTGTAGTCCTTCACAGCTAGAGGTTGATATCTGCGATTCGACAGAATTGAAAGCTCGAGACGATTCACAGAAATTGCTGTTTAGTAAACCCAAACTCTCCGTGTGCATGAATCAATTCGTTTTATAACTTGAAATTCATGTGCTCAGGCTTCGAGGCTTTCCTGAGTGTCCTTCGTATAAAGTTGCTTAAATTAAAGCTAAACTTTACAGAATATAAAAAAGTGCGGCAAGTTAAACGTGCAAGTCTTTACAGATTATATATATACATATATATAAACCATATCAGCTTGTTAGCTAAAAATCATATCTACAATAGTATAACATTAGCTATATTTAGAATTCGCCTAGGTAAATGACCTAGGAATTACATTAAGTTTAACCTCGACGCAAGCCGAAGACGAAATGCTCTTTTCAATAATAACATTGACCTAACTAAACCATATGATATAAGACTTTCTCAAAGTGTTTTGATGAAGCATCAAAATTAGAATCGTTGGAGATTAGAATTCATCGAAAGAGGAATATAATCTCATTATATATATCAAGTATATAGAATATCTTGTTAACACTAGAACTCTCTGCGCTGCAAACCACTTTAGACGGATATCAAGTTAACTCCCATCGCATATTGAAAAGAGCATATGCATCCATAATTATAGCTAGAATCGTACAACATGAACTATGCTTAATGAATTCGTCTAGCTTAATCAAAAATTTTGCGATTAGACTATGTCGCTGCCGCCCACGCCAACATCCTGATGCTGATGCTGATGCGGATGATGATGATGCTGTTGGTGATGCTGCTGTAGCTGCTCCACCAGCTCACTGATGCCATCCACGCCGATGCTCAGCGAGGGCAGCGTCTTGTCTAGCACCAGCAGCGAGGGCGGCGACCTGGGTGCCGCTTCAGCCGCAATGTCCGCAACGTGGGTGGAGAGCAGTGAGAGGCCGCCGAAGCCAACGCCCATGCCGTCGAGGCACAGTGAATGCAGTGCAGCATTATCCTGCGACTCGAAGGTCGTCGAATTGATCAGTGTATGCGGCTGCTGCTGCTTGTCATCCAGCGCCAGGCTGTGCTCCATGCTGAGTATGCAGTCCGCCTTGAAGCTGTCGATCGTGAACTGATCCACGCTGAGAAACTTCATCTCATCGTAGGCCGAGGAGCCTTCGTTCAGATCCAGATCGAGAGAGGCGCCGAAGGCGCTTGCCAGCGCCTGATGCTGCAGCGTGCAGACCTGTTGCTGTTCCGATTGCTGATGCGACTGTTGCTGCATTTGTTGCTGTTGCTGCTGCTGCTGTTGTTGCTCCTGCTGCTGCTGCTGGTGCTGATGTGTGGCATGCGCGGCGCTTGTGGACGGCGGGTAAGTGGACCACTCCATGGACAGGCCGCTGCCGCCACGCTCCAGGCCCAAGTGATCAATGTTCAGATTGAGAAAGATGTTGGGCGACAGCCTGGACGGCGAGACACAGCCTGTGCCAAATGGCGCCTTCAGCTCGTTGTCCAGCGAATTGGAAGACTGCGGCGGCGTGTCCGGCAGCAGCGTGCCCCCGCCAGCTGCCAACGAAAGCTCATTAGACCATGTTCTGCTTGATCATCGCCCAACCAACGACTCACCCAGTGCGCTGTCCAGTTGACCCAGCACGGCGCTATCATCGAATGCCACATCCAGCTCGAGTCCGGCGCCCTTCTCATACTCGCCGCCCTGCTTCTCCTGCTTGCGCCACTTGGCTCGACGGTTCTGAAACCAGACCTGAACGCGTGCCTCAGTCAGTTCGATGCGCACGGCCAGCTCCTCGCGAAAGAATACGTCCGGATAGTGAGTGCGCTGGAAGGCGCGTTCCAGCTCCTGCAGCTGCAGTGTGTTGAATGTGGTTCTGTGGATCAGAGGCATTCGTTAGACACAACGCTCACCTGTAACTGGCAGCCTCACTCACCTGTATCGACGCTGCTTGCGCTTCATTGTGCCTTTGTCCATGCGTATCCTGAGTGCCAACTGGGCTGCGACTTGGTATAAAGATCTATCTTTGCTCTTCTAGCGTGGTTTTTAGTCGACGATTCGTGACATAGTCGCAACTTTTCTATGCTTTTTAACGATTTCCAGCGACAACAGCAACAAGAACAAGGGGGCAACACAACTAGGGCTTCCGCCCCTGCACCAAGTCAAGCGGATAACTGTACGCGCTCCAGCAACAACAACAATAACAACACGAAACTTTCTCTCAGCTGAAAATATTTTTGGCAATCGTCCTGGTCTTTAACTCCTTAACGCAAACAGTTTGAGCAGCGCTTGCACGTGTCTGCCAGTGCATGTCCAACTGTAAACGGTATATACATATATATATATATATATATATAAATAGATTTAGCTATATATATAGTATATATCTGCGCCCCACCGTGCGGGGCAACGACGCGCATTCAACTGACGAGCCGCTGGGTGGATTGGCGTTTGCGCGACTTTATCGTCATACAGTGAAGCCCCACAACTAGCTGCCACACACACGCACACACTCACACCCACACACGCACACACGCACACACTTAGCACCTACCCCTTGGGGCAGCAGCAAATGCACCTGACTTTTTAGTGCTAGACGCGCAGTCCATGAGCTCATAGTGTCGCTATTAGCCTGCTGGCTGCTGAGTGGTTGGGTGGTTGGCGGTTACAAATGTCTGGGTCACTGGGTATTCCCACTTTTTGTTGCTACTTCTTCCTTCTTTTTTTTAGCAAACGCATAAACACTTCAAGTAGCTGAAACTTAAAGCCAGTGTCCAGCTATAAATAGGCACTCCACACTTGGGGCCAACCGCACCCCAACCACCAGAGTCTTTTGTTATTATGTCAACAGTTGAGCCTTTTGTTTGGCTCGGATGCTGTGCCAGCTCCCGCTACTGTTGCCACTGCCACACTGGAAATGCTGTCCAGGTGACGGGCCATAATGGACATGCCTGGCCCACACAAAAGGTAATCCGAGCATTTGGCCGCCTTTGTTCAGCCAGCTGGCCAGCGGCTATATAAACGCCCCACCAGCGCCATCAGAGTCGCAAAAGTAGCCAAACTCGGCAGCAGCTCGGTTCCAGCCATGCTCTGGGTGAGTCAAACACGGCAAATAGTGAAAAGTATTGAACAATTTTAGACTCTAATTTCGATCTAGCAGTGTTAAGCTCGAGTTTAAAGTGAAATGTTTTTAAATTAAGCAACAAAAAGTTGCTAATCTTAATTAGTGAAATACTTAAAACGTATTTCATGTGTACTTAAACCTTTTGAGTTGGAAAACTTTTCAGTTTCCACTCAACTAAACCAAAACTTAACTTCTAAAATCTTAAATCAAACTCAAACGTGTTTAGAATTTATCTTACTCTTGCACATTGAGGCCACAAATTCAAGACCTTTGAAGTCGTAAAACTATTAGAGATATATATTATATATATATAAGTTTTAAAGCTCCAAAACTATGCTTAATTTTGTAATATTTTTCATTTCAAAAACAGCAAAACAAACCTTATGAAATACATCTAATTAAACAAAGCCACATTAAGTATAAATATTTTAGAAAATGTTTGCACTCAAAATAAAATTTTCAATTAATTTTTAGTCCAAATGAAGAAGTGCTTATTGCATAGAAATTTTAAATTTAAATTTTTAAATAAGAAAACAAAATTAGGAACAAAGTTCAAAATTTCAAAATAAGTTTTTCAAATAAATTTTATCCCAAATGAAAAAGTGCTTATAGAATAGAAATTTAATCTTTTAAATAAGAAAAGAAAATTAAGAATAAAGTTCAAAATCTCAAAATAAATTTTTCAAATAAATTTTATCCCAAATGAAAAAGTGCTTATAGAATAGAAATTTAAACTTTTAAATAAGAAAAGAAAATTAAGAGCAAAGTTCAAGATTTGCTGTATATAAAAACATTGTAACTAGTCCACAATTTCTGCAAATATGATCTAATACAGGAATATGCTCAAATCAAGACATGAAATACATATGTGCAACGTTTTCTCTCAGTGTACTAATGCAACAATTTGCTTGCAGATGGCCACTTTGCTAGCGGCGCTGGCGCTGCGCTGCACAGTCAGCAGCAATCGGCTTGTTGCCTACGACGAACTGACCGCTCCAATGCTCGCCCGCAGCATGCCCAAGCGTTGCAGTCGTTTACTGGGCGTCCAAGAGTGCGGCGGCGTTGGCAGTGATGGAGGCAGCGAACAGCCAGTTGATGCAGTCGAACCGGAGGCTGATCAAAGCACATCCAAAATGTTAAATGCGCTCTTTGGCCGCACAGCCGATAAGGGTGCTGTGTCACCCACTATGCGTCCAACGGAGGCGGCACTGACGCCCTACCAACTGCCACCGATGTACTACAATGATTTCTACGAGGATTTGCTGACCAGCAAACGGAATGATGCACATGCCGCCGGCTGTGATTGCAAAGTTATGGTAAGCCGAGATGAAGGCCCTAATAACAGAAATATTCAAATTTGTGTTTATGCAGAACGATCTCATTGATTTGGGCAGCACGTCTTTTCCGCGCTATCTGATGAGCGCCATCTGCGAGTCCCGTCCAGCTCTAGATGCCAAGTGCACTCAAGGCTCCAACTGCAAGCCGCTCGAGTATAAGGTGAAAGTCCTAACGTTGGCTCCCGACCAGCTGCCACCAAAGGTGGCTTCGTCACCAGCGCGTCTCTGGATGCCCGAGGAGCTGACACAGCCCTGGCAATGGCAATTCAAGACGGTGACCGTCACTGCAGGCTGCTTCTGCACCAACTAGCTAAATGATTAACTTTTATGATCTATACAAAATATAATATATAAACAATTGCACAAGAGACCGCTTAAAGAAAACACCAAAGTTGCTTTATTTAGCTGTTTGTACGTTTATCTATTTCAAAAATCGTTACCCAAAAAAGGTTTGTGTTAAATATCTTCGAGAATTTTGTTTGATTCGAGTACGTTTACTAAACACTAATAAGGACAAGTTAAAGTATTAGCTTATATTTGTAGATTGCAAAGCAGAAACAGGCATCTGAGCTTTTACTAAAGAAGCAAACATTTTCTTTTGATACATTGTGATCACAAGAAGATTTAATGTAAACAGATAATATCTGAAATCTTTTGCACTGTATATATCAGACATATATATAAAGAGCGAATATATAAAATACAATCTAAAAATCCTCTGCAATCTAAAATATAAACTAAAAACTTTAACAAGCCTTAGATACATAAAAAAGAGAGCGTGAAGGCACTTTGAGCTTGTCAGCTACATACAAAATGTACATAAAATGGACGGCATACGGTGGTAACTACTAACTAGTGGACAAAATGAGAAGGTATTACAATTACATTTAAAATTACGATTACTTAGCTTCCTTGGAATGTGAATGTGCGTAACAGACAATGCCGAATATTAGCTTCATTTGAGCTCTAAGGCATTATGGTACGTCTTATGAGCAGTCCAACGCCCAGTAATAGAGCTAAGAACTTAACCATGTGGCTTTGCTGACCCGTCGCACCGCTCTGCAAGATTTAGCATTTTAGTAAGGAAACAGAACCTAGGCCAGCGCCCAACTTACGATAATGAAGTAGTTACACCTGTCGCCTTGACAGCACTCGTTGCATGCCCAATCCTCGTACCAGATGTGTGTGCAATACATTTGCATATAGCGTCGGCGCTTCGACTGGCATTGCTCCTTGGTCATGCAGCGCTTGGAGACATAATATTGCTTGAGAGCGCCCTCGGAGAAGTAGGGCTGACTGCCCCAGCGTATTTCAGTGCCGCAGACATTCTCAAATGGTTCACAGGTCTTGATCGTGTTGAGGCACTTCTCTGTGTTGCCCGTCTGATTGGAGCACACATAGCACTCTAGTCCCTGTACGAAATCCACTGCAAATGTTTCACATGTGTCATTGCGTTTGTTTCTTAATTAAGGTGTGGCTGTAAACATACCTTGACTGCACAGATAAGCGGCGGCTAGCAGCAACACAGCTATTTCCCAGGATTTCATAGTGCTGCTCACAGTAAATTCTGTAAGCTAAGTCAATAATAAAATGCAATAACAAATTGGTAAATAAACTTTTTAAATGCCTATAAAAGCAACAACACAAATTGGACAACTCCCACAACAGCAGCGACCGATATCGATGGCGACTGCTCGATAACGATTACTGCACAACAAGTTGCTGCAGAGAGTTTTCAACACTGATTTTCGTAAATTGCCGCCATAAGTAAGGAGCTGCACTTTAACTTAAGACGCATTTGCAAGAGTTTAAAGTAACTTACAATTATTTATTTTTCTCATTTGCTTCAGTTTTCAGTTTTTTCTGAGCTTAACCAGTTAAGAAAACCACTATTATTATCAGTTCTGCACTTCACAACACTGTTCTGGTTTTTGCGCTGTTTTTCCTGCAGTTGTTGCTGTCGCTTTTGATTTTGGGTGCCAGACAGACGGAACATGGCCAAAAAAGCACAAGAAAAGGTAACAGCCTCGCCCGTTGTACCCATGGGCTACTCTCAGCTGCTCACCCAGGTGGCTGGCCACACATTCGAAGCGAGCAACGCGGCAGCCGTCGGACTTCTCCAAGATGCTGGCGAGGGCCGCGTTTTCAAGCCGCTCGGCAAACCTGAGTGCGGCGTGCGTGAACTCAATTTCTATGAGTCACTGGCGGCGGCAATTGCGACACAAGCCAATGCAGGCGCAGGTGCCAATAACCTGAATGGCACAGGTGAAGGGAAATGCGAAACGGATCAGTCACTGCTCGCCGCCTTAGCAGCTCACGTCCCCCGCTATTACGGCCAACTCAAACTGGTTGTTAATCAGCGTGAGCACACATTTATCAAATTGGAAGATTTGACACACGGCATGGCCAAACCGTGTGTCATGGATGTAAAAATCGGCCGACGCACCTGGGATCCATTGTCATCGGCGCAGAAGCGCGCCATCGAAGAGCAAAAGTATGTGCTATGCAAACAGAATCTGGGCCTTTGCCTGCCCGGCTTTCAGGTCTATTGCCCAGATGAAGAGCAACCCGAACAAACTATACTGATTCGAAAGGGTCGAGACTATGGCAAAAGTCTGGATGTGATGGGCTTTCATAAGGCATTGGCGCTTTTCTTCAATGCCAACTGCAGCTCCAGCGATATACTTCTCCACGAGGTGCTCAATCAGCTGCGGTCCATACGCAACTGGTTTAAGCGACAGCGTTTACTTCACTTCTATGCCAGCTCTCTGCTCATCTGTTACGACTTCGAGCAGCTACAGAAATTGGCCACATCCAACTCCAAAGTGTCGCAGCACAACGGCTTCCATGGGGATGCCTCAGATCCTATCCCGCCCACCAAATCAAAGCAATGGATACGCGTACGTTGCATCGACTTTGCACACATCTTCCCGGCCGAAGATGCGCAACCGGATCATAATTATATGTTTGGACTGCAGAGCCTCATCGATATAGTCGAAGCGATGCTCCATCGATAGCAGGCACCGAGAGACTCCTCAACCGCGGGTCCAACACACATTTGTATTAATACTAAGCCAAAAGATTAGATCACAGCAGAGCTGTAATTAACTAGTTGAAAAGAAAAGACCGTTTGGCAAACTTTAATTACTTGATAAATCAAGTTTAATTACCATTACTTTACTATTGCTCAGTAGCGAAGCCAAAAGTGAAATACCATTACTCATTGAATTAAATATGTAATTGAAAAGTAATTAACTAATAACTGCATACAAGTAGACTAAACTTTAATTACCAATGCAATAGGCATACATAACTGCTAGTATTAAACTGCATTTACACAAAAGTAATTACGGAATTAATATAAAATTAATTACATAGTAAAAGTTCATATTCATTTGATGCAATGAAATAAATTCCTTAACAATTGCTCAATAATTCCTACATTATTTGCAAGTAATTGTTGGTAATTAAATATATTTCAAGTAATTTCCGGTAATTAGAAGAAGTAATCAAATCAAATTGGTAATTAAAGTTTATCAATCTGAAATTCCTGGTATTTAAATGTACTTCCTGGCAATTAATGATAAACATATATACATACAGATTACAGCTCTGGTCCACAGTAGCTACGGCTCGCACGTGGCTACTCTAAAAAATGTAGAATAAATACTCGTTTTGTACATTCGTGCTATATTTGTGTATTCATCTTATCAAAATTACAATAAAATTAAGGGTTATTGAGGAGGAGGGTAAGAGGAGGCTGCTTAGAGCGTGTAGTCCAGTTCGTAGCGTTCGTACTGGTTCTTCGGATCGTTGGTGATCCGAGGATAGCCCGCAATGAGCGCGTCTTGGCCGCCAATGTACAGCGAATTGTAGATCTTCCAGTAAACATCGCGCACCTTACGCGCCGGATGGAACAGACCTTGTAAGGTGTATTGCAAGATCTTAATTGAACCTAATGAGACGCGCAGGCCATCCACCGAGTCCATGAAGGCCTGCACCAGATGTGGCGATGTCTCAAAGATGTTGGGCCACACATAGTTGAGTAAATGTGTCAGAGCATCCTCGCAGCCAAAACCATAGACGCCCAGGGACATGTGCTTGATGGCAGAGCAGGCTGTCTGGCGATGCACCAAATCGCGATCCATTAGCGCATCCTCGAGCAGCGGACACACTGCATAGATATAGTCCTTGCCCATCTCGCCAATGTACTCGAACAAGAAGGATAACGATTTCAGCACACCATTCTGTACATTCAACTCCGGTACACGGTATTCATTCATCAGAGCCGGAAGCACTGTGAAGGGGCGACACGTCTCGGCCACAATGGCAATGGCGACGGTGGTGCAGACACGATTTTGTCGCTCTTGGACCTTCAAGTTGTTCAGCAGGGTAGCAAGCACATCGTGTGGACCAATTGCCTTGGCTATGTAACCAAAGGTGTTTACTGTGGCGCGACGGATCGCCTTCTTGTGTGCTTTAAGCAGCTCCAGCAGCTCAAAGCAGATGCGCATCCATTCGCGGGCAGACACATACTCCGGTCCACGATCGGCAATGCGACCCACCAAGTCGATGCAGTTCTCCTGTACCTTCTCGTGCCTGTTCTTGAGGATGGGCGTGAGACGGGGAAGCAGATCCTTGATAGGCGGCGTCATTTTGGTCATGCCAATGACATTCACAATCGCCTTCAGGGCGCCCAATATGCTACCTAATACTTCGGGATACTCCTCGCCCAAGTATTCGTAGAGCACGACACCTAAATGGCCCATCAGTTTCTCCTCCTGGCAGGTCTTCATGACCACAGCAATGCGTGAGATGAGATCCGCTGCCTGTTGACGCACCTTGGCGGATTTGTTGTTCAGACGCCAGAGAATGGTACCGCAAATCTGTGGCAGATACGGTTTGACGCGTTTACCCAGCTGATTGACAATGGTGCCGAAGCCATTCAGCATGACCACATCCTCTGTGGTCTGCTCTTGGAAAGCATATAGTATGCCATCAATTAACTGCTCTTCCAGGCGTGAATCAATATCAGCCGCTCCTAGATTTCCCATAATCTTCTCCACTGTTTCCATTACCATTTTACGATACTGTTCATTCTCATCCTTGAGATCGTCTACAACACGATTGATAATCTCGGAAGTGCCCACTTTGTTGGCAATTTCTACGGTGGTGTCCACTAGCTGGCGATAATTGCGTCTGTCCAGGGCCATACGATGATTCCAAAAGAACTTGAAAAAGTGCGGAAGAATCTCCTCTTTGATATACTGCGGCTCCACACCATCTGTGGCACAGCATTGTTTCACCACCTTAAGCACAATCTTCTTCATCTCCTCGTCGGGCGACTGGAACTCACGGATAAGAATCAACATGACCTCACGTGTGTAGTAGTTGGCATATTCGGCATCCATCAGGGGTATAAGATAGCCAATGGCCTTGAGAAAGGCGGCTAATCCCTTGCCACGATGCGTCCGGATACCCTTCCATAGCGGCTTGAGCACCGAATCGAAAGACTCAATGCCATAGGGTGTGGCGGCTTCGGCTAACGCTGCTATGGCCAACGCCGTGATGGTGCGCACTTTTTGCTGCTCATCAACTAGGCCATGCTCAATAATCTCCACCAGCGCCTTCAGATGTGGTAATATAGCGCAGCCCATAAGTATAGCGATCTGTTGCACAATTTTGATACCCGTGTGGCGGGCTTGCCAGGACTTCTTGGATTTGCAAACGGCTTTCAAGAAGGGCAACAGCGAGGGTATGCCCAATGCGGAAGCGACCACGGCAAAGGCACGCGCAGTCGTATTTCTCACATACTCGTCAATATTGTCGATGTCCGGACGCATTGTGGAGATCATGGTAGCCAAGCCGGCTGCCTTGGCCAGATTCGAAATAATCTCTCTGCCCTCAATGCGCGCATAGTAGTCCTCGTCAATAAGCAGCGGTTCAATAACCACCAAAATTTTGTGCACAAACGGACGCACCAGATCATCCAGTTTGTAAAGCACGCGATCGATAACTTTTACTAGCAAATGCCGCTCCTGATCCTCGAGAGTGGGCGACATAAGCAGCGGCAGAATTTGATTGAATAACGGCCCCGCGCCAAATTCGCGCGCCTTGTCCGTCATCTGTCGCAGAGCCGATTTTCGCATAGGCGGCGATCCGTTCTTAATGGTCAGCAAGAGTTTCATGATCTTGCGCTCCTTAAGCTCTTCGGGGGACAATGCATCCTCATTCACATCCACGAGCAGCTTGTCAAAATATTGAGCATCCTCGGGCTTCATGAACGGCAGATTCTGGCCTTTCGGCTGGTTATCCATAAACTTGGCATTCTTGTCCTCCACTTGGATAAAGAAGCCAGCTGGTGTGCCTGCTATGGGCGTGGGTGTGGCCATCAGCTTGCGACCCGGCGTTCGCAGTGGCACGTACCCTGCAGGCGGCGGCAATATCTTGTAGCCCGGTGGAAACATTTGATCCAACTCCTCGTCAGTGTAGGGTCTATTACGCTCATCGATCTCCTTTTCCCAGCGATAGGCTTGTAGTTGCTCCGGTGTCATGGCAGCTAGTGCTCCTGGTGTGGGTGTGGCCATGGCCATTGCCTTTACACCCACTGGCGTGCTGCCACCGGGTGTCATTAGAGGTGTGGCATGGCCAGGCGTTGCATGCGGCGTCATGCTGGGGGTCATTGCGCTGGCATTGCTGGGTGTAATTGCCGGCGTTGCATTCGATGGTGTCTCATCCCAGCGTGACCGTCGCTTGGAAGCGCCCGGAGTAGATTCAATAGAGATGCTCTCACCAGCGCCGCTACCAGTGCGGTCCGGCTTCGGCGTCTCTGCCCAGCCGCTGTGCCCGGGAGTTTCACGTTCTGTCTTTGGTGTTTCATCCCAACGATTTCTGCGTGCCGACTTTTCATGGCCAGGCGTTTCGTGGCCGGGTGTCATGGCATGTGCCGGTGTGGCATCCCAGATGCGTGTGCCCAATCCAGGCGTAGCACCCGGTGTCTCGCTGCCCTTGTGGCCAGGTGTCTCATCCCAACGATGATCGCCGGGTGTTTTCTGCAAGCGAAAAAATATTTTAGTAAAGCTCACCAATTCGACAGCAAATTTATTTATACTCACGTCTTCCCAGGTGGGCGTCGCAGCGCTACTTGGCGTGGCTGCCACTTTAGCGGGTATGAAGCTATCGCTGACCGTCTGATCCCAGCGTCCACGCTTCCGCCCACCTTCCTTCGACGCCGACTCTCCATTTGAGGATTTAACAAGTGTACCCTCCTTAGACTTCTCCATGATGCGACGCCGCAACTCGGACTCCTCGCCCTTTAGCATCTGCTCGCGCATAATGTCTGTATAGGTGCGGGAGCCCACATCCGGCGTTTTACCGCCATCAGCAAAGGGATCGGCTCGATCGGGCGAAATGATGATCCGTCGCCGCTTTTGTCTGTACTCATCCTCGCGATCTGCTATGGTCGGTCGCCGGTGTTCAGCCATTGGGTCTATGTCCTCCTTGCCTTGAGTCACATCCTTCAATACAGACGTGGGCGCCGTGTATGTGGTGCGCTTCTGCGGCACTGGAAATCCATCGTCCTCTTCATCCTCGTCGCCATCATCATCATTGGCCGCTATAGATGTATTGTAACCCTCATAGCGGCCTTTGGCCCCCTTTCCTACTGCCGCCTCATCGTCGTACAAGTCGGTGTCAAAGAAGCCGCCACTGTCCAGCAAACCAACACCGGCTGCCGCTGCATTGCTCTTAGCCAGTTCAGTCTTCTTGGCCTGTATATCCGATATTTGCGCCTCAATGTCTGTAAAACGTTTTTAATACATTAAAATTGATTTTCTCGTTATATCGGCAACAACTAGGGCGCCACACGAATACTTGGCGCGTTCTTAGACGCGCTACGCATAAAGCATGTTAGTCAGAGCCTTTTCGCCCTATATTTGCATTTCATATTAACTTACCTTCATGAGTACGCGGAATATTTTCCATTTTATTCAATTTTTAGGCAACAAACGTATGAAAAACGCGTACATGAAAATTGTGCGACAGTGCTGTAAAATGTTTCCGTACAAAACACGTTGTACAGCACCTAATTGGGTTCTAGTCGATTTCGATATCAGTGTTATTGTTTTACTCACTTGGCACTTTTAAAGACTGTAGCGGGTATTTTAAAAATTTAATGCAATTTTATCTCCTCTCGTTGTGATGTAATTTTAGAAGTCATATGCCATTTTAACTGTTCGTTATGTTAGAATATTCTTGACTTAGTTGCTTTACAAGTATTTTATAACGAAACCCGTACTCACTGTTAACAAGATGTTAAACTTCTGTTAAGTTGCAGTCAAACAACGCACGTGTTTTGATTTTGTTGTTTTGGTTCGTGCTGTTTCGACATTCCGCATCGCAAAATGTTGGCCAAAAAGCAGAAAATCGAAAATCAAAGCGAACAAATGCTATCAACGCCGCACACACTCCAAGCCCGCCTGATATCGGACACAGGCGAGGAAGCAGGTCCACCCATAGATCTACCGTCGGGCATCACAACGCAGCAACTGGGGCTCATCTGCAATGCATTGCTTAAGAATGAAGAGGCGACGCCTTATCTATTCTTTGTCGGCGAGGATGAGATCAAAAAGTCTTTGGAGGAGACACTAGACTTAAGCACAGTGGACACGGAGAATGTGATTGATATTGTATATCAGCCGCAGGCAGTTTTTAAGGTTCGGCCAGTGACGCGTTGCACCAGTTCCATGCCAGGACATGCAGAGGCGATAGTATCGCTGCACTTCAGTCCTAATGGTGCCCATTTGGCCAGCGGCAGTGGCGATACTACAGTACGCCTCTGGGATCTCAATACAGAGACGCCGCACTACACCTGCAGCGGCCACAAACAGTGGGTGCTGTGCGTCGCCTGGGCACCGGACGGAAAGCGTCTAGCGAGCGCCTGTAAGGCTGGCAATATTATTATTTGGGATCCAGAGACGGGCCAGCAAGTTGGCCGCACACTGAGCGGACACAGGAAACACATCAACTGCCTCAGTTGGGAGCCCTATCACCAGAATCCAGAATGCCGCAAGCTTGCTTCGGCGAGCAGTGATGGCGACTGCCGTATCTGGGACACGAAGCTGGGTCAGTGTCTACTCAATATTGCAGGGCACACGAACGCGGTTACAGCCGTCCGCTGGGGTGGCGCTGGCTTAATCTACACCTCGTCCAAGGATCGCACTATCAAAATGTGGCGTGCCGATGATGGAGTACTCTGCCGCACCTTCACCGGCCATGCACACTGGGTGAACAACATTGCGCTAAGTACGGATTACGTACTCCGCACTGGACCCTTCCAACCGGTCAAGGACCGCCAAATGGCGCAGATCAAGGGAGAAAGTGAGTGACTCCTACCTATCTCTAGTATTGCTAGTTAAAAACCTTATATTTGTAGCTGAAGAACTACGTGCAGCTGCTTTAAAGCGCTTTCAGGCCGTTTGCCCGGATGAGGTGGAGTCCCTGGTCTCCTGCTCGGACGACAACACCTTGTACTTGTGGCGCAACAATCAGAACAAGTGCGTGGAACGCATGACTGGCCATCAGAATGTGGTGAACGATGTCAAATATTCGCCGGATGTGAAACTCATCGCCTCTGCATCCTTCGACAAGTCCGTACGTCTATGGCGCGCTCACGATGGTCAGTTTATAGCCACATTCCGCGGCCATGTACAGGCTGTGTATACGCTGGCCTGGTCAGCGGATTCGCGTCTGATTGTTTCTGGCAGCAAAGACTCCACGCTGAAAGGTAAAGCTATTTCATATGGCATTGCATAGGTTGTATAATTACTATTTCAAAATTATAGTCTGGAGCGTGCAGAGCAAGAAGCTGGCGCAGGAGTTGCCCGGCCATGCGGACGAAGTTTTTGGCGTAGACTGGGCGCCCGATGGCTCACGCGTTGCCTCCGGCGGCAAAGACAAGGTTATCAAGTTGTAAGTTAAAAGAAATCTATGATTATTTTCAAAATAATATTAATCACATTTATTGTCACTTTTGCAGATGGGCCCATTGACATGCTAACATATATAGCATCGATATATACTTATACATGTATTTAAACAATAAAGTTAGAACCCTGAGTTCAACTCTTCGTTCCGTCTGTCAGCATAGCTTAGATGTTTTGCCGTTTCAGCGTTTGGAAAACATGCTGAAGGCTGTTCTCGAATTCCTGGTTATTCTCAAAATAGGTGGACGGCACCGCCGACTCTGACAGTAAAGCGCGCTCGGCAGATACAAAGCCAGCTGCCATGCACTCGTCGATGTTATGTGACCTAAGCAACGCAGTTATAAAGGCGGCACAAAAACTGTCGCCGGCACCAGAAACATTGACTATGTTGTTCAGCTTTGGTGCCGGGTAGAAATACGTGATGTGCTCGCAGCTGGGCGAGAGGGCAAGCAGCTTGCCCGCATCGTTTTCTGCATCGGAGCGGAAGCTGAGCACCACACCGTGATCCCCCAGAGTGGCAATGATACAATTGAAATGTGACTCAATTTGCTTGAGTAGCTGCTTGGCCTGCATTAAGAGCTCTCCACGTTCCACTTTCGTAGTGGGTTTCCAGCTGACGGACTGTCCCGTGATGGTCTCCACAATTGTCTTGAGCTCGTGAATATTGGGCTTGGTTATTCGAATGTGCTGCGTGAGCTCTGGACGCAGCTTGAACGGCTTGCCGGCTATAAACATGTCAGTGGGCTCAAAGAAAACGGGCACTTGGTAGCGCTGCGCTAGCTCCAGCGTGCGGGTCATCGCCTGCTCTGAAATGTTGCTGTCCATCACAATTATCGGTGCATCGCGAAACAGCTCACTGCGTTCTGTCAGTAACTCCGGCGTAATGCTGTTATGCACCTCCATATCGCCCAGGATTAGCTGGCAGTCACCTAACTGATCAAACACCACCGAACATAGGGATGTGGCGTGGTTCTCATCCGCAATGAGCCCTTTTTGCAGTGTCTTTGGCATCAGCTGACGCAGTATTTGTCCTAACTGATCGGTGCCCACAGCCGAGATGAGATTGACATCACCATATAGTTTGTAGATGCCCTCGGCTATGTTGCGTCCAACGCCGCCAGCGGCTTGCTTGGCCACACCTGAGTAGGTGGCTCCATCCAAATGCAACTGTCGCTTTTCAGTAATCTTGAAGGACAAATCGAGTATGGAAGCGCCTACAACTAAAGGTTTCTTTGTGGAACTTTTTCTAACTGGAGTTGAGCTTCGATCTTTTGCCAGATTGCAGGCAATTTGTGCAGCCACCGAGGCATTGTTTCGAATCAGCGCTATGTTTGCCTGCAGGCTGCGTCCTTTGGTAAGGCGTGCGATGTGCGCCAACAGAAAGGGTGTGACCTCCTTTCCCGAAATACCTTGTGCCATCGCTTCAGCATTGGCTTCCTTAATAGCCGCATCTATGGCTAACTTCTCGGCAGCATATTCCGCAGGAATAGGAACGCCTATGAGTACGCCCGACTGTAGATTGAGCTGTTGCCAGGCACGCAGTAGTTGAGCAGCTTGCTCCGCGGTGGGCAGATTGTAGGGAACCTTACAACCGCTGTCGCGCGTATAGAAATCGGGAAACACTCCGCCCTCACTTGCATAGGTTGCCACGCAGACGCCCTGTGTCTCCAAATACTCGAGAGTTCGCGGTATATCCAATATGGATTTGACTCCGCTGCAAATGACAGCAACCGGCGTTCGTCCTAGCTCGACGAGATCGGCGGACACATCCAGTGTGATATGACCCTCACGATGCACTCCACCAATGCCGCCGGTGGCAAAGATAGGAATGCCAACACGATGAGCCACAATCATGGTGGCCGCCACAGTGGTGCCACCACTCTGACCCATTGTCAATACGTAGGGTAGATCGCGACGTGAGCACTTGATAACCTGTTCACGCGGCTTTCGTGCCAGTTCCACAAGTTCCTCGTGCGTTAATCCTACCGTGATGCGCCCATCAATTATGCCAATGGTAGCTGGGATAGCTCCATTCTTACGCACCTCCTGCTCAACAAGCAGGGCAGTTTCCACATTCTCAGGCACTGGCATACCGTGCGTTATAATTGTCGACTCCAACGCCACGACAGGCTGCCTCTGTTCCAGCGCATGTCGCACATCTGGATGCACAACTATTTGCTGTTTGGTGGAAAATGTGCGGCTTAGCGCACGAATGAAGCGGGAGGAACATCGACTCATTGGTAGCAATAAACTGACCTTAAATACGAATTATAGTTCTGGTTTATGCTGATTTTGCAATCATGCTGAGCCCTCTTAAACAAAAAAATATCTTCTGTTCTAATATAATTACATGTGGTTATCACAAGTGGATTTAACTGGCGGGCATTTACTACTTATACACTATACAGCACTTAAAACTAGTATTAAATTTAGTATTTTTAAAATTATTAAATTATTAAATTATTAAATATCAAATATAACAAAATTTATGGATAAAAAAATTGGTGTTTCTTTTGTACGTGAAAAATAAAAATAAACTCAAGTCATATTTTTCAAATTGAAAAACACAATTCAAATTGGTCACACTATTCTCAAACAAGATATCGATAGCTAGCTGACTATCATTGTATTCGATTTATTTGCTCGATTTCTATCCGCGCAATTTTGGCATCATTTTGTTTACGTTTTTAGTTTGAACAATTTAAATTGTTAAACAAAAGAAATGGATTTCAATCAAAGCGCTTACAACGTGGAGTTTTTTAACTTTACACCAGAACAGATAGCCGCTGAAAGTATGTGGTCCTAAGCGCAACTAAGAAATAGTTTCTTAACTCTTTGATGTATTTTTAGGAGACAACCTGGTTCAAGCACTCATCGGCCGAGCTGTTAAAACAACCATTCAGAAAATTGAAACCCCAGCTACAACGGCACTACTGAATAAAAGTAAAGATGCAGTCATAAGTTTAATGATGGACGCGTGTCAGCCAAAACTCGATCGCCTGCGGGAGCTGGACAAAGTTAATTTTGAAGTGCCGCCGCATGTGCTTCAGATCAAGGACTTTGAACTGGAGCAGCGGTTCACCAGCGAAGAGGAGGAGGCGAAGGCTGCACAGGTCAAAGAGCTAAAGCAACGTTATCGTCAGGTTGTTGCAAAACTAAAGCTTAATTAATCATTAAGCTAATATTACTTTAACCTTTTAAGAACTTGGCTATGCTGGCTGAGCTGAAGGCGGAGGAGGAAAAGTACAGGGACATTGAGCCGTTCGTGCAACAGGAAATGGAAATGCATCAGCAAATTTATGCTGCTTGCGCAAATTCGGATATCAAAAAGATATACAAATTCGCAATGCATGTGGCTAAGGATCAGAAACTCTTATAGGTCGGTCGACTTTCCAATTATTAAGTATTAATTTAAGCTGCAATAGAGCTAGACTTGTAGAACACAGAAAGCGCTTCTAGTTTTTATTGCTAGTGTTTTTTAATTTAAAGAACCTTGTAATTATCGAAAGCCTTGCATTGTTGCTGCCGATTCATTTTAATTACTATATAATATATTTCGCTGTTCATCTGTAGAGCTTCTACTGTATTCTGTCGTAAAAACAAAACTATATTTCTCAACGAACTGCGTCATTAAACGCAAATTCTTTTGCCCTTTTATTTGGGTATTCTAATTATATTGTTAAAAGTGAAACGCATTAAAGAAGGTGGCAAATGGTTTAAATTTAGTCAGCATATACAAATATATATAGTTTTTAGTTAAGAGACCTTTAATAAACTATGTAAATATGCGTTGAAATAGGAATTCGAAGAATACTTTATGCATTGAAATACTATATCTTATTTATATAGTTTATATACGAGAGTAGCCACAAAGATTAACAAGCGTTATAGTGAAGATTCTAATATATTTTATATACTCTTCTTTTTTTTTTTAATTTGAATGTATTCAGTTAAAGTTTTCTAATTTATGTAAAAATCTTTGTCCTGTCTGTCGTTTCCAACTGGTCTCCCAATTTGATATCTGCTCAAAATTTATTTATGTGCTAATTTGCTAATTATATGATAAACAAAAATAATTCTATAAATTGAATACATATTGAATCTATAGAAAATATTCTCTTAATTCAAAGCAATTGAGATAAAACTTTGTACAGATTTGCCAAGGTGAACTGATCTGCTAGAAATGTCATAAAGCTTGCATACGAATAAAAATATAAAAGATAAAATTTATGTATGAAAAACTATAATGATTTTCGAATATACCTAGCAAACTATGTTAGTATAAGCTCTACTATGTGTAGAGCTATATCTTATATGCATTTTATGCTGAAATGCTATATTTTCTAGATAGATCATATAGGAAATCTCTACCTTTTATCGATGTGTCTACGAGTGTGTTTACCGATTCGACATTTCTAATATCAATTTTCGTTCCTGTTTCCTGAGCTATACGTGAATCTAATAGAATCCACACAATTTTTATAAACATACATAGATACATACAGTATTATATGTATACATGTTCACTCTTGTAGAGTGAAAGTTTGACCTGTGTACATGTGGCTGTGTTGATAGTAGTTTATCTATTTTTGACGCACTGCCTCGAATGCGTCTGCGTGTCCAGTGCGTCGCCAATAGTTCAACAGCCGTTGAGGATGATGCGAACTGGGGCTTGGTTTGCTTCGCTTTTGCCACACGGCTAGCTGCAGAGCACTGGGAAAGCAACTAAACAAATAGCAGCAACGGCTGCCGCCTGCCATGGCAGAGAATCTGGGCTATTTATAATGTCGCGCGACATTTTTGTATTTCGCTTTTCTTTTTCCCAATTTTTTTTTTTTGCGTGCAAAAACAAAAATGCAAAAAGTGCCACAAAAATAAAGCAGGCGAAAGATTCGCCGAGTTGCGTTATTAATAAAAGCAGCGCTGCTTCGGTTGGGGCTTTGGGCGCTGGTCGGTCGGTCGGTCGTTCTATGCTGTGGATCGGTTTGCCCCGGCTGCATTTATTCGCATTTGGCTCTTACGTACGTGGAGTTGCACGTCGGAGGACAAGACTAAGAACTGAATAGAAATATCTGAGGTAATCTCTTGATAATTTTATGTAATATTATAATATATATATGCATATTTTATATATATGAATATTTTTTAGAGATTCGCTATGAATGTGGAGAAGCTGAAAAGGCTGCAAGCGCAGGTGCGAATCGGTGGCAAAGGCACGCCCCGTCGCAAAAAGAAGGTCATGCACCAGACGGCGGCCACCGATGACAAGAAGCTTCAGAGTTCTTTAAAGAAGCTGTCGGTGAGCACCATACCCGGCATCGAGGAGGTGAACATAATCAAGGATGACCTTACGGTCATCCATTTCAACAATCCCAAGGCTCAGGCCTCGCTCTCCGCGAACACCTTTGCCGTCACGGGTCATGGCGAAACGAAGAAGATTGTCGAAATGCTGCCAGAGATTTTGCCACAGCTCGGCCAGGAGACAGTTGTGCAACTGCGCATGTATGCCAACTCCATGTCCAACAATCAGAAGTCTGCTGAAAGCGGCACAGCTGCAGCTCAGGCGGTAGAGGATGATGATGATGTGCCCGACTTGGTGGGCGACTTCGATGAGGTGGCCAAACAGGAGGCTGCGGCTGCTGGCAAGGAACAACAGGCAAAGCCTACCACAGAGAAGACCAAGGATGCAAAAAATGCGAATAAACAAGCGGACAATAAACAAGCGCAGCAACCCAGCAAGCAGGAGCGTAAGAAGCAGCAACAACAACAGCAACAACAGCAACAGCAGCAACAACCTCAGCAGAAGCCCAACAATATGAATGAAAAGCCCAAGGATAAGCAAAACAATAAGAAAGGTCAGCCCAAGAACCAAGAGAAGGCAGAAAAGAAAAACGAACCACAGAACAATAAGCAAAACGATCAGGTGGATGCAGCTAAGCTGGAGGTCAAGCCCGCAGCCATAGCTGTGGATAATCTAAAGGTGGAAGCAAAGAAATCAACATCGGAGCCTAAGACAGACCAATCGAAAACAGTGGAACCAAAAACACAACCCGCTGCAGCACCACAACCGGGTCCAGTCGCTGTCCCTGCACCACAACCAGGCGCAGCCGCTGTTCCAGCTGGTAAGGCCAATACACCGCCAGCTATGCAAACATTGGCCCAGATTGTAGCCGCTGAGCCACCCAAGCCAGTCGAAGAGAAAAAGGCCGAACAACCAGTTGAGCAAAAGTCTCCGCCAACTTCGGCCAAAGCTGAGATAAAAGCAAACGTCGACAAGCAGGATCAGAAAACAGCATCTGAACCTGAGAAGAAGCCAGAGCCCAAACCCAAGGATGTCAATCCACAACAGGCTGCTGCACCGCAAGCGAAACAGCCAGCACCTAAACAAGTGACACCGCCACCTGCAAAGCAGGTCACACCTCCAGCTGAGACTAAAGCTACAGTGGAGCAAATGAAGCAACAGCCAACTGTAGCTAAAACACCTCAGGAGAAGAAACCAGAGGATAAAAAGAGCGCCGCTCCAGCACAACAGCCAAAACAAGCCACGCCGAAGCAAGTGACACCTCCACCAACAAAGCAAGTGACGCCCCCAGCAACTCCTGCACCAGCAGCAGCAACTCCAACACCAGCTACAGTTGCAGCTCCCGTTGTAGCTCCAGTCGCAGCTCCAGTTGCAGCTCCCGTTGCAGCTCCAGTCGCAGCTCCAGTTACAGCTCCAGTCACAGCTCCCGTTACAGCTCCAGTTACAGCTCCAGTCACAGCTCCAGTTACAGCTCCAGTTGCAAGTCCAGCAGGTACAACTGTTTCTCCTGCTGTAGCAGTGGCACCAGCAGCTTCTGCAGCTGCAGTTGTACAGGCAGCAGCTGCTGCTGTAACTGCTCCCAAAGCAGCAGCGCCTACCGAACAATCATCAGCAGCTCCAAGTCCAGTAGCAGCTGCAGAATCAGCAGCAGCAGTTCCTCTTGCAACAACTCCTGCTACACCGCCAATAGTAGCTTCAACTACACCACCAGCAGTAGCGGTTCCTGATGTAACTTCTCCACCAATAGCTGCTCCTCTTACTCCGTCAGGAACAGTTGCTCCCATAGTAGCACCTGGACAGAAACAAGCAGCAGCAGCCGCTCCAATTACTCCACCAGCAACAGCTGCTCCCACAGCAGTTCCTGCGCAAAAACAAGCAGCTGGCGGCAATAATAAAAAACAAGACTCAGCTCAGAAGTCCAAGCAGCAGCAACCTAAGCCCGGCCAGGCACAACAAGCCCAAAAGCAGCCGCAGGCAAACGCTGCTGGCAACAAACCACAACAGCAACAACAACAGCAAAAGCAACCACAGGCCGCCAAGCCCACGGTTGCACCCAAACCAGAGACGTCAGCTGCCAAGCCAGCTGGTCCAAAACCCGCAAACGCCCCACAACAGCAGGGCAAAGGCAACAAGGCATCGCCACCAAAACAGCAACCAGCAGGTGCTAAAACGAATTCTCAGCAGCAGCAGCAGCAACAGCAAAAGGCCAGCGGACAGAATGATGGCAAGCCGAAGACGCCGGCAAACACACCCAATTCGCAGTCCTCACCTAAAGCGTCGCCATCGCCCAAAGCGGGTGCTTCGCCCAAGACGACCTCCCCTAAGGCGGGCACACCAACGACCCCCACTGGAGCACCGGGCGGTAGCGCGAACTAAATATGATTTTAATGCATTTTCAAAAATTCACGTTCGGCTAGAAGATGAAGCAGAAGCAGAATGATCGACAGTGTGCCGCATATGCAACTCTTCAACCTATCGATAATGCCGATGCGATTTTATTTTGTGACGATTACATTTTCTATCAAAAAATAAACATTTTAAAACAAAACTTATGATCTGTATCAATCAGCAATTATTGCTGCTTGCGTCCCGAAGCCTCCTGCTCACCTTGATTGGGCTTCTCCGGATTAAGTTTCCACATGGCATAGTTCAAGGCAGTGGCAAATCCCAGCCAGGCCATATACGGCAAAAACAAAAGACCGGCCGTCTGATTGACACGATAGAAGAGCACTCCACATGCGCCGGCCGTTGCCGTAAGCGCAACAATGTCAATAAGCGCCTTTGGGTGACATTGAATAGATAAGATACACAAAACTAAGTCAACTTTAAAACTTCATCTTACGCCCTTGATGTTATGTTTTCCAAAGAATATCGGAGTCCAAGCCCAGTTGAGCGCCAGCTGTGTGGCATAGGCGACCAATGGCAATTTAGCATCGCCGCTAAAGCCGCCGCCGTCGCGCCACACCAGGTAAGAGCCATAGCCCATGCCAGCGTACAGGGATGTCCAAACAGGTGCAAATACCCAGTTTGGAGGCCTGAACGATGGAAAGTTCAAGTTGACATACCAGTTCTTCAAATTCTTGCGCGTCAAATGGCCATTGATAATGCCTCCCAGATTTGGTAAGATGACCGCGCCCGCAATTTTCAGCGCAGTTTTCGTTGTGTTTTCTTCAGCCATTTTTCGCTTGTTGCTCTTACAGTGCTGCACTCTACTCTAGTGTAATCGTTTGTTTCCAGCTTGAAAATGCGTCGTAATAATGAAAAGCTGCTTGCCGGTGATTTCATATGTACATACATACATAGAAGCATAGGTATGTATATCCAACATGCGTGCATGTCAGTGTGTGTGCATAGTATAGCTGTATAGTCGCTGACTGTGTATGAATGTGTGCATATGTGTATTCACAAATAATGGCTTTTGCACTATTACACTGATCAACAGAAATGTTGAGTTTGTACTGAAATAAGTACAATACCTAATTGAAATGATATGGCCTTGATATTTTTATGTAATATATATACAAACATATATTCATTTTAAGCAGATCTTTGCGCTATAATAATATAGATTTATTCAATATATTTTATAGTAAGACTTAAATAATAATTGTTTTGTTCAGCAGTGTAATTTGTTTTTAAGCGATCATGTGCGTAGAATTAGAGAGGGGCCGTCAGGCGTAAATCTGATTGAGAAGATGTAATTAGTTTTCTGATTGCAAGATAGTTGTTTTTCAAGTATTTCAGCAAATATTATTTTCAATTTAATTGCATTATAATTTATCCAGGGCTGCAGCAACACGAAGGAGCAGTCATGGCAACCGTTGCCTGTTGTGGCCAGCGGCTTGTTGGGCAACAACGAAGAGTTAAAAGGATACCCAGAAACAAGTATAAGAGATGACGCTCTATTTTGATACAAAAATTGAGTTCCTGGACTCGGATGCAGTGAGCACCATCAGCAGCTGGCATCCCAATGAACCACTCTTCGCGGTGGCCTCCTACAGCCAGGAGCGCGGAGGCAGTGTGACCATATTTGCGGATACAGTAAGTTTCATTTCACCTGGAATTGAAAAACAGATTTTGGTTAACATTTTTTCCAGGGAGAACCACAACGGGATGTCACTTATCCAGTTCACGCCACCTCACAAGCAACTGCTATGTGCTGGCATCCAGAGAAGGCGCTGCTAGCCACGGGCTGGGAGCATGGTGATATACATGTCTGGTTCGCCGGCCATCGCGAATTCGCCAGCGTCAGCGGACCACACAAGGCGCCAATTGTGTTGCTGGAATTCAGCGAACAAGGCGGCCGCATGGTTACTGCGGATGCAATGGGCCTGGTAACAGGTTGGCGCTGTGATGGCCAATATCAGTTTCTCACTATGTTCTCGCACGATCTACGCGAGGCCTTGCTGCTAATCTGCTTCCGTCGCACAGTCGAAAGCGAGGTGCGCGAGGAGATGGCGAGTCTTGCCAAGGCGGCGGTAGCAGGCGACGAGAATGCGCTAGATACGCTCACCAATTGGCGACCGCGCACAGCTGCTCGCGGTCACTCGGGCGTGCGAGACAATCACTGCTTCTATGCGTGCACACAGGGCGGCGTTGCCTACTATATTAATCAAGGCGGGAACTGCAGCGAAGTACTGAAGGGCGGAACACATCAGCCATGCATCATGCAAATGCTCTGGCATCCCAAGAAGTATGTAAAACTATTCCGAACTGATTTTGGCTCAATAAATTGTTTCTTTAAGGGATGCAGTCATTTGCCTACTAGACGATTTGACTATCATGCTATACCTGGTCGAGTCTACGGGCATTTTGACGGAGTTGGATCGGGTAAAGCTGAGCGGTCGAGGCACGAGCAAGCATGGTGCCATTGCTTGGGCGGGCAACAGCTTGGCCATAATCACAGGCGATTTGTCCGTGCGCATCTGGGACATTGAGCGCAGTGATAATTACCTGCTCAAAATGGATCTGCCCAGCTCCAGTGTGCAGAGTGTGGGATCCTCGCTGCCTAGCTTAGGCAATGGACTGACCGGCACCTCCTCATCCAACAACAATGGGTTCTTCAACCAGGAGAGCAGCGTGGAGAGCAACAGTAACAATAATCTGCCACGCAAGATGTCAAAGTATGCGCAGCTAAGCTCAAATGAGATTTTCACTTGCCTCGCATACAGCAACAGCAATCAGACCCTGTGCGCAGCCACCAATCTGGGCAACTTGTATACTTGGAAGCGCACAGTTAGCTGTTTTGTCAGCGCTCCAGAGGATGCCTGGCAGCTGGGCAGCATTTCCTCACTGTCGCGTCAGGGTGCGATCAAAAGCTGCACCTGGGGTTACAACGAGCTGGCCAAGCCCTGCATTCTAGTCAATTGCTTATCGAGCGTGTTTATGCTCAAAGAGCAACCACTTCTCGCTTGCCATACTCGCAGTCTGTGGGCAGTGCAGAGCTCGGCAAAGTGTGTCCAGCTGACGCACTGCAGCGGACGCCAGTGCGCAGTCGAAGTGGACTTTGCGGTGACTGCGCTGGCTCTGAATGAGCTCAGCCTGGTCGTGAGCAATGGACGCTCCATATCATCCTACAGTCTGCAGAAGATTGAGAAGAGCCTGGATGAATTCGATGAGATTCTGGAAGCGTCCGGCGCGGGTTCCACGGCATCTGTGAAGAGCTCTCCGGCATTGAACGTGAGACTGATGCAAACCTTCGTCGCCGAGTGTCTGAACTTGTGCCTGCACAATCAAAACATCTTTTGCCTAAGCTCCAGCGATATAGTCATCTATTCCGTTGGAGGCGTTGTGCTCCATCGAATTCTAGGCAACGATATAGAAGGCAAAATCATTGGCATGGACCTGACTGGCTGCTATCTCTCCGTATTCACAATGAATGGCTATGTAAAGGCGTACGATGTAACCCGACATGATCCCAAGTTGTTGTTTCCCAGCAAATCGGGACACGAGATCTTCGATGACTTCGGCGAGTTCATTTTGGTCAAATGCAATAGCTTGGGCAGCCACCTGGCGCTGGTGATCGCCAACAGCAGCTTTACTCCGTGCGCTGCTATTTACTGCTGGGACTTTGAGCGCAACAATCTCTTCGAGCATGATTTGGTCAAGCTTGAGTCGGAGAACAGCAGCAAGTCAAGTCTTGCTGTGCGACTTTTCTGGGATACGGAGGAGCCACGCCTGCTGGCTGTTGAGATCAAGTCGATGGTGATGCAAGCCCAAAAGCCCAGCCGACAACAACCGACTCCCACCCATTACGTGGAGTCGCAGGTGCTAGTCATGTTCTACTCAGAGAAGAACGAATGCAAACTGAATGTGCTCGAAACGCAGGCAATGAGCTCCGGCGCACAGCTGCTAAATCTGTGCGTGCCCAGCGTTGTCTGTATGCAGGTGAATGCCGTGCAAGAGCAGCCGCTGCAGGACTTCGTCGATCTGCAGCATTGCGATGCCAACACCCGGAGGCAGGTGCTGAACTTTAGTTTGCACGTAGCCGAGGGTCAAATGGACTTGGCCTTTCGTTGCGTACGCTCCATTCAGTCCAAGGTCATCTGGACTAATCTGGCTAAGATGTGCGTGCACACAAATCGCCTGGATGTGGCCAAGGTGTGCATGGGCCATTTGGAGCAGGCCCGATCGGTGCGCGCTCTGCGCCAGGCCATGGAGGACGACGACCTCGAGCTGGAGGCTAAAGTTGCCGTGCTGGCCATTGAGCTGGGCATGATTGAGGAGGCCAAGGAGCTATACAAACGCTGCAAACGTCATGATCTACTCAACAAGTTGCTTCAGTCCACAGGTCAGCTGGATGAGGCGCTTCAAGTGGCCGAAGTGGATGATCGAATACATCTGAAGCACACATATTACCAGAAGGCTCAGGCTCTACGCGAACGCGGCGACATCAAGGGCGCACTGGAGTACTACGAGAAGACACAGAATCCTGTGCAGAATATAACCCAGCTGTTGCTAGAGAATCCCATGGCCATGCAGCGCTATATACAAACCACCACAGATCCTAAGATGCTGAAGTGGTGGGGTCAATATGTGGAGAGCTCTGGTGATATGGATGCCGCTTTAGCTGTCTACAGCAAGGCCGAGGACTGGTTCTCCCAGGTGAAGATTCTCTGTTACCTGGGCAAGATCTCTAAGGCGGATGCCATAGCCAGACAGTCGGGTGATCGTGCGGCATGCTATCATCTGGGTAGGCACTATGAGAATGTAGGCAAATTCCAGGAAGCGATCATGTTCTATACACGTGCGCAGACCTTTAGCAATGCCATACGCATCTGCAAGGAGAACGACTTTCAGGAGGAGCTCTGGACGGTGGCCAGCTCGTCGCGCAGCCGAGACAAGGCCATTGCAGCGGCCTACTTCGAGGAGTGTGGAAATTTCAAGTATGCCGTAGAGCTCTATCATCGAGCGGGGATGCTTCACAAGGCGCTAGAAATGGCCTTCGAGTCGCAGCAGCCAGAGATACTAGAGATTATAGCCACAGAGCTGAGCGCCGAGTCGGATGCGGAGCTAATCAATCGCTGTGCGGATTTCTTCTCCAGCATCGAACAGTACCAGAAGGCGGTTCAATTGCTGGCCAAGACAAAGCATTTGGAGCGTGCATTGAATATTTGCTTGGAAAAGGGTGTTCCGGTCACAGAGGAGCTGGCAGACATGCTGACGCCCGGCAAAGGGGACTTCGAGGAGGACACACGTACGGGTATCCTTGTACAGCTGGGCGAGCTGCTGCAGCAGCAAGGCGATTATCACAGCGCCACCAAGAAGTTTACACAGGCCGGAGACAAGGTGCGCGCCATGAAATCCCTCCTCAAGTCCGGCAACACCGACAAGATAATCTTCTTTGCGACCATGTCACGTCAGCGTGAGATCTACATCATGGCCGCTAACTATCTGCAAGCTCTAGACTGGCAGAGCGACGGCAATATCCTCAAGCACATCATCAGCTTCTATGGCAAGGCACAGGCATACGATTCGTTGGCCAACTTCTATGCGATTTGCGCACAGATTGAGATCGAGGAGTATCAGGACTATGAGAAAGCACTGACAGCCATGCAGGAGGCATCCAAGTGTCTAGAGAAGCTTAGCCATGCTCAGCACGCCTACAACAATCTTCAGCGCACCGTTGCAGATGTGAAGACCATTCTGGAGATGCAGCAGGCACTGCGTGCCGGCGATAATCTAGCCGTAATTGGAGCTTGTCGCAGCATGTTGAGTAAGTTTATACAGAGCGCAGTTATAGAAGTAGAGTAGATGGAACTCTTAGCTTTATAGCAGATAAATCATATTTCAGAGACTACAATTTGCAGGTCAATCCATCACACATAGTTGTAGATGTGCAAGCTGCACAGGTCATCAATTAGTCTGCCAATGCAATCATGAGAAAATTGTATATTTATATTTTATTTTCTATTTACAGTGAAGCCGGAGCAGCCGCCCATACGTCACTCGCACATATTGTCGATGTTAGTGCGCGCCTTGGTCTATGCCAAGCAGTTTCCCGAGGCAGGACGAGCTCTGAAAGAACTCGCCGTCAAGGACAACTCGTGGAGCGCCTCTGGCTTAGTGGACAGAGCACTGGTGCAGCGAGTGGCCAAGGAATGTGATTTAGATTTTGAGCTCATTTGGAATTCGGGACGTCAAGTAACCGCCTCGACAACAGCAACAGCAGCCACCACGATTTCAATGACAACAACAAACACCACTTCAAACAGCGATGACGAGGCTGATGACGAGGAAATCAGAGAAGAGCTGCACTGAACTAGCTACATTCAGAGTTAGCAACGATTCAGAGTTTCCTATGAGTAATGGTAGTAAGCTACGATTATCTATATATACATATATATAACAATAATCTATAAATATCTTATCGTACAGCCAACCCAATACTATCAGCAAATAGATTGTATTAGTACTTTCCCGTAATAATTTGTCGTTCAATTGATGTTGCATGTGAATACATATATATATATATATATATATATATATAAATAAGCCTGGTTTTATTTAAAAACATTTCCGAATATATATAGTCAACCGATTCGCTTGGCTTCTACTTAAACAATTCAAGTGGCATGGGTTTTGCTATCAATCAAATTTGATTACGAGCTGAGTTCACTAGGAGCTGCGTTACCCTAGGTCTGACATATATGTATATCCATACATACATATCTTCTAAATATACCCATCAAAATTTGAACGTGAATTACTATCTGCTGTTCACTGCATTACTCATAAGGTAAGCAAATTAATAATAACTTAACCAAATATATAATTAATGCAATGCAGAGCACTCATAATTTACGATCGCCAATTTATGAATGAGCAATCGGAATATCTTGAGATTACATGAGCTTTCACCCACATAAAACAACTCACGGCTAAAAACAATACACAGCTAAGAGAAGCTAAACAATTGGTTATGAATGAATTTTTACGTATAGTAAAAGCTCGCCGCACAACAGGTCGACTATACGTACGTACGCGTATACATATATAAAAATTGTATATCGTATCTTCCCACAAAAAGTACAAAATAAATACAATATCTCGCGGCGCCGCAAACATATAGTTGAAGAGAAGTGAAGGGCGCGTGCCACAGTCGGTTGTATGAATCACATGCATTAAATGCGTCCTCAACTATGAAATCAGAATGGTTTCTCGGAATTGCGAGCTGAATTCAAATAATTTCAATAGAGCAATCGTCTATTTGTTGCGCGATCCGAATACACGAGCTATACATTAAGCAAAAACAAAAGAAAGCTCAACTTGAAAGCTTCAATGAAAATTCAAATTTTGTAGTTCAAGAACTTTCTGACTTGACTACAAAAGTTTGAACTTTGTACTATTCAAAGCGAAGTGCTTAATACTTTGGTAGTTTATTGTAACATTACGTATAATTTTGAAATCGATGCATGATTTAAAAGACTATTCCAGAATACATTTGCTTTTACTTCAGATGAAAGTAATATAAAGAAATAAAAGAAGTAAGCAAATCAATCAAAATTTGTATTTTATTAGATGTAAACCTATATATATTTATTTACATATATTTATTTATTTTTAATCGCATAATTGTATTATGCAAATAGAAGAAAATTTGTAGCTCTTTATTTTGCCACTGTAATGCTATTTTTCGTAATCATTGCCGGAATCGCCGCTGGCATTGCTGGTCTCCTGTCATCTCGTGGCGCTCGCAAGATTTGGAATATTCTGCATTTGACCGGGGAGTGAGCGATTCGCATGAATGAATGAGTGAGCAGAGGAGCCAACCGCCGCAACAGCAGCAGTTAGATCTAAAACAAGCGACCCAGAGGCCAGTCGATACCTTCGTCGATCTGCAATGGCATCTTAGAGTATATTTGGTTCTTCAAAATAAAATACAAACCATAGATCGGACGCCCAATCATAGCGTTAGTCGATCGTAAGAGTCATGCATATTTTCCAGGAATTATGACGAGCCTTAAACGAGTGTGAGAGCGAGCAAAACGGACGTATTAGTGAATGAATGAATTTGTTCAGCAGCCGGCCAAACGACCTTACTCCCACTCCCGCCGCACCGCCTCGTTCTGTCACCGACCCACCACACCACAGCTTTGCTCAAGCTGTAGTTGAGAAACCTGTGCCTGGGGAACTCCATGACGCGCTCTTCAAATTTGTTTGTTTGTGCGCTCGCGTCGTCGTGACTCATTCGGTTGTTCAACGGCCGCAAATGACTACGTCACAACGGCGAGCGTAGATAACGACGAATCGCAAGAGAGTCGCAGATCCAAAAGCTTTTAAATTTTTTTTTTGTTATTATTGCGATCCCTCTAGCGAAAAGCGCACCAAAAGCGGTTTGCTATACGTTCGGGCTAGCTAATTGAACAGCGTGCTTAAACAAGGAGAGCAGCCCAAAGAGCGCGAGAGAGGGAGAGCGGAAACTTGTGAGCGAAAGCTTTTTGGCGTTGACGTTATTGACTTCGTCATGACTATCGTGGTACAATTTTGCCGATCATTAACTTGTCATACGCGAACCTGTGCGGATGCTTGCCGATCGCAACGTAACGGTTACTGCAGAGAATTTTCCATAGCGCGATTTTTCGCGATGTAAATTGAACTTCAACCGGCTTTGAATTAATAAAATTTCCAAAAGCCCCCTGTTCCTAATCTAAATAAACGGTGTTTAATACGCGCGTGCATGAAGAAAAATAATTGAAATAATAATAAAAAAAAAATATAGTGTGAATCACCGCGTTGGTTTTTATAAAATCCTAAGTCCGTTTGCAAACAAAGCGGACCTTGGCTCGTGTTTTTCCAGCATCACCACAACAATGACGGGCTCAAAGAAAATCGAGATAAATAGTCTAAGCTGCAGCTGATATTTTGCAGTGTGCCAGTGTTTCAGTGTATAGTCAGTTCCATGGCCATTCTGAGCAGCCAGATTCAAAGTTTAAACTCAAACAAAACGTTAGATAGGCACGTGAGTGGGGCAGTGTGGTCAGTGCGGTCAGTGCTGGTGCCGAGCTCGAATGCCATGCACCAAGATGCCCGACCCAAAGGTGTCGGTGCATCATCATCATCTTCCAAGGCGACAACGGCCGCAGAGACGGCGGCGAAGCAAGCGGCTGATCATCATCGACGACGACGACGACGTCGACGCCGCTGCAGCAGTAGTAGCACAACTACTTCCTCCAACTCGGATACGGATTCAGAGAGCTCCACAAGCAGCAGCAGCAGCAGCAGCAGTGGCAGCAGCAGTCGAAGCAGAACCAGCAGCCACAGCTCTCATTTACCTGCACCGCTGCAGTTATCCTTACCACTCGCTGCCTCCCACCCGCCATCACCTATTCCAGCAGACGCGCCGATTGACTCGGACACAGAGAGTGAACCGGGCACACCTGTGTTGGTGCCCGTGGATCCGCATGCCTGGACCACCGAGGACATTGCCAGCTGGGTGAAGTGGCTGACGCACAAGTTCAAAATCGAACCGGAGCCGGACATCACCCGCTTTCCCAAAGATGGCAAAGAGTTGTGCCAGCTGACTCGCGCCGATTTCTGGGTCTGTGCCGGATCCAGACGCGGCGGCATCCTGCTGGCCAAGCATTTCGCCTTGAGTCTTTACCATGCCACCGGCAGGGAGACAAGTCCCATGCTCAACGAGGACGAGCCAAGTAAGTAGAGGCGTTAGGTGTTCCGTGTTTTTCTTCTTATTTTCGGCACAATCTATGGCCACATAAATCTGATCTGTCCAGATTGAGTTGCTTGTAATTGGCTGCACGTCGGCGATTCCCAGTGGCACGCTTAAGGTCAAACAATGTATAGCAAGGAGCAGCAGCAGCTGCTTTGTTATCCTTTGGTCCTTCTTTGTGGTCGGTCAGGCATCAATTGAATCCTTTTTGCCGCGCTCTCAATGCAACCTAATGGCAACTGATTAAGATGCGGAGGCGTTGATAGCAACGTTACTTATGTCCCTCATTGATTGTTTTTCACACCAACCCCCAAACGGTAGACGAACGTCTTGGCTATTGATAAGGCGTCAAATTAATGCCAACTGGGAGTGGGTATTCGAAAAGGGGTTGGGTATGTGTGTGTGGGTGATATGAGCATGTGTGGATGAAGTCAAGGACAGTCAGGATTAAGCTGACTTTTAATTAGATCTAAGCATTGCAGTAGCAGTTCGTTAACTAGAACTTTTAGATGAAAATTTTTATCGACAGTTCAAATAATTTTTACAATTTTTTTCTTTTTTAAATATTTTGTTTACTTTCATATATAATATATAGGTAGAATATATGTAATAAATAGATGGAGCTTACGCGATAAGGTATATATTCGTGTTCAGTACCAATAGACCAAATAACTTCGGCCTTATTGTCGGTCGGTCCGTCGGTCTACCTCTTCCTCGGTCCGTCGGTCCGTCTCTCCCTCGTCTCAGTCGATCACTCCATCACGATTTCCATGGAATGCACAAATTATATATCAGTCCCATCTTATTTGGGCATAACTCGATTATTTGCGTCAGCAACGTACATTCAAACACACATTCATATATATATATATACTATATATGCAAAGTTGCCAAATTTCTTTTTAATTTTTGAAACCGACTTTCATCAAATAAATCAAAATATATCAAGCTTATATTCAATGGAAAAATAGCTATTAAAACAGAGAACAGTCACAAATAAATCAAATTTAAAAGTAAGATAAGTGACTTAAGTGATTCTGCTAGGCATACTCACAGGATGTTTCCCTCCTAGCAGATTGACTGCACACCTGGAACAACGAGGTAAAGAAAACGTCGCCTTTCGCATTGGGCGTAATTTAACACATACAAACAGTCACATGCGTTTATTCTTTATACAATTCTATTAATAGAATTTCGATTTCAATTCCAATTTAATTTTATTCGATTCGTCTGCGAGACGGTGCAGCTCGAGATAGTGGCTTAACCGCTTTTCTGCGGGTTCAAATCTTCGTAGGAATTTTTTAATCTGACTCAATCCATTGATATGTATGAGTGTATGAAATTATTTTTGTGTGTGCAGTAGTTTTTGAATCCATTTATAGAGATATTATCTTACTTCAATGCATCTTGTTAGACGTTCACTGTTCACTATATTATATATATCTTAATAATAGTATTTCATAATATGTGCATTAAAGGATGGATAAGCGATTAGATTAAACTCTTGTATTTTGATTTAAATTTTTTAATATTTTTGTGAAAATTAACAACTATTAGCATTGAAAACTCACTGAAAATAGGCAGTAAATATTATTTATAACCTGCTACTGTCATATTATAATAAAATAAGCTCAATGCTTATAACAACTCTTAACTTCAGCTGAAGTTAATCAGCTGAACAAAGCGTTTTAATTAGCGAGCTAGCACTGTATCAAGTAGATGTATATATTTATATACTTGCACCTGCTCTGACAGCATCCTTGCGACGTAATCGCGGGCTGCTTACAACTTTTGCCTCATAAACGTAAATCTCTTGAAAAACGCCTTCCCAGCGACCGCAAAGTATGCAACACTTTTTCTCGCAGCTCGCTCGACAGTTATTAACTTCGCCGTTGGGGCGTGTGTGTGTGTGGGCGGGGCTGCGGCTCGAGTGATGAACTTAATAATAAACGATGTAAATATGATAATTTCTCACAGGATGTGGCATCTAATAATAAAATCAAAATAATCCCCGCCAAGCGCCGACGCGCAAAAGTCGCAAAGTCAGAAAATTCAACGCAAACGAAGGCAGGAGCCGGCATTCCTGCCAACTGACAACAGCTCAGCGGGCGGTCAAACGTGTGGGTGGAGTACAATGATGGTCGGTAGGTCGGTCGGTTGGGTGGGGCAGGAAAATATTCAATTCGTTGCATCCTTCCTGAGATTTGGCATTGGTATATGTTAAAGAGTCGCTGTGTCTCTGCCAATTTAATTGATTTGTTTTTTATGCCAAAGAGGATTACATGTTGTTCTGCCAGAGCTTACAGCTGAACTACACGAGGGAGAACGGGAGAGTGGAGGGGGAGTGGCAAAGCTCGGCGAGGGTTGAGTGGCTGCACGTGGCCTTTTGTGACTTTTGGTCCAGCATTTACCACCAGCTGCGCAGGTGAGCTGCGCCTCGGCATTGCTCGTGTCTAGATAGCTATACATCTATATACCATACTACACTATATATATATATATATATATATATATGTGTGTATATATGTCTTTTGATATGGCGCATAGGGCACTGGGCGCCGCTTTGTTTGGCAGCAGTTGCCACATGGAGTTCGTTCGAAACAGTTCGCACTTTGCGCTCTGGCCCCAAACAAATAAAAATATAAATAAATCGCACTCCGTTTAACAAGAATTATGAAAAAATATCCAGTTCTCAATAAATAGACTAAATTTTAAAGTGAAGCCAAGACATAAATTTGTAAATTGTTCACTTTTCGCATTACATAAACAGAAATCAGAAAAATAAAATATAATTGCAATAAGGTCAATTCCGCGCAAACAAACATTTATATATTGTAGAATCGACTGTTTCTGGGAACATGTCGCTGTAGAGTTGCTTGTGTTTCCATTCGATTCAGCGTCTCGACTCTACGCGCTATGAGCGTCAGCGTCGATGTCGGCGTCATGTGGCGCCTCTCGGAGGATTTGAATAGGCGCTTCGGGCTGCGCATGCAGCCTGCACCGCCGGCAACACATCATCCGCACCACCATACAGCCGTGCATCACTATCATCATCAGCACCACCATCATGGCCATGCTGCTGGCACCGCTCATTCCGGCCATAGTTCCATGATCTTCAATGGTAAAAACATCTGGCATTTCCGGACACGAACTGCCATAAGAATAGAAATACCGAAGCTTAATAGAAGTCGAGGAAGCAAATTCCAATCTCTAACTTGCTCGCTCACTCGCTATCGCCAGCTCCCTCGCTCTCGCTTTCTGTCTCTTTTCGCGCGCGTCTCTTGGCGGAACTGTCTTCTCTTAACCATGAGTCACCTGGAATTATGTTGCTTTCGTGCAGCCGATAATATTTTTATATGAGGGGAACTTTCTGTATACCCTAGGCAGATAGCAAATTGATACAAATTAGTTCGATCGAGCACGTAATTAAGTATGCTAAAGTATATAATCTAATGCATATAATTGGCTAAAAATAAACCTAGTTTAGTGCACTAAAGCTTAGTCGAGTACAAAGGGAGCATGGTCTAGTGTCAGATTGATCAGTGACAAACTGATCCCAGTGGCGGTACCTAGCTAAGATTTTGTATGATTCAGTTTAATGGGAGGGCAAATAAGCTTATCTATATTTTTTAAATAAACAACTTACACAAAATCGATAATTTATTTTGTTTACGTATCTTAAAAAATTAAATAAATATTTATGCCACAAGCTAAGTTTTCGTTGCTTAAAGACGTTAAGACTTTAAGAACTTAAATCTAGTAGGCAGATAATATTAAAACAAAAACAATTTCCAACAATTAAACGTTGTTAATTAATTTAATATTATGAATTTGAATTGACATCTTCAAGCACAATCATTTAATACTCAAATATTAAAAAAGTTTGTAAATAACTTAGATAGACCTTAGGCTGTTCAGATCTAGCTTAAACACACCCGCGTTGTTAGTTGACATTTAAGTAGAGAGCTATGCTGCTGCAGGGTATCTTCAGTTAAGATCACTGTTGCATGTGCAGTCTTTGAGCTGACACCTGCTTGAGAGCCTGCTCTAGGCATTTCACGTCTTCTGATGGCGGGAATATCCCAAGCTCTTGTTCGAGGATTTATGTGTGCTTGCGGTTGTTTTTCTGTGGAATCGGGCATGGTCGGCTTATGGTCTTTCATTTGGCTTGCATGCCACGTTACCAACGCCTTGTCAAAGCAGCAACAACCCCGCCCGACCTCGCAACCATTGAGCAGCAAATCTCGTTCCATACGAGTTCTAGCGCCCACTCGCTCACTGTTGTTGCGTTTGTGTGTGTGTGTGTGTACCTATATAAATTTCTGTATGTATTTGTTGCTTGATTGTCTGTTTGTCTCTGTTTGCGGTTTTTTAGATCCATACAAGCTGCTGAACGCTGCCTCGCACCGATTGGTCGCTCAGGGCTCTGGCGGGCAAATACAGTTGTGGCAATTTCTGTTGGAGCTGCTCGCTGATTCGTCGAACGCCAACTACATCTGCTGGGAGGGCCAATCGGGCGAGTTCCGGCTCATCGATCCGGACGAGGTGGCCAAGCGTTGGGGCGAGCGCAAGGCCAAGCCAAACATGAACTACGACAAGCTGAGCAGAGCTCTGCGGTAAGTCTCAACGAACTGGACCAACAATTCCTGCCCACTGAGTCATGCCAAAAACAAGTTTTCAATTGAATCTGTGATTTTTTTTCTGTTTTCATCTCTTTGCAGCTATTACTATGACAAGAATATTATGACCAAGGTGCATGGTAAGCGGTATGCGTACAAATTTGATTTCCATGGCCTGATGGCCGCCTGCCAGGCGCAGGCACAAGGCTGTGATCCGGCTAGCAGCATGATTAGTTCCTATAAGCATCATCATCATCATCATCATTCGCATCCACATGCCGCCGCTGGCGGTGGCCCACATGCGCTGCCCGCGCAGCATTTGCCACATCACTTGGCGCATCATTCCCATCATGGGCATCACCCGCATGTACATCCGCATCAGCTGCTGCATCCACATGCCGCTGCCGCCGCCGCCGCAGCTGCCGCTGGAGAACTCACATCGCCGGCTTCGAATTGCTCCAGTTTGGGATTTCCGTCACCCTCGACAGCCTCGTCGCTGCCCTCACCTGCTCAGGTGTCGTCCGTATTTGCCGGCCCTGGCGGTTACACAAACGTCGTGTCAACTGCCACGGCGGGCTCCAGCCAGTCGTCAGAGCAAGAGCCCCGAACATCCACAGCCTCCTCCAATGTGACCTATGAGCAGCGAATTTAATTGCAATGGCAAATGGCCAACCCCAATTTGTCAGGGGTTGCTTTTTCATATGGGGCGGGGGTCAAGCTTGCGCACGGGCCGCCCGCTGCGCACAAGCCAAGCCAGTTGCTGTATCTCCATCTCGCTCAGGCCGCCAGGAGTCATACTGTAAAAAGGTCATTTCGCTTAATGCCAGCTACTTTTGGTTTAATTACGTAATTTCTCATATGTGATAAATACATGGAGCAATGCAGCCAACAAAAAGAAAAAAAAACACAAACAACAAAAACAAAAATTAAGGAAAAGGAAGCAATACATGTAGAAAGTATCCAGGATCTAACCCGGCCTAACTAATTTGTTACAACGTCTGTTAAATGTTGCTTTTAAGCCTACATACTTTACTTTTAATGCGTGTGTCTATGTATATAGAGCTCTCAACATATTATTTAAATAATTATAATTATTCATAGATTGGACATGAAAAAAAGAAAACAAACACAAAATACACAAATAGAAATACACTCTGAGAAAAAAGAAAAAACTTGTTTCAATTAAAGATCCGAAAATTTAACTACAAGAAAAGTCTTATTTGATATACATATTTCTTATAGCTTATCTTCAATTCGATATATAATTTGTAAATTGCTTAACGTTTATTTAACACGCAATCTTTACATACATTGTTTCTGAGTATAGCAGTAAAAGTTATATAAAAGCGCTATTGTAATGGCATATTTTGGGATCTTAGATAGCGTAAACAATGCTCAACGCTATGAAGACCAGGCTAAAGCAAATGAAACAAATGCGATCGACGGCCGTGGCCAACAGCATCCAGTCGAATTGTAGGGCACGCGCTGAGGGCACCCCAGTAGGATTGATGTCCAACGGATTGGTCACATCGTCCACACTATCGTACAAATTCTCATCCATCTCCTTGGGTACGCCATTGCTTTGCCTTGCAGGCTGCTCAGCCTCATTGGTAAAGTGCGAGAGCAGTAGACAAGTGCCCAGTTTGCCATTCAACAGACGCTTCACTAGGTCCGGCACGCGACGCTTATGCTGTGCCGTGGCCAGGTAGAGCACTACAACCTCTATAATCGTGGATATGCTGATCAGCAACAAGCTGGAGCTATAGAAGACAACTGCAAAGCAGAATAGGTTAAGCAAATAAATACGAAATGGAGTTGTTCAGTTTACCAACGAGCGGCGTATTCCCGCCTAGCACGGGCAGCAGCTGGGCAAAGTACATGAGAAACGCAGCAATCATTAGGATGAGTATGCCATTGAGCAGTATTTTCTCGCCCATCTTCGGTGGCAGCCAGAAAGTGGCCAGCGCCAAGAGCACTATGCAAGAGGCTGGCGTAAAGATAACCGCTGTATACATGGTGGAGCGGCGCTGAGTTGTAAATATAAATTCAACATAGCTATAATAGTCCTGGTGCACAAACCGTGTTCGGCCGCTGACAATTTCCCACTCGCTCGATTGCACCCGATCATCATAATTGATCGCCTTGCTGTAGGCCGCATTGAGATTGCTCACCGACCAGGTGCCAATTTTAAGCTTGCATATCTGTTGATCGTACGGCCAGTTGAGCATGTTCAGAGCGCAATAGGCCGTATAGACAGCTGGTGGCACCCACTGGAAGCTGCCATCATTGGAGAGTATCACCTGTGTGCTCACAGGATAGTTGCCCTCATCGGCAGCGGCATTGAAGATCATAATCTGTGGCTTCCACACTTTGCTGTCTGGTATATGCAACTTGGTAATGTTGTCATACTGCTTTATATTCCATGAACGTTGCTCATCGACCCATTGCTGTAATGGTTGTTATCAACATGGATTTATTGACTGACTAAGCGTGCCTTTGTTACAATCTACACTTACCACGTTCAGCCAACAATGGAGTGTGATCTTGCCGTTCAGCTCATCGATATCTATATAGTTCACCGATAGACCAAGGCTTACGTTTGCCGCTTTGCCTTGAATAGTGGGCTGAACGTTTACATCGTAGTTAACGAAGAGATTCATTTGTAGCCGATCTAGGGTGCTCACATTGGCCGACTTCGTATCAGGAGCATCTATGTTTTCCGGTTTGCCTGATCAGATGTGGGACATAGATAAATGTGTGAAGTATTTATATTTATTGCACTTACAACTGGCGCTTGGCACGGAAACGAGCAGGCACACCAACATCAACAACAGCAGCCTACGACCGGAAATCAACGTTTTTATCTTGGTCGACATTGTTCCTCAAGTTCACAATGTGCCTGTTTTTTGCTTTTTTGTTTTTTTGTGGATCAACAATTTACTTATTCTAATTTTAATGTGAGCTCATCGGTCTCTGGATAACGACTGAGCGTTAAATCGAAAGCCACCAGAGGGTTTCGCACATGGCTGCAGCCTCTGATAAAGCTAGCGGCGTAACTGCCACCGAGAATTATTCAAGATAATACCAGCGCTGACTTATGCAGTCGTCTGTAAGTAGCAGTAGGAGTACGTACAGTGGATAATGGACCCGCCCACACAAAATTATTTGGCAACTAACCATTTCAAAATTAAAGTTTAGGTAATAACGGCTTATTAGATTTAACAGCTGATAATTCTGACAGTGCCATTTTGAGCGTAACACATATATGTTAACGTTTACAATTTATAATTTTCTAAATACTTCTTTAAGTGAGTTGGCTCAGCAGAATTGTAGTACTTGAGTATATTATTATACAAATAATATATTATTATACAAAAAATATACAAATATTAAAATATAATATAAACATACAGTTAATTTTAACCTAAATATATGCTACCGTGCTCTTTTTTACCCCTTGCTGTTTAAATCGATAAGTTATCATGCTATCGACCATCCCTAGCGTTGACGTGTGCGTCGTTTGCAGTTATTGTTGTTGTAGTTGTTGTGTGGCTGCGTGTCACAATTGTTACCCTCTAATCGCGAGCCGAAACGATTTTCAATAGAAATCGTCAACGGCAACGAAAATATAAAGTTAAACTTAGCTGATATAAAGTCAACATAATAGTAGACATGGCGGAGGAAGTCATTGGCACAGTGAAAAATGCAATTAAAGGCATACTGGAGAATGTTAATTCGAATGCAAGTGCTAATAAAAATGAAACAATTACAAACGAAAAGAAGCCATCGACGCCGGAAGGTATCGCCGTGGCGTATGGCAGCCTGGTCATAATGGCCATGCTGCCCATTATTTTTGGCTCCATACGCTCCGTTAAGCTGCACAAACTGAAAAAGGTGTGTGATTGAACTGTTAACCGCCCTTTTTTGCTGCATGCTTTCACTCTCTACTTAATTTTCACGTTTCATAGTCGACGGGCGAGAAGGCAGACACAATGACCAAGAAGGATGCCATGTACTTTCCACTCATCGCGTCAGTGGCGCTGTTTGGGCTGTACATGTTCTTCCAGATCTTTCAGAAGGTCCACATCAACTTGTTGCTAACCGGCTACTTCTTTGTGCTGGGAGTTATTGCGTTGGCCCACCTGCTCAGTCCAGTTATCAACTCGCTAATGCCAGCCGCTGTACCAAAAGTACCATTCCACATACACTTCACAAAGGGCGAAGGCAAACACAAAGAGGATATCATCAACTACAAGTTCTCCACGCACGACATCGTCTGCCTAATCATCTCTTCGGTCATTGGGGTCTGGTATCTACTGAAGAAACACTGGATAGCCAACAATATGTTCGGTCTGGCCTTCGCCATTAACGGCGTCGAGATGTTGCATTTGAATAACTTTGTCACGGGCGTTATATTGTTAAGTGGACTGTTCTTCTACGACATCTTCTGGGTGTTTGGTACCAATGTCATGGTCACAGTTGCCAAGAGCTTTGAGGCGCCTATCAAGCTAGTTTTCCCACAGGACATTCTTGAAAATGGGTTTACTGCCTCGAACTTTGCCATGCTGGGTCTGGGTGATATTGTCATTCCGGGTATCTTTATTGCCCTGCTGCTTCGATTCGATGACAGCAAAAAGCGTAAGACGCGCATCTATTTCTATTCCACGTTAGCTGCATACTTCATGGGTCTCATGGCTACGATCTTTGTGATGCACGTCTTCAAGCATGCACAGCCAGCGCTTCTCTATTTAGTGCCCGCATGCATGGGTACCCCTTTGCTGGTGGCCCTGGTTAGAGGCGAGCTGAAGGTGCTCTTTGCGTAAGTCCCCTCATGAATTAGTATCCATATAGAACCATAAATAAACCTTAAATGTTTGTCCTCCACAGCTATGAAGACCATCCTGAAGAGAAACCGGAAAAGAAAGAGAAAAAAGAGAAGGATGAGAGCGGCAGCAGCAGCGGCAGCAGTAAGAAGAAAGATTCCAAAAAGGCAAAATAATTCATTTAATGAATTGCAAGTGCCGTTCTCTCTCCCGCTTCCCCTTTACAAAACCCGCTTACAAGTCTTCTATTATTAACTAGTAACAAGTAATAAGCAAATCATATATTTTATATTTCGTGATTGAGTTTCTTTATTTAGCCTCTTAAGCTTTGTATTTCTATCAACCGTAAAAAGACGATCTGACTGTTAAGAACTTAGGATTATTCCTTGACAAGGCACAACCACCATTGCGTTCGATTAGGCTTAAACGCTTAGAGATCATAGTTTGCAAATCCTTTTATTTGAACAAAATCAAAAGTCCATAAGTCTATTAAAATGAACTGTAACAAAATTAAGTACACATAAGAACAATAAAATAAATTGAAATATTCCAAATCAGCATCGACAAGCGTTTACACAAATGTTCCGTTGCGAGAAATATCGATAATTAAACAGAAATCAGTGAGACTGAACTTGATTAAGCCAACCTATATATTGTTGTCTGGTATTTTCCGGTTTTTTTGCTCACTCGTAGCCTGGTCACACTTTTTTTGATGTGCAACGTATCGATGTATCAATATTTTCTACCATCCCTAATGCAAGCCGAAGCCGTCAAATTGCGCTAATTTTGTGTAAAAAATTTTCAAGTTTGGTAGAAAAAACACAAAATTGCAAGTAGTTTTAGCTGTTTAAGACAGCAAAGGCAATACGAAGGTATGTATGCAAATTAGGAATGAATAATTTGCAATCTTTTAGCGTTAATAGTGAGCATATTTTTTTTGCACAGACGCAAGCAGCGTGTACATCGTAGGTAGAAGCAGAGAGGCAAAAAGGAGAAACGGCGATAGATTTTACAAAAGCGACAAGCAACAGTAGGTGCAAAACCCACGATGTCTGGAATTGCAATAACACGTTTGGGCGAGGAGCGTAAGGCTTGGCGTAAAGATCATCCGTTTGGGTTTGTGGCACGGCCAGCTAAGAATCCCGATGGCACACTGAATCTCATGATCTGGGAGTGCGCCATTCCCGGAAAGAAATCGACCCCCTGGGAGGGTGGCTTGTACAAGCTACGCATGATCTTTAAGGATGACTATCCAACCTCGCCACCGAAATGCAAATTTGAGCCGCCACTTTTCCATCCCAATGTCTATCCATCAGGCACCGTATGCCTCTCGCTGCTGGACGAGGAGAAGGACTGGCGTCCTGCCATTACAATCAAACAGATTCTTTTGGGCATTCAGGATTTGCTAAACGAGCCCAACATCAAGGATCCAGCACAGGCGGAGGCATACACCATCTACTGTCAGAATCGATTGGAATACGAGAAACGCGTACGTGCTCAGGCGCGTGCCATGGCTGCCACCGAATAGAGTGTAACCCACAACAAGAAAACAGGCATCAACAGAGAATACCGCTACTCTCTAAGAAAGCACACATACACTTACACAAATCAACGTTTATAATGGGCAGGCAGTCAAGTGATCATCCAACACACACACACACATACACAAACAAAAAACATTTAGGAACGAGGCATTTTCGTGAATGCCTCTTCTAATTACAAAACATTTTAATAACTCTTAAGTTGATTTAAAAATAATAAAAAAAAAAAACAAAAACACCATGAAAATTCGGTTTGCACCAATTATAAATTATATATATATGCATATGAATTACATACAATTACAATTACATCATGTAGAATTCCTTATTTCACAGCACTGTAATTTTCGCATTAATTGTGTTTCAATAAATTTATATGATATATGTAATAATAGGCAAACGTTGTTTCAATAGCAATACTATGTAATCATTCGAATTGCACTCCGCATGGCTAACAGAGTCGAAGCTGACGTCACCTTTTGCTAACGTGGCATATATACTTGACCTTTAATGCTCGCCGATAATCTATTTGAGAACATCTCTACAATTGGCTAGTGTTTGATCGAAAGTGGGTAAACGAGTTGCGGGGGTGGTGGGGTTAAAGGAAATTCTTATGAAATTATGATCGAACGCATTAAATTTTATTGCTCACCCTGAAAGTAGGCAACACTAAATTTATTTTTTGGCAGCAAATGAAAATTGATTTAAAACAATTGAAAATTTATTATTGATTTGATGAAAGTAAATAAAAATTTGTTTTTTTTCAGATATTAATTTTCGAAGATAGCCAAGAGTTGAGTTATGAGTTAATATATAAAAGATCAAGGAATGATGCTCTTTTCAAGATATTCGTGAGTCAGTTGAATATATAACTTTGAAATACCAGTTCAGCTGCGATCTTGGTAGTAGGTCGGAAATTTTAATTGGTCGGGGCATATTGAAAATATCACTCAAAAGTGAAGAGCATAACATATCTGAAATACTGCCGACTTAACAAAATATATAGATATCTATAAATGTTAAAATAAATAGGTTTTTATATTTCTAACTTTATAGCTGAAATTTTTTAAAACAGATTATAAAGTATAAAATATAAATCGAAAACCATTTTAAAACACTTCATAATACTTAGTAATACAATTATTATAAATTCCACAGAATTAGTCATAGCAATATTTTGTATAGTTTATTTTGAATAAATTAATTACGTTTATTGTCGCACACTCTTAATAAATACATACAGTACACATACATATATATATACATTGCCTATATGCATATATATATGTATATATATTTAAATTACACAGTTTTATTTGTTATATAAGCTTGAACGCTGTTGGATTTACAATAATTATTATGCATATTATTGGATCTATTAGGATTATATACCGTTTAACCCAACCGTGGAGAGTTTCCACTTGGTTTTTGGGTAGTTCGAGGAGCATACTCCCTAGATATACTATATCTATTTCGATATCGAAAAACTTGTAGTTTCTTGCACTTCAATTGTGATTTCTTCTCTAAGTGGTAAGCTTTGGCATGCATTATATGTCATGATTTCTACAGAGCATATATATATATATATATATATATATATGTCTTTATGTATATCTATATATTGCCTGGATATTATTAATCAGGATCTATCTATCTTCGCAGGGGGAACAGTTGGAGATTCTCCGGAAATACTTTCGATACTGTGTCGGTGGTTGTGGTGTTGGTGGTTGATGTTTGTGGTGGTGATGGTGGTTGCGTTTTGTGGTTGGCTCAGAAGCACTTGTAGTACCATTCCAGTTGCTTGCGCTGCACCTCCCACATCAGCTGGCTCTCTCAAATGGCCGCCTCCTGAAGATTCTCCTTGTTCTTTTGCAGCAACAGCAGCTCGCTGGGCGACTGCAGTGGCATGGCGGTGCCACCAACGCCCACAGTGGGACTGGGGCTGTCACTGGCCTCCGGTCGGTGTAGCTTGCTCTTGCAGTAGAACTGTTTGTGTGCCAAAAAGGTCTTCACATAGTTGAACGATATGTCGCAGGTGGAACAATATTTCTTCATGGCCTCCGCGGCGCTCGGCCCCAGCGGCGAATTCGCCATGGGCGGTGGCAGTGTGGGTGCGGTTAGCTCAATGCCCATGTCCAGCGGCTCGGCTTTGATGTGCGTGTGCGGCGTGCCAATGGGCGAATTGTTGTTCTCATGCACCAGACCCAATGTAGCGACAGGTGGCTCCAAGGGCTCCGACTTAATGTGGAAACTAAAGAAGAAAAATAAGTTAGCTTGAGTTAAGGAATTGTATGTATTGTAAAATACACTAGATACTCTAACTAAGAAACCTATTTCTTGGTTAGGGTATCTTCTAGTTGGCCACTGCCATTAAGAATGCTTACCTGGCCGCCTCGCGCTCGCCATTTACCAGGGCTACCTCGGGCAGGGCATGTGCTGTGGAATCCTGCTCACGGCACTCGGGTGATATGGAGGGCGAGTTGATTGCCACGTGTGGATGCAACAGTTTCATGTGACGCAGCTGTTTGAAGAGAAGATTACAATTACAATTAGAGCTGAGTCCAGCATTGCTGCTAGTCAGGAGTACGCACCACATTGCCTTTGTAGGTGGAGGCATAGTTGCAGTGATCGCAGTTGAAGATCTGTGCCGCGTGCTGTTCCAGCTGTTCCTGGGCCGCTGTCACGGCGGGCAGGTCCAAGCCCATGGCCGGGGGTAGCGGTGCCGCTGCAGCTGCCGCATCCTCCTCGAAGATGCAGGTCATGTAGTGCTCCTCGTTGACATCGCTCGTCTTCTTATCGAAATGGGTGCGTATGTGGGTGCGCATGCCGCGCAGCGTATTGCCCTTATACTGGCAGATGCTGCAACGGAATGCTTTCACCGTGCCGTGCATTTCCATGTGCTTGCGGGCCAGCGCAGCGGTGGGGCTGACCACACCGCAAACGGGACACTTGTTCACGCTATTCGCCACACTGGCCGGCGGCAGCTGGGGCGCGGCTGGGGGCGTGGCACAGGGCTGGCCATGCTCATGCAGTGTCTTGCACTTAACGCACTTCTCCTTGGGCAATGGCAGCTGTGGTGTGGCTGCCTCGGCTGGCGTGGCTGCCGCTCCGCCCTTGGGGCAATAGTAGTTTTGATGTGCGCGCAGATTATCCAGCGAGGTGTACTTGATGCCACAGGCGGCGCAGATCAGCTGCTGATAGGCCACGGGCGTGGTCTCCAGCGCGGAGGCACCGGACCCGGCTACGCCTGGACCCGGTGCGGCGGGCGGTGTCACTGCATTCTTGACGTCACCATCCGCACCTGTGTCCTGGTTGCGCGCGGAGCAGTAGTGCTGCTTGTGCGCCAGATAGTTCTCGTACTTGCAGAAGACTATGTTGCACTCCTTGCACTTGGACACGCCCTGCTTCACATAGATCTGCGGCTGGCTGTTGGACGCGTTGGCTGCCACGCTAGCCACAGCCGGAGGAGGTGCAGGCCCAGTTGCTGGGCTGAAGCCTAGTTTGCTGGCCAGCTCGGCGGGGCTGCTGCCCGCCACAGCTGCAGCGGCGGCTGCTGCCAACTTCAGCGCCAGCTCCGGATTGGTCTTGGCCAGCAGCGATTCGGATAGTGCAAAGTCGGCGGGCAACATTGAGCGCAATTGCAGGTTGTCCAGCAGATGGGGCACTGCCAAGGCTGGCGGCGACATGGAGGAAGCACTACCCGCCCCAGAGCTGCGTGGACTGATCGCACGTCGCTTGGGCGAGGGACTCATCGATGGGCTGCTGGGCAGCGAGGGCGCGCACACAATCTGTTCCGGCGTAACGCTGCCACCAGTTCTGGCGCTGCTCTCCAGGCTCTCCTTGCCGGCGCTGAGCAGCGCCTCCTCCATCAAGCGGTGGCGCTGCAGCAGCGGCGAAATTGGCGAACGACGCAGCGACAAGTCTAGGGGCGTGGTATCGCTGTGCATGGAAGAAAATGCGGAGAGCGCGTAAGTAGAGATCTACGTGGAGTTTAAGTCTGCTTTACTTACCGTACGCCGCTGGCTTCCTTGCGCTTGGGCTCTGGCGGACTGCTCTTGACCTCCGCCTCCAAGACGCTGCTGGCGCTGGGCCGCTCTGGCTCCAGGGCGGGCATGCTCAGCTGATTGCTGCTAGGCATGGGTGTGGGCGTTGGCGTGGGCGTGGCATTGCCTGCCAGCGCATTTATATTGAGCGCCGTGGCCAGCGGCTTGAGTGCTCCATTGTCAAGGGTGAAGCACGTGGACTCCGGATTGACAATACCCGACGTGGAGGTGGTGCTGAAAATGAGGTTAAGACAAGAATCGGTCAAGCAAAGCTCACAAATCTAACAGCTGCAGAAACGACGTCGATGCGTTCGCTGTTGGCTCCAACCAACAGCAAAACCACGGACTAACTTTCAACTTTTTGTGGGCTTTACTCACAGTGGTCCTGGAATGAGGCTGGCTGCGCGTATTAGCGAGCAGGGCACTATGATGATGGGATTGGTGGGCAGCGCCAGGAAGGGCTGCGGCGGTGCCACCTGCAGCGAGGCGGCCGCTGCAGCAGCGGCAGCCGCAGCAGCAGCAGCCGCGACCATAGCAGGCGTCGGCGTCTTGTTGCGCGTCTGCGGACTGTGAGCGCCGCTGTGCTTGGCCGCCGCGGCGGCAACTCCCACTGCAGAGCCTGCCGTGTTGCCAGTGCTGTTCGCCTCGGGCTTGGGCGTCAGCTGGCCGTCGCTGCGACGGGAGCTGCAGTAGTGCTGCTTGTGGGCGCGATAGGTCTTGATGTTGTTGAAGCGTATATCACAGTCGCTGCAGTAGCGATCGATTTGCTGAGAAGGTGCCATGGAAATCGAGTTAGTTTTATTTGGGCTAGACGTTGACTGGCTGGTCAACCAACTCACTTGACTAGAGCTCTCCTCGAGCGCGCTGGCCGCAGCGGCAGCGGCGGCGGCGGCCACAGCCACACCGTTGGCGGCCAACCCGGACAGGCTGTTCAGGGTGGGCGCTGCTGGCGAGGTCTGATGCATGCGCATGTGGCGATTGAGGGAGACCTTCTTGTCGGCGCTGTAGGAACACTGCGTGCAGGCGTACTGCTTGCCCGTGCGCGCTACCTTGGCTGGTGGCTCCGAGCCGGAGCTGCCGCCGCTGGAGCTGTTGCTGGCATTTGGATTGCCGCCGCCAGCAGCTGCGGCTGCTGCCTTGTCGCCGGTGGCCGACTCCTCGTCGGCATCCTTGTTGCGATGCGAGCAGTAGTAGGCCTGGTGCGCCTCCAGCGTTGAAGGCGAGCTGAAAGCTATGCCGCAGGGCAGGCACATAAAACGCGCCGGCTTGAGCAGCGGCTCCACTAGACTGCTTGGATCCGGTAAGCTCTGCTGCTGCTGCGACTGCTCAGGCTTTGCCAGCTGCGGCGGCGGACCGAGCAAGCGTGGCTCCAAATTTAGCTCCTTGGCATCGGGCTTAAGAGCCGGATCGGAAGCGAGCAGCGCATTGAGACGCAGCTTGGGCAGCACCAAGGGCGGCGTGGGCGTTGGTGGCGGACTGGGCGTGGCTGCCACTGAAGGCGGCGTTGCCGGCGAATCGGCACGCTCCAACTTGGGCACGAGTTCAGGTGGCGTGGGACTACGTGGTGGAGTCGTCGAGCTGTCGGCCACATTTTGTTGTTGTGCACTGGCCTCCTGGGCGGCTGCCTGCTCCTCCTCAACCATTTCCTGATCCATGTCAGTCTCCTCGATCTGTTCAGCGGCGTTGCTTGCTTGCTGCTGCTGATCCAGCTGCTCGTCCTCGGGCTGCTCCTCCAGCTGCTGCTGTTGTTTCTCCTCGCTCAGCTCGTGTGCGCCCAAATCTTTGGAATCTGCAAAGATGTTAAAGATGTTGCAATATGAACGAGACTAGTTGAGTAATAGGAGCTGAGACTTGAGACTTGGGATATGTTACTATAAAAACAGTTTCTAAAGCAAGCCAACATGGCCATTTGATATATCTCCTGTTCAAGGCAATTGGATGCAAGTTGAAACGTGGGATCGAGGCGAAGTTGATTGTATTTCGGCCCGCTCCCATGGCAAATGCCATGTATGTGTCAAATGTGACCAGAGGTTAGCAATTATTATCGAACAAATTGTCAGCGATGCGAGAGAGAGCCAAGCGACAGGCAGCTGTGAAAACAATGCGACGTTGTCCCAGTTGAGAATCGACTCTACTCGACTCGCAACTTGAATGCGAGCCAAGCAGCGAGGCTGTCGGCCAAGTCGAACGGTCGAAGTCGAAGTCGAAGTCGCAGTCGAAGTCGAAGACCATTTGGACCGTTTATCCCGCTAACGCATCTCGACGCTGTGCGGATTACGTGGAAAAGCCGGCGAGTGGAAAAGCGCATGGTGGCCAGAGAGTTAGCACACAGTTGATGATTAGAGCGGCCAAGCTGACATCTGATTTGTATTTTCTTTGGTCACAAAATATTATAACGACCAGCGATGCGACGGATAAGCACAAGAGTCGCAGTCGCAGTTGCAGTCGCGGCAGTTGCAGTCAACAGACAACAACATGCCAGCAATAGATATGAAGGCGCCGATAAGCGGCCCACAGAGCTGGCCGCTGGCCGCTGGCCGCTGGTCGCAGCGTACTGTACGCTACTCGTGCGGGCCGCCAATGCGCGTTGACCTGTCAATTGTTGGCTATTGAAATGTCAGCGCAACTTGTTGCCAAGCAGCGAGGCAGCCAGGCAGCCAAGCAGCCAGCAGCTTTCGAGCTTGTTTGCAACTGCAACTGTAATTTGTTGTGCAGCAAGTTCGTCGCCTCAGTCTTTTGATTGCTTAGGACGCATTGACGCGTCGGTTGCGCCCACCGCGCGTTTCGCCCTAATTGCAGTGTCGATTTTCACGAATTCACACAAAATGCTGCACGTGAACAATCAGACAGCATCTGCGTTCGCCATCTCTACCCAAAAACTCTGGAGAAAAAAAGAAGCAAAAACCAAAAACAAAACTGAATTTCAGCTCCATTGAAAGCCAACGATGGCTTCAGCTCTTTTGGGGTCCTCTGTGCATTCCAGCGCATTCTGCTTATTTGTAAGATATTTATTGCCATCGATTGGTGCGCGATAAGCAGCACACGTAAAGTGTTTGCCGGTTACGGCGCAAACTACACGCCAGCAACAGCAACATCAACAGCAGCAGCAGCAGCAGCAGCAGCAGCAGCAGCAGTCGCAGCAAAGGCTGTGCGGGCTAAGCCAAAGCTTAGCTAACAATGGGCCTGGCTAGCAGCCCAAAAGCTGATGTTGCTGTTGCCAGCAACAACTGCTGCTGCTGCTGCTGCTGCGGCTGCTGCTGCTGAGGATTAGCTCTGCTCTGCGTCATTTTATTGTTGTTGCTGTATCGTTTGTTTAGCCATTTCGTAACGTTACGCCACCTCGCACACCTTTGCTACACACACACACACACACACTCACACACACTCACTCGCACACACTTGCATCGCCAACGCCAACAATTGTTTATCAATTTGTTAAATCAGCTGCGCTGCGGCGTTGCCGTCGCAGTTGTGATCGATCCTCGCCGATAAGCGACACACACACAGCTTGAAAACTGTGGCAGAGGCAAGCGCAACGGCAGGGGCAGGGGCAGAGGCAGGGGCCAAGGGGATGCTTCATTTTATCAGCCGGCAGATTATTGTTGCTGGTTTCTCACTTGGCCAGCATTGTTGCCGCTGTCGCTGCTGCCGCTGCTGCTGGTGGGCGTTGTATGCAGCCATAAACAATCGAGCAATTTGGCTTAAACCGGGGCCAGTCTGTAAGTAAAGCAGCGGTTGAGGGGTTGGGGGTCTCCAAGGGTTGAGGGGCAGAGCAAGGCGACCCTTTGTTCATTTGTCGCTGGTGAATGCCGGACCGCCATCGCGGCTAATCGTTGCGAGCCGAAGGTCAGTTAACTCAAAAAAAAAAAAAAAACTAAAGATAGAGTGCTCTAAACGGCAGTAGATAGCTGAAAGATACCCTGTAAAAAGGCTAACATATGCTGCACTTCTGTTTATATCCATTAGCCCCGCGCTTAGAAGCGATATTTATAGATATCGATAACAGGAAATCAGCTATCGATAGTCACAAAACTTGCTCAAAATTGTTAAGATTAATCTCTTTTACATGCTCTGTTATAGGCTATAAAGTCAGGGCATATTAAGCAAGTAATATATATCAACTTCTACATATGCTCAGATTTACAGGGTATCTAAGCCAGCAAATGCAGCTACGCAGCTTCAAGCTGCGTCTTGGAATCTTGATTGTTGTGTGGCGAAGCAGACGCAAGACTGTGCAGCTACGGTCGCCGCCAGTTGGTCTGGTCGGCTCAAGTCTGGGCTGTACTTGCCACGGTTGCACGGGGCGTATGCGTAATGTTGGTTGGGGGGGCGTGCTAAGAGCCGGCTCGCTTTGCATGGGGCGTGGGAGTGGAAGCCGCAGCAGGAGCAACTATTTTAGTTGCTTATAATTAAACAAATTTTCCCAGCGGAAACAAATTGAAAAACGTGAGTTGGCCAATCGCAGCCAGAGCGACGAGAGCGCAGTGGAGTCAGAGCGCTGCTGCCTGATAACGAAAATCTTCATTTTCGCGCGAAAATGTTGCCACCTTGTGGCAATCAACGCCATCAGCAGCGGCAGCAGCAGCAATGGGACTCCACTTGGGCACAGGTTCGCCAGCCTTCGGGGGCCAGCTTTTTATCAATTGTTATTAATCAACAACAAAAGCCAGCAAAAACAAATGCAGAGAGCGCGCTAAATTCAGCAATTCGCCAACTCGCGAAAAAAGGCAAAGAGAATCGCGTTGCGGGCAACATTTCATTTCACACTTTGGCTGCAAGTTCATTGCTAATACCCTGTAGTCTTTGCGAAGGCATGGATGAGTGCAACAAGTGGCAGATCTAATCAGTGAAACTATAAATTATGCAGCAACTTGTGTGGAGATCAGTGACTAAGTTAGTGATCATGTTTATCCCTCATCTCTCAACTTCTAAATATAATTTCGCATACTCGATATTGTGCCTTGTAGATAAACTGATAAATAATAATCTTTCTGTAGAGTTTGTTAAACTTTCATGCACTTTCCACAATTTATACAAAAAAAATTCACATTTTTAACTTTTCATAAAGCTTCTTAGTCATGCAAAGCACATACTTTTCTTTAGGCAGGGTATCTTGCAGTCGACTATTGCATTTGCAAGAGTTGCATCTTGAGCGTTAACCCGTGCAAATAATCAACATTCTCATATCTTGGGGGCTTCGCGGAGCTATTCGTGATTTACTCGCAGTTTGCGTTGAGCTTTTTTTCCTGCTTCTTCTTCATCTTCTCTTATTCAGCACCTCCTTAGCGCTATGGGAAACGGCGGTCCAGTGAAATTCTTTGATCACTGCGATAAGCAATTTAGTTTCACAGTTTTTCGCTCTACGTTTTATAGCCTTATTACATTTCGCTTGAGACACAAATAAATTGTATTTGCTTTATATTTCGAACTTAACATAGTTCGTATAATTTCGATGAATAGAAAAAGGACTTTCTAAATGTGTGCAATGGTAATTGCTGATGGATTATAAATATTTCTGTAAAGTATTCATTGATGTCGTAATTTTAAATTTAATTATACTTTTTTCAATCTACAAATCTATCTTAATTAAGCATTGTAGAGTTTAAACCTTGATCAAGTTACTTAGCTTTGAGCAATGTTTAGCTGTTTAAAACACTCTTTTTAAATAATAATAAAATATTTAATTTATTTATTTATGTGTAAGAATGACCTAGTCCTAAACCTTTCTGCTTCTCCTCTTCAGCTCTTTGACCATACACAAAGTCAAGTCTACTTGCTTTAAAGTACAGCAGATCACTTCGCATTAGTTACTTGCCTCGATGAATAATATGAAGCTCGTCTCACTGCCACTTCGAACGCGAACTGCGATACAGATTTCGACCTAGCCTCTAAAGTTCAGAGCTGGCGACTAATTTAGCGCACGTAGCGCAGCTTCACGTAGATGTCACCAGGCGAATGGGCATACAAAGCATCGACGACTGGTTCAGCGAGGGGGCGGAGGCTAACCATGTACTCCAATCTGCAATCTATAGAAGCTACAAAAACACAAAGTCTGTGTCTGCTTTGGCAGGGCAGACGCGAAACGGAACTGGAGGACGGCAGGCAATTCCTCGAAATCAAGCGAGTCTCCAAACTCTTTTTGATGTCTTAATTAAAAAACGTGCAAATGATGCGACAGGGGCGCGGCAAGGGACGGGGTAAATGTTTGTCTGGGCCTGTGCACAGAGTTCAATGTTGAGCAATTGATGCAACTGTTGAGATGTGTTGCTGTTGCAGCTGTTGTTGTTGCTGCTGCTGCTGCTGCTGCTGCTGCTGCTGCTGTTGCCAGTGCGGCACGGCATGCTGATAAGACTGTAGGGGCTAGCGGGGGCTGCAGGGTTTTGGGTTAAGAAATTGTCGCAGTACTTGAAAATTTCGTGTGAGCACGCTCAGCGTCGATTGTTGCTGTTGCCAGCGCATGATCGCTTGATCAGCAGCAGCCGAAGCAGCAGCAGCAGCAGCAGCAACAGTTGTCGTCTGTTAGCAACACACACACACATACACGCTCGCATTCGGCTGATCAATTGCGATCTACAGTTTCAGCTGCTGTTGCTCCCACTATCTTGTGTGTTGCTGCTGCTGCTGCTGCTGTTGCTGTTTCCGTGCCTGTTGCAACTGTTGCACAAATTTAAATTGACCCAAGTGCAAGTTTGAATGTTGCTAATCTATAATCGCTTTGCCAATCCGCGCGCGTATGTGTGTGTGCTTGTTGCACTAACCATGTTGCTGTTGTCGACTAGCAGCAGCAGCAGCAGCAACATGTTGCTGGCAGTCTCATAATTTGCGTTTATTAAACACGGCCTTCATTTGCATAAACGTCCGCTTGTTTACAGGATTAACATCACAGCGCAATGTTGCTGGGCGCATCAACAACACAAACAGCAGCTGTTGCTGCAGTTGCAACCAGAATCCCTCAGTTCGGCAGCAACATTGCAATTGCTGTAAACAAATCACGCTTCTGGCAGATCAATCAAATACATTTCAGCAGCACAACAAACTCACAATTGTAGCCAGCCATTGCTGACAATTCAATTGTGTGTATTTGCCTCAGCAGCAACAGCAACAGCAACAGCAACTCATAGACACGACAGCAACATAAATAAACTGAGCGGCTATGCAAGGGGAACAAACGGAAATTTCTCTCGCTTGCCCTCGTTTACAGTTACATTAAATTCGTGAGGGCGGTGACACGCCCCACCAAAGTGTCGTAGGCGTGGCTGGAGAGACGGGTTGCAACTGCGAAATCGTGTCTGGCATTGTGTTAACTTCATTGCTTCAGCAATTTTTGATGACTTTGATGAGTTTATCAACCAAAGCAGCCACGACACAGCGAGCGGGACATGGACAGCAGCAGCAAGGGAGTGGTAGGTTGTCCAGTTGTCGAGATATTTTTAGCAGTAAATTAAAGAGGCGCGAACATTGCTGCGAGCTGTGTGAAGAACGCGCACAAAAATTGCAACAAACCAAAGACAAAAACGGACCGCACACACAGAACCGACTAAAGTTGGTAGTGGGGCAGAAGTAGGCGGCAAGTTGCTAACAAGATGCGCGCAGGCAACGACAACGACAGCAACAGCAGCAACAAGCAGTTAGCAAGAGTACAAAGCAAAATGCCGACACGCAGCCGCCCAGAGCCAAGTCCAGTTGGCAAAAAGAACGAACAATATAAAACAGGCCACGCAACATGCGGCAGCAACGAGCAACGAGCAACGAGCTTGCCACCGCGCTCGAGTGACTAACAAAGCGGCGCAGCAGACACATCATTACCTACCAATTAGGCGCCCAAAAAGCGCGCGTGTGTGCGTATGTATGTGCGTGTGTGTCTGTGTGTGTGCTTATGTGTGGCGTAGCAGACGCCGCGCTGCTCTTTTGGTGGCACAATAAACGTTTACAAAGAGCAACAACAACAACGACAACGACAAGGGCAGGTTGACTGACAAGGCAGCCAAGGCGAATAAGCCATAATGCAGGCACAAGCTGAGGCGGCATTAACAACAACAACAACAACAACATACGGTGGAGGCTGGCCTACCTGGCTGCCTCTACTTGCCGCTGCTGCTGTTGATGAAGTGCAAAGTGCTCGCTAACAGCTTGTAATGAGTTCAAAGTGTGGCCTTTTATGCAAAACTTAACGAGCAGCCCAAGAGGCAGATGGAACAGCAGCAACAACAGCTAAGCCAGATGTGTTGCTGATGCTTTTCTCATAAAATGCCGTGTGAGACGACGATGATCAAAGTTGAGCTTAAAAAAAAGCACATGTGTAGTTAAGCGATAATGACTGTAGACTAGGGTCATGCTTAAGCTATATAAATGAGGTGCTTTGCTGATTCAACAGTGGCGCCACCTAGTGATGGATAGAAAAAGTAGCGAAGCAATTTCATTCAAGTTTTTAAATAAACAAAGATTTTAAATAAAAAGTAAACTATTCTTAATTGTTTTATATTTTTGGAAATTTCAGAACACTGTCAGTTCGCTTTTCACACATTTTGCAACACTAATTTCTAAATTCTTAGCCCAACCAAAGTAGTTTAACATTATTTATTCTATTTTCACTAACTTGAAATGAGTTTATTCTGTAGCCACATTTAGTGCACTGTCATTGGGCATTGATCAACACTTAAACTGGTATTTACGCACACTTGCACACATAGAGCTGACTCAACAAATCAGCTCAATCAGCAAATCAGCTACGAATTCAATTTGAAATAATTCGATTTATGTGCGCTACAGTTGCGATTGTTTGCGTTTAGGACGCGCCGCAGAATGTTGCACAAAGCACAGGCACGAATTGTGGCAATCAGAAATGCCAACAAGCAACGTACACAATAAACATATTACAGCTAAACGCCAATTGACGAGGGTCACTCGATAGCATGCAAACAGAAGTGAATTGAGTAAATCGAAGAGGTCTACCGACTTGCGACTAGCTAATTGACAGCCATTTGAATACCCTCGAATGTGACAACGAATGACAAGCATGCCACACATGCCACTCATGCCACTCAAACAATTTATTCACATTCATACATTTTTGTGGCAGGCTGGCAGGCAGTCAAAAAAAAATTAGGAATGATGAAAAGTCAGCCCAAATATAATGCGTCTACTATCACATAAAAAAATTACAACATAAATCTCACACACGCACACACACTCACGGACAGCTTTTGGGCTGCTGTATTAAAAATAATATCGTCGTCTGGTCGACAAAGATAAGAAAATTTATCCAAAGGATTGTGTGGTGTTATGGCCACCGCAGAGAGCAGCCAAGTCGTTTGCCAAGCCAGACAGTTGGGCAGCTACCCCAGGACCTGTACCGAGCCCCAACCCCTAACCGCAACCCTGACACCAGCTAGCACTTGCTTTGTCCGCCCTTAGCCGTCAGCTTTGCTGTGGCAACCGCAAGGACAAGGCCAAGCTGACAACAGCCACCCACACACTCACACTGACACTCACACATTTTATGACCAGTTCAAGTCGAAGTCATCATCATCATCCTGCTCGAAGCTCATCATCCGCCAAGACAGCAGCAGCAGCAGGACTCGAGCCGCTGGCTGTTTGCCGTGCTCCGTGATCTGTGGCCAGCGATAAGCTGTTTTTTTTTTGTTAAAGCGAGCGAATAAATTTCATAAATGCTCGCGCGTAAAAGGATTACGAGGCCAAGTGCCTGCCAGCCCCTACCTCAGCTCCTCCAACACCCTCTACCTCTCTCTGTGTGTGCGCAAATATTTGGACACATGTGCTGCAGCCCTGTGTAATTTATTGTTAAAAACTCAAGTAAATTTTATATGGCATCGCCGCCCCTTCGCAAGGGGGCAACTAGAGCAAGTGGAAAGGGTAGAGCTGTTGCTTGGGGGCTGCCAAACAGTTGATACCCTCATAACTCATTAAATGTCTCCCTAGGCCTAGCCATGTATAAGCTATATAATCTTAACCAAAGTAATCTAATTTTTTATTATTATTTATGGGCATAAGTAGGATATTGTGTAATATATTATTTAAATTTATCAATATTAAATGAAAATGATATACATTTATCAAGCAACTCTAATAATTATAATTTTATATGCAATTTAATTCAGTTAAAATTTGTAGATGCAGCAGCTTGATTCAGGAGATTTCGTTGATTTTTTATTAGAATACGAAAGAAAATGTAATCTACATATATTTAGCTGCTGTTAAAGTTAAAATTAATGTAAAACTCTGAAATAAATGAAAGTTTATTGAAATACCTAAGATAAAATGTATTCATATAGAGACTGCATAGATCTGTGGTTTGGATAATGATCTTAGAGTGCAGCTGTTCTACGGAATCGATATATTCACTATTGTGAAAAATAATAATGTTGATATTAAACATATTTTACAATGTCTAAAGATCTAAAAGATCACTCATAAGCTTTTTCTCTTTTTACTTTATGAGATAATAATTCCAAAAAAAATTGCTTGACTAAAAAGAAAAAAATTTTGAAAAGAGTTTAAGCTTGTTATTACCCTAGATCTCTATTTGGTAAGATTGTAGCCTTTTAAACTATTTTCTTATGTTTGATAATGTATCTTATATATTTAGGATAATATATCTTTTAAATGTTATATATCTTATATGCCCTTTTTTCAGTAAAACTATCTATTTTATATAGCATATTTGCCTTACTTCTATATACATCACGTATAGCTTGCACCTGTATCAAATGTCGCACATATGCCTTTCGATTGCTACGTACAAACACGGCTATATGAATCTGTCCGAAATGAAAAAATATTATTGATTTGCTTTAATAAAAAAGCTCTGGTACAAGTTTAGTGACAAACTCAATTAAACCCTTTCCAAGGCTCCCATTTTTTTGCGCTGTAATCCTTGATATCCCAACACACACAGAGCCACAGCGATGCACTTAATCATAAATACAAAATATGAGCAGGCGCCAGTTTCAATTCGAGCGAAAGTTGCCTTCAGTTCCGTTTCGTTCCACTCACAATTCAGCTCAGTTCAGTTCAGTTCAGTTACCAATGCGGCCACCGTGCGTATGCGTAATGCGAGCTGGAATGTTGTTGTTGGAGACGATGGACGCTTTTGATAAGCCAGGCGCGTAATGGATTTTTGTTTTAGCCATACTGTTGAGCGATTGTTAGGTTTCGTATACATATACATATATATATATATATACTTATTTATTTTGTTTTTTTTGTTTGGTGCAGTGGCTGCTGCGGTTGACTATTTTGTAGCCCGCAGCATGGGTTGCAATGCGTCCCGCATGCCAAACTTGCGCTGTTTTGCTGCCTTCAACTTGGTCGCGATAGTCAACAACAAACAACAAAAAAAAGCAACAAAACCCGAAAAAAAGCAAACAACAAAAAGTCGGCCGTCAAATGATTAATTACATGCCGAAAAGCTATCTAACAATTTGACTTGCTGTCTGTGTGTGTTTTGGATTGTCATTAAGCCAGGCCAAAAGGAAGACAACAACAACAACAGCTCAGGCGAATAATAAAAAATTATGCTTCAGATAAAATGCCATTAGAGTCTGGCGCTCCACTGTGAATGTGTGGGTAGGCAAAGGGGGAGTGCCAGGCAGGCAGGCAGCTCACTTAGCGCCATTAGAAGACAAGCAGCCAGCAGCAGCAGCAGCAGCAGCAACAGCAGCCAAGAGCAACCAACCAAAAAACGCTGCCAACAACAACAGCGGAGGCCAGGCCAGGCGCTGGGTTGCTGCAAGTATGCAATTCTGCCAGATAAGCCGAAGCATTCATGAATTTTATAGATAAAAACCACACACACACATGTACACACATACAGCACACACACATAGAGAGTGAGCAAGTGAGATAGCACAGCTTGTAGATGCGCTTACAGTACATTGCACAGCAGCAACAGCAGCAAATGAAGAGCGGCAAAAGTGAGCAGCAGCAGCATCATCAGCACCAACAACAACAACAACAATCATTGCAAGGTTGCCTCGTTGGGCGGCCACCTCCCTAGTTAGGGGCTGGGCAAGCCACCAGCAACAAACAAAAGCCACAGCTAAGCGCATGTAGGAATGTTACTGTGGGGCGTGCACGACTAACAGTTGAAACGAGCAAGCGCATCGAATAAATACTAAAATAAATACTGAATAAATAATTAATAAATAATAAATAATAAATAATAAATAATAAATAATAAATAATAAATAATAAATAATAAATAATAAATAATAAATAATAAATAATAAATAATAAATAATAAATAATAAATAATAAATAATAAATAATAAATAATAAATAATAAATAATAAATAATAAATAATAAATATAAATAATAAATAATAAATAATAAATAATAAATAATAAATAATAAATAATAAATAATAAATAATAAATAATAAATAATAAATAATAAATAATAAATAATAAATAATAAATAATAAATAATAAATAATAAATATAATATAAAAATAATATAAAAATAATATAATAATAATAAATAAAAAAAGTTTAACGATGATTTATTGAGCTTGCAGAGAATTGTTGCTGTGAATCATAAATTTTAGTTTTTAATCAGCTGTGACTACTCTTGCTTTCACTTCTGATATTACTACACTTCTAGGCTGTATGGATACTGACAATATCGAATGTTAAAAGGAGAATGTCAATGCCTGTTTTAATAAACAAACTAAATACGAACTATGATCATTAGCACTATCCATGCATTGAGCTGTCATTCAGAGTAACAACAGCTGCACAAATGCATAGATTGAATGCACTATAAAACTTTAGACGTAAGCACAATAAGACAGCTTTCGGATGTCAGTGTTGGTTAACGCATAGTGAATTAATTTCCATGCGAAAAACAGACTCAAACTATATTTAATCGTTTTCTTTGAATGTTGATTAGCCACGCTGCAGTTATTCTAAAAGCAAATTCAGATTTCTTGACATTTTGCAACACTAAACTAAGCAAACAGTTGTTAAGGCCCTTCAGGTGTTTTATGCAAAAGGCAAAAGCAGTTATCTGACATTGAACAGGCCAATGGGCAGCTGAGGTAGGGAGAGAGACACTGAGAGCGAGATAGGGCGAGCGACGAGGCTGAAAGCAATGTGACTCTGCGCTTTGCAACACTCTTTTTTTTTGTAAATCTCATTGTTGTTGTTGTTGTTGTTGTTGTTGCTGGTGCTGCTGCTGCTGGTTGGTCTGCTGCGCTGCCATGGAGTGTCAACAGCTAGATAAAGATTAGCGCAGACAAACGCCCACTTTTGGCGCGCTGTTACGCCCACTGGGCCACTCGTACTATCTGTCTGTATGTGTGTCTGCCTCTCTCTCGCTCTCTGTGTGTGTGGCTGCTGCAAATCTTTCACTGACGCAGCACAAAAAGGCCACGTGGTAGGGCCCAAGCGCGGAGGGAGTTAGGGCAGCACCAATGCCTGCCGGCTTGGGGATTATTAATGATGAATGCTTGAGAAGGCAGCGAAATGGCGTGGAATGTGGTGCCAGCTACCCGCAAGCCCGTCTATCCAAACACCCCAGCAAAGGTCGCAGGTTGACCAGCCACACTCACAACGTCGTTATCGTCGTCATCATCATCATTATGAGCAACAACATCATCAGTTGTCCATTGAATGTGAATTGGCTCGAGTTTCAGGTTTTAGGGTTAGGACTGAAGTAGGGCATGCGGCTGGGGTAGGGTTAGGGCTAGGGGTTAGAGTTTAGAGTTTAGGGCCAGGGGTAGGTGTGCGGTTTGCGTTGACATTGCTGATGATTATGAAGTGATATGAAATTGATGCCAATGATGATGCCAGTTAAGTCAAAACACGCACAACTTGACAGACACTTCAGAGCGCGGGGGCTGCCATCCATATCCTGTTACAAAATATATATACAGTTATATAGAAAGGGGTTGTCAACTGTCGCTGCCAGGGTGGCTGCTCGTCCGAAAGGGTTCGCACCAAGTTGAGGTGTCAAAAACGCAACCGCAGTCGCAGCTTAAGCGGGTGGCGCGGGTGGTGCGAGTGGATTGCGGCTTTTGGATTTAGCCGACCAATCAACGCTTTTGGCCTTGCACCACAGCTGATAACGAAGCAACGCAAAAAAACATGAAAAAACGAGGAAGAAGCCAAAGTAGAAGTGGCGAAGTATGAGAAATTGGTATTAAATTAGAAGGATGGCTCGCGCTGACACTGGATATGCGAGCAGATTAAATTTTTATTGGCAAAATATCAGCAGCGCAGCAGGCGACAACTGCGAGAGCCACTCGACACACACACCACACACACGCACACTCACAACAAGCAATTTATGTTTGGCATTAAGCGTTTTGGTGTCTGCCACTGGGAAATGCGCTGCTGACTGCAAACTGATAACAGTTTTTGGCCACTACCAAAGGGGTAATGGGTGGTGGCAGCTGGGTGGGTTGTTAGGTGGGGCTATGGCATGGCAGTTGGGCATAAAGTTGAGGCATATTCAAGCATCACTCACCTCTGCTGTCGACGGTCATCTCTTCTGTGGTATCGGAACAATCACCTGCAATGGCAAAAGAGTTGAAGCGTGTGAGTGAAATGGCACTTGAAATACACTGAGCGAAAATGGGGGGCTTAGGTGTAAGAAGAATTGAAAAATGTATGCAAATTTGAAAATTATTTAATTTAAAAAAAATTATATATAAATATAATATATAATAAAATCATGCAATGAGCAAAAATAATATGCAAATTTGAAAATTATTTAATTATATATATAATTATATATAAATATAATATTTAATAAAATCATGAAATGAGCAAAAATAATATGCAAATTTAAAAATTCTTCAATTAAAAATAAAAATATTATATATTAATAATAAATATAATATATAAACAAATCATGAAATGGTTAAAAATAATATTGTTTTGAACAAAGTTTTATTTTAAAAGATTTTCCTAAAAATACAAAATGTTTAATTATATTTTATAAAGAAGAATCTTATCAGAAATGAGGAGTTAGAATAGAAACATTTTTTATAAAATACTATTGAAGAGAAATCTGCTATTTCTTCCGACATAATGGGCTTAGATCAAAATGTTAACTGGTTAAAATTTGGTTTAATTTATGAGAATATGCGTACTGACGCGCCTCCTTCTGTCTGTTACATACATATTCACAAAACCAATATACCCAACCTAGAGTAAGGCCACAGCCAAATAGCCTCACAGAATTCATTGGAAAAACAATTCCAATATTATGTACAAAGCAACTATCAAGTTATTACCATATATTTTCGCTAAGTGCAACAGTTTTTAGCGGGAAATAAGCTAAATCTATGATAGCTGCAGCCGGAAGATAAAAAATCGAATGCAAACTTTTGTTTTTGCTTTTGTTTTTGTTTTTGTATACATGTTATTCATAATACACAATAATTGCTTCAAGTGAAAACAATGTTTGCTCAATTGTTGTTGTTGTTGTTGTTGGCCATATCGCCATCGTATCTGTTAAGTACGCACAACACAACGCGCGTTTCCAGTAGTTGGCATAGCCAGAGCCAACAGACGCAGACGCAAACGAAGACGAAGACGAAGACCATGTCCAAGTCCAAGTCCAAGCCAGAGCTACACTCGATGTTGTTGTTGTTGTTGTTGTAGTAGTGGTTGTTGTTGTTTTCTCGTTTTGATTATATTTTGCTGATACTCACTTCAAGGAATTATAATAACAATAATAACAACAATCCGCAGAATTCCTCGTCGTTTTTTATTTCTCCTTCATTCGCCAGATTGTAGATATCACACACACACACTCGCACACACACACGTGTGTATGTTTGTCCAGGAATGAATGTGTAGCCACACAGCGCAGATAGTCGACTGATAAGCAAAACCCAAAAGCTGCCTCAACTCAAGCTCTGGGGGGGATACTCTCGGCTTGAGTAGCTGCTGTCTGCGCTTGGAAACTTCAGCCGACAGCGAGAGAGAGAGGGAGAGAGAGGGGGATAGGAAGAGAGAGGAGGGAGAACAACAGATAGGGAGAGGTAGCTGCTTGTTGCACCCACGGATCAACCTTGTCTCACCTTTTGTTGCTGTTGAATGGCTGCTGATCATGGCGCTTCTATATATCCGTTAAAGAAGGGGGACGATTTGCAGGGGCAGAAGAATTACAGCCTAGTTGCAGCTCCAAATTGTGTTGCAGCTCTAAGTTTGTTTAGCACTTGCCACAATGTTGCACATGTTTTATTTGCTTTAGCTACACAGACACAGACACAGACACAGACACACACACGCACGTAATTTCCGCGGCACTCGCGCTTGTTGACGAAACAAAATGATTGACTGATTGAGCGTTTGATTGACGTGCACGGAGCTCGTTGCTGTTCGCTTCGCGTTCTACAGCTAACTGAGCGCAGCCCAAGCGGCTGACTAATGAAATTTTCTGTCTGCGCGCGGTGTTGCTCTCGCTCACGCTCTCTCTTGCTCGCTCTCTCTCTCTCTCACTCTCGTCTGTCTGTCTGTGTATCTGTGAGATACAAATGTGAGATACCGAGGCCAGCCGAATGACGACGACAACAACGACGGCGACGACGCCGCGTCGCAGTCGCCGCGCACAGCTGATGTTTGTTGATGACTGCGCGTTGTTCCCGATACCTCTCCTCTGGCGCCCTCTCTCTCGCTCTCACCGTCCGTCTCCGTCTCCGTCTCCCACTCTTCCTCACTGGCAAAGTTGTTTATCTTTCATTTGCTAGTCTGCCAGTTGCGTCTATCTGCAGCCCTATCTGCCCGCCTGTCCGCCTGCCTAGCAGTCCTATTCGAAGTCGCAGTCGCAGTCGCACTCGTCTCTTGGATTCGTATCTGTATCCGACACACACACACATATACACATTTGCTTGCTTGCTGGCTGACTGAAATAAGATATCTGCTCGCTGCTCTCGCTGCTTCCTTCGCCCAGCCGCAACGAACGTCGTTCGAAATTATTCGAAACAAAAACTGATAAAGCACTGATAAGAGCGCAGCGCGGCGCGCAGTTAGATAACATCGAGCAAGCAAGCGAACCAGCCAGCCAGCCAACCAACCAACCAGTTGGAGAAGCCAGCCGGCACAGGCAACTAGCCCAGCCAGCCCAAGGCAGCCAACCAGCAGCAAAACGGATACACACACACACAAGCACACGCATACAGTTGCAATTTCTGTGCACTTACAGATACAGATACAAAGATACATTCAACAAAGCCAAACGCTGCTGTGTGTGTGTGCTGGTAGATGCTTTTGTGCGATATCGCGTCGCACGGCTAATGGAATTCTGATTATTGCTTAGTGATAAGCGTTTTGTGTTTAATTGTATCTGTGTATCTGTATCTGTTCTCTTTTTTTTTATTTTTGTTTTTTCTTTTTTTGTTGTGAGCTCATATACACTGCGAGAAACGCATGTCTAGCTTTGTATGCGGCTGCTGTTATCAACCCTTTCATTTCTGCAGCGTTAATTTCCTGTCACCCAGCACCTGCCCCCGCTTCTGAGTGGACTCCATACACCACGCTCCTTCGGCTCCAAACGGGGCTTCATTTGCCTGGGGGTCGCTATTCAGTTTTCATTGTGTTTATCAGCAAGCGTTGATCTATTTTAATGTTGATTTGGCTTCCAGCCATACTTCCCTTTCTCCCTCTCTCTCTCTGTCTCTTTGCCTTTCTGGCTTGTATCTCTGGCTCTTATCTGCATTTTGGTTTATTTCATTTGCCTGACTGCTTTTGCAGATGCAAAACATTTGCCAGATGCTTATCAATTGCTCTCACATTCTCTCGCCGCTCTCTGGCCGCTCTCACTCAGCTGTTATCGCTCGATGTTGCGCCTGCGTTGTAGCCAAGCGTTAAAGCCAAACACATCACCTTCCACCCTTCTAGGCAGCTCCTCTAGCCGTACCTTGGCTGCTGTTGTTGCCTTTAATGACGATTATCTCGTTTGCCATTGTTGACTTTTAATTAGATTCATTAAACGTGCCGCTTGCCGACGCCACCGCCGCCCAGCCTTGCCGCCTTTGTACCCTTTTGGCCATGGCAACTGGCAGACACGTAAGCTCACTTATACTCTTAGACATAGAGTACATAAAACTAAGGACAGCGCCAATATATGTCATACAAGTATTTCGAACTGACACTCAAAAAATAATATATATTTTTAATAATCATAAAAATATTCAAAAATTGAAGTTAACTTTTTTATAACCGAAATTTCTGCAAGAAATAGAGTTCATAATTTCAGCATATTAACTAGAGACTATGCTACTAGTTTCGTAAGGGTATCTCAGCTTCGACTTGTCATAGCATTTTCATGTTTTTCTTATAGTTTGGAATACATTTTCACATTTTGGTGGGTGTTTTTCGAGTTTGGGCTGCGATAAACACTTCATGCGTGAATATCTGCAAAAGGTTTTTTCTTTTTGATAAATGCGCTTAACGTTGTAATTGTTGTTGTTGCTAGTTATTATTGTTGGTGTTGTTTCTAGGGTGATGAACTATCAACAAGCCGAGTCGCTTTGGCTGCGGCTGTGGCTGTGGCTGTGGCTGCGTGGCTGCAGTTGCGTTCAGCTCTGAGCAATTGTTTTGCAATTATGTTTATGTTAAGTACAGCTGTCTATGTGTCTCATTGTGTGTGTGTGGGCATGGTGTGTGTAGCTATGTGTGTCATTGTTATTACGTGCTCATTTATTGGCATAAATATGTATGTATTTGCAGCTAAATAAAGTCAGATCAACGTTGGCTGATAAATGTAGGCAAAGCCACGAAAACGGTTTACAAAAATAAGTATGAATGGCAGAATGGAAAGAGTGCTGTGACTTAAACATACCCTGTAAACCAAGAAAAGGTGAATTTTGAAAGAACGATTTCTTAAAATTGTTTCCTTAATTATTTTGAACGATATGCTTAGGTAACTTAATCATATCAATTGTGATTAATCGATATTTATCGATTATTGGTGAGTAATTTGCATATGATAAAGTAGTCAAATAATAGATGTTGGTTCTTAAGCTTGCACACTATAAAATTCGATATTATATGTCAGACTTGTTATTGATTATCGATATATATCGATAATTCGAATTCTCTCAGCATGAACTGCGATCGCTTTAAGAGAAAGAGTCAAGACAAATTCAATTGATCGTAGTTACATTCATTATAATATACCCCTTGATTTCCAATACGTACAGCGTATACACACTTACAGTCATTTGCGCAATTTTACGCTTAATACCCCTCTTTTATTCCTTTTTCTAGAGACTACACAAATATGCTGCAAATAATAAACCAAATCAAGTTGTTGCAGCAATTGCAAATGACGCAGCAGACGCAAACACACACACACACACACACCTAGGCACACCCGCTCACACACACTCACACATACAAAAACGACCCGGCTCGACCTCGATATACGCGGCATGGAGCACAGCACAGAGCAGAGTTTAGCTCAGCTCGAAGCGAAGTCGACGCAGATGCAACCGACTGATTAGATCCTGGCGCTGATAAGACGCCGCAGTTTGGGGGTTATTTCATCAGTTGTTGTTGCTGCTGTTGCTGCTGCATTTGTTGTTTTTCCACACGCTGGCGAGTCGCGTTATTTCATTTCGTTCGCCTCGCAGATGCGTCGTTAAGATTAGCAAAAGCAGCATTTGCCCCATGTTGTTGTTGCTGTGGCAGAGCACATAAAAAAGGGAAACAAAACAACAACAGGCAAACATTTATCATGAAATAAATCTATTTAAGTTTTTTTGTTTCTGTTTTTTTTTTCTTTTTAGTTGTTGTTGCTGTTTCTTGTTTTGTGTTTCTTTGTGGCACAACTTGAACAATTGTTGTTGCCGCGAGTAACTTGAAACTTGCCTCAATGTGCGCAGCTTAATCACCATTGCAGAGTATTATCGCATAATTACGCTCAGCTCTATCGCCACTAAAGGGTATATTTTAGTCGAGTATGCTTAAAGTCATCTGTCCGCTGCCTAATCAGCGTGTAGGGCATCTGTTAGACTCATATAAACAGAAATATGATACAGCTAATGATATTATCTTAAGATAAAAACAGCTTCATCAGCATTAAGAGCAAGAGATAAACTTATTTTCTTTTTATATAAACGAAGCTTAAGCTGCATAGGGTATGCATCTGTCTTATATAATATAATCAGAGTTTATAAACATGATACTACGTATTTTACTTATCCGCAGCTTCAACTTTATAGAGGGTATATTTCAGTCTGATACTTAGGCTTTACTTCTGTTCAAACTCATTTGCTCAGGTGCTTTAACTTTTTTTTTCGAGTTTTCTAGCTGAACTCGTCACGCCCAATTCTCAAATTTCCCACTTTAAACCTTTATTCAGCATATTTACGACGACAACTCCAACTCCAACTCCAACTTCAGCTCAAGCTCGAATGACTTCATTGTAGCAAAATTAAATCAATTAACATAAACACAAGGTGTGACTCCCCGACTTCCCACCTTGAAAGCAAAGCAGCCAGCCAGCCGCACGGCTTTTATTGCTGCCACCGCTCTCTGCCACATTTGCCACCCGCCGACTTGTGCAGCGCCTTTTCTAATCTGGCAATCAATCAAAAATGATTTAAATTTCATGCCGCGTTGCCGAGTCTTCAAGTATTTTAATAATGCCTTATTGCCGAGCCTCGACTAAGTTCTAAGTTCTCAAGTCTGCCAGGGCATACAAGCGCCGTGGCTTAACCACTAAGCACAACAGACTCACAGAGAGTTTCAGACAACACAAACAGCAGGTGTGAGTGTCTGCGAGTGTATTAGTTACTTGTACTAGGGCAGCTGAAAGGCGAGTTTATTTGAATGTTTTGATTGACGAAAGTTATATAGAATTTGATGAGAAAACTCTGTTTGCAATCGTTTAGTAACTCTTCTCATCTGTAGCTCAAGATCAAGTCGATAATAAATATTACACTGCTAGAAATTAATTTAATCATATTTTTGTATAATTTAGAACATTTTTAAAAGTCTTAAAGACCCTTTATATATCATATTTATACTTTTTTTTTTTAAACTTAAATTATATAAAACTTAAAAAGTAAAATTTATCGCAACTTTACAAACATTCTCCAAGCTTTTCTCTCGGTTTGCGACATCTACGCTGATTCATCAATCAAACGGAGTCTCAGAGTTATTTGAATGATTCGTGTTCTTGTTTTATTGAACTCATTTTGTCTTCAACTTATTTTTTATACGTTTATGGTATTTGTTGCTGTTGCTGTTGTTGTCATTCATAGAGCTCTAAGTGGTCATAAAATATGCTTAATGCATCAGGAAGCCGAGGCTATGCGGGTGCCCATTGCAGAGTGCGGGTGCGCTTTGCACAAGCCCCCATACCCCTTGCCCTTTCCACTTGCCCCTCCTCCTGCCGTGCTGGAACGTAGTCAATGTCGTAAAACGTAAAACGTAAAGCGTTATCTACCGGCCGAGCTGGCTGCCCCGCTTGGCCAAAAAGCCGATGCCAACTCATTTTCAGTTGAGTTGAGCTGAGTTGAGTTCAGTTGGGTTCGGTTCGGTCGGTTTGGGTTCGGTTTGGTTCAGTCAGCCGTTGGTAAGTGCGAGATTAAAATATTGGATAAGGCAGCAGCAGAAATGCACACAGCGCGATAACGAAAATCGAAATGGAAATGGAAATGGAAACGTTCCTTATGGGCCAGCAGACGCCGCCGTCGCTTTCGAAATATTTGTGCGTTATCGACATCGCCTGTTTTGAATACGTACGGCTCTTCCGTCTCCAACTACGTCTCCGTCGCCCAACTCGCCGTTTCTCTGTCTGTCCGTAAGTGAGTGATAAACACGAGTTATCGCATCAATTAGTTCGGCGTCAACTTGACGTCGTTAAAGCCAGCACGGCAAGAGACAGAAAGAGAGGCAACGAGCAAAAGAGAGAGAGAGAGAGAGAGAGTGAGTGAGCTGCTGGGACAGAGGCAATTTAAAAACACACGGTTTGAACAGCGAAAGTCAAAAACGCAGTCATAAAAATTCAAGCCCAAACCCAAATTGAGACTCAGACGCAGGCTCAGTCTCAGTCTCAGCCTCAGTCTCCGAATCAAACTTCGACTCAGACACCCAGTCAGAACTTGACAAAAGTGTCAATGATCCTATAACCGATATTGAGACGACGTCAACCGACGCCGACGCTGACGCCGACGCCATACGCAAATTGAGCTCAAAAGTGGCTTGTAAAACAATAAACGTTTATAATACCCTACGAGTAGGGTAACTTGAATTTACCATGAAATATGTAACGAATAGCAGACGATTCTACTGAAGCCTAGATTTATTGACTTGCATAAGAGTTTGCATAGTTTGTATAGATGTGACTATTTGTTGGCTTACTTTGATAGGTTAGTTGTGTCATACAGATCGTATCGACCGAAGACAAAGCTCCTTAGCCTTCCATCTTAAGCAATCTAATGCAAATTTATAATCTTTTTCTATGTTATTAGACATTTACTTAGGTCTACCAGTTTCATATATAAAAAAGTCTTTGCTTGTTAAGATACTTTTCTCAAATGTTGCTTTAACTCCAGCCTAAAAATATTTCAATATTGATATACATTCATTCTATATGTCTGTTAGGGTATTTAATACTCTATATGCTCTATTGTGATTCATTTTCTGCCTTCGAACGGTTCTGATGAGTCGTCGCCAGCATTAAATGAGCAAATGACGGGTGGGTCGCAGGTAGCAACTGTTTGGGTGAGCGAGAAAGAGAAAGAGAGATAGAGAGAGAGCAGAAAGCATAGAGCAGGACTGCATAGTGCCGAAGATGCAGATAGAGCACACACATGGTAACCAAAGCTAATTGCCGTATCAAGGCAAAAGGACCAGCACACAATGGCAAGAGCCTCGCGCTTCCTCCCTCGCACTTTGGTGCGTCAAGATCTCGAGTGGATAACGGTTTTTTGTCGTCGGGCGGGACGCTATCGCAGCCGGAAGTGCCATCATAAAAGGAAGGTGCAATAAAAATATATTTTACACACGCTTCGGCCTCAGACTCAGCTACATCGGCCTCAGACTCAGCTACATCGCCCGGGGTGCCAGCTAAATGCCTAACCGTCTGACTGGTCTGACTGTCTCACTGTCTGACTGCTTGATCATCCGACGGCGACGATGTCAATTGACGGCGGCTGAAATGAAACGATTGACTCAGCACCGAAATTCGAATACACTTACGAAAGGAATTGGTTTTATTTGTATTCAGACAGGATTTCATTATCCAGGCTCGACTGGGAAAGGCTTTTGTCATTCGCTTTGATCAGGCCAATGCAACACTTTGTAATTGGATCACTTGGTATGACAACGTCTTACACAATCTCTCGATTCGACAGCTCGCTGACACCTCTATTTGAGTTATGTCCTACAAACCCATTTGTATAGCAAGAGGATACGCTGTGTGAAGGGCATGCACATATAACAATGTCTCAGTCAAAAGTCTCTGTGAAATGTGCGCCACATGTGATGACAGCCAAGATGTGGCAGCAGCAGGTTGAGGCATGTAGCAATGAAACAGGGGCCGCCGCATCGGAAATGTTGCTCTTGGCTTATCAGTGCACATTCCTTTTGCTGTTTCGTATTGTTGCCAGTCATTTCTTCTGTCTGTCTGTGTGTGTGTGGGTCTTTGCTGGCAGAAGACAGCTCAAAGAGTGCGTGCTGTGGGGGCAAGCTACTTAAAGTGCCAGGCGGTCGTGTGTGAATCATAGCCTAAAGTGTCAGGCAGCATCATAAAAATCATAACCATTTATGTCGACAACTTGGCCCAAAAGGCAGTCCTATGGCCGGCAAGCGCTGACCTGGGCAAGAGGTCAGCAGGGCAAACTTTGGCATGCTTAGCAGGCAGATGCTTATCGAAGTGAGGTTTCTGGCAAATAAAAAAGCAGTTGGCCGTCGCAGAACTTCAAGGATAATAACAATTTTCCTAAATTACAAATTACGCAAGAGTGGGCGTGTATAAGGCTGTATGTAAGTGTGTGTGTGTGGGTAAAGCTGGTCAGGTTCATTAAAGCAAACTCGGACACGCACACACATAAATCGCTTATCCTTTATCCTGTTGCTGCTGCTCTTGCTGTTGCTGTTGCTGTTGGTGCTGCTGTTGGTGCTGCTGCTGTGACTGGGCCATGATAAATTCTCAGTAACTGCGACTGCATGACAAACTGCAAGGAGCACGCAGGACGCAGCTGCCGATAAGCAAAACTGGGCATGGGCCAAGAAAGGCAGGAAGAGGCAGGGTGTACAGCAAGGACAACCGATGCGTTTCTATACGTAGCTGTGCGCGCGGGGCCATTAAATTGACAAAATACCAACACACACACACACAGCAGCCACAAGATAGAGATAGTAAAAGAGAGTGAGAGCGAGGGAGGGCGGTGTCGTGGGGCCAGCAGGGCCAAGCCACAAAAAGGACATTCCTCAGCGCAGAGCAACAGCAACAGCAGAAGCAGCAGCAGAGCCAAGCGCCATATTTTATATTTTACATTCTTATCGCAAACTCTCACTCAGCCATTCAGCAGCGGCAGCGAGCAGGGCAGGGGGCGTGGTACACATACACACAGAGTAAGAGAGCAAGAGAGAGAGAGAGTGAGAGAGGCAGAGCAAAAGCCAAGCACAAAAAAGGAATCACCTCGACTCGCCGGAGCTGGAGCTGGAGCTGGAGCTGATAACACCCGCGCTAATGGGACCAAACAATGCCAAATAGAGCAGCGCAGCAGGCAGTGCAACAGAGAGAGAGAGAGAGAGAGAGAGCAGCAGCAAGGACAACAGAAAACGAGGACACAACAGCCACAGCCACAGCTCCAGCTCCAGCTCCTGCTCCTGCTCCAGCTCCTGCTCCTGCCCCTTACCCAAAGCTAGGCTAGGCCTTATCTATGGCCATCAATCAGGCGAGCAGCGAGCGAGCGATAAGCAAAAAGATTTTAAATGGAGTGCACACACAGCAGGCAGTCAGAGTCCATGTGTAGTTGGGCGGTGCAGGGTGGTGTTGGTCGGTGGGGCATCTGCTTGGGGTATTCACAACAGCGTCGCCTCGCAGCGACTGTTCAGCGAGATAAGCGAGCGAACGCGACAGTGGGCAATGCTAGCTGGCTTTTTAGTGCAGTCTGTTTTGGCCAGGTGGTGCTGCACCACCCAAACAGCCAGCCAGCCGGCTACCCACTAGTCGGGCAAGTGGTAACAGCAGCATGTGCGAGCGTTTCAACATTTTCACTTGCCTTATCAGCGGGCGCACCCGTTGCTGGCCAAGCCAGGCAGCCTGCCAGGATGTGCCGCAGTTGCTTATCGGCAACTCGACACACACACACACGCGCATACGCACACAAAGACTCAGCAGCTGAAACAATGACAGCCAGTTGACAGCAGGTGCGGCGCATTTTCTAGGCATAATGAAGTCCTTTTCAGTGTTGGAAAATGCGCGTTTCGCATTCAATGAAATTGTTTAATGAAATGATTCGCTACGCGCTCTTCACCCATTTGGAGACCTCGTTGTGAACAGCTTTTATGCTTCAGCTCAGGCGCTGTCGATTGATTAACCCCACTCACTCTGTGTATGCGTGTGTATGTGTGTGTGACACGCCCCTGCCTATTTAACGCTGCCTTTACTTAATTAACTGAAGTGAAAATGGCGAACGGCTTTCTGTGTGGGCCATGATAAACAACATTTTGGAAAATCCTGTTTTGGGACTGACTTAAAGTCCCCAAAAACAAGCGACACGAACGGACGCTTGTGAATTAAATACTCTAACCAGAGATATATGGACTTAAGCAGTAAATGTGTAAGGCATTGGAAAATATTTAAAAATTAAGAGAATATAAAGAAAGCATAAAAGAGATTTTGAATAATATAAAACGAACTATTTGTGGCTATGTGAACTCAGGTTTGATTTTAGTTATACATAAAACACAAGCCAGCATCACTCAGATCGAATGACTATATATAACTGAGCTCTTGCAGAAATTTGCTGTTGAAAATGTTGGAAGTCTCAGTCAAGCACTCCTAATTTATATTATATTATTATATAAATCAGTATTATCTTGGCTTCTTTATCTAAATCAAATTTAAATCTAATCGGTTATATGACTTGGCTAATCTTATGACTTATTTAAATAATTTGAATTCCAAGCTTGTAACTTGTAATAATATTATTAATAATATTATTAAAATTTGTTAACAGACATAATTTCCATTGCCATTCAAAAATTGTGCTATTTTCTTTTAGAATCTATTAGAGTATTTCATTGGAGGCCATGTCAAGTCTAAATGCTTTCTTTTTTTCTCTTGTTGTTGCTAGTTGCACTAGCAAGCAGCATGTAGGGTGAGGGGGATGGTGAGATTGTGGCATGTTAGTTGGTTTGGTAGCCTGGCTTATCGCAACGGAATGTGCCAAGCCATTCGAAGCTCGGGGCAAGCGATAAGCAAGCACACACACACACACACAATTACACATATTTAGGACGCAGGACTCACTAGTTTTAGTTCTATTAGGGGGGGAAGTGGGGCATGGGACATATTCTATTTCTTGTGTGCGTGCCTGAGCGATACAAAAGCGCGTCTAACAAAAGGCGGCAGGTGAGCGCACAGCCAGAACAAGAGAGCTAGCGGTGATAGAGAGAGAGAGAGAGAGAGAGAGAGAGAGAGAGAGAGAGAGAGAGAGAGAGAGAGAGAGTATATATATTTTGGGGGCGTTTAGACTTCAGTTCCCAGTTCCTGTTCCTGTTGCCGCCTCTCCGGCTCACACACACGCATTCACGCACACATACAGCCTCACACACGACTTGTGTGTGCGCGTTGTGTTTGTGTGTGTGCCGATGTGTGTTGCGTAGCAGGCGCTCAGCAAATGCTGCAGCAGGATGCCGACTTGTTGTTCCTGCTGCTGCTGCTGTCGCCAGCTACAGATACGCAGATACATTTGTATCTCACACACACTCACGCACACATACGCAGTGATACGAAGTTCAACTACGGATACTCAGCTTGGGCTTTGTTTTGCATGCACACACCACTTGCTACTCCCCTCTTGGAGAGGCATGCCACATGCGCTACGCTTGTTGCTGCGGCATGTGGCATTTGATAGCAGGCAGCCAGGTATTTCGTTGACCCAGATTACGCAATCGACTTGGCTGCACGGTCGGAAAAGAGCGCAGCGCCAAATTTATGCTTAAATTATTGGATTGAGCTTAAGATTAAGAATTACTTAAATCTTAACTTAGGGTTATTAAAATAAATAAAAATAAAAAATATATAATAAAATTAATTTTTAGATACGGCATGAATCTTTAATTTTTAAACTCAAAGTAACAAATTAATTAAGGGATCCATACGTTCTTTAAACTTCAAATGAAAGGCATTCAAAGTCTTAAAATAAAATTGTTTCAATTCAATATTTAGTTGAAATATTTTACTTTTATACCAACTAAATTATTAATCAATTCTAAAATTCCAAACAATTTTTCTTGCAGTGTACACGTGTGTGCTGCGAGATACATGTCGCAGTTGTCGTCAATGATATGTGTTTCGCATACCGCTTGGGCCGAGATAGAGATACATTGAGCTTGTGGCACGTGCAGTCAGCTTGAATTCAGAGGCAGCGGCAACTGATTAGCTCGCAATGCTGGCTCACAGCTGCTAGACATGATTAGCTATCTGCATGTATATATAGATCCCCCTCTCTCTCTGTCTCTCTGTCTTGCTCTGTCAATTGGCCTGCATGCCTCTTCTAATTAGCCAACATCACGAAAACGTTGCCAAAAAGTGAAGCAGCAGCGCAAAGGAAGGGAACATGCTCAGAGCTAGGCCAATTGGCTCGGCAAACTAATCGTTATCGATTATTTCTCAGTCGCTGCTCTGCGCATTGCCCAAGTTTTTAATGATGATTGCCCCTGATTGATAACACGTATTACGATTCGCAGCACCCCGGAGACTGTCGGCCCCCTCCACTCTGACAGCTCGTTTGTATATCATTTCATTTTTATATTTTGTCGTTTTCGCTGGCAAGCCACAAAATAATTTGGTTTATTTTCGGTTGTAATCGATGTTTACCACTGGGCTCGATGCCAGCTGGCGATACGACTGATGGATTCTTTGATGATAAGTCGAGTGGCAGCAGCTACCTCTTCAGCCCGCCAGCCCAACTATCCTTCCATTAATGGTCAAATATAATCGTTGAAGAATGACGAAGCAAAGATACTCTCACCCCTTCAGGCATTCTGTTTAGGTTGTGAGAAATTTCTTATAGGAAAAAATATTTTGACAGTCAATAATTACCCAAACGAGATCGATAGCTACAACAAAGAATCTGCAAGCCATGATACACGGAAATGTTGATAGCCGGTGACCGATAAATATCGATACATGTAAGTTTTTATAAATATATTAGTTGAAAGACTATAAGGAGACCAAGTCATAGAGATTACATTATGAGTAACGCCGTATCGATAAATATCGACAGTTGAAAACCCTAAATATCGATATTTAATCGATGATATCAACAAGTAAAGAGTATAATCAATTCACTTATTGTACAATTGATAAATACCGTTCAAAAATAATTGACAACAATCATCTATAATAATGACCTATGTCGACTATCGAAAGTTTTTATAAATTTAATTGCGAAAAATCAATTGATTAATTGATTTAGATATTTGATATATTTTTGGAGATATCTGCGGATCTGGATATGGATATTGAAACACTTTCGTTTTCGTTTCTCATTAAAATGTAAATCAACTTTCTATGGCCGTCAAATCTCTTGTCCATATAACTAGTGTAACCTAAATTGTAACTTCTATTCGTTTATTTTTTCGATTTTTTTTTTTTTTGCCATAAAGGTAAATTTAATGGGCTCGACTTGAGAGCGGAATTATGTGAATTCATTTCATTTACGACTGCCATAACTTATGCACATATATTTGTGACTTGATTTGAACGTTGTTTTGGACGTTGTTTTGGGTGTTCGATTACACAGGCAACCGAAGGCATTCGAATATCGCTTAATATTGATGAGGCTTCGGTTTGAAGACCTCTCTGGCGCCTCATGACTAAATAACTAAATGTGCCATGAGCAAACAGAGTCATAAACTTCGAGTTTATGACTGCAGACACAAGCACACACACACACACACACACACACGCACACAGGTATACATATCGACGACTATCGAGTGCAGAGCGTGGTGTTTATCGGCTGCAAAGGATCTCTGGGAAAGCCAGAAACGAGTTATCGTCGCTGGGCATCTTTTGGTTTAGTGTTTGGCGGGAGTTTCTACCTTAAATGGAAGCATTGTAGCTGGGTAGCTGGGTAGCTGCCAGCAGGATATTTGCCAATAAAGGCACAACAGCTTTTATAGACACACACACATAAACACAAGCACACACACGTAGCTTTATCAATCAATCTTAATTAATCACAGTGCGCAGATCTCATAAAGTCTGACAGAAGGGGCCTCTTTGGGCGTGGCAGTGGCCTAAAACAAAAAGTTTCTTCGTTCGCAGCAAATCGATGGCAAAAGTTTGAAAAAACTTTGGCGAGAATTTAGCGAGAAATGCGAAACGAAACAGCGCCAGAAATGAAATGTTTGAAATTATTGTTAGGCGGCCCTTATCGGTCGTGCCACAATCGGGGCATGCCACACGGCAACAGCAGCTGCTAAGCCGCAAACAGCTAACTGAATAAAAGTTAACATTATTGATTCCAAGGCAGTTTCTCACTCTGTATGTATGTTTAAATGAGCAAGACGAAGGGTTCGTATTTATACACTTAAAAAAAAAAAAGATAAATCTAAAATTTAGTCGAATTGTAATATATGCTAATCCTATTATTATAAGTATAACTGTCTAATAACTTTTTGGAAAAACTATTTTTAACTAAGAATTTCTTTTAGCTTCTACTTAATTTCGTTTTTTGTCTTTGATTTAAGTAAAAACTTATTTGATTTGATTAAAAATTCAATTTTAGTAAACAACTATAGCATTTTTTCGTCAAGTGTATTCATAATTATTCATATACGGCTTGCCACACCTGCCCCAAATACACAGTGCCACATGGTAGCCGCTGCCGCAGGGCTTAGCCTCGCAGCGTTTATCAAACGCGCGACGCCGTCTGCGGCTGATAATGAAGACGCCAACGCCAGCGACAGCGCCAGCGCCAGGGCCAGCACCAGCAGTTGCAACAACATCAGCGTGTTGCATCAAACGAAGCCGCCGGCAGCGCCAGCACTCGAGCGCCACTTAGATGAGATGTCTTGATGTCTTTCATGCCCATTACCAACCCCCGGCTCAGCTTATCAGTTCACAAAGAAATACGAAAACCAAAAAAAAAAGAAGGTAAATAATTTTCATTAAAATGATTTATGAAAATGCAAAGCGCGCTGACCGAGCAAAGACAACGACGGACGCCAAGCCCAGTGAGCACCTGGCGGGGCACCCGGGGCCACAGTGTGACAAATCGAGGTATTTAGTGGATGAGCTGCAGCGAATGTGAGAGCGATAGAGAGAAAGAGAGAGAGGGAGAGCGACAGCGTCGGCACATAATTAATTACAATTTAGTTTATGAACTATGAAAGTTGGAGCATTGATGGATGCCATCGATAAAGTTGACAAATTTAGCTTTTAGCCGTTACGAACTAACGGAACCGGCAACGACGCCAGACTAAGCAAATGGTCGAGGTTATCTTTAACCAAAAGGCGCCAGCAGCAAAAAAAGACAGAAAAACTTGAAAGCTTCAAGACGCAGGGGGAGGAGAAGAAAAAAAGCGCACAGTCAGCTAGAGCAACAAATCAAGCAAAGCGCACCCCAGTCCAGCCGAAAAGGGCTCAAGGATAACAGTTTTGTGCTGCGCTAAGCGAGAAATATTAAAATATAATAATTTTGTTTATCGCAAGTGAAAAATCGCCATTTAACGGCAAGCAGCAGCAGCAACGACAGCAACCAGCTAAAGGATAAGGCAGTCAAGCGGGCACAGCTGATAAGAGCGCAAGAAAAGGACGCAAGAGCAGACGAGATATATTGTTGTTGGCGTGTTTTGTTTGTGTTTTTGTTGAAATTCGCGACCGGCATGTAACAGGCGCACAGAAAAATACAGAAACGGCAAAATAACAACACATTTGCAGGCGAACCAAAAAGGCATACACAAAGACGACGTCGACGACGAAGGCGCGCCAGGCAATCGCCAAAGTGTCTGAGTGTGAGTGTGTGAGAGCGCGCGCAAAAAAAGAAAACAGCAACAAAGATAAACAACAACGCAAGAACAAACAAACACACGCACGCACACAGACGCAGAGCCGGCGAGAGAAACGGCAACAGCAGCAACAGCAGCAGCAACTGTATTAGCAAACAAACAACAACAGCAACGAGTAAACAAGCAGGCAAGCAAAGGCATACACACACACGCACGCATACACTAACACACACTGTGAGCAAACAACGTAAGCAAAACGTAAACAGCGACCGGCGACGACGGCAGCGCAGCCGAAAAGGCAAACAAAACAAAACAACGACAACAAATGCTTTGCTCACCCACCCATATAAAAAGTGCAAGCAGTCAAAGAACAAGAGTAGCAAAGGTGTGTGCGTGTGCGTGTGAGTGAGTGTGTGCTTATCCTGTTCGTAGGCAAGAGCGAGCGCGAAAGCGTGCGAGAGCTTTTCGCACCGAAGCTGTCGCGCGCGCAATTGTCTTCGTGTCAGCTTCGTGAGCTTCGCACTATTGTTGTTGCTTAGCTGATAAATCTATAAATCAAAGAGAGTGAGAAAGCAAGAGAGTGAGAGTGGGCAGAGAGCGCGTGAAGCGTAATCAACGCTACTAACTTAATAATCATTCGTATTCGTATGATGTATGAATATGCTTCAAAAGGGCTTAACACAAGAAAATATGAAACTGTAAATAAGTATTTAAAGGCGGGCAGAATTTTATGAAACGTAAAACTGGCGATAAGCTAAGTCGCAAGATGCCGCTGCTGCTGTTGCACATGCCGCATCCTGTCATACAAGCAGAGTAACAGCAACAACAAGCCGAATGCACACAGTAGCAAAAGTCGAAGAAGAAGAAGAAGCAGACAGGCAGGCAACTATTATATGCAACGTCATTACGAGTTGATTACGAAGTTTAGACGTTGCCGCAAGGCAAGTGCCGAGGCGTTGCAGGAGTAGGGCGGGGAGGTGTGGAGGGCGGCTGAGTGTGTATGTGCGTCTTGTTGTTGTAGTAAGTGTCGCACAAGGAAGGCAGCAAAAATGATACATTTTAATGCGAATCTTGATAGCAGCACAGATTGCTGTAAAAAGAGGAAACAAAACTCCAACACACTAACACACACACACACACACACATGCATGTGCTGCAAGCGAGTGCACACGAGATAAGCGCGCTGCTCATTCGTGTGACAGCTGAAGAAGTTGTAAGTAGAAGCAGGACCAGCAGCGAGGCGGGGGCGTGCCAAGTTTGCAATCACTTGAATATTGCATTAACAGGCACGTAAAGCGCGCACACTCACTCCCACACACACACCCAGGCATACACATAGCATGCACTGGCAATGAAGACGTTTCAAAAAGAAAAAGTAAACTCTGCGCAACGCGCGTGGCAACCAAAATAAAAAAGTTTGCAGCCACTGTTGCGTATACGTAACATAATATTGCTCATACGCCGCATTTGGCTGCCAACAGAGTGCAATGTGATTTCCTGCACACTGATCGAAAATTCACGTCTAAATTCTAGTACTTGTAGATTGAAATACCAAATGGAATTTCAATATGTATCCTTACTAAACACGAGGGGAGTTTAAAAACTTATTTAGTGAGCGGAATGGAATTTAGATAGGTTTTAGCATTTAAGTAGGCAACTCAAAAGTTTTATGCTTTCTTTAAGAATTTCAAATACCCTGTGACACCATTTAATGCACTGCATTTCTCTACGTGTAAGTTTGAGGCATAAGCAAAAGGGATGTTAGGCGCTGCTGGGTGTTTAAATAGGATGCAAAATGCTTGCAAGTAACTGATTATAAGCTGCTTGCCTGCCGGCCTGTCTGCCTGCCTGGCTTATCAAACAGCCCAAGCACATGCAATGGGATATGCGAATGCACAGAGTTTAACATTGGGTAGTTGGTTAAAATGTGGGGGTGGGGCATATTTTGTAGCTGGCTGCGCCGGCTCGTTAGATAAGCAAAGCTGTGCAAATGATGGCAGTTGTGCTCCACATACACGCACACATATATAGAGCTGTGTATATAGAAAGATATATATTTTCATAGTCGCATATGCTCGTTATTTGAAAAGTTCGCCAATCAGTAGATGAGATGCGCCGATTGCGTTCATTCCGTGTCACACACACACAGACAACACACATGCACAACATCAAAATCGTAAATGAGATCGAAAAGCTGCGTGTTACGCCGCTTGTTTGTCTAATTACACGTATTAACAAGTTAAACTAAGCTAATTTTGAATGTGCAGGACTGCAAGCTACCTTGTGCAGGCCATATTTGATAAGACAATATTTCTTTATTCTGATATATCTCCTGCTCGACTACAATATACCCTACCCACACGTATTCACGTTCAATTAATATAGAGCTTAAACATGATAAAAGTGTGGCTGGGAAGTGGGCTAGTCCGTGGGTGATTGGCTATTTGTTTGAGTGGGTGTTTTTGGGCTGTCAGGACAATGCCTAAAACGCAGCTGGGCTCGCGTTCGTTGTAATTATAGATTATATCTCGATATAAATACAATTTATATAAATTGAATTAAACACAAAACAATTGCGGAATTGTTGATCAAAATGCAATTTAGAATCGAAATTGCTGCCGTTGATTGCGGCCCAGTAATTTGTGATGTTTGCAGCAGCAGCAGCAGCAACAACAACTGCAATTGCAGTCTCCTGAATCATTGTATGTCCGTTCGTCCTGCTGCCCACAATTAAACCCACTGATGTGTAAACTTAAAAATTCCGATAATATTGTCAGCATTTTCAATTTGCGCATACAAAAAGCGTCAGCAGCAGGCGCAGTAGCACGCCTATATTCCCCTACCCACACACACACACAACAGCAGTTGAACAATGCAAGGCGCAACAGTTGGGCAGGTCCTTGTCGAATGTCGCCGAGTTGTCAACACGCCAAAGAAAATCCCAACAACAACAAAAGCTGCGAAATTGAAAAATAAAAGCACAAGTGCGAACTGAATGGCAATATGCGAAAATATAAAAAAGGAAATGAAAACATGTGCTCAAATTCGAAACCTGAATACCCTTCCTTGAATATGTAACATATGTGTGTGTGAGGTGTTAGCTACTTAATAATCATGTGGCAATGATTTGCTAAAGAAGAAATGAATTTGACATTTTGAGAACACAAAATCCTGCTAGATTCATATAGCTATACTTAGCAATACGGAACTATATCAACTTCTCAGTCAAGACACAGTTCATATGCCTCAAGATAGCTACAACAATAAATTACACATTCGCTGACAAATTTACCAGACTTTTCTATTAGGGTATATACAACACAAAATATATAACTGTGAGTTCAAATTAAAATGCAAGCGATACGTGCAACATTTCGTGTGAAGCTTTCAGCAGCCATCGCCGTAGCTTCAGCAGTTTTTTTTTTTTTGGTGCACTCTAGTTTAATCAACAGGCAAGAGGCAAAAGGTCAGCAATATCTTACCTGCAACAGAGAGAAAGAGAGAGTGAGAGAGTACATGAAATAAATGAGAGAGAGAGAGAGAGAGTGAGAAAGAGCTGTGGCTGATAATGTGAGCACAAGCTGTTCAACAGCCTAAGCAAAGGCAAAAAGTAAATCAAATAAAAGAACTGAAAAACTAAACACAAAAACTGAACCACAAAACGTAGGCTGAAAACCAGATTGGGGCGGCGCCACACACTAAAAGAGAGAGAGGGAGATACGTAGATAGGTAGATAGAGAGAGCAAGAGCGCGCGAGAGTAGGCTAGAGAGCGGAAGACTGGGTGCCAGTGGAGCCACCAATCAGGGCCTCGCTCCAATGTCAGCGGTTGAAAAAGAAAAAGAAGAAAAAAAAACACAAATTCAAAATGGTTGACGCGACGGCAGATCCAGCGGCCCGATGCGACGATAAGGCGCTAAGTGCGTCCAGATCAGACAAGACGAACGAGCCAAGGCTTTCCCAGCCCAGTCCCAGCCCAATCCAGACCAGCCCGGTCCAGTGCCAGCCACAGAGCTGGTCCTTGAGACAAGTTTTTGCCTCAACTACAGACATGCCGTGCATATGTATAAACAACTACTCATGCATACATACATACATCCACGTATATATCGTTTTCAAGAAACTCGTTTTGGATCTTTTAGTTGCGCATTTGCATATGTAGTTGACGCTTTTTATGATCTTACAAACAGCCAATTATCGCTGAATCTGTACTCCATGCTCAACTTCGTGTTATTTTCTTTTCTTTTTCGTTTTTGGCTGGCATAGTTCATAGAATTGTTTAATATTTAAATTATAAAATTACATTTAAATGCAAAATTAATAAAATATAAAACATTTTAAAATTTAAAGCATTTTTAAAGATCATAATTTTAAACTTTTTTATTGCCTTGATTTGTGTATAAGATTAATTTGTATTTTATATATAGATATATATAAATTACGTTTAAAAAAAAAAAACAAATAAAAATTAAAAAAATGATGAGAAGATATAATATTTTTAAGGTCTTTTTTTATTAAGTTTTAATTAATTTTATTTGATTTAATTTAATTTTAATTTTAGTTAATTTCTTCTATATCCTAACAGAAGAGAATTAAATATTAATATTGCAAGAAAATTTGCATTTAATATTGATATATTGATATACTGAATTGCAATTCATGCAGAGCAATGCGATCTTAATGAATATAAATTGGATATGGATATAAATGACTGGAACTATAAATCGAAATAAAGACAATATTTCATCAGCTTTTCAGTCTGAAGGCAATTAATTAATTTTGCGCAAAACTAAACTCTTCTAATTTATGCAATCAATTAAATGCTGACTGAAATAAAAATCGTTTTCAATTTCAGAAACACTCAAATTTATCGTACACTTAAGATCAATTTTGAATGCATAGATCATAATGATCAAATTATGATTATAATTATCTTAAACTGGTTCAGTTGAAGCGCGCCAAAGACTGAGGCCAGATGCGAGCTGGAGATAAGCAAAAATAAATAATAAAAAAACAAGACGATGACTTCATGCGCCAATTTCAAATTAAAATTAAAAAAAAACACAATCGAAACAAAAAGCAAATCAAATCGAAACGAATTTTAAATCACACCTCGAATGAAACAAAAATCACTTAAGACCACAATCTGCATACGCTCTTTAAGGCAATGTGTGTGTGTGTGTTGAAGATGCCATAAATTACGAGACAAAATATTTATACGAACAGATATGCAAGCAATTTTATCAAGCTGGCGAATCTTGAAAGCGGCGACGGCGACGGCGCACGCTGCGTATACGGAATTTTATCGTCAATACGACAGGCCGGACGAACAGCAACAACAACAACAACAGCAACAAGACAAAGCATTTGTGTTTTTATCATAGCTGAGCAGCCGAAATAAAAGAGCACAAGCTACACATACACATTGTTTACAAAATATATAAAGATATATATATATAACGATATCTATATATATTAATGGGTATTTCAATAAAATTAGAAATTTATGGAAATTGCGAACATTCGGCAGATAAGAAACTTAAAAGCTTAAAACTAAAATGTGTTGTTAATGCGCCCAGATTGTTGAGCGATGCAAATCGAAATCGATTCGATTTTAGAGAATGGAATATGTAAATCCCAAATGTATACGTAAATATATATATATTTGTAAATATATCTGTGTGCGTGTGTGTGGTGAAACACAGTTAATTTAGGGCCAGGGGCATGCGGGGCTCAGATGCAATCGCGCATCCTTCAGCTGTCAGCAGGGGCAGCATGTAAAAAGCTTGTGCAAATATCACAGCTATAAAACCGACATAAAAACAACAACAACAAACATGAAAAATTAACATAAACTGTGTGTGTGTGTTTTTTGTCAGATATGTGCATATATATATATATATATACATGTATTTGTTTGTCTATATGATTCCGTTGCATCATCTGTCAGTGTCAGCGCAATGGCGTTTTGTCCGCTTCCGTTGTACGCCGCCATTTTACATTTTCCAACACTGTTTTTTGTCTCGCTTTTTGTTTTCTGATTTCCTATTGCATTTGCCTTGTTTTTTAGTATTTTTGCTAAAGAACGCGTTTTTTTTTTGTTTGTGATGATATTTTTCGATGATTTCCATAGGGACTTTAATTTGCTTATATTGCATTCGTTATATATTCATATTAATATTCTTATCAGTCAATTTCGCTTAAATAATACCCAGCATTCCTCAGCGAGAAGTGTATTTATTGTATATCTGCTTCCGTTCCTTTGTTTCTTTATATCATCATCTCAATCGATTCTACGACTGTAAAACTTTTTAAAAAACTCTCTGGCAACTATCAGTTCAGAAACTCTGCGTGTGATACTATTATTTTTAGGTACTACAGGGTATCTACAATCAGTTCTTTGGTTCTTTATGCCTTATCCCAATCTCAATTAATTCTGCAATTGTAAAGCTTAGCTGCAATCATTGCATATATGGATATATCTATATATCAATAAACTATGCCAAACACGCTTCGATAATCCGTTGTTACCGTAGAGTCTCTTTGAACAATTCTTTGGCATTGTAGGGTATCTATCAGTCAATCACTCTGTGTATGAAAAGCCTTCTTACTGTGTTGCAATTTGTGTGTTTTGTAAAGTTTTTAAAATTTCAGTCGCATTATCGTCGCTGTTATCTGCGACTCAGCTGGCTGCTGCGGTTTTTATGTCCGCCCACAAATTTTATGTGACCTGCGATAAGTGCGATATAAAGAGTATGCAAGCACACATATATAAATATATAAATATGTAAGTATATATATATTTATATATAGCATATTAACGATATGCAAATGCTTCCTCTGATCCGAAAGCAAAAGAACTTAAGCGGTTCAAAGGGAAACCCTTCACCCGCATCTAACAACAGCAATTTGAAAAGTCCAAAACAAAATGGCGTCGCTGCTGGCAGTTGATTGGCCCAGAGCGCGCTGCCTTATCAGCGGGAGATATCAGCGCCGGCGCGGAACAGATAAGATAAGCCCCATGCATGGCAATTGATAGGGTATTGTTGGGTGAGAAGCGCCTTCGGGTTGCTTTGGCTGTGTTGACCTAACGAGCGCTTGGCACGCGATATTTTAATTAAAATATTAAGTAGAAAAGCCAAGAAGAGAGAGAAATTATGTTTATGAGAAATGAGCAGCTAATTGGCAGTCGAAATGAGCAGCCCCAAAAGTTGGCAGTGCAATTTATACGGCTTTTGCTACGATGTTGCTGTCGCTGCCATTATTTATCATGCAACAATAGCTGCAGCGGCAACCCAAACAACAACTACAACAGCTTGCAACACGTTGCAAATCCAATCAGAGGCAGCATAAGCCAAATGCAACCACAATCTCCATTGTTGTTATTAGAGTTAAAAAGCAACAACCAAAAAATAGGTACCAAATCGGCATCAATTTAATATGGCAGCTACGCGAGCGGACGGCGTGGAGGGGGGCGTGGCGCAGCCAAAACTGATTTCAATGCAATTCGCACCTCATAAATCACGAAACGTGTCCCAAGTGCACGGCCAGCCAAAAGAAGTTTCGGCTAGAAGAGATTGCAGCAGGTCAGGAAATGGCTGCCCGCCAGATGAGGACGGCAGATGCCAGCAACCAGCTCCAACTGCTAGCAAGCTAAGCTAAGCTGAGTTGGTGCAAATGCAATGCCTGACTCTTACAACAATTTGTTTGGCATGCCGTAGGGAGATCTTCTATGCAACACTATGCAACAAATTTAAAACACGAACATGTGTGGGAACTGCATTTCAAAGGAAGTATTTATTGGAATATTAAGAGTCTGGAGCTTCTGGGAGCTATGTGTGCTTAACCTTTTCTTTAGAGTATTACAAAAGAGAACTACCACAGCTAAGTATTGGTTGAGGTACAAGCAGATAGACTGTATAGAAAACATATATCGGAAGTACAAAAACGACTCCCAGAGTTCTTGACTTCAGGATTTTAGAATTATTTTCAAGACCGACCCGAGTAGAAATTCCTACAGCTGGTGTCTAATATACAGCAATCTCTATTAAAGATTCCTTTTTGGAAGAACTAGTGAAGCTAACAGAAACAGCGACTATGTAGCTAAATATATTTGGGAGATGATGTCAGCTAGTCTCCTTCTCCTTAGTTAAGTCTTCTCACTTTCGAAAGAAACATTGTTTACACTACACTTTATTGATATCATTTCTAATAACTCTATTGATTTCAGCTCCCTGACAAATAAATCACAAAAAACATTAACAGCAGAGACAAGACACATCTGGAAGCCAAACGCCCTTAGCCTACAAGTAACTTTGTCTCTATAACTGCACGAACTCCTTTCGCTACAGCTGTCAATCTCTACGGATAATATGCATATTTAGTAAGATGATCGCCTTAAGTTTAATAGCTCATGCAGTGCAGTGTAGACGTACAGTTAGATTGCCTGCGAGAGCGTCTGCCATTGGCAGACATTGAGGCTGCAGCTGGGACTGGGGCTGGAGCTCTGGAATGTGTGGCCATTAATTGAAAATGCCTGGGCTAGCAAAGCAGTTAAGCAGTTAAGAACCAAAGAAGTTGAGGCTAAAATGAAAGATGGTGTCGAATCGTGCACACACACACACACACACAGGCAGAGAGAGACTCAAATGAGGCAGAGACTGACTTCAGCTGTGATCCATACACACCAATCACGATGGCATGCTAACGTTGCGAGTGTGCAACGCCCCCAAGGCAGCCAAGGCAGTAGACGAGCAGGGAGGGAGCAGCAGGAGGCGAGCAATGAGACAGGAACTAAAACTGGAACTGGAGCTGAAGCTGGAGCTGCTTTAGCTGCTCGTGCTGCTGGCTGGGCTTATAAGCTGCTGATGATCTGCACTGATGCTGTTGCCGCCGTTGATGATGCGGCTGCAACAGTTGCTGCTGCCTGCTGCTGCCACAATGGGACTGGCAACGAGCCGTGAAAGTGTTATAATGGGAAGAGTACACTCGACTCCAGCCGTGGCAGCTGCACGCTGTTTGGCTTTGGCTTTAGTTCTGCTTGTTTCGCTTCCACTGATATCATAATCACAATCGCTAAATAGGCCACGCCCATATCCAGTACGGCCAGCCAAGCTGCACTGCGATAAGCAGCTGTATGGAAATTCGCAATTATTTACACAGCAAGAAAACTAAATATTGTTATAAATTGAAATCCTTAAGCATAGACTTAATATCAATATCAAAAATGTTAGCTTTAACTGAAAGTAAATTCTATTTTGGACAATTTTAATTTGTCTGCGCTAAAAAGTAATAATGAAATTTCATTTTAAAGTCGGCTTAAAGCATGGGTAGCGCCTTGAGCTCAATGCTAGACCCAGATAGAAGTTTTTCATCGACAATTTGAGCTACATTTTGTCTATTTTATATTTGCTTAAGAATATTTTATCTAATATCATGCCAAAAGCTTCACATACTTAAGGACTAAAAGTTCTTAAAGAGTTTTATAACCCATCAGCATTATATTCTCTTCAATGGTGCAGCTCAACTTTTTGCTGTGTAAGCCAGCATCTTGGCCAGGCCCACAGAGAAGAAGAGGAAGCTGCAGCAGCAGCAGCAGCAGCTGTGGCGTAAATCAAAGCCCAAATTCGTATACAAATACAAGCGCCCAGTGGGTGCCCAATTCGTGCCGGCAACGATTTGAAAATCCATCTACAAATTGTCTGCGACTCCCAGAGAAACGAGAGTCCAGAGAGTTGAGGCCAGAGCCTGTTACCTCGGCCTGACCCTTGCTGAACCAGCACGCTCGACGTTCTTTTTTTGCGCTCGTTCGCGTTTTTTTTTTCGTTGCGGTAATAACAACGTGGCTGCAACTATTTGGCCAGAAAATTAACACCTTTTCAGCTGCCTCCTGCTGCTGCTGTTGCTGCACGAGCTGATTTTGCATTTGCGATGAACGGGGAGAAAAGCTGCGATCGCAGCTGTGGCAGTTGCCTAATTGGCATGCTAAACAAGCTGCGTTCAACACGATCTACCAGGCGTATCAGCCAGACAGTCAAACAGTCGGACAAACAGACAGACAGAGAAACGGACAGACACTTCGACTGCTTCTGCAGTGTCATTGTCATTGTTGTGGCTCGTTTGCGCCTTAAATGCGAGCATCGAGACGACATCGAGCACAGTTTCACACGAACGCCCACACAGCAGAGCGGTTCAAACAAAGAGAGAGAGAGAGAGAGAGAGAGCAGGACAAACAGTCAACAAATGCTGAAATGCTGACGATGACCATCGCGCGACCCGCTGCCCAAATCCCAAGCCCAAACCCACACTCACTGCTTGCCGTCGCAGCTTCCCATTGGATACCTCCAGCTCGAGCACAACAGGCATAACAAAAATGAGAGTGAGAAAATTCACAGTTTATCAATTTTCAAGATTCGTATTATTTAAATACACAATACACTGCTAGGCCAGGCAATCTGGAGTATATTGGCTATGCGCAATGCTCGTTGGTATAATTGAGTGAAAGAGTAATCAAACTGCAGCTGCATATGTCAGGGAAACTATCAAGAGCGAGGAGTAATACTTGAAGTGGAAACTAATAAGGGTATTCAGTCTAAGTCTTTATATATTTGTGAACTCTGCACTAGAGGGAAAGGACTTAACTATCATAACTGACATAAATGTGCCAATTAATAAGATCTTTCCATCTTTCTTAAGTCCAAGAAAACTATTGAGAACGATTATCTAACTAAATAATAAGAGCTTCTATAATTATAATAATAAGGGCTTCTATCTGGCTGCGTCTAAAAGTCTTCAGCTAGAGCTGTACATTGTTTATGCACTTCAAAATAAGTATCAGGAAGGTTCTCTAACTTGATATAGCTAATTTTCAGTATATATCAATGCTGGCTCTGTCTGTATCTTTGCAAGTTTTCACATTCAAAGCCAAGACTTTCAGCAGCATGAAGCCAGCTTGGACTTAAAAATTAAGTAAAGTATAAGTCTAGGTTGTACAGATCGCTTAAAGATTCGCAGCTTAAAATATGTGCAAATTCTTTTCATTAATTCAATATTTTACCTTTTGCTTTTTCTGATCTCAGAAATTTGAGAAATCATAGAGCGATTTATTGACTAATACACAAATCGAAAAAAAATCTAGAAAACAGCCAATGTAAAAAATAACAACAAAACGAAGAAAAACTCGGTTAAAATTGCCTACAGAAGCAGCAGAACAAATACTGAGAATTACTTGGCCCCCAAAAGGCAGCGATAAGAGCGAATTTTGTTTTGCAAAGCTGAACTGAGCTGAGCTGGACAGCAGTTTGCCAGTAACTAAGCCACACACACACACACATACTCGCACACACATGTATGGATATGCATGACAGATAACAGCATGAAAAGCGAACAGAAATTGAAGTCTAAAATAAAAATCAGCGCCACAAAATCAGCTGCAGCAAAAAAAAGCCGAGGCGACAGTTGCCAACAACGCGAGAGCAGCGAATCTGCCACAGCTACGCCCCGCACTCTGCACGGGAACACGCCCCTTGCCTTACTGCCTCTACAACTCCCTCATAGTGTACACTAAGAGAAAATGCCAAAACTTTTAAATATGTTTGAGAATTTCTGTATAAGATATTTTATATAGTTTTATCTTATTATGTGAAATGTTCTAATTTTTAAGCTAAAGTCAAGTGATGCGCGTTCCATTCAAGACCTGGGGTAATATTTTAAAATTGAAATTTTACGAGGCCATGAATTCTGCTATTTAGACCATAATATTTCGCTGAGTGCACGCGCACATAGGCTGGACAACGTGGAGTCCAACATTTTGGATAACAAACTTCAGATAGCCACTCACTCAGTCAGCCAAAAGCTGCTTGGCCTTTTTGTTGCTGTTGTTGTTGTTGTTGCTGCTGGTGTTGTTGTTGTCTGTGGACTTTTGCTTTACATTATGATGACGCCGACGTCGACGTTAGCGGCCGCCCAGGTCCACGTCCAATGCCGTGGACTGGGATGCTCTGGAACGCGCGCTTATCGCCTTCTTCTTACTGCTGCACTCAGCGCTAATCTACATGGAATTATCGCCACACACACACACACTCACAGGCAGGCTGGCTATGACTCCGACTCTGTGTGTGTGTGCTGCTGCGAGACATTGAAAATTAGCGTCGCCAAGTGAATCATGCGGCTTGGCATGCCGGTTCACGGATAAGGCAACGCTGCCTGCACTTATAAAATAATTATAAGCAGTCGAATTAGCTCTACCTCACACACACACACACACACAATCTCTCTCTCTCTCTCTCTGTTTCCTTGCTCATATGTCCCACCTGTCGCTAGGGCCTGGCTGGGAGTCTGGCAGCCCGGCGCTAAGTTATCGCCGCGGCCATTTTGAAGAGCTGTTTTTTATCAGCAGCTGAGCTCATACGAGCAAATGGATATGAAAAGTGGATAGTGACATGAAACGATATGCGGGCCATACAAAGCTCTAGGTAAAGTGTCTTGCAGCGAGGGTTACCTCTCAAGCTCTCAAGCACCTTTTACTAACAGCGAGTTCAACATATCGTTTTATTGATATCTAAAAGAAATTGCTTTAAGTTTTAAAGCTACAAGCTTAAAGTCTAAATTATACTGTTGAGATCTTTTCAAAATTTAAATTATTAACTTTCAATTGAGTAGGCGAAATTCTGCTCAAAGAAATGCAATGGTTAAATATTATATTAGCTTTATGGACTTAATGGTCAAGGTCTTGAACGGCAATTGATTTTATTTGGTATTAATTACATCCACGATTTCAGAGGCAACCCGTGTAGAGGAACATTTTCAGAATTGGCCTTTAATTGTATTTTTCTTCTTTTATTTTGGTTTTCGCGCTGTAATCGAAAAATGCCTTTAACTTTTTGACGTTGACGTCGCGGCCTTATCTCTGACCCCGATCTGCACAGAGAGACATTAAACACACACACGCACACAGAGAACGCTACAGTGGGCATGGCAACGAAATGTGATGCCGAAACTGAAATCAAAATCGAAAGCAAACGAAATAATGACAGGCAATGAAAATGAATGTAAAGCACAAAACAAATGCCACGCAATGTACCACGTAAATCATAAATGCTATCAGTCCAAGAGATCGACAAACGGATGCTACAGAAGCAGCTACAACAGCTACAACAAACATAATTAAGAGCAAAGCGACAGCAGACGAAGCTGAAGCACAAAACCAAATGACGACCCAACCAAGCGATAGATGGATGGCTCGACCCCCAGCTACCCGCTCATACTCCCCTACCTAGCTAATGGCAGCCGTATCAGCAGCAGGCCAGGCCATACCATGCCATGGCAAGCCAGACCAAGCCGAAGCACTATTAGCTTGTCTAGATGGCTGCGATAGGCGGCGATAAGCGGAGGGCAAGATGAGCGACTCTGGAGGCTGCCTGCGCGCTGCCTCGTGCTGATATCAGCACGCCAAATACTCAGCATGGAAAGAGAGCACAATACTTGAACGAAGCTGTCGATACCCTAAGCAAATCAGGTATGAAACATAATTGAATAAGGTGCGATGCTTCACAGATGAGTGGCCTATAGAGATAAAGAACTAGCCAGGCAAAGGGGCTTAAAATATTGATTGATTGCTTATAAGTAAATGTTTGTTAAATTAATAAGAATAATAAGTTATATATGGAAAATAATTAAAGATAATAGCTAAAGCTCTTAATGAAAAGGTTTCTTCAACAAATTCATCTCTGCCCGCCCCCAGCTGGATCTTTTTCCAAATGTCCTTAGTAACATCTATAAGCGAGTGTTTTGCTAGGGTATCACAACAAAAGCAATTAGCCCCGAAGAAGCGCGAAAATAAAGGGAGAGTGTGTCTGAAATGGAGAGTGTTTGGGTAAGAGAGCAAAGACTGATGATGGCGACAAAAAGTCTTTATTTATTTTTTTCGTATGCTCAATTTGATTTCCAATGAAATTCATATTTAGCAGCATTCTTATCAGGCTATCAATAAATGAGTGTGCGAAAGAGGAAGAGCAGCTAGCTTGTTTGCATGCCATCATAAGAGCTATAGACTTATCAGCTCGATATTAAATCTATCAATGTTCAGGCTGCAATATGCATCGTTGGCCCTCCATGGCGTATGCGCAACTTTATCTAAATGCCATTTAAGGCTCAAAGACGCGGCCCACTCAAGTGGCAAATGGCAAGTGGCAAGTGGCAAGTGGCAAGTGGCAGGCGGCAAGTGGCAAAGCATAAGCCAAGCGAGCACACCTTTCAACAAGACAGTTGCGCACATTTGTGGGCCATAATTAAAATGTTTTAATACAAGCGGCCAGACACGAGCCGCAGACCCTGCCACTTCCACTTGGCTGACATTCAAATTGCATGCGCGATATCCTTAGTCCGGCGGGTGGAGACTGGGGCAGAGGAGGCGCAGGGTTAGCTGGAACGAACACGTTGTTAACATTAATTTTGCGCCCTGCGGCGACGCGCGCGTCACAGTTGCAACAAACGCGCGGCACAGACGACGCTGGCGACGGCGGCAATTACGCTAAACTGAACAAACAGCGAGGCTGTAAACAAACACGCATCCATCAGCCAAGAGAGACAGAGCGAGTGAGTGAGAGAGAGAGGGAGAGGGAGAGAAGTGTGGCAAGTGAAGCACTGCAGCCGGCTTGCAACAGGTCTCCACTGGAACTCGTTTCATTCTCTGAGCCTCTTTATTTATTTCTTTCATTTTATTCTGCGCGGTTTCGTCTCGCATGCGATTCACTTGGCTCAGGCTTGAGCAGCGCCTAATGGCGCCTGTTGCCATGTAAATTATGCTTCCTCAACACTTCACAGAATACCCTGCAAAAGGCTGATAAGAGCAGCGAGTTACATCAACTGTTGTGACAACTAGAAAAGGGTTAGCTAACCTGATAGGTCAACTATTTGACTGGATTGGTTGATATGCCAGCGTTCACCTAGATATCGACATGAGTTGCAGCTGCAAAACATTTCCATCAAGATATTTGCAGCGACAACTCATTTCACATTGACTATATCGGCAAAAGAGCATCTGAGCTTCGATATCTAGAATCTTTTACAGCTGCTTTAGTTGCATCCATTTGGAGCTGCACTTGGAACTGCAAAGGCGACGCGCTGGCGACGCATTCGATTGCCCGCCAGATATTCGCTGCTCCAAAGTCGCTCCTCATCGCACCTTGCCCATGCAGTCAGCCTGTCCACGTGTGCATATCTGTGTATCATAATGGAAGACGAGACTCTGAGGCTGGCATTTAGATAAGCTCTGACGGCGACTGCAGCGTCAGCTATCAGCCAACGCTCCCCTCTCTTTCTCCCTCTCTCCCCCATCTCTCGCGCTCTTTCTTCGACTCGAATGCAAGTTGGCCATTCAAATGATTACGCCTAAAGTGCTCCAAGTCGAACGAGAGACCCAAACTGAAACGAATCGCATGAGCTGCTCTTAAGAATGAAATCACATGATTGAGTTTGTCAAAATTGGGCAAACAATATTAAAAATTAAAAACGAAAAAGCAGAACAACAAAAAAGACACGAATTTGTCGACTTATCGAAATCTAAAGATCGTCGAGTATCTCTGGCAAGAAACACAATTCGAAATTGAGCTAATGAGATTTTTGTGTGTGCTACGATGACGCGATGCCAAGCCACAAATGTCTTTCATTCTTGTATTTACCCTGCAGCAATTGAAAGTGACTAACGGCAGGGTATGTTGGAAGAGTATATGAGTAAGCAACATCTCATTCGATGTGTTTTCATTAAAATAAAGATAATTGACTGCAACATCGATAAATATCGATTTAATGTTGATTTCTGTTTAAAATATGATTTAATAGTTTATACAGATATATTCCAGAACTGAGATATATATTCTAGATTTTGTAGATATAGAAAATATATAAAAATACAGATCAAGTCTATCTCAATTGTGGAAGGCTTTCAGCGTTACATCAATATACTTATACCTAAATATTTTGTAATAATATTTAAATATTTTTTTTGCTTACACCACATTTAAAACTGCCAAAAAATAACATAAGGTACTTCCCAGTCGACTACACCCGGCTGGCCACTCTTGTTCTTTTATTTTTGGCAAAATTTGCGATTAGAATCTGGTGATATTACTAACCTCCCACCAAGACCCCTCTCTATAGCTGTTGTCTCCGAAAACTCGTTCGTTTCCATTTTGGAACATGAGTGATTCGTTTTTAATCTTTGATTTAATTAGCTGTGTACTTTTCGTTGCGCTGTCTCTCTTGCGATAGACCGCATTGCCTTCCACTACCCCCGCCCCAACCCTGCCTCGTGGGTGCTGCCAACTCGCTTTCAAGACGCTACAGATAAACAAAATGGACGTTTTTGGGGCTGGGCGCTTATCGCAGCGTGTGATCGGCGCAAAGCTAATGGCATAAATAGATTTCATATTGTGCTCCCTTAGCCACAAACCCCCTGCAGACTTAATTACTCACACACACAGGCATACACACACAGAGAGCAGGAGAAGGGGTGTGTGTGGGGCTCGATTGGTTTGTTGTTGTTTTTTGTGCTTCTCTGATCAGCACATAAAATCTAGAAATATATTTTTATGGATTTTTAATCGATTGCCGCCGCTTGCGAGACGCGACGCGCCTGGTGCTGCATTTTGGCCAGGGCCATTGCCACCGCCAAGGGGCTAGGGCAATGTATAGCGTCCCCATCGTAACGCTTAAACTGCCAGCCATTCATTCGATTTGATTGCCTGGTGCGTAGACAAGCCGCATAGAACGTGTGGGCCGATGAGGGGTCTGCAGCACAGATAGAGACATTCGAGACAAACGTCGTCGTGCGTCGTTTATCGTGTAATTAGTTTGCTTTTTAAAGCCAGCTGCAGCTCACCGACCTGCCCGAGCACCTGCAATTGAGACATCCCAATTTTGGTTTAGGCGTAGGCAGTCGTCGCCCACCCCCTGTTGCCTGCCACCCCCTGCTCCGCCTCCATGCCTCCATGTTATCTCTAATGACAAATGTTTGCTTAAAAATCTTTTAATTGCACTTGTTTCGCTTTTCGTATTTCGGGCGGGAGGGCTTTGTCGCTGCCTGATAAGCCAAATTAATCGCAGCACTTAAATTTTCATTTGAAATGTGCCTATGCGCTCCGATTTCGATTCCATTGCGATTGCAACTTGAAGTTGAGTTGTGCGTGTGTGTGAAATTGAAGAAGTATCAGCAAGACAAGTCACTGGGCGTCTTGAAGAGGGAGGCACAAGGGAGTTGAAATGGCTAATGAAGAGGTATTCGAAAAAGTAATCAAAGATTTAACTTTCAGAGGTAGTGAAGTAGTAGCAGAAGCAACCAGACAAGTGCTAAAAGAGAGTATCGAAGAGGGTGTATAAGCAGTATTCGCATAGGCAACGCAAGTCACAATCGAAGAGTTAATCGATGGGATAATCCAAGCAGTAGTAGGAAAAGTATTCGGAGAGGCCATAAAACATTAATCGAAGAACTATTCAAAGAGGTAGTAAAATGTGTAGAATTGGTCTAAGTTAAAGATGAAGAGAAAGGATCTTCAGATATGGAAGGATAAGTCGTAGACATACTAAAAGCAGTAAAAAAGAAATAAAGTCATAAAAGAAATAAAGAAACATTCAGAGATGGGACAAAATATGAAGAGACCAGAAGATAATCGAATAGAAAATCATAGAGCCACATTAAGAAATCGAAAAAGAAGTCGAAGGAGTAATAAGAGATAGCACAACAAGTAATCAAAAATGTAGCTAAACACATACAGGAGCTGATGCTTAAAGGGTAAGCGAAGTGGTACTCGAAAGGAAGGCAAAGAGAGCAACGGTTGGGGGATGGTAGCAAAGTTGTCGCTGTTGTCTGACTGCAAATATAAATTTAATCAATTTATCGCACATACCAGCTGCTGAGTCAGCACAGAGAAGCAGACAGAGTGGAGAGAGGGAGAGAGAGAGAGAGGTTAGGCGGATACGCGGCATCCAGTTGCAGGGGAAAATGTTGTAATTAATAATTGATTGATGAGAAAGCAAAGCTAAGAGTTTGCCAAGACAGGATGCTTGAAAAACTTGCGACCACCAGGGCATTGGATTATCAACTCGAGTTTTTTTGCTGGGATCCAAGGGGTCGCAGGGGTCTAAGAGGTCTACGAGGTGGCCAGCTTAATCAGAGATGTGGTTAGATGAGAAGGAGATGAGAAAGAGAGACAAGACAGCGCAAAACGTTGAGACAGACAGACAAACTGGCCAAGGGGCCTAGGGGCAGGCTTGGTACGGTTCGGTGTGGTACGGCTGGTCAATTAAACGGCGGCTGTCCAGTCGCTGCTGATCGCTGGGAATAGATAATAGGACCTTGGCTGAACTTTATTTCAAGATAAGCGCGAAAAAGATTGATAAAGAAAGGCCGAAATGAAATTGAGCACAGAAGAGAGCCTGACAATGATGAGAAGGCAGTTGAGTTTTAATTAAGTGGGTGGGGAGCACAGCAAGCGCCAGAAAGCGAAACCAAGCAAAGCAACAGATGATAATGAAGACGATGATTATCTAGCTATGTTGGGCCAGCAAATCGGCAAATCGGCCAATCTTAAGTGCCACCAACCAATATAGTCTTGAAGAAGGGTAACTATATGAGCAAAGGCCAAGTGAATTCCTTTTGGGTTATAGAAGTCGCCGACGATAACAATAACGATAACGATTATCAGTGAGTCGGCGACACTTGAAGAAATTCAACTGATGGCGATAAACTGTAGAAATATGAGCAATGAGATTTTCAACATGATATAATAATATTCATAGCCACACACATACACACACAGATAGATGCGTAGCTCTATAGCGGAAGCAATTCCCGTTGATAAAGGCACAGAAATCAGTGCAGCGGTCCGATAGTTATCGCGATAGTGATTAGAGCTCAAGCGTGGAGACAGACTGACTGACGGATTGACGGACCAACTGGCTATCAACAGCTGACAAAGATTTATGACTGGCCGACAGTTGTTATCAATGCCAGGCGACAGCGATTCTTATTTCATATCGCCCCAGTAGGCGGCTACCGACTTCTGATGATTGCTGATTTAGATTTCAAGCGGTTTTTTTTTTTTTTGTTTGGGAGGGAGCGGGGAAGCAACGAATAAAAAGGAGAAAGAAAATGGAACTGATATCTGATGGCATCGCCGCGCTTGCCAAACGAAAATTAATTAGGCGTGCGCAATGATATCGTGGCCCATCCAAAATGCCTCCGCCAACTGCCCCGAAGCCCATCAACTGACAACAGTTGCCAAAATCATCAGCAAAGCGAGGCGAACCAGATCGCTGAGCGATAGCGAAACAAACAATATAACCATATATAAACCAGGTATACCAACACACACACATACATATATGTGTATACATATATTCGTATACTAAATGGTACACTCAGCGAAATACAAGGCTTTAATTAAACACTAATGTTCTTTAGCGCTTAGGAAAGGGGATATTAGCTTTGATTAAGCATTATTCAATATAAACTGCTTAAAGTATGAAGAATGTGCTTGAATAAAGTCTTATAGTTCTTAGTTTAAATAAAGCTTTGCAATTGAATATTATGTTTCTAAAATATGAATCATGCTTTGTTTTCAAAATAGTTCTAGATAAAAAAGTCACAAATTCTTGAAAGAGTTAAAAATAGACAAGAATTTGCATGCTTTAAATAAACATTAAACCATCATGAATGCAATAAAATATTAACTTATTTAAGTGTTATCATAAATTTAAATTGGCAACTTGAAGTATTTCTCTTATCACAAATGTTATGAAATAAATGAAATAAAATAATTTATAAATTTAGCTAAAAATATAAAATTTAAGCATGAGCTGAGAAATTTTTAAATTTAAGTATTCTTTATTTAAGTTAAGCTTCAAAAAGACTAATCTAAGCCAAAGAAAATTATTTATGCACGATTTGAATAGCAAACAAGTCGCCTTTTTCACAGTGTATCCATACATAATCAGCAATTTTCTAGAACAAAGAGCAATATTTCTTAATTATATTTAAAAAAAATATGAAACGTTCTGAAATAAAGATACTCTTCATTTCAATCTTGACCAAGCTCTGACAACATTTGCTCATACATTGTCTACCAAAAATTCCTGTCACTTTTCTCAGTGTATTCAGGTCAAAGAAATGACGTTCTAAGCCTCAAAAATGTTTCTCTTGACCACAATTGAATAAGATTTCCACTAACCATTTTTGTTGTAATTTTTTTCTCAGTGTATCCATATATAATCGCATAGTAGCTGCATACTTGGCGTTGCCGCTGCCCCGGCTACAATCCGACAAGCCAAATCACATTGACATTTTTATCATTTGTTGAAAATCTTTTGAAATTGTTATAAAACAGCCAGACGACGAGCTACAGCTACAGCAACAACAACGACAACTAAAAACTCAAAATACATAAAACAATTTTTGTTGCTTTTGTTGTTTGTTGTTGCTGTTGTTGTTGATGTTATTGGTCTTGTTGTTGTTGCTGTTTCTACAATTTCTGTCGTTGTTTTCAGTTCATTCTCATTTTGAAGCAAAGCGCGACAATCTTGCCATCAGATCAGCTGATAAGCGCGAACTGTACAAATCATACAACAACAAAAGCAACAACAACATGGCTATCTGTACAGCGGACAGCTGTTCAAGTTTGTTGTTTAGCTTTTTCACTCTCCGCTTGTCTCTCAAAACTGACTACAAAACATTATCACAACTCGAGCATCGAATTTCGTATTTATTTCGATTGATATGAAACTGAAAACCTTGATAACGCTTGCTCAGCTCAAATCAGCTGTCTCTGAAAATTGATCACTCACCAAATGGATCTTGAAAAATTCCATACGATAGAGTCATGCAGGCATACCCAGATAAGCGTTATATTTTAAAAATAAAAACTATATATATATATATATATATATATATATTTATATCTATAAGATATTTTAGTGGCAGTCGCCAGTCTTCGTCTTCACACATTTATTTCGAATGACAAATTAAACAAAAATATAAAAAAATGAAAACAAATTTAAAAATAATCAATAATTTATCAGTTCATACATATATATAAAAAGAGCGTTATTTTAGGAATTTTGATTTGACTTTTGATTTTATGATAATAATAAATAATATTTTTTATTAAAAGAATTTACTAAAATATCAATAGCAGTTAGATTAGCATTCGTGACTTAATCTTAAGATAATTATATATTTTAAAGATTGTGATCGTATCTAAGCTTAAATGCATAAGATTAAGAACCAGATGTCGTCAGCGGAAACTTTTTTCATTAAATTTGCTATAAAATAAAAAATTAAATGATTAAAGCTACGATCGAAGCCAAAAGTGAAGCGACACTCTTTGACCTACAGCAAACACATATCATAAGCCAACAAGTAAGAGTGATCTAGTCGGGAGTGTAACATTTACTTGATGCCTGTGCACAGCTGCTATTTCACTTATTTTACGCCTCTTTTATTTATCCATGACAAACAACACATGTACACACACACACACACACCCAAGCACACGCACACGCTCTGCTTACTGCGCAGTTTACGCAGTGACAGCGCTTTGGCTGCAGTATGTGCTTTTAATGAGAAATTATCTTTTTTCATTATTCCTGTTTCATTTCGTTTGGCTTAAGTATTTCCTATTCCTATTCTAAATTTGATATTATAAAGCAAGTGCTTTTTAGCTAGTTCAGTTTCGATAAGCGACTCGACTGGAGTCGATATCGCAATTGTTTACGGGGCTGTGTGACTCAAGACTCAAACGTTCCCAAGTGCCCCCTACTCCCCCGCCCCCTCGCGTGGTAACTGCTTTATCGCAGTTGATATGCAAATGCGCTGTCCAAAAAGCAACAACAAGAATTGAACTTAATGCGAGTACACAAAACGAAAACAACATTTTGTAATTTGTAATGCAAGTTGTTGTTGCTGCTGTTAGTTGTTATTGTTATTTATCTGCTGATATTTCCTGGTACGATTTCACAAACGGTTAATGCAAAAAAAACAAAAACAAAAACAAAAATAAAAATGAAGAGAAAAAAATTAAATAAAATAAAAAATAATAAACATCAGCATTAACAACAAAAGCTTATCGCGCTTTTTAAAACACAATGTCAAAATGGCCAAAGCTCGTATCGAGCTTATCTGCCAGCTGTGCTCGTCTTCCCCTCCCTCTGCCTCTCACGGTCTTTCTCTCAATTGTCGATGGTTCATCATCGTGAGCCGCAGCCGCCGTGGATAACAAGCACAGGGTGCATGGCGGCTACAGGGTGGCCTTGGTAATTGGCTATCTAGCGCAACCTGAGCTTTAACTCTATCAACGGGCTGCAGCAACTGCAATTGCAAACTGCAAATACATATGTACATAGATATGCACACTCACAGACACATGAATGCTGCTATCAACACTGAAATAAGCCGCATGACACGTACCCAGCGATTGCTGACGCGCTCACTCGTTGAGTTGAGTTTTTTCTTTCTTCTTTTTCTTTTCAAGCCCGGAGTTCTACTTGGAAAATTGGAATTGGAAATGAAAATGGAAATGGAAATTGTCGCCCGCATGTTGTTGTGCTGGTCGCGTCTGTTACTCAGCGACTCTTTCTACTTCTACGTTTTGCCTAGATAATAACAGCCAGCGCACAGCTGGCAATTAGCATAAAATTAGTGATAAAAGTTTATTAAAAATTTATAAAAATAAAAACAAACAGTGGATGGAAAATACCAAACGCAATGTTTATCTATTTTGGTCTGTGACCTGCAGCCCAGTTGCGGTTACCAACACTGGGCACGACAACGGCGTTGCCATATCACCCAAGCTAACGGCAATAGCAACAACAACAACAGCAGCAGCGGCAGCTAAGACTTTTGCACAGTTTTCGTTTTCTGCTGCTGCAGTTGTGATAAAAGTTTATCGACTGCGCGCTTTAAAGCTATAGAAAAATGTCAAACAACAACAACAACAGTTAGCAATAAGAACAGCAGCAAATGCGCTTAAGATAAGTATGCAAAACTAACAGAAAAAGAGACAAAGATAGTGAAAGAGAGAGAGAGGGAGAGAGAGGGAGAGGGACACTACTTGGCCTAGCCTGCGATAGTTCGCTGTATGGAAGAAAGCAAACGGCGCAGGTGCAGCAACAACAGCAACAACAGCTGCATAGATAAGCGCGTTAATTTATCGTAACTGTAACCGTTGCTTAGTTGGGCTGTTAAACAGTGTGCACACACACATATACATCACATGCATATTTAATATATGAATGTATGTAAGTGCTGTATAGCTATAATTCTTCCTATTTTTAGAATGTGTGTGGCCATCTCGCAGAAAGGATAAATCGACAAGTTGTAACCAGTGTGTACATACATTTGAATGCTATATTTATATACGTATTTATATGAAGTGTGTACACATTTGAATTGAATGTTCCTTCGGCAGCGTAAACATATTGTATTTTGTGTATATTATATATTAGTTGTTTGAATTATTCCTTTGTTACGCAGTGTGTAAGCATTGAATGTATTTACTCTAATTATGATAAACATCGCAAAGTATACATATTTCAATGAACATCTATCCTACATATTTATTATTGTTGCTCTCCTTACTGAGTTGCATTGTTAACCATATTGACTTTATGTATTATGTCTATGTTTTTGGATAGTGTGTCCGTATTTCATTTAAAGTATATTCCAAATATGTATTATTACTGTACTGCATGTACAGATCTATTGTTAGCTAGGGTGTATTTTTCATAAGCACTTATTTGTTATATAAAAATTCCATTATATATATTTCTATTACCTTTCGATCTTAATGGATGTAAATATATATAAATAAATTGATTAGTTCAGGGAAATTCCATACATAGTCTTTCATTTCATGATCAAGAATACAGTGTATACACGCACATTAAGTTTCAGTCTCCTGTTTATATTAGTATTATACGATCAGTATGTACCCATAAAATTATCGATATATTTAATATCTTCTGTAGAATAGACTTCAGTTACTATTCATGAATAGATAATTCGTTTCTTTTGCATTTTTATCCAATCAGCGTGCACACACACTCCATTTACACCAACTTCGGGTGATATCATTGTTTACAACAAAAACAAAACAACAAAAAAGAAATATAAACATAAATAAATAAGTAGAGAAACAAAAGTACAAGCAAATCCAACTCAACCTGAACCGTGAAACGTGCTCGCGATAAGGAGCGCTCCAACGTTGGAGCCGTTAGCGATTAGCGAAGACTTTTGGCTCGTTGCTTCAGGTGGGGCACGTATTATCGATTCCAAAATGCATTCATTGGTCAAAGCGAATGCTCTGGCTTAGCTCTGGCTCATATATCAAATGACAAACAACGAAATGTAATTAGTTTAATACACATAATAGGGAGTGTTCGATATCCGTCCTAGACCCCTAACCTACCTCCTTCCCTCATCGGTCAGGTGTCTCTAAATGTGTTAACAAAGAAATTTCATTTAAATAAAAAAAAATAAGCTCAAATCTAGTTGACAATCGCATAGCTCATTTTTTTATCATTATTATTATAATTATTTATACATATGTATACATATGTACACATACATTAATACATATCTATATGTTTTTTTTTTGGGTTCAGATCGTTCACATGCTTCACGCGCGTAATGGAAAACCCCAAAACATATATTACGAGCTGACATAGCTGTTTTTTTTTTCTGTATTTGTAGCAGGTGTAAATGGGCGGGGGCGGAGGAGCGGTTCTCACTTACCTTTATTCAACGGCTTTGGATTCGACTGTTTGCGTCGTGACATTGTTTGCTACCAATGCAAAGTTGGTGGGGTTGGGGGCTGCTCCAATGTGTAGAGCTGCGTCCAAGTCGGCGTCTACATCAAATCCGTTTGCCCATTCGACATTCACATTTACCGGCGGAAAATAAAACACGTTAAGCACCTTTATTTCTTTCCAATTGGAATGCAATTCGCATGCAGTTATCAATAATATTTGATTTGATTTGATAATTTATATTTATAATTTCTTTTTAATTATGTACGTGATTTGCATTGACCTTTTAGCGTGCATATTAATAATTAATTAATTTTAAACGAGGCGCGCGACGATCGCGAGTTCATGTAACGGTATCGCTTAAAGGGAATCTGATTGGCAACGCAATGGGCGGGCGTTCTATTCCAATCAACTTATGTGTCTTATTGGCATTACAATTGTTGCTTATAGCTCGAGTTGCTGTTATTATTGTTATTGCTGCTGCTGTTGTCGCGTGTTGCGTCGGCGTCGGCGTAGCGTGGGCGTGCGGCGAACAACGTCCGAACAGTGCAAAGTCTTGCTCACAACTAAATGCTGCCGTCGTCGACGGCGACGTCGTTGCTGCGCTGCTTTTGAAGCTTTTGCCCCAAGCAGCGAACAGCATAGAAACCGGTGAATTCGCTCTCTCTCCCTGGGTCTCTCTATCTCTCTGCTTCGTTGGCTCGCTCAGTTGTTGATTGCGCGCGCATTCTGGCAGCTTTTCCATTTTGTTTTTACTTTATTTTTCATTGCACCGCCCGCTTTGGCCGTCTGTTTCGTCGCATGATAAGAATCAAAACAAAAAGCCGAAACACTACGCACGTTTAACATACAATTAATGCCATTATACACTTCACTTTGCTAACACTTTGCAGCTGTTGCTCTCTACTTTTAATACATTTTAAATGTGTTGTTATAATTATAAATGGCTTATTTATTACACAAATCAAAAAGCATACCGGCAGAGACGCGTACGCGTGTAGCGCGGCGAATTGCACTGCAGCTGTTCGCTGCGCCACAACCTCACCTAATATTGTGAAATATCGCAGCTACTATCGATAGGTAAATTTCTGACAATTGGCAACGCGGCAAATATTAGTTGGCAATGTTAGGTCGTTAACTTAAATATAAAGCATACATTCAGGCTGTTTTATTTTAGAAGAATTGAACATAATTTTGATTCGATTTTTTTGGAAATTGTAATTATCTTATCAGAAGTGGCTATTAATTCTTAGTTTTATTATTTACAACAGTTATTAAAATTAGTTACTTATTCGTGATTAAATCAATAATCTGGAATCAATTTCAAGATTAGAAATATAAATAATTTTTTTTTTCCATTTATTATATCATTTGTGTGAGAAACGTATTGGAATTGTTTAGGTTCCAATTAGATTTAACTGTTGTGTACAGTTATTACCCGTATTTCCAAGGTATTTGCAGTCGTGCACATTTGCTACGCACGGGAGAGCAATTTATTCACAGTTGGTTTTATATATTTCTCAGCTTTTTTTATTTTTTTGAGTTGGGGCTTTTTGTCTTCTAATTTGCACCTATTGCATTTTAATGGAAATTTTTGGTGCTTTGCATTGGACGCTCATAGATTTGAAAATGTCGACAGTGCCGGAAATGAAATGCTTCCTCCTGAGCGCCACGTAACGAAGGCCAGCTAAAAAAAAGGGACATTTGCCAAGGGTCACAGGGAAGGGAAGGTTATGGGCCGGCTGTGACTCGCTTATGCATTGGGCAATAAATATGAAGAAAATGCGGGAAATAATCCGCGGTAACATATGGCGCAGCTGATTAGCCGAAAGCGTTTAACATAACTCTGCTGCATCCTACAACCAACCGCTGCCTGCTTCCCCCGCCCCTGCCTAAACTGCGGTCAACGTCGTTAATGAAGTATTCGCCACGTTGGCCTTCGCTGCGTTCATTCGCCCCGCCTTTTTATGTTTGACTTTTCGGGCAGCGATTGCAATGCAATTCGACATTCGCCCAAAAACCTATAAATATCCAACAAACCGTAAGTAGCTGTAGCGGTAGATGTATCTGTAGCTGCATCTGTATCTGTGTGCTGAACTGCCAATGTATCTGTATCTGCAACTAACTAAGTATCTGTCTCTGTGCCTCCTTTGAACAATGTATCTTTATCTGTATCTTCGCCTGTGCATGTATCTGTGACTACAAATGAGAAAGTATCTAAGGCTGTAGCTCTCAGCATCTCTAATCAAATAGCTGCAGCTGTGTCCTCAACTGCCAATGTACTTGTATCTCCTATAAGAAATGTGTCTGCAACTTCTTTAGACAAAGTATTTGTCGCTAATAGTATAATGGAATTGCAGCTGTATCTGTATCTGTGTCTTCAATTCTTAATGTATCTGCATATTTAACAAAGTATCTGTCTCTGTGGCTCTCATTAATATCTTTATCTGTATTTTCTACCGTGGCGCCCTGTAGTCAATGTATCTGTATCTTTATAGGCAATATATCTGTATCTACAATGTATCTGCATCTCCATCTCCTCAAGCTCAATGTATCTACTTGTCGCAATGTATCTATACTGCTTATCTATCTGAACATCTTGTGAGCAAGCTACGTATATTTGACTCTGACTCATCTAGTAGCTGTCTGTATCCGTATCTGTAGACAACGTATCTAAGATCATGTTTAAGTTTTGGATTATGTTTCCTTATTTATATTTATATATGTCAATAGACACAGCCTTCAGTCTGTTTGTTACTATAGCTTAATCTGTATTTGCGATAGCAACTGCAGCTGTATCTCTGCCAGTGTGTGCATCTGTATCTCTGGCTGCGTACATCTGTGACAGCCTCTATATCTGCTTGGCCATAATCATGGTGCATTACACTCTCGCGGTCAAAACGGGCTGCGGCCACTTCCAGGTCAAGCAACTTCCTCAGTTCCGAGGTTGTCCGCGACTGCCTCGGTTGATGCCTGCCGCTGCCACTGCTGCTGCTGCCATAACTGAATAATTGTATCGCATACGTGACGATATCATTGACCCAAGGGTGCAGTTACCTTGTGCTCCTGTCATTCATTTATATTTTGTACAAATACCCTGAGTCACAGTGTTGCAATGGGGTATATTGAGTGCCAAGCTTTGCTCTTGATTGTAAAAGTGTGTTCTTAGGATAGCTGAAACTCAGATATAGCTTGTAAGCAACAGTGTATCTTAGAGTAGTTATCATAGGGCTAACAACAGAGAGAGAGAGAGAGAAAGGGGGGCGTGTTAATGCTATATCATTAACTAAATTCAAATAGTAATCATCAAGTTGATCAGCTCTTTCATAATGATCGATAAACATATATCTCAGTCACAGTTGGTATTCACAGTTTTGAGTTCATTGAGGAAACTTCATGCACTTTACCCAAGGTATTACGTACCCAACCCTAGTCCAGCTTATCCTCAATTTCTCTAAAATATCTTCTGAAAATATCAATTTGAATGTCCCAAGCTCACAGTTTGTAATTCTTTTACAGTTTTAGAGCCACTTTGGATATTGCTTTCGACTGTATTTAAACGCTGCCCAGCGTATTACGCCGTCTCGACAACCCGTTTTCAACGTTCTGACTGGTTTTTGTTTGTTTCGAAAATGTGTTTCGCCTGGAGTGCGTTGATCCGCTGCCGCTGTGCCAGCCCTGGCGCAGAGGCTGCTTTTAACCTTGTTAGCCAGACAGTTACGGCTACCCCCACGCCTCGACACGCCTGCCACTCATCCAGTCGATCCCTTTCTTTCGAAGAACCAACAACACTCTCGCTGTTGGGCTGCTTCCAAAGAGATCATCACACGCCCCGTTATGATTATCATAATCACGCTCAACTTGATCATCGCTAATGATGCATAAATTAAAAGAGCTGATGAAATTTGCCAGACAATTCGCATAAGCAGCCAAAACTGCATAAAAATATGACCAAAAAAGAAGACAGTTGGCAAAAGCGCAGAAAAAAAACGAAAACAATTAACAAAAAAAAGAGAGAAGCGAAGAAAATAAACTAAAATTATGCAGTTATTTTTACACGCTGTGTTGTTGGCATTACAAGGCGGTCATGCCACGCCCACCCAGAAATGTTGGCCACAAAGTCCATTTGGCCAGGCGCCCTGCCTTTGAGGCTATTTATAAACACCAACAACAACAACAATAATGAGAATAGCAATGCATTAGCCAATGTTGTTCTCAGCAGCTGCTAATTGGCTCTATGTGTGTGTGTGTGTGTGTATGTGTGGGCGGCTGCCATTGCGGTAGGTTCACGCTTGGCACACGCTGCGTATGATCAATACGTATACGTATTTGTTTGCTTTATGGTCAACACGGCATATCACGCATACGACCCGTGTGGCCCTAGCATTGGCTTCCTTTACGCTCCGCTCGCTTATCAAACGAGCCAATTTTAAAGTCAGCTTCGTATCGGCTTAGCTATTTATAGCGAGCGACTTGAAGTGCTTCCACTCATCATAATAAAAATAAAAATTTGCTCGTCTACCAGATGCCCTGTAGCTAGTGTCGAAGTCCAAAGTATTTTCTTTGATTTTATTTGTTTAGTATGTTCAATGTTCAATGCTGTGCCAATGCTAAAGTTAAGCTAATTTGCTTAGAAATCGATATATATCGAGCATTAGGATATCATCATGAGACACTTTTTACCAACCTCTATTCAAAGTTTATATACTTCCCTAATCAATTTATATTTTACAAATCGATAAATAAAAATAAAATAAATAAAAATAAAATAAAATAAATAAAATAAAATAATCGATAAATAAAAATAAATAAAATAAAGTACGTAATCTAGCTACAGGGTATTAAATATAAGAAAAAACATTCTTCAATATTTGAAGATTGCAAATTAGTTTTGAAGCTTGTTTGATCGAAAGTTTCATTGATCAACTGATTGACTAATGGGTTACTTCCTGCTACAGCTAGCGCACCACTGCCCAGACGCATGTTGCACTCCACTTGAGCGGTCTCAAGGGGTTTTCCTCTAATCTGAATATCTGTCTGCGATCGTAAGTCAATGCATGACATCATTCCAAAGTTCAAATCAATATACATTTTGCCAGCTAAATAATTGTTGTTGTTGTTGTCGATGTTGTTGTTACTGTTGCTGATTTGCGACCGGCCTGCTTTACATTTTTTACACTCGAAGCTGGCTCAGGGTCTGGGGCTGGTGGTTCAACGTTTTCTCAATTTTGTTTTGCGCATTGACCTTTTCGCGTAATTTGTTGCTGTTTGTTGTTTATTTCGGGTTTTTGTTGCAATTGTTGCTTCCTCGTCAACGCACATTTGTCCTTGCCAAGTGCCAACGCCTTGCGGCACATGTTTAAAAGGTGATCTTGAGCCTGGGTGTTGCCTTTCAAGTTGAAATATATAGGTTCGCAGTATAGACAACCTTCTCTATCTCTCGCTCTCTCCCCCCTCTCTCTCTCTGTTGCTCTTTAGTTCCCACTCTTTCGGAATGGATCATCCGATCGATTTATGGCCCCCAAAGTCACAACACACGATGCATAATTTGCAAAAATATGTTAATTAGATTTTGTTTGTGCCTTCCTTTGTCATTAGACTCTGCCTCTTCTACGATTTGATTATAAACCGAATTATTCCACGCTATGCGCACTCTGACTGAAATAAACTTATAATAATAATAAAAAAAAAGGGTATATATTTATCTCGCATCTTTTATGACATGCCCTGTAATTTAAAGAAAGTTGTTCGAATATTTATCATATATATGAACTTATTATTCTTTTACTGTTCGGTCTGAAGTTGGCATTTTATCATTTAAAATTTGTAAAATGTCAAAGCCGCACCGAGTGCTTAATTTTAGTAGTTATTGATATCGATAGGCACTGCTTTTTTGAGTACAATAAGCTCTGACGTCATAAATGTATGGGATTTTGCCTAGGTGGCAACGCTGACTTACGATGTGTTGGTGCGTAAATTTGAACAAATCAGGTAAGTAAAAACAAATAAAATGAATATAAAAATATGTTCAAGACTTTAAATATCAAATGAAAATTTAATAATTCAGATAACTGATTTACTGGGTATCTGCGTGTAGTCCATTGGAGCTGGAATCATTATTATTTGTTTATGGAAACGCGTCGCGAGTTGCTAAAAATAAATAAATAATAAATAGACGACTAAATGTTGCTCGTGCTGCGATTAACAACAACAATGATAACAGCAACAACAATAATAAACAGAGAAAATGTGCTAAATTGTTGTTCGCAACGAATTGCATGAGATTCGCAAGACTCGAAGCCGGATCATGCCTTTTAGTGCCCACTGTGACTGGTTTTCGATCGCCGTAGTCGATCAACAATTGATTTTTAATCACAAAATGCGACTTTGTAATATTTTGTTGGTTTTCCTTTTGCTCTTTGCTATAAATAAATGTTTCACATATTTTATAGCCGCCGTCTGCAGGCAAACCTTTCAAAGCTGGTCACTCTGACAAGGCCGCATTTGCGTCACACGCTTTATGGAATTTGAATTTACCTATCTGCTCATTGAAATGAGGCTTTGGACTCATGAAGACCTGTTTTTTTCACATTTGTCCAAGCCAAACCCCTCGCAAAACAGCAGCTCTTTGACCAGTTTGCATTCCAAAAGTTCTAACAAAATGACAGTAAAAATTGACTATAACTGACACACAAACATAATATTATAATGCAGTCGGAAATTGTACTGTCAATTGTAAATTCTTTTAAATTATTGCTAACATCCTATGAACAAACCTAAGACTTCTAAGAACTTTGATCTCGACAAAACAAATTCTTAAACTAGCAATTGTCATTGATAAACCGTTTTTGGGATTACTTTATTCAAATGTTTTCTCTTCATTGATAGCTCTTTATGTTTATATGAAATCATGCACGCATTTGCTAAGGCTCACTCAGTCGAGCAACTGAGCACTCAATAAATGCGTGGATACGTATTATCTCTTCACAGTTATTGGCAGCGATAACGCCTCACCCACACACACAGACATACACATATACACACACATTGATTGCTGTACTCATTGGTGATCGTCATGCGACCACATTCGTCACAGACGAAAAATAAATATCGACTAAACGTCAAGCACTTGAACAAAATGGAATTGTAGTTCATCTCTTAATATGTCAAACCATAAAATACCCTGTAAATTGTTTATCAAAAAGTGCAGTTGAGCAAGTACTAAGTGAGAAAAGTAGAGCACTTATGCAGTGAGAGAAAAGAAACTCTTTTGCTCTTCCTCTAAGAGATATAGGTTTCAGATCTCAAAGACATTCTTCCAATTTTGATTGAAAATAAAAAAATATAAGTATACACTGAAAGTTGTTATTTAATGGAAAAAAACAGCTCAATAACTATAGAAACTTAAAAAGGCGAATATATTTTAAATATGCCAATCGATATTTATCGATTTTATTTTAAGAAAGATTCTTCTGCAGAGACTGTATTTAGCTCAGATTAAAACTCTAATACAAGCTCGACTAGTCAAGCTAGATATAAACTATCTTCAACTGCATGCTTCAATACACCCATTTTCCTTAACTACAGGGTATCAACAATAGCAAAACACTTTGAACAACTGACAAGGTGTGTTTGGGTGGGTATTCATGTCTTGTTGTAGACTAAAGCACTGCGCACTTGGGTTGTTTCCATTGTTGACTGAGCGCGCAACGAGCCTCCAAAGGTACCCACTGGCAACAGCAACAGAGAAGAACAGAAAATCAACAACGCCAAATCCCAGGGGCAGTTATCGACCCACAGTCAACGAGGTCGACACTCAACAACGCCCCTTAAAGCTTGTCAGCGAAATGGCAAACATAAGCCAACGTAGGAGTTGATAAATAAACCCAAAATAAACGCAGTAATAATAGTAATAATAATATTGATGCCTGATTAGATACGCAGTAATTTGCAGCTACCTGCACGAGTAGCGCTAGATAAAAGATTCAACTTCCTCTATGAGAAGTTTTTTCCTGACAAATGATTAACTGTCCGTTGTTCGTCGTTTTCTATGTCCAACATCTTGTCGATTGAGTCACTTGAATGTATTTCGCAACTTAGAACGCCTGTTAGTCACTTCGCGCCTTGTTTGCAAAACAAAGTTTTTTGATTTAGAAGACTTTCTGTGTTTTACTTAAATGTTTAAATTTCAAATATAGATGAAGCGGGTATTTCGAAATTATATAAATAAATGCATATTTATTGTAATCTTCTTAAAAACATGAAGTTTTAGAATTCCCAATTAGTTCAAGACTCACTGGGATTCCCAGTTAGATAAAGACTTTAGAAGTATTAGCCCAAGTCGAACTGCTGAAACCCCAGTTACATACTGCTTGAATAGCTAAAAAACAGCCAACAACTCGCTGATATCAAAGAACTTATGTCGAGCGAATGTTAGACAAGCTGATTGGATCAGCTCTGCTCTAAGTGCCGATTAGCTGCATGTTTATATACCCTATAAATGGTTAATTTGTAGTAGATAATCGCAATCCATTCACCTGTTCGCAGTACAGGAAAGATTCATTCAAAGCAACCAATATTGATATTGCACTCAACAGCTGCATATACCCATTGATGAAGCCACCCCAGCGGGCATATCACTAGTGCAATCGATTGAAAGTATATTTGACCGAATGTTCCGTCGTAGCTTGGGTCGCACGCCGATTTGAATGATGGAGCGTGATAAGCGCGATCGAAGATAAGCCCGCTAACAGCCACGCCCACCTCCTGTATGGGGCGTTGTGCCCATGCGCCGTACAGCTGGTCAGCCTTATCACAGTTCCCGCAATGGGCTTGGCCTTTCACGGGGGAGACGCATCAGCTGTACAATTGTGCCGCACGTCATCCAAATTGTGAATAACGCAATAAGATAGCTCGCTCACTTACTTCCTCTCTCTCGCTATTGCTGAGACACTCCCGCTCTCACTCTCTCTCTCTAGCTGTTAATCTATTTGCATTCACTCTCTCTCTCTCTCTCTCTCTCTCTCTCTTCCTTCGCGCTGTTCACGTTGACTTCACGTGCCAATCAGCCGCAGAATAAGCGACCTCGTCATCATATATACAAACGCTCTATCCGGCGTATGGGGCTAACTACCCCGTATACCTTAAGCTCTATATGCTCACATTTATTTCTGTTTCAGTTTCTACCATACAAATACATATATATATATATATACTTTTATACTCGATTCACAAATATAAACAGTTTATTAGTTTTTGCAATGACCGTATTATTTATAGGTCCGTAATTACATTTCCGCAGTAGGAACAGTATTTTTATCGATAGCTTTTCGCATAGCCACAAATATTCATTTTGGGCTTTCCAGTTATTTTTAGATAACTCGAAAACTTTAAGAGTTACAGACAGCAGATTTGTTATGTAGGTTCACGGAAAGGATACAAAACTGAAGACAATTAGATTTCTTAGATTTCTACTTGCATATTAGTTCATATTGCTGTTAGTCAGCAGCCTAGGGTATCTGCTAGCCGAACACTCAGGTCACTTATTTAATAATTTTTTTTTTGATCTTATTAATGATGTTGTTTGTTGGTTTCCCATTTTGAATACTCACGATTCGCGATCGGCTTATAATATGCACGATAATGTAGATGATCACGATGATGGCAACTACGTCGACATAGGCAAAAATACTAAATAAAACATAAAATATATAAAAAATAATATGAAAGAAAAAAACAAAGAGATCTGCCATTGCCCCATTAAAGGCGTTCAGATGAACCGGTTCAGGGTCAATCGACTGAGTCGTCGGCGTCGTCGTTGTTTGCTCCGTCGTCTTCGTCGCCTGCCTTCCTGCCACGGACAACGACTTTCAAGTTCAGTTGGAACATTTGGCAAGGGCAGGAACTGGGCCAAGGTCGGCCAAGTGGCCAGAATAATGCGGCAAACAGAATAGCAGGTAAAAGGGGAATGCCAAGCCAAGGCAAGCCGATTCATTCCCAACATTATCATCGCCAGCGGCATCTTCATCATGTTGTTCTGGCAGCTGGGTAAAACCTTGACGCCGCTTTGTACGTAAATTTCCACTGGCCTTCGGCTAGAGACCTATGTACATCCGATCGACCCCAAATTGAAGTAAAAAGTTCTCAGCGCAAAGCTATGAAGCGCGATAGAGACGTGAGCATTGGCTAAGCGCAACGCATCGCAACGCGTCAGCCAGCACGTAGGCCGCCGCTAGAAGAGGGATTAGGCGGTACACCAAGCAAATGATATGTCACGGGATAGTTATTATGAAAAACTAAAAATAATAATAATTGCAGTTGAAAGAATACAAAAGTTAACTAACTGAAAACTGGCGAAGGCCAGGCCGAAATCTTTTTTTAGACTTAGCCTCATAGTATATCACAGAAAAAGCCCCTAAAACATCTCAAAACCAATAAACAATAAAATATTTGATCAGATTTGAAAAGCTAATAAATTTTCGTCTTTGTGAATCAGTGCATAAATTTAGTCGCAGCTTTAGAGAAATTGAAAAACAATTTTACGAATTGAAAAGTTTAGAATCAGCTGCTGATGAATTTTCAACTCGAATAGGCCAAAATAACTCAACATTGGAACAGGGCCAACTATTTGTTTAGTTGATCAACAAATTGATTTAGTTAATTTATAATTGCGCTAAACGAAATTTCATTGATTGTATCCGTAGGTGAGGCAACGAGGGTAACGCGCTGCATTGTCACGAGCTGTTTGGAGCTGCCCCTGTTGCTGCTGCTGCTGCTGCTGCTGGGCATGACGTCATGGAGCCAAATTGTGATGAGCATTTTGTGTGGCGCGTGTGAAATAAAAACGCGGCAAAAGACAAGTTCGGGGGTTTTACCCATTCGCATTCGCATTCGCATTCGTATGCCAAGAAAACTCAACAGTAAAAGAAGAAAAAATACAAAATATATGTACATCTATTCAAAAAGCGAAATGTGAATGACTTGAAGTTTGGTGAAAATGAAAATTTGGAAATTTTATGTTGGATTGCCGTTGCCGTGGCGAATTTTAGATTCAATTCAAGCAGAATACTAATGACATGCCCAATAGTAACATTGAACACTCGTTGTGTACATGTTCCGTTTAGCAGCTGACGTCACGCTCACCTGTGATTGACGTCCGCTGCTAAAAGACACACAAACAGCCAGCACACATAACATTTAGCGCTGCTTGGGGCAATGGAGGGAAAAAACACAAAATGTTAGCCAGAAAGCTCGAGTTCATTAATAAGGCATATGGTAGAGGCCTTGAACCATCATCCGTTGGCCCTGCGACGTCATTGGCAACGCTGCTTCTCTGTATGACCTTTGGAGCGCAACAGGAGAAATAGCGTGTGACGTCATTGAGAGCCTGCTGCTGCTACGTAACAATTACATCAGGTTACGTCAATGCGCAAGCTCTTGCGCTCTCTCTAGCTATCGTTCTTATGCTCTCTCTCGCCCATTCTCTGCATCTGGCAACCCTGTGCGTCGGTGGAAACAGCGGCCTACGTGCACTTGAGAAGGTGCGTGGGCACGTGGACTTTGGGTGGTCGTTCGTCCGCCCCTTGTAGCTTGTGGGCTTGCAGTTGGTACGTAGGTGGCCTCCAAATGCGTGTCAAGGCAAAAGGCGTACAAGTCCCGCACTGAACTTGAACTGTCGCCTGGAACCGGAATTCTTGCTAATTTTAGATGCCCTTCGCAATGCTGATTACATTGAAACGTACATAGCTCAATAAACAAACGCAGAAACATATCATAACTATGCTTGTGTTTGTACTTAATTTGTATGGGTGGGCCGCACCTCTCAATGATGGGGTAGGCTTTCAATTGTGTTGTGCTCTGTGCATTCAAAAAAGATAAAAATATAAATAAAAAAATATTTCCACTGCAGCAAAAAGAAGCAGCAGAGGCAGCCCATTTACACACCCACGCAACATTATTATTGCACTTGAGTTCCGTACAAAATTTAATTCCGTTTCCAATAACAAACAAAACACGCAACAACAAATACCCACTCCCGTAAACACTCAAACACGCTCACGTACACACACATAGACACTCACGCACACACACACGCACGCACACAGCCAGCCATAAATAGTGAAACAAGCACGCCGCCTTCTGCTTCGCCCCAGCCCGACCGTCCGCATTGGCCTACAGTAGCTACTGGCTGCGCTGGCAAGTATCAACAAATGTTCACGTGAACATCATGAGGTCAACGCGTGATACACAGTATGATAATTCACAGACACACACACACACAGGCACACTCTCTCGCGCGTGTTTTGTATGGCGTGCTAGTTTCAGTTTCGCTCCCGCTCCCGCTCCGTTGTTTTTGTTGCGCAAGAGCGCCACCATAGTATGAAATAGTCACAGCTGTTTGATGGTGGCTCTCTTTTTGCTCTCCCTCTGTCTCGTTTGTTGTATGGCGCTCTGCCGATTGGCTATAAGTGGCACGAGCCCCTTTTTGCTTGTGAAACTGTTACGAATATAGCCAGCGTTGCCAGACTCAACTGCGTTTGACTAACTCCTTACGAATTAAGTGTAACAGGCTGATAAACGTGCGCATTAATTTATCATATTAATCGCGACAAGCCAAATTATTTGACTCAAGCTGTGCTCAATTTTCCTCACAGCTGGCAACGCTGCGTGCGCTCAACTGGTGAGCGTAACCATAGACTCGGCCCCCCTCTCTCGAACCAACAATCAGGTTTCGTCCATCAATGAAATCTGTCTGTGTCTGGAGTTTTGCACGACTTATTTTGTGTTACCCGCCCCTTGTCGAACAATGCGGCTAATGTACATGCAAATATATGCAGTCGGGCTCAGATATTGCTGATCCAATGTGTCGTCTGTCTGGCCAAAGCCACTGACCAGTCTCAGCTCTAGCCTGTTTCTTCGACGTTTTTATCTTCTGCTCGAAGCGCTTAATCACGAACTTCCGTAGCAACAAATGCGTCAGCCGCAGCTTCAGCTTTGGCCGCGTCGTCAATGGAATGGCCGGGCCTTAGACTCAGCCATGGCTCCGGGGTGTGTCTGTGTAGGCCTCTCGCCACTGCCAACATGCTGCATACATATATGTACATCTATGCATGTGTATGTGCGCGAGAGCTGCCTTTACTTTTCACGCTTTATGTGCATGAACAGCAGCTATGAATAGATAGCTCCATGGAATTTTGTGCTTTCCCTCAAACGCCCCGCGGCCCATTGCCCAGAGGTAAACAGCTGATGACGTACATGCGCTCGTTACGTGCTCTCTCTCTATCCCGCTTCCTCTCTTTCTTATTAAGCCCACCGTGCGTGGGCACAGACCTGACCTTTTGCCGCCAACGCGAGCTCCATGTTTCAGCTAAATGTCAGCCCGCTGCGGAGGCGTACTGTCAAATTCTTAGCTAGATTCGACAGCGTGCCACGATCCTTAACTGAAAGTTAAGCAAATCTTAAGAACAAATTACCTTAACACAAAATGTATACATTAGCTGCAAATCAAGTTTAATAAATTTAAAAAATAAATTCAAATAAAAAAGGTGGCGTCTCGTGCTCGTCATATATGAAACCGTGGGTTTTCGAATTACCTCGTGCTTGGTTCGTGACACACGCACGTCTCTAGTTAGCACTGCCCACGTTGCCAACGCCTGCCCGAAAAGCAGTTACAATTGTGTCCTCCCATTGCACTGGTTGCTTTGCCGACCCATTCGATGACGATTTTTGAAGAGAGACTCCCAGCACACCCGCGCACGTTGAAGAGCAGCCCACTTACAACTGATTACGTCGGCAACATGCGCTCCCACTCTCACACTCTCGCACCGTGTGCGTCTGTGTTTGTGCGCTGCGACTGCGACTGCGACTGCGATGGTCTGGTGGAAGTTCGCAGTCTGTGTTTTGTTCATTCGTCTGTTGAATTCTGAACGCTACGGTTCGCTCACTCGGGCTCCTCTAGCAGCCGCATCAAGTGAAATAAAAGAGAAAGAAAAAACTTTATAAGAAGCCCCTATAGCTTGTGTAAATCAAAAGTGCTAACACCGATTTAGATAAGTGATAAGGCGGACATCAACTGAAAGAGAAATTAAAAATTTAAAAAAAAAAGACTCCAGTGCCCCTGCAACAACTGTTTGTGCAGGTGCCAAAGATAGTGTGAGCAAGTGCAAAGTGCATCTAAGTACAAAAAAGAAAAATAATTTGCCACCCACACAAACACACAATGGACATGGATACGTTGCTGCTGCCATCGCCGCCTGCAACGCCCCCGCTACGGGATAACAAAGTAGAAAATGTAAGTCTAAGTGACTCAGAGCTCGAAAGAGACTGACCTACAATGTGGGGCGTATAAATGAGTGTAACTGAGTGCAGTGCAAACTAATTAAAATTAAATGCGAAAAAATGCAGCCCCCACACACACACACAAATGCACTCGTATATACAGTTACATAGAATTCCCGCATTTTATTCGTGCCCCCAGACAAGACGCCTTCGCTTTTGACAAATCACGCAACAAAAAAAATACATGGCAAGGCAAACCATTAAGTGTAGTGCTTGCTTGCTTGCACTCGCCGTGTTTCTAAAAACAAAAGTCTCGCATCTCGCTCGCACCGCAGTAACGCTATGCGATCACGCAGCGGGCACGCTTTCACGTGAACACCGCATGCACAGCGAGTGATACAGTACATACACACACACATATATAGACCACATGCACACACACAGGGCGAACATTGGACTCCACGGCAATGTGGAATTGTCGTAGTTATTTGCGCGCCTTGCTTGCCATATGTGTATGTGTGTGTGTGTGTGTGGCTTTTTGCTGAGAGCGTCTTAAAGAGAGCCGCCTGCTGACGTAGTCAGAGCGCATTTGTTTGAGAGCATTTGCCTGCATGAGTGTGTGCGTGTGTGAGCAAAAACGGTGCGAAGGTGCGTTGCCAATTAGAAACAGCAAGCGGTAGAAAAACAAACAAAACCAAGCCCCAGACAGGCAGCGACGTGAACAGCGACGCTTCATATAAAATATGTCACATTTTTTTGCTTTCTGGTTATCGGGCGCACAAGCAAGCAAACAAACAAACAAAACAGACACACGCACACCAAGCGAAGGCAACGTGCCGAGCCCATAAAAAAAACAGCGTTGAGCGTTGCTGCCAGCTGCGACGCATGCTGCAGAAATTTTTAGTGCATGCTTTTGGGCTGCGTCTATAATTCGAAGGGCGCCGTCGTGACTTTCGCAAGTTAGACGAGCAGCGAAAAAAGATAATCATACTGACTAGTTGCTACCCTGTAATCAATTCGACTTCACTTAACTGCTCGCTAAAAACAATCGAATTATATTTATTGATAGAGTCCCGCGATTAATTCATAAAATGACTCGTTTCGTATGCCACCCGATTTCAATGCTTACAGGGTATATCAATAAGTCGTAATGTTGCGATGGCATTAACCCCACGTGAGGCGCAGCAAATTTGCGTGGGGGCCGCTGTTGCGGGTTAAGGTTAAAAGTGAACGGCCTTGTCGCTCTTAACCAACGCCAGCGTCGACGTTGACGTCGACGCCCGCGCACATAATTAGCGAATTTTTCTCTGGGGTTTTTTGCACTCGCCAAAAAGTTATTGTAGGTCAACGTCAGACAGGGAAAAAGTGAATGGGAATGCGAATGTATTTTTGGGGCCAGAGGCAGTGAACCCGCCCGCCCATGTCTATTGAACTCAGTTACTAATCGAACTCTTCTCTCTGATCTTTCTTATTCCAGGCCGCTAAGGACAAACAACTGGTCAAGGAGAATCTGCTAAAGGCCAAGCTAAAGTTGGTCGCAAATCAGCAAAGCCAAAAGAATGGCATCATTACGCCCAATCCCTCGGACACCGAGGACGATACCGCCGACGTGCGGCCATGCAAGAAGGCGCGCCTAGAACAGCCAGCGGTAACATTGACGCCTCCGCCAGATCAGCAGCAACAGCTTAAGTCGGAGCACGAACAGGATGCAGATGCACTGGCTCAACGTGTGAGCGTTATAATGCGTGTGAATAGCCTGGGCACCGTCAGCTCATCCAATGAGAACAGTTCCAGCTCCAGCTGTTCGGCTGTTAGCGATATGAATGCCGCACTCGCCACTCCTATTTCCGATGACTACCCCGAGGAGAACGTTTGGCGTAATCTCAAATACAAAATGAATCGCAAACGTGCCGCCGAGGTGGCATTGCCCACACCCGCTTCAACAGCAACAGCAACAGCTACAGCTACAGAACAGCTGCCCTTGGCCACATATGCTACAACAGCTTGTCCTGCCTACACAGCAGCGCCTGCTCCTGATTCACAGCTGCTGATCCTGAGCAACGTGGCAGCCGCTGCAGCCGCCGCTATTGTGCCAGCGCATTGTCAGTCTTCATCCTCGAGTTCCTCATCTACATGCTCCTCTTCCTCATCCTGCTCTTCGGCAGGCAAACGCATTACGGCCGCCCAGGCAGCAGCTACACGCAGCCGCATCTACGAGTGCAGCTTTCCGGATTGCGGCAAGAACTACTTCAAGAGCAGCCATCTGAAAGCCCATCAGCGCGTCCATACGGGTGAGCGTCCATTTATCTGCAAGTGGGACAACTGCGACAAGCGCTTCTCCCGCTCCGATGAGCTCTCACGGCACAAGCGAACACACACCGGCGAAAAGAAGTTCCAGTGCGGCGTCTGCTCCAAGAAGTTCATGCGCAGCGATCATCTGTCCAAGCACGTGAAACGCCACAACAAGGACAAGGCGAACGGTGTTAATCGCAATGTGACCTTCGCCTCAACAGCCGCCGAGGTAGCAGCCGCTGCGGCAGTCATGTGTGAGCCCACGCTGCAGCTGCGGGCCATCGCACCAGCCACCGCCAGCTCCAGCTCCAGCTCCGCCTCAAGTTCAGTACAAACGCCCGCCACATCCAGCCACTCATCCAACAGTTTGCACATCTACAGCGCGCAGGATTTGCTGCGACTGCAGCAGCAAGCGTCCACATTCGTGGGTACCTTTGCCTGCCGATAGGCAATCCAACCACAATCTCATCTCGACACAGTATGACCAGCTCAATCAAGCTAACTCTGGAGCAGATCCACATGCGGGCCAGCTGGCGTAGTCTTAAGTCTAGTTAGGAGCTACTTCTTGTCATCGTTATGTTAGGAGTCACACACAAGTTATACCCATATTAGCAAATGGATATGCCTCACACACATTCACACTCACACGTTTTCATCCACACACACATTTTAGTTTAGAGCTCTTCTGATTATACCTAGTGCATACACTCTATATACATATATAGCTACAAAATCTGTGATACTTAAGTTTTCTTAACACTTTTTCTATTGTACAATAATTATCGCTGCTAAAATTTTTATTCTGAACAAAATTGTATTTATTGCTACATGCGAAGAAAAGATACCTGGCATACTTAAATAGTCTCCAAGGTCTAAATCTCAAGAAAACATAAAAAAACATTTAAAAAAAAAACAAATACAATGCGAAAATATATTTTCCATATAATAATTTAAACCAAGTCTTTCGAATGGGTTCAAAATGTTTCTTATTCTATAGCGGAGAGTCAAGTCGCTTCCTAAACGCACAGCGAAGCTTTCCTAAAGTAATCTAAATCTCTAAACGATTTATAACTCAGCTATTATAACCGTTCAGGCTTCATATGGACTATATCTTATCTTCAGCGGATTACAATATCATATCAGCTTTATCATTAACCTAATTTAGCACATCTATAAAATGTCTGCTATTGTAGTTAGTACTCGTATATACTGAATATAACTATGCATTCCAATCAAATGAGATTCGAGTTATACACCCAGTAGAGTGCTCAGCTCACATATGACTCGTGGCTTGGATTGGGGCGAACAGGCCTGGCGCACGGCCATTTCCCAGGTGTCCAGTAGGTGCGACAGTGAATAATTTTTAGGCAGCTTGGACATGCGGGCGATCAGCGCTTGTTGCACGGTCTGCAGAAACGGAGTAGCCGAGTATTCCTGTTCGGTGAGCGAGCAATCGGGCGATTGCCATGGATACTCCTCTGGAACGCTCACGCTTACCGGCGGAACGCTGGGCAAACACTTATCGTCCAGGCAACAGATCAAACGTATTGTCTTATTATTGTTTTGAGCAGTCGTATCTAGCTTGACCTTGAATTTCGTATCTAAACGCGCAATCTCGCCCTGCAATACATGTGGCACATCTTGATCGAACGGCGATGACTTCTCCTCCAGGTGCGGTTTCTTGGCCGGCACAGGCGCACAAATGTCTGTGCCAAAAAGCAGCTCTAAGCTGGGACGGAAAGTGCGATGCAATGTATGATTAGCCAGCGGACTTTGCAGCGTAGTATTGATGACCTCTAGCAGCGGGTTAGATGATTTCTGTGAATTGATTACAAAGCATTAGCCAATGAGTTTTTCATCAAAAGGTTGACTTACGCCAAACTGCTGACCCGAGTAGGACACTAGATCCATCTTCTCCAGTGCCTTCTCACACTTGAGCAACGTATCCAGCTGTACCCGCTGCGTCGGATTGCAGAGAATTTCCAGTAGCTTGCTCATCTTTGTCATCTTTTCAACATCTGCAAACGGAAAATACAATTATAAAAAATTGTATGTGAACATTATGAAATGAACTCACTGGTTCCATCATTGCTAATCTTGCCCAGCATGCGCTTTAGTGGCTCAATGTATTTGGTTAGCTGCTTGTACTTTTCTCTATACAGCGCTTCCTCTTGTGGATTAAATGGACTGTTGCCCGTCACTTGACCGGGCGTATTGATCGATGCACTTGGCGACTGCTGCCGTATGTTGCGCTGTGTGTTCTGCATCATCATTTGCGGGCTAGACTGGGGCACCAATGCAGGGCTGGGTATCATTTGTGGTGTGGGCATCTGTGGGGTGGGTGGCTGTTGTGTAGGCGTCTGATTACCCACCAATTGTTGTTGTTGCTGCTGTTGTTGTTGCTGCTGCTGCTGCTGCTGTTGCTGCTGCTGCTGCTGTTGTTGCTGCTGCTGTTGTAGCTGCTGCAATTGTTGCTGTTGTTGCAATTGCTGTGCGTCCGCCGGCGAGGGACTGGAGCGCATAAAGGGCTGCTGCGGCTGCTGTTGGCCACCTACAACTCCACCCCGATTGCCCGGAAACATTTGGCCTGCCTGCCCCATTGTCATATTCGGCTTCTGCTGCATGTTTGGTGGCATATTTACATTCATGCCGCCCATGGGATTCATAGCCCCGCCCTGTTGCACTGCATTTGGTGGCAAGCCACCGGGCCCGCCCACCTGTTGCTGCCCAGCCGGGCCACCTACGACATTGTGCTGCTGTTGCATATTAGACGGCATGCCCTGCATGCCTTGATTTAGACGCATCATCGGATTGCCCATGCCCATCTAAATGACCAACATATATTAGTATCTGATCACTACAGAATAGTATCTACTTACCACCATCGGCGACATTTGATTGGGCATACCGCCAACTGCACCGCCCGTAGGTCCACTATTCGGTCCCGGGCCCACCATTTGATTGGGCATGCCGCCTGCATTGCCTACAATCTGTCCCTGGCCTTGCGCCACAGCGGGTCCCATGGCATTTAGCTGCATGCCTCCTGCGCCACCAGGTCCATTACCCCCAGCCATTTGCTGTACTTGAACCATTTGCTGGCCTCCAGCGCCAGCGCCCATTGGCAACTGTCCGCGTATATTCGGCATCGGTTGCATTTGCTGTTGCCCGGGCCTTTGCTGATTCAGCGTCTGCAACAAATTGGAGGCAGTCCCTGGTCCACCAGGACCAGCCATTTGATTTGGACCAGGTGCACCGCCCATTGGCATCAATTGAGGATTCCGATTGCCCTGGCTGGCCAGATTTTGTAATGCATTCAGTGGATCTTGCATTATATTTTGCTGTCCCATCTCTGCATTGGGCGGTGGCTGTTGCTGTTGTTGCAGCTGCTGCTGCTGCTGTTGTTGTTGTTGCTGCTGTTGTGCCTGGGACTTGCGCTGCGACATGTCCTTGTAGTGCATAAACAACTTGGCCACCAGCCCCAAATACTCATCCTTGGTGCGTGACTTGCGAAATATGTGATTTTCCATCATGCTAGCATTTTTATTGGGCTCCGGCCCATTCTGTGGCAACATATCATGGCTGCCAAACACATCAGAAAATGTTAATTAAGTTCCTTATGCGCAGACAAATCAAATACTTACATTTTAGAAATGACATTTTGCCGAAAATTTTGACTCTGCCACTCTTCAGCCATATTTAAATTAATCAATTGTCTTTTAAATAAATAAATGAAAATTGAATTAACAATTCACTCAATCACTGTAATTTATGCTTCGGCTTTCCAGCGTTATCGATAATGCATATCGAAGAAATTTGCTATCGCCAAGTGGCAGCGCTCGGCGTTTGTTTACATTTTGAAACAATTCGTTCCGCTGACGTGGCAACACTACATTTGTTTTATATCAGTCTGGCAGGCTTGCCCTACTCACTAATTTGTGGCGCGCAAATTCGGGACAAAAGAAAATAAGAAATAAACATTTACTAACTAATTATGAGCCAGTGCTCTTGTGTTTTGTTAACTGTAAATACAGAACGACATGTTCAATTAGCACCAACTCAAGCTTATGTATGCCATAGCTGTCAGTCAATTACCTGACTAAAACACCTGTATGAAGTTCTCTGCGACACACCAAGTACATACAAACATTCACACATGCACACATACATACGTAAAACACTGAGAACAGCTCGCGCGCTCTAAACTTTTACTAGCTTTCGTTTTGGCGCGTGCTTCTGCTCCGGCTCACCGTTTTTTTACCGTTGCTCATTCGTATCTTGACTTTCAGACAGAGTGCACGTCCGTTTGCTCGCTCGTTCGGCAGTTAGTTCGTTCGTGAGTGTGTGTTTATTTCTTTGCGTTGTTATTAACTTTTATATTTACTACGTCTACGTTCCTCGTATATACATATATGTATTGTATGTGTCGGTTATATTTAGTTCTCTACAATTTACGCGCTGATATTTCAATTCGCCACGCTGCTGCCACCTGTACAGCGTTCGTTTAGTGTCTTCTGCCGCTGGCCCCTCTCCAACAACAACAAGAATAGCAACAACAATCATAATAATTGGAAACGCTGTCAATGCCGGCTGCATTCAAAGTCGCGATTTGTGTACGTGTATTTGTATCTCTAACTTGAATTCGTGCAAAAAGCGTCGTCGACAGCAGAAGCAGCAGCAGCAGCAGCAGCAGCTGAGGCCACCAAATTACACAAAAATTGTTTCATAAACGTATCTTTTTACAAAACAACAACAGCAGCAGTAACCAAAACAAGTAAAATAGAGTGTATTATCAGTTACCTTGGCGAATGAAAATTTGTGCCAAGCAGCAGCAGAACAGCGGCGTCGCCGTTACCGTCGACGTTCTGCGTTTACATGTGTGGTGCGTAGAAAAATGATAATTGAATGCAATAAATAAAAATTCCCTGCAACAACAATAACAACAACAACAAGAATAATATCAAATTATATCATAACTAATAGTGCACACAACGGAGCACAACAATATAATCAAGCGAAACGACAGATACAAAACAAACACACACAACAACAATAACAAATAACAAACGGCAGAACGTTTAAGTGAGCAGCAGCGACAGCAGCAGCGACGCATCGTCGCGACGTAGGCAGCGACAGCGAAATAGCAACAAAATGTCGAAAAACTGTTGAGGTTTGTATTTGTATGTGTGAGTCTGTAACATTAACTTTGTGTATGCTTTATGAATGCCGTGCACTCTACTATATATATGTGTATGTGTATTTGTATGTGTTTGTATGTGAATACGTGGTTTATTTGCTGCTTCAGTGCATACGCTGGCTTCATGCCCCCTCTGCGTTCTCTTGCACATTCACTCTCTCTTTCTCTGTCTCTCGTGCTCTTCTCCTTCTGTCTCTGCTGTAGAGTGTGGCTTATGCTGCCAGCGCCGCAGTCGACGCAGTCTTGGGGTGCTCTACTTATTCTGTTCTTTTGGCATTTTTTTTGCGCCCCAATAGCGACGATGTTGATTACGGCCTACAGCCCAAAATGCCCCAACACACACGCACACGGACGCGCGCGCACACACACACACACAATCACACGAATTCAGACAAGCCATAACAATGGCAGCGCCAACAGCAAAAGTGTGTTGACATTTTTGTTGTTGTTGCTTTTGTTGTGTTTTTCCGTCTGTTTTGCTCTATATGTATGTATGTGTAGCTGCGTGTGTAAGTATCTCTGCCGCCTGGCAAGGGTAGTGTATGTGTTTAAATTATCAAGCTGAGCTTGTCAGCGCTAGCAGCACGCATGCACATACATACGTACATATGTATATATATGGAAATACAGCTGTATAGCAGTGTGTACACGTGTATACATGTGTATAAGTATGTACATATGTGTGTATATATAAATATTCGTTTGTAACTGTGCCGGTGGGCTGGAACTTGGACTGGTAGTGCGCAAAGGGCTTCAATTCACGACTACAAATGACAAAAAGACAAACAGACGGTGGAGAGAACGCAACCTATTGATTTTCAATCAATATTTATGGTGGCTTCCCTCACCCTGCGCTTCCGCTCGTGGCAAATGTGTCTTTTTCTTTCTGCTTCGGTCTTTTTAGCTTTTGTTGTTGTTTTTTTCTTGTCGTACGCTTTACTGTTCGATTTTTGAATACTGTCTTGCATTTGAATTGCTATTGCTTCTTCTGTGGCTTCGGCGCCAACGCCGCTGTTGCCGTTTTGTTGCTGCTTCTTTTTGCTCTATTCTGGTTTCACCTTTGGGCGACGCGAGACTCACTCACGCATGCATAATCAACAACTGTATTATTTCTGTGTGTGTGTCAGTGCGACTGCGCTGCCAACTTTGCTGCTTTTGCTTTTGCTATTGTTGTTGCTGTCACTGTAATCGCGGCTTTTTATTATCATTTGATTGCGCTGCTTTTATGGTTGCCGTTGTTTTTCATTTTTCTTGCTCTTTTGTCGCCTATTTGTGTGTGTGCTTCATTTTTTTGTCAATTCCCTTTTTGCAACGCAACCGCAAGACCGTTTTTGGCTTTGTTTTTATATCAATTAGTTTCTGTTGCTGTTGCTGCATTACTTTATTTATTTAATTTTCTTTTTTGGCTTTGTACTTATTTAATTTGCTGCGTGGCCACGTTTGGTCCTATATTTTCACCTGGGCTGTCAACGCCATTGGCTCAAATCATTTGCCGTACATTTTCTTAATTTGTATTTTGTTTTGCTTGTTTGTTTGTCTGCTACTTGTCTTGTTTGTTGTTGTAGCGCCGTTCGCCTGTCGCTTGTTTGTCACGCTTCACCATCGAACCGTTAGGCAACGTCGCCTACCGTTAATGGGAGCGTGTACTGCATTTGAGCCGTCGCACAGTGTAGCTCACGCATGGAAAGCCAGGACATAAACTGGGTTATGTTTGCTTTTTGTTTTATCGAGGAGTGAAATAATAGACATATTTTTTATGATATTTACTTAATTATAGCTATCCATTAATGTTGAACTATTTAACAATATTTATTGTTCAACTTAATTTATTAATCATTCATTTGAAAAAGGAAGATTAAAATTCACCTATTTTAAGTTAAATCTTTACAAAAAATATGATTTCGATATCCCTTGATTTTATTATTAAATGAGAGTTTAAGAACGTTTTTTTCTTAATTCCAATGTTTGTCAACGCTGCTCCACTGTGCATCCATGCAACTGTCATGTTTGCTTATGAGTATACGTATTGCATGTGTGTACATGTGTACGCCTTTCATTTCCGCCGGCGCTGTCAAATGTGCAGAGACGTCAGGTACCAGCTATTCCTTCCCACTACCCACCCCGTGAGCCAAACCCTTTGGGGCTATCCAGCCGGCGCTTTAGTTGTGTGCGCCACGTTTTCTCACCACGGCAACCACTTGTTTTCCCAAGCAAAACAACACACACAAACAGACACACACACACATGCTCAGAAAAAGCGCTCACTCATTCACTCTCTCGCACACATAAACCCGCCCTGCTTTAAGCAGGACTTTCCGCTCTGTTTGTATGTGTCGTCTGCGTTGACAGCGGCGCCAGCGTCACAGTTAACGTCAGCATCTGCGTCGACGCCAGCCGCAGCCGCACAATTCACACATTCCGTTGCGTCTCTTACGTCGCGGCAACAGATGAAAAAGTTTCTCGCGCGCAAGCATTCGAAAACCACAAAAACGCTGCGAAAACTTTAAATAGAATTTCGTTGTTGTTTTTGTTGCGTTTGTTATTGGTTTTTATATCGAGTTATTTAATTTACAAATTACGCATACGCAGCGCTCGCAGATTATCAGCCTGTAAATAGACTACACAATCGAGTGCGGTCAAAAAACGTGCACGGTCCATCAACTACAGTAAAATGTAACCTCTCTCTCTCTCTCTCTCTCTGTCTCTCTTGGTGTTTCCCTTTGTGTGTGCGTGAGGCTGTTGCGCGCGTTTTTTCTTGCTCTGTCGCCTTGAACATCAACATATGGCAACATAATTGTCTCGTTTCTGAAGTCGCATTCAATTTGTGCATAAATTGTGTTGTTTACGGTGCAGTTTTGTTGTTTTATTCAACAGTTTGTTTATGGAATAACTCAATTTAATCTAACATCTGGCCTGGTTAACGTTATATACATACATATGTAAAGGAAGAAAACAAGCAGTGCTTTTTGGTTTTAAAGTTCCATTTAAAGTTACTCAAAATACTTTGAAAAGTTTATAAATGTTGTGTGAAGAAATTTATTGTTTTAAATGAAGGAAAATATGAAATTGTAGTAAAAAGTTTTTATATTTATCTATGTGAACTAACGTTTGAGCGAAGCTATACTAATGGCACTTGGTACAGATGCTCTTTTTTTGGGAATGTGCTCAGTGTATGCAGTGGAATCGAGTAGCATAGATTAACTATATCATATAGCTGCTTTATAAATAGATTCGTCATAAAATAAAATTAGTTTTTTTTCAGTGAATTGTCTGGACAATAAAAGCTTAATGACAAGACTTTATATACTATGTAATATCAGCTGTTGAAAAATTGATAGCTTTGATGCTTAAGTTGTTAAGTCCTTAATACCGTTATAGAATATTAGGTAAGAGACTCAAACAGGCTAGTTAGCCACGGCAAACTATACAAAACCTATAGAATATCAAATTTTATGCTACCAGCAAAGATCTTAAAGTGTTTTGTGTCTTCTGTGTCTCAATCGCCATACAACAACTCTTCAGTGTCTATAATACATATTGCATGGTATCATCTAAAATTGCTAAGAGTATTTTAAATTCTGCAGCTTAATGTCAATGGCATTACGATTTTGATCGCGATCTCATTTATCGATTGGCATATAATGATGATGATTTGGCCAATTGGCTACGCTCAATTAGCTTAAAAGCCCATCAATAATTGTGTGTGTGCTGCGTAGTTGACCATTAGGTGATTAGTGCAGGGCATCCAATCCAATCTGTTAGCCATCAACAAGCTAACCAGCTCCTCGGGTCATATATAGCCACATATGGCCGTATAGCAGACGTGTATTCGCGAACAAACGAAAGTGAATTAACATAATGGATTCCGTGTACTACAGTGCTGCAGGGCCGCCTTGCATTTATCATACAAATTGCCAGCGCAGGCGGGCGAGAGGGGGGCGTATACGTGCTGCAGCAACTGAGGGAACGTCGGCTGCAACAGCGGCGGCGGCGGCGGCAGCAACAGCAGCTGCCACTTGCGCTTTCGCTGACCGCTGCCTGCTGCGTCTGCTGGTCACAGGTGGTCAGCGTCGTCGTCGCCATCATCATCATCATTATCGTCGTCGGATTGTGTGTCAGTGGGATAGACTTAAACGCAGTTCATTATTTATGCAGGCAGAGGGCCAGGCAGAGAGGAGGCGGTGGGAGACCGCAATTAATATCTCTACTTTGAAGCACATGTGTGTGCGTGTATGTGTGTGTGTGCGTGTGTGTGGCACACTTTGTTGTGGGCGTTGACATTGAGAGTCGTCCGGCGACACGCCCAATCGTGTAGTCCAGACGTGCTGTCGTCGGCCAACTGTCCCTTGGCACAGTGGATCAAAAGTTCAAGTGCGACAATAAAAAACTGCCTTTTTTTTCATTAAAGGCATACTCAAGCTTAAGCGAAGGCTGTACAATTTTTACGCAAAAATTAGAATATCAGGAATACTTATTCTTCATAGAAAGAACAAAGTTTTCCAATCTGTTCGTCTGTTTAAATGCGTCCAACTCGAAAACTATAAAAACTAACTTAATGAAATTTAAGATATGTATTCTCGCATATATTTTGCAGAGTAGACCATGATTTTTTTTAACTTTTCTTAATTTACTATATACAGACTAACATCTATTTTGGGTATACAAATTTTACAAACTTAATTTCTTGGAAATTTTATATATTACTGAACATGTTCTCTTCTAGACACTTCCACTTAAATACTCCAGTTTTGTAGTCGTATATTACCTACTAGACTACTCAGTGTGAGCTATTTTTTTGTTGAGCTATTGAGTGTTAATTGAATCCACTGTGCATTGTTCATCCGCCATGTTGGCCCTGCGTTTGATGGCAGCAATCGTTAATATTTAATGAACAATCGCATTTCACAAAGTTGACGCGAGTACGTTTCAGTTTTCTGACCTGAACGGGTTGGAGTGTGTCGAATGCAGGGAACGAAGGGGCCTGGGGTATTCCCGTACAGATAGCCAGCATTTAGACATCAACCCCATTGACACACTTGAATGAGGACCTTCGCGTGGCTCGTAGTGCCGCGAAATGCGACATTTATGACCATTAAAGTCGCCAGCAGAAGCAGCTACAACAAAAGCAAAGGTGGAGGGGTTAGGGGGGTTAGTGGCCAGGGGCTTGGGGAGGTTTGGTTTGGGGCTTTTCCATTTTTCATTTAAATGCCATGGAATAATTGCTTTTTCCTGTAGTGCAGCGCACATGTGTTGCCTGCGTGTGTGTGTGTGTGTGCATGTAGGAGGGGTAGAGGAAGGGGCAAATTAGGTACACTGTAAACAAAGCGGGCATTACATACATGCATACACATACACACATACACATATGTGCATGTGTTTGAGTAAACTGTCCACTTTTGTTCTAATGCCCTTCAAAAATAGCATAAATAACAATGTTTCATTATGTCAGCTTAGGCTTAGTCGATGTTTTATGAACTTTGGTACAGGTATATAGAAAAAAGATATATGAGGGATATATGCGAGAAGAAACCAAATTTAAAAGAAATTTATTCACTCTAATTTGCCAGAGATCATATGCATAGTCAGTATATGGAGCAGTTGCACAGAGATGCTGTAGGAGATGAGTTCGTATAGCTCTCTGGAAATGGTTTCAGTAATCTCTCCACATTCCGCCCAGCTGCAGATAGAAATATATAGTATAAAGTCGAAGCTAGTCTTCTAATAAGTTGTTAAATATTTGATGTATTGAATTTCATAGCTTTTCATGTTCTTGAATACATTAATCAAGTATTCTCTTTATTCTGAACATTCCCTTTGGCTTGTAGGGTACTTAGGCTATCTAGCTTTGCCACCTTGTTTCATGTCCTTGGTCAAGTTTTGCTTACCTTTTGTTCTTGTTGTTGTTATTGCAGCTGGCAGCATGGACTCGGCCGCCATGGCCATTGCTGTGGGCAGCAACTCGGGCCCCGGTAGCAGCAGCAGCGCCAGCAGCGGCTATGGCAGTGCCACGACCACGCCCACAACACCGCTAAGCTCCAGCGGCCATTACGAGGGAACGCCAACGCCAATGGCAACCATTGCGACGGTGGCGCCCTTCTACAGCGAAGCGCTGACCAGCTTGGATGCGCAGCAGCGACAGCAGCAGCAGCAGCACCAGCAGCAGCAGCAGCAAACGCACTTTTATCATCAGAATTATAACTATGGTGGAATGGAGGCGTACAACTACAGTGCGTACAACTATAGTGCGCCAGTGGTGCCGCCCAGTGGCTACCAGAAGCTGGCGGCTGTCAAATACAACAGCAGCAGCAGCAGCAATATTGGCAGCAGCAACACAAGCAGCAGCAGCATCAGCAGCAATAACAACCTTAGCAACATAAACAACAGCAGCAACAGCAGCAGCAGCAGCAGCAATATTATGAGCAGCAGCAAGCCGCAGGCGGCAGCCACGCCCTTTTATGCACAGCCCCAAAGCATGTCGATGTCGATGTCCATGTCGATGCCCATGACAGCAGGCAACTATATGAGCCAAGCGAATCCCTATGATGCTTACAAGTACAAGATGCCGACACAGCTGCAGCAGCAGCAACAGCAGCAGCAGCAGCAACAGCAGCAGCAGCAGCAGCTGCAACTGCAGTCAACGCAGCAGTATCACAACTTGAGCATGGCTCAAAAGCAAAGCCAACAGCAGCAACAGCAATTGCAGTCACAGCAGCAACAGCTGCCCGCACAGCAGCAGCTGCAGCAACAGCAACAGCTGCCGCCGCTCGAGCCAAACTATGCTGCAATCAAGCCAAGCAGTCGCTACCAGAACATGCCGCCTGCTCTGTATGGCAGTCCGGGCGCAGCTGGCTCGGGTGCAGCTCCGGCTGCCGCACAGCTGCCCGGCTCCTACTATGACAAGTATGCCATGTCGCTCTACTCGCCCAATGGCGGGCTGAGCTTTGGCGCACCTGCGCCGCTCTACAGTCCGCCGGAGCTGAGCGCTGAGACGGCCTATCGCAAGTCTAGCCACTGGAACGTTGACTACAATGCGGCCAACTGTCGCCCAGTGGGCAACAGCAGCGCCTATCATCATGCAGTGGCGAATGCTCCACCTCCACCTCCGCCCAATGCCAGCAGCAGCGATTTGTACTACAAATACGACAAGTACGCATCGCCTCAGGCGACGGCTACGTATGCCAGCAATCCCTATCAGGCGAACATCACACAGCCGTATGCCACACGCGGCATTTGGCCACCGAATCCTGTGGAGAATGCGCTGCCCAATGCCAGGCAAAACTGCTGCACTCAGGCCTATCCACAGCAGACCTGCTACTATCCTCGCAGCAATGGCTATGGCTCGCAGCCGTCGCAATATGCCGGCGCCCAGACCGGCGGCAGCCACAAGCTCAAGCATCCGACTGATCTCTATGCCTCCTATGAGCCACTCCCGCCCGCACAGCTGGGCTATGGCTACGCTCAGCCAGGCGCTGCGGGCGCACCGCCCAACCCAGCGACGGCCGCCAGCAACAGTCAGCGCTATGTGCCCCAGCTGGGCCTCAACATGGGCCTCAGCATGGGCGTGGGCGTGGGCGTGGGCGTGGGAGTCGGCATGGAGGCTAATGTAAACAGCGCCTACTACAATGATCTCAGCAGTCTGGACAGCTATGGGCCGGTACCTGTGCAGGTGCCAGTGCCCGCACAGCAAACGCATCGCTCTCAGCCATACCAAAGCGCCAGCTCCTTGGAGTACGCCTACAGGAAGCGCGCACCACCAACGACCAGCGGTTGCTATCTGTCGGCAGGTGGTGCGCCGCCGCCTCTGGGCAACCTGGAGGCTCATGTGGACAGCTTTGTGGGCTACGACCTGCATGCAGCTGCGCCTTCGCACTATCAAGCGCAACATCAGAAGTTGCAGTCGCAGTCCCTGGCGCCGCCACTGGCACAGCCCAGCTCGAATAGCTCCAATATACGCGACTTTCTGTCCAGCTGGAACGACGATGAGGAGGAGCAGCCAGCGCCACAACCAGCACGTTTGGAAGCTGAGTCCCTGCTGCCGACGGTGGCTGTGGTTGCGCCAGTTGCACCACCGAGCCAGTCGAGCTTCATCTACGAAACGCTGCCGCCAACAGGTCCGGTGGCCACGGCCGTCATGAACGAGCTGCCGCAGTGCCCCTCGATGAACTTGCCCGACATCATCATCGATCATCATCACGAGAAGTCAGCGTTGGCGCCCGTGGAGGATTCGTTTGGCAGCTTCGATGTGGAAAAGGAGCTGGATGAGCTGCGTCTCAAGAAGTGCGGCGCAGAAGCCAACGAGTCGCCGCCAGGCGATACAGATGCCTTGGCTGAGATACTCCGAGAGCCGGTGGTGTCGCAACCAGAGGAATCACTCGTGCTGCCCCTGCCCCTGCCGCTGTCCAGCCAACTGCTGCCGGACCCGACGGCCATTGAGTTCGATCAGAGCAACAGCAACTCAAATGAGTCCACATTCGAGAAGGAGTATGAGACATTCATAAACAAAAACGAGGGCAGCGACAGCGATCCGGATCCGAATGCTCAGCCTGACAGCGAGTGTCCGGATCATGCGAATCGCTTCAAGTTCTACAAGCGCAAGCGAAAGACAACGGAGCCGGCAGACGAGGCTGCAGCGGAGCCAGCAGTCATGGATAGCGCACCTACGCCCGCTGCTGCAGAAGCTACCTTGGATGTTGCTGCAGTTGCTGCTGCTGCTACTCCAGCTCCAGTTCTCTCTCCTGTCCCTGCTGCTGCTCCCTCAGACATGGCTCCTGCTCCACTGGCGCCCAAAGCAGCGGCACGCGCCAGTCGAATTCGATTGGCGCGCCGACGTCGCAATCGCATCAAGATGTTGAAGATTCTCGAATTTGAAAGTCCCAAGATCAAGCATCGCTTCTATTTCCGTACGCTCAAGCTGCTGCGCCGTCGATTCGCGTTGACCCGCCTGCGGCAGCAGCGTGTCGAACGCATCCGTCGCCATTTGGCACTCAGCAAGGAGCGTCGCCTGCCTCTGATCAAGCGCGAGTCTGCGAAGCAATATAAGGGCTTGGGCACTACGGAGGCCAGCTCGGATCGGGAAACAGTCATCAAGAGTGGCTACGCGCTGCGAGAGACACAGGCTCAGCGTGAGCTGGAGCATGGGAATGGAGACTCCAATCATACGGTGCAGTCCGTAGAGCTGCTGGGCAGCTTCAAGGGCTTCGATGATGTGGAGAATACAAATCTGTCGCCGAAGGCCAAACTGCATTCCGAAACGGAAGTGCAACAGGACACAAGCAAACCTGTTGAAGCAGCGTCCACGAGTGTTGAGGCTAAGCAGCTGGAAATACAGCGCTGGCTGGACCACAGCATGGAGGAGCACCCGGCTGCAATTCAGTCAACTGAAACTGCAGCCACAGTCATCTGCTTGAGCTCATCCTCCGCCTCGTCCTCCTCCTCGTCCTCTTCAACATCATCCTCGGCCAGCTCAACTAGCTCTTCGTCCAGCTCAAGCTCAAGCAGTTCCAGCGAGGAGAGCGACAAAAACGACTCCAGTTCGAGCAACAGCTGCTCCGGCGCGGAGAGTGACTTCAATGAGATGGCCGCACTGGAGAAGGAGCTCTCGCTAACCGATTTGCCAAAGCCTATGACGGATCTGCACAGCAGCGAGAGCTTGATGCAAGCGTCCAACAATGACATAGCGAAGCTCAAGCAAATCCTGGAGAGCGATGGCGACGATGAGGAGCAGCAGCAGCTGGCCAACAACGTACCAAAGCTAAGTGACCTTAGTAAAATTGCCTTAAATAGTTCCTTAAAATCTAGTGACATAGTCAAAGATGCCCGAGAGGCAGCCACTGAGCTGCCGCAAGAACAGCCTCAGCAGCACCGCGAGCTCAGCGTCGAGGAGGCGCTGGCTGAGATGTATCAGCAGATAGGCGTGGCCTCCGATGTCGAGGACAACGAGGAGGAAGCGGTAGCAGATGCCAAGCAGCTGATTGGCGCCGCCGCCGACTCTGGCCAGGACGTGCTGTTGATCAATCTAGCCGAGATTTTCGACAACACCAGCAGCGACCTCTACGTGGTGCAATGCGACATGAACGAGAACATACTGGGCGTGGTCGAGCCGGATGATCTCGAGCAACAGCCGCCGGCAGCTACAGCAGCTACAGAGCAGGCCAATACCCAACAACTGATCGAACTGCTGGCCGAACCGGAGTCGGATCACTTCGGTGCCACGCCCCTCATTCATCACGAGGAGGTGGTGCCCGATGGCAGCAACAAGATCTGCGCACGCCGCCAGTTCCTCAAGTATCTGCACGGCAAATACGTTCAGAACAACGTCAGTCGCTACGATCATGCCCAGCGTGTGCTGCGCAAGTACAAGCGGCGTCTACTGCTCCAGCAGCAGCGGCAGTCGACGCGTGCCACGCCCACAGCGCGTAGGCGTTAACCAAAGATAGCTGCAACAAACAGTGTGAAGGCTTTCCAGCTCAGTTGCTGGCAGGGGGTGGTAGTCGTTGTCGTTCGAGCGTGAAAAATCAACTTGACGTGCCTAATGGATTAGAAATTTAAATTCAAATTATCCACACACACACACACACAGAGACAGATTTACACCTACACACACACACACATTTCGTGAATCTCAAAAGACTTGTTTATATAAAATCAATTTTTTTGGCATTTGTTTAGTGCATACTGTAGTACATATACTAAATCTAATCAATATACATAGTTTTCTTTTTTTCACTAGACGCAATTGTATATAGTTAAAGCATAGCAAAGACTTACTTTTCTAAGACAAAAAGTGACATTTGCAGGCTCAAAAGTTTTTCAGTGTGACAAAAGAAATATAAATTCTTAAAGGCGTTCTATGTGTGCTTGATGTCGTTAACACAAGTTAGAAAGTTCAAGAATGTTAGCAATTCTTAAAAATTATTTTTTCAAACAGCAATTTGGTAATAATATAAATAATAAATAATATAAATTATATTTGCCTTTGTTTCATGTGAAAGTTTCAGTATAAACTGTGAAGCTTTGAGCATTCAAAAATATTCCAAAAATTCAAATTTAAGAATGACTTCTGATTTATAAAAAAAATATATATATATATATATATATATAATATATCAATAATTATTATTAATGTTTACCTAATATGTCAAAAAGCAATTTTCAAGCATAAAAAATTGTTGTTTAAATATTTCGAAATTTTTCATATTTTGTGCAATTTTTTAGAATTTTTTTCTCTATTTAAAGAAAGTCATATAAAATTGGTTCAGCCTGCAAATGTCCATATGACTAAATAAAATATCTAAATATATATATATTTATTTATATACATATTAATCATATATAGTATATATATATATATGGATATACGTATATTTATCAAGTCGTGCAATATTTTTTTTAAATGTGCAATTAATGTGTTTTAAGCTAATTTCTAAATAACAAACATTTTTCAAATTCGAATCTCGTGCAAAGTGAGGCCAGCTTGCGACGAGGCAGCGTGTCAGGGTGCGTACACCTGGCGTATACGCGATTAGAGACATGCATCTGTGTATGCGTGTGACTCAAGCTCGCGTGCAATTAGCTTTCTAAAAAAAAAAAACTAAACAAAAATCGAGCACATATGTCATTTCAGCCATATTAATACTTATCTATATATACTTATAAATTAATATGCTACACTATGAGTGCGAGTGCGACAGAGATAGCTAAATAACATTCATATTTCCATTTTTTTTTATGTATTTGTTTTTGTTTTTATTTTTATCAGTTAAGTGTATCAGCATTTTAGTCGGTGCGGGACAATTTAAAGCCGTCGCTCATCAGAGGTCAAACAGCAGATAGCGAAAGATATATAGTTACAGATATGGACATATATATATATATATATATATATATGTATATATGTATATATGTATATCAAAATCTGTGGCATGTATCTTGCGTGCTAACACACAAATTGTTAACTTGGCTGTGTGTATAATTATGGCCAAGTAAAGCCCTTTTATTTCAAGTTGATGGCCATATGGTTTTAAAAAAAGCGGTTAAATGGACATGACACATCCCCCAAAGAAACGCCCAAAACACCTTGTTGCTCATGCTCTTTGCATACGCTGTTTGTAAACTAATAAAAATAATTGTGCGCCTGCCTGTTTAGATCTATATATATATATATATATATATCCATAAACCATTGAGCTTTCTCCAAGTCTTTCTATAAAACTCTCTGGGAGATCGCCACAGAGTAGGAAGCCTATTGCAGTCTAGAGCATCTAGCAGTCGTTACTTGTCGTTTATCAAACTCTTATTTGGTTTATCATCGTTTTTACATAGCTTCGTTGAGTTTTAGTTAAGATTTTGCCAACTGCCTTTGTTCAATGAAGGCCACCAAAATGCAGCCTAGACCAAAAAATACAACAAAAACAGAATAAGAAGAAGAGTAATATATATACAAATACATATATATATATATATATATATATATATATATAGCAAGAAATACTGTTAGCTTAAGATTGTTAGAGAAAAGCTGTTGGTTCAGTTAGTGCAAGACTTGTTTTTGTTTTTAGTACAATTTACGTTAAGATTGGAAAATTGTTAAACATAGCGAAATTTATATATATATATATGTATATATTTTTAGCTATACAGACATTTTCATATACACACACATATACATAAATATATATATATATAGTATAGTATGTCTGGAAGACTTTTGGTGTAGAACTCTTAAATGGCCTTGTTTTTTCAAAGGGAATTTACACAACTTTGACGAAATATAGTATATAGATCCGGAACTGTAGATAAACCCCCTGTAGAAATTCGCAATGCAGTTGAAATTGGATTTGCTACAGCAGGAATAGCAGACGTAGCACGTTTTAACTATAACTAAAAACCAAAAAACAGAAGGAAACAAAAAACAAATCTAATCATGTGAGACCAACCACCTATAGCTAAACTGCAATTACTTGCAACATCATTTCTTCTAGCAAAACACACATTTTAAAGGACCAAAAAAGAAACACTAAATAATTGTTATTTATAAATGTAATATATATATATGTGAGTAAAAGTAAAAGTAAACAAAAAACACATATTGTTGTTGTGTTTTGTTTCGTTTGTGCAATATTTTTAAATGTGGCAGGCAAATCATATTTAGTTTAATATAATACGCTTAATTTTAGTACAAAAGCAAAAATCAAATGCAAAAAAATGCCCACTTAATGTAATATTTATTATATATTCGCTCTATATCTATATAAACTATATCATCTAAATGTCCTACACACACACACACACACCTTCTCTATCTATGTATAAATTTTAAAGTATAACTAAATATTTATATGCCGTGTACAACTCGAGTTTTTTAGTCCCTAAGCATTATACGATATGTCCAGATTGTGACTAATATATATATATATATATATATATATATATACATATATATATATAAGTGAATGTGAGTGTCTTTTGAGCATATATTAAAATGAAAATTCAATATTATATAGATGAAAAATCAACACCAGCAACAACAACAAATAAATTGTATTGATTGAAATAAATGTTTTATGTACATGTTATTGCAATATAAAAAAATAAGTCTTTTCTTACTAGAAATCTATGTGAACTAAGCTCTAAGTGCAGCTAGCCATTTGAAGTTTTAGTATAGTCCTTTCTTATTGTATTGGCGTAATAATATTGCATATATAGTTAATAATATAGCTAATTATATAGTTAATAATCTAGCAAGTGGGGTTATGCATTGCAAAGAATTTTAAACCTAAGGAATACCTGAAAAGAACTGACCACAAGATGTGTTATAATATATATCAAGCAAGGTCTGCTCAAAAACTAAAGGCTCAAGAAAGAAGACATCGAAGAAGAACCTACTCAAATTAAAAAAAGATTGTTCGATGATATTTGAGTATTAGAAAACACATTGACGCAGGTGTAAGAAAATATCTGATGGGGATACCATTAAAGCGAACAGGCAATAAATAATTAGTGGATAAATAAAAAATTTCTAAAAAAACACAAAATTCGCTAAGCTTTGAGAATAGAACTGGGTTATTTATACATATACATTTAAATATTTGTTCTTTGCAAAAGAAATTGAATTGAACTATTTCAAGATATCAGCAATAACTAGTTAGAGAATCTGCATTGATATTGGATCACATCAAAAGTAAAGCAATTCTATATAGTTTTGAGACATAGTGAAAATAAATCTGCCTTAATAAATTCTAAATTAATTTTCTTTATAATACAGCAATATATATTGCGATTTTATTCGTTTGCTTTTCTGTAGAATTCAAAAATACAGCACAGTTCACAAATCTAGAATTTGCAGGCTAAAGTAAAAAACCAACTGGGTTTAGGTTGCTTCATTGTCCTGCGCACCAAGGACTCGAATAGTATTTGCTTGCGTTTCGTTGCGCTATTCCTCACTCGCCCTCCCTCTCTCGCTCTCTCTTTGGTCCTACTCGTACTTGTCGAAGTAGCGCTTCTTCAGATCCGGCGGATACGTAACATATATGTAGTGCTCGTTCTGTCCACCCACCTCGCTCTGCACGATCTCGTGCGTGGAGGAGGAGGCGCGCAGCGATTGCTGCGAGGCGCCCACATGACGATGCCGCGTCTCCAGCGGCCGTGGATGTGTGTTGTAGTGAACACCACCAATGCCAGCACTAGCTGCACCACCAGAGCTGCTCATGTTGCTCACCACGCTCGTGGCAATTGGCCGGCCGGAGCTACTTGTATAGTCGCGTCGGTCTAAAATGTCCTGTGGGTAAACCAGGCTCGTCGAGTGACGATGCAGCGGCGTATTGGCGTTGGACGAGGACCCCCCCACTTGCCGGACGCCGGCTGACGAGCCGGTTGGGGTACCCTGTCCCGCTGCCGGTGCCGCTGGACGCTGATCGGCGATGTAGTGACGCGGGCTGTGCCGATGATATTGAACCGGTTCGGGATACAAGTCGCGTGCCTGCTGCTGTTGCTGCTGCTGTTGTTGCTGTTGCTGTTGCTGGTAGTATAATTGTTGCTGCTGCTGCTGCTGCTGTTGTTGCTGTTGATAGGGATCGGCAGTCCGACCAGGTATCCCGCCGGCGTCCAGCTGCAGCTCCTGCTGTGTGGCATAGTCGAGATGGTAGTGGTGCGGCGCCGGCATGTAGATGCTGCCGCCGGCTCCGACGCCTGCATAATGGTTGGCATTGATTGTCGTTTCTTCGGAGCTGAAACAAATGACTTGGGTTTGCTCAATCTCACATTGACGGACAGTAGCTTTTGCTGCTGCGGCCACACAGCCACACTTACTCAAACAGTATCCAAATGATGTAGTAGCAGAAGCAGATGCCCGTCGACAGCACAAATATCAGTATGACAATGAGACCCCAGGGAAAGGCACGTGGCTCTAGCGGCCCATCCTCCCAGTACCGATCACAGGTCAGGTACCAGCAGACCGCCTTGTTCATCTCCTCCTCCATCTCCTTGAACGCCTGATCGGACATGGCCAGCAGCAAGCTGCCAATGCAGCTGCGTAGCAGCAGCTCGCAGCGTGCCTTCAGCTTGCTCAACTCCTCCGGCTTGCAATTGGCGCGCACCTTGGCCTGCCCGTTGGCGCCGTCCACAGTCGTGCTGGGATCTGGCTGGCCGCTGCCCTCTGCATCGCCACTGTGTTCAGCTTCGTCCGTTTCGTTTTGCTTGGACTCCGCTGAATTAGATGCATCTGTCTCTGTGCGTTTCAGATGCGTCTGACTGAGCTCCTTCAGCTTCATCAGCAGCTTCTCGCCCGCCGACTTGGGCTTGGCCGCTGAACCATCGCCGGCATTGCTGGCCTCTGCCGGCGATTGTTTCTTAGTAGGGCTTGGCTTCTCTTGGAGTAATTGACGATTTTGTACTTTGACTGCACGAGTGGCACTCAATGTGGAAGTTCTGCAAGGGATTGGTGAATTGCAATCGAGATTTGTGACAGAGCCTTCAACTTGCCTTGGTATTAAACTCAAGTATGCGGCATTCGCTTTGGCCAGGGCGGAGTTCTGACCCAGAGAGTCGCCCCAAACTTCGATATCGGTGACGATGTGCTGATCGCCAAACTTAAGGCTAGAAGCGTCCTCCGTTTGGAATACCTCGCAACGCATTATATCGCAAAAGTCGGCCAAGCAAACGGAGTCCTCTGCCTGCATCAAAAGTGTTATCGAAACTTGTCCATTTACAGCTCTGCACGGGCTTACCTCATTGATGATGTGCTTGTGTCGCGTATCGAAGTGCAAGTCAAGATACTTTTCCTGATAGAAACTCTTGCCACAACGCCGGCAGGTCCACTGCGTGGGTCGATCCCGCTGCTTCTCATCCTGGCGAGGTGCAAACACATCTCTCAGCGGATGCAGCGGACACTCCAAGGGCAGCTTCACCTGGAAAGAACCAAATGCCAGCTATAGTGAGTCATCTTAATCCTCTTTAATCGTGCACTCACCTGATGCTTATCCAAAATAGGCGTCCACTTGGAGCGCACTATCTTGCGCACCAGTCGGCTGTTATCTCGCGAGCAGAGTATCTTGATAACGTTGGATGGTGGCCATGGTATTAGCAATAAAATGAAGATTAGAAATTGCCTGGATGTCATCAAGCAGAGCGTGAGTGAATGCAATCTGTAACGGATACAGATATATACATATATATATATATATATAGTTGTATAGTATAGTAATGCGATGCAATCGGACCTACTGACCGACTGGCCAGTTAATTACGAATGCCGCCCACAAGGCAAGCCCTGAGCACGCAACCCCTGGCTGCGTGCCTGTTTCTTAGTTATGCCTTTTTTTGGGTCACTTCAAGTAATAAAAAAAAGGGCAGCGCGCACAGAAAATCGATAAAGGAATGCGGTCGAGCGGGTTGCCAAGGTGTGTGGGGAGGGTGCAGGGTTATTGGCAGTTACTTGGCTCGTCCTGACAGTATCTAAAAATTGGCAGCAAAACGTACTTGCACTCACCTCGAATTGATGGATAATCAGACGACATTCATTATTTTTCGGCACCTTTTTTGGTCGCTGAAAAATGTTGCTCTTGAATTTTTAATGACAAATTTTAAGGTTAGGTGTGCTTGTAACGGTTTTTATTGCGTGGTCGTTATGAATGAGCTTAAAGTGCGTTAAATGTGCAAAAGAATTAAATTAGCAAATAGATAGCGTTTTTTTTCGTATTGTTATAAATAAAAGCTGCAGCCCCGTTGCTGCACGTTCGCACTGCTGAAAGTTTCTGCACTCTTTAACCCGCAAACGGCGCTCGCTCTCTCTCTCTCTCTATTGGACTTTCGCCTTATTGTCCTGCGCCACATGACAGCTGTTTGGCAGCGTTGCCAGACAGCGCGTTGTGTATTCCCTGCAAAAATATATTCATTGCATACTCTTAGGCAGCACCCATCAAATTCAATTTTTTTGCAATTAAACTTAATTTTTATTTCTTTCTGTTCATGTTGTTGCTACAGTCGCATTTGTGGCATGTGGAACGACCCCGAATTGATTTATATTTTTACAATTACTAGACTACCTTAATGTTTTTTGCGCACAACTTCTTCTGGCAACAAAAGTCTTCACATCTACAATAAATACTACTTAATGTACAGCCCAGATGCATGTCCAAAGATTCACAGTCCATTGTAGACGCGATTAATGGATGACTGTTGGAGTATTTTCTTCAGAGCTAAAAATACAAAAATTTTAAAATAAGAAATTGTAGATTTATATATATCTATTTGACTTTGGAAGTTTCGTAACTCACCTTCTTTGTCCTCCTCCGTCAAGTCCTGCTTGGGGAACTCCACATCGAATGTTATGTAAAGATTGCCCGTCAGATTGTTGTTCTCAAAGTTGGGCATTCCCTCGCCCTTCTTGCGTATGCGTGCACCCGGCCAGGTAATCTTCTCACGCGTTACGCTCACGCTGTGTCCGTCCAGATGCTTAATATCCATTGTAAAACCAATGAGTGCATCCTGCAGACTGATTGTCACATTTGTGTACAAGTCATCGGCCTTGCGTAGGAATCGTGCATGCGGCATCTGCTGCACACGCACAATCAAGTCTCCAGGCTCGCCATCAATGTGCGGCTCGCCTTCGGCCACAAAGCGTGTCTCCTGGCCATCGACCATGCCTTGCTCTACCTCAATCTCTAAGGTGCGCTCCTCGTTGACCAGCTTCACGTTGGGGCACTCATCACAAACGGTTTGCTGTATCATCTGGAAACGTCCGGGCCCCAGATTGCGCGTCACCATCTCCTGACGACAATTGCATTTGCGAGTACCAGAGGCTGGCTTCATTACGGGCTTGTTGCGCACAATTTCCACAAAGTTGCCCGAGTAGAGCTCCTCCAGGGAGACATACATGTTCATCACAATGTCAGCGCCACGGGGCGTATCGTGCTGGTGGGGATCACCATTGCCAAAATGGAACCCAAAGTCGCCAAAAAAACTAGAGAACGGATCGCCGCCATGATCCATCATGCCCTCTTTCTTTAAGCACTCCTCGCCGCAGCGATCGTAGGTTTTGCGTTTATCCGCATTCGAGAGGACTTCATAGGCGGCGCCCAGATCTTGAAATTTGGTGGACGCATCCGGATCATCTTTGTTTTTGTCCGGGTGTAATTCTTTTGCGAGGCGCCGATACGCTTTTTTTATTTCATTCGTGTTGGCATTCCGTTTAACTTTTAGAATTTCGTAAAAGTCTCGCCCCGCCAGCGCCTCGTCTAGTAGAAGCAGCGCCAGCTGCACAAGTAGCATGCCCTTTATTAGCTGCATTATATGTATGTGTCCTTTTGTATATTTTTTTGGCTACGTGGTTAGTATTCTCGCTGCGTGGTTTTTATTCAATTAAACATTATTTCCTTATCTTTTAAATGATTTTCAGCTCGTCAAAACAACACGGCTGGCAAATTTATCAAAAAAACTATCTAAGCTTGTGTGTGTGCATCGTGGTTGCCGTTGATTGGTTGAAACCGGCGGGGCAGTGCTGCCACCTAATGCTATATACCAGCTGTTTGTATTTCTAGTATTTGTGAGCCTTTGCGGTCACACTGAAAACACGTGCACAACAATTATCGATATTAAAAACAATACAAATATTAAGGAAATATTTCAAAACACCAAAATTGACTTCGAAGTTTTTATAACTTTATCATTACCTAATTAGTAGCATTATATTATTAACGGAGTTTTATGTTTCCTATTTTGTAGAAGATATAGTGATTCAAAAGTGAAATATTTTAATTTATAACCATTTTTCATTTCTTTGTACATTGGTTATTGTACATGCCAATTTGATGATTACATAGTAATTATAATTCTCCCACGTGCATTAGAACTCAGCAGCTGTAAATATAACTGCAATTAGATATAGAATAATCAATTGTAAACGCTGTTCTTTCAGTTGTTTACTCGCAAAGCTGTTTTATATCAATCATACGAGCGTGAACCATTAATAAATTACTCATCTCTAATAGCAGTGTTGGTAAATGTTACAAGCTTATAACAAATTTGTTAATCGGTGAGTGTAAGTGTTGATTGTTATTTGTTTAAAGCGGACAAATAGTTCGGCTTTGTTAATTGTTGCTGCCAGCTGCTTATACTTCAGTAGTGTCAATAAAGTATCCTTAAGTACAATTGTGTTTGTTTTTGCTTGCTAAATTCAAGATAATCGCGAAACAAACTGGTAGAAACCTTGCGTTATGCTCAAGGTTAACAATTAAGGGCAACAACTAAACGCAGACAAGGTAGAGGGAGAGAAAACCGTTTGAATATATCAACAAAAAAGTGGTGAGTAATAGATGTATTTAAGTGAGCTGTTGCATTCTCAGCAACTATCGGTGCACTTAAACAACTAAAATTCTTAGTGAATCACCGGCTGAAGCCGGAGTTCAGAGTGCAATATAAGCTGCATTCTTATCGAAAATGTTTTCTTTAGTTTTTCATACATTTCATTATCAACAAAGAACAAGTAATATAGATAATAGCAAACAAAGGAGTGTAAACGACATTTATTGCTTATATGTAGAGATTGTGTCATTCGATGCATTATAGTGAACACGCAGATAATGCTTTAATAATGGACTTTTCTTTCCCTTTGGGTTTTAGCTTTATCAGCAATAATCTTGAGGTTCTGCTAAACAAATATTTTAATTTCTTATCTTTTGTTTTATTTTTATTTTTAAGGCTTTCTCAGTCCAATATCTGAATCATGTACGGTCACAATAAATTGCACTGTAAATTGTTTATGTTAAAGTACATAAAATTGATTTGGGATAAGCTGTTAAGTTATCTATATATACGCGCTGTTATCTTATCTATATCTATATCTATATCTAAAAATATATATAGTTAATGCCCCTATCCTAAGTACTAATCAACACGTTTTATATAGACTATCTTATCATGGTTACAAATAATAAGCCTTACTATTGGGTAAACTAGACCTAAACATCCTATGAAACACGCCCTTTTCAGCAGCGGGATATATATAGTATATATATATATAGTCCTCGTTCTTCTATAATTCAGGCAAGATTAACCTATATATTGCCTGATAAATAAATAAATTTCTATACAGCGTTTTATCGAAAAGCTAAGGTCGAACCAAATTTGTTTTTCAGTCATATATTATATCATTGGACTGTTCCACAAGGCACTATCAATTGCATTCCTAAGTAGCTCATGCTCTTCAGATAAGGATTAGTCGCTGATTAAACAAAGAATTGGTACATTCAAATACGCAAACATCAAGTAATCGACCCACAGTCGTTGCTTGCCTTTGGAAGCGTGCGCGTGTGGACTCGAATTGACGGATCGGGTACTACGTAAGTGGCTGCAAAACCATTTAAGTTTAGCACGCAATCACAGAAGCCCTACAAATACTAGAAAGCGGGGTGCGTGGGCACTCGAGAACTATCAAAGACAAGAAAACTTGCACTCGGTTAATCTGCAGGACGGATATGTCCATTAGCAGATAACATATTTGCTATTTAAATAGCATACTGCGTATCGAGAACTTGAGTCCCAAACGATAAGCCAACAAGTGTCGAACGTATTTACGTGTATTATTAGACCAATGGCACTCAGCAGGGGGCAGCTGGGCAGTTGGGCCCATAAAAAGTGTATTAAACCATTGCGATTAAGATCTTCACGATTAGTTTTATTTACCTGATGATTATACAACGATTTCAATTGAGTTTCCTTCTATTTGCTCTAACTCTGAAAGTAGCTAAGGTTTTCAATACTTCTCTTCATCATGTGCTGTGAGTGCTGCGGCGAAACGCAGCGTAAAAGCTGGGTCTTTGGCATTGGCTCCTTGTTTGCCGTTCTGGGCATAGTCTTGGTTATCATCTGGCCCAATTTGGCGGATAAACTGGTTGAGAATGTAAGTTGATTAATATGCCATATTCGCACCATCTTTAGAAATTTTTAATTGAAGGGCTTAAAACTCGAACCGGGCACCGATACCTACGACAGCTGGCTGGAGGCCCCTATACCCATATACCTGAAATTCTATATGTTTAACTGGACTAATCCCCAGGACATACGCAATCCAAACATCAAACCGCACTTCACCGAAATGGGCCCGTATGTCTTCCTCGAGAAGCACAAAAAGGAGAACTTCACCTTCTTCGAAAATGCGACTGTAGCGTATTATGAGCGCCGCACTTGGTTCTTTGATGAGCAGCAGTCCAATGGCACGTTGCTTGACATGATTACGGCGGCACACGCCATAACGGCCACCGTAGCCGATGAGATGCGTCACTCGAAAAAGTTTATTAAAAAGATTGTTAACTTTATGATGAACACTGAAGGCGGCACTTTGTATACCACAAAGCCCGTGCACGAATGGATATTCGATGGCTATCAGGATGATCTCACGGATTTTCTTAATCTGTTTAACACTTCCAAAATTGATATTCCGTATAAACGTTTCGGCTGGCTTGCGGATCGCAACGGCTCACTGGAATACGATGGTCTTTTTACAATACACACGGGCACCGATGACATCTCAAATTTGGGACGCTTGACCCACTGGAATAAGAAAAACGAGACAGGATTCTATAAGTTGCCTTGCGGCATTGTCAACGGTACCACAGGCGATCTGTTTCCACCTAAAATGAACATTCAAGATGAGATTACTATATTTGCCACCGATGCTTGCCGATTCATGAATCTTCGACCTGAGGGAACCCTAGAGAAGCATGGCCTTACGGCAACACGTTGGGTAGGCACCGAGGAGACTCTCGATTCCGGCGAGAACTATCCAAATCAGGCCTGCTTCTGCGATCCACGCTTGCAGGAATGCCCCAAAACAGGCGTAGTCGAGTGCAAGGAATGTCGCGACAAAGCGCCAATTTACTCATCATTCCCGCATTTCTATTTGGCGGACAAGTCGTATTTGAATGCAGTCAGTGGTCTAAATCCTGAGAAGTCCAAGCACGAATTCGTAATGGCCGTGGAGCCAACCACGGGCGTGCCAGTTCAGGTGCATGGTCGCATTCAGATCAACATGATGCTGGAGCCGGATGATGATTACGAGTATGTCTAAAATTATTATACTTAGCTCATAACTGAAAATAATTTCTTTGTGGTTACAAAACCACAGTACAAATGATCAACTAGATTAGGCTTTATCAGAGTATAAAACGCTCACCTGAATACTATATTATAACATATATATAATACCATGATTTCTATTTTTGTAGCATTTACCGCGGCATTCAGAAGGTGTTGATGCCCATGTTTTGGTTCGATCAGTACGCCGAGCTTAGTCCCGAGCTGGCATCCAAGGCCAAGGTGAGTGTGCTTGCTGATGCACCTCGTATGAGTTCATAATCGAATTTCTTTGCTTTTAGCTGGCCATTAACTTATCGGACTATGGCTTGTACTTCGGCATTGCCTGCATTGTTTTTGGTAGCATCTTTTTGATCACTGGCATAACACTCACAATAACCAAGCGTTGGGTGCGTCGACCCGTCGACGATGAGGACTTATTGACCAATTGAAAGTAGCTGAATAACTTACCAAACTCTAGCCAAATTGTGCCAGGAAACACATTCACACATACACAGACGGACACTCGTTAACTTTGCTAGTTCATCATTTGCCTAAGTTTTGTTGTTTATTGCGTCGTTCGTCATTTTAATAGTTGACACGGCTCCTAATATACGCCGATGTTTATATGTGCTATATGCAGCATTTGTGATATACACACTCTAATTTTAAGTGCAATATACATGAATTTTGTATGTATTAACTTTACGATCTACCAACCGAGATGTTATGTATTTGCTTTAACATTCCTCTGACTGTTTGAAGCTTCAATTTGTAAATTTACTAAACTAAAACAAATAATAAACATTTGTGTACAACTTACAATTACGATAAGAAACAAACATTTTAAATCATGATTTTTATTACTCATATATATATATATAGTACACATACACGTATAGATAGTTATTACTATTTTGGCACCGACTGCTGCATATATATAAATAAATATATACATACAAGCAGTTGCCAGGATATATTGCTAGATTCCGTAAGAAAAACTTAATTGGAATCGCAGCGTTTTGCTATAGCTCTATACTATATGGCCGATTTTGATAACATATAGCTGCAAAGGTGCTTATGTGTGCGTGTGCGCATGTGTGTCGTGTATGTGTGTGTGTTGCCTTTAACTGTGTCACTTGATCATTTAGCCATAGGCTTTTAGACGAGAAAAACCTACGCAAATATTTGTGACGACAGCCAATATACACTATCACACACACACACTAGCACACCTGTCACACTCACACACATGCACACGGGTTAATATAAACATAAAATGAATATGAATATGCATCAAAATCATCAACTTAAAATTCAAAATCATAATCAAAATAATAATTAAAACAGAAGCGTCAACGCTCACTCGCTAAATTCAAAATTCAAATATTAAAATAATAAAACAAACGGTGGGGCAAGGCCTAGGCAATTATTTTATAAATGGCATTCCGAGGGCGCGCACTCGATTTGAGAAAAATCAAAAACAAATTCTTTAGTTCTGCGAAACAGGCAAAGTCAATGAGCGTGGCATAGGAAGATAACTTATTGTACTCACGAGAGAGTAAGATTGCTGCTGCTCACAAGAGCGTAAGATTCTTATCTTTACTCTCAGGGGAGAGTAAAACTTTTGCTCTCTGCGCTGCCTGCGCTCTTTCGTCTGCCTCGCTCATTGGCTCGCCTGTGCTTCGATACGTGGGTATGCATAAATGTGTATGTGTGTGTGTCAAGTATAAGTGGGTTGTGTGAGTTTCTGTTTGTGTGTGTGTGTATTGGGGCGCTCTCTTTAAATGCGAGTTGTTGTCTACATACTAAAAATTTGCATAGTTTTTGTGCGTTTTTCTTTTCTTTGTTGACTATTTGTAATTGGTCTTTTAGTTTTTTTTTTTTTGTAAAGTTAAATTAATAAAAAATAATATCAATCACAGTTGTTTTGGGCGGAAGTAGTTAGTTCTTTCAGCGTTTTATTTTAAGTAATCGCATCTGGGCCTATTCAAGTTCTTAAGCGACCCTCAGATACTGAGAGTCGGCCACTACCTAGCTAATCTAGTCTAAGTATTTTATAAAGTTGTTTTTTTTTTTTGTTTTTTGTTTAGTTTTAGTAAATTAAGTAGTTCGTATTTTATACTTGAGTATTGTTGCTTCCATTTCTCACGTTTGTTTCTTGTCTTTTAAAATTCCTGTTTTGTGTTTCTAGTTTTGTCATTCTACATAGTTGAGTTTCTCTCAGTTTTCCCATACCTAAATTGACTAGACTGGGTTCTGTGTGTGCTATTTGAATGCGTATTTGAGGTTCGTTTTGTTTGTTTGTCTCTTGCTTTTGTTACTTTGTCCTTAACTGTTGTACTGGCTGTTTGTATTCTTTGAAACGTCTCACGATCGTTGTCCTGTGGAAGCGGGCCTGTTGAAACCTGGTGTTCAAACCTACTTTCCAGCCGCCAACACACTGTGATCAACCAATTCGCGTACTATGCAAATTCTGAGCTGGACTTCGCTGACCCACCAACACGATCACCATCAACCATTAACCATCAACCACCACCAATACCAACAACCACATTCACATTCGTAACTAGAGAATTGAGTGGGCTGCTCTGCCTATTTGTGTTCTTGTTTGGTGCTTAGGTCTGCGATTGCGTTTGCGTTTGTGACTGCGAGTTGTAGCTTTTGTGGTGTTTCATAACCACCGCTGGATCCATGACATAGTTGTTGGCCTCCGCCAGCTGGACTGGCAGTGGCGGCAGCTTGTCCTGCGGATGTCGATGACTGATCGTAGCGCTCTTTCGTCCTTTGCTCAGTGTGCCTGTTGTGGGCGTGGCCGTGTTACCATTCATGGCCGGTGGCTGAGCCAGGGATTTGCTGGCGCTGTGATGACCCACACCACAACCAGTCGAGGTGGTTGCAGCGGGTGCCGCAGTGGCTGCAGCGGTGACGACATTGTTGCCCGTTGCAACACTCGTCGTTTGCTTGGCGTTCTTCGGATTGACTATGACCTTGGTCTGCTTGAGCAGCGAGCGATCGTTGCACAGCGCCGAGATGAGCGGCAAATCCAGATGTTTGCTCTTCTCGCGAAGCAACGCTATATCCAGCGGATTGGTCTGGGCATTGGCCGACTGGGACTGGCTGCTGGCGGCCATCGAGGCCTGCAGCTGCGCCAATATGCTGTTGCTATTGCCACGATTCAAGCCCAGACTTAGATCGGGTCGCGGACGCTCACCAGCCCACTGGGCGCCGCTGGATGTCTTGATCAGCGGACTATTGGACTGGTGCGGATTGAGCGTAAGCGGCTTGCGTGGCGGCAGCATGCTCAAGCTGTGATTCGGATTTGGCTTTGAAGGAACTGCAAAAGTGACAGAAATGCAATTGGTTATGATTGATTGATTGATTGGCGACTGATATTTGATAGACTTACTTGGCGGCGGTTGTTCACTGGGCGCCGGCATCGGCGGTTTCTTGTGCCGATTAACGTACGGTGGCGGCGGCGGCGGCGGCAAACGCTTCACTTTGGGCATCGGCATCGAGTCGAGCGAGTTCAGAATATTATCATCTGATCGTGATCGTGCAAAGAGGCTGTTAGCGTTTGCCGCTGCGGCCGCTGCAATCGCTGCCGGATGCAACGGTGGCGGCGGCGGCGGCTCATATGAACTGCACATGCTGGCCATGGATGGGGAGTAGAGCGGCGAGTAGCCGGCGCCGGGCAACTGCACATACGTGTCCGACAGATTCTGCGTGGAAGCGTAGCGCGAGTGCGTGGATAGCGCCAGCGGCAAATACGGCGTACTCCGGTAGATGGCATGACCCTTACAGGTGTCCCAGCCGGCTGAGTAGGCCAGATAGGGCGGATGATGCGGCGGTGCCGGCGCCTGCGCCATGGCGGCCAGCAGCGAACTCTGCTTGGCATCCAGATATTCCTGCTGGCTAACGGCCGGATCCTGTATGGGATAAATGACGTAGTCGACATCACTGTACATCTGTTGCTGGTACAGCTCCAGCTGATTGCGCGCTGCCAGTTGGCTGCTGTAGAGCCCGGCCAGATGATGGGGATGTGTGGGCGGTGGAGGCGGTGGAGGTTGGCGCGGCAAACTGGGCGGCGGTGGCGGCAGAAACTGTCGCGGCTTTATCACTGGCAACAGCACGCACGCCTGCTGTGGCGGCGCCTGCTGGTGGTGCAGCGAGGCGGTGCTCTTATGATGCAGCCCGTAAGGAACTATAGGTATGCCAATCGCAGCCGAGCCCGAATGGCGATGATGCGCGAGCGGCTGCTGCTGTTGCTGCTGATGGTGGTGGTGCTGGTGCTGGTGCTGGTGGTGTTGATGGTGTTGGTGGTGCTGATGGTGCGTGTGGTGTTGGTGATGCAGCGATGCCTGCGAGCCGCCAGCATAATTGGAATTGTGCAATGATTGCTGCGACAGCTGATGGCTGCACACAGATCCACTCGACGAGGCAGCCGAGGAATAGTGCGTGGGTGCGGCATAGCTGGGCTTTGCACCATCTGGGAGCAGGCTTGTGTGCGCCTTGAGGATGCTTATTTGTGGCCGGGTGGTTATAAAGCGCGCCGTTATCTCCTCCGATTTCAGGGAGCTCATTGAGCCCGCGGCACTCGGTGCCGGTGCCGCTGAGGAAGTCATCGAGATTAGCGATGTGGGCCGTGGTTTCATTGATGTGGGATAGGGCGGCGGATCACGTCGACGCAGCGCAGCAGCCGGTGGTGGCGGTGGCGGTGTAGCAACTGACAAAGCTGTTGCGACAACGGCTGTTGCTGTTGGTGGTGGTAAAGCAGGCGCAGCTGGTGGCTCCGGATTCGGCATAGGCATGCTGACTGGCTTGGGCATAGGTGGCACAGGTGGCGGTGGCACCACAGGTGGTCCACACAGACCCGTCTTCTCGTGCCTTGCACTATATGGCGGTGGTGCAGGCGGCTGCACCTGTGCGTCGTTGGGCTCGCCGTCCGCCAGCGGCAGCGTCACATAATCGCAGTCTGAGTGCAAGGTGCTGGACACAGTCTTGCGGCTGGGATAGGTGCCACGACCAACAATCAGATTGGTTAGTTCTTCAGCAGAGAGCAGCGTATGCTTGTTGTCCGTGGGATCACTGCCATCGCCGCGAAAGGAGCTGCTTGTGCTGATATTGGAGTCGGAACGTAAACGGAACTCGTTGCACTTCTTGGCTGAAACACCACCACCGACACCTATGCCGGCTCCAGCGCCACCATCCACCGAGTCGCTGGGCGCATGGCTACCATCGCTCTTAGCTGGCTGGAATATGCCATAGTGTGAGCTCTTCTCAGACTCGGCCAATTCGGAGAATTGGCCAGTGAGCTCGCTGCTGTGCATGGTGTAAACTCCAGATGTCTCCGTGGGTGGTGCCATGCCATGGGCCAATGTGTACACACCAGATACGCCCGAGACACTCTCACTGTCATCACGCACGGATGGTGCCAGGAAATCGTCGGGATTGGACTCGCTTAAGGCGGAGTTCTGTGCCGTGTGACTAAAGCCCAACTCGAGGCTGGACGATGTGGAGTGGACGGCAGCTGGTGGTGCCGGTGGTGTCGTTACCACCACCGTGCTGCACGTTGAAGAGCACTGCGAGCCAATATTATGCTGCGAATTGGGCGAATCTGTGGTCGTTGTGGACGAGTCGTTGGCGGTGTTGATGCTGATGTTGTTGCTAGTCGTGGTTGTCCGTTGACTCCCAGTATTGTTGCTGGCCAGAACTTCAGTGGGTCGCACGCTTACGCTCAGCGCAGCCAGCTGCTCCTCCAAGTCCTTCAGCGACATCTGACCCACCGACGACGTTTGCCGACTCACGCTGGGTCTGTCCAGCAGATGCGCCAAGGCAAGACTCTCTGTGGAGGGCGCAGCAATTGGTGCTGGCGGCGTGTTTATCATAATCTCCAGCTCATCCTCGGAGTGCACGCGATCGCTGACAATGCCCGAGGTGGTATTGGAACTGGTGCTCGAGATGACAGAGATGCGCTGCTCGTTCTTGCTCTTGTATGGCAACAGCAGACTGCGCGAGCAGGCGTAGCTTGCGTGCAGGCATTGCGATTCCGCTTCTTCCTCCTCGCGTTTGCCCACCTCCTTGAGGCGGGCGGCCAGCTTCATGCTCCACTGATGTGTATCCTTGCAGAGCGTCAGCAATAGCTTGTTCTTCTCATCGGAGGCAGCGTAGAGCGTAATGCGACTTTCCCCGGAGCGTATCTCGAACTTCTTGCGCTCGAAGGAGAGTTTAGTTATGTGCGGCCACAGAAAGGTAGCTGGCTCGGTTCCTGTACCACTGCCCAGTATCTTGATGCCTTTCGCATAGATGACAAACCAAGCACTGCCCACTCCCGCCTCGCTCTTCGCCAGCCGCATACGGAACGTGTGTGCATTGATGGTCTCGTACAGACTGCATGCCTGCTGTATGTAGAACAGTTCCGCCTCGGCAGAGGGTAGACCCTGATGCTCCCGATGGCAGGCGTGCAACTCGCTCTTCGCCCAGGCCGTGTGTAGTGTTGCTGGCAAATAGTCTTCCATGCGAAAGTAATCCGTGGAGCTGCTGCAGGGCACTGGGCAGGTGGGAGCGGCTTCACGCTTGGCAGCCGCCTGACTGGTGGAGGTCACATAGGTAGACAGGCGCAGCATTCGCTCATTGTAGCTGCTCAGACGCTTTCGGATCTTGGGCAGCGTTGTGGTCATTCCCGTAGATCTACCATTGCGAGATGTGCCAGCCATTGTCGCCTGCTCCTCGTGCATTTCCTCCTTGCTTTGATGGATTGTAGTTGGGGCTTTTGTTGTTGTTGTTGATAATGTTGTTGTGTTAGCTTCTACAGCCGCTGCTATTGTGGGGGCATCGCCCAGATCCGCCTGCAGCGCGTAGCCAGCGAGCACGACCAAAGCCTGATCGGCATGGTCGCGCGGCAGCTCACGCTGCAGCACATTGTGGCGCAGCTGTAGATAATAGTTGTGCCTGGACGTCTCGTCTTTCAGCATGAACGGGCTCTCGATGTAGAACTGCACGCGAAAGTGTAGCTCGAGGAGAGGACGTCCATTGGCATCCAGGCCCTACAAGCAATACAGATTCGATTACAGATTTGCCTAGCCTTGTTTAGTCTTGTGTACTTACGTGCGTGTGCGAGGAACGCCAGCTTTTCGGGCCGTATTTGGAGAGCTTGCTCTCGGGATCTGCAAACATGTACTCGCCATCTGCAAGAAAGAGGAAGAGAGGCACAGCGGTAAGAAATAGAAAAGCACTTCAAGTATTGATGTTAGATTTTTGGCTCGTAGGAAGTCTTAATCGAGAGAGTCTCATAGAATGCTTTATAAGTGACTGCAAAAATCATTTCTATTGATCAGCTCTGAAAATCAAAGATAATTCCAGCTACGAAGTAAGAACGAGCCAGAAAACTCTCAAAATCATTACCGAATTATCCCTAAGCCCAGCTAGAATTATACATTTGTTAGTTTAGTCGGAAGTCCTGACGCCAAGGTCGCATTCATTCAGACTAATCAAAATTTTAAATGAACTTTCTGCGCTGCCAGCACAAATTCTTTGGCCCGACAAGAACTAAGCGACCCCGCCAGCAAGTCCCTTGCTCCCAGGTCTTGTCAGTTTTTTGTCAGGCAGCAAACAAGCGACCCACTGACGTCAACAGGGCCGATGACGACACGTTCACGTCCACGTCCACGTCCACGTCAGGTTGTCAGCCTGTTGTCGTCCAGCGTTTTCAGTGCACAAGTCCGAATTCGAGTTCGGGGACTCGACTCGGAAACTTGGCCCAAGGGCATGCCGCGTGCTCGAGAATCGATGTGCCTGCTGTAGTTGCTGTTGCTGCTGCTGCTGCTGCTGCTGCTGATGTTGCTGTTATTGTTGTTGTTCTTGTTGTAGTTGTCGAATGTCGGTTGCATGCTTGAAAAACAAAATCAACACACACTTCATCATCGAACGAAAAATTGGAATTCCTGCATACGAAATGAAGCAGCAGCCGCAGCAGCAACAGCAGAAGATGAAAAATAATAATTATGAGCAGCCACATAAAAAATATAGGAGTGCTGCACTCAATAAAGACTGGCTAAGCGATACCCTGTTATTTTGCTAATGTCAATTATTTTTATTAACAAAATTAAACAAGTTTTTTATGCCCATTTTTCAGTTTTGAAACGATTTGTAGTGCATTTAAATCAGAGCTTTAGCTATCTATAACTGTTAAAAAACACATTCAATTATAAAAACATTGAAATAAGTTTATAAAATTATGAATAGCTGGATATGTTCTACCCATTGCTGGAATTTTCACAGTTGTCTAGGGTATGTATAAAGAATAAGATGAAAAAAGATGGAATGGAAATATGTGGGCACACAAGCAGCAGCAGCAGCAGCAACAATATCATAATAATCATCAGCGTCCGAATAAGTGCCTATCAATGACGACGACGACGACGACGATGAGGCCCCAACGGAGTCCAACTCCAAGTCAAAGACGCAGACCAAGTTAAAGTCGCAGCGAGTCGCATACCAAAGAGACCCAAGCCCAAAACGCAGCTCGAAATAAAAAAATAAAGAAAAAGAAAAAACAGGTAGAAACGGGCTGAGCGAGACGAACGGACAGAGCGGACAGGTAAGAGCGCGGCGCAATGTTGCGTTGCGGCAGCTGAAACCCAAGTCAAAAAAAAAAATAAAATAAAATAAAATAAAATGAAAAAAAAAAACCAAGACCAACTCAAAGTCAAAGTCTTCAGCGATTTCTTTTCTTCACGAAACCAAAAAAAACTGAACTCAAACGCAAACGCAACGCATTCAAATTTCACCTCAACAGTTGCAGATCAGGAGCTGATGGATGGATGTGCTCTCAACTGATGCTGCTGCTGCTGCTGCTTCTTCTAAGCGTGAGCAGGTGTGAAGCCTTCAAAGCTGGCCACAAAGCAGCCCATGGCACGCAACGTGCAACCCGCTGTTGCAAGCCTGACGTTGGGCATTTTGGGCCAGCGGCAAAAAGCCTAATAATTAACATATTTTCCAACGCATTCCACAGCGCTTACAATTAACACGCACGCACACAATCTCATTCACACACACACACACTCAGTGAGTAGGGGTAAGCGGGGTTGGGGGAGGCTAAATAAATCTTCAATTTGAAACACATGCAACACAAATTACAGACTCGAATGCGTTGGGATTCCGGCAGCAAGGCAGGCAACAGGCAACACTCATCAAGTGGCCCAAAGACAGACAGAGAGAGAGGGAGTGAGCGAGCTAGAGAGATTCAGGAATTTTACAACAACAAGCCAAAACAGTTATATGCAGTTAACCGAAGACTATTTACTCTTGTCGATAGGAAGTATCTATAGAAATATATATGTATATACCTCATATAAAACTTTGATATAAAGCTGCATAAAATACATAAATATATATATATATATATATATATACATGTAGATATTAAAGTCTTGTTTTAAAGAACAAAAGTAAAGTTTTCAGCTCAGAATAGATGGTCAAGCTATGCAAGATATGATACGATATGAATTCAAAATCACAAAATTTGAAGAAATATTAATATAGTTTCTTTAGCGGTAAAGATCTGCGTTACATTATTCATGATAAAATAAGCATACTCTGTGGGTAAGGGTGTTTATAAGAACACGAGCACAATTCGAGAACGACTCTTGGGCTGGACAGTGGCTGAGCCTCAGAGACCGTTGTCCAGAGCAAAGAGACAGCTGCAACAGCCGTCGCCAAGGCATTCTTCAGATTTATATGCCAAAGGTTTTGAGTAGGCACGCCATAGCCAACCATAGCCATAATAACCCAACAAGCAACAAAATAACCCAAAAAAAACAACAGGCTATCTGTGTGTGTGCTTGTGTGTGTGTGTGTGTATGGAAACAGGCTGAGAGGAAGAAAAAAATAAAGAGAACGAAACAACATAAAACCAAAAGAATTTTAATTTCCGATGTTATCAGATGCACGCAGCTTGGGTTGAGGCAGCGGCTGGGGCAGGCAGCATGTGGCTGCAAGGCCGGTCGTCACAGCATCAGCGGCTAAGGGGGCGTGACAGGGGCCGCAGAACCCGCGAAGACGAAGACGAAGATGAACAAGCCAACGCCATATAATAATGATTATGAGCCATTAACATTAAATGGAAAAGAAAATGCTGGTCTACAGATTACAGCAGCAGCAGCAGCAGCAGCAGCAGCAACAGCACCAGCATCAGCGGGAACAACGACAACAACAACATGCAGCAGTCAAAGGAATGCGGCACTGGAATCCAAGCAATGCGACAGCTAAAAATAACACCAGCAGCAGCAGCTACAACTGAAGGAGTTGCAGCAGCGTAGGAGCAACAGGAGCTGTAGGAAAAACCGAAGTTGCCAAGGCAAGGGAAAATTTACAAGCCAAAGTAGGAGCAGCTTTAAGAGTAGCAATAGTTAAACTAGACAAATATAGAGCAGCTGCTGCAAGAGAAGACAGCGATGCGAAAGCTAAAGGTGTAAAGTTAGCAAACTGATGAAAAGTAGAAAGGAACATAAGCAGCTGGAGCAGGAGTAGTCGAAGAAGAAGAAAGAGTAGAAATAGCCGAAGCTGGTACAATAGATCAGCAAAAAGAAGAAGCGCAGGGAGCAAACAGGTGGCAGAGCAGAAGGAACTACAACTAGCGATAGTAACAGCAGAAGATGCAGCTACAGCTAGACTAGAACTAAAATAAAGAAAAGGCGTTGATTGCTCTAAGGAAAGGCAACGTCTACATATTTAGCATTAAAAGCAACAGCAACAGCATCTGAAGGAGCAAGCTGACCAGCATTGGAAAGCAGCAACAACAGCAGCAGGCGTAAAAGTGGAAGCTGCAGCAAAAACGGCAGCAGCAGAAGGCCGAAAAAAATCAACGCCCATTGTGTTGGCCACTTAACAACAGCAGCAGCAGCAGCAGACGGCCACGGCCAGCAACTGTTGCTGCTGCAGCTGCAACTGTCTGTGACAATGTTGCCAAATTGCCAGCCAGCCCAGCGCAGCGCACTCTGGATAGCTGGCTAGGGGACAAGATGCACCTTTAAGTGTGTGCATCTGAGCAGCGAAAAAATTTGCATAAAGATGAAATTTATTGACGGCTGCGTGGCCATAAAATTTAAATTCATTGGCGACAGCAGCATCAGCAGCAGCAGACACTGAATGGGCAGCGCCCAAAAAGGGCCACAACTACAGCACAAGCAGCAGCAGCAACTGTTGCTGTCGCAGGCTGGCAGCATCCGCTGTGTGTCCTCTAATACGAAAGACTTAAGCAACGAACCCGGCCAACAAATAGTGAGCCACATTTTTAGCGGTGTTTGAACTTTTTGTGTGCAACGCAGTTTTGCCCAAAAGCTAAACTGGCAAATACTATCTATAAAACAACAGCAACAACAACAACAAAGTCAAGGCAGCAGCTACAACAACTACTGCCTCTAAAGGCAATTTCGGTGCAGTGAAAGAGCGCGGCGTGAAATGCTCGAAAGTATGCGACGGCAATGGACGCAAACGCAGCAACAACAGGAACAACAACAGCTACAGCCGCATGCCAGTCATGCTCACACACACACACACACACACGCGGTCAAAATGCTGACTGATATTGGCAAAAATCCTTGCGAGGTAACGCAAAATGCAAACTGCCAATTTCATAGCTGAAGCTAAAGCTAAGGCCGAACTGAAGATTCTTTAGCCGCTGCTCTCTGCTCTTCTCATTCTTATTGCCTGTCTTCTCTTTTTCCCTTGTTGCAGCATCAGCCCATGTGGCAGCGTCTGACGACGCGTACGTTGTTTTTATTCTTGTTGTTGTTGCTGTTGCTGTTGGCATGCCCCCAACTGCATACCAAATTCTTTTTCGCTGAAGATGTTGTGGCAAGTTCTTCGCCTTGCCCCGCGCCTCTTGGGCTGCCACTGCCTCTGCCTCAGCCGCCTCCTTGAAAGTGATGCCCAACTGCTGGCGACCAGATACGAAATTTACGTCTTCTGCTCTTCTCATTTTTTTCTTTACTTTTTTTTCATATACTCTAACCGTTGCAAGGGAAAGATTTGCTAATTAAAGTTGTTTGAATTATATTTCGAATGACTCTACATTTCAATGGCAGCATTTGATGGGACTTGTATAAGGCAGAGAAGTATTATCAGATAATTTGCAAAATTTTAGAGGCACTTTTAACTCATGGTATTTTTGATATATATAAAATATCTTGAAGAAACTATTGATCATTCATAGTCTAACGTTTTCCCAAATTCTAAAATGCTGTAAGCGCATTCAAAGTTTAAGTTTTTCATGACAAGATTGTGTGTGCTCCATGTGGACGCATATATGTATACATATATATATTTATATATATATATATATATATATATATATATCTGAGGCCAATGCCAAAGACGTTTCTTGCTGCTGCCAAAGCCACTACTCGCCTACCAACCAGGCTTGGATGTTGTTGCCTCTTGGCTGGCTGTTCCTGCGTCCCGGTGTTGTTGTTGTTGCTTGAATAGCCCGTGTGTTGGCTCCGCTGGGGCCGCATCTTCGTCGTCGATTCGTTTGTGTTAATGCAACGCGCGACGGCTACCTGAATTACTGAACACGCGTCTTGTGTCTTGTGTCTTCTGTTGGTCGTTGCCTGAAATTGTTTGTTCGCCATCGACGGCGACGCGTTCCTGGCTGCCCTCCTCCTCCTGCTTTACTCCCCTTTTTCCTCCTCATCCTTCTTTTCCATCTCGTTTTTGTTTTTGCAGCGTTTTTTGTTCGTTTTATGTGCCATTTTGCTGTTGCTGTTGTTGTTATTTTGCTGTTAGTATTTTTATGTGTTTCGGCATAGCTGCAGCAGAAAAAAAGTAAGCAAGAGTAACCAGGTCGCACACTGAACGACGAGTTGATACTCTGTAAAGAGCATCTGCTTCAGACTCAAGTATTATTGACAATTCGATATAGATCGATGTAAGTCTAAATCCCATACGCATTGTGTAACACTTGTGGCATGAAATAATATTATGTCTTATCCATTACATACTTTCACACAAGCTAACGATACCCTTTTATTATCGTTTATAAGGGGTATAGAGGTTGTGGCAAGGCAAAGAGGCTGCCACTGCTGTTACTTTTGCTGTTGCTGCCTTTGCCGCTGCTGATGATGATGAGCAGCTTTTAAAAAGACTGGTTTATGTTTATTAGTTGTATTTTTCATGCCTTATCGCATGCCACGACTATGCGGCAGTAGCAGCAGCAGCTGCTGTCCAGACTCAAAACTCTGTTGCCAAGTGGCAAGAGTTAAATGTTTTAGGGCGTTCCACAGACCCAATTCGTTATGCTGCATACGCAGCAGCGGAGGCCAGCGACTCCTCCCCATATCGCCCACACTTGACTCACCTATGAGCACGGCCAGACCGAACAGCTCGGTGTCCTGCATGCCCTGCGTGGCAAAGTGCAGACATGTCTGCGTATAAACCTCTCGGACGCGACTCTTTGCATCGACTAGGAAGTAAAGGGTTTTCGGCTGCTGTTGGCCGAGAAGTCTGCACAGGAAACAAAAGTGAAATATATATGTTAGACCGTTATACAGATATATATATATATATATATATATAGTTATCAACTCACCTCAGTGCCAAAAATCGGGAGCCGGGTGACAGTTGCTCGGCTGAGGACGCGCATACTTCCAGGGGCGCGCTGACGGTGCAAAATGCTCGCATGCTGCATCATTTTCCGTATACAGCGCGCGCGTTCGAAATACGTTGCTGCTGCAAAGAGAGCAGAAAGAAAAGTAGAGGAATTATTATTGATGTCACTCAAATTAGGATCTGTTCAGCTTTTATTTTGCAGAACTATTTTTGAGCAGCTCAAAGTGAATCTTTAGGGAAGACACAAGAAAGCAGAGCTTAAAATTATTCCCTAATGAGTGAGCACGATAAGAAGTGAAAAACCAACAAGTTATTAAGGCGTGATTAATGATCAACTCCTAAGCTATTCTCTCAATTGTGTAGGCTATCTAACGCAATCAAAAAATTACTAATAATAATATTAATATTTAACTTAATGGATTCGATCAAAAACATATTCTTAAATTTGTTCATTTCACTTAAATTCAATCAAATAAAAATCCCCTATTTACATGTTTCTTTTTGTGTACTTTTTAAAATATCTCAAGGCTTTTGTTGACTGCTAGCAGCTTGAAGATGAAGCGATGGAATTTAGAAAGATGGCGCCGAGTTTTAGACAACTGAAGTTGGGGCGGCCGAGGGGTCAGACTATTTGTTGTTGTTGTTTATTTTTTAGCTGGTAACAATTTCACCAATCAATAACGAAAGACTTAGGCGACAAACTTGATTAGGCGGCGGTGCGTGCATGCGTTGCGCATAAAATTATTAAAATTCAGTTAAAGAAAGTTCCAAGCACTCACACAAACACAAACACACACACATACACACAGGCATACTCAAGCTTGCCTCGTGATGAAAGAAAAGCATTTTATGCATAAATTAAAATCAAATCGAATCAAATCAACTTATGGACTAGCCTCCAAATGTCTGTATGTATATATACATATATATATATATATATATACATATATATATATATATATATCTGTGTGTATACATACATATTTGCTTATATGTATTAGATGGTCTTTGGTAGCGTCTCGCCGTGGCCGCATAAATTTCAATATTGGCGCATTTCTGTGCGCGCCGCAGCCGTCTAATAAATTTCAACGTTCCATAAATTTATTCAGAGTCAAGTTGAGAGAGTTTTAAGCGAGACTATATCTATATATCTATATACGTACATATATCTATGCATGTATATACAAATCCAGGCACAGGCTGTGACTGTGACTGCGTCTGCTGCTGTTGGCCACAATTCATGCGGAACCGCCCTGACTTATTATTATGATCGAGTCTCCCCTTTTGTTGGCCTCCCCCCTCTTTAGCATTTCCAGTTGCCCCAATGTCCAGACCATTCCAAAATGGACGCTGCTGCTGTTGCCGCCGCCGCCGCCGCCGCCGCTGCTGCTGATCATCAATCAAAGCTCGCATTTGACATAAATTAGAAACCAAGAATATGTATATGAGTCCACTCTAGACATCCATATATATTCCACAAAATGAATAAAAACAAAAAAAAAAAATAAGTAACAAACACACACACGCGCACACAGACAAAAAATGCTTTTGAAAATCAATTATATCTAAGCCGATTTTCATGCAACGTGAGTGATACAAAAATAGACACAGAAACCGGACCGAAGCCAAAATACAAGAAACAGAAAGCTGAAATTGCTTAACAACTAGCAGAGAGCAAAGGGAGCTCCAGAAGATATTACATTTTTTGGAATTTTTTTCGTTATATATATTGAAAAAAGTAAGTGTGGATTAGCTAAATTCTAAATTCTATTGAAATAATTTTAAATAAGAAATTGCATTTGAGATCTACAATAGAAATGAATCTCGTATAAAATTAAACTAAATCAATTAAATTAAAAATTTATATTCGTAAAATATTTAAGACTATAATTTTTGAATCTACAGCCAAAAGACACTTATTCAATAATAATAACAATAAAAATAAATTCTATTTGGATCATATTTTCTAATTTCTTTTCCCTTACCATCAAGCTTTCCACTAAGCAGCCAAGCCGGATTGCTAGTTATTTAATTAATATTAACTACAGCATATTTAAGATCTAAGATATGCATAAGTCCGGGCCCCTTTTAGTACAGATACATATATAAATAATAAAATCTATACGTGTGTGGGCATTATATAATGATAGCAACCGCAATTATCATTGTTAGCATTAAGTAAGGCAGTAGGCGAGCAGGTTGAAGTCTCTGTGAATGACTCACGACAGCGGGAACGAGAGAAGGAGAGAGAGGGAGACAGAGCTTTAGATATAGCCAAGCTAAGTGGTAGAATGTGTTTTCTTAATTTAAAATGCAAACAAATGAAAAGCATTTAAGAATTTCAATCATAGCAAATTATCCGCATTCCAGGCTATAATGAGAGCAGGCAAAAGACATCAAGAACAACAACAACTAAGAAGAAGATGAAGAAACGTTAATTATAAAAGTCAACAGCAAGACTGCTGGGCGTGGCAGGTCATTTAAAAGAGACTAAGAGCGGCACGCTAAACAACAATTAGGCAAAGGTAATAAATATTAAAAATGTATACATATTTAAAGAGGCTTAGATAGCGTAGTTAAGGGTTGGTGTAGAGAGATGGAGTGAGAGGGGGGTGCACTTAAATGGCGCCACATTCTGCTGGCGGAGCGGAAAAAACAATGCAAACGAAAAGAGTAAAACAAAACGAAATGTTGCGCATACGCCACGTTTTGCAGCGACAGCCGTTGAACTGAATACCCTGCCACAGCTGCTGCTGCTGCTGCTGCGGCTGTTGCTTGGCACCCAGCTCCAATCCGGGGCTGTGTCAACTGCATGCCATTGCAGTGAGCTCATTCGGGGCGTGAGTGTGTGTGTTTGTCAATCGAGTTGGCGATTTTGTAGCGGGTTGGGGTAACACTTTGATAAATGCTTAAGCCTCATGTGCAAACCGTTTGTTGGCAACGCTTAACGAATCAGAAAATATAAATAAACATACACACATATATAGAAAGATATATATGTATATATCAATATAAATGTATGCAGCTATCTGTATGGATTTCATTTTGGAATTGGCATTGGAATGCACAAGTGCCTTCGAGTGCGCACAATGCTCAATAAACATTTGAAATATCAAAAGCCTCAAATGTGGTGAAAAAAAAGTGACATGGACTAAGCGATGCATATATACACTACAAAAGAGTATTCGACTGTTACATAAACCGGTATATAAATAAAAAAGGATGCATATCAAACAAAGAAGCTGTGCCAAGCTTTGTTGCTTGATTTTCATTTGACAGAAGTAAAACGTTTGATCGACAGAAACAGAAATCGTTAAACCAGCTCTAAATTAATGATAATTCCAAAAATTATTAATTATAATTGCCATAAAATATTGATATATACGAATCTAGATCTCTTCGCATTTGGGTTACGGTGTGAACCCAGTAACAAAATATCTCCGATTTTTCTAAATATATCATAAGTTTATATAGAAAAGCGCCTGATCTGTATATAGAAATCTGATGCATATATACATTTATTTTTATATGTATACAGATTTATATATATATATATATATAACTCAAAGTTTATTTAATCAACATTGCTGTTAGCATAGCTAATACACTTTGCCTATGGCTTAGCGTATAAGTACACACACATACACTCGTAAATCTAACAAACACACTTACAGCTAGAGTTATTCTAAGAGTGGTGCGATTTTCGATGCCGAGCGGCTGTTAAAACTGGATTCGTGTTGATTCTATTGAAAGTGTTGCTCGCCAGCGAACTTGAGCCAAAGCTGGAGCTGGAGCTAGAGCTGAAGCTGAAGCTGGAGCCCAGCTAATGAATGACGACGTTTGACGTGGAATTTTTAGCTCATGAGTTGGCTGCGCGGCAGCTCGCATTGACGCGTCTAAAAACGTGTGTCTGGCTTTTTTCTATTTTTTTTTTTAATTACGACAAACGGCAAATTGGCATTCGCTGATCGCCGATCGCCGACGTTCGACAGTTGGCGTCAATGGAGGAAATAGTTTAGAGCGATGGCATTTTCACACGCTCAATCGGAACAGTTGTTAAGCACATACAATACATATGTACATATGATTATACATATATGTGTGTGCTATATATATGTTTGGCCAGCGGATGCGCGTCATGGCAAGTGCGCTATAAAACGGGGCGTGGCCTAGCCTATACGTAAGCCGAATTCGTATCATTTAATGCTAATTGGGAGGCCAAATGGGAGAGGGGGAGTGGAGAGGTGGCTCTGATTGACCGAGCAACGGGCGAGGCACATTTCTCAAATTATTATGCCGATTATGAAGCCAGTTGCTGTCAAATAAATAACTTGGCGTTTTCTTAGCAAATACAAAATCGAATGTGGGCAGAAAACCAAACAAATAACAATGCGGCAAATTTGCTGAGCTGTTGATTCAATTGTTTTTGCTGCTGCTGCTGCTGTTGTTGTTGGCCATGACAGTTATGCCAAACAAATTTTTGATGTGTTCGATATGCGCATGCGCGAAATGTCCCTGCGCTAATCAAAACAGAAATTAAAGAGAACTAAAGAAATCAGACGTGCCCGCACATACGCATGCCACATGGCCTTATATTGGCACACCCTAAGGCTAGTTTATTTATCGATGTGGAATGCTGTTGATTGCAGCTAAAGGCAATCAAACATAAAACGAGCTCTTCAGCTATTTAATTTCACAGAAAACTAACAAATGGAAATAGCGAGCTTGTGAAAATTAATCCTTAATTGATTTAAGGCAATACAACAATACATATACGCTATCAATGTCAGTTTTAGTTAAATAACATTATTTTCAGTCAAATACCCTCAAAAACTGGTTACTGGAATCATTGGAGAACTTTCCAACAAGCTTCCTATCTACTTACAAAGTAATGATTTCCCTTTTAATATCCCTTCTTATATTCGAAGACTGAGAGCACAGACTGACAGGAGGTATTTTAAAATATCCCTAAACCGTTTCTTGTAATGTGCATAGTCAGAGCGAAAGAGAGAGAGAGAGAGAGATGAGAGCATACATAAGAGCGTTAGAAAATATGTCCAAGGAGCACCATTAACAGACGCAAACAAATGCAGAGGCATAGGCGTGAGCATAATCACAGTTACACCTAGGCGAGGTTGCTCTATAATGAGAACAAGCGGTCGGCCAACGTCAACGTCAACGTCGACAGCGGCAGCAACGTGCGACGCATGCTAAATTAAAAGGCGTGCGAAACAATTTGTGTCTTACGTTGCTACGTATGTGTTTGTGTGTGTGTATGTGTGTACATAAATTATGCTGCTGGTTGCGCTGTTAGAGTGGCTGCCTGCCAAATAACTAAGCCCGGCTTCAGGGTAAGCGATCATATCTGCCGCTGCTGCTTCCTCCTCTTATTTTCAGCTGTGTCATTCAATATTTAATTTGCTGTACATTTTAATTGCTTTAAAGCATATTTTTTATTTTAATTTTTTTGTATTCAATGTGCACGCGTGCAGGAATTTGTTTTCGGTATTTTGGAATTGTCAATTGCTATTGTTTTTTGTTGTTATCTAAGGTCAAGCATGCTTATAACCATCTCCTATCCGCTCTGCCCCTCAGCGCTTCATTTGTCAGCCACAGTGGGCGGCTTTCAATTGGCGTAACCGCAAAATAAATAAAACTAGAGAGTGAAAAAACATAGTAAACATCAAAACCAACTACGACAACAAAACAAAACACAACACAAACAGATAGGTACACCGATAAACAACTGTGTATCGATATCGAATCTCTGCGGTGGCAAATCGTTTAACGTTTAACGATTACCGTTTTCTTTTCTTTTAAGCGTTTAACGTGTGTTGCTGCTCATTTGTTTATCAATGCAACTTGTGCCGCAATACAACACCGCAAGTATCAGTTATGACTAGCGCCCCCCACTCCATACAGTGCTGTCGTGTGCCGCTTTTTTCCAGTCAAATAATGCTAACCAATATAGCAATTATGATTAATATTTTAGTATTTTCAAGTGAAATAGTTGAAATCAAGTATGTTTTTCCCATACCAAGTTGTTCTTCTCAAAACCAAATATTAAAAACTTCCGCTTTTAGCTTGCTACTTTGTTTTGGCTTTTTTAAAATGTGGCAACACTGTCAACACACTTGAGCTTAGCCCGTGGCAGCGTACGCTCAATTAGTCGCCTGCTTGTGCCTGCAGCTCCCATTTCCATTTAATTGTTGTGGGCAAATCAGCTGCTCGATTTCAGTGGTCGCCATTTTATAATTGCCTCTCTCCCATGTTGTTGTTTTTGGCATTGGTATTCCCGGTACCCGCATAAAGAGATATTCATGTTCATATGTATATGTATGTATGTGTTTGTGTCTGTAGCTATTTACGACACCTGCTATATACCCCGTTTATTGCCACTCCCCTCGGATTTGGTGCGATGGTTAATTACACAACGAGCGCGCGGACGTGTGAACTTTGAAAAATTTTGCGAACCATCGGAAAGAGTTTTATGGTACAGATAAGACATTTTGCATTATTTTTGTTGTTGCTGCCCTGTCGACTGGAGCAATTAAAATTCCAATGAAATTCCCCAATCGGAAATACTCCAACAAAAATACTCAAAACAAAAAAAACAAAAAAACGTCCCTCAATTTAGGGATTTTTGTTTCTTCAGCTTACCTTATGCACTGCCGTCGTTCGCCGCTGCAGTTGACGGCATTTTGTTTTCGTGTTTGTTGTTGTCAGTGGTGGGGAAAAGTGGGGCGCTTTAAGCGCGTAATCCAAAAATTGAGTGTCGCTGGATATTTTCTATTCACAACTTTTTATAAACAGCGAACTTTCTTTGTTTTTCTTTTTGCACTGAGAATCGATTAACGCCGTTTACTGCGCGATGTCAAAATAACAGTAAATTGTATTGTTGTTTTTGAATTATCGTTGTTTTTTGTTATTGTTGATTCTGCTGCGGCTGCTTCCCGAAAGCTTTAGCTGACCTCTTCGTCAAACACTAACAAAGCGCTGCGACTGCGCAGTCAACGAAGACGGCAACGGCGGGCCGCATTCCAATGGACGGCTCGCGTCTCACGCGCTCTCTCACTGGCGTTTGTGTGGGCGCTCGACGCGATCAGTCAACAATAGAGAGACACCGCGGAGTTTGGGGATAGTACGATTTAATCAAACGGTCGCTGCAGCTCCACACACACAGATAGGACACACAAACATACAAAAAGAGTACAAGCGCGACTGAACGGGAGAGAGCGCTCTGGCGTTTATATTGCTTGTGTTTGTATTGGTGCTGTCCTCTCTTTGGCAACTGCTTTTTGTTGTTGCGCGAAAGAATGCCGTTTGCTTGGTTGTCGTTGTTGCCGTTGTAGTTGTAGTTGCTGTTGTTGCTGGGTCGCAACTTTCTGTGTGGCTATTTGTTTTGACCAGCAGCAACTTGTTGGGAGTCGTTGCTGAGAATTTTTGTCGCTGCCCAAAATGCAAGAAAAAACACAGCACACACAAAAAAACACAATGGAATTGAGCACTTGCGCTTGTAATTCAACGCTACACTTTGAATCTGAATTCGAATCCGAATCCGAAACTAAATCCGAATCTCAAAAACCCAAAATCGAAACGTAACGTAATGAAACCGAAGCGAGGCGAAAAACGCTTAACGAAACGCGCACACTGCGATTGCGACTTCGACTGCGACTGCGACAGCTACAATCGCCAGAGCTCCAATGGGGCCGCGCAGTCGTTGCTATTGCGATCGCGACTGAGCTGGCACTGCGACTGGGCGTGCGTGTGTGTTTGTGAGAGAACGGTCTCAGCGTTCGTGAGACGGTGTGTTTATGTCTTTTTTCAACACCACGCGCAACCTGCTGCCAGTTCAACTGCTTCGTCCAGCTACAAAAATCAAACTGAAGTCCGAGCCGAGAGAGTTTCGTTATGAGAGCGCAACTGTATTACAGAGTGGAGAGTGTAGAGTGTTCACGTGTGTGTGTATGAGTATCTCCCACTGAGATTTAAGATTGGAATGCGCCGTGTACATGATAGCACTCAGTATATGCGTCTATGTGTTTGTGTATACAAGAGAGACAGAGAGAAAGAGAGCCGATCGTTTTTGTAGTGTAGTGCGAGCAGCAGCGACAGCAGCAACGGCGACGGCGGCGGTGGCTCAGCGACCAGGTTGAAATTGATGGCAAAGAATTTGGCTGCGACGGCAAACGCTGCTCGCGCTGCTGTCGCCGTCAGCGCTGGTATGTTCTGCCTGGGCTTATAAGCAGCACAGACTGGAGAATACAATAGAACAACACACCATTCTCTGACAAACACACTCTCACTCACACATATTCGCTGGAAGCACCTTTTTCTCTTGCACCCGTCCTAATACTGATGAAGCATTTGCAAATCTTCCAACTAAGATGCGAACATAAAGCCGCAGTCAAAAAACCAAAGCAACCAAAAACAACAATACGACTGAAAGGTAAATAGTGAGCAAAATAAATAAAAACTTCAAAGGAGAATCCCAGTAGCTAACTGAAATGTCAGTGTGTAAGTGAAATTCCAATGTTTTATCTTGGCAGCACCAGCCGCAAGAACAACAACTATTTGGAGCCCGACACGAAAACAACGAATAAGAACAAGAACAAGCATGGAATAAACAACGGTTAAGAGATGCCCTTATCTGCATTACCAATTACGCATGCCTACTGTCAATATTTTTTATTTTCAATGTGCACCGCAAATTTTTAGACAATAACAAAACTTTAAACTGCAGGGCGTTATTTCATGCGTATTAAATTTAGCAACGCTAGCTTCAAATTGCAATGTTGGAACGGTCACTGCAAGTTTAATTTGCCTATATTTATAAGCATGTACAACCAATTAACATTTTTATAAATAATAACACTTTCTTCGCGTTCAATTTGAAAATGAAATATGTGACATAGCTGATATGCTCGCTTTACAATCGCAGTGTGCGCAAAGCAAAGGAGAAAAGCGCGACGCAAGGCCGCGGCAGAGGCTGAGACGACGGCGACGGCGACGGCGACTTCAGCAACGAAGAACGCGCAAAAGAAATAGCAACACATACACACTCTTATACACTTACATAGATACACACACATACACATTCACACGTACACAGACAAACCTTGGTTACTCGCTTACTGCAAAGGGGCTTGAAGCGGGGTGAAAAGGGAGAGCGTTGCGTTCCGTTGCGCTGCCCGCTGTCCATTTGTAAGAGCGGATTGCGCGGTCGCCGTTCTCTGCTGCTACGATATCGTCACTTGGGCGCATTCCTCAGCATAATGTGAGCTTGATTTGCTGGATTCTTTTTGCCTCTTGCGTTGTCGCTCGCACTGCCGCTGCAGGCCCATCTATTCCAGAGCCCTTGTCTCGCTCACACGCACGCACACTCGAAATTATTTTGTTGCCGTTTTTTTCTGCCTTCCGATTTTTAAGTTTTCTCAAATATGCCGTACACACACACATACATTTATATATATATTTATATATATATATATATTTGTATATATAAATATATATTTTTATATGTGGAGTTGGACACGACGCCGGAGCCATGTTCTTGACAGGTCGGGGGTTTGGGGTCGGGGGTCGCCATGGCCATAACTTGTTGGCCGCGCGACGGGAAAGCAGCACTGGGAACCTGGCGCAAGCTCTTCGATTTCTTCCAGTGTATCTGCTATGCGCCGTTGTTGTTTCTTTGGTTCTAAGACCGGTTGTTGTTGCTGCTACGTTCTTGGTCAACATAGTTTAAGTGAGTGTGTGTGTGTATGTCTGCTTGTCGGACTGAGTGAGTTTATGTGTGGGGATGCTGGAGCCTGTGCCTGTTCTGAGGCCTTGTCTTCAAAACAAAAATATTTTATGCAATTCCTTGAATGCGAGTTGGCTTTTTAGATACCCTGCATCCATCGACAATGGCTAAGAGGGAAGAGTATATTCTGCTGTCCTACAATGATTTGTGGAACACAAAACGATAAAGCTCTTAGCCTATATAGTATAGTATATATTCCATGTTACCTTTAAGGTGAAGAACACAGCGTATCTACTATTCGGTGATCCGTGCACGAGCACACGCCTTTTTCGCATTTTGTTTTGGAAGCTGAATCTTGAATCGAATCTTGACCGAATCTCTGGCAGAATTGGCGCGCAATTTGACAGGGCGCAGGCTTAGCCATTGGTAACGTTTTTTTTTTTCATTTTGTTGACTGCAGCCTGTGCTTAGCATATGAGAAATTCCAATGCTGGGCTAACTTCTCTTTATTGCGAGAATTCGCCACTAATAGGAATTCGGATAGCATAAGAATAGCAACAGTAATGTACCTTCTGTAATTGTTGGTTGGTCTTAATATATATATATATATATATATATATATATATATGTATGTGTGTATGTATGTGTGTGCATGCGTGTAGCTTCGCTTGCGTTACGCTTTATTGGCGTTGTTGTTGTCGCATATTTTGTTTTTATTATGACCGAATATTATTGACCAGTCATGCCGAACCCCCTCCCCTTCCTTCTCTCCGGACAACTGCTCAAATGATAATGTTAATGGATATGGACATTCCTCTCTTTGACTCTCTCGCTCTCTGTGTCTGCCCGCGCCAATCGCCTGTCCCTCTCTGAGTGCTTAAAGTATTTTTATTACTTTTGTTACACTAACTTACTTCGCATTCGCAGTTTTTTGTGGTCGCTTTTGCTCTTTAATTTGAATGTAAATAACAAATCGCATTTGGTTCTCCGTATGCTTCACCCTTTCACCCCTCTCGCCTCTTTCCAACGCACTTCAAATTCTTTGCATGAATGAACGACGTTTCCAGGTAATAATTTGCTTCATGATTTGATTCTTTGGAAGTTATCTACCCTGGCCACGAGCTCGAAATTACTACAGTGAAAGCTCCCACAAGCGAACTCCCACAATTGCAATAGGGAATACGTCTCATCATTGTCTCCTTAAGTGAAGTGGAAGAGCATTAAAAATGGAGTTCGAATTGACAAAATTCTGAACTTTTTGGCCAATCGCTGCGATTGTGGAATGTGGTGTCTCCGTCATTGTGTGTGTGTGTGTGTGTGTGTGTGTGTGCAATGTCCACTGGCTGAGAGTCAGTCGGTGTCTAATCTGCCTACCCTACTTTCACTCCAATTCCAGTCATCGGCATCTCGCTCAATTCAATTTATTCGAGCCAAACTTTTCTCTAGCCGCATGCCAGTAGCAACAACAAAGACAACATCGAATGCTGCTTCAATGGAGCTGCAAAGTGGCGCCGTTGTATTTGTAGTTGCCAGTGGGTGGAGAGAAGGGAGGGGGCTGCTTACTAAACTGCAATGAAATTTCGACTGTTGTTGTTGTTGTTGCTGCTGCTGCTGTTGTTGCTACTGCGTTGGGGGATTTGCCTTTTTGGGCATTGGAATGCCGCGTGTCTGCTGCTGCTGTTGCTGTTATTGTTGTTACTGCTGATGCTGATGCTGCTGCTTAACGTATAACAATAATAACAACAATGCTGCTTTTAAAATGTGTTCTAAATAAATTCCAATGAAATGAAAGAATCGAAGTTGCGCTTAGAGATGAGCGAGTGACGTGCTCCTAAGACAAGCAAAACGTTTCCTCTTTTCCAGGGCTTCTTCTGTCTCTTATTTGTGCAGGCTATTAAAGCTGTGTGATTTTATTGGCTATTTCTGTCAGGCTTTTTCACACACTTTTTCCAGTGGAATTTATCTATGCTTAGCAGCTGCGCGCAATGTTCATGTGAATTTAAAGGAATTTCGAATAGACATACGATTTGGAATATCTGATAACAAAGAACCATCTAGCAGATGTAGTAAAACTTGTTTTATATCACTTTACTTATATATAAATTATTATTTTTGTTGCATTCTGCATTCCTGCGCTTTCGTGCTGTTTCGTGCGTACGCCTGTGTCACGCGGCCAGCGCTAATCGGGCTCGGGGCCGCAGATGTACAAGTAACTCACTCGCCGATACAAATTCTGCGCTGTGCTGCGCTGCGCAGCGCGATTGCAATCTTTAGCGGCGGCGGCAGCAGCAGCAGCGGAAGCAACAACAATGCGGCACGAGACTTGACTGCGACGCAGGCAGCAGCTAGCCCCAAAGGCCCAAAAGCGCGTTGGCTGCGGCAGCGACGTCAGCGTCGCGCGTGCGCTGTCTCAGCGGATGTCTGGGCCAGTGTTGTTGCTGTTGTTGTTTTGGCAATTTCTTGCTTACCTGTTTGCAGGCTGCAGGCTGCAGGCTGTAAACCTCAGCTGCAGCTTTCTTGCGCATTTGCTCTTGCTCTGCTTTAGTCTCTCTTTTCCACATTCTCGCTGCCTCGCTGCCGCTCTGCCTCGCGCCATCTCGCTCTCGCTGCCGTAGGCCTTGCAAAAATCGAAAAAATCAACCAATTGCTGTACAGTAGCTGATGTTTTTTTTTATTTTTTTTAGTTTTTGTTTTTTTTTTTTTATGCTTTTAATGAGCGTTTATATTGCACAGGCAGCCGCTGCATTGGCAGCTCAGTCTATGGGCATTTTGCTGCTGCGGCCAAGTCTTATTCTTCTGCTGCTTCTTCTTCTTCTGCCTGTGCTTCTTGCGGCTGGCCCCGTAGCTAACTATATATTAATTCCATAATTTTCTTTCACATCGAAACATTGAATAGTTTTGATAATAAAAAAAAGGCAAACCGCAAACACTTGAATAAATAATCAATGCGTGAATAATAGTTAAGATTCTCATGACTTGTTGTTGTTGTTGTTGTGCGCTAGTTGTTAACTAACAACAACAACAACAACAACAATATACAACAACATTTATAAAAATTTGTTCGTTCAAATCTATTTTGTGCGCTTCAAACTAATCCCCTTCAGATATTATATAACCAAAGAAATTTCATATTCTGTTAACTTGTTCAGCTACTCCTTTGCTGGCGTCTTTATCTGCTCAATCATTGTGCTTTCATGGACTTCTTCAGTATCAACAAACTACAACAAAATGTCATTTAGTGCTTCCAGCTTAGTTCTTAGCCCGGCCGATTGCTTAATTCTCGAACTTTCGCACACATGTGTCCCACACAGTGTCCGCTCAAATATTTGTGCACGGAATTTTTTACGGGTACAAAAAAAAACTAGTGCACTTTTATTGCTAGACTAGCGCCAGCTGCGGTTCGGCCAAATAATAACATATCTACATATATATATATATATATATATATATATATATATATATCTATGTATATATATCACATATATGAGGTAAAGAAAACAAATGTCCAGCTGACAGCTGGGCCAGCTGATGAAAATGAGACTCGGATTACGTGGAACAGTGCGGGAGATTCGCTTTGTTGCGACGTTCACGGGGCGTATGATTAATGCCAAACATGTCAAAAATGAGCAAAAAAAAGCTCTGTATGTGTGTGTGCGTGTGTGGACTGTGATAAAAGCTAAGTTGGCAATGCTGACGCATTATGGCCAACTGATAAGCAAAGCAAATGCAGCACCAAAAATTTGCTATACTCTGTAAACAAGCGGGCCGTGAGGCATGATGTGCTAGGAAAATTTAAAATTATGTGAAGTTCGAATTTATGCAATGGCAAATCTCTTGTCGACATCTTCTATGCCCTATAAACAGTTGAAGAGGAGACATGCTGTGCTTGTGCTTAGATATGTAACCTTATGAAGTTTGAGTCAAGCTGAGTTAGGATCTCTTACTATAAGCGTATCAAGTGATTAAGCATACCCTTATTATTTCCTTAGCAAGGTATGTAACGTAAATATATTAACGCATAAATACCAAATGTAAATCTTCAGTTGACTTGTATTTGTATGCCGTATACCCTGTAAATTGTTGTACTACGCAGTGCCAGGCCAGCGATATATACCAAATCTATACTTTATTTACAGGGTATTAGCTAGCTGACTACTGCCTTAAGCGAGGGATCTGCCTATGCGGCACAGTGGGAGGATATCTCGCACAAAAGTCAAGTCAAGATACAAGCCCAGATATGAGATACAAGATACGCGCTACATGTGTAGCTTGTCGGCAGATAATGAGCTATAAGTTTTTTTTGTTTTGCCAAATCAACAGACATCAGCATTCACATTTGTATTCACAAACGTATTCTCATATCTGGCATTCCGTATCATTCGAAAGAGCTAGCGAAATGTATTTCGGAAATATCTATTGAAAATTATTCAAATTTAAATTAGCGAGCCGCTGTTTGGGCCGTGGGAGCCAAAGCTAAACTTTAAATTATAAATACAGCTACATTTAGAATCTTGTTATTTATAAATGAGTGTGTGCGTGTGTGAGTGTGTGCGAGGGGGTCGGGGCACATGCACGCAAAGGCCCAGCTAGGCTGATAAATATTTGGCTTTTGCATGCCAGCGCGATGAGTTCAACGTCAACGTGAATGCTTGTTGTTGCTGTCGTTTGTTGGTTATTAGTTGTTGTTGTTGTCGCTTGTTGTTGCCGCTCATTTAATTTCCAAACATTTATCAACAAATATTTGGCGCTTATCATTTGTTCGAGTCAAACAGCAGCGCTCAAGACGGCGTCCGAGCAGCTGCAAGTCTCCTACGCCTGCTCTCCGCTCTGGCGGCAGATGCTGAGGTTCATCAGCAGATTTGCCTTGAACACCTGTCATGCAGCCAGCTTGCCACGCCCTGCCAGCATCGCTGCTTGCTCAAATTTGATTCTATGCCAAATTTTGCATAACATTTGCTTGACTTTAGCTTTTTATTTCGCTTAGTTTGCCAATTGCGAGAAAGGGTTAAGCTTGTGACGGCATTGAGGTAGGTGTGGCAGGTGCCACACAGGTGATGAGCTTAGAAAGATTTAAATTCCAATTTCAAAATGTTAGCTATAGATTAATATGCTGAGCTGATCCTGATCAAGAAGCAAGAGAATCTGAGTTCAGCACTCATACACCAGAGACTTGCTAGAGACTGGAAATTTTTAATAAATATATATATTTATTTTGATAAATAAACATACATATGTACTGATATATTTGTTTATAATTCAGCTAAGTCTCTTTGCTCTCTGCTTATTTTCTTCACTTTAGCTCGGACAACTGGATGATGACATTTTGCTGCTCGCAATCTTTTGAGTTGTTTTTAAATTATTGCCACAGATTAAGAAGCTAAAGAGAACATGTTTATGAAAGGTAAACTTGATATAAAATAGGCTTTTAAAAATAGAAAAAAAAACGGAAAATAATTCTAATGTTTATTTAATTAAGCTTAAGGTCTTTCTTTCTAGCCAACGCTGAGTCAGAGCCACATTTGTTGTGGCTTATTAAATAGCTGTCATGGCAACCGCAATTCCCAGTACCCAAGACCCGGCGACCCAGCGACCGGAAGGCAGAGCGTAACCAAAATTGAGCCCTAGACGCAGGCCACAACAAAGCGAAAGGATTTCTCAAATTAAAACTCATCAACGAAATAAAGGCAAAAGAAATCGAAATAAAAATAAATCAAGGTAGGTACAAATTATGGGAATAGAAAAATTAGAAGAGCTGCAGACGAAATAAAAAAAATATAGCAGCAGCAGAAGGAACCACTAAAAAACATTAGCAGGCAGCAAAGAGCAGAAGCAACAGCAGCAGTAGGAGATGGCAGCGGGGCGTGGCGGTCAAGGAATGACACGCATCCGGTTTTAAAATTCCAGCCCAACCGAGCACAAGTTGAAGAAGACGAAGCAGAGCAGCCAAGCAGCGAGAAGCAGGAGGGCAGCTGCCCAAAGGAATTCAAACACTTGAAATTAAGAGCAGAGCAAAACAAGGCCTTTTTGGTTGGGTGTCCCCGCCAAATGACGCCAGCTGCGACGTCGGCAGCGACGCTGGCCACATTGGAGCTGCAATATTTTCGTGCCGTCTCGCTCTATCGTCGGCGCAGCTACGAGCAATGCGCCGAGGTGTGCAACGCGCTGCTCCAAGCGGGCCACGACAACAATGTCCAAATCTTTGCCAAACATGAGCAACAGCAGCAGCAGGAAGAGGCGCAGCAAGAGCAGCAGCAGACGGAGCACGAGTCGAGCCAGAGCTATAAATACGGTAGCCATTTGCAGCGAATTGGCCCGCGGCGAAGACGCGGCGAAGCGGCAAAGGATGGCGGCACAGGCCAGCCCGTGGCATCCATAATGCCCACTTGGCTGATGGAAGGCGTCTGGCAGCTAAAGATGCGCGCTCTGACGCAGCGCGTCTACTTGGATGATCTCGAGGTGGATGATGCGGACGATGGGGGTAAGCGAAACGAGTGGCACGTTGCAATATATAAGCACAAAGAAACTGTTAAAGAAAACACAGTCTTGTGGAGAAGGCGGAGTAGTGGATCAAAGCTTTGCTAACTATAGGATTTGTGTATTGGAATTTTGTACTTTATATATTACTATATATACTACTATATATACTACTATATACTACTATATAATACTATATACTACTATTTATGCTACTATTTATACTACTATATATACTACTATATATACTACTATATATACTACTATATATACTACTATATACTACTATATATACTACTATTTATTCTACTATATACTGAATAGCATGAATAGCATTGAAGGCATCCACTATGATATAGTTTTGCTTATATTAGAGGAGATCCTCTAATACGTCAAACTTAGTTTTAAATTTAATATATATTTACTAACAAGAAAGATCTCCATACATAACACTTATCAACCGATTTTTTAAGGGAGTGTCGATTTAGTAGTATATATCATAGTAAACAGAAATTCTGTTTTTAATTTTATTACTTGTGTTTTACCCTTTGGCTGATATTTCCTATATCCAACATATGATGGTGTAGTCCCTTGAGTTATACAAGCTGTTCCGCTATTGATCATAAGTTTTTTAACAAGTGAATAACGGAACAATTGAGCAAGCGCGCCGCTCTCTATCATTTTCACATACCCTATATAATATGGAGGCTAACAAAAGTTGCCTTAGTTGACTTAGACTAGGATCTAGAATTTCCATGACTCGACTCAGTTACCTGCACATGGCGTAGCATGTCAAGCAGAAGACTTCCTTTTTGTCAAATATCTATTTTAATTAGCTCTAACGCTCTCGTCTCTTCCAACGCCCAGTCAATGAGGAGGTGGAGTTTGAGCGCATTGCAACGGCAGCGCGACCCGGCACCAGCATCAAGACGGCCTTTCAGCCGCGTCCCAGCACCAGTCAGCGACGTGCAACGGCTCTGAGCCATTCCAGCGGCAGCACACGTCCCGGCTCGGGAGTGACGCGTCCGGGCACGGCTATCAGTCGACCGGGTTCCTCGCTGGGCGCACGTCCCGCCTCGAGATGTGGCACAGCGTCGCGGGTGCGCGCCACCTCAGCGGCAGCCTTCAATGTGGGCGATGCGACGGCCGCGCTGTATCAGGCTTCACGGCTAAATCCCACTATCTATGCGGAAAGAGAGGCGATTGTGAAGGCGCTATTCCAGTTCCTTTACTACCACGAGGCTGATGTGCAGAAAGCGCATTCGCTCTGCGAGGCGGTGCTCGATGTGCAGCGGCAGCGACCAGGACTGACAGCCCTAGCCACGCCTGCGGATGCCGCCCGTACGGATTGGTGGTGGCAGCAGCAGCTGGGCCGCTGTCTGCTGGCTCTGCACTATCCACGTCGTGCCGAGAGCCATCTGCAGCAATCGCTGGCCGCATTTCCGCATCCAGATACGTATCTCCTGCTTTCACGACTGTATCAGAGGCTGCGTCAGCCGGAGCGATCGCTGGTGCTCATTGGCCAGGCAGTGGAGCGACAACCATTCGATGTAACCTACAGGCTGGAGCAGGCACGCGTTCACGCAGCCATGTCACAGCAGGAGGATGCACTGCAGCTGTATCGCCTGGCCGCCCGACTGCAGCCCATCAATGTGGAGGCGTTGGCCAGCATCGCCGTCGGCTATTTCTACGACAACAATCCGGAGATGTCGCTGATGTACTATAGACGCATCCTGTCCCTAGGCGTCCACACCTCGGAGCTGTACTGCAATATAGCTCTCTGCTGTCTATATGGCGGTCAGATTGATCTGGTGCTGCCTTGCTTTCAGCGCGCTTTGCTGATGGCCACGCAGCCGGAGCAGAAGGCAGACATTTGGTACAATCTCAGCTTTGTGGCGTTGGTCAGTATGATAAACAACCAAATACCCTTTATTTATAGCAAATGGATAAACAGAGGGATAAAGTGAAGAGGGTGAAGGGAGTTCATATAGAGCAGGAAAGTATTTTGAAGAAACGATCATTTTTCGCCAATTTCTATGTTATCGATAAATATCGTTCACGTTCCTTGTGCATACTTTGCATATAATAAGATATAAAAAATCACATTTATAGCAGGATTGGGCTTACGACATAGAATCGATAACATTTTCTTGTCCCAGAAATCGATAACTATTGCTTTGAACCAGCTTTTTCACATAGACAGGATAGGCAAAAGTTAAATTGTATTATTTTGTATGAGATTTTCTCACGTTTTATCCAAATCGATATTTATCGATATTAAGTCCCCACACTAATGACATATGAGATGTTCCAAGTGAATTCAATTTCTTGTAGTTGTTAACTAGTTGATCAATATCGACTAGAGCTGTCTATGTTCTCATTACTAATCTCTTATATATTTTTGTAGACATCTGGCGACTTCAACCTGGCCAAACGCTGCCTGCAATTGTGCCTCACTTCCGACGCTCGCGACGGATCTGCTCTGAACAATTTGGCTGTGCTGGCTGCTCATGGCGGGGACATTATGGGTGCCAAGTCTTATTTGAATGCGGCCAAGGATGTGCTGCCCGATGCGGGCGAAGTGACCGCCAATCTGCAGTACATGGATCTCAACTACAAGCTTTAGATTTGAGTTTATTTTGCACAGAAATAAATCTATTAACAGAAACCCAATCAGGGCCTTTGAAGCCACTCATAGATGGTGCTGAGACCCACCTTGGTCACCGCACTGGCCTCTACAATGGTCACCTGTTGCCGTATCTGTTTCTGTAGCTTGGACATTTGCAGCATGAGCAAAGCCTCGTTGCGCATCTGGCGATAGGAATAGTCCATTTTCGTCAGCACGAGGAGTATTTTAACCTTTTGCAGACGTGGTTCCGTGAGAATCGAATAGAAGAGTACGCCTGTAATTAAATCTATTGTGAATGGGTATTTGGTCTTGTTTGTTCTACGCACCCGCAGCTGAGATCTGACACAGGTTAGAGGCATCCACCACATAGACGAGCTTTTTAACATCTTCAAAGTATTGGCTTTGACGCCACAAAGGCGCCATGCTGCCTCCAATTTCTAGCACCTGTATGAACTTAGGCAGGTGTTTGCTGCCACGCGACGTGGCTACGGCATCTGTTGTTGGCGGCGGTGGTTTGTGTCTGTCGGCATTTGCTGACTTTTCAGGAAAATAAATGCGAAAGATGCCTGTACCAATTGTTGGCATCGAATAGCTCGTCTCATCTATAGAGTCTGGCTCCTGGAGGGCCTTGAGCAGATGCGTTTTTCCTGCACGCTTTGGTCCAAGGCAAATGCAAGACATCAGGTCTACTATATTTTTGATTAATTGATTTCATTTATCGATTCAACAACTAAATTAGCCTGGCAACTGTTTTAAAAAAAAGCGTTATATTTTACTGCATCGCCATCTGTTGTCTTGCATAGTATACTGTATATTCCCTGCATTTTAATTTCGATAGTTTCAGTGCAGTACAAAAATACAAATTTTAAGTGTCTTAGCTGCGATAGTTTCAGTGTTGAACAGCGCGTTTTAGTTAATAAACGCCGACTCACTCGGTTAACGTATAGCTGTCTAAAATTCAAATTTGTACATTTTTGTGCTAATTTTTATTTTGTAAATGTATAAAAATTGTGAAAAGTTTAAACAATTTCAATAATACAATATTTTTAACTTAACTTTACGCTAGCCAGTAAACGCAACTCAACCGTTGAGCAACTATTCTTCAACAGTTGACTCTATAAACATATGTTTTTCGAAACAAGAAAAACAGCTTAAGAAAAATAAAGAATTTTATTTGACTGCCGCGAAATGAGCATATTTGAAACAAAAAACAATAAATGTGGATTCCAGAAACAGTTTGCGTTGGACATAAATGGTAATAACACAGAATTCGTATTTCACGAGTTCGAAAACAAATGGATGCTGCTGATCACGCAGCTGGGCAAGTTGCCGGCGTTTTACAACGTAGCATTCGATGTCAAGCGTGACCACAGAGTGTTGCCCTATGCGCACGGCCCAGTGGACGACCCGCAATTTCACGTCTCGGTGCCAGTGACAATGACCTGCCTTATGGGCGTCGACTCCGATGAGATACGCGGCGGTATACAGTTTCTAGTCAACAAGACGGCGATCAACAAGTGTCCCACAGAGCTGATCATCGCATTGGGCCTAAAGAAAGTCGAGTCAGAGGATCTAAGAGCCATAGCCAAGGTGTTGGAAAATGGCATATTTTAAGCGCTGCACTGGATACCGTTTAAACCCAATAAAAATTACAAAAAATCTTGAAATCACTTTAAAGTAAACATTTGTATTTCCTCGCGTTTGTACATTAAAACGTGTACGAAAGTGGGGAGAGTAAAAACCTTACTTCACATACACGGCGGATGTTGTTGCTCCTGTACGTTATTTGTTGCAGTAGTTCGTGCTGCTGCTGCTGCTGCAGTTTAATCGAACAGACCGAAGCCCATGTCGTCGTCGGAGACATCAGACTCCTCTTCCTTCTTCTTCTCCTCCTTCTTGGACTCAGCAGCGGGTGCGGCGGCAGCGGCAGGTGCAGCAGCACCGCCAGCTGGTGCAGCTCCAACACCGGAGCCAATGTTGGTGATCAAGTCCTTGACATTGATGCCCTCCAACGCCTTGGCAAACAGACCGGGCCAGTAGGGTTCCACCTCAACATTGGCGGCCTTCAAAATGGTAGAGATTTTCTCGCCCTACAAATAATGCCAAATGAGAAATACAATTAGCAATCACTCTAAAATATATATATATGAAGCTGCATGCATATATCTGCAGATTAAAAGTTGGGATTGTCGCTGATTTTGCAGATTTGTTTTGATCTCAATTTTCAACAACTTACAGTGACGGCGACATCATCATCAACCAGGATGAGGGAAGCGTAGACGCATGCGAGCTCAGCTTTTGTCGACATTGTTAAACTGTTTGCTTAATTAATAATTGGTGCAAGTTGCCAAAAATTAATGTTTTTATAATAATCGGCCTTAGCTCGCAAGAGAACAAGCACACGGAACAGAATCCTAAACCGGAAAGAACGATTGGTGTTAAGTTGGTCGCGCCTTAAAGTGTTTTGTATAGGTTCGCTGTGAATGGTAATGTTTTCACTTACCAACACTACTATAAAATGTAAACAATATACCTATCGATTAACCGGTAAACAAAAAACGCGCTAAAAATGGAAGATATAGATATTAAACGAGAAAATGAATCTATAATAGATGAAAAGCCAAAAATAGTACAGAAGGAAGAGTCTGTGTGCATTGATAGCATTAGCTCGTTACAGGAACTTGGACCGTTTATTGCTGCCCGCGAAAATAGTAAAAATACAGTTTATTTAAGTGATGTTCCAACAATATGCAAGGATCAGCCCTGCATGTTGGGCGTCGACGAGGCGGGCCGCGGTCCTGTGCTGGGGCCCATGGTATACGGAATTGCCTACTGTCCGCTGGATAGTAAAAATGCTTTGGTTGATTTGGGCTGCGCGGACTCCAAACAATTAACAGAGGAAAAACGCGATATCATATTTAACGATATCAACACTCTGGAGTATGCCAACAGCTGCATTGGCTGGGCTGTGGAAATCATTTCGCCAAATGTTATCAGCAACAGCATGTACCGACGCAGCAAGTGCTCGCTAAACGAGGTATCCATGGATTCTGCCATGGGCCTTATACAACATGCAATCGATGCGGGTGTCAACATAGCTGAGGTCTACGTGGACACTGTGGGTCCACCGGAGAAGTATCAAGAGAAGCTGCTCAAACGGTTTCCAAACTTTAAAATAACTGTTGCCAAAAAGGCCGACTCCACTTATCCGATTGTCTCGGCGGCCAGTATTTGCGCCAAGGTAACCCGTGATCATGCTCTAAAGGTTTGGCAGTTTCCCGAGGGATTGGTCATTAAGGACAATGCGTTTGGCAGTGGCTATCCCGGCGATCCGGTCACCAAACGTTTCCTCACTGAGAACATTGATTTGGTATTCGGCTTTCCGCGTCTGGTGAGGTTCAGTTGGTCAACGGCAGAGAATGCGCTGGCCGATAAGGCCTACGAAATGGAGTTCGATGAGCCTGATACGGAAAAACCCAAGTATGCGGGCGCAAAGCTGACTAAGTTCTTCAAGGGTACCACCAAAACAGGCGAAGTAAAGCGCGAGGAATGCCGCTTCTTCAAACAGTGTCATTTAGACAATGTCACGGATTTTTAAATTATTTATCACAAGTTATTTATAATTAAACAATATGCTCAATAAACATAGGATTAAGAGAGACAAAATCTATTTGCCATATTTATCTTTGATTAACCACATTCCTTGAAATAGGCAGCACGTTTTCCTTAAGACAGACAGTCCGGCCAGCAGCAATTGACTGTAATTGATAGCACTGCATGAGCCCTATTTTCTCATTAAAATAAATTCTCGATTTCCTTAGTTTTGGAGCTTTAATTAATTATAGCTGCTGTTAACGCCATTCTTTATAATTATAATCGTTTACACACTACGTTGGGATCCAGTTACACTGTTCGAATGTAAGCGTAAATCGGGTTGTCATCCATTTAAACTTGGATCCGTTTCCGTTTACCGGCAACTAACTAAACATTTGTTTGCATGCATTTTATATGCTTAGGTCTAAGGATAAAAGGTTATTCAATTAAGACTTAATTGGGACTGGACCATTATACTGCGCTGATGTATAGAAAATAACAAAATGCATCGTGTTATACTAAACGGGGTTCTTTCTGTATAAAAACTTAGAAACATATGGAGCTTACGGCTAAATTAAAAGCGCATTTCCTGCAGCTGGTTGCGAATGTGGCGCAAACTCTGTTTACGACGCCCACGAGCGATAATTCCAGAACACAGAAACGATATTGACTTGAAATTGGAGGTCGAGGGAAACTCATTGAGGGATCGCGGATAGAACATTAAAGTAGACATTCGAAACAGAAGCAAGAAACACATTAGAATTTAAGCTTCAATATACATAACTTAAATGGTGCTGAGAGCTGCTGGAGGCTGTATCAAATGTGATTGCTGTGGATCAGAACTTTCTCAGATCGAGGACAAAAACGCTGCCATCGGATGCACTGGCGCCCACTTTAGTGCCCTTGGAGTTCCAGCACACTTCGAAAATGCCACCAGTTCCCTTATAGCTGTGCACCAACTGTCCGGTCTGAGTGCTCCAGATGTGCACACACTTATCAAAGCTGCCCGAGGCCAGATGCTTGCCATCCGGACTGAAGGCCACCGAATAGACGGGTTCTGTATGCTTCGTTAGCGTGTGTATGCAGCTGCCACGCTCAACGTCCCACAGACGAACCGTCGAATCGAACGAAGCCGACGCGAGAATAAGATTCGTGTTGGGATTGTTGGTACCGGGCCCGGTGGGTGACCATTTTATCGTGTATATCTCCTTGGAATGCGCTTGCAGATCATGACAGCAACGATCACGCGTCATACTCCAGATCTTAAGTGTCATGTCGTCAGAGCAGGAAGCCAATAGCTGACCCTGCGGACACCATTTGATTGCATTCACCTCGTTCGTGTGGCCGCGGAACGTTTTTATGGGCTCGTTCATACCCAGCCGGCATACGTGTATTCGCTGATCTGTGCTGCACGATGCAAACGATTGGTTCGATTGCCAATCAACGTCCAGTGCAGGGGCACTATGGAACGCAAACTGTTGTGTGCACTGGCCCGTGGATGCGTCCCAGATAATTGTTGTTTTATCGACGCCTGCAGACAAAATGTAATTTCCGCATTTGTTCCATTTAAGTGCGAAGATGGGTCCCTTGTGTTGGCCCAATGTGGATGCCAATCGGCCATCCGTCTTCCAAATGCGTGCATAGCCATCGTAACTTCCCGTGGCCAGAAGAGAGCCGTCGCACTACACAAAATAATTAAATTTGATATATGGTAATGTCAGTGTTGCAAGTCGAACGAATGTTAATGATAATTTCTCGATAGCCAAGCGACTTTCTGATCGGCTATCGATATCATTAGACTATCCAATTGACTACTTACATTCCAGTCCAACGAAGTTACATCTTTATTGCTGGGCACCTCAGCGCCACCTTTCTGTATGCAATGTCGCAACACCAACTGACTTGAGTTGGCATTCGCATCGGACATGTCCCAAATGCGTGCAGTGCTGTCGCCAGAGCCACTGGCTAACAGATCTCGGCTGGGATTCCAGGCGCAGATGAACACTTCACTCTCGTGGCCACGCAGCACACGCGCCTTCGATTCAGGTATCTCAATGTTCTGATCAATGTCCATCGCTTCCACAACGGTGCTGCCAGGTGTGCCAGTGCTACCGCCACCGCCGCCACCGGCACCACCACTACCGCCGCCGCCACCTCCTCCGCTACCTGATGTCGTACTACTGGGTACTGCAGTTTGAGCGGTCGTTGGGCAGGTGGTCTGCACATTATTTCCCTGAGCGCCCACTCGTGCTGTCGCTGCACCTCCTGCACCACTAGGTGCCTTGGCACCCGTTGCTGAAGCGCCTGCAGCTGTTGCACCGGTTTCCGCATTGGAGGCTGCGGGAGCAGCGGGCGTAACACCTGTCGCTGGCTGTTCCACGCTGCTGGAATTACTACTGTTGCCATTTGTGGACGTGGATGACGCAGCATCATCTGTGCTCGTTGTATTTGGATAGGCCGTATTGCTGGCTGCTCCCGATTCATTGACGCCCGTCTTTTTGTTAGCGCCAGGAGCTCCGGCGGCACTTTCAGCGTTCGCGCTGGCCGCAGTTGTCGCCGAGTTTGCTGCAGTGCCGGCAGATGTTCCGCTTGCATTATTATTGCCACTAGTGGTGGCATTGCTGTTAGATGTGGTATTGCCACTGGAGTCCACCTCACTGGTGTCGGCGCTGCTGCCGGTAGGTGTGCTGGTGCCCGTGCTGGCATTGGCTCCCTTGCCAGTGGTATTTGCAGCCGTATTACCTGTGCCCGGCTCAATTTTAATCTCAGTTTTTGCATTGCTGTTTGCATTTGCGTTGGCTGGCGTATTGTTATCTACTGCACCCGGTTTGCACGGCTCTGTTTTGACTATTGGCTTGAGCGGCTTCAGTTCTGGCATGGCGGCATCTATCAAACTAAGTCCTTCAATGGGTCTCGCCACCTCACCATCTTCACCCACACTCCACTCCACCTCTGCGTAGAGCAGACCCTTCTGCAGTATGGTAAGCAGGCCAGCTGGAGGCACTATGGCTCCATTAAGGTTACTTTGTGAGATGTGAGACTCGATGCCAAACACATACGCTGAATGCAGAAAGCCTGATAGTAAGGGTATCGGGGGTTATGTTCAATCGGCGTCTTTTAAAAGTTCTCTTCAGACTCACCTGACTCCTGCAGATATCGGAAAACTAGAAAGTTTACCTCGTCGCTGGAAAAACTCATGTTGGAACGTTTTGGCAAACACGCCGACTACCTCCACTGCGGCTCTGGATGCTGTTTCGTATTGATTTGCTAAAAACTTGCAATTCGGTAGCCAGTTTTATGACGGCTGCGTTGATTCTGATGAAAAGACGGCGCTGGCAGTACGTAACACATGCGTAATCGCTTGTAAACAGTTACGTTATATTGTTTGCAGTTGTTGGACTCTCCGCGGTTCGCTTAATGCACTTTAAAATGTAAGAGCATTATATTTATCTGCTTGATGTCAAAAAAAAAGCGTAGATTACTACAAATAGTCGGACGACCACTCGCATATGCAACGCTGTAGCGAAAAATGGCGGAGTTGTAAAGTTGTAGTGTTGGAAATGTGAATACAGTCCGATTGAAACACTATGTAGCACTGGGCTGATAAACGCTTGTGAACGGCCGTTTAACAGCACTGTGTCCGCTAGATGGCTGTTGCATGGAGAGGAGAGTCGAGGAAAAATCAATAGAAATTTTCAGTTCGTGAAATGCCTGGCTGCTCTGCTTGTTTTGCGTTAGTTTACAATTAATAACAGCAATCGAACACAATTGAAATTCACACACGGGTTACATAAAGTGCTGCATCTACCACACATACACGCACGCACACATTCCTCGGCCAACACCCAAAAGAAAACCCAAAAAGCAGCAGCCCCAGCCGCAGCCGTGAGAAAGCCAAACGAAACGACACAAATTCCAGCAAACTCTCTGCAAAAACAATTTGGCTGCATCGTTTCAAAAAGTAAGCAGCAACAGTAACAGTAGTGACTACCTAAATAATTTCGCGACTTGAAACCATTTGTGTGTTATGCCATAAAATATAAAAAATGAAATTTCGGAACGTTTCGTAGTGCTGTTTTTGCGGTCTGTGCAAATAAAACGACTTCGTCATCTTGCGGCCGTTGGTTGTGTGGTTCATATGAAGAGAAAAAGTGACGTCGACTACGACTGCGACTGTGAGACGTGACATGAAAGCGAAATAATTACTGGCCAACAACAAAGGGCTTCAGCCGGTGGCACTGATCTTGCTCTAATCATTTATTTATTTACTTAAACAAGTGCAAACTGTGATAAAAACGTTTCCTTAAGGTCATCAGAATCAAACCGTTATCAGGACTGCAATTGTTGTTGCTCTTTAAAATATATTTAAATATATAAATATATATATATTATATATGTTTACATATACATATATTTATATGTGTATATAGAGGCATTGGAAGTACTGCCAACGCGCTTGCCAAGTAAAAGCGAGTGGGTGGGTTGCGGAGCATTGGAGGGGGCGTATGCTCGCTTGCCAAATGTCAAAAGTTCAAATTGCGCCAAATATGCCTTTAAAGCAATAACAAAATTGTTATCGATATCAATTGATTGCTAAACAAATATATTATTTCCAACAGGTCTTCTGCTGCCGAGAGAGCGATATTGTGAGTGAATGTGAGAGAGCAACGGAACATTATTTTGTTTCTCGCAACCAAATCAAAATTTGTCATTCATCAGTCTCAGCATTGGACTGCAGCAAGTGGAAACGTCGCACAGTTGTCGCCGCTAATACTTACGCCCGCCATTTGTTGTTGTTGGTGCTGCTGTCGTTGTTATTGTAGTCGTTGAGCTTAAGCGATAAGAGCGCCGCATCGACTCGAGCGCTCGAACAGATTTTTCTTCGCCCCGAGTTTGCATAAAACCAGCGAAAATTAACAAGCTAACTACAATGGCGCCGGTGAGGGGGGATGGCATGAGAGGCCTGGCCGTGTTTATATCGGATATAAGAAATTGTAAGTAAATGCTTCAAAAAAATATACATTGGTATAAATGTAATTTTATTGCATACGTAACTCTGTAACAGACGCAAATTATACACTGTATTTAAAGTAAGGAACAAGGGTATGCTAGATTAGCAGGTGGGTGTAATGTCCGTGTCGGAGATAAGTTCTACAGTTATATAAGCACATGTAGGTTTATAAAATGAATCAATATTTCAATTTATTATTTAGTTTCTCTTATAATTGAATGTTAGGTTAATTGATTACAGTGAAAAGGGTATTTTTTAAGTCGGCAAAATGAATTCTCTTAAAGTGTTATTGGTGAATTTTATATTATTTTTAATTTTAATTTTAATTTTGTATTCAATTTATCATGGCTTTTCTTATCCATATATATATATATATATTCATAACTCTCATAGGGGCGTCAATGTCTACGTTTCTTGTTCAATTACGAGAAGAACCACTGTAGCAAAGCGGGGCGGCATTCATATGTGAGTGAGCGTGTATGTGTATGTGTGTGTCCGCAAATTGTTTGTACTCGTGTAGCCTTAACTTGTCGCTTCATTCAGCGCTCACGCTCGATGCTCTTTCATTCATTTATCATACAAATAAATACATAAAGGCCCATTGCTAGTTAACTCACCAGCATATCTAATACGTGAAGGCTCTCTCGATCGCTCAAATCGGTGACTGGTACTAAATGGTGCCTGATTGCCACAGAGAGTATAATTCCAGAGAGTTTTAGTTTCCGGTGAAACATAGTCGATCTATTTTCTCGATCTTTAAAATTGCAGTGGAGTTAATATCTCCGGTCTGCAAAATTTTGAATAAGATATGTTGAAAAAATCCTAAATTCCTGTATATAGTTCATTGTCTTAAGCTAGATATTTTCATTGAGAGCATAGGTCACATAGGTAGGATAGGTCTCGAGCCGGGCGAGACATCTTCAACTTGTGAAGAAATTATGAAGTCGTTGATCTTTTGCCAACACAAGCGAAATTCTAAATTTTTGTCTAGCACAAACAAATTATCATTTACTTTCTTTCACTCATACAGGTAAAAGCAAAGAAGCGGAGGTGAAGCGCATAAACAAAGAATTGGCTAATATTCGTAGCAAATTTAAAGGCGATAAAACGCTCGACGGCTATCAGAAGAAGAAATATGTGTGTAAGCTGCTCTTTATTTTTCTGCTTGGGCATGACATTGACTTTGGGCACATGGAGGCCGTCAATCTGTTGTCCTCCAACAAATACTCAGAGAAGCAAATCGTAAGTGATTTATAATGCAACCCAATTACTAAAGTATACTCAAATAATGTTTCCTTCTTTCAGGGTTATCTGTTCATTTCGGTGCTGGTGAATACGAACAGTGATCTGATCCGCTTGATCATTCAGTCGATCAAGAATGATTTGCAGTCGCGCAATCCGGTGCATGTGAATCTTGCTCTTCAATGCATTGCTAATATTGGTAGCCGTGACATGGCCGAGTCCTTTTCGCATGAAATACCCAAGCTGTTGGTCTCGGGTGATACTATGGATGTGGTCAAGCAGTCTGCGGCATTGTGCCTGCTGCGTCTGTTTCGCTCTTCGCCAGATATAATACCTGGTGGCGAGTGGACTTCACGCATTATACACTTGCTCAATGATCAGCATATGGGCGTGGTTACGGCAGCCACGTCGCTGATTGATGCGTTGGTCAAACGCAATCCGGACGAATATAAGGGCTGCGTTAATTTGGCTGTGTCGAGACTATCACGCATTGTTACTGCCAGCTACACGGATCTGCAGGATTACACTTATTACTTTGTGCCGGCACCGTGGCTATCGGTGAAGCTATTGCGTCTGTTGCAGAACTATAATCCGGTGACTGAGGAAGCCGGCGTGCGGGCACGCCTAAACGAAACGCTGGAAACCATACTGAATAAGGCGCAGGAGCCGCCTAAGAGCAAGAAGGTGCAGCATTCGAATGCCAAGAATGCTGTGCTATTCGAAGCCATCAATCTGATTATACACAGCGACAGCGAACCGAATCTCTTGGTGCGCGCCTGCAACCAGTTGGGCCAGTTCCTCAGCAATCGAGAGACGAATTTGCGCTATCTGGCGCTGGAATCAATGTGTCATCTGGCGACGTCGGAGTTCTCGCATGAAGAGGTCAAGAAGCATCAGGAAGTTGTCATACTTTCTATGAAAATGGAAAAGGATGTTTCGGTGCGCCAAATGGCTGTCGATTTGCTGTATGCCATGTGCGATCGCGGCAATGCCGAAGAGATTGTTCAGGAGATGCTTAACTATCTGGAGACGGCCGATTATTCCATTCGTGAGGAGATGGTACTCAAGGTGGCCATTCTGGCTGAGAAATATGCTACGGACTACACCTGGTAAGTGGTATTTTGCTAAATAAGAAGCCTTTACTATTGATACCACTTATTTACTCACAGGTACGTGGACGTTATACTCAATCTAATACGCATAGCTGGTGATTATGTGTCGGAGGAGGTCTGGTATCGTGTCATACAGATTGTCATCAATCGAGAGGAGGTTCAGGGGTATGCTGCCAAAACCGTCTTCGAGGCGCTGCAGGCGCCCGCCTGCCATGAGAACATGGTTAAGGTGGGCGGGTACATATTGGGCGAGTTTGGTAATCTGATTGCGGGTGATTCTCGTTCGGCGCCACTCGTGCAGTTCAAGCTGCTTCATTCCAAGTATCATTTGTGCTCGCCCATGACGCGCGCTTTGTTGCTCTCCACGTACATTAAGTTCATCAATCTGTTTCCCGAGATACGCACCAATATCCAGGAGGTGTTCAGACAGCACAGCAATTTGCGTTCCGCTGATGCAGAACTGCAGCAGCGCGCAAGCGAATATTTGCAGCTAAGCATTGTGGCGTCAACAGATGTGCTGGCCACGGTGCTGGAGGAGATGCCCTCATTCCCGGAGCGTGAGAGTTCCATTCTGGCCGTGCTCAAGAAAAAGAAACCAGGTCGTGTGCCCGAGAATGAGATACGAGAATCGAAGAGCCCAGCGCCGACATCCATCACACAGAACAATACGCATGTCAATCACAACAATAAACTGAATAGCAATGCCAATGCCAATGCCGATCTGCTGGGCCTCAGCACGCCGCCCGCGAACAATATTAACAATTTGAGCAATAGCAACAACTCGGCGTTGCTTGATGTGCTGGGCGATATCTATGGGAACAACAATGCCGCCGTCTATAACACCAAGAAGTTTCTGTTCAAAAATAATGGTGTGCTCTTTGAGAACGAGATGCTCCAGATTGGCGTCAAGTCCGAATTTAGACAGAATCTAGGCCGCTTGGGACTATTCTACGGCAACAAGACGCAAGTGCCGCTAACGGTGAGCTAGTTGTAGTTGCATCTTTAGTATTTATATAATCGAATATCCTTTGCCGTTTAGAACTTCAATCCCGTACTGCAGTGGTCTGCCGAGGAGGCGCTCAAGTTGAATGTCCAAATGAAGGCCGTGGAGCCAACTCTGGAGGCGGGTGCACAAATCCAACAGTTGCTAACCGCCGAATGTATTGAGGACTACGCCGACGCACCCACCATTGAGATCAGCTTCCGTTACAATGGAACACAGCAAAAGTTTAGCATCAAATTACCACTGAGCGTGAATAAGTTCTTCGAGCCAACCGAAATGAATGCCGAGTCCTTTTTCGCGCGATGGAAGAATCTCAGCGGGTGAGTAGGAAACATTTGGCAAAGCTTAAACTTGTAGCTAATGTGCTTTTTACTTTGCCACACGCTCACAGCGAACAGCAGCGCGCGCAAAAGGTATTCAAAGCCTCACAGCCGCTGGACTTGCCAGGTGCACGCAATAAGCTAATGGGCTTTGGCATGCAGCTGCTCGATCAGGTTGATCCCAATCCAGACAATATGGTCTGTGCGGGCATTATTCACACGCAATCACAACAGGTGGGCTGCCTGCTGCGACTGGAGCCCAACAAGCAGGCGCAGGTAAGCAAACATGACTTAAATTTATGTGCATGTGTTCAATATTAATTGTATGCTTCTCTTTTAGATGTTCCGATTAACCATACGCGCCAGCAAGGAGACAGTGACACGCGTGATCTGCGATCTGTTGGCGGATCAGTTTTAAGCCAGGCTGACTCGAGCAGCAGCTACTTCTCTACGCATGTAATTGGGGATATGTCTAGGAGGGAGCTACTGCAGCGAACCACATTTACAATGCACAATCCTAATCACCTAAAGAATGATATCAAAAACAAAGTATATAATGACATGTTTCCTCAAATCTATATGCGACCTATGTTTAAGCCGTTAATTGTGCTACGTATTTGTATGCTACGACCACACCTCTACACATGTTTACCTCCAACACTAGCACAGACATATGCCTAAACGCCTACACACGTACACTTACACCTACTATACTACTCAGCAATTTGCAGCGAGTTTTATTTCTACCATTTTCGGCGCCTGCAATTTTCCACATGTTTTATATATTTCTTATCGCGCTAGTTGTTAAAATGCGTCTGATTTTCCATTTTCAATATATTTACCATTATTATTATTATTATTTTTTGTAATTGCTAACGAGAGAGAATTCTTTGTAAATGTTAAGCTCAAAAAGTTCATTAGTAAAACATAATTAGATTATGTTGTATGACAAGCATTAGCAGTTGGATATTACTACATATATATATACATATATATATATTTAAATATATATATATATATGTATATATATATATACATTTATATATATAAATATATATTTAAAAAAAAAACAAGATTCATACAAGCATACATACATATACCTAGTATATATATAAATATATGTATATATATATATATATATATAAACATATTTATATATATATGTATATATATATATAAACATTGTTGTAATAAAGCAACAAAAGCTAAAATTATAAACAATTTATAAATGGAATGATATAAATACACAAATCGTTATGTTATTTAACAACAAATTATTACGCATAAAAGCAAAAGTAAAAAAAAAGAAAAATTCAATGTTTAGTGTTTTTTGATTGTGAGACAAGAGTGCGTAGTTTCTTCAGGAAAAAGTAGGCGTTAATGGTGGTAAGAGGCTGGGAGGAAGCCATGCACGCGGTAAATCTCATTAAATGATAGACAAATAATTAGATGGTGAAAATCACATACAAATTTTTCGATTACACACAAACACAAAACACAGACACATATACAAAACATTACGTAAAACATTGTTGAAATTGAACAAACTAATATAATAAAGTATACTACAAATACTACTACAAGTACATATATATTAAAGGACAAGCATTACAACAATTTATTATTATACATATAGCAAAAATTCTCGATTGATCCTGATGAGCATGTACTATGTATTATTTCGTATATGTACCATAGATATGATTGTAAAAAAAAAAAACAAAAAACAAAATATAAACTATATAGAAATTGTTCGAAATTCAAAATGGAGTCGAAGTTTTGTTTGGCATAAGCATAATAAGTACATTAAATATCAATCAGCAAAGTATTAACAATTCCCCCGATGTGCATCTGAAGCGCCATAAAATGTTGCAAGCAGGAAACACAAGAACAAATACAAATAAAAATAAATAAACAATACATTTGAATAATAAATGAATATACATATATAAAAAAATATACACACATTTTTTAAGCTTTTATTTGCATGCAATTTAGAAATTTATTTTCTAAACGCTGCGATAGTTAAATTGTTAAACGAATTCCCCATTTAAAGATACCAGCAAAAACTACGAAGGCAAAAAGCAAAAAACAAACTACAGATAGCAAATGCAGGAATTTAACTGTAAACAAAATGAAATATGTATTTAAAATAAATAAAAATCTATGGAAATTTGAAAAATGTAACTCGAAAATCAACGATTTTGATGTTTCACTGGGAGAACAACTTTATAAAGGGAATATGATATAACAGGTATCCATAAGTCGACATTTTTATAGCAAGTAACTTTATTACAAATATTGAATAGTCAGTTAAAGTTATAATATGCAATAAGTATGTCAACAATTGAATTACTAAGTTTAAATCTGATTAAGCTTGAATCTGGCATTTATATTGACCGAGCTCAGCTCAGTGACCAGAAACTTGAACGAGAAGGGTATTTCGATCATGGAAACGCTGCTGCTTTCGCCGCAGAGTCGACACGTTTCCGGCATGGAGGATAAGCCACCCGTCTCGTTGCGCTTGATAATTTGTTGCAGAGGCGCCAAAATGCTGCCGCATTTGTGGCACACCAACGTGTGTGTTTTGTCCGAATTGTGAAAGAGTCGATCCTGCAGTAGGAATGCGGCACCATGCGAGATCAAGGCATCACGTTCCATCTCACCAAACCGAACACCACCGCCACGTTTGCGTCCCTTGATCGGCTGATTGGTGCGTGCCTCGACTGCGCCCGTCGATCGCACTTGCCACTTATCGAACACCATGTGACGCAATCGCTGATAATGCACCACGCCAAAGAATATATCCGCTGTCATTTCGCGTCCATCAACGCCGGAATATAGACGCTCTGTGCCGTAATAATTGTAGCCTCCTGCCTCCAACATTTTTCCAAAGTAATCGATAGCTGTGTTATCCTCGGAGAAGCGAAACGGTGTCGCATCGTACACGCCGCCATGAAGGGCAGCACTTTTGCCTGCCATGGTCTCGATCATCATGGCGATTGTCATACGAGAGGGGAAACCGTGGGGATTGAACACAATGTCCGGTATGAGTCCGGATTCGGTAAATGGCAAATCCTCAGCCGGATACTTCTGCGAACAGATACCCTTTTGTCCAGCACGCGAGGCGAACTTATCGCCAATCGTTGCAGGACGTGCCACACGCAACGTTATGCACACAGTCTTTCGAGGCATTAACTCAAAGCTACCCAACTGACGCACGCTGTCCACAATGCAATCCTCTTTCTCGTCCATTTTGACTACTTTGAATGTGGAGATCTCGCCATCAAAGTAGCAGTATAAAGGTGAGCCATAGCTTAGCTTGGTGCCTGGATGCGGCAGTCCATCCGTATCCAAATACTTGACCAGTTCTGGCATATGCGGATGACGCGCAAAATAGCTCTGCTTTTTGGACAGCTGTACAAACTTGGATTTGTAGATACTGCCGTAGGCAAATCCCCGCTCATAGGCGGACTTATTGATGATCATGGCGTCCTCCATGTCGTAGCCGGTATATGAAATGACAGCCACAATTGCATTTGTGCCCATGGCAAAGTCATCAAGTTGTATGTTATCATAGTGCACCGGGCGGAACAGCGGCGTCGCTGGTGTCTGTAAGCGGTAAAGCTTATTGGCTGCTTGTTTGGGCCAGTTGAGACAGGGTGTCCCCATTGTCTGCTTGCCCATCTGACACTGATACATGTTACGTGGTGATTGATTGTAGTCAGGCATGGGTATCAAGTTGGCCAAATTGCTCATGAAGTGAGTTTTCGACAATTCAAGATGTGTGGTAAAATCTGGATAAATTTCCTTCTCGTCTATGGCTATTTCCATATACAGTTGTTCCATAGTGCCAATATATTCGACTCGTTGCCATTTCAGATTCCATACGGGACGCATCATGCGAGTGGGGCCTGTAAAAAGAAACAGTCCAGGGAACTGACCATTTTTCTTATAGGGAATGAAACCAATTTCCATCATTTCGGGAACTTGACCCGTGATTTTAGCATAACGCAGATCTTCCACCATTTTGGTAGCATCACTCTGAAATATGTAGCCTAAGTGCTTGCCATCTAGGAATACCACATACAGCTTGGCATTCGGCTGGCCTTGCTGTGATAATGAAATCATGCCCATTTCTAATAGCATAGCGGGAATTGTCTATAAATAAGAATGTTTAATAACTATAGTCGATATAAATGTTTAGTAGACTACTCACCTGCAGCAGCTTGGGATCCGGGCGCTTGGATATCTCACAAGTCAGGGTCAAATGGTTAAGCAGACCACAGGGTGTACCATCAGGCGTATGCACTGGACAAATAAAACCCCAGGCATCGGGCAATAGCTGACGCGCCTCTGTGGTTCGCATAGTAGTAAAATAGGAGCCACGATGAATAGCACGAAAATGGGACATGTACCGCATGCGATTGATATTCTCGGCCATAATTACAAGGCCGGAGTTCTGCATCAGACCTAGACCTGTGCGCGAGGCCACATTGCCCGTGGCCAGGAAGGATTCCATAGCTCTGCCAACGCCGCCCGCTTGTCGCATGCACTGTGACATGATGCTGCTGCTCACCAGAGAATCCGGTGTATTAAGCTTCTTCAGCAGACATTTTCGCAGCTGCAGTAGCCACATCTCAATACGTTCGCCCAAGTACTTTTGGTAGAGATGTCCGGGCAGCAAAACTTCCTGCATCATGGCTGAGTCGACATTCTCAACCTTGTACTTGCCCTGAGCGCATTGGAATAACTTTTGCACCATGAATACAATCAGCTGGAACTTCTCCTCATTTGTGTTTAAATGGACCATAATGCGTTCGCGCATGATAAACTCCGTTACAGCCTCATCTGGCATCCAGTCTGGCACCTCGGGGAAACGGGAACGAAACAGTGTTCCTATAAATGAACGGCATTGAGCAGATGTATAGACACCCTCGTTCTGCACATCGCGCAACATGCTCTGCACACAGGTTGAATAGTATTGATCCGACTCGTAACCCTGAATCAAACAATTATATATCTGCTCGTCTGTATAGTCCATGAGACACTTAAGTATGAGGCAGACGGGCACATAGGAAAGACGCTTGACGTGCGAGAACATAAAACGAGCGGTCCCATTGTTGAGATAATGCAGAACATTAGTCAAGGACATCTCATCGTCTCGCACAGTTTGCACCATGACGCCAAGTTCGCTGAAATTGTGACCTCGATCCTTCCACGAGGAGCGCTTTACACAGATCGGGTAATTGCGTCGCGTCATGATGAGCATGCGCACGATTTTCTCATTGCCGCGTATCACAAAAATGCCGCCCCATTCGCTATCGTGTTCGCCATGCTTTACCATCTCCGCGGGCGATGCGTTGCCCAGATTGCATGCACGTGAGCGCAGCATGACTGGCACTTCGCCTAGATCCATATTGATGGAGGACTTTTCTAGGTCATTCACAGTCCAACCAAGCCTCACGGAGCACACGCCCGAATAGGAAGCGTGTAATTGTCGCGCATCTGTTGGATATACTTCACGTGTGCGCACATCAATCACGTCCATTGGCACTTGCGGTTTGGATATCCAAATGCTGTCAACATTTATGCTAATACGCTCGCCGGCAGGTGTTTGAAATTGCTGTGGCACCATATATTTAGCCACTTGCTCCAGGCCGACACCTATCATTTCATCGAAAGAGTCCACATGCGGTGCACCTAAATTTGCAAGATGCTGCAAGAGAAGTTTTATGAAAAGCTGTATTTAACAGTGCTCATGAATTTACCTTATTCAATGTTTTCGGTATTTGTTTGAACTCAGGCCGTGAATTTGTCAGCACTGGATATTCTTTCATGTTGTTCATTATTCAGGAATTCTTGCACGAATAAAACGTAAACAAAATCAAACGGCTCTTCCCGTTGCACGTGCTGTCAAAGTAATCGATAGGTTGCTTGTGTCTATCGATGGCGCTGCCAACCTGTTGCAGGCCAAGAATGTTGAATTTATGAAGGTAGCTTGTTGAGAGTTTCGTTACGTCACGTTTACCTGATTCTAATTGGATGGTGAATATTGCATACTCGATTTTTGTGACGTTACGCTTAAAATGGAAACCATGCACATGTGCGTAATCTTCATTTTGCATAATGTGCTCAGCTGATGTAAAGTTTTGCGCCAAAATTGTTAGTTATTTAAATATGTGATGTGGCTTACAAGTGTGCTGCAAGTGCAGAGATTAGATAATGTTGACGCAATTGCTATTGCAAGGACACATAAGCACGTAAGTTCTGCAACAATTTGTATGTATAAATGCATGACTACGGAAATGAAGCGTAAGTCGGAAGTGTCAACGTGTTGCTGCTTAATGAAGTTGGCTACTTGCCTTGTTATGATTCTGCTATTACTGCTACTGATGCTGTTGTTGTTGTTGTTCTTGTTGTTGCTTGGCATCCTCCGCCGCAAAATATGCACAAGTTTGTTGCATTAGTTATGCGAGTGTCTGCTGCTTACAAATGTACAGCTTTAAGGCTTGCATCTGGGTCTCAACATTCTAGATTAAGTTAAGGTTTCGGCTAACGTGTATATTGGTCTAAGTTACGTTAATTAGCCACAAGGGCATATACCATACTATATGACAGCCTGTTCTATATGAGCCCGTTTTTGGCATAATGAAGCTGCAAAAGTTTCATTAGTTATTATTAACTTCAGCCAGTCAAAGAATAACTGCTGAAACTTGAGAAAACACGAGAAGCCAAGCGACAACAATAATAATAACAGCAACAAAAACAACAACAACACGAAGAGCTGCAACACAGGCGCTTCGGTTTATTATGCCATTATAATGAACACAATGCACGCTTTCTCAAGCACGCTATCTCGTTCATACGCGCAATGCCCCTCGCTCTCTCCCTCTATCTCCATCTCGGTCACTCTCGCTTGCCTTAGCGTCAACTTTTTGCTGGCACTGTCCTTGCCGCTTGCACATTTGCCTGGCGCAATCTCGACCAAAGTTGATCAAGGCATCCGCCGGTATTGGGGGCGGGACATGGCTCGGTTTTGCCAACTTTGGCAAACGCGCTTCAAGTTTTAGTCGCTTACATTTTATATTATTTTCACTTTTTTTCCTCCTTTCTGGCCAGGCTAACAAAGAGGCAACATGGCAAATTGCATTGTTGATTTTCATTTTCAAGCCTGAGTTGCTCGCTGCTCGCTACTCAGTGTCTCTGCGAGTGTGTCGCTTTACTCCCGCTGCTCTGACGTAGGGCGACACTTAGCAGCAGCAGGAAACCCTACCAAATGTGTGTGCCCTACACCAGCCGCCACCCGCGCCTTGCCTGCACGTTGTGCTCATTCAAAGTCATTGCTGCGTGTTTCCCACTTTTTCAAATGCCGTCGACAATGGGCAAGTTAGCCGAAAAAAAAAAACAGTAGCAGGAAAATTGGCGTTGCCAGTGGAAAAATCTGTTGCAAAATGCATTTTCATTTGAAACTTTTGCCAAAAACTTTTTGGTGGGAGTGCATCTGAAAAAACAATGCAAACACTATAGCATCTGCACAAATGCTACGCCATATAGAAAGTGTATACCAGATATTTTTGCTCTGATTTAAAATACTTGCATTTGTTTGCCTTCCTAATAGGTAATATGCCAGATTGTTTGCAAGTCTCATTAGAGTTAGGTTAAGACCCACAGCTAACGCACATATAATAGAAAGTTTGCTTTGTAATGATTAGTAAATAGTATGAGGGCATAAGGTTAGTAAAGAATATTATAATTCTGAGGCAAATGAAAATGGGAATTGAGGGCAAAATTATTTTAAAAAAGTGTGGCACACGTAAACGGAAGCGTGGCAGACCCGTGAAATCTATATAATCTTGCTCAGGATATCGAGTCTGAGTCGATCTAGCCATGTTCGTCTGTCCGTGCAAGTTAACGATAATTTGGTGTGGGTTTCTAAGCAGTTTTCAGGGCAATTTCTAGTCGGATACTCCCGACTGGGCGCACTCTTATTGTATATTTCGAAAGCACATATTTACGCTCATATAAGGCAGCTCAGTCGACTTTGAACTGTCTATGCACCTATGTGAACTGAGCTGTCTGCAAAGCGGTTTGTATAAAATTTGATTCAGTTGTTTATTTGTATTATATTTTGTATATATATATATTGTATTTATTTGAATCGTCACACCATATGACTTAACTGGCTCGAAAATTGGGCACTTTTATGACAAAATGTTTTATTTCTTTAGATATCTTAAACTTACATTCGAATTTGATAATGCTTCTAAAAACTATATCTTTTAGGATAACTGTTCGAAACTGACTAAAGATAATAATTTGTTTCTGATGGGGTACCACAGCATATGCCTATGATGATTAAATTTCCTTTATCGAATTTATTTAATTTTAAGTTTAATTTGAATAGGATTTAGCATTGAAAGTGCAGTTAATCACATCTATAAATGGTTTTATATAGCATCTAGGGTATTTAATCTTCCATTTAATATAAACTAACTTGTGTTTCTAAATATTTATGCAAGTTGTTGTGTGTAGATGTTTCAGTGCCAAGGCAATGGCTCGCTACTTATTTTGTTGTTGATCAAATGTGGCAACTGTTTTATTTGTCTCTTAGTCATAATCGCACTTGACGTGTCGCAGCTAAATTTAAATCTATTCATGTGACAGATTTGATATGAAATGCACTCGAATATAAACATATAAATCAAGGAATTCGGGGAAAATCCTGTCTCGAACCACAGAGTGGAATCGTCTTCGCTGCTTTCTTTTTTTCTGCCTATTTGACTATGCAACAAAGCGTTTGGGCAGGCAGCCCTGACCGAGAGCCAAGCATAGAGCGCACAGAGCAAGAGAACTTCTGAGTTTTCTTGGTTTTTTTCTTCGGTTTTTTTAAAAATAGCAACCCATTAGAAACTGTTCACTCAGTTTTTCACGAGCTGGCCAAGCGCAAAGTGCCTCGCGACGGAAAACCGAAAATCGAAAATTTTCCATACGAACACGCGTATGCTCTGAGCATATGTATACTAGAGAATTACTTTAAAGTTTTTCGTGCACCTATTTATTAGTTTCTAAACAAAGAAGTATATGAGTTGGCATTATATATATATATAGTATATGTAGCTAAATCAACTAGTATAACTTCTTAGAATTGTGATTCTTGAGAAAAGTGAAAGTCAATAAAAAATTGCGAAATCGCGCGTGCGATAGCAATATATATCTAAATATATATATATATAGATAGATAGATAGAGAGATAGAAGTGTGTGTGCCAAGTTTTTGTTGGCTTTTTTGTTGAAACAGTTCGCCTGATCGAAATTGTGGGAGAAGGCGCAGCTGGCTGGGCGGTCGGCTCTTTGTGTTCTCTGGCTCTTTGACTTGACTCTAGAAGAAGCGTAAAAGAAAAGTCGCATTAACGTAAATCTCAACGGGTGCCACAAAAAGTAAACAGACGCAGTAGCTGACTATAACAACAACAGCAATAAATCGAGTGCATTTGGCATACCAGAAACAGCGCAGCAAGCGGATCGTTTCTTTGTTCTTGGGCCTGCAGCATAAAAAAGCAACGCAAGAATGGGAAATGCAGAGTCAACGAGTCAGTCGGCACATGAATCAGTGCCATCCGCAACGTCCACAGACACGCTCGATGAGCCCTGGTGGCAGCAAATAGAACACGAAAACTTAATACTGCAACAAGTTCAGGAGCAGCTGCAGCCGGCGCACGCTATGGACACGGAACCAACTGGTGCAGCAGAAGCAGCAGAAGCAGAGCCCAAGCCAGAGGCCGATGGCTCCACGCTGGAGGAGTTCCGGGAGCAGTTGGCCACCAAGCGTTTGGCACGCCAAACAGCCGTGCAGGATATGCGTGAGGAGCTGAGCAAATTGCGTGAGCAACTGGCACAGGAGAAGGCGGAAAATCAACGTCTAAGACGACAAACACAGTCGCAGCACGTAGAAGCGCCGCTGGCTGAGGAGTCGCAGCCTGATCCGGATGATGATAATCCCAGTAGTCGCAGTCGGCATGCCAACATTGAGTTGGCCAACGCACAGTTGGCCCTGCAATTGGCCAATGCCGAAAATCTCTCATTACGCAGCGAACAGGATGTTGTTCAACGACAAGTGGGCACCCTTAAGGAGGTCATTTGCTGTTGCAAGCAGATGCTCAGTGTCAAGGAGGAGCAATGTGCACAGGTTAGAGCAGCCCACACAGGAAGCTTGCCATTCGAAAATAACACTAGCTTTCTTTTGCTCGCCCTCAGCTGAAGATGAAGCTGCAGGAGATCGAGAACTCGTTCAGTGAGCGGGAAATGAAGATCATGTCCAACAACTTGCGTCAGGAATACGAACGTCAGCTGGTCAACATACGACAGTTGCGGCAATTGTACGAAGAGCGTCAGCGCGTGGCCGCTGCCGAATATGAGAATCTGCAGCGTCTCATCTCGATTAAGAAGGATGAGCTAATCGCCGAGCAAGAGAAGTAAGTGCGGAGTGGGCGGGGGAGTCTGCTGGCTGTCAGTGTGCATCACTTTCAATTTCCTCTTCGCAGAACAAAGAGCTGCGAGGAACGAAATCAATTGCTGCTCAAGGAGCTGGAAACAGCCAACGATGAGCTGGCCAAGGTGCGCGAGGAGTGCGCCGAGCACAAGTACGAGAAACGTGCCCTCAAGGAGCAAGTGGGCGCAGTTAATTTGGTAGGCATCAGCAACATTTTCAAGCAGACATCCGCGCTGAGTTATATATATATATAGATCAGAGTTATGAAATTATGTAATATCTTATCTTTAGCAACAAAGGAAGCAGCTTAGTAACTGTTAGGCAAGGAAATATAATAAGGAGATACGCTTTCCTATTCCTTTGCCCACAAATCGTTGGCTATTTTCCCTGTTACAAATTGCCCAGGCGAAATACTTGAGTTCTTTATTAAGCAGTAGAAAATATTGGCTTTCAAATTTCCACTGGTAAAAAAGCAGGAATAGTTGGCAGAAGAGTTAGTTGTCCTTCTAGAATAGATGTTTCAAAGTGACCAAATTATCAAAGCCTAGATGAGAGGCTACAATCACTTCTACTTACTGAATGTTAAGAGAGCAATAGAAAGATAATATTTTCAATAAATCAGAAAGGCTTTGCAGATGCGAACAATCAAAGAGAATAGCTTAAAGCAGGGATACCTTCTTAAACATGGTTGACATCACTAGAAATATCCGCAGAGTCAAAGTGTGAATAGAGTGAAATTCTTAATGCATACCCATTCATACACATTCATCTTTATTTGACGACAGCTCTTTAGCCAACTTGTAATGGGCTTCAATGGCAAGAATAATCTGGATATTGATCGCTTGACACAAATGCTGGAGGAGAATCGCGACCTGTTGAACGAGATGACACAGGCGGAGGGCAGCTGCAGCGATGGCGCAACGCTGCCCAAGCTGCTCTTCGAGCTGGTCGAGCAGGCGGCCAAATCGGACGACGTTGAGGCAGAAAGTGACAAAAGTCGCAGTGCAACGCCCACGCCAAACTCGGAAAGTGAGGTCAAAGCTATGGGCGAAGATATCACGGACTCTGTCAAGCCAGAGCCGAGCGTCAGAAGGCATCGCAGGCGCAGTGCCGGAGGAGTGACCGCTACTGCGGCTTCGTTAAAAAGCCATGAGCCCGAAATTATGGGAAAAGTTGCCACGGCCCAAGAAATCATTGGTAACTTGCCAAAAGTTTGGAAAGTGTTGATGGAGCTCTTGAGTCACCACAAAATCGAGCGCGTGCAGTTTGAAGAGCAGCCAGCAGCTGCCGAGGATGCCCACAAGGCAGCGCCAACAGCAGCAGCAGCTACAACAGCAGGAACAACAACATCAGCAGCAGCAGCAGCAGCATCAGCAGGAGGCGCAACAACAACTGCAACTGCAGCTGCAACAGGCAAAGCTCCAGAGCTGAGTGTCAGCAAGACCTACATCAAGCTAAAGGTGAGTATGAAGCGAATGCTGCTGCCGCTGCCGCCGCTCAAGTGCTGCGGACAATCGGGCTTGTTAGCTGTCGTATCCGGTTTGCTGATGAAGTGCAGCAAGTGCAAGTCCCCAGCCTGGCTATGTCCGTGTCTGTGTCGGTCTAGGATCTGGTGTGGCTTCTAGTCGTCGTCGTCGTCGTCGTCGTCGTCGCTCGCAGTCTCGTGCTCGTGCTGGTTCTGCTACTTGTCCTGGGCCGTTGCAAAGTTTTGCATTATTCACTTAAGCGCTTTATTTAGTAAAGTGCAGGCCAAGCAGGCGTAGCTTCATTATTGCTGACGTCCGGGCGGGGGCCCCTGGCTGGCTTTTTCGAGTCAGCAAAGTGGGCGCCAGTTGTTGTGCACATAATTGAATTTATCGGTTGAGCACAAAACATGTTGCACACTCTTTGGCCAGAGTAGACGAGGGTGGGGTGTTGGGCGTCGGGAGGCGGTAGCCGGGAGCCGGGTTGCCTGCTTGTGGATTAGCAAAACGAAAAGCCAACAACAAATCGAAGCCAGTGAGCAAGCATTTCGGCACTCCATTTGGGGGTTTGTGAGAACTTTTAAAGCTCGCCCCAACACAAAGTTACAAACTAAACGTATACCCCATTGAAAGTTGGCTTAAGCAAGCTTGTAGGGATCTAGATAGCTACATAGATGGCATTATGGACTTATGGTAAATAATACTGGAGGTGAGGTGCGCTGGCACTGCTCCATAGGAAGTTTTAATTATAAAAAAAAAAATATGCACTCGCTTGAAGAGAGCAAAGTAGAGAGCTCCTCGGGTTACGATAGACACAAATACGCTTCGATGTATATATAGATGCCACATAGTTATGCTATAATATGCCCTTTCTAGGATCTGATTATGGAAAAGAAATCTCTGGTTAAGGAAACGAATCGTCTGAAGACTCTCAACTGTCATTTGGACAACAGGCTGAACGAGCAGGAAAAGCGTTTGAGTGCGGTCAGCTTGGAGCTGACGAAGACTTGGCATCTGGTTGGCAAAATGCAGCGTCAGCATCGCCAGCTGCACACACAGGAGCAAATACTGCGCTATCAGCTGCAGCAGAAACGGCGTCTGCTCAGCGAGCTGAAGGATGAGCTGGAGTACTGTCGACGCAAATGGGCGGCGGCACGGGCCAAGAACGATGAGAGCCAGGAACAGTGCAATGATTGGCGACGCGAATTTGCGCGACGCAAACTGGAGGATGCCAATCACTCGGCGGAAAGTGGTTACAGCGACTCTGGACCCCAGTCGGATGAGGACACTGCCGCAGCAGCAGGGGCAGTCGCAGCTGTAGCTGATGAAGCGTCAGCTGCGGCTGCGGCTGTGGCAGTGGCTGCAGATGCTGCGCCCCGTCGCAAGCACTTGAGGGATCAGTTTGAACATACACGCAAAATAAAGCGCATGCAGAGCACATCGCCGGGTCGTCAGGCGGCAGCTGCAGCCGGACTGGCGGCGGAGGATGAGGAGATTGTGCTGCGCTGGAATAGTGCACCGCCCACTTGTGGCTGGCGCGAAACGGAGGCGGAGGCGGATGAGGAAGAGGAGGAACAGGAACAGCAGCAACAAGATGTGGCTGGCACATCACGCGGTGCAGTGGCCAGAACCGCACACAGCTCACGCAGCAGGCAGCGTGGCAAGTTGCAAGCAACCACAGGCAACTCCCCACACTCGTCACCCACAGATGCGGGCACAGCCAGTCGCATACAGAAACTGGAACAGCAATGCCAATCGCTGATACAACAGGTGCTGGAGACCTCTGGCAATCGGGAGCGCCTTGAGGTGCAGCTGTGTCGCTTCCAGGACGAGATTGCGCCCGTGCAGCATGCTGTGCCGCTGGACGAGTTCATCAATCGGAAGCGCTTGGAGCGCATGACTCGAGCCAGCTCTGCACCGGTCACGGGCGGAGGCAGCCTAACGCCTCGTGAGGAGGAGTACACGCGCAAACGCTCTGAGCGCCTGGGTCGACTGGAGGAGGAATCACGTCAGCTGCTGTCACGCATCAAGCGCACCACAGATCGTGGACACTATTTGAAGAAATCGCTGGATCGTATTCGACGTGCGCCCAGTCGCGAGGCCAGCTTCGAGAGCAACACCGAGGAGGAGCCCAAGGAAGAGACCGCTGAACCGACCGAGTCGCCCTTAACTGCCGAGGAGCAGGAGTATACTTCGCGTCGTGCCGCCCGTCTGCAGCGCCTGGAACATGAGAGTCAACAACTGATCTCTCAGCTCGCTCGCAACACGGAACGGGGCGAGGGTCTGGCTAATCGACTGGACACGCTGCATGAACGTTACGATGGTCAGGATCAAGCTCAGGCGCAGGCTCAAGCTCAGACTGCGGCCAGCCTTTCACTGACTGTGGAGCAACGCCTGGAAGACATCGAGCGTGTCTCGGCAAATCGAGCGGAGCGTTTGCGTCGCCTCGAACAGCAGGGCGACGAGCTGATAGCACGTCTGAGCAACACATCCGAGCGAGGAACCGCCATGATCAATCGCATAGCACAGCGAGAGGCGAGCCGACGACAGGAGGCAGAGCTGCTCGAGCAGACACTGCCCGTTGGGGAGCAGGTTACCAGCAGCAGCACCAGCATCGTGGATGAGGCCAGTGGCGCCGCTTGCTGTGCGACGGTCACAGCAACAGCCAGTCAGTTGGCCCTGCGTCAATCTACAGGCGCAATACCCAAGACGCCGGCCAGGAGTCAGCCACAGGCGCAGCTCTGCGCCGCCGCAAGGCATGAGGATGCCCACAAGAAGCGCAGCAAGGAGGATAAAGTTGAGGTCGTGACTGAGGCGAAGGCAGAGACACTGGAGGACATGGTTCTGCGATTGCGCTCTTTGCCTTATCCCACAGCGGGTCCCAGCGCGGCAGTGGAGAACGATGGTGAGAAGCTGGAGCAGCTACAAGGTGCTGACGAGCTGGAGAAGCAGGAGGAGCTGGGAGAGGAGCAGCAGACGGAGACACAGACGGAAGCGCAGCTGGTTGAAACTGCAAATTTGGAAATGCAGCAGCCACAGCAGTAGAAGCCAGAAAGCCAGCTGCAAACTCAAGACTTTCGACGATTCCATCTAGCAGCAATGGAATCAGATTGGACTCCTTATAACTATTATATGCAAAAATGTTCATTAGAATTTAAATATAAACTACGAAACTCGCAAGATTAACTGCTCAGCCCGATTACTATAATTACTATGTATATGAATATGAATATATATATTCAGATATATATATTTTCAGATATATATATAGACATATATATATATATACGTTTGTGTTTTATATGATTTCAATTGTACACTCTGGGCGTTTTTTTTTGACTTAAAATAAAATATGTAAAAGTTTGTACTATAACGAGGGTTGCTTGTAACCTTTTGGAAAAAATTGACAAAATGTTAGAAAATGGAATCGAAACTCTTGCACCCTTTTTCACCACACAACGCCTCGAGTAGTTGAACAAAAAGCAGCTGCAGCGGAAGTTATGCGCGAAGAAAGTCAAGACAGCTAATCGCCGGCTATAAATAACGATATTGGCTATAAAGACGTAGAAGAAGTGGCGCAAAAGTATTTCACTTAAGTTCGTATGGAATGTGGGCGGTGCGGGAGGTTCGCTAAGATTCCAGTTATTAGATTCGCATGCATGACAAGAATTTCGCAGATAGATTTACGTGTCGCATTATCCTTTTGCATATGCAGGCAAAAAGTGCGACTAGTTAGCGCAGCTTCTTCTACTGCTGCGTCTCCATGCAAATGCCCTCGAATATAATGCAAATTGGGGTAGGGGGTGGGCTCAGTTGCAGTGGAAAGTAGTCAGGCGTAAAGAAAACACAGTTTCATATGCTTTCAAAAGACGAACAGAGTTTCTACATTAACTTATCCGGAAAATGTCTCTAACATCAGCAGCCAACCATGCACCCCCTTCCTAGCACCTGTCACGCATAACATTGACTGTTAGCTCAACATCGCTGCTCTGTTGCATTTATTCGGCTGTAAAATGTTCACTGATACCAGTCGCTGTTAGCTCCTTAACATTACAGCTCTGTTACATTGCCCCTTCTTTTGCAAAATGAACACTTCCAGATGCAACATGCAACTTGTGTGAGCCAACATGTTGCGCAGGATTAACAGCTCGAGCTGCAACAGGTTTCATTGCATACTTTACAGCGTATAAGAGTGCAGCGCCATCTGCTAACAATTAGCTATACTACATCCAGGCTGCTGAGCTTTTCGTCCAAAGCTCTTTTCCAATTTCGAAATCTTTTGCATTGCTTGCTTTTAGTCTGCCGTTAGCCGTCAACGAGGCAGTGCGGTTAACGAGACGAAGTATGAATGCATTTAAAGTTGCGACCAGCACAGCCAGCGCAAAGCTTTATGTTAAGTGCCTTTAATTTCTGTGGGTGTTGTGCGACACGCCCCCCAAAAGATTGGGCTCGGCTGCTGCCGGCTAAAAATGTATACAAATTGTTGCAGACGGCGCGCAACTCGCGCAGTGACTGCAACTGGAAACGTCAAATTAATAAACAGCCGGACGTACCACAAGCTGTGAAAAAGTAATCTTTGTCTGCGCGTCATTTCCAGGCCAGCTTGGAAGTGCGCCAGAAGCAGCTAGAGATGTGTGCGTGTTGATATTTAATATGAATTAGAAGAACAGGCACGATTGTGCAGCTCTAAAGAATATTAAGTTAATAGCTTGGAAATCATCATAAATGATTAGGGATGTAAATAAATATACTTTAAGTTATTTAATAATATCGAAGTAATTTTAATATATTTTCATTATTCTTTTTCAATTTTCTTAAGTAGTAGTATCAAAAAAATTTTAAAAAATTTCCTATATTTGTAATCTATTTCATTTTATATTTATATTATCAAATCTGAAATATATGTGTATTTGGGAATTTCCTAATCTAATAGAGATATTTATTTTTTTTTTCTAACAATATTATATATTGTTATGAATATAATTTAATTCAAGTTTTAAAAATAAAATTATTTTTAATATTAAGACTTAATTTTAAAATTATTAATTTATAAATAGTTTTTGTTTTTCGTTCTTTGAGCTCATTTTGTTTTAAGTCGTGCTTTTCTCTGGGTGCCTCTCCTAACTTCTCTTCTTTGGTCTTCAGTCGTGTTCCTTTTGTGCGTGCTCGTGTCACATCAGCTGCTTCTTTATTAGAGATTCGTCCTACTCTAGGCTCTGGATGTTCAAGATTTATGCAGTTAGCGCGAAGGAAGCGCCGCTGTCCCTGTTGCTGCCGCCTCCGTTATGCGCAGCAAGGTAATCTAATTTATTAAAAGTGCAGCCTCTGGGGGAGGGGGGCGGTTGGCGGGTGGCGGCGGACTGTGGAGCGCAGCTCGTTTTGGTTTTGATTTACGCTGAAATAAATTAAAATATCATAAAAAGGAAATTAAAATTCACTCACACAACAAAGGCGAAGCGATGCTTGGGACTCCACTTATGAGAGGCCTCTTGTCCCGTCCCCAACTTTAAGTCCGATCTCCAACTCAGTTCGAGTCTCGCCGCGGGCTTTTAACTAATTTTTAAACAAGTAAAAATACAAATAAATATTTTAATGTGTGATTTACGACAATGAGACGCGCAGGGGGTCGCTCACAGCTCGACTTGGCTCGGTTCGGCTTGACTTGGATCTGGTCTGCTCTGCGCTTTTCGGGCCGCCGATCTGCGTCTTCAGCTGCATTTAAATTGGATTTGTGCGCTTCTGGCGCAGCCGACCACGCCCACAGCCCACAATGAAATACAATTTAAGCGCCTTTAATGAACTGCGGGTAGCATGAAAAAAAAAACAAAATAAAATACAAAAAAAAACTATAACAACGTTTACACACAGAGAAAATAATCAAAATTGAAAAGATTCCGAATTGAAATTTCAAATTATTTGGGCTTCGCATTTATTGGCGCATAAAAAGCTTGAATTTAACGAGCGTTGCGCATTTTTATTAATTGAGCATAATTAATTGCGGATTTATGTGGAACGCTTTAAGCAGCACAAAATCAACTATCATAAAATTCACATAAAAAATGTTCTATCAAAAAAAAAAAATAAGAAATAAGTTAGATGGCTAAAGAAGTGCTTAAAAATACTCTGTAATTGGCTTTTCAGTACATAGCTCTTAATATAAATTTAAATATATTTTGAAAGTTTCTTTAATTATTTTATTTATTTTTTCCGATTTTATTTATTTTAAAAGCTTAAACTAGCTTAAAGTTCATCGCTTGCAAGTTAAGCCCTCAGAGAGCTTTGCTCGTATCTGCACACAATACAATGTGCTTCAAGTTTTCAGTAGCTTTTACGTGTAACTTTTATTATTGAAAGTGTTCTTGATTCTTTGTATGCCACATTTGTTGTTGCTTTATGTAAGCTTTATGTATTAATGTCGAAAGCTTTTGATTACATTAAACTTTAAGGCTTTCAAAAAACATAGTTAACTTGTACGTTACACTAGCGTGAGCTTTTATGTACTTTTGGATTATGAAATAAGCTTTTGCTTTTTATAAAATTAAAGTTTCATATAAGATTCAAATCTTTATTATACTTTTGTGCAACATTTGACAGCATTTCTATATTTCGTATGCTTACAACTTTAACGTGCTTTCAAAACGTCAGCTTTTAATTTAAGTTAAATTAAAGCAATCTATAAATTCTATTATATGTCATATAGTATTATAAGAGCAGAACGTGATTGCATTCAATTTATACAAAGTTGTAACCAGTTCTAATTGGCGTATTTTATAGACTTAACAGCAATATCAGAGTACGTCAACTTGGCTGCAGGGCATACGCTTAAATAACATTAAATGCAATTGCATGCAATTAATTAAAAAGCCATTGACATTCATAAAAAGTAAATTGTGGCAACAGGAGCGCCAAAAACATGGCCAAGGGGCAGCTGTGGTTGCCAACAGTTGCCAACAACAACAGCGGCAGCAACTCAGGAAGTCGTCGCCTCATATAATAATGCACGTGTATTAACTGCTGCAGCAACAATTTACAAACACCTCAATACCTCTCCCTCTCCCTCTCTCTCTCCCTCTGTCTCATACACACTTATTTAGTCAGTCTGTCTGTTGGTGGAAATCGAGTACAAGTATTTATTAACAGGCTGAACGATCGATGCCAAAACACCTGCCAAGCACCGATAGTGATGCATCTTCAAAAGATGCTGCAGTCAGCCCCTGCCTGGCGGCTAACGAGCGCGAAAATAATGCGCGAAATGTGGAGCAGAAGCTTTGGCCGGGACTTGAGTCCAGCTACAGCTACAACTACAGCAACAGCTGAAGCTCCATGGGTCCACATCCCGTTGCCCATCGACGGTGGCGACTGACAGAATTATAATCAATTAGCGTAGCGGACGGCGTGAGCGCATAAAATTATATCCGATCGGAGCTGACGGTGCTGTGGCTGTGGCCGCTGCGCAATTTGGTTTAAATTAAAATAAATTCAATTACGAAAACATGAAAATCCATTACGCAAATTATTGTCATTAAAAGCGCAATTTTCGTGCTGCATTTATGAAATTTTTTGATTAAATTTCTGACGCCAGCTGCAGTGAAAAACAAAAGACTTAGGCAACGAACTTGCTATTGCATGTAGTCACACACACTCTCGGTCTCTCTCTCTATGCCTCATCTCTTTCTCTCTTCTTCCTGCTCATCAGAGTAGCTAATTAATTAATTATAAGCCAGGCGATTAGCATGGGCCCCCCTCGCAAACGAAGAAGAAAAAAGATTGGCCAAAGCCAGTCCAGCAGCTGCCTCCGCTTTCATCGTCTGTCCGTCTAGCTGCCTCTGGGATTAGCTCGATGATTACGTCGCATCACATACGACACACGAAAAAAACCGCTTTCATTCATAGATAGACGCCTCGACTCACAGCGGACAAACGGGTTATGAATGTTAAACGATTTAATAGATAAGATATAGCATATATATAGACATATCTGCATATATGTATGTGTGAGACAGTATGTGTGTGTTTTTTTGCCGCTGGGAACACGCTGCCGAGTGTCGCACTTAATTTGTTTAATTTCCTTGACGTTCGCAACTCTCATATCACAGCTTCATACACTGTGCTACAAGTTTGTTTGCATTATATTTCCATTTAAAATAATATAAAATAAATATATTTTATTATTATTATTATTATTATTATTATTATATATATTTAAGTATCTACTCTTAGAAAAGTTAGCTGTGTGTTCTTTTTGAAGCCAAAGTTCTATTTTATAGTTATAGTTATGGGTTTTTCATTCTAATTACTTCTGGCTTGCTCTTACTTTATAAAGAATAATTTTATTAAACGTAATTTTCTAGATACTTTTCTAGCTATTCATAAGCTTTCTTAGATTTGGCTTTGAGTGTCTACAGATCTTGCTTCTGCTACTGCAAGCGACACTCTCTTGAGCTTTAATGAGCTTTTGGTTAATTGGGCTAAGATCTACTGTTCTAGTGATATATTCCATCGGAAATATTTTGTTGCCTGCTGCCTTGCTAAATAGTTGATCATTGCGTATGTAACTATTGACCAGGTCCATGGACCAAGTCCAGCTGCAGTTACGAAAATTGCTAGACCAAACAAAAACCAAACTACTTAGCCGCACACTCGCCTGGTAATTGAAAATCGATAATCTCTTTGAACCAGTTTGGCTCTGGGGCTGCGAGTGCATCAGCCATCCAGCCATCCAGGCATCCAGCCATCCAGCATGTACGCCATGTTGTGTCTTTGTTACACACACACACACGCACACACATAGTGCAACCGCAAGCTGAACCGCAAATCGTCTGCAAATTGCAACCACAAGCTAACTGAGAGGAGGATTCGTGGTCTTGGACCCCAACACACACACACACACACACACATATCTATACAGCGTATGGTGTGCGGGTGTGCGAGGGTTCGATTGATTTTAGCACGCTTAATGGTTATTGGTTTAGGCTATGCCAGGCGAGACCTGGCTCGTTGCCAGTTGTTATTGTTGCTCTTCTTGTTGCTGTTGTTGCTGTTGTTGCTGTTGTTGTTGGGTAGGTAATAACGTCCATTTATTCAACAACTGCCACACCATAAATTACAAATAATTCGATTTACACAAGATTTTCACTCTTAATGGCCGAAAATGGGCAACGAATCAGCGGATCAACGGTTCAGCCGATCAGCCGTGAAAATAATGATGAAAACAAACAAAACTTAATAAGATTTTTGAAGCCAGGTGAAGTAGATGATTGGCGGGGAGGTAATTGCCCCACTGATTGCAAAATCTATATAAAATCCCCAAAGATTCAGCCCGAATGGCACCTGAAATTGTTAATTATCAGCACTTGGGCTATTCGCTGGGCAGCAACTGTGACTTCACTGACTCTCTGCATTAAGCCATTATGTTGGAACTTTTCAGCGGCTGCTTTTCTTGCTTTTGCCTCTGCCTTTGCCTTTGCCTGTCACAAATGCCAGAGATGCCGGCCTAAATGGCAAATTAGTGAGCGGGTCGGTCGGCTGCTCCTTTTTGGGCACGCCTAAAAATGTCCCCGAACTGCCGTGTCTCTCAGCCTCTCTGCGGCTCTCGAGCAGCTGCTGCGGCCTATTTAATTTCACATTTTTCTTATACATACCCTGTAATCAGGAAAATTCACAATGAGGGCATATCATAGAGTTGCTGATGTTAAGAGTGGGACAGGGAGATGGAGATAGAGTAAAGAAGGAGAAAAGAATAAATTGAAAAATATATTAAGGGAAAGATAAATATTCAGGAAGAGAGATATATATAGGGGTATACATATATAAAGAGAGAAAATGAGTGAGAAATTAGCGACTTTTTAACATGTCAGAGATAAGATGGAGGAAAATAATATTTGCTATACTAGCAATTGGTTAACGTGGACATATTGTGGGAGCAAATAAGCTTGAAGCTTATAGACAAAATTTACATCAATTTAGAAGCACTCACTATATTTACAGGGTATTATCAGGTGCAGGACACTGTTTGTAGCACATTCCTGTCAGCTTTATGATGTTGTTCTGGCTTGTCAGATTTTGCGCCGTTTTATATGAGTTGCATGCCACAAATGCCACCAATGGCAATTTTAATTTGTTGCGAGCAGAAATTATAAATCGCATTTCGATTGAGTTAATTATCGGCAATTAGAGGCAACTGCTCTCTCAACTTGATTCGTATAGTTGCAAGTGCGCTATCTAACAGAGCTGACTATTTGCGGGCTTACGCCTCGGCATTCAGCTCATCTTTATCCAGTATGCGTGTGTGTATGACGGAGCTGCTTTTGATGTCTCGTATCCATAGTAGAGATCTCGCTTGGCTGATTAGCCTAATCTAATCTTACACGCCGAACACCTACGCTTCGCTTGACGAGGAGACAAAAAACTGTTCGCCAGCTCATTAGCAGCTGCGTAGGGGCCTATGCAAATGGCCAAAAGCAACAGCAAAAGTCACAGTTTAGGCCCTACACATGTAAATATAGATAAGCTAAGGAGGCGTAGATAATGCCCTCTAGAGTTTTATGCTTCTTTAATATATTTAATTAGTGCATATTTGATTCAAATTATGCATTCAAGCATTTGATAAACGCTACGCTTGAAAACTCGTTAAAAAAAGAGAAGATAAGATCTTTACGATACGAACAAAGCTGAAAAATATAATATATATATTTATTCCAAGCTCCCACCGAGCTTTGACAAAATAAATGCGATTTTGATTTCGACTTTGGATTTCATTCATTTTTAATTTGCCAAATACATTTTTATTTTGTTTTTAATTTGAATAAATGTTGTCTTTCTTGTCTTTTTGTTTGTTTTTTATTTTCGATATATTTTGACCCACTTCCGCTTACTCAAAAATGCTAGATATGACAATGCGGTGAACTTGTAAATATTCCAAGTTCTTATTAAAGACTTTTATTATACTTTTATGGTGGGCTTTATTTATGCTGCAGTTGACGAAGGGAACATCTGTAAACTAACGAAATACATGAATATGTATTAGTTCATGACCAAGTATGAATATAGTTTATTGATTTTTGTATATTTAACTTTTATATATATTGAGATCTTTTATATAAAATTGTGTTTGACCTCAACATTTTGATATATGTTTATTACTGTGGATACCTTCAGCTTCATTCATAGTACTTCAAGTGCGAGAGCAATCTGATATTATGTGAAGTCAATCTTTTAAATATTAATGTTTGTTATGCCTCCGGTGGGCGTGGCATATAGGAAATATCAGGTGATCATCATAAATGTAGCTGCTCCTGTACTAGAATTGAGTTCGTATTATCTACTACTGTGTACTTCTTAATTCTTAGAATCTAGATATAAGTGAATCAATATGTTTTGTGTACACGCACACATACACATCTACTTACATACTACACTGACACACACACACTTATGAACATCAAGTCACATGCGTAGCCCTCTTTAGCTGGTCCGTATCCGCATTGATCTTTGAAGAAAAATGGTTTTTTGCAGCTTGCGTGCTGCTTGTGCCTCGTGTTAAGCTGTTGCAGTAGCGCTGCTGTGGCTACTGTAGCTGACATGTCGATAGGGATCAATGTTTAGCTGGTCTCACTTTTTCAGCATCATGTTTCCCCCTCACTCTCGACAGTGCGTATTCTATCTCGGTGTCTCCCTCTGGCACAGGTTGCCATGATTTGGGGCGTTGCCTGGCAGCAGCTCAGGAGCTGCTGTGCCACTTACACTGGCCACGCGTATGAGTCACTTATATAACGTTTTATTATGTGTTTAAATATCGTATATACATATGTATATAAACAGATAATCCGCATATGGCTTACTTGTTCTTTCTTTCTTTTGGGTGGCTCGAAGAGTGCTTTGACTTTTGCTTGTCAATGCGCGACGTCTTTGATAACTAATTGCTGCGGCGCCAAATGTTTCTCCACTGTCTCGATGCAGTTCGCTCGCTCCCTCTCTCTCTCTCTCTTGTTTGCAGACCCTCCCTCTACCCCCTCTTTCTCCTGCTTCGTCACTGTGTTGTCTCGTGCGTATAATAAAAGTCACGTCGTTACCGTTTGGTCGCTTATAAGGGTCATTCGGCGACTCTCTCTGCATGTGTGTGTGTGTGTGTGGGGGCTCAGCTATAAAGTTAAGTGTGTGTAAAGGTGTGTGTAATGACTTCAACAGAAAAATTTGTAGCACTCGCCAATGAGCTGGGCTGGAAGCCCTATAGCAGCGTGTCACATGCAACACACAAATGCAAAAGTGAGCAATTATGGCAACAAGTTAATTACGCATACAGTAGCAACAACAACAACAAACATGAGCAGCAGGAGCAGTCACAGATGGACAAGCTCCACATGGGCTGCATAGGACCCCGAGGAATTGGCCGCAGTTGCAGCTGCAGCGCCAATTTCAGCGTTAATTTAATTTATGCAGGCGGACAAACCAACAAACAACTTCAGCAACAACAACAACTGCATAATTTCAATCGACAAAAAAAGAGAAACAACAACAGCAACAACTTTTAGGAAAGGCATTTTACATTTTACATAAAGCTTTTTGGTGGAACGCACGTTGAAAGTGTGCCAGGTCGCATAAGGGGCAGGCGTAGCGGTACAAGCTGCATGCCACAGCATCAACATTCAATACATGTAACGCATGTGTCATTGATTTGCGAGTGTTCACTGTCAATGATAAATAGCTTTTACTTCGATATCTCTATTGAATGTGCACAGAAAACATTAACGAAACTTTATTATTTGAATAACATTTTTCAGTTTAATTAAACTTTATTTCTAGGCCGCTAAAAAAGACAATAATATGTAAATCTACATTCCTTGAACTAACAAATATATTAACTTCAACTTAACTAATATATTAACATATAAAGCTCTCCAGAGCTCAGTAATTCTTTCCTTTCTTGACTTCAAACTTCGAAAACATTGTTAAATTTATTTTCCTGATGACATTTGATTTCTCATATGACTCAACTTGTTATTGATTCTTTCTCAAAGAACTCAGAATCCATGAAGGGGAGAGCGAGACGCGTATAACATATAGGACAACTAAAATAGATTCATATATAGAGTGGGTCAGCAAGAGCTGTCTAAATTTAGTTAAATATGTTTTTGGAAACAATAAATTGACAACTTTGCCGAAGCGTGAATAACAAATAAATGCAGCTTGGCAGCTGGTTTTGTTGTGCTTAAGCTTAACTTATGTTTCGTTTGCCCAGTTCGTTGCCTAAGTCTTTTGTTTGGAGTGATTGAATTTATTAAATTAACTTAATGTCGTTCCTCACAATCGCCGACGATGACGATGATGATGTGTATCGCTATGGAAAGTATTTATGTTAGGCAATCTATTAGATAAGCGCACAGCCACGAATATTCATAAGGCATTTATGTATTAATAGCAAATAAAAAACTTTTAAATTTCCGTTTCGTTTGGCAGTCTCAAGCTACTTGTGAATTCTTGCAATATAATTAAATTCTGCATGTGAGCATTTCTTATAGCATTTTTTGCTTTTGTAATTTTCTCTGCGCTCATTTTTTTTTACTTTTTCATCAGCTTTTCCATTTTGTTGGGGTAAAAAAAATTGTTCAATTTTGCAAAGTTTAATCAAAGTGGCGCTAATTAGTTTGAGTCGTTTGGATAATTGCAAATTAAACGCAAAGTTAATTGCGCCGACACACGAAACACACACATACACACAGACAGACATGCAATTACGTATGCAGCAGCAACATTTGGTTTACAAAAAAAAAAGCAGCAGCCGTTGCCGTCGTCAATTCGCGTATCTTAAAGCTGTAGTGGCTTGAATTGCTATTGTTGTATTTAGCTGTTGTTGTTGGCGTTGTAGAGCAGTGCTCATTGCTCATGAAAAACAATTAAGTTGTGTTGAAGTTAAATTGAATTAAAAAGCGTTTTTTATCGAATGTTTGTGCAAATGAAATGCAGCCACAAATAGAGATGTTAACCGGGGTTAGGCCCCCCGCTGCATAGAAGAAGCAGAGGAACAAAAAGAATAACAATTTAAAAATATAAATAAGCAAGTTAAGCATAAATAAAAAAATACATTAACAACAAGCACGCTTTTGTTTACAAAAGCTAATCACTAGCTGGATAGATAAATAGAGAGAGAGAGAGAGAGGGAAGAGTCGATGGGAGGCCATATGATTTGATCGTAATTAAAATGCAGTCTTTTAATGTCAGCGTTAATTAGTCGCTTTAATTAATGATTATTAATATCGGTTGTTGCCCGATATTTTGTATCACATTTCTCAGCCTCTGGCTGTATATAGCTCTCTGCTGTCGCCCTGCCACCTGCGTCCCGCCTCCTTTGTCTGAGACTTGATTATTATGCAAATTAATGGGTAGCTTTTGCATTTGACGAACTCATTGAAATGCATGAAGCGTTGCCACATCGGAGAAGCGACCCTTGAGGGTACCGCTGGTTAAACATGATTATCACAGTTCCACCTTTAGATGCCAATTACCATGCAATGTGCCCCGTTTGTATAGGGGCATCTTTCACAGCCAACCGCAAATATCTGGTAATCGAATTAAGCAGCTTCGTGTTTTATAAATGTTATCATAAATATTCCATTTTATTAATTACCACGCATAATTCAAGCCAAAATTTAAAAAACACAATAACCAAAAACAAAAAGAAAACGTGAACAAAAACCTAGTTAACAGTAAATGACTAGAGAGTTACTCTATATCCATTAATTCATACTTTTTAGATATAAATACCTGAATACTTGTGTAAGTTGCCACACATGAGTATAATAAACAAAATACAATCTGTCAAAATATATTAACCAAGAACGATAAATGTATATATATATCTATAAATGAGCATCAAGAAACCCAACTTTATCTTGGAAGAGATGGAAGATGTTACTGTATTTTTATAAAATATACTTATGAGGTTGGAAGAGATGGAAGATGTTACTGTATTTTTATAAAATATACTTATGAGGTTCGTTGCCTTTATAAAGGAATACCCATATTATATGTTTACAGATTACATATTATATGTTTGTGTTTCAAATATCTTTGAAATTGGCAAAAGTAGAAAACTGCAAGTCTACGCAGCACGTTCGTTGCCTAAATCTTTTGATTTTTGAAAATATATTTCATACTTTTCGAACAGAACAATTAATTTGAAATATCTTTTGCAAGCTCGAATGTATATTTAACAAACGAAACCGTAGCGTACCCCTTGTTCATCTCATTCACAGGGTATACAAAAAGAAGATTCACCTCAAACGAGAGAAATCGCTAAGCGGCGTTCGACATTCGTTTGTGATTCGTTCGATACCTACGTTTCGTTGGGCTGGCTCTCATTAACATACTTAATTTGTTTCTAATTTATTCATAAATTTATATTTGTAGCACCCGCCCGGCCTGTATTTTTGTTTCTTTTTTCTCTCTCTTTATATTTGGCCAGCGCTGATTTATATACAGTCCGCTGATTAATGGCAGCTGACCTGGCTGGTAGCTGTTTGCCCGGCTGTAAATCAGTTGTTGGCTCTGTTAGCGCTCGCTCCTAAGTAGGTGTTGTTACGCACATTAGGGCCAGGCCATTTGTAATGCCCAGCTTAAACACAAATTGTAGGCATTAATTGATTTTGATGAAAAATTAAAAATAGAGAGAGCAACAAAATGAGCGACAGAGAGAGGGAGAGAGAAAGGGAATTTATTTCGGTGTATATCACAAACACTTTGACGTTTGTGCTTGATTTTATTAATGGAAAATCCGTGAATTCTGTTACAAACATAAGATGCAAGGTCCGTTTTCAAATAACTTAAGAGCTTAGAACTACAGCTAACCAAGTGAATTATATTGCTGCTTGGCTAGCTGACCACATCGCCGCTGTGGCCATTCTGCCGCAGCAACTCCAGCTTTAGCTCGTGCTCACGAGCCTTCAGTCGCAGCGCGGCTATGGACGAAGTGCGTCGATCCTCTGGCGGCGTGGACGAACGTGTTGGCGGCGCCAGCTGCCGTTGCGGTGAGAGCGAGTGCGAGTGCGAATGCGAGTGCGCATGAGCCAAGGTCAGGGCAACAGGCGCCGTTTGTGTGGGCGAGCCGGCGGGCGGCGCTTGATGCGTCAGCGAGATGCCAACCAGCTGCTGTGGCGATAGCTGCGCCGGCGGTGGGGGCGGTTGCTGAGATGGCGTCACTGGCGCCGACTGTGACAGCTGTGAGCTGGGCGAGTTGGGCGGTGAGGCCAGCATATGATTGTTGGGCGAATGCAGATCCGGCGAACCCACCAACATCGGCGGCTTGGCAGCTAGGGTGGGCATAGGCGGCGCACGGCCATGAGGCACAGCCGTCATATTGGCCAGCAGCGACTGAAAGGAGCTCGAAGGCGAATACATCGATGCCATGCCCGGCGGCAGCATGTGCGGCGGTGCACTGCAAAGGCTGAACGTTTAGCTAAAGTACCAACAGAAATGAAAGACAGCACTGTGCAAATATCTTACCGCTGGAACTGATTGAAGTAGCCGGATGGTATCATTGGCGCAGCCGACAAGTGCGGATAGCGAAAGGCGGCCAAATTGGCGGGCGCATCGAATGGCTTGCGCAGCTGGAAGCCCAAATGGGTAAACGGATTGGGCGGCAGGGCGGCACCCACCACAGTTTGCATGCTCGCCGCGCCGCTGGGCAGATACGGATTGTATGGATGTGACTGCGGTCCAACCTTCTCCTGCTTGCGCCACTTGGCGCGTCGATTCTGGAACCAGACCTACAGCAACAACAACAAAAGACAAAGAGGGGGAAGATTGAGACTGAGTTGAGTTATGTATTTCGTACAGGCTACTGTGTCCTGCCAGCTTCTGTGGCAGTCAATTAATGGGCGTGACTATTGAAAACGCCCATTTAATTAGTTTTTAACATAACAATCTGAGTTCGTGTCGAGAACGGTGGCTGATTGCAGCCAGACCCAGTCTCAGTCTCAGTCACAGCGCAAGTTGAATTTGATGTTTGAAGTGGATGCTGGAGTCTTGAGTCTGGAGTCCCTTTGGGATCTGGTCTGGCAATTACCGCTAGAAAGTGTACGTAAACAAATAATGTTGTTTAGCATGAGCGGTAATTAAAAACCAGATCAAAGCCAGGCCCCAAAACCGGATCAGCTCTCATAATGACTGGCACTAAAATTTTTTAGCAAGTGGATTTCCCCATGCTCTAATCTATGGCGCTTGAGCTCTGGGCGGCTTGGTCTAGAAGTGTTTTCATTAGGGACGACATGCTCCATTATTTTTCAATTTTCAACATTGTTAACTCCGTTTGAAGCACGCGCATCGAACTAAACCACACAATTGGTTAGACGATTAGGGTGCTGGGCTTTTACCTGAATCCGCGCCTCGGTTAATCCAATTTTCATCGCCAGCTCTTCCCTGCAAGAGAAAAAAAAAACATGATTTACAAATGGTTAAGCATGAGAAGGGCTACGGTTTTCATAGACAGCAATAATCAAGTATCATGTTATTCAATTAATTTTAATATTCAAGTAATAGGGGTATAAAAAGTTACCTTCAATTTGGAACACTAGACATTATTTTGAGAAACTGTTCATATTCTTATATGTCTTCATACCTTATGCTAGAAATTTATTTTATTTGAAACTAGCTTAATCTAGATTAATCAAATAATTGTCTATCGGAAGCTACTCTATATTGCAAATATTCAATGAGCACTATAAGCAATTAAGAATTTAATTTTGCTTAAGGAAATCTAATTGAACCCATTTATTCGACGCTAATTAACCAATGCCTAAGGTTTATCTAACGCCTCATGCTCATTTCTATTACAGTTAATTGGACTTTTGTTGTCGCTCTATGTGATTCTCATGTCAATCAATCAGGGTAAGTGTAAACAAAGTTACTCTGATTTAGTTGCTTAATTAATAGAGAAGCATTTAAACTGGTTGCATTAATGAAATGAAAACCCGACGAGTGCTTACAAAAAGTTGCTCTAATTGTTGTTATTTCAATTTGTTTTTTTTTTTTCTTTTAATTTTATTTTTATTTTGTGCAATTTCCATTAGCGTTAGGCTGTAGACAGTTCTGGTTGTTTTGTCGGCCAGTTAGCGACGGGTTTCTAATTTATGGCAATTATTATTGCAGTTTTTCATATCTTGTTACATTTCTGCATGTTAATTGAATTTTCTTGTACCCTAGGGGATCTCAATTGACACTGATTCGAAAGATCACTGGAGCGTAATTTAAAACCTTGCTCCAAATAGTTTGGGCTCCGCTCGTAAGGGGGTCATATCATATGCATGTCATAGCCACATTTACCATATATCTCGCATATAAAAACCACATTAAACTTTCGGTGCTCCATACACACTAGAGAATCGATTTATGCAAATTTCGTTTATTTTGTTTTATCTTTGGTCATTATGCTTCACACTCACCTCGTAAATACGTCGGGGTAATGGGTGCGCGAGAAGGCCTTCTCCAGCTCCTCCAGCTGAAAGCTGGTAAATGTGGTTCTATATCTTCGCTGCTTGCGCTTGGGTGCATACTCGTCCGCCTCGCAATCGCTGTTGGGGTCCGAGATGGGACTGTTGGTGCCGCCGCTGGCGCCGCTGGGCACCGCACCAGAAGCTGAGACTGCGGCTGATGCCACACCACGTTCGGCCACGGCATCCGGATGTGGGTGTGCTAGCTTGGCTTCTTGCGGTAGTTCCTCCAGCTTGACCTCCTCCGATATGCCCATAATCCAATAGCCAGCAAGTCGGCCAAGTTACCAGCGGTCAGCTGCACATAGCACATGGAGAGAGGGAAGAGAGACAAATGTACAGCGAATTAGTCTCACATTAGAAGCTCGTAATTCAATCATAACTAAACATGTAATTATCGTACACTTTATTACGCCAATTTCTATAATTTTCAATAGCCATGAAGGCTGCAAGTCGACGCTAAGGTTAGCTGCGGTTGCACTGTGCTTCTAATAATTACACCAGGCAGCACACAAAATGAATACTTGATATATGTCGAAGCCATAAATATCGATGTGACGCTTAACAAATTCTCTAGAAAATTCATTTGTCTTTTAAATAAACAATGTCAAAGAACCAATTACAAAAAAAAAAAAAACTCAAACAGTTTTAAGTTAAAATTTCATGAAAGCACTTTAACGCTTTGATTTTGAGAAATTATTTCTCTCACACGCCTTCTCTATCTATTTATCCTCTATCTATCCATTCATATCTCTCTTCCTCCCACACTCTTTTACTCTTTGACACTTTCCTTCCATTTCTCTGAGTCGCACTCACACGGACTCACTCTCCTATTTATTTACTAAAAAACCCAATAAAATGAAAACTCCATGTAAGTTCGATATAGTAACTAAACTTTTAGGCCATTCTCTCTCTTTCTCTCAATTTCTCTCTCATTCTAATCATAGGCTTGATTGATTTTATTTAGTTTTTCTACCTATTTCAATTGTATATGCACTCATATTTAGTTGGGTTTCATTACCCTGTTATACAGTGTTGTTAGTGTCTGCGCTGTATTGCGGTCTGGCCGCGTGCCTTATGAGCATGGTCTGAGCAGCAACAGCAACTGCAACTGCAGTAATAGCAACAGCTGTAGCAGCTGCTCAGTCAATGCAAATCGATGGCATCAGCCGTCAGACTAAAGACAGCCAGACAAATACTTGGGTACATCGAGCTCAGCTGATCTTTCATCAACACGTTTCCTTGAGCTGCGTTTATTTTGTTGGCCATTTCATGTGCAGATCGTTTGGAATTTTAATTAAATTGGGCGGCAACTTCATTTTCATCATCATCAACGGCTGGCGTGAGCAACCGCAACCGGAGTTGGTTGGCTACCCTCTGGCCAGTTGACCAGTTGATCAGATCAAACTGAATACCTGCTATCAGGTGGCAGTTGGGTTGAGTTGCCTCATACGGCGTTTTGTTAATTTTCAACATTTTTGTTAATTTCATGTTTTGCTAATTAATATACAATGTGCCCTAATGACAATTAAGTAAATGGTTAGCTCCAAATTGGAAAACGTCATGCCGCACTGTCTGCAAGTTTTAAAACTTCACTACTTCGGACTTTTCTCTTGTTGTTTTCAATGTTTTTTCTCTCTGTTGCCCATGCCGGGTGCTTCAATGGCTGCTTGATTGATGGCCTCGTCCTTATGTTGGCGTTGTCTTCGTGGCTACCGTTGACATTTCGCCTCGGCCCTGGCTGAATACATATATCAAAATTGTCCAAATACCTTGTTAAATGGCAAATTAGTGTGCTTCTGATTGATTTAGTTGCATTCTTGCGACGAATGAAGTTGCAACCGCTGCAGCAGACAACCAACATCATCAACAGCAACAACATCATTAATGTCCACAACACAATGATCATTGTCCACTGTGTTGCCAAGTCATTCTTTGTGGCTGATTTCAAGTAAGGGCATTCCCACTCTGTGAAGTAATTTGTCAATGCAGTAGAATATAAATTCTCATTGTCTCCTATTGATATTGATTAATCGAACTTATCAAGAAAAATCATTTATAAAATGAAATTTAATTTCTGCTTTATAAATAATCTAAGCGCATTATCGATCGTAAGAATACTTATCATGCTTTGATATTGTAGCATTTATAGATAGGCAAATTTTCGTTATAATTTATAAAGAACCCAAATTTCAAGGTTTTCAAGAAGCTTTATTCTTCTTGATTTTATTCCTGGTAAAAGGTAAGACTCAGCTGATGTCAGCTAAATCGATAATCATCGAATGGAAGTAATTAATCACAATGAAGTTTTTTTTAATTACTCGTATTTAAGAGATGTTCAATAAATGTTATTTTTAATTAATAAAATGTTACTTATGACAATACAAACATATCTCAATAGACATGTGTATATGAAAAACTTAATTTATCTTTAGTATTAGCGTTTGCATAAATTATCGAAGCACTAAATACATTTGAATACCGTTCTCAACTGAATCTCAACTTCAATCAGATTCCATATGTCATTCAACTAGCAGTTTTGTTAGGGCAATCGATATTCGTTGTTGCCACGTAATGGGCTTTTTTATTCCTGTAGTTATTTTTTACACATACATCCGTCAGTTCATAACTCATTTCTCATCATTAATAACTTTTATTATGATTCGCACTGTCAGTTTTCAATGTTGTTAACAAATTCCGCGCATTGACAGCTGACAAACTTAATTTGTGTAAGACTCGGCTGCAAATTATTAAATTAATTGTACGAATTGCAATTATGCTGACGATGAATAAGGAGAGAGCAGTAGAGAGAGATAAATAGAGAGGAGAGAGTGAGAGAGTGAGTGAGGGGCAATTGCAACCCCCACATACTCACCTGTCTAATCACACAACATCAAGATCGTAAAATAGCGCTGATTAATTCATTGCATGCGAACTGTATCTTCGACTACTGTGTGTAGATACAGTGCCAGTACAGTAGACACTCGACTCAACAAAAAAAAAAAGAAAAAACACTGAAGTGTTCGTTCGGTTCGTTGAGTTATGTGGGGAATGTGTGCCGTTTGGCTTTGTTGTCGTACCGCCTTATAATTGTAAACGCGTTACGACTTTATTATTGGAGGATGGGAGTGGACTGGTGCCGAAGGAGTCAGTTGATCCAAACAAACATCAAAGTCTTTCGGACTGATTGACGCCGGTAATTAAAAAACTTTTCAGTCAAACTGTCAACCCACTCGAACGTCCACACGTAGCAGGCATAGCAGCAGCTCTTGGCAATGTTTGTTGCTATTTGGTGCTCATGGCTTTATTTACGAGCTTGGCCAGAACTAATCAAGTTAGCGGCTGCGCTTGCTCTGCTCAACTGCAGATAGTGCGATTTCCCACTATGGTCAATTGGCCATAGCCTTGTGGAGCGAGTCGAGCGGGGGGTTCGGGCTCGTCGTGCCTAACTGTTTGACACACTGTGGCGACTGTCTTGCTTAGGGCTCACATGCTAATCAAGTCAAGCGCCAGTCGCAGGACTGAGTTTTCCAGTCTACAGTCTTTCAGTCTCAGTCACTCAGTCTGTCAGTCACTCTGTCTATCAGTCAGTCAGTCAGTCTGCAGCAGCTGCTTCTTCTTCTTCTTCCTCGTCATCATGCTGGCCAGACTTGTTTGCGGTTGCTTGTTTCGTTTAGAGATAAGCTCCATTAGTGTCTGGAAATTATTTAAGAGCAACTTTTGCTGCCAACATTGTGAGAGCTGCGTGTGGGTTTCCAAGTTTATTATGCTCTGTTCGGCAAGTGAGAAAGAGGAATATTGGCTAAGGTCTATATTAGGCTGCGAGCTGAGTCTCCTAACTAACTTTTGATACGTACGAAGGGAGTTTCATTATTTCGGTGTCATTTTGTGAAAGAATTGATCAGTCTGGTACACCCAACTGGAATACACCTTGTTGTTTTATATACGTTTTTTATGCTGCCCTCCGACAAGTGCAGAAATTAAGAAATTAATTCCTAATAACAAGCAGGCTATATGTGCGTACTCTTTATGCTGCGATGCAGCAGCACAGTTCCATAGGGTCCTCCTGCTGTCATCTCGATAAGCATCAATGTTTTGCTCTGTTCTCGCATCCATTCTTCCACTCTTCCTTTCCTGCCTTTTGCGCCCTGCCCATCCGCCTGCTGTGCTGAGCCATGTCGCTTGGTGTCGTTTTTATGGCTGCACTTTTGTGTTCCACGCTCCTGATGCGGACTGCAACTGGGCATCGCATATTTCATTAAATGGAGAGCAAGTCCAGCCGAGGCAAGACGAGACGAGACGAGACGAGACGACTCGGTCGAGTCGATCGTTGCAGGTAGAGCAGCCCAAACAGAAGCTCATTTCTGGCATTTTGTTAATGCGTCTGCCCGGTCCACTTGGTTCGCTTTGGTATCTGCTGCAGCTTATTTATGGGTTTACATTAGGCTAAACCACTTTAGTCACACTTTGATGATCAGCATTGTAATACCCCTCTGGCAAGCCCACTGATAATGGCGAGCTTTTTGGGTGGCGCCTGCTCGCAAAGCTCAAGCTCATCATATTAACAAAGGTGTGTGGTCCTCCAGCCCCCTCCACACACTCACACACAGTCGCCCTCAAAGAGAAGTTGATGGATTAGAAAGAACCCACCTGCTTTGTCTTTCATTTTACATACTTGATAAAGTCAATTATTAATTTCATATAAGCGCAGACAAGCGACAATTTCGTGAGTCACCCAAAAAACATAAAAATGATAGCAAGAGCAGAGAGACAGCAGAGGGACTGTAGCCGAGGCAGAGGCTGCACCTGAGCTGCTGCGGCTGCGACTGCTGCTGCTGCTGCTGTTGCTTGTGTTGGCGCCGGCTTTGGACGCGCCAGGTGCGATAAGGCAGCATTCTTCTTGTGCCCCAGACGCCGGCAGAGAGTCACAATGCCATCGGTACATTATGGGCCTCTAATGCACACACACTCACATATACATTCACAATTATAATTAGTTTATTCATATCCTGTGTCGAAGTCTCGGCAGCCTCATTTGTTGATGGGGCAATCTTAATTCAATTTACTGCTTATCAACCAAAACCAAAACGACTGATGAATACACTTACAAAAGTCAAAAATGTTTCATATTAAGACAACAAATTTAATAATAATAAAGTCGAAAGTTTTTACTGCTGCAGCTTTATACCTTAGTTAATATACTATTTAGTCTGCTATTTATTTATCTACATGGTCACTTTAAGCTTTGTTAAATATTAAATTCAGTTCATTTTACTTGACTTTTTCAGCTGGAAATATCATAGGTCAGTAGTAGATCGTTTACCTAATATGAAGATTAATTTTATAAAATTATTTCTTAAGTCTAACCTTTTAGTGTCAGTCATGCTAACTCTTAGCTAATTTCACTGTATAATGTAAACTGTTTTTTAATATTATTTCAAAAGTTTTACAGAAAACATTTAAGTTTTCTCCATGTTTACGTTCAGTATACCCAACTGTAGTTAAGAGTATTTGCGCTTCGTTGTAGCATGTGAAGCTTTTCCTTTTCTTGTTTTTCTTGCGCCTTGGCCACCCTAATGGCTGAGTTGTTGACGGTAGCCAAAGGTAGTCGTCGACGCAGGTTCGGAGAGCCGTGACTCAGGTCCAGACGTACCGAGCTGTTGATGTGGATGATGCGAGACCAATTACTCATAAAATGCATGTTAAAAACGTTGACCAAGGAGCTGGAGGAGCGAGAGAGCAACCAAGCGAGCGGCAAGCGGCATGAAGCTGTGTAGTCGAACAACTGTTGTTCGACGCCTGGCGCTGACTTTCTGCTTTGTTGTTGTTGGCCAAGTTTAGTAAGGCTGAGACAGAGGCAGCGACTGAGACTGAGACTGTGACTTGAGCCAAGGCGACTTGGTGCATCCGTGTTTCCGCCCTTTGTCATTGTCTTGTACGTTTTGATAAGCGACGGAGAGCAATTTGGGGACGTGTCTGTGGTTGATATTTCATGCATGTTTGCATGTTCCATTTGGGACCGGACTTTGGATTTGGATTTGGCTTGAATTAATGAAGCATATATACATAGCTCTCAATGAGCTGGACGGGTTCGAACCTTGGCACCAACTCTTATCGCCCCCAAAACCTGAGCGTGGGTGTAGGCCATGCTGCATGGTATTGTATAGTTGTCTAGTCAACGCCTCTTTGGTAGCGCTTTCGACAACTGTAATTGGGAATTGTGATCGCTATTGTACCCAGTACGAAGTCTGATAGATAACAGCCATTGTATCTATTAGATACGAATTGCAGAAAGCGAGACAGAGACGTTATCTGTAGACAAGTTTTAATTGTGTGTTGGCCTAATTGAATTGAGCTGCAAATACCTCAAATGCTATTTTGGCCTCGAAACATATTTTAATTTACCCAAAACCAAAAGAAACGAAGCAATCTACCTAATTAGATGTGAAGATCTTTGGAGGTACTCGCTATCTGCAGCTGATGCTTGGTCATAGATAGGGCTACGAGTTCGATTTGCGTCACAGCTAAACGAAATTGAAAATTGGTTGTGACAAGTCACATGCGCATTATTATTAATTAAATCAGAGCAAAGAAAATGATCGATTATCGCCAGGAAACCGAAACTCTTCAATACGGAAAGAAACGGAACGGTGCGAAACGGAAGGGCAATACAAATTGACGTGACGTTGATATGACTGACGGGGACTTATCTGAACGCTAGTACTCGTATTACTCGACTGACCCAAGCATATCTCAAGCCTATACTGATACTTCGACTAGCTTTTTGACATGATTATCTCTGCCAGATAACTGGGGGCAGTTAATTTCATTTATTTGGTAGGTGTACACATATGTACGAGTGGAAATTTCATTGCTTTGATTAGCAAACATTTTGAAAACATCACAATGACAAAACGTGATTTATTTACCATCGGCTCAGACGCTGACAATATTTTGTACTCTTTTAATGGTGTTTAATTAAAGCCAATCAGCGATAAACCTATCGACCTATCAGCATGTGGCATAGCCTATAAATACACATAGACCATGCAGCTAATGAAAAATAATGAATAATAATAATATTTTGTCGATTGCTTGGGCTAGTTAAGCTCCGTGCTCGTACAAGGCGATACGATATGTCCGAGTAAATTAATCAAATTTAATGATATTTAATTTTCGTTTTCTTAGTCTAATTTTGGAATGGGCTAGAGTACGATGCGGCTGGTGATTGTCGATTACCGATTAGTCGACTTGTGCAATATGTAATAGTATCGGGACGGGACGGGACGAAAATTAGGTCATGTTTAAGACAGAACCCTGAATTGAGCTGATCGTATCATTGAATATTAGATAGAGAAGAAAAGATAGTGAGAGAGATAGAGAGAAAGCGAGAAGGGAGACAGAAGAGTGAGAGAGTATATGTACTGAGTGTTGAAGTAGTGCTGATGAGTAGATCAGATAGTTATAATAGGAGCATCAGATAAGAATATTATTAGCTTTTAAAGAACGTCTAACGGCTTATGAAATATTTTTGGGTAGTCTACAGTTTATTACGAAATATGTATGTTTTGTGCAACATTTTGTCATATAGAATATTTATATTGAAGTGATTCCGTTAGCTAGATGGATAGAGTATTTCTTAAAATCGCAAAGATAATATATTTTTTATTGATATCATTCATATTTTGTTCATCAATTCAGGAAAATTGTGAGAAAGATCTGGTTTTCACATTCTATCTATCCATCGATGTTCTACTAATTTTATTATAATGTGAGGACATTATGAAATCTTGTGAATATGAAGTACAAATTTCGAAATTAGGTGGAAATTAATACAAATATTTTATATTAAATTGTAACATAATTTGAATATTTTAACATTACGTAGTATTTAAATTAAAGTTAAGAAGTTTTCAAAATTTCTCTCAGTTTCTTTTATTATTAAAGCTGCTCTTTACTTATAGTCAGCTAAATAACTCACCTTCTTCTTGTATAAATTTTTACTGAAGTAGATGTTATGTAATATCGCTATGCTGTGATCTTTGGATGATTATTGCAATCTTTATCTTTTTATTTTTTGTTTTTATTTTAAGGAATTTAATATTTGAAAGCACTTGCGATATGAGCACTTGCCGACGGTCTTTGCACAGAAGCCCTATTCCAATTGTTGTCAAGTCAACAGCTAAGCAGTACTCCAATGATGTTTTATATTACTTTTAATCACGTTTGAAGATCTTAAATTTGGGTCTAGTTTAGGCACTTTTCCGCACACACACACAGATACACAAGTAGAAGAACTGCAGCTGAACGGCAGCTAAAACACACTCGGGTTATGCGCGACGACGGCTTCTGGTGACCGGGCTCCGTCAGTGCCGCAAGCGAACTACACAAAGAGCAGGCGGCTGGCAGTTAGGCCGGTACCGAAAAATAATTCAGGTGGGCCGCAGACGCCAACAACCGGTTGTCGGGCTTATGGAGCACTCGTTACCGGCTGCTGAAGCGAGAGAGCACGATACACGATCGTAGCAGGCGCGATCGCAATGAGCGATCGATTGCTGAGGCAGGTGTCGGGCCGGCAGGTGAGCAGCGCAGCAGCGCTCCGCCTCGCTCACTCGTTAGACTACTCTTTCTCGCTCGCCCTCATTCTTTGGTAGCGCAGTGTGAGCGAGAGAGCGCATGCTGCTGTAGCCGCCAATGAGCATTGACCTATGAGAGCAGCCAGCGCTAAGGCGCTCAAATAATGGCGGCTAACCGGCCGCTGCCGGCTCTGTAATGCTGTAAAGCTCGCTCTTCAACCCTACCTCTCTCTCTCTCTAACTCTCTGTCCCTCTCTCTCTCTCTCTGAGTATGCATGTGTGTGAGTGGAGTGGCACGTAATTGAATAAGCCTCGCACAAAGTGCAATAAATTTGATTAGCAAAATGGAAATTTATTTCCCTGACTTTTGTTTGCTTTCGCATACGTTTTCCATCGATGCATTCGCCTGGCTTTGCTGCCTTTTCTTTCTTTTCCCTTTGCTTTGTTGTTGCGGCTCATAAATTAAATAATTTAGCTATCACGCATATGCCGAGAATGGTTGTTGCTGTTGTTGTTGTTGTGTTGGATAGTGTTAAGGGCCTCGTAAATGACTTTGTTGGTTTATTGAATCCAACTGCGAGACGACTGTCAAGGGCCTTAATTGCTTGATATGCTCAGGAGTTAGAGTGAGAGAAAACGGTACGAAGGAAGAAGAAGGTGCCAAGAGCAAAATGACAAACATGAGGATACTTGAAAACAAGCACGTATATATTATCAATGATAATTAAGATATTAAAACTAACAAAGTAAACATGATTCATGCACCGAACGAAATAAAACATTTTTTAACTATCCTTGTTCTAAAATAAATATATATTATATTTTTATCTTAGAATTGTTCCTAGTCATATTATATCATATAATCATTATCATAATCCTTTCATATCACTTCATATTAAATCTATCTGATGCTGATGCTTCAAACTCTTTACTTTCCATATTTTACACTAGGTCAAAATCATTTTTGTCTTTATTGTTTAAACGTTCAACACTATGCCAGCGAACTGTCTTTGAAGAATTTTATAATCCCATTTTTAAACAGCTTCCAGAGCTAACGCATAACACTTCACTGTTTGCTAGTGCTTCGTATGAAGCCCTTCTCCGTATAAATTGAATTCAATTTACTATAGTTATAAATAGCCCTTCCACTCGTATGATTATTTTGTTGGCAACCATTTGTTAGCATTCCATACCAAGCTAACTACTTCATTAAACCTCATCCCAGCTTCAGGCTCAGACTCAGCTCCATTTAACAGCAGACTCCCTGCTTCTCCTTTCCCCTTTCCCCTCTCCCCACACCCCACTGGCTCTCCTCTAGCTGCAATCGTATTGCCCGGCAATAAATAAAGTGTTAATGGCAATTGCATACAAATAGTTTGGTGTTGCCATTATATGGACATTATAGGTATAATACCATTGTCGGGGGCCCATAACAAGAAGTAAACAATGCGACGCAGCAGTCGCTGCACTTTAAGCCAATTTCACGCTTCATTTACAGGCGAAATGCAAACAAAAGGCCAGCCGACTAGTCGACCATTTGCCGGGTTCGAGCTTAAGTTCGGGTTCAATGTACAGCAGGTCGTCTGGGGACGCTATCTGAGAGTCGCTTGGCTAGCGGTACGGCTTTCACGTCCCCATGTGGCCGTGTCAATCAGCTCGTCGCGCAAGGTGTGCGCTCATTTTGGAGTAGCTGCCCAGACGCTGTATACCCTGGTCCCTGGTCCCTGGTCGCTGGTCTCTGGTCAGTCCATATGCTCAGTCCGCGTCAGAGTTGCGCATGCGCGCACGTCCTAATGTAATTATTATCTCAACAATTGAATTTCCGGTCTCGGTCTCGGTCTCGGACTCTGTGTCTGTCTCTGGGTCTGAGGCTTTTGGTCTCTCCCGTTTCGTCTTCGACCTGGGACAGATGTCGCGCAAAACGTTACAAATGTGCACTTAATTGCGCAATTAAATAATTTTATTTCTGCTGCGCGTTTTCCTTGCCTTTCCCCAGCTTTCCTCAGCGCCTCTCGCCCGGCACATTAAGTGCCAGTTGAATGTTGAGAAACGGTCCGAGCCAAACAAATTGCAGCTATGTGCATCCATCCACTCCACTCACTCTATTCTATGCGTCAGTATGTGTGTGTATACCTTATCGCCTGTCCAAGTCGTCCTCTTCATTAAAAAGTTATAAAGCTATAAATTTAACTGCCAGATGGAATGCTGCAAAATATATCCAAATAGATCATGTGTCATTGTATGTCAGTGTTAAGATATTCATTAGATTTAATATAAACCTACTTTAAATCTTTCTACAGCTTAGCTGATTTAATTTAATAGAAATACATCCGATGTAAGTAATGCGACCTTTCCATAGGGCAAGAGCTCAGCTTATGGCTTTCCTGTATGAGCTTGATTCAGAGGTAACAGAAATAAATTATTAAGCGAACGTCTGCTTAATACTCGACCCTAAAGAAATCCCTATTCATCTAAGAGTATTAAAGTAAAACACATTTCATTAACAATTCGGCTGCATTTTTCTTATAACATAGTTCATAGTTCTTCATCTTTTCCCTTATGAAATAGAGTCAAGTGAGCAATTCAAATGCTGATAAAATTGTTTGTTCTACTTGTACTTCAACTACTTAAGTTATCTTAACTTAGGTATGCCTTATCTCTATTGAGTATTAAAAACTTTCTCGCTGGAAATTTCTGCTTTCTTAGGCCCTTTGATTGCCTGAGGGTGGGTTAATTATGCGAGCGAACGAGGCGTTTGGCATAATCTCAGTCTAACCTACATAGGTAACCACCCACTATCGCCCTCGCCTGCCACTCCTGACATCCCTGCTCCAGCTACCGGCTATCATTGCGTTGAGGTTCACAGAGGTAAAAACATGAAACGAAAAGCAACTGTAAACGATACCAAATTATATTTAATTACGTGCGATTAGTTAGGGTTACTGGAGTCGCGCGATCAAATGCCAGCGATAAGGCGACATCGCCTGTCATTTGGACCATAAATAGACTCGGCCAAATACAGCCGAATACCAAAAAGCCAAACCCGCAACCCGAGAAACGCAACGGCTAACATTAATTCAATTACAAATGGCTGCGTTTGCGACAAAATGGGGCAGGCGTGTGACATAATCACCCCGAAAGCTAATGATGACAAGGAGAGGGTAAGCAGTAACTAGTACTCAGTAATTCCGACTAGAGTTGTGCCAGGCCGAGCTCTGCACACTCCCCTGAGTTGCGCGAGTTGTATACGCCCACAATGTTTGGTAATTTGATACGACGATTTGTCTTGCTTTCATTACGACATTCCTTTTTTTTTAGTTTTTCCAAGCGACAACTGCATTTTCACTCAATTTTCGTGGCCACCAAATTTGACTTAAGCGGAAGCGCGTTATTAACTGGTTTATGCAAGCCATAATCGCCCGATTCCCAGCTAACGATAAGCAGCTGAAAAGAGGGTGCGGGTGCGGGTCGATTACCCAAACAATTCCAAATATTCCGACTACCCAGGCTACCCAATAAGCAGCCAACAATTAAAACGAAAGCGCGGTAATTTTATTTGTTCGTAAATCTAATTGTGGAAAACATGGAAACAAACAGCAACAGCAACAGCAACAACTACAACTGCAACTCATAGCTATTCGTAATCGTAATGTAAAAATGAAAAATACTTTTGGTAATTAGTGCGTGTACCGGCTGAAAAAGCCTGGGCTAGCCGTGTAGCCGGGTAGCGGGCCACAGTTTTACTTAATTGCCTCGCCACAGTTTTCGTTTTTGTTTTCCAGTTTTAATTTTTCAGTTTTCAGTTTTAAGTATTCGTTGTTGGCTTTCATTTTTCGCCTTTTTGTTTTTGCAAATTAATGTTTTTTTAGTCAATTTCAGCTTAATGTGCGTCAATTAAAATTATTAAAGTTTATCTTTCTCATATTTTAAAGCGTTTAGTAAATTAAATATAATTTATCCACTGGCCAGTTCAAAACGAATATGATTGGAACATTAGCCCAGCAGCTGGCCTTCAAATTGTAATTGGCATTACCTATAAAACTTTTTCTAAATATTGTTGTTTAAGCTAGATTAGAGTTTCTTTAGTATGACAACTTTGGAATATATTTATTTTGCTTTTAAGGTATTTGAACTGATTTTCTTAGGAGTAGTATAGTTAAGCTCACGAATAGAATCAAGTTCTCAAAAAAAATAATTAGAATAGGCTTACATGTTAGACGTTGTTAGACGTAGCTAATATCATTTTTACTGCATATATCCAAAACTGGTTTATCTGAATATAACTTGGTCATATTTATAATTTTATTGGAACTAGGTACACAAATTTAGCAGGCTTTAAGGCATAAGTCTAATGCTCGAATATCTTTCAGGTATTGTAATTGGTATACGCAGATGCACAGGTTCCACGGATGTGTGGCTGTCCGAAACTAAGCGGACCACTCACAAGCAGCTGTTCAGCTCAACTACCAGGTGTGTGTGTGTGTGTGTGTGTGTGCCATACAATCTTCAGTTATCCCTTTGGCGCATCGCGACCCTCGTTTCTCTCGTTTCTGCTGCTATCAGCGCATCGAATTCGTTTGTTTTATAATTGATTAATTAGAGGTCGGCCTGTACAGGCTCTAGCTGTGAGTGGATGTTAGGGACGCGGGCTATCGTTAGAATTATAATTGACTTGCGGCATGTGTTATCCTAAGTAATATACCAATTTGCTGTCTGTCTGTCGGCAATTTGTTTGTGCTTCAGCGCCCCCCAAATTGATTTTATTGACTTGTAAATGATGTTTGTTTAAGTGCTCCTCACTCGTTCCATCTTATACCCCTTGGTCAGTTGCCAAGTTGCTTCCGTTCATATTCATATCCCTATCGATGACTATGTCCGTGTCCATATCCCTGTTGGCGACTGATGTCACCGCTAGTTAAATTTATGACCGCATCAGCTGCCAATGACCCTTTGCCAGCCGGGCTTCTATGCTCTGATATATGACTTAGCATACCCTTTTGTTTAGGATATTATAATGTTCACATCTTAATGTGACACCGTCTTTACTTTGAGGAGATATGAGTCATCTGCAGTCGATGCCAAAAGTTATTTTGAATTTCAATGTTTTTTTCGTAAAAGCTGATGAAGAGAATTATTTATTCGATCTTAAGCTAGCTGCTCTTTCCAGTCGTATATTAATTTATTGATTTCACGCCGCCATTGCGAAACGCTTGCCAATATTTCGAATGGGCCGAAGACGGCCTCCGGCTTGGACGACCGTTCGACGCCGTGGCAGCATTAAGAGCTGAGCTCACTATTAATTACATTTTGTAATTAGTTGCAAATTTTTATTGCTGGCCGCATGTGGCAAGCCGTCCGAGCTACCACTTGAAAGTCATAAGTACCTAAAGATGACTGCGAACCGCATTAAGATTGATAACGAGCTAATGAATGTAAATTTTATACCCCAACCTGTCTGTCTCTCAGTCAGTCTGTCAGTTGTGCCGTCTCACGAGCCTGGGAGTCCATCATTATAAGTTTGAGTTGTTGCTGGAGTTTTCAAAAGGTTTCCCAGAAGCTCGCAAATTGAATTTCGCACTAAGCTCGGCTTCCGTTTACATTTGCCTGCAATTCGCGCGCGGTAGTCCACGACAACGAGTACAGTGAATATGCCATAAAAACGAACTGTGGCAGGGTGTAAAAAAGCGTGTAATGCAGATGTGAATGAATTAACGAATTGGTATTTTAATAAGTATGCAAACTAGGATAAACGAACGAGTGGCACATAAACAAGAGAGCAATCAAAGGGATGGGTGAATGATCGAAGAGGTCAACTAACGAGTGAATTAACTAACGAGTAAGCAAACGAACGAGCAGAAAAACAAGTAAGTTGAGGAGCGCTAGGAAACCTAGCGAGCAGTAAAGCATATTTCCGAAACAGTGAGATAAGCTATAATTGCTAAAAAAAATATTTTATAGCCTAGAGTATCAGCGAGAGAATAGCTTTATTAGTTGACAGAGTAAAGAGTTACTTGGCGAGTGAGTAAAATTACCAATTTAATATTAAGGAATACAACCAAAATGAAGTCTAATAATATAACTAGAGACAATAACTCAACGAAGCGGGCTTCAGCTCTATAAAGTGATGTCCACTGTGGCTGCAAAACAGAGGCTGCGAGAAGAGACCGAGCTTTGGGGAGGAGCAAGTGCAATGCAATTACGAGTATGTACAAGCTACTTGGTAATAACGTATTGATAATTAAAGAGATGGGTCGAGGGCTCATCAAAGCTCTTCCCGTTGGCGAGGCGACGTTGACAAATGAGTTCATCAGCAGCTCCTTTGGTCGAGCGGCAGCAGATGCTAATTCCGAAAGAAAGACAACGAGAGAGAGGTAGAGTAGGGCTGCATTAATTTTAAAGTGAAAAGCGATTTATTTTCGCCATTTGCGCCGTGTGGTCGTTTAATAAACAATTTAATAGCGCGCATAAATTTCAGACTTCATATAATAAACCCATTTGTCTTGGAAGGGGAAGCAACTCATAAGCCTAAAGACCTTATGCACATGCCAAGACAACGGCTCGAGGTTATTAAATTATGTGGCTCAAGCGTAAAAATAAACCGTAGCAAATTTAGGACGAGACACAGCTAGAGACAATGGAAGAGAGAAACAAAGAGAAAGAGGGAGAGAGAGAGAGTGAGGGCGATCTGCCTGTTTAACGAGCCCTAATGGATCCCCAAGAGCCCAATTCAGCCTCATAGCTAAGCCAACCGCCCCGACTCGCTCTCGTCACTGACTTTCTCCTAAAAAAAATTAGACGCGAGTCGGCTTCAATTAATCAGAGATATTCGAATAAATCAAGTGCCATAAAAGTGACACAGCGTGAGAGCTGGAGATGGCACCACAGCAGGCACTTGGCCAAGCACAAAAGATGAATATTTAATTAGGAACAAATTAAGAATGCAAATAATGTGGAACTACCGTGGAGAGGGCGTTGCTCGATTGAACTACGACTCGGCAACTGAGTCGATTATTAATCGATAGACCTTATAATTAGTGGGCATACAACAAAGCACAGTCCAATCATTTGCTGGCGGGACGTCCCGGCTAATTGAACGGGGGAATCCAAAAACTCTGAAACTCTGAAAATTGTAAGTCTGATCCGCTGAGCGCGTGCTGCCCCCAAAAGCAACTAGTTCCTTATCGGATTTGCCACAGCTACAGCTTGTTGTCTTCGATTCTTATCGGACAACACTTTGTTGACTGGGCATCGCCTTCAAACGTTGCCGCTTTGTTAACGAAATGGAAACACAGAAAATTGGACCCACCAATTGGTATCGATGTCATCGGAACTGATCGTTTATTTATTTAATTCTAGCGTAAAACAAGTAAGCTATAGAATTTAATTGTGCATAATTCATGTGTATTTAGCCAATGAGTTGAAAAGATTTTTCAATGATAAGCCAAACAAAATCCCTAGCTTAACCAGATTTTAGGTATGATTCACGAAGTTGACTTTTTATACACATGGATCTTGGTTTCAACCTTAAATGAATCCTCTTATAGATTGTAAGAACGTTGTTAATTATGATATAGATATATTTAGTTCAGAAATCAGTCTCCATATTTGTGCTTTTAATTGAAATTCACTTAGCCATAATTTCATTAGATCATTAGCTCCTACGACTCTGGCATTCTACAGTTGAGTTTATGGACTTGGCGTTTAGCGGGAACCGAACGCAGGCTATTGGACTTCCTGGGAAGCAAAGCTGAACAACTTAATTAAGGCAGGCCATAGAAAAAAAACCACGCTCAATCGCACACACAGAATCAAACGGTGAGGGGAGAAGACTTTGTGATTGGAATCGCAGGCATCAAGCAATTTGTATTCGGCCATCAGACAGCAACAAGTCATTTCACACTTTGATCACGCTGCACGCTGTACAACTTCAGCTGGAGTAGGCCGCAGGCAGCAGGACCTAAAGCCACATATCCATAAAAGGATGCCAGAAACAACAACTTTGGAATGTGCCTGCCCCATGCCCCATGCTCCATGCATATATTAAACAACCAGCCACATTCGAACGGTCGCCCGCGCAACGTTCGAGTGTGTCGTTCGAGAACTGTAGTCGAGAATCGGAGTCAGGAATTGGAGTCGAAGTAGGCACCTTCACAGTAATTAACTTGTTTCAATAATTACGCATGCGCATTTGCACATGTTCCAATGCCCAGTTCCATGGCCAGTTCCAATGCACCATTCGGTTGCCGGTTGCCTGTTGCCAAAGCTTAACAAGATTTTTGCATTGCGTGCGCATTCGAAAGGTGAACAACAGACTCCGTTTCTCCAAATTCCCTAACAATGGCTACCTTAGCTAACCACAGGCTTTTAACTAAGCAAATAAAAATCATCATAACGAATTTGTTTAGCTGTAAGTTCCGGAGCTAAAGCTTAGAGAGTTATGAGTTTCACAGAATTTTCAGACTCGATACTGACCAAAACCAGAAATTTCATTCATATAAGAATTTTGTCTTTTGACTAACTTACTGATGTCGAGGATCGGCCTAAGATACACTGTTAGATAAGAAATATAGTTGACATTTTTATTTGTCTTAGCTTAATTTATTCTATTCAATAATCTAAAATCGACTACTTCAAATATACGGCCTGTGGGTTAGATATAAAATTATCCGTGCTACATATTACGGTATAGCACCTTAGTCCTTGCTCAAACTATTCTGAGCTTGTTCAAATATTACGAAGAGACTTTCGACTTCGTTGCTATCAATTGTGGATGGATTTCTCTTGCTTTTCGTGGAAATTTATGCAGCAGCCGCCGCTTATTAAGCAGTCCATGTCTCGGCTTCATCAGCTGTCCACATGTCCAGCACAGCCCAGTACCGTCGCGTCCAGTTGGCCCGTTGTCTGTCGTGTCCGTTGAGGTGGCAGCAGCACTTAATTATTGATAGCATTACAAACGCAGGTTCAGCGGGTCACATCTTGTAGACGTCCGCAACTATAGCAATTCTCTTATTCTTATTGAGATCTTTATTTGGTGCACTGTTAACAATTTATCTTTTTATTCGGGCAGCAAGACAAGAATTTGGGGTACTCAACTACAACAATCAAGACACTAACACACAAAACAATATAGGACTAAACAAATATACAGATACAGAGAGATGAACATTTACAACTGAGTGCTATCAATATCATGTACTGTGACGTCTTCCATACCGGGTATACTCTGAACTGCCTCGTTCATCTCTGCGGCCTTACTCGCATTGTTCATTTCGCCCATTTCATCCATACCACCCATTCCACCCATTCCCCCCATTCCACCCATTCCTCCCATGCCGCCCAACGCGGATAGTGCATCCATACCACCCATGCCACCTAGATCTAAACCGCCGAGAGCATCCTCCAATCCACCACCACCACCAAGGGCAGCCAGAGGATCCTTATCGCGCACATCGGTGATGATGACCTCAGTGGTGCTCAGCAGCGATGCAACGCCAGCTGCATCCTGTATAGCAGTCCGCACCACCTTGGTGGGATCAATAATGCCCTTGTCGACGAGATTTCCGTACTCGTCCTTCATTGCATCGTAGCCAAAGTCATCCTCGCCGTTCATCACTTGGGCCACCACCATGGCCGCGTCGACTCCTGCATTTGCTGCAATGGTCAAGCAGGGTATACGCAGAGCATGCGTGACTATGGCAATGCCATGCTTCAAGTCCTCATTGGCCGGATCCAGTTCCAGCAAGCGAGGTATGCAACGCAGCAGGGCAGTGCCACCGCCGGGCACAATGCCCTCCTCGATGGCAGCTCGTGTTGCGTTGAGAGCATCGGTGACACGATCACGCTTCTCACCCACCTCCACCTCACTGGTGCCTCCAATGTGAATGACAGCGACACCATTGGTAAGCGTGGAAATGCGAGCACGTATACGCTGCTTCTGCTCGTCCTTAGTTGTGGGATCATTTAGCTCATCCTGCAGCTCCTGGATTCGTCTCTTTAGCAGCTCTGGCTTGCCCTGGCTCTGTAGTAGCATGGTCGTGTCCTTGGTAACAACAACCTCGCCCACCTGACCGAAGTCTTCAACTTTGGCCTCCTCAATTTTGGCATAGTTAATATCATCCCCAAACACCGTGGCACCCGTGGCGGCGGCAATGTCTCCAAGCAACTGCTTTCGGTACTCGCCATAGGCCGGCGCCTTGACGGCGCACACCTGAAGGCCCATCTTGAGCCGGTTGATCACCAGAGCGTTCAACGCCTCGCCAGAAATGTCATCCGCAATGATGAGCAGTGGACGACGCTGTCGCAGCGACTGCTCCAGCCCTCTCAGAATCTGTCTGAGCGACTTGATCTTCTTGAGGGTGATCAGCACATATGCATTGGTGTACTCCACCTTCGCGCCCTTGGCTGTGTTCACAAAAAAGGGTGAGATGTAGCCCTTGTCGAATTGTAAGCCCTGCAGCACCTCCAGCTCATCCTTGAGCCGCTTGCCCTCCTTGACAGTGATGGTGCCGTTGCGGCCCACGCGGTCCGTTGCATCGGCAATGAGTTTTCCAATCTGTTTATCGCCATTAGCCGAAATTGTGGCTACTTGTTCAATCTCCTCACGTGTCTCGACCGCCCGCGACATTAGCTTCAGTTCCTGTTTGACGTGGTCGACAGCCAGCATAACGCCGCGTCGAATCTCCACTGGATTGGCACCCTTTGTTATGTACTGAAAGCCTTCTTTGGCAATGCAGCGAGCCAGCACCGTTGCTGTCGTGGTGCCGTCGCCGGCCGCCTGATTCGTACTGTCCGCCACGTCCTGAACCAGACGAGCGCCCAGCTGCATATGCTGATCTTTGAGAGAAATTGCGCGTGCCACTGAGACACCATCTTTCGTTATCTTAGGCGATGTCCAGGGCCGCTCCAATATAACACTGCGTCCCTTTGGACCCAGAGTGACGGCCACAGCATCCGTGAGAACATCCACACCGCGCAGCATCCTTGCACGCGCCTCTGCACCAAATGCTACATCTTTAGAGTAAGCACGGACAAAGGCCCGGCTAGAACGAATTGCCTCTTGAACATATGAACGAAACATTTCGAAAGGGCTACGTTTTTTATGTGTTTCCCCTGATTTTGTGAAAATTCTAATAAATTGTACAAGAGCTTTTGTGTAAATATATTTCTCTACGTATGCTAGCACCGACTCTCTCCTTGAACACGATAAACTAGTATGATATTGTGCCTGTCCCGATGTGGAGCACGGGACGTTTGAGGCTTAGCCTGCTTGCAACACAGCTTTGAAAAACTTGTTGAAATACTTGGGAAATTCGTATGTACGCACTTTTCCAATTAATTTCATTTCCGTTTCGTAGCAGGGGCTGCAGAACACATGTTCCAATCTTCAAAAGGTAGCGAAAACATAGAATCAATAATTAAGAAATGTCAAACATAAAACGAGAGGCCCGCACCATACGATAAGAAGGAGTACTGTGGAGAGGCAGGCCCCAAGGTTGTGCGGGTGTTGTGTTCTTTCCTATCGCAAGCATTTTTTTTTTGGTTTTCTTTTTTGTTTTTTTGGAGCTCGCGTGACAAATCATAATTGATTGTTCGCTTAATTGAATTGGAGGCTGATAAGTGCAGCCCCAACTCGCAACCCCAACCCCACTGCGCAGAAAGAGAGAAGGAGAGCGCGACGCATGCTACCCATAGATGAAAATATGACTCACGTGATCGCATAGCTAACGACAAATGGCTGACACAACTTCGAACACGCTAATAAATTGTTAATGGTTTTATCACAGCTTTGCAGTTTACAATATCACCTAATACGTACAGTCAACAACACCAGCGACGATCGTCATAAATCGACTAGAGCCGAAAAGAATCAGAAAAAACCCAAATATACCGTATACCGAAACATATGCTATAGACCCATAGATAAGCGGCGTTTGCCCCCGGGAGTCGCTCGGCGCATTAGTCACACAACAAATGTTGAGCAGAGAATGGGTCAGGAACTGGACTAGTCACTGGATCACTTTGAACAACTGTAAGTGCAGATGAGATCGATTTCGTAATTTTATTTTAATATTCTGAATAATGAAAACTAAAATTATAATAATTTTCTTAACTAGAAAACATGGAGTGTATATAAAAGTCGACTTTTAATAGTAAAGAGAAAAATATGAATATAATATATTTAAATTCATTTATGCATATCTTCCGATTCGCATTCATACATTTGATGAAGATACAGTCAATCGAGTCTGCGTGCGTTTGAACACAGCTAGTGACTTGCTAAGAGGCTAAGTATTTTCGAGGAGTGGAGATATCAAATTAGTCTTTTTAATATCACGAAATATATCTGCCGTATATATAGCAGTTCAATTAATTCCAAAAACTAGAGCTAAGATTCCAGTGTGTTTCTAATTTGTGTGAAGAGCTAACCTTTTGCGAACGATCAGTGTAACAGTTTGGGCTCCTGCATAAGGATCGCCTGTCAGCGACAGAATCAACTCATCAACGTTGACAGCGGCCTTAATGGGGACTTGTGGCTGGCTACCTAAATAGCTGGCAATGGTCAGTGCAATTGACGCGTGATTGGCATGCAGGCCTGTCATCCATCCATCCATCCGTTTCCACATGCAGTAGTAGCAGCAACAGCAGCAACAGCAGTAACATACAGCCCAAAAATAGTCATTTTTGCAGCATGCCCCAACCAGTTGGCAACTGGCGATTCTGTCGAAGAAGAGTGTTCTTCGATTTTATTAAGGTGTCAGCTACTTGGTATGGATCGTATGGCATCGCATGCTACGCCACGCTATGGCATGGTATCATATGGTCTGCCATGCTACGACACTCATTTAGCAATGCATATTTTAAATTAATATTATTAAGAGTTTGACCAAAAGCGAACGTCAAGACTTGGTAAACTGTTATATCTAATTGGCTTCAAACTGTTTGCCCGTTTGCTTGATTGCCCGAGCCGTCGGCTTTGCGAAGTCGCTGTTCCTCATCCCTCTCTCTTCCACACCTTTTGGGAGCTCAGTCGAACATCATTTCAAATCTGCGGCAGTCGAATTTCGATTTTGGTTTGTTTGGCAACGCGTCGAGTTAAGTAGCAAATTGCTGTGGCGACACCTGCCGCGGTCACCTCTCCTCGCCTACCAGCTGACCGAGCAAGTGCACTTACTCGCTTTCTCTCGCTCTCTCGCTCTGAAGCGCCGCCTTTTTGCTCTGCGCTGTCAGCCAATCAGCGCGTCGCAAGCTCAGCGCACGCAAAGAGAGTCTCATGGAGTACGATATGTGTGTGTGTGTGAGTGTGCATGTGATATGGTGTTGGTGTTGCTGTTGGTGTTGTGTCGTCGACAGGCAATTTACATGAAATCAAAATGAAACGTAAGTTTAATAAAGGCAGAAGGCTTCGGGCATATGCGGCGTGCAAATGCGCTGCGCAAATATATTTAGAGAGATATACAGAGAGAAAGTAAAAAAAAGACATATAGATTATACGTATCGCTAATCAGACAGACTTTAATTGAAAGTATTATGTAAATATCAAAGAAATGTAAAAAAGCGAAGAACAATTTGTATTATTCGAATTCCAGTAGGTTAAAAATCTCTTTTATCTATCCGTATATTGGTATACTCTCAACATACACCACATTTTAATACCGATAGAAATTATATATGTCTTTTAACATTAGATTTGTATGACATTTATACATGCATATATTATATAGTTTTACATAAAAGAATATAACATAATTATGTAGACAAATTAAAGATGATTTATTGATGCACTCGATAGAATAATATAATTATATTAATTTTAATTAAAAAATACTATGATAGATACAAAGAGCTCATCATTTAATGAATTGATACATGAATAAATGAATAAATAGAGATATACATGTATATATATATCAAATTTATTATCAACTATCAAAGAAATTTCTTTTAATGATACCAAAGCTCTATACAATCTTGTTTATTTCATTTCCTGTTTATATCTATGCAAATTAGAAGAGCATTTCAATATGCTCATCTGGCGCAGACAGTGTAGGGTAGGAGAAGAGTTCGGCTAGACTATGGTCGGGTAGTGTAGGGCAGTGCTTGGCAGAGCTGGAGGGCTGGCATCGAGCGTTCCACTCAAGTTTTGTTTACTTAAACTTTTACCATTTGGGGCCAGTGTAAAGTGGCCAAATGTCTGTGTATGTATGTGTGTGTGTGGGTGTTGGCCAACCGAAACGTAACTGCAAATTCACAGAAGTGTGGAGCTGTCTCTTAGCTAGAGGTCTCGGTCTATGGTATTTTATGTTGCCATTGATGTTTTTTTCTTTTTGATTGTTTTTTAAATTGTTTTTGCACGCGATTCGTGTTTGGCGGCTTTATAGCTGTAATTGCCATTACCATTTGTTGTTGTTGTTGGAGTTGTTGCAGCTACATAATTTAATTTGAATGCATATGCTATCCAAAATGGGTAATTGAATAAGTTTCGTTTTTCTCCAGTTTGTTAGAGTTTTGTATAAATATCTATATATATATATATATTTATACATATTTATTTATTTTTAGTTTTATTCCTTTTATATTAGTTTTAATACAAATTTGATTAGTGAGCGCGCGAAATATTTTGCCGCGTTGCATGTAGTAGCGTGGGCGTTTAATGGGCGTGCACCAGGCCAACACCTACAACTGGAGTAGCCCACGTGTTAGTAATTTATTTGCCAGCAGCTACTGTTTTTTGTTGTTGGCTGTCTGTTTTTCAATTGATATGCCAATTTTTGTAACCATATTAATATTGGCCAGCTGGGAAAATGTGAGCTCAACTGTTAAGTCTTTTTGTTTAAATAAATACTTTATGACCTGGATTCATAAGCCAAACTGATATAAGAAAGAGGTAGGAAAAGGTGTTTTTATGATGTTTGGCTGATTCGGCTCAAGTCTCGGTACGAGTTTCAGCTCAATGGAAATGAATTCCACATCTTCAATTCCAATTCCAATTCTTCATGTTAAAAAATCTTTTAGCAAAATAAAACGAAACCAAAATCATTTGACATTAAATCAATTACCTCGCTTTTTATAATAGAAATATATGTAGATATCTTCAATCTATCTTCAAATCTTAAAATATTTAATATACATAAACTTACTAAATTTTTCTAACATATTTATTTGTATTTATATTTGATTTTGAAATATTTTTTGGAACGTCTTATAATTAATTTGTTAATATGTTATGTCAAACAAGTATTGAGAGCCTGGACTTAAGCTCTTCTTTCTCTTTCACATACTGTTTATCAAAACTCAGTCAATTTCTGAGTAAAAGAGTTTTACTCTAAACTAAATTATTTGTTGCAGAATTTTTAGATGAAAACTTTAACATAAATACCTATTTGAAGAACTGCGTTTATTTCCATGCGTAATTACTTATGAATTAAATATAGTTTTTATTATACTTTTTAGGCAGCTAATCAAGAGAGATTATAGTACAGTGATAATCCGCAGCTTCTTTTGCGCTTTGCTTCGATAAATTGCTTTGGAGTTTTGCAAATTGATGCTTTCAAACAGCACCAGCCACGCCTGGGACAGCTTCGGTTAAAGATATCTCCAAAATTCTTATTGCAATCGCTGCGCTTGTTGTCGTATCTCTTCCCAAAATAATCGAAAGCAATTTGGCCGGAAATCGGATGCGAACACGTATCCAGTCCAGAAAATTGCGCCTAATGTGATTAAAATCTTTCATTTTGCGCATTAATTCAAAAAGTGATTCGATTTCTGAGGGTCAGACATTTGATTAGAGTGTATTATAGTTGCGATGCTCTGTCATTGAACTTGACGCGGAACGGAAATCAAATTGAATTTGGGCACATACAAAAATAACTTTGTTGTTGCAGTTTTTGCAGACAGCTTCTCGGGGCGTAATTAATACATGGCCTGTCGATTCGTACCAGGTTGAACCTTCACTTGGAGTCTATTAATCATTTGAGATATGCGAGCAGCGACTACTAATTAATTAATTTGATAAGCATTCGTTTATAAGTCTTTGCGAATTATGAGTTAATTTATGGCCAGAAACAGATTTTTGCAAAACAAGTTCGTTGCCTAAGTCTTTCGATTTACTTTGGCTTCAGGCTTGTTCGTCATTATAATCATAAGCTATGCCCATTTTGATGTGTTGCTTTCAATCCATCCCACTCCCCCCTCATTTAGCTAATCAGCATAATTTAAATTCGCGCCACGCCCCTTGAAGCAACTGCCCCTGCTTAGCTCATTATGCTGGCTCGTTCTTTTGATTTCTTGATTCCTTTCGTTCCGCTTAACTTTCATCTGCGTGGGCTGTCAAGCAACAGCAGAAAGAGAAGCAAGAAAACATCATGAATATGCATTTTTGATATATATTAATTGGCTGTTCGGCAGATCGTTAGCTTCTTAAATATGGCATCACATGACGATCGAGATGCGCGTGTCTTCTCGTTGCCATAAAATTTCATTAACATTATAACACTGTGCAACACATTTCAATTACCATTCCGCTAGAGCTCTAAATGGTTGTTCATTAAGAATTTGTATAGCTATTCATTTATGTCAAATATAAAGCTGAGTGTGTGCGAAGAGAAGAAGAGGTCGAATAAAAAAATAGTTTCTTTTTAACAATACAGTTTCACGTAGACGTGTCTAAAATACTCTTAACTTATTGCTGAGTATAAAACTGAATTCTTAATAAATGGGAACTAAACTTTCATATCATATCAAGTTTTCTAACTCTAGATCATGGCTTCTTGTAAATCTCCGAGTCATAAGCTGGTTGATTAGTGTTTCTTTGGGAGGTCCATTGTGAGTGCTGTAAACTTTGTATTAATAACAATCTATGAACATGGAGCACACACGGCCACAATCAACAGCAGTTAACATGTTCAGAGTGCCTGATCAGGGGCTGATTCAGTGCGCCGTCATGCTTGCTCATTTATATGCATGTCCCGCCTCTCTATGCGCCGCTCACAAGCTCATTCGGTCGCGCGGTCGCTCGTTGTCGAGTCAAACAAATGTTTGCACAACACACAATAATGATGACAGCGCAAATTAGCTACTAATTTTCACATAAACTCTAACTCGATGTGGATGAGAATGAGGATGAGGATGAGGGTCAGCTGAGCGCCAGGACCTCACACAGCTGCCGTCGCGCCGGAAGTGATGTGCCACGTCGACTCTGAACTCGACTACAAATTGCCATAAATCAGCATTTGATTATCCTTTCTCTCTCTGTGTGTGTGTGTGTCTGTGTGTGTGGCTAATTTGGCTCTGGGCCAGCCTCGACTGTTGGCTCGTTTCTCTCATGTCATGTGCGTGTTACTTTGTTTTTTAATTTATTAATTATTAGGCGGTGTCCGTTGAGGCACGCCGCCTCGGCCCCGCAACGCTTCCGCTATTAGCAAAAACTGCGATCCATCCATCCATCCATCCAGCTCATCTCGACTTTTTGGTGACTGACTGGCAGTTGGCTACCTCGCAAATGTGCGGCTCCGACTGCTGCAGCATCCGAAGCATTCGGGTGGCCACCGAACGTCACTCAAATTGAAGTCTCGCAAATGAGAATTGCTGAGCAACTGGCCACGGTTCCAGCCACTGCCACTGCCCCTGACCCTACCGGAGCCTCTACCTCAGCATCGGCCTTAGGCGCGCAGTTGTTGGATTTTTAATTAAGCCTGGCCTGAAGTGGAGTTGGAGTTGAGTGGACTGCGAGTTGGTAACTGGTCTTGTTAGTAATTTTTAATTTGAGCTCTTCTGACAGCTTGCTGTCATATAAATTTAATTGAATTTACATTTTTATTAATTGCCAAGCCAAGATAGAGAGAGAGAGAAAGAGATATATTGTGGAGGGCAAGTGCTACCCGTTCGCACGGAGCATGAATGAAGCTGAAGCGAAACTCAAAATTTAAAACTCTAACTCAAGCTGGAGCTGTGAGCTCTTGAATGAATTTAATTTGAGATGATTTGTTGATGGTTTCGTTGCGCTGATTTCTTGCTGACTAATTTAATGTGATTTTTAAATTGCCACAGACGCTGTTTGTGTGGCCAACGGCACAAGTGAGAGAGACTGTAAGAGAGAGTGAGAGGGCGATATGAAACAGGCGCGCTGAGTGGAAGATGCTGGGATTCATCTGCAGATTGATTTGGGGCCGTTGTGCATTAGTCAAGACGAGCAACATGTATACAAGATTTATTCTTTATACCCTGTATGCATTTTAAATAATACTGGGGTATATTTAATTTATGTAATGGTCAGCAGAAGTCTGAACAATAGAAGTCAGTCATCAAGGGGATCAAATTGAAGAGGCATTAAATAGTTGCTAACTTTAATTTAATCTGCATTTTTTAAAAACTTTATTATGTTTTCAAATTTATTTGTTTAATTATATCGGTTATATATCTTTCAGAAATTTAAAGCTAAATTTAAAGCCTAAATATGACTTTTACAGGATATCATTTAGTTGAACACTTTATCATGTCATAGAATACTTAACGACTAAAAGCCCTTTTCAGACTTGTCTTCTCTGTATGTGTTGCCTTTCTAAGTTGTGATCCTTTACAAAATTCAGGTCCTCGTTTTCAACATTCTTATCGTTCATTTGAATTATAACTGTTTACAAACTCTTATTTTGCCATTTGGTTTGTCCTCTAACAATTGAGAACTGGCCAACGTGCCACACACTGCCCCTCCCTCTAACAGCCAGCGCCACTGACATGTTGCAACGGCGCTAACGAGCCGCTGCCTTAATTTTTGTTGTTGTTGTACCCTTTTTTTGTTGCACGCTGTTTAATTCGCAAATCAAACAACCGGAGGGCAGCCTACCAAAGTCGCGCATACATAAGTAAATTAAAAATAAATTTATGTTTCAGACCAGAGGCGTACGACGGCCATGCAGAAGGTCTCAAAGAGGGAGCACAAGAGGAAGCCAAGATGTGTGTGTGTGTGGAAACGGGTATCGAGCAGCGACTGTGAATGCAAATCCAATTAAAATTGCCTAACTCTGCACGGATGCGTTGAAAGAGAGACAGGGTGAGAGACAGAGAGAGAGAGCGAGACAGAAGGAATGCTGCGGATGCTGGCGCTAAGCCGTAAAGCGGCACTGTGCGCTGATTTAAAACACTGCGGGGCGTGCTTATTGATTAAATACAAATTGCATTCATTCATCATTGCGGTAAGATTGTGGCTGTTGTTGCTGTTGCTCTGGCAATTAAATTACACTTTGTTGTTGAGCCTTCGCTCACTTTGTTGTGCTATAAAATGCAATTAAGTGCACAAAGCAATCAGCCTTTATTATTCAAACTGCGCGCTAAACTGTACGCAGGTTGGCAGCCTCGTTCAGCTGCATAATTAATTTCCAACACTGTGGCATCTCTATATATTTTAAATGGGGGCAACGCTGCTGTTTACATTCACAGATCAAAGCGGCCCACGAAATTATTTAACTTAAGAACATTTTAAATTTCTAAATAATTCAACAAAAATATAATGTTTTTGTACTGTCAATAAAGTCAAAATATGTTAATAAATTATTCACGTGTATTTTTCTTGTAAAGGGATAGTATCAAAAATGCCTAAAAAATACCGAAAGCAAAAGAAAATACTGTTCCCAAAATAATATATAATGTAGCGAAAAAAGTAAGGAAAATTATGCCAACAAAGTATAATATTAAATTATAAATATAACTCATGTCGTTTTATTGTTATTTAACTATTTTTGTTTCTTTAATACACAATTTTAAATTACGCGCGCCAATCACCAGCGCAAAAAGCTCACAGCGCAAGTACAATGCGCGCGAATGCAACAACTAGTGTAACTAAGAGCGAGACGTACATATGCTGCACTTCCAACGGCAAAAAAAAATGTACCTACGGGCCACCTACCAAGCTGCGCTGCTCGCCTGTTACTATTCCGGTCTAAATCTAAATGATGCTGCTCATTGCTCTAGTTTATTTTTTTCTTTCTCATTTGGAAGCGCAAGCAAATTGCGCGCAAATTGAATTGACGGAACGTGGAGTCTCGGACGCCAGTCCCAGACCCAGCTCCAGCTCCAGTTCCAGCTGCCCAAGCCCAGGCAGGCATTGCTTCGCACTCAACTCTGAGTCGCTTATGGATTTCAAGCGCCATTAGCTTGCTGATACACACACACAGACGCACACTTGTTCACTCGTAATTGAACACTTGATCCGCCGCACCACACAACAACACACACGTAAAACGCCTCCTCCCATTCCCAAGCCGCTATTTTTTTCTCTTATTGTTTTTTTTTGGCCATGCGGTCGCCGTCATCGTTGCACACAATTTCAATTCATGGACTCTAATGAACAGGCGTTCAGCATTTCGAGCAGGCAGCTTTGAGAGATTTCTCGCCGTGACATTCACTCGACGGCCCATTCGCCGTTTCATTTCGTTGCGTTTAAATGAGTGTGAATTGGCCATGTGTGTGTGCGTGCTTTTGTGTTCGCTCGCGTGCTCATGTGTGTGCGTGTGTGAGAGTGTAGTGGTTCAGCAAAAAGTTTGCTTAGCAAAAGCTTTGTCGCTGGGGAAATGGCGTCAAATGGTGTAGAGTAGCAGACACACGTTTGCATGTCATTTGAGAGGCCGAAGCTACTTAGCTGCACAATGAGCTTTTCTCAATACCCTTGCGTAAGCGGTAGTCTTAATAGGTATACAAATGATAATAGAAATTAAATTTATTAAGATAATATAGCATATTAACATATCTAAATACCTAAAAAAAAATAAATATAAATATAATTAACCTATTAAAATTAAGACTTTTATTTCAAAGTATATCTGTGTTTTCAAGGGTATATGTACATCAAGATATCAAATTTGCATGACTATTCCCTCTTCTAATGCTCTGTTAAAAAAGTAATCAAGAGTATATTTGTTAAGCAGTTAGTAGTTACACAGATGTTGAAACAGCGTTAAAGTCCACCTTTAGGAATTTGACACGACAAAGAAATTATCAAGCAGAATAACATTAGCGAGTATTAAGTAGTCAGTTAGATCTAGGGCGCCTTCTGAGTTGTCTTTTTTATATGTATTTTATCGTGAGCGATATGAAATTTGAGCTTTAGTTTGAGCATGAGTTGACTTTTCAGACATTGAGCTTTGTTTTAGGTATGAGTGTGTGTGTGTATTTTTGAGTATATGTTTGTGAAAGTTGCTCGTTAAGCGCATTTTTTGTTACTCCTGTTGAGTTTGGGCCACAGGATAGCAGCAAATGTAGCGCACATGGCAAGAACTGCCAAAAAAAATGATATTAGCCCCCAATCTCTTTCTCTCTCTCTCTCTCGCTGTCTCTAACACTGCAACATTGGGAGGCACTCAATGGCGTACGCATGTGTTCCGCTCATGAGTTTTCAAGTTAAGCTGCCAAATTGAAGCCATCAACTTGCACACAGACTCGCACACGCTCACATATATGAAGAGTGAGTGGCATGCCTGGAAGCACGAAAAAATCCTTGAACATATTGATAAACCAGGAGTGCAGTAGCCGAAGCTGGCGTTGCAGTCGATGCCTTTAAAAATAACTGGAATGACAGCTATGCTACAAGCAGGGCGACACGAATCGGACTCCGACTCCGACTCAGGCTCTGTGCCCACTTTCCTTTCTATTGAGCTCTTTAGTTTATTTGTGCACTATTCAGCAGAGCACGGTGATGGACCAATAGAAGTGCATCTCAAGGTCAAGTGTTTCGCTTAATAATAATTTTAAAACAGAAGTACATTTTATGGTTAAGTCAACATAACCTTAAACCTTAGTGACATTTTGAAATGTAATAATGTAAACTGACTTTTATTATGATGAAGCTTTGCTAAATTATTTGGAGTATTAATTAAATTTAAATATTATATAAATATAAATTTTGCATTATATAAAGATGAAATGTAAAACATTGCATATCCTTTAATTCGTACTATAAGTATGGAAGCCATATGATATAGTAGCTGAATAGACCTCCACTAATCTAGGATATACATACACACATGCACATATAACTTACATAGTGCAGACTAGATGAAAATATTGTGAAAATGTAGGGAAAGAGTCTGAAAGAGTATTCGGAATAATTTACATAGCCTGTGCGCTTGCATCCCTGTCGAAACAAAAATGTGGCTCAAAGAAAAAATGTCAAAACGAAAAAAAAAAGAAAACGAAACAATATACGCGCGCATGTGTCAGTGTGTGTGTTCGCTTGTGTCTGCGTTTATGTGCTTGTGAAGAAGGAGACGAACCGATTAGCGAGCAGCGACCCTGGGACCACGTTGAATGCAATAAAAAAATGTGTTCTTTATGTGTGTGTGTGTGTGTCTGCCTGCCTGTGTGAGCTGGTGCTGTCGCTGCTGCTGCCGTTGCTGCTGCTGCTGCTCTTGTCTGTCCCAATCGCCCGTATGTCGCTCTGTTGTTGAATTTCGCTTCCTCTTCTTCGCTTTGTGTGGGAAAATTCAGGCCGTGGGAATTACATGTGAAATTTCGATGGTGCGCGCGAACAGGCGAACAGCAGCAGCAGTAGCGGCAGAAGTCGCAAACAGAACCAGCAACAGAAAAGAACAGAACAGCGCACGACATACGAACGTATGTATGTATGTTTGTATGTATGTGAGGGACGGCAGCATAGACGCAGCATATACATAAACATGTAGGTATGCAAGCATGCATACAACTGTGTGTGTGTGTAGTGTGTATCCCTCGCCCTAGCGACGGGCTGGCATCAGCTTGTTTAGCGAATGAGAGTAGTGGAGTGAGGGCCTTCAGCAGACAGACACGCTCTCCCAAAGGGCTACCGTGCGAGCGAGAAAGCTGTACACACACACATGCAGTCGCGCTTGCCCTTATGATGATGCTGCGCAACATTTTGCGGCATTGTCAACGCAGCGCACAGATTTTAACAGAACAATTTCGAACGGGCGAACAGCATTTAGAAGCCGCAACAGTACAACCATGTTGCACGCAGTGTGTTGCATGTGGCACACTCACACACATTGATAACAATTGCGAGCCCTGCTCGCACACAGGGCTCACGATATTTTTTAGCTAACAAAGTCGCCGAGACTAAGCGCCCGTAGGCAACATTTGGGTAAAAGGTTTCGATTCGATTAGAAACTGCAACAGGGGAGCAGCAAGATGCAGCAGGCAACATGTAGCACGCAGAAAGCAGCGGGCAAAAAAGGCAGCCAGGCAGTCAGTCGGTCAGGCTGGCATCCCATGCGAAAACCGGGTCGCCAAGCCCTTTGCTCTGCTGTGCTCTGTGCAGAATGAGCTACTTTTATTTATAGCCCTGCCACTGGCACTGGACCATTGTGCACGGCTGACCGGAAGCGAGCATCAAGTCTGTCTTGTTTGTCGTTGTGTCTGAATTCTGTTCCAGGCAGAAGCGAAACTTCTTTCTATAAATTATACAGAAATTGTGGAAATATTGAAATCTCTTTTGTTATTCGTTCCCTTCAGATTCTATAAAATCTAACATCAAATTCGATGTTATCAGCTCAGAAACTTGTTTTGTACACTTCAAATTAAATCTTTGCACAACACACACAAAGTTAAGGAGTTAAAAACAAATATTTACACAATTAGAAGGCAAAACCAATATACAAAATGTCACAAAATGTACAGTCCATCACTGAGGACGATGGCTTTTGGTCGTATGATTCCATTTTAGAATATGTTGATGCAAGGGTTATAACATTTCCATTGCCGGAGCAAACGGATCCCGCTCAATGTCGCGATGAGTTTCTTAAATCCATTTTTAAGCCAGAGGAGCGCATCATCCCATTAAGGCGTGAGATAAAAAGAAAATCATCGATGAATTTTATACCAACAACTGCTGAGGGTTTGGCGATATTAAATATGATGATAAAATCTGCGGCTTCGTCGAATTTGGGTTCTGTATCGCAATATCGGCCATCGCTAACGTCAGCTCAAATGGAGAAACTTTATACCATTTGCCTCTATCAGTTTCAGAAAGCAGCCATACAATTCCTTTCTGTTAGGCTAAAAAAGCAGCTCATTACGCAGTTACAGATTTTTCCAGATGAGACTGTTGAAACACCGCACAAACTCTTTCATTGGTCGTTGGAATTCTTTCTGCGTCGCCGAAAAGTCAATCAACTCTATTTGGATGTTCTGGTGATGGATAGGTCGAGATCGCAGTTAGATTGTGCTAAGTTTTGCACCGATATCAATGAAATCTTACGACTTCTCGACTTGATCAGTAAGGACTTTTGTCAGGGTCACGACTTATGCACTACTATATCAATAATAAAGTAAGTTTCAGGCTATATGACATCTATGATCCACATATTGGCTCGCTTCAGTTTTATATACGTAATATTTTTTAAATTAATTTTTAAATTAATTAGACATTTATTTTCTTCGGTAGCGATTCGAACTATGAGGTAAACTCAACGTGGGTAAAGGAATTGCATGATCTGCGCGATATTAACCAAGATCTCAATAATGTTATTAATGGGAGTGCATTTCGTATGGAATCAGATTACGAACCTGAATTTGCTGTCGAAAATGATAAATTAGATGGCAAGTTGTGAATTAGTCTAACCACTGTAATTGATAGTTAATGTGATGTCGACTTTTTTTTTGCAGCTTTGTCGCTCATAGAGATGCGTTATCGCAGCAATTGGTTGCGCAGCTGTGCTGATCAGACTCAGATGTGTTTGAACAAGAAGGAGAGTGTGTATGCCGATGAGATAAAGGAGCTGCAACATAAGATGGTACTAGATGTAGCCGCCTTTGGATTTGTTGACTTTGTCTATCAATATGAAATAGACACCTACAGGATGTTAATAGCCGAATGGCAGGATCGTCTCGATGTGGATTTGGAGGCAGCCGAACTGGAGTGTAATATAACTCGCAATCTTTGGGCTAAGACCAAAGAGGATCTCAAATTCCATAAGGAGCAAGTGGATATGTTTAAGCGTCGAGTGAGTGAGGTATTAGCACTTATTGAAGAGGAGGAACAGAAAAATGTACTTCGAATATCGAAAAGATTCTCCGTAAGTTTTTTTTTAACAATTATTAATTTTGTTAAAATTTAATTCGATTTCGAATACTCTTTTACTTAGTCGATGTCCAAAGTCAAACGAAATTCTAATAGCAAGAAGAAGAAGAAGAAGAAGAAGTAATATACATCCAAATTAGAAGTCGCCTAGCTGCGTTAGGGCTACGAATAATCAAACAACAAAGCTGCGTTGGAAACCTAAACAAAGCCATAACAGGCGTAAATTCATAAGCCTCGAAATGGAATAGAATCGAATTCATCACAAATTGCCAAAATTGGAGGGAGTTCTCGTTGACTCCCATATCAAAATCAAAGTCAAGCTAAACAAACTAAGCAACTTTTGCGCAAACATTTGCTGAGCTGCATTTGTGCAAACAGCGAAAATAATGTTCGCTCTTATACCCTGTAAACATAATAACACCTGTACATATTGTATAGATTATAAAATTATCTATGAATCGATAGATGAAGCGTACGTGGTGTATTTACTATTTATGTGACGGAGAAGGCGAACTTAGATTCTGTAAGGCTGTGGATCATCTTAATTGTAGTGAAATCAATAATTATCGAACTACAGTTGTTGAGTTTTCAAATCAGACTCAAATAAAATAGCGAATAGATCGTTATATTTATTTATATAAAATCGATAATTATCGAAATATCTTTTTTGTTTTTGGGCGTTTTATGCATTAAGCCATTTTCTATGCAAGCTCCTTTGCTTGCTATATAAATTCTAGAGTATATGCTAGTCGTATATTTTTTACATTAGTTTTATGCTATTAATTTCCTTAGTAACGCCCACGTTTCGATGCCCGCCCCCCACTCGAGGAGCGTTTTATGTATCGTTATTTATGCGCCTGGCAACTGGTAGTCGCTTAGCCTTTGCAACATGCGACTGTTGCCAGGTTGTTGTTCGTATATTTACAGTTAGAAAATAGATAGAATAGTATAATTTGTACACGGTCCAAACGCAGCTACAAAAAATCAGAGTTATTTATTGAATCATATTTTCGTGGATATGCCAGCGAATCTGCGGGCCGACACAAATGGCAACACGGCCGAGGATTGGCATGTCTTCGAGCTCTTATGCGGAAAGTTGTCGTACTCCTCGTCATTGCCAATGTCACCAGCAGCTCCAATGGCACACGCTGCACGCTCCTTGGAGGCGGTAAGTTCCGGTGATATCTTTGCCTGACTTCATTGGCCCGAAAATCATGTGACAAATTGCCATAATTCGGCAAATTTTATATCCCATAAGAATGTGTATTAAAACCATCTGATTGCTCCAATACATATACAAATATGCATACATATTCGTGTGTATATGCATATCCATATGTGTTTCATATGATTTCCTTTTGGCAAATTGAGCTTTCTATGCCCATAATCGCAGGGCTGCCTTATCAACGAGCAAAACTTTTCCTGTACCTATTTCTATGCTCTGCACACAACGGGAAAAAGGCATATTCGTTATGCTTGTTTGTCGGTTTATTGTTACTGCTAAACTACTGCCACTACAAATGCCTCTCTAGAGTAAGAAATCAAAAAATGGGCCCTTGAGTACAGGGTATTCTGCAGTCAGTTGCATCAATAATTTGGGTTCGTTGGTTTTCTGGTGTGAAATTTATGCGGTTGTTAGGGCTCCAAACTTTTGCCATTGTTGTTTTTTTGTAAGCGAGTAACTATCGATGGCTCAAAGCGATTTGCATTATATTTAACTGCACAGTGGTACAAAATCAACATAATTAAGAACTTATATTGGATTTTGAAGGCAGTCCGGGGCTAATCCTAGCTTAATTGCTAAACATTTTGAGATATTTATGTTGAAAGATAATATATATATATATAGAGTTGGAAGAGTAATAAGGTGGCAGAATCTAAAATAGCCTTTTAAAAGGATATCAAGCTCCTAAGCTTGATAGGATTGACGCTAAGTCTACATATATTTCACGTTTACATATATATTTAATCTCTACAATTATTTATATCCCAGAAAACTTTTACTGATCGCAAGTCGCTCTAAAACTTGCACACCTCAGTTTCCGTTTCCGGTTGGAAAATCAAAAAAAACGGAGCTGAAGCAGTTTAACACTGTGCTCGAGCCGGACTAGAGGACGCCTCTAGGCAATTGCTTTCCATATCTCGCCTTGCGTGCGTACGTTGCTTTGGCTTGAATTGCATTTGCCATGTGAATGACCCAAATAACGGAAAACAAACTGAGAAAAGTTTGGAATGTGCAAACCTCATGCTTGTTGGCCAAGCTCCCTTAAACTCCTTACATATCCCCACACAATGCCATTGAGCTCGTTTTCACTTATGTCGGCACCCTGCCAACCCGTTCGCTCGGCCCCCAAACCTGGCTGGAGCATAAATCACGAGCAGTTTATATTGTTTGTGTGATGTTATGTTGAGGTAAATTCCCAGTTGTTAGGCTGTTGTCAATGCCCCATGGCTTGTAGGAAATACAGGAAGTCTAGCCACAGGGCTTAGTTCGCGTCGAGCGCTTTCATTGAACGGTTCGTTTGGATAACTACAAAGCCTAAAACAATAAGAATTAAGCTTAATTTGTGTAAAATATGCCCAGTGATAATCATCTGCATCACCATCATCTGGGTCTCAGTGGTGGATTATCTCCGCATCATCATCATTTGGTACGATCGAAGATAGTATGGCGAATGACAGACTTGCTTCTGAGTAGTCAGACATCGAAGGGAAACTTATCTTAAGGATTGCTCGATTTTAAGCCACTTTTTCCAATGTTGGAAATAAATGTAATGAGATGCTCTGCTCTTGCCAGGAGCTTAAATCAAATACTGATTTATAGGACTTCTGACTGTTAAAACAGTTTGTTCTTATCTAAGATATAGATTTATATTAAAATCGGAGCAATTCTGAGGCTTCAAAATTGTCTAACTTCAAGCCACAAAATTATATTTGATGAGCTGAACAAAAATTTGTTTAGATTATTAAAGACTCAGCAGGCAAATAATTTCAAGAGCTGTAGCAACATGCGAGTTCTTCTATTATCGAAGGCTGTTAAGCTTTTCACTTATTCGAGTAACGCTATTTGCTTTGCAGCTGAACAACTCATGTGGAACTGCAGGGATAACAGTGACAGAACATCATCATGGCATCGATATGACAACGACGCTGCGCAGTGAGCTGGCTGCCTTGTCGTACAAAAAGGAGCGTCTAACTGGCGAGGTAAGGCTTTTTATTAAGATAGTGAGCTAGAGGTGGCTCTCATATAATCGACTATATTAGCTAGCAGAAGTGCGCAGCGCATTGTGTGGTCGCGAATCGGATGTGGAGAATCTGCGTGCTCAGGCGGCACGGCAGACGGCATTGATAGCATCCTTGCAGAGTCGACTGCAGGCAGCCGAGCAGCGGGAGCAGGAGGTCCAGGCGCGCTGCGATGCCACCATACAGACGGTACAGCGCGAGAAGCGCTGTTCGGACGAACGCAACAAGGAACTGATCTGCAAGCTGCAGCACGTGGAGGCGCATGCCGCTAGTGAGGAGTCACACAAAGAACAAGCCAAGGCGCAGTATCATGAGCTGCTGCGTCGTCTGAGCGTCTGCCTGTCCCTCGATGAAAATGGCCATGCGACGGCCGAGTGCGTTGTGTCCCGTGTGGAGGAATTGGTAATTGAGTTGCAGCGCGCCAAGGCGAAGGTCACTTCCACCTGCGATACGCTCAGCTCTTGCGAGAACGAGCTGCTTAACTTGAAGTCGCTGGCCAACATTGAGAAGCAACGTCTGAGCGCTCAGCTGGACGGCGCTGGCAACCACAACCATGAGCTGGAGGGTCGTTGTCGCCAATACGAGCGGGACTTGCAAATACAACGCGATCGTCTCACAGAATCGGAGATCAATGGCGAGAAACTGAAGGAAGAGCTGCGTGGCTTCGAATCGCGCTGCCATCGACTGCAGAACAACTTGGAACGTATCCAGGGCGATCGACTACAGTTTCTGAGGAATCTGAGTCATCTGGTAAATGTGCCCGAGCCCTGCGAGACCTTGATCAAGGATAAGCTGCGCGAGCTGCTCGGCGAGAATCAGGCTTTGCAGGCGGTAAGTTGAAATCACTTAACATTCCATTCTATGTTGCTTCACCTTGCTCTTTCTTCCATAGCAAATGCACTCGTTGCGAGATCAGCTGAGCAGCGAGCACGAAAAACTGAAGGAGTCGCGCGAGTCTACGGAATGCCGCCTGCGCTCGGGCGAAGCGGAAAAGTGTGAGCTGGCCGAGCGCCTGGATAAATGCCATGCAGAAATACACACGCTCCGCAAGGATCACATGGGTCTATCCGAGTATCTGCAGCGGTTGGCCAATGCACTTAACTGGAGCGAATGTACGGCTCCACCTGCCTTGGGGGCCGACACCAATCTCATGGCTGAGAGTCTGTTGGAGCGTGCCGAGCGTCTGTCTGCGCACTGTGAGCATGAGTTGGCTGTGATTGCGCAGGACAAAAGCTGCTGTGATCATCATCATCAGCATCAGCATCATCATCATCATGCTGGCCAGGGTAAGCTGAGACGCGAGCGATCCTGTCACGACCTCCCTATCAAGGAGAGCAGCAGCGTCTACAATTTGCAACGGCGCGTGCGCGTTTTGAGGGAACAAGTGCAACGCCGAGATCTCCATCTGGAACTGCTTCGTCGCAAGTTAGCCATCATTGAAGACGGGGCACGAGGCAAATGTATGCTGCAAGGCGAACGAGATGACGCCGTTTGCCGTGCCAAAAAGGCAGCCAAGCAGGTGGATAAGCTGAGCGCTCAACTTGCCGATGCACGCACCCAAATCGCTGAGGTCAAAGCACAGTTGGCGGAGGCTGTGGAATACAAGATCACAGCTCTGGAGCGTGCACGTAAAATTGATGAGCTGAGCACACAGATCTGCGATTTGGAGGATGAGAAGACTAGACTGTTCTCGCAGCTGAATGCAATGAAGGAACGCATGAAGTCAGCCTGCGACTCCAATCAAAATCGACGCTGCCGCGACGAGGCGCTCATCAATGTGAGTTGGCTTTAGGATATGCTTATTTATTATTTGTAATTATTTTTTGACTCTGTTCTCTTAGAGTCTACGTGATGACGTCAGCCGACTGAGCGCCCAGTTGTCGGATACGAATCAACGACTTTCGCACTTGCAGTCCTTCCGTACCTCGGTCGCCCGGACATTGCATTTGAGAGATCTGCCCGAGACGGATTTGTTGCATCGCCTGCAGGCGCTGTGTTCCGCCCATCAAGAGTTCACTCTGCTATCTAAGCGCTATGAGACTGCCTCACCCGTTGGCGATCATCCTTGTCCGCGCTTCGATGATCCCGTGCCGCCCTCCAGCCACTGCCGCCCACCGCGTGAACTCAGCCCGGAGAGCATGCATCGCCACACTAACGCGGCCAGTAGCCATCATCTCAGTCACGCTCACTCGCACGGTCACGCGCACTCACACTTGCATGGCCGTCATCAGAGACAGCGCAGCAAGAGTCGCGATAAGCGACTGCACGACGAGTGCTTTGACTCTGATGTGCATCGCTTGCATCACGGCTGCAAGGATCAGCTGTTGGGCAACAATTCAGGAGGCAGTTGCGACGAAGACTTTGACTTTAAGAGTAAATACATTTAGGTCATGTCTAAAATAAATTTATTTTATATAATAATATGTTTCAATAAATGTCACCATTTGTAAAAATATCTTATTTTTGGCTATCAATATCTAAGTCATATTAATTTTTTTTATAAGTATTTAAATTTTCTTAATTCGATCTTATATTCATGAGAGTTTATTTTGCGTTTAAAATTCAGAAAAAAACCTAAATATATAATATATATTTCGGGGTTTCCCCTTTGCAAAGTTCAAGCAGCTAATAGATGGCGCCATCATTGCGGTTTGTGTCTATGCTAAATATGCTGTCAGGCAAGTTATTATATTTCTTATTGAAACAACAGCAGACAGTTATAGCACCTAGTTTGTAGTAGTATCTTATTGATTTTTATCTTTATTATAATACTTAATAGTTTAAGCTGTGCAGACAACAGTTTAACTATTAATAGGTGGCGCCACACGGTCGTGGCTGCACTCAAACAAGAACTGACAGCTCCTACACTCAGCCGTGGCATTTTATCCGAGTTTCGCACCACAGCCTAGGAAACGCATTTTCATTGCCAATTTACGCAGCCGTCAAATGGGAAAATAATTTAAATGCGAAATGCAACCAGTTTCTGGGGTTCATTGCGGTGGCGCTACCAAATTTGCAATTAATCAAAAGTGCAACAAATTTGCATTTTTTTCCTTCAGTTTTGAGCTGCCAATCAAGATGCATAATTTTGCAGAGCGTTTAGCAAATGGGAAATGACGCGACACGTGAACGGAGAGCGGCAGACATTGCCACCAGACGGCGGTGCAATGAACTTGACTCCCTGCCATGCGCTGTGGCATAAGATCCCGACCCGCTTGACTGGCTGCTGGCAGACAGCCAAAGGGCAAGGGGAATGCCAGATTCGATGCACTCGGTCAGAACGCAGTCGCAGTCGCTGTTGAAGAATGCTGGCAAAAAGCATGCTGCTGACTGTAGCTCCGCACTGTGGCAGTCCACATATGCTCGTTTTACTGATCTTGCCACATACACGCGTTGCAAGTCGAGCCACACTTCCCGCAGACACCCCTACATAACAGGTTTGCTCTTTGATCTGCGTCTCCTTTTCCAACAGCCAGTCGCCAAATGCGACTTATGATCTCTCGCACACACGAACACAAATGGTTGTGCGTGTGTGTGAGTGTATGTTTAACATGCGGAGATTCGCCCATTAGAGCTAAAGCCACTCAGGTGCGGCAAAAATTCTTTGGGATAGCAAGCAAACGAGCTCTCGGCTCTTGGCTTTTGCCTGATCTTGTGTGAAATTAGATTTCAGATTTACAACAAACATGCATACACTTAATTTAGCTGCTGCCATATTTTCAAATGTTCTAAATATTGCTTGAAAATATATTTTAAAAATATTATTTATAATTATTGAAATATAAAATATTTTTATTAAGTAAAACTAATACCTATAATTGTGTTTTCGTTGCTTTCTTGAAAACTTTAGAGATCGATATTGTAGTCATATCTTCTATGTATTATTCTGTAAATTTTATATATCTATATACCATGTGATCTAGAATATCTATCATTATTTTTTCCTACTGATTTATTGATAATTAAAATTACAATATTTGTGCACAATCAAGCAAAGTAAATAGATTTTGAATTTAGCAAAACAGTTAATAAAATTGATTGAAAGGCAACTCTCATTAATATGCAGAAGCTGCTGGATTTGCTGTTTGTGCAAATTGATAAACATTCATTTATAATTGGCATTTCATGTACGAATTAAAGTAGTATACTTTGACATATATATAGATTTATAATACTCATATACAAATATGGACACGTTCCATTTCAGTTTGACTAATGCCAATTCAAATGTTGACAGTTCGAATGCTTCAAAATGTGTGTGCTCAGGCTTCAAATGCAATATGTTTTTCCCCCCTTTCGCTCTTACTGTGCACCCGCTGGGTCACCTGTTTGTGAAATGTCCAGGTCGTGGACGCCATTGAATCACTTTCGGACGTGTCAAAACTGTCAGTTGAGTATGGGGCGTGGCAGCGAGGAAGTAGGCCAACCTACGTGGCAAATGGAATTCCCATAGCAATTGAAATGTGCGCTTATATCGTGTGCATGTATGCATGCACTTATATAGACATATCGTATGATATAACTATTGAAAACTCTAACAGCAGTTTCCTTTCGTTGTTATACCCTGTAAATTGCTTCAATTGCATTCGAGTTTGCCATCTAAAAGTTGGGATCGTTCTTTTGACTTTCTACACATTCGCTTGGTTGAAAAAGTTTTTAGCTTTTGCTTTGTGACAAACGAATATATTTTTAAATATTATAACAACAACTAACAACTATTAAAAACTATTTTAAATGCCTTTTAAAGCTATGTCAAAGGTATCTAAATTTAAGTTTGTATTTTGTTGCTTGAGGTTGCTTTTGACTGTGCAAACATAAGGTCGCATGTTTGAGTGCGTGGGTGAGTGTGTGTATGTGTGGTTGTGTGTGTTATTTACTGTACAAAACACGTGTTTGCCTACGATGTCCTGAGAGGAAAAACTAAAGCACACTCGTAGGCGCCTCACCTTGAAAGTGAAATTGTGGATATATTTTTCAGCTTTGCTTTAGCAGATTTAATGGTTTTTCAAAGAGTACAAAGGCAGACCCAAACATTATCATCTGGAATGCGTGTTCGGCGCCTGACTTGCATTTTGATTGCGAAAGATGGTGTTGACGCTGTTGATGAGGCATGTGGCATGTGGCATGCATGGGTGTTTGAACAGCTTTAACATTTTGCTCGCAGATATTCAGTTACACAAAAATGCTCAGATTTACTTACGACATACGATAAAGCACACACAGACATACGGCACTCAGCACATCACAACACACACTCACCACACCAGGCACATTCCGACCACACACACGCCGCAAGCTTCCGCTTATTGTTTGCAGCAACAATTAAGCCGCAGTTTTGCAGCAAGTCAACTAAAATCATCAAAATGTTTGCGGCTTTGCTGGCAGCACACCCACACACCCACTCACAATTGGTAAATGCATGTGCCACATTATGTGGCATCAACTGTAAACCAGACGCCAAACAGAAAGTTGAGTGCTGCAAATGAAAATAAATTTTATGCATTCGCAGATCATCGGCAAATACAAAGCAGAAATTTTAGCTTCTCCACTTTGGGCCCCGCAACATTCTGTGGCATAAACGAATTTCCATGGCTGCAACGACAGTGAGAAATTTATATTTAGCAAATTTTTTTTGTTTAGTCAAATCCGCTTACAAAATCTCGATTAAAAGTTGAAAATCAAATATGGCCACAGTTTTAGAAGCAGGCAAGAAAACGTTGAACATAATTGTAGGAGAAGAGAGCAGAGGAGGGAGAAGGCGAGGTAGAGAGAGGGAGAGAGAGAGAAGGAGAAGGAGAAGGATAGAGCGAGAGGGCCAAAGTGGCAAATATTTCATGAATTTACCAAGTTTTAAGTTTCAGTAGGCATTGATTATAGCTATACAAAGTTAATTGAACAAAAATATAAAATATTGGGAGTATTTTTGGAATATAACGTAACATATCAACAATCATTGAGACTTCATGCCATTTTTATAATTGAAACATTTTCTTTTTTTTTTTTAAGTATTTTTCAAGTGCAAATAATACAGACGTTTTTTTTTAATTTTTATTTATATTTTATGTCATTTTCCAGGCCATAAAAACCAACAGATTTGCAAGTTCGACTATAATTTATAGCAACGCAACAAAATTTCGAAAGGATTCAGTATTTCGTCGTCAGCGATTTTGACGAGTTTTGCTATATCGAGATTTACTTTGAATAAATCAGATTATAACTGCAAATGCTGAAACCTTGAAGAGCTATTGGTATCCATACAACAATTTATTTTGTAAAATTAATAAAATAATAATAATATAGAATGTTTCCAATACACTTATTGTTCATTTTCAATTTATTTCTAAAATTATATTAAATGTTTTTGATTTTTCGCCAATTACAACGCTTTAGCTGGTTGAAAGAGATTTTCAAACGCATTTTTGTTACTTACAGACATTTTTTAATGTCTAGCCACAAGCGCGCTTGTTATTTAACTGCGTTGACATGAAATGTTAAAAATGTTGAAAACATTTAAATTGCTGAAATGGCCGCAACACGAAATATATGCGTAATAAATGTGCAGAATAATGGCATTAATAATGGCAATCTACACGAAGCCAACAACAGCAATAAAACGACCATAAAATGCAAGCACATTCATAATGTTGAATACAGCCGCAGCCACTGGGGCTGACCGCACCTCAGCTCCAGTTTCACCCTCACCTCGCATCTTCTATCCCTGGGGTCGTTCCTGAGTGGCACTCGATGTGTCTTAATTAGCATAAATGCTTATTGCGGCCTGCACTGGTGGCACTTACACAGCGCTCTCCCCCGGACTATTAACCTCTTCCAAATAGCAATTGTGACTGCATTCAACTGCCCAACAACAATGGCAACAGCAACAACATTTGGCTGTGTTGGTGTCACATGATTTAAATACTTTTTTTTTATTGCACTTGCGGCAGTCAATCTGCAGCAGCAGCAGCAGAGACTACAGCAATAACTTCAGTAACAGTAGCAACTCTGATAACAGCTGCAACAACCATAGCAGCAACAGCAACTGCAACAGTGGCTCTAACAACAACAATAGTAGCAACAGTAGCTGCAACAATATTGGGAAATATTTTTGTCATATGATTTAAAGAAGCGACAGCATTAACATCAGCAGCAACTCTGACAACAGCTGCAATCGTATTAACAGCAGCATCAGGATAAGCGTAAGCAATAACATAAGCAGCATAATAACATTGGGATGTCTTTTTGTCTCATGATTTAAATACTTTTATTGCACTTACATCAGTGAATCAACAGAAGCAGCAACAGGAGAAGCAACAACATAGCAATATCCGCAACTTTAATGAGAGCGACAACACCTGCCACAGTCACAATATCTGCAACAACAGTAAAATGAGCAACAGCAACTTAATCAGAAGCAGAAACAGCAGCGCCAATAGCAACAGCATCAGCAGCAGCAACAACTTCATCAGCAGCAGCTCCGGAGTTTTCCATTCCCTTTGATTAATTATGCGGGCTCTCTTTACTTAACTCTCTATCCGTTGCTCTCTCCCCACGTCTCTTTTACTATCAAAATGGTAATTGTAATTGTTATCGTAATTGGTGTTACAATTAAAGGGCAATGATTGGGTATATGGGGGCAACGAATTGGCCACTATATAATTCTTACCTTCACACAAATTTCAGCTCAATTTAATTGAGTGGATAAATTAAAATAAAAAATATACATAAAATACAGCGAGCTTATCAATAAAACAAAGCTAGTTTATTTTTTCAGCTTTATTTCATTTTGACATTTGCGTATGCAGTTTGACGATTAAGAATACATAGGTTCGATTTTTGAATGTGTAATGCTTAGAGCTATGTACATACGATTCGTAATAATCATAGATATATGTATATATGTTATATTTGTTTTATATATATATGTATGTATCTAAAACAGTTAGTAAAAATTTGTTAAGAAAACAAGCTTAGTGACAATATGGACTTATTTGATGAACTACGTATGAATTTCTAAGAATGCAGCAAATGCAAAATACGAACATACACTCGATAGCTATAAACCATATATGGTATATATATATATATATAAATTTGCACATACATTATGTATATAGATAGATGCACGTTGACAATATTAGAAAACGTTATAAAACTCGTTCGAATTATCTTAGGTTTAATGATTTATCTTATTATTTCGTTTTTTATTTTATATATTGAATAATCTTTTGTTTTTTTTTTCATTTTGTTTGATTTTTGCAATATTCCGAATGCTAAGTCTAGGAATATATAGACGCCTAAATGGTATCACAGATAAATGCGCGATCCACACAGCTGTATAGGACGCACATTGGCATAACTTAGGCCTAACTGGCTATAACAAATAATATATATAGATAAATATATGTAGGTCAATTTATATATATGAATATATTAGATACAATTAGATCTAGAAACTATACCAATTTTTATAATATTTTTAATTTTATGCTTTTGTTTTGGGACTGGAATTTTGTTTTGTTTCTTTGTTTTTATTTTTTTTTCGTGTCATTCGTTGGGTGGGGTCTAATTCTGCCACCAGAGGGCGCTCGTGTTCCAGATCCACGCGCCCGACCCTGATCAACGATGCTGCTGCGCATGGAGCGGCCCGAATGCCTGCATGCTGTAGTACCGTTCGCTATCCTCCTTCACCACGCTGGTTACATGATGGAACTGGCATGGATGAGATATCTGTGACTTGGGCGGCAGCGGCGCCGGCTTGACTCGCTTCTGTTTCTTCTGCTTGCGTCCGGGCGCCGAGAGCGCAATGTTCTCGGGATCACTGACCAGACGCTCCACGTGCACCCAGAGTTCACGTGCCGCATCTGTTGAATCGAAGCTGAATCCAATCATCTGCTGATGATTGGTGGACAGGCACATGGTGTGAAACGAGGGCCCCGCAATCCGGTAATTGGACAGATTGTCCACCCGATCCGACCACAAGGCAAAGCACGAGCCGCGCTCAGCCAGAACCAGTGTTAGCCGCGGCATAGACCTTGCCCGTGCGTTGCCCTTATCGTGCAGTATGACGGGTATGCCAGTGAAGACCAAACGCCAGTCGCCATCGTTTCCTGTGCCTTCGTACAGATTGGCCAGAGCACCACTGACAAAGATCTCGGTGCCTAGACCTGCAAAGAAGCTCTCAACCTGACCGCGCTCGTACTCGGATAGATTCGTATTGCTGCTCGTGTCGGTGCTGATGGTGTCCGCATCAATGTCGGATGCATTGTAGAGCGATGTGGTGCCATGGGCGCTGCTGCGCTGTGCCGATGATTGTGAGTGGGCCGACCAATCCGGATGCAGTATCAGCTCATCCCGCTGCTCTGACGAGGCGGTGCCCTCACTGGACTCCGATGGCGGCGCCGAGTCGCTAACGGAGCCCAAGCGACGACGTGTCTGCTGCTGCTGCAACTGCTGCTGATGTGACATCTGAAATGGAACAAAACGAAAACACAAAATCCTTAATTAGATTTGCGGCAAAGTGTAAAAGCTTTTCAATTGTATTTGTGCCGCTTGGCACATTACATGACGCCAAAGCAATGCTTTTTATACCCTCTAAAAGAGAGTTTGATGTTTTCTAATATACGTATGTAACAGGTAGCAGGAATCCCGTCTATGCATCCTAAAATTAAGAGTTTATATTCTTATCATCTACCCATCTACAAGGCAATGATCTATAATTTTGACTCAAATTATCTCCAGTACAGATTGTATATAAAAAGAACAACAGAGACGCAACTTTCTATTGCTTTATCATAAAATACAGGGTATCTCTAGGTCTCATTGTTATTCTTTCACTTGCGACGTGCTTAAAGTTGGCTAAAAACAAATTCCCCAGCACGCGCTTTTGGCATTTTGGCTGCACTTTCTGCACTTTAGTCTCAGCTCATGCTTTTTGTTTACTTTTGTGGCTCTGGTTGTTGTTGTGTTTTGTGGTCGCTCATCTGGTTAGCTCAACTGGAAATTATACACAATCAATTTCCGCACCAAAACCCGTAAACATGGTCTGCAAAATGCGTTCGACAAACAGTTGGTAAAACTATTTAAGCCAATCGAAAATTGATTTATTAATATGTCTATTCAATCAGAGAATTTATCTGTGAGCATAAATCTAATGTCTTTGTGCATGAATGTTACTGTAAATTATTGGAATTTGCTTTATTTATTTTGTCTGCCACGTTGCGTATGCGCAATATTTAATCCCAGCTTGAGGCTTGAGCAAGCAGCTAGAGCATAGGCAAGGAAAACAATTTACAATTATAAAGTGCCTTAAAGATTTAAGAAAGGTTTGTTTTAGCTGCTAACGCACATTTGTTAAGCGCTCCTGTCTACATTATTCATAAATAAATTTATCAATATAAATTTTAATCACCTTACAATTAATTCAATTAATTTAACTTCTCAATTGCTTTAAATGAAATTGGTTTATAAATGTTTTTCTAATACTTCGACTAGACTGCTATAAATATATATATTAATAAATATATATATTATAAATATTATATAATCATATATATAAGTATTTTATTTCAAATTCAGTTTTTTAGCTTTTGCCATTTATCATCTATATTATTAATTATTATTTATAATACTCATTATTTGTCATCAGTTTTCAAGCTTTCCTAGCACAGTCAACAGCATTTGCAATGTAAACGGCACCCATGCTAATTAAAGTTTAATTATTTAGCACACATTGGCAACAAATTGATCAATTTTCAAAAAAAACCAATTCACATTTAATGCAAATAAGATCGATTGAAATTGAATACCTGATGGCTGCATCAAATTACCCAAGCTCAAATGGCAAAGAGCTATTGAATGGAAATGTGAAAATGTTGAAGCGTTGCACATTTGCACAGAACCGCAAAACCCACAAAACTCCAAAGCCGTAAACCCGTGGCGTGTGGACAGGGGCACATTTTAATTAACGCCACAAATTGCTGGTCACGCTGTAATTAAATTATTTAAATTGCTAATTTGCAACAGAAAGTGGCAAAAAAAAATCAAGCGCTAAAAAGGAAAGTGCGAAAGCCGAAGCAAAATTTCAAAACTTAAAGTAAAAAGCATGGTAAAGCCATAAATAATAATGCCACACGCAGAAATAAATACAAACCAAGGAATATAAAATATAAAATGTAAAAAAGTTAACAATATTTCGACACATTTGCGCAGAGAACTGAGAGAGCGAGAGAGAAGGAGAGGCTACGGGGCGGGCAGCAGGACCTGTCGGAAGTTCAGCGATGTTGTGTATCTGTTTTCCGGGTTGGCAGAGCCAAAGAGAGAGAGAGATAGAGGGGGTCATGGAAAAGGGGAGACTGAGGTAGCGGAAGCTGTGGCACACTTTTAGGCCAAGTTTTCGACAAAGTTGGCGTAAAGTTTACTCGAGGAGTTGCAACATTAACGCGGTTATCTATAATTTACACGCACACAGAGCATGTCGAGCATGTCGAGTGGCTTGCCTGATTCTCGGATGCACATTTATTGTTCCGAGTCAAGCGTCTTTAATGTGTGTCCTGTCTTGTGTCCCTTTGCTATGCCTCCATAATAATATTAAAGCAAAAAGAAAAACACAAAAAAATATCTTGCTCTCTAAGATTAATTGCCTTGCTTTGCCGGGGTTCGTTTCAGGCAAATATATTTGGTGCCGAGATTTATGTGGCTTCATTACATGTCTCTTGATCCTACTCTATTCTCCCTAATGCCTGTTCCCTGTGGCTTTGCCCTTGTCTATTGCCAGTTGTACGAACATTTGGTCTAACAATTAAACAAGTTTTGCCCCGCAGGACGAGCCTGACATTTTTATTGTTGTGGCCGCCATCGACCAAATGAATATTTAATGTGCTTGCAGCTGTCTGACTGCCAGCCGAACTCCCACTGGCCTTCGCCGCATCGACATAACAGCAAGTTCAATGTCAAACCCATCTAAGCCACGCGGCGTATGCGCAACATTTTGTTATTATTCTTCTGGGTTTTTGTTTCTGTTTCTGTTTTTGTTTCTGCTGGCGTTGCTTTTATTTATAGAGTAAATAATCGAAACACAACAACGGTTGTTATTTATGCTCATTATAAATGAACCGTTGCGTATATATACTGGCACTATGTATATTTCTTGATTAGCTACCTCTAATAGTTGGCTAATCAGTGCAGAGTATCGTAATTATTAATGAACTCTAATAGGAAAATGTTGTGTGTTTATGGGGGCAAATATTTGAATGGGAATGATAACTTGACTTTAAGTCGATGTAACCGAAACTTCAATCAATTATTTAGTACAAAAGATAAGTAAGGAGCTGAAAATGTTTAGATTTTAAGCCTAATCTATTTGAGCTTTCAGTAAGTATTATCGACTGCAATGTCTTAACCATCATTTAACCAAAAATACTTTTCGATAACAAAGAAAAGCTTTATCAAGAGACTTTTGAAGAGCTGTCAAGATTTCATATTTCATTTGACAAAATGCTTGAAATTGACAGGCCAAGAATCCACAAAAGCAAATCAACAACAATTTGTGCTGGCAAAAGCGAATAAATCGAAAAAGAGAAAACAAATTTTTGTTATTTTTTCTGCCATTGTTGTGGATGGGCTTATGGGGTAGGTCAGTGAAATGTTGGCCATGTCAAGGCCAGAAATACAAACAGAAAACAGAAATCAAGCAATTTGAGTGGGCAGCATACACACACACACACACACACACACACACGCACATAGACTTTCCCAATTAGATACCGTTGCAATGGGCGTGGCATACAAAACGACTTGGAACGGGGGTCAGTTGGACAGTTGGCCTTTATGTTAATTTCTGCCCGCTTTTCATAGCTGAGCATTATGAAAAATTGTTCAAGTGCAACAACAGCAACTCCAATAAAAACAACAGCAAAAAGAATCATGAAACGTGCCGTGATTTAAATTTTCTGTGACGTTGGCCACAGCCAAACTGCCAAAGGGGAAAATTCAATTAAAATGCACAAAGCCAACGTCTCGCCAAGTGCACACGCCTCCTACCCACCGCCCGGCCACGCCTGCCGCTGTCCCCGCCTCTGTAAATGATTGTGTGCTCACGTATGTGTATCAAAAAATGCTTAAACTTAAATTGAATTTGTTATTAAACCAATTTCGTTTGGCCATAAAGCAATTTGCATGCAAAGCTGAAGCCGTTGCTGCAGCTGAATCTGCTGTCATCCCATGACCCCCTTCCTCCTCCTCCCTTGTGCTTTCTTTCCAAAACTGAGTTGACATATCCATAACCACAACATCTGTCTCGCTCTCTTTCTATATCTCTGCTACTTCTCTCTTCAAAATATGCGCTGAGTTGGCACCACAAATCGCGCAAATTCTACTGACGCTCAAGTTGTCAAACTCAAAATTTGCCGCGTTGCTCATACGGCGCGTTGTCCGACCAACCGCAAGCGCGTCGCACCCCAACCCTCCGCTTATCGCCATCCTGTGCAAACCGAAAATTTTTCATAAAAGCCAAACGCAATGCTATTTCGCATAAACATGCAAATTTCGCACCATTGTATTTGCTAGTTGTACTCTACAGCCCCAACCCCTCTAAAGTGGCCGTTTCTCCCCTCCCCTATCGCCCCCACGTACTGAGCTGCACTTTGCCCCAATGAGTAATTTGCATGTAAATATATTTTGCCATTTCTGATACTCTTTGTTTGCGCATTGAGCTGGTGGAGCGGGCTTATCATGAGGATATTCCCTTGAAATTGAAGATTATATTATAAATTTAATTATATTATTATATATTTTTTATTTTATTTTATATATAATTATATTTTTAATTATAGGTTGATTATATTTATTTAATATAAGTTTTTTATTTTTATCATGTGTAAAAAGAAATAAAAACAATTGAAAAAAATTTTAAAATATTTAAAAAAATTTTTATCATTGAATAGATCTCAAAACTAATTTATCTCAATAAAAAAACCTTTCTACTCAAATAAAATTAAAGATATGTTGCAGTACACTAAAATTGAAGTTGGTTTTAATCATAGTTAGATTATTTATTTATAGAGTATATACGCCTTGGCATTCTGATAATTCATATTTCACGATCTTTGTTTTCATTTTCATTTTCTTTTGCTGCTGCTTTTTAGTTTTTTGTTCATGAACTTCAGCAACGTGCTGCTGGTAAACAGAAAATGTTGCTCATAAAGCGGCGGCATTGTTGAAGATGTTGACGCTGATGACGGGGCTGAAAAACGGGAGTGCGGGTGGCTGGGCTGGGTATGGGGGGTTGGGGTGTAGAGAAACGTGGCTGTCAAGTAGCTGACTAATATTTTTGTTAACTTGCAAATTGCTGGCTACATCAGAAAAAGCAATCCGAGTGGAACTCGCGACTTGTTTGAGTGTGGGTGTACGTCTGAATGTGTATGCTTATGTATGTGTGTGTGTGTGTGAGCACCCACATAATAGTCATTCTTTCAGTTTGGTGCTCGAACTGCATTGCGAGCCTGTGCCGCGTTCTGGCTTATGACAACATTTTTTAATAGCGAAATTTTTTACAACGTTTTCAAATATACATAAAGCAATTCTTGAGAAAAAACACAAACAGCCATAAAGCAATAATAAGAACAACAACTGAAAACAAGCACATGTCATCGTCTATGGGAAATTTCTCAGCGCAATTATTCATTTTAAGTATTAAGCATTTGTAGGCAATCGAACGGAACGCGGCAAATGCAATTTCGAATCGAAATATTAAATGACACGTGCCTGGAATATTGAATGCACTCGTGATTGAGTCTTGTGGGTGCTTATGAATCACAGCAAGGGCTTAATTAATTTCGATTTTTATGATATAATCACCAACTGGCTGCTGTTCATATTTGATAGCGTGGTCTTCGCGCCCTATCGACAGTAGTCGATAGAGAACATTTTCTGCCGATTGTGTACTTAATTGGAAAATACTTTAAATTAATGGCGCATAATGCCGCTTAATTGTTGCTAGTTAACAATGTTTAAGTTGTGCCTGCAAACGACGCAACTAACTCAATTATTTTAAGCAATGTTCGCAATGTTTTTTAAACTCTGATAAAGAAATATTTATTTTTAATTATTTTGACTGCGCAGTCGGAAGTCGGAATTTTGCGGCGATAAGACTTGAGGCTCTACTCTATAAAGATCGACTCATAAAGTAACCAAACTATATATTCTGAAGTTTAAAGTAGCAAATCATATAAAAACATTAAAAATATATTTTAATATTTGATTTGATTTAATAATTATGATTTGTATTTCTTTTCGAAATCACAAAATAATCTAATAATATTCTTAACTTCCACTTCCACATACCCAAAATAGTTAAAGTCTAATATACCCATCGCAAAATATTCAGAGTCTCAGTATTTAATCAACATTTGAAAAAACGAAATGCGACAAAAAGCGCCGAAAATAAAATCTTTATAATATGTAAACGGAAAAGTTGCATAAAGAAGTAAGCGAAGAATCCCAAAGTATTTTTAAGTTTTTTAAGGGCTTCGCCATTTTGAGTAATTGTTTGCGCAAACTGCTAACTCATGGCGATTACATGAGTGAATGGATAATGGTATGAGACGAGAGAGAGGAAGAGAACTGGCAAGGACTCAATAGAGGCGATGAGTGAGCCAAATGCTGAAGTGGATGAGCCGCAAGCTGTGGCAGCTGCAGTTAGCCATGGCAGCGACACATTGAGACACAAGCCAAAAAGCTGCAAAGTCTTGGAAATGGTCAACTAAATTCAATTGCTGAGGGGCTGAGCCAAATCGATTTGGCAGGCAAAAGGCGTCTAGAGTGAGCTTAACTTAATGGCACCTTGCAACCGATTGCTGCAACTGTTGCAGCTCGGCTTTATTTTTTTCTTATTGTGGGAAATTTTAGTGGCACATAACTCTTGATATTGGCCATGTAACCTGCTCTACTTAACTATGCATTTAAATCAAATTCCCACTCTCCGCAGCAGCGCAACAAGTGGCACTCAAAGGGTGCCCCGCCCCGTTGCCTGCGCCCGCCTGAACTAAATAATTGTGTATGCTGTGGAAAATTGCCTCCGGTTGACTGCTAGCGTGCTTCAGTGCATTTTTACCATACTTTTTCTTGTTTAGCCTTTTTTCTCTATTTTTTAGCTTGTTTTCACACACACAATTTGCATTTTTGTTGCTGCACATGCAATGGGTGTGATTAACTACTTCCCTTTGGGGAACAGGAATTGGCTTATGCCACACTTGGTTAGCTTCAGCTCCCAATTGCCGTTGACACTTGAGCTGATTGTCGTTGCCGATGTTGTTTTTGTTATTGTTGTTGCTTAACTGTTGTGTAATATAACAGTCGGCTAAGTCAGCTTGTGACAGCATAATAAGTAAGTGGATAAGCTGGTAGTTGACAGAGAAGACAGAAGAAGTCGATTTTGAGCAACAGAGAATTGTTTTATCGATCAAGTATAAATCTAAAAAAGCTTTTTTATCAATATATATAATTATATAAATATGCAACACAGTGAAAGTTTTTTTTAAAGATGATCTAATGAAGAGGCAATGGAACAATGAAAGTCATAGTTCATAAAAGTGGCTTAATAATATTTTTAAGCAAAGCCTGATCAAAATATATTATGAGAAGCTTGAATAGGATTACAATTGCAATTCATTTGCTTTAAGATTTTCAATTCTTTCCGTTAATAATCTAAAAGATATTTCCTATTTTTTTTAAGCCTCTCAAATCGTGCTGCGAAGCTGAATGAATGCCTCAACTCAAGAAATTCGTGATGAATAAATACGTTAATTGTTTTTCTTTTTGATTTGTTTACACTCACGAATCGAATGAATAAATATTGAGTAACTCATTTTGATTGACACTCAATGCTCTCAACTAAATATCAAAGGCTATAATAAACACATTACTTGATATCCATAGCTCAGCTGCTCTTCTGTGCTTCACTTAAGGCCCATCAACAATTAATTAACGCTCTAAAAGCAACGATTTAGGATTCAATTTAAGTGCATTACCAATTTGAAGTGGACGTAATTGCTAACTGAAATGTTATTAAATGCCAGACACAGACGGAGGCAACACACGGCTTGGAGTGCACTTAAAAGTGCTCAAATTTAGTCAACACTTTAGCAGCGAGCCTAAAAAGACAGTTTGACTTGCAACTTTGCAATTTTTTCTCTTTGATGAATCGAAACATAAAGCAAGACTTGCCAACTGAAATAGTAAAACTTATTTCTTGGTTTTTTCTCAGGTTAATCTTAGCTTATAGATGTCAATATTATTGCAAGTGGCATGCAAATATATGCCACAAATAAGGTTAATTACAACAGAACTTTAGGTTAATAGCTCTTACACCCTGTAAATTAGAAATGAGGAAAATGGTTCGTAGTATTTTATACCACTTACAAATCGCTTAACTCAGCGCTTACTACAGGGTATTTGCTAGTCTGAAATATGGTATTAAAAACTTCTTGCCTATTTATTTACGCAAACACAATAATATGAATTTAGTTATCAACCAAACAGTCTAGCAGCTGGTGAGCTTAACTTCCTATAAGTTTAGATCTAGATATGTATTTACTGCTTCCTAGATGAGCAACGAAATACCCAAAGGGAAGTATACCCAAGACAGGCAGTTTAGCCGTACCTAGGTTAAAAATAAGTAGATATTTATCTGGGCATTTATGGGAAATTTTGTTGACAGACACAACAGACAACGGGCATTGATTTGGATTGGCAGAAAAGTAGGGGAATTTCGTTGAAAGATACACACGAAGAGTAGGTAGAATAGAAGTTTCTATATATATATATATATATCAGTGTGATATTTTTATGGGATTCAAAAACAGTTCTTGAGTCTTTAGTAACATTTCTTTTAGGAAAAAACTTGAAACAGTTCAACTTATATAAGAGTATCTAGTATAAAATGGAATATCAGATCTTGCTCATCATCAGCAGCGTTATTATATATATAAATATAAATATATATATATACTTATTGCCTGACTTATACTGTGCTCGCTGCCTATCCAGACAATGTCCAGACAGTGGTTATTAAGTGCTGCTCCTGACAATTTGCTCCACAGACAATTTTCGCTGCAAGGTCAGCTTCAAGTTGGCCCTGGCCAGAAAGGTGAACAAAAACCTGCCAACTTTGGCATAGCTCGCAAGAAAGAGAACAATAAAAACTCGTCAGGTCCAGTTTGCGTTTCTTCAGTTATGCACAACTAATACACAAGTTTTTGGTCGCTATATACCAAGATATAGTATATAAAATTATATTAGTATATTTCTCTTATCACCACGACAGATGCTGTGCAGTGTCAGAGCGAGAGAGAGATATGTAAACAAAAATTGTCCAAAATATTGAGCAGAGCCATGCGGATACTGATACTGAGGCGTCTGGTACAGCTACTGCTGCATAAATTACTATCAGGAGGCAGAGACAGTGGTCATTATCAGCCAGACATAGAAAGAGAGAGAGCGAGAAGAGAGGTAGAGATACAAGAAAACAGGGAGGGAAAGATGCAGAGGTAAAGAGAGAGAGAGAGAGAGAACGAGATAACTGGAAGGGCGATAGCGTCTCAGTTGCCGGGTTTGGTTTTCTTTCCTTCTGTTTCTCACATGTTTTGTATGTTTTTGGTCAGACCGCATTCACTTGTTGCCCGGAGGAACAGAGCGGAGCAGCGGCTGAGACGTGACTTTCGATTTTCATTGGATGAGAGTGTGTGCCACAGGCGCAACCTGTCATAATTATCGCCGGGCTACGCAGTCAGTCAGTCCATCAACGTCTGCGCGCGCCTCAACATGTGGCTGCTGCTGCCGATAATCGTCTACTCGGCGATCTTTCTGTATGTGAGACACATCTACAGCTATTGGCGACGTAAGCGCTTCCCGAGCGAGCATACCTCGTTGTCCTGGCAGTTTCTCACGCTGGCCTACCAACGAGAGTTCAGGCACGTGGAGGCCATATGTGAGGCATATCAGAAAGGGAGCGACCGTTTGCTTGGCATTTACTGCTTCTTTCGACCCGTATTGCTGGTGCGGCATCCGCAGCTGGCCTTTAGCATTCTGCAACAGTCGAATGGACACTTTAACGAATCCAAATGGGATTATGTCAAGGGCTTTAGACGTATCAACTTGTTGGAGAAACTGTCGCCCATGTTCAGCACAGAGCGTTTATGCTCCATGTTCAACATTGCTCAACATGTAACCGACTATATGATGCAGTACTTGGCAAGCCGGGAGCAGCAGGGCCAGCTGGAGTTGGATCTGCAGCACCTGATGAGAATGTAAGCAGAAGGCTGCACCTAGCCAAAACTTAAACTAATGCCTAGTGTTTACTCTATCAGCTATGCTGTGAATATCATGGGGAATCTGGTCTACGGCTTGGACGTGAATAACTTTGTGCAAAGGGATCATATACTCAACAGCTATGTGCAGCATCCTTCGCAATATGGTGGACTACAATCATTGTGAGTATCAAATTGCTAGCAACTCAAAGTGCAACTAATGTTTTTCTTTTGTACTCAGCACACTGAGAGGCATGCCACAAAAATCCTCGCTCAGTTATCGCCTCTTGGACATTATTAAACACAATGTTGAGCTGCGCGAGGAGAGCGGCATCATACGCAAGGATATGCTTCAACTGTTGGTCAAGTTTCGCAATGGCAACGATCTCAGCAGCGACAAGTGGCAAGTCGAACATGCCATCGGTTAGTTAAACGACACATTCTGGACCATCCATATTATAGCTGAACTTTGTTCTTGCCACTTGCAGAAGAGGACAAGCTGATGTGCATCAAGAGACTGTCTAAGGTGGCTGAGGATTTAATGCACTCAGCTTTGGACAGCATTGCTTCTACTATAACTCTGACACTCTATGAGATTGCACAACAGCCACTGATTGTAGAGAAGCTACAGACAGAGATCAAGGAACTTAACTTTAAGGGTGGCCAACTGGCCTTTGATCAATTGGTGGGACTCAAATACATGGACATGTGTGTGAAAGGTAAGTATCATACGATTTACGTAGGTACGAGGTACGAATTTCATCTAAGAGAGAGTACTTTAGAAACAAAAATAGATACGCTAAGAAGTTTATGCTTTTAGCGAGCAATGAGTACAACAACCTTAAAAGATCGAGCTACATCTTGGAGAGAAGACCAAGTGTTTGCTTGTTCTTCGCTTACCAAGCTCTGTCGCTTTTTGTTACTATGGTTTCAGTGTGACTCAATTTCAATAAGCTACATCAATCCCAACTTAATGTCCCAACTATTCTACTACACAGAAACTCTGCGCAAGTATCCACCAGTGCCCATAATAGAGCGCGTTTGCCGCAAGAGCTACACAGTGCCTGGCAGCAAGCTGAGCATTGGCGAGGGCAAGACGTTGATGGTGCCGCTGCTGGCCATACAACGCGATGGCCGATACTTTGGAGAGCCACTGAAATATAAACCGCTTCGTTTTCTACATGACAAACCCAATGAAACCCAGCTATGTCCTTCAGCCTTTGCAAGCTTTGGCATAGGCGGTGCTCAGTGCGTGGGTAAGTACCATGAAGAAAGAACACATCTTTAGAGGTGAGCATGAACTAACGGAATTTTCCACTCGCAGCACAAAACTTTGCCAAAATGGTCATTAAGCTGGCGCTAGTTAGGCTGCTGCACAACTATGATCTTGAATTGGATGAGAGTGCTGTGGTCGAGGTCTCGCATCTGCCGGCGCCTTTTATTAGCTCCCCGGATGGACTTAAACTTCAGCTGAAAGCGCGTGAAATTCTAAAGCCAAGCAATCCTCGCAAAAGTTCAATTTAGAAACGAATTTAATTTATGCAGCACTTGACGTATTTTCCCTTATTTTGTTCTCTTTTATAATTTTTCAACACTTCATTTAAGCACTGTGCTGCTAGCTGTGAGCACCTAAAAATATGCCATAAATAAAAGCAGTAAATTATGGCTTGATATTGGGTTGTTCTTGTTTTTGTTGTTGTTGCTGTCTGTTCATTTCGCTTCGTTAGCTGTAGCATGTAGAATGCCAAAGGTCCTTGGTCCTTGTGTGCGAAGCGAACACACGCGGCGTATACGCAACGCCGTTAAATTAGACATTCTATGTGTTTGTTGTTCGCATTGTTGCTGCTGTGGAAAACTCATCAAGCGTAAAAGACATGTTCAAGCACATGAGCTTATCATTAAATTTGATTTGCTTTATCGCCAATACACATGACATACGGCATTGTCTGATTGGAACCGAAATGGAAATCTGCAAAGGACACATGAAGACAGCCAGCTCCCATACTCTCTCAGCTGGCCCAAGTGTTGCCTTGTTGTTGGCCTTCCCACTTAGCTAGCCACTAACGAGGCCACAATTAGGCCGCATTATGAACTCATTTATCAATCTGGTAGAGGATGGATACTATGCGTGCGATAAAAGCTAATACAGATAGCAATTGCAATCAGTGCAAAGCATTTTGCAAACTGTACAACTACGTCTTAACAATCTCTTCTCCTGCTCAATCTGATGGCATGGCATTAAATTAATTGTGCTCTGTGGGTGACCAGCAGCCAGAGTCTAGACTTTGAACTTGAGCGGAGACACAGCGGGCCATGGGCTGCTTGTAATGAGCCGGAAATTGTATTTCTGGCTTCTAATGGTAAACGAATTATTAATTGCGTATACGCCTGTGTGGATTTGAGTTCGTTGAAAGTAGCCTGCTCCATTAAAGTCTGGCTATTCTGTATGCAATAAAAGGCGCAATAGAGGCTTTAATTAAAGGAATATATGGTTTTCATATATAGATATATCTCTATTAGCCTTATTTATATAATCTTCTGTAACAAGAACATACTTTTTTCATTAGGTGATCAACTATTTAAGCTTTCACAGCATTTTAACTATTGAAATCTCTCAGGAAGATATCTCAGTTTTTGCTGTCTTAAGCTAAAACAATTGACTTTAGCTTACTTCGTCAACAGAGTATACAAAATTAAAGAGCTCACAGAATACGTGAGTTTTGACTTGACAACAACAAGCGGATGAAGCCAGCTCTTCACATGCACTGACCCAGTTGCTACATGTCGAGGCACCGAATATAAATTGCTTGGCAGATTCGTAACAAGATTTCCTCGTAGATTTGCCCGGGCCTCTAGGGACAAGGGTGTCAAAAAAAGAAAAGAAAATAGAGAGCTCCATGCAGGCAGCCTGCTGCTCGCTGGCATTGTCCTGGTTACATTTAAATATTACACATTGCATATTAAGTGGTCAAAAAGGGCATCCCGCCCTCCCTCCACATCCCTTGTTAAGCTTTAGGAGCGCGATACAAAGCAGCCGACGCGGCGTGAAATATGCGAGCGCATAAAAATTTCATTTACATACTAGAGCAAAGGGAGAGCGAGAGCGAGAGTTCGAGTCAACCCAGTGGCATAAATTAAGAAATATTTCTCTCTTGGCGACATTTGACATGGAGAAATTACTTAAGTGTTTGCTAATTTTTTATGTAAATTGCATATTTTTTGCTTTTTAGCGTGTAATTGGCAAGAAAAATATGCGAAAATATGAGAACCCTAATTAGCAGCATATTTACTTACCATAATTCAAGATTTAAGCCTGGCTCTGCAACAAATTTGAACTGAAATGGAAAAAGAGAAACGTAAAATATTAAAAAATTTTACAATTTGCATTTCTAACGCATTTTCTTAATTAATTCTTAAGTGTTTGCTTTTCTCAATATATTTATTTGTTTTCTTATGTTGTCAAGCTCATTTGTTATTGAATTCATTTGGAAAAGTTCATTACTGCAGTTTGTTATTGAACTTTAGGCATAGCTTAAAAAACGTTCGTAATGAACGCTTCAATGAAAACTTGAACTGCTTTTTGGAGACATAACAAGCGCTAAAAGAGAAAGATATAATAAATAAACAAGTTGCAGAGCAGGTAGAGCGAGGTATACTAAAAAATACCCTGTAACAAATTTAAGTTTATGCATAGAGAAGGTAGGCGCGAAGACTAATCGATAATCTGAAACTATATTTCAGCTGTTAAAGGTTCAGAGCTTCTCAAAAAAAGAGAACAAATAATATCCCCCAATTTTCACCTTTTAAAGGGTATACGATATAAAAAATGTGACGACAAAAAAATACACGAAACTGACATAAAAGGTTATCAGCAACGTCTCTTTTAATTAACCAATTGACATATGACTTTTGTCGGTAGTTTGTTGTTCAACTGCCTTTTGTTGTTGTTGCTGTTATTGTTGTGAATTGTTAGACAAAAGTTGTGCAAACTTTGGGAACAGTTTGAAAAATTGTTAACAATATGTAGGCAAAGCAAATTGAATATTATATAAGAAGAGAGATTAATAATGCGCAGTTTTTTATTAGAAATCTTAAGAGTTTTAAGCAGTTGCCCAACTTGAGAAAGAAATCTTCAGATATATTATGTCATTATACAAAGGCTTAAATACATACTTAAGCTTTATAAATTAATTTTATGAACTTCTCCAAGTATTTTATTTGACTTCTAATGAGGCAACTGAGCAACTGTTGAGGTCTAACTGAATATGAATGGAATAACTACTCAACACACTTACTTCCCTTTTTGGGTTCCCACTGAACTCACTTAGCTCATCTTAACTCTGAACTTTGAACATATTCTGTGCATATTCACTTAACCACTTCTGTTAATTCGACACTTCACTGTGCCCGTACTTCAAAAGGCACCCAAGCAACGACCCACGCGGCCTCAGGGCTACACAGTAATAAAAATAAATAAGCGTCAGACATTCTTTACTTATATATAATATATACAGATATATATGTATGAGTATATATTTTATTTGTACAACAATTAAATATTTTAAGCGTATGCGTGTGTGAAACATTGTTATCATGCTGATCTTGGCGAGTAACTGCTAAGCAGACAAACAGAATGACAAATTGTGAGGGACAATTATTGCTGTAGTGCTCATGCTTAAAGAGTATATATACATAGCATTAAGTCCACTGGAAAAAATGAAACATTGTGTGCTAAGCCCAAAAAAAGGTTGAGCTGCGGTTGTAGCTGTTGTGTGAAAAGTGCAAAATCGAAAAATCTCAAATTCTTCGTTTTTTTTATGTTTTAAATTAAATTAAAATTTTGTTCAAATTTTTTGATATTTGATACACATAAAAGTAGCATGCTACCTTTTCTTCGCTAAGTGTATTTATATCATGCATTAAGTCTGTTGCTGCTTTGGATTCATGATTCTCTGTTAACTTCTCTGGTTAGCTGAATGAGTTTGTGGAGTTCAGGGTTGACTTTTTCAATTTGTGCTCGGCGTTGCATACACATATGTATAATTGCCACAGCAACGTACAACGTGCAACGTGCAACATGCAGTCAAAGATGACGCGGCTGCTTCTTTTGATGCTGCTGCCGCTGCTGCTGCGTGCAGCTGTTTTGCTGTTTGTTTTATTTATGTTGTTGCCTTGTTTGTTGGCCTGATTATTGTTGTTGTTGTCACAATTGTTGCTGCTGCCGGAGCTGTTGTTCCCATTGTTGTTGCTTCTTTAATAATTGTCGCAACGGTCGCCTGCATTTGTTGCTTCTGTGTATTTACTTATTTATATTTATGTATATTTTTATCTGTTTCCGACTTTTAATTAATTTATGTCTGCGTGTGTGTGTGTGCATTTGTGACTTGCATTCCTCTAGGCGCTTAAACAGTGCGTTAAATTCAGCCAGCAGACTATATATGTATATATGATATAGCTATATACATGTATGTATATAGTTATAACTGAGTACAACATGTAATGACTTTACAAAAGTAATTAGTTCTGCATTTACATTGGCTTTTGTCATATATTAAGTTTTAAGAAAATGCAGATATAATTTAAAAATCATTTTTGGTAAATATCTATAAATAAAAAAAAAAATAATAATAAAATGTTTTTTATTGTATTTATTAAATATAGATTGTTTGATTTTATGTAATTTTTATGGCAAGTCGAAATATTATAAAATGTTAACATCTCAAATATATTTATTAAAGTTGTATTTATATATATTTTTATATGTGTATATATATAAGATATTTGTAATATATACTCATATCTATCATTATCATTTATGTTATATTATTTATATATATTTATATTTAAGTAAATATATTTTTAAATTTCAAAAAGTATCTATCAACTGAAACATTTTCTTATCAGCTGCGTTTAAAACTTTTCGCACCTGAGTTGGCAGCTTTACCTTGCCATTGTTCCTTCAGTCTTTGCTGAGCGCAACTGTACTTTTTATACTTTTTTAATATATGCCAAATTAGCACACAATTAGCACAAATTGTGATTTATTCGCGTCGTAAATACAGTGGAAACTGTTGCCAAATGTGCAAAACTTTCATTTGAATTATGGCAAAAGGGGGCGTGGTTCGGGCAGAGTGAGCTTTCAATGCGATTATAATGATAATTAATTATGCATTTAAATTTATTAAATTAGCACGCACGCACAAATTACAGCGAATTGTGGACTTTGCATAATCCAGAGCTAATGCTGTGCAAATTCAATTGTATTTCCAGATGGCCAATAATGTTGTTAGTTGTTTGTTGTTGTTGTTGCGCATAAATTAATGTACACATCATTTACACCTGTGTGTGTGTGAGTGTGCGTGTCTTTGCCCAAATTATGAATTTCAATTTTAAACAGATTTACAGAATCCCGGATAAACTGTGGCCGCTTAGCTGATGAAAATTCATGGATTCTTTTTATATTCGCGCGTTGCCAAAAATATTAACAAATTCCAAAAATGGCCAAGCCACACAATGCTCTGCTTGTTGTTGCTGTGCTTATGGTTTTTATTCTTATATTGCCTTTCATGTGACAACCTTGGGCAATTTCCGTTGCACGGAAATGTGCACAATTTAATTCCTTACTTCCATCTATTTTTGTACACGCTAACAGTGGGTATTCATAGTCGTTTAATATGGAACACTCTATCGAAGACCATTTTGAACTAACAGCTGAGTCATGTTTTAGGCTATGCTCTTGAAAAATGTTATATGTTTTCATATTGTAATATTTTTCTATTTCAATTAATTTATTAATTATAAACCTAGTTTCAGGCTTCGGAGATCGATTGAAGTCCCTAAAAATTGTATATACTCCGCATTAAGATTTCTGAAGTTTGTTATATAAGAGTATTTAATTTTCGTTGAACATATTTTTTCACCGCCTTACGATGAATCCTGCTCAAATTAAGGCATTTGGAGCGACATCTTTTTGGTGGCGTCCAAGCAGAAGCTCTTCTGTTATGTTGGTTGTATGTGACGACCTAACGATACACACTGCTGACTGCTTACGATGCGTCTGCGGTAATGCAAGTAATCTCCGAGCCAAGTTAACTTCAATTTCTAATTGCCAATGCTCGCCCCACATTGTGAACCCTACCCGACACAGCTGCACCACCCGCCGATGCACCATCAACATTTCCCTCTATTGTAGTTACGTTTAACCAAACCAAAAGGTAGTTGGCAAGAAGCGTTCAAATTCAATTGTATTTCCAGATGGCCAATAATGTTGTTAGTTGTTTGTTGTTGTTGTTGCGCATAAATTAATGTACACATCATTTACACCTGTGTGTGTGTGAGTGTGCGTGTCTTTGCCCAAATTATGAATTTCAATTTTAAACAGATTTACAGAATCCCGGATAAACTGTGGCCGCTTAGCTGATGAAAATTCATGGATTCTTTTTATATTCGCGCGTTGCCAAAAATATTAACAAATTCCAAAAATGGCCAAGCCACACAATGCTCTGCTTGTTGTTGCTGTGCTTATGGTTTTTATTCTTATATTGCCTTTCATGTGACAACCTTGGGCAATTTCCGTTGCACGGAAATGTGCACAATTTAATTCCTTACTTCCATCTATTTTTGTACACGCTAACAGTGGGTATTCATAGGAAGTCGTTTAATATGGAACACTCTATCGAAGACCATTTTGAACTAACAGCTGAGTCATGTTTTAGGCTATGCTCTTGAAAAATGTTATATGTTTTCATATTGTAATATTTTTCTATTTCAATTAATTTATTAATTATAAACCTAGTTTCAGGCTTCGGAGATCGATTGAAGTCCCTAAAAATTGTATATACTCCGCATTAAGATTTCTGAAGTTTGTTATATAAGAGTATTTAATTTTCGTTGAACATATTTTTTCACCGCCTTACGATGAATCCTGCTCAAATTAAGGCATTTGGAGCGACATCTTTTTGGTGGCGTCCAAGCAGAAGCTCTTCTGTTATGTTGGTTGTATGTGATGGTTGTACTTGAGGGCTCAGATCTCCCCACAGAGTTGATAATTTTCTGGTTGAGTTGGCTCTCTGGCGCATTTGCGGTGCTAACAACTTCACTTGCTGTTGCTTTTAATTAGAATCAGACAAACTTGCCACAACATGCGAGACCTCGCGCCAAGACTTCCCAGAGACTTGGCGAATGCCTCGCTTCGCACTCGCCTTAAGATAATTTTTGCCGTGAAAACATAAATTCAACTTGTTTTTATGCACGCACACACACACTGGCACACGCACAGACCATTACACACGCACACACATTTTTGGGCAAAGCTTCCATTTTGGGTGCCACCTCACTCCAGACTTCAATGTACATTGAGATTTTCTTGGAAAATTAACAGCACTCGTGGCTTTGATTTATCGCGATAAGCGGATGTGTGTGCATGTTCTACATTGTTGTTGTCTATGTTGTTGTTTTTGCTGTTGCTTCAGTGGCGCACAATGTGTGTTTTGGATAGGGGGAAAAACAGTGAGCCATGGGGCATACAGATTTTGGCAGCACGTTGTCTGCCTCTCATAAACATATGTATGCAGATTGACTTTGACTTGGATTAGATTAACGCAGCTTTCATCATAGAGAGCGGACATAAAACGGAAATCCTATGCCTAACCTTTCTGTTATAGCTCTGAAAATATATCAAATTTTATTTAAATCGATTTCGGGTATTAGGAAAAGTCGATTCGAAACTTAAGCTCTACCGAAGTCTTGGTGGCGTACCTTACTTCTTTAGCTTAAGTAGACTGTCAAGTACTCAGATAACTACAAAACTTTAAGGACAGCTTGTTTTCCAGTTTAGAGCCAAGTCCACCAATTCTCAACTTTAGTTTGCTTAGTTTTCAGGTAACTCTGCAAAATTCTTAACTACGATATTTTGAGCTCGTATAACTTTTCAGCAGCTAAATATATATATATATATATATATATATATATATATATATATATATATATATTTATGTGTAGAAGTTCCGAAATAAAGTCAAGTTTTCAACAACAATTGGAAGATTGTCTTGGCTACGCTCCGCTCACACACATCGCTGCACTTGAGATGCAGTCAAACTTATCAGTAGTTGAACATTGTAAGTTAGTGCTGCCGTTGTTGCTGCTGCTGCTGAAAGTACAGTAAATATTGTCGTATATTCAACGACCTAACGATACACACTGCTGACTGCTTACGATGCGTCTGCGGTAATGCAAGTAATCTCCGAGCCAAGTTAACTTCAATTTCTAATTGCCAATGCTCGCCCCACATTGTGAACCCTACCCGACACAGCTGCACCACCCGCCGATGCACCATCAACATTTCCCTCTATTGTAGTTACGTTTAACCAAACCAAAAGGTAGTTGGCAAGAAGCGTTCACCTACCAACCCCCTTTCACAACCTAATCAAATGTTACATAGAGCTAGCAATTTTTATTGTTGTTGCCGCTGGGCAAAAGCTGCGACTACACATATATTTATACTCTGGATGCTACATAGAAAATAGAGGGAGCTGACTGCATATGCTAAGCAATACACTCGAAAAAACTAGGATTACAAAGTAAGAATTGTGCTCAGTTTAAGAATTTGCCTTAATAAAAGATGCTTTCTAGGGTTGAGTTAGTAAAGCTACTAGGAGTCTATGATTATGCACTAGGCATACACTTGAAGAGTCATTAACTGCTTCACTTAGTTTTCAATGATCAGTTGTGTTTGATCCCTTAGTTGGTTGCGTCCTCCAGGGCCACATTGCAACTGTTTGCTTCAGCTACAAAGAGCTTTAGTTAGGATTTAAAAACGCTTCTCGCTGTGTATATAGCGGGCACATATGCTGTCGCCGTTGATGTTGTCATTTGGTCGCTTTTGTTGGGGGCCCGCCAGTGTATGGGCCTGTAGGTGAGTTGGCCCCATTGATTTGATGTGAGAGCCAAAGGCAATGTTGTCGGGTGGAGGGGCTTTTGGCGCTGTTTGTGCATGGCTCCATGTATCAACTTTAACTTTATTTACGTGCTTGATTAGAAGCCGGCGGCAGAGGTTCATATAGCTGTGTGTATGTGTGTGTGCATGTGTTTGTGTGAGTTGTCTATGGCGCTATCAATCCAACCGGCGAGCCGCCCCCCATTTAACACCTCTAGCCTAAGGGGGAGCAGGGCTTTGGGTCTGTCTATTGTTATGAGGTATCCCAGGCGCTTATCATTGTGCAAGCGCAACTTAATTGAACGACATTTGACACAATTTAAGAGTCGAGTTTGTCGCCAGTTTTTGTCTCTCCATTTCACCGCCGCGCCCCAAATTAGTTTCACTTGCCTCCACATCGCAAATCCCACGCGAAATTGCGCATCATCAGGCGGCAGAAATGTGAAATGTGAAATGTGAGAAAGGGGAAATTGAGTTAGACTGTTACGGGATTTTTAGGTCGTCTGACATGGAAACCCCAAAAAACTAAAATAAAAAAAGCAGAGGCCCTACTCGGGCCTAGATAAGTTGCATGTGCTGAAGAAGGCAAATGTCATGCCACAAGCCCAGCGATTGCAATAGCTGTCGCTGGCTGCTTTCCACTGATTGCAAAACCCCATGCCGACAGTTGCAAGTAGAGCTTTTCGGTTGGCACTCGAGCAGCAGCTGCTGTTGCAGCTGCAACTCCAATTCAACAGCTCTTAAGCTTGCCATTTGCAACATGCAGCAGGCAATCTGAAATGTTGTCAATGCAACTTCACCAGAAGGTTCACAGCCGAAAAGGGTTGAGCATGGCTCTTCCTGCACCTAGTTGGCGCTGAGTTATGAGCGAGGGTGCCGGGTAAGCAACGTCAGATAAATGAGATGAAACTCTGCCAGCAGCTGAGCCACAGCAGCAGGCAAAAGGGCAGGAGTTGCAAACGAAATGCATCAAATGAGTTACTATATTATTATTTTGGGCCACAAGCTGAGCTGCTCTCGTTCAAACTAGGAGAAAATTGGCAAATATTCTGTGCTATATGGTAAAGCCAATGGAAAATGCTGTTGTACCCACATATATATACAGATACTTGCTTTGTTCTTAAATAAATGATAAGGCATGTAAAGGTAAATTACTATATAAATTGAATTTCATTATAGAAAGCACTTAAAAAATCTAAAAAATATGATTTAATATAACTCATATATAATCAATCTAGAAGTAAAGTAAAGAGCAAATTTTCTCTTGAATGAATAGTTCATATTTTCGACAAATATCTCTGAGTAGAGTGTTCACTGTATTCTTCTTCAATTCCCAATAAGGTAGCAACAATGTATATTAGCAAACTTATTTCCTTTGCCAACTAACAAACTGTGCTTTTTATAACTTATTGCTAAAATCGATTCCTCATTTGAACGCTAGCATAACTTTCATCTATCTCACTTCCCTTAACGGTTTTTCTCTCTTTCTGTAATTTAGCATCGCAGGCGGCTTAACTTTTCACGTGAATAATGTCATCAGAGGAAAAAGTTATTGTCTTACTCGCTGAACTCAGCTTCAGCTGTGCCCTGCTCCCGCCCCAAGCTCATGCCTCTGCCTCCAGTCGCGTGGACTCCACCCCGCAGCCCTTCGTGCAACACAGTCTGGTGCAGCTATTTTTGAGCGCATCATCAGCGACAACGTCGTCGAGTTTATTATGCAACGCCAAAAATTTAGTGCCATTTGTTGTCAACACGATGAATGCAGCAACTACAGCAACGACAGTAACAACAGCAACAATATAAGCAGCAAAGTTTTACGACAACAATGGATGAGCTAGCCATGGAACTGGTGGGGCTGTTGGGGCTGGCGTAGATAGTCAAGCATTGCGCTGCATTTGCGCAGTCATTGTAATGAGTTTCAAAGCAACAACAGCAACAGCAGCAGCAAGAGGCAAGTCGAATGTTGCAATATGTAAAATTAACAACACAGCTGCCACTGAAGAAGCTGTAGAATTTTCATAGTATCCCCTCAAGTTTCTTTTGTTAGGAAGTTGTAGAAAATTTGCTAGCAGATAAAAAGCTTGATTTCTTTGATGCTCTGCAATCTATAATAAATGAAGGATAACTGATAGACAAACGCACCTTAGCTGTTGAGCTGAAGTGGTCTTAGGACTGACTGTCTATCAATTTGAAGATGTCAATTAATAAATTCCAAATGTGAAGACCTATTTCTGAAACAAGTTTGTCAAAACTTTTCTCTTTACCACGAAATCAATTTATATCAATTCTTGACCTAAGGCATTAACTTAATGGGATTTGATTATCATATGAGTCAGGCACGGCAAAGATAGTATATAAGGTTTGCCATAATATTGTCAGTAAAAAAAATAATAGACATGCCACTCTCTCCAAAATTAAATTATAAGAGCAAAATAAAGTGATTACTCACTATTTAACCTCTTCTTCTTTTGCAAGTTTCCATGAAATATGCAGCTAAGTAAAGGGTATCTGCTAGTCATGGCATACCAATTCTCTTAGTTGATATCAATTTGTGTTTGTTGTAGCTGAAGTGTGGCAATTCATGGCCTCTGTGCATGTTGCATGCCACTGCCAACAATCATCCTGACTTCCTCTCTACAACCGCCCCTCCTCCACACGTTCAACTCCTTTCCATATATCGTACCGGTTGCAAATTTGTTTGCTATTTGCAGTTCGCATGAGTGTCAAAAAACTCATAAAAATAAAAAATAAAACTGGCGTGCAACGCATGTGAATTGGTATGACAATGGCAGTCGAACGGATGATTGATTGATCGCCTGATTGACGAACTGTTCATATGGCTGTAGAGACACTTATTTCGTCCAATTAATGCCATAATAACAATCAAATTTATGCTAATCAAAGCCAACAGCTGGCATTCAACATTTTTATAGTAACTCGAATCAAGCCGAAAATTCAAAATAAGCCAGAGAAAATCAAATTTGAAATAAAAAGTGAAATTCCGTAAACTCTGGGCGCATGTTGCGGTTTTTGGATTTTTTGGCTTCTGAGCGCCACCACAGCATCCACATCCAACATTCATCAAGCGCTGGACACGCCAAATGCTCTATGAGATCAATGCTCGAGAAAATACAAAACAAAAAAAAATAAATAAAAAAAAGAGTGAAAGTCCATTATGTGTGTTTATGGTCAGGCGAGAGCCATAAAAATACCAGCGACATGTGCAACAGATCGCAAAACTTTGGACACTATCCCCAAGACCACCAAGTCGCATTTTTTCACCATGCATGTCAAATTACTTACAAGATTCGTTGTGTGGCAGCGGACAATCAATTGACCACGCCCCCTATCAATAAACTGAGTCACATTCGTGTCTATTTTTAGTGCACATAGACATGTGATTGATTGATTGACTGATGAGACGCCCAGTAAGCTCACAAAAACCTGTATCTAACGCTTACCGGGTACTCGTAAAGGTCTTATGAGAGGCGGCAACTGTCATATATTTTTTTCGACATCTATATATATAAATAATATATATTTTTTAAATTTCTATTAATTTTATTTAAATATTTGTGTTTACATCCAAATGCAATGCTTTCAATAAAACTTCTTTGACTACTGTTTACAGGGTATTTTTTATACATATTTAAGTGCATCTATATATATTTTGTACTCCATAGATAATTCGTTTCGGCTTCTTCGAGTTTCAATAGCTATATATACCCTGTAAATCGTTGATAAATACTGGGTATATTAACTTTCAATAGAAGTTTTCAAGTCTATAAAGTGCACTCGTCAGCTTCAATTTTATATAGTTACATCTTTGGGCTGCTAATGTGTCTACCGCACACATTTGCTGCATATAGGGTATTATTGAACTTTCTTTTGACGCCCCTACCTTAACAAGCGCCCATTGTGTGGCCTTTTCTGTGACAGTAAAGGCCAGCAAAAGAGAAAAAATATTAAAAATACAATACGAATACCAAAAGAAGTCTTTTATTCATAACTATATATGTATAAATATGCTTTTTTGAGAAGACCTTCAAAACTTTGCAATTGCTGAAGATTTGAACCATTTTTTGTTCGTGTTGTTGGTGGGTGAAGACAATGAACACAACCACCGACAGTTGTGGGTGCGCATTATAAATGTAACGGCAACAATTGTAAGCCTTTTGAGCTGCCCATCAATCCAAGCATAAATCAATCAATCAATCAATTGACCAAACGCTAATTAGCATGCAATTCACAAAACAATTGAAAAGTGCGACTTTGATGTCGAGTACTGTTTTTGGTGTATATATATATATATATATATATATATATATGTAGGCATAGTCTGTCAAGGGCTTTGTAAACGTGACGCGGCTCACAAATTGCAATATCCAATATCTTGATGACTTGCAAAGGTCGCACATGCACGTTGGCGGAATTAACGCGCTTTTGTTATAAATAAATAAACAAATAAATATACTTATATATATATATATATATACACTTCATATATACAGCAGGCACATAGACTTTGATGTTTTTGCACTTTACTTTTCAGTTAGCGAATCTGCGTTAATTTTCACACACAACAAATCTGTAAAAACGGGCGCAGGTGCAGCGGCTTGGTAAGGAGAGCAGGAACGAGTTCTGATATCCAAAAAAGAAAAGAAAAATAATAATAACTGCCAGTAAAAGTCTCCCAAAATCAAAACCGGCTTCAAATACGCATGTTTCCTGTTCATATGCAACCCGTTTTGGTTATACATATTAACACACGCTCATTAAGTGAAAAGGGTGTATTGGCTTGTTATTTCAGTTATATGCATAAAGTCAATCCGATCATTCACAATTTGGAAACTTCAGTTAGTCAGAGACTTATTATAAAAAGATTTTTTTAGCTGGCAATCAGTTATTGAACTGTGAACGAGTATGGCACGGTCGCTATCGCAGGGCTATCACATAACTCAAAAGCCATTTTACAGCGCCCAATTTACAGGCACAAAAAAAAAGAGAAAAAAACTAATTAAAAATTCTTGTTTCAATACACTATCGGGTGAAAAACCAAACCAACTACATTCCAATTTGATGCGTGCTTCGTGATAAGCAACATTCTTCTTTTTTCGCTTTTATTGATGTGCTGCACAGATATGGATGACAAAAATACAGAACACGCAAAACGAATATATAGAAGAGCCAACATGTTACACATACAAACACATTCAAACATATATATAAATATATATATATATTATATGTTGGCCCGAAATGGGAAAAAAAAAGTTGAGTCGACTTTAAGCGTCACGTGACATATTGAATGGGAAATGCGAAAAACAAAAACAAATTTATTTTGGCACATAAAAAATGCCAATCTATGCAAATAAGTGGCACACATCCATATTCCGTTTGGGCCGCGCTGGAGTTAACCAGACCTCGACTCAGCGCCTAGCCTAATATACTTCTTCAATATTATATGCGCTACGCACACTCAACAGACCCATCACGATTTATGTGCCTTTCATATTGACAGCATTTAAACAATGAACTGCCATCAGCTTTTCTATACATATCTATCAGGAAATACACACACACACATATATATATATATATATATTTATACACTTATATATATACTTATTTTTTACCATGACTACTGCTGTTTATTAAATGTATAATAAATCTGATCAAATTGTCCATAGTGTGTATTTGATTTGCTGGAAGCGAAAAATCCATTTTCAATGTAAATGACTTTTTTAAATATTTGATAACTTTATTATACACTTCTTATCTATATTCAAAAAAATTATAAAATGTAAGTTCAATTGAAATATTTTTAATTTATGGGAATTTAGCTGAGATGCCTTTTTTTAAAATTAAAACAAGTTTAATTAAGCGTTATTTTATTAAATTTACTGATTAATCAATGTTTTTCTTTTGATTTATGTATATTTAATTAATTCTGTTCAATTCTGTTCTGCTCAAAATAAAAAAAAATTATTTTTAAAAATAATTTTAATTTTAATTTATACTAAAAAAATTTGCAGGCTTGACGTCGTTAAAAAATTTAAAAGAATATTTTATTAAGTTATATGACAGCTTTTAAATATGAAAGAATTGAAATATATTTCAAAAGCCATTTCTTTCATTTTAATTAAATTAATTAACTAATTTAATATAAATTAACTGTCAAAACACGTTTTACCTATATATTTTTTCCACAAAGGTTCGTGCCCCCAGTAGGACGCATTTTAATCATGATCAAAATCTGTGCAATATGATTAGTACAACGAAACCCTGGCCTAATGATAGACACGTTCAGCAATGTGGCTCGAACTCGCCTTTTTAGCTGGAAATCGAAATCGTGCCAACGGGCAATCACTTTAATTAAAGTTGCTCTTAAAGTTACATAGCTAGCATTAGATCGCTGTGAGTGGGACAACGCCTAAGCTCAGCAGCAGCAGCAACAACAACCGTAATAAACAGCAGAGAAAAAATCACCCAAATTAAGCCAACGGCTTTCGCCTGGGCAACCACAAAAACTGTTCAAGCAATTTGTATAAACTAAAATAAAAAATTGTACAAAAATCATAAAAAAATAAAAAATTAAAGAAAAAAGTGAATATTGGCAATAAATCTGTAAAGAAATGAAAACTGGTTGGGGTAGAAAGCACGCGCAGACTCGACTCGGAAGCCAAGCAGAAGCAAAATTTGTTTGACCAGAAGATACAACAGATATATAAAAAAAAGTAGAAGAAGAAGAAAAACAACTCCCAAACAGGTTAATCTTAATGTGTTGTAAAGCCCATAAACAAACATAGATCTGGTTGGAATGTGCGTCTCTTGCACATCGTATCATGTATTCGTGGCGGTTGCTGGATGCCCGATCGACTATTGCGTGAATGGAGACAACTTCCGACATGGCTTGACATGCAAATCAGTTAACTATGTAATCCTTTAAGTAAAAAGTTGTAGGTAACATGTTAAATTTTTATCAAACAAAAAGACGAAAGACAAACAGATCTTGTTAATCGTTTTAAATGAGCCACAAAATAAATAAGTCCAAACTTTCACACCAGACAAATTTTAAAGTCTAGACAAATTGAACTCTCACTAACTCCCACGGCAACAGCGAAGCAACAAAGCTGTCCACTGAGAATCCAAGCCCATGACATGACCACAGCATATACATATATTTGTCTATCTATGTGTAAGTTAATGAAGGCGTAAAGAAAAATAAACAAATTTGATATAATGAGCGTCGGGCAGTTTGTTTATGTCTAACAATTGTAGCTAGACTCAAATTCAGTCTGCATACTCTGTGACCGTTGAGACCGAGCAAAAGGTAGTTATTTCGTAGGTGTGCAGAGGGAAAAGGTTACAGGTCATGATCAAAACTACAAAAAACTACAAAACTACTGCGCTGTATTTTAAGTTCATATGAAATATTTCTTATAAATGCCAACTCTTTATATCCAAATGTTCTCGAAAAATACCACAAAAATCGAAATGTGGAAGTCAAGTCTGGTATATAAATATTGACAATATTTTGACTCAAAGTTGGCTATAGGGTATTTGTGCGTCGTGCACTCTCATTGCGCGCTCATTTACTGTTTATCATTTGTTCAGTTTTCACTTTCACAAGCAGACAGGCGAAAATCTGTGGCCCACTTGGCAAGTGCATTAGACGAGTATTCTGATTGCTGAGGCCTGCTTTCATTTTCATTGGACAAAACAAAAACGGAGATACCAAATGTGGCAACTGCAATTGCGACTGCAACAGACGCGTGGCCTGGCCAGTTGCTTAACCCAATTTTGATATCATTTGCGGCTCGTGGGCTACGCAACTGTGTGGCAAATAGTTGCTGCCAATACAACGCAGTTTTTTCTACTCACAACTTATGAATCGCACCTGTCCGTGGGCAGCGGCAACGCCACAATTATGAAAGCAGTGCATAGTTACCCAAGATACAGCTGCACTGGTTCAGTATCTGCCACACAATCAAAGCGACTGACTTATTTACATAGTCAAGAATGCATTTTCAAATTCGAATTTACTTTTTGCTTAAAGCTTTGTGTGTATAAGAATTCGCGGTTTTCCACTAATACTGGCTTTCAAATATTTTAAGTTGGTTGCTTAAGGCCCAATTTTATGCGAGATTTAAATGCTTTAAATAGTTCAGGCGCAGTTAAAACCATTTAAAATAGTTGTGGCTCAGAACAGATGGCACTTAATATAATTTAGCTAAGCCACAGAAAAGCAAATACAAATAAATTGCAAATATTTTAGAGGCTCTAACAACTAGATGCAAACAAAGTTATTTATTTTTATTTGCTTTTTAATTAATTGGCATTCATTTTAAATATGCATATTGAGCAAATAAAACAAATTTTGTGTAACCATCTGCCTATACTCAATATAATTAATCTGCGCCATTTTCAAAATGCCAAAGAACTCAAAACACAAAAGCTATCCATTCATTGCCCCAAGCGCCGAGCGGTCGCTTGGGACCACCCAAAATTGTAGCTTAATAAATCAAAAATGAAATCTTTAATTAATCTTGCAATAAACACACAAATAAAAAGTGGAACTGGAACAAAAAAAATTTAATAAATTACATAAAGCTTAAATTAAACGCTCAAAGCAGCGAGCTGAAATGATTTTTGACGAGCCAAACGAATAAAAAGTGCATTGCGTTTTGTTTGATGATATTAGTGAAAAGTGTTTTTCTCTCTTTATTTTGGTTGCGAACATAGTTAAAAGCATATCAGTTAAAAGAAGAGAAACAAAAACAGCAACAAAGCAGAAACATTAAACCATTTAGTTATAAATGATTTCAGACACAGCACGATGCATTACGCATACTTATTTTTAGTACTTTTTTTTATCAATATGGATTTAATATACACTACTAGAGATTATGGTGAATTGTCTGGAAACATTAACATATATACTATATATACATAGCTATATTGATTAATACAAAAGGTCAATATACTAAAGTTTTAGTTCATCTGCGCTTTTTGTTAAGGCTGAGCGAACTACTATATAATATAGTGGACTTAACATGTATTGATTTGAATCTAAAATCTTATGTGAAAAAGTTGGTATTACATAATTTTCTCTACAATCGCGATCAGTCGTTCGACCTGTAAAGACGTGAATTCGAACAGCCTTCGCTTAAGCTCTACTGCTGCAGAGTTCTAAAAATAGAACTTTGCGGTGCATTCTTCAACGCAACAGCAACAAAAACCGCACACGCAGCGTTTTCTTATCGCTTGCTTCCGCGTAACTCAATTGCTTTAATTGCAATTTACGAAATTTCGTCGCTTGGCGCGAGTGCGCCTGCACTCAAAAGCACAATCCGCGATGACATCTAATGTCAATGACCGCGCTACAGCTGTAAAGGTAAATGCAGAAATGCAAGCCCAGCTTAACGTTGTGATGGCAAATAGGCAAGCCTCCATCATGCCAATAAACTCAAAAATAGATATCGCCTCCGTGCAAGGCATCACTAACAACAAAAACACGAAACGTAAACAGCCAAATTCACCAAAAACCATCAAGAAAAGGCTCATCTTCGACGAACCAAGCACCAGCAATGCAGCATTAATATCAGAAAATCGATTTTCACTGCTCGTAGAAGAAGATGAAGACTACAGCGAATCACCTGTAGCTCCAGAAGCCCCAGTATTGACCGACCAGCAAACTACACCGAAACCTCGTCCGCCCCCCATATGGTGTCCAAACATCAAGTCTGTGGCCCTACTTCAACAGATAATAGATAAAGTAATTGATGCTAAATCATACGTAATTAAGCCAAAGAAGAATAACATAGGTGTATTAACCCAATGCAGTGAGGACTATCGCAGAGTTATAGACCACTTTACTAAGCTGGAATTGGAGTTCCACTGCTACCAGCTTAAGGAGGACAAACCATATAGAGTCGTGTTCAAAGGGCTTCACTCCAGCACTGATACAACACTAATTAAAAAGGAATTGGAAACCAAAGGCCACACAATTACAAATGTGCACAACCCACTGAGCCGTATGGACAAAACACCGCTAAATATATTTTTTGTTGACGTGGCTCAGGCCCCCAACAACAAAGAAATTTTGGACATTCGAGTTGTCTGCAGGCAACGCTGCACAGTGGAACTGCCAAGAAGATACAACGACCTGACACAATGCCATCGCTGTCAAGAATTTGGACACACACAACGCTACTGCCACAAAGCTCCCAGGTGTGTGCGTTGCGCCGGGAAACACGCATCCAAAGACTGCACCCGCGAAAAGGACCAGGCACCAACTTGTGTGCACTGTGAGTTACAGCACCCAGCCAACTATAAGGGCTGCCAAGTATACAAGCGGTTGCGCAAATTGCAATCCCCAGCACAAAAAAGGAGTCCCACACAAACACCGTCTACGGGTCCGAGTACTGCTTCCGAAATTACAAGGCCCCGGAGCATTACCCAAGCCACGAGCTTTGCAACGCCTATTAGTGGTGTTTCTTACGCACAGGCCGCTAGAGGTGGACCGTCAAATAAGAATACCACAAGTGACACTTTGTTCACTGAAATGCTTCAGCAACAACAACGTCAGTTTGACGCAATTAATGCCGAGCTCAAAGCGATGCGAGAAGTACAATCCCAACAAGCAACCATGCTAAACAGTTTAATGGCCATCATAACCAAGCTTGCCTACAAATAATGGCTTTACGTGTGGGTATCTGGAACGCCAATGGCCTGAGAAACAAGACTCAGGAACTGGCTGCGTTTCTCTCACAAGAAAACATAGATATAATGTTAATAACAGAAACTCATGAGTGCCCCACTACACAAATTTTCGGATACGAACACTATCAGGCTCATGGTGAAGGAGCAAACTGCTTTGGTGGATCCTCAATCCTCATACGAGCAACAATACCGCATACACCTTTACTGTCAATTTGCAACGCAACAATGCAGGTCTCAGCCATCACCCTGCCTACGTCTATTGGAGCGATCGAAGTTGCGTCAATTTATCTTCCGCCAAACACTGGTCTGTGTGATCATCACATGGAACAGGTTCTAGGCCAAAGGTTGAATAAGACCCTCATCGGCGGCGACTGGAATGGATGGCACCCATTTTGGGGAAGCAATAGTGCGAATCGTCGCGGAGAAGTCATATTTGAGGCGATTCAAAACTTACAATTCAGCATATTGGCGACTGGAGCCCCCACCCGTTACCCAATTAATGGACACAGGCCCTCGGCAATCGACTTCGCTGTCTACAAAGGCATCTGTGACCGGCAATTGACCATTGAAGAATCCTTGGACCTATCCTCTGACCACCTGCCACTAATAGTCACAATCCACGCGCAGCCACAGCCCTTGCCCATTAGGAAACAACTACTGCCAGCAGGATCAGATTTAGGAGTCTTTAGGCGCGAGCTCCATTACTCTTTGCACATAGAAATGGAACTTAACACTCCTGAAGACGTGGACTACGCAGCAAACAAACTGCAGGAAGAAATAGTCAAAGCTGCGCACCAAGCCGCCCCACCATCTTGCCAAACAAGACAACAGTCTCCGTACAACATCCCCCTCACCTTGGAGGCCCAACACCTACTAATACACAAAAGATGGGCCAGGAGACGCTGGTTAAGATTACGCACGCCTGATGCCAAATCCACGTACAACGAAGCCACGAGGCATCTTAAAGCTGCTCTCGCCCTGCTTCAAAAGAGGTGTATCAGCGATGCGCTGGTACGAGCTGAATCGCCCACTGACGCAGAGTTTCAATTATGGAAATTTACAAGAAAGCTCAAACGGCAGCCAATACGTCGACATCCCATTCGGAGCATTTCTGGTTCCTGGCACATTGGTGACGAAGCTCAAGCTGAGGCTTTTGCAAACCACCTTCAAGACCAATTCACGCCGGTGATTACCGCAGAGGCCTCAGAAATCGAAGCAACAGAAGACATCGTTCTCTCGCCCCTCCCAGCTGAAGACCAGATAACTGGATGTACAAAAGAAGAGGTTCTTGAACACATCAGAAGAGTGAAGGCAAAAAAATCCCCTGGATATGATCTAATAAACGGCAGAGTCCTTAGAGCACTGCCTGACTCCACCATAGACTACATAACTATGGTGTACAACGCCATGCTCCGCATCCGGCACTTTCCAGCCTGCTGGAAGCGCGCCGTGATTGTGATGATTCCTAAGCCTGGCAAACCCGTGGGAGAAATTGAGTCGTACAGACCAATTAGCCTGTTGCCAGTACTCTCCAAAATATTCGAAAGAATATTTCTGGAACGAGTACTGACACATCTGGGACGCCAGGAGGCCATTCCAAACCATCAGTTTGGCTTCAGGAGACAGCATGGAACACCGGAACAGGTTCACAGAGTTGTGCACCATATCCTTGGAGCCTTTGAAGAAAAGATGTACTGCTCTGCCGTCTTTTTAGACATCAAACAGGCGTTTGATCGAGTTTGGCACCTGGGACTGCTGCAGAAAGTGAGGACCACCCTTCCAGCCCCATTTTTCGCGTTGCTATCCTCATACCTTATTGGAAGAACCTTCCAAGTGTCAAGGGGGCAAGCAGTATCCTTGACTAGACCAATTATGGCTGGAGTACCACAGGGTAGTGTTCTAGGCCCAACACTTTATACTTTATTCACAGGAGATATGCCAACTCCCGAGCCAAATATAGGAAGTACAGATGCAGTACTCATAGCGACCTATGCAGATGACACCGCCATCTTATCACGTCACGTATCTGCGCAAGAAGCTTCAGACTCACTACAAAAATATCTGGACTCTTTCGGACGCTGGGCAAAACGGTGGTGTATCACCATTAATGCACAAAAGTCTGTACATACTACCTTCGCCACTAGAAGAGGAGATTGCCCAAGCGTTGCATTGGGGCCCACTATTCCCAAAGCCTCAAAAGTAAAGTACCTTGGTATCACTCTTGACAGAAGGCTGACTTTTAAAGCGCACATAAGTCAAGTAACCTCAAAATGCAAAAGCAAGCTAAAAACCCTCGACTGGATGCTGAGAGCTTCAAGCAAGTTGTCTTACAGCAGCAAGGCCGCCATCTACAAGGCAATAGTTGTCCCAACCTTCGTATATGGTATCTCTCTATGGGGCTCCTCGGCGAAGACTACAAGGAACAAAATTCAGACCCTGCAGAATAAAGCACTACGCAGATGGACTGGAGCCAGCTGGTTTGTAAGAAACTCAGTCTTACATAGGGATTTAGCAATTCCCACAGTTGCTGAACTCATTGGGCGACACAGTTCAAGATACGCGGACAGACTTGCAGCGCATCCTAACCATCTCACAAGCAACCTGGCTATAAACAACAATAGGCGAAGACTGAAGAGATTGCATCCTCTAGACAATATTAGAACTAATTAAGATAGTAGCTACAAGTGCAGAATAATTGGCATATCTGCCCTCCCATTAGTTAAGGTTTAGAGCTAAATGCGCTATAGAGTCTAAGACAATAAGCTGCAACAAAATAAAGAAATAAAAAAAAAAAAAAAAAAAAAAAAAAAAAAAAAAAAAAAAAAAAAATTTTCTCTACATATATTCTTATATTGCAATTACTTATCTATATTATGTTAAGATCTTTTAGAAACAATAGATTCAAGATAAGCCTTTAGCTGCAAGAGCACCTAATATTTGGCATGCCTCATTATTATTATTTAAAACATCTTTGTTTTGGTTCCCACCAACTGCCCAGGGTCACATGTGCGATTCAGAGTCGAGTTAGCACAGTTTCTTTCGAATCTCACAGACCCGGTCGCATTCGCAGCCGCAGTCTCAGACTCTGCCCTTGCCACCGCTCACGCTCTGTCTCAGTCCTCATCGTTCAATTTCAATTCAATGTGACGTTAAAAGCTTCATTTACAGTTATTCGCAAATGATTATAGTCTGTCTACATACAAATGTATTCATGTTATGCATGCATTCATATGCATGCACTCGCGAATACTCATTTAGTATTTTTTTATTTTTATAGAGATGTTCTCGCTCGTTGTGCAATGGAGGTAGTCAACAGTACTTATCTTTAATCTCTTACGTCAGGCTGGCATAACCCTTAGGATGACACGTCAATATGATTGTAAATGATTTTTTTATACACACGTTTATTCGTAATGGGTATTGCGAGAACTGCATGTGCAATGGGCTGGTTGGCAGGCAAAAATTTCATATTTACTTTGTGGCGAAGGCATGTCATAGAACTGTGAAATCTTTATTATAAGCTGACTTAAATGTTGATGAACTGTAAATTGTATAATCACACTTTTAGAGAATTTTGACAGCCCCTTTTAATCTTAGGACAGCTAAAACAGGTATTTGTAAAATCGGAAGATATTTCAAGTTAAATTTAAATGAGAATTTAGTAATCGAATTTTTATATAAGCGACTTCACTTCAAGAGCAGAAAGTTCTTCCAGTAAAATTCTTATCAATTTCGACAAGATCTTAAGGTATGCATTCATATATTTCTATCGAGCTAGCTTCAAAATAATTTCATTATTCCAACAAACCTTTAAGCTATTCAAATAATAAATCAAGAGTTGTTGCTGCTGCTGCTCTTTACTTTTGCTTCTTTTTTTCGCATTCAGAATGCAATTTAAAGATTCTCAGAATTTTAAGAAAGCGAGAAGGCAAACCGGCAGGTAGAATAAAAAACTTCAAACAAAACCAGACCAACAACAGCAACAATAAGAAAGTTAAGAGCACGAAAATCATAAATTATGTCAGAAAGTTTAACTACAATTAGAAGCCACACAAGCTGAGGAGCTATTGGGGCAGGTGGGGCAGAGGAGCAGAGAGCCAACAAGTGCACACAAGTCATGATTTTAACGAGAGTTTCAACGTCGTCAAGACTAATTATTATTAGAGCCCGTGAAATGGAAGTTCACAAACTGGCTGATCACATGATACGTGAATAATTTAATGGATAAGTCAGGCGGGAATCACATAAAATGACGACATTTACTGCGTCACGTAAAGTGCACACAACTTAATTAAATAGCCAGAAATGGATTTGGGTTAAATGAGAACGGTTAAATTAAGATTTGTGTTGAACTTACATTTCCGCAAGCGCACAAAGTTAGCCGAAAAAGTTCAGCAGTTCAGCAAAATCTGAAAGACGAGAGGGAAAAAATCATATTTTAGCATAAATTTAATGCATATTATAATCCAAATCACTTTACTAAAAATAAGTTAAATTGAAGCGACATTTGCCGGAGACTTATCTAAGAAAAAATTGCGCATTGTGCAAACAAACGGAAGCGACTGCACAGCTCGAGAGAACCACACAAAGTAGATGTACTATATACAAAATTTATAATGTTCATATGTACATACAAATTAGTCGCGGCTTTTGTTATCTTTTTTTTTAGTATGAAGCCGCCAATTGAGACGGAACTCAAGTTCAAGGTGAGTTGCTGGAAAAACGTAGAATCCATTAAAATTGATTTAAGACAACGCTGAGAGCTACGTAATCAACTGTTAGTTAGTTCAGTCATTTAGACTTTTGGTATATCAATTGGTCAGTCTGACTATCAGTCAAGCAGGCAGCCAGTCCGTCAGTTATATAGTCAGTTAGTCAGTCAGTCAAACAGACTGTCAGTCAGCCACTTAGATAATCAGAGAGTCAGTCAGTCTGTCAATAGTCTGTTCGCAAGCTGGAGATTCTATCAGCCATTCAGTTATTTAATGTAAGTTTCTTTTCCCGTCCTCCACTCATTCAATCACTCTGTCAGTCAGTTATGTAATGTTAGTTCCTCCTTCCCTCCGTCAGTCATTCAATCAGTCATTCATTCTGTCAGTCAGCTAACAGTCAAGCACGCAATCGCTCAATCACTAAATCAGTTATTCCATGCACCAGAAAATCAATTCAACCAGCCAGTTACTTCGTCAATCAATTGCTCAGTTAGCCTCTTGGCCCTTCATTAATCTTTCAATTAAATGCAAATTTTAAATTATTTAAGAACACACTGCAAATTTAATCGTGTGCGCCTTGGAGCGAGACCTACCGCAGTTGTAGCTGAGATTCGAGTGAACTTTCTTTACACTCCCCTTCAGGCCCAGGGCTCAGTTGTCCCGTTGCCCCTGCGCAATCTGTCGGCTGGTATTAAATTTCCAACTCATTAAAATTTTGCGCACTGTGTGCGAAAAACTGGCGGTTCAAGCCAGGCAGCGACAAAAGTAACTGTAGAATGAGAAATAATTGTTTGAGTGGAGTACCCTATGGGAGCGTTGTCGCTCAGTTGAGCGTCTACACAGAGTGTTTGCATTTGCGCTTTTTGCCCGGCAAGTGATGATGCCACCAGCTTGTCATTCATAAATGAAGTGCATACAAAAAAGATACTGAAAAAACTATAGACGAAGCATGAATACCCTATGCTCATGTTTTTTGAAATACTGAATGTTTCTTTGTATTACTTTGACTTAAGTACAAGTTTATAGTATGTCTATTTGATATGGTTTCAATTCATTATCCAGTTAAAGAAGTCTTGCTACTTATTCAATAACAGAATCAGTCTACCTCATATAGCCTTATAGCTTAGAGTAATCTTCGTTCAATTATTCAGAAAGTTCAATAAAACCTTTGACTTAATTTCGTAAATGAATCACATGAAATTGTGACCTTTCGATAACAATTCTTAACGACCGGAAGTGCCAAGCAGCCGGAAGATAAAAATATGTACAGCTGATAATACATATTTAGGTATATAAATGTTGAAAAGTCGTCTATCAATCTAATCGTTGCACAAGCTGACGTCAGTTGACCATATCATATAGGCACTACAATATATACTATACTATGAATATAATGTCCGCAATCAAATTGGAAAGTAATACACAAAATTGGAAGATTGCGTCAGTCAATCGACAACCCACACAAAGTCAGCCAAATGAAAAGAAATAACAAAAAAAAAAACAGAAAAATAAAAAAACCGCGCAAAAAAAAAAAAGAAAAAAAAACAAAACAAATAAAAAATGTTGCTAAATTAAGCGTCGAGTTTCTTGCTTTGTCTGGCTCTTTCCTGTTGCATATATCTCGCTCTCGCCCTCGCTCTCAGCTTGTTGCTTGTCAAAGCCACAATTAGAGAAGTGCTTACAAAAGGTCAGCTGAAAAGCACTCGAGACAAAGGCTCGAAAGCAAAAACCTAAAATAAAATAAAATACAACTAATAACAAAACGAAGCAATAATACGAACTTAGAAGCTCGTGGCAAAGTAAAACGTTTCAAATACCCTACATTACATGTTGTGTAAATAGGGTATGCTAGATGCCGACATTATTCTTACAAACATCTTATAAAACATTTCAATATAGAATATTCTTATAATTTTATTCCGTATAAAATAAAAAGGTTTCCTACATGCCTGCGTGGACCCTGCTATACTTACTTAAATTATTGTTGTTTACAGGGCATCATTGAGTAGATCAGGTGTAAACACAACTTCGCTGTCTTAGCTGTTTTCTTGTTATGCTTTTGGCAACTTGGACAACAGACAAGCCCTTATTTGATGGGAAATAAATGCTGGCAACAGAGTCGAGCCCGATGACGACAAGGCGTTTAGCAGCGCTCTAAATGCTGGATTAGCGCGATGTTTGGGGCGTGGCCAGACGAAGCCGACGACGATGAGTTAGTCGTCCTGGGGGAAGCGGGCAATTAATTTTTTAATGGCTTAGACGAAATGACTGACTTTGGGGTTATTAGAAAAGTTCGTTTTTATGGCGCAAAAAAACTGCTTGAAAATTGTCAATTAGCAAAGTGCTGAGACAGGGCGCAGCGTGCAAAGGAAAGAAGCAGTAAAACGGGAGTAAGCGACTGCCACATACTCTCCATATCCAGAGTATAGAAACCAATTAAGAGCAGTTTAATTTTTCCTAGAGCTGTTGGCCCTGAAAGTTCCTGCTCTACGTATCATTAATTTTAGATAAGCTTCCATAGCTGTGACATGCATGCCCATATACTCTTGATCACTTCGCAAACAGAGTATTAGAACAGCTTTAGATAAAGGAAAATCCTGCTAAGAATAGTCAATTGGAGAGTTTGGAACACTCTTGACATGGGCCAATGGCAACAGTTGCTTGCTTGACCATCTAATTGAGTACAACTTACATTTTTATGAGGTTTAATCTAATTTTTTACGAGCTGGATACATTTTATGGCGGGTGCGGTGCGGTGTGGTGCGGTTGCTGCCATTTGCCTAACGAGCGGACAGCTCGAAGCTCGTTACAACATATTTTGTGCCCGGCGGTTGAACATTTATTTATTTATTTAAAGCCTGGTCCCTCGTCCGGGCACCAGCAATTTGTTTTGATTCAATGAAATATCAAAAACGTGACCCAAGTGCATTTCCCTGAAAAAAGCCCCAAAAATACAAATGAAGCCGGGCAATCTTTTAGCGAGCTCCTGTTCGGTGTGGTGGCCGGGGGTCGGACAACTTAGGTATGGTAAGATTTTGGAGTCTCTGGGCAATTGCTACTTAAATGTATGCAAATTGCATTTAGCCAAATTGAGCGTTATCGTTAACTCAAGCACGTGCGAATGATTGACTCAAGGCTGAGCTGCCAGCGCATCTGATAGACAGATACAACGCATCTGATAGATACATAGATAGCGAGTTATCTCTAAAGCGCAACTGATTGATGGCCATTCATTGATAACAAATCATGATTAGAAGCAGCTGCTGCTGCCACTGACTCAACTGATTACCGCGCATATGCGGAAGAGCTACCAGATGTATTCAATTCCATTCACCACGCGAGCCTCCATAAGGAGAGGGAGAGGACGAGCGGAGGTTGAAGTGGAAGCCAGCTACTTTACTTCCATCTTAATCGTGTTCAAGTGCCCAGTTAATCCTGGCACTTCCGTTGGGAAGGACAAATGCTAGCATTAGGCCGAGCGCCTGAATACTTTATCGTATGCATTGCACTTCCGTGTGAATATCCTACAAGTGTGGCCTCAAACGAGGGCTACTCAAAGAGTTACAATGAGTTGTGTATATTAGCTGCAGTTAACATCTATTGAAATGCTGTCTCGTATAATTTGCTTTCTTTCTCGTAGATTTTTCCGTCTTCAAATCAAAAAGTAAAATACAAATAAAACCTAATCAAAATTTCTTAACTTTCCTTAATTTCTTCATTCTTACATTCGATTTAACTAGTTAATGTGGCTAATTAAGTTTTTCTATTGGCATTATCTAACTGCCTACGGATCTGAGTTAGAATTTTTGAACGACCTCTCATCTGCAATCAACTGTTATACACAATTATATGGAAGATGATGGCATATCAGTGGTTTGCAATTCTTCATAACTTCAACAGCCTCCCACATGGCAGTTAACATGCTCGTTCGACTCGGCCCATTACATGCACTTCGGAATGGCTTTGCCAACGCCATATATACTCCATAGACTACCCAAACTGTCTCCATTTTTATGCGCTAGCCATAAAACACAGTCTCGACTCTTTTTTACACGCAATGTTAAAAGAGAAAAAAATTATCTTCACCGCAATTGGCAGATGCTAGGCGGTTGGGGTTTTTAGGTTTTTGGCTTTGAAGTCTGGGTCTGGGTCCGGGCCACTTGGTCGCGTCCACAGAAGTGACTTAACTGGCTGTAAGCCGGCTCATATGCGCGACTTGGATGTATCACAGTCGCTGCTTCCGCCAACGCCACCGCTTCCCCCTTCGCCACGACTGCAACTCTATTTCATTTCAAACTCCACTACACATGCCATGTCTGGATGACACTTGACTGAATATTTATGGCCACAAATGGAGCGAAAATAAAATCGCCAAGTCACGGGCGGACGCGTATGCGAATGCGACCAGCAACAACAACAACAACAGCAGCAGCAGCAGCAGCAACTGCGAGCGGATACACATGGCGATGGCCATGTCGATGGATGCCTTAGTCTGGACTTGCGGCCTCATGGAAGACATGCCCTTTTTTGGGCGTGCTGTAACTGTGCCCCAGCTGCGGCTCGCCAACCGCTTTTGTGGCACACAAAGACCAAAGAACCTCACACAATACCGTTAGCCTGACCGTGCCCAAAAAAAAAGAAGAGAATCGAGAAGAAAAAAACCTGATGACTGCCTCATTGGTTTGAGCTTTGGGCTTTGGTTTTAGTTTGTGGTTTGATACCCTGTACACTGTGAAAAATGGTATATTGGGTGGTTACTCTTATGATCTTGCCTAAGATGCACAGTATCGATAAATATCGATTTAGCATTAACAAAGTCTTATTAAATTAAGCAATTAAAGTTATTCAAGTTATTAAGAACAAAAGCCTTGCACTGCTTACAGAGTATCTCACTAGTCAACCACAATCTCGACTTGTCTCTGACTCTGTCTTGATCTTTATCCATATCTGTGCACTTGGCTCTATGTGGGCACATGGAAATATTAACAAATATTTGCGCTTATTTATGTGGCTTTTGTTTTATCAGTTTGTTTATTCAATGATTATGCTGAGAGTCGGCCAAAACAGACCTCGGATTGCCCTCCAGCTTTAAGTCTGGCTAGTCGGAGCTTGGTACGCTACTCTGCCAGCAGTCGGGTACCAGCCGGGCAAATATGTAATGAAGCATAAGCAATTATGATAATGTCGTTTGTGTTTACGTTCCGTTCCGAATTTTTTTTGTTTCCTATGTGTGTTGTTGTTAAAGCTTATCAGCGACAACAGAGTCGAGTGAACAGAGCAGCCTCCAAGTTGTTGACTAAAGTGAAAAGTCTGTATGCCGTTTGTCGACTTATATCGGGTCGAAGTTATTATGCTCTAGGTTATGTTTGGCACAAAAAAGGATAAAAGAAACTATAAATACTTATACTATCAATGCCCATATAAATTAAAGATAAATAATTTATATATAATATTATTCGTAAGCATTCCCTAATTGAAGAACTTGAATAATTGGTAATTATTATGATTAATAAAGAAATATATAGTATCGACTAAAGATAGAATTAATTATTTGCGTAGCAGAAGTTTTATACAAAAATATTGGCTGAATTAAACATAGTATATATTGAATTGATTGTATAACCTAAGCCAAATAATATAAGATTTGTATAACAGATAATCAAATTAAACCCTTCACCAGAGCCTTACATCATCAATTTAGCTCGATCTTGTAGTTGCTTTGAGCTAGCTAAGCTTAATCAGCCAACTGACTGAAAAGCAATTCAACGACAAATACTACTCTTTTGATTATAATAACCTTTTGAACTGCAGCTCAATCAGTTCGATTGCAAAGCCCGTTCCACAGTTCGTATTCAGTAAGACAGAAATTGCAAATTTTTCAATTTGTTTCATTTTTGGGCTCAACTTTAGCCGAATGTCACGTAAAACACGCGCCGCTCAGCAAAGAACTGTAACAAAAATATATTTCTCCTTTTTTGTATACTCTGTTCGATCGGGTACTATAGTTTTTTGTATACAATTTGTATGCAAAAGCCGAACTGTTGTATACTGTTTCAGATAGTTCAGAGTTTTTAGAAATACCTATATATATTTCTATGAGTTCGAAAATAAACCTAAAAATGAAACAGAGTGTCACAACTTCTGCATGTAGAAGCTATCCGTTACTCCGTTTTTATTCTGGTTTATTTTTAGCTTTGGCAAAATCGTATCAGGCCACGCCTCCAACAGGTAGCTGCAATTTGCAATTTGGAGTTTTTCCAACAAGTTCTGTGGCTTTTCGGTCGGGCAAGCAGCCCAAATATTGACGCCCATTGGCAATTTATGCAAATCAACACTGAAAAACTCAACCTCCAGCAAGCTCCACTTGGCATTTGGCTTTAGCTTTAACTTTGGCTTTGGCTTTGGCTGCGGTATTGGCCTGGCACCCAATGGCACACAATTTGGGCACCACTTGGCACCACTTGAATTAAGCCATCGGCCTCGGGCCTCGAAGTAAATTAAAATTGACAAAAAGTAACGCAGTGAAATGCGTAGCAGCTCTTTCTCCAAGCTGCTCAAGCATAATTTTGCCTAGAGCTTCTGTCACTCTCTTTCAACTATCGCTGGCAGTGGACCCCATAGATGATACTTGAAAACTCGTTGAGTCAAGCGTTTATCTAAAGTTCAACAACTTATGCAAATCTGTGCGTGTGTGTGTGAATGAGTGTGCTTCAATCAATGCTGTGCTTACAAACCACACTCACACACACACACACACATACACACTTGCATATCAACATTCAGATGTGCAGGAATGTGTTGTTGGGTTCATAAACTATGCATATCTTTCATATTTCTATACCCTTACTGATGGGGCATTCCAGTTTTTTCACGTATCTATGCATTTGAAGGTTAATTTTAATTCTTTTAGTTTTACGTTTTATTCTTACTATGAATATCACACTGAATAAATCAAATTAGTTTCATTTCGTTGTGGCTTTTTGGCATTTTAAACTAAGAACTTTTTGCCTTCGTATATAATAAAAAAGGGTATTTAATATTTGAAAGCTCTCAGCGGTACTTTTCTTAGTATAAACCGCAATTGTATTTCATTATTTTCTTCTTTTTTTGTCAAAAGCTATCTCGGATCTGGGCATGAGTACACATACTTAATCTTTATGCTGCGCTTGTTGTTCTGTTGATGATTAATGTATATGTGTGTGCGTGTGTGTTTGTGTGTCCAGTGCATTTTGAAGCGATTAGTCATGAGTTGTTGTTGTTGCTGTTGTCGCTGGCGACGCTCTTGAAATTGTCGGACAATGTTGACTGCCCGAATAAGCGGCTTAGGCACTGGCAAAAGCGCAAAGGTTAAGTCAATTGAAGTGGAAAAGCCAACAGTAGGATCACAAACAAATAAAAAAGAGCGAAAGAAAAATAAAAATGTCCACATGGAAAACACAGAGAATGGTTATCAATTGTCACATGGAAATAGATTGATTGAGTGTGAATAGAAAAGTTGACACAATGCAGTTGCTGTTGCAGTTGAAGGATTGAAACAGTTGATGTGTGTTTTTTACAATGACGGATAGATTATCTGAAGAGAACTCAACAGTTTTTATTGACTCGACCAGGTAAACACCTGATGGACTCTTTTTTAGAAGTCTCACTCTATCAACATGAAATTCAGTTGTGGTTGTTGAAAAACGATTAGAATTTTCCTGAAATATTTTAAGCTTGGTTTTAAAACATTCTCTATTATTAAACTTTAAAATGTTCCCTATTAAAGTTATTTATCTCTTTAAACCAAGTTGAACGTTTTTGTATTTTATTTACTTCTAAACATTATTTATTCATTATCGGAGCTCTTCACGCTAATCCACTAGGGCTGCACGTACCCTAGCACGGGAAGTGCTTAACTTTGGATTATAAAACAATGCCAATATCAGGTACCAATTGATAAAGTCTACTTGAATAACGAATGGCGCATTAAACTATTAAAGTGGATCACAATTGCCACTTGTTCAAATAAGATAAATACATAAGAAAAATATCTATGCATGAATAACAGAAATAAATAAATATTTAAGAACTCAACGAGTTGTATAGCTACAGCTAGATATTAAAGCATTCAGATACATAAGTACACAGAACTTAATTAGAATTAAATCCAAAAAATGTATGGAAAAGAGTACATTTTCCATATTTCTATGTGAAAAGTATAAATTACATAAAATAAAAAAAATAACTTTATATAAAAAAAAAATAATAAAATATTATAAAAACTAAAGTTTTCTGAAAGAAGCGTAATTAATATAGGGTAACTATTAATCAGTGCCAATATATATTTAATTAATAAAAATCATATTTGTCAATTCTCATACATAGAGTATCTTTGTAGTCGAGCACTCTCTCTCGACACATACCCTGCTCATTTGAATGCTCGCTTAATTCGAAACTTTATGCAAGTGTTTCCAGTGCTGCTTATAAACAATTATAAAGCGCTTAACTCGACTCGACACCACCAGCACCAGCTCGAAGAAGTGCTGATCCGAGCTATTTACGCTTGAACTTGACCTTTTTATGGGCATGGTCGGAATGCACTTAACCGCAGCACAGTGGTTCGCAGTGGCTTTGCAGTAGCTGCTTATAGCAACAGCGTCGTGGTCGTAATTCATCATTATGTTCATTGGCATGGCACCGCCCCAATGTTTGACGTTAAGTAGCTGCGTCTAAGCCGCTTAAAATGGCGAGAGAGAAAGAGAGAGAGGGGGAGAGAACGGACAGTAGAGAAGCATTAGCAGTGACCGAAGAATCAACTGATTCGCGTTGGCAATACGGTCTCGTGCATTGTTTGACCCAATTTGCTAGCTGCACGTTTTGCCACACACACACACACGAGTGTACATATGAGTGTGTACGTGTGTGTGAATGTTGTGCAATGCACAAGTGAGTGAGTGCCTTGGCCTGCTGTGCCTGGCCTGGAGTGTGCCATGTTCTTTGTTGCTAATTGGATTAATAATGACAGAAACAATGGAGCAGCAGCAAAACTGCATGAGAAATATCGTAGGATTATGTAAGTCAATCGGCAGACAACAAAAATATGTCGGCTGCCATATGGAGCACATACAGAGCTGTCAAAATATAAGTCGCTAAAGAAAAGTTAAGTCCATGAGTTGGGCAATGATTTTCCTTAAATGTAAATTGGAGCGTTTACGAATAACTAGTCTAGCGCAAATATTTTTTTGTTATGGTTATCAGAAATGATTTCGTAATAAGCCATGAAGGAACTAGTTCATTTAGTGACGTGGAATTGGATTAAATATTTTGTTACGATTTGTGAATGGATTTTATTTTTGATAAAAAAGCATATACGGTTATGCGATGATGTCATAAATACAGAAAAGAACTAGTTCATTAGACTAATTCATATAATTATTAAATTATTCAAGTATAGTTCTCATATAGTAAAAAGTTTCAAAAACATTGAATTTTACAGTCAAAGATGAACTTGTTTCAATGAACTAGTTCAGTTATTAAACAAAGGTTTGACTATATATTGTATTAAAGAAATATTTATAAGTGAAGTATTATATTGAACTAGAGATTAACTGAATATTGCATAAAACAAATATTAGCACTTTGTTGAAGTAAATTTTTAAAGAACCAGTTCACCTAGTTTCATAGCTAACTGCAGACATCTTCAAATTTGATCATGATTCGTTCTAAACAATCTTCATGATAGCGACATATTTGCTGAAAGGCCTAAACCAATCGACTCGAAGTGCCGTTTAATCGGAGCGCTTAGCTGTTGGCACTTAATACGACCCATTTTCAGCACAGTTTTTCAATTACCAAATAACTGACCTCATAAATTATTACACTGCTTATATCATTCTACAATAGGTGGAAAGGCAGAGCCGGTAAATTGCTTTATCAGCAATGGAACAGTTAAAGAGTCAACAAAGAAATACTCTATACCAATGAATGGAACGGAACGGCGTATCTGTGTGTGTGAGTGTGCTTGTCTTAGATACGCTATCTAAACACTGTCCCCAATATTGTTATGAGCAATAGCAGTTCTCAAAAACCAATCGCCGTGAGATAAGCAAAACAAAATAGAATTTTGTTAATGATATTTCCGACTTCGGGCTTTGATTAATTCTGGACAATAGATGAGCTCATACAATCGTATAGAGATGTAGATGTATATTTAAATATATACTTCGATAGTGCTCGTTCTATTTTTAACGTATGCATAAGATATATATATTTATTATTATTATTATAAACCTTGGCAATTTGTTGCGGCAGGTGAGAGCGGGGCTACGGCTGAGGGAACGGTTCGGTTACGGGTTCGAGTTCGAGTTCGAGTTCGGGCTCGGGTTCAGGCTTTTCGCTTTTATTTATGTCTGTTCTACATGAGTCAGTTGTTTTTGTTCTTTTTCTTTTGTAGATTTTGACACTTTGTCTTTTGCTTTAATGTTTGGAACTCTGTCCGAGTTTTATCATCGAGCGGTAAAAAGCTTACGGTTCTTATTTTAGTTGTTGTTGCTGTTGATATTGTTGCTTTGATTTTTTGTTGTGAGTTAAAAGTTCTTAATGGCAGCTGTCCTCATAAATTTAATTAAAAATCGTTTAAAATCCTTTTTCTCCAAAAATTGCTTGAGCGAAACTTTTACTGCTCAGAGGTGACTTAGTGTCAACACGTGCCCAATTGTTCTTGTTGCTGCTTGCCTGTGTATTAGTGTGTGCGCGTGAGTAAAAGTTTTGGGGCAACAACAATAAAAAGTTTTGCTGCAAAGCAACGGCAAGTGCAAGCCAAGTATCCGCAAGATAAAAACTTCTGTAGATAGAAAAATACAAGTGGAACTTTTATGCAGATGTTTTTTATCATGTTTCGCTGGTCTTGTTATTTTCATTATTGTTGTTGTCACTGTTCGCGTGACAAACAAATAGAGACAAATTCATAATTGGCCACGAAGCAACCCCCAAGAGCTAGACGCGGGTTGTTTGCTTCCAGGTTGCGTCGCCATGGCGTATGATGAATATAACGCACGTGCCTGTCACACGTTTGCCAGTGCGCCTGTTATTCCTATTGTCATTGTTGTTGACATGTTGCTGCTGTTATTGAGCTTCTGGCATGGCCTTACCCTTCGGATTTCTGACTTAGTCTTCGTCTTATTGCCTATTTTGCTCGCTTAAAAAAAGGAAACAAGTATCGTAATATTATCTATAATTTCAAATTTTTAAATTTAAATAAAATAATTATTTTAATATAATCATATAATGACACTATATTATTATTATTACCTATTTTTTTGTTACAATAATTTCTCTTCTTTAAGTATTCCTTAAGATAATTTCAACTTGTTGACATTCTCTTTGCCCTATTTGAATCAATTTTATAAGCCCTGTTTTGTCAGCATTGTCAAGGCACACAAATGCCAAAAATGCTCATACGCAATGTTGACCCAAATTTTTGTGTTCCTTTTTTTCAGCTAAGCCAAAAACACCCTTGAAACAGACAATCCCATGCAGTCCAAATACTGTCAGTAGAAGACAGAAGTGGCAAATGATAGAAGAGAGAGGGAGAGAGAGAGAGAGAGAAAGAGGTACAGTAGGGTGTTTGGGCTGCGAAGGCAGTTACAAGGAGGGTTGCAATTGCTATATTTTGGGCGCGGTTTTCGTCGTTCAGGCCATTGTTATAGCGCTGCATCATGTTGAATTGGGTCAGGCCGGCACGTGCCTAACGCTACATGAACTGCATCAGTATGCAGTTTCTATATTTAAATCATATTATGCAAGGCCATATGCTAGCAGTTAGTTTCATATTTTCATTTAAGCTACGCCTCCGGGCCATGCTAAGGCTCATTAAGAGATAAAATGCGCCATATCCTGCGGCCCACTTCAGCTAATTATGCAGCTGCAGTGCCTTCAACTCACAACTGATGCGGCTCCAGGCTACACTCAGACTTTTCATTTGAATCCAAAAGGAGCAGAAAGTGGACTTAAAGAGGGCGAATTGTCCGCGATTCCAGCCATTGTCCAAGTGACGCAGTCGGCTCTGTTGACCAAAGTGACTAAGTGATTTGTGTTGTTTTTGGCTTAGAATTAAAAGAGGATTTTGTGCCGCTCGGTAGAGACAGAAAACTTTACCAGCAACTTATATAAAATTCTAAAAAATAAAATTCCACTTTCATAATTGATAAAGTTTTATAGTGTTGCTAATCAGAAACTGCTTTGTGTTGTGCGACATTATTCGATGCAAGCTAGACCTTATAAAGTGTAGTTTCGGTTCGTTATGACGGAAAACAACTTTTCCAAAATATAACTTTGTTAACAGCAACAAAAGAGCAGTCATAAGTAGATGAGCCACAGCGAAGCGGAAAATGTAAGTTGTATCATTTATCAACATTAACATTGGGTAGAGGCAGTGAAAAAGAAACCCAAATGAAATGTTATGCATATGACAAGAGCTGCCAATGAAGCTATCAAGGCACAGACGAAGACTCAACAACAACAATGCAAATATTTTGGTTGGGGCCGCGTTGTCAATGAGATTGATTGTTCCGCCAGCTCAAGTTAAAGGAAATAAATAACTACTTTATCGACCAAGTGGCGCCCCAGTCTCAGGTGTTGGCCAAACAAATGTCCACTAATGATGTGGCGCACTCAAAACATTTGCCAAGCCAGAGCGACAGCTGAGTTGATGTTGGAGATGACGGGCTGTTTATATAGAGATGTTAATCTCGGAAGCTCCAAAGCTCGTGCGGCATTTAAAATGCTTAAAATGTCCACACTAAACGGAATGTAATTTACAGACTTATCTTAAGAAAGATTTATATTTTAGAAATGTTATACTCTGTTCATATAGTGCAATGGGTCTTATAGGTTTTGTGCAGCTTTCAGCTTGTAGTATAGTCTCTGGTTGGTGTTCTCAGCAAGGTTATTTAATTTAGCCCATTTTGTTCTCCTGTTGTTTCCTCACCTCTGATCACAAGCTGTCAACAAAGGCGACACTTGAGCAAATACGAAATTTATTTTTAACATATTTATACAATGTGAGCTTTAGGCGCAACAGTTGCTTACCAATTATTTGCATTTCATTTACTGACAACTCGGCAGTAAATAACAAAAATAAAAAGTTAATAAATACTAGAGCTAGGCTAACTGCTAGCTCGTTTCGCTTGCAAATATATATAACAAGAAAACTCTAGTCGCAGGTGCCCGACTACGAGATACACTCCATAGCTTGTGTCTATAACACGTTTGTAAAATAACTTAAAAAAGAAAGATAAAAACCGTCGGGGCCAAGGCTTGAACTCACCGCCTCTAACACCGCCACTTCACTGCTCGATCGATTAGTATCAAATGCAAAGTAAAGTAACAGCTAACAATTCAAACACAATTCAATCGCAACTGCAATTCTTCGAATAGAAAGAAATGCACATTTATTGGAAAAATGCGTGCGGTTGGCGCTGCTTGCCACGTGCTTTTCCTAATTGGCCAAAGCCTGTTGCTTAACAACAACGGATTTCAGTGAAATCTTCAGCATTTGAGCTACATATTTTATTGAAATATTTTACAGCTTAGTAAAAAAGGAAAAAATTATACTCTTTTACATATTGGCTATATTTGCAATTGGGAAAGTTTTGGAGTTGGTATCTAAACTAAAAAAAATTATAATTATATATACTTAATGACCTCATTTTAACAAAACTATTATAACCTGATTTGCGATTTTGAATCGGTTCAGAGTATACAAAAAATATATAAATATATAAAAAATAAAAAAAATAAATAAAAACGAAGTGTTGTATAGCCTTCAGTATTGATATTTGCAATTGCGAACAAGCGATTATTTGCAATTTGTCATCGTGGGGCAGCGCTGAAATCCGAGTCTCAAAGTCGGCAACTGAAACTGATTTTGCTTATTATTTTTATGGGATATCATATAGCTGGCAAGCTTTCAAGGAACTCAATCGAAGCTCACGAACAACAGCTGAGGCAGCAGTTGAACATGAAAATGAAAAATAAATAAAAACAGGAAAAAACAAAACTAATTTCAAAGATAATACCCTCTCTTTGGATACCCTTATACAAATAAATAATACATACTTTATACTCAACACAAAAATAGAGCTTAAGTTTGCTGAAAATGTCATTGAAAGCGGAAAACCTTCTGCAAAATTACATTTTTCAATTGATAATTTGTATATGTATATATATTTATCTTTATATATTTATATTTATTTATTTATATATTTAATATATACGTATAAATTTCCCATATTTTATTTAAATGTATTCATATTCTATACAAGTTTTGCTTCGTGTCTAACTCATTCTGTCTTATTGTATATAGCGATTTATAAATATAATTTAATACTCCAAAATGAAGTTCCACTTCATTATAATACAGTTTATTCATACTCTATTTCTAAACTTTTTCGCAAATCTCAGCAGAAAGCGAAAAAAAATGCACAAATCAATTTGTTTTGCTTATTTTCCGTTCTTTTTTTTTAACTTATTTTTACACTTCAGCGAGCATGTCGGGAGTATGAGCCGGGGTTGGGGGCTGGTTGGCTGGTATTCTGGGCCTACAACATGTATTCGAAACTAATTTAAATAAAAACCAATCTGGCTGAAAATGTCAAACATAATTTGAGCCTACTGCGTGGCATCTTATCGCTTTATGTGTTGTGACGGGTCTTGAAAACTTTGCCGTTTGCCTTGGTTATGTGTGTGTGTGCGTGTGTGTGTCGTAGCGTAACTATGACTGTGACTGTGACTGCAACTCAATTCAAATTGCCAAACGAACTTTCCACTCGGCACAAACAATTTTTATTTTTATAGCTCCCCTTTGCGTTCGCCCCTCCCTACCTTTAAGCCTATTCAGCTAAAACCTATCCCCAGCACTAAACCAAAACCAAATACCCGACACGTTTCACTTTCGCTGAACTTGAAACGACGACGAACTTGAGAACATGGCCGCGCATGCTGATGATTATCCCAGACCCCAAGCAAAGCAGCAGCCAACGCGAGCATCCTTAAGCCTATTCACACAGACTCAGCCAGCTTCAAGTAGGAGTATCTTTAACTCGAATGCTCGCTTAGCACATACCCTGTAATTGGTAGAGCTTTATCTCTTACTGTTTCTTATTTTAAATTTTAGTGTAATTGTGATTTATATAATAAAACAAATGGAATCGATTAATGTAAAATAATTAAAAATAAAAAAAAATTTACAATTATTATTGAATTATTGGGAAATTTTCAAAAATCAATATGGAAAATGTTTTTAAAAACAAATCGTAACGAATACCAATTACCAACTTTATAAGCTCAATTATAAATATTCTGCGCTGCAGCACACATTGGACACATAAAACCATTTTCCCCATTGACACTGAGTACAGGGTATTCAAAAAAGTAAAAGAAAGAGACAAAGCAAAACAGACATAAAAATGCTTGGACCAAAAGCAACGACTGCGATAAGCGCACGAGACAATGAAAAGGAAAGTGGACAGCAAGTGCTGTTCACTTTTAGGCGCTATAAAGCCTGCTCCTCCCACAATTATATATAGGTCGGCAAAGTTATGAGAATTGAGGCAAAACATTGGACTGCACCATAAAAGATTACAATAAAACAGACCGCAAATACAAATAAAAACGTCCACAAGCAATGGCATTTATATTGGCCAGTTTGAAGGAAGCTTCCACGTCTTCCTCTATATGTAGACTTAGATATATTTATATACTTGAATAGAAATTAATTAGCCGCTCATCAATGAGCAAGGAATGCCAAATGTAAGTGGAGTATTGAGGATTGACGGCGGGTGTAAGGTCAGTAAATTCAATTCAATTCAATTCAATTCGATTCGATTCGATTCGAGTCTGTAATGAAACGCAGCTATCAATAACGCAGGTATATAGATTGCTCAATCTGTGCGCTATTGATTGTGTTCAGGGTTGCATGAAAATGGCTAACATTGAAGTAAAGATTGGCCATAGGAAATATATAGTAAAGATACTTCAATCATAAAATTTAACATATTGTCTTTTATATATTTTCACATATTTCTTTTAATATATATGTCAATGAAAAAAAAAAATTAAATGAACTATATATACATAAAACATGGCTGTATAAATAAAAATACAAATCAATAATTAGAAGCGTGAAGATAACAGAACATATTGTTTGTTATCTTCACTATTGGCAAATTCCTAACAGAGCTTAAAACTAGCTGGTTAAAGAATATATTAACCTAGTTCTGACATATTAGCATAAATGCATATATTTTTCATAAAGATCTAACAAAATTTGTTTTAAATGAAGTTGAAATATATATTTTTTCCTAATAGAATGCTAAACTTGTTTTATTGTCATATAAGATCAAAGAAATTGTTTCGAGTCTTTGAAAAAAGCAATTCGAGTTTGATAACAAGTTTTATGGTCTGCAGTTAACTGTATATATATAAACATATTGATAAGCTCAGCTCCAGACAGTAAACTTTCTGCACAAAATCCAATTTTCGCCCTACTGATTCGCAGTGCATAAAAAGGGCCAACCTTTTGGACCTTTTTTTGTGCGAATACCACAAAAAAAAAATATTACAAAAAAAGAGAAGAAGCAGCATTTTGCAGCAATCAAAAACCGCAACATGTTAACTGTTAATGCCCCAGACACCTATTCGAGTCCTGAAACTCTCCATATGTGTGGCGGAACCCAAGCCGAAACCCAACAATGAAAACTGTTCGCTGACCGTAAAGGCACCAAATATAAATTATATTACCAAAGTGCGTGATCGACTTGAAGACACTCTGTAAAGCACAACACATTGTCCCAATAAATTATTAAGCTGAATCAAATGAGTTACATTTCTCTTCTATCTTCAAATTATGTCTCATTGAATCGATTCAGTTGACGAATACCCTATGTAATCACAGTTGCACTTCTCTAGCTATAACACTTACAATTACAGGATATTACAACAAGATGGGGCTGCCAAGTCTCGGCTCTCAATTATTCAAAACAATTTCATTTTATTGCGCAAGTTTTGGGAGCATGCAACGGGTAACGGCACAAAGCACAGTTTAAGCTAACAATGCGGCCAACACTTGGTTGACCCGGCCTCCGGAGGGGCTTCGGATGGTGCTGAGGGCAGGGGCAGACATAACCCTTTTTAACTGTGCGCGAATATAAAACATTTTGCTGTGGAGAGGGCAGGAATGTTGGACCTATGAGGTAGGCGTGAAAGCTAACACATAAAGCAGCAGGCTGATGGATGGTGGGTGGTGAGGGGTGTTGGTCAAGGGGCATCAACTTACCGTTTGTGGATGGTTGCAAATATTTGGCTAAGCTCAAAGCGAAGGCTGCTGCTGAAGATGAAGATGAACGGGTTCGTAATCCTTTTAGCGTCTGATAATGAAAATTGTGCCAGTCGCACGGCGCAGCAAACACCTATACGGGCGCACACACACACACACACACTGATTTCCACACACAGAGGAAGAGAGAGAGAGAGAGAACAGCAGCTATTAATGAAGTCTAGCCACACCGAGGGGATAAAGGCGCTATTAATTAACTTCGTATTATAAAAAATATCTTTAAAGTTGCGTAAGATTAAATGTAAAATTTACCGCGTAATTTAAGCAATCGAGCGGCTTAATCAGCGTTAATTATGTGAGCGAATTGTTGTTTAATGATTTTTTTCAATAATTCACACTTCTTTTACTTTCAAAGCTTTTTTTGATTATAAATATAAATAACTGTTGTTTTTGTTGTTGTGGTTCTTTTAGCACATTTTAAAAACAGCGTAAAATTGAAACGTATTTTTTCGTTATTTTTTTGGTATTTCTGTTAAAACACGCAGCAGCCGCAACGAAACGCACAGCGCGAACATCCAAAACCTAATGAAAGCAGAAAATTGTTGTGTTGTGTTTTCATCTTCGTTGCGGTTGCGCGGTTGCACATCAAACCGAACCGCATCGAGCCGCAACATGTTCGAGCGGTCGTTGCGCCCATGGACGGCGCTGTTGTGTTCGCTGGCGGGGTTCGAGCAGATTCAATTAGTCAAGTACAGAATTTTTGTGTATCTGACGAGATTTCACAAATAATTAATAAAATATTTTTCTGTCAATAAAAAAAAAATAATTTAATAAAATGATAAGTGGAGCTATGCCTCTATGCCGAAGATCAAGTTCTTAAAGGATATCGAATCAAATAATTTTATTTTCAATATTTTTATTTCGTTCTAATTTGTCCTTTTTTAATCTTTCAAGGAAAATGATCTATATGCATAATTAGAAAAAGGTTTTAGTGCAGACATTAGAACCATCAGAACAGCCGCCAGTTACACTTAGCCCTTGGTTTGAGCGTATGCAAATCTGTGCTTGTTCATAAAACCATTTTGAAGACAACCGAAAAAGGGTTCATAAATAAACAGTCGTCATAAAGGGTCAGATCCGGCCAACGTAAGCCTGAAAATTCATTTGTTCAAGTAGTCACAATATTGACAGCAGTCGCAGACCATCGACGAGGTGCTTGAAGGGTATTACAAAATCAGATTCCCATTTCATGTAATTAAATCCAAGCAGCGCCTACGCCGAGCCAGCGCTAGCCGGATAGTCGCACGGATAGCAGGAGAGTTTCGCCAGAAAACATATAGAAGTAAGCCGGGCCAACAGACAACCACAACAACGTGCTGGTTGTCAAGGCAACTGATGGGCCCAAAACAATTGACAATTGTTTTTCTTTTCGCAGGTAAAGCAGCGCGAAAGGACAAGCCTAGCACCTGCAAAAGGTAGCAAAAATTCTACAGCAAGTGAATCTGCGATTCGGCGGAAGTGCGTAAAATTGCAATTTGCTGCAAGGTAAATGCTACAGGATCTAAAATCAAATCAACAATCAGCCAAGGAATTAGAAAATGAATTACTACGACGAAGAGATCACAATCAGCGGCTCAGCGGATGGCAAACATCTGAGTAGTGTGCCAATGGAGCGACAGTTGAGCCGGACGAGCGGAGCCGCCAGTCGCGCTGCGGGCAGACAGCGGAATATGGTAAGCGGTTAACTATAAGGAAGTATATACTATAAGGAACTATATATATCCCATATACTACATACAGAAAATGCAGGGCAGCTCCGCGGACGACGATGGCCTGTTGCAAGATATCATAGATCACGATGATGAGGCCGATGACAGCGATAATGACGACGACGACGACGATGATAGCGAACTGCAGCTGGGCGGCATGGCGGCGTCCGCATCACGGCCACAAACACGACCGGGCAGCACACGGAATGGGAAACAAGTGCAGCCAATGCCAATAGGTGATGACCAGCTAAGCTTTGGCAGCTCGGATGAGGCGGCCGGAGAGCTGCCAGCAGGCGTCAAGATGTTGCAGCAACAAAAGAAGCTGCCACAGCCGACGCAGCAGCGGCACAGTGCTGGGCCGGCACAGGAGCAGGCGAATACGTTTGAGCTAACGCCGGATAAATGGGAACAGCTCCCATTGCAGCCGGAACTGAAGGAGCTATTTCCCTACATACTCAAGTATACGCCGCAAACGATCGAGACGCCTTACCATCTGCAGCCCTTTGTGCCGGAATTTGTGCCCGCCGTGGGTGACGTGGATGCCATACTGAAGGTGCAGGCGCCAGCACTGCTGCAGCCACAGGCACAGCGGCAACGCGAATTGGATGAGCAGCTGCAGCGCTTGGGCCTTATACTACTGGACGAACCATCCGGTGCACAGAGTGAACCCAGCTTGCTGAACATGAAGCTGCGCTCGGTGCTGAGCGGCGGTCGAGCCGGCAATTCGCGCCATGCCGCTCGCTCAGCGACGCTGGTGCCCACCGCGAAGACTGCCAAGGATATTGAGAAATGGATAGCCGAGGTGGAGCAAGTGCATATGACGCAATCGATGTACGATGCACAGCCCCGTAAGGACATCGATGCCCTGCTGGAGAATTGGCCGCGCTCCTTCGGCACAGCTGCCAACAAGGAGGCTGTCGACGAGGCCTACCGCGCTTGTCTGCAACAACAAATATCGCTGGTTGATTATGTGCGTTCGCTTTGCGAATGCTTCGGTGTGGAGGGGCCGCTCGAAACCCAATCGGATTACATACACAATATACAGACGCTGTTTGCCCTCTACCTGGCCGCCAGTCAGGCCTGGGAGTAGAAGCAGGAGTTTGTGGAGTTCTTGCACTAATAACGCTAATGGCTTCGATTAAGTGACAGCCAGACGCCGTTTGTTTGCCTTTGTGCGGGATGCGCCCGCTGTTTGGCTATTAAATCGACTGGAAAGCACGTTACTCTTTCGCTTGTCTCTCTCTCTCTCTCTCTGTCTCTCTTGTTTCAGTTGGGTGGGGAATGACCTAATAGCGGAGTGGAAGCTTTACGTCTGCTGCACTTTGTAGTGCGAATTACTTTTTATCTGCAGCTGCAAGTGACAAAAATGAAATTTGGCTTGCAATTTTTTCATTCGCTCCGTGAGTGGATTAGCTAGCTTCATGTCTTTTGAACGAGGCACAACAAGTTACACTGAACTGCCAAAATATTGAATTGGCTCAAGCAAAGGAGCTGAAATAAATAGTGAAGCTAAAATCTTACATAATGCTTATTGGGGCAGCAAAGCCAACCTGTTGTAGTCAGGAGGAACGAGCAGTTAACCCAATCGTCCAGTTGTCCAAATCGCCAACAACAACAAATGGCTAATTAGAGCCGATTAAGACAACATTGACAGCAACGTCCAAAGGCAGCGATGATGTCGCTGCCACCATTTGACAAGCTTAATTATGCGTGCACCCGCAAAGCGCCATTAATGGCATTTTCGATGCGTAAGCACCTGCTGTGGACACACCTGTTCGTGATGTACATTGTGTACTCGCATTATGCACCCACTCCATGTCCTTGTGGGCCGGCTGGCTGTCAATCAAAGCAGTCAGCACATGCAAAATGCATTACATTGCAGTTCATTTTCGCCATCAGCTGTGTCGCCTGCAATGGGCAATGTCTTCATTACCCACAACTCGATCACTTGCGAAGCCGACTTATAGTTCAGTTAAATTAAAAACTAAATCGAAACTTAAAATCTGCTATATTACGGTCACAATATTGAAAGTACTAAATTTATTTCAATTTCAAATCACTTAAATAAATACATTCAAAATACAATTTTTATTTTTAATTTTACTGGTTCAGCTATAGACGTATATTAACTTTTCGAGCCCAATTATTACTATAAAATATCATGGAATAATCTTTAAATAAATGATAATAGCGCGTTTCATAAGTGATAATCTGAATAATGCATTTCTTCTTATCACTTTTGCAACAAAGACAACTCTAAGTGTTCCCCGAACATATTATATAGAAAAGTATATAGTATATAGTATAGTAGTAGTAGTATTTTCAAAAGTAGTCAAATGTAATCTGTTGACTGTTACAAATTAAAATAAAAATGTTATGTTTTTATTTGCTGTGGTATATGACTTGGTTGCGAACATGCCATTGTGTTCTGTATAATGTGTTTTATAGCCAGGTTAATGTTGATTTAGGTGTTTTAATTTTATTTGATATGTAAGTTCCATATTAACCTTCTGTGTAGCCCAGACATTTGTCTGGTGTTTTAGTTGAGATGAACCTGTGGGCAGTAGTCGTCTGTGGATGAAAATAAATATACTGATATTAATATATAAAATATAGCAAGGTTTCTTTTAAAATAATTACAGATATTACTCAACATGGGGAAATGAAATTCCTATAGCAGATCAAGGATCTCCTCAGTCCCACCACAACTTATGTATTTTGTATAAAGACAAATTGTGTGCGCTAAGCACTGGATGAGGCTCTTAAGGCGTAAAGCTATCTCGCTGAGAAGTACATTGATTCTAATCTGAAGCTTGAATAGTTGTTCAAAACCAAAACGCAGGTAACACTGTAATAATATTCCATATATATACTCTAAGCATAAATTTACAGTCAGCTCTATTTTTAGTTTTTATTCATGCGCCGCCCTTGGCACTTGTTGCTGGGCGTGGCATTTGGATTGGCCTCTGCATTTAGTTGTTTTTTGGCTGGAATTTATTTTCAACACAGCCATGCAACACGGCAGTTGCAACAGCTCATACAACAGGATGTCTACGCCTACTACATCAGTCCGAAGATCTTCGCTGTGGTATGCCAGTCAAATTAAATGATCAAAGTTAATCAAAGTTTCCAAGACCTGATCCACAGTTCAGTTTCTTTAGCGTCGCAAATGAAACATCGAATAATATGCAGCGAATTATGAAGTATGGATTTCCGGGACTGGATGATGTGAGGCTCTACAGCGACTTTGTTCTGTCCTACGATCGGCGCAATCGCGTGGCGCATTGGGTCTGCGAGCACTTGCAATTGGCCAATTTGCAGGGTGCGCGGGGCGTTGGCCGCGCTGGCGCCACCTATCGTCCAGATTTGAGTGTTCCTTCGAATTTTCGTTCCACGCTCGCCGACTATAAACACTCGGGCTTTGATCGTGGTCATCTGGCGGCCGCTGGTAATCATCGTGAGCAACAAGTACACTGCAATGAAACCTTCTTGCTGACCAACATTGCGCCACAAGTAGGCCAGGGCTTCAATAGCGGCGCCTGGAACAAACTGGAGATCTATGTCAGGGAGCTAACACAGAATTTCGGTTCGGTCTATGTGTGCACTGGTCCGTTGTTTAAGCCCCGAGCACAGGGCAATCGTAAATGGAGCGTGGAATACCAAATGATTGGCTCAAGTATGGTGGCAGTGCCCACGCACTTCTTCAAAGTGATCATGGTGGAGTCGAGGCTGCCTTTGGGCAAGCCCTATATGGAGGCGTATGTGCTACCCAATGCGCCCATACCGGATCAATCAACCCTACGCGACTTCCTTTGCGATATACGAGAGATTGAACACTTCGCAGGTCTTCATTTCTTCCAGGGCATACGCCGAAGTGCAATTTTCGGCAGCAACTATCCAAGTGAATCGCAAGTTTTTCGAGATTTTGCATGAATTCTAAAAATAATAATATATATATTAAAAATAAAGTTCAATATATCATGTGATAAGGTTTCAATTATTATATAAACATGAAGGCTAAATTAATGAAAAGCAAAAAAATAGGAAGACGTTTTACGTTTATAAGTTCGAAATCAGAATCAAAATCAATTTCATCGAGGCTAATATCCTAGTTGTTACGTTAAAACGCTACATGAGAGCTGTGGCAATACTACATCTGAATACTGATTAAAATACAAAAATACTTTTCATACATAATCAATATTAGGAGGCTATGACTTTGTAAGCGTTTGTCACTTGTATATTGAGATCTGTAAGAATCAACACAAAATTAAAAGTAAATCGGTGCCACTAAAAAGCATAGTTACCTAAATATAGTTGCAACACATAATAATGTCATACATTGTAGACCCTGGAGCCCAAAGCTGTGCGTTCTATGCGCTGGCGGGCTTAACGGGATTCGTATTCGGCGCCTACTTCCAGCAGGAAATTGCGATTCGTCAATTGTTCTGGATGATAAAAACGGACCCATATGTGTTTCATCATCGACGAAAACTGTATCCACTCGTAGGTATATATTTTATATGTTTCGATAGCGGAATATTGATAATCAATGGTCAATATCAATGACCTTTCCCTGTTCAGCTGTCCACATTTCGAACAGATCATGAAGCGAGATTGTGGAATCGTTCCAATTGTCTTTCAAGCAAAATACGCGATCATCTGGTCGTTCCGCTATTTGATATGGTTACCAATATATTTTTTACTAAGAGACCAGAGTCGCTATCGCCCGATTTGCTTGATCTGATGAAATATGGCCTGCCCAGCATGGAGAATTTATATGTGCACAAAGACTATGTGGTCTCGCAGGACCTAAGTACCAATGCTCCCAAGTGGATGTGCGAACATCTGCAGGGCAACTATAAGAAGCTAACGACCGAGGCAGACGGCGATGCACTGCACCTCCGCTACAATGATGCCTATGTGCTAAGCTGCGGGGCCACGCGTGTTTGCAAGGCCTTTAAGCTCGAAATTTGGCGTAAACTGGAAAAACATGTTTCCCAAATGACTGAGAAATTCGGTTCGGTGTACGTTTATACGGGCCCCATGTACTTGCCATCTTGTCGGCCCGACGAGGATTGGACTTTGGAATATCAAATTGTTGATTGGATTCCGTTGCCAACGCCATCACATTATTTTAAGGTGCTCATTATTGATCCACAGCTGCCGGAGTGTGTTCCCTATATGGAGGGCTACATAATAGATAATAAGCTGAATTCAACATGCAGCAGTACCGAATTGACCGATTATCTGTGTGATATAGCCGAGATTGAGCGGCATACTGGCCTTCGCTTTTTCGAGGGTGTTCAATCAACTGTGCGTTTCGAGAAAAAACAATATAAGACTGAAAATCAACCATCCAATCTACAATATCTTAGTGAGTCTATTCACTCAATGCATGCAAATCGTCTCCGAAATCATCAGTTATAAATAAAATTCATTTTTAAATTTCCGCTGACATTTTAAAATGTAACTGTAAACTTGAAAAACAGAGTTGGTGTGATTATTTGTGTTGCAGTATTTTTAGTGGTTCGGTATCGATATATCGATACAAAGATTTTTTTTATTTTGCTAATATTACTGAGCCCTGCGTCACAATTCTTAAAAGATAATAGTTTAATTAATTTGATTAAGAACTGGTAAAAAAATGTTAACAGATGGGGAGATACTTCTACCACATTTACGAAACGTATTTTAAAAATATCGCGCAACATATATCGAAATCAATGTCACTGAGCAGTGCACATCTGTGAAATAATATCGATATATGTCGCACAGGCGACAACTTTACGTGGCAAACTGTCAAATGCAACCAATAAGCAGCAGAAAAAAAAATCGAATTTGCGAACTGACGTGGAAGTTCGGTTTTGCTTGGAATTTTTGTTAAAAACTGCTTTACCTGTGCGCTCATTCCCAGCGAAAGCTGCAAATAATTGCACAACAATCGCAAGACAACGCATCTAAGCACAAATTTCGGCGAAACAACGTTTGAAATCGTTCAAATTCGTGAAAACGAGAACGCGAACTTTGAGCTGCAATTTGAGTGTGTTGTGTCTGTGTGAAAGTTGTTGCTACGGTTTTATGTGCTCATATTGAGTTGCTGCTGGCATACCAATATTTAAAGATATGAATCCGAACATGTATGGTCCACCTCCGACACAATTTCAACCACAATACCCAGCGGGGCCGCCACAGGGCCCGACGGGTTGGCTACCACAACAACAACAGCAGCAGCAACCGCTGCAGTCGCAGGCAGCCCCGCAACAACAGCAGCCACATCAACAGCCACAACAGCAGCCACCAACACAACAACAACAACAATATGGCGCTCCAGTGACATCTGCTCAACAGCCATATGTAAATGGCAATTATCAGCAGGTGAGCTTAAGCTCTTAAAACCAAGTGTTCCACATCCAGGCTCCAAATGAATGTCTACCAATTAGGTGACTGCAGCAAGTAATAAGTTCAAGTTGTATGCCCTGACGATAGCGTTTCTTTTATTTACTCATGTAGCAGTCACTCTAAAGAGGTCAACTAGGCTTTCATAATGGAAGCTGTCTGATAAGAGCGTACACATAATTGAATTGCTTTAGCATGTCGTTAATTTTGTTCTCTATCTATATCTCCCTGTCTCTCTCGTTCTTCGTCTTTGGCTGCCTTTTCAAAGTTGACCACGTCGATGTCTGGCCTGAGTGTGAGTGCTAATCCCTTGAAGCCCTCACAACCACCCATTCCCATGCCCACAGCTGGAGTTGGACCTGCTGTTGGTGCGCCATCGGCCCCGTTTAATCAGTTCAACTCGAATGCTACGCCAACGTCGCAGCCAATGCCTCTTGTTGGTTCAGGCATGAATTTTAATAACAATAACAATGCGTACGCTGCAGCCTATGCAAATGGCTCGACAGCTCCGTCTCCGGCTCCGCCAGTATCTTCAGCTGGACCAGCAGCAGCGGTTGGGCCATCGCCATCGCCTTCGATGTATCCGCCCACATCAGCGGCGCCCCCCTTGGCTCAGTCGGCATCAGTAACTCCATCAATGCCACAGAGCGTGCCCAGCGGCATTAATCAGATGACACTCAATAGCGCCAGCTTGGCTGGTTTGCCGCACATGCCACCAAAACCATCTGTACAACAGTTGCCACCAACATCCACAACTACTATGCAGCCACTACCGCCAGTAGCGCAGACAGGCGCATATGGACGACCTAATCAACCGCTGTTGCCGCCTGGTGCCGCTGCACCAACCGCATTGGCGCAGCCTGGCATGCCACCTCAGCGTCCAGCAGCAAGCAGTGCTTCTGCAGCTGCATTCGCGCAGCCTGGCATGGTGACTCAGCCACCTGTTAGTGGTTCAAGTTCTATACCGTATGGAGTGCCACCACCTGTCAATTTTCAAGGCTCATATGCTGGTCAACCAGCTCCGGCTCCGGCTTCAACTGCATTTCCAGGTGCACCTCCGTTAGCAGGACAGCAGACAGCGTCACAACAGTTTGGCGCAGCTCCACCGCCAGCACTCGGCTTTCCGCCGCAGCCCGGGCAACAGTTGCAGCAGCCATCCATGTCTGGTTATCCACCTCAGCCAATGCCCGGCTATCCGCCACAGCCCGGACAGCAAATGCAGCAGCCTGTGCCCGGCTATCCTCCTCAGCCTGGCAGCTATCCTGGACAACCAGGACCCGGCCGCCCTGGCTATAATGTAAGTATCTATGGTCAACGCTAAAGAAGGACAATTCATCTGGTTGTTACTTTATTAATATAACATGAACTTATTGTTATAGCAGCCGCCCATGCCGGGAGCTGGTAGTATGTATCAACAGGCACCGCCGCGCCGCCTGGATCCCGATCAAATGCCAAATCCTATACAGGTGATGATTGAAAATCAGCAAGCAGCTGGTGGAGTCTTTGTAACAAACCAGCCAGGTTTATTGCCGCCGCTGGTGACCACAAAGTTTGTGGTGCATGATCAGGGCAACTCGTCCCCGCGCTTTATGCGCTCCTCTCTCTACTGCATACCCAATACAGGTGACTTGTTGAAGACGACGGCACTGCCCCTAACCCTCAATATTTCACCGCTGGCTCGCATTGGCAAAGGCGAAATGGAACCGCCAATTGTAAACTTTGGTGACATGGGCCCAATACGTTGCAATCGCTGCAAGGCCTACATGTCGCCCAACATGCAGTTCGTGGATGCTGGTCGTCGTTTCCAGTGCCTTATGTGCAAGGTTACAACGGAAGGTGAACACTATATACATTGAACTCATAAGATTGAATAAAATGTAAAATTGTTATTTATAGTGCATCCTGATTACTATCAGCACTTGGATCATACCGGACAGCGCGTGGACAAGCATGAGCGACCGGAACTGCTTTTGGGTACATACGAATTTCTCGCCACAAAGGATTACTGTCGAGTAGGTTTCACTATTTTATTGGCTGTTAATTTTTTCTAAATTTCCTTTTTTTTTTTATTAGAACAATACAGCGCCAGAGGTGCCCGCGTTTATATTCATCATAGATGTATCGTACAATACGGTCAAATCCGGATTGGTGCATCTGCTTTGCTCGCAGATTAAGAACATACTCAAGCATTTGCCAGTGGACCAGGGTCAGGATAAGTCAAAGGTGCGCGTCGGCTTCATAACTTATAACAGCACTGTTCACTTCTACAACATCAAAAGCAACTTAGCCCAGCCCCAGATGATGGTTGTGGGCGATGTACAGGAGATGTTTATGCCACTGCTTGATGGTTTCCTCTGTCATCCAGAGGAGTCGGCGGCGGTGATCGATGCTCTAATGGAGGAAATACCGCGCATGTTCGTTGACACCAAGGAAACAGAAACTATACTCTATCCAGCTATACAGGCTGGTCTGGAAGCGCTTAAGGCATCGAATGCCTCTGGTAAGCTATTGGTGTTCAACTCAACGCTGCCTATCGCTGACGCACCAGGCAAGCTCAAGAATCGCGATGATCGCAAGCTGCTTGGCACAGACAAGGAGAAGACGGTTTTGACACCACAAACGACAGTGTACAATCAGCTTGGACAGGAATGCGTACAGCAGGGCTGTTCCGTTGATCTGTTTGTGTTCAACAATGCCTACATTGACATTGCTACCATCGGTCAAGTGTCGCGTCTGACTGGTGGCGAGGTCTACAAGTATACATACTTCCAAGCAGAGCTCGATGGCAAGCGTCTTATTGAGGATATCATTAAGAATGTATCACGTCCGATTGCGTTTGATGCAGTGATGCGCGTCCGCACCTCGGCAGGCATTCGGCCCACCGAATTCTTCGGACACTTCTACATGTCTAATACCACTGACGTGGAGCTTGCGAGCATTGGTAAGTTGCAGGCGAGCAAATCTCTCTGACATGCTTAACTAACAGCAATTATTTTTTCTTTTTACAGATGCGTCCAAGTCGGTGAGCATAGAAATCAAGCATGATGATAAGTTGCCGCCGGAGGAAAATGTCTACTTACAGGTGGCCTTACTGTATACATCATGCAGTGGCCAGCGTCGTCTGCGCATATTGAATTTAGCTTTGCGCGTAACTGTTACTATAGCGGATGTATTCAAGAGCTGTGACTTAGACGCCATGATGCTTTTCTTTGCGAAGCAGGCGTGTTTCAAGCTGATGGAGCACTCGCCCAAACAGGTCAAGGACAATCTCATTCAGCGATCCGCACAGATTTTGGCCTGCTATCGCAAGCACTGCACATCGCCGACATCCGCTGGACAATTGATACTACCCGAGTGCCTGAAGCTATTGCCACTGTACGCGTCTTGTTTGCTGAAGAACGATGCCGTCTCTGGAGGCTCCGATATGACTCTCGATGATCGCTCCTATGTTATACAATTTGTGTTAGCCATGGATCTGAATATGTCGGTCAACTATTTGTATCCACGTTTCATTCCCATACACACCGTGGAGATCGATGAGTCGTCGCTGCCAACACCTGTGCGCTGCACACATGAAAAGATCACCGAGGATGGTGCATATATACTGGAGAACGGTGTGCATCTGTTTATTTGGCTGGGCCAGTCTTTGTCGCCCACATTTGTACAATCCATATTTGGTGTCCAATGCACGCAGCAAGTGAATGCCGAACGTTTCGCAATCACCGCCGATACGCCGCTAGCACGTCGCATTACGAACATCATTGATCAGATTATGGAAGAACGTACGCGTTACATGCGGGTAAGTTGTGCAGATTAAACAAGCGAGCTAATATTCAATTTACTAACCTCATTTTGATCCTTGCAGGTCACCTGTGTACGGCAGAACGATAAGCTTGAAAGTGTATTTCGGCATTTTCTTATCGAGGATCGGGGCACTGATGGCTCGGCTAGTTATGTAGATTTCCTGTGCCACATGCACAAGGAGATCAAGGACCTGTTAAGTTAGCACGTAGGCAATTCACATAAATCGTCGACTGCCAGCAGCTACGGAACTGAGGAGCGGTGGTCCAGAAGCTACTCACAGAATCGGGCTCGCATGCGCCGTCTCTCGTTTAGCAGTCGTCGGTTTAAATGAGCACGTTGGCATATTTATAGCATATAGAGCAGACATAAATTCAATTATACATACATATTCATATATATATACATATAAACATTTAGCCGCGAAATCATTTCGAGCGTTACAAATCTTCCATTAACTTTTATTAAACTTTCCACATTTTGCATGTTCTCTATATTGTTTGTCAATCTTAAGTATTCCATATGCTTGTGTATGTGTGCATGTGTGTTTGTGTGTGTATTTCTGCGCTATAAACATTTGTTAAACGAGCAACTGCAATTAGACAAATTATTTTCGAGTTTATTTGTTCTTTCTTCAAATTTTCCGTTCAATTAACTTGGATATTTTTAATAAAATTGAAAATGTCAGCACCACAGTTACACGAGAAATTTTCGTAGTTCAACACGAAACAGTGAATAAGGCCTGATGCAATAAATATTGTATACACATCGATTAACGATATAGAAATTAAAGAGTTTCTAAACAACAAGGAAATTGGAAGAGAAAAAACAATTTCATACTTTTGCTACTATGCAATATTTGGTTATCCGCGCGTAATGTACTTTTTGTATCGTAATTCAAATGATTATTAATATCTATAAATAACCATAAATTTCTTGTGAGAATTATTTTAATATTTAATCGGTATATGCGACCCCTCTACTTTACAACCCAAAAATCTTTGTGCAAAAAGAACTATTGAAAAAGAAATAAAAAACTTTATTTTAAAAAGCTAAAAATGTCGTTTCCATTTGACTGGTTGTTTTTAATAAACAAACAAATATTTATTAACAGATTTTTTTAAGAATTTACCAAGGAATTTACTTGTAGAACTGGCAGAGGTGTTATACCTCATGAATCGGGAAAAAACCCTATGATATTTATCCTGAGTAACTACTATGCGTTTTTAATCAATGTTCCTTTCGTATTCGTTGTTGTTGTTTTCTACCCCTTGCTGAAATTGATAGCTCTTCCTAAACTGAAAGCCTGTACCATATAGTTTAAAAAAGAGGTAGTTAAAAGATATTTATATATATATATATATATAATTTAAAATTATATATATTTTTATATATTTATATTTATATTGTATTGTATTTATTAGGCCTTTAAATATCTAGATTTATTATTATTTGACGTGCACATTTTACATTTACATAAATTTTATAGTTTTCCTTCTTTCGTTTGGTATGTTTAGAAAAGTTTTCGATTTCAATGTTCCCGAAATTTATAACAATTAAATAAATGTTGCCTAAGATGCAGCTCCTCTCACAATCTGTCGCCCTGTGTATTAGTTCTAAAATTGTTGTCCAAATTACAAAAAAAATCTATTTAATTTAAATTGAATCGTAACATCGTTGGCAAACAGACAGTGCACACAGACGACAGATTTTTTTCTAAACATTTTCATATGGTTGCATCAGAATTAGCTCTTACAATTAATGTTAAGTTTATATAATTACATAAAAAACCGATCGCAGCTCAAAATATTGAATATATCATTTATCCTTGCTGTATACAACTTAATTATTTGTATTATGTTTAAGCGACGACGACTCTTCTGATGCAATTTTGATATATTGTTTATTCGCATGCCGAAATTGTTGCAAATTACATAGAACACAATTTATGGAATAATACGGCATATAATTGTTAGTAAAAGTCAACTAATAGCTAGCATTTCGTTTATATAAATTAAATTGCGAAATGTAATAATAATAAAAAATAAACGAAATAAAACGAAAAATTTTTCATCGGATATTAGGGCGGAATATAGAAAATAATATATATACATATCTGTTTCTATAACCAGCGCCTCTCTCACACTATCATTTTTAAATTAACTGAAATAAATCCGAATCTTGGGCGCATTTAAATCACCCATTTCGGTGTGAAAACAAGCAGCCAAAGATGAAAATCTTGGAGTGTAGGTGTAAGTGTAAGTGTAAGTGTGCGTGTTGATTGTGTGTGTGGCTGTATTGGGTGTGTGTATGTGTGTGTGTGCCGCTGGTGACTGCTGTGGTGCCAGATTTAGGGAGGGGTTGTAGAATTAGACATTCGCCCTATTTCGTAAACGCCATAAACACAGCCCAAAGTATTTCATTCGCATTCGGCTTGGCCGCCTCTGTTTCAAAGTCGAGGTCGAGCAGTTCGCGCACTCGTTTCATGGCCACCTCGTAATCATCGTCGTTGAGCGGCGCAAACGCATTCTCAATGACGTCACTGGCGTGCGCCAAAAAGATAAGTGCCAGCATTCGCTTATCCATGCGCTGCGGATCGTTCACCCATTTGGAAAGTACCGAATCTTGTATCTGTAATAAATATTGTCCGATTACTTTAAGCACTGATACGCTCTAATGTATCTTAACTTACCTTCTTGACCAGACGGCACTTAACCACATTATCACTGAGCGGATGAGTCGTCATGTCGAAGAGCAGAAAGTTTTGCTTTTCCGTTGTGAGAACACCCTTTTCGACGAGGTTCTTGGCTAGACGCTCGCGAACATTTTTTAGCTGGTAGCGTAACTTCAACGGATTCCAAGTTTCACCTGCAACAATAGAAAGTTTACAATCAATTGGGTGTTTTTCTTTTCCTTTCCAATTTAAGCACTTACCGCTCAGATATTCGATCCAACTTTGCACAGTCTCTGGTGGATCTGTTTCCTTAATGTGTTTCAGTGCCTCATCCAACAAAACATCGCCAGTTTGCTGATCCGATTTCAGTATTAACTTTCTGTAATCACAATTCACATATTATGTTTCGATTATGATGTATCATTTTTTAATAAGATTCATGTTGATACCTTGTACACAAGCCACGACGTCGCATGCCCGATTTCTCGATCATAACACGCCCACGCAGGCCCAGCTCAATGAGAATGCATCCACGCAAGCCGCTTGATATGCAATCATTCCAGAAAGATGTGTAACCCTGTTATATACGCATACAATTGTAGGGTTATAAGTGAAACTTGAGTATTGTTTAACCATCATTAATCGATCTTTGATGTTTAAAATTAAACGTATTCTTCTTAGCTTCGATATAGTTTTCACAGCTTTCCCATTTCCATATTATTTACCTACAGTACACTACATAAACTTATAAAAATCTACGCTTTTAGATTTAGGATAAAGCACTCTAATGCATCAGCGTTGTGAACAATAAAGCATGAATAAAGTTCAATAGTAGAGATTAATTTACTACCAGTTACAGTCATAAGATGATAACTGTTAATAGGATTATATTCTTAAATGCCAGTTTAATATATGAATAGAATTTGGGCTATGCTGCCACGAGCGTGAATTATTACCGACTTTTTACAGCTGTCGTTAGCAACTGTTCAAAGTTTAAACAGTTGAATTTGTTTAAGCTAAAATTAAATGCAGTACGCGGCTAACGAGCCATAAAATTGTATAATGTAACATTTGATATATATGTGTACATATATATATATATATATAAAATATATATATATATTGATATAATTATATAAATACATATGTTTTAACTAATAACCATTGCGCAAATTAGTGAGTCACAGTGCGTTATTGCGAGGGCTGCAACAACGACTTTCCATTATCATTCTCATTCAAATGGTGGACATGTTTGCTCGCTTTTAGCGGTATATAAAAACAATTTCGGTAATGACGTTATTTGCGATAAGTGGGTACATAAATAAGAATAGGGACGGACTACAGCAACTTCCTCAAATAATTAACTAAATGAAAGGGAAAAAAAAGAAAAACAAAAAAATACTAGCTGATAAGAAAAGTTGTGGAAACAACAGATGAAAGAAGAAACCAATTCAGTGCGAGACAAAACGATCAAAGCGAACAAGTGGAAAACGACACGTCGAAATTCCATGACTTGTTGGGGGTGGTGGGTGAGTTTGGAAGCAAGCTCTGTACACACACACAACACACACATAGAATGAGATGATAAAACAGGGAGGCAAATAAAGCATGCGATTGCATGGGGTAAAGGCAGAATGAGAATTATTTGCATGCCCTATACGGGCACGTATGGTATATTGTGGCACACATTGAGCCTCTGGAATCGGCAGCTGTTGCCAAACATGTGCGAGATTAATGAGTATTTCGCAATTATGCAAATGAAGCAAACACCTTACGAGGTGAATATGAGTGAAAGACTTGTCAAAACTTGTTTGAGCAAGCGTAAGCTCAGTCTAATGGAATTTTGACTATAGGCTCAGAAGTCAAAGGTTTCGAAGATCTTTAAGAGTCAGAGCTTTTACTGCGTTAAGTCGAAAAGCTCAAGTGATCGTATTTAGCATAAAGCTTTCAGGCAATTGAATAGATAATCCAGAGTTAGGCGTTTGATGTATGGGCTTATTTTCAATTATGCCAATTGATAAATCACAATTTTCACACAATTGCGTTTTGTCACACTGTGTGGTTAAATAGCGATAAACTGTGCAACGAAGAAGGCCAAAGCATATCTCTGATAGCCTTGCTGCTAAAACTCGTTCGTTGTTTTTGTCTCTATACATATACAGTTAACAGAATTGCGGAGTTTGAGCTTTAAAGCTTATTGCACACAACTTCAACAAAACTAATGCATCTTCAATTAAGCCTACAACAGCAACAGGCAGCACGCTTGAAGCTTTACTGATGATGAGCTACTCGATGGTCTGCCTACTGCGAATAAGTGAAAGAAGAGCGAGAAATAGCCAAAACAGAATACAATAACGGAAGCTGCTTATTAAATTGTTGGAAACTCGGTTTACGTTAGTGTTGAAGGAAGATAAAACTGAGAGCGCGGTTACATAGAAATATACATAAGATAAACTAAAGATAAACATTTGTTAAAATTTCTAACATGTTTTATATGCAGGCAGCTGATAAGGCGTTTTATCAGACAGCAGGCAAGCAACGTACCTCTTTATCCTTAAGGCCAAGCAGTAGCACCTCCTCCATAAGCGTAAGTCGTGTCTCCTTTGAGTCACCATCATCAATGTTATCCTCCTGATCCTTGTTGCTGTCATGCGTGTCCTGATTGTCATCCGGTGTGTTTGCATTCAAGCCACTAGCGCCTCCGCCCTCGGCTCCATTCTCGCGTGGCTTGACAGCGCGCCTAACCAAGCCGTCGCTGCGATTCATTATGTTTATAATTCTTTGTGGTTTTTTATTTTTTGTATGTGTGGCACAATTGTTGACTGAGCTGCCACCTGCCTCCTATTTGCTGCCTGTTGTGTACTGGTGTCTAAGTGTTGGTGTGGGTGTTTGTATGTGTATGTGGTTCGGTGTTATTACTTTGTGTGTTATTATTATACTGCAAGTTCTGCTGACTTTTTTTTTTTTTGGTTTTGTCACACTTTTTCCGCTTCTTGTTTTTTCGCACTAAAGAGATGCACCCACAAACTACGTCGTCTTCGTTGTTTATATATTTTATTAAAAACTTTACAATTTACGTTCACAATTTTATCGAATTAATTAAAGCACATACTAAATATACAATTGCATATTTTTATATTATTTTGTATCTATTTAAATACTTGCGCATAATGAGCTTTATAATATATTTTTTGTGTCTTTTCTGTTTCTCCGACGTGACATTTTTCGTCTAGTGTTGAGCAATGCCGCGCACGATGAACTGAATCATAAGCCACGGTTATAGTACATCTTACACCACAATTGATGCTGCACTTCTTAACCAAGAAACAAAATTATATTTATGTATAATAAAATGTTTTTAGGTCAGCGTATACAGTTTTGCTGTTTTAAATGTAATTAACTCGAAGTGTGCACCAAAGAACAGCTGTTTAGATTTAGGCATTTAACAGCACTACTAACGCGCCTCATTGTGAATGACCAGTTTTATGTGAGTGGCAAAGAGCAAGGTGGGCTTGTATGTGTATATGCGTGAAATATAGGAGAATTTTATTTGTGGTGTTCGCTTAAACATAATACAAAAATAAAATTAAAAATATAATTATAATTAGTTAGATATGTCTTACCTTGCCAGTTTTAATAATGACAGCGCAAAACAAATACTTATGGACATAATACGCACAGTAAATCAGCCGGAGAATTCTAAAAAACTTTCTGAAGCAAAAGCGTCAGCAGGCAAAGAAATGATTCTTATGATGCAGCACGTTTTCCCATTGGTAATGCAGCTGCAGTTAGAGGTAATCAAGGTGCACGGCTTTCCCGGAAATCGAGAGGGTCTCGTCCAATTCTCGCAGCTCATACGCGAAATGGAGCGCGACGACATGGAAATAGCACGCCTGCGCAGCCAGATACGAGCAATTTACTTGCCACCTATAGCTATTAACACTACCAACGATATACTCATCTGAATGGTCTATTCTAAGCACATTAAAGACTGCAATAGTATTAAGTATAACAATGTTTTGTAAATTGTATTTCGGGCTGATGTACACACTTTTTATTTTTACATCGGTGAACTAACGCTAAAGCTGGGCTCTGACGTGCCACGGATATCTGGCATAATGCAATAATCCAGTACAATTTATATTAAATACAAATTATTTAGTCAGTTATCTGGTACATCTGATGTCAGCCTAAGTAACATGGCATATCTTTTAAATAAACAAGAAATAAAGATTTATGCTGTTGCAATAACTTAGAAAATGTTTTTTGTTCATATGCACGGAAACAGTCAAATTTCGTATGATAAATTAAAGAAATTTTTTCAATACCTTAATTACTTATAGTCTATACAGTTGTTTTTTGTTTTACCTTTTAACTTTTTTTAATAGTATATACATATCAAATAGTGAGCTGCCTTTTTACAATGACTACACACAATTATCATAAGGCGAGAACTTAGCTTAGACTAACTTTGAGAATTAAAAGGCGCCAATCTGCATTAGCGGGTCACATCACTATGTGAGCTATTGATGGCTTGTCCATTACTATTTTGTATGTCGTCTGTGGTTAGTTGAATTGGATTGATATGGGTTAAGTCATTGCCGTTAAGTTTGTGCCCCAAGTGGTGCAACTGATTGGTAAAGTGTGCATCCTCCACACTTTCCGCATCATTTGAAATTGATAGTGACATAGGCGATAGTGGTGTAAGCGGCGTACGGGGCGTATTAGTGGCACACAGCTCCTCAATTGTGGAATCACTTTGTGTCGATGGCGAGGTGGAACGCGATCTCACCGGATACGCATCATCCAGTGGCAGAGCAAAGCCCTGCGTTATTAACATATCGCCAATGTTCACCTCGGCGCCCTCGGTGGGATCAAACAGCTCCACGCCGGGCAGAGGAGTGCCATCGCGTGTGGCCGCATTGACTGCGCTCGTCACTTTTGGACGGTCCTTGTAAGTAACAACACGTGCGATCAGCTTTCGCCAATGTGCAACTGTTTGTTCAAGACATAGTAGTTATAAAAATTTGCGATTCGAAAAGAAATGGAGAAGAATATTTACCCTCTGTGAATTCCTCGAATTTGGATATAGAGGCCTTTTGCCACGTGTTCGGTTCATCAGTTATAGTTGATTTGACGTTTGCCAAGAAGCATTCAACAGCTTGAAATCTGAAAACAGTTGAGGAGCAATTAATATGGGATTCGTATATGACACATGATATTTTATATACTAACCTTAGTGTTAGGAAATCGGTGCGTAGTTCACAAATGTCTGCTGGCGAAATATATTCACTGTCGCCATAGTCCACAAAGTACAAATCGATAACCTGTTCATTTGGATTGTACTGGTTGGGCATAATGTCAACAATCTCGGCGCGATACCATTTCTCATCGAACTTGAAGACGGCGGCCACGATCTGACCAATATATGGTGTCGTTAGTTGGTGATTTGCTCGGTTCTCAGCAATGCTGTAGTAGGAGGTCATTTCCTTGACCATGTCATCCAGTTTCTTGGACTGCGGTCCCACTAGCTGCACCCAGAACTTTGTAGGCGATGCAACTGCTGAGACGTAGACTTCCATCGGCTTGTCATCTCCACGAGCGGCCATTAGCTTGTCTCTAGGCGGCTGTGAGCTGAGCGATGTCTGCGATGAGTACATACTGGAGGCAAGACTGTAACTGGGCGAACGTCGGGGTTCGCGATGCTGTTCCACCTCGTCGACAGCCAGCCGTAGCTGCTCGTCCTCTTCAATCTGATCGTCTAGCAGCTTGCGAGCAACGTTCACCTGCTTCTGGTTGCCCACAATGCTGATTTTTGCCTTGCCATTGCGACCATTTGGATCGATGCTGAGCTTGGCCAATGATGCTCGACTAATATCCTGTATTATCTCGCCACCGCGTCCATTGATCTTATTAGCCAAGCGCTGTGGTACCTGCAGCTCCATCTTGACAATAGGCGCACGTTCAATCTCCTTGATGAGCAGAACGCGGGCGGCCTTAACTGCATCGGGCAAGCCGCTAATGTCGCAGAATTTGTGGGAATTATCCTTATCGCTGGGAATAGTAATGAGAGGTGGTATACGACGATTAAGAAATAAATTCATTATTAACTAAGAATCTTTATTTATTTTTTGTTTGATATCTATAACTCAGAGAGAGGGAGAGGGTATTAAACCGTCGACTCACACTAAATGTATTTACTTTTTAATTTTTCTTAAGACTAGTGTTAAATATTTACCGTAATCTTATCTTTGCCCCGGTCTTCTCTTCAATTAGTTTAATGTTGGCACCGCCGCGTCCAATTATCAAAGGTACATGGTCATTGTCCACAACGATTTTGAGGCAGATTTCCTTTTGCTGTTGTTTCGGTTGCTGCATTGATTTCTGGTCATTTGTCCTCTTATTATTCGTTTCATCCTTGTCGTCATTGCGGGACTTAAAGTAAGCATAGAGCATGGCGCTGCCCAGCGAACATAGACCAAAGCCTAATAGTAATTTGTATGTGGGCGTGCCGGAGAAAGCCGTATTGCGTAACATTCTGTCTTGTTGAATATATTCACTGGATGGATAATGGTAGGTCGTCTGTGTGGATCTTTCAGTGTCTTTCTTTTCGGATTGCGTTTTACGTTAGGCGTTGCACCATGGATGACTGCTTAACATCAAACTGTAAGAAGAGATCAAATGCAAAGCCCATTTTAAGGTCCAGGTTAACTACTAACATTACGTTGTGTGCACTTTCCGTAATTTACTGGGCACTATTTACGACTGAGCGAATCAATAAAAAATAAAAAACTGCGAGTCCCTCCCCGCCGTCCAGACGTAAGCATGGTTTTGCTTAATGAAGCGCGACATCTTCGACCCTCTAATGATTGTTATATAATATTCTTATCACTAGCAATTCAATAAGACGTTAATGAAAAAGTGCAAAAACAATATGAATTTTCATAAATTTTTCTTTTTTTTTTTGGCAGGTAGATACACAAATGACAGCACCAAAACAAATAGACATGTGACGTTTACGATTACACTACACTACAAAATTGCAATACATACTCACAGAACTAACTCATTGCATTCACAATTACAATAATTCCCAATATTTTCACAGCATCTATGACAAGCATACAAAAGATTTTGATTATTATATTCTATAGGACAACGTTGGGGAAATACTACTCATAAAATTCCATAAGAACTCTCAATGGATCACGTAACGCACGCGGAACAGCGCCTTGGAACTTAAATCTTTTGTATCAAAGTTCGCTTGGAGCTATTTGCACTTGTCCTTCGGCAAACAAGTTCATGCGCTTTATCAAATACTGGTTAAACAGCTTAAGCTGAGAACTATGCTGATAAGTTTAACGACAAATGCAAGGAAAAGAAATATAAATATGTATGTTGATATAGACACCAGTAAAAAGTGCCGTGTCGATTTGTCTTCAAGCTGCTGACCTTGATATTGAGTTTTAGGTATTGATTTAAGTTTTGTGGCTTATTATCTTTAAGCATTACTACGATATTTAATTTGCAAACAAACGCTTCTGTTTAATCAAGCGTTGAATTAGACAGCTTCAGTATCGTTCGGAATCGTTTCGTTTATTTTAAATAATGAGGCAAACAACAATAAAAATCGGCAGAGCACAGAGCGCTCGCTCGTCCGGCTCGCGTCGTTCAATATAAATAACTGTTGCAATAATTTGAATTTGCCCTCAACGGACGCCGTTTTGCTCAATGGCGTCAGCTGTTTGGCCACTCTCTGTCTAGCTCTCTCCCTCTCTTGCTCTTCCTCTTTCAATAATGCTCGGTGTTTCCTACGCGCACACAAATACAAGCTGTCTGCTGTTGTTTTCATTGTGCATTTTGCCGGCTCACTTTCTGAGCAACAACTGGGACAACATAAATATAAATTGGCATAGGGAAGTAATGATTGGGGTATAAACAGTTATGACATGCATGACAAGACAGAAGCAATTGAAAGCATGGGAAAACAAATATTGAGAACGAGAGAGCGCATTAAGCCAGAGAGCTTCAAATGCAAAGTATTTTAGCGTCGTGCGTTAAAATCTAAATTTAGTTAAATGACATAATAAGCCGTTCGTTGAGTGTTTGTATTTCAAGTTGGGTTTGGTGTTCAATAAAAGGATGGCTGTCAAATATATAAGTTCTTGTTGTTAGGAAAGATAGAATAGTGCAAACGCGTAATTCCTAAATGTTCAAGATAATCCCTACTTCTCTAGCATTAACCGAACAATAACTGAAAATCTTTGAGGGTCACGCGCTGATAGCAGGTTGATATTATTGGCAATGTTTCAACTTTCGCAGTTCACATTGTTGGGGCTGAAAAAAAAATTATATTAGCAACAACCAAAATATCGACGTCATATTCAGACATTTCTGTTTGCAAGGTATTTTGTATTTGAAGAACATCAAATGGCTTTTCTGGTCTATTATTAATATTCGTATACGTTTATAAGTATTTTTGGCACGGTCCATCCACGAGCTGTATTCAGCGTTTATTAGCATTTTTAATTAAGAAGCTGCACTCACGATTTTAAACTCCAAATGAAACCAGCAAAACGTGAACTTGCTTATCTCCCGGCCCACAAACACATAAACACACACCACAACCGAAAGTCAATAATAAAAGCAGTGCAAAGGAATGCGTAACAAAGCGTGCCTTGATTGTAATCTGTCTGCCTGTCTCCGAATTCATACGTCTGCACACACACTTGCGACTTCTTTCGCCACTTTGGTGAACGAGAACTGGCGAACAATTAATTTGGTGAAATTGATAGATATGTGTGCAAAAGTATTTAATTGAAACGACAACGTCTAGAGTTAAGTGAATACAAAAAATATATAAATTTATGCGAAGTGTGATCCGCGTACAAAAACGTGTAGAATAGAATTGTATCAAATTTTAACATTGGTTCAAATGAATAAACTATTGAACCGAAGGAACCGAGCGATTATCGTTCATAGACTTAGTTCATTTATCACGCAAACAAAAATCATATGTTTTTAAAAACCAAAAGCAGCGAATCTCTCTATTTAAACAGCAGGTGCCAATATCCAGAATAAGGTTTTTAAAGAATCGGTAGATATACCTTAATAAGACTACAATCATTAATTATGAATATTGTTTGAAAGTTAGATACAAAATAAAGCAAACATTTAATACAACAAAGTATTGCTATCGATAATCGATAAAATAATTTGTGCCAGTGTTGTAAGTATATAAAATATTTTGAATTTGAATTGATTGAACTGCTTTGGCGGATTCCATTCGTCATGTACATGTGTGCTTCTATTTTGATCTATGTAGGTATAAAATGCAATTGAGCAGCTAAAAGCTGTAGGTCATAATAAACTTAAGCTACGGGCAGATTTGCCGTTGTCTAAGTACAATGAACACTTGTCAGTTTAAGGCGAACCATATGGCGTGGGCGTTTTGTATATGTTGTATAAATGTAATTGTAGTTGAAAGTCTGTAGAGCGATTAGGAAATATCACGCAAAGCGTTTGGTTTGGTGCCGTCCAAGTCAAAGCAGCGACAGTTGCAAGACGACACTGGACACTCCGAATTCTGCCTGCAAACAAATGCAAAAAGGGTTACTAAACTGATTGGGTAATACATCTACAATATTAATAATAAGCTTACTTAAACCATTGAACAATGTGCTCGGTGTGGCCACCGTGGCGACACGTTTGACACCAGGAGAACCACTTGGAAAACGGCTTCATTTGCCAGCTGCCCTGTAGCTCTGTTGATGTCTTTTCGCTAGCGGTCGTGTTTATCATGGTGCCCATATGCATCAGGCAGAGTGAGCAACGTGGCAGCGGCTTGCGACAACTGGGACATGAAGATAAGCGATTTGTGCTGGTGCTTGTGCTTCGTGGTCGCGGCTCATCCAGCAGCGCATTCGACACAGATTTACCACAGAAGTTGCACGATAGGTAGACGGTGCGTGCGCTTCTCGTCGAAGCGCGTATATTCTCTATTTTAATATCCAACTCCGCTCGCTTTTCCCACAGGCCCCAGCTGTTGAGATAGTCTAAGTAGCTGGATATCCAGTACTGGATGCGATTATCTGCAAAATGCTCGTTGCGGAAGTAATTGATGGCCACCAGCGCGACCGTTTGTACGTCAAAGCTGGCATCCATGTAAGCCTGGAGTATATTAACGCCATCCAAGGATTCGCCGGTAAGCAGCAGTCCATTTAGATCTCCACATTCGATGGCACGCTGAATGCGCTGCTTGACGTACTCGGTTAGCTTCGTTTCCGACAGATATTTGCAGGCAAAGGCCACGCGATCTGCCAAGGAGACGCCCTCTTCCCTGAGCACCGCATCGAAATTGTCCGCTTCCATGGTAAGGAATGAGAAGATGGCCCGCAAGTGCGGATCCTGAATTTGCATGTTCGCACTAGAGCGCTGGTTGCGCCACGTGGAGCTGCAGCGATCTGCATTGAAGCTGGACAACGCAATCGCTGTGATCCGATACATGCTGGGATCGCGCATCTTGTCCGCTGCCCGGGATAAGATATTGCAAGCGGCCAGCACCTTCAAATGGAATACACAGATCATTGCCGCCCGACTGAACTCTTTGTTCGCGTACAGCTCATCAATGAAGCGGTCCAGCTCGTGCTCAAAGGACCAACCGCATAACTGTAAAGCCAGATCCCGCTGTTCGCTCCTGAAAGCCAAATGATTAGTCAAAGATAAGCTGCAGCTCTCTTGCGCTCACCGATAGGAAATAAGTTTGTTGGAGTTATTGATGCCATCGGGCCACTGCAGCAGCTGTGATTCAATGCGTGAGCTAGCCATCAGCGCCTCCGAAGTATGGCCCAGATTGATGCCGAGCGTGGCCTTCAAGCCGGTTAAGCGATCCTCGCTGTGCACATTGTTAAGGGTGGCCCAAACATTGCGCAGATACGGACTCAGATGCTGTTCAGCAAAGCGCTTGTTATCCGGCTTAATGCCGTAGTCCTGCAGTGCACGCTGTCGCGTCTCCTCCAACAGATCCTCTTCGAAGAGCTCGCGCTCCAGAAAATCAAAGCTCAAAGAGGAACCAACGTTGTACTCGTTGAGAGAGCTGCTGGCACTGTTCGTGCTACAGCTGCTCGTAGTTGGCTGCTGGCTGATTGTGGAGGAGGCAACTGCAGCTGGCGCATAAAGAGGGCGCTGCATGAGCAGAGGCAGCTTGCTGCGATTGCTATATGCCGTATGCAAGCTGGCGGGCAGCCGGAAATCTAATATATTGAGGGCATCCGCCAGCAGCAAGGCTCGTTCAAAATCGCGCGGATGCCAGGAAAGCCAATTGACTGCAGCAAACTTGCCGCTGTGCTGATATTTGGCTGGAAAGGGACTTATCTGTCGCTTCACATGATATACCTCCCGGCAGGACTCGTTGTCCACGCTGCGAATATCGTAGAGCGTGATGTACGGCGAGTCGCGCTGCAGCGACGAAAGCAGCGACGTGCGGGTGGGGCACCAGCTAATCTGCATGTGATTCCTTGACGATTGAATCTGTCGCAATGGTCGCTCAATGGCGCGCAGATCCCATAGCATGATAAGCGAGTCCACATAGCTGCACAGGTAGTTCCCATTGGGCGCCACGGATAAGCCCTGCACTGTCTTCGTTTGAATGGACTGGCAGGTGGTGTTGCTCTCTACACAAACAAGAAGAAGAAGAGTAAGAGATAATGGCATCAGCTTAACATATTCGTTTCAATTACGCCGCAGATCGAAGAGCTTGATCAGTTTCTGGCTCATGCCAGCTATGAGCATGCGGTGATTGTGATCCCAGCACAGAGAGTTTGCCGCCTCGGCCAGGCCAAAGAAATTAGATGTTTCCTTGGGAACGCCGTGTTCAATGTCCCAAATCGTGATGCAGGAATCGGAACGATGTCGATCGTGGCCAATGGCCAGTATATTTGCATCCAGCTCATTCCACGCAAGGCAAGTGCACATGCGCTGTTGTCGGGGCGCTGCAAAGGATGATAAGGAAGTCAATCGATAAATGCATAAAGCGCTCCGTAATCGGTTCCGTACTGTACTCCCAGCTACTGTCGTAGGTGTCTCGAAAGTTACAGATGCCGATTTTGCCATCGGCTAGGCCGACGGCAATAATCGGCTGGTCACTGTGGTAGGAGGTGGCCACGCAGCGGGCGTACTGATAGCGTGTCTCGTTGGACAAATAGTTGCCCGGAATGTTGGTCAGGCGACTTTTCTGTGTTAAGTCCTCCTTGCTGCGCACTTCATATAAATTGATTTCCTGGCCCCATGAGACAAACTTGTCGGGGAAGTTGGGAAACCAACTGATGCCGTGTATGTTGCCGCTCATTTTGAGCGAAGTTTTGCATTTATTGGTACAATCTAATTGCGTCGCTTCTTATCAGTAAAGGACAAAAAAAAAAAAAAATAACCAAACAACAAAACAGCTGATAGTGCAGTTAGGGATGGGCGATATTCGTAACAGCGTCGGCTAAGCTCAGTTGTTAACATGTGGAGCAAATCTGTTTATTATGTGTGCTGCAAATTTGAAAATTCAAAGTACCTGAAATGTCTAATAAGAGACTTTATGCCTCTATTATATCTATGTTTCCCGTTGTATATTTTTTATAATTAAAATCTAACATGTATCCGTAACAGTTTGTAGTTGGCACTGCAGATGGCGCTCGCGTACCACTTGATATTAGAGCCTTTTAAATAAGTCAGAATTTTAACATGTGTTAATCACACAACAGCTAGCTTTGTTAGCCGCTATCGCTGACTGTAGATGGCGCTAGGGTGGAAATTTAAATTAATGCCCGCGCAAAAGGAAAAGAATTCGTAATTGTTGAATTATTTTTTAATTTTGCCATCTGGCCATTCATCTACCCATTGTGTAATATGTTATTCATCTAGTGTTCCACTCGAATGCTTACATATGTAACAGATAGGCGCAAGCATAAGAGCTATAAAGGTGCGACCGGGTAACTACTCAAGTGAATCAACATAATTGTCTTTAATTTCTGTAGATGCAAGTAAATATGTTGCTGGGCGACTGGGCTGCTCCAGAGCAAGCATTGCTAGTTTCAATCTTTGTTCTTTGCGGTGTTCCGGCATAATTCGCGTATTTCATATGGAAATTGTCATATTTGTTGTGGGATTAACGAGTGCTGTCATAAATAAATAACTCTGTGCAATTTCGTGCTGTGTATTGATTGAAATTGTCATGTCAATTCAATTGAGATATTATAAAAACAGCAAGAACAACAACAACAACAAAAGCGGATCGCTTTGTCCACGCATATTGCGTCATGCGGTGCACAGCGGAAGCGGAAACAAAGCAGCATCAAAAATGGCATCCAATAATGGCGGAGCCGTGAACTCCCCCTCCACCCAACAGCCACCAGCCTACAGTCTACTCGGCAGGCATTGGGGTCAGATGCGGCTGGTCAGTAATGCCATATGTATCCATAAAATATCCATCAACGAGCTGAGCTCCATGTGCTCATACGCTTAATTGATTTCGTTTGGGATGTCCTCAGTAGGTATCTATAATCAGGGTCCCTCCGGGTCCCGCAACTAATTAACATACGAATATTTTCAACTAATCTCAATTGTTCAAGCAAAAACTTAATGGCTCAAATGGCAAAGCACCCTCAATCTCCTCTTCATAGATTCAGGCTTTGGTTTTTCCATGATTTATATTACTTTTTCCACTATAAAAGTCCATATATATATATATATATATATATATATATATATATATATATATATATATATATATATATATATATATATATATATATTCATCAATTTTTGTGGACGGATGCTGGCTACAAATCAGTGTAAATCATATTTGACTAATTTATTTGTGCATGCAAAATGTGAATCGAGGCTTAATAATGCAAACAAAACATTGATTCACATTTATTCCGGGGCTCCGTAATTTAAATTGTGAGCGTTACTTTGCTATAGATTACTGAAAGTTTTGTTCTGCTATAGATATATATATATAGATATAGATATAGATATAGATATAGATATAGATATAGATATAGATATAGATATAGATATAGATATAGATATAGATATAGATATAGATATAGGAATGGATTCTGATGCATATATAGAAAAAGATATAGATATATTTATTTATGTCATTCGTCAAACGTTAACGAATCATATTCAAAAATGTTTCTCAGCTGCCACATGAAATTCCATGTCGTTTGTTGCATATTTATGGGCTTCGGGCAAAGGAGTGTCATATATCAATTTTGCGCCGTTTAGCGCTATGCGATGCTTATGAAAAAAAAAACAGTAGAAGAAGAAGACGAAGTGTGCATAAAAAATGATAATAATAATAACAAGCGCCAATGAAATTGCAAAATTAATGCCTCTCATGTAAATATCTGGCATGAATATTTCATGACAACGCGCCACAGCTTAAAAACAACAGCAAACGAATAAGTGTGACTCGACTGGCAGTTACCCTGCAAATAAAAACCCGCACTTCAAGTTCCGTACACTTTAAAAACTCTTTATTTATGCTCCAATATTAATTGAAAACTAAAAGCAAAACGAAAATAAGACATGAAATCAATAGCAAATCGAGAAAACAGCTATAAAGAGATATATAGAATATATACATAAAAAGATATATACATATCTGTATTATCTATATAAATATAAGCGAGATAACAAATTGATTTGTCACTAAATCTGAATCTGAAAATCTCAATTATTTATATAATCTGAAACGGTTTGTAAGCGAGCATTGGGCAGTAGATAATATATTTTATTAAGTAAATAATATATATAATTTTATTATTTATATGTGCATATATTTTTTAAATTAAACTCAATTTATTTTTCCACATTTAGCACTTTGTGTAGTGCCAGGTCTAGGCTCAGTTTCTGTTCGCATACCTGGAGTACAGGGTATATCAGCAGCAGCAACAACCACTGGTCCCGTGTGAGCATTTAACTTAAATGGGTCGTGTCTTATGACTCGGCTCGCTGTTCGTCATCGTATTTATGCATTATTTATATTTGTTTTTAAAATGCGCATTGTTGCTCTTGCTGTTGTTGTTCTTGATGTTTTTTCTCAGTGTATGCGTGTGTATTTTGTGTGTGATTTTTGTGCTCGTATCGAGTATTTATCTTTTATTTCATTTTGTCATTTGCGAGCATATTAAAAAAAATATATATTCATATTTATGAAGCACAAACGAAGAGAAATTGCACTCAAATGGAGGCAAAAAAAACTCATTTTTTCACAGCGCCCGTGCATATGCAACGCTTTTTTATATTATTATTTTCTGCTGAGATATTTGCGTGGGCAAGGGTGTATCTGAGAGAGAGAGAGCGTGATATATTAATAGAGAGAAGGGATGGACTTGATTTAATCTTAATTGTTACTTTTTTGATAGGAATTTAGTTAAGTCAACAAATGCATAGTCCATGCATACTAAATAATAAAAACATTGAAGAAATGCAGTTAAGAGATTCAGATAATTTTGATCTATAATATTTTTTTTATAATTTTTGTAGCAAAACCTATTCGGATGTTGTTGTAAAAATGAATAAAAATAATATAAAATTGAATTTAGAGACCAGAAACCTTTCATCATAACTGACAAATTTCATCATAAAGTAAATTTATTTAAGTCCCCTCAAATATATAAACATTTTTCTTATTTTAATTTAATTTTATTTTATTAAATTTAATCAGATTTTATTTTCTATGTATCTCGTGCAGCTTTTACAATTTGCCATTTTTTTCCTCATTTTTATTTTTTAATTTAAAAATAAAGTTTGCACTGCTCTTAGTTTCAGCGCCAATTTTAAAATTTATATGCCCATGTTGCAGACACAAATGCAATGACAATGCGATTCGTTTGCTCTTGGTTGTTATATGCGAGTGCGAGGGCGGCTCCATAAGTTTCATTATATATATATTCAAGCTTCAGCTTATGATTCGCTTATTCTCTCGTTCACAATGTGAAAGCTGTTTGACCGCTGAGACTATCGACTAGTTCGTAGCCTTGTCTTAGAAAGTGTTAAGATAATTAACTTCAACCAATTTCTAACTTGCTTTGATATTTTTAAAAGACTTGAATATTTATGTATTTCAATTCCAATTGTCACAACCGTCGGAATTTACAAAAGTTTTCTTAGATATTGTTTTTCTCTTCATTATGTTTACTCTTCGTCTCAAGTGGTTCTGTTCCGTTCTAATTGATTGTGTTTCAATTCCACTGTTCCATTTGATGATATATTTTTAGAATACATCAATCATGAGTTAGCTTATATGATAAAGATTTTTACATACTACTTATAAGATTTTGTGTTTTTACAACTGCTTGAGCTAGCCATGCCAAATTGTTGTGTTGCTGTTCTTGCTCAGTTGTTGATTTGTTGTTGTTGTTGTTGCCATTTCTAGCCAACGTTGTCGTCGACACTTCCTGTTTTTGTTTTGTCCTTTGCTGCGCTCGACTCGCGACTGCGAATCGCGTTTTAAAGTGCAATTTTATGAGCCGTTAACAGCACATTATGTATACGTATTGCATGCAGTCGGGTTGTGTACACACACACACACGCACACTAGTCACACGCACACCTACACCTACAGCGATGCTGTGCTGTGGAGGTCCCATAGATTAAGTTATTGTTGATTTGCAGATTTGACAATTTATTGAAGCAGAAAATTCGCAATTTTACAAATTTATTGCATAGAACGGATAAATTGAGCGTATGGGAAATAATGTTTATTTAATTTTGTAAATACTTTTGTTTCTGTAATAGTTCCCGTTGTTGCTGTTGTTATTTAAGACACTCGACAGCTGAACATAAGCACGTTATTCAACACTGCAACGACAGCCCAATTAATTGGAAAACATATCGACATACATATATAGAACTGACCACGCCCAAGAGACAGAGGGGCGAGCAGAGAGAACGAGCGGCAAATCTGATAATTTGTGAATTTGACAATAAACAAAAATATTCGCTTTAATTGCTTTTTTCTTGCAACATACAAATGTGTGAATGTGTGTGATAAAACATGTTGCAAGTAAACAAGACAGCACCAGTGTTGCACAGTTGCTCTGTGAATTAGTGTTGCAAGTTGCATTGATTTATAGTCTGCTTCATACTTTAAATTGTTCTACATTATAAATTTATTCTCATTCATCTGAAACTGTGAACTGTGTACAATTTGAGAAATTTTAATTCTTAGAAATGCTAAATAGACCGTTTTTAGACAGATTTAAGTTGCTGCAATATCTAAATTCTTTTGAGATCGTGTCTATTGAATTTACTTTGTCGCTGCCCCACGTTTCCGTTTCCTCTCTCTCTCCCTCTCATAACTGTCTGAAACTTATAAGGACTCTACTTTTATAGTTTGGATATTGCTAAACCAAATTTCACCAACATTTTTTTACTTTTGCTAATGAATAAATAAAGCTATATATTTTTATAAACCGTTATTCTCTGAGAAGCGTGTGATTCAATGACTATCTCAAAGGTTTCAAGTCTATAGCTCTCCCTTAGGTTATAATCCGACATTAAGTGTAAGGTGCACTGAGCCATGGAGCTGAAGCTGTCTGAAATGAAATGATAAAGAAATATAAAAAGTAACTTCATAAAAATATGAAATTTCTTTCTTTCCATATCTTTAATTATTAACATAATTTTCTATCCAATTCTATTTTAAATCTCTGCTTAACTTTGAGCCAAATGCTGAGTGCTAACGATACGTGTGCGTGTCCCCACACGACACGACACGACATCAGCTCTAGCATGTCCACTGTTGCCACGCCCCAGTCATTATTGCCGCCCACAGCGTGCTGTGCAAATTCGATTTTAATAATTGAAATTTATCTAGCTGCAAAAATGTTGCCTTGCGAGCTGCTCGCAAAATGTGTGTAGCATACTTTATAGCTACAGTTATACACATATATATATACTTTATATATATATATATAACTGTGTGTGTGTATTTGAGTAAATTAAATTGCTTTTTAATGGCCGATGAACATTGCATTTTAGCTGCATTCGTTTTTCGGCACGATTGATTTGGCAGTTAACACGCATCAAAAGTGGGCGACAAATAATCTGAAGAGGAATTATTTCAACAATTGCAAATTGCTGTCTGTCAACGCCTTCAAAGTTCACAGTGGTGCTGTGGTGCAGGCTGCCGGCTTGGTGGCTTGCTAGTCTATTCCAAAGGCATGCCACTTCAGCATGCCGTTGGCGCCTGTCGTTCACTGTCGCTGATCGCATGTTAAGCTGACGCTCGACATGACAAGCACAGCACAGTGTGCGGGCGGGCAAGCGGGCAGAACACAGCAGCAAGGACATGCAACACATCCTTGCTTAACTTGTGCCATCTGTATCTGTGGTGCGTGTTTGCCAATTTCTATTTGCAACGCATTGACATGGCCATTGCCATTGGGATTGCAACTTGTGGCATTGTCTGGTGTCGTCTCTTTTGCTGATGCGACAAATTCACAAACGCTTCGCAATCGATCTGACAAACTTATTAATAATTCGAATTTATGAACTACATTCAAATGTCAAGTGTCAGCCTATCAAACGTACTCAATTCAATTGCATTTCTTTCGCCCTTATATAGGCTTCATGCTGCTATATTTGGCCACATCAGCTTCGCTGGCAGTGCTCGTCTGGAGTGAATTTACTATTTATTCTAGATCTGGCTGTATTTACTTTACTTTGTATAAATAATTCCATTTCAAAGGCTTCAGCTTCACTGAAGGACGCAATTCCCAATACGAATTACAAATTGAGACAAGCATGATTCGAAATCTTATTGAATGCTTTAATAGCTGCATATTTTTGATAGTAAAACTATTGCTTGGTCGCCATAAACATATTGGAAATCTTATTTTATGCAAATTAAATATTCAGAGAGTGCTCTAGGCGGGGTTGTCTGACTAGGAGATACCCTCACTCATTGCTAGAGCAAAAGTTTTTTGGTACTAACAAAGCTACTTAAACTAAGGATGTTTATTCATAGTAAGTAAATGAACTGGGTTATTGAAAAAAAATCAAGATCGTACTGTATTCGGTACACAGTTATATAAATTGAAAATGTTAGGTTCTATAAAGTTTTGTGGCTTATGAGATGAATGATGGGTGCACACGGCTCGATCGTCGTGCTCTCACCATATATATACTTTATAGAGCCTGTCATTACTTCTCCTGCCTGTAAGACACCAGGTTGTCTCTAAGCTATCTGCAAGTCAGGCAGACTCGAGTTTCTTAATTACTTTATGCTTGTCTTAATAAAATGTGTACGAAAATTAATTGAAATTTTCTTTAATAATTTGCACTCATAATTCATATTGCTTTCAAGCTGCTTCTACAAAATATTTCGTTAATATAATTTTAATTAAATGCAAATAAAAGAAAATCAATTTTTTCGTGTTGTATCATTTACTTCTGGTTTTTCGTTAAATATTTGTGTACATCTCTCATATGCTTAATTAAATCAAACTCTTTTACAATATGCTCGTTAAAAGCGCAATCAATTGAATTTAAAAAATATTTTCTCTTCCAAATATGCAGCTAACAATTTTTCATATTTTTAATGAAATGCAACGCGAAAAACAATACATAAAAAAACACAAAAAAAAAATCCAAAAAAAAAAAAGAATTGAAATTCAATTTTTACTGCGTCCATTTTATAATAATACAAAATATTTGTGATGCTTGGTAAACAAGGCAAAATGCTCCGTACAATTGTGTATGTGACTCACTGCAAATACCCTGTATTATTCTTGTGAATATACTAAGGCATATTGCACTCTTAATTATAATTATATTAATAATATTAATGTATATAACTTAGGCTCTATTAACTTGCAGTAAATCGGTATGAGATACCCTACTTCGCTGCATAAATGTACACAGGGCATAGTAAAATGTCGGGCTGCGAGCACACAGAAATGAAAAAGGAAAAATCAAGGGTATGCCAATATGTAAAAGACTTTTTTGTTTCGAATACAACGTTTGCATAACAAGGCCGCTGCGGGTGTATACGAGCGATACGCTGCGCCCCTCCTGCCCTCACTCTCCTCGCCAACCCATCGCCAACCGCGCCCATCGGGAGGCTGGTGTATATGACATCTTTATTGTTTACTTGCTCCACATTTGCGCCACGAGAGCGCGCCGCAACGGCGGAATTGCGCTTGTAAATTATAATTCAATTAATGGATTTGCGCTGCGAACTAATTTGCGCACCCCAAGGAGCGGAGCGGACCAGCTCCGATCGCATCTGTGAGTCGTGTTTGACTATATGAGCGTGAAAAGAAAAACAACAAAAATTGGACAATTTGATGCGTTGAAAATCCCCCAAAAATCCACGAGAGCCGTAAAAAAGCTCGACAAAAATCTCGTGTGGTTGTTAAAATTTTCGCCCTGCAAGCAGGCAGTTGGGTTGGGGCGGTGTTAGCTGGCTTGACTTTTATTTTTTATGTTTATTGTCGCTTATCGCCGCCTGCCTACCTACCTGCCGACCTACCTGTCTGCCTGCAACAGGGGTCCTGTCATTAGAGTCATGGCGCCAAGATGAAAAAGAGTAAACACAGCGATGAAAAAACGTTAACAACTCTCTTGGGCAAGCATAGGAGTGTGGGTGTGTGCATGACTGTAGATATGCGTATGTGTGGGTGTGTGCGAGAGCGTGTGTATATATTTGTGTGAAGTTGAAGCGTGCTTTGCTGGTTCATAACAAAACGCGAGTTACACACAATTTAAGTGCCGCGTTCTCTCTCTCTCTCTCTTACTCTCGCTCTCCCTAACCACTCTTCTTCTGTGAGTGTGTGTATGTGTGTGTAACTTTATTAGCAGTCTGTATGTTACCTTGTCAAAGTTATGAAAATGGCTGGGGAATACCTCTTGTCTCGCCCTGCTCTGTTTTCCTTCGCTCGTTTTCTGAAAATTAGTTTTCGAGAGCTGGTCCAAAAACTTTACTTACTTTAACTCTTTAGCAAAATGTTTCTATAATGCAATGTTAAGCCCAAATGTGTATAAAATAAGCCGAATAATCTGATAGACTGAACAAAGAATATATGCAGTTCGGTTTGTGTTAATGTAAGATGAGATAAATTGCAGATTCTGTGACTTTCCACTGTAAGTCTTAATAGATTTCTAGATTTATATTTGGCCTAATTTGCGAAATCTTTCGGCTCAGTCAGTGAAGTCTTTCCCTACGCTACTGAAATATATTCCACACTTTGACAGGTAGTCAGTCAGCGTGCAACTCACATAGATATTATTTTCTTTTACATATTTCATACTTCAGTGAATCGTCATTGAAATTCCTTGCTATTAATAGTAAGCAGTATCGATTAGCTTTAAATTTCTGCCAGCTGCGATCTATAAGGAATGCCTATTGCTAGCTTCTTATGTTAACTATGACAGTCATTTGCATTTCCTTGGAAATATCGAAAAGGCAATCAATCAAAGCGGCTAAGAATCATTAGTTGACTGGTTCTGGCTGGCTGGTCAAAGCTCGCAGGAATCACAGCATTAAAAGGAATTTCAATTACGAGACCAAAAAATCTCATTTCAAGACACCAGGCACGCAGCTAGCCGTGTCGCCTCCTTGGGGGTGCTTTATGCTTTATGCATTATTCCAGGTGCTTGCTATATATTTGCTTTAATATTTTTGCAAATGATGCGACAAGACGATGCTCGATAAAATCTCAGTGAACGCGCGCGCGTTCCACAATGCTTGTGGGTCATTTAAATGCAGATTGCAATGAGCTGCGGAGTGTGCTGGCTGGGCTGGCTGGGCTGGCTGTACACAAGGCACTGGGCACAAGGATCTTGGGGGGCTGCTGCCGGCATTTGCATAATGGCGGCGACACATTGCAGCGGAAACGGAAACCCAAAGTCAGCTCACTTGCAGCTGTCCATGAGTCGTGCTTATGAGTACTTGAGCAGCCTGTGCGTCCAGCCGTGGTCACCGACCGTGCTCCGCTTCCATTTCATTCCACCTGCTCAGTGTCGTTAGTAAACGGAAGCGCCTTGCTTTGCTCTCCATTGGGTTATGTCATCATGTGGCCCCTTTTGAAATGAACATGAACTGAGCCCGGCCTCGACCAGCACAAAACGTTTTTCATTTTAATTCAACAGCAATAAATAAGCTGGCTACTGAGCAAATGCAGCGCCAGGTGATAGTGCTGCATTACAATGCTGCCCACACACACGCACACCACACTACAAATGGTATAACAAAAGGAATCCCGGCCAATACTTGAAACTATAGCCGCGTATAGCCAATAGCCAATTTGCCATCTGCGTCTTGCTGTGACACGGCATAAAATGTTTTACATTCACTGCTTTTATCAGCTTAAAAGCTTTTGCAAAAGCTTCTTCTTCTCTTATTTGTGGGCCCTTGCTCATAGATATTTGTCTTAAATTGAAAAAAGAACTTTATTTAAAAGTTACTTAAAGCCAAAATCTTGTTCAACTTAAGACTAAAAGCTTTTTAAGCTCATTCTATTGGGATCTTTATACTTAAGTATCACACCCAATACCCTTAAAGTTGCTGAAAGATTCAATCCATTTATTTTTGTTTACCTTTATTAACTCTTCTACACTCAAAAGAATGTCCTTAGCTGTCATTAAGTTAATTACTATAATTTAATAAAAGTTATATTGTAAAATGTAAAGTAGTATGAAGGAGCTTTCTCTTGATAAGCAGCTTACTTTAAGTTGAAAGCTTTTTATACTTCTTCTAGATATTTTTATTTAACTCAAAGCACAACATCCTAAGAGATTCTGAAAGCTTCAATCAATTTACTAAAAAGAAAGCTTAATTCTTAATTTTTTTAATTTATTCTCAAAAGATATATTTGTAATATTTGCTTAAGCTGACCTCATATCAATACCATGAATTTATTAACTGTAATATGGTAAAAATCCAAGCTTACCGTTAGAATTGTGAAGGAGTTACCATTGCTCGTAGTGCAGCTCAAAGAAGCTTTCAGTTTGGGAAAACTTGAACGCATATCGCTGCAGCTGGCTGCAGATTGTCTATGGGGCATGCATTTAAGGCGGTTGTCATGCTGCTTGTTGCCGTTGTTATTTCAGTTGTTGCTGTTGTTGGTTTTATGTTTATGTTGCCACAACGTAGCCGGGCACGCATGAAGCCGCGATGTCGAGAACGACGACGACGGCGACTCTTCGACTTCGGCTCATATGCGTTGGTGGCGAAAGGTGCAGCAGCTGCGGCTGCGGGCGAACGGTGTCAACCATTGTCAGTGGCATGTGACTGCAGTAGTGGGCGAGGAGGTAGGAACAGCAGCAGCATCGGCAGCACCAGTAGCAGTAGCAGCAGCTGCTGTTGCTGTAGCTTTAGCTGTAGCTGTAGCTGTAGTTACTGGTGTGGCATAAATTTCGTTGTGGTTGCACGTGAAAATTGCATTTGGCTAGCATTCGGTTGGGTGTGTGGTGTGTGTGTGTGTGTGTGTGTGTGTGTTCTGCCTCTTTACGTGCTGTGCAAATTGTGGACTTAAATGTTTATGCGCTGGTTTGGGCCCAGAGTCACCGCCAATTGCCAACCCGAGTAGCATTCGGATTCGGATTCGCATCCGCATCCGCACCCCATTTGGCCGTTTGTTTATTAAGCTTTTTGGCCAAAATAGAAAAAGGTGTTGAATGCCACTCGCTGGCTGCTTTTTATTGCCCGCAACACTCTCCCACATACGCACACACACACATATCTCTAAGTGCTGAAGCAGCTGTAAAATAAATATATATTTTTATTTCTGCTCTTTTTGCCATTCTTTATTTTGTTGTGGTGCCAGGGCGAGCGTATAAATTAAACGCGTTACAGCTGGCAACCGCAACGATTTCCTCTTTTTTTTTCTTCCAATTTTTGTTTCTTTTTTGGCTCGCATTAATTCGCGTTTGCACCCGCAAAAGCACTTAATGCAGCCCTGCCCAGCAGCCGCACGCCCTGGTACTGGTACTACTATGTCGCTCGAAGCGTATACAAAATTTAAATAAGAAACAAATCGAAGTAAGGGCAAGCTCACTCCACTCCTCCACGCCTCACCCCTCCCCATGCGCTCCACGAAGCATGCAGATAGCAAATACCAAATGTTCAATGTACTAAAAGGCAATCAAAAAGAAGCGATGGCAACAGAGAACGAAAACAGAAGCAAAATTAAAAAAAAAAATTGAAGGTTGCAGAAGCCGGAAGCTATCGGCATAATGAAAAAATAAAAGTGGCCGAGAATCCAACGAAATGTAATTCATTGATGCGTTACGCACACCATATTAAAGGGCATTAATGAAATTACATGACTGCGACTACGGCAATGACTTCGACTAGATTCGCCTTCCAAAACACGCGCTCAGATCTCACCTAAAAGCTTCAAGAGAGAGACAAATTTTAATCATAAAAAACTTTTTGATTTCAACTAATTTGAAAATAAATCTAATATATATATTAAAAAAAAATTTATAAAAAAAATTTATATATTTGTACCTATCTTGCTGAAAACTTAATAAAAATAGTAAAGTATATGTCTTTATATGTATATATTTCTTATATACAAAATTAAACAAATTTTTCAAAGTGTAAAACAATATTTTTGAAATTTTCTTTCAAAATATCTGTGATGAAAATTAAAGAGAAATTCATTACTTAGTTGAAAACTAATGTTTTTTTAATATAATATTTATATTATAATCAAATATTCCGATTGAAATTTTTTATATTTTTATCAATTTTATTGAATATAAAAAATATAAAGAATTTTTTGAATTATTTCAAAGTAAATTGTTCAGAAACGTTTCAATATTTTGGGATTTGCATAAATTACAGCCAGTTGTATGCGAAGACTAAGTGCTTATCGATAAATTGTATCTAAAGCCGTGCACAAAGCTGCCGCATCTGTGGTAATGGTATGCTCAAGTATCCAATCCATACCAGCTGGCCGCTGGCACCCGCACCACTCCAATGTAGCCATCGGCCCTAGCACCGAGCCACTGCGACACCAGCCAATCGCCGTTCAATGGAGCATAAAGAGTAACAAAGAGCTTAGGGCCAACACTTAAATACAAGGCAGCGTTCTTAATCACACGATAGATACGTAGATACGTAGATACATAGACACGTCGAGCACTTCCAAACGGATGGAGCCTGAACCCAAGCGATTTGAACTTACTTTCGACATTTCAGTCAGCTGTCAGCGTGGCTGATGCTCCTTTTCTGCTTTGGATATAAACGCTAACAATCTGCAAAATAAAGTGCACCCGAAAGTAGCTGGGAGCAGCCGCTCCGGCGTAAAAAAATAATCAAACACAAGCTGCTGAGCGCTTTGCGGCCGGCACTCATCTGCTTGCTCCCTCGCCACCTCCGTTTGCCCCCCTCATTCACTATCATCGTCTCATCCTTCGACACGTCGGGCTTGGGCTTGGGCTTGGGCTTGAGCTTGGGCTTGGGTTTGGGCTTGGGCTAGTTGCTTCGACTATTCGGCGCTTTACTTCCGTTTTTTGCACTTTGCATACAAAGTACCGTTAACTACTAGCATCAGTTTTGCCTCGCACAACAATTGAGAGTAGGCGGGGCAGGCTTGTGGATGTAGGCGAAGGGAGGTCGGGGCAATTTCACTGGCATTGCGGTTTTTCACAGATTTCCTTCGTTCCGCAGTTCGGCAGCTCTTAAATGGTTTCCTTATGGAAATTTCATTGAAATGTAACGCCACGAAAGTAGTTGAAACGGTGAGGGCTTATGGGGCATGTGGATGTGGCGGATGGATGCTTGCCACAAGAAATTCATCGGGCCTTGAAAGCTATCAGGCACAGATTTCAGCTCAACAGTTCCCTCAATTGGAACACTTGCACCCCGCCATTAGTTTGGCGCATCGTTAACATTAAGGTGCCGTAAAGGTTGCCAGCCTTTAGTTCAAGCGAAGGCCATTGAAGCCGATGCACCCCAATCTGAACAATGGGCTTCTATAAAAATGACCATAGATGGCAAATCGATTACGAATTTAAGTGATAATCTTAATTTAGCTGAGTCAATATTCTATATTTCAATCTATGATGAATCTTGGCTATCAATTATTCAAGTGTATATAAGGCTTTTTTCTGATATTTTGCTAAGTTTAGACTAAGAAATCATTCCTTACCTCTTTTTCAATTTAAATAATTTTCAAATAATCCGCTTATGCTTCCTGCTTGCAGTACCAAATCTCTTACTTCGCCTGTACTGTCTTTAACTTATCAATTTAAAGCATAAATAGCTTGAAGAAATAAATAGTCCAAAATCATAAAAGATTTGGGTTCTAGAAGACTTCTCTTTTACTATCTGCAACACAGGCTAATAATACTGTTATTATAAGTTTCGATTCAATTTTTAAATTATTGAAACACATGCGGCAGTTGTCAGATGATTCATAGTCAAATGGCAAATCCGTGTTATATGTATGTATGTATAGCTGTTAAAATGTAGTTATCGTAAATAGTATCACACTCTCACTATGTGCTGCTTATGAGGCATTACGCAAGCTATAGAGTATATCTGTAAAGTGATTGGTATTGATATTGATATTGATATCTGTTGGCATTTCAGTTCAGGCTTCGCTCACTTTCACTCATATCTTTAATCCTAAATGTTTTCTTTTCTTATATCCTTTTTTTTTTGGCTTTAATCTTGTGGCTGGGCCGCCCAGAGGTCATAATTTCTTGTTAAGCCCACAACGCAAATGGCACTTCTACCTAAATGGACCATAAGGCGTTAAAATGTTGTTATTGCCACCCCCGTCCACTGCCAAACGCTACACACAACTCCCTCGAAGCTCGCACACCCTCGGCTATTCAAGTCCTACCTTGACTTGGCTCGCAGTCGCAATAAAAGCCCAAAATACATTTCGATTATGCGGCATGTACATATATTTTTGTTCTCTTCTTTTTTATTTTTTATTTATTTTTAAATTTCATTTTTACAGTTGGCTTTGCAGGCCCTTAACAACAATTGAATGCGCTGCTGCTGGCTTAAGTTAATCGAATTTATGAATTTACCATCGCATTGCTATAAAAGTTGCTCACAAATAAAAATATATATAATTTGCCTGAAAGCTAAAATATGCTGCTGGGGCATCATTTGAATACCCTGTACACAATGGGGGGAAAAGCCACTGAACTTGAAATGTTTTAGGCCACGTTTACTAGATGTATAATACAGACTTGGCGATAGGCGTAGATATTCAGTAAATTTATGCAGCTGTAGAAGATTATTTAGCAGCCGTCTACTTGTTTTAGTTGATGTTTTGACAAATATTTCAATTGCTCTTTATTGCTATTCCCACACAGACTATACATCAACTTCAGTTTAGCCTTGTATTACTAAACAACAGCCTATAGGAAACTTGTCAAAAAAAAAAAAAGAAAAAATTAAATTATTCAGTATGTGTAAGTCTAAAGAGTGCTCTCACCTACGCAGGTAAGCATGAGGCGCCGCTCTAAAGCTGATAACACTGAATATATGTTTATATGTTTGGGTATATATAAAGATATATTTGTAATTTTCAGATTAAAAAAAAAATGCGGCGTCAAGCCTATCGCCTGTTTAATAATTACCTTAATTGGCATAAGCTTTGCTGTATCCTTGATTGTGTATACTTTGTACAACCCCAAACCCCAGGGCAAACAGGAGGATACTGCATCTCGCATAGATATCGACAGTAAGGAAGTTGATAAGTTTTTATTCTACGCCAGACACAAGTCGCACCAACCTTAACAGTTTAAATATTTTAAATTTTAACTAATGCAAATTTTATATATTTTGAGAAACAGAAGGAAAATTTTTTCGAATAAGTCTATAACTTGGATATATTTTACGTATCAATTTTCTGGCACTTTAATATGTTATGTATCGGATACTCTTTTAGAGTTACACAAATTGAAATAATAATAAAATACATAAAATACATCTATTAAATGGGCTTTATCGAATAGAAAAGGCTATGACATTAATGTTATATGATTTTGGCTATGGCTGCTACATGGATTAATACCTGTTGCAGCCCATAAAGGGAACCAAGCCGAATATTTTTGGGGATGTAAGATTCTGCTTATTTACGTAGCTGTACCAAACATTATGTGCGCCATAAAAAAAGTGAACGATAAGTTCGACAAGCGGAACTATTATTTTGTAAAAAAAAATGTAACAATCTGCAAGTATTGCTCGGCTGTAAGTCTAATCATAATAAAATGTCCATCTAAATTAAATGAATATCAACAACAGTTGTTAAATTTAACAGTGTTGCCAACTCAAAGCTGCAAGCCTTTAGTTATGTACCTCTTGATGGCGTTACTGCAATTAAAGCTTTGAGAAGTCTATATGATCATAATGTGGTCAACTTCAATTATTTTCTATGTGAAGACCAACTGAAGCGATTTAAAAACTTAGAATTCCAAAGACTCACTACAAGCTGCAACTCGTTAATCACAATTTACCTGATTTATTTCAGTTTTAAAAAATATATATAAATATACACATATACATATATATAATTCACATATATAATTTATAGCAATCATAGCATTCATAGCTATATAGTGTAAGTTGCGTCATGATTATCAAAAAACAGTTCAACTAATAACAAATTGTCGAGTTTTAGTTGAGGCTTCTGGACGCGGCTGTGCTTTATTGTTTATGTGTGCGTGAGAGATGGCTGCTGTGCCTGCTGATGTTGCTGCAGCTGGCGACTAGGCGTATGCGCAATTTATTTGCATACAATGACCGGCACTGCGTAAAAATTAATGAAAGGCAATTAAAAGCATTCGGAAATGTAATAAAATGCGTAATGCGCACAGCAAAAGCCAACAACAATTAAATGTGGGAGTTGCTGTTTGCTTAATGCAAATATAATATTATACGCAGCAAAACTGTCAACTATAAATAAACAATTTTAAATTGCTTTGGCAAATAAGTATGCTTTAATATGCATTTCAACAATGGCCCCTCGATGCAATCTATGCAATTTGTTATAAATGTTTGGCAACATGTTTATGCCTATGGAAATTGAATTCAATTGTTCGTCTTGTTTTCGAGTGTATGTTCAGAGATAAATTGAATTTGTTATTTCGGTTCCCTTTTCAGTTGCTGGTTGTTAGTTGAATGTTATTCTGCTTGTTGTGGACAATCAATTGGCATGACAAATGCTGTTTGTCCTTTGCAAAAATTCTCTTGCTTATACCCTGTAACCAAAAGTCGGGCACGTGGTATATGCATATATAAGCATTAGTAAATTTTTTCTTTTTCATATAAAATAATTTTTCTGTAAGGCAAAGACGGAAGCGAAGGTTTTTTTTTATTTTGTTCTAAATTATGTCTTACAACTTGAGCTAAGATCAGTTGGCAGATTCAATGGTTCCATTTTTCCTGCATTCTTTGAATCAAACTATAGATCATTGGTATATACACTTTATATTTATGTTATATCCTGGCAAGTCTTTACAAATCAGTTACAATCAATATGTTCCTTTCAGAGCATTTACGAGTTTAGCTTTACTCACACTCGCTGCTGTTGCTGTTGGCTCGGCAGCTGTTTGTCAAGTTGTTTTTTCTTTTTTTGGTTATGCCACAAATCGGTAGCAAACACTGCGCAATGCTGTTGAGTGAGCACTGTGCAGCGTTTGGAAAGTGGTGCATTATTGCGATTTTACACGCTGCTGCACTTGAAAATGAAACGGACAATAAGCTCCACTTGGCTGCAATAAGTTAGTCAGTTTTGCAGCTTTTTAGTGCTGCGACAGGGGCAGCACGGAGGGCGTGGCAGGGGGGCGTGCAGCAGCCGCATCGTTGTCGTGGCCATCATTGCCACTGTCCGCCGCTAAAAGCTTTTTGATTATGAAAAATGTTCGAAACATATGCTCCAAATGACTATGGAGCGTGCAAAGAACAAGAAGCAGCACAACGTAGAACAGCTGAAGAAGAAGAAGAAGCAACAGCAGCATCAGCAGCAATAGCTGTAGTTGTAACAGAAGCTTGTGCTGTGCTTTTTACACTGCCCTACAAAAGTGTGCGTATACGATCCCATTCTAAGTACTTAAATCTGTAATATGAAGAACACGTTTGCAACCATTGTGCAGGCGAACATAGTTTTTCTTTCCAGCTGCAGTTAGTTGCATTTCGCAATTTGTTGTTGCCGCTGTTGCTTGTTTATTGTGGCTTTCCACATACCCTGTGGCTGCCCTTAAGTAGGGTATACCAGCTGTTTGATGGCTTATGTATATGTAAAGAATTTCAAAGTTTCTTCAGTTTAAGTCGAAAGGATCTGATGATCTGCTAATTATATATAAAATATATAAATCATGGAGAGCTTACGATTTATTATATATATCATATTTTAAATAATTTTTGTTATATCTGCTCAGTTCTTGTATATTAACTTGGAATATCTCAGAGTTGGGCACGCCCAAGTACAGCACTTACATGTCTCGTATTGAGGGTGTGTCTGTGTGTGTGTATTTGTTTTTGTTGCTGGCGCATTGTTAATGGTTGCGCTATTTTATTTTGAAATTAATAAAGTGGCAAAAAGCGAACTACTTCAAGAGTTTGCAGCGTCCGAGTTGCGGTTCGCAAAAGTTTACATTTGTTTTTGTGTTTTATTTTTTTGTTGTTGCTATTTTTTTCTGCAAACACAAATTGCAAACAAATTGTGAATAAGGTTAGCGCAGATCTTAGTTTAATGAAGCAACCGTTGAAAAAGTGAATAATAATATAATTTAACTTTAAGTAATCCAAATAAAATTTATATTTAAAGCAAAGTTTCAAGTAGGAAAATGTGCCCAAAATGTAAACTGCTTGATTATGTTACAATATAATTTTTTATAGCAAATAGATTGAAGTCTTTTAATTGTTATAATATGAATATGGATATTTACAGCTATAATAAGCATCTCTTTAATATATATTTGGCATACGGAGTGCCTTTAAGTACTCCCAATTTAGCAATTTTTTAGTTATACCAACAGCCGGCGGGCCTCTGATAACTTTGGAACAACTTCAAAATGAGATCAGACGTACTTAAAATGCTTCACAAGAGACACACAAAATAACAATTAAACGTCAGGGAAACTGCCAAAGTTTGTTGCCGAGCAAACAAGCCCAAAATACATAACAACTGCCAGCCGAAGGCAAGCGCATGGAGTTCTGGATGTCCTATACGGCTGCTAGTATAAGTGTATGTGTATGTGTATGTGTATGTGTGCTGGTGCCATACATGAAGTTCGGTATATACTTGACTATATGGCCGCAAAAGACGCGATGCTTGAAAAGTTCGCGCCTTGGCACGGGTAAAGGTTACGGGATAGAAAACTTTGTCAGCGAACGTGACATGAAAATCGCAGCGCTGATGAAAAATGCTAAATCGTGACTTGAATATGCTGTGTTATAAGGCCACCCAGCCACACCTCTCTCACTCACACACACACACAGATACATAGACTCAGCCCCCTTGGCAAAGTTGGCGACACATGGCTCGAGCCTATGGTTCGCCAATTGAATTTACCCAAAAATATTAAACATTAGAATCCTCCTCAAAAGTCACAACCAGCCGCGTCTATGTAACTCGAGAGCGCCATGTGCGCGGCCGCTGTTGGCCAGGTCCAAATATAGCAACTCCATTTCGAGTGTTAGACAAATTGTACTATATTTAGGCCACAATTCGGGTATATGGCAGGCTGGCTGGCTAATGGCTCCATTTGCTCCGCTTGCTCAGCCCAATCCCAGAACACGTTCCCGGGTTACTTGATGCCAATGCAATGTGCTCGGGAGTGTGTGCACTTGACTTCGCCTGCTGTGATTTTATCGTTTAAAAATATCATCAAAATTGTATCTGCCCGTTTTTGTGTGCGCTCTCTCTCTCTCTCTCGCTCGCTCATTCTCTTGCGATCTGTTGTGTCTATCTCTGTCTCGTTGTATTTGCATCTCGTTTGCAACGCGTTGGTTTCTATAAATAATGAGACGCTCGCTCGTTCGCTGCATTTTCCGGCATAGATTGTGTGTGCGTGTGTGCCTGCTTTCATACAGCTACAGTTACGTGTTGATCTCTTCTACCACGTTCCCCCTCCCTGACCAAACAACTTTCTTGCTAGCTGTAATTAGATGTCGCCTTGGGGTTGGTCTTTCTTCTACTTTAACAAAGGCTATTGCACTCGGCCTGCCTGGGGCATTCAATTACCAACGCGTTGACAAATATTTTCTATTTTCTATTCTCTAGTTGCTAGGTGGAGAGCTATTTATTTATTTTTTTGTCATTTATAATTGTTGAGTTCAAAGGCCCTACATGTTGCACGTGCATTTAGATTATTTAATTGCTCAATAAGTGCCAACTGTAGTACAAAGTGATGAAACTGTCACTGGGCCTGTCAAGTGCCTCAAGTACATTGACGCTGGACCACGGCTCTCAACGTGGGAGGTTATCCCGAAATTAGTTCCAATATCGTTTGTCACTTGCTGGCTGTTAGATAACAAGCGTCATAACTTTTGCCAGAAATGATGAGCGAGCTTTGTAAAACGAGTAAGAGCGTTGCAGTGGGCAGTACTCGATTAGCAAATACCCTGAACATTGAAATGAATATTTGATTAAATTTTGTTCCACTTTGATAGCGACATTACATGTGCCTATTCGGTATGATGTCTAAAATCTGTGTATTTATCACAGTAAACAGAGTATGTTTGAAATCTCTTTGAAATAAAAAATTTAATAAGATCTAATTAATTTTAAAAAATTTAAAGACTTTCAAACATCAAGAATAAATATATTCTATAATAATTTTATGAGTATATAAATTCTATAATAAGGTGATTGGAATGTGTATTCTATATGAATGCATATGTATATATATGTGTATGATATAATAATGTTAAAGGTTTTCTCATTTCTTCGTTTGCCGCAACAAATTTGAATCCAAAAATCTTTTTTCATAAGCTATTTTATAAAGATAAATGTTAAATGTTACACTTATGTTGTATAAATATTGTGATGAAATTTATAAAATTAATATTTTGATCTTTCTTCAGCTTGTTTCTATATTTAAGTAAGATACTTCTACTGCTTGGTTACATAAATGTTTTAATGTGATTTTTTCATTTTAAATTTCGTCTGGTATATGTCATATATATATGTTCACATATTTTAACAATAATTTGTGGGCACTGATATATATATTTAAAAAAAGCCTCGTAGATAATACAATTCTTTAGCTTTGGGCGAAAATAAATGTTGTCTCATTTTTCTGCAACTTTTTAACCTTCGAAGATTCGTCGAGTATAGAAAAATAATAAAATAAAATAAAGCGTCCCCTCGGAGCCCCAACACCATTGCCCCCTCCCGTGGTTAGTGTGTGGAATAAAAATAAATATTAGTTGCCAACGCAGACGCACACAATGGACAATCTATGAGTATGTGGGAGAGCATTTCTAAGCAATTGTATCTCTCTATCTGCATCTGTATCTGTGTATCTGTATCTGTGTTAGCTGCCCACGTTGCTGACGCTGTTTGTTGCCGTCGAGAGCATTTTATATTTTAATTCCTATTTATGTAGGTGTGTGTATATATGTGCGTGCGCATGTAAGTGCTTAACTAGCAGAGCAGAGCCCTAGCCAGAAACTAAACCTAAAGCAGCAGCAGCTGAAACAGCTGCATCTGCCCGCAACCCACCCACACACACTCAAAATGTTGCCTGTATCCACTTGCGTGCGATTTGAAAGCGTTATTTATTTGTGGCACAAGCGACCATATTTCAAATGCACACCGCCGACCTCCTCTAACCGCCGCCAAGCTCCCTATAACCGCCACCCGCCCCCTCCTCTCTGGCCCGCTGATGCGTCACAGTCGCGTCCAAGTTGAAAAGTCGACAAAAATACATGCAGTCAGAAAGAGAGAGAGAAAGCAAGCGAAAGCAAGATAGAAAGAGTTCAACAAAAACTATTCTAAATGGGAAATACATCCCAAGTGCGACTCTCAACAAACCGAATATTGTATACTCTATATATGAATTATTTGTGGTTGAATGGAACTTGACCTGCGCGAACTCTGGCTATCGTGGGCATGACTGCAAATTAAAGTATATACAATACAATATAAGCTACCTTTTTAATCCGAAAATATTTCTAAAAATATTAACCAGAAAGTAGTTTATTTTAAGATTTCCTGCTTTCAATTTTTATATTAAAGTAAATTTTAAATTGACTAAAGGCTTTTGGCTTGATATTTCAAATATTCATTATGGCTAGAAATATTAAAATTCTTATAAAAAAACATACAGCACATACGAAAACTAATATACCCTAACTATATGACTTACCAAGACCTAAAATATAAAAAAGATATATATTTTCAAACTAATTTTTGAATATTGCTAAAAAATGATATTGGCTTAAAATTTATGTAAAAGACCATTTTTATTTGTTATATACATAACTTTAAATTGACTTTAAACTTAGTTTTTAGTTATATTAGAGCTTACAATTTCATGCAAAATATATTAGTTTGTTTATCGATTGTAAAAAGAGACAGATAACACATATGTCTTAGGCTAGTTATATATATATTCCGCATTTTCTATAAGTGAAAATAAATGTTAAATATTAATATTTTAGTACCATTTACAATGGGGCAAATGGAATTAAAAATTAATTTTATATAATTTAACAAAGTATATATTTTTGTTATTATTTCAATGTTTCGTCGTTAGTATAGTTAGAGCTGCATGTTGTTCTACTTCATGTGGGACTTAAGCGTTGCCGTTATACCTCGGGATTACAGCTCATATTGTTCTTATTTTGGCTGCTGTCTAAAACGTTTGCTGTCTTTTTTATATGCATTTTTCTTTTTGGCTATACGTAAAGTTTCTTGCACTCGTTCGGCTTTTGTTGCAGCGACTGCTGTTTCATTTTTTCGACTTTACTTTTTTGTTTTTACAACTTAACGTGTCGCACAAAGGTGCACATGAAGTTGGGTTTTGCGCTCATATCAGACGCATGCAATGCAGCCGCTTGGTATTTGACTCTAACCAGCTCTATAACTATCTAACCCCACCAGATGCCCTCCATTCACTCTACCACACTTTTTTGTACTAAATTTATGCGCTTTCATTTTATGAAAAACTTTTGCAATAATTTCTCAAAACGTTTTTGTGGTGAATTGAAATGCGAGAAAAACATTTTGCGGATGGCGACTAAAAACTTGAGAAAAACCTTAGCACACAGACACGCCCACGCACGCATACCCACACACACTCTGAGGCAAAACAAATACTTGTGCGGGGCAGGCTGCCATATTTTTTTGTTTTTGTTGCATTCGACCATGCCCACAAATGACGTTTAGCAGCGCCTGCCAGCGGCAAAGTTATTCGCGCTTTTCCCAGCTCCTTCACGTCTTTTGACTTCGTCTTCTCTTCTCTTGGCCAAACTTTAATGAAAAGTTTTGTTAAGAACTTTTGCGCTGGAAATTTCAACGCTTGAATGAAGGCGCCGCCAGCGTTACGTGGAGCGATCCGGGACGGGGCAGCGCATGAGAGAGAAAGAGATAGGGAAACTTGGTGTGTGGCATCGTGCCTGACATCAGATTGTTTTTGCACCGGCGTTTGCCAAAAGTCAGTGAGACTTACTAACCTGCCCATAAACAACAAGAGCAACAGCAACAACAGTGGACAGCGCGCGTTGGTAAATGGTATCAATTTTGTTATTGCAGTTGCCGGCGCTGTTTCACCTGCACTTTGAAATTATTTACCTGAATAAACATTTGGTATTTTAATTACACAGCTGTCAGTGTGTGTGTGAGAGAGACTGGGCCACTGCTGTAGGGGAGGCGATAACTTGGCCATAATTGAATTAACACACAATTTACATTGCGTAAACTTTTTGCTCTGCTGCCATGTTTGCGCGTGGGGCACGGAAGCTGTTTTGATAGCTAACAAAGGAGTCGGGGGCACGGAGCTAATGCTGCAATCGTTGGCGGCTTGCCTGCTATAACTCTGTCATATATATTTAGGCAAACACTTCACACACAGCTTGTGCCAAACTCAAAAATCTGACACGAATATGCCCCAAAGTCTTATGCGATTTGCGCTATTTTTACCCCTCAGAGCTTGTTCCGAGCTATTTTTACCTACTTATCAAACGGCAATCTAGAGTTTGTGCACTCTAGCTTTTGAAGAAGCTTATAATTAAATATATATCAAATCTATTTTGAACTTATCTTAACTAGTCATACATAATCTCATCTAATCTTTATTTATTTATTTTGCTCCAAGCATTTAAGCTGAATCAAACATTGAATACCCTTACATTTAAAAGTTTTATTTCTGACAGATTTTTTCTAATAGAGCATTGGAGCTTTCATACAAACTTATACAAATAAGTATTACATCTGCTCTTTACATTTGTTCAGCTTGCAATTGTTTTCATTTTTGTTAAAAGAAATATTATTTTTCTAGTCAAAAATGGATTACAGAAAAATATTATTTAGAGAAATGACTTAATAATACAATTTCTTTAGACGTATTTTATTTTATTAATATATATGCATGTAAAGAGAGGGAGAAATATTCAGAATATAGCTGTATTATATATTAATAAAATAAAAATAAATTGCAGCAACACAACAATTGTTGAAATTAATTTTTTATTTTATTTATTTTTTGATTTTATTTTTGTTTGTTTCATTTTATATGCATTATTTAATACTTCTTACAATTTTTGAGTTCAGGCTATATTATCAGTTCAGTAAGGATAAATTAATGTTTATGACATGGGCTGGAGTTTCTAAGAAAGTAAATAATAGGGAAATATTTGATTGGAATATTTATAGCATTGCTTTAATGTTTTATACCTAAAAGTTTAAATTGTTTTGAATTATTTTGTTGTTTTTTATGAAATACATTGAAAATGCCGCCACTTGAGTTCATTCATAGCCAGAGCCATGTGCAATAATACAATACACGTACGAATGCGAGTACGAATACGAGTATTCGTATGAGTGTTTGCCAGTATGGGTATGTGAGTCGATGCGAGTATGTTGTCTGGCATACGGATTGGACCGGCTATCGGTACATGTGTAGGCATGTGGCATGTTCTACATGTGTCCGCTTGCCGCTTGCCGGGCTTGACTTCCACGTAATTACGAAACAGCCAGCAGACAATCGTTGCAAGGGGCCAGTGGCTGTAGCTGTGACTGTGGCAGCGGCAGCGGCTGAGGCCTGAGACAGCGACAGCAACGTCACATGTGGCACTGGATAAGCGTTGTAGGTAGCCCAATAAGGGCTTTGTTCATGTCCAGATCCGAGCGACGAGTGCGTTACACATGTAAACCGTTACATACAATGCCAAAAAGAGGGCGCATTTTCATGAAATGGGCGTGGCAACATAGTGGCAGCGATTGTGTGGAGGTAAGAGATGAGGGATTCTAAAGCATAAGTTAAGTAAACTATTTATTTAATTCAAATAGAAACTTAAACAAAGTTGCCGTCACTCAAATAATAACTTGAATGCATTTCTATATGAAATGCTCTTAAAGGCTCGCATCAAGTTTCCATATATATATTTATGCGTTCTCAAGGAGCATAAAATCTAAAATCGTTTGTCACGTTTTGCACATAAAAGGATTTTCAATTTTCCAATGTGACAAGCGCGCATTTGCATACTGAAGTTGAAATGTGTTGAATCGAAGCACCGCGGCGGGGACATTCGATGGTCGTTGGAGGGGCGCAGCCAAATGCGAAGCAAATCAAATCAAATTTTATGTAATGCCATGACCAAAAAAAAGGAGCCTTTTGAGGCGGCATTTTGAGATTTTTCGCTTTTTATTATCAATAAAATAAATTAAATCAAATTCTGCAATTTAATTGCCGTCGTAAAAACAAAGCAAAGTCTGAAGAAGTGATAGGAGATAGGGATAAAGAGAGAGAGAGAGAGAGATAAAAAGTGCTGAGAATTTGAATTTGTCTTGTGGCTGTGCGGACATATTATGAGAATGTGCCACAAAATGTAGCAAGCAAAATGCGGATGACACACAAATGGAGAAACGTGTAAAGATTCGATATTGCACCAATAGCTGTATTTTTTTTTATAATTTTTTATTATTTTTTTTGTTACATTAGCCAAGTGCAGTGTGTGCATAAAATCGTATTCAAGGCTTTGCGACTTACTGAAGCTCGCTTTCGTATGCCCTTACTATGAGACTCTTCTGAATGTGCCAGGCTGTAAGGCATAGACCCTGAATGAGAGGGAAATTATAATTAAACATTTAGCTATATTCATTTTAATTTTATATAATATTATTACTATTTTTAGTAGATATCTATACATACATATATATACATATATTTATATATGTATATATATATATTTATATATGTATATATTTATATCTTTATCTTAGAGTATTTATAATTCGCCTGAAGATCTTAGTTTGTTGCCTCAACAGTTGAAGCATGCGTTTTTATGGTCATGTTGTTCTCCCTGATTTTTGGGAGTAAAGTATCTGCATCTGCATAAGTGGTCTAACGAGCAAATAGGTTTTATGTGTGTGTGTGTGCGTGTGTGTTTGTTGTGTTCTCCTTAACGAGATTTATTTGTAGACAGCAGTTGGTGCCTATGTTTTTATGGCACAACAGCCACAGACAAATTCATCAACCTAACGACAAGGACGACCGTCTCTGGGAGCTATTATTGCCACCCAAAAATACATTTCATACGCGCCAAAGATGAGAAAAAATAAAAAACCAAAAAAAAAAAAAAAGTAGAAATCGTTGAAAACCTAGCAAAAAAATTAAATTGCATTTGTATGTTTCGCTCGCATGTAAGCAGAGACATCTTCTGCTCCTGCCTTTTTCTTGCTGGCTGTATCTATCGGATGCATCTATTATGTGTGTGCATCTGCAAGTTTTGCGACTCTCTCTCTCTCACTCTGTGTGTGTGTGTGTGCATGCATTAGTTAAGCTTTACATTTGCACATTAAAAGGCGAATTGTGTTTGAGCGTTTTGTGCATTTCTTGCCGCACACAACTGCAAATTTTGCTAAGCCCTTAATAGGGATTCAAGTCGAAATATTCTTGAAGCATTAAATACAAAATAAAATAAAGTGTATTAGTTTAATGAGCTTTCACTTCAAAGTGCTATGAAGCTGATGCCAGCAACGTGGAATTTCAGAAATTTATTTGGTTCTTAAGTTTTACATGTAATTTTGATTTATTTTTAAGACACATGCTCAACAATTTTGCCTTTCAGTAATATTATAAATAAAATATGAAATGTTGTATTTATGTTTTATCAAAATATTTTCCAAGCAATATTCAAATAAATATTTTGAAAAATACTATTATAAAATTCTATTCTAAGAGCTGCAGATAGAGTGTGTAAAATGTGTAAGACCAGAAATATTCAAGCTGATCGAATGTCGCTGCTAAAGAAGACAAGAGCCATCTTCAGCTCCTTGAAAACATGTTTAAATGACGAAAAAGAAAATGTTACCAACAAATTTTACACTAATTATGTATTTGTAGAAAGCTTAACGAGGAGCTGTACCAATAATAGAGCTAAACCGATCAACAATTGGATTCTGGCCAAATTTGTGTATATTCTACGGCGTTCTGTCTGCGTGTGTGTGCGTGTATGTAGGTGTGTACAAAAAAAGTAATTAAGCAATTCGAACGCTTTTTGACATTTCCAAAAATATGTCAACGCGAAAGGCGAGTGACTAGAGAGTGTGCAAAAAAGAGAAATAAAAATCGAAAGGCAAAGAAATGGCAAACTGATGCCTAAGGCCCAGTTGAGCTATGGCAATTGCTGTTGCTATATATTGCCAAAAAGCCGAAACACAATCGGAACGTAATGCTAGATCGGGCGGCTAGACATACTCATATGTGTGTATATATATACTAAAATTATAGCTCTATCGATTGTTGTTGTTGGGTTTTTTGGATGTTATTTTTATAGCTGTGCGCTGTTCGCATTGGCACGACGAGGCAGCAGTTCGACGATCGGCCGATCTTACGTATATGCCAAAGCGGCTAAGTATAGACAGTGCCCGAGTGTATATAAGTGTGTGTGCAAGTGTGTGTGTGTGTGTGATATGCGCCTGCGTAAGAGGATCAGTGGTGTGGATCATTTGAGGCGGAATGTGGAAGCAAAAAGCCCAACAACAACAAGATCGACGAAGACGACGACGATGACGACGACGACGACAACGTCGAAGACTTTGGTATATTTTGGGCGTACGATCTTAGCTATATAGCCAGCTATATATCAATAGATATATACGCCTTATATACATGCCTGCAGCAAGACAAGAAGACGGGACAAAGCTATAAATATATATACTTATATGTGTATATATATATATATTGCTGTATATATGAACGCAATGAAAGTTCTCATCGTTGCGGGCACTGGCAGGCGGGGTAAATGAGCGGGGCAGTGGGTGTTGGCGAGGCAGCTCTCGATTCTTTGATTCTTGTGTTCTCGGATCTTTTTGGGGTAGCGTTCGCTCGGGCGTTCGGGCAGCCGGTACAGTTATAGCCGGGCAACGCGTTGGGGGCCGCCACAGTCAGCGCCAAGAATTAATTTGAGAATATTTTTTGCATCCTTTAGTGCATTACCGATTCTGTTCTCGAGCTGTGCAGATCGCCTGACTCCGGCCAGGTCTCGCCACTTTGTTTATAATATACAAAAAAAAAAAAAATAAAAGAAAAGAAAATTACAAAAGGAAAAGAAAAGCAAAAAAGAAACCCTGATCAAGTGCTGACAACCTGTGCTCAAATAACAAAATCATTTTATAAAACATTTCAAAAACATTAAAAATTATTTTTAAAAATAAATTGAAACTGTTCAACGCGAAAGTGAAAGGACTCATATGGATGGCAACAGTATCCGAAGTCTTTGTAATCTGCCAAAGTTCAGTTCAACAATTTGCAGCCTTTGGCTATTTATGGAGCATGCTAAAAATTTTTAAAAATACAACAGAAACAGCACAGAAATCGCTAGAGAATTGCGCATGTGGCTGTCTCTGTGACTGGGCCTGTCTGTGTGTACTTGTGTGTTTGTGTGTGTGTGTGTTTGTATTTGTGTGAGCGCCTGAGCCTCTGGGCTGAGGTATGCGGCTAACATGCTCATCGCTATTTTTGTATATATAGCGGAAGAAATACGTCTATAAAACCAACTACAACATATAATATACAGATCATGCATATATGTCAATGAGTTGAGCTTGTTTCATTTCAAATGCTAAAAGTTATATAAACTGTAGCATTCCATTATTTCTTTTATTAAAACTTAACTTTTTAAGTCCTCTCTCGTTTGCTAAAAATATATTTATTTAGTTATATAACGAAAAAGTACAGTTTGCAAATTGTATTCTTTTTTTACACTCTTTTATACAATGGAAGAAATAATTTTTAAGCTAACTCTAAATGTATTTTCTGTAGATTCTTTAACGAGGCTCTACTTAAATACTTTCAATTTATATACATACATATTTAAATACATTTTTTTTTATCCTTTAATCACTTAGATCCTTGTCAACATATTAACATTAACCGTTTTACGAATGCAGCTCGTTAATTAATTTGAATTAAAATATGTGCGCTTTAACAGCATTTAAATAATTAGTTACATGGCCGCCGTTGATGCAATGCTATTATTATTCTTGTCTGTGCACAATATTCACAATTTTATACCCGCCCCCACAGCCTTTCTCTTCTTGTCACTGTCCCACTCTAGCCTTGGCTGTGTCATTACACATAGTTAGCTCGCCATAAACAGGCATTTTAATATAAATGAAAGTGTGTAAAATATGGAAACAGTGCATTAAAAAAGTGAGTGTAGTGGCGTGTAGAATTATCGACTTTTCTAGGAACTTTGTTCTGCACTCATTGAAAACAATTTTTGTTGATTTGCTTTGAGCATAATACACTTTCTATTTCATTTGTTGAACTTAGTTTTTTTGTTTTAAATGGCTTTAAAAATAATTTTCTGAATTGATAAACTTTTCTGCACGAGATAATACAGTAATCTAAATTCTTATGTTCAACTTGTGGCAAAGTTCCTAAAAGATCATTACATATTTCTTTGGAATATTCAAGCGCATCCTTCCTACCGGCTGTTTGTACCTTACTTTCCACCTTAACTAAAATGAATTATATATTAACCTCCAGTGGGATTCGATTAAGCTTCATTGCAACGCACATAACACGTTAATTGAAGGTAAATTTTAGTTAAATATTCAATTTAATAATGCATATGCAATACAAGTATCCTAATATAAAAGACATTCTAAAAATGGCTGTAAACATTTCTCAAAACCTGAATTTGTGGTATTAATGTCCAAAACAAAAAGGACAAAATTGGAGACTCGCAAGCAATTACTTCTTGTTAGGCCTGGCCATGTATCATGGTCTTCGGATGTTATACTTTCCGCAATATATTCTCTTTAGATACTGGTCTCGATAAGGCACTCCCCAAAGCACATGTTGGTGGCTTCGACTTTAGCATAGTCTTAGATTCTGGCACACCTGTTGGCAATAGCATAGTTTGTGGTAGTATAGCTGTTGCCAAAGGCGTTAACTTTGACTCTTTCTCGTTATGTCCTTTGGATTTATTAGCTGTGGTAGTTTTCGTACCTTCCTCGTCCCCATCTTTGGTCGCATGGTCGAACGTTTCCTTGGACTTTGCCGCTGGCTCGCATTCTGTTACAGCTGTCGCAGTTGGGGCAATATCTGCGTCTCTCAGGCTTTGAATATACTGTACCTTCTTCGTCTTCCTCAAGTGTGGAATCTCCCTTTATCTTCCTTCTGGATGCTGGTCCAGGTGTGTCACTTCCCGAATCACATGTTTTCAGTGGCTTTGGCTCCTTAGTCTTTGGCTCTGTACTTCCAAGCATCATAGGTTTATTAGCCGTGTGGCTTGTCACTTGTCTTTCGCCTTCATCATCGGAGGAGTGATATACTTTCCGTGGTCTGCGCTTTGTAGGTACGTCACTTTCCGAATCATATGTTTTCTGTGGTATTGCTCCAGGCGCAGACTTCGACCCTTTTCTGCCACATCTCAAGCATTTCTTAGCCGAGCTGGTTTTCGAATCTCGTGTTGTAGGTGATGTCTGTGACAGCTTTGGTTTTCTTCTGCAACATACCATATATTTCATAGGCCCACGTTCTTTGTCTTTGTCTTTGTCTTTGTCCTTGTCTTTGCCTTTGTCTTTATCTATGTCTTTGTCTTCATCATCACTGGAATAATACTTTCTTGGAGATATTTTTTTTCTATATACCGGTTCAGAAAAGTCACTTCCCGAATCACATGTTTTCAGTGGCTTCTGAGCCTTTGGCTCTGTACTTCCAAGAACCATGGGCTTATTTGCCGTGCTGCTTGTAAATGGTCTTTCGCCTTCATCCTCGGAGGAGTGATACACTTTCCGCAATTTTTCCTTTCTAGGTTCGTCACTTCCCGAATCACATGTTTTCAATGGTATAGGTGTTGCCCCAGGTGCTGACTTTGAACCTTTTCTGCCACATCTCAGGCATTTCTTAACCGAGCTGGTTTTCGAATCTCGTGTTGTAGGTGATGTCTGTGACAGCTTTGGTTTTCTTCTGCAACATACCATATATTTCATAGGCCCACGTTCTTTGTCTTTGTCTTTGTCCTTGTCTTTGTCTTTGCCTTTGTCTTTATCTATGTCTTTGTCTTCATCATCACTGGAATAATACTTTCTTGGAGATATTTTTTTTCTATATACCGGTTCAGAAAAGTCAGTTCCCGAATCACATGTTTTCAGTGGCTTTGGCTCCTTAGTCCTTGGCTCTGTACTTCCAAGCACCATGGGTTTATTTGCCGTGCTGCTTGTAAATGGTCTTTCGCCTTCATCATCGGAGGAGTGATACACTTTCCGCAATCTGTCCTTTCTAGGTTCGTCACTTCCCGAATCACATGTTTTCAGTGGCTTTGGCTCCTTTGCATCTGTACTGCCAAGCATCATAGGTATATTAGCTGTGCGGCTTGTCGCTTGTCCTTCGCCTTCATCATCGGAGGAGTGATACACTTTCCGTGGTCTGCGCTTTGTAGGTACGTCACTTTCCGAATCATATGTTTTCTGTGGTATTGCTCCAGGCGCAGACTTTGACCCTTTTCTGCCACATCTCAAGCATTTCTTAGCCGAGCTGGTTTTCGAATCTCGTGTTGTAGGTGATGTCTGTGACAGCTTTGGTTTTCTTCTGCAACATACCATATATTTCATAGGCCCACGTTCTTTATCTTTGTCTTTGCCTTTGTCTTTGTCTTTGTCTTTATCTTTATCTTTATCTTTATCTTTATCTTTGTCTTTGTCTTCATCATCACTGGAATAATACTTTCTTGGAGATATTTTTTTTCTATATACCGGTTCAGAAAAGTCAGTTCCCGAATCACATGTTTTCAGTGGCTTTGGCTCCTTAGTCTTTGGCTCTGTACTTCCAAGCACCATGGGTTTATTTGCCGTGCTGCTTGTAAATGGTCTTTCGCCTTCATCATCGGAGGAGTGATACACTTTCCGCAATCTGTCCTTTCTAGGTTCGTCACTTCCCGAATCACATGTTTTCAGTGGCTTTGGCTCCTTTGCATCTGTACTGCCAAGCATCATAGGTATATTAGCTGTGCGGCTTGTCGCTTGTCCTTCGCCTTCATCATCGGAGGAGTGATACACTTTCCGTGGTCTGCGCTTTGTAGGTACGTCACTTTCCGAATCATATGTTTTCTGTGGTATTGCTCCAGGCGCAGACTTTGACCCTTTTCTGCCACATCTCAAGCATTTCTTAGCCGAGCTGGTTTTCGAATCTCGTGTTGTAGGTGATGTCTGTGACAGCTTTGGTTTTCTTCTGCAACATACCATATATTTCATAGGCCCACGTTCTTTGTCTTTGTCTTTGTCTTTATCTTTGCCTTTGTCCTTATCTTTGTCTTTGTCTTTGTCTTCATCTTCACTGGAATAATACTTTCTTGGAGATATTTTTTTTCTATATACCGGTTCAGATAAGTCACTTCCTGAATCACATATTTTCAGTGGCTTCTGAGCCTTTGGCTCTGTACTTCCAAGCACCATGGGCTTATTTGCCGTGCTGCTTGTAAATGGTCTTTCGCCTTCGTCTTCGGAGGAGTGATACACTTTTCGCAATTTCTCTTTTCTAGGTACGTCACTTTCCGAATGAGAAGGTTTTAGTGTCTCTGGTGTTTTCCTAGGCGCAGACTTTGAACTTTTTCTCCCACATTTTATACATTTCTTAGTCCACGTAGTTCTCGAAGTTCTCGAAGTTCTCGTAGGTTTTTTGTCTTCCTCATCGCTGGAATAATACTTTTTCCGCGAGATGTACTTTTTAGATACCGGTCTAGATAAATCACTTCCAGAATCACAAGGTTTCAGGGGCTTTGGTTCCTTTGCCTTTCTTTTGCAAAAAATCAAGGGCTTATTAGCATTGGGGCTTGGCACATATGTTCCATATTCATCATCGGTCAAATGGCCCGCTTTCCGTGATTTCTTCTTTTTAAATAGCCGTTTACAAAAGTAACTGCCCGACTCAGATTTTTTAGCGGGGATAGGCGCAGACTTTGAACCTTTTCTGCCACATCTCAAGAATTTCTTAGTCCAGGTGGTTTTTGTATCACGTGTTGAAACAGACTTTGGTTTTTTTCTCAAGCATGCCAAACATTTCTTATCCCAAAAAGTTTTCTTACGTTGTTCGCCTTCCTCACCGCTGGAATGATACTCTTTTCTACCACATCTCATGCATTTCTTAGCCCAGGTTTTTATTTTGTCACGTGTCTTCAGTGGAGTAGGTGTTTCCTCAGACTTTGGTTTTTTTCTGAAACATCCCAAACATTTCGAAATCAATGTACTTTTCGTACATTTTTTGCCTTCCTCATCGCTGGAATAAGTATCTTTATCCAAATGGCTCTTTCTAGGTACCGGTTGAGATACGTCAGATGTTTCCAGTGGGATAGGCGCAGACTTTGAACTTTTTCTGCCACATCTCATTAGTTTCTTAGCCCAGTTGCTTTTGGAATCTGGTGTTTCCGATGGCCTTAGTTTTTTTCTGCAACATACTAAACATTTCGTAAACCATCTAGTTTTCGTAAGTTTTTTGTCTTCCTCATCCTCTCCAGACAATTCACTCTTCGAGCGCCGTTTAAGATCATCTGCATCTTCATCTGGTGCTGCCATTGGTACTGGCTCTGCCTCTGGCTCTGGCTCTGCCTCTGGCGCTGCCTCTGGCTCTGCTTCTGGCGCTGCCTCTGGCTCTGCCTCTGGCGTTACCTCTATTTCTAGCGCAGTCAATGCCTCTGAAGGTACCATTGATACTGGCCCTTCGTCTGGCTCTGCCTCTGACATTGTCGCTGACACTGCCTCTGGCAGGGTCTGTGGCTTTGTCGCTGGCAGTGCCTTTGGTTTTGGCTCTGGCACTGAAGGACAGAAACAATAATCTGGCGCTTGTGGTTCTGCTTCGGAAGATGTCATTTGCGTTGCCTTTGGCACTACACATTCCTCTGACTCTTCAGGACAGAAACAATATTCGGGCTCCATCATTGCTTCTTGCGTTGTCCTTGGCGCAATTGCAATCCTTGTCGCAGGCTTCGATGTTCTCGCAACGTTGGTTTCCGATGTTGCCATTATCGCAGGTGCTGCCATTATCGTTTGCACTTTCCCTAGAGCAGCTTTAGCCGCTGTCACAGGATCTACTCTTGTGATTTGTCCAGTATCATTACCAATAATATAGTATAATGGATCGAACTGGCATAGACGCTCCTGAAACAGATTCGGGCCTGGAAAACTGGGTTGAGTGCCACGATGGCTCACAGCATAAGCAGCACAAATATTAGCAGCAGTAATGTGACTCTCTCGTATCAGATTTGGATAGATCGCTATATGGTAGGCTAAGCTACCCAGAAAAGCATCGGACGCACCCGAAGTATCTGTCAAATGGAGTGCAAGCGCTGCCGGGCACTGGGTACACAAGTCAGGTTCACTGCTAGACAAGTAAACGGCGCCCATATCGCTCATGGTAATGATCACGCTTTTCGCACCCATTTTAATCAGACGCGTAGCTGCTGCTTTGGCATCCTGTAATGTGACAATCTGCCTACGATTGGTTAGCTGCGCCGCTTCTAACCTATTGCAGCACAAAATTGTTGGTGCTCTGATCAGTTCCGAACTCAGCTTTCTGTGGGCGGGCGAGGCGTTCAGTATGGACACGCCCTTGAAATGATTCAGTGCAAAGAGGACAGCCTTCTCGTCTGTTTCTAGCTGGCAAAGAAGGACCTTGGATTTCCCGAACAATTTTTTGGCGTTTAGAACATCAGTGCTTTTTAGCAATAGATTCGCGCCAGATAGCACAATGTTCATGTTTTGAGCATTGTCCGCGACATTGATTTCAGTCAGACCCGTGCTCTGGCCTGCGACTATTCCAACGTGCTCTACATTAATTCCTAACTTCGTCAAATATTCCAAGTATTTTACGCCCAGTTCATCGTCGCCCAATTTGGAAATTAGAGCACAGTTGGCACCTAATTTGGCAGCTGCAACACACTGATTAGCGCCCTTGCCCCCATAACAACGTTCACGGTGCATGGCAAACACAGTCTCCCCTGTTTTGGGCAGCTCATTGACATACCTGCATGAATTTGACATAACTTTTCTAGTGTCGATGATAAATTGTGTGGAGGTAAGCTTACATAATATAGTCGATATTTGAGGAACCAAAGACCAAGACATCCAGCTCCATTTCGTCCTTTTTGTGCTTGCAAGGGGCGGGGTATTTAAAAAACGTAACGATTTCACATTTTAAACGAATGACAGAAAATTCGTTTTTCCACTTGTATAAATTACCTTTTTATCAGAAAATTAATGAAGTACTTTTCATTTCCGATTTCTGTGGAGCAACGTTTAGAATATCGGGTTTAAATAGCATAAAATAATGATTAAATTATTACAAGCATTAGAGTTACATATACAGCCTATAGGAAGAATAAATAGCTGGTTAGAGCATTATGAATTATGATGCATTATGAAGCAAAGTTAGAAATTATCGGAACAAATGTTCATCGATGTAAAAAATCTCTAGTTGGGGAATTTCGACTAGGAGAATCCCTGAACCCCGAGAGATCTGCGTTTTAAATGATACTCCATTATTAAGCATGCAAAAATGTATTAAGTTTCAATCGATTATGTAAATGGACAGACGAATAGTTGGGCGGTCGGACGTACGGATTGACGGGTGGATGGACGGACGGACGGACATATGGATTTCTGGACAGAAGGACAGATGATGGATGGATAAACGGACGGACGGACGGTCGTATAGATGAACGGATGGACGGACCGACGAACATATGGGCACTCGGACGGATGGATATACGGACAGATGGAAGGACAGACGTATGGGCGGACGAACGGACTCAACTCATCATCTTGATAAAGAATATATACACCTTATGGGGTCAGTCACGCCTCCGTCAATTACATTTTTATATTTTCGACATTTTTGATGTCTCTAATTAGCATTTGCAATGAGTACAGGGTACAGAAATAAAAGTCCAATAAAGTATTCTCTTTAGAGATTTTTTATTTGAAAGATGAGAAAATAACCTTGGGCATGTTGAGACTCGAAAATTTTGAGCATAAAAAATTGCAAAATTTAATTATAATTAAATCACTTTTACTCGTTGCTGGACGGCTTAGAATCAGAGATACTCTCGATTGAAGTTTGTAACATATGATTAACATTCAAGATTTGAGCTGTTGATTTGCTAGTTGGTGTTGATACAGCCTCTGCGGCCGCTATTGCTGCTGGTGCTGCTTTTGATGCTGGTATTGCCAATGCCGCCTGCGTGGCTAATAGCGTTGGTATTGGCTCTGTCGCTGTTATTCGTTCTGGCTCTTTCACTGCCTCTGACTCTTTCACTGGTTCTGGCTCTCTTACTGGCTCTGGCTCTTTCACTGACTCTGGGTCTGTCCTTACCTCTGCCGCAGCCACTGGTGCTGCTTCAACCGTTGACACAGGCTCTACTGTATCATCATCAATAATATAGTATAATGGATCGAACTGGCATAGACGCTCCTGAAACAGGTCCGGGCCTGGGAAACTGGGTTGAGTGCCACGATGGCCCACAGCATAGGCAGCACAAATATTAGCAGCAATAATGTGACTCTCTCGTATCAAATTTGGATAGATCGCTATGTGGTAGGCTAAGCTACCCAGAAAAGCATCGGACGCACCCGAAGTATCTGCCAAATAGCGTACAGGTGCTGCCGGACACCGGGTACACAAGTCAGGTTCACTGCTAGATAAGTAAACGGCGCCCATATCGCCCATGGTAATGATCACGCTTTTCGCACCCATTTCAACCAGATCAGTAGCTGCTGCCTTGGCTTCCTGTAATGTGACAATCTGCTCACGGTTGGTCAGCTGCGCCGCTTCTAACCTATTGCAGCACAAAATTGTTGGTGCTTTAATTAGCTCCACATTCATGTTTTTGTGTGCAGGCGAGGCGTTCAGTATGGACACGCCCTTGAAATGACGCAGCGCATAGAGGACAGCCTTCTCGTCTGTTTCTAGTTGGCAAATTAACACCTTGGAGTTCTTGAATAATTTTTTGGCGTTCGTTGCATCGGCGCCCTTTAGTAATAGATTCGCGCCAGATAGCACAATGTTCATGTTTTGAGCATTGTCCGCGACATTGATTTCAGTCAGACCCGTGCACTGGCCTTCGACTATTCCAACGTGATCGACATTTATTTCTAAATTCTTCAAATATTCCAAGTATTCTACGCCCAGTTCATCGTCGCCCAGCTTGGAGACTAGAGCACATTTGGCACCTAATTTGGCAGCTGCAACACACTGATTAGCGCCCTTGCCCCCATAACAACGTTCACGGTGCATGGCAAACACAGTCTCCCCAGTTTTGGGCAGCTCATTGACATACCTGCATGAATCTGAAATAATTTTCTGGTGTCAATGACAATTTTCGCTATCGCGAGCTTACGTGATATAGTCGATATTTGAGGAACCAAAGACCAAGACATCCAGCTCCATTTTTTCCTTTTTGTGCTTGCAAGGGGGCGGGGTTGTTAAAAAATTTATTAACTTCAATTTCAAAAGGAATGACTTAAAACTCGATTTTAAGGATTTATACATAGTACTTATATATCACCAAACCAAATAAAAACAGCAATTTGGATTTCTGTGGAGCAACGTTGAAAATATCTGGCTTACAATAACACACAACATGTAATGATTAAATTAAACTTCAAACATTTGACTAGCGTATACAGCCAACTATAGGCAGAATAAAATGTTGATTATAGTATTTCAGATATAGCTAATGATTAAGATAGAGGTTTATTGTTGGAAAGATTCTACAGAAAATGAACCTAAGCATTAAAAGTTGCAAAATTTAATTATTGCTAATTGAAGTTTGCTGGTTAATGAACTGTTTAGAATGCGAGTTACTCTCGATTGAAATCTTTAACATGTGATTAACATTTGACATTAGGGCTGCTGATTTGTAGTAGAACTGTGCACCACATGCTCTGGTCTGGCCTGGCCCGCTACACTTAAGGCGGGCCCTGGGAAACGCCTGCAGGGTCTGCAGATTGCATCCATGTGCCACATCCTGCAGCAACAACAATGACACTGACGCAGACATTGACGCCGCGTGGGTATTGCCATCGAAAGAGCAATGCATTTGTTGATGCTCTTCAAGTAGGTAAAAACTATAAACGGGGCACATGTGCGCGTCGCGAGTTGGACTTGACCTGCTAGCGGGTCGACTGCGACGCTTCATGTGGGTCTCCAATTGAGACGAGGCGAAGGCTGGCGAGATTTTTAATTTTAGAGGCACCTATATAAACGTCTGTTTACAATGCGCTTAGAGGACAGTCGCATTCGCCAGGGCGCAACGTTCACGTTACCATCTCGCTCGAGCTAAGTTTGGTTTTTCGTTTGGCATCTAGTTCCTAAATCGAAACTGCATTCGTTTGTGAGCTACGCGGATTTCGGTTTGTGTGGCACATTTCTTGCCCGGAATGTGAACAAAAACCAACAAAAAAGATACAAATTAAACAAAAAATGTAAAGAAAAAATCGTTTAAGCGCAAAGCCAAAGCCATATACAGAGACACAGCGGGTGCTGGGGAGTGTTCGGCTCTGGCCATGTGGCGCAAAATATGCGCATAAAAAACAAAGTCCAAACAAAAAGGGCGCAATTTTATTGCGGGCGCCGCGATGCTCCTCACACACAGGAAAAAAACCAACAACAAACAGCTGGAAAAAAGTTTATGAATTTTTTGTGCAGGCGCGTGAAAAATGTAACAAAACAAAAATAAAAAACCAAGTAAAGTAAAAACAAAAGCAGATACTACGCGAATGCGAGTTGTATTCAAGTTGTATTCCGGCAACCACGCCCGCCGCCCACCACCACGTCCCCTTCCGCCACACCGCTCAGTCACATATAAACACACTTCAGTGCGCTTAAAAATTGCTTTATTGCAGTTGGACTATAAAAACGCACGGCAAAAGTATTAAGCACATTCGCCCTTCCCAAAAAGTACAAAATAAAAACTAAATAAAAGTAAAAACCACCAAAGCCAACGAGAAACAGGAAAATTTGCAAGCCACAACCGGAGCGCAAGAAGCACAAGGATACCAAGGATTTACTTCTAAAACAGTAAAAGAAATAAAACTTAACAAAAAATAGAAACAAAATACCAACTGAATAGTTGGATATGAATTGCCCCGCAAATTGCAGTTAGAGTATTGTGTAAAATGTTTCGCTGCAATTACATTCAGCATTATCATTATTTAAGTGAAAAGCAGGCGGGGTAAATGGCAAATGGAAAATGGAAAATGGAAAATGCGTAAAACGGTAGCCGCATCACAAAGTAAGTAACAATAAAGACAAAAGTGTATTGCCCACAAATGGGTCTTAAATTGTTCATTTGGCCTTTGAGAGTTCCATGCTTCCTTGCATTCAATAGTATTTACATAAGCATATGGAATGTAAAGAAGTATGGAGCGAAATCTGGCGAAGCATCGTATAAAAGATTCGTATTTTATATTATTGAGACATATATAAATTATTAAGTACAAATCATTTACAATTTTAATTTTATTAAAAAAAAAATAAAAAAGTTGGCTTTTTAAAATTTTGTTATATATAAGTATACAATATATATATCAAATATATTCACACAGTATTTTAAATATATTATTTGATGTATAATACATTAAATTATTTTTTTTTATATTTAATCTTACTTATGTAACTATACTTATTTTATAAAAATAATAAATAATTTTTTATATTATATAAATAAGCATTTATATATATTTAATAAATTTAAAAATATTTTTATACAGAAACATTTTTATTATCCTTTCGTCAAGGCCAACTGTGAGAAAACAGTGAAAAAATATGAAAATATCTACCAAATGGTAGCACTTATATTTGCCTATGGAGTGACTCATGTTAAAAATAGCAAACGAGCAGCAAACATTTTGAAATATGTGAAAAAATATTTGTATATTTTTACACATATATATATGAATGCGTATATATGGATGTAGCCATAGCTGTAGTTGCCGCGTATCGCATTTCGTTGTATCTATTGAAAATGTTGTTAAAAATAAATTCAAGTGGACGAACCATTTGTGGAGCATGGCAACAAATGTTGTTTAGTTAAGTTTGCTGCACATATTATATAAATAGTCTGCTTATGTGAGTGTGTGTATTGTGTGCTTGTGTAACTTTTATCCAGGGCTTTCAGGGTTTTGTGGGCGCGAGCCAGTTCGAATTGCAGTTAAGCACAGGACAGCTAAGCCCCAAACATGTGCAGCAAAGTGGATTTAGCCAGCTGAAATTATCGCTGGGTGCCGCAAGCTGAGGGCTATGTGGCGCATGTGACGCCATCCAACGGCGTCGGTGGCTATAACTTAATGCAATTAATATGCAAAATCGTGACACACACACATACACGCACACACGCGCGCATCCAAAGAGTGTAAGGAACACGTGCACAGCATGTGCGGAACGATGCAGTCAAGCAGGTTCAGGTTCAGGATCGTGTGCAGCAACAGTAACGAATCCAGCCGCTAGGAGTGTGGGTCGTGGGCGTGGCCATTGGTGTGGGAGCCATCATCATCATCATCGTCGTCGTCGTCGTCGTCGTCGTCGTCATTGCTGTAGTCGGTGGAGCGCATTAAAAACAGCGCAGCGAAGGCAAAGTGCGCCAAATTGATGAGCGTCACGTGCGTTTTGCTCACTTTGTGCCACGCCTGCAGCTGGCGGTGTCATTCGCCATGTGTGTGCGTGGGTGGGCATGTGTGTGTCTGTCAGTGCTATCAACTTAGCGGCTTTCTTCAATTGTTTTTCGGCTGCTTTTACAGCTATAGTTTTTAAAAATTCCAATTTATGAAATAGAAAACTTTGAAAAAGCTGTTGATAATAAAAATAAATTTATAGAATTGAAAGAAGAGAAAGAAATCAATTGTTGACCATTGACGTTTAGAGCATTATAGATTAACGCCTACTAGTCAGAAGCTCAAAGCCAAACTACGTCAAATTAGTTCAATTATATTCCAAATAATATACATAAAAGATCTATATCTTAGAGATTTTATTAAAATATGTATGTACTTCATTATTTAAATTAATTTAATATTTCAAACTGCAAAACCTTTTGATTTTTCATATTGTAGGACTAAGGGAAATAAGTGAAAGTGGTCAGAGAAATATCCTGAAATATTCTGCATCCAAAAGAAACAAGATGCCACCAGAAACTTGTACACTATATGTTTTATGTACAAGAGTACAAAATTTGATATAGGAATTTTAATTAGTTCTTTATGTACACAACGCAGACTCGCAACTTCATACAGAGTATCTCCTAGTCAATCTAGATTTGTTTTTAAACATTTAACAATCTACTTTTATATTTGACTGAGCAAACAACATCAAAACCTTTCGCATTTGTTCAACAGAAGTTTGCTTATTTAGCTGCAAATACTTAGCTTCTTTGCAGCTAAATTCTACAGCTGTCGCCCTAGTTCTTCTCTAGACTATTCAGTTATAAGTTTTTGTTGCCCTTGTTGCTTGCTGCTTGCCGTTGTTGTTGTTGTTGGGCTGCTGATGCTGTTGTTGCAGGACAAGTCGTAAAAGTAAACAGAGCATGTGCTGTAGCCACAGTACGCAGAGAGCAACCGTAGCACCCATAGTTCTCGTATTACTCGTTGTATGAGTTGCATGCTATAAAGCGCTTAATTTTTTTTACGTGTGCGCAATTTCTACAAGGTGAGAAATATGGCAAGCTATACAGGTGGCAGTTAGGTAGAGGGGAGTAGCTCTTGATTTTGTGCAGTCTATTTATATGGCTCACTCGCACTAGCTCAATGGTCACACACACACACACACAAATGCCATCAATACACACAAAACACACACGCACTGCGACTGCTAAAGCCGTTGACAAATATTTGGTGGCAGGCTGAGCTTGGGCACAAATTGACCCACATTTCGGACATAAGCGCTGACCGCTCGACAGACGCTGCTGTTGGTAATTTCCACGCCCCCATTGCGCTGCTTTAGTGCTAGGAGCGGCATTAAATATTTTGATGACGCCCGCAAAATGGCAAATTAGTTTCAATTAAATAATGTTGTCGCAGTTTAGACACAGCCCTACAGACGAGTCTCTTGCACTTCAGCTGCCACCCCTCGAGGACACATAGTGCGCACATCCATGCTGAGTTCATGCATAACGCAAATGTTGGGCATGTACAGCGCCGCAAGAAGCAACAACAGCCTTGTCATCGTGCTCGTCCTGGCATCCCAGCATGTCCAGGCAATAACGATTGTGGATTCAACATAATGCCCTCATAATTACTGCACACACGCCTCAAAGTGGCGGGCAGGGATGTCGCCGGCCAATGAGTTGACAGCACATTAGAATCTCGTTCCATAACAACCCGAGTCGCAGACCCAGACCCAGACCCTGAAACCCAGGCCCCAGCCCCATTTTGTATCCAGTCTCTGGACTGCAATTTGCATTAAATGTGCGCTTTGTGTTATTAATTTAAAGTGTTCTCATTTCTCATTAAAATCTATATGTGTCTGGCCTTGCCTTCAATCCTCTTGACTCTAATTGACGGAGAGGCAAAATATTTTTCACTTAAAATATGTGCAATGAATAAATTACAAATTTTTGCTCCACTAAATTTACTTAAAATTGAAGCACATAATTTTTAAGTGGGTTTTCTGCAGTGACTTTTAAGCGCGAATTTTGAGGGAAAAGCGAAACAAAGGCATCTACTTGTTGCTGATAGGTACTTGGACATCTGTCCTGTGTTCTATCAAATACTATAGTAAATAAATATTCATATCTTGTACGTTCCAGCTGTGGTGGTTACGTGTTCAAAATTATATTTAAACATTAATGTCATACATTTGTCTAACAGACTAAAGAAATTTTATTGATGTTCAAATTAAATTTAAAAATTTTATTATAATATAAACTTTAGCAACTCTTAAAACCGTCGATATATTTAATTATTTATCATATATATTTATTATATTATATATATTTATTATAAGGTATCTTTTTATGTTTAATTAATAAAGTATTAATTTTGGGTATTTACCACAAAACATAAAAAAATTGTTAACATATAGATTTCATAATTATTTATAACAGACAACAACGTAATTTAAAATGAATTAGATCAAAAATAAGAATAAATATAAATATCTATGTATGTTCATATGTGCATAACAACAAAATCAAATGTGTAGAACATGAAATAAAATTAATTTCATATTTTTTATGCATTTTTGGTTGATTTGGTTTTGCACTTGGTTGCATTTGGGCACGCCCAAAACGAAAATTAAACTGGACAAGGAATCAGAATGGGATTAGGGCCAGGTCATTGCTGTGGCTTTGTGCAACATTCAACAACTGTAAGAACTTGACATAAACATAACATGCAAAAACAATGTAAGAGCACAAAATTGCCATTTATAGAGTGGGATAGAGTTTTAATCTATTAGTTCAATACTTCATATACCCTCTCAGCAGTGAATATATGTAAAAAGGAATATTTGTATCATCTATCATATATCATTTATAATATACCATATATCACATATCATATATAATATATCATATATCATATATCATATATCATATATCATATATCATATATCATATATCATATATCATATATCATATATCATATATCATATATCATATATCATATATCATATATCATATATCATATATCATATATCATATATCATATATCATATCATATATCATATATCATATATCATATATCATATATCATATATCATATATCATATATCATATATCATATATCATATATCATATATCATATATCATATATCATATATCATATATCATATATCATATATCATATATCATATATCATATATCATATATCATATATCATATATCATATATCATATATCATATATCATATATCATATATCATATATCATATATCATATATCATATATCATATATCATATACCATATATCATATATCACATATCATATATCATATATATATGATATATATATATATCATATATCATACATACATATCAACACTTGTATAAAATATATTTTTAAATAAGCTGTTAACAGGGTATATCTCTAGTCGTGCAATGACCACTACATCACTCATACTCTTTAAATGTTTAGCCGATTGTTTGACAAATTTGCATTTTGTTTTGCGGTTTGGCAATTTGCATAAATCAATGGAAAATTGTGCACAATGCAGTCGAGTATCATATTTCTAATTATGTGTACAGCATTTTAAGTTTGTGTAATTTATGTAAATTGTTTATTTGTTAAAGTACTATACCCCACTCTTTTGCACTCGTCCCAGATTACAATTTATTTTTATTTTTTCACATTTATTTTAATTTTGGTTTTTTTTGTTTTATTTTTTTTTTTGTTTTATTACTACAAAGTGCGCAGTAATTTAAGTGGAAAATTAATTAAGCTATTTAATAGCGCAATTAATATTAATGCGCTCGTATAAACACAAACGACAGTTTACACGATTTAATTATAGATTAGGTTTGCAGAATTATATTATTCACATACCCTGCGAGCGTAGCAAACTGGAAGGGTATGATGTGCACTTATGCGTGTGCAAGGAGGAGGCGATGAGACATGCAGGCCGATGTCTTAGGGGTCTATCCCGCACCGTCGATAAAGGGTTTCAATTAAAACTTGAATGTAAATATCAGAGGGTATAGCTACAACGCTATATTCGATATATATGTTCATATATCTATCATAATGAAGGACAGAAGATAAAAATGGTAAATCTCGACCCAATCAGCATCTTTGATTTATTTTTACGTAGTTTCTATACCTCACAGTACACAGATATCTGACAGGTAAAACAAGTTCGATTTTTAAATAAAACTTATTGTGACCGATAGTCAAAAGTAATTTTCTGATTGCGGGCGAGTTGCACTGAGTTTGAGGTTTAAATTGTATTACAATGTGTACTTGATTTAACTAATTTCTCGGCATGTCCTGTTTATTATGGCAATTAATAGAGCTCTGCGTTCTAATGCTAATGCAATTTGTACACAATAGGGCGTGGCAGATACGTGTATTGTGCGATGCACGCAGTAAACTCTTAATTGGAATCATCTTTTAATTGCCATATTAAGCACGCTCTATAAGTACACACAGCGAATATAGACACACACATATGTGTATATATATTTGTATACATACACACACTATACACACATGGGAAAGCAATTATGCATGAAGACGGTATTTAGTTGAAATTGATTGCGCACGACACACACACTCGATTGGTTTAGATATGGAACGTAGCTATACACACATATATATATATAGTGAGAACGGGAGCGGTAGTGAGACTTGTCAAGCAAAAGTTCGATGCATTCAGGTGTTGAGCTCCGAGGGTGTGTGTCTGTTTACGTGCTGGGTGTACACTCAATTAGACAGGTTGACAGTTGAACAAATTGTGCAAGGTTAGCCGAAATTCAGTTCTGCACTTGGCAACAATTTGGTCAATTGATAAACTCCGTTTGATAAGCTGAACTTGAAGCATGCTAAATATTATATGATATAATCATTGTAATTCACATATCTTTACTGCTCTGTCGATGCTTTGCTTACGGCAGTCAAGCTGACATCCTGATGATACAAATTAGTGAAGGTGTAAAGTGTTCTAAAGTGTTATATTATAAGCATGAAGACATGAGGTGAGAACTATCGATGCGAGCACATATTTGACTGGATGTTAAATTTAACTAATGCAGATGACTCTAAGAAGGATAGATTTAGTTCAAAACTATATTAAGAATTACTTAGACTTATAATATTAATACTTATCGATATTAATATTATTTTGAGCATTACAAAATTTAAGGAACTCATAATGCTTTCCTAATCCAAACTCTACCTTGAGCCAAGTCATTGTAGTCTTGACCAGGGCTGAAATTGAATTTCGATATGTGCTTGGTAATAATCCAAGAAATCGTGCCAATTGCTGTGTTCCATTTGCAGAGCATTGCAATTATTAATGCAAAATGCCAAATTGCTTAAATTAACATGTGTGATATAAGTGTGTGTGTGTGTGTGTGTGTGTGTGTGTGTGTGTGTGTGTTTGAATGTGTATGACCAAGAGGCAGTTATGGCCTCGAAGTGCCTACGAGAGCTTCATTTATTACTGTATTTATGTGCGGCGTAAATCAAGTGTGCAAATGGATTGGAATTAATAAATGCGTCTGGACGGAGCAGCAGCAGCCGCAGCAGCAGCAGCAACAGCAACAACAATAATTGTGAATAGTTGCTTGTTGCTGTAATTATGGAAATAAATAAAAGAAGTAGCATTGGCAAAGCCGAAAAAATATGGATTACAAATAGTCCATGAGCTTATGCGCTGCCAATGCCATGCGCCCCCCAAAAAGTATGCCACAAAAAGGGGCATTGTATTGCAATATATGCACTCGTGCACACACACAGATAGATAGAAGAAGATACACACAGATGGAACGCCTGCACTCTGTAATTTGATTTTAAATGCAAGTTTTTGTTGCATTTGTTTTTTTTTTTGCATATTTTATGTTAATTAAACTTGTTGCAACAACTTTTTTGTGCATGTATCCGTGGCCGCAACTTGAAACCAATTACGTTGTAATCATATACATATATACAGAGGCACGCACACACACAGAGATACACACGTGCAGCGCCTCATATACTGACAGCTAGTTACGCTGCTTAATTCCTCTGACTCTCCAATTCTTCTGCCTCATACTCACCCACACTTGGGCGTTTGTTACTTCGTTAGCTAGTTTTGACGTGGCGCCAACCCAAGCAGCAGCAGCAGCAACAGCAGCAGCGGCAACAGTTCGCTCCAAGCGTGAAATAACTTCCGTTGCGAATTTTATGTTCGCTGCAAATTTTTATTCACAAAATGCACAATGCGCAGATAACTAAGTGTGTGTGTGTGGGTGGGTGGGTAGGAGTGGGTGTGTTGTGTATGTGAGTGGGCATCAGGCATCATCTACAACTCACACATGCACACATGTGTGTGGCTTAGTTTTTGCTGACTGCGTTCGCTTGTTTCAGTTTTCTTTTATATGTATATTTTTCTGCCATTCAGTTAGCTGGGAATGCGTTTTAATGAGCTTCAAATTATGATGCGGATGAACCAGCTGAATGGTAGCTGCTTCAGAATTAGATTTAGAAAGCTACGATATTAAGTATCAGCTGAATGGTAGGTGGAATTTTCGAAACAATGAAGCCATTTCATTGAATGTAAAGAAAACAAAGAATTACTAAAATTTTCGAATTAAGTAAAAATTTTTCAAACAGAATAAGTTTTCAGCTGTTTCAAAAATTCAGTATTATTACCTATGGTAAAGAATGTATTTTTTGGTATTCTCACTTTCACCTGTTGGCCTTTTTATAGTTGTTAACTGATCCATCAAAGAGCATTCCACAGTCGCCTGCAATTGATTTGCTGCAATTCATTACTATTATTAAAGGCCGCTTGATTTCTTTTTAGCTCCTCAAGCACCACACTTATTGCGCACAATTAGCTATAAACTCTCGTTTATCTTAGCGTTGCGGCATTTATGCATTTTGGCAATTGAAATTTGATGTGCGTTTGCTGTGATTAGACCATAAACTAAGCACATAATTCTGTTAAATTGAGAAATAATATTAAGTGCGGCAAATAAAAGCCACAGAATATGCGAATTGCCAAAATGTTTTCCCACAAAAGGAGGCAACATGCAAATTAAGAACGTTGCACGAAGCACGAGTTGTCGTTGCATGTTCTACAAACACACACACACACATACACCTTGTGCTGTGTTGAATTGCGGTGCAACATTTCCATTGTGGAGGACAACGCAACTAACGCAGTGAAAGCGCCTGAAGGCAGGCTGTGAAAATGTATTTACCAAAGTGTTGAAATGTTGCACAATTTAAATTAAAATGACTTTGTCGACTCGTTTGCCACATCCTTTGGCTACTCGCACTCGAATGCTCTTACGCAAATGGGCAACAATTTTCATGTATAACTTTTAAAGGCGAAGTTAAGAAAATTATTTAAGGTAATTTTAACTTTATTTTAGAAAATATTTTTATTTTTTAATATACAATTCTCATCTGTTGCTTAAAGGGTATTTTGATACTATTATATTTTAGTTCATGTTTAATTCTTGTTTTATTTTTTCTACGTCCCCCCAAAGTTTGTAATTATTTTCCTTCTTCGTTTGCCGCAAGTGTGAAAATAAGCACAACTTTTTTCGTCTCAAGTCATTTTCCATGTTTTCCCCCAAACTGTCGGTTTCTCTCTCCCTATCTCTTTCTCTCTGTCCATCTGGTTTGCCTCTGTTTTTCATGTCTGTTTTTTGTTGTTTTAACGCTGAATAATAATGTTGGTAAAAGTTTTTTATATCGTAGCTTGGTCAGGTGTGTGCTTGGACCAGCTTGCTATCAAAAATATATGAAGACAAAGAATTTGTCGTGGTGTTTTTTGCGTTTAGTGTTCAACGATTTTCAGTATTTGTTTTTTACTGTATAACACTGTGAGGTTTGTGTCTTTGCTTAAGTTAGCCTAGACACGCGTTGAATCCACCACCATTTATGAAAGAACGGTCAACGATCTCAATTTGACAGAAAACCACCACCAAAGTGATAGTAAATAAGAGAGAGAGAGAGAGAAAGAGATGGAAAGATAAAGAGAGAGTAAATGTGGCATGCGGAGGGGGAGTTAAGGTGGTGTTGGACACAAATAACAGCTGCATTCTATGGAAAACCGGTTTACAGAGAGTGCTGTGATGTTTTTATCAGTGCATTGCGAGGGAGCTGGCTGTGTAGACGGATTTTCATTTTATGTCTAACAAATTTGATCAAACATATATATACAAATATTTGTGAAATGGCACTCGACAATCATTTCTATAAAGTCAGATGCTACTATCCCAATATTCTGGTAAATGTGAGGCGTGTGCTAATGAGTGGCAATTGCACCTCGCCCGAGCACACCATGACACTCGCTCAAATACGTGGTAAGTTGCGCCGCCCATTGTCTAATTGGAAAGAAAAATGTCTTAAGGTAACACTCTCTTCAGCTGGCTACAGGGAACTAACAGATGAGAAATTTCCCAATATGGGCGATCCACGCATTGAGCTGTGCTTCTTGCTCTCAACGCCATACATTGCTTGCTTTGCCAACAATCACGGCACGTTCCACTTTTACCTCTTGCAGCAACCTGAAAACAAAACTTAAATTTTGTGTTCATGAAATATTTACGCCGTGCAATTTAGTTAAGCTTTATATTTTGATACAAATAAATCGTGCTAAATTGTATTTTTAATGCTACACTTACTATGATTATTAACATTACCCTGATCAATATCATTATTATCATTATCGTCATCAATACTATTATCAATCGTGATCATTATGATCAAAATTCTTACTTTTTAAATTGTTTTCTTTTGCTTAGACTACCTCGTTAACCGAGTAGGTTATAAATTGAATTTAATATTTAGTCAACTTGGCAGCGACTGTTGCCACAGCTGCCAATCTAGGCCATTGCACTGACAATGGCAAAACAAGCCGCAAATCCTACAGCCACACACAGACAGCAAATAATTGTGGAGCAGCAGAGAACACATCAAATCAAATGAATATGCGCCCGCAGATTTACATACAGTAAACAAATACATATGCATATGTATATGTATATGTGAAGGGCCAAAAAACGTGACCATAAAAAACATAAAACCAAACAACAAACAAACTCACAGAACACAGAACTGAACAAATCAACAAATAAACAAACCAACTGAGCAAACTGAATCAAAAAACCGACTTGGCCACACTACAGGGACATGGGCAGAGAGCTGGGGTTAGTTGCTGGGCGAAAGGGGTGAGACATGTGGCTGGCTGGCTGTCTGTCTGCGTTGGGTCACGCAGCCGCAATGGAGCCAAAGCAAAACGTAATGAAACCAAATGCCGTACCGAAGAAAACCCCAAAACAAATTCATTACGGAACTGCACCTCAGGGGGTGATAATTCGATTCAACGAAAACTTTTGCTGATTATTTATTGCTATTGCCCGATTCTCGGTCTCTCTCTCTCTCGCTTTCTCTGTCTCACTCTGTTGGGCTCTCTAGTGCTGCCGCTGAAGTTATCCCCGTGGCGTTTAGCTGTTAGTGTCATAAAATGTTTTGTGGCACAAAACTGGGCACTGGAACTCATTATTTTGTTCATTAACACTTTTTGCTTTTTTGTTTCTGTTTCGGTTTCTGTTTCTGTTTTTGTTTCTGGCTTTTGTTATTTTCCGTTTGGTTTTTATACACTTCGCAGTGGGCATTATAACTTTTTACGAAACTGTGTCTAATATAATTTCGCATCATTAGTGAGCCTTTTTATATATTATAAATGTCTGGGTACTCGATTGGAATGAGAAGCTGTTCCGAAATGAGTTTTTTGTTTTGATTAAACTCTTTCACACTTGGTTGGGCTGGTTCTTCGCTAGGCAAGCAACTCTCTAAAGATTTTGATTTTGGCTATTTAATAGACTATTCTTTATAGTTTGCATAAATTCAACTATTTTTTAGCTGAAAAACCTTTGACTATTAGCTAAGATCACACTTTAGTATACATTTAACAGCTTATCATAAAATTTGATTGTCTGCAAGGGCATTAAAACTTCAACCCATAATAATTGCTCTAACTTTTACTGCCTTGATGTAGAAGTCCTGCTGTCCCATGCTAAATTATGCGCCCTTTGATTTTCATCTTATTTCGTTCTGTTTTTTGTAAATTTGATTTATGCGCCCAAAAATATATATAAATATGTGAATTTATGAGCAAATATAAAGTTATTTCATGTCTATTTTTATGGCTGGTTGTTTTGTGGCTTAGTTTTTTGTTATATGCAAATATTTCTTATCTTTAATACAATGTGTGGCTGTCGGTGCGGCTGCCTGCTTAAGTTTTATTAACTGCGGCTTTAATTCATTAGTAGAAGTGGGCAAAATTTGGCTAAGACTTCGGCTTTTGTGTGGGCCGGCTCTTGGCCATTTCGGCGAGTTATGGCACTTGGCTCAGTTATAAAATGTTATCGACGGCGCAGGTTTTTATGTTTTGGGGTCAGATAAATGTGTTTATTGGACATTTTGCGGCCAAGTCGTCGGCCGGGATGTTTAATTTTTGTGGTCCGTTTTTCTTTTTGTGGGATTTTTGTGGCCACCAGCAACGGCAACATCTGAGATAGAAAACATGTTTACGACACGCAAACGCAGTTCGGGCAGATTTGTCCTGGGATTAGAACAAAATGTTAAGAGCTGCTCATTAAGAGGCTAACAGAATGTGTGCGAATTTACGACCATCACAAAGGCAACAACAGCTCTCAACTAGATAGTGCCACGTGAAGACGAAGAAGAAGAGCCCAAATGCGAGTGTTCCATTAACAAACTGATGAAGTTCTTGACAGAGAACTGTTAGCCCGGCTCTCATGTCTCCCACATCTAAGCATAATGTACGCCCCTAAGCCTCTTTAAAGCGGATTAACTTCAGAGCAATATATATAATTTACTTTGTTTTTTGAAAAACTTTGCCTTACCTAAACAGAATATTAATAAGGTAATAAATACATAAAATAGTTGGCTACGAATTCACGGCATTATTTTCTTTAAATAATGCTTATTATGGTTAAATATGAAGTTTTGTTAAGATCGTTTAAATGCTTTGCTGCTTCGCAATTATGTGTTAAGCTAATTTCATTCGAAATCCCTTAACTAAATCAAAGTTAAACATTTTATTGGCTGGCCCAATGGAGTCACAAAGCAAGTTTCAATTAAATAGCTCGCCGCTAGAAGCCAGCTCGTTGGTCCTTGGGCTCATCCAAGTTCTATTTGCAGTCAACTCCTTACGGACTTCGAACCGTCAAACAAAGGCCAGCTCCGGAGCACAAGCCATGAATTCATTTTAAAATTGTAGCTGCAAAACAAAAGAACTGCCATTGTGCAATTAAAATTGTATGGCTCTGGGGAGTCGGGAGTAGGGAGTAGGGAGTAGGGAATAGGGAGGCAGCAGCCGAAGCCGATGCCGAAGTGTGGAATTGCTGGGTGACTGTTAGCAGATGGGCATCTGCTGTAGAGGCAGCTGCCTGCCGATAAGAGAAATTAAAACAAACAGACGATGTACGCTCGCTCGCTACCACTCTGTCTCAGTCCCTCTCTCTGTCTCTCTAACTGTTGTACAATCTGTACAATTTCCAAAGTGACACAGTGCAAAAGCAAAAACAAACACAAATACAGCGACAGAGCAGCGGACGGACGGACCGGCGGTCTGTCGTACCGCCCAAGTTCAATATGTGTCCATGTGACTTGAATCCTGGTCCAGTCTCAGACACAGTCTCAGCTCTTGGGGTCCAGCTACAGCTGGCCATGTTTACGGCATATCATGACAGTTAGCCCCCATCCACATTTTTCTAGCTTTTCTTCTTTTTTTTGTACTTATTTATTTTTTTTTGTTTTGCTGGTTCCATTGCTTTAAGTTGTCACAGTTGTTCAAGTTGTCGAGTTCAGTTTAGTGTGGTTCAGTCCCCCAGCAGCTGCACTTGTCGTGTTGCCTAAGTCCCCAATGATATCGCATAAGTTTTTCAATTTTGTGCGTTATTAGAAGCGATTAGAGCCAAAGTACGGCACAGTCGAAGAGACTGCAAAAAGCTACTGCTCGACCTCGCCCCAGTGCCTGGCTTGAGGGGCAAACACAACATTGAGCAGCCATAAACAGTTCACACCAATTGGCAGCTGGCTTTGTGCGCGGCGTGTTTCAGAAGTTACATATATAATATTTTTTAAATATATATACATTTAAAATAAATATATATACATTTAAAATAAATATATATTTCTGTCTGCTGCGTAATGGAATAAGTTTGATTCATCTTATGACAAGACTTTTGATATTGGCAAAGTGTTTTAGAATTATATTATAAAATTCCCAACTCATAAAAGAGACTTGGTAATGCTTATAGACCATAATAATTATAGAGACTAGCAGTGTAAAGTTCTCAAAACACACATCTTTCTCACCTTCGCCTAAGTAAGAATTGTCAACATTAAATACTGAAAATATGGCTTAAAGTATAACTGAGTCTTACAGGTAAATTTTTAAGCTGCATGGTTAGGTGAAGATAGAAATAAGAAATCGATGGGTTATACAATTTTAGATCAATAGGGACTCATTTATAGTATAAAATGTTATCTTCAGCTTCTTTACTCATCTCAAATTTGTAGTTGATTGCAATGCCACATGATATTAATTATTGCAATTACAATATGCAAACCAAAAACTGAAATTTCTACCAGTTATTATGAGGCTTATTAGCTGCTTATTAGATTACGCATATGAATGCATTTTATTTTTTTATGAACATTAAAACTCACACAAGCAGTGAATGGCCTCAAGCTGCTAAGCTTAGCCGCCGGCCAAAATTATGGGCAATTAGGCCAGCCGCAAGCCAGCAAATGGATTTTCGGCTGGAGGTAATGTGTCAACAGCTGGCCAGCTGCACAGGATTGCGGTTGTGTTTGTGTGTGTGTCCGAGTGTGTATACATACATGTGTGTGTGTGTGTGTGCGTAATGAGGCTTAATTTGTAAAATTCCATGGCTTTTAATTGGCATTGGGCAAACCACAAAGCAATGCAGCTAACTGAAGTGCCGACTGTTGGTCTTCAGGCCAAGTGTATGGCGTAATTATGTGGTCAGGCGGTGAAGATAAGTTGCCCAAAATTAAAACTGCAAATAAAACCAAATATTTAAGAATTTAAACAGCAATCTAATATATGCATTGTTGTTGCTGTTGCTGCTATTGTTGCTGTTGTTGCTGTGTTTATGGCATGCAATAAAAATAAGTGGCATTACGCTGCCACCTCGCTGAAGTTGCAAGACCGCAAAATGCAAGGCAAAAAATTAAGTTGCAACAAAACAAAAAAATAAGTAAGAGTATTCATCGTCGAGAGTGCCTGACTAAGAAATACCCTGAGCATAGCTCTGAGTGGACCTTATAAGCAATGAAAATTCTAAAATCAAGGCTGTAGAGCCTTGAAGTAGTTACAGCATAGCAATTGGCTATTAAGAGGATTTCTATAGAAATAGTTAAGTTGATACCGATAACAGTAGATATCGATAACAGATAAAGTTTGCATGATAGACGAGAATATCGATTTGTTATTCCAAGCTCTACCTTTTGATCAATATTATCTAAATTTATATATTAATATTCCTTCCTAGTGTAAAACTCATTTCCACAAGAACAATATACCCTATTACCCGATATTAGGGTATAAATATATGCTAAAATAAAACAGAAAAACAAAAACAAAAAAGATGTGAAAGAAAGGCACAACATGGCCACAAAAGCAGCCCCCAAATGCAACGTGGCGAGTGTCACGACGAAAAGTTTGTTTTTTATATTTTTTATTACAGAACTTTGTCCTGAAGCGAGTCGGGTGGAGTCGGTATAGGTGTCCGGAGGGGTGAAACTTGGGCACCGAACGCACATTGCATGCATTTTCGCGCAGTCCGTGCGTTGCCCGAAAACTTTTGTGGGACATTGTTTTCCTGCAAATGGCCCACGCCCAATAGTTTGGGCCCGTTGCATTATCCCCGCTTGATGCTTGGCACTTGCCTTCATTGTGTGTGTTTGTGTGTGTGTGTGCCAGCTGCTGGCTTGGCTTAGCGTGAGTAACTTTAACTTGCGACTGCAACTTTTTTGGCATTGCCTTCAGCTGCATACACGTGTGTATCTTTGAGTGTGTGTGTGTGAGGGCGGCAACTTTTGTTGCCAACTTGCTGACATCAAATGCCGAACTGGGCGCCTCTGCATTATGTAATGGTGCGTATTATGCGTGTAATTGGCATTGCAATTTCTGTCTTATGAACCTAATGAACTTTGCCAAATGCCAAACGGGTGTCAGAACCAAACATTGTTCAATGTGGCTTATTATAAATTCCTAGAATTTATTTTTCATTTTTAAACTTTGGTCTCTTATTTCTTTAATTTTATTTGTTTCTTAAAGGATTTGAATAAATCGCATTTTGTGATTTGGTTTATGATTGCTTAATATATCTCAGTTTTTAGTTTATTCATATTTCACAGTGTCCACTTGAACTGCTAACTAGAGTAAGGTAAACCTTTGTCTGCTTACATCATTTTACATATTCATAAGACAGATTTCAGAAACTATTGATAACTATGATATATTACGTGTATGAAACTCTTCAAATATATAATAAACTCAACTTACAATTTATAATAAGCCAACATTTTGCTGCGCACAAAAGTATGCAACAATATTTTTAAAAAATATTTTCAAGTGGCTCCCAAAACTAGGCAACTTTAGGAGCTGTCTTACGCATTTCCAACTCGTTAGGCACATTCAACTCTTGCCTTTGAGGCATTTAAAGTGGTTGCTTTAATAATCTGCACTATCAGCGGCAGTGGTAGCAGCCGCAGCGACAGTGCCAACTGCAACAACAACAATTACACAAAGCTGAAAAGCTGAAAGCTAAGACAAAAAGTTTGGGCAAAGTTGTTGCTAGCCTCGGGGCAGCGTTAAGACCACAAGTAACATTTGTAAAATGCACATTTAAAACTCAACAAAAGTCGAGGACACATATACACAGAAGGCGGGCACTAACAGTGGCTTTGTAGCATTGGTAGCCCAAAAGGATAATAAGAAACGCCTTGACTTCAACAGCAGCAGCAGCAGCAGCAACACCAGCAGCAGCAGGAGCAGAACTGTGAAAACTTTTCAATTTATTGTTAAACTTTTGCACTGAGGCGCACAATTATAAAGTGTCATTTAGCACAGGGAACCCCAAAGGCGTTGCTAGAGCAGCCACCAGCAGGAGCGCTGTCAAGAAATTATGAAGTGCTGGACGGCACAGACCGCTGACACTTGCGGCTGCGGCCACTTCCGGTGCAGCATCGTCATCAACAACGTCAACAATGTCGTCGCCGTTGGACATTTTTGGGATTGCTCCAGCTACAGCTACAGCTACGGCTACGGCTACGGCGACGGCCAGAGCTTGAGCAACTGGCTACAGCTACAGTGCTCGGTGCTCTTCAGCTGACACTCAAGTGCAAGCGAGTTTTTGGGCTGCGCACAGTCAAGTGTTGTTCCGCTGCCCTGCAAAGTGTCACAAACACAAATAGAGCCGGTCTAGCAGTTGGCGCTGCGTGATTTACAGCCTGCGACTTTTATTTGAAGTGGGAACATTCATTTTACGCTAAAGTGAACCTAAATCAACACCAACACAGACGCCTTGTCCACACACACTTTCTTGCAGCAAGTTGCTCAGAATTCGCATTTTTTGGCAGCTGCTTTACAGTTCTTTTTTTTAGCTTCTTTCTATATTTTTTGGGTAGGGGCTGCGGCGGCGGGCGTCTCTTGTGGCAGCGCTTCTTGATTGAAATGCCTGGTAGGCCAAAACGATGGCAGCAACGGCCACGACGGCGACGACGACGCTGCACTTAAGTTGCCTTAATTAGTTTTTGAAAGTTATGCCAACACCACAGCCACGCCCACTTAATTGTTTGAGGGGAACTTGCGCTGCTGCTTCAACTGATTGCACTGATGCACTGCAGAGCGAAAATAGCAAAAAAGCAAGAAGCAGTCGAGCTGGGTGCAAGCGGCACAAAGCAAGAAGCGGGTACATGAAGTTGGTAAGGAAACAGACTAAGTTCCGCTTAAGGCATCTGCATGCTTGAGGCTGCTGCTGCTGCTGTTGCTGCAGCTCCATCAGCGCTGTAAAGCGTCAGCTGTTGTTGATATGCCTTTGGAACTTTTCAACATATGCGACTACATATACTCTTTCACGCTGAGAGTCTTCATTTACAGAAGTTGTAAAACTTGTGCTGAGATAAGTTGAGGAATGATCAAATATTCTAACGTCTGCTAAGACTGACATTTAAGAGTTGTTAGAGTATTAAAAGAAATGCCAGAAAATCAGTTTTTTATTATTAAAGTCTTTAGCCTGTGGCAAAGTTCAAAAAAAGTTAGGATTTGTATTAAAAACTTTTTTTCCACAAACGCTTATCTTAAGCTTAACTTTTAAGTAACTTGTATCTATGTATCTATGGCAGGGTATTAAAGCTTCGTCGTGTCAGTGACAGACTTTCTTCCTGGTTGCCTTTGTGATTTTTCTGGGCTCTCACATATTTTCTTGGCGCATTTCTTTTGCTGTCTTGGCTGGTCCAGACTTTTCGCTCATTTCATATTTTATTTTGTTTTATTTCAGATTTAATTATGGAAATTTTTGCGGCAAAGCGGAAATTTGCATAAATATTGAGTGCGCACATTCATGAAGTTGCATTCTGGTCTCGTGCTTAACGAACTGCAGAGTTTCGGTTCTTTTTCTAGTTTTGTTTTACGCTCTGTCACAGCCATCAAACAGAGAGCGTGTGAAAAGTGTCAAAAAACCTGAATTGCTAAAAGCCAAAATGGACATAGACACACACACACACAGAGACACACCAATGCACGTATGCACACAGTCGCATAGTCATCAAACCGAAACCAAAATGCTTTTATGCCTTCTAGCGATCGGAGAAGCTGTGTGTGCTGCACATTCAATTCCAATGAGACTCATTTTGTGGCAACACACATGAGGCTGAGTCCAGTGTCCAGTGTCCAGTCCGATATCCTGACCGTTTGGCTTTTGGCTCCTTTACAGCTGAGCGGTTAGACGCAGCCCACAACCGCAGTTCTGCCAGCCGTCGGGGAGCAGCTGGCAGTCTGCTGAAATTAACTTGACTACTGACACCTTGACAACTTTTCTTTTTTGTTTTTCAGCTGACTGGCAGGCAGGCAGGCATGCAGGCAGTCGGATTGGCTGTGGACTTTATTCCCGTTGTAGGCTGTGACATTAAATAGACAACCGCAATTTTATGTAGCACATGACATTTGCGGCGCTGCGTGTGCTGCATAAGCTGAACTTTGGAGCCGCTGCGAGGCCTTCGGCTTTGGCTCTTAGATGAAGGAAGACGAATGTTGATTTTGGCAGCCAGCACGCTGAATTTTCAATTTTATTTGCAATTTTTGTGCTGCATCAGCGCGGCTGTCAGAGCGACGTCGACGTGTCAGCTGCCAAACGTGCCCCTGTCCAATGTGGTTAAGAGATTTAATAGAATTATTCAGCTGCCAACCAACTCCAAGTCCCATCGCACAGGCTGCCGCCAATGCAGATAATAAAGCTCGCAGTATTTTTATATATTTATGGGATTTCTATATGAGAACTTATGAATTTTAAATATTTGATTTATGGTTTTGGTGTCATCATTTGCATACGTAATCCTGAATATTATATTAAGTAAAAGTTTTAGCTCAACTGAACTCATTTGATTTAGAAACTTTTTCTGAGCTATTCAAAAAAGTTGTATGTGAAATTAAATTCTTAGTAAAAATAAACTTACTTCGTATTTAATGAAATAAGTCGAATTTCCTGTGCAGTCATTTAAAATATCAAGCTGAAATTGAGGTAGAAACAATTGAAACGTCACTTGCAGAATTTTCTTTCTGTTAAATTGATTATATTCATCATGTGTGCACGGCAAATTATCTTATCAATGATGTCAAGAGAAAAATTATCTGCATATTCAGTTTTTTTTGTTGGTGAACGTTGCATGCCGCTTGCTTCGTGCCGCCTGATGATGCACTCATTCATTCACGAGCAGCGCCAAATGGCTCTGTCAGCAGCCGCTATGAATCAATGTGAAAGCAAATGCGTATTCAGAGTTGAAAGGATTTTTCGTGGCAGCGAGACAGAGAAAGCGCAGGACAGATAGAGAGAAGGAGACAGAGTGAGAGAGAGAGAGAGGCGCTATGGAGTGCATGGGTGTGGCAGCTGGCTGACTGGTTGTTCATTCGACTGCTCATTCATTATGCCAATGCCAGGCGCTGGCACTTTTAAAGAATTATGCCATAAGTTAACTTTAGACAGAATGTGTTTTAGCTGCTTTTGGCAGTGGCATGTTGCATGCTGCATGTTGCATATTGCATGTTGCAGCTTTTGAGCTTTGCTTATTTATATAGAGCTGACAGCTGCTTGTTTCTCACTTGGCGCTTGGCTTCCTCTTCGCTTTACCCATCGTTCACGGGGCGTATGCGTAATTTGTAGATACTGCAGCAGCAACAGCTGCAAATAAACTTTGCAGTGCACGCATACACATATATACACACACACAGAGACACACTATATTAAATGCATTTTTGCTGCACACCTTGACGCAAATCGAAGGCAAAATTTCTTTGTCGAAGCACAGAGAAATTTGTTGCCAGCTGTATAGCAAATTGGCAATTTATTTGTGAGTCCTTGGCAGCATTTTGTGGCACAATTTCTTTTATTGACTACCACACAGAAGCGAACAATGTTACACATGATGTGGCAGCTGTGTAACCAACAGCACATATTTTATGGCCAACACTCAGCACTGCTCGGCTTGGCTCGTCTCGGATCTGCCGTGCTCTGCTCAGCTCCCTTTGCTGTTGCAAGTTCAAGTTCCATGTCAATGGCAACTAATTAAGAATATCGAATTTCCATTTTACAGTTTCCCAAATTGCTTTCTCAATATTCTGTGCTCTCTGTGTCTGTGGCATTGCTTGCGTTTTATTTCAATTTAGTTTTATTCAATTGCAACTCAATTGCTGCCTCAATCAATTTGTTTGCTAAATGCATTTCATCTCACTTCAGCCTCTGCTGAAATTGAGCCATCAACACAAATTATGTAAAATATATATTTTATTATTATATATCACATTTCGTATGGCAATTTATCTACTTTTTCGCTCAATTATTTGAATTAATGTTTCGGATAGCTTAGCTTTAAACTGTGGTTTTTTATTAATGAATGAGCCACAAATCAAAGACTGTCAACATGAGTAAATTTGAATATTAAATTACAGCTTAACAAAAACTATTCTAAAACATTGAGTGAATATATTTTAAAATTATTACAAATATATGGAAAAATTGTGCAAATTCTTTACTATGAATCAGATCATATTTCTTCAAAAGTTTTTACTGAATCTGAGCTTGAATGCTGAGAAGTTTCATTAACTTAGGATAGAACACCTTTCTCTGCTTTAAAAGTAATAACAATATTTATAAAAAAAGGTAAAAGTTGTTTTTGGAGGGAAAGACTATTAGTTTTATAAGCTCTATTCATTTCTTAAAACAAATGATATTTTTTGTATTGAATGTACAGATATTCAAACAAACAGCAGAGAGATTTGCTAGCTGCCGCACCAGAACTAGGAGAAAACTCAAGCACCACCACCCACAAGTTCTGCTGGATCAGGTCTTGACTGAAAGTCTATAATATATCCCACTGAGCCTTACCTGTGATAGTTACATCCTATTCTCTTTCTACCCCTAAGCTATGCATTCTTTGTAGGCCTGAAAGAATGTTTTTCATCAATTTCTATTTGAATTGAGTTGCCTTAAAGGTCATACGACAGTAAAATGTGTTTAACTATTGTCATTTTCGAGTAGCTTCAACTTAATTAAAAATAGATTTTATCAATTTTAAAAATTAAATTGACTGTTTCTTATTGAGTTTGCACAATTTGTTCTGATTGCGAACAAGTTACTCGTACTGCCCTTACTATACACACATATTTACAAGTACATGGTCAATTTAGACAACTTGCAGAGATATCGACCCACGAACATCTGCTTAATCTAACGATAATTAGTTTCTCATTTATGCATAAACTACGAGCTAAGCATGATTAAGCCGATGCGCCGTGAGAACGAAGATTCATGTAAAGAATAGAGAGTAAGCAGAACGAATCTCTTCAATCTCTTTGTAAAAGGTATAAAAAAAGTATATTCTGATTCTTAGTTAATAAATCCACATGATCTTTGTTATTGAAGAGCTTCCAGTCTACTTATAATTCAAATGAAAACTGTTCCCAAATTTCAGTTCTCATTGATAAACGACTTCAATGCTCTTGTTTATTAACTTCATAAATATTATTTTGTTATCACAAAAAAGATATCTTGAAAAGTTCTATATTTTTTATAGACGAACATTATAAACTTTGGATGCAGACCTTTATTTAATGGGATCTCATGAAAACCGCAAATTGCCATTCAGTGTACACATTTTTATAATATTTTCACAGACAATATATATGGAACTGTGTGTGGGTGTGTGGCGCCATTTAACCCGAGCACATGGTCAAAGCGCTTTTCCGCTGCACGGCAGCCGCAGACGCAGTTGCGCCATGTCCGCCTCCTCCGCCAAGCGGTTTGTTGGCAGGTTTCGCTCAGATGCCGCAGGGCTGTGCAGCTGTCATTATCTGCACGTCCGCACGGACTGTTAGAGAGAGAGATAGAGAGAGAGCGAGAGATGGGGACGTCGCATGGATAGGTGGCAAAGGATGAAAGAAGCGAATCGGGCCGTGCTTAGCTAAACGTAATGCGCATACATTAGTCATATCAGAAACGAGCGAATGTGTCCTCGGGGTACTGGGCGACCGGGCGCATCCGGTTTAGCATAAAAGAGATACGCACGCGTAACGACAATAACCGTAAAACGCGCGACTCTAATTACGTCGAATACAATGCAGCTAACCAACAACTGCCAATGGGCGCAAAAATTACCGATAAGCCTCAATGTGGCAGGTTCTGGGCCAACAACGGCGACGCGGTCCGGGCGGCGGCATCAGCAATCTAAATGAAGGCAATGCCTGACAATTATTCAAAGCGGCACGCGTTAAACTTTTTGCGCTCGACACTCGTAATTTTTATTAATTTTACGCCAAAGTTTTTTCTTTTTTTGTTGTTTTAACTTTGCTTTGGCTTAGCGGCTGCTTACAAGCGCTTGGCGTTGTCCAAAATTATAATAAAAAACTTTGAAGCCGAAAAAAAATAAAAAAAAACAACAGAAAAAAAGTAAAAATGGAGACATAAAACATGAAATTTTCTTTTACTTTGGATTTGCTACTTAAGCGGAAGTTGCCGAACATGGCGCGGGGACAAGGGAAGGGGACGAGTCATTGTGGATTTCCGTTTTAATTAGTCGACTGCGGCAGAGCGCGCGCGAGCACCGGATTCTGTATTCAGCAACTGGATCTCTGCATGGGCCCCAGACAATGGGCCCGAAGAGTCCGTGCCGAATGGCAAAAGTTGCCCATTGCCAGCCATAACTGTAAAATGCGCCTTGACACAAAGTTTCCTCCAGCCAGTAATATGTATGTGGCGCAAGGAGACGAGCTGCTTTCGGACCGGGAGACTGCGGACGGTTAGTAACGTCTTATCATGCACACTGCGTTCTCTTTCTCTCTGCCGTGCTCTCGTTCTCTCTCACATCTGCATTTGCATCTTCTGCCGGCCCTGTCTTCGGCTTCATCTGCTGCGTCCTGCCATTGTCTGCGGCCAGGAAGTTCAAGTGATGTGCATAATTTAAATGAAAATGTCAACGCTGCTTTCGGCAGCTCGTTGCAGTTACTTTAACTGTGTGTGTGTGCTTCTTGCTGTACAGCTGTGCATGTGTGCGTGTGAGTGCCGGAAGTGAGAAAAGTTGGCCGTGTTGTGCGGCGGCAACAACAGCTGTAGTTGAAGAAAGCTGCTAATGTACTGCGGTTCGCTTTAAATGGCTTTAATGAGGCGAGACTTAGAGTCTTAAAAAAAGGATATAAAACAATTACATACATATGCAAAGCCCAGTTGAATGTGTGAGAAGCGCAGAGAAGGGTCTTGTTTAAAGCAAACTTAATCTGATTTGGTATGCCAATCATGTACTCCCTCATAATTTGAATCCCACATTATATATATATGTATATATGACAACAATATAGCTGATTTACACATTTAAACGCATTGGGGAAAGTGCCCATCAGTAGACTATACATTTCATGATAAGTCTGCAATAATATGTAATTTTATTTCAATGCAAACTGGACAATAATATTATTTTAAATTTATTTTTTGCCTTATCCAATAACCAGTTGAACTGTGTACAGCTATTATTTCATTTAATAAACAATTAATAGATGCATTAACGGATCGCACATTGTTGTGCAATATGAATGGGCCTGGGGCGCAGATAAATGCATAAATATCAAAAGGAAAACTTTTAAATTGCGTAAAATGTTGACGCTCCATAAAAACTGTTTGCACAATTCGAACAAAACTTCAGCGGCAACTGGAAAATAGTTAACGCCGTTTTTATTTATGACGCAAATACGATTCAACATATTTCATGACAACTACAAACTGATAGATACAATGCATTTGCGAGTGGCCTCGATTTCATTCTCCCTTTCTCTCTCTCGCACACTCTCTGTTTTTTATGCCCTTTTTGTTTATTCGACGCCTGCCTATCGGGCGGGGGCATACGGACTTGGGACTTGCATTTGATCGGCGCCTGTCAATGCCACCAAACAAAAGAAAAACGTTGAAAAATGTGTACAGGCTCTGATGGCTGAGCAAAAAACGAGTCAGATAAATTTATATGCAACCGCACACACACACAAACCCGTACACACACACACATACACAGAGATACACCTACAACCATAAGCCCACATAAAGCACTCAGAGAAAGAGCTGCACGAGCCTGCATTTAACAATTTATCTGCAGCTGTCAAAATTAAAACCCCATACGGAGACCCAGAGCCGTGGCCAGAACCATGCCTGGGCAACAGAAGCCCGGGAGCAGGCGCACTGAGCCACGACGAGTCAATACCCGTGGCAGCCGTAGCAGTGTCCAGGACATAACCCAGTCGCAAGTCAGCTGCAGGCGGCATGGATTTGCAAAATAAAATAAAAATAAGTGAAGTGAAAAAGAAACGCCAAAGCGTGGGCACGAGGAACTCAGACGGGAGCCGAGCCCAGCAAGAAAAGTGCAGCAGCCGCCCGAGGGGGGTCACACAATAATGCCGGTCTCTGGATAAGCAAGCCGTTCCAGTCAGACAGAAAGCCTGGCTGATGGCCGCCAGATGAAGTCGATGGCAAAGGGCGACGGGGCAATGCGGAAATGCGAGCTGAGGTACAAGCAGACAGCAAGACAGTCAATAGCAGCGGCTGGCTATAAAAAACGGAAATGGGACAATCATAAATTTACACAGATATGCAAGTGCCCGGCTCTGTGGGTGTATGTCTGTGTGTGGTTGAGTGGGCTGTGTACGTGTGCGTGTGTTGCTAGTCTTAACCCATCCTAACCAACTAACCTACAACAACGAGACACAAACAGAACCAGTTGCAAAAGAAAAAGTGCAGCAGCCAAATAGCAAATCTCATGGAATCGCAGCCAGTGCGATTTGGGCTTAGAGATGATCACGTGTTGCCTGCTTTTTAAGAAATTCAAAACGTGTGCAGAGAGTGGAGTATCCATTGAAATTTAAAGGAATCATAATAATAATGCCTGAAATAAATTTTGTAATTTCAATTATAATTATAATGATAATGATATTAGTGATTTTTGTATGTTTGAAGTCGTCGCTCTGACGACAGTCCTCTTGGACTGCATTCTAAAACCAGGAGCTATCCATCTCAGTGGATGCAGCTCTTCTATGTGCTCTAGCTGAGCACTGCCATCCGCGTGCCTGAGTCCAGCTCACAGACTCTGTTACAAGCATCTTTGCTGTTGCTCTTCTGGAGTGTCTACTTTGAGTTCCTTCACAGTTTCTGCCAGGTCGGTACTTTCTTCTGGCCAGCTTCCGCAGTTAAATAGAGTGTGCTATGCATCGTTCATTGCATTTCTGTAGTAAATGCAGCTGGCAGGTTTCCACAGCTTATTTGTGTACTTTCGAAAGTAACCATGACCAGAGAGCATTCGTATCAAAAATAAAGGATTTTTTAAAATTATTTATTATATTAATTTTTAATTGATTATGTAAAAAAGGAAAGCTGTAGAATAATCTGAATGGTGCCTTCTAGCTTACCAAGAGTAAGTAATAGTGCTTCTGCCCAGAGTATACTATGTACTTCATTTCATGGATTCAGCTTATTATCTTGGGAAATAGATTGATCGCATTCGTAGTTCTCAGCGCAGTAAACGTTCTGAATGTGCTGCATGCTTATCAATGCTTGAGTACCTAAGAATAGATGCAGCTCTTTATATATAGCTTATGTGAACAGTCTGGAGTCCTTTCACACTCACGCGAGCATCTCCAGTCTAAGCGACTGGCCGCAAACAATTCAGCTGCCAAATGGCAAAAGTTGACATGAGTTTGGGTTTGTGGGTGTTTGTGGCGTGATGTGAAGTGGTGCAGCAGCCACAGCAGTCACGGGAACGACTTCGATTTAATGCGAATGCAATGCGTTGCCCTTTGGCTGGCCTTCTCGAATATCCTTGCTGGTTATCCATGAGGCCAGAATTTTATTTATTCTTTTTTTGTTCGTTTTTGCCTTATTTTGCTTTGCACGCGCTGCACTCGCTGGAGCTGAGATTTGTGGTGCGGTGCAAGTAGATTTCTAGCATAGAACATAAATAATACTCACACACACACATTCGGCTGTGGGTGTGGGTATGTTGGCTGCCAGTTGATCCTCTGGTCGGCAGGCAAAAAAACGAAACGAAAATCAAAGTGTTTGCATTTGTTCAAATCGCACACAAAGCAAACGCAGCCAGTGCGGATGGGCGTTACACCATTTGGGGGCGTGGCCATGAGAAGACTATTCACTGTGCAACGGCTTTGCATGCAAATTTTCTGCGCTCGGGCAAAACGTTTGACATTCGCCCATCTCTCTGCTTGAGATAATGTGCCTTTGTGTGCCTGCCCAGTTGTCTACGAGATTTCTAGGGGCAGCTCCGCTGCCATTTCATCGAGTTTCTGTTTTTCAAATACTCTGCTTATAATGCGCCAAAATGAGCGTTTCTTAGAGACACTCGAGTTGCTGAAGAATTGAGAATTTTAATATGCATAAAAATATGCAATGCTCAAATGACTTGAGCCGAGCCTGTTTGGAGTTAAATTAACTAGGAAAGTGTGAGCTAAGGTTGATCGACTCTTCGCTTCTATGAACAGAGTATCACACAGTTGATTCGAGTAGGGTTCAGAGCTCTTACTTGATTTTTTTCATACAGTTTTGCTCTTTGCATATTTTGCGTTGCCTTGCATAATGATGGCCAGACCTTGTTTTCTGAATTCTGCATTCTGCTGCCTGAATGGCAGTTAGCCTTGCTTGCACTTTGAATATCGCCTGGTCACACTGGCGATGTTTGTGTCAGCAATTTGGGTTTTTGGGCAACATCGTTTTGTGGCAAGCACATTTTTTGGTGTCATTTGTGGTATAATTAGTGGCGTAGGCATTTACATATTTGTTTGACTTTTCGCATATGGAAACTGTTTGTCCTTTGCTCGAACAGATTTGCAAATGCCATGCACTTCTGGTTGCCCAGCTAACTAGCTCTAGACAGAGATATGATGCTTTAAGGGAAAATATGAAGTGTCGAACTACTAAACGTTAACAACAATTAGCCAACAGGCCTACCTTGGCGCACAGTTAATTAACAATTCATCGAGCTAGTTTTAACAAAATGACAAATTACTCGAGAGACTTGATGAAAATGTTGACTGATTGTCTGGCAAATGCCTAGAGCATTCCATTTTTAAAAGCAAACACGGACAGGTGAAAGAAAACCAGCTAAAATAAAAATGAACCAAACAGAACTGCGTCAGCTTCAACAAAAACAAAAATTCGAATTGAAAGTTCAGCTCCAACTCGGACTCCAAGTTGGGCTCCAACTGCAACAGCTTCATGCTCTTGGTAATCCCTAAGTGCTGCTGAACACGAGAATAACACACGTAATGCATATTTAAACATTTGCTGATAGCAAATGACAAAGGTGGTAACCAGTCGGCAGTTAGGCTGGCTGGCAGCTGTGTACGGGCCATAGAAAACAATGTTGCCCGCCAGGCAATTGAGTTGATGCGAGCAGGGGAGGGGAGCAGAGGCGTTGAGGGCGTATTGCTTGGGTAAATGTTTGGCCAACTTAAACCTTAATCAATGCAAAAGTTTTTGGCCTAATCGCTCTCAATTATTCAAGTGAAACGTGGCATTTAACAACTACGTGAACAGAGTCACTCACGTCAGCAGTGGCACAGGATGTGGCTGAGTATGTGTGTGAGTGTGTGGGTGCAGTGGGATCCTTAACGAAGCATAACTTTCGCTCTCAGGTAGGCTGCCAACGTCTGAGCCACTCAATGCGAGACTGGCGACGGCGTCCTGTTAAGTGCCACACTGTTGCCAGGGTTAATAATAATCATATTTAAGTGGAGCGCACTGGACCAGCCCCAAACGTACCGCTATGCCCATGACACAGCCTCCGCCCGACCGCCCGACCGACCGCTTTTCATTCCTTTAGCCCCATCAAATGACAGGACAAAGTTGCAAACGGAAACGGAAGCAACTACACAGAGCTACACATCGTACCTGGTCATCGTTTCATGGCGCTCCTAACGCAGTGTCTCTCTGTTGAAAAAGCCTTTTGTAACCAAAGTCAGATAGAGAATAAGCTTTACATATATAAATTTATACATATATATATATATATATTAGTGAGAGAGGGACTGTGGCAGCAACTGCAAACTGTAACTGGAATTACTGAAAAATATTCACACACACAAAAATATTGTTCGTGCTGCATACAGCACATACAAAAATTGAAAAATTTTCTACTTTTCCTAGTTTTTCGCAGCTAAAATCGGAGCGGAGCACGGAAACTTTGTCTGGTTGGCAACGCCAGCAGCACAGCACAGGTAAACCGATTCCCCTACCTGCTCTGCTCTGCAGAAGTGAAAAGGATTCGCTTGAGTTCGGGTTTGAGTTCTGGGCTTGTTGGCTGATGAAAAGTCAGGAAGTAAAGTTTTACGGTTCACATAAAAGCTGAAATGTTCATACAATCAGCATGAATTATAACTCGGATGTGGATTAATAGTTGGCCGAGTGTGCATGTGTGCGTGCGTAAACAGGTGTGCATGTATGAGTGCTGGCATTGAGTGTAGATTTGGCTTCGGCTTATTGACTGCACTGCTGGCATGATGTTGTGGCCGTAAAGCCGAGTGTAAAAATTAAGAGCTTTGTTGCATTCTGACATGCTGTAAATCACAGCTTTAAACGCTTATCTAGCTGAACTTTAAATAAATAAAATTCATTTGCTCGAATAAGCAATACAAAAATCAAATGAAACCAAATATTCTTGTGGCATTTCATACTTTTTCAATGTTTTCAAAGTGAAACTCATAATTTAAAATCTTTTTATATTTGTAACTCTTCGAACTGGATTCAGTTTAAGTATCGATTATGGCAACATTTATTCCCCCACAGCCCTGGACATAAATTAGAAAATTCTGCGTTGACATGACATGAGAAAGAATTCAACATCAGCAAATATTTGCGGCACGTATTTCGTTTACATATCAGCTTGGCAAGTTTTGCATTACGATTAAGATGTACAGCAACCAAGTTTGTAACAACAACAATAAAACAACGTTATCAACACCTTTGCCAAAAAAACAACAATGCGGGCTGAGCTGTGGGCGGAGTCCGAGTCAGACCAAGTCATGAGTGAGATTTATGTGTTTTGCTTGGCTGCGATTTGGCCTGCCATTGTGTGTGGCTGTGTGTGTGTGTGTGTGTGTGTGTGTGTGTGTGTGTGTGTGTGTGTGTGTGTGTGTGTGTATGTGGGTGTGTGTGTGAGTGACAATAAAACAAAACAAAACTTGCGATTAGATGGCAGTTATTACCACAGAGTGTAAGACAGAGAGCGAGATCTGAGTGGGGACCATACAGCATTCGTCGCATAAATATCAGCCACGTTGGCAAACGTGGCAAACATCGAATGCCAAATATTTTGACGTATTTCAATGGGCGGCAGCAACTTGCAGGATGTAATACGTACACACACACACGCACACACAATGGTCATTATGGCCGCAAACGTTGGAATAACAAGCAGCCCAGCTCCTTGCGACTTGCCACATTGCAACTTATATTTATGAGTGGCATTCGCGACTGTTGTTGTTGTTGTTGTTGTCGTTGGGAGTGCGTAGGAATTTCGCCTTTGGCTCGTTAAGATTTACGAGGCACACACACACACACGCACACAGAGGAAACGGCAGCGCTGTGGCACGTCGCTGACTTTAGAAATTAATTGGCCCAACTAAGAAATTCGAGAGTAAACGTTGTGCTCATAAGTCCTGGCGTCGTCCTTGCATCGTCCTGGCTACACGTCCATTTCGCTACGGTCCTTGTGGCTTCTTTGGTTTTTTTTTTGTTTCTGGCTCCTTCGAACAGACAAAATTAATTTGTTATCCTCGCTTGTTTAACGCAGCTATAAATTATGATGCCAAAACTTTTTGGCCACTCAAAAAGCAAACAGCCAGCAACAACAACCAAGACCAGTTTTCAACGTGGCCAGCACATTGGCTGGGCAATTATTAGCTTTTGTTACGCACACTTTATCACTGGCCACGTCGATATGCATCAACCCTGGCCCCTTCACTGTCTGAGCCCATTTTATATATGGGCCGCGTAATTGGTGGGCACGTTAATCAACACTGGAGGCTGTAGCCCGGCCCAATTAGAGAACCAATGACTGCAGCGTGCCTTTAAGTTCGGAAGATGGATGCTGATGAGCCATCGCCTTGGCCTTAGACTCGGCTCGTCGCAGCTCGTGGCTCCACGTTCCACTGATGTGTTTTGTTAGAGCAGGCTCCAAATGGATATGCTACATAAATCGTGAGGCTGTTGCTACTATTAGTGCGGCGTTTAGTGAGCCTTTTGGTTGATGAGCTTTGATTAGCTCCCGAGATGAAAAGCTAACATTAACTTGCCAAACTGCTTTGAAATTAAGTTTACCTGCAATTTCCGTTGCACAGCAATGGGCTAATTATTGTTGCTCTTTCTAGATTCTGAAGGAAAATTTAAATTCTACACATAAAGTTTCTTTCTTAAAGCTCCTCGATAATATAAAATATGAGTATTATAAATTATATCTGAGATATTATTAAAATCACAAAAATATGTTTATTTATGCTAAGTACCAATTGGGCTGATTCTCTCATATATAAATATATATTATATACGAGGTATGCTCAAAGAGTCTTACATATTTTGTGTAATGCACAATTATTTATTTTACCTAGAGTTTAAAGAGGTTTGATACGATAATATTATAATGCAAAATTGCTAGAGTAAACAATCATCCATATATGTTGAGACTTGAGGCTTTGCTTAAAGAGACATTTATATTTAACATCTGCATACTCCTATAACTCTCTAATAGTTTAGCCACAATCTGGCTTCAGGTTTTTCATCCAACAAAATCGTCAATTGCCAATTGCTGGTTACACATCAATCGTGGGAATCGATACTTTGCTTTGGTCGATTTTACTCTTCTTTTCGATTGCCTTGATCTCTAATTAGCCAGCGGCCATTAATAGTTAACATCAATTGGCGTTTTGCAGCTGTGGATTAGCTCGACAACTTTGCGGGCTCTCGTTTAAAAATCGGATTAAGTTTCCTCTGTTGCTGCCAATGCCACAATTTTTATTCCTGTTTCTATCGTTCGCTGTCCCTTTCTCTTTACCTGTCTAACTATCTCTTTCTTTTTAGCTGTAAAGCTCGTATGTGTGTGTGAATGGAATGGTTGTCGCCTTGTTAATTAAACGTGGCGCACACCGTGCGGTGCGGAATTGCGCCTCGATTGCGATTGACACAATAAATTGTCAATTACAGTGCAATTACGTATGGAAATCGTCGCAGGTTCTGGCATGAAAAAAAAATGAAATAAAAAACAAAAAAAATGTATATATATGTATATGTGTATACAATGTACTTGCCACAGCAGCCGCCGCTTGATTAAATCGATAAAAATCGAGTCGCATTTTAAGCGCCGTTATAACGCACACAATAGAAACGTGCAAATTTGCCAGAGAAATCCCCAACCCCACCAGGTGAGCGTATGCGAGTGGGCAGTTGGGCGAGGATGCTGCGTACTGCCTGCGACTCGAACATTTAAAAATACTCGAAACGTTATCAACTCCCAGCTCGAAAAAGTCGGTCAACATTGCGACCAGCGGCTCGACTGGATATTTGCAGCACGGAGAGTTGGGCATTTGGGGCTTTTGGGGCCAGCCTTAAGTTTTTTTTGTAGGGAACCTGTTTTCGAGTGCCCCCGGCAAACAACAAAAAATGAGTACCAAAACAACTTAATGCTCTGCATGAGCACAACAGCAATCGTCGTATTGAATGTTCAGTTCTAGGCCTCAACTTTAGTTTAACAATAGTTCTGCTGCAATATAAAATATTCATAGTTATGCTTAGATAAAAATGGTGAGTATAAAAACTGTTTTAATGAAAGTGCATGATAAAAAATGTGTTTGAAAATGAATATACCAAAACTCTGCACAACACTATTTTACCTCAAATATTAGTTAAACGTTTGGTTTTGAATAATATACTAATCTATATAATATATTTATTGCTCATTCAATATTTAATAATTATTAGTGAAAACTTTGTGCGTTGCTTAAAAATAATATCTATGGACGATGCGAGTGTTGTGAACTTAAATGATTTATTAGCTGAATTCTCGAGTTAGAAAATATTATAAAAAAATTGTTTATAAATAAATTTAGCTGAAATAAAAAGAACGTTGAAAATAATGTTAATGTTATATTATTCAATAACTAGACTTCAGCTGAACAATTCTTTTCTGTGAAACTATGCTATAAGTGCTTAAAATCATCATTCTTACACAAGAAAAATAAGAAAAATAATTGTAGAAAATATAAAGTATATTGAATATATAGTACACTTATATATGGAATCTTTACCTATTATTACAGGGTATCACTGTCACCGAAAAAGCACGCACAGTGCAGTTGATAATGTCCGAAATAACCAACAGAGCGCGACCCCACAATATGTGTCTCAACCGCTGCCCAATCTGCGTTGCAGTCTGGGTGTGTGTGTGTGAGTGTGTGTCTGATGTGCGTTTGTATTTCCGTTTCCGGTTCGTTAATAGAGTTAGTTACACATACTGCAGCTGCAGCTGCTGTTGGTAGACCCAAAAAAAGCAAAAAAGTCGCGAGTAGCAAGCGACTGCGGACTGCAACTACAAACAGGGCATGACAGCAGGAGCTGTTGCTGCTGCTACTGCTGCTGGCCTGTCCTTGATGCTATTTGCTTTACTTGCTGTTACTGTTGTTTTCGGCAGCAGGTTGCTCTTGCCGTTGTTGTTGTTGTTGTTGTTGGCGTTTAACTATTTTTGCAATGGCGTTAATTGGAAATGGCAATTTCATGCGCTCGACTAGCGCAACGTGGCAACACTTCTCCCCGTGCGCGGCACTTGCAACAAATTTCGTTGTCGCTTCAACATTTTCTTTTTCCTTCTTTATAACGGGGGTAAAGGACACTTTTATTTTATGGTATTTTTGTTGCACACATGAATGTATCCGCACACACGCACACACAGACACATTCAATCTGTGGCACATATTGCGCTGCGCCGTTCGATTCGGCTGGGCGAATGGATATACTCGTATCGGCCATTCTAAACATTTTTAGTTGATTGAAAAATTGTGCAGTTGGCTGGCAATTTGTATGTGTGTTTATGTGTGTGTTGGTGGATGTATGCAGCAGCAACAGCAAGAAAAAAATTTAAGCCGAGTTTAATTGGGCAAAAAGGGCGTTTGGTATTGAAAAGCGGATTAAAAATGCGCTGACAATGTGTTCATATCTACTTATGTGTGTGTGTGTGTGTGTGTGTGCGTGTGAGAGTAAGCTAGTTATTAGAGCTATTATAAAATAGTTCAATGGGTAAATCTAGCGTTTAGTGAAGTCTCTTAAAGGCTTACAATTACATACAATAATTTTAAATTGAAGCTCAGTAAAGCCCCTTCAGGCCAAATAAAAACTAAATCTTATTTAATTATTTATTTTAGATTACGTGTCTTTGTTGTTCTAATTGAATAAAAATTCAAAACCAAATAGTTTCTTGCTCTTTAAACAAAGTTGTAAATAAATGAATTTACTCTAAAAATAGTTGAGAAATAATAAAAATAATTTATGACTCCTCGAAAATATATGTTTGTATATGATTTACCGAATGAATCAATTTTAATTCATATACATATTTATATATAACAAATATCGATACACATATTCAAAGCTACATTTGTTGTTAAAAACTATACTTTCGAACGTATCAAATACATACATATACATATATAAACATCTGTGCAATTGTGTAAAATAGAAATAACCCCGCCCTTCGACCCTTTGGAAAATACCAAAATACAAAGCCTCCGGCTGCATTCGTTCGTTAGATAAGTATATTAAGCTTTAATGTTTGCAAATGCAGTGCGATATCACATACATATGCACAGAGTCTGATATTGTTGAACATGCACCACGTATTTGCATGAGTATAAATAGCTTTATACTATTCGCATGCACAGCGTGCAGATAGCACCCTGCGCGCAGCACAAGGGCAACTAATTAAAAAACTACCAGCTGCGAGAGTTGGCAAAAATATTTTCGTATTTTCTAATTGCTGGCAAAAAATTAAATTAGAAACGTAAATTGAATTTGCAAACGAGGCAAAATAACATGACGAAAAATGAGTAATGACTGTGTCTATGTGCGCCCCTCTCTCTTTTCCCCTCTGCGTGTGTGTGGGCGTGCCGACTTAATCGACTTAGTCAGCTTTTGTTTTAGCCACATTACAAAATGTGCTAAAGATGCGATAGTTTTGCTTTGATAAAAAAACAAAAAATGGTGATGGGAAATGCAATTTCGAAAATTGAAAACGCGTTCGTTTGGCCCGTTTTTCCGTTTTCCGAGCTGTTTGTCGTTTAACTTTGCCGCTTCACTCATTTGCATGCGATTTGCTATAATTGAATTTGCAGCAAGCGGCAAGAAAGAAGGTCCTTCTAGTTCCAGTCCTTGTAGTTTGGATAGCAGCTGAAAACTTTTGCTTCATCCACACACACACACAAGACAAATGTGTGCGTAAACAGTGAGGGAGGCAGTGTAAACCGTCAGCACTGGGTCCTGCCTGCCGAATGCCTGGACTGCTGACTATGTCACTGGCTGATAACGTTTAATGGATTGCATGGGAACTCCAGACGGGATACAGCATACATCTGGGGGTTGCTTGTTTTTCGTTTGCGTAGGCCTCGCAATGAAGACATTAAAATATTAATGCGCAGCATAAATCAGCTAGAGTAGTGTGGGTCCACGGTATGCAGCCGGGCTAAGCGAATTGTGTGTTCTTCAAAAGAACTTTTCTGTCAAAATCTCCAAAGGACTTACGAAAACAGATTCAGTTTGTATTTGTGTTCGGTTTCATTTTTCACTAATCTAATTTTCCGCAGCGTGACTACCCCTAACACTCAAGTTTTGCGTAAGCTTCTAAAGTGTTACTATTCGGATAAATACTCTGTGAAATGCTTTGAGAAAACGATTTTGGAAACAAGCTGAGAGGAAAAACGGCTAGAAATGCCTTAGTAAATAGTATTTGTCTGCTTGTTTGCTTGTTTGCCAGTAGTATTTCACATTTCAGTGTGTCTACGTCGACTTATTTGCTGTGCGTCTATTTCTGTAGTCGTCTGTCACCCGGCGATACATATGCAAAGCAGTTGATAAGATGCCCCGCAAATGACGCCCATATTTACTACTTAAAGCTACACACACACGCACACACACACAGCTCCAAACAGTTGCCAAGTCAACAAACAAATTAATTAAAGTCTGTCTCAATAGTTGCCACACATACTCATATATATCTAAGAGTTACAATTTACGCTTGTCAACAGAGCTTAGTGACGCTTCGCCAAAAATTAAATGCGAAACTCATTATGACAGAGTTAACAGCGACTGCCTCTAAGCCCAGCCTCAAACGCCTACCCCTGCCACTGGCCCCACTCACAGGCTGCTGCTACTGCTGCTGCGGTTTTACAAAACATATTAATTAGCATTAAATAATTAAAATATGCCCGTCGCTTAATGTCATTCATTTTAATCAGTTTTAATCCTTCGCTGGTTTTTGTGGTTACTGTGTAAGTTTATGTGGACATGGGTGTGTGTGTGTGTTTATAGCATATTAAATATTAGTCATTAAAAAGATATGATTCATATGTAATTACAACAAATTAAACGATTGCCGCTACTTAAAGCAGCGTATACGTAATTGAAAGTGCCTTGCTGCAAAGAGTTTTTAGCAAAGTTAGTTTATTTGTGTTCTATGAAAGCTGAAAGAGTAGTTGCTTCTCTGCATATCAATTTTTGCTTAATGCCAGCGATAATTCAATTGCAGAGGTGCAGGTTTTCGAAGCTTCAGGTGTGCTGTACGCTGCATACTCTACTCTGTAATGCTTAATGGTGTTATGATTGGATCTATATGATCTTTAGCTATATGATTTTCTCAAAGGCCTTGTCACGGACACTCTTTTGCACACTTATAACTAACAAATATATAAGCTATTCATAGTACAAATCGAATTAGATTTCATTTGAAAAACACTAACACTAACACTAACATTTTGTGTAGCCAATGGAAAAAAGTTGTTTACCAGCCGAGCAAAATATTAATATGTGTATTGGCAGCAATACGAACACAGTCATCCCACGCCACTGCACTGCGAGCACTTAGTCGTATTAGCCGGCGAGCAGACTGCGTCTGCAATTTGCCTAAGAGATTAAAAAATAGTGCCATCAAAAGGTGCCAACATTCGGCTGCTGGTAAATAACAATTCGTGCCAATTGAAAAGCCAATGCTTCGACTGGGCATATTTGTTTGTCATGCGGACAATATATTTTGTTTGTGTTATTAAATTGCCAATGGAATTTCTGCTAGTAGAATATCAAATATAAATGGCAACGTCTATTGTAGGCAGGCTTTATACATTTAATTCAAAAGCCGCCTCGAGCATAAAATTTCAATTTAGTTTATAATTTATAATTTAGTTGTGCGACAATAGCGTAAACGAACTGAATTTTTATTCCAATAGTTGAATGAATGACACAAAAAAAATATACTTAAAGAAGACTCAGGGTATGAGCTCATATAAATTGAATTGAATTTAATATTAAGCTAAATCCGAGAATTCTTAGAGAGTGTAAAGAGAGCGAAAAACGTCGAATCGAAATGCAGAACTCGATTGTATCTGGCTGAAACTTTGAAGCCACTGCCAATATAATTGTATATTTTTGCAATTATGGTATCAAATTAGTAATTGCCTTTAATCAACATACTAATTAAGTCACGGCATTTATATTTGAGCAATTTCGTTTAGTAATCAAACGGTTTCCGCAAGAACATACAAAATTCATTGCTACCCGCTTCCTATGCGGTAAAATGTTGATGTCGCATTTATATCGATTCTGTTGCCGATGGCAAAAACAATTTAAATTTTGTCTCTGTCAAGTAAATGCAAATAATATGACGACAGAGTTCGATGTCGATGTTGATGTTGATGGCGATGGCGATGCCTAAGCAAATCGAAACCAAATCGAAATGTAATCGCGCGCGCAAATCCAAAGCCGAAAGCAATCGCATTATCGCCACATTGGCGTGAAAGTGCCACCCACAGCTCTAGCGGCAAGGGGTCGTTGCTGATATTTATAGTCGGCTCATATTTATGGTAACAATATTTGCCTTTAACCGGAAATCGATGAAATTTTCATGCCTCCCCCACCTCAGCGCCCTTTTATTTTATTTATGTTTCTGCGTATTTCTGCATGTGCTGCCAGGGAAAAAAAGAAAAACACAAATGTATTTCACTCGTTCCATGTGCGGTGTGGAACACACATTCACACACTCACACTCACTCTTCAGTCGCCCCGAGCATTTGCAGTCTGCTTGATTTTCCATTTTGTTATATGTTCCCACTCTCTCCCTCTCTCTCTCTGCCATCGAATTTAGGCAATTTAGCAGCTTAACTAAATCGTTTTTGGTACTCATGAATTTATACGTTTTGTTTGTGCAGCGCATGCAAAATTGTTGTATTTTCCTTCTGCTTAGCCATATGAGTGTTTAATATGGGCCTCGAGATCTAACATTTTCGATGACCCATAAAGCCTAAGCGTGCCTCGTTTTCGGCTGTCCAATTATCGAAATTTATATTGCACTGCCAAGTTATTTTCACGGCCTTTGCCATTGCCTCAATTTGTGTTTTGATTCATATTTTAGCATTGTAATAATTTGGCTCGATTATAGAAGCTGAGCGAAATTAATTCAGAGCGTTGATCGTTGTCAAAACTCGAGAGATCAACAAGTTTTCAAGTCTTTAGAATTATGTGCTGCAAATGGCCTAAATTAACTTGATAAGGTAAATTAGTTCAATTTGATATATTGCTGAGGTTGATACAGCTATTGGTAATAAATGAATTTAAACAATGAAATTTTAGTTTTTATTTTGTGGAAATAATATAAGAAAGCCCAATTAGTTCAGCTTTCAATACTTTCAAGCCTTCTCTCCTCCTACTATAAATATTTTGTTTTGACTTTTGTTAAAACATAAAGCAAAACTTGATCAAATCCTTAAGTCACTCTAATGAACTTCTCAGTGAATTATTTATTCAGTAATTTTTTAGATTCAGCGTGAATTCGACTTCAATTTTATTCATTTCATTTCCTTTCATAATTTGGTCGAAAATTTTCAGTGCTGATTGTCTTGCTGCAGTTATCGAAAAGCATCTAATGGACATCCTTTGCATTGTTTAAAATGATACGAAAAATCTGTTGCGATGCTCGATGAAGAGTGGACAACAATGTTGCAGCTTTCAGAATCGTAATTATATGACAATTTCATTGATTACGCGCTCCACTTAGCAGCGGATGGCAGCTAAATCTGTGGCACGTATTACGACTGTATTATAGTTTTTATGCTCGCGAACAATGGAGCTGCATTCGAAGCGTAAATTTTCCATAGCTTCAATTTGGCTGGATGCGAGAGTGGGCAGAGCCAGAGCCAGAGTCAGAGCGCGCTAATGCCTGACTTGCCACGGCCACTATCGATGATGATGAATAATACTTAGGAGGTGGCCCTGGGGCATGGGCAAACCAAAAGTCGAACTGAGCTATGCTCGGGCACGTGCTCGACTAGCTGACTGGCTGGCTGGATGGCTGGGTACGTAGAATTAAAGAAGAATGGCGTTTCCAAGTTGGTGGAGCTTTGTATGCTGGTGGTCTGTTACGTTACCGAACTTGCAGCAGTTATATTTCATATTTTGGCCGGCCCCTTGGCGCTGCGATTCATTGCATTCGCCTGGCCATTTTTAGCTCCGCTTCTGCAGTTATCTGAATTGGTTTCCCACTTTTTCATGGCTTTGCCTGCAATCTTGCGCACAAGAGCACAAGAATTTTTACCTGCATGGAATTTAAAATGATTCGTCCCGCCAGCACAGCCAGCAGAGATCACGTACCAGTTTTACTTTGTCACTGGCACACACACACAGAGGCTCTCACACACACACACTCTATATTGGCTGTGGGGTCAGCTGAATCATTTACTGTCATTTACTGTGCTACCTGCAGTTGGATTAGCTTCATGTATTTGTATTTGTATTATGTCGATATTAAAAACGCTCACGGGTATGCACGACTGCACCGAGTTCATGTGAGCAGCATGCGAAAAGCTGCTGAGCCTTGACAGCTGCGCTAAAGTCATGACAATTCGAATTTTTGGCCAACTAACACGTAGCGTGATTGAACAAAAACCCAGCCAAATAAATTGATTTCTTTTGCTGTTGCACTTAATTAAAAGACAAACGAAGTCGCTTCTTATAGCCCCAGCCCATTGGCAATTTATGGGCAAGCTTAGTTTGGTAAAAATTTATTTAGCTGACATCTCTAGCTATTTATGTGAAAAGTCTTTAAACGCACTCTAGAATTGATATATAAAAATTCTCAGTTGAAAAATCTTTAACTAAATATACGCAATGATAAGGATAATTTATATAATAGGTAATATAAATTGAACATGGAAACGGCACTTATTTATTTAAATGAATAAATAAAATTGAAATATTCCTTTAATTATAAAAAGAAATCAAATTTATATTTCATTTTTATTTGATTTAATGCGACAAGCCAAAGTCTAGAGAGAAAACCAATTTATCTTTGATCAAGCGGAAAAAATGTGTTGACATATTTGCATATAACACTTGCAAACATTTGAGCCAAATCAACACACACACACACACATGCACACTGCGAACATAACGAAGTACAATACGAGAATTTATTGTAAATCGAGTTAAGCAATGGTAGGCGTGGCAGCCTTTGGCCTTTGTAGACAGCACAAAAATGTGAAAGCCACCGCGACAACGACAAAGAGCTGGGCCAAGATGGTGTGTGAAGCGTGGACTGGGTGGCGTGGTGTGAGAAGTGAGTTGTGTGTAGGGTAGGTGCGTGCCCAAAAAGCCAACGTGCTGATAGCAAAACTTCCGTTTGTGGCACCACAAACAGATGCCTCTGCTGTTGCTGCCACTGCTGGATGTGTGCTTTGCTGCTTGCTCGAAATGAATTTCTAATACGAGCACCAAAAATTGCATTGGAAAGTGCACATGACGCCGCCCCGTTACGGGTTTACAATTGTTTTTTTTTTTCTTCCTTTGGGTAAGGAACGCTGCCAACTTTCCATACAGATGCATCGCCAAAACGGGACACGCACGCCGTCCAGAGTTGGAGCTGCACCCTATAGACGGTCGGAAGTGGTTCGTGTGCCCATTTCACTGCCGCGCCTTAAACCTAATGCCCGAAGCCTCGATTCTTCTGCAGCTTCTTGGCTGGCTTCGTTACTGCTTGCCTGTGGCTCACTTCATGCTGGGCATGCAAATGCGAATCTAATACAATGCCAAGCGCAAAAGTGCCAAAAAAGAACAACAACAACAATAATAATAACAACAACAACAACACAAGCAGCAGCAGCAACAAAAATGCCGCTCACATACATACACGAAAAACAGGAAATTGAATTTTCGACTTTGCCAAGTGCGTGGCAGGAAGAGGAAGAACAGCTGCAGGAACTGAAGGAATAGGAGCATCACATACACAAGTGTCGGTTGTTGTTATATGCTGTATGCCGTTGTTGTTGTTATTGTTGTTGTTGTGTATTGCTGTTGTTGGCTGGCTGCTGGCTGCAACTATTACGAACGCAGGACGAGAAGTCCTGACACTGCCAGCGCCTCATTTTGCATACCAAGCAGCTGGCAAACAGTGCAAACGGAAACGAAATATTTAACAACAATGCAGCCAACGAACAACACTAGCTTATGGGCGCATAATTGAGTGGGCGTGGCACCTGCATACACCCAGTTGCCGTAGCCCTCCAAGCTGCCAATGACACCAACTGAAAGTGCCAAGGAGAAACCAAGTGTAAATACTTAACACATAAATGGGCTTTGATAAAGCTTAATTGCTTGCAAGCAAATGAGCTTTAATACAGACAAAAGCTTTGAGTGCTCTTTATTAGTAGTTATCATATGGTTATAATAAAGTTATCTTAACCTTAGATCTTCTTTAAGAATTTCAAATATGAATAAAAAGTAACAAACAGAAAAATATATTTTTCTTAATTCAGACCGCTCTCATTTGCTACTACTTATACTACTCAGATTAATACCACTCTTAAGTGGAATTTCAAGCAACTGTCATTCGCCTGCTGTTTGCTCACATTCCACATTGACTACGGGGGGCTGTCTGTTAGGGTTCCAGTTGCTAAGTAGTTTGTAGACCGGATTGCATCTATGGCTTAGCTCGATGACTTATCGTCGAGAAATTACGAGTGTGTTGATTTCAGTAAATGAGACGCACACCCACTCCACACACACACCAAGCAGCACCAGACATAAAAACAAAAGTCACACAAAAGTTACAATTTACGCTTGTAAATTGCTTTAAAAAGTTCCCTCCAGTTGCTGCCGCTGCTGCTGCCACTGCTGCTATCAGCCCCGGTTACAATTTTGCTAATTAACTCAACGCACAAGTTGGCCAAGAACTCGCTAAGAGCGAACACAGCACCCAGTCGTACCCACTGCTCCAGCGCCCCAGCGATTTGCTTCGACTGCTGGAGCGCTGTCGCTAATTTGGCTAATCAAAGTGTTGGCGGGGCAAGGTGGTGGGTGGAGGCATCAAAACAAAAATAACTTCGATTTTATTAAACGGAAAACATGAAAAACAACAACAGAGGGCGAATATTTGAAAAGGAATCTTTGGCTGGCAATAATTTGTTGAAAAAGCTATAATAACAACAACAATAAATGTTGAACTTTTGTTTCGTTAATGGGGAAGCACACAAAATGAGTCGGCTCAAAGGGAAATGAGTTTTCTGGCCTCCGCGCGCAAGTCGACTGATAATTAGGCGCGTTCTTTAAAACCGTTACAGACCTCGCACCCACCCAAACACCCGAATACACACACACGAGCGCGCGCGCATATCGGCGAGACTCTCGCAGCGCTGCCTGTGGCAAAAAAAAGGCACAAAATTCGATAATGTTGCCACAAGTACAACAGTAACAGAAACAAGTAAGAGGAAAGGCTAGTCAGTAATATGAGACTAGCAGATACCCTGTAGTCGGAGGCTAAGCTTCCCAAGTAATTTATGGAATATCCTTGAAATTAAAGCTACTCGATCTATCTTTTGTTAATCTATTATATGATTCAAAAACTTATCAATAGTATTTTTTATGGAACAAAAGAAAGTTATTATTAAAAACTGTGATCTATAGCTGCTGCGTCTCTACACTTAACCGTTAATCTCATAGAGCTCAAAAAGCTAAAGGTTTGCCTGAAGGGCCCACCTGAATATGCCTAGACAATTTAATGTTTCACTTAAATCAAGAATATAAATATTTCTAATTTATAGTTAGCAACACAACCGATAAACTCTGCTTATGCTCTTTCATTGAGCTCTGTTCAATAGATGTGGAGCAAGAACATGGCCAGCAGCCTCCCTTTGGCACCCGCCGGCAAACTAATAATCAAAAAAAAAAAAAAAAAAAAAAAACATTGGGCTCAACTTCTACGCTCATCGAGCGCCCTGCAAAGCTCATAAAATGCAAGCCATTGACTTTTTGAAATCGCTTCAAGCATCATTTCGATTGCGCGACCCAGCGTGGCAGCCTGTCCCCTTGCCCCATCTAGCTCCACTTCCAGTCCGGGGGCCCTGTGGCAGCGGCTATCAGCGTATTGTGTTGGCCCTTTTTTTTTGGCTTTTTGACTGTTTGGACTGTTGGCGCGTTGTTTGGCCATTTAAATTCGTTACGTTTCGATTGCCGTGAATATGCAGTGAACTTTATGAAATTTATAGTTTAATCTGATAGATAGGAAATTGCTTTGTTTTCCACGCACCCGAATTGGCAAAAAATATGAATAAAGCGCTTGAGCATGGCCGAGGGGAGTTCGCAATCAACTGGCTAGCTGAATGAGGGGAGGAGAGTGGGGCATGGGGCATGAGGCAGTCAGCAGCACTTTAAAGATATCGAGTGAGTCGACAGCAAGAGATAAAGTTCTCAATTTATGCGAATGGGTAGAAATAACATGAATCTCAGCTGGCTTCGAATTGGAAATACTCTCATTTCACATATGAATTTCAAACTTTTAGAAAATGATTTTTGATATTCTTTATTTTGGCAAAACATTTTAAGTATATGATTAGTTTTTTTCACTAAGCTGTTTATTATAAAAGCTTAATAAAATTTAAATACATAAAAGCTAAGCCAAGTACAGCTAAGTACATATTAGAGCTCTTTAGATACTTCTAGACATAAATGTTCATAGTAAATGCTTTATTCACTCTGGGAATATGATATTAGTTATATTATGATGAACATTAAGTTAGACCTTAGAAGTACTTCTTGCAGATAAGACTACTTTTACTCTGGGACAACATTTGGGATGTTTTCATTATGATGGATTCATTAGGAGACAGCTCGCTTTTATTTTATGGACTTGCCAAAGGCATTCGACTTTTACAACATTTCAAGTTTTCGTTCACTTATTGGCAATTGAATTAATCGCACAGTAAAATCACAATTGTTATAGTTGCCCGACTGGCAGGTACTCTATACCTACAGACGATTACATTCTCTCTGTTCTCCTTTCGTTTACAGCTTCATGATTACAGCTTAATTCAATATACCCTATAAAAAGTGCGTTGCATGCTGCCTGGCATTGCGCATATGCCTTGTCTTGCACTTAATGCTGTATGGCATATAAATAAAGATATCTGCGCGACCCAAGCACTTAACCTAAAAACTGTTAAAATATGTTGGGTAGACGGGCAGAAGGCATCCTTTTTGTCCTTGGACACATGTGAGCTTTCCAGGCAATTGCCTAATTAAATTTTATAACAAATATCGTAAAACGAAATTTCAATAAACATGCGAGTCGAGGCATAAAATAAATGACGCTCTCAGCCAAGCTGGCCGAGACAGAGCCACAGCCACCGCTACAGCCAGGAAAACAACAACAATGGAAACGGTCGAGCAGCATTTTCCACTTGATATGGCCGCAAGATTTGCATCTCGTAGCGAGGCCTTAACGGGCCATGGGCTGGCGAAGTTAATAACATGGCCAAAATGTTGTGGCATGGCGGAAAGAAGGAGAGCATTAAAATCATGCGGTTCATTGAACGACCGCTTGACCACAATCTCGGCAACAGCCGAACTGAGCGCGGCGCTTCGCTTTCAATATCAAAAGTGGAAGTCGTAGAAGAGGAAGAAACGCTTGGCTACCACATGCCACCATCAAGAGGCAGCCGTCGTCCTTGTTGATTCAACACTGGTCGCTGCTGATGGGCCGGACAGTTTGACAAGTGGCTGGAATGTTTGGCCAGGTCGATGCTGCTCACGGCTCGCTCCTTCGTCGAGGCTTCGTCCTTGTGCACATGCACCAGCAGCAGTAGCAGCAACAGCACCTCAGCTACCCCCGCCGCCAGTCGGAAATATATATGTCAATGATGCTGCCAGCCTGAGCCTGAGCCTGAGCCGGAGCCAAGCGCTGTTTGTTCTTATCCTTTGGCACTCATATAAAGTTTGTTTGCGGATTTGTGCAGCGCAATATGTCATTGCCTGAACCACTGCAAAGAGGGGCAGCGGGTAGCTTGCGACGGCAGCAGCAACGAACACGCTTAATGGCAATGTACGTTCAAGTAAACACACACACACACACACAAACTCATACAGCATATTTGTGTACCAACGAGGGCTTATCGAAAGATCTACTATCACAATAATAAACATTTAATTGGCTTTCTTTTAAAATTGTATATGCGGGGCAAGTCTGCATTTCCAATTCTTTGTGATTTATAATATATAATATGGACCTGGTGGAGGCCCCTTTTAATGGATATTTTGAATACCAAAAAAGATATTCCATTTCAAAAATAAATTCTTAAAATATATCACTCAAGTACCTCGATTTTTCATCTTGCTTTAGACTTCTTAAAACACATAAAATATTTTCAGGCATTATCTCATGTTGCGTATATATTAGATCTGTAAAGATCCTTACGTCTGTATCATATATATACATGATGTATGATGTCCATCATCCATTTTGCCATTCAGCAAAGTCAATCACTTATTGAGCTTATGACATCTCGATATCAAAATTGAATATGCTGACTCATTATATCATTATATGTTGCTTCTTCAATAAGTGAATGCGATTGTAGAAATTTATATTTATCATTGTAATTTCTTGAATTGCCCTCTCAAACCCATATGCAGTTCAGTGTGCAGCGTCGGCTAACAAATCCGTTTGGCATTATAAACATTATTAAAATTTCATGTTTCCTGCTACAAGCCGCAGCCCGCCGCCCACTGGGCAACACCCGACTCTGCCCAGCCACTCCCCCCTACCTCCGCATCAACCCGTATGTGTTTCAGCGCCCGCTCACAACGCAAACGTAACGAAACATGAAACACGACGAAACAAGGCTTGGGTGGGTGGATGGATGGACAGGGCGACAGAGTTCTCTTCGGTTCTGACTCACATGGCTCAGTTTCTGGGTACTCATTTTGACCAACAACACACTCACACAGAGAGACATCCTCTCGCTGCTGCCCCGTGCATCCTTAAGGGTGTCTAGCCTTACTTATTTGCAGCATGCTTCATGCTTTATGGTTACTTGGTCAAGGGCCTTTCATCCTAACGCACACACGCACGCACGGACACATACACTGACATGTTTACTTAAGTACAACACGCACACTCTCTCTTACACACAAACACACACACACCCAGCGAGTGGAACACATAAAATGCATGAAATTTTCGCAGTAAATCGTTAAAATGGTTGATATTTAAGTAAATATGCAAAAATGCTTTGTTACCAGCAGTGGCATTGGCCCTGTTGCTCTAACAACGTATAATATCAGTCTCGCCCCCGCACTTTACGTGAATTACAATTTAATGTACAAATTTAAGAATTCACATAAAAAATGAGCCGGAGAGTGGGAGTCACTTTTGTCGGTAAATATTTATAAGCACAAAGCAGCTTTTATTATAAATATATTTATATATTCTTTTTTTTTTGTTTTGTACTTTATGCGTTGCGTTGTGGCTCCTGCTCGGCATCACGTGGCGTATGCGTAATCAGTTTTGCTTATTAAGCTTAAAGCTTAAAATCTAGAGCGCATGCTGATTATACGCTTTAGAGCAGTTTGCTGGCCTGTGCTGGAAATGGAGTCACAACTTGTGGGTGTAATCTGAGATGAACACTGTAACTCACAGATAGAAACTGGAATTTATGAAATATTTATTATCTGAAATCGAAAATTTATGTAGACTGAGATGCGCAGTGGAGCTAATATATAGTAGCTAAATATTTTTAAAATAATTATTTATAAATGTAAATAAAATGGAAGTGCTTGTGAAGCATATAAATCATGGCTAGATGACACTGAGTACGTGCCTTGAGGTTCAATTCGGCTTGGCTTTTGTATTCTAACAACAAAAATATTTTGTTAGTTATTTGCATCAATGAAAGGCATCTTAAAAGCTGGAACTTGAAGTTGGAAAGTAAAATTTCTAAAATAATTAATTATAAATTTACACAAAATAAAAGAATTTGTCAATTATATAAATCAAAGCTGGATGGCATAACAATTATTCGATGCTTTAGTCAACTAACTGTTCTAGGCTCCCCATCGCGTTGACTGTTGGTTTATTACAAGCAGTAATCCCAAGTTGTTTGACCATTCTTTACGAAAGTATTTTATGAAGTCATTGCATATATGAAGCACTGTCAAAATTCAATATTAATCTAAATATGTTCCGTCTTCAGTAACTAAAGAATGCATTAATTGTAGCATACTTGCAGGCGCTTGCCTCTCTTGATATATTTACAACTCCATTAAAGTGCGAGGGATGTTCGAAATGTTTGAATTGAACTTGGAATGTTTGGCTGGCAATTTCTAGTTGAGTTTTGTATTTTAAACAACTGAGTAAAAAGTGCTTGGGAGCCATTGTTAAGGCAAGCTCTTAGGTACAAAAGCTTTGCAATTTTCTTGGCAGCTCAAAGTTCAGCTGCGGAATACGAACTCCTTTTCTAACTAGCTTGGCAAATGGCAACCCCTAACCTCAAACCGTTAGCTACCCCGTTGCTTCGTCTGCTTCTTCTGGTTCTTCTAGTTGGCTGCTTGGCTAACCCAACGCACTTAACACTTGCGTCTGAGTTTAGCGCAACTTTAGCGCACGGCAAAGGCAGAAAAACTATTTTATGTTTTTTTATTCTCATTTTCCGTTTTTCGTTTTTTGTTGTTTTACTTATGTAGAATCGTACAGCTCGGTGGGTGTTACAGAAATCTGCTTCAGTGCGTCACGTAGGCGTTTCAAAGTTTTCCATTTTTTTCTGCTATTTTTATTTTTGCGAAATTTACGATTTAACGTGAAAGTAGAACAAAACAAAAAGCCCTATAGAGAGACAAGCTGCCTAGGTGGGCCATGTACTACTTAAAAGAATGGCAAAACTTGGAACTTTGAAAACACGAGACCGAAAATCCCGTTAAGTAAGTGAACCAGGTGGATGTGAAATCCGTACTGGATTCTGGTCGGGGCTGAGTTGCACGTACTTTGGATTTTGTTGCGTCTCTCCGTCTTTATTGCACTTAAGATTTGCTCATCAGCAGGTGTCCCGCCTGGCCCCAAACTGTGTGCAAGATGTACGATTGAATTTTTAGTCTGTGAAAGGGACCAGCACCACCCGCGCCAGCCCCACCACCACCCACCAGCAGCGCCAACGGCTTTTGCAATTTTTATGTGCAATTTTTTTTTGTGTTCTTGGAACACGAGCCGTCGACTGCTGCTAGTCGCTTGTCTACTGTCGCCTGTCGCTCGTTAAGGCAGGGCGTTATCCTTGCTTTGATTTAGTGTGTACCACCTGCCCAGCCACTGTCAGTGGCAGCTGCGTCAACCACTGTCGCAAATACAATTTAAATTTTTAAGCGGCATCTACTTTGGGCACAGGAATCCAGCCACTGAAATTCGTGTCACGCATCAGCTATGCCATCGACGGGTGGCAGCGTCATCAGCATGTTGTCCTGCGCCGTTCATAGGGCTTGCTCTACTCATTGCTCGCCTCAAGCCCGTGCCCCACTTACATTTCCGGCGTCCTTTTTTTCTTGTCATACTCCACATTGAATGTTGCAATTTCAACCCGTTGATGGATTTGATGCGCGTCTCGATTCGTTCTTTTTTTCGTGCAAAATCAGCGCCAAATCAGTGCCACCAACGGGCGAGCGACGGTGGAGTGTGGTCTGAGTAAACTCAAATTGATGACACCCGCAGCGGCAGCAGCGGTAATGCCTGTCACTGATACTCACAAATGTGTTGTCGTCCCGCCCTAGCCCCACTCACCTCATTTTCCCCTGCCCAGCTTACATGTCGCACGCACTCAAATGACGCTAAATTCTGTTGATTAGATGCCCGGCAAATGCGCTCCACTCGCTCTTGACACCACCGCAGTTGTGCAAAGCGGTTAGGCTAGGGACCCGACCGGCAGGGGGCACGAGTTGTAACTGCGGCATGTTTGCCTTTGAGTGTACTTTTGCAAGCGCGCTTCGCTTTTTTCCATCGAGCGCCTAAAGCTGAAAGCTAAATGTGTACAGCACAACATCTGCCTCTAATGATAGCCTGGCTATTTATTAGCAACAATCACAAAAATAAAATGATATCAAAGTAGTTTGTGAAAGGCTCAATTGCCTCAGGGACTCACACACCGATGGCCATTAAAAAGAGATTGTTGCTTAGAAAGTTTGCTCTCATAGCAAGTTTGGCTTAGGGCATCTGCTAGTCGAGCATTGTGGAGAAGATATTTATCTAGTTTCGGAACTGTTCTCCAGTCATCGTTTTATGTGGGGGCCTAATTGACAAATCTGCTCTTAGCGAGCAAACGCGCACTAGGCAAAATGCAGCACTCAGTGCAAACATCAATACGCAGGCATATGCACACGTACACATACATATGCACGCCCACACGGTGCTGTGGCAACAACTAACAGTGCGTCAGACTGTGTCATATAAATTAACACAAGTATTTTACCTATGCCACAAACGCACGCACACAGTCATGCAACCAGCCAACCAGCTATGCAAAATACATGCTAACAACCACTTAGCGCACACACAGACAACCACAGCTGTGCCCCAAAAGCTCTTGCCCCAGCCTGAATACGGCTGATGAGCAACTATTTAAGAAATTACGAGCTGATTCCAGAAAAAGCGGGCGGGAATTTTATTTGCAACAATTTGAGGCAAGCAGAAATGCATGCGGGTGCGTTAAAAGTTGCCAAAACGTCGATTTGTGCTGGCTCCGAAAACTTTTCCAACGCGACAGCCTGTGTAAATACATAAGAGCGCGCCGCTTGAAGGGGCAGGCAGCAGCTGAAAGGTAAAGCCGAATATAGTACGGCAAATAATATGCACCCTCAGGTTGCCAATCAAAGTTTCCCGTTAATGATAGTAGGCTGCAATACCCCCCGTTATCTGCCATGCCAGTGGAAGCATAAAGTTCTTTTCCTGCAACTTGCGCTGAGCTGATCTCAAACCGAACTCTTTACCAGCAGCATTAATTCTCGTGCTCATCTTTTAAACAAACAAAATGACTTCTGTGGCGTCTTTTTCGACTTAATGATGTGGTCTGCCCTGCACGTGAACTCCGCGCCGACTTTTGCCAATTGCAGAAAGTGGCAAAAGGAAAATGGCTGAGGAAGAATTCTAGGTAAATACAATATATTTTCTATTAGCTTAAGCACTGCGGGGCTTATGAAGTTCATTTGAATGCGCCAAGAGAATTAAATGTTATGTAAAGAAAGAATAAGTTTTTAAAATATAAAATGTATATATTAAGAGTTTATGTTTATATAAACTATATGGATACTTCAAATAATAAAACTTCATAAAAATATAATTTTGTATTCAAAATTATGATCTTCACTTGAGTCTATAGTCAGTGAACTATTCAGTTTGAGAATTTTTTTTTTTTTTTTTTTTTTTATTTCTTTATTTTGTTGCAGCTTATTGTCTTAGACTCTATAGCGCATTTAGCTCTAAACCTTAACTAATGGGAGGGCAGATATGCCAATTATTCTGCACTTGTAGCTACTATCTTAATTAGTTCTAATATTGTCTAGAGGATGCAATCTCTTCAGTCTTCGCCTATTGTTGTTTATAGCCAGGTTGCTTGCGAGATGGTTAGGATGCGCTGCAAGTCTGTCCGCGTATCTTGAACTGTGTCGCCCAATGAGTTCAGCAACTGTGGGAATTGCTAAATCCCTATGTAAGACTGAGTTTCTTACAAACCAGCTGGCTCCAGTCCATCTGCGTAGTGCTTTATTCTGCAGGGTCTGAATTTTGTTCCTTGTAGTCTTCGCCGAGGAGCCCCATAGAGAGATACCATATACGAAGGTTGGGACAACTATTGCCTTGTAGATGGCGGCCTTGCTGCTGTAAGACAACTTGCTTGAAGCTCTCAGCATCCAGTCGAGGGTTTTTAGCTTGCTTTTGCATTTTGAGGTTACTTGACTTATGTGCGCTTTAAAAGTCAGCCTTCTGTCAAGAGTGATACCAAGGTACTTTACTTTTGAGGCTTTGGGAATAGTGGGCCCCAATGCAACGCTTGGGCAATCTCCTCTTCTAGTGGCGAAGGTAGTATGTACAGACTTTTGTGCATTAATGGTGATACACCACCGTTTTGCCCAGCGTCCGAAAGAGTCCAGATATTTTTGTAGTGAGTCTGAAGCTTCTTGCGCAGATACGTGACGTGATAAGATGGCGGTGTCATCTGCATAGGTCGCTATGAGTACTGCATCTGTACTTCCTATATTTGGCTCGGGAGTTGGCATATCTCCTGTGAATAAAGTATAAAGTGTTGGGCCTAGAACACTACCCTGTGGTACTCCAGCCATAATTGGTCTAGTCAAGGATACTGCTTGCCCCCTTGACACTTGGAAGGTTCTTCCAATAAGGTATGAGGATAGCAACGCGAAAAATGGGGCTGGAAGGGTGGTCCTCACTTTCTGCAGCAGTCCCAGGTGCCAAACTCGATCAAACGCCTGTTTGATGTCTAAAAAGACGGCAGAGCAGTACATCTTTTCTTCAAAGGCTCCAAGGATATGGTGCACAACTCTGTGAACCTGTTCCGGTGTTCCATGCTGTCTCCTGAAGCCAAACTGATGGTTTGGAATGGCCTCCTGGCGTCCCAGATGTGTCAGTACTCGTTCCAGAAATATTCTTTCGAATATTTTGGAGAGTACTGGCAACAGGCTAATTGGTCTGTACGACTCAATTTCTCCCACGGGTTTGCCAGGCTTAGGAATCATCACAATCACGGCGCGCTTCCAGCAGGCTGGAAAGTGCCGGATGTGGAGCATGGCGTTGTACACCATAGTTATGTAGTCTATGGTGGAGTCAGGCAGTGCTCTAAGGACTCTGCCGTTTATTATTCATTGTATTAATTCTTTATGCAGAAATTATTATAATTATAAATTATGATCACATTTATTCTGAACTTGATTCCGTAACTTGATTATATTTTTCAACTCTCACAGAACTTTTTAGCACCAACTTTCCTCATAATCTAACACAATACAAACTATACAACATGAGCAGCCTCTGCGATCGACAGCTAAAGTTGCTGAAGGAATTTCTTCTAACATTACCCACACAGTATCAGCTAGCAGATGTAGAGCTACAAAATGGCAAAAGGTAGAATACCTGAGCCGGCATTAATGAATGCAAGCCACGAGGCGCTGGTTGCAACTTAAATTGCTGCCGCTTCCGGCGGCTTTAAATACCATTTTGTCACGCATACAACAGTGTTGCTGCCGCCGTGCAGCTATTTTTGTTTGTTGGGTTGTCTTTAAGAGGGTTGCCGCCGCACACATTGTCTTAGTTGGCCAATTGGCTGGGGGCCTCCCGCTCAATATGTCTGGCTGAACTGAGTCAGCAATTTGATTGCCAACTGCCGCACGCTAAAGAGAGGAAGTAACTTTTCTTTTTGCCTTCTGCAGTTTGCTTCCGTTCCCCCCAGGCACACACACACACACACACATATATATACATATAAGAAAACTCAAACTTTAGTTTCATTTCGCGCTGTTGGGGTGGAGGGAGTTCATCCTTAACACATTCCAGCGACAGCCAGCTACACAAAATAAAACACTTGGGCGCTAAGGTTAAATTCCTTGACGCTGCTGCCGGTAGTTGGGTAAAGGGGGCGTGTCCAACACCTCTTTTAGCTGCGGCTGCCCCAGTTGCGCCCTCTTTTTAGAAATTAAAACTAAAACGTTGCAACATTTTCGCGCTATGTTTTCACTTTGTAGCTCAGTCTCGTTGCTCAGGCCCCATTGGGGGCTTGTCAATTATTGAAGCACCAGGTGGAAAATGCCATACCCGCCTGTCGCCCCTTCACAGCTGCGCTGCCATATCGCGTCGTCATCGTGGCTGCAAAAGGTGTGCTTTTAATTGTAGTCGTCGCTCGTTGGCCCTGGCATCGTCTCGATATTTAGCACAAAATGCCTGAGATCCAGAGAGCCCGCAACAAGGCGCGGCTTCTGGCACAAATAGTTGTTATTTTTCACGTTGTTGTTCGCGTTGCTGCTGCTGCTGCTGCTGCTGCTGCTTGTTTGACTGCTTGTTTTGCAATCATTTAGAAACTTTCGCTGAATGTGTGCTTTTGCTTTTGTGGCGTGCTGTGGCAAGTAGTTGGCTAAAGGATTGCACGTCGCGTGTGCATTTTACAGTTGGCGACAAAAGTTTATGCCCAATAACATAATGGCCACGAAAATGCTGGCTAACCTGTTGTCTAACCAGCTTTGTGAGCCAAACACCTCGCTTATGCTCATCAATTTTTGATGTTTCCACGGACTTTAAACGCAGACATATGCTGAAAGACAAGTAGACTATGCAAGTCAGCAGGAAATCTTAACTTATCTGCCTTCTAGTTGCGATTATAATTAATTTATTTCAAGAGTTTTTCATTCCATTTATCTACCTTTTCCTAGTATTTGCCTTTTCTAGCTTTATATAAAATTCTATTGCCTTACAACAACTAGAGCTGGGTAAGGCATCTACTTGTAGGGCTCAGTGTTTGTTCAGCCAACTTTTCACATTTGTCGCTCGCCCTCATCCCTCGGAACACCATTCATAGCCGTTGCCTTTGAGATTTGCGTGTTTCGCTTAATGAAGAAGACAAATAATCGCGCAATTAAAGCCTTTTAGCTTTAAGCGCGAGTAAATAATTGCTGTGAGTGCAAAATGAAGCACGTACACACACACACACACACACACACACACACACACACACACACACATATACTATTGCACACCCTATACATTCGCATTTACTCAGCAATGGCTGCACTAACAAATGGTAAATGTATTCAAACAACAAATCTTAATGGCACGCTAGAATGAATAGTAAACGAGCTCAGGGCGCTTAAGAGGAGTGATGAGAGGAGTCGGAGTGCGGCAGAGAGCTAAGGTGCCAGAAGGGTAAGGCAGGTGGCAGGTGGCACGAATGATAGCAGCCAACTGACGATTGTTGGCTGACTGCCTAGGCGTAGTCACGTTGGGTGACTAGACAGTCCACGAGTCGAGGCTAAGGATGAGTTGCCTCCGACTCTCGCCCACACACACTTTTTCTTTCTCACACACACACACACACATTTGACTTGGCTTCCGTGCAAAATTCTTAATTGCACCTGTGTACGCCGTTTTCCGCTGACGCTGCCTTGCCTGGAATATCTGGATAGCGACTCGGCGCCTCAGCTTGATGGTTTAGATTAACTGCCTGACAAGTAAACCCCTCCTACACACACACACACTAACACACTAGCTCACTGTGCTGCTGTTTCCGGGCGACTGTCAGTTGAATGTAGCAATTCAACGTAGAATGGGGCGCGTCTCGACTTGTAATTTTTTCACGGCTTATCCCTCACCCCAAGGCCCGGCTCGCCGTCAAGAGAGCTCTTGACTCACGTGCTCAGCACTCGTAATTATTTTTCTTATTGTTCGAATTAAATGCTCAAGGATTTATGTGATTTTCCTATGGCGCCCAGCTCTAGTTAAGATTTGTGCCGAAAGCCTTACACAAAACACAAATAAAAACAAAAATGAAAACAAAACAACGAAAAGAAAAGTTATTAATTGACGATGCACGAACCAGGTGTGCCAGCTGCACAGCAAAGAGTGGGAGAGAGAGAGAGTTTAAGAAAACTCTTTGCGGTTTTTGCATTTCTTTCTTTCTTTTGCATTGACACTTGGCATAATTATTGCATTCGGAAATTGAATTCTACAACGGAAATTGATTTGATAACCAAACTGAAAATTTATTTTGCTCAATTTATCACTTGAAGTGTCAGCGAGAGCTTAAAACCGATTTCTGCACAAATTCGCCATGTTTTCAGAGTGCATACATCAGCTAGGAAAGTGACTTTTGGTTGATTAGCTTTGCGACCGTAAAGTGCATTTATCATGCTTGAGAGTAGGCCAACCCTACGCAATGCATTCTTCATAAATAATTATAAAAAGATTTATGTAGCCAAATGTCGAATGGAATTTTGAGTCATTTTCTTTCAAACCAAAGATGATTGCCTAATGGACCTAAATTCATTTCACTATTTCTTGCAATCTATTCGCCTGCTCCATCGCAGACTAAGTTCACAGAAAGCACTTTGGCAACTTGAATAGTTGTCGCGCAGCTGAAGTCTTGTAAAGCTGAAGCTGAAGCTGAAACTTTTAAACTAGAGTTCTTAGGCAATTTTGTTATATGGTACCATAAGTGCGAGAGCACATTATTTACAAACTTTGTTGATGACCTTTTTGTGTGCTGCCGTGTTAAATTCAAATTTATTTGTAGCTACTGAAATTGATAACATAACTTTCTTCAGGTTTCCGCATCGTTAGCTCGTTATGCAGCGGAAAGTTTTATATTTCAACAATTTTACAATTTCCCAATGCTACCATACTCAAGTCGGTGTCAAGTCTACCACACCAGAAGTGCCTCTCACGTCTTCTCTATGCAGGCCGCGGCGAAAATTGTGCCGAAAATTGTCATTCGAAAGGCGGCGTTGAGGCGTTGCTGCTGCTGCTTCGGCTGCTGCTGCTGGTGATTCTGGCTGCGTCCTGCTCCAGTGCCAAGTCATAAATTACAAAGCGAGTCATTGGAAAAGAAGCCGCCGACGCAGCCAACACCAGAACGTAGCAACGGCCATTGGTGAAGTTTCAGCTACTTTTAGGCTACTGAAAATTGTTAAATTTATGCATTTGATTATTTGATTTGTTAGTTGCCGCTGATGTAATTTATTTGCCCCGCTACTCGACATTAAAGCTGCGCGACAATCGACGCTGCTTAAAGTGTATGCGCTGCCCTGACCCCTGCCATTTGGCTGACACAGTGAAGCACTTTGCCAAAAAGTCATATAAATGTTTATTAGACTAAACAGAAATGTGTGCGTTTCCCCCTTTACAACTAGGCAACACACACTCAGCAGAGCAGAAACACCCACTTATACACTCCATTTGAAAATATGACAATGCTGTCTCTTTACATATTCAATGCTTTTAGCTCCTCCACCCTCCTCCCACACCTCCTATGTGTGGATATGAATTTACTCTTGGGCAGCTGCTACTGAAAACCAAAAAGGTACAACGCCAGCAGTTTTTCTTATCAAGTGCCTGGGCTTTGGATGCTGCAACTATTCACAACAAAGGGCCACGTTGATGAGATATTGGAGGAAAGTGGCTTCAAACGAGTGCCAGAGCGCCAAATTCCGCCACCAATAAATATTAAGTGCCATAAAGATATCCTGTAGTCACGCACAGAGTCGAAGGGAAACTAGTTCGTTTGAAGTAGTTGTTAATGTGCTCCCGGCAGAAAAGTTGTTTGTTTGTTATTTAGATGATATATGATTTTCAGCATAAGCATAGATAGAGGCAGAGCTCTCTACGGGGCAGAGAGAGGTCTGAATTTCACTCTCTTCGAAATTGTGTTTATGCTAAATCTGTTTAAACTAATCTCGCGACAATTACAGCTTGCCTTGAAATTTTATATATTATTGCATTTATTTTATTATTTATTTTATCTTTAATAAACTTGATCATTATATAAAATTTCAGTCCTTAACTCAAACTACCTCTCGGAGAGCTTCTTCTGTAGGGTATATATAAAGTGCGCGCGTATGACATCTTAGTGCTGGCAGCATATGATTCGAATCGACACAGTGCGACCCTTTGCTATTTTTCCTTCCCCAGCCACCGTTATTGCTCGTTCCTCCTCCGCCCTTTCGACTCGCTTTCATAACTCTCTCTTTCGCTATGTCGTTTCGTTCTCAATTCTTGACTGACGCAGTAAAATTTCAATTGAACCAAAGAAGGAAAAAAGAAATGCCAAATGCTGAAGCATTCGCTTTCATTTTGCTGCCACAACTAATTCGCACACCATAACAACACACACATAGACATACACACACACATATGTGTGTGCATGTGTGGGTGTGTTTGTTCATAAACATGAAGTAAACAGGATAATAGCAATAAAATATAAGCGCCAGTCGCGCAGGATTCAAAACGAAATGATTGCAGGCTCTGGGGTTGGGTCGGGTATGTTCGGGTTCTCGGTTGACGGTTTTTGCTTCTGGTGGGGCGGCAGAGCTTCGACTCTTCTTGTCACAACAACATAAGTTTGACTGTTTTGGCCCCGCATTTTTATGGCCCGTTCGCGCTTTTATATCTACAACAATGGCACGAACAACAATCGTTTGCATGCTTTCCAATTGTTGTTCTTCTTCTTAGTGTTGTTGTGGTTGACTTTTGTTTATTTGGCCTTTTTGTTATATTTTTGTGCCGTTTGACGGCGTCCCCCAACTATGCGAATATGACGAGGGAGATTCCATCAGCAACTGTGACGTAATATGCCCAATAAGTATGCCCTGAAATTGGTTTACTCTGCTGCTGACTTGGTGCTTGTTGGCGGTTATGAAAATTTATTAAAAATCTATGCCGGAAGCTTTATATATTGATATTATATAATACGTTGTTATGGACAGTTGTAGAGTTTGATTGAGCCTTCAAATTGACTTTGAATGAAGGCTTCACTGTCTGAATTTCAATTTATTTTTGATTAAAAAGTGAGAAGGATTGCTGATAAAAATACCCCTTTTACTTTTTCATTCTCTATAAATGGCATTTACAGTTTCAATTATATTAAGATGTAAGAGAATATATATTAATATTTAATTAATTTAATATTTCTTAACAAATAAATATATTTTAATAAATATATTTTTATGATTGAATTTTTTTTAAATGGTTTTTAAAATTTAATTTTATCAATATATTCCCAGAATTATAACATATTATAAAATTAATTTCTCAATTTAATTTTTGTTTACAAGCAAAGCCAAAAACCTAATATACTTCATTGATAATAAAGTAAAGTAAAAGAGAAAATTTATTTTAAAAAATATCAAAAGCAGCCCAAGGCCTTAAAATATTGCGTTCCCAAAAAAAAATCTGACAATTTAAGCAAATTATAATTAATGTTTAATTAATTTATTTGGCATTGACAATTTATGATTTTTATTAATTTGTTTTTCTGATTTTTGTTCATTATCAATTGTATGTAATTTATGGGAAAGCCGTGGGATTTGTTGTCAGGAACAGCCGCAAAATAATTGAAAATCATTTGAAAATCTTTATAGGGAATAACAATTGGATTTTTGTTTAATTATTTCGGAATATTTGAGTGATGAATGATGAATGAATGCAAGGCCATGAATTACAAATAACTGCAATTTTACCAATTTATATACAATTGCTGGGTGGAAAGGTCGTGAATGAATGGTGAGTGTAACAAGGCCGATGAATTATGCGCCGCAATCGAAACCATAAAAATATAAGAGGCTCCAGTAAAGAGGGTTAGGGCTATGCCCAGTTTGCCATATGAAGCGCCAATATTTACTTTGGCTACATTTGCAAATGGAGCATTACGAAAATAAACAAATTTTCATAAATGACAAGTACAAAGGGTGCACGAGCAGCAGCAGTTCGAGGGGCAGACAGCATGAGGGGCAGCAACTCGATGGGCAGACAGCAGAGCAATCGCAGATGGAGAAGCACCAAAGCTCCACAAAGGATGCCCTGCTGACAATGTGAGTGTGTATAATGTATGTGTGTGTGTGTGTTTGTCTACGAAAAATTTTCAATTTGAACGACGTTTCAGGCAATGGACGAGGCGGGTCTGCAATTGGGGCATGTAAATTGTCGCAGCAGCAATCGCAACAACAGCAGCCGCAGTACCAGCAGCAGCAGCAGCAGTAGAAGCAGCCACCAGGATGAGGCAGGCAACGGCAATGAAACAGGGAAATCCTTGATAGTCGATATTATTTTTCTTACGGCGCTCCATTTGTTCCTTGGCTGCAATTTGTCAACTTTGCTCGCCGTTTGCCATTCCCGAATCGATTTCCATTTTATTGCCAAATAATGTGTTTTTTCTTCCTACCCATCGATTGCGTCATGTTATTTATAGAGGCGGGCCGCTAAAAAGGGGTTGCAGTCGCAGTCGCAGTAAGGTATGAATTGCATGTCAAAATGTTTTATTGGCTAACCATTTTTTATGCAATTTGATAATCAGATGCGCAATAAATCGACGCCCAAGGTGTTTGCCAGAGTCAACCTGCTGCCAACTTATCGCCCATCGCGCCGACTTTGACTAATAGTGCCTGGCCAAAACTTGAGAGCGCAACGCATCGGAGACCCTTGGTCGGCAGCCGAAATCAGCCACCTGGTCAAACTAATTAAGGGCCAAACAATGGGCTCAAACACATAAATCAATCAAACACAAAACAACTTGACGAGTTTCATGTCGCCCACCCAACCCGAATAACAAAGGACCCTCTACAATGATTAATCGCAGTGCACGAATTGCAAATGCGTTCAGATACCCTTTCCTGCCAAGCGCCATAGCCGACAAGAATCTAACGAAGGGACAAATAAGCCAAGAGCTTTGTCAATTACGGAGATTAGGCTTACGTTGGTGCGCCAAAAATTTCACATTTCAATTAGATCATATTACTGAAGCTACGAATTACAGCTTGCTAGATCTTGCCGTCTGTCGATCAGAGTATTTTGTCTGCTAATTTGAATCTGCTTCAGCTTTTGCTTTAGCTTAATCTTTGCTATAGTCCCAAGCGGGCTGACACAAATATTTCGTAAATTAAATATCTAAATGATACCGTTTGTCATGTTCTCTTAATTGGATCAGCAAGGGTAAGTAAGCAGCGACCCCTTATTGCCTGCCTGCCGGCTCCTCGATTCGTTCTCCTCATTTTACTTTCGGGAGCATTCACGCTAATTAGCCCGGACCCAGATCCAAATCCAGATCTGACGCAGACGAAGGACAACTTGTTTTGTCCGTTCGCTTGCAGCGCCAACATCAGCCCGAGCTGAAGTTTTTTAAAAATAAATTCTCGAATTGTAAATAGCTTTAGTGCGCATTATTTTGTGGATTATGCGCACGCCCTGCCATTGGGAAGACGCCCACACAGAAGCGCTACGCCTCGCACTTGTTTACTCTTTGCCATGACAAATGCCTCGACATAAATCTCAGACGGCGCACCACTAAATCCACCGCCCACCGTCATTTAGCCCGCCGGTCAGCCAGGCACCGGCAACGGCACCAGCTCTACGGGCTGGCAAAAGTTAATCAACATTTCATTAATTAATTTCTTTAAAAATGTCTTTTGTCGTTGTCGTCCTCATTCTCATCGTCGTCGTCGTTTTCATTGCCAGCGACGCTTGAGAAAAATGACTGCAGCTAGACGACTTGATAGCGGCCGAGCCTGGGACGCGGCTCTGGCCCAAGTCGCTCTTTAGCAAATTATGTAAATTGGTTAAAAGCTTTTCCGGTTTTGAATTAGCAGCATCATCAGCAGCATTACGAGATATTATTCTTCACAACTTCTACTGAGTTATTTTGCGCAATTTAGTTTTGCCATTCAACCAAGGTCTTAGTGCGTAGGCCATATTTATATCACTGAATGGATTGAAGATGATATATATTTTATGTATTATTGTTATAATGAAAAGTATTCCAATTAAGAAGGAACTGGATAGTCAATACAGATATAATCTTAGCCCATGCTATTCAAAAGAAACCTGTAGTTGTCTCAGTTTTAAGTACGGCAAAGCAGAATATGATAAGCAACGCAATCAGGCTTACGGCGGCTATGATTTGTGAAATATCCTGGAAGTGGTGCGGCTCACTCACCTGCACAGGTTGCCATGGACTTGAGTAGGCCCCCTGGCGCCTACTAATTAGGTTTTGTGTTTTGCCATTGCGAACACAAATCGATATAATGAAAACTTGTGCTCAAACGAAGCTTTTGAGAGTTTGTGCCAATTAGGAATGCGGCGTGGAAATGCAGTGAGATTTCATTAAATTTCATTAGAGAATGTGATTAGAAAAAGATGGAAAGAGACGCAGAGGCGAGAGACAAAAGGCCTATGGGCAATTGATGTCTGGACAGAGAATGCCGCAGATAGAGAGTGAGAGAGGTGGAGAATGGCAGAGAGGCAGACTTGACGACACTGAAAGTGCATTTAATTAAGCACGCAGAGCTGCAAAGGGTGCTGAGCTGACGGGGGTGGGGTCAACAAGAAATGAATCAAAACAATTGTAAATACTGAAACACAAAAGCAATTAGTGACACACAAAGCGGAAGTGCAAAAAGTGAAGCTGTTGAAAATAACTCGACAAAACAAAATAAAAAATTAAAAAAAATAGAAGAGGGAAAAGAAAAACCGGCAATCACTGCAGAAGAAGCGGGACGTTAGGAACGGTTGTCTATGTGCAATTGGGGCAATGGGGGCAATGAGTGCACAAGGCGCCAAAATAAACAAGGCGCAGTGTTTGTTATGCTGCAGCGTGCTGAGTGCGAGTGGGCCAGATTCAGATTCAGAGACAGTGGCAAGCGGCAAGCAGCACGCTGGGCGGGGCAACTGCCGCAACTGAAAAGTGGCCAATGTAAATCTAATTAAAAGCAAAACAAAAGCCACTCTCAACATGCCACTCAAATTATAATGCATACACAGCACGAGCACGAGCACGAGCACGGGCACGAGCGAGGGGCGTGCGAGAGTTGTAAACGCGGCAGACAGTGGGGCAGCTAAGAAATTGTTGATTCAAGAATCATTTAAATATAAATATGAATAAGTATTGTTTATTCATAGCTCAGATCAGTTTAGTTCAGTAATCACTGCAATCAGATTCACATTGAGTATGCCGTATAAATAGCTGCTCCTTGATCCAGAGCTTATTGCGTGCCGTGTACATATTGCTGCCGTCCTGCAGCACAACGCAAGAGATGTCGGCCAGGTCGTCGAGGAAATTGAACAAGTCCAACAAGTAGTTCTGGCTGTCCACGTCAAGATTCTGACACCTCACATGGCCATCATAAATGCGACACAAGGAATCCATGCATTCGTTAATACTTTCAAACTCGAGATAAGTGCGGGATCCCCAGTATTCAGTGGTTTGCATCAACACAATTATGTGGCACATACCTTCGGTTTTTCAATTCGAAAACTTTCTTAAAGAAATCAAAGTATGAAGCAAATTTTAATCAAGTCATACAAATGGTTTTGACAAGTGACAACCTGCTGTCTATGATTGAGAAAATATTTATAAGTGGGCATTGACTTAAGTGAGAATAACTATTTATTTTCACAGTTTTAAAGCATTGTATTCAAATTATTCTTGTGCTTATCCCACTGTGCAGTACTCACAATGAAGCAGCGACAAATGCCAACACGGAAATGCATAGAATTCCATGGAGCAGGCCCTGGGGGATGTCCACATTGCGCCCTCCTCCAGCTGCCTGTGTCCCATGTGCGAGTCCGAAATGGCGTTGCGTCGCGTCGCGTCGTTGCCCTCTGCCAGGAGTCGACGTGGCCAGAACTTGGCGCTGGCATTCGGTGGGGCCCTTGGCACGTGAAGCGAAGTTGTCGCATCGTTTGCCAAAATCCGCATTAAATTTATGCAGTTTTGTTGTACGACAAACCATAGCTAAAATATCGCGACTGGCGCGTATTGTTGGCCGGTGCCAAGCTTTTTGGGTGGCACTGACTATGACGATGCTGGCAAGCCTTTTGGCCAATGCCAGCGGTTCATCCGGCTCAGGTTTTAGCTCGTTTGCCACTTGGCAAGGCGCCCCAATGCGCTGCACAGCCAAGAAATCAGGCAAAGGAAAACAAACCCGCACCACAGCAAACAACACACAGAGTTTTGCCCACTTTTGGCTGTGATTTCGCAATTAAATAGATTTAAAAAGGACCAGGGCGAAATGAGGGGCAGAGACTATTCGCTCTTACAGCAGAGTTCAATGACAAATTCATGTATCTACAGCTATATAAAGACACATTCGGAATGACTATTTATACGCCGCCTTCTGCATTATTTGCAGTACATTTGGCCGGCCTCAAAGCAAAAGACGTCCATATAAAATGAATTCCTGTGCTGCTGACGTTAACCTTAGCAAAAGTCTATTTGGTCTATGTGTTTTTTAATGGCCTCATTTCTTGACTATTTATATATAAATGTCTTGACAATCCGCAATTTATGGCATCATTTGAGCTCACAAAGTGCACTTAATAGGCTTGCCCATTGATCGCTTTTCATAATTTATTACACTATACTATAAGCGTGGATGAAAAGAAGAAGGGTATACCTATGTTGGTGTTGTGCCGTTTTTACGTGATTATAGGAATATTGGAAAGTAATTACCAATGCAGAGCTAATCGAGTAAAAATTTCATATATTACTAAGAATGTGTCAGAACCAAAGAGGAATCTGATTTTATAAAAGACTTTCTTATTTTAGTTAGATTTTCATAAAAATTTCCATTTTAATGTTAAGCTATTCTTATATCTGTCTTCTATTTATTTTTATTAATGCAATTAAATTTATAATTCTTACATTGTTTCATTTCATTGATGCAACATTTCCAAGCCAATATAGTTCGACTAAGCTGCAAGCTGCTGCGCGATAGAAAACAATAGCTTCAATAAAATTCAAGCCATATTTGTTGGTAATTCTAGACTCATTCTATGTCAATGGTATTGTATTTGTCATTGACAATTGACAGAAGGGATAGATGTGCTGGGAGCTGCACTATAGATTTGTTGTTTGTTTGTGCCGTTGCCGTTGCCATTGCCGGTGTCGGTGTCTGTACGGCAGGCACATTTTATTATGCCAGCGGGCACATTGAAACATTTGAGTGAATTTATTAACGCGACACATATATGACATTTGACACATTGTGCAAATTCCGTACTCTGCGTACGAGTGGGATGTTTATGTGAGTGTGTCTGTGTGCTAGAGTGTGCGTAGGTGTTTGCTGGTCGGATTAGACGATGCACAGCACGTGTTACAGTTGCTCACTGCAGGGTCCGCCTCCTTTTGCTGCTGTCAACGTTGCGCTCATAAATCGCAAATTATACACGCAGCCACGCCTACGAAGCGCTGCCACCCACAGCCAGCTACCCATACGCACGCTTGTCGAGGTTTGGCTTTTGTGCATGCGAATGTGTGGAAGCTTTCTTTGTTCCACTAGCGCTAACCCGTCCCGTCCCATCTGCCTGGCTGCTGTGTGCATCAATGCGCTGTACAAAATGGAAAATGCACTCGGAAATTCGAACGCTCAACTTCACACATTGTCTGCGTTTTATTGCATTAGTCGAATGTGTGACTTCTATGGCTGTCGCTGTCGCAGTCTCTGTCGCTGTTGCTGTCGCTGTTGTTGTTGCGCGGGCAATGCTATGACACCGCGCGACGTCCAAGTTTAAAGTTGACAATAAACAACAGCAGGAAAATTCTGATATTTCACAAACAAGCATTTCAATAGCCGCTAAATATTTCTGTCACTCGCAGACCAAATTTTAGAGAAATCTTTTTTATTTGTATGTTTTTGGCTAATAGCCAGCCATGAATGTTTGAGCAACATTTTAAATATTGAGCAACTACAAATTTTTAATTGAATTCCCCAATTTTTATTTGCCATGAAATGAATTTTATATGAAAATCATTTCAATGCTTCGAACACGTTACAATGCACATCCGGTTCGCTGTGCAAAAAGCAGCCTAGTTAACAAAAAGTCTTTGAAATAAGCAAAATAAAATGTTGTTTACGCAATCCAGAAATTTTATTGTCAAATTTGCCGGCGTGTAAATCTGAAAATGTCACTTGCTTATATCATTCATGGCAGCAGTATGGAGAAACTATTGCAGCTGAAGTCAGTGCTTCGGTTTTTTCTCTGCTGCTAACTTAGTCATAAAACCTATAGTGTCGCATGAATATGTATTTGTGCTTTTCTTTTGAATTTGTATTTATTAAAATATTCAAACAATGTTAGCCAAGCATAAAGCATGCCATGACACACAGTGCGTATGCGCTATATGGAATTGGCTTTATTGAAAATCGTATGAAAATCAATTTACCAAAGCGCCAGGACTTGCCGAGCGTCATAAAAGTCAAAGGAGCCACTCACACCAGCATCCGCACTCCAGCCCGTCCCCAAACAGTATATCAACGAGCAACGCGCACTTGAACTGAGCTGCAGCAGCAGCAGCAGCGATTTGCTATCAATTTTAATATCACATAAAACTAAAGGCAGCCCAGAAAGGCAACGGGCGCGAAAAACAACGTCGAGCAAACCTCAGACCCAGCGATGGGGTTCAACTATTGAAATTTTATCAAGTGCACATAAAACTCAAAAAGCCATGATGATGGCGACTGGAGTGGGGAGCAATTGTGGACGGGCAGGACGGGGCGGTGCTGGCACTGGCGAAAGGGTAGAGGGCAACAAGGGGTGCTGGTAACGAGCGGTCGCTGCAACTATTGTAAAACATTGACAATTTCCGTCACATCTCTGGGGCTAGTGCAAAATGGCAAATCAATAAAAACAAATTGAACTCGAATTCAATAATAAAATATATGTACACATACACACATATACTATATAAAAAAGGGGCGGACGAAGGGGGCATCAGCACAACTAAAGCAAAACTTTAACAATGTTTTTAAAAAGATATACTTGCTGTGCATGCTGTACGTGATCCCACGCCGCCTTTGCAATGGATTAGGGCAATTGAAGCTGAAGTGGCGGGTGTGCCAAGGGGGCTTGGGGAGTGGGGGCTTGGGGAGTGGGGGCTTGGGAGTCTGGCTGATTGGGGGTCGGAGGTTGACGATGAAGTCAAGTCAAGTGCGACTTGGCAACTTCAGCGCTGCGGCTGCTCGAGCTAATAAAAGCCAAAATCAATGCCAATAAGTGTATGTGAGTATGAGTGTGTGCGAGTGGGTAAGTGTGTGTATGTGTGTGTGTGTGTGTGTATCAAACGCGATAAAATTTGGTCAGCATAAGGTCCAAATACTTTTATAAGGTGCTGTGGAAATGTATTTGTTGATTGCCTGGGTTTGGTTTTTATTTGCAGCTCGTTGTGCTTTCTATTTGCTTTTTATTTTGGCTTCTGCCTTTTTTGTGGTCAACTCGTTCCTAGCCAGGAAATTGCCAAACACATGCACAGAACAATCCAACATGAAAAAAGGTCGATCGTGTGAGCCAAAGAAATTCCACTCTGCACATGGCTAATGCCCTCGCCCATACGACCCATATGTGTTAGTTCTGGCTTGTTGGTTTCATTTGCCGTATGTGTGCCTGGGCAACAGCTTGGCAAGAACTAAACCACTGCGTTCATAAAAAGAAACAGGAAAAAACCAGCTCATCCAAACATAAACAACCACATCAATAAAGCAAAATTTTAATATAAATAACAAAAGTTAAATATTGTTCAACTTCGAACCCCTATATATTAGCGTGTGCATGTGCATGTGTGTGTGTGTGTGTGTTTTGCTTTATGGCCTGTGTAAATTGTTGGCCAGCAGAATTTTTGAGTAATTAAATGCGTTGATTTGCTGCAGTCTAAGCCGAACGAATGAAACTGTAAATTTCCTATTGTATTGCAGGCACAGCTAAATAAAATAAATCTTCAATTGTTTATATACTTTTAGTTTCATTTATTTCCTCCTTATTTTGAAGCGATGGCTTGATTTAGGGGCAATTTTATGCCAACAAAATAAATTGTTAAAAAAAATAAAACAGTTTCATGTGGCTTAAACACTTGAGTATTTCTGAATAGTTTCACTTGCTGTGATAACTTTATCTATGAAACTTATGTATTTAAGTTAGACTTTTATTGAGCGGGAGCTTCAGTTATTTTAATTAAATATTATTTGATAAGAAACTCTTGTAATTGAGAAATAAAGTTGAAAATTATACTTCATTTAATAATTATATATTTACCTGCATAATGACAATAACCCAATGTTTGCACTTTCTATAGTTTTTCTGATTCATTATGATTTAAAATTTTACAGCCTTAGAAAAAACATTCTATATAAACCTTATTTTCAAAATAAAAATATATGATTGAAAATCTAACATTGTTTACAAATAGTAAATATTTAATGAAAACTTTTACCTCAGTAACAAAAGCAGTAAAGTAGAGCTCTTAGCTCTGCAGCATTGACCTGTAAAGGAAGTCAAATGTGGGCCACCATCAGCTATATGCACTTCGCACTGTCCGCCTCCCACAACTTTCTACGGCTACAGTCATTTGGCTTTGGTGGCGCACTCATCGAATGACAGACAGAAAAATTTGTTGCGGGTGATGCCTTTAAGTTTTTGCTGCTGCTTCATTTTGCTATAGCTTCGACTACTTTTTTCATTTGGTTGCCTTTCAGACACATAAATAAACTTGTCACACGCAGCCAGCAGCTGGCACAGATAAAAAGCCAAAAAAGAGAAACTTGCTTAGCTTGAGATAGAGCGGGAGCACGCTCCGTATATCTATGTATACATATATATATGCAGGATAACCGTGTCTCTGTCTGTTACTCGGCCCACCCTCTGGCGCCACCTTGGCCCGCCTCTCGTCGTGCTCATTAAGTGCAGAAAAACGCCTTTTCACTGTCATTGATGTCATTCACGTGCTGGCAAGAAGCGTTCAGTTGCCAAGCATGTGCCATACGCATAAAGAGTGAGAGAGAGAGAGGGAGAGAGTGAGAGAGTGAGAGAGAGACAGAGTATGAGCGTGGTTGGCAGTGGCAGTCGCGACAGACATTCGAGTTTCTCGCTCATTAACCGCGCGCGTTGCTGACACGCTTGAGTTATTTTCAATTAAATGTCGATGAAAAACTCGCAACACACACGCCTATGCCAGCCTGTGTGTGTGTGTGTATTTGTATGACATGTGGGTGTATAGATGTGAATGTATATAAATTAAAATTGTGTGGCATATCCTTTCCGCATCCTCGACGGCGGCACACATAACACGCGCCTATCCAAGATTATTAAGAGCAATTGTCTTGCGGCTGAAATATTAAATGGAACACACAAATGAATATACAAACACACTCGTATTTAATCCTTCAATCAGAGAGACGCACACACGCACACGCACATGCTGTGATGTCGTCTATGCATTGTTCTAATGCTTAACTAGGTATAAGCTCTGTTAATTTCCTCTCGATGATTGATGAGTCTATTGATTTAACCTTCGAATTTCATTAGCTACGTTAAGGACAACTGGAACACATCCCTGAAGCACTCACAGCATTTATCGTAAGTATTTATGAATGAGTGCCTTTTCTATTGATATCAATTGATTACTAATTAAATCAGTCGCTTATCAGGTCTTGCATTGAGCCTAATGAAATTTAGAGTGTCAACATAAATCAGTGATGTTTAAATTGTTAACGTATAAGCGTCTCGATTTTTTGAACTCTTCAGGCTGAGTGTTGACATGGCAACAATCTCATTTGATTTGATCAGAGCAGCAAATGGGGAAAAAGTCAGTTGCAAAAATCACATAAGCCATGTTGTGTTACAGTTATGATTAGAGATTTATTTTGTATTTTATGCTTATAATATAATGAATTTATGAATGAATATATAAATAATGTACAAGGTGCTTTCATGAGAGATCGTTACTTCTATGAAGGCACATTGTAGTCAATTTATATGTGAAGCGGACCAAGGCTAACTAAGCAATGAAATTGCATTTATTGTCCTATATAATAATTAATTAACTTAACTATGTTTTATTTATTTTTTACTGTTTTACAATATTTATTATAATTATTTAAAACTTGGCTTTACTGAATTTTCTATAGCATACTTTTTGGGGCACATGTTTTTTGGTTTCTTAAGATTTTTGCAGCTCTACAATTTGTATTTATCTATTTCTCTTTATTTTTGTTTCATTTATTTAATATTTAAAAATTTCTTAAATTTATTTTTATTTTCTAATTTTATTATTTTATTTAAATTTTAAAATTTATATTTTGTTCTTAGCCAACACCTTCTCAAGTGCTTTATTTGAACACGCTGCTAACAACTTATTATTTATAACTTTATTTATCCCTTGTCTTTATTTTCTATATTTTTACAGTAAAGTAATGCATTCAGAGTAAGTTCAAACTCTTCTCATTGCAGTTGGCATTTTCTGAGCATAGTTTTGTGGGCAGCTTTACAGCTGCATGTTTTTCAAATTAACTCAATCTCTTGGGTCCCAGCACCTGGAAACAATGAACACATTTTGCCTGCGCTTAATTTATTTGTAAATTGTATGCAAATTATTCACACACACTCAGACACGCAGAGCGCTGTATGTAAGCCAATTAAATGACCGTCCACGTGTTGTGTTTGCTTTACAATTTTTGTTATTTGTAGCTGTTGTTGTCGTTGTTGTTGCTGCGCTGATTTTATATATTTGCAGCCCAGCACATTTCGGTTGCCGCTTGCTACTCGCACGCTGCCGCATGCGCTGTTCAAGTTCAATTTGTTTGGCATTTTACGTGGGGCGTCTTAGATAATTTGTACCAACACGCACACGTACACACACGCACACTCATACAGCGCTACACAAACACACACCAATTTAACGCTTGAGTTCGGTTGTACAGCAAAAAATTTGTTGTGCAACGTTGATTTATGCAAAGCTGCGCCGAGATAACGCCTGGCGGCTCGCTGCTTCCTGCAGTAATCCCAAAAAAATAAAATATCCCTAGTCTGATGGGCCCATCAGTACCTGGTGCTCCGTACCTGCTTTTGACCATGTTGATAATGTGCCTGTTTCGCTGCTGTTTGCTGTGTTTTGTTGGCTTTTGTTTCGCTTTGATTGCTATCACTATGTGTTAACGAGAACTGCGGCTCCTAGTTTCGCGTTGTGTTTGTTTGCTTTTGCCTGAATGTGTGTGGGCGTTCGTGTGTCTCTATAAAGCGTGTGCTTATGATGCTAGTATCGCCTTGTTTGCAAACAGTACCCTCATCATCATCCTCATCCCCAACATGTTGCCAGAGACTTTTGTATAACATAGTCCGCTAAGTGATCTTTGTCATTTTGGAGACACAAACACACACACACTTCACAGCAGCTGCTTAGCTCCATTGTGTGCGTGTATGTACTTATGCCTAAGAGTTTGTGCCAGTAGCAGATAATACTTGAGCGAATTAGAGAATTTTTTCTTGCTTAAAATATATATCCAATTTTAAATATTCAAATTTAGAGCTTATACAATTTCTGAAAAATTTAAAATTTTTAAGAATTTTCAAATAGTTTAAAGCAAATTATGTTTAAAAATACTTAATCAAGCTCAACGGCCTATCACAAATAATCCAAAGTAATTTTTGCTTAAAAAAAGTAAAAAAATATAACTGTAAAACAGCGGTTGTTCGCTTTACAGTTTTAATTGCAAATGAACGCATTTTAAAACCTTTTTTTGGTTGAATTAATGGAAAGCGTTTGAGAGTGCTTGAAGCGAAATGTGCATAACACTTCGCAGCAGCAAATTGGTGCGTGAAGTGAGTTTGCCGCGTCCTCGATAAAAAGTGAATTGAAAACCAATTAAGACTGGGGCGATTGCAACAATTTATGTACATAAACTCTGGGGCAATGCGGTAATTATCCCAAGCGTTATATCAAAATGAGTTTCGTGTTAAATTCATCGCTGCCTTAAAGGCCACGCCCAAATAATTAGATACTGCAAGCAGACAATATATAGAAAATAAAATGTGTAAAGGAAAATTTTTAGCCGGCACATTTGGTGCTCAAGCAAGCACAGACACCAACACACACCAGCACACACACAGAGTCGTAGATACACGCATAGAACACACAATAGACAGCAAAGTAGTAAAGGAAGCGCTGCTGGCGCTCGTGCACATTCTGTGTAAGTAATTTGCATACCGGATCAATCTTGAAAAATTAATGGCTTCCCAGACAGATAATGGTAGACCACACACGCAGTGGCACGCAGAAGGAAGCCCGGGCCAACGAAGCGACGATGGCGATGGCGGCGTCGACGATGGAGTCGACAGTGCCAACAGCAGAGGCAGCAGTTGGAGCAAAATCGGCAGCAGTAGCAGGAGCAGCAGCAGCGAAGCGTGCGGCGTGCCTGCCCGAGAGCAAATGCTGAAATATTACGTATACGCAACGTTGTTGCTGCGTCTTTATCTCTCTCTCTCTTTCTCTGCGGTTTTCAGCAATATTACGTAGCAACCATAATGCGTCGTCGTCGTCGTCGTCGCCGTCGCAGTTGCCGTTACCGCCATCGTCAACGTCACAGACGACGGCTACAACAATGTCGAGTGCCATGGCAACGTGTGACTTGCTCTTGGCTTGCGGTTAGAATTCTGTGGGCGTGGGCCTTTGGTCGCATGGTTGCTCGGAAATGAAGCGCCCATGTGTCAGAGCTGAATCACATTGCCTGGGCAGCCAACGTTCCATGCCTTCCTTCCTTTTAGGCACGATACGGCGTAAATCTTAATCCTCACACGCTTAGCTGGCATCGCTGGCGACACTAAACAACAACCATAACAGCAATAACAACAACATCGAGCGCATTAATAATTGAGCATAAAGGGATTTTAGGCCTCACAGACTGCAATTTTGCTCCTAGCTACCATCCTCCATAGAGAACACTGGAAAGCTCATCCCATGCTTGAGAGTTTTAAAATGACAAAGCTAATGGCTGGCAACGAATATTGAAGAAATTACAAATTATGCCAGATTCCAAAAGGCGCTCAATTTGAGGCTTATAAACATCCATTTCGGTGTTTTGCTTTGCAAATTAACAATTGCATTAACATGAAGTGAAGCAGAGCCTTAGCTGGGCATTGTTGGCGCAACATACAAGCGAAATGAAATTGTGAATATGCATTGTTTTGCAGCGATTCGGTGAGCACACAACTGTAGGACGTATTTCAAATCCGACTCTCAAAGTCTAAAGTTGAAAAAACAGAAAACTTTGGTTGGGTAACTGCAATAGTCCAACTTTGGGCTTTGCACTCCGCCCAGCGCTCAATTAACATTTCAGCCATAAATTCTGCAATTCCGCCTACCGCCTACTTGGGTGAAGGCAGAAGCCAGAAGCCAGCTGCCCTCGCTCCCTGCCGCTGCTGCATTTGTGCAGATAACTCATCAGACTAAGGCAAACAGATTCATCTAAACTCCGCTAGCCACTTTCATTTCGGGCTGGCAATGGAGCTGACTCTGGCGCACACACAAAACTTTCCACATAAATTCTGCGCAATTTATTCATGAAAAAAAGGGAGCAAAAAAACACTGGATGACTGAAGTAAAGGTGCGTCGCCCGGTGACTTGGACTTGCAAACAGTTCCCCAGTTTCTCAGTGTTCAGTGCTCTTCAAACTTTTAGCCCGAGATGCCGACGAAAAAGACGTAGCAGCAGTGACACCGACAGCGACACGGACGGCGGGAATGAAGAGCGGAAAAGGCAAAGGAGAATAGAGAAAGAGAACGAGAATAGGGAATAGGAAAACGGGACATCAAGTTGTAGCAAGATTGATATAAGACTTTTATATTCAGGCATTTCGCAAGCTTATTCCACGAGATAAACAACTATACTGAGCATAAAAGTTAAAAATATGCTAATGTGCTGGGTGCTGCTAGCTGATAAGGCAGACAGAGAGCAACAGGGGGACAAACAGAGAGAGAGAGAGAGAGAGCGCGAATGGACATTGGTCCTTTAGGCAGTGTCTAAGACGCTTAGCAGCAAATTAGATGCCAGGCAATTAGTTAAAGTCATGCCTCGCAACGGTGGCAGTCGTAAACCCGACCGAAAGTTTTCAATTTGCTGAAGTGAAAAAAATGGAGCGGGAGGTGGAGGTGGCACTTCACCTACTTCACGCTTGCTTGGATTTAATTTTATTGTGACATAACCTTTTCGCAGCCAGGATATGGCTGCAGGATGCCACAAAGCGCTACTCAGCTGTTGCTTCAACCCGACGACTCGACGAGAACGACGACGATGTCTGCTCCAGCTCCTGCTGCTGCTGCAGTAAAACTTATTTTATAGCGCGCTTATCATTAATTTTATGTGAATGCGGCAACTGTGCGACATTAGCGGTAATTGGCAACAGCCTTCAGTTCATGCCACTGACAAGCAGACAAGCAGACAAGCAGACAGACATATAGACAGACAAACAGACAGCGAACAACAACAATGAAACGCAAAAGTCAATTTGTCACTTTGTTGATTGCGCATACGACGCGTCGGTCGCCGGCAACTCAAACGCTCGCTGCAATTACAGTTTTCTTTTCGGTCGCAGTCTTTGTTGCATGCGCATTTTAATTGAACTGCACGTAAATTGACCATGCAAACGCAACACCCACAACAAACAGATGCAACTGCAACCCCGAGGCGGAAATTGCAATTCAACTCTCAACGCACCGCGACGACTGTTGCTGCTGTTGGTGCTGTTGTTGCTGCTGTTGCTCATTAAGGAATTTCAATAAACGACCAGCATTGGCATAGATCAAGTGTCACCACCTCCTGCTGCAATTGATGCTGCACCATGCCACGCCTATAGCCACGTTCGCCTGCCCCACTGACGATGATTGGCGGGTGTTCGTGACGCGCATTGCGGTTGCGGCCAACGCTGACTTCCATTTCCATTTTCATTTCCCTATCCATTCCCATTGCCGCCCCAATTTTTGGGGCATTTTGTTGCTTTATGACAAATGCGTTTGCCTGCCGCTGCTAATGACATCACGTGCTGCTCAACTAACACATCAGCCATCTCGCCTGGCTCCCCTGATAGATTTTGACTGTCATCAATGTGCGCAGCATGGCCCATAAACAAAATACGTCAACTGTCTGTCCAGCAAGACTGCTGGCTTGCGTCGCGTGTCCTGTGGCTTGTGCGTCGCGCTCGTTCTCGCTCTCTGCTTTGCCCGTGTCCTGTTAGTCGTCCATATGTCTGGCATGTTGTTGACAGCGCTGCTCAAATGTTTGCGTAGAACTCATCATGACGAACGCCCAATCGACGTTTCCCTTGGGATATTTCATTAGATGCTTTACCCGCGAGTCGCAGCCCGATATATGTATGTGTATGTGTGTATGTGTGTTTAAAGCAACCTGTGTGTGTTGGTGAGTGGCAATATAAACAATGTTGTTAGCGAACATGTTCATAAGCCGAGCACATGCTTTTGCGACATTGACAACATCTTCGGCTGCCCGTTGAGCTTCTGTTAGATCTGTCAGCGTGTTTGCGCTTTAATGATTATCGGAGGTAGAATGTTAACTTAATACGAAATAATTTAATATTTTAAAATAAGAGACATATTACTTTGAAGTTTTCTAACATCAAATTCATCAATGGAAACTAATTCATATAATTTTCTTATTTACTTTAATCATTTTTTATAAATTACTATAAAAATTCTTCCGACAGGCGCAAGGCTACGATAGCTTCTCGTTTCAATCTTATATCAGTTGCAAATCAATCAAATTCATTGGCTTCTTTAACTGGATATATTTTGAAACTTTTTTAATCAATTATATATATACATAGGATAAAGGTATACAATCCTGAGCTTCATAGCTCATTTTGTATGAAAAAAAATGTGGAGAAATTTAAGACCCGTTCGTATATGGAACCCTTTGGATTTGCTATTAGCCGTTGTGTTAGCTGAAAAGAAAATATCTGAACCAACACAAGGCAAGGGGAGCGAAAACATTTTCAACCTTTAGATGCTCAATAACTCAATTTTCGCTTAGCAGGCGAACGAACACACACAGCCCCAGCCCAATAATCTCGAGTCTGGACATTTTTGGACACTTGAGTTGAGTTTTGTGCTGAATGGCAGGAATCAATTCCTTGAACTGGCCTGCACTAATATGTCAAATGTATAAATCTCGGTCCTGCTGGCGCAGGGTGTGGCCCTTGAAAATGTCCTTTCACGCACACAAAGCGAAGCCAAACAAATAAACAAGCAAACAGACGGCAGAGTGGGGCTGAATTGGGCAACTGATTGATTGCGAAGAGAGCAAGCACACACACACGCACTTACACACACATATCTAAACACACACACACACATCTATACATCGACATTTTCAATTGAACAAAATTTCTTTATTCATTAGCTGCGCTTTGGGCACAAATTCATTTTTAATGACTGCCTACCAATCGCGACTTGAGAAAGGGCGTGCCTCGCAACTTTACAGATTTCTCGTTTCACTTAAATGTATTTTTCATGAATCAGTAAAGTGAAAAAGTTGGCTGTGCGTGCCAATAACTCATATACACTCATATATTCCTTTTGCCGCCTTGCCCTTGGAGCATCTTTGTTCGCTTCGTTTTTTTTTTTTTTTGCCAATGCTCATCTTTCGTTCCGGCGCTGCTTTCTATATAATTCATAAATTCCTCGGCCAGTCAATGACTTTGGCAATATTTTTTCCAGGCTCGCGTAATTGCTGCGTTCTGCACTGGATTCCTCTCTTGTCCTCAAAAATTGGCCGCCAGCGAACGTCGCGTGCTCAGCTCATAAATATTTCTAGGCGGTGCAGACGAAAATAATAAAATAAAATAGATTGTATAATAATATCAAAAAAGATTGTGCTCGCTAGCCAATACTCTGGACTGGCATTTCAAATAAGTATTTTGAGAATATATAAAAAGTATATAATTGAAGATCTAATAGCTAACTGAAGACATAATCAACACTGATTAAAAATGTATAAGCAAAATATCTATTCAATTCATTTTTATTATTTCTAATACAAGATTCTGCTTGATGTCTTTAAATCAATATTATTATTCTAGATATTTTTTAGTACTGTCAAAAAAAAACCAACCAAACCTATCTACCCTCTCTGCCTACATTCAGGGTATGCAAGAAAAAAATTTCTTTTACAGCAGTAATTTTTTTATGCACCGCCCATAAGAAAAATGGGCGCGGCTCATTTTGTGCACACTCACTGCATTGCGTTGAGTTATTTATGCCACCCATTTAAGCTACCTTTGGCCCGCCCCTCGCCCCATGGCCCCATGGCTCCATCGCCTCTTCGACCTCGTCGCCTAAATGGCGGCCAATGATCGTTAATCATAATCGACGCATAATATTTTGCAGCATCGAGCGGCATTCGGAACTAATTTATGTGGAAATGAGTTAATTTCCTCGAATTGTGATTTTCTGCTGATTTCATGGACCTGCCAAAAAGTAATTACATGGCACTTCATGCTAAAATGTTGAGCTATTCGACGATTGTGCGGCTAATCGTTTTTGCTGATTTTTCAGGCCCAATTAATTATGTTTTGTGCGTGTGTGTATGTTAGTGTGTGCTTGCAGGTAAATAAATGGCAATAGGCCATTGGCAAGGCTATGCGAATAGAAACATTTTACGGAATTTAACAGATGTTTTAATTCTCATATTATTTGAGTTTTACTGCACAGAAATGGGACTTATTTGACTAAATATATTGTAAAAATATTGTACCTGCATTTTCAATAGTTGCTATTGGCTAGAGGATCAAGGTCATAGCAGTTTATTGGTCTGTCTGATGTGTACATAAATAAATGAAAGCATTTAAACTACTATCCAGCTAGAAAATGCCTTTTAGCCAGTTAACATATGCGCTTGCTTTCTTGAGTACAAATATATTTACACAAACTTTTAGGCCACATACTCTAAATAATTAATGCTTTGTGTTTATTGTGCAAGAATTTTTAGGACATTAAAATGTCATCTTGTTGAGTTTATATCTATATTTGCAGAATATATTAAGAGACCAGTGACCAGTGAAGAGCACTCATCGAACAGGTTGCAGTCACCGAGCTGCCTGCTCCAGAGATTTTCTTGGAATATACAATAACTTTTAAGAGTGACTGTGGATTTAAGAAAATATATTGAGAGTGACTTTCGATATAAGAAAATATATTACTAGCCTCAATTAAGGTTATGTACATTTTAAATAATTAGAACATTTTCTGAGCTCGTTTATCATAAAATTAATTAAATTGCTTCACGTTAATTAAATTCAGTTGACAAAATGATTACTGCCCTATCATAAGGATTATCTGAGCATACAACATCCAACACAATACTTACTGAACTTAGCAGAATATAAGAAACACAGTCTGTTTTCTGTCAACAGTTCTTAAAGCGTATTTATAGACATTGAGCAAAAAGGTGAGGCCAGACAGTGGTGCTCAAGCTTATGTCCATGGCACTCATTGGAGCACGTGTCGAGCGTAAGGTGTCCAGGACAAGTGCTGTCAAAATAAAGTTTTACAATTCGCGCGCTTCACTGCCGCCCATTGCCAACTCATCCAGCCGCCAGCAAGTAGGATGAAAGAAAAGCGTTTGGCTAATTTGCGCTGTTGGCTTGACATTTTCCGTGGAATGACGGCAGCAACAGCCTGGCCGCAACATGAAACCCAGACGAAACGGGCTCGACCCACCAACACCCAAAACATCAGCATCATCCACCTCATCTCCATCCATCTGTTTCGGTGGCATTCGTCAGAGCCGTGTTCTGGTCAGCAGCTGCCAGTCAGTCACGCGTCCCCGTCAAACAAAAAAAAAGTGGAAACACATATTTCTTTTATAATTTTTTATCTGCTTTACGGAAAAGCCGACAGAAACATTTTTTTTTGTTTTTCTATAAAATGATGGAACATGAAATATGCATTTTGTTTAGACGTTAAAAATAGGGCGTAGCTGAGGCCACAGCTAATGGCAATGTAATTGCCAATTGTGAACTGAATAAAAGCCAAACAAAGCTATGTGAGAAAAGTTGAGTCGCGACTCGGAAGATACCCTGGGCGTGAACAATATTAATAACGAATCTGTGTAATTAATCTTAATAATAATAGTAAAAAAAATAATCAGAATAATAAATAATGATTATGAATATGTGATATTGTAATATGTAAACTCCATCATGCCTTTTCCCATGATGCTGAATAGTTACGCGGTATATTTTGAAAAATAGGAAACTTCATTTTCGGAGCATTACTTTGTTGGGCTTTCGATTGACATTTGCTGCATTGGCGATATTTGGATGGGATTTGTAATAAAAGTTTTCAGCTCTGCTCCGTCCATAAACACCTGAGACCCAGGGAAAAATTCAATTGATTTTCTAGCAGCTAGCTGGCAGCCCCCGCCCTTTCGTTGGCTGCGACTGCCACTTGCCACTTGGTAAGCAGCATTTCGCTGACAGATTGTATGCCATTTTTTACGAAATGCTTGCAACAGTATCGAGCGAAACTTTGAAATGAGAGCCAATAGCAGCTGAAACAAGCAGATGAAAAAGCTGAGAGAAATAAAATAAAAAAGTTAAAACTCAAAAACTTTGCACAACTTGCAGAAACTTTTGCTGCCGTGTGACATTACCAGGCGAGCTAATGCCCGCCAGTCCTGGGGCCAATGTCGCACTGCAAAGTAGCCGAATCCTTTTGCTGCTGCCAAAAATATATAAATCACAACGCAGCTGCCAAAGCAAATCATAAATTACAATAAATGTTAGCACAACAAATTGATCCTGGCCGCAATTTTCCTAACGTCTAATGCGCCTCAAAATAATGAGACCCGAAACTGGTAGCAGGGCTGGGGTGGCGGCGGGTGCGGCGTTCTGCCAGACTGTGATGGACTCCCGCAACGGGGTGTCGCCACAATTTATTTTCTGTATCCTGCAGCGCGATTTGTCCTGCATATTAAGTTGCCTGCTGGCAAGCAGTTGCCATGAGGTTTGTCATTTAAATGACCAGCAGCACCATGTTTAACGCTAATGTCAACCGTTAGAGTTTCAGAGTTAAAAATATAGCCATATTAGAAAGAATTAGTTTTATTCCAAGGCTATGCTTAAAGGTAATAAGTGAAACATATGTACGTTCAGTTGTGTTAATAAACATTTTGCACATGATTAAAATATAGAGACAGAGCGAGTGACAGAAACATGGAGAAAATTTCCATTAAGCTTATAAAAACTATGACAGAAAGGTTGCATGTGCACGAGGAGGGTAAGTGAATTTCATTTCAAAATGAGCCAAAAGAAACATTACAAACATAATATAAGCGGATCTTCTAAAGCAGCTTTCAAATAGCTGAAAATTCTCAAAAAAAAAGTTTCCTATTGAATACAGAATTTACGACAAGCAAATTTAAAGCGTGCATTTAAATATGAGTAGCTTTGAATAAATATTTCATATTTATATAAAAATTAATTAATTTTAGAATTCATATCGAATAATTATATTCTAGAAAATATTAATAGTAATAATATAAATATTAAATAATAAATATTAGTATATAAAAATGTAAAAAGAAAAGAAGCTGTAGTCGGGGTGCCCGACTAGAAGATACCCTGAACTCATATTTTCAATATTTTCCAAAGCATTAAAAAAAGACAAATTATAAGCAAGATTCGAACACGCATCAACTCTAGCAAATAAATAAATAATAATTAAAAGGCATTAAATATAGATATAAATATATATTATGTATAGGTATATAGTAAAAAAATAAATATTAATTTGTTAATTACCTTAAATTTACTATTTCTTTTAATTATTTCAGTGACATTGGTTTTTTTTTTAAAAGAGAAAATTCTCCTAAGTATTCATTTTGTAAAACATAAATTTGAAGCAAACATTTGTCAATGTTGTTGACATTGTTATTTAAAATATTAAATATATAATACACTTATATATTTAGGTCTTAAAATATTTTTTAAATATAAATATATATACATGTATGTGTACATATATTTATTTAATATATATGTACAAAAAAAATATTATAAAAATCAAAATTAAGAGAAGAGATTCTCTGCCTATGACAAGCACTAAGCACACTTGGCAATCAACTTAACTGTATCACAAAGAGTATGTTTAGTAATTAACAATTTTAAAGAGAGAGAACAAATAAATAATATATAAATAATATAAATAAATAAATAATATATATATATATATATATATATATATATATATATATATATATATATATATATATATATATATATATATATATATATATATATATATATATATATATATATATATATATATATATATATATATAGATATATATATACATATATATATATATATATATACATATATATATATATATATATACTTATATAAATATTTACAATTAGTCTTTATTAATAATAATTAAAGTAAAATACTAAAAATTATATATTATTAACAATTTATAAAACAAATAGACAATGATCAAAAACAAGAACAACTTAAACATATACTTAAATATGTATTGAACAAAAAAACTTAAATATATATTTAAAAAAATATAACATTTAAAAATAAATACAAATTATTTAAACTTAAACAATTTAACAAAAAAACTTAAATTTATTCACTATTTGCACTGCACTGCACACGACTGACCCAGTCCAGGTCACAAAATTGACTGATCGCCACAGCCGCTGCAGTGCCCTTTTATACCCAAAAGTCACTCAAAAGGCAACTCCAACAGATCTCGTGAGCCCATTTTGAGTGAGAATTAACACTCAACTTGTATGAAGTTCGAAGCAGAACGAAAGGCGAACACACAAAGCTAACTATATACATTTAAGTTGTCATTATGATCGAGAATATACATATATGCTATACATATATACTTCATATATATATATAAATGAAATGTGCTTTTCTTTCGGCTGGTGTGCACATCTATTAGTTTTTTACTTTTTTATAAATGGCAGACATATATATGTTAATATATACGAATTTATAAACAATTGATTATTTATATTTATAAACATGCTGATCAATATAAACATATGCTTTGTGTGCTATACACGGACGTCCAAAAACCATTTCAAGTCTCTAGCTAAGTCGGATCTGCTTGTTTTTAAATATTTTGAACATTATTAAAATTTATAAAAATGTTAAATACTTAATGCATTTGAATATTTAAATATTTATTTTGAATATGAAAGAAATTTCCATATTAATTGTAAAGTTATTCTTATACGATGTGAATATTTTTAATAAATAAAATGCTGAATATAAATTTGACATTTTTAAATAATTTAATTATTGAACCAATATTAAATTAATTTAAAACTTTATTCAAAACTTTATTTTAATTTTAAGTAAATTTAAATACATATTTAAAGTTATGAAATATTTTGAGCTATTATTCAGTGTGACTTTTAACTTTTAATGTAATAAATATTATTGTGATTAATTTAGCATATAATTCACCGTTTGTAACCTCTGGCCAAATCGATTTAACTAACATTTATTTAAATACCATTTCGCTGCTTTTCAAATGTAAATTAGCCAAATTGCGGCAAAGTAAACTTTAACTCTTAACGTATGCCAGCAATTGTCAACCATTTATTAGGCAAATTTAAACACAATACAAACTAAGACGCCGGCACTCGAGAGTCGAGAGAATCATTTGATTTAGCATAAACTGTACGGGACTCCTCCCTTATAATTTAGTTGCCTAAAGGCGTGTCCTATGGCCACAGGCAGAGCCGGAGCCACAGCCACCGATGGATACCCTGCTAAGTGGTACTTTGCTTTGTAATTTATGCAGTTGAACGAAAAGCGTTTCTAACAACATTTAATTAAGTTGGGAGGCGGGGCGCGCGTGGGCTTGGGCGTTACAGACCAAATTCAAAGTTAAACTTACGAATTAAAAAAATAAAAATAAGAAGAAGAGAAATAAAATAACACAATGTGGGCAGCCCTAGGCATTTGGCCCTCTTCATTTAAATGGCAGCCATTTTGGCCCAGTCATTGAAAGATGCTGCCTGCCTTCAAATGCCGCCAGACACACCTAAGAGTAGGCATTTCAAACACCTGTCAGCCCCCTCCATTGTACTGCTGGCCAGCCCGCAAGCTCCTTGGGGAATGTGACGCGGCAGCTACCAAAAAAAAAATTGGGTCGTCTTCGTTTGCCTTGGATGTATTTCGCTGCCACTTTGTAGCTGTTATCAGCGGCAGCAGTTGAAATCTGCACGGCGGCTGAAATGTGCGCTGATAACAGCAACAAAAGTCTAACAGAAAAGCAGCGATGCCAGCAGAGGCAGCGCAGCATCCAATAGCCAACGCATTGGCTCAGCCGCTATGTAATATCCGTAAGCTGTGTGTGTGCGTGTGCGTGTGTGGGGGAGTATGTCGCTGTGTAAGTAGGGCTAGAATATGTGGAGCAAGTTGTGTTTTGTGTGGTTCTTTGCAACGTTTTCTACCTCTGCCGCTGTCGCAGTCACAGCCGCTGCCGCAGCTGGCAGCAGCTACTGCTCACGATTGCGTCGATGTGCTAACCGATGTGTGTGTCGGAATTTCGTCGCTGACGTCGTTGTTGTTGCGACGCATGCGCCTCACACAGCTGAGAGAATGTACCAGCCAAGCTGAGCGAGCGAGGCTTTGTTTCATTTCATTACGTTTCACTTCAGCCTTAAGTGCGTTGCTGTTAAAGTCATGTTAAGGCGCTGTTAAGAAAACGAGCGAGGCTGTGTGTTAAGCTGCACTCTTTATAGAGTTATAGAACTTGACTTGTAGATGACAGGTTACTCAAAAATTGTATATTGAAGAAACTTTGTATTGAAACAGAAAAGGAAAATTCTTATTTTGAAGAAACTTTGTATTGAAACAGAAAAGGAAAATAATTGAGATAGTTTTAGATAATTTTATTTGACATATTTTAAGAAAAATTTATAATTGGTTTTCAATTTTCTGTATTTTCATTGAAAACATTTCAAAAAGTGTAAATTAAAACATATTCAAAAGATTCGCATAGGCTGTAAAAGCTACTAAAAAGTTATTTAAGCTTTAAAAGAACATTTAAAACTAATAAAAATGTTTTAAGTCTCAATCTGAAATACTTCCCTTATGAAACTCGTAAAAGACAAAGTCTTAAGTCTTACGAGTATTAGAATAAATGTCCTTTAGAGATTGGCCCACATCTATGAGCCAGCCACATTCCTGAACAGATCCCAAAACACATAACGGCAACTGTTTCGATTCCACACGTTGCACAGTGACCATTCAGTGTCCATTGCTTCAGCAGCAGGAGAAATGCGACCATGGACTGCTTTTGCTGCTGCTGCGGCTGCTGCTGCGATTGCTTCAGCTGCTGCTGCTGCTGTTGCCGCTGCTGCTTGTGCATTGAGCCAACAATTTTACACCCATGCAATGCGAAGGCAACAACAATTCGGCCAACAACAACAGCTTCGGCACAAAATGCCGATGCGCTACGCAAATTGCAAGCTTCACTTAAATAGTTCGTGGCCCGATGCCACCACAGAGACTCACCATCATGGATTTCCTTCGTCCTTCGGCTCTCACCCACTGCCCAGGTTGCGCTCTCGTGTCAAGATTTGCTCATCGTGCGAGGCGACCGTTGGGCTCGTATATTTTACTGCCACTGCCAGTGCCACTGCTGGTGCTGGTGCTGTTGCTGCTGCTGCGACTGTTGCTGCTGCTGCTGCGACGTCGACCGAGGACTGCGTTATTAGGCTGCCAGCGCCTGGTGATGTTTTTGGTCCTTTCGCAATCGCTCGTTCAGTCGTCGTTGCGTGTTGTAGGTGGTCTGGTCTGCTCTGGTCTGGTCTGCGCTGCTGCTCAGCCTTTTTTTGCTGCCACACTGCCACACACTGATGGTGATGCCTCCGCTGCTGCTGCTGCTGCTGCTGCTGTTGCTGCCGTCGTTGCTGTCGTCGCTGCTACTGCTGCCACATCTTCTACAACGAGTAACGACGACCAACCCAAACTTCTGTTTCAATTGCCGTACGCGACGCGACGCGTTCAGTCCACGTTTCAGTGCGTTACGTTGTGCAACAAAGTGACGCGAAAGTTTCAGTTACAGTTTTGAGTTTTGAGTTATGGTTGAGCTTAAGTTTGAGGCAACTCAACAATTGGCCTCGTTAGCCAGAGGCCAGGACTTGAACTGTCTGCCTGCCCGACCGCCTGTCTGTCTGCCTGGCTGCCTGTCTGGTTGTCTGCCGGCCTGGCTGGTCTGGCTGCTCTGGTGATTCGTCGTCATCAACGTCAACATAATCATAGTCATCAGCTGCTGTCAGGTGTCAAGTGCCGAGCATGTGTGTCAATTAAAATAACTCAGCTCAGTGAGTTGCGTGCGTGACTGTGTTTAATTCGCGCCACACGCACCACACGGCGTATGTGCAACGTGCCCTTACAAGACCAAAACCCTCAATGCATGCACAAACACTAACAAGAACGCTAAACAAATACCATAAATTTCAGCAATGGCAACCAAAAATTGCGGTAAGTTTTCAATTGCCACAAATCGTATTGAAATATTGAAATATTCCTAATTACGCCTGAGTTCAATACAGATTTTTACTATTTGTCAATAGTTTTTTTTTTGGGTTACTCGTGAATTGCATTTTAATTAATTGCGTTTGCACTTTGGTCAACTATTGCCCGGTGATAATTTATTTGATTTTACCAATTTTTAGCCGTGTGAAATTTGTTTAATGATTTGTAAATTCGATTTTATATCTCTCACTTTGTTTTATTTCATTTGTTTTCGCGGCTCACATGGGGTAAACCAATTTTATTTCAACTTTCCATTGAGCAATATTGCTAATTGATGTTTGTGGATTATTTTAAAGCTGTTTGTTTATTACTAAAAAAAAATATGTGTGTGGGACTAGAATTTATAAAAAGCTTTTATTTCAGAGATTAAAACAGTAAAGGGTTCTTAATTGATATATAATATGATAAATTAAAATTTATTAAATATTCATTTACATGAGGAGCATTCTAAAAACAAGGATGCTTCACATATGTTATTTGATATATTTTATATAGCTGATAAATGCTCTCATGAAGTAATTGTTAGTAGGAAATTCATAGGTGGGATGGAAATGTACATAAGAGGCATCAAATTTATAGTTTTACTGTTTTATTTTAGTAATTAGAAACTTAGGCTTAATTTTATTTGAAATTTTGTTAAGGAGTAGAGTCTACTCTGTGGCTGAATCTAATATTATAAATATAAATCTAATATATATGTAATAGTAAAATATATTATTAATTTAAAGTACGAGCTACAACTGAAAGATAAATATAATTAAATATAATATTACCAAACATAAAATGTACAAAAATATTTGTTAAATTTTGATAGAGTATTATATTTTTTAAGTTTTTTATATTATTTCAGCTTTGGCGTAAGTTGAATATATTAACACCTCAAATGCACACATATAAATAGAAAAATACTTACAATTGAACACCTTCATTTCCTTGAAAGTTGCTAATTTCAATCAATCAATTGCCTACGAAGCCTTTGTACTTTTTGAAAATTGGCTCAAGCTTCTAGACGTCACATTGAGCTGCTAAGACTCAGCTGCTTTAAGCGAGAAGTTGGGCAAATCGCTTGACTGCACTTGAAACAAATCTTATTAGATTGCACATAAATCAGCTAAGAGGTAGGTAATAAAAAACGAGCTGGCTGAAAGTAAGGACAACAACAAAAATAACAATAATAAATAAGAGCACATTACGCATACGCCAGGTGTAATAAATGGGCTAAGACTCGTCTCATCTGTGCTCCGCTCTATGCATAGAAATTGCCATTCGTATGGGTTAGCTACTCTTGTTACTTTTTGCTTAATTCGCTCTGCGTGCGGCAGCTGCTTCAATTTAATTATAAAAATCAACGCCATTAAATATTTGCGCAAAGTGGCAGGCTGTAGCTGTAACACATTCCTTCACTGTGGAATGTCCTTGTCATTGTCGCTGTCTGACGGCTTGTCCGCCTGTCATTACATAGAAAATTAGATGGCAGTCACCCTCGGCAAAAGGCATTTGCAGACAGCCAGGCAGACACAAACTCCAGCTCAAATGTAAATAAAACAAAAGCTGAGAGCCGTTTGCAAAAACGAAAGCTGATGGTAAGGACACACACACGCACACACACAAGAATGTGTGTAAAATAATAAAAAGCGACATTTACGACATAACATGGCAGCATATTACAGCAGTCGGCAATCGGGACAGGCTGACTCGAGTCGAGTTGAGTTGAGTTTTGTGCGGCGCACACTGCGTATACGCATTACAATGTTTCGCACTGATTCTGTCTGTGTTGCCATGCAAATGTACACAAAGTAATTATATGCACATGTGTGTGTATTGTCTGAGTGTGTGTGTGTGTATGTGTTTGTTGTGTCTGTATTTGTGCATGTATTTGTTTCTGTACTACAACTCAAATAATTGCCAAAGCAGCGGCGGCTGCCTGGCAACTCGCAGCAACAAAAATGACTTTTTTAAAACAGACGCAAACAAACAACAGCAACAACATTGTATCTTATTAACAAAACAACTTTGTGTGCTCTGTTACATAAACACGCCCACGCACATACACACACACGCACACTCACATTCTCATAAACGCAGGCTCATTGTTTTGTTGTAATTTTGAGAAACTTTTTAGCAGACAACAAACAACAAGAACAACAACAATTCATTGGCCAACAAAGTTTCATTTTCGGAGCATACGCCATGAATTTTCATTTAATTAGGCAGCGCATCATCAGCTGCTGTGAACCATAACAACGGCCTCTACGTCCAACCCTGCCCAGAGCTCTCCGACCAACCACAGACGAACTCATCCCTTTGATGGCTAAGCAAATTTGTGAAACGTTTCACAGCAAAATAAACAAAAGAAAATAGAATAAAAATTAAGAAAGAAAAAAGGAAACCATTTCACTTTATTGTTTGCTCTATGATGATGCTCTCTTTTCCAGCAGGCGTCAAGGGCAGGCTGGGAGAACGAAGGGTGCGTGTATGGCAAGCACTTTCAAATGATTTCATTTTGCGTGAAAAACCGCACACAGGATATGCACGAGTTTGTTGGTCCTAAATTGTGTAGCTGACCAATTTGTAGCCCCTTTTTGGGCCCTTTGCTTTCGCCTGCACCTTCTAAGCAGAAGACAGAGAGATTTCCAACCAGACATGGAAACCAATTAATTTTAAATTGTCTGAGAGTTGAGCAAACCCAAAGAACCAACAAGAAAAGACACAGAAAAAGTCTTTGTTGCAATGGCTCTCTCTCGCACTCTACATTTGTCCGTTTGTTCAGCTCTGTTTGTTGGCCTGGTTAATGAAAGTCCAATTTGTCGAGTGCCGCAGACAAGGTGCTGATAGCAAAGGGTTTTGTACCCATCTATTTTTTGAGCCCCTTAATAGCAGCCAGTCCCCAGGCAAACCGCAAAAGGTCACCCGAAACAAATACTCAAGAAACTGCCGCCCAGAACACTCGCCGAGCCAATTTCCCAGCGCCTAGCAAATTTTCACACATGATTTTTTTATAGGCCAATTTGCACACATTATAAGTTTGGCCAGTTTCTGGAAAGTAACATGCCCCAAAGGTAAACTCAGCCAAGCAAAAAAAAATACATCTTCTAACAACTTTCCCTGTATTTACCTTGGTGAGTTTTTCATGTGGCCGGATCCTAAATGCTTGAGGCGCTGGCCAAACAATTGCTTATAAATTCGAAAAGTCCCTAAAGTGTGCTACACGATCGCTGGGCACTTATTTTTTGATTAGTTCTAGTTTTTATCCTGAAGTTAAGTAGCAAGAGTGAAAAGCAAAGCTTGAGGCTTGTATACAAATTAAATGTACAAAGCAAAGTTGATATATCCTAAAATAGAGGAGAGAGCGAGAGAGAGAAGATATCATTCCCCTATTGACAGACGATACATAAATCAAATATACTCACATTTGCTACAGAAACAGAGTATATTAAGTGTGCGCATCTTTTGTGCTCAACTTGTTTTTTTTGCTGTAGTTCTATAAATACATTTTCTATTATGCCAAAAACAATTTGGCAAACAATTCGGCTAGTGCGAGTGCTATCCCTTTGCCATCAGCCTCGAGCCTTGTCGAGTGCCCATCATGAGCTGTGCGGGGGCATAAACAAAAGCAACAAAAATTACTGTAGTAAATGGCGCCTTGTGTTTGTGCTTTGGCTGGAAATCCTTTTATGTTATCAACGCTTACGTAGCCAGCAATTATTTGCTGCTTTTGGTAGCTCTGCTTGCGTAAATTAAAGCACGCTAAAGCCCTGCGGCAAACAAGGGGGGCCGAAGCTAAGCGCATTCCCCGCTAGCAACACCCTAGGCTACAGTTCACAAAGAGCTCGTAACATACGTTAAAACAAACGTTTTGCGTATTCCCACGTTTTCCGACTTACTGTGTGTGTGAGTGTGTATGGGTGGGTGTGGCTGTGGCTGTGGGAGTTGGCGAATAGCATCCACTTCCTGTTTTGTCTAATGTCTTTATATACGTCTGCCATATATTTTGCGGCAGTCAGGCCAAAAAGGACTCGACTAAACGACTCCCGTCGGGTGCCGGGGCCCCAGCTTAACCGCAAGGCCATAAAATTAAACTAGTGCATAATTAAACACTCGCAATTAGGCGTAATTTACTTTGTGTGTGTCTGTGAGCTCGCCGCGACGCCTTTCCGTGTTGCCTTGTCTCATATTTTCGCCACATTAGTTTTTAATTAAAAAATTTCCATCACATGCGCAAGTCTGCCGATGGCTGTCCGTCCCATGAAACAAGCCCCATCGCCACTTGCCACTTGCCACTTGCCACATGCCCCACAGCTGCAATTTGGTGTGATTGCTTTAATGGGTTTGTGCGTTCAATTTACTACGCAATGGGGCAAACAAGACTCCCACTTTACAACCTGATCACAATCTGGCCTAAGCTCCGGCCAACTTTGTGTGCCCAAAGCCCAGCAAGAAGTAGAAGACGACGAAGTAGAAGGCCAGCTTACGAAACGTCTTAAGATAAGATACTTAAGCATAAACAAAAAGCTAAGCAACAACTGAAATGCATTGTAAACATTGCCAAGTTGTAATAATTAATCCGTAAGATTTACAAAACACAACTTGCGCATAAATTTCAAGTCCCGGACAGAGGCGAAAGCAGCAGCAGCAGCTCCAGCGGCAGCAGCAGCAGCCGACGCGGTTTCATTACTCAAAACTTGTGCGCGACTCGTGGGAGGGGATTGAGGAATGGAAGTTTGCTTTTTCTTTGCCCAACGGGCCATTGTTGTTGCAGGCTAGTAATTTTCTATCTTTTTTCATCGCTGTTGCCGCTGCCAAGTTGCATGCCACAAGAGCAAACAGCGAGTGGCGTCTGTAGCGCGATAAGACGCAAAATCCTTGCAGCTCGCTGCGAAACCACATCTAATTGTACTTAGTATGCGGCACTGACTCACTGACTGACTGACTGATTGACTGACAGACTGACTGACTGACTGACTGACTGACTGACCGACACTGATTCCATTTACATTTTGCACTGACTGCAAATTGAAAGAGTTGCTGTTGTGATAGCTGTGCAGGCGTTTTGGCATATTCCAAGTCAAATATTTATGTGGCTGGCAAGGATTTGCGCAATCCCTTTCTAAGAAATCACTGTTGATGTGCTGCCTCAGCAAAGATTCGGCGCGGCGCGGCGTGGCTCAGCGTGGCCCAAATGCAAAGCAATTGCAAGTAAATTAATTAATTAAAATATTCAAGTAAAATCTTAGCCCAGTCCACAGGGATTGCGGGCCGGAAAACGGCAGACGAGGATCTTAAGGTGGCTAATACGCATTTAAGCCGCTTTAAAGCAGCGATTGGAACAGCTGGCATTGCTGCGGCGTGTGAGCTTTGCATAGTTCGCGCAGAAGGCCACGAATTGTTTTGCATTTGTATCTGTGTTTGAGCCTAATTGACAGCTGACAACTTAATTATGCGACTAATTATTCGGCGGCTAATTGAAAGTAATGAACGAGGGCTTCTAAGACTCAAATATGCGAGGTACTTGCTACTAAAGAGTATACTTAACTCTAAGCAATGTCAAAGATTACCTAAAAATTGAGCGAAAAAATTGATTATTTTATATCAGCTAATGAAACTGGGTACAAATATATATTGTTGGAGTAAAAGCTGCAGCACAAATTCATAAGTAATGTCAAAGGGCAAATGAAATAGAGCTTCATATATAATATATATACAGATCTAGCTATATCTGTCACTAAGTCGAAAATTGTATGGCTTTGCTACGCTTTATGTACGCTTAAATTATCAGGTCGAAACACAACTAATTATAACTTCGTATAACTGTCAAACCCAGATCAAGTTGCGAGCTGGCAATTAAGTATTTCAGTGCAATGAGAGAGAGAGAGCCATAAATCGCCACGCCCACAACAAATGGGCGTGCAAGTAACTTAACAGTTTTGATTAATGGCAACTACTTTGCAAATATATTAGATTCTAGTTACCTGCAAGCGAGACAGATAAACAGAATGAAAGAGACGGAGGGAGAGAGTGTGCAAGAGAGACAAGTAGAGAGCGCATTCGAAAAGCCATTTCTAAATTACATAACCGAAAAGCATTAAAAGCTAATCCCGTTTGAGCCAGCAGCCGGCAGCTGAACACGTTCCATTCCAAGCGATTTCTATCTGGATTTGGGGTATGGGTCTGGGCTGGCTTGGCTGCCTCCTGATGTTGCCTGTGGCATCAACTGGAAATCCATGGCACAAATCCACGTCACTCGCTGCTTGGCCAATATTTTTCCATTTTCGTTCAACGGGTCCGCGTTGCATATTTATGTGATTTATTATGGAAAAACTGCCCGCCCATGCCAAGTGACCCCTAAGCCCGGCGCCAACTGTCCCGTGCCGAGCTTTGGCCTAGAGCGACATTTTCCAAAGGTTAAAAACAAAGACAGCAAAAAAGAGAAATACCAAAAATTAGGTTTACGTCGTAGCCCCGCATCGACTCGTTCCCTTTGGCAGCCAACTCTCGCCTACCGCCTACCGCCTACCGCCTGCCAGGTAATCTGGCCCAGGTTCAACTGCCTTCGGGCTGTGGGCGGTGGCTGGTCTACTTGATTATTAGCCCACGGTCGTGTTCTAATGCTTATAAATTCGGTTCACTTCAGTTCAGGCTGTTATTTTTTGTGCTGTTTCCTTTTTGCTTTCTTTTTTTTTTTGTTTTTTTTTTTTGGGTGTGTTCAATATGCCCGACACGGACGACCGACAAATCCTCCTTTAAGGCCACTTTTACATTGACGATGTTCGTGTCTGACTGGGCAGCAGTTGTTCCTGCTTAGTTGTTGTAGCTATTGCCTTTTAAATGTTTATGCCAATATTTACATTTCAGAGGTTTGGCAGCGCCACAAAAATATATTTGATTTTAACACGAAAATAAATAAATGTGAATGGCTGGCTGTACGTTTGTATAAGGAGGCGGACTGACGGTGGGAGGCGTGGCCGCGCGGATATCGTGATAAGCGCACACAGTGATAGATGGTTCTAATGGCGCCTTATTTACGAGCATGTGACCAAACATATTTTCCCGTTTGCAGCTGCTACTATTTGGAACATTAATTGAAAATTGTCTGCCACCATTTGGGGCAAGCCATAGAAAAGATATCTACGGCGTATTAGGTGTCTTTTAAAGCAGTGAATAGAAGTCAATAAATATGTTTTATAGTTGGAAAAGCTGTCGATCAGACAGAAGACTAAAGGAAATTTATAATATGGACATTACTTAGTTCTTGTTTGGCGGATTCCCATATTCCCCCAAATCTTTCTGAACTTAAGAATATAGATCTTAGCTCAATGCATATCATGTAAGAAACTAGTAACATCATATGTTGTCTCCAGTAATTAGGCACAGTATACAGCAAGAGACTTTGATTAATATCGGGACAAGGAGTTTGATATAAAGTCTTTCAATTAGACTGCATAAAAACTTGACTTAAAATGGCTTTAACACACATTCAAACAGCAAGAACTCAAAATTTATATAATTTGTATAGTTCTATTTGGCATCTCTTCTGCACCGTTTATACATGCATTATATTCTTACCTACATTCCACTTCGAATGCGAATGCTTACAGGGTATATAATAGCGCTATAATAATCCCCAACTAGCGTGCATGGAACGTGCTCGGAACGCGTTTTGTCATCTACTCTGCCTGCTCTGCAGTTTTACATGGAAATTGTCAGCGTTTTTATGTAAAATGCCAGCGGGTTTGCTCGGCTCTGTGCCTTTCCGTTGATGTCTTCATATCTCCCTGACGGACTGACTGACTGACTGACTGACTGATGATAGAACTGTTGCCCGCATGCATTGCATGCCTGCCGTGGCCATGTGAATGTCGTCCTGGCAACGCAACTGAGCTGTCATCCGAAAGCTCAACGCGCCATAGCGCAAGATTCATAATTGTCGCACGCCCACACACAAAAATGCATTCCAATTGCTGCTATTGTTGCTGTTGCTGTTGTTGTGTCAACTGGCTTACAGCAGCAACAGCAGTAGCTGCAGCAGACAGTGGCATATCTATAGCTATGCGCCGCATCCAGACCCATTCGCATTCAGATTCTCTCTTGATAATCCACAGCCAACGCAGCCATAACTTTAATACATTGTAATTATGTCAACTCGGCAACGTGCGTCTGTGCCAGGTTGCAGGCAGCGTGCTCCACTTGTTTTTGTTGCAACAGCAGCTTGATCAGCGCATGTTATGCTACGTATACGCAATTTATGCGATTCGCAATCTCTGCTAGAGACTCGCCTCACTTAACGGCTTAATATATTGTTACGGCAGCTGGCGTCGCATAATACGCACACGCACACACATACACACACACTTCAGCACATACACAATGCACACACATGACTGCACACATGCCATCAAATAAAAGAAATGGCAACAAGCACAAGGCAAAACCAATTCAATTCACACACAAACAGAAGCACAAAGGCATCTTTATTAAAGCGTGACACAAAAGCAGCTATCAGTGTGTGTCTGTATCTGTATGTGTGTGTGTGTGTGGTAGCATTCTGTAATTTAATTAGAAACTTTGCACTATTAATTTTGAAACTTTGGCCAAACTACGAGCACAGCTGCATGTGCCAGCCTCGACAGTTGCCATGTGCCTTCTCATAGGTAACCACCGCAAAAACGACCCCGACTCCTAGTGTCAGCTCCAGCTGCATTTTATAGGCAATAAGGGCGTGGCAACTGGCTGCTGCTGCTGCTGCTGCTGCTAGCTTAGTTTATGCACGCGCAACATATTGAAAAAGGCAACGCGTCGACTTTTTAGCCATTTGTCAAAGCAGCAGTTCGCGCCCCAACTTTTGTAATTAGATGAAGTGGGCACACACGAGTGCCTGTCTGCGTGCCTGTGTGTGTGCCTGAAGGAGAGTTTGTGTGTATGTGTGGTGCATCCGTGGCAAGTACTTTAAAGGCAAACCACATGCCAATGTGTATAAAAATCAGAGAAGAAATCAGTTTAAGTAGTTTAAATTGAAACATTCAATTAGGAGTTGATTTATTTGCTAGCTTGTTGATAAATTAGTTTACTTCGCTTTTGTAGAAAAACCTTCTACTAGAATATGTGTGTAATGTAGGTTTTTTGCTGAATTGATTGTCTTTTATTTTAATTTCTTATCAACTAGCAACATAGCTCAACGTACTTCACGCGTTTTAAATAGACTTAAAACTTTCTGTTATTGAGATGATTTTTCAAAAAAAGTAATTTAACTTCACTTTTCTTAAAGATAACGTTGCTCATTTAATATTATAAATTATTGCAGGCTTACATTCATCTCATTTTTTTATTGCTTTTAACGAGTGTCTTGGAAATTTATCTTGAGTTAGCGTTTAGCAACATTTTTCATAATTCATGACAAGCGCAACGCAACGCAGCGCAGGCCAAAAACGAATGTCAACTTAAAAAGCCAGCGGAATGCCTTAAAATATGCAATGCCAACAACAGCAAACAGCAAACAGCAAACGGCAAGCGGCAAACAGCGCATAGCAAAGAGGAAAAAGGCAGCTCAGCAGAGCTAAATGACAAGCACTGTGAAAAGCTGCCACTGGGAGTGCATTTACTTCTTATCAACGGCAGCAGTGTTAGCGGCAGGTGCCAGGTGGCAGGACAGCTCAAGATGTGGAAACAGCATTCATCAGGAGGCGCCACCAGCAGCAGCAGCTGCAGCAGCGTCAGCTCACCTGAGCGCACAATATTAATGGAGTCTCTCTCCAGGGCACACGACACGTTCTATAATTTTTTCGGCGCGCCCCAGCAGCACATTTTCGTTATTCCTTTATTTCACTTTTTATTTTTTGCCCTTAGCTTACTTTTAGTTTTGGAATATGTAAATATACATTTTTTTAAAGCTCGACAAAATTTTGCATTTGGCCTTTTCTTTTTTTGCTGCTCCTCACTGATTTATGTCGCTGGCAAATTTGATTAAAACTGCAGCCACTCAGCTTGATGAAGTCGCTGCCGCTGCCGCTGCCGCTGTCGCTGCTGACGCTGCTGCGCTCTCAAGCTAGATCTCATCGTCTGCTTCCATAATTCCTGCCAATTGCATTTGCTTGGTGGCGGCTTATCTTCTTCCCCCGCCCCATTCATCTTCAGCTCTTTGCATCTCGGGGCGACTCTTTCCTTATCGGCATCCGCATCGGCGCTTGTAATAAATCAGCTCGTCGCTTCACTCACTTCCTGTCGTCTCATTTTTTCCTTCCCCTTTGCTGCTGCTGCTGCTGTCTGTTGCATGTTAACCTTCCCCACGCACACACATACATATCGCTGTGGCATCATCTTGTCAATGGCTTGGCCTGAGCTTAGTCTCCAGCGCAATATTTTCGACACATCATTTTCTATGTGGAGGTGCGCGAGGAGGGAGGCGTGGGGAGCACACAAGTAGAATTTCCATTATTTTTTCCCCCATCATTGATGGACCCACGTCCCACGCGCTCCACTGTCAGCTTGACTTTGGCAACTGTTGCCCGCTTTGTTGTTGGCCTTCGCATTTGACGTGTAAAATATTATCAACTTAAGTAGCTAGGCTACAGGCAGCAGCTCAGAGGGAGGAGCTGGCTCAAACCTTTTGATAATGTGTCAAGTTTGCTTGTAGACTTTCGACAGACTTTCGGCCCGACAACTTAAACAACTGATTAGCCTGTAAACTTTGCTGCCAGCCAGGCGAACAGCCTCGTCGCCTTTCAGCTTGTTACAGTCAATTACGTGACGAGAACTTAGCCAGCGACTGCAACTTTCCAAGTACCTCTTCATAAATAACAGCGTTTCAAATTCGTTTTTGTCAATTTGCGAAGGAGTGGGCATGGCTAAGTATATCAGCTTTCCAGAAGAATATTAAAAATCTTGCTCGACAGTTTGCAGTGCTTAAGAAGATGAGCTTCTATCGCAAATACTTATGCGTACGTCTCAGTCTGCGAATAAATTGCCAATCAGTCAGTGAGTAATCAATCAGCTACAACATAGTTTCCTCTACACACCTCTAAATACTAAGAGCTTAGAGAAAGCTTTTAACTCTATGCGCTCTGGCGTACAAGTTACTCTGGGATTAGCATATGTGTATGCAGTTAGATTTTCAGTCCTCACATAAAATTAGCATAATCTCATAATGCATAAGGCAACATCTGGGAAATTAAATTCACTTAGCTAGCAAATTGAAAATCAGAGAACAACTAAATTAATGCAATTAATGTAAATGACAAAAGCCTTTGTTAATAAGACCTAGCGTGTGCAGCATAGATAAGAGAAATCGCACACACACACACACACATACATGGTCGATAAAACTAATTAAGGTCAGCAAAACTAATTAGACTGTCTTTGCTGCATATATTTATGATAACAATGAGAAACAAGACAATTGCCAACTGGTAACAAGTTTCCAGCTTGAGAGCCCTGGCCACAAGCTGTGGCCAAAACTGGCCGAAGTTTGGTTTGGTTTGGTTTGGTTTCGTTTGGTTTGGATTTCCACTTGAAAATCAATCAGCCACACTGAGCAGAGCTGTGCTCGAAAAACTGTTGCAAATTTTATAAATGCTGAGCGAGTGCCTCAGCACATGTTGTAGTTTGTATGCCTGTCAACTGGGCCAACAGCCCAGCCGCTGTCAGCCCCAACTGCTGCTGCCAGCCTGTCTGCTGCTGTCTATCTGCTCGTTTATTTAACACTGATTGCCAATGCACACAGAACTTTGGCAACGATGAGTTTCTCGTTCGGCAATCGCTTCAGTACAGCTCACAGATATGGATGCAGATATAGATACTGATACAGTCACTGCCACAGATACTTTTGTCTATTTGTGCGCTTCGAGGTTGCCAAGCAAACCCTGAACTGTGAACTGTAAACTGTGAACTGTGAACTGTGAATTCTTGTAGCGTAGTGTAATCAAGACCCATGCTCAAGTGTCTTTGCAGCACGTTGGCTCTATCTCCACAGCCAAAATCGTTCTATTTAAGCCCTGCCGGCGATGGAGATGGCCAGTGTTTTATCTTTGCGATTCACTCGAGCCATGTTTACTTTGCTCTGATTTAACCATCTTTGAGCAAATCTCGGCTCTGACACTTGGCCAGAGGCCAGTGCTGAAAATAGTCTGCATTAGCAGAACTTCAAATGCAGCTTACGCTTCATAAGTCCAATACAGCAGCAAACTTAATTGACAACACGTCGTATACGTAATGAATTTTCATGCAAAACAAGCCAATGTGCTGTCAACTTGAATAAAGCCAGCTAAGCTGCTCAAACATTATTTGAGACAATTTATTAGAATATAATGCATTAAAATTACAGCTTAGTATAAATACCTTTTATGCTCTGTTTAGTAGTTGCAAAGTTGAAAAATAATAAATATTATTTTCAAGCAAATTGGATTTCATGTCTTGCAATATAAATTGATATATTTTTTTTAATAAAACTATTTAGAGCTTTTGACAGAATATATATATTGTTGAATGCTTTTTAATTAACTCAAAATAAATATATTTATATATTTATATATTTATATATTTATATATTTATATATTTATATATTTATATATTTATATATTTATATATTTATATATTTATATATTTATATATTTATATATTAATATATTTATATATCAATTTTAATTTAATTTCCAAGCCATTTATAAAATGATATAAAATGCACGCGCAACTTTTATTGTATCCCAATTTTTTGGCACATTAATTACGGTTATTTATTAGCCAGGTAAAAATAAATGGCAAAAGCATTGAAAAATGCATCGCATTGTGTGTGTATAAATATAAGCATGTTAAATGCTTATAAAGTGGTATAAATTACAGCTGATTCCAGGTGCCATTAGCAGGGGACAATGGCAGAGGCAAAATGCAGCAAAGTGTGCCATAATTTATGGCGTACAACCGGCAATTTCCTGCCCTAGAGCGAGCGTTCGGCATGGGAGTGGAAAGAGACCCACACATCATGTAACTAAAAAAATGTTATTGACAGAATGCTAGAAGATAGAATACCATAAGTAAAATGAGAGTTGGACTTATTTTATATGATAAAGATAAATCATTTTAACTAAAATAATAGAATAGACAGAATGCTAGAAGATAGAATACCCTAAGTAAAATGAGAGTTGGACTTATTTTATATGATAAAGATAAATCATTTTAACTAAAATAATAGAAGCTGTTTGATATTTAAATAATGAAAAAAAAACAAATTATGAAAATGGGTTTAGCTATGATACTATGTGTATTTACTTAAAAATATATTTCTATATATAACTATTCCACATATAGTTAACTTTGTTGTCAAATTGCCAACTTTAGTTCCATAAATATTCAACTCTGATAAATAACAACTTCAAATAAATTGATTGGCATGCAGAATCCAGATTTATGAGCTGTTTATTTTGTGTCAATTATATTAAATTATTATACACGAAAGCAAATACTTTATTAGCTGACAGCCAAATAAGTTTATTTAAATTTATGTATTATTTCAGCCAGGCAATTAAAAATATGTTGAGCGCGTCCCAAAACTAAAACCCTTAATACCTGATATGCAAAGAAGAAAAGGGCTACATATTCATGTATGCGAGAATGCTAAACTTAAAAAGGGCAAATAAAATGAGTCAAAAATGTGTCCAGCTCCATTTTCCGAGCACCCGGTTTCAGTGCTGCGCTCAGCTGGCGGCAGACGGTATTTGTTATTAAATTGAAACCCTTGGCAAATGCAAAAGGCAACAGCCAAAGGTAAAAGTAACTTTTCGATCAACTTGAGCCGGGTTCGGGTCCGGCTCTTTGGCAGCTGCGAACCAAGGATTCAAATTGCTGGCGTGCGAACTGTGGGCGATGGCCAAATACATCATTTTGCCAAGGAGTAGCAATTTAATTCTTTCCCTCACAAGGGTTGTTTGCCGCAGTGGGTGTCAGAATAGGAACATAGGCCTGGGGGCACGCTGGGGGCGGGATTACATTGGTGGCCTTAATTTCAGGCTTCAGCAGATTTGTCATCCTCTCATCGTCGCAGCATTATTAATGGCTGACACCAAATGCTAATAAAACAGTTGAACAACTTGCTGTGACTTGCAGATGAGAGACCAAATTTCTCAACATCAGATACTTGCAGTGGCCATTGCACAACGAAAGGAACGTCGACTGCTTAGGTTAAGTGCAAATTGCATTTCAGCTCGATAAGCAATCAGGCTGCCACTCAGCTGATGATGCCTCTGATCAGTATACATCAATGGCTATTCCGTAGCGCAAATTGTTTGCCCTTTTTATCCAACCACAGCTGCAACAACAGCAACAACGACAAGCACTTGGTGCCCCACCACCGTTGTTCGCATTCATGAGGCCAATTATTATGCAAATGGCGAACTTCTCGTTCTTCGACTTCAATCCTAAAATGCAAACATCGAGGCGAGTTTTAAATAGCAGCAGTCAGCACTCAGCAGGCAGCAGGCAGCAGGTCCAACAAATGAACATACTCAACTAACAGATATTCTGTAGGGAAGCCAACTAGTCGCAGCACTCCTTAGTCAATGCTATAGTCTAATATGGTTTCTTTGAGTAGAGGGTATAGAAGAAAAGGCAGGCAATGCAAATTCACCTTGGCACCGTAGCACAGAGCTCACTAAATCAATATATTGCTGGTCCTTCTGCTGGTCCGAGACCTGTGGCTGCAGCTGCAGCTGCAGCTGCGTCTCCCTCTGTTCTTTCTAGCTGGAAGCTGCGGCCCCACAAATCAACATTTGACTTTTGCATAAATTGCAAGTAGCAACAAAATTGCAGGAAAAAGAAGAAAAGTCATTTTCTCGCTTTCGTTTGCAGCTGCAGCATGCCACGCCCACTGTTGATTATGCGCCCAACGTGGCTGCTGCTGTTTGTGTCGGTTGTTGATGCGTTTTGTGTCTGGGGATCCACGCCCCTTCGGCGTCCAATCTACCCGACGAGCTACATTTGTGCGGTTACCTGCACATTTTGTTGTTTACTCATTTCCTGTGCAGGCAACTGCCAGGACCTTCCTTAGTGCCAACTCAGCTTGGCAGCATCTTCATTACGCTGTCGAACGCATTGGCCGCTGCTTCGATTTGCATTTCATTTACAGCTTTCAATTTGATTGCATTGAAAAGTTGTCTGCTTTAAGAAGTTAAGCACTCGCTGAAGATTTGCTTAAGTCCGCCTGCCATTGGCAGTTTTTTGCTGCCTGGCAACATGGGAAAAAAGCAAACGAAAAGGTAACCAAATGCCAGGTGAAACACGAAACCCGTTGCAATCTGTGGCAGAAAGCCGTTGCAAATCGAGCTGAATCGAGCTGATGCGATGTGCGACAAACAAAAACAGGAAGTGGACCTTGTGTGCTTAACTTTGTTTCCGCTTTTGGACGACAACTGAAATTCGATGCGTCTCGACGCGTTGCCACCGTAGACTTTTTCCTGTCCTACCATTGAGTACGCCTTTTTTCCCTATGTCTGTGTGTGTGTGTGGCTGCAAATGCAAATTTGTTCAAAGTTTATTGAGTGCACGTGACGACAAACAAAAGTGCAAAGTTGCCTTTGTCCTTTGTCCTTGCATCCATGGGCCACATAGTGCCACAGCTGCAGCTACAAGCATTTTCTTGTATTTCACTTTTGTTTTCTCCTTTCCAGCCTGTCCATAATGCCCAGCGCTTTTTTCTTTCCTGTCGTCCTTGTTTTTCTTTTCATATCCGTTACATGCATTGTTTTAGACTCAAAGGTTAAGCCTCTTTTGACTTGCAAATTTGCAGTTTGCATGTTTTCATTTCTTTGTTTTTTGTTTTACTAAAGCTTCGTGTGAATTTGCAAATGACCTTAGCCGAAAGTTAGTTATTTGCACTTGTAATTATTATTTAGATAATTACTGAGCTTAAGCTAGAACCTTTTACTAAGCCATAAGGGTTTTAAGTAAAGTTTAGCAATCATCCTTGGATTTGTTAGCCAAGTGAAGTTCTGGTTAATGTGCCCTTCAGCTCATATTTTTCATCCATATTTTGAAAAAATTGTATTCAACACTTGAACAAACACTTAGAAAATTGCAAGAGTTGATCGAGTAGCTGAATCAACATCTATACTCGGCAACAAATTCGTTGTGGCCTGAAATGAAACTCTTACAATGCAAATAACTAAAAGTAAAATACAACCAAATTTAATGGTAAAATATTTTGCTCCATTGCAGATATGCCACAGCAGCAGGAGCAGTAGCAGCAGCAGCAGCAGCAGCAGCCAGCCAGTGTCCAGGGCACAGTACCAGACCGGAGCAGGCACTAAAAATCAATAAAATGGTAAGTACTTGCCAGCAATTTTATGCAGTATATCTGTTACCCCAACCTGGGGCAAGTGCTTTCTCTATACATTTATATATATATATATATTATTTTTTTGTGTGTGTGTGCAAACATTTTAAGTGCAGAATTGTGGATACTTTTGGCAATGCTTATTGCAAATGCTTTTATAAATTTTATGACTCAATGCGTTCCATTGTCGTCGGTCGAAGAATGACGACAACGAGCGCTCAACATTTAACCTACAGACTTTTTACGAGCAGTCGAACAGAAATCAGTTCGAACTATCAAGTGCAGTATTATGCAGCCAGCCATATCCTTTCCAATCTAACCAACTATAATTTTAAAGCCACGCAATCCAGGGGCCATGCACAGCATGGGCAGCAGGGCGTGGCCGTAAGCCAAATTGTGCACAACTTGAGCTTGAATTTTCAATTTGAAAGCCATGTAAACATCTAAAGGAAAAGCAAAAAACAAAAAACAAAAAAAGGACGAGCAAGCAAATGGAAAAGAGAATTGCGAAGGCAAAATCGAGCGCGCATGTGGAAAATCGAAGAGCTGCTACATGAAATATGCTTCAAACTATAAAAATGCTTCGCTCGAAATTTAAGCTTGGGTTTTTATAATAATTTAATTAGGTTTCCTTCAGCTTGTTTCAACTTGACTGTTAAAGTTTGTTGCTTTTGAAGTCGATATAATTCAATTGAACTAAGCAAGCGGATGTTGAAATTTCAATCAGCAATTGCCCCGTGATGGGTCGCGTCGCCCACCACGAAAAGAAAAACGAAAATAATCCACAATAAAAATGTTTTCCTTTAATAAAAATTCAATTTCCTTGAAGCGACACATGTTACAGCAGCAGCAGCAGCAGCTAAAGCAACAGCATCAGCTGCCTGTCGGAGCAAACGTTGCGCCGGATGCAGTTAGGTAAAAGGCATCAGGCTGGGCACAGACAGGAATGCTGCAGCAGCTTTCCTCTATAGCCCCTTGCTTTTGGGGCTGGACTCTGCAAATGTCTTTCAATTTATAATGACGACGCTTGTGAAGAATGTCTGTGTGGCTGTGTGTATGTGTGTGCGCTGCTGTCTGTTGCATTCGCAATTCCGCATTGGGAACGACGACGTTGCTGACTATGCTGCCGCCTCCTGCCCACGACTCTTGCCGCAGACAGCGCACAAACGGCGACTGGCATCAACGAACTGCGGATATGCGTTGCGCGTGGCAGCTGGCGCAGCAAGCATCGACAATCGCCGCATCGATGATTGCCGAGCTTAAAGAGCAGCCCACACCGCAGGATACATCACTTGAAAATAAGGCATTGGCTGCAGCATCCATTGGCAAAGTGTTTGCTTCTATGTGGCTAACCTTGGCTACTTCTAGCTGACATGCAGCCGGACCCAACAAGCATCCAGCTGCGTCTGCGACTCTGTGTGTGCATATGCATCCGCTCCAACAAGATGATAGCTAGCCATCAGCAGCAGTTTAGCCAAGGGCAGTAGCAGCTGCGCCTGCAGAGTGCGTTAGCAAAACTTTAATCAGTCCGATTGCCATTTGACTTTAAGCCAATCAATGCAAGTAGAATTTACAGCCTAAAATTTCTTCTTCACTTTATGATTAGCCATGGCTCAAGTGGAAGTATATCAAGGGATTTCTTACAGATTACTAACGCAAGTCTTCATATGTTGCTGCAATGGCTTATAGGATTTAGAACTCGGCAAATGAGTAGCTCATCTTAATCTCACTTAGATAGCTAGCCAAATAATTACATTAATATAATCCAACAATTTCAAGAGCAAATAATCTAGATTAATATAATCCCAACAGCATTCGGCTATAAAGCAATATTGAGCACAATTATTGGAGCTCAAATTGCTCCCGCCCCGCTCTCAGTCTGTGTCCCTTATGGCAGGCAATCTAGAGTGATTGTTTTAGCTTTTAAGATTGGCTTGGCGCTTATCTGGCCAGCCCGTTGCCGGCGCAGATTAATCTAACAATGGGCAGCATCTGTTAGCCCGCACAGCTTTTGCTTATCCATATGTCCGTTCAATACATCACGCAGCTGCTGCCCGCCCCCGATTCGATAGCCAGCCAGGGCAAACAAATAGCGCAATTCTTAGTGGTTTATCGCCCGCCAGTCGGGTGAGCCAATCAACTTGGCCCTAATACGTTTAGGCTGCTCATAATCACGCTCCAGCAAGCGAGACATCAATATGACCAACGACCACACAGACTGGACATGGGCCAAAGCCGTCTCAGCTGCAGCTGTTCTTCAGCTCTTCAACGCTTCAGCGCTGGCCTCGTCTCGGGACAGACGTAGCGCTTATTGTTCTTATCTCATTATTACATTTCTATTTACTTTACAAGCCGGCGTGTGGAGCGAGCGCAACTTGGGCATGTGCTCATCTGGTCCAGTGGCGCTGCATCGCCAGCTAGAAGCTTGGGCATGGGCTTGGGCTTGGCTGCCATGTCAGCGAGTGGCTTATTTATATGCGCTATTTGTCTTAGTGCTGGCTAACTAATAACGTTGTCTGCTCCCACTTTTCGTCTCTCGCTCAGTTTCTCTTTTTTAGCGTCTTTGCTTTGCCTGCACTTAACGCGACTCATTGTACATTGGCTTAGCGGTCAATTACTCCACCCTCGCACAAATGCTCTGAAGTACAAGGGCGAATGGTGTGGTCCATCTTTCCAGCCACTTCCGTGCCCTATCAAACGCAACTTCCGACACACACACACACACCCTGAGAGAGATTACAGTCTCATCTTGAACAGCATTTTCTTACTACTTCCGGCATCTTCATGATGCAGGTGATTGCCATCGTCTACTTCCTGCTGCACACACACACAGCGACACCTCTTTGTGCTGCCCGCTGAGAATTCAATTTGCAGAATCATTAACACATTTTGTCAATAAGCTGTTGTCAATACCCCAGAGACGGCGAGGCATCATTTAAGATTATTATTCATTTTTATGTAATTATCTGCTTACCCAAGTGCCCAGCGAGAGCCATAAAATTCGCTTCTTGTCGTTGCCCTTGTCGTTGTCGTTGTCGTTGGGGAGGTGTTGTGGCCAGCGGACTGCTGCATGGCTGAAACGTGAAATTGTTTTTGGCTGCGTTACGTGGCTTCAAGGCTGCTACAACATGCCGATAACCCGCTTGAGCCAACTGCTTCGAACTGATGGCTTTAATGTGTTCTCAACAACACTCACGCACACACCCACACACACACGTCGTCATATCAAATTACACTCGTCAACAAAACTGTCTTATTTTTTCCTTCCAATATTAGTAATGAAAAATTTAGAATGAGAATCTTATGATCTTATCTTGAATATCAAATTTTGTTCGTGAATAAAAAATATATATATAATATATAAGAGCTCTTTTAAGAGCCTTTCTCGATATAGTTTACTCTGTTAAAGATCAGTGTTTGTATACAACTCAGTACATCATCATAAACATAGATTGTGTTGAGTAGTGATAGCTATAACTAGCCTGGTAAAAGCATCCTAATGCCCATATACAAACGGGCCATGAGTTATGGCCGCAACGTGTAGCCCGGGCTGTAGTTACACTTAAGAACAGTGGCCAGAGTGAGACGTGTGTGTGTGTGTTGTAAACGAGTATATTTAATGCAGAGCACACAGCAGCATCGCCATCTGGAGCCTGGGAGGCATAGAAAAAATAAGGGCGCACCATTTAAGTTTACTGCACAACAGACCTGTGTGTGTGTGTGTGTGAGTGTGGCTGTGTGTACGTATGAGTCTTGTTTATATGTGTTAGTTTCATAATGTAACCGGATGTGCCAACACAATGCTCGCACATCCGCTTGCCAGACAACAAAACAACAACAGCTGTCACACACACACTCACTCACACACGCACACACACAGGCTTACACCCAAAGCGAACGTGTGTGCCGCTGCGCTTTTGTTTGCGCATCTGGGTTTGGGCTGGCAGCAGTTGTCGCCTTTGTCTATGAAGGAGGCTAGCAGAGAGATGACAGCAACGGGCACATCATTAGAAGCAGCAGAGCATATAATAGGGGCATTCGCATAACAAGAGGCGTGAGGCGCGCCACACGAGACGAGGCAGTGACATAATTATTAACTGCATATAAGTAAATATAAAGGCGACCAAATGGCCAAAGATAACGACGCTCATTGTGCCTCTACCACTCTCCCTCTAGCCCCTTCTCTAGCCCTCTCGCTCTCTATCGTTGGTAGCATTTGTCCATTAGGCAGACATGTCACGTGTGAGGCTCATCATTTAAGTTTTAGTTGGAGTTTCTGTTTGACAGTGCAGCTTAGCGACTGACAAAACTTAATTGATTAAAAATAATATGAAGCGCACACGTCGCGCATTTTAATTTGACTTTCATAGAGCCTAACGAAGCTGTCTTTGAAGTTGAATTCAGACAGCCAAAGACAAATGTTCTTGAGCAGACTTGAGAGAACATTTCACTTTTTATCAAAGCCAATTTCTATTCTTATTAATTTCACATCTGCTCTACTCTTTCGCATTATATATTATTAAATTAGTATTTAATTTAATATGCCTATCGTGTCTTCAACATGCAGAGTATTTCTAGTACGAGCTCGCTTTGAAAACACTTTTACTTATTTATATTTTTTGTACTCAGTTTTTCTTTCTTATGTTTCTTGCTGTGGCTGCTGTTAATTATAAACTTTTTAAGTGGCTTATTGGGACTTGCGGTTGTCCAACCCCTTCTTTGCCCCGTCCATGTCCTCTGGCAGCTCATCAAGTGCCGCCCAAGTTTCAAGATGTTGCCGTTTTTGCTTTGTGCCTTTCCGCCTCTGCTGCTGCCGTCGGCAGTGCATTTTGGTGCTTTTTATTTAAGCAGCCCCTGGCTGCCGCGCCTGGTGCTCAACCAAATCTCATTTATTATTTAAAGCACTTGTTGTTGTTGTTAAAGTAGTTTTTGCCTTAAATATGCAAACGGCGCTGCTGAGCATCGCGCTTTATGTGCATTGATAATGAAGTGCGCTACAAAGTAGGCAACATTTTTTTTCATCTTACGTCAGCTAGCCTGATAACCCTTTTTCATGCCGTTTAGGCAGACATTAGGCTTTGATTAATGTTTAGTCAGTGCAAATTTCACTCCTTTTTTGAGGGACCAAACACACACACACACAGATAGTCCGTCCAAGTACAAAGTTATCGTCTGCTCGCCGAGACGCCATAAATCAGCATTAAAGGCATAAACACATTTTTTGTTTGCCACGCCCACCCCATTTGGCCCCTCCGCCTCGCGATCCATTTGGCCATTTAACAGCCATGCTCATAAATATAAAATTATACATAAATGCGCTACAAAAATCACATCAGACAAACGCGCACAACTTGCAGCTGACTTTGACTGGTGCTCGTATATGGCAGCCATATAGCATAGTTGATGGATCACAATTCGATTTTTAGTAGACATTAAGCTGTGTGCAATCTGTTTAACGCTCACACGCTCTCCATACACTCCCGCGCTCTCTTTTTACATGATATTTTTACGGTAAAACAAATATGCGCATAAAACTTGATGACGACGCTGCAACAGCAACATTCGCACCTACAACAGCAATGTGCTGGCATGTGGGTGCGTCTGTTGATGGGGCACGTCTATAAATTTATGATGACATACAGCAGCTACAAAGACAGATAGAATGAGTAACAGGGAGATGGAGAGGGAGAGATAGAGAACAGCATGTGCAGCTTACAACACATGCAACAAGCCAGCCGGCAAATAAATAGAGTTCGCTTTTAATACCCTCACTTTTAATATGAGCTCACAGTGCCTGGATTGAGCTAATTGCTCAAAGATTAAATTTAGCATAATTCGTTATGTTTAATGTGCTTCAGGTTAAGTGAAGAATGGAATATTGTTAATAAAATAATTTGTTTGAGGAAACATAAATTATTAAAAATATTTCCAGTTATAAAAATTATAAAAATGGCAAAAACTTCCATAATTTATTAATATATACACAGTATGTACATAATAAAAATATTTAAAATATTTTTTTAATTTATATATGTATATTTTAAGTTTTAAAAAATATTTGAGAGTGCAGCATAAAGTCGCCTAGCTGCTCGCAAAATTTTGTTCACATATTTCCTTTTTGACTTTTTGTTGAATGTAAAAGGGACACGCTTTGAACTGATATCCAATGAATTGCTGGCAAATGTTACCAGGTTCCGTTACGTAATACGAGGTGTTTTTGTTGTTGTTGTTGTTGTTATTGAGCATCAATATTTACTTAAAATATTGCTGCGCCAATTGCGTCACAAACATTTTGGCACGCAGCTCGACAACATATATGTTTGAGTGTGTGTGTGTGTGCTCGTCGCATCTGGCTATAGGCATAAATATTTAATACTGCTCGCAACTATGCAGCGTACATGATGATAAAGTGCGTTGCCAGCGTTGTCTTCATGCGGCAGATTAATCATACCGGCTACAGGAGTGAGCCGGCTCGGCATATGGACACACTCAGCGCAGCTATCGCTGTACCTGGACCAGCTGCTATCATTTGACATTGTCAACTGCTAGCTAGGTGGCTGCTTTTTTGTGCGCCTGTTGTTTGTTTTATTCTCACATTATCAGCATAAATTCAAATAAAAAGTGTGAGAGAGAGGGAGAAAAAATGGTTGTGCCCGCAGTGCTAAATAAATGATGTTATAACAGACAGACAAAGCACGAAACGGAGGCGCTGAAAAAGCTGACAGCGTGCAGGACTCGGGAAGCATTCATATAGACGCATATTATATATATATATATATATATATATATATAAACACACACATAAATTCCTCTTCCGCTTCTCCTTCTTTTTTTGTTGTTCCTCAACTTTTGGCAATTTTTCTCAGCAAGTTGACTAAGCCAGAACACGTTTTTGTGTGAGGCGGCAGCAGCTGTCAGTAGTCGATGGTAGCTGGGACGCGCATGATGAAGCTCATCATCAAGAGTAGCAGAAGAGCATCAGGCTATAGACAGGCAGGCAGCGGGCAGCAATGAGACGAGATAAAAGCAAAGCCAACAGCAGTGCCAGCAAATGGAGCAACAAAATGGCTACCGACTGTAGCAACTGCCTGGCCTCGCATGCTTGGCCACGAGAATCCTGAGGCGTGATTGATTAATATTATTCTCGGCTAATCTAACTTAAATGGGCCGCAAGCAACAACGCACATTGCACACGCCGCTCAGCAGGCAAATATAACTTATTCAGCAACTTTGACAGCGCGCACTCTTCGCGCTCGTGTGTGTGTGTGTGTGGGTGTGCGTGAGTGCGACTCGTTGACGCTTCATACATAATAAACACGACAGCGGCGTGTTAAGTGCACAACAACAAGAACAACAACGAGCAGAACAAAAGTTGATCAGTCGCAAAGTTTCATGGCTCACAAAAATGTTGCCCACAAGGCACGAAGATGGATGACGGGTGACGGGTGACGGGTGATGGGCGATGGGTGATGGCTGGGCGTGCACAATTGTTAACCTTGTTAGGCTACCTACGAAAGCTGATGAAATGCCGACACGCATCCTCAAAAAATTTGTTATGCATACAGCGCAACAGCAGCAACAAAATATAAGCTTGAATTCTTTTACATAGTTTCAATCTCTTCCTTTTCATTTTCCGCCTTGTCAAGTTGTCAGCGCAATTTAGCCGTTGGCTTTTGATAGGTGGCACATATATATGATATGTATGTATGAAATGTTGTGGCCACATGCTATATCTAATCAATTTTCCAAGCAGCCGAATGATGTCTGAAGGCGGCTCTAGCTGGCCAACTGCAACACACTCTGTTTAAGCCGTGTGCAGAGATTATAGCAGCAGGCCAAGCAGCCAAAGGCAAAGCTGATTGCACACTTTGTGCAGTCATCAATAAATTAAATTCATAATTAATTAATGTGCAAATGATGGCAATAACTATGGTGGCGGCAACATCAACAGCAACAAAGGGCAACTGCCATAAGGCGCATAACTTTTTGAACGCAAATTGAACAACTGTCAGCAACATGTTGTTTTCCGTGCTGGCAGTGCCTACGCTGCTGGCAACTGACATTTCGCTCGTTTGCTGCGGTCACAATTTTTCACCTGGCCAACAATAATTTGTGCCAGCTTAATTAAAATAATAAATGATTTTCGCGATACTCCAAGCAGGCTTGCCGCACTCCACTGTTGACAATAATTAATGAAGTCGCCGCCAGGTGTCCGAGGTGAAAATTTAAGTGCTCCAGGTCAATGGCAATCGGTGCGTATTGTTGTGCTGCCTAAGCTGACAGTAGAGCAAAAATTAAAGAGCTGAAACTTTTGTTTCGCCACAGGCTTTTGTCACATAGTATGGAAGCCAATGAAGCTGTCCTTAAGGCCATGAACTATATAAAGTGTTATTCTTTTAAGAGTTACACAATTTCAAAGCATAATAAAATAATTACTATCTACTTTTTTTATTAACAAAATGAGGTTAATTTTATAGAAAACTATATGGCATTAATTATTAAATATGAATTTTTGAATTCAATTTGATTATGAAATAGAATAATACTGGTCAGTTTGCCAAATAAAACCCATTGGGTTGGTGATATTATTAATATTATTATTATTAAGGCTGTTATCTTATTTTTTAGTTTTAAATTGTTATTTTCACTAAAGTTATAATAAGCAATAAATAGCTAAATAATCTAATATAATAATATAATCTAATATCTAATATAGTTAGTTAACAGATCATATATGGGCATAAACCATATTCATGCCATTAAAGTTATGTTATTTAAATATTTTTAAATATCAACATTGAAGCAATAAAGTAAAACTGGCGAATTATTACATAATTAGAAATTAATTCATTTTTAATTAATTTTTAATTATATTGTATTGCAATTGCACGGTAATTTACCATAATTAATAAATACCTTGCCTGCAATCAAACTATCAAAGTCAACTTCTTCCCATGCCAAAGACTATTTTCTTCGAGTCAAGTCCAGAAATTTGCTTCATGAATTCACTTGCTCAAAAGAATTTTTAATTAATTTCTGCCCACGCATCCGGAACGGGCACAGCTAACGTCTCTGAGTTGAGAGGGTGGCAGCAGCTTGCATCGGTGCAAGCTATGATTTTCCACGCCCGCAAGTACTGCATTGCCTGGTTATGTTTTCATTAGCGCACAAAGTTAAAAATCGTTGCACAAATCAGAGTCAGGTGGGCTGTGGTTGGCGGTTGAGTGTGGGTGTGGGCGTGGCCGTGCCAGATGATAGCAACGTGCTGCGATGGTCGGACGCATGCTTCATTGGCTTGTGCATTATTTGAGCAACCAGGTTGCAACATAAAAAATGCACGAACAGCCGACGCCAGGCACTCTTGCCTCAGCGGGCAACAGCGTCAACCAGAGGTGCAGCATGCAAAGGAGTCAAGCCAGACGGTTCACGGCGCAGTGACAAGCAAAGAACCTCTTAGTACGTGGCTTGGCATTGTAAGGGGGTGTGCCGACACCGACATGCGAGAACAAGCCACAGTATTTATGGTGCTGCGGCTGGCAGGCGACGGACGCATTGGCAGTGGGGGTGGCGGAACTCACATGGCTGACTGGGCGGGCGAATGGGCGTTGAAATACCATGTCCGCCCATAAAACACAATCAAGCGTAAAAATGCAGGGCTGGCACTTAACCCAACGACAACCAGAACAGCAACAGCAACCACAACGGTAGTAGCAGCAGCAATAAAAACAACAGCAACAACAACAGCAACAACAACAAGTGAAGTTTTCTTGCTCATCGCGTTGTTTAAATATTTTAAAATGTTTGCTTAGCTGTGGGCACTGTTCCAGAAGTGTTGTTGCTGCTGCTATTCGTGCTGCTGCTTATTTGCTTATGCAAGTGTTGACGCTGCGTATTAAAATTGCATGATTTTAATTGCAGTTTGCACAACGCGTCGTATGCGCAACATAATTTGCAGCGGCTGCATTTAATGTTGCGCATACGCAACGTGCTTCGTGTTTGCGCCACGCCTTTATTAACTTACACACACACACACGTGGGCACACTTTCGCCTGCTCATTATCTATCTCTGTCGCAATTTAAATATTATTTTTGCCATTTGGTGCCACAAAGTCCATATTCCATTGGCGCTCTCCACATGTTTATCATTGCACTTTGTTTGCTTGCTTTTTTATATTTCGCTGCATGCAGCTGCGTGGCTGCCACAAATGCTATTCATGTTTTTGACTTTTCCAGAACAACAAAACTATTTTTGATTATCATGAGAGAAGCGGAAACCAAAATCCAACAACTTTTCTATGCCATGCATAACAAGAGCAGCCAGTGAGTGTCACATATCAGTTTTATGTTAGCTATTATTATCATATTCTTCATCAACTTTACACTTATATAACCATTAATCTAACAATCTCAGCATAACCAGGAAACACACTTTCCATCTATTGTCTTTCACTTACCCTAATGAATTAGTCACTTAGGCAGACAACTCTTCCACTTCAACAACTACATAATTAATCAAATATGATATGAATATTTCAATTCGACATAAGTGAAGCACACACACACACACGCACACCCATACACACGTATCAGTATGACTTTTAGTTTTCGGTTGCTTCCAATTGATTTTCAAAGCCAGCACCTCACCCACTCTCTCGCTCTCTCTCTCTCTCCCTCTCTCTCTCTCTCTCTCTGTCTATTTCGTTCTATAAATTTCTCTATTTCTGGTTATTTCCCCCAGTGAACAAGTAAGTTGTTTTTGGTGTTTTGGGACATTAGCGAAACAAATGCGTTGCGCTGTGTTTTGTGTATTTCGAAAGCAATTAAATGATATTTATTTTATTTGTGACATGCACGCGCTTAAATACACACACACACACACACAACCATACATACTTGAGCGCTAAAATCCCAGAACATTTAATTTAATGAAATAACAAACAAGTTCTGAAAACAACGTCAAAACAGCAAAAAGCAAAAGAGGAAACAGGAAGACAGTGCAAAGAAGAGTAAGGCGAAGAGAGTAACAGAGAAATAGAGAGAGTGAGAGAAAGAAAAAGAGTAAGCAGAATACAAACAACAACGCTAATGGCAACTCTAACGTTAAGGCAAGTGTGTTGTGTGTGTGTGTGTGCAATGCTCGGGGCCAGGCATAAGGATGCGCATAATGTGCAAAGTTTGTGACGCAAACTAATTTCAAAGTAATTACGTAGCACAAAAGTGTTGATATTAGACTGCTGCGAATAAGCAGAGAGCGAGACAGAGAGTGTGAGCCGAGGCGCCTGGCTTAGTACGGAGCCAGAGCAGTGAGCTGCAAAAACAACATGACAAAACGTCATCAACAGACCCTCAAAAAAAAAGCGCTGAGAAAAAACGGCTGCCAAGCTGCTGCAAGTTGCTGTTGCATGCCCCATACCCCACGCTCAACCAAGCTGGTACAGCCAACGTCAGCGCAGCATCATCAGCTAAAACAACAACAAAAATCAACCCAAAATGCAATAAAAAAGTCGTCGCGACCCGAAAAATAAAAAGCAAAGCAGCATTTTTGCTGTCACAGCTTTTGACTTTAATGTGACTTGTGGCAGCAGAGAATGGGTCCTTAGGGACGGCTCGCAGCAGAGCTGCTGCTGTAGAAATTAAAGGCGCTCAAAACTTTTGCCGCTCCCTGCGGGCCATTGTCTAAGTAGCTGCCTTTGCGGGCCGCACACACAACACAATTTCTATTTATTTGTGTAATATTTTACAATTTTATAAAGTAAACGAAAATGGGCGAAATATGAAGCAAGCGTTCAGAGTCGACTCCAGGCGCAAACAGGAAGGCAAACACACGCACACACACACAATAGAGACTGTGTAGAGTCAGACGGAAACGGAAGCTGGCAAAACACAAGGCGCACGCAGAGCCGAGCAAAAACAAAGGAAAAAGCAGCTGCAGCAACACAGCAGAAAAACAAAACAAAACATAACACAAAACAGAAACGCAGACAATCGCTTAGTTCTCAAATAACAACAACAAGAATAACACAAACACACACACACACACACGGACTCAGGCATTAGCTAGATAAAGTACATATGTCTGGTGTAATGCAGTGTCTATGACTTAAGGCTTTGGCTTTAATAAAGAAAAAACTTTTCAACGCATTTGGCACTCAAGTAGGGGTAAGAAAATTGAAGCGCTAAACGAATGCTTGTTCCTTTTGTTTGCTCTGCTATACCCTGTAGTTGGGGCCCCAAGGCATAGAATCGTAACAAAAGTTATCTTAATTGCTTTCAACAGGCGAGAAACTTTCGAAACAATTTTACTAACTAAACGTTCTTCACATTCAGTCCATAAGGCAATATTTCTTCTTAAATAAAATCTATCTTTAACTGAAATATATATTGATAATATGTTCTATTTTGTAAAAACAATATTTTCTACTTAAATTATAACTAAACCAAATCTTACAGCATTCAAGGCCAATTATCAACGAATTTACAGGGTATTCTGAACTGTTCTCGGAAATAAATAAGTAATTCAACAGCGCATCGCATATATTTTATAAATTTCATTAAGTGCAGCGCCTCTGGTACAGGCAGCACGAATAAATTTACGGCTTTTGCCTGGCTCGTGCACTTTTTATAGCATACTTTTTGGGGCGCAGCGAAAAAATGCAATTAAACAAATAAATTTTGCGCATGAACCCATTTGACTGGCGCTGGCGAGGCCAACAACGCAAAAATGAAAGAAGAAAAGCAAAAATAACAATAAAAAATGACGTAATTTACCTCAATTAACACGCCAGTTGTGTGTCCGTGTGTGTCTGTCTGTGTGTATTGGGCGTGCGAGTTTAATTGCAGCCAATGGTCAGAATCGCCATTTGGCAGCAGACAAAACCGTAAACGTTAACGTAACCGTAACCAAAAAGCGCAGCTCGCCTTTGGCCCAGCTTCATTGGCTATAAGTTGAGTTGGAAGCGGGGTATTTGGCTGCCGTACATGATCCAGCTGAGTTTCATGGCTGCTCTTAACGACACTCCAAGTGTTCCGGGGTCCAGACCCTCTCAGTCTCATCCCCAGTCGTTGCTGGCCATTAAAATTCAACGGCCCAGGCGACTTAAACGCTTGCCAAGTAATGACCATTGGCAGCCAAAATCGTATCGACCCAGCCGCTAGACCAACACCATTCTTGGCCCCGCCTCAGCCAGTCACCACGCCCCCAACCCCTGGCCAACACCTGTCTGTCTGGTCATTTAATGTGCATGTAAATGTGAGCACATTGCCCAACTATCAGACAACATACCTAGTCATTAAAGTTCACTTTATGTGCGCCATTTTACAGTGGAAAAAGTTTCCGCCCACTAAATAAACAGAAATGAATGAGACCAGCTTCGCTCCCTGTGCCTAATTGTGTGTGTGTAGTGTGTATGTGTGTGGTGTATGTGGGTGAGCGTTGCATAAAAATGCTAATTTTATGATCAGCCAAAGACAACAGGCGTAACCAAAGCAAAATCAAAGGCAGCTCGACTAATAGATACTTATTAAGTTAAGTTTGGCATACTTTCTGGAATATTTTTATATAACAAAACAAAAACAAAGAGATTCAAAGTTAGAGTCAAGAACAGGCTTGTCATAAGCACTCGCACTGCATAACTTCCCCGCAATCAACTAAGTACAGGGTATCATTTTTACTGTACACACTTTCCACAACGATGAGATGGTAGCAGCTGCTGTTCATAGGCCATTAAATGATTGTTTATGAGCGTGTCCAGCATATTTGAAAGAGAAGTGTGTGGGACTGGACACGAAACTTGAGATAGATGAGAAAAATATGCTAAAATATATTTTGAACTTCTTATGTTTATATGAGATCTTGATAGAATCCTCTTTCGCAATTCAACTTACTTTCCTTTAAACTATGTTCAAGCAACAAGCTGCAATAAAACTAAATTAGGTTCACTCGTAAAGTGTAAGCCATAAGCCACTTCGAATGGCTTTCAGTCAACTAATCTTTAAATTCAGCTGCTTATCTGCCTAACAGACGGTGAAGCTACCAAAAAAAAAAGGAACAGCCTTGTGCTAAATCCAATCTAAAAGCTAAGCAAGAAGGGACGACCGAGCAGGCAGCAGAGAGTTATGCCATCGAAGGCGTTTAAGCCTAATTTGTGCACCCAGGCTGTAGGACGATGGCACGGCTGAGGCAATTACAGTTAAAGGCATTGCTCTAGCCCTCCAGGAAGCCAACCTCTACCTCTTTCTGCTGCTGTCGTTCCCTTTTTCCAACCAATCTCCATCTCTAATCACATAGCTGGCTGCAATCGGCTTTTGTGCTGGTGCCGCATCCTGTTGATGGCCTCGTTAGTTGCGACTTACCGTCTGCCGCTCAGGGATAGCACAACGGGCGCAGTACAATCAACCTACACATACACACACACACATATACGTGGCAGCAATAAAAACAAATGTCCTGACGTGCTGCTGGCATCAAATAAAAAACTGGGCCAACAAACTGCCAACAGCCGAAGGCTCTCAAGTTTTAGCTGCCATTTAATGGTTTGCAACTTCTTTCGATAGCCCAAAAACTTTGCTTAAGCGCTGTCCCGAAAGTGAAAATAAAATACATTTTCTAAAGATAAACACAAGAAATAAAATAAACATTTGCGCTGCTGGCCCTAAAACGCTTTTAAATTTAATTAGAGCCAAGCCAAAGGTAGACCGACAGAAACTCTCAACGGTGCAGGCAGCCAACATTGTTGTTGCATGCAACTAGTTGCACAGCTTGCAGCTTAATGTGTTGTGTTGCAGTTTAATGGCCATTTTAAAGACATAAATCACAGATGGCTATAAAATACGAGCCATTGCTTGCATTTTACGTGCCTTAACAGCCCAACAACATCAAATGAAACTGAAATGCACTCCATGCTGGACTCATCCATGCAATTATTCATCCATATAATAATGCCCAGGGGCAGCATTAGCTGCTAGACACACGGTTGAGAATTGTACGAATTGTTAATACACTGTATAATCTACAAGCTGCACTAATTGATTTTTGATTCATATATTTAGAGATACTTATGAGTATTTCTATACTTCGATTGTTAAGAAATTGTTAGAGAATGTGTAGAGAAATTATATTTTCTAAATACGAATGCATAAACAAAGTTTCCATTGATAATTAACTCTGAATCTGAATCCAAATTGATCAATAATGAACCCCTTTAGATGACATTTAAAGGTAATTTTCTGTAATGTCGCATAGCCTTGATTTATGGGAACCAATTGCAATTGCACATATTTGCAATAATTACAAAATCAATGACAACATTATATAGTAATTATCGTAACTCCCACACACACACGAGCAATTAGCTTTGTGGACTATAAAAGGCGATTCCGATGGCTCAATAAGCAAACAGTCAACATGAGACCTTCGTTGCGTATGCACGAGCTTGTGACGCACATCAACTCGGTTGCCCAGCAGCTGGGATTGGATATGCTGACGGTCAATGTTAAATACATTGGCCGCACCTGGATCACAATATCAGCGCCGATAACCTACGCGATCTTCGGCGTCAACTGGGGCATCATAGAGGCGCGACGGCATTGGATGGAGGGCATTAAGTCCTGCATTATGCTGGGCGGTCTCGTGAGCGGCTCGGCCAAGTTACTCACCATACTGCTCAGGCATACGCCCATCAGGGATCTGTTACACTATATTATAAGAATCTATGAAGAGTACGAGAAACGCGGTGTCGACTATTGTAACACTCTCAACTTCGGCATCGATCGAGTGAACAAAATACAGCGCATCATTTTCGTCGGCTACTCAATTACGTTCCTCATAATGCTCTTGATACCTTTGGTATTACTCGTCTACAAGGGCATACGCATCACAGTCATGCCATATGAGATACCGGGCCTGTCGCTCGACTCTAATATCGGCTATGGGCTCACATATCTGCAGCACACGATACCAGAGGTGGTGGGCGGCGTTGGCTTCTATTTGGGCGATATGTTGGTACTGCTAGCCCTAATCCAGATCCAAACATTCGCCGACATTTTCCAGCTGAAAGCGAGTGCCTTGAACGATGCGCTCGATCGCAAAGAGCAGTCCAGATATGTGAGCAATGTTGGCGAATATATCGATTTCGATGTACAGGCACTGCTAATGGACTTAATCAATTGGCATCAGCTGTTCGTGGAGTAAGTCGAGTCAAGTAACTAAGCTTCTTCGCTTCTGTTTATATTAGAATAATTTCAGCTATTGTGAATTGGTCGAGAAGATCTATGACAATCTGATCGCTGCTCAGGTGTTTGCAGCTTCGGTGTCAATTGTCGTTTGCCTATGCGTGAATCTCAATGGATTTCACCTGATTTCTGCCATCTTCTTTTTGGTTAGCGCCTACTCGATGACAGTCTACTGCGTTGTGGGCACACAAATTGAGTTCGCTGTCAGTTTGCTATGGGGTTGCTCTTAAAGGAAAGTTAATTGATATTATATATTACAGTATGATCAGGTGTACGAGACCGTCTGCTGCTTGAGTTGGCATGAACTGAATTGTGATCAACGCAAATTGTATGCTGTGATGCTGCAGAGGGCGCAGAATATGAAAATCATCGTATTGCTTGGCCTTGTGCCACTCAGCTTGGGCACAGCGCTGCAGGCAAGCGACTTTGACTTAGATCAATGATGAGCTTAAACTAATATTTAAATTGCTTGCAGCTAACAAAGCTCATCTATAGCATATCCATGATGATGATGCGGAATCGCAAATAAATGGAGATCAGAGATATACATTATTCTCTTTGTTCTATTATATACTTAGCAAAGATATTCTTAGAGACTGTCTTACTATAAAACATATGCGTAATGTTTGTTAACCATCAGCTTTAACTAAAATAAATAAAAGTTATTGCACGATTTACTCTTGATGCTTATAAATCAAAGAACGCAGGGGTATCTCAAACGGAAATTTAGTTTGCTTTGTTAGAGATAAAAGTCAAATAGCTGAATAGCAAAGGCATATTAAGTTATTTGATATGAAAATTTAATTCTAGTTACGATTGTTAACATATAAACGCTGTTTTAATGTCATGCTTTAAGGCTAACATCACTTGACTGACTGGACATGCAGCTCAGTGTCTGACCAAAGACTTTACCTCAGGCTTGATATAATAGCCCATTTATGGTTACAGTCAAGTTGGTTATTTTACAGCCTCAACTTGCATCCACACATAACTTGACTTCTCACACAGTCTGCCCGGCATAACTTCATAAGAACATACTTAACCACTTAGATCGGATTTGATGGGAGTATGCATGCCCAAACGATTAAGAGTTTGAATTCGCATTAGAGCAAAGGCTTGACAAGTCCGATCTTAGTCAACTAGAATTTGGTCTTTTATGCCATTGCAGAGCTGCAAAGCACTCGGAAGCGTTTAAGTGCACTTGAGTGGATTTTAATGGACTACTACATCGGTCTGTGTCTTGTCGTTCTAATCAGGGCTTTTATGTGTGTGCAGTTGCAAAGATATTTAGCCATCGACTGCTCCTAGAAAGGAGCACACACGCATTTGTATTGTCGTTAGCTGCAAGCTGCATCCCTCCTGATGAGCTTTGACTGTGCAATCAAGTTGCGTGTCGTCTCCTATCATTTGCTCTTTCAGCCAAATGTCATTTGCAATTAGAAATACTGCAAATGACTTCAAGTATGAAAGAAAAAAACACTAATTGCACAAAGAAATAGTATTTTGTGCTTAGATAAGATGTCGCTTTTATTTGGAATATGTGCTGTTTGTGAGCTCTGTGGAATTTATCTACTCAGAATTTATCGAGTTGATTCGCACATTTTTTTTCTACTCGCACGTAGCTTTATGGCGGCATTATCATTACAAGCGCCATTTGCTAGACCAGAACATGGACACAAGTCTGAACTGGTCTAGTAATTACGCATTTAGTGCACACACCATTTGCTGCATCATGTTTGAAGCGCTGATGCGTGGAGCTGGCTGCCCCGCAAGGCACTAATAACGTGCTGAAGAGAAAATTCGAGCTCGTTTCTGGTTCCATTATGCGTTGCTTATTGGGCTCTTATGCAAATAAACAACGACAACAATGAGAACAGCAACAACAACAACAACAAGCACAACAGCAATATACACAAACACAAACAAGAGTCAAGTTCCAATAACAGGAAAAGGCACAAGCCGAGACCGGGAGGCGAGTGGTACAGCCTGTAAATAGGCCAGAATTTCTTGATACAAAATGCCCCATTCAATAGCATCGAGCAACGAGTACGACCTACTCAATGGAACGCCTCGCACTTCTATGGCCTACTTCATTAATATTTATACAAAGCGACTTTTTCCACTCTCCATTTCCATTTCAATTTCTTACATGGGGCTAACAGAAAAAAAAATCAGAACAAGAATTGGGTGGTTGGGGGTTGGACAGCCGCCCCCTTTGTAAACGAACTATAAATGGGTAGGAGAAACCCCAAGCTGAGCTGATATCTGAACCGTTTGCTCTGGTTACGCATAGCTGATTTTGCATTTTCCAAATGAGAATAATCACAGCATAAGCAAAATAAGTCGAGGCTGCATGACATGGCAATACCCTATACTTGGAATAGCATTTTATATGCCATGATATATATAATGTCATCTATATATAAATGATGTTTTTATGTATATAAAACTCTCCACAAACTGCTTGAGCATACCTCATGCTGTGCACAATTGCAGAGTATACAAACTACATGGCAATATAAATAATAAAGACTTACAATTTATGTAAAATATTGTATTTAAATGATAACTGTGGCATCTATTTGCACAATTTAGCTTTGATTTAATGAGTTTGCAATTCAACGGCCTAAAATTCGTTTTAATTATTGTTTATGTTTATGTATTTACAGATAGCACAAAAGCATAAAGTGGAAAATCCAGCTGTCAAATAGGCAAATTCAAATAATTTTACATTTTGAGGTAAGTCGACGAATCAAGTTAAGCTGTAAAATCCCTGGATTAAATGCCAAAAACATTTCAACTGGGCAGCTTTCTCATTTTCTCACATTGCGAATTAATTGAACATTTCGTTGATATTTCTGTTTGCGAAATAATATTTGCTTCTTCTGCCTGTTTGAGCTGGACAAACAAACGGGCAGGCAGCAGCTGAAGCAGCAAATTATTGCGAAAGGATTTCGAATGTATGAATCGCCAAGCTTTAATGGTTAACATTGTGTATACGTAATTCAAGACAATTCGCTTGTAGCTCGTATTACGTATACGCAATGTAAGCCCTTGCGTTTTAAATATTTCTGTGAAAACTTAACTGTTATAATAAGAAGCCATAAAATATTGGTAATCAAACAAAATAACTCCTCAATAATATTTTGGACCTGCAGAGTATAACACAGTCGTGCAAGTCGCATACTGATATTCGCTGTGTTTCTGGCTCATGAACTAACTGAACTCTAGTCAAGCTCTAACTAACCTCTATGCAGCAACAAACTATCTTCATGGTGCTCAATCAGGACCAAGCCCGGACAGCGCATTCACTTGGTCAAAATGAAGTAAAAGCTGTTTTTATGAGTTCAACGTGGCATGTAACTGGCGATTCAATATTGCTGCTGCTGTTGTTGTTATGGTAGTTGTTGTCCATGTTCTACTTCACTCTACCCCTAGTCAACAGCTACTCTTTGTTGTAATAGTGGTAGCTGCTGTTGTTGTTATTGCATTTGTCGTACATCTTTGTTTACTTTGTGCTCATGTTGGGCAAGGAATTTAATTTGCCAGCCGCCGTAAAACGGCAGGACGGCAGACACTGAAATTCCTGGCTAGGAGCTGGGAGACAAGCGCCTCTGCAATTTTGTTTGCACCGAAAAATTTGTTTGCACTTGTGCTTTAAAAGCGCCAAGCGCAAAATTTTCACAATTAATTTGTCATTTCGTTGTGCAAATATTTTGCCAACTCTCCAACCATGTATATTTTCGGATAGCTGAAGTCCAGAATTCTGGGAACTATATCTACGTCGAGCACCAGACTTCAGCCAACAGCCGCACGTGAAATTTACTTTTCGTTCAAGGCACGTGTGAAGTCATATATATTTCGAACCTAAAAGCATTGTAAAATATTAACAAAAGCTGAAAGCTTGCATATGCTGCAAATGCTTCACTCTAATCCGTGACTTTTACCATATTTGCCCAGGATTTTCACACACACATCCTTAACACTTGCGTGTGTGCAAAGAGTTGACCGTAAAAAGGCTGCCCGCAAATGCATTTATTCATGAGACATTTTTGCTACAATTTCATTCAACAAAATGTAAAGCTTTTTATAAGGAATCGAGGCAAGAGAGCATCCACATCTAAAGGAAACTGGTCTTAATTGTATTGCAGTTAAGCCATGTAAAAAAAAATACCAGGGCAAATACTCAAATGAAAATCTTAAATAATATAATGAAATTTACTGAGTCTATTGTATGCACACTTTTCTGATTTTTTCTTCTAGATTTGCATAATAAATTTACAACTTTCTGGTTACATTGAACTTACAAATTTGTTTTAATTTATAAGAAAATATAATTGCATATATTATTTATTTATTATTTAATTGTATTTATATTTCATTTAATATTCAAATATTTATGCTAATTCTTGGCAACGTCGGCAGACACCTTTATTTATTAATAATTTAATTTTTTAAATTCTATAACTTTTTCTTTAATTTATAAAACATTTACAAATAACAAAAAAAGATATATAAATATATATAAATACAATGTTATTTTTCGCCTCAGTCATTATTAAAACAAGCGAGGCTACAAATCCAACCAAACCAATTGTAAAATCAAAATATCTTTTGTAATTTATATTTGATGTAATTTATATTTTTACGATAAAAGTTTTTGCACAATTCGAGCTACGAGTTACGAGTTACATTTACATTTGAAGCAAAAAAAAAAAACAAAGAAAGATTTATCAAATTTGCAGCTTTGCTGTGGAGCCAGCCGTGAAGGAAACACAGGAGGCTCATGCATATTGTATAATAAATATATATGCTGCATGTTAAACAAAACCAGGAGACAAGTGTAAGCCCGGTCCAGGTTGGGACTTGAGGTCAGCTGCAGCTGCTGTCAAAGATCTGGCACAAAAGCCGAGACAAGACAAAACACAAAAACAAACAGGCTAATAAGCCCTGGCTGAGCAGCAGTCAAACGACAAACGAGAAACGACAAATGGCAAGCGGCAAACGGCAGACGGCAGACGGCAGACGGCAAACGGCAAACGGACTGACAACTGTCTCAGATACTACGCCCACAAAAGATACAAAAAGCTAAGCACTTTTTGGCATATGCCGTAGATACATATTTGCATAGAAAGCTTTTGACTTTCGCATGAGCATAAAAAATAAATGCCAAATAAAATAAATTACATGCACGCACAGCAGCCAGGCATGCGTGTGTGTAAGGCAAATATGGTAACAGGATAAACATGAGGCTGGCGAAACAGTTGGCCCAAAGCCTCAGGCAAACACGAGACCAAACAAGAGCCACCGAGTTGGCTAAGCTAGTGACGTCTCCTTGGGCATTGATTGCCATGTTCCAACTACAATGCGTATACGTAATATTTGTGCAGCGCCAGTGCCTCGATGCCCAGCAAAGAGCAACACGAACAGCACACACTAGGAGTCCAGCCAAGGTTCAGCTTCTGACACTGGCTACGTGATTGTGACACGACCAATTAGTGTTGTCTGCCCAGCTCGGCTGTGACTTGTTAGAGATACACACACCCACACACACACACACATACATGCATGCATGCTATGTTGTGTGCTGGCGTTTAACTTAAAGACTTAAGCCTTATGCAAATCTTTTCAGTTACAGCCAACTACAAACTACTCACTGCAAATGTCTGTAATTTAAAGCACACACACCCGCACACACACACACCCACTCACATAACTAAAAGTTGCAGGCGTAAAATTCAACACCTTTTCAAACTCTCTTATATAGTGTATACAAATTAGAGACAGAGAAGTTGGCATTGTTATGGCAAAGACCTGTTATTTGCCAAATTCCAACAGCCTTTTAATGCAGGCGTGTGGGAAAAGGCAAATAAAATAAAAGAATATATTTGACAACGGCTTGTTTAGCTACAAATACCCTAGATAAAATACTGTCTTAGATTTCTTTTAAAATGAAGTAAGATAGACTCTGGCTAACAATTTAAAGTCGTTTTCCTCGAGCTAAAGATGTGATTCATATGATGCTTACCAGCACAATATGCCCTTTGATAGCTTAATACAGGATATCAGAAAAGCGAAAAGAAAGCAAGCCAACGACTTGTCAAAAAAGGCAAACGAAAACAAGTGAAAATCATTGAGTTTAGTTAGCATCAGTCGAGAGCAGACGGCAGAACTTCAAAGTGAATCAGGCAGCAAGGGCCAGGAAAGGAAGTACAAAAAAGTGCCAAAAGGAAGGCTAAAAGTAAACAGCCATTATGCACTCCACGAAAACGATGGAGTTTGGGTGTGGCTGAGTGTAAAATGTGTGAGGAGTTGCGGCAGCCAGAGAGCTTTGGGTTCTTGGGCAGTATGAAAACATTTTACTGCCAAACACACTCAAACACACGCACAGCACAGCAGCAGAAAAATAAACAATTTCATAAGATATGCACAACAACAACAACAACGACAAGCGTTGCAAAATATCTGAATATATATGTGTATATATATTATATAAGTAAAATGTGGCAAGAGCTGGCCAGGGCAACCACAGGGCAGGGAGCCAGGCAGCAAATAATGCAAAACAAACAGAAAACGTAACAAAGTAAAGCAGCGGCAAAGGAGAGGGGCGGTGCTGGCAGGCAGTCAGGCAGGCAGTCAGTAAACCGGGGGCGACACCAAGCGACGAGACACTTTGCCGCCAACGCAAATAAACCTCAATAAGTGGAGTGGGCGCTGGACGGGTGGATTGGGCGGCTTCGTGGTGTAAGGGTGGACGGAAACTGCCAGCAACGGCAACGTTGGCCACTCAGCAGCGTTTGACACTTGACGCAAGGACAACGTAAGGACAATGGCGAAGACGAGTGCAAAGACTCCTCAGCGAGGCTGTGAAAACAGCACGAAAAAATATAAATAAAAAAAAGCGAAAACAAAATAAAAAGCAAAAAGCAAAAAAAAAGGCACATCAATAAATATTTCAATTTTTGCACAAAAATTTCATTTTATATGTAACACAGCGATAAAGTATGGAGGCGCACATAACAAAAAAAATTAAATCCACACGCAGCACATACACACACATACACACTCTCACACAGGGCGTAACAAAGTGCTGATAAAGCGAGAAACGGGCACGCGAAAAACATCTGCGGGTTGAAACAGTCGTAAATACTCGTAAAACGTATGTGGAGCTGAGGCCCAGAGACAAAATGTCGCACATAAATTTCCGAATTTTTGGCTCTGTCAAACGGCGGTTAGAGCAGAGGGCAGAGGGCAGAGAGCGACAAGGAGTGACAGAGGAACTAAAGCGAGAGCAGCACAGCCCTTGCAGCTGGCAAGCACCACAAGTTCAATTAGATGGCTTCTAATTTTGTAGCTGCCAACCCAAATGGTCAACTGAGTTGTGTTTAAATTGAAATTTTTCGATCGTCCTCAATGCAAATGACAATTTTCATTACACAGCCAACAGACGCCGCTGGCACTTTGGCTAAAAACAATGCATAAAATAACCTTTTATTACTTTTTAATGAAGCCGCATTTTATAAGTGTTAGAGTATTAGACTTTATTTGGTTTTTTAATAAATATATTATTTTTAATAAAAATATATAAATTATTTATAATTAATATATACCCAATGGCAGGTTCATGCTGTAAAAGCTATCAAATATTCTCTTGAAATTTATGTGTAGTACTATATCCAATAACTCCTTCTTTTCGTCAAACACTGTATTCTGGGTTTGTTGTTCACAATAGCCTTAAAGACTATTTTTAAATTATTTCTGTTTATATTAAATTACCTAAAATAAGCAGTACACTTATCTTCTTCATACTTTATTAAAGAAAAAAAGGGAAATAAATAGAGAAAATAAAAAAATGGAGTTATTATTTAAATTAGGTATTATAAAAAACCATTAATTCTGTGCATGAAATGAAACAAATTAAATGATCAAAATTCTTATTTATACCTTTTTATTAACTAAACAAATTTTTTCTAAAGAACTAATCACATTTCAACAATAAAACTAAGATCTTAATATATTTTAAAATGACTACATTTTCAGTCACAGTTGCATAAGACTCCGCCTAGAACTTAATTGCTGTTCATTCATTCAACATGCTCTGATAATTGAATGGAAGTTCTGCTCCTTTGAAACATACAACAACATCTGAAACCATTTAGCAATATTTTGAGCCTGACAAACAATTTTCGAATAGCATTTCGAGCAATTCGGAATTTCATTTTTTATCAAGCTTTTACAAACTTTCGTACTGCATACCAAATGCTCGTCTAACAACGAAGCCATTTTTATGAGCGAAGGGATTTTTGAGAGGAGTGGGAATATAAGTATCAGTTGGGGAGTACAAATTCTGATGTATGCATTAATTGAAGTGCAAACAATGTATGCATAGAAAAATAACATGGCTTATAACAGATTCTCTCGTTCCCAGAGCTCAATATGCTAATTTGCCAATACGGTAAAGACAGATGAATTCAGTTGCCATTTTCGGCGCATGCAAATTAACACCAGCAGCCGCAAATATTCCAAAAATGTATGGGAGAGAGAGAAAGCGACATTGAAATGAAAAATGCCGAAGGCTACAAATTGTTTGAATGGGCGACTGCAGACTGCAGCTGCCAAAATAGTTGTTGACTCCCAGTCTTAGAGTTGTCTGCTACGGAGATAGCCAATGCATTCATAACACACCAAAGGCAGCTGAGGAAAACAATGTTGGGATATTGACTATCAAGTATATTGGGTAGCTGGTGTTCTCGTAGCATTTATGAAAATGCCAAGTTTGATTATGCAACAACTAAGGCAACAATAGCAACAAAAGCAAACAACAATTCCGACCAACAACCTATCAAAAAGCACGCTAAAACAACAACAACAACAGCGTGGGGCAACCGCAACATGGTAAACATGAAACCGAAACTGTAACTAAAACTGCGAGACAGACATGCATATGGGGGCACGTGTATGTGTGTGTGGGTGTGCGTATGTGTGTGTAAATAGGAAGGCAACAAAATTGAAAGCATTGCGAGCGCTGCAAAAATTTGCATGCATATTTACAAAGTTTTTTGGGGGGGCAAAGTCAGCTGTGGGTGGCGTTTTGGCGCAACCCCACTAAACTGATGCAAAACTCCCCAAGCCCCAAATCTAGCGCCGCCCCCTTTGGCCCCACCAACCGCTCCGCCGCAAGTCCAAAATAATGCATGCGCCTGTCGTGGCGCATTTGCCACATTTGATGTTCGTTTTTGCAACTATTTGCAAATGCAAATTGCAAACATGCAACAGGGACATGTTGCGTAAATGTCAATGTGTTGTAACAAAGCGTGTTTGTGCTTGTTTCTTGGTGTGTGTGTGTGTGCGGCCACTCAATGCGCGTTTTCTGTCTACGCTTCAGCAACGATAAGCAGCCTGCAGCCGCCAAGATATATATAAAACGAGTCATGCTCCCGCCTGATTGACAGGGGAGTTGTTCGTGCAACTTCTTGCAGACATGCCAATGCTGCAGGCATGGCAACAGCAACTTCTCAGCAATGCCTGACAGACAGACAGACGGAGAAAATGATTGAGAAGCAGCCAGCGCTCCAGAGCACCAAGAAAAGGCAAATGTTAATGACAGCCTGCGTCAAGAAAACAAGCCAAAGGCGCATCTACAACTATTGTTCATCAAAAGTGAAATAGAGAAACGTTAAGTCGCTGGCACATATTGAAAAAGCAACAAAAGAGACAGTTAAAATAATTGAAGTCGAACTTGACTGTAGTATGGAATGAAATATAAACTTGCAGGAACTTTGAGTGGTGTATTCTGATTGGGCAGGCACACAATGGTTCTGTAGGTGAGACAATATTCGGGTGATCTTTTTAGAGTTGCACAAGCTTAAGTCATAATAAAACAGACAGATATATTTTAAATATTTATAAAATGAGCTTAATTTGATACAAAATTATATGACATTAATGACAAAATTAATGTTAAATACTCAGATCTCAGTCAATAGATTAAAAAGAGCATAACTGCACAGTTAGTAAACATTATGATGCCTAGACTAGAGCAAGCTTTTAGTAAACTTTATTGAAAAGTTTTTTTATACCAAAATAAATTTCCAGCAAAAACTATTCAAGGAGCATAAAATCGCTCGTATTATATTTTTTCTCACATTTAAATTACACAAACTCACTCTCCTCACAGAAATTGTTTAAGCTCTATCAAAAAGAATTACTAACTTTTAGATTTAAGAAGCTTATTATAAGACTGACGAAGCACATTGTGAATAAGTTATGCTTCTATATATAATAATTATGATTTAATGTAAATATGGCAGAAAACTTGACTCATCATTGCTCGACTCATAATGCAGAGAGAGCCATTGCCACGGCCAGAGCTATTTGAGGCCCAATTAAAAACTGTTAGCTTCATTTTGCAAATCACTGCAAAATATTAAGAGAACTTACACACAAATATTACTAAACAACTTTTCTCAATTCCGCAGAAATGTTTTCAAAGCGAAGGCAAACCAGAAAAAAAGCTGAACTGCAGAGAATGAAGAAAAAATGTTTCAGCATGACGCACATAAAGAAAATCCAGTGAAAGCCACTCTCACACACATACGCAGAGATAAGGTGCACAAAATCAGAACCCAATTTGGCAAAAAAGAGAGGAAGAGAGAGAGAGACAGAGTGAAAGGTTGTGAAAGAGAGAAGACGAAGGTAGCATGAGTAAGTGCAAATCAGAGAGGCAAAGTACGTTAAATTTTGCTGACTTAACAACATACAAATGATGTAAATGAATGAGTACATGAGTGAATGTATAAAAACACTCACACATAACACACACACACACTGTGACCGACACATATATGAATAAATGTATGAGCCCGCCAAATGAAAATAAAGTTCGGCAAGTGATGTTTGCAATGCTGAAAGCAGCTAACTCCCGTTTGTGTAATCAGTGTGAAACCAGCGTAAGCACAGCCAGAACCGAACGCTTACTCCTCCTTCGTGTTCATCATGCCATCCAGTCTAACTTCCACAGATTCCAATATACATAATGACATGAGGCACTCGAATGCAAAGGGGAAGGCTGCCTTGCTCACGCCCTGCTTGCGCTCGCGGTGCGAGGACTGTGATGAAAATACCATCTGACAACGCTGTAAGCAATACGTGTGTGGCACGCCCACACGCAAATACCTTTATCGTATGTCAACGTGTCAAAGCCAGAGTCAATTTGACTTGCGGCTGTCGTTCTCATTTTTTCCTGGTTTTTTCCTTCTTTTTTTGTTTGCTGCTGCTGCTGCTGCTGCTGCTTGGCATTTGGCCCCTCAAGGTGTCTGACAACATTGTGCCATGAATTGGGCTTCTCACTAGCTGTTGCCAAAATTTGTTGCAGCTTTAAGCCAACTGCAACTCAATACCAAGCCAATCAGCACAGGCATTAAAACAACTTAACGACCAATTAAACGTACTCCATCAAACAAAAGCAAATGCAAACTCAATTGCATTTATCAAATGCTGCCAATTAGAACGAGAGAGAGAGGCAAATGCGGGGCAAATGGGCATAGTCAGAAAAGTCAGTAAAAATTTATGACAACAACTAACCCCAAAGCGCGGACCATTTCATTTACGACAATGCGCTGCAAAAGTTTTTCGTTAAGGTGCCCTCAAGTGCCCTATGACCCAAAGCAGACGCTCCACGGAGCCTAACTATTTGCTGCCACAGTATGCCCCAATCAACTTTAGTCGAAGATCAAAAAGTTCATTCACACTGCAAGAAAGTAGAATTAACTGTGACTGATGAAAAGAAAAGGAAACTGGAAAGCAAAAAACATTTGATTGAGATCTAGAGATCACAAAAATTCATTAAGAAACATTAATAAAATTAAATCAAATTAGCAAGGAATGCTTAATCCTTTTGAATCCTATATATCATATATATAATATAATATAAATCATATATTTGTTACTTAGATTAAACTTTTAGCAAAATAAATCCTCTGCCTTAGTCCTAGTATAATTACAGGGTATTGGCAGAGTCAATCATTGCACGTAGCCAGCTTTTATAGCTTTTAGTATTTTTTGAGGTCTGGCAGGCTGGCGCCATTGATGTTGAGAGTTGATTACGCTTTAATGGCCAAGGCGTTGCACAAAGTTTCTTCCTGCGCACACCAAAGAGCTCAAACTCACACACAGAGACATTTCTAATTATTTAATGGCTGCTCCGCATGCAGTTTTGTTATGTAAATGTGCCGTTAGTGGCCGTGGTGCCGCTGGCGGTGTTGGCGGTGTGCTGCTTGCCAAATATTTACGGCTGGGACGTCCGCATGCACTAAATTTTTGAACGCAACTGCAAAGCGAAACTTTCCAATCATTATTGCATGCACACACTCACACACATACACAGACTGGCACACTTGGCTAGGCACGTAATGGCCGCTGCGCCTTTGTGCAGTGATACGTGCGAGAGGCAAACAAAAGGCAAAAGAGAAACGAAACAAAAGGCGTTAAAATTAAAAAAAAAAAATACAAGAAAAAAGCATTAAAAAAAACTGCTGTAAAGTACTTAAAGTGCAGTGCGGTGCAGCTAAGGACAATGGGCGGTGGGCGGGAGTTTGCTGCCCACTAAATTACAAAAGCGAAGGAAAAAAGTGCAAGCCAACGATTGCATTTGGTTTTGCCGCTTTTTGTTTTATTGTTTTCATGCGGTTGCAAATGACGGTTAGCCGAGGGCGTGGCGCAACTTTATCAGATTGCGCATATAATGCTTAAATGGAATTTCCTTAGCAGCTCATTGATTTTATAACAATTAGAGTGAACCAAAAACCAGCTCAGCTCTAATTGAAATTCCAAAGAAGCAGCTGCTTTAAAAGCTTTGCCTGAACCGCAACAAAAAAATTTGATTCCATTTATGGACGGCAGCCAGTGTCTAGGAAATGGTTATCGATGCATCCGGCAACTGGGCTTGCATCCGCTGCTTTCAACGAACGGCCAAGAGGACTCGACTTACGCTCATTCAACGTGCGGACAGATTAGCCGCTCCTCCAACTAAATAACGAGGAATTCACAAAAAAAATGAGAAGAGAAATCCGAACGAAAATGACCCAGAGCAAAGCTCGTAATGATGCGGAAGCTAACAAAAGGCCGTTGCGATACAATAGGCAACGGCAGGCGACATTGGCCAGCATAGACTGTTGCGGCCAAGGGCAACGCCAGAGTCAAAGGGAGGAGCATTCTAAAATTGCGGTCAATTGAAATGGCAATCAAGTTAGTGGCACGTCCTCGTCATGGCCAATATGAACACAATAAAAGCTCTTACACACACACTCGCTCCCCTGCCATACAAAGAAAGCGTGAAAGAATGAAGGCCAAAGGACGGGCCAACAAGCATTTGCTGAAATTCACACCACCGCACCACAATCCCATACAACCACAACGAGACACCATCAACGCGCATCGAGCCAAAATAATTACAATGGTCAAAGGCATTCGACAACGAGGGACTTAACGAAATGAAACAGAACCAAATCACGCAGAGCTGACAATAACATAACAACAAAGGAAAAGATCTAAGGAATTCCCTGTTACGACATTCTCTAACTGTGGTTGGCATTGGCAAAGCCCGAAAACTGATATATATATAAATGAAGGAATTTATGCTTAATGCCAGACAAATTGTATGAATACATTAAAATTATATTTGCGTACTTCGAAATTCATATATATTTTTAAGCGGATTACAGGACACAATACAAATTTTATATGCCTCAAAAATCATGCAAAATAAATTTAAAATAATTTTAGTAATATGATTTTTTAATGAAATCTATGAACTAAAATTGTATCGTATAGAAATAAATTAAATAATATAATTAATAATATTTTTTATAAACAATAATATAAAGAGACTTGAAGGGAGTATTTTTTAGAGGACTGCGAATTTTTGTTGGTCATTTTGGTTTATTTGACAGCCCATTTAACAACTGAAAGTTGGTTTTTATTCAATTTAGCTTGACATATTATTACGTGTAGACTTTCCCTAGAACAACGATTGAAATTATATTTAAATATAAATGTCATACAAATTCTATACAGTAATATTATAATAATTTTTATTTATTTGGCTTATGAATTAATCTCATTTGAAAAACTACCCAAAAAGTTTAATAATGAAAATTATTATAAAATTTCCAATTAAATAATAATTTTGACTACTCTCTTTAGACAAAGCTTAATGAACTCAAAGTACACAACTCAGCTCTTTAAGCACAGCAAAGCCAAATTGAAAATATACAATAAAAACATGAACAGTATTATAAATGAATATATAGTCTGCCCTGGTTACAGCTTAATATGCTGTGTTGGCCAAGATGGTGGTTGCGACCTGAATTTAGCCAGACTTTCGTTCGGGTTGGCCCGAAAAATAGAAACAAAAACAAAAACGAAAAGCGAGCACAGGAAATGTGCAGGGCAAAGTGGAAATAGAAAAAAGAAAAACTAAAAACGTTAAAAAGAAAAACTGAAAATCATTTGCGGCAACGAGCATTGCAGTTCAGCTCAGAGCTGGAGCTCCCAGCTCGTCTGGTCGTAAGTGGTAAATGTATTGCCTACTTTGAGGCTCCACAGCGCAGCAGTTTTCAATTTGGTTCGGCTATCGGCTCTTATCGCTCCACAGAGTGACTGGCAATTTGCGCAGACAAACTGCAGATGCCGCAGCAAACTTGCAACTTGCTGCAAACTAACTGCGAATCGACAAAAACAACAACAACTGCAGCTGCAGGCCTAGACATGGCTCAAAGCTTAACAGCTTTAGCAATTGTTGTTGCTGTTGCTGTTGTTGCTGTTGCTGTTGTTGCTGTTGCTGTTGGTGTTTCTCAACTTTTACACGCCATTTGTAGTTGCCAGCAGCGGCAATAACAGATTTTCCGTTTAGCTTTCATTTGATGGCCTTTTAAAGTCATTTCAGCATGCGCTCCAGCTGCCAGAGCAGGAAAGTACACCAGGAACACTTATGCCGGAAGTTTAGCTCGCGCGGTTGCCACACCAGTCAAAAAAAAGGAGTCGAGAAAATAAGAAAGGCGAAAAACAAATGGAAAAGCAGAGGAAAAACCGCAAAGCGTTTTTGGTCATGTCGCTGCTTCTTCAACTCTGCGGCGGCTGTGGCAAAATGAGCGTCCTGTGCAGCCCAGGCAAGCACTTCCTTCCTGTGTGAGTTCCTAAAAGAGCTACCATAGCCCCTGCTCCAAGAGCATATTTGGTGCCAACTCTAAACGTTTTTCACACATTTCGCTAACCGTTTTTTTTGGAGTATTTGTCGGTGTCTGTTCATGATTTATGTTGTCTCTCGCCATCCAGCCAAAGTCTTGTTTAAGTTTAAATGGGACTTGCAACTCGAAAGTCACATAAAAAATGCACTTGTCTGTCATCTTGTGCTTGTTATCAACTGAAACCGGCTCAAAAATTTCGGAAGAGCAAGGAAAACCCCTGAAATACAAGTTTTTTGTATTGTTTGCTTTGCAAAACTAGTTTCGCTTGTTCTCGGTCTTTCTTCTTTAGCTCTTCCGGCTTTAAGTGAACCTAATGGCTCTGACATCAATCTATAGTCTAAATAACTCATGGCCACTCCAAATTCAATGAGTTTATTTGCTTGCATGTTGCCACAGCGAAATGCTTGACTTGGTCAATTCAGTTAGCAAAAATTATCGACTGTTTGTTCGCAACTCGAGAGTTTGCATGGCAAAGTGTCCTTAGACACACACACATGCGTGTGTTTAGCCTCAAGTTGATAAAGATAAGTGCAAGATAAGCAGACGTTTTGTTGAAACAACTTTGTGTAGTGTTTGCTGGTCTTTTGGACCCGCCCAACAAATGCAATTTGACGTGCTTTGTCTGAAGTGTTGTTAGTAGATTATTGTTTGAAGTAGTTGCGTTCACAAAAAGGTGCTAAAAAATATAAAACAAATTTGTGTACTTTTGTACTTGAACCTCTAATGCTCTAAGTTATTTTCTTGTCCATTGTAAATATGCTGAAAGCTTTTAAATTTCTCTCATTGTTAGGCATTTCTAATTAATAATTTTGATTATTTCAATTTCTACTCAAAATAAAACACAATCCAATTAGCCTAATCAGTTTGTAACTATCAAACGAGTAACAACTAATTTAAATATTTACACATTTTTCATGTATTTGCAGACAGGCAGAACATGATGCGAACAACATGACGTATGCGTAACATAAAGTTAAAAACATGAAATCATATTATGCCGCAGGTAAATTGGTCGGCCACAAACTTCTCCTCTGCACTTAATATAGAAAATCTGTGTAAATTTATGAACTTTGCTAATTAACAGCATTTATACGACCCCACAGCAGGTGAAGCTGGTCAGCTTTGAAAAACAACGAACAACATTTACAACATTTACAACATGGAAATTTGTTATGCAGCCAGGCTGCGTGGAGCAAGGTGTAGTTTAAACTTGTTAATGGCTTCATTTATGTAAGTTCATTAGCAAAGCACTACAACAGCAACAACAATTTATTGCTGTTGCTGTTGTTGTTGTTGTGCAGTTGTATTGAGTTGACAATTGGCAAGTCTCGAGGCGTTGGCCATCAATCAAATCAACAAATGGCCAACTGACTGCACAAAGTTGTCAACTGACAGCAAGCAGCCCAAAACCAAAGACGAGGAAATGAAATGAAAACTCAGCACGGTGGGCGGGACATCGGTGGATAGCGTTGGCCAAAGAGAAGACCACAGCGGCAGTTGGACAATGCGAACGTAGCCAGCCAACGAATCAGGTAACAAATCAAGCGGCGTGTGACATGCAACTGAAGCGTGCGTGCCCACGAACGCGCGTCCCTTCATGCATTATGAAGTCAGTGCAGAGGCAGGCAGACAGGCAGGCAGCTCCACCTGGACTGGCTGTCAGTGCAGCCAGACGACTTGGCAGCTCGGCAACTTGGCAACTTGCACTACCTAGTTTGTAGACCGTCTCGGTTGACTTGGTTAGTTTAACACGTTTGCCTGTCCATTGGCTAGCAACCCCCAAGCTCGTCCCCTGCTACGACACGTCAATGCTTTAATCATTTAATTAACTGTTTCGCCTGGCGTGCGAACAGGTTGACTGCCTGGTGGCCTGGCTGCCCGGGACAGACTACGTACTCCATTTACTGCCACGCTGCGAAAATATGATGAAAAATCACATTTCAATATGCGCAACAGCAGCCGCTGTTGCAGCTGCGACTCCTTCGTGCCACACATTGCATGTCACTTGATTGATCGCTTAGCCTTGCGGCGACTAAACGGGAAATTTAAATGTCACTCGAGCCATTGCAACAGCAGCAACATTTTCCCCCCAAAGGCAACACAACTGTGGCAAGAAATTTGAATAAAAATAATTTCAAGCAGAAAGGTAAATTACTATTATTAACATATTAAATATAACAACTACAAGGCTCTGTGATATAACTTAGCATTAGAAGTTTACTTTTAGAGAATTCCATTACCAACTGCCAGGACTTGCTTAAGTCGTGTATAAACCCTTTCAGTGCTCGCACACCCTTCCATTTATCTTGTGCAGCAGCAAATTTCACTCGGAAACACAGCTAGGAATACAATAGCTCTGTGCGTTGCTTATAAGCTCTAACAAATCGCATCAATGTCTCTTGTGGCTTTGGCTTTATTTTCTTATTCTTCTTCTGCAACATCACAAACAACGATTGCAACAAGAACTCGAGGCTATCAAATTAACAGATAAAGTCCTGTATACAATGAGCGCCAGGGAGGGAGCGGCAGAGAGAGCGTATGAGGGTGTATGGGATTTGGGTACTATAATTTATAGTTGTAAATCAGAAAAGCAAACAGAATTGTTTACGACCGAGTTAGGGAAAGCAAAGAATTTCGAGCTTTTGTAGATTGAAAAGAAATTCAGCGCGATATTTGTGGTGATTTATGTATTATTTTCGACGTTATTTGAGTTTATATTTAAAGCATTAGAAACAGTAACAAAAATGGCGGCCAGAGCAGAGGGCAGAAAGCAGAGCACAGCAAATAGATAAAAACTAAAACTGCACAATGGAAAAATAAAAAAAAAGTGGAAAGGAAAACGGAGTTTGAATGTAGGTAACAAACAGCTAGCAAACAGGCAGGCAGACAGACAGGCAGACAGGGAAGCAGATACGAGAAAGAGAGAGCGAGAGAGAGCGATGCAGCTGTAGAGACAGATAAAGCGCAAAGGGCAGGCAGACAAATAAAGCGGAAATGTTAACGGCAACGAATGGCGGCTATGCTGACTGCAGCCGAGGGCAGCCATTTTATATGTGTGTATGTACGTGTGTCTATGTATGTGTAGGCGACTAGTCTTTAGGTAGATTTCATTTGGTACACATATTTGAGGGCATTTTGTACATGATTTCCGCTTAAGCACATACGTAAGCCGCTTGCCTTTAAATTGATGCTGCAATTTATATTTTCGGACATCAGTCGCCAATTTAAATTGACTGCCAGTTAAGCTGGCCAAAAGTGCTGAACAAAGTTGTAGAGCACTCACGATAAGACCATGAAAGGCCAACAGCACAGCAGCCAGCAGCACAGCAGTCAAGTGTTTTGTTGGGCGGAGCACGGTTGACGCACGGGCACAACATTTGTTGACATTAATGCCTTGGAGAAGAGCTCGATGGTTCGCGCTGAAAAGCGCAGCAGTGCAGCTGCCAACTTGCAATCGTTTACAGTTACATAAGCACAAATTTCGTCACACATACAGCAAGTGCTTGAATATTGTCTACACAGAAGCTGCAGCTGAAAATAAAAGCAAAGAAGTGTCACTCACAATGGCACTGAAGTGGAGCACTTGGATGCACGCTCTCTTGTAGGGTCCAGCACATATATTCACACATTCACACACACTTACAGAGGCATGAAGTAAATATGTGTTGTTGTTTACTCAACAATCGGCAACAGGCTGTGAAGCGTCTGCCTGGGGTCGAGTTGGCTTTAAGGGAGTTTTTCAATTATTTAAGAGATTTTCCTCGCTGCGTTTATAAAGAAGTTATGAATACAAAATAAATGAATATTACAGCAAATAAGGCATATGAAACTTAAATTTGTTTGCCAATTGAATTAGCGAAAGTCAAGCATAAAGATTATGATCTAAATATATTAGAGAAGATAAGACTTAGTTTAAATAGGGAAGTCAAACAAGAAACAGAATTTTATTAAAGAAAACTAAATTTAAATAAATAAAAACATAAGCATTAACAACATATAATTAAATTCTGTTAACTTTCATTATAAAAGTTTCCGCAACTCAGCTATAGAGAGCTTCATCAAGAATAGCCGAATATGCTAAAAATAACTATGTTTCGTTGCAGCCAATTAAAAAGGCGACTTCAACGCGGAAATTCAACTTTAAAACGTGCGCAATTTGTCAGAAAGTTTCATGAAGTCAGAAAACATTTTATATTTATTTTTTGTATTTTGTTGTTTTGGATAAATTGTTGTGCTCTCTGCTGCGGCTGTTGCCGCTGGGCACAAAAATAACAATTAATTCCGGATAAACACATTTCCTAATTAAAAAATTCCTTTGTAACATGATGAAGCAGTACAAAAACAAAGGAGAGCCAAATGAAATTAAGTGAAAACAACTAAGCAAAAAAATGAGAAAAAAATAAAAAAGAAATTCAACCGACAAGGGAACAGCTTACCAAACTGACAGGCCAGAGGACGACACACACACGCAGAGAGATAGACAAGAGCTGAGCAAGATAAAGGATAGAAAATGTGGAAAAACTTTTGGACAAGCGCATGAAATGCGAAATTTGTACAAATTGCTGAAAGGTTTATAACGCAGCCAAGTTGCTTGGTGCAACACATGGCGTATACGTAATGCGATTTCAACGGTTGCCAACGGTGTCGCACGCGCTTTCAATGTGACTCAAAGGCCAAAAATTTAATCATCTGTCGGTCACTAAGCTGATTAGGGTCGCATGCAGCAAAGATATACCCCCTCCCTAACCACTTTGCCTCCTCTCTCTCTGTCTCTGGCTCTTTCTCTTTCTCTTTGTGTTCACCAAATTCATCTTTTAGCATTGTGGAACATTTTTTCCGCGCATTTCCCTGCAGCAAGTAATTTATTGTTTGTAGCGTAATTAACCCGCTTCGTGGTTGCGTTTTCTTTTCCTTTCAATTTTCCTTATTTTTTGGCTTTCACACTTTTCTTTTGCCTAATGACGTTATACACATTTTGCATGGGACTATTGAAACTCATTTGTATACCCTAACTTTCGGGAAATACCTAAAAATGTTTAGTCTAAAACGAACACTAAAAACTCTTTTAACCTTCTTGAGCTACTAAACAAATTTATATTAAAATCTACTTCAAATTTGGATCTGTGTGATTAAAGAGTATCTGCTCGCCGGTCACTGCCTATTCACAATTTTCTTTTTTATATATTTCTTATCAACCCAAACATTTTTTGGGTCAGTAAAAGGGAATTTCATTTTGCTTAGGTGATTTAAGTCTTATCTTCGTGTAAAATCTTCAAAGTAATTAGTTTTCTAGCGGCCAAGCTGTAGACTAGACCAGATGAGCTTTTTTCCCACTGATGCCTCACAAATTGGGAGCAGCTTGAGCGAGCTCTATGTAGGGTATATACTGACAACGAACAGTTGGCAACTGGCAACCAGCAAATGTCAGCTTTAGCTGTGAGAACGCTTGCCCACTCCCTCTTTCTGCCCGACCCTACAGCAATGTGAAATGACAGGCAAATTAAACTCGAGTAGATGACAGGCAACAGACAATTTATCAGATATATTCCTTTAAATACATATATAAAATTAGAAGTGTACGATAAAGGTAAAGATAAAAAATACAGTTTTTGCGAAACATATTTAAAGAGAAAAAACGGAATCTATTTACGCAGTAAATCAGTAAACAGAAAATAAATGCAAAGGCACGGCTAAATGTTCGTAAACAAAAATCAAGTATTCCGTTTTTGTAGAAAAATATTGAAAAATATTGTCAGTCTTCTCGATAATTAAAGTTGTGTTTTAGAAAATTTATCATAATCTTCAGGTCTTTCAATCGGAAGTGTTACTGTTTGTTGGTGTTCTGTTTCCCTTTTTCGACAAGTATTCCTAACAACTTTTTGTCTTATCTTCAGTCTCAGAGATGGCTAGCAATGCACCGACCCGTAAGCCCAGTAACTTGCTCACCACCCGGATTGGCTATAAGCCATTGAAATTGGAAATGCCACAGCTGTCGCGTGCCTACCAGCAGCCGACCATTGTCAGTGTCAACGCCAAGGATGCCAACAAGGACAAAGATAGAAAAAAGATGCCAGTAACGAAACAAAACAGCAATACAAAGTCGTACAGCAAGCGCCCAGATGCGCCAGCTGCTACAGCAACAGGAGCTGGTGCTTCCATTCAGATAGCAGCACCAGCTAAGGGAACGTCAAATGAACGGACTGTGGTACTGGCCAGACACGTCGACCAGGCCCAATATGGTAAGCAAACACGCAAGCCGAAGCTGGATGGAGCTGCATCCAGGACAAAGAATCTGCGGCCAACACCCGCTGAGACAGCGCTTGCACCCAACAAACATGCGAAGGAGTCAAAATCACCTGACAAAGCTGACGCTGCTGCCCAGCGTCAGATACGCTCCAAGAACCAAAGTCACAATACCAAAATCTTCTTCGATAAGTATCTGAAATTCGCCTACGATCTGAGTACGCCCGACGGTGTGCGTCAGCTGGAAGCACATTTCTTTCCCTCGGACTTGGTTGGCGTTAAGCAAATGCGAAAGAAAAGTGAGTCGGGGGACTCTATGGAAAAGCAGCTTGCCGGAGGAGAGCAACGACTGTCAAGCATCAGCATGCGCACCGATTCGAAAGATCAAATGCTGCAGCAAAACAAATGCTTAGACACAGTCAAGGAATAGTAGGGCGTTTCATGAGGTCACTTTCATCTCTTTGTCAAAATTTTATGGTTTTTAGATCGAAAAATTTGTAAACACTTATAACGAAAATTAAATTATTTAGCATTCGGGCACGAATCATGAGTTCCACTCAAAAAAATCCGATTGCCAACGAAGGGCCTCACGAATCGCCAAGCATCGCAGTTCGCATATTGATGTGATTCTCTTCTAGAAACTCTTGTTTTCAATGCTCTTGAGCTTTGATATTTTATTTATTCATGACTTGCCTCTCTGCCTCTCTGAATGTAAGCCCAACACCTAACACTATAATTTAGTTCACATTAAAGGCATAACAACTTTATTTTTTAATTACCAAAGGACCGGGACACATAAGTACTCTGGTGTGACTCTAATGAGCGTTAATAATACTGCGCTGCCAGCTGGCTAATTCGCCTACCACAACAGCAACAACAAAAGCAAACATTTTTGCGCACAGTTTAAATGAAATTTATTGTCTAGCTGGCGTGGTCATCCCACATGCAAATGTATTATCCTTTATTGCACACACACACACTCACACCCACCCATACACAAACCGCAAGCTCATTCAGCAAAAGGCAGACACCAACAGACAAAAGCAACGCACTGGGCATTGTAAATCATAATCAAAACAATAGAACAAATGAAGCTAATGTGGTTCACGCAAAACAACAAGAACAACAATTGCATGCACAGCATGTAAAGAGAGAATATAGTAGTGTGTGTGTGTGGGCGGAAATGTTGCTGTAAGCGTTAACTGGCACTACATGTGGCCAGGGCAAACTTTAAAATAGCCAACAAATTAAAATAAACAAAATTCAGTAAATATGGCACAAAATGTTGAAGCCTTAAGTAAACGAGATGCGGGCCGTGCTTAAATGCGGAATGTGTAGGTGTTGAGTTAGAAATTCAGATATTCTTGAGCACAAATTGAAATATTATATTCCAAATGAAATCCTGCAAATGTGAGAGCAGATTTAGTGCTCTTCATATTAAATATTATTTTATAATTGATATCATATTCTATTCATGGTATACATATCATAAGGGTCATCAAACTTACTGCAAACATTGAGAAACTCAAAAAATGTAGCAGGAATCGCAACATAAAGACGTCATTACTGTTTGCTAAACAAATTTTTGCTTTGCATTACGAATTCCAAGAGGTTTCCAAGAAAAAATTTCAATTTCTAAGAGGTCAACCATTATTTGTTTGCAAAAATACTGCGAATTAACGAAGGGACTAAAGTTTATGGAATTTAAACAAGCTATTGCAATTTTTTCAAGTGAACAGTAGCTTTCACGAATTCTTAAGACTTAAATTTGGTATAAGCAGACTTAATATATTTTACAAAAAAATATATTTATTTTGCGATTGAATTTATAATAAGTATTGGCTAAATAGGAATTTACATAATCTGTATATAATATATGATATTATATTTGCTCACTACCTACTACTCTACAGCTGCCCAGCTAAACAAGCCCCGAATCTAGTAAGGCTTAAGTCCATTTTAATAATATTTATACTAAATTCACAAAAATTTATAAGCTCATAAAATTCTGCGATATTAGTTTTTTATTTATTATACGCATTTTTCGTGTGCTTTAATTCAATTAATATTGTTTTTGAATAGTGCGACAACAATAGCGCGTAATTAGAGTGAATTGATTTATGCGACGGCAGCTGCAGCTGCATTAATCATAGCTGATGCTGCCAGCTGCTGCTGCTGCTGCTGCTAACGTGCTTAATGAAATCCAAACAATGCGCTAAATTCAATACAATTCAATTAATATGCAAAAAATAATAACAAAAACATAAAATCAAACAAAATATGTGTTTTATACTCAAACACACATCCGCAACGCTGTATGTAGTTGGTTGACATCGGGTCAGATCTGTTTTTCGAGAATTTGGTCCCCTTCAACCAGCTGTAGCAGTGGTTGATGCCAACAAGTGTATACGAGAATAAATAAAAAAATATATATATAAATAAATTATAGGAATTAAAACTGAAAATCAGATATAAAATATATTTAATGTCGAAACGTGTTTTGTCACAGTACAATAAAAATTAAAAGACATATATAAAGTTTAATTGAACAAAGTATAAATTTAAAAATAATTTAATAATAAATTTTGCCTGGTTCACAATTCATACTTTTATTAAAACATTTTTGTTCCCAATTTTATTTAATTGATACAAAAAAAAAGAGTTTGAGCTGATCTAAAAATTATATATATTTCACAAAGATATGAAAATAATTTTAAACAAATTATAATATTGTAGAATGCATAAAGTGACAAGATTAAATATTGAAACGAGTTAAAGCCTCCTTAAATCTTGTAGTTAAAAAATAAAATGATTATGGTTGAATAGTAACATTAGAATTCTTAAAAAAAAAAAAACAAGAAAAGTGATGTATATTAAAATGAAATGAAAAATTTACAAATCAAAATAAAAATGAAAATGTACATAAATTTTTCTACTTGCTAAATAAATTCTGCATTTTCTCTAAAGTGTTTTATTTTTACTTCAATATAATACCTCATTAAAAGCAACAACTTAGACATGCTACATAATATTTGCATAAATTTTAGTTTAACTAAATCCCTTAAGCATTTATCTCAAGTGCACAAGATATATAAGCTGTGGAATACAATCTAAGCGTTCTCAGAATTTCATGCGCTGCTCGCCGCAGAGCAGAATAATTTTGAAAATATCTCAGGCGCAATTAATAGACACACACCCACACATACATGTTGGAGTGGCTGATATTGATGCAATGCCAAATGAATTTGAGCAAATGCTTTAAATATTTACTACTTAGTATATATATATATCAGATAGCAAATATTTGCTTGGCACTGCACAGCACAAATGTGTAGCTCGAGTATATCAAACATTTGTGCATTATTGAATGGAAGTTGTGAATCATGTTCGAGCGCGGAAATGTCAAACAAAACGAATTTAATTAATTTTATGCCCTTTGGGCGCTCGAGCTGAGATTGATATTGAGACTCTGGCAGCAACAGCAGCAGCAGCTGCAGCAGCTACTCAATTAGTTAACAAACTGCGCACTAATCAAAGCAAATGCAAAACTTGGCCAAATGGAAACGTCATTAGGGTTTTGGCCAAAATCAAGTGATACGTAAATATGCACAAAATCGCACGCAAACAACAATTAGCAAAGCGAACGTGCAGAGTATTCAGAGACCAGAAAACCAAAGCAACTTCTTGGTTTATAATAATGTTGCATAATCCAATTGGTATCCAATTGGAGCGCACAGTCCGTGGCTGGCTCGCAGAGAAAGTTGCCTTTTGGCTTCGTAATAAATTATTCAATTATTCGAATTTATCCAATAGCCTCAAAGTTCAAATTGCAATTGAATTTCAAAATGGGCGGCAGAACCGAACCGAACCGAAACGAACCAACCCAACAGAGCAGCAGCAGCGGATGTAGTACGCTATATAAAAAACGAGAGAAAGAAAATCAAAATAAAAAATTCGCTTTTTGCTCTTCTCTTTTTTGTGTAGCAAACGAAATTCAATTTAATGTAGATTTACATGCAGCCAAAGGCATTGCAAGTTCATTTTTTTTTCCTGCTCTTCGTTTTATTGAATGCGAACGCTTGACAAATCACCGCACAGGACACGGGCAGGAGGCGGGACGGGCGGGCGCACAGGAACTGCCTGCGGCCGTGTCATGAAATGAAATCGACATGAAACCAACGTGACCAACGTCATTAATTATCGCCAGCAACGCTGTGCACAGCTAATTACGACGCGTCCATGTCCTGCCAGGACGCACCACAACCAGTTGGCAGCGACGACTAGGGCGGGCCGGGGCGGTGCTGGCTGTGCGGCTGCAACGGCTGCTGCCCACTGTCGTTACTCAACATGATGTCGCGTATTTTACATTTGGCCACGATTTAAAAGTGCGCGGCTGGCCGCAAATATAATATGCTGCACATGGGCCTCCCCAGGCCAAATGGTCATTAGCAGGTCGGGCTGTACAATCAGGACCTCGTCGAGCGCGCGCTCTCTAGGCGTCGGTGCTAAAAGCCTGTTTAATGCGTTGTAGAATTTTTTATTATAATTAATATTACTTTTTTCTTACTTTTAATGTAATTATTGCATTTATATTATTAATATTTAGTATATAATATTTATTTAAATTTTCATTTTTATTAGCAGTTAAACTATCAGCATTTAAAGTATTCTATGACAGCCATGAACTATAAGCAAAATTATAATTATTATAATTTGAATAAGCATTAATAATAAAGCATTCCTCAGCGCTATATCTTATTCAGCAAAGAATAACCAATGCCTTAAAGTTCAATGTAGGACTATTGTCATATATGTTCTCTCCTGCAGATGAACTCAAGTTATTAACGAAATAAAACCAAATAATTTTATTTTTTATCATTTACTAAGGACCATTCCATTAAAAATTGAATTGCACTCACATTAGTAAACAACAAAGGGCATTTACGATTTGATTTCATACAGACACATTAAAGTATTGTATTGCATTAAAGTATTGTACATGTACCCTCTGGTCGTAGAGACTATTTAATACATTTGGGAACATTTGAAACCGCTAACTGGTGACTGACTCTGAGTTATGATGCTTACAATCCATTGGATTGCATTGTGTTGTGGGCTGCGCGCAATGCTCAACGTCACGCGCCTCTTGGAGACGTAAGCTTGACGAAAGGATGAATATGAAGATGATGACGGTGATGATGACATGATGAAAATAAGGCGAAAGTCGAAGGACGAAGACGAAGACGGTTGGTCAGATGGTGGATGGAGAGCTACTGACCGCACATTCATTTCGTCATTTTACAAACAAGTCGGTGTAAAAGATAAGTCGTGCCAAGTACGAACTTAAGCCACTGAAGCGAAAGATACACAACAGCAACAACAGCGATGCTCCATTGCGAACAAGCGACCGCAAAGACAGCAGCACAAAGGACATGCCAGAGTAATTCCTCTGTGGCTAGTGGGCTGCTGAGCTGCTGAGCTGCTGGTTGATGATGACGGCCGACTGGAGAGGGGCACGTCAGAGGAACTGCGGTTATGTCAATATGACGACAATAGGATTTGCTACGATAAGCTGCAGCGTGGTCCTTGATTCGCTTTTGGACAGCGGCAGTGGCAACGGGCACCCGCCGAAGTGTCCGCTACTCTGACATCCTCCGAAGTGCTCGCTGATAAATGAAATTCGCAAATAAATGCATTGAAGTAACCCTCTGTCTGCCCTACCAACTGCCACGTCTGCCTATAAACTTAATTTCTCTTATCTGATTGTTGACGACAGCAGTTTATAAATATTTCACTTCAGTGCACAGTATACTTAATACGTATACGTAATGTTGTATACGCTTGTAAAGAGCATACAAGATTATGTAGACATTAACTGAAGATCAATATGTCGACAGCTTGCGGATGGTCCCCAAGCATGACGTATGTTACTATATATAATTATTTAGTGAAGTATGAGCGCAAAGCAGGCCTCAACTTAGGCTAAGTATAGAAGCTGATTTGGGCCTACTCGTCATACAGACTCTACTTTAGCATGCAAAATATGACTTCACTAGGGTATCTCTTATTCGTATAACTGCCGAGTCTTTACTTTTGTAACTTACAACGATTTAATGAACTCAAAACGCAGGCAAGACTCATCTTACGCGACATGAGATTCAATTATCCTTAGGTAGTTCAAATTAGGTAATGAAAATTGTAAACTAAAATGAAGCTTAGCATTTAGGTGTTAAGTACTTAAAGTATACAACTATATTTATCAGATGCAGTACCTCTAAGCCAGTGTTCCAGCTCTATATTATTATATTCCTTAGCATTAATTCGTCACATTATGACATAAATATTAATTTCAGTATGAGCTTTATGACTGTGCTTGTTAAATGGAAATGAACCGAGTCAGCTCGTTACACAGCCATTAAAAATATGTATACATACGCATACACACATCTACATAATGCTGTATATGTGTGTGTGTGTAATTTATGGATGTGCAAATTTTATGTTTTTAAAAGGCTGAAATGTTTGGATTTCATTCGGCGTCCTGGCAAATAAGTCATGAAAGGACTTTAAAAAGGAAATCTGTGCTGAGGCCTTGGCTACGGTAACGGCAACGGCAGCGTTACGAAGAGAATTGCAGCAAAGCCTAGGTGAGCTGTTACTTTGTGGGCTGGTAGCCATAATATGGGCAATATTTCTTTTGCTGACATAACTTTTTATGCGAACGGACTAAAAAGGACTAAGAGGAGACGAAAAACGTTGATGCTCCTGCTGAGCGACTAAATCGGAGCCTAGTGACTCTGCCAGCGGAGCCCCAGCTCACATGCATGCTGAAGAGTTTTTGAACCTGTGACTGTCCTCCTCATTGGGCCGTTGGCGGAAATACGCTTCACGTTTTACTGAATTCGAAATTTGAAAATTATTCATGAGCATGTGGAAATTAAATTCAGGTCCGCACAAAAGAGATTTATTTGTCAGCCACCACCCTCTCAATCTCTATCTATACGAAATGAAATGTAAGGGCGAACACAAAAAAAAATAGATAACAGCACTGAGTAGTCAAACTAACGAAGTTCAAATACACTTGACTATGTAGACATAGATAAAGCTAGAGTTTGTAGGAGGAAGCTGTGAAGCAATTGAGTTTTCAGTATAAAGGAAATGTTTTTATTTTCTTATTAATTATTTTAAAATTCCAACACTTATCTATTCTCTCTCTTAAGTAAATAAAGGTTTTTTTACATTTTTATGAGATAACTTTCTTAGATAATAATTAGATATAAATGGCAACTTTGAAAACATTTATATCTGTGCCAGGCATAACTTAGACTTAACTTAGATTTTTTGCCATTTCATGAGCGCATTGTCATAGCCTCAGTTAGGGTAGAGTACACTAAAATGAATACGCGCCAGGGTCAAGGGAATAGATAGAAGTGAGGGCAAGCTATTTATCTGCCTGAAGCGCGTCTCCATCATCGTCGTGGGATTCAATGGCTTTTTTTTTTGCCAACTTATCGCAAGTTTTCCATTATAAAATTAGGTCAGCTGCAAAAATAACTCAACTCAACTCAACTACTTTAGCAGGCGATGTTTTTTGCGTTGTGGTCGCCAGGGCAAATATTTAGTTGGACGATAGCGACGAGCGCTGGCATAAAATGGAAAAAATGCTAATTTGTCAGTTTTAGGTCTGACATTGGTCAGCGACCCAGTGGCAGACCCGGACACAGACACAGTCCGCCTCCACGTACCGAAGATGCTGAGAGGCCGTTCGGTTGTCATAAAAATTGTTTCCATTACATTATGCTGATTTCGTACATTTATACAGCCGACCGCTTCGCATCTCTTAGTTCAGTTTAGGCTTCTTTGAGGCAACTTCATTTCAATTTTTTGCCATTTCTTTTGTTGTTGCCTGCTGCTGACATGGGTGTCGTCCGAAAACCAATTTTCTATTTGCGCATATTTCACAGAGAAGTTTATTTTGCAACTAGGCAAAATTTTGAGAGGCTGCACAAAGAAGACCTCCAACGAGCAGCCTGCACCTGCAAGTGCAGCAATACTATTCTGTGTTTGTCCAGTTCAAATGGGTTTTGAGGCTTAGCAGCAATCATATTTTATGCCCCATACTTATTGATTACTTGCAAGTGGGGTATGATGGGGATGTAAGCTATATTTGTTAAGACTGTGTGCAGTTGAAGTCAATTATGCCCTAGTCGTAGTTGCTTAAGCCCACTTGAAGTCTTTCTATCTCTTTCTCTAAGTAGACAACAGCCCACAGGGTATATCCCAGTCGTATAACATACAAGCAGAACAACTGTTTTGCTGCATCCAACTCATTGATATTCGAGATTTGAGATAGTTGAATAGACACTTGATTTGAAATTAGAAGTAAATAACATTTCACATTCGGCTTGTGTGTATTTTCAAGCGCAAAAATAATATGTAATTGGAAATGTAATTCGGAAATAAAAACACTTTGATCATGAGAGCAGATATATTAAGTTTCTGTTTGATATTGAAATAAAATAGGCTTGAATGAAGATACTCTGTGGTTACTGTGTGCTCCATAAAGTGGCTCTGTTCATTGCTCAAATGAAAGCTTCTTCCAGTTATTTTTTATTTTAGCAGGAATAATTCTCAACAGTCCAAATTAACTTGTTGCAACAGACTTTCAGATTATTAGTATTCCCACTGCTATTGGCTATTGGGCAAATCATTTTTACAAACTTGCCAAGTTCCTTTAAATTAAAACAACAACAAATAGAAACGCCAACAACAACAAACGACGACTGACAGCCGCGAAAGTTGCAACAATTATTACAACAACAACAACGATGGAACCGCTGGAGCCGCTGGGTACTAGGTGTAGGGATAGACAAAACACAACAGAAAAGAAAAAATTGTAGCAGCTACTGTCACTTTACGCTGATTGCATCAATTGAAGCTTCACTGTGCCGCACGTCCATTCATCATCCGGTTGCTTCATCAACATGATGACATGACAGCACTGGCGGTTGAGACAACACCGCGCCCCGGACTATCCCCTCTCTAGACTGCCCACTACCAGGCCCTTGCCAGTTGGGGATCTCGTGCTACGCATGGCCAAACTAAACGAACGCGCCCCAAACTAAAAAAAAATACTTTTCAACTTCATTTTGGTGTGTGTGTGTGCCAGGCACAAAGAAAATAACGGATTCTTGCGCAAACAGAGAGAACTAAACGAATTTCGAAAATAAAATTACAACTTTGTCCAAGGATCCAAAGGATGCTAACGAAATTGTTCGTCGCCGTCGCCGTCGTCGTCTGGCTAAAGAATTTTCGCTAGTTGTGCACCCAAAATTAGTGCACAAAAATGTTGGCAGCGGGTCGCGCACGGCTTAGCTCAAATACGGGCGGATTGGGCGGGAGTTTGCTGGGTTTCGATTAGGGGCTGTCTACTGTAGTAGTCTATGTGGTCAGGCGGCTTGGCTAATGCCGTTCATTACGTTTCAATGGAACGTTTCTTGCTTCAAGCTGCCAAACAATTGGCTATTGGCGTTCGGTGATTGGCCATTTTCAAGAGGCGGGGACAAAATGGGCGGTTCGGTGGCTCGGTGGTTCGGTGGCTCGCGTAATCAGAATTGAAAATGAATTTTCTTGTGCTGGAAGCTTGGCTTTTTAGCTGGGCAGCTTAATTGCTTTCATTTGGATCCGACTACAGAGCACACTCATCGCCCTCAACACACACACACATAAACACACACACACAATTCAATATGACGTTGATTTTTAAGACGCCCACCCAGCGTCGCAGGGCAACTGCTAGCTGATGGCTCTGAGAAATTTTCCAGTGCACTTCACTTGGCAAACAATGATGCAAGAAATTGATTTTCAACAAGCACTAGCACGAAGAACGAGAACGGAGTCAGAACGGGCGTAAACTTAAGGATTGTGCGGCACTCAAAGGCCACCCCCGGCGTCACCGTTCGCTGCATGATGAAAACGTCTAAGACAATTGCTTTGGCCAAAGTGCAAGAAATAGATAAAATTAGTGATGGACCAGCACCCCTCGCAGCACGCCTTGCTCTCAGCTTGCGATGCCACTTGAGATTCGGTTGGAGTGGGCCAGGTGTCTACAAGGTAAGATAAAAGTCGCCTGCCATTTGTGCTGCGTTTGCTGCCAGCAAACTGCAAGTGCGCAACTGAAATGCTTCAAGCAGCAATTGCTCAGGTAGGCGGGCGAGCGAGCGAGCGTTCAAGCAATGCCAAATGCAAAATCTCTTGACTTTTATATTAAATATTTTGCCACATTTTCTGCGTATTAAGTCTAATTGGATTTGACTCTCTGTAAATTCCATTTGCTTCCAATTTAAAAACGACTCTTCTCATGTATTTGCATTATATTTTATTTAATTTTGCATTTTATTTTCTCTGCTGAAAAAATAACTTCATTTGCATAATGTGCAATTATAAGCGAGTCGCACGCAACACACGCACACCTGTGACTAGGCTTGAAAAATATGCACTTGCCGCTTTCCTTTTACCTGGCCAGGTTTTTCGCTTTGTTGCGCGTCGCGCCCGTTTTGTTAATTAAAAATTATTGTAATTTTTTTTAATGCGTAATTATTCACAAGCACTCGGCCATGGCCGCATTTATTTATTGTAACTATTTTCGCCCAGCAGCTGCTGAAGCTGGCAAAGCGAAAATAAAACTTAAAAGGAGTGTATTCGTTGAAACTGTACGACTGTGAGATACCCTTTTTTCAATGCAATGAAGTTGTCTTTAGTCACTGGCAATATATAATGCGGCAAACGCAGAGTCTATCAACGAACTAAAGATTGTCTTTTAAAGCTTTATAGCTTTGCGTTGGCAACACTCCCTTATTTGACCAACCATTTAACAAATGATCGATTTTTGTTGTTGAGTTTGATTTGACATTTTATAAAAAATAATAATTTGTATAAATGGAAAATTACTATTTGATGCTCTCTTTGTCCATGTGTGAAAATTAGTGTTCCAAATTGCACGCGCCAGCTATGACAGCTACAAGGCTAAATTTATATTTATACACTAATGTCATCAAACTTTCTATTATTTAAAATTAATTTTATTGCTATTCAAAATATAATGAGATATTTTATCATAATTGAAACCTAGGTAACTCTAAAAAAGATTTTTAAACTCTTTTACCATATTTAAAAAAAAAATGTATTTTATTATCAAATTTACTTTTACTTATGTCAAACAAATATAATAATTGCAATTCTAAGACTTCTGCAAACTATCAACAAGGGACAATCCTTAGAGCACAGATATCTGAATACATCTCTATTTAATTGCTATTACAGGGTATAAGCACTGCTCTACTTGCCTGTAGAAATTGCTATTTGCTTAAGTAAAATACATCTGCAGCTTATACATATACATATATTTGTGTGAAGCAAATGTATAGAGCCTGAAAACACATGTCTGTGGCATTAAAAAATATGCTTAAGTTCATAAATCATAAATGGGATTTAGTTTATGATTATAAGCTGTACTCTCTAAAGTAATGTAATGCTGCTAAAAGTTGCCTGCGTTAAGTAATTAATAATATATGTGCCAGTCACGAACTATGAGCTATATATATAATACTCCATCGTTTTTTAAATTATTTAAATATTTTCGGTAGAGTTACAGCAGCTAATATTATTTTATTATGTATTCGATGGAATACAATTGTAGGACTATCGCTTGAATGGCTTAGACAATATTCGCAGTGTATTTGATTAATCCCCTTTAATGCTTAAAACATAAATCAATATAATTTCTACTCTATTATATGCGAAGAGCTATTAAATTTCACTAATAAGCTACTCCCTGATAATCTGTCAAATTAATACAGTTTTCTCCTTGGCTGCAAGCTATTGAAATCGAACTGAGCTTTAATGAAAGCCGGTTACAGCGCCTTACAATACGGCAGCATCTGATGAATCTCTGTGGCAACAAGGACAATGCGCATATCTCTTGGATGCATGCATCATATTTGGACAGCAGTGGCATATGCGAAGGCATTATCGAATGCCTTGTCTCGTACAAATAGACAAAAAGTCAGCCCGAACAAAAGGCAGCTTTGCACAGCACACAAATACTCTCCCCAGGATATACTCACACACACACACCCACACACGCACGCATTATGCAGTCGTGAATAATAGGCTCGGGCTGCATGCATTAACCAAATGAACCGCAACGCCTGCCATAATATTATGAACAAATACTTAAGTACATACACCCACAACCACACACTCTCGCGCTGTGGTCCCATGCGGTGTTTGCGTAATGCGCTGCGCACAGTTGCATTAAACAAAGGTGCATGTCAGCGTGGGCAAGGGCAGTGTCAGATCATGAGATACCCATTAGATATACACAAATAATAATTGTAGTGAGCCATATCGATATTTGAATAAACTAAATTTCTTAATATCAACTATAATACTTAATATAATACTCAGCTACTTTTGACCTGCGACTAAGGCAAGAATGACTGTCATTAGTCATTAGAGTGCATAGCTTAGACTGAACAGACTTTAAGGACATTATTCAAGTGAGAGTTCAGGACATAAAGGCTTAGTTAATATGTGGTATAAAATCTATATTTAACAATTAAAAGGCATACATTCTATGTATAGATTCGGAACAGGATCAACAGACATGAAGACTTAGCTCTCTGCCTGTCTGATTGGCGTCCGTTCGTACGTCTATGTATCTGCCTCTTTACATGTATGTAGTTTGTGGGTCCCAGAAACATACTATATATACATACTAAATATGCGGCAGAGATACTCCTAAATTACACAAATATTGAGAGTTTTATATTATGAACACGTCTTTTAAGTTCATAATGAGATTTGCAGCTCGGCGCAAGACTCACGGTATCTCTTAGTCAGACTTCTTCCAGTTTGCTGCATAATCTACAAATACATAAATATCTCAGTTCATATATATTTTATCATCAGCCCCAGATGCACTTTGAGTACAGGGTAAGTCTAAGCCCAACATGACATGAGAAGATTAATGCTGATGCGTTGTTAAGCTGCGCTTGGCTTATTAAGTTCAATGCCAGCTGTAATTCCAATGAATTTTGACATTTTCCAAATATTAGTCATATAATAAGGTAAAAGTATGTGTAAATATTTAATTTATATAAATTTGTATATTTAAATATTCATTCATTCATGTTTAAAAATTTTCAGGGGTTCGCCTCGGATGGCTGAGCTTCGGATCTAACATATCTAAAACCCACATATTTTCTTTGTTTAATATTAAATGAATATTGTAATCAGCTTTAGCTTTTGTCAGCCCTGAAGCAAATTGAATTTCTACATTAATCTCTTCTTAATCTTTAATATTATGCCTCATAATTGACCTCATCTCAAGCTGACTTCAGCTGCACATGTAAACCACAAAATTGTGGCAACTAATGTGCAAAGAGTACGACGGGCTGTCTGAAATATCATGCGAATGAAATGCATCATTCCACAGGCCTCAGTGCAACCACATACATTTGTAGTCCACTGTCCAGGGATCGCATTACAGCATTACAAGACAGCAATTAGGCAGGTTTGGCGTAGCTCTAATTGGAAAATTAATAACCAACTACTGGCCGGAGTGAAGTTGGTTGCAGAGCGGGGGCAACATGCATAAATCGCATTTGATTCAATTGAACCTCAAAATATATTGATTGAATGAATGCAGCAGCAGCAGCAGCAGCAGCAGCGGCAGTGGTCGTAGATGCAGCAGCAGCAACAGCAGCAGCAGCTGCTGCATTTTCAGCAAAAGAAACTCGCTCGTTGCGGCTCGTTTCTGTTGCCAACGAAATTGCTCGTTTGCACATGAGCTCAGCTGCAAATTGCAACGCGAAACACGTAGCCAGCCACAACGGAAGCAGACAGAGAGAGCAAGTGTCAGAGTGAGAGAAAGAGAGAGACGGGGGTGGGGTGGAGCTACCAAATGATTGGCTCTGTCAGAGAAACTTATCACGAATCCTTCGCTCGTTCCGAGCATTGGCAGTTTATCAATGGTGCACCGCATTTTCAATTACGCGTCAAGAAAATATATGCAACAAAGTGAGGCAAAAATAACATTTCCTTTCTGGCCACAAACCGTTTAAAATTTCACGCAATAGCCAAAGAAAATAAAAGAAATTCGGTGAATTTATTGAATAAGGCAAGAAGTTATCTTTTAAAAAAGAACTTTGACATCATCAATCATGAATCAATCAATCACATAAGGCAAGGCCACAAATGAATATATTTATATATATTTATTATATATATTTTTTTTATATATATTTAAGCTTAAGTCGACAAAGACTTCAACTAAAATAAACTTTTCAAAATTAAACTTTATTAAAAACATTTTGCATTGAAATTCCTTTAGCCGGAATCTTTCTTTATGTTATATTATATATTTTTATTTTTCTTATTTTTAAATCAAATGTTTTTGTTGAAATTCTAAGGTCACTTCGATTGTAAAAATATACTCACAAGAAAGTCAAGTTCAACGTTTTACTCACTCGATTTTAGAGCCGCTTTTATGAGCGCCGAGCCTCGTTCTTTGGCGCCTTGCCTATATGCTAACTGTTGTTTTGGGAGCAGCATTGGCACTCTCAAAAGCTGCTCATACAAATTGATTAACAAAATGAACTGAAATGAAAAGCCTCATAAAAGAAAAGAGATAAACAAAAAAACGAAGACAAGTAAACAGGGCACAGAGCTGCGCATAGAGACTTGGCCATAAAACCAATTGGTCATCCCATGACCCACTGGCAATTGAGTGTAAAATATAGCCAAAGGGACGCTGCGACCGATTCAGGCTCAACTCAATACTTTGGAGTACAATGAAAAATTTATGCCTGACGTGACAAAATAAAACAAAAAGAAAGAAAACAAAATAAAAGCAAATCCTTAATCATTTAAATGAAGCACAAAGAGGACACGGCCAGGACTTTGTCGTCGAAATGAACACCGCACAAAGAAATCAAGCGAGTGAAAAATTACAATTGTCACAAGACCAAATCACATTTTCATTGCTTGCGCGAATTTTCACATCGCGTTTGACTTAATGCGAAAATAATTGTATGCAAATTTGCATGAATGCTGCGCTTGACGCACTCCCAAGCAACAACCATTTGTCTTTGGCAGCTGCTCTTCAGACACCCATTAAAAATGGTAAAAGAACGAAGACTATGATAACAAGATCATAGCTTAACCCTGACAAAGTGAAGCAGAGAGGGAGAGATTTCATTATGAGTTTATTGTCTGATTGAATTGGAGTACATCTGAAAATGGGTTGCATTCATAGTACAGGGTATTTGCCAGCAGAGCTTGGCCCGCTTCAGCTTCTACGCTTTGTTCGTCTTTCATTTTAATAATACGTATACGTATCGTTGGCCAGTCGGCTAGTTGGGCCATTGCTCAGCTTAATGACTTAATTTTCAATTCCATTGCACGTCATGATGGAAATGAAAAGAAATGCAAATGCTGTTGGAATTCACTCCGGCCAACAATCTTCTCAGAGACCGTCACCTGCCTCCCGCGTTCCACGAAACTCATTAGCCATTAAGGTGCCATTATGCGTTGTACGTTTAATTATGGAAATGCTTGCGCCTCCACTTTTGCCAGTCGGCTACAACTCTTCATGCCATGACATGGCCAAGGCAAAGATGATGGAAATTTCAATTCTTTGTTTCGCACTGATTTAAATGGAAGTCTTCGGACAGAACAACTGACCAAGGCAGTTTTTCTTTAAGTCTTACTTCACTTAGATACCCAGGCTTAAATTCGAATCCGAGTTTCTATAAAAATATTTAATATAGCTATTGTCATGTATTGAAAATTTTCTAAATAGTTTAGCGTAGTTCAGTTTTTTTGCTCAACTCAAAACTTCTCTGCTAGTTATTTATGTAAAATAGCTCGACTAACTAAAGTAGCAGTTGCCAAAATTGAATTACCCACACACTTTAAACAGCGATACGTCGGCATGGAATGGTGCCGTGTGGAAGCGGGGCTGGAAAATTTGTTGCCCATGTAAAAATAAATTTTTGGCTGTGCGGCTTTTTGGGTCTGGCCGGGCGAAATGTCAATTATGCAAATTCGTTTTTCGCTTTTATGGCTAGCAAATGTTTAGAAATGTTGTTATAAATTCATTACAAAACTAGCCCCCCAAAAATGTTTGTTTAATTTGATTTTCGTAAATTTATGCAGAGCACTGCAAAACTACAAAATGATAAGTTCAAACTTTGTACCAATGGCATAGAGTGTCGAAAAGCTAATAAAACGCTAGCACTTACTGTTTCTAGATATCCGATCAAATTCATATGTGCTGCGATGGGAAATGCAAAACAATAAATACTCTTCAATAGAAGAGTTGACTCCAATAGATAGAAATTACAATACAGCAGCATTAAACCAATCAGATCAAGCCATACGGACAGAGGCAGACATATCGACCAGACATATCGAGTCAGACATACCGAACCAAACAGTCAGAGGCTGATCACGCTGACTTCTGTTGAGCTGCCCCTTGAGTAAGACCGATCGACATGATATTTAATTGCAGTCTGTCTGCTGTCTGATTACCATTTCTATATAAAATTAACTCTGCCAATATTATATATATATATATATATTTATTTATGGCAGCGTATCAAATTAAAGTAATTTCATTAAAATATTTTTTGAACCATATTTCGATAGCCAAATGTATTTTTCAATTAGCAAGCAGGAAAATAAAATGTGAACAAAATTAACATAAATTACAATCAACGAAAAATATTTCCAAGCCGCAGACATGAAACTGAAATAAATGCTAAATTTTTGGATTATTTATATGAATATTTATATGTACATATATACATATCTATGTATGTATATATATAAATATTTTTTATGGTTTTATTTTTTGTGTTTTTGCACAACTACAGAATAGCGGGTGGTTAGGGGCGGCAAGGGCAGCTGCTGCCACAGAGAGTTATATTTATTATCACAAAACATTTGCGCAAATGTCCTTTTGCATAAGCAACGATGGCGCACAGTGTCGTGCAGTCCTTTGAGAACATTTATCTTATTATCTTTGCATACAGCGGCAGAAACAACAAAAGCAACAACAACAGCAATAACGACACATAAATAAGACTCAGCGCAGTCAACGACAACAACAACAATGAGATGATGAGCAACATTAGGCAAGGACAAACAAAGCCACGAGAGCTTCGAAAAGGCTCTGCGAAAACCAAAAGTCAAGTCGAGCCAACAGACCGCAGAACAACAACAACAACAACAGCAGCAGCAACAACAAAACGCAGCTCGAAAAACATTTTTGGCAAAAGCCGCCTAGCCATGACAGGCAGGCCACAAAAGTTGCACATACGCCCCGTGTAAGCTCCACACAGTATGATTGCTGTTGTTGTTGTTGTTGCTGTGTGTGTTTGATTTGCTTTATTGTTGTTTTCACAGCCACCACACAAACAGAAACACACACACACATGCAAAGCAAACTTTTGGCAGAGCGCAAAATTTTTTAATTGATTAAAGCCACATTTGCATTGCGGCTTACAAGCAGCTTAACAATTTTTACAAAACTTATTTATTTTTTTATTTAATTTTCAGTTGCTATTTTTTTCATTTATCTTTTCCACAAAACTACATATGTACAAAAGGATGCGCTGTATTTGCATTTTGCATTTGCAATTTCACAATTAAAATTGAAAAATATTTTTTGGTAAAAATAACTTTGGCAAATATTTTGGGAATTATTTGTATTTATGAGTTGAAACTATTAACTAAAAAAAATATTGAATTAATATTTGTAAGTAATTAACGAATTGAATCAATGTATCAAATATTTAAGAATTACAGCAAAACTCAAATCTAATAGATTATTCTGTCTGACCGACTTTGGAAGTCAGTTGAAGATGCTCATGACGTTCATGAGTGGGCCAAGATATGCAATTCGATTATTTGCTGTCAATGGCTTTAAACGCCTGGAGTCAAGGTAAAAGCTGGCCATATTGGGCCATAATGATTTGACTCTTAAATTTAGTTTAAGTTCACATAAGAGAGATTTAGAGATGATAGCTCGGTTGACGAAGCCGGAGGATCGTTTGGTTTGGTTAGCTTACAACTTGTGACGTCTTTGCTACCGGAACAACTGATCGCTTCTGATTTCAATTTAAAAGACTTTATTATTCGATTCTCAATGAGTGCGACATTTCCTCACTTTCAATACTAAGTTCAGAAGCAGCTCTTAAAAATAAATACATTCAAATGGCAACAGAAATTAATATAAATAAGATAAGAAAATTAATTCTGCTTACATTTTTGCCAAAATAAATGCCCTCCAGTCACTTTTTAATCCTTTCAAATGTATATTTTTCATTTTATATTATTTTTCTATCATATTTCACGTTTAGTTAGCTCATGCATAAAATTGTAATCAAAGAGTTCTGCACGGTATAAAGCTCGTTTTAAACGCAAGTGTTTGCCTATGTCTATGATATAATTTAAAAAAATAAATAAAAATACAAAATTCTAACTAACTACGAATGTCTGTTAACAACATTTCTAATTGCCCCGCAGTTAAAAGTCTGAAATGGTGCAAATTAGTTCAGCGAGCGCCACAGGCAAATTTATGATTTTTCATTCACTTCTTTTTACAAATGCGCAAATTGTTAAAATTAATCGGTTTTGGCATCGAATCTGTGCATGTTCAGGAAATTCTGCTTTCAATGGACTGCAGACCAACTTGTTTGCAAATACGATACAATGGGATCAGGGTATTGATTTGGCAGACCAATATGTTCTTGATCCGGACAAAAAGAATAGTCGATTTAGCAATGTCCGTCTGTCAGTCCTTCCGGCTGTCCGTCTGTCTGTCTGTCTGTCTGTCCGTCTGTCCGTCCGTCTGTCCGTATGTGTGAACACGTCGATCTCAACACTTATAAGAGGTGAACACTTAAAATATTTTTAAAAGGTCCGTGTATAGCACGCGCATATCAACACACATATATATGAAGTATATATGTATAGCATATATGTATATTCTCGATCATAGTGACAACTTAAATGTATATAGTTAGCTTTGTATGTTCGCCTTTCTTTCTGCTTCGAGCTTCATACAAGTTGAGTGTTAATTCCCACTCAAAATGGGCTCACGAGATCTGTTGGAGTTGCCTTTTGAGTGACTTTTGGGTATAAAAGGGCGCTGCAGCGGCTGTGGCGATCAGTCAATTTTGTGACCTGGACTAGGTCAGTCGTGTGCAGTGCAGTGAAAATGGTGAATAAATTTAAGTTTTTTTTGTTAAATTGTTTAAGTTTAAATAATTTGTATTTATTTTTAAATGTTGTATTTGTTGAAATATATATTTAAGTTTTTTGTTCAATACATATTTAAGTATATGTTTAAGTTGTTCTTGTTTTTGATCATTGTCTATTTGTTTTATAAATTGTTAATAATATATTGTTTAAATGTTAATAATATATAATTTTTAGTATTTTACTTTAATTATTATTAATAAACACTAATTGTAAATATATATATGTATATATGTATATTTATGTATATATATATATATATATATATATATATATATATATATATATATATATGTATGTATGTATGTATGTATGTATGTATGTATGTATGTATGTATGTATGTATATGTATATGTATATGTATGTACATGTATATTTATATATATATGTTATGATGATCGGTGTGCATATGATTTTTTGACGATCATTTTTGTTACCTTTTTCTCTTGAAAATTGTTAATTACTAAACTTACTCTTATTATGATACTCTTTGTGATATAGTTAAGTTATTTGCCAAGTGTGCTTAGTGTTTATCATAGGCAGAGAATCTCTTCTCTTAATTTTCCTTTTTATAATATTATATTTTTGTACATATATATAAAATATTAATCTAAACACATACATGTATAGATATTTATATTTGAAAACAATAATTTATGAATGTATATATATAAATATGCAATAAGTGTTCGTTCGAATCTTGGTGTCCTAATGTCGGTTATTTTTGTCTGTTTTTGTATTGCTCGATATTTAAGAAAAGCAGATAGGACTGAGTTTAGGGAATCTCCTCGTCGGACACCACTACTAAAGCTTTCTTACTAGCTGGACAAGACCCTGTAATCAACGGAAATACAGCAAAGGTTATAAAGTGACATTGTGGATATAAGACCCAGCACTCGGAGCTGAAGAGCGGCCTCGGCCCAAAAGACCAGCTTTGTAAGGGATTTATATTTGTAAAGAGATTGCGGTAATTCGCGTTTCCGATTTCTCTCTATTCTTTACATTCGACTTTGTTCTCACGGCGCATCGGCTTGATCATGCTAAGCCGACGCTCGCAGATCTAGTATAAGAAGAGAAACTAACTCGACAGCTCTGCAATTTTTCTTAAACAGAAGCGAACGACAGTGAAAATCGCATTTAGAAAGAACAATTTGTTCAAGATTCAAAACTGTTTGAAACTCTAAAACTAACTAAAGTATCGATACTCTAAAATTTGGTTTATTTTCAGTTAAAAATTTGAAAGCTTTCACTGATAATTTTTATTTCGAAATTCGGACAGTTTCTAAAATGTAGAACTTTGAGTACTTCCCACTCGTCAGCATTTTGTTGTTATTATTAAAACATTCGCTGGAAGCACAACGAAAATTGCCAATATTGTTGCTGGTCGATATTTTTGCCGTGTTTATTTTAGTTTTGGCCGTTTGCACAATTTCCGTTGTCAGTCGTGTGTTTCGTACTTCGCATCGTTTGGCTTCTAATTTCTGCCGCATGTTGATGAACCAAAAAATTGCTGCTCTCCCTTGCCAGCTCAGCGGCCACCCACTGGCGTCGACACACTTTCCATTGGTTTTGTTGCTTGACTGTTTGACATACACGGCGTATGCGTGTTATAAGCGCTTAACAGTGCCAAAAAGCAAAAGTTGTTGTTGCTCTGCCGCCGTTTGGCAGCCAAAAATATCAACGATGAATGGAGACCAAAACTCCAAATTGGTCGTACAGAAAATTTACTATAGTTTTACTGTTATTTTGTTGCTTATGCGCTTGTTTTTTCCGTTTCGATTTTTTCTCGACTCGACACTTTTTTTCAGATTTATTAAAAACTACGAAATTAAAGAATTTAATGTGATTTTAGTTTTGCTGAACCAGAGAACAATATATATTTATTATGTTATAATAATAACATATTTTAGAATTCTAGAGTCAAATAAGTCCTTTATGAACGAGTCAAACAAGCATCTCATACTCCATAAAAATCCATTAAGCAATTTGTCATTAGTGTACAAAAAGAAGATGCTCCTTAAGTGGCATTACGGCTGAGCTGGCTTAAACATTAGCACGCATCAAAATGCAAAGTAATTAAAAACGCCAACGACAAAGACAGACAACGAAATTACAGAAATTACATGGCGCAAGAGCAATAACAACAAGCAGCCAGCAGCAGCAGCGAGAACAACAACAATGACAATGATTGTCGGCCGTAATGCAATTTAATGGCCAACAGAAGCCAATGGCCGTAACCACAGAATGGCCGGGATGAGTTTGAAGTGTTGCAGATATTGGTCAAAAGTGCCGCCGACTGGCCAACAAAAGCCACACGGACAGCAGCTGACCAGCAATGCGAGATAAACGCCCATTGGAGCAGTCATCAGGGCGCTGGACACACAAAGTTGAGCTTGGACAGCCGGCGACAAAGTGCGCTCACATAATAATAATGGAAATAATTTAACTTATTGGATTTTAATGGGATTACATATGCGCAACATGGCCAGCAGCGGGTATTAAAACTTGGCCAACTTCATCACAATGTTGCCGGTGCTCAACTGTGTCTGCATGTGTGTGTGCGTATGCGTAATCGCAGTTGATAAAGTCAAATTCAATAATGATGCTTGGGCGATCGTTGCTGATTGCAATAATTGCATACATTTCATAAAAAGAGTATTAAGCTTCCGCAGACAAACCAAGCTGCGCAATATAAAATATAAGAGTACATTTATAAATTATACACAACTATTTTGAAAGATTGATGCTATAGAGAGATTTTATTATTGACCTTAAGAACTAATTGCTACTATATAAAACATTACTAAAACTTATGAGGATCTTCGATATACTCTTATGGCCAACTACATCAGAGCATAACGCAGTCAACCCCGGTTTCAGTCGAAACTTGTAAGAAGGCAATTCATATAATCAAGAGACATTAACATATATAAGCTTTCCTTGCAGAAATCTCACAGCACAGCCCAATGCCCTTATTCAGACCTACCTGAGAGCCGTAAAAATAAACACATGTCTCAGCTGAAAAGGTCAAATTGTTAACCTGAACTTTTTAATTTCCATGTAAGTCTTCCGCACTTGTGAAATATTTACGTCTTTCCAAAATAAAGTATTTCATATAAATAAATAAGTAAAATTAAGAGAAAAACAAACAAAAATAAACATTTTTTCTTGACAAATTAATAGCTATCTATTTTTGTAAGTATATTTTTAATATTATTTTTAAAAATAGTTGATGAAATTACACAGAAGTTGATCTGGTTTCATTTTAACAAATTTTATGACTGTAGCTCGAAGGGTCTACAAATGACATGCAGTGCATGTACCCGCATAACTATATATATAATTTCCATATTTAAGTATCAAGTTTTTAACTTTAAGAAAATTAATAAAAACATTATTTGTCAGAGAAACTGTTTCTGATATACCAAAAGAATTGGTATATTCTTATATTAACAAACAGAAAACTCATATTTATTGTAAATTTAAATTATCCATTTCATATAATCCCGCTGATGCATCACTCAAGCTCAATTATCTTAATTATACATTTGCTTAAAGCTGAACTTTGAATATATTTCAGCTGAAATGAGAGCTTGACTGACATCGGAGAACACATACGGCACACACACGCACACACACAGATACAGCAACCGCAACTTGACGGCCTGCCACTGTGTGCCGTGTAAACCATATTGCATATCCTGCCGCACTGCAGCACCTCCTGCTGCTAATGTTGCTCCAGTTAGTGCTGTGCACATGTCGCTGGCACGCTTTGGCTGCGAAGACTGTTTTAAACATTTAAACACGGCCAGTTGCTGGCTGATGATCTACTGCCGAGCCACGAACTTTAACCGGCCGCCAGGCAGTGGCAAAAAGTTTGTCACGTCAGTCAGTAATCAGCGCATGGTCAACAGCTAACCACAGGCCATATCACATCCAGGCGCAAACTGCCGCGAGTCTCGACAAATCCAGGCATGTAAATGGTCCGGCGACTGGGTAGGCGCATAATATGTGTTAGCCTCGTTGTTTCGATCTATGTTGAAATACTATTCTGGCCGCAGGCTCATTGTTAAAATGTTCCTTGTTTTGTTGCTGTATGTCCTGTTTATAATGATATGCGCTGTATGGAGGTATAATGGCTTGCAGCGTGTTTATATAGACTGCAGACAGCTTCCGCTTCGTAATTCATTAAGTTTTTATACTCTTATTAAATTAATTTAATAATAAATTAAATAATTTACAGTGAAATGAATGTTTCAATGAAAGTTTCATAGGAAAGATATGCTTAAAAAGTTTGAAATGCCCCATATATATATTTATTAAAAAAAACCTGAATCTAGTAGTAGCTCAACTAAGTTACAGGGTAACTTATAGTCGACACTTCATTAACTAGAGTACTTTCTCTTCTACTATATTTTTTTGTTGATTATGCGGTCGCCGCATTTGCTGACCACATTTTGGCTTCATTTACAGTTATTTGCTGCATTGTCTCATCGGGTTTTGCGTGCCACGCATGGATACCTGAAACCCCATTGTTCGAGTTGTCCGTCCAACAAATGACCCAACTACAACTAGAACTTGGCCCACACGCCAAAACCGCAAATTCAATTTTGGTTTGCAGCCTACAACGTTTGTTTACAACGCTTTGTTAATATTGTTGTTGCTACTGCTGCTGCTGTGTCCTTTTAATGCAATTTATGTGAAGTGTTTTACATGTTTTTGTTTTCCTCTAGCCGCAAACGATCTTTTGTGATATAAATCAGACGTCGAAATGCGAAGCGGGGGTGTATTTGTATATGTATTTGTATGTTCATTTGTTAACTCTTCCCTTTTTACTTTTTAACAGTTGCACTGCTTGCAAGTTTGTTGCTATTTATAATTCAAGCGGTTGCACTGCTTTCCCGTGAATATTACAAAATTGGAATGGTATGTACACTGCTTTTTAAGTGCTTAACAAGCAGTGCATTAAGGCTTCCATTTAATGCACTACAAAGAAAAATCCATTTCATCAATTAAAACTAAAACGGATAAATATCTTTTTACTATTGGTTTATTTATGTTCTATATACATTCACTGGCTTCACGCGCATTGCTTTACTCTTTTCTCTTTCTTTTTGCTTCTATTGCTTTCGATTTCACTTTGATGATTTGATTGCATGGCTTTCTTGCCTGTTTGAGACTTTTGTCGATCATTGTCGTCCTCCATAAGCTCCCAGAAGAAGACATTTTGCAATGCTGACTTGAGCTCTTGGGACGTTCTCCCAACCACCAAAGATAAGTTTGGTAAATTTTTAAAGAAATCCGAAGTATCTGCGATCTTATGCTCGATTGCTGGCGACTCTTTGTCATCAAAGTTTTGCAGCCAATGATCGATTTTCTCGCCAGTATTAAAGGCCAATTCTGGGCTCACTTTCGTTGGGCAGGCATTATCAGCCTTACGGATTTTATTAGCCAGCTGTAAGGTGTCTGCAATTAGCTCGTTCTCTAGTTCGTGATCGGAGGCTGTATCGATGTGTTCATTGCAATCAGTGGCATTTCTAGCTGCTCCCAATAATTTATAGTCTTGATCGGCTTGGGGTTTTAAGAGCACTACTCGCTGTTTTTCGTAGGCCCCTTTTGTCAAAGTCTGGAAAGAAATTAGTTAGATAGTGACTTAAAAAAAGGCTGCAAACCGTTTGCCAACCAAATTTTTTAAACTAAAAAAAAAAAAGAATTAAAAAAATAGGAACGAAACACCAGATGAGATGACTTTTGATGGGTTTGCAACCCCGATTAATTAAGAGCAGTTCGTTTACTTCGCTGGATTGGTTTTTATACCGGTCATCCTTAAGCGCTTGATTTGACTTTGATTTGCTGGGTGGCAGTTGCTGATATGATCGCGATCTATCCTGATTTGGACGGTGATAGCCTTTCATTTGCTGTTCCAGTATATTCTGCGGCAACGGATATTGTTGTTGCAGCTGCTCCTTTGAATTTTGCTGCTGTGACTGATCCATTTGTTGCGAAAAGCCAGCCAAATGTGGCTGCTGTTTTCGATATTGTTGATTAAGTGGATGTAGATGTTTTTTTTTATGCTGTTGATTATGTTTTTGCTGCTGTTGCTGCAGTTGATGATGATCGTGCGGTCTTTTTCCTCGTGTATCATTCTGTGAGTGCTTTGAAGTATCTTTTGCTTCAGTTCGTTTGTTTGAATCTGATTGCTGTTGGGGCTCAAGGTATTGTCTTGATTGCTGCTGCTGCTGTTGTTGCATGTCCTGATGCTTTTTTCGCTGCTGTTGTTCTTTCTGTGCTTGCTTCATATGTTTTTGTTCGTTTTGTTGCCGTTGCTGATGCTGTTCTGGTTGCTGTGGTAGCCTATATTCAGGCAATCTAGATTTCTGCAAGGGTATATATAAAATAACAGTATATAATAGTAAAACGCGCGTAAAAAGGACAATACACAATACACTACAAAATTCTACTAACCTGACGTGCAACTGGCTGTGGCTTATTATTGTTCTCATCTGGCCTAAAGCCCATCATCGAGCCGCCTTTTAGTGACTGTTTGTCGATTTTTAGGCGTGGTATTCGTAGCATCGATATCGAATCTGATACACCAGATGGGTTAACCTGCGTGTGCTTTGCATTCGGAGGTCTGGAAGCTGGAGGATTGCACTGCTTGGCTATTGGCAGCATGACACTGACATTCGATCCCGTTAGTTGCTCTATCTATAAACACGGATCGATTCAGGTGAAATATGATTCTTCATAGACGTAATTTGTATTTACACTTTGAATCCTTATGTACGGCTCCGAGGTGGACAGCATGCAATTCCAGAACTCTTCATAGTTCTCCTGCCATTCCTCATAGCTGTATTTGTCAATTCCTGTTTGGGTAACAATCTGGCTCCACATACGTTGGATGTCCTCCTTTTTCAGCTGGCTCATCGTCTCCATTGTGACAAACAACTTGTGGAGATGCGTAACCTATTTTTGTTTTTATTACTACTCTTCGAACAGAGCCTACTAGGACTAGAGACTACTGTAGTCGAAATTTGTCAAAGGAAGGAAACGTTACCAAAACACATCAATAATAGCAGCTATATAATTATGCCCTCTCGCTCTCTCTCTCTACACAAATCTCTCAGTATCTTAAAGACACTTGAATAATAACATAGCTGATTTAAGTAGAAGAGTATTTAATATTCGGCCTTCTTGTTTAACATTTCTTATCGATAGTTTTCATAATTTCGATATTACTATTGCAGAAGCTTTATAGAGTACACTAAAATTCGTCATAGAACATTAAGTAAAACACATTTAATTATTTTATATATATTTTTTTTAATAATTAATGGGAATTCAATTAATTAATATTGTTTTGCCTAGCTACAGATGAAAACTTTCATATAATGCATGTATAACAATCAATAATTTTATGCTTTCACTAGTATATTTCAAGTACATATAATATTATTACAAACACTGTTCATTTTTACATTCGTAAGCAGCAAACGCAATATTCAATATATATATATATTTATATATATATATAATTTATATACATATTTGTATATATATGTATATGCAGTTATGTAAATATTTGATTTGCTAATTTGAAATATGAAAACTATTAATTCAAAATTTGTATACGCGTTGCTTACTTGAGTTTTTTATATCTTTAAATATTATGGTACTTTTGATTTATTTGAGAGTAGAACATTTTGATTAGCATAGTTAGTGTATGTGTATGAGAGCATGTATATAGTAATATCTAAATAAAACAACAATGATGATCAATTGGAATGCAATGAATATGAATAAAAATTTAATGGATTCAGAGTGCTACAATTATGTAGTCCTCAAATACTATGAGTTAATAGGTTTGGCCAATTAATTTGCTTGTTAGCACATGGATTACAACAGCAATACATACACGAAATACATAAGAACAGTACATAATACGTAGTTACTAGAATTTAGTATTTTGATATGATCATGAATCACAACAATATGTTATCAATATCTATTGAATATACAATGTTTCTTCTTTTAGTTGGGCGTAATATCAATGACGATTTACACGGCTAAATACACAGGTAGCAATATACTCATTTGATTTACTCGTTTTTAAAATAATTAACAGTGTGCTATATATTTAAAAATTGCTGCTTTAGAAGTCCTAGCAATGATAATAAAAAACAAAACAGTAAAATCGATTTTAAGAAACTTTTTGTAAAAGGAAAACATTCTTTGGAACGATAGCAAATAGAGCTTAAAAATATAAAACCAATATAATTATATAGTATAGTTTGTAATAGTATAGTATATAGTCGAACTATGTACGTAAGTATATGACGACGAACGGCAACGTGAATAGTGTCCGTGTTTAGTACGGCTCAGTCTTCTGCTAAACTCAACGCAATGTATCGATGATAAAAGCGAAAAATGACTCGAGGACGTCTCTGTTGGCATTGGTATTGACTTTATCGCACACAAGGCTTAGGCATTATTATTTTCGCCGCAGCATTGTATGCAGTCCATGCAGTTATGCTACCTGTTTCCATCATTCTTTCGGGTCATATTCGATGATGTCAATTGTATCTATAAACGAAAGATACAAATTAGAATCGTCCTTGAGAATTTTAAATTACAGATACATGCAACAAATAGTTAGGTGTGTGTTGGTGTCATAAGTAAGATTCATGCGTGCAATATGTGACTGACCTTTAGTCCTTGCATTATTATTTGTGGTATTCTTAAGGCTAACGTATTTCAACTTCTCACGCAAAACAACAAGTACAAAACGTGTAAAGTGACACAAACGTACAAGCAACATTTAGACGTGTACAGATAGATAGATAGACAGTTAAGTGAGTGTTGATCGGTGTGTCAGTGCGTTTCAATATAGTTCAATACAAATGAAAATATACCTGCATGGAGCGTATGGTATCTAACAAGGCCTTCTTCTCTTCTAGCAATATGCTAATATCATCCTGTGCTGCCTTCAAATATGATCGCAAAACATCAGTTTCCTGTCTGGTCTTTTGCCTATTTTGATTTTCAAATAAAATGTAATATTTCTTGCGACAAGGTGTGAAATGTCACACTTACCTGTAATTGTCAGTGTTGACCTTGGAATCGAGAAGCTGTTTACGCATGTGCTCATTATCAAGCTTCATTTGCTGCATCACCAGTTGCATGGAGAGCAACTCACGATCGCGTTCACGTGGTGTACCACGTAAGGCACCATTTAAAGCCTGCTGCTGCTCAGAGCTCAAATTTGTATCTGCAAATTAAATAATCATTATAGAAATCTTAAATGGTTATGATCTAGCCATTAACACACCTATGGGCTGTATGTTGAGTTGGCCGGTTTTGTCGCGCTCCAAATGCATGCGCCCAATACACAAATTAATGGGCACTGGGCCCGGCGAAGTAATATTGACAGGCGGGCGATCTTCCAACAAATTCACACGCACATTTTCCAGGTTTATCTAAACACAAACGAACAGATGAGCCAGAAGCATTTCGGCTTAAATAACAAATTTACCGAAACGGGCATGGGCGGTGATATTATCTCATCCTCAGCCAGATCAGCTAGACCAATCACTGTGCTCATGGACAGGTCTATATTAATGTCCTTGACATGTATCTCGGCATGATGTGTAAACCAGCTGTAATTGTTAAATTAAGGCAAAAGGAAATTAGAGATTTTGAAGTAGAAATCTATAGCTGAGAGAAACGTACCTTTGTATACGCTTGCGATCAATCAATCCATCAATTTGCTTGGGCATGTTTAGAGTCTCTTCAAGGCGCAGTTTGATACAGGGCGGCGCTTCTGGATTGTACGGTGCCAGATTCCAGGCCTTGCAGCGTGCTCCAAACTTGGTCTGCAAGTGAACCACAACATAAATCAATGTGTTCCAATACAAAGCATAATACTCTATAAGGAGTAGAACTTGCATGCATAAGAAACACTAGAAACATGCTAAGCTGTAAGCACTTACGCACATGCAGTCTACTGTGAATGTATGTGTGAGTGTGAGTGTGTGAGTGTACGAATGTGTGAAATGTTAAAGATATTCTACTAAGCAGAGTTAATTTCAAGTTTATTGATTGTCAATAAGATTAAGCAGCGTGTTTATTTAGTGTTTGGGTCTTTAGTATGTTAAGGCGCCAATTGTTAAGCCAAATGTTCGTATCCAGTTAGTGTTGTTATTGTTGTTTAGTTGTTGTTGTTAGATGTTAGATTCGTATTTGCCCAGTTGAGGTGTGAACGCCTGCAAACCTAAGTGTAGTTATGACCAAGCCAATTCGCAACAAAAAATCAACGGCAACTTAAAATTAGAAACTAAACTTAAAAGTGGGTACTACAAAGGAATAATTAACTATTTAATCAAAACTTAATGCAGTATATATAACTTTGAATATCTGCAACGCCTTACAGATATAGGCATCGGGGCGCATGAGGAGGCATGCTTAAAAAACATTCGTATTAAACAATAAACAATTTGAAAAAGCTGCCTACATTATTTGAGATTTGATATCAACTTTTTGGGTAATTTCATATATATTTATTTATATATGTAAGAATAAATAACTCGTTCAAACTAGCATATGTTCGTATAATATAACTAATAAAATATATTTAACTACGTTAACTAGTGGCCAAGAACGCTCTCAAGCTGCAGCAGCGCTGGCAAAAGGAGCCAACACCAAATGTTAACTACAGAGAAAAACTAAATAAAAATTTCTCAAAACTTTAAACATGAAAATAAAAATAAAAGGGCATCAAATATTTGTTAATAAGTATATACAAAAGCGGCATAAATAATAAACAAATAAGTTAGCTGTTAAAAAAGAATTTCAATTTTGTAGTTGAGCTTTTTTCTATACCTTGTTCGCTTGATGCGCGATCTGTTTTATTGTTGTTGAAGAGTGTTGGTTGTTGTTGTTGTTGTTGTAGTAGTAGTTGTAGTTGTTGTTGTTGTTGTTGTTGTTGTTTTTTAAAAAATGTGTCATGTAGATGTTGTCGTAATTCAATTTACAAAGTGTTCGTTGTTGTTTATAGAGTAAATTAAACGTTGAGCACAATAGTCGTATTTAATTAGCACACATTGAGATCGATTTTTTATGAAAACATATTTGGTTTTTAGAGAAAAGAGAAAATATAATGAGAAAATGATTATATATGAGAAGTATATCTTACAGTAAATGTATTACTAAATAATTATTCAAATTAATAGGTATTTGTTTTACTTTCTTCTTTTTTTTTGTATAAAAACTTTGTTAGATATTCAGTAGAAATTGATCGGAGCATGCAGAAAACGATATGAAAGTTTTAGCGAAAAACATTTAATAAAGTTTCAGCAAAAGTTAAAAAAAAAGATTAAGAAATGGAAACACAACGAAATTATTTGCTTATGTACAAAACTTAAATCGTATAAAAGAGAAAAAGAAAAGTGTAGACATTAAAATTGAAACAAAAAGGTATGAATAGATAAACCATAGCAACCCAAAACCTTGCGAACCTGCAACTCATCCCAGGGTATTGCGCCACATTCATCACAAGAAACAGCTGACACCTGCAAACGCACCGAGGATTTGGAACCCTCCTGCTGGCGTATGAGCTCCACTGTGGTCAACCTATATTTAAATACAATTAAAAGTTGAAGTAAGACAGAAAACATTTAGATAGCAATTACAACCTAAAGGTGGCCATGGAGACTAGATCCCGGCGCCGCCAAGTGCTAGCTTCTGAAGGCTCTGATGGCGAGGACATGTTTGTCTTGTAACTGCTCGGCTCCTCGTAAACTTCGCTGGCCACCTCAACGGGAGAGGCCTTCATATTGTTGTCATTCGTAAAAGGATTGAGGCGGAACATAACATCCATGCAGTCCATTGTCTTGTCATCGCCCATTACTATTGCAAAATTCTCCGAATCGGAGCTTATGTCGCTCTGTACGGAAAAGGTATCACTGGCATCGTCGTTGGGCGTTCCGGACTTAATGGCCGAATCAATGGAAGTCATAAAACTAGAGAAGCCCTTCTTCATGGACAGAAGACCCGAATTGATTTCCTTGGTAATGCTGGGCACAGGGTCGCTACCCGATCCAGGGCGCGCAGTGCTCTTATAGCTCTTCGAGGCAGATGAAATTGATTGTGTTTGTGATTGCGATTGCATGGAGATGCCAGTGTCAGGCCGCGAGCCCTGACTTGGCGTAGAGGAAGCCAACGTTGGGGTGCTCTGAATTTGCACATTGTAACTGGAAATATGAAATAAATTAGATCGAAAGCAAATAGATTTCAATTGGATAAGAACTAACCCATGTGTGTTCGGATTGGATATATGAATGCCACTATCAAAAGGCGGATCATTGGTAACAGGCGATGGCGTCTCGACGCTGCCAAAGGTGTTGTTCTTCAGCTGATCCAATGGAGGCGGTGTAGGCCACGTTATGTTTCCGCCTGTGAAATCGGTGACTGGTTTATACAAATCGTGCTGAGAGTTTTAGCTTTTCATTTATTTTTTACAATATTTAATAGTTAGTCACTAATTAGCTTTTGCGTTAGTTTAGTACAAAACATGCGAGATTATTTATGGGTAGAGTATTTTAGCAAGCCAAATAGAATTTATTATCGTTAAGAAACGGTTTATCACATTACCACAATACGCATTGTAATGAGATTTTAAAATATTTCTTTTCTTTTCTTTTCTTTTAAAAATATGTTGTAATGTGTGTTAACAAGAAAAACTTCCATTAGGCCTTTCGAAAAACTTTCCCATTATTTGAAGGTTAACAAGGTTAAGTGACTTGGAATCCTACGTGTACGTTCCTACATTAAAGAATTTCTTAGGAATAGTTAAGCAAAAGTACAGCATCAAATGAAAACAAAGAAATTAAGAGAAATTAAATGAAAGCCTAAGAAAGGATTGAAGGGGCGGTGTGTTAGACTGATTAAGAAGCACTAATCAGTGAGAACTACTGTGAAATTTTGTTAGTTTTTTGTTTCGTGATACTGTTAGAGATCGAACAGATCAAAGACAGTTCTGTGGTTAGTTTCGTTAACTATAGCGCTTAATCAATAGATTTAAAACTAAAGAGTTTTTAAAAGAGAGACAACAAAAGATATATAATTCTTACTATTCATGTGTAAATCATCACCCAAACTAGCTGAATCGGGTAAGACACTTTCAGCATCACCACCACTCGATTCCTTACCAGGTGTTGGCGATGGCATCACAAGCGTCACCTCAATCTGTGGCACAACACACCCAAATATGATGGACTTTTGTTGATTTTGCTGCGGAAGAAGCAATAATTAATTTCATTTTCTAAATTTCATTGAGTGACGGACGAACCTTTTGCAAGATGCGCTCCGCGTCGAGGTTAAGGAACGTGGACATTTCATTGAACTCTTCGGCCAGACGCAGCAGAAAGAGCAATTGATAGTGATCAATTTGCAAACTAACCAAGTTCGATATATGCGCTATAGCATGTACATCAGCGCAACGTTCGACGGGCGTGGCTGCTTCTGTTTCCGGCGGCTGCAGGACACGTACATCCTCTTCGCTAAGGAACGGATTGCGCGGCAAAGGTGGCAGGGTGGGCAATGGCGTCAATCCCATGCTCTCCATCTGCGAGCTGGTCGTGCTTTGACGCTTGCCCACTTCCAACTGTGCCTGTGCCTGTGCTGCGCCACCTGAATGCAGCCAGAGCGTAATGGGCACCGCGTCCACAAACGGTATGGCTTTATTGGGACCCAGTGATCTAGCGCCAAGAAAATCCACCCAAACGGGATCCAATTTAATGCACCAAACATCACGCGGCTCCGACCACATTGCGTAGCGAGACAGGTACTGCGTGGAGGCGGAGCGCGCCATCTGCGCCTGCATTGGTGACATCGGCGCCGACATCATGCTAACATCCGAAGCGGCGACGTGCGAGAGAATACGATCGGTAACAATGCACATATCACCCTCGACAGAGGGAAAGCCCGAGCCGAAGACCAGCGAGCCCTCCTGCAGCGAATGCAGTGCCTGGGCCAAATCCGCACGTGAGCTGCCCATTTCGCGTATGTTGGTCAGGGCGAAGCGAGAAATTTGGATTAGCATTGTCTTGGGGCGATCCTTTTGATTGGGCGCATCCAGCGCCGCTTCCATGACCACGCGCGGCATAATAGCCTCCACCTTGACATCCATGTACATCAGATTTGGCTCCTGTTCCAAGCTCAGCGCAGCGGCCATCTGTGTGCCATTGGAGCCATAGGAGGCATTGGAGGCAATGGAGCCGCGCGTGCTCTGCGGCTGTTCCTGCAACGTGGTCTGGGAGCCGACGCTGGTGCGCAGCAAACTCTCGTGCAGATTCAAACCAAACGAATTCAGCCACAATATTGAGCTAAGATCAAAATGCACTTGCAGCGGATTGATGTGTACAAACATCTTTGAAGGCGGCACTGCAAAGAACAAGTTAATTAATTGCTTTGTAACAAATCAGTTTGATTGAGTTAGCCACTTACGAGGAAATACAAAATCACCCGGATAATAGAAATACGTGTACTCAGCATGTACTATCGGCATCTCGGCGGGAAACGAGTAACGATCCTTATCACCTGTAATCAGAGGCTTTTATTAGTTTTATTTAACACATTTTGGTTATTCAAAGCTAATTACAAATGACACACACGAAAACAATTTTAAGATAGAGCCAAATCAATAGATCATTCACTGCTGAAACTCAGAAAGTTTAGTTTAAGAAAGTTAACAATGAAACCAATTCAGTGTTGATCTATTTATTTCGGCCCGTGTCTAAAGGCGCATTGTTTGCATGATATTCACCTGAAGATTTGATTTTCCTTTTATGTTGTGCTACAGTAATAACAAACAACAAAAGCGTTTTACAAACAAGACAATGAGATGATGAGATGTCATGACGGCAAATGGAAAACATGTGAATTGTGTTGTGTTAAGAGTTCAAAATAACATAACAAAAGGAACAAGCAGAGAACAAGAGAAAAATAAATTAGTTTAAAAGAAAATGCTGTGTAAGCGTATTAGGGGAGTGTCTGTGGAAGTATGGGGTGGGCGTTTGTGTGTTGGTGTGTACTGGAGTCTGCACAAGTGTTGTAATGTTTTAGACGCTGATGTACGTCTATATACCTTTAAAGAGCATATTAGATTGTTCAAAAGTTTGTGTTGCCCTAAGAAACTTTATAAGACTTGACTTTTATAAGTCAAGCATTACTATATACATTTATCATATAGTTTAAGCGGTTTAAATATAGGTGCCCATAGATAAAATGAATCGACAAAAAATGTCTATGTGTAAAAGGGTATTTTCTCTGCTGTGCGCTAATTAGCCTGGGTCTGCCAAAAGCTGTTAGCGCACTTTAACAGTTCTGTTCATTAACAGCATTCACTTTAACAGATCTGTTAATGAACAGCGTACTGCAGCTGTTAAGTCTTTGTCTTTGTACATCAGTTGTGAATTGTCTCTAATTTGTATGTGGCATGTGCGGGTATTTGTATAAGGTATCAGCAATAGAGTAGTGCACTTAGTTCCTACCTGAGACAAACTCTTTAGGCATCTGTTTTTTGCCCGACGTAGTGACTCGGTACAGCGTAAAGTCCTCGATTCGCAGTATAACGCATGCGCTCATCAGTTTGGCCAGGTTCTCCAACGTGCTGCGCTGCTGGGCTGCCTGTGTATATTGGCTGCTGGCTGAAGCATTGCCGGACCCACCGGTCGAGCTTGAGCTGCCCGCAGCTGCTGCTGCGGTGGGCGTGCTGCTGCCATTGGAGCCGGGGCCAGCGCTAGCGAATTGTGAATTCAGCAGCGAGGCACTCAACATAATAGGCGAAGCGGGCGCACTGCGCTCCAGCGGTGCATGCGTCGCTGGCCTATTGGGTTGACTAAGATTCAGGACTGCCTCTCGGAATGCATTGAGCGATTCCTTGAGCCACAGCGCCGGTGCCACCGACGCCTCCTTGTACTTGGCCCAATGCGAGCGATCCGATTTGGCCAAATGGTAAGGATAATAGTCCACCTGAAACGCAGTCACAGATACCTGCAGGGCACCGCCCTTGTCCAGTTCTGGATAACTCGAGCGTCCATCGCCCTCATCATCACACAAGTGCAGATCAATGCGCTGACTGAAGAAATGATACGAGGTTTCGCGCACATCAAATGCATTAAACATCCGCTGTGCCGTCGTCAGGTGCACCGATTCCGAGAGACGATTCTGCTGCTGTGCAACCTGAGCCTGGTATTCCGGCAGGGTCTAAGCAAAAGAGGTGTTCAATTGAATTCGTATAATATTGTTTAGCTATTCGACTCACCTGAAGCTTACGCGCAGCTTTTGACTTTTGTGTGGCATGAGTGGCGGCCTTTATCAGGCCGGAAAGAGAATCAACAAAATGCAGCGCTGCCTTCAGCTGTGAATCGGTCAGCACCCACAGCAGATCGTCCAGTATGAGCACCAGGCGAGAAGCCAGCAGTGAGCAATCCGCTAAGCGCTTGCGTATCGTGATGCGACAGCGCGCATGGTTTGTGAGCAAACGAAGCGGAGTCAACGATTTATCCTGAGTGGAACTGGCCTCGATGCGCACCGTTTGCCAAGAGAGCTCTTTGAAGATCAAAATGATGCCTTTCTGGCCATCCTTAAGGCGTGTCAAACGCAAATCGGCATTGGCCCACTTCGGCGTCTTGGACTCGACGCGAATTCGAGACATTTGCACGGAGGCTGTGAATGCGGCGCTCACAAAATTCACATTGACCGTATTCACCACAATGGTTATGCCGTCGACGACCTTGTGTATGAAGCTGTATTTACCCTGAGGCACTTGTGGCAGCGCTGCGGCGGTAGCGCCAGCATCGCGCGTTGTGGGATTGCAGGTCTCGATGGTAATGCGTACCTCGTCCAGCGTCTATGTAAGGCACAGCGAGATTAACATATGTTTCAGATGATAAATGGAAAAAATGTGCTGAGCTTACCAGCGTTATAGGCACGCTTTTCAGCTTGGTCCAGCTAATGCGAAACGAGACATGATTGCACCAGGCTGACGTCAGGCGCAGCCAACTGGGCAGTTCCAAGAGTTCTGTCAGCACGCGCTCATCCAATTCCAAATTGGAGAGCTCACCCTCGCCCCGAAATGTGCTCAAATTGATTTTGTCCGAGGATAGATTCTTCGTGTAGCTATTAGAATGAGTAATAGACAATATTAAAAGCTGTTTATTTCAGTTATCAAAGCTGTCGAGAGCAAGCGGCGCCAGCGACCCGTCGGCTGCCATCAATTGACCCATTTCAAGTAAATGTCTTGCATGCATAATTGAAATCTGAATATTGATTGAATTGACGCTGATTTGCCTTCTCAAGCGCAGCAAATGATTTGTCTGTTAAGTATCAAATGCAGAAGAAGCTTGTTTTAATACTTAAATGTGAATACTAAAACATTTTTATGTTTCGCAGTTAATAGTCGATGCCTTGAATGTCTTCTCTTTCTTGGACTAAACGTATGTATTAACTGTTATTAAATTGATATGTCAAGAGAATAATTGATTAAGGGTTAGGCTATTAGGTTATTTGGAAAGCAATGAGATAAGATAGCATAAGCAAGTTATGTACTAGATATTTCACTCAAGTTACTTAGCAACTGTTAATATCTCACTCATATTTAGATTTCAGTTGAATTAATTTTGGAATAAAATCGAGTTATTTCCCTATAATTCCTATAACTCTTAATTTACACACAAACAATTCTAATCGATTTATAAGTAATATATTTACTTATATATTCCAACGAGCTACTTCAAAAATTCCAGCTTAAAACTTTTCAAAGTTTATTTGAGGCACAGCAAAAACTTTTCTCTTAGAAGAGCGGCTGCTTATATTTTTATCAAACGGGCGGGGGGCTCCGGAGGGAGGGATAGGAAGATAAAAGGCAACAAGTTTGCTTTGCATTAACATTTAAGTCCTACCATAAACTAAGTTTGTTTGCAGCTTAATTGTGTGTAAAGAAAGAAGTCAAATAAGTTTTAGGACAACAGAAAACTGAGAACTGAGCACAACTGGGCTAAAAAGGAAAGTGGGCCTTTTATCGTGTAAATACATGCTCATATACAGCTAAATGTTTACTTAGACACGCATCTATAGCTCTTCATATATGTGTGAACGGATGGCGAGAGAAAACGGAATAGGAATTTAGATAGATATAAGATAGCCAACAAACTGAACAATACCTTAAAATAAACTATTTGATAAGCGCACAAAGCATATTCCCTTTGTTTATATAATTATAACTATATAAAAAACGATATATTGAGCCCGAAAGTCGAAGAAATTTCGCTACTTTATAACTTTTATTTATCCAGCTGACCAGATTTATATATATCTATAAATATATGTGCAATATGTTCACATATTAACATAAGCCCGTAACATATTGAACTCTTTTCAAGATGGCAAAGAAACCCCAAAGCCGGGGTGCGATGAAAATGTTTAAAATAAAATTGCTTATTTTTGTTGATAACAGATGTAAACACTCAACGTGAGAGAGAGAGAGAGAGAGAGAGGGAGCTGAATTTATTCACTTGTTACTCTTAGTAGGTAGAAGGGGCGGCCGATAAACAAGCGTCCCCTTTGTGCAAGTGTTGGGATGCTGCAAAAATCTACACACCCATACAGAGAGGCGCACAAACACAGCCAGAGACAACGACATTAAAGCAACAACAACAACAACAAGAGCAGCAGCAGTAACTAAAACAGAGCAACAGCAGCAGCGCTTGGAAAAATCAATTTAATTTCCCACAGCAACTGGCGCCAGAGCCGCCGACCAACCACTCACTGCAAGGCCATAATTAGCATAGAGTTTATAATTCAATTTCATGCTAACTCGTTTATGATGACACTTACATGGACAAGTGCTTGAGCAATTGGTTTTTTATCAACGAGACCATTTTGTGACGTCAGCAGACAGGCGGCGGGCGGGATGCGGTTAACAGATCGAATGCACAAAGCCAGCAGCAGCAATGATAACGCTTTTAATTAATCTCGCAATTATTTAACGCACAGTAAACACATTATTCCGTTGTAATATAGAGGCACAAAGTGAGCACTTGTAATTTTTGCTTTGTATTGGAATTGGTATTCCCAATTTCGAAAGGGGGCTCTGTTGCAAATAGCCTATAAGCCGTTTCCAGGCGTTACGCATGCACAAGAAATTTCGACATTGGTTAATTTAGACTACGCGCGCATTAGTCATATTTTATAGAATTATTTCTTTATAATTAACAAGTCTTATCGCAAACCTTTTTTGCGTGCGCTCGACGCAGAAAGATACTGTTGCTTAGAGATGCGCCCACTCAATGTACCTGTGACTTGTTCTCTGTGACTAGGAATAAAACTGTTGCTGACTTATTTACAATCATAGATAGAGAGAGAAGCATTGCGAATGTAGAGCCGAATTCGATGAGAAATGTAAACGAAAAATAACAGTTACAAAATATTCTCCTCTCTATAGAATATTCATATATCGATAGCATCGATTATTTTGTGCTCTTTAGTCCCAAACAATAGTCCACACTATTTTCGAACGTCCTACAGCACTACAAGCTTGCATACATTTGCATTTCACATCGAATAAAAGTTTAAGTTTCTATTTCGAGTGTTTGCATTAAGCGTTATACAAAAAATCCACAAGCTACTAAATTGAAGATATCGATCAAGTCCATTTGACTCGCTGCAACGCAATGTCGAGTGGCAATGCAGCACCAACAGACGAGCTAATCGAGCGCGTGGTGGAAGTTACTGCCTGCACTGCGGAGGAGGCCAAACACTATCTTGGCGCCTGTGCCAACGATGTGGCGGCAGCCGTTGCCTTGTTTTTCGAACAAGGTGGCAACAGTGCCGGCAATGGCGCCTCAACATCCTCGTCTACAGCAGCCGTTGCAGATGAGGAGGAGGTGCGAGCACCCATTGCGCCAGTCCGGGAACAACTGCTTCTACCGGAGGATGATAATTTTTTTGCGTCTGGCAGCAGTAATAACAGTCGGTTGTCTCGCGTGTCGCAGCGCGTTAAGGTTTGCCCACTGCGTGACTTTGCACGCGAGGGCGCCCTAATGGAGGAACAGCTTCAAGCCACAGGCGTTTACTCCGATCCGAGCACACATCGTCGACGCCGTGAGCGTTCTGCCCAAATGGTTGTGGCCGGGCAGGCCATGTCGTTACAAGGCCGCTCAAGCGGCAGCACTTCATCCCGCCTTGGTGATCTCTTCCGCCCGCCCACGGATCTTATATATTCTGGTTCGCTGGCAGCGGCTCGTGAATTTGCCAGCAAACGCGAGCGTTGGCTTCTTGTCAATGTTCAAGGCGACAATTTTCAGTCGCAGACAATGAATCGCGATGTGTGGAGCATCAAGGACCTAAAGCAACTGGTGCGACGTCAGTTTGTGCTCTGGCAAGTGGATAACGATAGCTCAGAAGGTCGACGATTCGTGGCCTTTTATCACTGTGCCAAGCTGCCCTATTTGTGTGTTATAGATCCACGCACGGGTGAAGAGGTCTGGCGCAGTCCAGAGCCCAATCAGGATAATGTACTACCGGATTTGCGACAATTTCTGCGCGATCATCGTGGCTTTTCTCTTGAAGAGGCAAGCTCCTCGAAACGCACATCTATTCAAATCGATGACGACGATGATCAGGAAGATGTTGCATCATGCTCTTCTTCAACCACTGGCATTCCCAAGAAACGAGCCAAATTGTTGGAACTTAGCGAGGAAGAGCAATTGGCCCTGGCCATCAAGAACTCCATGAATGAAAATGGCGGAGGTGCAGAAACCACAAAGGCGACCAACAATGTCAATGCCAATACCAGTGACTGCGAGAGCCTAGAGGAGTTTGACGAGGACGAGCTTAAAGGCGCTGCTATCTCCTATGAAGCTCAACTGGGTTCTCAGACAGACGAACTAACTGCATTAAAGTTGCGTCTGTTCGACGCCGCTGGCAGCGACGAGGTCATTCAATTGCGGTGGCCGTCTGATACCAAGTTAAAAACTCTACGTCTTTATATACGACAAACGCACAAGCACATACCATTGGAGGGCTACAAGTTGATCTGTGCCTTTCCGCGCAAGTCTCTCGAAACGGAGCATAATGAAGCCACGCTGAAGGAACTTGGCTTGCATCCCTCCGCAAATGTGCATCTCACGCTGGACGAGTAACTGTTTATATCAGCGCTTTGCTATAATATTTATTTCACGTTATTTGTCTTATCCTTCTACTCTACACATGAATTAAATATCTATATACATAATAAAAAAAATTGAATTAATTCGAACTCATCCTACATAACTTCTTTACCTACAACAGAAATTCTTAATTTTAACTACTGACCTAAGTAGTCATAAAACCAACAAGATTTCACTTCAATAACAAAGAATAATCAGGGCTCTTGTCACATTAAAACAATATATTTGAAATATTACATTTACGCGCCAAAAAAGGTCTGGCAGCACTGCAAAGCGCTGCTACTGCCATTTGTGAGTGGCAGCGCCAAATCATATGTTTTCAGAAAGAATATGTGGCAAGGGCAAGTGTACGCTTCGCAGTGCATTTCAATTTATAAAGCTAACTTCAAAATATTATATCAGACGTCCTAACAACATATTTTTGTTTTTATTTTAAATTGATAATAAAACTTATGTTATAATTTTGTTGCCCAACCGATTGGTAAATATAATATTTAATTTGACAGCTCACTTTTGTAAAGTAGCGCACAAGTAGATCGGACAAGCTGAATGCTTGAGCACTGTCAGTCCATTAAATACCGTTTAATCCCAAGCAGCAAAGTAGCCACGTAAAAGCATACGCCAACGCCAACGCCAATAGCAAAATATGTACAAAAGTAAAGAAATAGTTTATTGTAAATAGAGAGAAAAGGAACTAGATTTTTGGGTTCTTGTGATAATAAAAATGCTCAAGCGACAACCGCCACAACTGCGGAAATGCATGACGTGAGGGGCGTTCAATATCAGTAGTAAACACAACAATCCATCATCACCAGCCGTCATACGCACAAAATGGACGAGAAACTAAAGTATTCGCTGCTGCGCGGCGAACTTGTGGACACACAAAGTATTTGGAGCAGGCAAGTACGAGTTGGATTATCGAATTTCCTTATTACAAATTATATTCATCTGCAGGCATGAGAAACGCGTCTGGTTCATTACGCTGCTCACAGGCACTTGCATGCTGTATTCGACGCGTACCACGATGCCGCTGCTGGTGCCTGCCGTGGCAGCTGCACAAAAGTGGAGCAAAACCGATTCCGGCACAGTGCTCAGCTCCTTCTTCTGGGGCTACACGCTGACCCAAGTGATGGGCGGCTATTTCAGCGATCGTTTTGGCGGGCAGCGTGTTATATTGTTTGCTGCCCTTGGCTGGTCTATCATCACATTTTTAATGCCCACAATTATCTGGTCGGCTGCATCAGTAAAGAGTTATACGATACCGATCATTGTTACCATACGCATTCTTAATGGTGCACTGCAGGGCGTGCATTTTCCAAGCATGATCAGCTTGACAAGTCAGGTAAAGTATTGCAATAAACCATATCTGTCTGTCTTATATATTTTTTCTGATTTCAGAACCTATGTCAAAATGAGCGCAGCAGCTTCTTTGGCCTGCTCACCTCTGGGTCGGCAATGGGCACGCTTTTGACTGGCATCATGGGGTCCTTTGTGCTGGACTACTTTGGCTGGTCGTATGTGTTCCGTGTGATTGGATTGATGGGCTTCGCCTGGGCGCTGGTATTGCGTTATTATGCCATGGCTGGGGACCGAAACCGGATCATTAACATCTCTACACCTGCGCGCTTGTGCGGCAACAAAGCGCCTACGGAAACGTCTGTGCCTTGGCTGCGTTTCTTTAGTCGGCTGCCATTTTGGGCCTGTGTGCTGACACATGCCTGCGAAATGAACTGCTTCTTTGTGCTGCTCTCCTGGCTGCCCACATATTTCCACGATGGATTTCCCCATGCCAAGGGCTGGGTTGTCAACATGATACCTTGGCTGGCATTGCCGCCATGTACCTTCTTTGCCAAGTACTTGACCACACGGCTCATAGCCAGAGAATGGTCCACAACGACAGTCCGAAAGCTAATTCAAAGCTGTTGCTTTGCCGCGCAAAACGTGGCGCTTTTTGTGATGAGCCGCACCACGGACTTCCACACGGCTTTAATCTGTATGACTATCATCATTGGCGGGACAGGCTTCCACAACAATGCGGTGACTGTGAATCCTCAAGACTTGGCGCCCTTGCATTCCGGCAGCGTATTTGGCCTGATGAACACTGTGGGTGCCATACCCGGCTTCCTAGGCGTCTACCTGGCAGGCCACATACTGGAGCTGACGCAGAGTTGGCCAATGGTCTTTAGCGCGGCGGCTGGCATTAATTTGGTCGGTTGGATCATATTTCTAGTCTTTGGCTCTGCTGAGGCTATTATTTAATTAATATTACATTACATTCTCGTGACGATTTCCATGTACGGAAAAATATTTATTAAAATGTGTAGATAGCTTAAGAGGTCATAGTTTATAATTGAACAAAACTACTACAGTTTTAAGTGCAAAATCACAAATTATATGACGCAAACTAAAGATAAGGTATAAATCTATTACACACATAATTTAGAGTTCGACAATAGCTAGATTCATTATCTCAGGTGACATCCCTCGATTTGATCTTTCGATCTGCAGTATTTTTAATAAGCTTAATTTTAATTTGGTATCTATTAGTAAATTATGCCATATAAAAACAATTTCTTCCGTTGTCAGCTTTTTTAAATCAACAGCTGTTTTATTTTGGTTGCCATATGATATTTTGTGTATTTCTTTGGTATTTTCAAGTTATCGGCTGCAAGTAAAATTGAAGCAACAGTTTGTTTCGTAGTCTGGCAACACTAACATATTGCATGGCAATGTCGACCCTCGCATTTTGATATTTAAATCTGTATAAAAACTAAATTCGGCAATATGTCGGACCGACGTAAAGATATGTGGAAATTGCTGTACAATTTGGTGAAACGGAACCACGGTAACTTATCCGCTGTGTACAGCGTGGTTGACGACATTCTCTGCCAGGATCCGAGTCTGATCAGCTGCTCACCGGTGGGCGAATTGAAAAATAAATTCCAGGAGACTTTTCTGCTTTGGCTTCTAAACAAGCTGTCTGTTTATTTAAGCGAAAGTGCTGATGAAGGGTAACTGATCAATCCGTACTTATATATATGTGTGTATTAATTGATATATTTAGACAGTGCCTGAAGAATGTGCAGCTGCAGCAGAAGCTGTTATTATCCTGTTGGTGCAACCATCCGAGACTCTATGAGTGTCTTGTGGAGGCCTACGTGGAGGCGTTACAGCAGCTCTATGATAAAATGAGCGCCTTTGACTATACAAATCCCAACAAGAATTCCAAAGAGTTGCGCACATTGCATTTGAACATCTTTTTCTGCGATGCTAGTATGCTGCAGGAGTTCGATGAGGAATGTGCGTTTCAAGTGATCAAACTGCAGCTAGAGAACTCGGATGTGTACGCTAAGTATTTGCTGCTAGTGCTACAGGAAGCACATCACATTGGACGTGCTACACATACCGAACTGTTTGCCGAGAGCCTGCAACAGGCGCTGCTTACACTCAAAGAGTGTAACATGGACACCAAGTTAACTTGTCTGAGCTACTGTCATGCAGTGCTCCAAGAGCATTCCACAACCAGTTGGTCGAAAAGCATTGTTGTGACACATTATGCATCCCTAACGCTGCGCGCTGTTGTTCTTATGTGGTCCCTGACCAGCCGCTGGAAAGACCAATGTATGACGCAGGCGCAACTGGAGCGGTTGGCCACATATACCGAGCAATTGTTGCTAGTTTTTACAAAGCAAAAGATGTCTGATACGGATTGCCTTGAGTTATGTTGCCAAATGTTGAACGAACTGCTGTGTCTACCTACCAGCGCTTGGCGTTGCAGCCTGCTTCAGATTCTGTGCGACTACTTGCAAGAACAGCTGAAGGAAGCGAATTTAATGTTGCCTGAAAACACATTGCAGCTCTTGCTGCGCCAGTGGCGTGGGAATCCTAAACCAGTGCTGTTTTTGCTTGCTGCAGTTGCTACCAAGCAGCCTGCAGTGCGAGATAAAATCGTGTTGATCCTCAGCCAGAGTCTGGCTCAACTGTTATCTAAGCCGACCGCAATGAATTTGCCGGAATTGTTGGCCGTGCTGCGTGCGGTCAAGCAACTGGAACAGCTGCTGTTGGTGGCCAACCAAAAAGATCTGGTGGCTGCCAGCGATGAGGCGCTTAATGCGGCGCTGCTCGCCCAACTACCGCAGCACCATGAACTCACCCTGCAGACCGATGCTAACAGCAATTGGAATATTATGAGTGTACAGCTTTTGGAGGACGCATTGTGCTTGGCTTGTCCGGAGTTCTTGGAAATTTGCGCACTTTTGATGCACTGCACTTGCCTGCGTCTGCAACTGAAACCACACACTCAGCAACAGCTGCTGGGCGTGCTGCAACGAGCACTGCAGTCATCAGAGCTAGAAAAGAAGACTCAGTCGTTGCTTGCCTTAGCCACTTTGCGGCTGGAGACCCCTTCCAGTGCACACACACAGCTTCAGACCTTCTTCGCTCAGAAATGTCTAACGTTGCTTAATTCCGAGCAAAGCGAAATAGTCCAGCTCATCTGCGAGCATCTACCTCAGTTGTATGTGGCAGGCTACATCAAATCCGTTAACTTGCAGCAGATGTTGCCCAAACTGAAGGCTACAGAAGATGGCAACACCTTGGCCGCTGTGCTGCGTTTGCTGCTGTGCACTCAACAGCCGGAAGCAGCGCAAGTCTTCAAGACAGAGGAACGCATTACATTGTACTGCTCCAAGTGCGAAGAGCTGCCTGCCGCATTACCAGGGCAATATTTAGGCATGTGTAAACAGAGCACTGCTGTTGCCAAGCCTTTTAGCAGTTGCAGCCAAAGCATTCTCGGTGAGGCTCTGCTGTTTAAATCCAAATGCACTTTCATCACACATCACTTGGATGTGGTCAAATTGGAGCCCTCACTCTGTCTGCGCCTGCTTAAGGAATCGACTAATTTGCAGGCACTCAATGAACGCAGCTTCGAACGACTTGTGCCCGTGCTGGCAGCTCAATCGACAGACTTCATGCAGGAGTTGGCAAGTCTTGTGCTTAGTTGGGTTGTGGAGACGTTAGCTAAGCCTTTGGATGCACAGAGCGAGGAGGAGCAGCTAAAACTGTTGCGTGTGATCGTATGCGCAGCGCATCCGGAGATGGATGAGCTTTGGCTATTTCACTGGTTCAAGATGACCTTCTTTTTTCTGGTGCACACGCGTTCGCTGGTAGCCCAGGAAGCTGTGCTCGCCGCTTGCCAGATGTGCGCACGCCATGAGCTACAGCCGCTTACACTGTGGAACTGGTACAAACGCGATGCACTCGGTTTGGTCGTGCAGCTGGCACTGCGCGGCTATTTGACGGAAGGCGTACGCTTTACGCACTCCCTACGAGCGGTGAGTCTTTGTATATTTTGAAAATCAAAGCTGATCCGTGATTTCCTTTATAGCTCAGCAGGATGCTAGACTTCTCATGCGTGCAGGAGTTCATCTGCAAATATCAACGCCTGCTGACCGCTTTAATACTGCCCTATTGTGTTAAGGAGCCACGCTGTAAGGGCGTCTTTGTGCTTATAGCCAAGCATGTGCAGAAGCCAATTGCTTTGTTATTTTCTACGTCGTTTCTGCGTCTCTACGCACACGTCCATCTCAGTGAGCCGCCAGAGATTGCCAATCGTTGCATCGAGCTGGTGGCCAGCTGCACGCAATCCACAGTGCAGGAACTAATGAATGCCGATGTAAAGGTGTGTTGAAAATCCTCGTATCCTCACTCAACTCAACTTACTTATTTTTCGATTGCTTTAGCAAACTGTGGCCGAGCTGCTTATCTATTTTAATCGCAATCCAACTTTTGTGATGCGGTCCTTTCAAAGTCTGCTGCAGCTTAGCAATTGCAACGAGAGCACGTCCACGCAGGCGACCAATGCTCAGTTCTCCACGTTTATTGCGGAACGTATACTCGGGGTCATTACCTATTTTGAAAGTTGCCTTTCGGAGCCCACCTTCGAGAAGCCATTGAAGGAGGAAACACTTTACAGTCTGGGACAGATTCTTCGATTTGTTGGCCCTCAACATGTCACCCAATTTCGCTTTAAGATCATCGCCATGTTGAGTTTCGTGCACACGCTACAAGAGCCTAACCTGCAGCGCATTTGCTTGAAGATTTGGCACATATTCCTTCATGTTGTAAACATACAGGAGCTGGGTCCGTCACTGGGTCGCATTGTAGCCACGTTGCAACCTCTACTTGCCTACAGCGTAGATCAGGTCAATGAGCTCTACGAATTTGTCATACTACGCAATGCTTCCATGTTGGGCACCTACATTCAAGGTGGGTAGCTAAATCAAATAATGAATTCCTGTTGATTGCAATCACATTTATACTCTTATGATAGATTTATATTTTCTGGAACGCCTAGATCACGTGTCGACGCCTATACGTGAGTGCATTAAGCGACATACAGCGCAGCTGTGCCTTAGAGGCCCAGTGGCAGACGAGGAAGAAGCTCCGCTGCTGGATCAGCTGCGCTTTTTACATAAGCAAATCACTAACGAGTGCCTGCAGGTGCGTGTCTATGGACTAGAGCATATGGCTGAGCTGTTCGGTCGACGTCGCACCCAACTTTATCACATGATACTACACAAGCTGCCCATGGAACCGCTTATGGAGCAGATAGTCAATATCCTAATGTCTGGCAGCCAGCATGATGATCGTTCGCTGCAGCTCGCGTCTGCCAAGTGCCTGGGTGAACTGGGTGCTATCGATGCCAGTTATTTGCCTTCAAATTACAATTATGCCAGTGACCAGCAGCTCCCACTGAGCGTCCTAACGGACGACTTTACAGTTTTAGCTTTAACGGCACTCTGTCGAGGCTATCAGTTCCAGTTGAAGACGAAACATGTGGATAGCTTTTCGCTGGCCATACAGGAAACGCTCGCCGTCTGCGGTATTGCGCCCAAGGAGCAAAAGAAGCTACAGCTTTGGCAATCTCTGCCCGTGCGTATGCGCGAGATTATGGAACCATTGCTCAATTCCTGCTACACCTGCTCTCAGCGCCCCAGCACGCTGACACAACAGCCGCTCTTTGGCAGCCAGTACACACATAATTCCTACGAGCAGTGGGCGTTTCTCTGGGCTTCGCGGCTTGTTGACTACGTGCAGTCCTCGGACACGCGTCATTTGCTCAGCTCCTATAAGCCCTGCATAAGGCGCGACTCCAATATGCTGAGCACATTCTATCCTTATATTTTGTTGCATGCGTTGCTCGAGTGCAATCCAGAGCAACGTGGCCGCATTGAGGAGGAGTTCCAAGCGGTGCTGCAGGCCAATGAAGAGCTGTCCAAACAAGTAACTGCACCAGCGAAAGCTGTTCTTGAACCAACTTCAGCAACACTCAACACTGGCGGCCACAAGCTCATCGAGGCTGAGCACTATAGAGCCGCCACTAAATCAAATAATGATGGCCCCATACCTGGCTCCAGTGCTGAGGATCAATCCCGTTTGGCGGGTAAACTCTGTGCAGAGCTTTTGGACTTTCTTCAACGTTGGCTGCGCGAATGGCAACGTCAACATGGCCTAAGCATGGGCGGCAAGCCGCCCCAAAACGTTGACGCCAACTATGGTGCCATCTACGAGTTCGTGCAGCGCATAGATAAATTGCGTGTGGCACGCGCCAGCTACAACTGTGGCGAATACGCGCGAGCTCTACGCTATCTGGAAGCTTATATAGAAGACGACAAGGCGACGCGGTTGCTGGAACAGTTCACATTTCTCGTTGAGCTCTATGGACGGTTGATGGACTCCGATTCCGTGGAGGGGGCAGTCCAGACACGCAGCTGCGACATGAGCATCACTCAGGAAATTCTTGTGAATCGTCTGGTGGAACGCCAACAGGATATGATAACATGCTATGAGCAATTGCTGTCGAGCACAGAGCAACTCCAGCCGGAGCACATACGAGCCATTATCGATGCCTACTTGCGCATGGACACACCCAAGACGGCGCTGCTCATTGCTGACGGCCTCTCGCAGCGGCTGTCAGATAGACACACGGATCAGTATTTCAGCGAGTGTAAAGCGGAGCTGCTCTGGCGGCTGGGCAGCTATGATGAACTGGAGCAGCTACAGCTCGAGCAGCAGGAACAGAGACGCAGCAAGCCCAACTGGCATGCTCAATGCGCCCAGGCATGCCTGGCCCTAAGGCAACCGACGACTACAAAAATTGAGTTTGACTCGATGCTGGATACTATGCGCTGCTCGGTGCTTGATCAGCTGCGCAGCTGCACAGCCCTGCAGCAACATTCCTACGCGCATGCATATGACAATGTGCTAAAACTACATATGTTGCACGAGCTGCAGTGCAGCCAGCAGCTAGTGGATCAGTTGACAGCGCTACAGCCGGCAGAGACGGAGCAGGAGCAGACACAGTTGATGCACAACTACTTTGCCGATTGGCAAGCCCGATTGCAGATTTTACAGCCGCAGCTGCGTGTGCTGGAGCCCATTTACAGCTTTCGACGTAATCTACTCGCAGAGCTTAAGCGACGCTTGGGCGATCGTGCTCCACTGCAGGCACAACTTCGAACACAGCTGGCCCAGCTGTGGCTTAACAGCGCGCAAATCAATCTCAATGCCGGCCAACTGCAGCGCGCCCATCTATACCTGATGAAGGCGGCAGAGTACAAGCCTAGCCGTCTTTTCCTAGAGCGCGCCAAGCTGCTGTGGCAAAAGGGCGATCAGGTGCAGGCCATGAATTTCCTCGAAGAACAGTTGTCGGCCATTGGACAGCAATGCGAAGGGAACGTCAAGCAGCTCAGCGGCGAACAGCGTCAGCTCTACTTTGAGGGGAAGTACCTGCAGGCCACATACAATGCGGACTCAATGAATCTATGCGCTGAAGCCATACTCAAGTACTTCCAGGAGGCCATTGCTGTGCATCGTCAGTCGGAGCGCTGCTACGTGCAGCTGGCCCAATTTCTAGAAAAGATGCGTGAGGCGCGAGCCACTGGCACTGCCAATGCGCAGACACGCGAAAGCGAGGAGCTGCTGCTGCAAATTATGGTTAACTATGCGAAATCCTTACGCTATGGCAGTGATCATGTCTACCAGTCCATGCCGCGCCTGATCAGCCTCTGGCTGGATACGGCAGCCACGACCGAGGCCAGTACTACCCATGCAGAGCTGGTGCGCAAAATGAATGATTTGCTCAACAATTGCTGCACGGCGTTGTCCACGGGCATATTTTATACGGCGTATTCGCAAATGCTGAGCCGACTGTGTCACCCCTCGTCCGAGGTGTTTGCTGTGCTGCGCACTGTGATTATCATGCTGATACGGGAGTATCCGCAGCAGTCACTCTGGATGTTGTTGCCCCACTTCAAGTCCGCCACCGTGAATCGTGTCAAGCGCTGTAATTCGATACTCACCGATGAAAGGCTGCAGAACGCGGAATTTCAACGTTTATTGAGCGATTTCAATACTCTAACGGATCGACTGATTTGCGTAACCAACAAGGAGGTGACGCTCGATCGCAGCTATAAGCTAAGCGATCTGGACAAACGATTGCCGCAGCTGTGCAGCCAGGCGAACTTCTCCAACATAATGCTGCCCTTTGAAAAGTATATGCAGCCGACATTCAACATATCCTCGGCGCAGGATAATGCTCCCTCGTCCACTCCTGGCGCTAACAAATTGTCAACGAGCAATTGGTTTCCTTATAAGCATATCTATATAACTGGTTTCCAGGAGAAGGTGCTCGTGCTGCGTTCGGCGGCGCGTCCCAAAAAGCTGACCATACGCTGCAGCGATGGACAGAACTATGATATCATGGTCAAGCCCAAGGACGATTTGCGCAAAGATGCACGTCTCATGGAGTTCAATGGGCTGATGAAACGCTATCTACATCAGGATGCGCGTGCCCGCCAGCGTCGTCTACACATACGCACCTACGCCGTGCTGCCATTCAATGAGGAGTGCGGTCTGCTCGAGTGGCTGCCGAATCTCAATTCATATCGCGGCATTTGTATTGCGTTGTACATGCAGCGTGGCCAGGTGATGAGCGGCCGCCAGCTGCAACAGCTAGCTCTGCCACAAACTGAGCCGATTGAGCGCAAGCGGGCCGTTTTTCTTAAGCAGCTGCTGCCGGCCCACCCGCCCGTGTTTCAGGAATGGCTCCTGCAGCGCTTCACCACGCCTCACAGTTGGTACGAGGCCCGCAACTCGTATATACGTACGGTGGCTGTCATGTCAATGGTGGGCTATATCCTGGGCCTGGGAGATCGCCATGGTGAAAATATACTCTTCGACGAACGCAATGGCGATGCGGTGCACGTGGACTTCAATTGCTTGTTCAACCAAGGCGAGGCATTTGCCTATCCCGAGGTGGTTCCCTTTCGCCTCACCCATAATATGATCACGGCCATGGGTCCGTTAGGCGTGGAGGGCAGCTTTCGCAAGTGCTGTGAGATAACGCTGCGACTCCTTAAGCAGGAGACCAAAACGCTCATGTCCATGCTGCGGCCGTTCGTCTACGATTTGGGCCCGATCCAGAGCCGTCTCATGGCCTCGTCTAGCAACCGGAACAAAAACGGTGCCGAGTTGACCGATCCTAAGGTCACAAACGATGTGCAGCGCATTGCCGAGCGCTTGCAGGGACATGTGAGTAGCTTTTCCAGATCCCTAACTAGCTCAAGAACTCTAATCCAATTATTACTTTGACCAGGTCAAGCGACAGCAGGCCAACAGCATACCCCTATCGACAGAGGGGCAGGTCAACTACTTGATTAATGAGGCCACTAAAGTGGATAACCTCGCTTCCATGTACATTGGATGGGGAGCTTTTCTCTAGCTTCTTCAGCCAACTTATTTCAATTTGATTTTGTTTTCTTTTTTACTATATGTATGCATTTGAAAATGTTGAAATTGTTATTTTTAAAAAATTATAAAAAATATAAAAAAAATAATTCTATTAATTTAGCTTAACTAGATTTTATTATACGAAATCAAAAATTATTTTATATTATAGTATAATGCGAAACTTAAAAGTTGAAAAAGGTTTATCCGTTACCAATTAAACGGAAAGGGTATTATGATGTCTATAAACTTTTTTATTGCATTACAGTGTATTCTCCCTAGTAACAGATTTCAAAAATTGTCTGAACCAGAAACAAAAAACTTTTAAAGCTATTGTATAACTTGATCTAATATTTGTCAACTTCATTTCAACTTTAAATTTGCTAAAAAGGCAGATAATAGCAAAATTTTCGTTCTTGTAAGTTTCCGGATAAGGGAGTCTATACTGTACTTAAGTTTATTAGCTTTAAGTGACATCGGACCCAATAAAAGTGTGGTTCGCCAAAATAGAGCTATATAAATAGCTATAGCTATTTTATATTTTCGTTACGGAAAAAAACTGTTCACAGAGATTAACATTAAAACAGCGTTCTATTTTCTTGTCAATTCGTTTAGAAAAGTTGCCAAATAGCTTCTTGGTGCAATTGGCTTATTCAAATGCATAACGACCCCGTCTTTTTGGCTATTGTGATCAGCTGATGGCGCAACCTATCGACTCATCGCTGGAATGTGCCGGAGCAGCAGCCACTGCGTACAAATTATTTAAATTGGTTGCAACAATAGATGAGCATGTCGAAACCAATTACTTTTGTGACGGGCAATGCTAAGAAATTGGAGGAACTGGTCGCCATACTTGGGCCTAATTTTCCACGCACGGTCATCTCAAAAAAGGTTGATTTGCCAGAGTTACAGGGAGAGATTGATGAGATTGCGGTGAAGAAATGTAAGGAAGCAGCTCGTCAAGTGGATGGTCCAGTGCTAATAGAGGACACCAGTCTGTGCTTTAATGCGCTAGAGGGATTGCCTGGTCCGTATATTAAGTGGTTTCTCGAGAAGCTGCAACCCGAGGGACTGCATCGAATGCTGAGTGGTTGGGAGGATAAATCTGCACGTGCTGTTTGCACATTTGCGTATTGTGAGAGCTCCGTGGCAGAGCCGAAAATCTTTCAGGGCATTACAGAGGGCACTATTGTGGAGCCGCGTGGTCCGCGCGATTTTGGCTGGTTCGTATTTGAAAGAATAGCAAGTGAAATTGATCAAATATATTCATTTTGCTTGTCCACAGGGATCCAGTGTTCCAGCCCAAAGGTTACGATAAAACCTATGCTGAACTGCCCAAATCAGAGAAGAATACAATTTCGCATCGGTTCAGGGCGTTGGATTTGCTGCGAAATCACTTTCAAAACGAAAAATAATAAAAAACCGCGATGACTACTTATTACAATTGCTAATAATAAATTTATTTATTTGTGATATTTGTTCAATCATGTCGAGAAACTGTTAAATTTAATGCTATGCGATTACAACTTAGTCATCTTTCTTGGTCTTCGCCTTCTTGACCTTTGAAGCGTCTTGCTTGATAGCCCCACTTACAGGTTTGTTCCAGTAGTAAAGCAGCTGAGCGAAAATGACACCATTGGCAAAGGTCGAGGCGATGAACGTGATGATAATCATCCGATCTCCTGTCTCCTGTATGGATGTGAATATGCGTGCCACCGATCCGGCAAACATCATTATGACAGTGGCCGCCGACAGCTGACCCGTGGAGCCGGCTTTGTAGTTGGTCAAAGCCTGAGATAATTTTCCCACCAGAAGAATGGGTATATTACAGCTCTGTATGGTGAACAGCACCTTCATGGATGTCAGCCCTGAATTGAGTACATACAGCAGTATAGCGTAGGCTACTACAAATATAAACGCATGTGGCTTTCGTCCACCAAAGAATAAGACTAGCGCCGCAATGGCCACCGTTTGGATGGCGAGGAAAGTGTTGTCGCCCCAGGAGCTGAACGGATAGCCGTTCATAAAGTTGTACGACAAGTGGAATGTGATGGCCAGCAGATCCAGCATTACGCCCATCAAGTTAATGCCCTCGCCAGATTTGCTGTTAAGAATCTTCACCACTTGCGGCACTTTCACCAGCACCGAGCCGGCGATGATGCCGATGCCGAGACCTTTACTCAGTAGCGCCTTGAAGCACGGAACTGCAAATTAAAATTCATTTATTAACCATCTGCTAGAATAACGTAAGCAGTGCATCCAACTTACCATCGAGAAAATTGTGATCAATAACGTAGTTATCATAGCACTTCTGATTCATGAGAAACAGTGCACCTTTCTTGATAACATCGACCATTTTTGGTAATTTATCACTTTCTACGTAAGTGCTTGAGCGACAAGTGTATTAAGCAATTACGCCGGCTCTTATCGAGGCGCTACTATTCTTCGATTGTGCGCAATTGAACAATGAAAATGAAATTGAAAGCCAAGCAGTCCACGTAATACAAACACCAATTTTAGCTGTTTTTTTTTTTATTTACTGTGATACTGGTATTTTTTTAACAGAATTCTAACAGCAATACAGCGATAAGGCACGTGCATTACAGCGACCACCTACTATTAGATTGAATTTGAAATTAACAGCCGCTGAGTGGTTCAAAGCATTTACACTAACAGAGATGTAACATAAAACGGATCAGCTTATATACGCGATAATTAAAAGTAAATTTGATTGACACGGGTTGTGAGTTTGATACTATTTGAATGGATGTGAAAGAAACTTTCAGGTACACTCGAATTTATATTACTAATTGAATATTTTAAAGTTTGCCTTCATGACACCTATCGATAGATTCAAGCCTGTTTAACAACACTAGTCTCCTGCTGACACAAGTAATCGATTGTATTACAGCTGAGCCAGCTGCTTGCGAATACGGCTGCACGTACATATGTATTTTTCAAAATCAAATATACTGCTACGCACATAATTAGTATTAAAAATAAACATTGATTATTTCCACAAATATAATCTGGTCTGCAAAAAGCGAATTTAATTAAAGAAATCTCCCTCCTGGTTGTGACACAAATAGTGGCTTCAAAATGGGATCCGATGACCTCAGCGCAGGCGACAAAATCCAAAAGGGATTTCAGATTAACTACATGATACTGCGAGATGCGGACACCGGCAAAGTCATCTGGCAGGAGAATAAAGACTTTTCCGCACCAGACGTGGAACACGAAGCGCGAGTGCCAGTTAAAATTCTGGACATGCGCGCCGTATCACGAGAGATCAATTTCAGCACGATTGAGTCAATGGAAAACTTTCGGCTCGACCAGAAGGTCCTCTTCAAGGGTCGCATCATGGAAGAGTGGTTCTTCGAGATGGGCTTCGTGGGCGCCAACACCACCAACACATGGCAGAGCACCATTGAAGCAGCGCCCGAATCCCAAATGATGCCCGCTAAAGTCTTAAATGGCAATGTGACAATTCAAACCAGTTTCTATGACAACGAAACACTCATCACAAAATCGGTTGTGCGCTTATATTACATATAAATATATATTGTGTGTGCGATACACCAACGCTCACACACAGACACACGCCTATACACTCACAAAATCCCCCACTGTCAGGTGTTCCTCAAACATACATATATTGATCTGCTGCTGTTTCTGCCGTTTGCCGGTTTGTTCATTCTTCTGCATTGGCACAACAACAAAAAATATATAAAATATTTTTAAATTGTTACCCAAATACATTTTTACAGCTTGCCCAATATTTCGTTCTCTCTGTGGACAAGAAGCAGACACAATTCTTACGCATTTCAATGCAATTGTTTTTGTGCGTTTTTTAAGCTAGTATATGCCATCTTACATACATCTAGACTAATGCATTTTAATATTTAATTATTATTTAACATTATTGTTTAACTTATTAATAAAGTATTAACGAATGTAATACAAATATATGTAGATAAACTTGAAGCTTGCAAATGCTTATTTCAGTATTTCTATATTGTTTACAAATACGAATTCTGTGGAGTAATTAAGTAAGTTTACCTTACAGGTAAACACTATTATTATGTTCGCCGGAGTAGATTGCATATAGCCTAATCGTTAGATAGTTATTTACATATACTGTCAGCATATTTGTCTAAAAGGGGTCAAGAATTAGTTTGGTCTCGGCTTTTTACTTTCAAAATCAAGTATAATCTGTAGAAGAAACTCTTAACGTGCGCCCCTTAGGGCAAACGAGTTCTGGCTTGGCAATCAACTTGATAAATATTCATAATCTGTATTTGCGAATATCGAATTAGATTAAGAATCTTTGTGGCTGGCAAAGGGAGCTCGAGTCGAATTGTTGACGGCGACTTGACCCCATTTCGCTCGAGCACTCATCTAAAATAGAACCGCCGCCAGGTGCCCGGTTAAGAGATACTTAATTATGACGCCGGCGTCCAGAGACGCGTTGCGAAAGTCTTCGTTTTTAGTTGCCAACCAATCTGGTCAACAGTTACCTTTGAACGCGTAACGGCAACGGGTCAAATCATGGCAAATCTACGCAGCATTGTCTTGCTGCTATTGGTGGCGCTCCTTGCTCTGGCTGCCATCAGCAGCGCTTCGGCTCAAAAGAATAAGAAGCAACAGCAACAGCGGCCCAAGCCGGTAAACCCCAACAAGCGCCCCCAGCCACACCAGGCGCAAAGACCCCAAAATACAAGGCCCAATAAGCAACAGCAAAGTAAGCCCAACTCCAGGGTGTTTACCACAACGCTGCCGGAGCTGGGCAAGATTCGTGGTCGCACCTTGCTCACGGAATGGACAGGCCAGAAAGCTATGCAGTTCCTAGACATTCCCTATGGCAAAGCGGAGCGTTTTAAGGTAAAATTTACTAGCAATTGGGCTAATATTTATTTTCATTTTAGGCAGGGAGAATCTGAATTTGGGAAATTCGGAAAGCAAATAAAAATTTTTTAACTTTGCTTTAAATGACCTGAAGTAATTTCTGGCCAAAGTCCTTAAGTGTTCCTTGCCGTACTCAAAAAGATTCTTTAAAAATCACTTGAAACTTGTTCGAAAACAGTTTTCAATATATTTGTTCATAAATGTTATCCATTTTCGAGAGCTGTTAAAAACTTCTGAAATCTTTTTATGCCTTGATCATATATGGCTCATAATATAGAGTTGCCTTATACTAATTTATTATGTTTCTCATACGCCCTTAAAAGCCGGCGGAACTCACGTCGTCTTGGAAGGGCATTCTGCAGGCACATCGTCATCATGCCGGCTGTCCCTCTATACAGGATTTGGTCAAGTTCGCCAAAATGGAGGAGAACGGTATTGATATTGAAGACTGTCTGCGCTTGACAGTCAGCACAAAATCGGTGGGTTTGCCTGGACTTAATCCATTTGACTATCATAGATAATGAACCTCTTCGCAGCTGGAAGGTAAACTGGCTCCTGTCATGGTCTATGTACATGGCGACTTCTTCTATGACGGCGACACTGTGGAAGCTGCACCTGGCTATCTGCTGGAGCGCGATGTGGTTTTGGTGTCGGTGCGCTATCGACTGGGTCCCTTCGGCTTCCTGTCCACGCTGAGCGATGAAATGCCCGGCAATGCGGCGGTGACAGATCTCATCTTAGCCTTGCAATGGATCAATGAACACATTACGGCCTTTGGTGGCGATCCAGAGCGAGTGACTCTGTTCGGCCAGGTGGGCGGAGCGGCGCTTATTAATGTGCTCACGATGAGCCCGGCTGTGCCAGCGAACCTGTTCCATCGTGTCATCTATATGTCTGGCACAGCCCTATCTCCGGCCTTCATCACAGATTCCCCACTGACGACAACTAAGGAAATCGCACGCATTGCCGGCTGCAAGCAGCTCACCAAGTCGGACGCACTGCACAAGTGCTTCAATCGCATGAACGCCACCATGCTGCTGGCTGCCTTCAGTGTCTTTGGCGAAAAGAAGCCTTTGGTGCCCTCCGGTGCGTACGGTGGCGTCCAGCTGGTCATTGGCGGGCCATCGGGCATTCTGCCAGAGCATCCGGGTCGACTGCTCGCCGCCGAGAATTTTACAGCCTATCCCACCTTGGGTGGCAGTGTCAAGCACGGCGGCACCTTCCTGATGAGGGGTAAGTAATACCGTGGAGTCCAACTAGGTAATAGGCAGATGAAGGCTTTGATACCCCTTGTTGCATTCTTTATAGATCTCTTCGTGGATAGCTTTAATGAGAGCACTACAGATGACAAGATGACCGGGGAGAAGTACATTGAAACAATTATTCAGCAGATTAATGGCGCCGATACCACGAGCTCTTGGCGGGAGTTCGCCGAAGAGTATATTTTCAGTGCCGAGGACATTCGGAATGGTAGCTTCAAGCGCCTAACACCGGGTCTAATCGATGTGAGTTGCTACAACTGCAATGTGGGCTGAACAGAATCGCAAATAGATTTCCTATATTGTGCTTTGCCTTACCTTACCTAGCTTTGTAGCACGATCGCGCTGAAGAACCCGGTGCTGTTGGTACTCCAGGCCAATGCCAGGAAGCTGGCGAACAGCACTTACCTGTACACTTTTGACTATGAGGGCGAGCTGAATCGCTATGCCACCGGCGAGGAAGAGGCTATCGATGTGCCCTTCGACATGGGCGTCAGCCTGACCGACGAGAATCTCTATCTGTTTCCCTGGCCGCGCATTAATATGCTGAACGCCAACAGCGATGTCAAGATTGCCAAACGCATGGTGGCCCTTTGGACCTCCTTTGCGGCCGACGGTGTGCCCATGGCGGAGGGTGTGCCCGCCTGGCCCCCAATGAATGACGAAACTGGTCCGTACATGCATATCGGACGTACAGTTAGCTTTGGCGACAATTACCTGGACGAATATAGCATTGGGGTGCAGGAAGTGAAGCATGGCTATAACCTCGTCAATGAGGACTACTATGAACTCGAGGCAGTGCTGCGTGATGCCCTCAATAAGCAGGAAGAGCCAGCTGAAGCCGAGATAGACGAGGACGAGGAGCAGGAGCAAACCAACGATGAGGCCGGAGCCACCGAGGCGCGTGGCCAGAACCTGGTTTTCATAGCTAGAAAATCGACACGCGTACAACACTAAATTGCACGACTCACAAATAATTTTATTTATACATATACAAATAAAACTAATAAATATTGAAGAATTTATTATTCCGAAAATTAATTTCAGAAGTGCTTAAATTATAAGAGAAAACTTTCTTCTATTATGATGAATCTTAATTTATTCTTAAGTCTTCCATTGTCTCTTTATGTTTGATGGAGTTCGACCGTTAGCTAAAGCACTCCAATAACTCTGCAGTCCATTTATAAGACTTGCAAAACGTGTATTTATTTTTTTTATATTTTGTTAATATTCGTTTCCCGGGATCATTATCAATTATATATTTTTTCTGCTGATAAGGCGACCAAGTACAATCTTCCGACATGAATTATTATTGCATGCTGAATGACTACTTCTATTGCAAGTATTGTATGTATATATATAAATATATATATCTATATATATATATACTTTATACTTTATATACACTATTGATGCACTCACTGAACACATTTGTATGTATTTACTCAAACAAAGTTTAGTTCAATCCATAGATTTTATATATTGATATAATTTACAAGTTTGTCTTATTCGAGCTTCACTGTATAAGATTATTTTACATAGAAAAAGCTATTTAAGGCAAAATCATCTTTAAACAGAGCTCAGATCAGTCCGGAATGGAATTTTACTTCTTAGTTACTTTGATGTGCATCTTATTGGGATCTTTGAACAATGTGGTAGGTCAATCTATATATATATATATAAATATATTTAGCAAAGGTATTTCCCAAACATTATCAGCAATCAGAGAGGACACCTTTCGACTCGCAGAACCAGTGTGAAGCATATTGTTTCAAAGCATTGCAGCCGTTGCTGGACCATTTGTATGTCATGAAGAATCTTTGGTTGACCTGCGATGCAAACAAATTGGCGAATGCGGCGTCCAGGCTGGATAAGATCGAAGGTCAGCTGGCTACACAGGCAGAGACGTCAACCAGATTTAGCAGCACAATCGAGGAAGTAAAGCAAAAAGTAACGGAGCAAGAAAACTTAATGGCCAAACGCAAAAAAGTTCCCCACAAACCGTTCCAGCAAATCGGATCCAAGTTTTACTACATTGAGCAACAAACGCCGCTCAATTGGTTTGCCGCTGCACACAAATGCATCGCACTTGGCGCCCATCTGGTAGAGCTAAATGATCAGGAAGAGCTGAATGCGATCATTCCATTCTTGGATGCTCAGAAATTGTATTGGACTGATATCAATGACCTTAGCTTGGAGGGGTTTTACCAATCGCTAACAACTGGTCTGAAAGCCAAATTCCTGCGCTGGAATCAAAAGGAACCCAATAGTTTAAAAGGTGAAAATTGCATTCATATGTTAAGCACAGAGTTCGTAATGAATGACTTAAGTTGCGAGGAAAAGTGTCATTTCATTTGCGAATTATCAGATGAATAGCTGTACCAAACTTTGAATATGTATTAAAGTTTGTGTATGAATAAATTATTAATGTTTTAGGTATTGAATTTTTATATTTGATTTCACTTTGAATTGGAAATTGACACACGGCTAAAAGGTAGATATTAACAGTTAACAGCTAAAAGCTAACAGTTAATAACTAACAGCTAGAAGATAACATCTAGAAAGTAATAGCTAAAAGCTAATAGCCAACAGCCAACAGCTAACAGTTAGAAGTTAACATCTAGAAATTTACAGCTAACAGCTACCAGCTAGAAGCTAACAGTTAATAGCTAACAGCTTGAAGATAACATCTAGAAGTTAACAGCTAAAAGCTACTAGCTAACAGCTACAAGCTAACAGTTTAAAGTTAACAGCTACAAGCTAAAGCTATCAGATAAGAGCTAACAGCTAAAAGGTAACAGCTAATAGCTTGCAGCTAGATAGCTAAGCAGACGAACGTGGCTAGATCGAATTAGCTTGTCTTCCTGTTCAAGCATATAGAGGTATATTTACTTGATGTTAGCTGCCACGCCTTCTTCTGCCATTTCGATTTGAATAAACACATTAATAGAGCAACTTCAAGTTGACTTCAATAAATTTCAATATAATAATTATATTTTAAATACGTTTTCAATTCTTATTAGAAATACTGGTTAACTAATTAGTCCCAATCCTAGAAACGTATCTTGTTTCGATTGGGACGCTTGATGAGACTCTTTCGCACTTCTAGTTTTTTGAGATTGCTTGCCGCTTGCTTCCTGCGCTGGGCCTGGCCGAGGACCTTGTGGCGTGCGCGATTGCGTAAATAGTAAATCTCACGTATGAGACTGTGGCCCTGGTCCTCGTCCTTCAGCGTGGCCGAGAACTCGTTGAAGTAGTTGCCGCCAATGGTCAACGTCTCGTCGATCTTCATGTAAGGACCGTAGAGCGTAGTCATGGGCGGCCAGTAGCCGGACCGATAGGAGCCCAGCGGATTGCCGGTAATTACGAAATTCGTCCATAGCTCGACCATGCGATGGGCCATTGTCATATCGGGAGGGCTTAGGCGCTTCACATGATCGGGATAGGGGAACAGATAGAGCGCCTCATCGGTGAGTGAGACGCCAGCCTTAAAGGGACTCTGCATGTTCGTCTCCTCGTCCATGTCGCGATATCGATTGAACTCGCCCGCGTAATCGAAGGAGTAGAGAAACGTGTTCTCCGGATTGTGTTTGTTGTTCATATTAAGGGCCAGCAGCACTGGCAGCTTGTGGTTTAAGGTGCCCGCCACCTGAAAGAGAAGTCTCACTAGCATACACGAGTTATTGGAGTTGCGGACTTCTACTCACATCAATTAGCCGTGGAATGAGCGTGTCGAAAGTTCCGTTCTCAAGTAGCTGGCGATTGAAGAAGTCGTGGGTGACAAAGCTGGTCAACAGCATGGTCTTATCGGTGCCCACCACCTGGCGAATGACGTGATCGATATAGTTGTAGGTATTGTAATCATCGTCTGGTATTTTGCCCTCAAAGTCGTTCTCCACGATTTCATTTAGCACACGTGTGCCCGCATTCTTGGGGCAGCCACCCATGGCGGGGTAGGAGAAGTTCGACTCCAGCATGAGATCATACGGGTGCTTGGGTAGCACCCCGCTGGGACCGCCAATTGTGAACTGTATGCCGCCCGTGTGACCAATGCCCAGATCAGATTTCTCAACCTACCAACAATTAATTGAGCTGAATAAGAGGTATAAAGAAAGTAAGATTTCACCTACCGCATGGTCCATGAATGCATTCAACAGCTCCAAGGCGCTCAGCTCCATTAGGCATTTATTGAGATCGCGCACAGTTACCATCTGGCAGTCGGCCTTTTGGGCAATCTCCTGGGCATGCTTGCGCGGATTGTCCTCCAGGAAAATGGGCATAATGGCCGAGCCAGAATGATAAATCACTTGACTGAACAGGCCGCGCTGCACCATCGGCGAAAGGGTAAGCAGGTGCGCTATGGCCGCACCACCCACCTGTCCAGCCACCGTGATGCGGCTCGCATCACCACCAAAATATTTAACAAAGTGCTTCACGAACTGCAGTGCCAAGAAGATATCGAGAACGCCGGCATTGCCGGGTATCTCATCAGTCTTGGTCGAGAGAAAGCCAAACGGTCCCAGTCTATACTGTGGCGTCACCAGCACAATATCCTTCTCCAGCAGATAGTCGGGTGGCGCCTCTGAGTTGCTGCCCTCATAGAGATACTCGCCGTGTATGTAGACCAGCACCGGCAGGTTGCCAGTCACGTTCGGTGTGGTTATGCTCATCGTAAGGCAGTCTTCGACATCCAGCACATCGTCCAGCTTTTGCAGAGCGTCCAGCGACACGACAGACGGACAGCCAATTTTCTCCGCTGTCGCATCCATAACATCTTCCCAGGGCTCAATGGGACGCGGTGGCTAGAAGGAGATGATTGTTGGATTTATTGCACGAACAATAATAAGCTCTGCCTTAATTAGTGCATGGAATTTATTGTTTACCAATCAGGCAAAATTTCGCATCTTAACGACTCTTGCCCCTTAAAGATGTTGCCAGCAAACTTGGCTCTGATTAGGTCTTAGCTCAAATAAATATTTATGAGCTGCGTGAACGTTTTCGTTGAGATAACTTTGCTTACAAATGGCTTAAGGCTTTGGGTGAAATGCTCGGCGACCTAAAGAGTCGAGTCGACGAAATAGTACCGAACGTCTAGCATTATTTATGATCGTTAGAGAAACTTTTTTTTGCATCAGCTGACTCAAAGATACCCTAAAACATTTACGAAAATTTCTATATGAATCATTTGTTTGGCACAAACTATAAAATATTTATGTATGCTGAATAAAGATTAGTTTAATGAGGAATTTATTATGCACATAAATAATACTTAAAATGTCTCAGTTAGGTTAAACTTGGTGAGTAGCTTAAGTATAAGGATAGGTGGGTTCGAACTAAGAGCTAAGTGAACGAAATTTCTATTTTAAGTTCCTTTTTTTTCTGGGTCTTGAGTATATGAACCTTTTGGCTGCCTACCTTGAAGCGATGTTGTCCCGTGGGCGGCTCAGCGTATCTGACGTCCACGAACTGCAACACCTCGCGCTTGCTCCAAGCGGTCTCCACTATTTTGCCCTGAATGGCGCCCAGCTTGGGCAGCTCCACAATGGTATCCTTCTCCTCGTCGTACAGCCTGCCGCGCACGCGTGCCTCTGCGAAAACGGCGCCGCATGCGATCAGCGCGGCGCACAGAAGCGAAAACTGCATTTTGGGTATTGTGAAGCCAAGGCCAAGATGCGACAGCGCTCGCATAGGTACGAAACTCAACTGATCTTCGACAGCAGTTGGCGATTAGATTTTAGTTCGATCGCTTTGCTTGGCCACAGTAAAAGTTTCACTCCGTTGCGCGAATACTGCCAAGAAGCAGAATGCAAAATATAGAAAAAAGATCGAAAACAAGCAAAAAAAATAAAGTTAAAAAGAAACAAAGATCACCTACGTTGCGCTGCTGTAGCCATCCCATTATTTTCCATTTCTGCTACCAATTAATTTCTTGGACACTATTTTTGTTTGCTCTGGTTTCTTGAGGCGGCGTTGATAAAAGCCAAATAAAAGTAAAAGGGAAACTTGACAGCAATTTGCTAATAGCTTTTTAGTTCTCTCAGGAGGTCACTTCTAATTAAAAACTGAACTAATTTGTTTAGCCACTGCTCGATTACACTTTTCCCTCGTATTTTGCTGGCTCGCTAGCGGGCCCCTGCGGCTCAAGCTAATTTCGGCGAACACACAATTAATATTTGCTGGCCGATGGCAAACAGCCAATAGCCAATAGTAAACAGCAAACAGAGCTGGGGATTACCATTAGGGCATTGGCCGTCTATTTGTTCTTCGCATAATGAAAGTTGGCGCCTCGCATCGGATTGATTAGGTTCAATTATACTTTCAGAGCTGCAGGCCACAGATTATTCTCATTTAAATTTTGGATATTTTAATTTGAAAAAATTTTGATTTCGATGAATTTGTCGCTACTGGTTTTTGTCTTCATATTAATCATTTTGTGCGGTGGGTGAAAGTATTTACCTTGCTATATGCTTTTGCAAATAGAAATGAGCGGACGGGACACGCTCATTAAACGGCTTAGACTTCGGTTCAATGACCTTTGCACTAGTATAAATATGCATATTTATCCACATGGCGGAGCGCTTAGCTTAACAAACTTTGTTATAACATCTGTAAAATAACTTTACATAAATTAATTAATTATCTAAGAAGGTTACAGCTTCATAATCAATGCCATGACGGTTGACACAGGAGCTAAGGCTAAGAATGTTATCAAAAACAAAGGCAAGAAAAAACTAAACAAAAGTTTATAAAAATTAAACTTTGTAAATAAGAAATTCATGCAAATTAATTCTAAAAGAAATGCAACAAATATGATTTGTAGAAAAAATGAGATTAAAAAGTGAGTTCAGAAAAAATTATTAAGATTATAAAATAAATATTTACATCTTCTCGATAATATCATATCATAATTGAAATAATTGAATATACATACTTAAAAAAATATATAATATAAAAAAATATAAAATATAATAAATTTAAATATATATATATATATATATATATATATATGTGATAATACGGACTAAGGACTGAGTATCAAGAATGAAATACATCAAATATAAATACATTTTTTAACGCCAAAAGTAAAATATTTCTCAAGTGTCAAATCCAGTTTAGAGTACCCAATAGACTAAGTTGTTATTATACAAATTGTAAATTACAAATATATTTATGGATTTATAATACATGCTCAAAATAAGCCTAGCATATTCAATGCAAAAATATATAAATCTCTATTGCATTTATGAGAATCACGTAGTAGAGCAGTATTAAAAATATAATTTATGCAAATTTGAAGTAAATGTTGTATGCAAACTGAACTCAGCCCGTTTGAGTCTATATGTTATATTATACTATTTAATCCACTCTTAAATTGCAAAACTTTCCACACTCAACACTTACATTTTCCATAATATCAATTATACATAATTTACTCTGCAAGAACTGAGTACTCTTAGCTTATCAGCAAACAGTCAATCAATCAGAGCAGACTTTTTATATGTGCTGAGGTCGTATTTAATCTTTTCTCCCTCTTCAACTTTCCGAGTTAAGAAACAACAATAATATTTATTTATTGAACAAATTTAACTTTACAAATTTGCAAATATCTATCGATATAAGCTCGAAATTCGCTAATAAGAATTATAAATGAAATTGAAACAAGGCAGTGATTACTTTTTGTAATGATTTTTAGAAGCTGAAACGCTGATATCTGCGCATTAGCTTAATTCGTTGTGGATTGTTGTCGGAATACAATTGGTTCTCGTCCGGCTGGGCATAGCGATCGTTGGCTAGCTCATCATCCGGCGATGCTTCCTGTTCAGCACTTGCAAAGCTCTCTGGGTTGTAGAGACTGCTGAGCTCTTCTACCCAGAGCGTGTAGGCTTTGACATAATCTTCGTAGCTGGGGTAGGCACTTGGATCTGGTGCATTTTCTTCATTCGTAGCGTACGTCTGTTCACCTCGTCCCTGCTGTTCCCGTTCTTGCTGTTCCCGTTCTTGCTGTTCTCGCTCTTGCTGTTCTCGCTCCAACTGTTCCCGTTGCTGCTGCTCTCGTTCATGCTGCTCTCTGGACTCTTGCTCGCGTTCCTCTTGTGCTCGCTCCTGTTCCTCACGCTCCTGCTGCAGACGTTGCTCCTCCGAGTCCATGGGCAGCAAGTGTGCTTGTTGCTCTCGGTCCGTCTGCTCGCGCTCTTGTTGCTCGCGTTCCTGCTGCCGCTCTTGCTGCAGCCTTAATTCATATTCTCGCTGTTGCAGCTCTCGCTCATCCTGCTCGTCTTCGTCCACGTGCTGCCTTGCCTCGTATTCGCGCTGCTGCTGCTCGCGTTGTCGCTGCTCTCGCTCGAATTGTGCCCGCTGCTGCAGCTCGCGTTGCAGTTCTGTTTCGCGTTGTTGCTGCTCCCGCTGACGTTCCTCTTCCTCGCGCAAAAGCTCCTCCTGCTGTTGTTGCTCTCGCTCCTGTTGCTCACTCAGCTTCAGATCTCGTTCCTGCTGCTCTCGCAGTAGCTGTTGCCTGCGCACCTCCTGCTCCCCTGCGTAATAATCGTTGAAAGCTGGCTGTCTGTACTGGGGCTGCTGTGGCGGTCTATAAGGCTGCTCGGGGTAGTACGGCCGTCTTGTTGTCGTTGTCGTTGTCGTCGTGGTGCTTGTGCTGTTGGTGGTATTGAAGTACTGGGCATATATATTGGGCACATTGATGCTCTCGCCAAAATGCTGGTCTAGCTCCAAGATGCTAAGCCGAGAGTTGGTAAAACGCAAGAATGGGCCATACTCCGAGGTCGCCTTGGGCCACACGTTTGAGTTCTGATTCGGTATGCCATTCTGGGCAAAGCTGACCCACATGGCAACTAGGGCGCGGGCGAGCGACTTGTCCTGGGGATTCAAGTTGCTAGCATCCTTCGGATAGGGAAACAGGTAGACACTGTCGTCACTGAGCGAGGCGTCCACTCCGAATGGCAGCGGATTGCCAAAGTGGGCAAAGCGATGAAACTCGCCGCGATAGTCAAAGGTGTACAGATAGGTGGGATTCTTCTTATAGGACGAACGAATCGAGTAGACAACGGGCGCCCGATACAATATGAGATTGCTCAGCTCCACCAAGCCCTGTGAGACGCTGCGAGCATTGACGTAACGCAACTGCTCCGGCGTAAAAATCTCCCGAATAGCCAAATCGTGCCATATCTTATGCTGCTGCGGCGGGGCTGTGTGTCGCAGCACCACATTGATGTAGTCGCTGATGTTTTGCGACTGCAAGCGCTGTATTTGATCATAGAAACCTGTTGAAGGAGCAGTTGATTTCCGGCAATTATGAGTATGAGGTGGGCACTAGGAAGTAGGGAAACACTTACGTGACACAATGAAGGCGCTGGCGTCCTTGGTGGCTCCAATGACTGCGGGCTTTAGCGTGTTGTTGGCACTGTTGCTGGCAACAAGAGCAGCCGGATGCTCAGGCAGATAGCCGAGGGAGTCGCCCACCACCAGCTTGAAGCCGCCCAAGGCGCTGAGGCCGCGCGGCTCGTTCTGCAGCAGCAACTGCTCAAAGATGCTAGCCAACTCAGATGTGCGCAGGCGGCTCAGGCATTCGTAGAGCGGGCTTAGATTGCGGCCAGCGCTGGGACAGCGAGCGAGCTGAGCAAAGGTGGCCAGCGTCTCGAGAGGCCTTTCGTCGATCAAATAGGGATTCAGAGCAGTGCCCGACTGCAGAATGAGCTGCTGGAACAAGTGCTGCGTTTTCGGGCTCAGGCTGAGCGCATGGGCCAGCGTGGCACCGCCTGCCTGTCCAATGACCGTTATTTGGTTGCTAGATCCACCAAAGTAACGTATGTTGCGTTGCACCCATTCGAGAGCCTGCTGCAGATCCGACAGAGCCACATTTCCGGGCAGTTCTTGGGTGAGAGCGGCCAGAAATCCAAAGGGCGCCAATCGATAGTTGACGGACACCAGGATCACATCGTGCTCCAGCAAATAGTCGGGCTGCGCCTCCTCGGCGCCGCCATCGAACAGCATCTCGCCGTGCACAAAGACCAGGACGGGCAGCTCGCGGGCTCCGGCGGGCGCGTAGACATCCAGTGTGAGGCAGTCGTCGACGTTTTCGCCGCGCGCTTCTGCTACCTGCAGGCGCTGCACTTCCGGAAACTGGGCGCAGTTGGGGCTCGATTGGGTTGCATTGACGATCGGCTGGTAAGGCGCTGCTCTGGCTGGCTGGAAGCGTCCCAGGCCACTGCTCACCTGAGCGTAGCGTATGCCCAGAAACGCATCGATGGGTCGGTTCTTAATGAACTGATAACCGCGCAGCCCAAACACTTGACCCACGCCGGGCACATGCACACCTCCACTTGGCGGCGGCGGTGGTGGGGTCACAGCATCCACTTCCCAAGGAGCCGCCCTCAAAGGCTGTGGCGTAAACACACCATGCAGCCAAGCTTCCCTTTCGCTATCCTCATGTACCTCATCAAACTGGGCGTGGCATGCGCCCAACACCAGCAGCAGCAGTAGCTGCCAGAGCAGCTGGCTCTTCGCAGTAGGCAGCTCCATGTTGTGAACTCCCTAGTGGCTAAATTGATACTGATTTTGGACTAATGGCAGACACTCGGAAATCAAAAGTTCAAACCTAATCGCAAGTTGCTCGACTCATCAATACATAGAAGCAAACGCACACACACACACACACATGCAGTAGAGACATAGCTCTAAGTAGTTCTAGTTCTCGTACTCGATGTCGCCAGCCTTAATCTCGTCTTGATGACAGTTTATTTTGTTGTTGTTGCTGCGCCAGATTCGCCTTTGCGTTGTCGCCGCTGTCGCCTATCTGGCAGAGCCAGTACAATAGAGTCTACAGTTGATGTGGGGTTATCGCTACTATATTATACGATTGCCTATTTCTGGTACTCAACTTGCACAATTTACTAAGAAATTTGTATTCAATTCATTTTACCTCAATGAGCTATAAAAATAGCTGCAAATGCCTTTTGAGGTATTTTCGATAAGCAGCTTTATTCACAGCAGCAAATGAACCGCAATCTGAAACGATTGCAAAATATATTCAAAAGATTTTCAATCAAACATCAAACTCAGCTATAAATCAAATTCCAAGGTTCATTGCTGTTTACAATATTAATTTCAAGGCAGGCACTTGGCTGGCTGCAGGCCTAGAAAATTGTCATATATTGAGCTATATATACTGCTCAAGCATGAACAGCAGTGGAGCAAGGATCAGATGCAAAATCTACTATTTGGGAGTGAACATTTGGGCGCATGTAATATATATCAGGAAAGCAAGGTTTGTAAATAACAAGATCTGATCTGATCAAGATCTGAACACTTGATGTTATAGCTCAATTATCTGCTCCTTTAAGCCGCTCAGAGCAGTCTCCATCTGTGGCAAGATACTTAGTGCAGCACAGCATAGATCGCTGGGGCTCCGCACAATATATTGCAGCTCAATCATAGATTATATCTTTACCTATGCTATATCAATTTATATCAGCTATATATCATATATACTTACGTCCATGTTTTTTATTGTATATTCCAAGCGCTGCTCGCATGCCTAAGTTGGCAATAAGTTTTTAAGGCACAAATTTGTTTCATAATATAATATTCTCTATATTTTCATTTAATAATCGTTTTCGGTTCATTTTTCATTTTTTGTTGTTTCAGTATGTTTCTATAATAATATGTTATAATTAAGAATCGTCATTTCATCTAAATATTTCAGTTATAATAGTACAATATAATAATTTTTTAATAATATTGTGTTAAATTTGTTTTGTGTTTCGCTTTTGAATTTAACACTTGACTGCGCTGTTCTCGTATTTTCTTCTGCTTCTTCCTCTACTTCATCTTCATAAACTTTTATTTATTATTTATTTTCTTTTATATTTAGATGCTGTTAATTGTAAATGTTTCAATCATTTGCTTAATCGTGCCTCTGCGAAGTCAAAGCTTCGTTCTGATTCCCTTCCTCTTTTTCAATTTATTTCATTTTTTTTTTCATTTTTATGCTGATTTGATTAGTTAATCAAATCATTTTGTTTTTTTCTTTTTGACATTTGTTACTTTTCGGGTCAGATTGCATTGGTTTTGCGATTAAGCCTGAAGAATCGCTCTCTTCTTCAACTATGTATGGATGTATTAATGTAGGTAATCGCACATATGTACGAGTATTTGATTTAAATCAGAGGACTAGGAAAGCTAAAAGCAATTTTATGTAGTATGTATGTATATATCTGTTCGTCTATATGTATATATATATATATATATATATATATATATATATATATATATATATACATATATATATGTATTTAGGTATTTGCTTTATATAGATCTTTTATATGCCCTATGTGCGCGAAGACGGTAGATCGAAACTAATATAATTATAATAATAATAATAAGAATTTAGAAAGAACCTTGTAAAATATTTGTAAACTTCAACTGCATTACGTATATTGGGGTACAAAGTTTTCATGTTTTGATAAGCCTTAAATGCGTTTACTTTTCTCACGAAACTTGTGCGTAATTCGATATACATTTACACATATATATAAATATATATATACATATATATATGTTCACGTTCAAATAAATTGTCAATAAAGAAATGCAGAAGTTCCAGTGTCTTGTAATTCGATAGATCTATAAAAGTTGATAAATATTCATTAACACACCTAAATGCAATAAGTTTTAGGAACTTAACAAATAATTGCATTTCAACAAATAATTACATTAGCTTCTTACAATAGAGACGTTACACATATGGCTGTAGTTCTAAATTATATATTAATTTAAAAGAAAAACTAAAAAAATACATAATGGAAAATGTGTTTTTTTAACCGCTTGCTTCTCTCAAATATACCTCGTGTTAAGAAATGTTTTTATTATTGATAATTTTTTTGTTTTATTTGTAGCTCAGTCTTTTACTAACGTTTGTTTTTTTTTTTGCGTTTTTCATATATATATTTTATGTATTAATTATAAGAAATTGTTCTGAAAAGTATGTTTTTTGCTTATGTCTTCTGAAGCGTTTGGCTGAACTAAGTCAAGTGCTGCTCAATACTTCTGGCGGGCTCCAAAGGTAAAAATCAATTTTCAGAGTTTTTCGAAACTTAAAATCAGGGAAAACTTAAAGGATCGATGTTGACACACCTAAAATGCGTTCTTATGGGGCAGAGAGGATATCAAGAAAGTAAGTGTGTGTTGTGTGTGTGTAGCTCTATAGTTGCTTGGAAGTACCGTTCTGTGAGTTCTGTCAAACTACGTTTCGTAACTTATTTGATTAAATATGTATTTTGTTTTCGTATATGCTATATATTATGGCTTGCTCATTCGCTTTGCTTCTTTTTTAATATTTTCCTTTTTTGTTTTTTGTTTCGCGCTACATTTTCAACAATTTAAATTTAAATTCAAATTCAATTTCAAATTGAAATGTATTTTACATATTTGTAAACGCCAAAGAATGTATAACATACTTTTAATTATTTCTGCAGTGTATGTGTATGAAGGGGTGTGTGTGATTTGGCCAATATATATATATATATATATATATATGTATAAATATATATATATTTTTTTGTTCATAGAGAAAATCGATTTTGTGTTGTGTTTTTTCTTTTCTTCGAATGAAAGGTTATTTATTTGATCATTTTCAATGTTATGTTTTGTCAATTATTTACAGAGTCTCATATATATAGGTGTTTGTGTGTGTGTGTATTTATATATAGTTTAGATTTGTTGCGTTATAAAATCTTAACATAATTATATAAATTGATTTCTCGCAAGTGTCTTGAGTAAAATGCAGCGATTACGCTGCAAGTCAATAGCGGGCTACTTACAAATTAAAAAACCAAACGCTTCGTGCCGCAGCTAAGTGCCAGACACGCGAACCGAACGCCGAACCGATTGCGGAACCGGAAACGCAACTCGAACCGGACCCAGACCTAGACCCAGTTCGGCAGAGACTAATTTTAAAACGATTTAGGCATTCGCATCTATTCATTAGTTCGCTTTCATGCTCATAAATAATATGGTAAATGTAATGCTTAGATCTAATTAGTTGTTAATTCTTTCTTAATGTTTTTTATTCATATAATTTAATGCCTGTTAATAATATACTATACTGTTATATGCATATGCATATATATATACATATGTTTATGTATATGTATTTATATGTTATTTTATGTAAGAAGCACTTGAATATATATCGTTTGTAATGTTAAATGAAAACTTGAGTGTGTTTGTTTTGTGGTTTGTTAATAATGTTAATTTTATCATTTATCCTTTTGTTTTCTCTCGCTAGCATAGTATTTGTTGTTGCTGTCGTTTCATACATAACATACATAGCAAATATCAATTTTTATCTTATCTGGAGAAAGTTAAAAATCGTTGCTTAACATTAAAGCATGCCTCATTATCATAATCATAATCATACCCATAATCATTATTTTTGTTATTAAATATCATAATTATCATTTGCTGCATACCTAAAAAGTTGCTTGAGTTACGTTTGCTATAACTGTTATACGATCTGTTATACGATTAGTACTTCATGGCATTTGTCTCACAAGTTTTGCATTTGCTGAAAGATCTCACAAATTAATTCGTGTCTCTAGTAAAATATTTTTTTTTATTCTTTTTCAATTTTCGTTTTGTTTGTTTTAAAAGCATTTGGAGACAATTTGTCTTCTAAAGTATTTTTTTTTGTAATTGTAATTTATGTATGTATGTACTTATAGGTAGTTTATATGCATCATCTATGTGTGTCTGTATATAATCAATAATTTTTACTGTTCCTCATCTGACTACTCTCGCTGTTCTGCAGGCATACTCTGTAAAACCTTTTTAATTGTAGCTGGAATCTTAATTACAATACTCCTCATACTCTATAAGCAAGTATATAACTATTTGTAAGTGGTATGTAAATGTAAAGTGTATAAAAGTTAATGATCTGATTTAATTTTTAAGTATATATATATATAGGTGTATATATATATACTTGTATGTAGTATTTACTTGTATGCAATGCTATATAAATGTAGTTCTAGATGTTTAGGAGAGTTCACTATTATCATATTATGTATGCTACGATTCCTTCAATTCTATGATCTGCTATTATATCATTTGTTGTTGTTGTTGTTGTTGTTGTTGTTTAATTTATAATTCTTTACTTATTTAGTATGTTACGTGTTTTGTATTGCTTTTGATGTAGTCGACACTTGATTTCAAACAAACTAAAAAATATATAAGAAACAAATAAAAAATATTTGATTATATAAACTTTTGTATAATTTTTTATTGTAACCAAATATAAAAATTAAAGTTAATTATTTTTGTATGTACATAAATAATGAAGCTTAAGCAAATTATAAATGCATTTAAATAATAGTATTATATAAATATATATATATATAACTTAAAATGTGTCTTTGGCTCTATAAATGTGTAAAAATTGCGCCAAATAAATAAATGTTTTATTTTCTTTTAGTATTACATGATTTTTATACTGATTACGCTAAGTTAATTTGTATATAGTATATTTATTCTGGTTTTGTGTTTCCATTCTTTATACATTTGCTTTGATTTAGATATTACTACGCTTTATTTTCGTTCGTCATATATGCAATACAGAACGTTCGTTATATTAATATTTACTTTAAAGTTGGTTTTTGTTTGTTTGCCTTGAATTGTTTGTTTTTGTTTTCTTTAAGCTTTATACAAAATATCTTTTCTCATTTGATTGACTTATTCTATGAAAGGGAAACGTGTTTCACATGGCAATTCAGCCAACGCGACCTACTCTTGAATATTTGCAAAAATTTCGATTTTATATTCTAGTATAGTTGTAAAGTCTCTATAGCTAATGTTACGTTATGCTTTTCAATATCTTTTGATCGATCACTTTATTAAAAACTGTATTACAACAGAAATGCAAATCAGAATGAAAATAGATTGAAGAGTTTTTTCTCTGAAATATTCGTTATAAAAACAAGATTTTCGTGTATAGTAGCGTCAAAAACGGTTTCTGTTTTAATTTCTAGAAGAAAGAAATCAGATCAAAAGCAGGTGTATAAAACTGGAATAGAATAATGTTTGCTTCGGGCATTATCCGTTAGCAAAATGGGCTTTCATCGCATTCCGTTTCCTTCCCTATTTATGGCACATATATCGCACATATGTACAGTTATACATTTCACTAATCGTATTCCGTATAATGCTATACATTTTATACAAGTTTCATTATGGTTAAAAGCATTGCTGCATGCAATTGAGAGAGCGAAAAGCATAAGGCTGCAAATCAAATTGACCGATAATACGCAAGTCGAATATCTGAGATTTCATAGGACAAACAAAGTTGGTTTCTGCCTAGGTATTTCGGTTTGCTATTTAATCGTAGGTATCGTGTGTTTAGAAAGTCTACTGCTGTTAGCCTTACATATAACTATATATATATATATATATATATCTATATATATATATGTATGTATATAGGTTTCGAATAAAGTTATAAGCAACGATTTGTTGTATGGTGTGAAGTGTAAGCTGTTGGCAGTTCCTTTAAAGCTTATGCATATCTTAATTGGAAAAGAAATGCACAATTCAGTTTCTATTTACATAGATTGTTATCGTTATCAAAAGTCAAGGTAAACAAACGTGACGAAGCAAAAACAGGAGCAACAATTTTGATTAAATATTTATATGTCTGCAAGTATGTACTTAGTGTGTATTACGAGTATATCTTATATATGTAAAACTAATTTGTGTTTGTTTTCATTTGTCAATTTTTCTTTTTTTTTTACTATTTTGGTATTTTACTTATTCATAAATCGGTAATAAGCGTTTCGTTTTTTTTAATGATTTTTTTTACTTTTGTTTTTGTATATTTTTACTATTTTTTTTTCGGTTTGTTTGTTCTTGTTTTAAATGCAAAAAATTGTATGTACTGTATAATATTTTTGTAGGTTTTCAATTTGAGTGATTTTTGTTTGTTAAATACGCAACTTTTCTTGTATTTCATATTATGTACAAATTGCATTGGAAATCCCTAACTTTTTGCGTTTTATATCATTCAAAAATGTACAAGTTCACTACTTTACGAGTATTCTGCATATCTGTGTGTGTGTGTGTGTGAGTGGCTGTGTATGTGAGGTTGTGTGTGTGTATTAATTAACAATATTTTTTCTTTTCTTCGTAGTTCTGCTTGACAACAAATTTTCCTGTTGATGCCTACTCACACTTATCCATAGTCGTATAATTAGCAGCTCTTCTTTTATGTATGCATATATATATATATCTATATATATGTATATATAACTATTTATAAATATTGTGTATAATTCTCATTGTTGTTGTTGTTGCTGCTGCTTGTGTAGATATATATATCATAAATCTTTAATAATTTCAAAAATGCAAACTATTCACTTTATTGCGACTAAGTTTAGTTGGGTGAATGCGCGAATATCTCATATACTATAAGTATGCACCTACATACATACATACATATGTCTTATTAGCAAAATCAAAACAAAAAACTTTCTCAACTGTAACTGCACTATATACGTATGCAAATATATATATATATATATATATTACTATATATATTACTAAGCCAGGCCCGTTCATCTACTAAGCAATCTCATGCCATTTGTCCCGAGAATTGTCCTTGAAGTTTCATTGAACAATTTATATAATTATTAATTTAAGAATCAATTTTTTTTATAACATAAATTTTAAATAAAATGTTTTTATATTTAATTACTAAAATAAATAACTTGAAATTTCAGGCACAAAAATAATAATTAAAAAATATTTATTACAAAAGAGTGCCATACCAAAACGTTGATGAGTGCATATTGATATGGCTATACGATACTATATACTCCAAGGACAATCCTCCTCTACATATATTAAATTGCCCACACTCACTTTAATCGATTGGCTTTACTATTATTCCTTGCACTATTATAAGAATGCTTTTGTATTTGGTAATCTTAATGTAAAGTCGCATCTAAAATTGGCAAAAATTATATATATATAAACTCCAAACTTTCTATGGCTATAAAATGTGTGAGTGTGTGTGAGCGTTTGTCTGTGTATATAAATGTGTGTGTGTGTATCGCAGGCTAATATAATTTACAGAAAGTACAAATTTCATATACTATCAATACGATTTGTGAGCTATATATGCTGTTTTGTGTATATATATATTTTTGTATGTTAAGATTGCTACAAGTACAGTTAGGAGTTAGGAGTTGGGAGTTTGAATCGATTGACGCCTTTGCCGCTAATACATTTCATTCTCATCCCAGTCGACAGACTGCAGCACAAGCTTATCCAATTCCTTGGAGTCGCCGTTGCTGCTGTTGCGCCGTCGACGCTTGCGCTGGAGATGCGCCCACTTTCGGTTCAGCTGCGCCATCTGCGGCGCTGCAAACATGGCGGCAGCAGCGGCGCTCAGCTTTGTGGGCGTGATGGCATTTGACTTGGGCGTGCCCGGGCTCATGCTGAACAGCTCACGATTCCCGAAACGAAATCTACGCGGCGGTGGCAATGGTGGTGCAGCGACGGCGGTAGCTATCGCTAGCTGTGGCGTGTCGTAAGGCGGCGGCGGGGTAATCATGGCCAGCGAAGAGGTGTCCACATCGCAGTCATCCAAGTCATCCTCCTCCTCGTCGTCGTCGTCGTCATCGTAGGGCTGCATGTGGAATGTGGCATCCGAGTGGGCATGCCGAAAGTGCACGGGTCGCGGTTCGTATAGCTCGTATGAGGGCGAACGCGGCATCAGCATGAAATGGGCGGTGGCCGTTGGATCTGTGGGCGATTGCGGCTGTATGGGCGTGACGGGCATAGACTTGGCTAACTGTTTGCTGTTGGCCAGTACTTGATGGTGTTGCTGTTGCTGCTGTTGTTGTTGATGTTGTTGTTGTTGTTGTTGTTGTTGATTGTGCATTGGTTGTGTGGGCGTTGGCGTGGGCGTGGGCGTGGGCAACGCCTGGATGAGTGGCATCGATTTGGTGTTACATATCAATCAATCACGGTAAATGTAGCTGCAGTTCTTGGGGCTCTCCTGCGGACTGGGACTGCTCGATGGCGGAGCTGGACTGGAACTGCTGTTCGACATTACGGGCGATGAGCCGGAGCTGGAGTGCGGCTGCTGCTGTTGTTGCTGCTGCTGCTGCTGCTGCTGTGGGCTATTTGAACGGTGCTGAGTTACTGCAATATCGGAAACGAAGAAAAGGAAAAAAGAAATAGAAACGAACAGCAGGTCAATTGAGTTCAGTTGCAAGGTGTTGAGAGTGCTTATGCAAAGACACGACACACACACATATACACACACGCATACACACACACACACGAGCAAGTACATGTTGCAACAACACAAATAGAGATAGATTCAAGGCAAATACGTATACATAAATACATAGAAACAAACATATTTACTGCATATTTTTCTGCTTATGTTTTTATTTTTATTTTTTTCAAATCTATTTTACATACATTTTACAAAACATTGAGTTCGTTGCAACATGCACAAATATACAGACACGCACACACATACGCAAATACACACGCAGATTACAACAATAAAAATATTTATAAGAATAAATATAAAAAAATTAATGTGGAAAAATTAAAAAAAAATTGTTAAGGAATTTTGAGTTTATTGAACAGGTTTTTTGTGTATTTAAATATTATTGAGAAAATCTTTTTTAAATAAAATTCTTAATCAGTTTTAGCTTACAAATAAAATCTTTAAAATATTATATTTTTATAATAAAATTTAATAATTATTTTTAATTTAAATTTTTTTCCAGAAAAACTCATTTCAAAATGTTTTAAAAATTGTACAAAAAAACTAAACTATTTTTCAAACAAAAGTTAATTTTGTTCACCGAATAAATATCAAATACATAGAGAGAGAGAGCAAAACAGATAGAGAGACAGAGTGAGAAAGACAGAGAGATATAGACAGTTTTGAGTTTGTGAAGGACAATGAAAATGGACAATTCAATTAAAATTAGCTTTTTTAATTACTTTAGGCTTAGTGTGTGTTTGCGTGTTTGTGTGTGTGATGTACACAATTGGAAAACTGAAAATAATGAAATGGAACAGAAAAACTTACCAATACCATGACGGGGCGGCTGTCTTCTTGCGCGACCAAGACTTCTGTTTCGTGTGTTTGTGTTGTTTACAGCCTAGGAGTGGTGATATATAATCTTTTTTTATATGTTTTCCTTTTGTTTTGTAAATGGTATTTCTTATAAAAGAAAACTTGAGAAACTTGTATTTTACTTTAAGTGAAATAGGAACTAAAACTAAAAATGGTTTTATCTCTGATTTGGCTAACAATAATAAAAAGATTGCTTTAACGATCGAAAACAAATTCGCATCAGGCACTTAAGATCCAATGTTCAGTTCATATATCAGCTCAATTGCCATAAATTATAAAGATTCTATAAATTTTGTAGTATTTTTAAGTTCTCTGATCTTGGCTTTACTTGACGAATAGCCTAAATAAAGATCTTATTTAATTGTAATTAGCAAGCAATAAACTGAAAAAGTTGAATAGCATTACATTAGGTGAGTATTACGAGTAGATCTATGTTTCTGTGTGGGTAATTGTATTAGATGGTATATTAGAAGTATTACAAATACATTTATCATAATCATATTGCGAATATGTAAGTAGCTAAGTTCAAATGCACACACATTCTTTGGCTAATGGATTTATCGGTTTGGATCGAGTGTTGTTTGTCGCTAATACGCAAAGTGCTGGAACGCCCATGCAGAAGAAGAGTTCGAGAGTTGCCAGTCGAGGCAAGTGTGGATTAGGATTGGGTTACACAGAAAGAGAGAGCGAGGGAGAGAGAGACAGAGAGCAACAGGCACACACAGCTCATACACGCAGAGACGCAGTCATACGAAAGATCGATAATCGAGAAATGGTCGATCGATTAACGATTACACAGAAATTGTAACCCTTCCAGTGGCAAATGGCAACGAAGCGTCGAGTTGGGCGCGGGCTGGCTGACTGACTGACTGACTGGGCGAAGTCTTTAAACTAATTGAGAATTGTTTTGTTTTTTGTCTGAGATAAGTTGAATGTAATGTTTCTCGGTCTGTTCAAAAATAAAAAAAAAAATGGCATTCCATAACGTAATTTACAGTTTACTCGTGAGAAAGAATCAAATTTCGATCAAACTGTGCTGGGTGTATAAGATGTAAATAGAAAGAGAGAGAGAGACGATTTAGAGGTGATCAAACCGAATTGCAGAGAAAATCATTCAACAAAATTTTGAGCAAAAGTTGGTTTTTGCAAAATTACTTTTGAGTTTCGAATTTCAGTTGATCTCGCAATCGAGGGTATCCACACTGCAGCTATTGAGCAAATTTTGTCAGCCGTATCAATAAACGAATAAAAATAAAATTAAATTAAAATTTTTATAAACAAAGATAATAAAAAAAGAAAAGTTCAACAATTTCCAATAATAGAAAACAAAGCAAAAGTTAACTAAAACTTGCTTTAGTTATGCGTGAGTATTTACCATATTTTGGGTAATTAGTCCCTGACTGGTTTCAGCCGCCCCACTCCCGTCTCAAAGGTAAACCTAATGAAAAAGGGAAGAAGAAGAAAAGATAGATAGAGTTTTGGTATTTTGGTTGCTTGGTGTTGTCCACATTTGACAGTTGCTTGGCCATCAGCATCGACGGCCTCAGTGTGTTAAGTATGTTTGTATGTGAAAAGAAGTTCAGCAATAGAGTTTAGAGCTTAGAGTAGAATATGCCTTAGAGCAGCAAAGATTCAACTACACAAAATGCTTAGAGAGACGCCTGCAAAAGAATCGCAATCGCCCATGTCGATAGATTGGTGTATTTCTATTACGTCAGCGAAATCAAACAATAATTCGTACATTAAACAAACCCCAGACAAATGTAATTAAGCTGAGCACCAGAATTATGGAACAATGTACATGATCTATATATGTGGAGAGAATATGAACACAAATGGATAGCTAATCATGGGCATGCAAATGGAGTAATGGCCTCGAACAAAGTTAGATATGCACAGCTAAATACATGTAGATAGGTACTTATTTAGATAGATATGTATGTGACATGGATGACTGAGTTGTATATATATATATATATATGAGTTAATCTGGTATATTAGTGTTATGTTTAACAAATTATATATTTTTTAAATTAGTAAATAATTATATTGAGTATTGTGGAACATAAACATATTCATAATAACGAATACAAAAATATCTAATTTACAGTTATATATATGGCATAGTCGCAAAGGTAGTTTATGGAAGTTTCAAATATTTCCAATAACAAAAATTATTGTTAATATTTTTTAAATATTTTTTTTAACTGTTTTATGGTAGTTTCAAATTTAACAAAATAAAAGGAATAATTACTGTTATTTTTTATATTTCTTTATACAAGTTTATAGAAATTTTACTTTTTTCCAAAATTAATAGCTATAATTATGTCATTTTTTTTTTAAATTAAATTATATTATTATTAAAAATTTAACTTTTGTAATAAATTTTTAAAGTAAAACAAAATATTTTTATTTTTAAATTAAATTTAAAATATGAATTTTATGAAGTTTTTTGACTATGCCTTTTATTTTAATAAGCACTGTATTTATTGATACCAAAAATAAATGTAATATTAAATATGAATTAAATATTCCTTTAGCAAAATGAATATTTATGCATTTGAAACAGCCTAATGAATGCTGTGACTGACAATAAATTACATTTATTATAAATAATTAAGTACACAAAGATGATAATAGACAATCAGTAGAGAAAACATATATATGACACATGAATTACGTAAGCATGCATCTAGGATGTGAGTAATATAATGACAGTATGACAAGACTTGAAAATAAAAATCAACTGAATATAGAGTGAGAAATGGCTGCTGGTGATGTGAGCGAAAGAGTGAATGCGATTTAAGTACTAAAGTACACACAAACAGACATACATAAATAAATATACACACTGACACTCACACACACACACACATAGATAGATAGTTACAGAGAGTTGGAGACACGCACAACAAGTTGAAAAGTGAGGCTAAGAAATACACCAATCGACGATTGAGTGAGAGTTCAATCAAATACAAGCGCACCACAAGGATTCGTTTAAGTATATATACTAAATGTCAAAATGTCAACAACATCAAATAGAGCTCAATGGATACGATTAGAGATATTAGAGATCAGTATACAATGAAAATCAAAATCAAATCAAAAATATAAGAAACGTAGTCAAACGCTTACAACAGGCACTACGAATTGTGGAACTTACCTTCTTGACGCTGCGCGTGGTCGAAAAGCCATCGCCGCGTCTATAGTTGTCGCCCTGCAAGTGCAAAGGATTAGTTTATGTTCTAAATTGTAGTTGGCACATTCATCGATCGCATTGGATGCGGGGACTCACCATCACCTGATGCGAACGCAGTGTGCCAAAGTTATCCCGTCCGCGATATGTTTGCTGGGTATTGTAGCCGTCTGGTTGGAACTGGAAGAGTGTCTCCGAGTTGGGGCCCTGGTGCATCTGGTGCATGGGTGGCTTGCGCAGCGTATTCTTTGGCGAGTGCATCTTGTTTTGCGGTGGTGGCTGCGGTAGTAGCACAGGCTCCGCATACGTCACCTCCTCCACCTGCGGCAACAGCTTCGGCTCCTGCTGTATGCGGCACGACGACGGAAAACTAAGCGAAAAGAACAGTTTAGCCGGCCATAACCAAGTATTTGAAGCAATTCTCACTCACCTGTTCACGTTTTGACGCTGTTCAAAGTATTCGTATTCCGTATCCGGATAGGGCAGATTGTCGTCCTCATCCTTGTGGCAGCGACGGCCACAGAAGTAGCCCGTAAAGAAGCCAACGAGCAGCGAGAATATCGAGCCGGCCAACACGGCCATAACCAGAGTCTCGACCGTATACTGTGCATTGATAATATCTGCAGAGATTTGTGGTCCTTCGATTAGTAAATGCGGTAAATACAGTTCGGAATATGTTCCAATTTGATTATATTACGATACGATTTTGAGCAAGGTTTATCCAATTAGAACATCGAACATCACAACGAGTATATATATAACAGATTTTTGTATTGTTTGTCAGGGTCAGGATTACGTGTACACATAGAATCCGTTTTATGTATTTTTTGGGTGTTTTTTTTTTTTTTTGTAACCACATCAATAAACATCCAAACATCGAAAACACAACGAATAACGCCCAAAATAGCGCATGTTTTTTTTACATGTTGAAACATCAATAAAGGAAATGAAACAAGAAGAACAAGAAGAAGACAAAACGAGTTAATACAAGGAACAACAGCAATTGCTTTAAATAGTCTTTAGAGTATATACAAAAGTATAGTTGAAATATAAATTTACAGTGATTAGAGATTAAAGAACTTAAGTACTGTTACGAGCATTATTAATGTAATTAAAGTATTAGTTATATGTGAGTGAAATATTTAATAAGTCAGGCAATACAATTAGGCAGGTGAAATCTAATCGGCATTATCCGACTAGCAGATACCCTGAGCACCGCGCTATGCTTTCTGCGCCTTGAATACAGCTGCTTCTGCTACTTCTTCCCTTCTGTGGGGCATTATGGAATAACTTCAATACCATACGATCTTTATTTGTTTTATAATTTATAATATTTATATATTTATAATATTTGGCATATAAAACACAAATATTTGATATACCTAACTATATACCTATATACCTATCTATATTTTTCATTACAAATAAAATTAAATAAGATATCGACCAATATTAACACATTTTCTATATCCTATTTATCTGTTGTAGTTTCTCTAATCAAAACAGGTGAAACGATCGAACGGACACACAGATGAACACACTCAATTCATCATCCTAATCAACTATATCTATACTTCGCAATGCAGGCCACGCCCTCTCTCTGCTACTCATAGAATAGAAAGTACTACTTATCTAGCAGCAAAGCTTATGGCATGGATATTTAAGTGTAGGTAAAATAAAAAAATGGATACAATATGGGGAAAAAATAGTGAAAAAAATGAAAATACGTTTACTGTTAAGCTGCATTCAAGTTGATGATAATAATAAAGCAACTAGAATAAAGTGCTGGGTAAATGTTGATTGAAATTGAAAAGCATAAAGTGGCAATAAGCAAAGGACAGATGTCAGCATAAAGGAGAGATGAACGGGCATGCTGGCTGGCTGGCTGGCTGCCTGGCTGGCAGTACTGGCTGTGCTGACAAGCATCTGGCGTGCAGTGAGGGCCAAAGCGGAGTGATATGAAAATGTGATTTAAAAAATGACAAACGACGGGTAAATAAAATATATTTACATTGTGTGCTACAACAGAATCTGAGTGATAGCAACATGCATGGCAAAACGTAGAGCAAAATTTATGTCTTACCTTCAAAGTTCTTATCAATATTGTCTATGATTTCCTGATCCTTGCTCTGGCGACGCGAATCCAGTAAATCCATGTCATTGCGGAAGCCCTTCTGCTCGCCGACATTGGCATCTTTTGAATTGATTTTGCCTGAAGCCATATACAGTAGAATTAGAGCTTTAATTTGTAACTGTGTATGTGTGTGTGTGTGTGGGTGAGACTTACCTGAGGGACAGGCAGCATGCTGACCGGTCGCCACATTCTGATAGAAATAGTTCTCCTCCAGCCAACGCGGCGCACCATGGGAGCGACACTTGCCAGCAATTTTGTCCCAGGCACAATACGGATCCTGCAATGCGACGCATTCGCTGCAAAGGGGGAAGAGTGTGGGCTCTTAAGAGGAATGCTCAAATGGCAATGGTGTAAACATATTGCAAATTGTGAAATGTAAAACGCCATAAATGCGCATAAAGTGCTAGCATATTGCAGCAGCAGCAGCAGCAGCAGCAGCAACGGCAGCAACAGCTGCAGACAGACAAATGGCTGGAGATACTCTTTTCCTCTCTCTATCTGTCTCACTAACTCCCTCTCTCTCTGTCTGGCAGACGTCGCTTGAAAGTCACGCAAATTGTTACATGAAATAAAAATGTCATTGTTCTTGCTGCTGTTGCTGATGTTGCCGCTGCAGCTGTCGCGTCGCGTCGCTTCAATCTGTTTCATATAAATATATATTTTTTCCTGTGTTCAGCAGGTGTATGACTCTTACCTGCAGCTGGTGATTTTGTCGTTGTGACATCGATGCAGTTGTATGGCTATCACCTGACTATCCGTGACAATGATTAATTTGCCATCGTCGTAGCTGCCATCTTTCGGTTGATCTGCGAATCGCATTTGGTACAATGAAAGCTCGTTACACATCCCATTTTTAATTGACTCTTATTGGACGGGTCTGCGCCGTTCCACTTACCGTATTGCATCGTTCGCACAATTTCCAAATTGCGTATGGGCTCACTCTTGGGCAGCACATCGATCTCCTCAATGACCACCGAAGTGACCTTTTCAGCCGAGTCAGCTGATTCGGCATTGACGGACTTTATAATTTTACCATGATCTGATTGAGTGAGGCAGGCAGAGGAAAGGAATTTAATTAAAACACTTTGAGTTGAAGCATTTTGTTTGATGTGACTTATTCAGGTAATGAACTGATTCGAATTCAATCAGCAGGTGCAATAAAGTATAGCTTTAACATGCTCTTCCTCGATGTCTTTAGGAAATTTACTTAATTGTTCTAAATATAAATTTCATCTTGCACAAGAATATATATTTTTATATAAGAATATTCCACGAATATTCGAAAATAATATCTCCAAAGATTAGTTAGGAAGAAGGCATTTGTTGCATAATATCTTTATAGCTTATTAAGTATATAAAGTTTTCTAATAGTAATAACATTCATATATAATAAGTATATATGTTATATACCCGCCCCGGTAACACGCACGGGGTATTAACATTGATAACAACCATTGGGGGCACATTCAGACATTGATATCAACCATAACGACAATTGATGTCAAGCGAAAATTGACCCCGGGGACCTCGACAATTGGCCCTGTCGTATGCGACTCACCTGTGCCAACGAAAATCACATCATACGTCTTGCCGCCGGGCGTTTTGATCTGTGCATCAACCGCAATTTGTGTGAAGCGATAACTGTAAAAAAAAAGGAAATATATGAATGAAATTTTGGAAATTAAAGCAAACTTCAAGGGAGATATATTAGATTTGATATAGAAGAAGAGGTACAAAGTAAAGTTTTGTTTATTTGATAAGTTAATATAAGAGAAGTCTAATAGTCTATAACCCGTAGGAATATTAGTTATGATTGAAGTCTTGGTGTGATTCATATAAAGAAGATGCCTTAATATTATTGAAAGCTTAAAAATTCATTTTATGGGCCTATTTACAACTATATATAATTGGCAGCATTGTTGGCGTTCAGATCCTTCCTGACTAGTCTTATCTAATAGTATACTTAAAAAAGTTGTTTAGTTCTATGCACAAATTGGAACCACAAACAACATGTCAATGCTGCCAGAGCTGAATGACACGACAGGACACTTTTTGGATAGGCGGTTGGTTTTTCGGTTAGACACCATTAATAAAGGACAGACATGGCAGAGGAGGGTGAAGAGAGGGCGGTAGGGAGAGAGGGGAAGCTGGTCGCTCTAGCAATGGTGGGAATGACAAACAGAATGGCAGAAAACCACAACAGCGGTAGCAACAACTGCAACAGCAGCAGCAGCAGCAACAATTGCAGATGTGTGTGTGTGTGTGTGTTCGTGCATTTGTATTTATATGTAAAAACATATTCGAGCGAACAACAACAAAAGACATGGAAATAAAAACGGAAATTTCTCTCTGATTTCACCACAAAAATGTTGAACGTTAGCTTTGTTGTTGTTGTTGTTGTCCTTGTTGCAAGCAACATTTGTGGCTGTGCGCTTGGCTGCCTTGTCTATTGTTGCTTTTTGTGCAACTGTTTTATGTATTTGAGCTGTGTGTCAGTTGTTGCCTCGGTTTAAATGCAAATGCTCGCCATGGACAACTTTGGCAACAGCAACAGCAGCAACAGCAATTGGGTCCAACTGGACGGAGCCTGTTTGGCATTGTGCATTGTTTTATTGTTAATTAACAAATCTAGTTTTTTGAGCTTTAGTTATGTTTCCCAATTTTCTAAATGGCCAAAGAATTGCATCGCTTTTTGGTCTGGCCAGCAACGGCCCAGCCAGCCCGCCAGCCATCTGGCTTAAATGGCCCCCATTTTGTGTTGACTGTTGCGGTCTGTCTCGTTGGCCATGTGTGCCGAGAGCTGGGAATAAACTAATGCGCGTGTGCCCGGCCCAGATAGGACAAGAGCTTAAACTCAAATTGAAAAAGTTTGCCAACAGATTCCCTAGGCCTTGATTGTGAAATAATGATGGCAACGAAAATATTTGAAAATCTAAAAGCATCTTTAACTGCTGCACTATTTTGAATTGTATAAATTTAGCTATTCGATACATAAATTGGAAATGTAATAGAACAATATTGTATTAATATCTTAAGTTAATCTTTAGCTTGATTGATTGCCTTGATTAAAATATTATTGAAGGCAAGATAGAGAAGATACGGCAGAGATAGCAAATTATTCTGCCAACATGAAATCGTAAATGAAATTTATACTTTAGCTTAGATTTGTGATATTTGATATTTGATTTAATGATAAATCATGAAATGTATTTGAGTATATGTATATATATATTGAACTTGTGCTTAGCATTATTTTGTTATCTTCATCGTTCATTAGGCAGTGAAAGCTTTCAATTAAAGAACAATGATATATATATTTAACAGAATACAGGCTGAAAGCAAAGTTGAGGCAACTTATAAAATAATTCCCAACGCAACAGAATGCTGTGAAATGAATCCAAACGAGAATGAAACAAGCTGAAATGGATGACGGGCTCAAAAGTCCAATGAATGGCAATGCAAAAATGCTGCCAAAAAAAACAAGAAACTTTGTTGGCCGAAAATTACAAAATGGCAAAAGGCCATGCCAGCACGCAAGGCAACAACAGCAGCAACGAAATAAAATGGAATGAAGATACAGACAAAAAAAAAAGAGAAAAGAAAAGAAAAGTAAAGAAATGGAAAGAAAAGGACAGTTTTAGAGGGGCAGGTTAGGGTTTGAGCTCTTCTGCTAGCAGCTGGCAATTGAAACTTGCACAATTTTTGCCAACTTTTGTGTCGCTCCGATGAGCTTAGACCCGGCACTGCTGACAACAACAGCAGCAGCGGCGGCAGCGGCAACAGTAATAGCAACAGCGATGAGGGTCACAAGTGGAAGTCAACTCTATTCGCAGTGGAATGAAATTAGTGTGGGCGCAGTCGGAGCCGGAGCCAAAGCTCACGCTCCAGTTGGAGTCTGTGGATGAGCAGCAGCCGGAGGGCAAGGACATGCATGATAAAGGCCATGACAGTAAAAGTGGCAGAGGTATAAAAACTTGACCGATAAGATAAGCGCACACAACAGCATTGTGGCTGGCACCTTGGCATTGGCACTCGTCTGGCAAGGCTACTGTTTCTGTCAAGCAAAAAGGATGGCCAGGATATGGTCAACCAGCTGGCAGAAATCTGTCGAGTATGGATACTTCCGGGCCGACCAGGAAAAAATTTGTTACAGAGACGCTGACCCCAGCGACTTGCAACTTGAAGCATTTAACTTTTGTGAAGCTTCTAAAACTTTCCAGTTATAAGAAACTTTCTTGACGATGCCAACTCGGCTCAGCCCAGCCCAGCCTCCCTCTGCCATATGCAAATGAGTATCCTGCGGTGTGTGAATGTGTGTGCTTGTGTGTGTGTGCTGTGTGTGTGTAGAGCTACTTCTGACTACATGCCCATTCATAGCTCTATTTGGTGATTTATTTATTCACAAACACTCGCACACACACAATGTGCCCGAAAACGTTTTGCTCAAATAAAATTATAATAAATTTATGCTCTAGTCGAATGTCATAAATTTCGTGCATTTTTGATTTGATTTTGGCATTTGTGTTCAATAATGCCACAAACACAAAACAGAAATAGAAAACCTATCAAATTATTCCTCACCAATTCCGAGCTCAATACAAAGTGCTTTCTGCTTTCTGCTTTCGTTTGCTGCAAATTTTTGTATTTGAACTAGAAATTTGTGTGGCCTAAGAAATTTTAAGAGCGCTTTAGGTGTCTCTATGGACCTGCCAAAAGATGTGCTAACTGCATATTTTAACGGACTAACCATATGAATAAAATAATAAATTCTGAAGCTCCATTCTAATAAGTTCATTAGAAACTCGAGTATTTTGCTTTACAATCATCATCATTCATAGCTTGTGTATTCTAATATGAAATAAATAAGATATTTGCACTGCTGAAACCTTAGCTAGTTTTTATGACGATTAAATATGTGTAATGCAATTTTAAAATATTTTTACCTAAAGTCTACTCAGATTACTTAAAGCTTTTCAAGTATAAAATGCAAATTTAATAAATTTAAATTATTTTTTAAATGTAATTTTTATTTAATTATAATTTAATTTAATTTATAGTAATATATTTATTTAGTATTTATATACATTTAGTATTTATATATATATATATTTAGTATTTATATGTCCTCTGCGAACATTTATTGCATTTCAAGTTTGATGTGTTGCAACTGATGTTGCCTTTAACTAAATTCATTGCAATCTGCTTTCACTTCAGTCAACACTCATTCTCATCTGTGACTCAATGATAACAAATTTTGGCAGCTAAGCTTGTCAACTCCGGCAAATAAGCTCAATAAATGTGTGATAAACTCACAAATCTCGTATTGGGTGTTGCCTGACAGCTGTATTACACATCGAGCACATTCGTTCAGCTGTGACTTTCATCATCTTTAACTGCGGTCCGTGCCATGCCAAAGGAGTTCTCGAGTTTATCAACTAACTGTGTGTGTGTGTGACAAATGCAGCTGTAACTGCAATTGGAGCAACTGCGCATTTGTGCATGACCGACTTACGCGCTGGGACTGGCCAAAAAGAAAGGATCAATTGAGTTGCCAAATAAATTTCAGCGCAACTTTTAAGCTTTTCAATTGCGCTGGGCATGATTAAATTCTGATGCATGTGCTCTCAAATCGCGCTTATTGTGCGCAGCTCTAGCCAAAAACACAATAAGTCAGCTGCAGTGCGGTGCAAGTAAATGGGTAAATGGTTAAAAAGGAGCAAGTTGCTCGCCCAGCAGCCAGCGGAAGGACACGCAACCACTTCGCTAATGCCACTCGCCCGCACATAGCATTTGTTGTGGTCTCTTCATGTGTGTGTGTGTGTGTGTGTGGAGCCGTAGTTGTGAATGGGTTCGGTTGGGTTTGGTTTTGGGTGGTTGAGTGGCTGCTTGGTTCCGGTTCCTACGTGTTCCATATTTCATTCTAATTTATTCAGTTGTGCATACATATTTTCGTTACGGGTTGCCTCAGCGCATCCATGCATTTCCTTCTGGCTGGCTCAGTTCGTTTGGTTCAAACTATCGCTTGACTGCAGCAGCAGCAGCAGCAGCAGCAGAAGCAGCCGCCGCAGCAGGTGCCGTCGGCACCACTATCACCGACACCACGCTCCCATTCAGTAGTGCCGCTTGGCTCTGCTCAGTGGCTTGCATATGATTTACTCTTTAAAGTTTACCGTCACCCCGTCTCAACAGCCCGTAATTGTGGCTCAATTACATGGAAAAGTTGCCAAATTGAATTTTTAAATTTCCACATGTCTGCGAGAGAGTCTTGAAAATAATTTATGAGCATGCAGAAAAGGCCCAGGCACCGAGCTCAGCAGCTGGACCAGCTGTAGCAACGGCCTGTAAAATTTCTTGATGCTTCAACCAAAAGCCAATTTCTCCATAAAGAGTGTGGGTGTGCGCGTATGTGTGTGTGTGTGTGTGCTTGACTACATATATACAATATGTTTTCTTCTTTTTTTTTTTAGCAAATTCATTTCATTGTGGCTTGAGTGCATATTCTGACTTTAAAGCTATTTCAAGAAGTTGTGTCAAAGCCTTTGAAGTGCTGTGGCATAAATGGAAATTAAGATTTTGATTTCGTATTGATTTTCAATTAAATATTCAATAAAATTCTCGGAAAATTTTATTTAAATAAAGCATAATTTTCTGGAAAAATTGAATTCAAAAGAAAACGCAAAACAAATATTTATAAACTCACTGAATTTATGTAAATATTCCAACAATTTTCTAACTGTTTAAAATGCATTTTTCACATATTTCCTATGCCAAAGTCGAGCAAAGAAAGGCAAGCAATTGAAATACATTTCAAACGCTCTCGACTGACTTTAAGTACTTGAACTCTTAAAGCGCTTGGCTAGAAGTGGCTATATTTTAGCTGATTTAGAGCTGCTGCAGCTGCAGCAGCGATTGCGGCAGCTGCATGCGAAAAGTTGTAGCATATCAGATGGCGAGGAATTTGTTATTTAAATGAAATTAGTTGAATTGTGGGGCACTGAAATTGGTTCGTCACGTATTCACTTGGCCACATCCGCAGGAGCAGCGGCGGCAGCAGTGCCAGCTGCAGCTGCAGTTAAAGTTTTTACAATCCACACATGGAATGCCTGGCCAGCCCCTCGACCCGGCCACGCCCATGTGCTCAACTAAGTTATGAGCGCATAGTTTTGGCAATAATATTTACATTCCCGCAGCACTATGCGGGGCAACGTGCCACCCGTGCAACATAAGCAGCAAAAGAAAGCGTTGCTTATATATTTATATACATATACAGTAGGGAGCAAAAGTGTTTCCATAGTTGACACTTTCAACTTTGTGAGTCGATAATTTCTAAACGAATGAAGCAAATCAAAAAAACTTTTTTTTCCAATAATATGTATTTAATTCTTAACAAATTGCCGTATATAACAAAAACAAAAAATAATCAGTAAAATATTCAAACGAAGAAAACTGAAACAAAACGCATGTGTACAATTTTGCACCTTCCGATATTTTTACTTTGGTTTGATTTCTTAATTCTCTTATAGGCAATACACATGCAGTTTTACCCTTATATGTTTTATTTATGCATTCTACACTTTTATGATCCAGAAATCCACGTGTTTCTTATTATTTGAAGTAGATTTGTTAATTTTAGCAATTAGTCTACAAAGTACCGCGAAAAAATGAAGAAGCGTTCGTCAGATGTCGAAAATAGTATTATTAGCCTAACTGAAAGTGGCTGTTCGACTCGTAGTACTTCAGATCAGCTTAATATTTTTCATTCAGCGGTGTCCGAAGTCCAGAAAAGACGCAATGGTACATCCAAAAACACTATTAAAGGCCGCAAACGACTCTTAAAGGACTCTGACGCCAGACTAATGGGAACTGATAAGTTCCTAACACCGAAGAAGGCATCTATGGACATAGGGAAAGACGTGAGTCGGCGGGTGGCTAGAAGAGCACAAGCTAAGGTTGGATATGTGGCAAGTGTGAAACAAAATAAACCAGCTCTATCCGAGAAGAATGTCAAGGGTCGATTGAAATTCGCCCGGGAACACAAGAACTGGACTGTAGATGATTGGAAACGTTTTATCTGGTCGGATGAATCCAAGTTCAACCATTTTCAATCAGATGGCAAGCAATACTATTGGTACAGGCCCGGGGACAAGCTTCAAAAACACCTTGTGAAGCAAACCGTTAAGCATGGAGGAGGCAATGGGGATGCTTTACTTGGTGCCTCATTGGACCATTGCATAAAATTGATGGTATAATGTTAAAAGAAGACTATCTCAATATTTTGAAAACCTGTCTACCCAATTTTCTGGACAAGTGTGCATATCCCGTAAAGGAAATAATTTTTCAACAAGATGGGGATCCAAAGCACACTGCCAAAATTGTCCGCGAATGGTTACAAAACCAAGATTTTATGCTGATGGAGTGGCCAGCTCAAAGTCCCGAACTTAATCCGATTGAGAACCTGTGGTCAATCGTGAAGCGACGGCTCGGGCAATATCAATCAATGCCATCCAACCTAGACGATCTTTGGAAGCGTGTAGAACTAAAGTGGAACCGAGTTCCAAAGGAAACCATAGAAAAGTTGGTCGAGAGTATGCCAAACTGAATAAAAAATGTAATAGCTAATAAGGGCCTGTGGACAAAATATTGATTTAAAATCATATTAAATTTTTTTCACTGAAGGTGCAAAATTGTACACATGCGTGTTGTTTCAGTTTTATTTGTTTGAATATTTTACTGATTATTTTTTGTTTTTGTTATATACGGCAATTTGCTAAGAATTAAATACATATTATTGGAAAAAAAAGTTTTTTTGATTTGCTTCATTCGTTTAGAAATTATCGACTCACAAAGTTGAAAGTGTCAACTATGGAAACACTTTTGCTCCCTACTGTATATATAGAGAGAGAGGGAGAGGTACTTACATTGTGCTCGTCCGCACTAAAATCGGTTGACCGAAAAATGCCGGAACATTCTCGTCCATTAGCGAATGTGTTTTGATGAAATTTAATGTGGGATCCGGAAGCGTTCGTGAATCATTGTGACAGGCGCCAGGACGTGGTTCGGGCACCTAAAAAGTCCATGAAGACGACACCGAGACACCGAGTAGACAGAGGGCGTAAAGCAAAGAGAGGGAGAGAGAGAGAGAGATTTAATATAAATTATTAGTATCCTTCAGTATATGACTGCAATGTGGTTATAGTTATGGCTATGCGCGGTCAGTTGTTGCTGCTCCTTGGCCTGCTTTATCTGCTCCTCATTTCTTGCCACAAAAAGGAGCGTATAAATTGCATTTGCCGCGCTCGTGCTGCTCGTAACAAATACCCGTACACAACGTTCCGGAAATTGCTTAGCACGGCCAAGTGCAGACGGACAAAGCAGCGCCGGAAAGTGTCCTTTGTGCAAGTGTGTGTGTGTCTGTGTGTGCTGCTGTCTGTCAGCTTTCTGTTTTGGCAATGATTTGGTTTATGAATCGCCAGCGGAAAGTGCCCGCTCGCATGTTGACTTCGCTGATTCGTGTGTGTTGTGTGGAAATTATTAAGCATCAGGCATTCAGGCAACTTCTTTTATGGCGATACAGGAGATGCTGCCCATATGGTTAAAAGTACTGAACAACAAGCCAGTGCCGCTGCCTGCTACGTGACTCCTATAGGTAGACCATTGTATGATATGAGAGCTAACAGAAGTAAGCAAATTCTTTCATATATATAACAGTTGCAGAATATTATATTAGAATCATTAATAACAAATGATGATCACCGTCTTTCATCTATTTGCAGTCTACATGAATACGCCTCACACAACTTTGAAGTCTTCTAGTCCAAAAGTTGATTTTGATCCATACGAAGTTATCCATTTCCATTTCCATTTCCATGAGTTTACGAATATTTAACTTTCTTTTATCCTAATCCTTTGCATTATTAAAATTCTATTCAAAATTGAAGACTGCTGCCCAGTCAGACGATAGCGGCTGGTGCACTTTAAGCGTTATATTAAAAGTTTTATGCATTTCAAAGTATGGCAATTGTTTCAAATTTCAAACATCTTCAATTTCTAATTTGGCTCTCCGAGAACCGCAAGTTCCCTTGGCCAAAAAACCAAAATGCCAGCCGTTAGCAGCATGTGCAGTCAACTGGGTCGCATTTCGGCAAATACATTCGTAATTCAAATGCAAATTTTTGGCATAAGAAAAGTACGTTTTTTTTTCTTGGCCGTAAATTGTGAAACAGCTGCGCTTAACTGCTTCTTCGCTTTCGATGCGAAAGTGAGCATTAACCGAACCACGGCCAATACTATGTATGTATATATTGATAGCTGAAATAGTGGTACGCACCTTGGCATTATTTACTGGCAGCCAGTTGGAGTTGATGCCGCTCTGCTCCTTGAACTGTCCCTCGAATGTGTCGGCTATGTCCTGCGGTTGGCAAAAGGATGCGATGGAAGAGAGTGAAAAAGAGAAATATACACAAGTTAAGGTCCGGGGCGCAGTTCAGGTAAATCGTAATTGTGCACTCACCTGCAAGGCGAAAGCACAAACCGCTGAGCCGGGAATTGAATTTGTTGGCGTATTAAAAACGCCATAAATCAATTTGGAGCTCATGGAGCCGTACTGTCCCTCGACGAGATTGCTAGCCGATTCTGTGGGCAGCAAAATATATATATATATACATACATATATAAATATAAAATATTATGTGAATCAAATTCAAAGCTGTGCTCAGCCACTTACGTATCTCATTAAAGTAGAACGGATAGTCGCCCGGTATGGAGCAATTCAGACGGGACTTGAGGAACGAGGTCCAGCGATTGCGAAAGCGATGCGGGCCGCCCTTATCCCATTTGCAGACGCGTGCGACGCGCGAATAAATCGCCTGAAATGCCAGAAAAGATAAATATTAATAGTGTGCAGGAGTCGTGCCGAAATGGGAGGCAAACGCAGGCTAATCGGCCCATTGATGTGGTCGCATCCCAATAGAAAACCAACAAACGTTGCCCATAAACAAATAGCCGGCAAAATCCAAAACCGATAACTGTATTTGGCCATTGGACCAAAGCCAAAGCCAAAGCCAAAGCACGAGCCGGAAGTGTGTACGCATAAAGCAAACACAAGCAAAATGGCCGACCAATATGGCGGCGATAGAGCCATTTCCGCTTGCCTCCTTCTCCCTCTCCCTCTCCCTGTTTCAATCTAACCAATTATATTCCCATGCATTTGTTGTAGATACAAATTTATTTTGGGGTTTTGCCAGCATATTCGCTTTTTATACACATTCAGATCGATTCGTGGTACTCACCTTGCCGCAGTTGATGAATTCCACAGCCGTTTCCCGAAAGAAGAAATAAACGAAATCTCCCTGGGTAAATGAGCTCACAAAATTTGGCGCTGTGGAGGGAAAAGAAATAGATGAAATTATGGAACAAAACTCACAAATGAGCAAAAGCGTTAAAAAGTTAAGTCATAAATTTCATTTATAGTTTTGGCCGTAAACAATTTTTATGGTCAACATTCTCATAGAATTTATATGACAGTCGCGCGACGACAATCGATTGCTTCGCATATCGAGTGTCAGTCTTAGACATTAAATTTTATGCTTAGCACATGATGCATCAACTTTTATGTGAGCTCAAATGCATACAGAATTTGAAATAGATTTGCCAAATGATAACATGTGATAAGGCTAAGATGAGAAAAAGAGAATTAAAGTTCAAGCAGAATGCAAATGGTATATTTGAGGAGTTTTAAGTAGAACCAAATGGGAATCGATTTATGAGAATTAAAATTCGCCTTTTATATGGAAAGTTTCCATTTGGCAAGGATAACTTTAACAGCCTTTAACATATTGTGAGTGAGTCGCCTGCAATGTGAAGCCGCATAAAATATTCAGGATGCGCATGAGGCAAACGGGGTTGAGGTTGATGTCTCAAAGTAGTAAAGGACAGCCAACAGGCGGCAGTCATAGCTGTCATGTCTATTCAGTTAATGGAAGTTGACCATATGAAAATCGAAGCGTCGACCACTTGAAATATGCAAAAGGCAACCGCACGCAGTGTGACTTCGATGTATTGCCTGCAGGAGCATTGAGAGCTCCACAGCGAATCACCGCTGTGACGTGAGAGAGTCACAGAGACACAACACAAGCGGACTTCATTTGATTCGAGTGGAGCGCATTTCACTAATATAGAAAGCACATTGCACAATAATAATCATAACAGAGCCGACATTTTCAATTACTACGAGTGTTCTTAGAGCAATGGGAGCTGGGAATGTTGTAAACAACTTACCATTGAGACTGAGGCTATCGTATTGTTCCGTTTGGAGAGGCTCACGATAGATAATCGGATCACTGCCGCTGAAATCTGCCACAGTGCCTGAATATAATTCGTTGTCTGGAAAAAGCAGAAGGAGGAAAAATATTTCATTATTCAGTGAAATACGTAAAACATTTATAGAGACTTAAAAATATGCCAGAGCGGCTTAGTAAAGGGAAACAAAGAAACTTAAGTTGTTTAAACTTATATGCAAATATATCTGAATTGTGTTTATCAATTGTAAATCATCATCATGTATTTAACATTCTAATTTAGTCAACCTTTTAGCATAATTAAAAATCAGTTTGATAAATGTTTTTTGCCCCTGGAATATTTTCTCATTCCGCGAAACTTTTATAGCGGCACATAAATCGCTGCTGGAAATTTGTTATGCATAATCCAAGTATCGTTATTATCTGCTTGTAAAAATTTTGGGCGCATTATATAAGAAAAATGAGACCAAAAACGAGGCTAATAAATGTCAATTACACGTCGCATTTTATTAAGTGTAAATGATATTTTTTATGTGCAAATTTTAGCTCACATTTGCAATGCAATAAACTTTTATTTTGCGTGTCGCGTTGACGGAGCAGCTGGAAGAGGGGGGCGAGGCAAACTTTCAGCTTGCGTCAATTTACGTAACTAAAATATGCAAAAGACTTGAGACAGAGCCAGAGACACAAATTACGTATTACTCAGAAATTTGTTTACGTCGACGAGTCGTGTCGAGCCGAGGCGAGTCGAGCCGGGACGAGCCACGCCGAGCCAAACGCATAAAAACAATAAAATTTTAATCAATTGTTGCTTTTTTCTCTGCGGCACTTGCGCTCATTACACATACGCAGCGTGTACATGCCGACCAAAATGAAAATGCGAATTTGCGAGGAAAATTTAATTAAGTTAAACGAGAAAACACAACACACAACGCACAACAGAAGCGGCAGCAAAACTTTTGACATGTCTTCGGCGACATTGAATTGCCCTGCGGCCAGAAGGGAGCAGTGAAGTGTCCCTCTCCGCCTCAGCGCAAGATAAATGAGTTTTTTCTGCCTCAACTTTTTACTTGCGGAATTGCCTGACTGGCTGACTGCCTGTGCCTGCCTGCTGGCTTTGGCATTGTCAAACTTCAATTCCACGAGCAAAAGAAATATGAAAAACACAAAAAAAACAAGCAAAAGAAGAAGAAAAGAAATACACAGAGCAGCAATAGCAACAGCAGCAGTAACAACATTAACAACAACAACAACAACAAGTAGATCGCGCAACCGGAAATGCCCAGCAAGCTGGCTACGTTGCCCGTTTATTGTCTGGCCGGAAATGGTTTTGCCTTCGGCCCAATACAGCAGCCACACCCTCAGCACTGCGGCTGTCCAATGGAGCTCATTGCCAGCCGACGGCTCAATGACAGAATCGATTGCTGTGTTGGCTTTGTGTGCTCTGCCCCTAGGCGCTTTGGCCAAAAGTTCGAGAGCAACAGACGAGTCGAGCACGCCAAACGCCACATTATCGTTGCATCTACAACCAGGGGACAACGCGGTGAGAGGTAAAGGCCGTAGAGTGCCCGGACACAGACTTGGATGGACGTTAAAACAAATCTTACAGCGGTCTGTTGAAAATTTTGCATAATGTTTGGGTTAGTCAGGAGTCTGACAAGGCAGCCGGTAGACTTTTCCCTTATTGCAAACAAGCTAAAGTTGTTTTGCTCTCTTTAAAATATTGTGTAATTACCCACACACACATACCTAAACAAGCAAGGCACACAGCAACAGCCGAAGGAGAAATAATGAAACTTTGACAATAAATTATCTTTTTAATTTATCAAATCTATTGTAAACATTCCCAACATTAGAAACTAAGAACACATTTCCCCATTTTAAATAGAAATTCTAGACGTGGCAGTGTTGGAAGCAAACAGAAGCTAGTTATTTGTGTCAGGGTTGATCAACATCCTCGATAGTATAGTGGTTAGTATCCCCGCCTGTCACGCGGGAGACCGGGGTTCAATTCCCCGTCGGGGAGAGATGTGGAATTTTTTTTTTAATTTTTATAAATTTATAAATATAAGCATAAAATATAAAATTAAATATGAGTACTTTATTAATAAGACTGAACGAAAAAATTATAAAAATAAAGTAACAACTCTTTTGTCGCCTCTCCCCGACGGGGAATTGAACCCCGGTCTCCCGCGTGACAGGCGGGGATACTAACCACTATACTATCGAGGACGTTGAACGACAGCTGCCAAATCTACCAAATATTCTGATAGAACATTTTGAATAGCTTTTTACTTTAAAAAGGTTTAATATTTTAATACCTATAAATAAATTTGATTAATATAGCATAAAATCTTATCTAATCATATTATTTAGCACAATAAGTAAATCTGATAAGTTCTGTATTTCATTCAATTTTTTTATATAAACCTGAATACTTATTCATTAATTTTTCACCTGAATTTAGGCAGCAAATCTGATGGTTTTTGTATTTTCTGACTATTATCGGATAATCGAACAATTTTCCAAACGCCTGAACTCATCAAATATGGCTAAAAGCCCCACCAAATTGACAACATATTGTGCTGGGACCTAAGCCAGCGGCTCACCGTGTAGGGTTGGATGGCAGTTTGGACACATAAATGCCGCAAACTGTCCAACAATTTATGCAAAACTGTGAAAATTGCATAATTATTAAAAAAAGCTTACATGAGTTTGATGCGTGCATTATAATTTCATGTTAATTCGCGTCCACACACAGCCAGAGCGGGATTTGTGGACTTGTGTACTTATGGATTGAGGAGGGTGTGAAATCTGTGCGGTAAATCGATAAAATTTAAAATGCCACAGCGGCTCACGCACGCAAACAGACACGTGCACATGCCAAAGGGGGGCGCTGGGGGAGTCTGACTGTTGGCGGCGGGGACAGCTCTCAAAAGTGAATATAAAATTTGAATTACGTGACAAGAACGCAACAGAATGAAAATGTCGAAAGCAAACTAAAAAACGCAACACAAAAATCCAAATGCGAGTCGACAGCGGGAACAGCGGCAACAGCAAGCAGAACGGGCATACATTAAAAATGTCGTCTGGTACAAATTAATTTTGCCACTCGCCGGCCGCCTTCCTTCATCCAACTCCCTCCCCCCAGGCGGCCATAACACGCCCGGAGCCGCCCCTTAACGGGCGACTGTTTAAATTAAGAGGCTGTAAAAGTCACGCGGTGAGTGAAAAGTAAAAGCGTTCGTTCGTTCGCTTTCATAGAATCTGCTGGCAGCGAGTTTCCCATTCGTGGCGGTGATAAATAACGAATGCTAATTTTCTATCATGAGCGCCGAAGAGAGGGCTGGGCCCGGAGGGGGGTCACTGAAGTGCAGTGGCTGCGGGCGCCAGCATGGGCCAGGTGAAGCTAACGGCCAATAAAAACATTTGCTAAATATGCGCACAGGGGCAGCGAGGGTAGGCGTGTCAGCCTTGTCGGCAAGCAATCGCTTTAAGCTATACTCAGAGCTTAAAGTTTTGTCATTAAACTTTTTTGGGAAATTGCTAGAAAATGCAAATTTCCCAAATTGAAATACGAAACGAGGCATAATAATGGTGCCCCGACAAAAAAAAACGCAATTCTCACGGCTGAGTTGCCTGAAATGAGGTCTATGAATGAATTTCCAGATTTCCATCATATTTGTTCTTGTCTATGATGAATTATCCAAGCGTTATAGACAGAAAATCAAATCTGGGCATTCAGTTGTGCACTTAAGTACACAATATTTACAGGAGATTAGGCTTTTTGTTGTGTGAAAATCATAAAAATATTTTTATTCGGGAAAGCGGAATTCTGCTTAATATTCTATATTCTATCTACGTTCAAATTTGCATACACATAAGATTGTCTAACTTGGGTAATGCTTAAGTAATCGCCGCCAGTTAGCACGGCTGCTGCCACAGGGCGTTGAGGTCAAAGGGCAATGTAAAATTTATGAATCGCTGGTAATTAACAATGGAAATGCAATTTACATCGCGGCCAGAGTTGCCATTGTCGCTGTTGTTGGTCGCCATTGCCAGCTAACGAGGCGCACAATAAACACAGCCCCCGCCCCACTCCGGGCGTACACCTCGCTGCCGCGAACTGCTGCCTGTCACAACATCGACAGAACACGAAAACTTTTCAACACTCACGCTCCTTGCTAACCTTTCCATCCCGCCGCTTTGTTTCACAGTCTTTGGCTATATCGTTTGTTCTCTTTGGCGTTCTGCTTGCATCTAATTGGTTTTTCTTATAGCTCTTTTTTCACTACACCCTGCATTCGCCTTATTCATTCTATGCCTGATAAATACATTTCTATATATATATAATAAAATAGTGGGCTGATTTCTGATAATGTCTATCGCCATTTACACTTCCAACTTCTCTTTGCCATTACATTTCATCAGCTTTACAGGGCATCGGCTCTTCGAGCTCACTCTCTTTTAGCACTCTTTCTTGTCGCCATTGTTTCGTGCAGCGACATTTGCTTTTATTGTTTGCTCATTACCTGGCGACGAGCACAAGGACCAGAACACGTTGCCCAGAACCTGGAGCACGGCCATGCCCGGGACTCGCACTCGGACCCGCTACAACTGTCAGCGTTGCCACCTTGTCCGCATTGCAGCAATTGCAGCGCTTAACTCATTTTAAATGACAATCTAGCGTGCAGAAATTATGCAGCAAAGGGGAGCATGCCAATCCGCCACCCCACGTCAAACAGCTGCCTCTCTTGGCGCTTCTCATAAAGTTACGTTTGTGCTTTGTGAGCAACGTTCTTATGTGCAAATATTTGACCGACATTGTCTGGGCCTGGGCTCGCTGCTGCACTGTCTGCCTGGCAGGTTCGATAAACTCTTTAAGTGATTTAATCGATTTTCATAATAATAACGATAACTACAAGGACAACAACAGCAGCAGCAGCAGGAGCAGCGGAAAAGGCTCTTTAAAAGAGACGAGTTGATGGCGCAACGAAGTTCATCGCGTTGACTGCGGCAATTTGCATATTTTTGCATGTTTTACTATGCAGCAGACACACACACACATACACACACACAGGCACACACTGACACACGCTAATACATAAATTACACTCATTTTCAATGACAGTCAGGCGAGTGTTTAAGCACGCGTAACTTTATTACATGCCACATGCCACGGCGTCGAACGGCACCAAAACCTTTGCCAGAACCAGAATCACCAGAGGTTTACCCAGGATACGATTCGGCCTGTTTGGTGCCTGTAACGCAGTCGCGTTTTAAATATTTTATGTAAACATATTTTTTGGACAGGTCTCGGCTTGGGGCCGCCTTTTGGGGGCTTTATGCCGCTTTAATTACGACCTGCGTGTGTGTCGAGTGTAAGGCCGTTAGTTAAATAGCTCGTTTAGGAATAATTATGTACACATTCGCTGTGTCTGGCCCAAGTGCAATACCCGTACAATGCCCATTTTAAATTGCCTTCAGCACCAGCCCACCCAGCCCCGTCTCTGAGCGAGCGCAATGGACTGCAAATTACTTCATTTGAGTCACAACATTGACTTGGGGCAAGGCGGAAATATCGCTGTGAAGTGCTCGATGGATTTCATTTGACATCTAAATGTATTTACAGTTTATTTACAGGTTTAGAGGTAGGGGAACGATAATGGCTTTATGGACTTGTGGCTTAATATGGTAAATGGAAAGGATCTATTAGAGACTCATTAATTTACCTTTTATCTATCTAAGCCTCCGTCTCACTTTGTCCCTAAAACTCCATTATTCTCTCTCTTTTTTCTCTCACTCTCTCTTTCATTCTAAATTTCTTTCCATATCTCTCTGTCTCTCTCTTTTCCTTTCTCTCTCTATCTCTCTGCTTCTTCCTCGTCTCCTTATTCTTCGTATCCTTCTTTTTTTTTTCTTTTCTACACTTTCTCTCTCTCTCTCTCTCTCTCTCTCTCTCTCTCTCTCTCTCTCTCTCTCTCTCTCTCTCTCTCTCTTTCTCTCTCTTTCTCTCTCTCTCTCTCTCTCTCTCTTTCTCTCTCTATCTATATTTAGCTCTGTCTCTTATTGACTCTATTTTTTTGCTAGCTATGTCTCTTTGCCTTTCCCTCCTTCTCTGACTCAATCTGTGTCTCTATCTCCGCCTTTCACTCTGTATCTCTCCCTCTCTCTCTCTCACTTTCTGTTGTATTTTTTTTTTTCAAAATAATATCCAAAACATCTTGCCACACAATTAATATTGCACTTTAAGCCATGCTTCAGCCGGCCATCCACCTTCTGTCTGAGCCGACGGCATAATCCGTTTGCCGAGAGATTTGTTTTCAGCCCGCAAATATTTCAAGGCAATTTCTCTCGATTGCGATTGTGCACGCACAACTTGCTCCGTTTTGGTCTTGGGTTTCTTTGGCTTAAACCTGTCTAATTAATCTCAAACAAACTCAGACATGTGCGGTAGATGTGTTTGTCTGTGTGCGCCTATTAATTACGATAATTGCGGCCATGTGGTTGGCCTAGTTTTCGGCCCGAGACCCCAAAGACTTTGAGCTTGTTTTATGAGCTCGATGATGGCTTTAAGAATTTGACAGGCTCTGGCACATGTCCAGGGCCATATTTGTGCTTCATTTTTTCCTCTTTTGGCTCTAATTACATTTCACTTTAGCGGCGATAAAAATGTGCAGCCAAGTTGGCCAAACTTGCCCAAAATGGAATAATCAAAGCGCAGCAGCAGCAGCAGCAACAGCAGCTGCCAGAGCCTGTCGAGGTCGAGGCTTGAGTCCAACTTTGGCAACATGTCTTGTGTGCCGCATAATTACCCGACTTCCGTTCTGTGTCGAGCTGGGAGGAGGCAGTAGGGCCAGCTTGAATATAATACTCCCTACTTTTATTATGCTGCCTTCATTGGCTTATTGTTCCTTGGGATTTTCTTCTGCTGCTGCTGCTGCTGCTGCTTAGTTCTTGGTCGTTTGCTGGGATTTTGCAAATTTTGCAATTAGCTTAATTTGCTTTTTATTGGCGCACCACAATTATCAGCTGTTGGCTTTTTGTGCAAAATCTGTTCCAGTTTTTGCGACACGCCCGCACACACACACACACACACACACACTCTCTCTGCCCCAGAGAGCAAGTGGTCCGCACTGCAGCTGTCTTGTATCCTTCTTATATGTATCTCAGCATCTGTGTATCTGCATCTGTGCTGGGCTTGCGCTTTGCTTAGAAATGATCAAATTAAAAGTTAATGTCTTGGCTGGCTCCTGCGAAGCATAAAACAAATGCTTTTGGATTGCCATCTAATGGCCAATGTTATGTAGCTTAAGCAATGAAAATGGATTTCGGCTTGCGGCTTTCCCTCCCCTTGTGGCCATTTGGCAACACATCAGGCCCAATAAATTTCGCTGCAGTTATTAAAATTGTTGAGTAAAGAGCAAAGAGCTTTTCCCTTTGATATTTATATATATAAGAAAGCTAATTGTAATTTGCAACACGTGAAAATCTACTCAAAAACTTTTTCGACCATATAATTAAAGTAGAGAAATTAAAAGTCTAAGTGGCTATAAGATAGAAGACCGCAAATCCTGCACTCAAACTCGTGCCAGACAAATGATATGCCGTCTCGAGCAGCCCAACAGTCTGCGGTCCCATAAACAAATGACTCCACTTACCCAAAGCAGAGCTTATGCCACTCATTTATTTTGAAATCATTGTGTTTGTTTATCATTAGGCGGGCCTAAATTGTGGGTCTAGACCCAAGAGAGCAACCCTGAGTCGAGCCAAGCAAACCAAGAAAAAGGCAACACTTTTTACCTTTCGCTTGCAGCGGGCTGCTGCTGTACGCCGTGTAGCATCAACTGGTTTATGGCGCACAGTTTGATGCTCATTAAGGTTAAGTCGGAGCGAAACAACCCTTGAAGCGAGCTTTGGCACCCACTTCACGTCACAGAACCACCCGAAAATACCAAGAACAAAAACCAGGCAAAGCAAAATATAATAAAAAGCACAAAAAATGTGCAACATTAAAAGTTGAGCAACTTGTTTACGCGACAGTTGTGGCTGTGTTTCATTCGCCCGTTTCGGCTTCAAAGAAATTCCCCAGCTCCCTGCCACCTGCCCCCTGCTACCCACCCACTGCCAGCACTCTCACGTTCCCATTCTAAACACACACGAAAATTTGTAGCATACATTGCGGCATTTATAGTCCACGAACTGTTTCGTGGCGAAGGCGGCGCCTGTCTGACTCGTTAAGCTGTTTTCCTTAGCTGTTTTTCCCATTTGCTGTTTCGTAAATTATGAATTATGCTCTTTCACAGCTTTGTACTATGTGGTTTTCGGCCCAGCTCAGTTGCTGGCGCATTTGTCGTCATCGATATTGATGTTTGGGCCGCAAAACTTTTTAGCTTCGTTGATATTAAGTTAACCTTTTGCCTTCGGGTCGTAGGACCCAAGAAAACTTTGCGCCCCGCCATCTCAATCAGTTGCGCTGCTGAAGGTTATTGTGTTAGATAATTTCTATGTTTCTGTTGTCTTACAGTTGGGGGCTTACAAACAGCTTAGATTAATGCGATAAGCACCGAAGTGTGCGGCAATATGAAATGAAATATCATACAAAATAAGTTGAATGAATAACGAGATTTTCAATTAAATGAAATTTCCGAAGCAGAATGACGAATACTTTTAATCTGTGTCATAATTGAGTAACTTTTTCGGTTCGTTTTTGTTGGCTTCAACTTGTAATTGGTTGAGTTTTGTTGGCTCGTAGAAGGAGTGGGGAATGCCAGCTGAAATTTCAGTAACTTAATTCAACACTTAATAAGAGAACTTCTAGTTAAAGCTAAAGCTGCTAGAAGACTTCATTTTTAAAGTTTCCAGCTCTGTTTACATATGAAACATGTAAAAAATATCGCCAATTCACTTTCAATTGTTTAGCGAGTTAAGAGAATTGATAACAAATGCCATAAATAACACGAAAATGTTACAAATCCCAAATAAGATTATTCGGCAACGCTGCGCACCATAAAAGCTAACAACTTCCTCGGCAATATACCCACGAGGAGAGCCATAAGTAAACCCACAGAAACGACCACGCTCGATTAGCATGGCAAATTGACCCAAATTGAAACGTGAATCATCGGATAAAACTGAAGAAGCAAAGCAAAAGAAATTTAAGTAGTTTTCAGTGCAGCTCAGTGCCGCTGGCAGTCATTGTAGTGCCAATTAGCCCAACAAGCAGATGAATCGTGACACATTCGAAAATCCTTTTAGCTGGAACATCCTTTCGTTTAGACTTCGTTATTTCTGCTTCAACTGTGCGCTGTGTTTTCTTTCAATTTTTTGGTTATTCGCTCTGCTTTTTACGGCTACTGCGAGACATAACATAATTCATGTGGCACAAACAGGATAACACACGGCCAGGTTTTTCGGGTGAATCCTTCGCCGCATTGTTGCCTGTTGTTATTTACTCAAGTTTAGTGTTAAAAATATGAGCCAAAGCAAACATAAAGCAGAGCTGCCTGCTGCGTCGCCTACCTAAGCATACTATAAATTACAAGCGGGCTGCCATAAACACACTCGCACACACACACACACGTACACACTCTTACAGTTCAGCACACACACACACACACACTCGAACGTACATCCTGTTGAAACAATGACAAGCACTGGGGGTAGGTAGATGGGGTAGATGCCGTGTGGAAACAGTAGACACGTTTCTTGAGGCTTCTGCGTGTTGCTTCCTTCCGTGCGTCCTTCCTTCCTGTGTGCACCTAGGACGGCCAGGAACAGCTCCTACACGAGGACCAGCAGCCGGCTTGTTAATCCGTTGCCCAAACCCAACGTCGCTCCTCTCTGGGCGCCTGTTTGCTTTACAGCTTACGCTTTTAATGCCCGTTTCTTCGACATATGTAAAGCGTGCTGAGGCCATTGCTCAAAACGCTCCTTTCTTCAGCTGTGAATGCGCCTTCTGAATGCTCATCTGTGTCTTTGACTCATTGAGACCCATATGCCAGGCACAGCACTTGCCTTTGGCCGCAGTCACACATGTTTGTCCACGTCTTAAGCTCATGTAATTAGCTGCAACATTACAAAGGAGCCTTGCCAATTTAAAGTGCTTTAAGGGACTTTACTGAGTGCAGACTATACAGAAGCATTTCAAATACTACGCCTATTCAATAATATATATGCATACCTATTATGCCTATACTGTAAAGCTACTCCTTGATTCTGTTCGCTATTCTAAAAATTCCTTAAAGAAACTAAGCCTCATTTGCATCACTTCGCTACTCTAAAAGAAAAACTTGAAGCATAGAAATGTAATTAGAAGACAATTCTCAGTGATAATTACTTAAGCGTTTCACCTTGTTGACGTTCTTACAGTTTATTTGGGTCTGCCATTTGGAGTAAGTCATTCAAGGTTCAATTTCTATTGTTATTCGACTAGCTCATAAGCAGCGGCTGGGTCTAAGGTTGAACTTGTCTAATGCAATTGTTTTCGTGCTTATTCTTGTTGTTGTTGAGCTCATTTCAAGAGCTAATTGTTCTTGTTAATGTTTTTGCTTGAAATTGAAAAAAAAAAGTGGAAAGAAATGAAATAACCAACAGCAGCTGAATGGGCGAATGGGCAGAGGAAGAGACATTCGTGCATTGTCCGCAAAAAGGGTCAAAAGCTGTGCTTATTTTTGCTCATTCTTCTTTGCACTTATTTCGCTTTGTTTGTGTGTTTTGTTTTTTTATTTTCTTCTTATTTTTATGTTTTTTTTGGTGCTGGCATTTTGTTTATTGTGTTTAGACTTTGTTTTCGAGTATATATATTTTACTGCAGCCGCTTTTAGCTTTTTCTACCAGCTTCCAGTGGTCATTCTCTCACTCTCTCTCTCTCTCTCTCTATCTCTCTCTCCCAGTGTGTGTGCGTGTATTTTTTTATGCCTTTTACTGTGCACAGTTAGACGCTCATTAAAACTCTTGGCTCTTAGCAGATTTCATTGTTTTTAATGAAACTGACAGTAGTCACTGTCGTTGTTGTTGTTGTTGTTTTTCTTGTTATTGTTGCTGTTTATTTTTCCGCTCGTTTTGCATTGCACCCGCATTGTCCTTTTGTCTACGGGTGTATGTGTGTGTGCCTTGTCTCTGGTTTGTAGATAACGCGCCATTTATTTTCTTCTGGTCATTCGCTTAAGCCAATTTAAGTTGGCTAAAATAAATTAGCTGTGTTTTACTTTTAACGAGTGCAAACACAAGCACAAATAAAAAAAGGGAAAACCGAGAGAAAACCTCGAACAAAAGTACTTTAAGCCAAATGTTATGAACAAATTACGGTTAATTAATAAATAATCATGACCCCGGGGATTTTCCTACTTAATAATAATGTCCGTAATATTCTAACTGCCCAAAATTGAATATGAAAGTGGAGAAAATTGATTTCAACGTCCTCGATAGTATAGTGGTTAGTATCCCCGCCTGTCACGCGGGAGACCGGGGTTCAATTCCCCGTCGGGGAGTATATCGAAAATTGTTTTTTTAAATCTTTCATCCCCTAACTTAAAGCAAAAAACATTTTTGATAGTTAAATAATGAATTTGAAACGCATACAGACAATTAATTACTAATTTTTCTTTCCTTCAGAATATGATTGAGTTACACTTTACATTCAACCTCCACTTCATTTTATACAGCATACTTTTGGGGTCTCAAAAAAATTATTTGCTCTTTTTGTTATAGAAGTGCTTACAAACAGTTATAAAATATTAATTAATAGTTTTATGAATGAATTAATAATTATAATTAAATTTAAAACATTTACCATTTTTTTATTTAAAAAAAAAATTGACTATCGTCTTTCTCCCCGACGGGGAATTGAACCCCGGTCTCCCGCGTGACAGGCGGGGATACTAACCACTATACTATCGAGGACGTTGATAATGTTCTGCCAAATAGTATTGTTGTTCTTCACCAATGACATTTCTTAGTGATCGCAAATCAAATAGAACAGGGTTGAAGCTCTTAAGATTTACTATTGGTGGCAAGCTTATAAGAAAACTACTATTTTTGTTGTTTAAACAACATTTTTACCACATATTTTTAATTAACTGAAATTGATGTTAATAAAAAATTAATATCAAAAGTTAAAAAAATTAGAATGTACACCATTCTCCCCGACGGGGAATTGAACCCCGGTCTCCCGCGTGACAGGCGGGGATACTAACCACTATACTATCGAGGACGTTGTTTTCGTGCCGATAAATTGCTAAATTCTAATCGTTTCTCTGATATTCTAACCTAGATCAGCCAGTAGAATACAAAAATATACTTGAAATACAATAATTATATACATGCACACAAACAGCTTTTGCTAATATGTTTGTAATACAGTATTTCTTTGTAATACGGTTGACATCTGACTGCTAATACAAATATTATGTTTGTAGCTAGCTTTTTGTTGTAATTTTATAAATTTATAGCAATTTGTCTTTAAAACTGAAATAACTTTATAAAAAAATAGACAAAATAGATATTTTTAAATGTATATAAAAAAAAGGAGATATCCCTTCTCCCCGACGGGGAATTGAACCCCGGTCTCCCGCGTGACAGGCGGGGATACTAACCACTATACTATCGAGGACGACAAGCAATGTTTGGCAAACTGCCTACTTGTAATCAACTAGTTCTGTTTCAAATGCTGATCTCATCAAATAGAACAACATTGTGCAGGTTCTCTTCTTCCGGGACTGTTGTTATGTTCGTGCTCATTTAGCAAGAGTTAATGAGTTCTGCAGCAACTCACACACACACAAGTACACACATGCGCACTCTTACAAGCAGGGGAATATCATTTATTTAACTGCTGCAAGCGTTGGCCCAGTTTGCACAAAACTGCCACCACCTCCCGCGACCCATCCAGGCAACTCATTCCAGGTCACATTTTGCATTGCGCTGTTCGTACATTTGTTGTTGTTTCTGTTTTTATTTACTGCTGCTGTTGCCTCATTTTTATTGTGTTTTTGTTTGTGTCGCTCTCGCAGTTCATTGATATTCATTTTGTATGTCTCTTGTGCCACACCCATGCCAACGACACCCATATGTTTCCCTTATGCAAGTATTTGCATGGAACCCGTCCTCGCACATATACAATTCTGTTGTTGTTGTTGCTGTTGTTGTTTTTGCTGTTGTTGCTTTTAATGCCCCGACTTAAAGCATTGCTTCGTTTATTGTTTTTGTTCTTGAACTCACTCGATTGCAATGCAATTAATAGGAAAATAATAAAACGAACTTAATGCGATTTGCTTAAACGTTTGCTGAACACAGGCGAATATTTGCATTTTACTATTCTGCTGCAAGTGTTTGTCACGCATTTCAATTGAAATAATTACAATTATCTAAAAAACTAACGCTCTGGAGAGGTCAGTGGAACTAGAACTATAATTCAAAATGCGTTGCATACTTTCGGGCTGCACGATTAAATATTGAGAGAATTTTTTACACTGCTTGGGAATAATTCTCAAAATAATTATTATTTCATATGAAATGCTTTTTCAAATGATATACAGTATTATAGAAACTTTGCGGAGCTATATATATTTCATTTATTATTTTTAATAATTAATATATTTATTTTATTAAAAAGTTAAAATGTTCACAAGCAAGTTTTTCAATTAAAGTTTTTGTTGCATACTTTCGGGCTGCATGATTAAATGTTGAGGGTACTTTTGCACTGCTTGCGAACAATTTGTAGTTTAAACAACACATCTTTAAAATTAAAACTGTATCATAGAAAAGTGTATATATACCATATATAAGTTGCATTTAAATTAATCATATTTAATTTAAGAATTGCAAGTTTCGCGATGCATGCGTGACTCAAGCTTAGCCCAAGGCGCATTGCATGAAAGGTCAAACGACTCACACACGCGCGAGCTTTATTTCCGGTTATATGCAAATGGGAAAATGCGCCGAATTCCGCCGTCAGCTTCAGTAAGCGATTCGAGCTTTAAAAAGGCAAAATTGGCGACGCGACCAAAATTGGCCCAGCTCCGAGTTTTTCCTCTTTTCATTTTCTTTTTTTTTTGGTATTGTAGGCGCACAAAATGCAAATAGGTTTGCAAACAGGGTAAACGGACGAGCAATCTGTGCTGTCCTTGCCCGGGCGCTCGCTCTGTTTTTGGTCCTTGACATTTTGCGCCTTCACCAGGCCGGCGCACATCGTTCATGTCGCCATTCGTCAGCGTTTTAATCGCGTCTGTGCATTTGCTTGGAAAAGTCTAAAATTGAACGCAAGTGATGGCAATTTGTACGCTTCGCCGATGCCAGTGTCCCCCGCCCTTTCGCTGGTTAGAGCGAAAGGTTGTGCCGAAATTAATATGCGTCGGCTTTGGAGCGGGCAAACTTTTTACCCAGGGATTTAACCTACAGCTCTTTTTGGAGCGGCAGCTTTTCCTGCTGCTGCTGCTGCTGCCTTGCGCATTGCCATTGGCAGGCTTCAGGCTTCAGGCTTCATGCTTCAGTGTCGGCCCGTGATTAATGTGGCAAATGCGCACTTATAAATTATTTATTACTATTGTTCGCATTGTTTGCCGAGGCGTGATGCGCGAATCAGTAAGGCATTTAAGCCATATTTTCAAGTGCTTCACGACGAACCCCCGAACGGCCCGAATGGCCAAGTGTCGCGCGTTTTTGTTTTCATAAATACGTATACTTAATATTCAGCTCACAAAATATATAAATATCAAGTATTTAAGTCTATACTAGATGTTTTAATGCCCAGCATTTGGGTATGCTTACTTGGAAAATGGGTCAATCTGAAGGAATTTCCATTAAAGAAGAGCTTAGATAGATATGTAGATATATGCCTGGGTTATTTCTGCCCTTTTCGCCTTCAAGAATGCAATTTAATTCCGTTTTAGCAGTGCACCAAAAACATTTAGTCAATTAAGTGACAAAGGCGGACAAATTGTCAATTCATTTTCGAAGCCAATCGCCATGCCAATCTCGCCAATGCCTTACAGCTGTGCAAAAGGAAAACAACTGAAGTTTGGCTTAATTTTTTTATTGCCAAACTTTCGTAATATGTCCTGCGATTGAAATTTATTTCGCATGCACTTTTAAATCGAACAAAAATAGATTCCTTCCGTCATATTGAAAGCGTGACAGAATGGTTGAATGGCCTCCCCCAACATCTCCCTCCCACTCTCCCTTTTGGTGGCAAAAGCAATTGAAAACTTCATCATGGCTACAACAATATTTTTACAACGAAATTGGCACAAAAATGTTGTCCACGAACTTTTCGCTCAGCGTTAGGAAAGCGGCCACAGCAACGACGACGACAACAACAAAAAAAATCAAATTGAACCTGTGAACAAAGTTGTTACTAAAAAATCTAAAAAACAAAAAAAATGAGCATAGAAGAAGTTCATCATGAGCCACGCCCACAAGCCACAACGCCCACTGTCACGAATGAAACTGAATTGATAACATTTTCAGTTTAGCTGCTTTTTAGCTTTTTTCTTTCATTTTTTCAGCTTTTTTTTTGGCCAATTTGTAATCTAAACAACATGGCGGGCCTTGGCAGCGTGTCCCGCCCGTTTAATATCCAAATCCTGTCGATAAATCGAGAGCAGCAAAATGGCAAAAGCAACGCCAGCAATATGTAAAAATGTCGTTTTAATATTAGCACCATAAAGCGCAATCAATGTGAAATAAGAACAAAAAAAGTGAAGACGAAGAAATCTAGTTGGCAGTGCTCGACTCGCAGATACCGCGACTTCAGATGGTTAGCATATATTAATCGATTTTAGAGCAATATTCAATATGGAATCACATATATATATAAATATATTTAATGAAAATTGTCCCAAGAAAAAAGTTTCATTGAGTTGGCTCCCAAAGCTAAGCACTTTATACTAACCATAATACCCCATTTAACAAACTTCACAGAGTATACAAAATGGTGTTAAGCCCATAAGCAAAATGGCAACTGACGATAGCTGCTGCTGCTGACTATTTGGCTGCCTTCAGGTTGCCGAGGACGCCGGATGTGGCAGCTTGTTGATGATAAACTCTTATGACCCACATAGTAAGCGGCGGCAGCCTCCATGGATGTGGCCCAGATGTTGGCTGCATCCGCCGGAAGTTTGCCGCAACACTTAGCCTCCTCCACAACACACACGCACACACACAGTTGTAAATACATATTTACTACGCATACAAACACATGACCACAAACACTTTGAAGTTAGTTATAAACGTTTATCGATATTATGGCACAAGAGCCGTCAGCTTGTGTTTGGCGCAGTTTTGTTTGCCCCAGCGTAAAAGTTTTTGGTAGCACCTACACACACCCACACACGCACACTCTACACCCCACCCAAATTTGTGTGCAGACAATGAAATGCAAACAAATCACGTTGTGAAACTTCAGCAACAACTCGCGAAAAACGCGTCGATTTATGGCTGCCAAGTGGAAATATTATCACAAGCTGCGTTTGGGGCGAACAGAGCAAGAGTTGGGGCTGCGTTTATGGTGCGGCATTTAGGTGTCAAAATTGCATGTTTATTGCTTGATTTCTTGACAATTTGCCACAGCAATTTCAGGTCATGAAATATTAGCAGAGTCAGAACCCTTAAAAGGCAGCTTGAACTACTCTGACAGTATTTAAATTAAAAGTCTTAAAGTTAAAAGCAATCAATTTAATAGAATTATGATGCAAGCATAAAGCAAAATATATTCATTTTCAGGGAAGAATTTCAAATGATATTTCATATGAATGATCGCAGTCCAAGACATATAATCACCAAAACCAAAAAGATATCTAACTCACATCAATTTCAAAAGCATTTAAATTTATTCTTCACCGATTCTATATATATTTTATGAAATTTTCTATTATTTGCCAATTGAAAACTTTATTGATAAAAAAAGAGCAAATCGAATTCTTAATACCTGCAATTGGAATTTAATCAATTTGTTGCCAATTGTATAAATAATGCCAAATGTGCCACGCCCACAAAAATGCGCAAAACCCAATCATAAATATCGCATAAAATTTGAAAGCGCAGAGCAGCAAAAAGAAAAGCCCCAAACAAATGCAAAATGATTGTCATAAAAAGTAAAAAAGAAACGTAGGAAAACAGAGGAAAAATAAAATATATATTTTATATTTCATATTTTATTTTTGGGGCAAATATATTTCACATCACATCAACACATTATTCAGAGCAGTGCCGTCAAACAACAACATTGTGAAATGCAAAATTTATCACGCGCATCTCACTCAAAGAAGTCAGCTTTATAAATTCAAATACTTTTGCGCCGCATTGCATGTGGAATGACAATTTATATCCGATTTGCAACTGGCAAAAAAGCCACATATAAATGTGTGTATATATATTCATTTATATATCTATATATATATTCATCTATATCTATATATATGCCCATATAAATGCAATTGAATGTGATTCGATTCGCATTCATATTCGTGGCTGTATTTTGCCCGCGAGGTAATTGCATTTTTTGCAAATGTCGATAGCGATTTATACGTTCTATAACTAGCAGAGCGTATGAACAATAGATGGAAAGGTAACTGTAAAATGTCCACTTACCCGCCAGCACGGAGGTTGAGTTGTGGCGCGGATCATAGGGGCACACAGCCTGACCATTCTTGGTTGCCTCCAGCGTATAGTTGCTGTCGTTGATCACGTACGTGTTGCACATGGGCCGAAATGAGTTGGTGCCGCAGACGAACAGGCGACCCGGCGAGGGTACCACCATGATGCGTATATAGTTCTGGCAGGCCTCCTAGAAAATGGTAAAATAAGAACAAGAACAAAACAATTATTAATAAATTGCAATTTCATTTATATTTAAATACATTTTTTGAATATAAATTATTTTTGTATTTTGCGAAATATTCACTAGCTGCAAAAGTTTTTCGAATATGTTTGTGTTGTATTTTATTTATTATAGATTTATTTACGATTCTATAAAGTTGGTATAGAAATTTATTTTTCTAATTATTTTTACGTTGCTCGATTCAGTCTAACTAATTTCGCGAGGTGCTAGCTGAACTTAGTCATTTTGTAAGCTGAAATCAAATTGTAGTAAGGATCAAACCTGATACTATTTATGCTTGATATGAGCATACAGAATAAATATAATTTGCAATAAATTCATTAGAATGCACATTGAGCTTCAATGCATACGAAATGTGAGCCAGATTCATAAGCCAACTTCATGGCAAAATATTTACCTTCTACTTCGAAGAAAGTTACAATTTATTTTAGCGTCAGCTGCTGCTCTAAGAACTGCATTAATTAATAATTTCTAGTTACACTTCAAATGCGAATTTCAACAAAGAAAATCGCATGGGTTCGCCAGTTTTGCCTGCAGTAATTTGTTAAGCATTGCGAGTCGAAAAAGAAAAGCCAGAAAACATTTATTATGCACTAAATACGCAAGCGAACTGTTGCTCAAACATTCTGTGCACTAATTTCAAATGGGAAATGGCAAATGGAAAATGCAAAACGGTAGTGAAAATGCCAAATGAAGAAGATGCATCAAGTACTAGCATATGCATATGTTCATCAAAAACTTGCATTTCCGCTTGCCATTTGGCCTGAATATGCAGGACGAGTCTCTGCCTAACGAGGCCAAAACAGCTCCGGCAGCAGCAGCACCAGCAGCCGTCAATGTATGTCATCTGTGTATGCTTGTTTTGCATAAATGTTTTGCAAATTGAAATATTTAATGCGTAACAAATACATTTAAACGGCAGTCGGGGCCGTGGGGCAAGTGAACTAACTAACTTGCAACTCAATAAATATTAAAAGGCAATGCGAACGTTTTGCCATGCACCTGCAAAATACGCATACGCAGCGTGTGCCCAACGTAGCTACAGTCGGGTTAGGGGGCTGCCCCGCAAAAGTATGCTAAACTTTTGCACATCTGGGGAAGAGCCCCCACGGCCTCCCTCTGGCGCAGCACCGGAAGTGCACTGTACTGCAACATGACAAATCATTTGCAATTTTCCCCCATTGCAACTCAACAAGCAGACAACATTTTCCATTTGGCCTCGCTGTCTCTTTCAGCCTCTGTTAAAATATTTAAGCATTTTGTTTGTTTGCCTACTAATTTTCACAATTTTACAGTGCACATGTCGCTTTTGTCGTATAACTAAACATATTTCGATTTTCCCTCACACTCTCTCTCTCTCTCTGTCTCTTCCTGTCTCTGTTGGCTTTAGTTCTTGCAATTTATGTTGCCCACACGCACCGCTTACTCACAACCAGCCGCAACATTTGCATTGTCCTGATTGTGCCTCTGCACCGCCGAACTATCCACCATTGCATAGAGCTAACCGCATTTTCCGTTTTGGCTTTTACCTGGAAAATTGAGGCCAATAATGTGAAGAATTGCGCAGGGAAATGAAAATTCTAACGGAAATTACACCTCGCTGCAACTTCAAATGACCCAATAGCATTTTATAATATTACAAATATAACAAATGGAGCAAGAAAGCACGAAGATTAAATACCCCTTAGACCCCTATAAATATTTAAAATATGAGTAATAAAATATTCTTATATAATTTTTTTCGTAATTATATAGGATACTATAGTAAACATTTGCTGCGCTATATTGTGAAAGACTAAAGATACATTAATTTTTTTAATCTAATTTTTTATTTTTTTTATCTCTCATCTGTCTCTGTGTTTATCTTCTTCTACTTCTGTCAGTTCATCCTTAGACTGGACTAGCATTGTGTTTGTGAGCTTCCAATTTTATAATTTTTTATTCTCATTTGGAATCTTTTTTTTACTAATCTTTACCTTTATATCTTATATATCTTGTATTCTTCTGAAATAAAGAATATAAAATATCTATATGATACATTATGTATACATTTTATTTTTATAAATTATTATATTTATATAAATAATATTTCGTGTGGAAATTGCCATGCCTGCCGCAAGCATAGCCTTTGAGAGACTTTGAAAATAGTAATAAATATGAGAATTTTAATTAAAAATGGTTTTTGAAACTGTGTTTCAAGCAAATTAAAATTAAAATTTTTAGATGCAAATTTATTTAATAAAAACTTGTTTATTTTACCAATATAAACATTTTATCATTGCGAATGCGGCACAAATTTATGAATTTTCATTAAATACTTTTTGAGTTTTAGTTTTAGTTTACGTTTTAGTTTTAATATAATATATTATTGAAATTGTTTATCGCATATATATAATGCAAATATTTTCCTTATTTTTTTTTCTTTTGTTTTTGTTTTTGTTTTTGTTTTTGTGCAATTCGTGCAACTATCCATTTTATTATCTAATTTTGTGAAATTCTCTCAACTAGTTTCATAAATTTCGCAGCGCCTTGGGAAATTGTTGGCATTGGGTAAAATGGACAGCATATTCCATTTCATTTTGTTTATTGTTTTAAATATTTAAACTGTTTGCATTGCTGCTTTGCGAAGTGACTGTTGTTGCTGTTGCTATGGCTGCGGCTGCCTTTGTTGTTGTTGGCGTTGCTTAGTTTGCGGTTTGTTGTTGCCTGGCTGTTAGTTATGTGTTTAGTTGTTGTTGCCTGCCCGCCTGCTGCCTGCCGCATTTGAGCATAAATTTAAATAAATTAACAAAACACATTTTACAACAATTACACAGGCATGCGACTGGAGTGTGGAGCGGCGCGCGTTTGTCACTGGATTGGGTGCTTTCGGGTGGCTTTTGGTGGGGCTCTGTCACTTCTACTTTTGTTGTACTTTACATTATTGCCGTTGTAATTAACACGAACATACAAGAGACAACATATACCATATATAAAAGAGACTATTTCAATGCTTGCTAAACGAGCTGAACGCAATTAAGCGGAAAATTTATTAATTTTCTGCTTTGCAAGTTATGGCTGCCGTTTATTGTTTTCGCTTTGTTGTCGCTTTTTTCACATCTGTAGTTGATGTTTAGTATTTCAGCTTGTACAGAATGATAAACAGAATTTACAATCGATGTTTCAAATATCAAGAAGTGAAGTGTTTCACATAAAAAAGGATGAATCAATATGTTAGACTAATAGAGACACAAATGACTTGCAGGTTATCTAGAACTAATTTTCCACAAAAGTTTCAATTACATTTAAATTGAACCGCATATAAAATGGGTTGATGGAAACACAGATTGCTGGTATAGCATAACAGATGAGTACAAATTTGATTGTAGAGCTAAGAAAGTTAAAGATTTGTGTGTTTATATTCGTAGTTTTTAAACATATTTATAACTATCTATTTTCATTTTAATATATATAAGAAACTGTTTGAATACACGCCATACAAGTTGCCTGAAAATATGCAAAAAATGTATTCATTTTCTGGTTTGATAGTTATGGCTGCCGTTTACTGTTTTTCGTGCGGTAGGCGTTCAAATGTATGGCAAAATTATAGAAACTACATTGAGGTTTTAGTATAGTAACAAAAATAGTTGCATTATGGTTGAATTTGTATCATCAAGGCATGATTTTTATTAACTCGAATTGAGTGGAAATCAAACAATATTTCAATAAGATAAATATGAATATTTTCTAATCACAATTTAAAACGCTAAAAAATTCTAAAAATATATTGGGAATTTTGTTTTCAATGAATTTTTCTCATTTCTAATGATCAAATTTCAGCCATATTAGAAAAATATTTATATATTTTTCTATTATATATTTTGTAACGCGTTTCTATTTAGACTTTACAGGGCATGCAGAAATCGGTATTTAAAGCTGTTTCATTCACGTGGTTTTCCTGTTTATTTATTTTCTCTTCTGTTTTTAATGTTCAACGCATAATTAAACGCAAATTTATTTGATACTAGCGAATTATTTTGGAATAAAAGCAAATTACCAAAATGCATTCAAAAATTATGAATGCTGAAAATTAGCATACGCGACTGTTAATTATGTATTGGATTATTATTAGTATTAACATTTGGGGGATCTTGAAGCTAAGTTATGCATAGATGTGCCAATGATAAAAACATTACCTGGCAGAGAAATCAAATAAAGTAAATTTGTCGTTAATCACGTTGACAATGCAAATTTGTTAGCCAAATGGGGCGTGGTCGTGCCTGGTCTGTGCAATTTGACAAACAAATGTTTTGCAAAATTTCAGAAATTTCGCATTGCCAGCGCCTGCTGCTCGAACGAAAGCCCATCAATTTCAAGGCTTACCAGCATTCGAGTTAAGTTCCACTCGACAAAGCGCCTGCAGGTAGGCAACAGTTCTGTTAATGATACGCAAACACACAGAGATAGAGAGAGAGGGAGAGGGCGCGTAAGACGAGGTGAGACCTCTGACGGACCGGTCCATCGTAGCAAATGAGTTGAGCATAGCTCACAATAGCATTTCATTAAATAATTTTATGGCCAGCTGAAAAATGAAAGTCAAGCAGCAAGAAAAATAAGACCAGCTGCCACAAAACGAACGGGCAACAGGAATTTCTGCCCTTTAATTGGACTTGCGTCTCTTTAAAAGGAGCTTCAGTTGCACAGACAATGAAATGTTGGCAACAGTGAAGAATTTTGTGTTAATTATTTACACAGATAAAATATCTTTAATAGAGTCAAAGTTAAACTGTCTTTGATGTATAATACTTAGCACAGCGTAGGTGTATTTTGGCTTAAATATTTGTAAAATAAATCTTATTCCATTTATATAAAGTGAAACTCTTTAAAATCATTTAAATATTTATTTGAATATCAACTGCGTGTGTTCTCTGGAACAAAAGTAATGTGAATTGGTTCTGAAATATGCCGAGAATTCTTTTGGGTGGGTTTTCTCGAATGATTCCGGTCCATTCAATGGCTGACCAAATGCTGAATTGCTGTTATTGAAGAAGCACAGAATGGCATATGGGTGTCAGAGTCTCTCTCTCTCTCTCTCTGTCTCTCTCTCTCTCCACCTCTCTCTCTGTCGCTGTGTGTGTGAAATGGCATTTGAAATTCATTTGTGTTGAAGCTCAGCCCTGACCGGACGGCTATTGTTCATTTGGAGTGCGGAAGTGCTTTTAATTTATGCACAGGTGGCCAACACTTTCAACATCCATAGCCACCGCCACAGCTGCAGCAACAGCCATACACCCACATCAATATAGACATAGACAGCGGCCTTCTGTTTGGGGCCGAGTCCGAGACCGCAAAAGTACCTTGGCATTTCGGTGTCGTTGCCTGTTTCAATACATCCATGCAACTATGCGTTCAGCTGCACAACAACTATCGCACGCTCATTTATCTCACTTGTTGTTTGGGCGGAGTGAGTTGTGGGGTGTGGGGTGTGGGCGCGCCAGTTGCCCATTCAAATGCGTACATCCATTCAAATCACTCATTTCGTTTTGACATTTTGCTGTGGCATTCGGAATTTCATTAATTTAGCTAAGGTTCTGCCAATGCCACGCCCACGCCCACCGCCCTCGCCAGAGCAGTCCACATAATCTGTTGACCTCTCGCCACGCCCACTTTAGTGTTGTTTATTTGCCTATCCATTTTTGTTGTCTTTCCTCTGGCCGAAGGCTTGACAAAATTTCATCTGCTATTCAAAATTAATCGTCTGCCAGCGCCAAAAAAAAGAAGGAATTAAACCCAAAGCCCCAAAAACAATACAGAGAATGGAATTTTGTTTTTCGTAACACTCAATTGACTACTTTTTCTTTTTGTTGTTAATGATTAATTTAAGCTGGTATTCGCTGTAGTGAAACTTGAAAGCAGGCTACGAAAGGTAAAATTAAGCTGACCTTGATGCAGATTGATTGCTGTGGCTTTCTGTCTAGGTTCATCCTACTAGTTTAGTAGTCAGATGTATATTCAAAATCTTCCTGTAAAAGGACGAAGGAGTGGAACTCTTTCCCAAGCAAGACTCCCTCTTTCACTCTTATCTTTCATCTGCCAGCCCATCTCTTATGTCACTTCGGACTCATTCAATTCACAAAGCCACATGGAATTTCGTGTGGGCAAATATTTTAACGCCGGCCAAGTTTGCGCGCAAATATTTTTGCATGAACGGCCCGCATTAATATTGGACTTAAACAATTTAATCAAATATTTTAACTTGCTTTTATTAATTAATTCACGCCATATGCACACATCCAGCCGCCCAACAGAGATTTTTATATTCGGCTGACCGCTTTTAATGTTCATTTTACTGGTCGTCGCTTTTTTTTGTTTTATATTTATTTTCAGTCAATTTTTTTCGCAGCTGCTCAGCACTTCTGGCTGGCCAATTGCTCTTTTGGCACCCAAACGACTGTGGCCGGGGGCCTCAGTTTGTTGTGGGCCGGCTGTCGCTGTAGTGCTGCTGTTTACGCAGCTTTAATAAAACATTGTGCCAAATAATAAATCAATTAAAAATGTACAACATTCTTCTATATATTTATGTGTACATGTATGTATGTTTATATATGTATGTCTTTATCGCTGCAGTTATAATCATATTTGTGTGCTCGTGTTCCTACCCGAAAGTAACCCATTTTGAAGCCCAATTTTCGCCGCATCCGCTTCGCATTTTATTGTTTTTTTTTTTATAAAATGGCCGCCATTATGGGTTCAAAAGGGAACACACAAAAAATAACACGTGGCCGCCATTTTGAGCGCGTTATTAAAATGAAATTTTTTCGCAGCTTTTGTAAAAAAAAGAGGCGAAAACAAAAATAAATTCTGCTGCGCTCAACAAATTTATCAGCCATGAATTTTTGGCTTTGTTGTTGTTAGCACAATTGGCCTTAAAATATTCAGCGCAAATGAGAAAAGTTCTCGAGCGTTTGTTTGTGGGCATGGCACAAAGCTTAAGCTGATGCAAGCTTAAAGTTTCGATTTGCCTAAAATATTGTTTGAATACATAAGTCGATATGAAAAGTTTATTTTATTAAATGTTTTATTGAGGCTAAATAAATTGAAACTGAAACTGCATTAAATTTGGCCTTTAATTTATCATAAAGAAATTTAAGCTATATAGTTACATAAACTCTATATAATCATCCTCAAACTGCATAAATTCTAAGCCAAAGCAACTAATTCTCAAGTTATCTTTATCAGTAACGCCCAACTCAAATACCTTTTGTGCATAACTTCAACTAGTTTACTTCCGCTAAGCCTATGCAAGCCATTTAATTGGGCTAGATAAAAGGAAAATCGCGTGCTTTGTTTGGCTTTTTTCTTTCTTTTTTTTTTTTTTTTTGGTTTCCTAATTGCATTGCAGGCAATAAAGTGCAGCCGGCTTTTAGGCGCTGCTCAGGCGATTACTATCTCTATTAGAGGGCAGAACGCATTAGCGAAATGTCAGCTAATTAAAATTGTAAATTTGAACTTTTCATTAGTGCATATAATATGCTAACTATTGCAATTTAGTTTCTCATTTTTATTTTATTTTATTTTTGGCTGCGCTGCAGTCAAAGGGCGCAACCTTTGTAAAATGGCGGCCATGCACGCTATTGACACACACAGCCATAGAAAGAGAGAGGGGGGGGGGCACCAGGGGTTTGGCAGCCGCAGTGCAACCCTTTTCAGATGTTGCCCAAAGAAACAAAAGGTTAATTCTTTCCTTTTGGCCAACTTGAAGCTATAAATACCTAGTTGGGGGCAAGTCAAGTGAAGCAAATTGAGTTCAACAAATTACACCTGCTGCCAGCACAGGTAACAAACAGTGTATGGCTGGCTGTATGAGTGCAGCGGGCAGACCCCTAACAAGTGTTGCTTAATTACGTCAGCGTCAGCAATGCCAGAAGTGCACTTGAGCATGCAACGGGTTTGGGGTGCAGGCGTGTCCTTCATTTCTCCTTGCGGTGTGCGCCATTTTGTTTACTTGACCGGAAACGGAAGACGAAACAGCAACAGCAGCAGCAACAGCAACAGAAAAGCAGAGCCAGCACCAGCTGTGCTTTGCCAATACCAAATTTAATTCAAAAATGTTTACCTTCGTGCTTTACTTTATGTTTTTCGTTTGTTTGAAATCAGTTTTTCTTAACAACTTTTCTGTGAATGTTTCAATTGCCAATATGCTTATAATAAATACAATTCGAAATAGAATGGGTCAAGGAAACACAAGAACACAAGTCGCATTCATCAATTTCCCTACAGCTGCAACACTGACACAGATTTGTAGCCAACCTGAGCTGAGTGCGATTAAGCGAGCGAAAGAGCGGAAAACATTTTATTGCTTTTGTTTTCTTACCGCCAAGTTGCTGCTGCAACGGAAGCATTGGCCCACAATTGCAATGAAAATGGAAATGACCAAAAAAGGCTTACAAAAGTTAATTGAAAAGAGCAATTGAAGTGGATGCCAAGACGCGCAACTATTTGACTGATTCTGTGTCGATCAAATTAATGCAAAAATTTATTTAAAGCTAATGAAATATCTTCTCTTTCTCTCAAATTAAAAAGGAAAAAGACAACGAATTTGTGAAGCTACTCACATCTGCTTTAGCTTACAAACAGAGCATCTTCTAGTCAAAATTTTGTTCTTCCTTAAAGACTAAAACTATCATGAAATCTTTACTTTTTATATCTTTACTTTTATTCCTTTCTCTTGTTAGCATTTTACTTCTGCTGTATTCACTTAACAAATTGCAAGTTCCACTCACCTCATCTTTGCCCTTGACGAGACACATTTTGGTATCATCCTCCGGCGACGTCCACACGAGACGTTGCTGTTCCGCGAGATCATGTATGCTTAAATTAAATACGGTATTTCTGGAAAGACAAAGAGAACATAGAAAATTGATTACGTATGAGAAATTGAACCAGTAAACGAAAAAAGAAATCGAACTTGGCAAATGAGACAGCAGTAGGGAGAGCAATGGCAACGCGATAAGCAAGCTGGCGATTTTATTAATTAAAATATTAATTAAAATTCATTTGACCTATGCGCCCGCAATCAACACGCCTCGTCCAGGGTTACGTGGCAATGCTTTTGGCTGCTGCAAAAATGCGGTAATACGAAAATTTATGCAAAAAATTTGAAAATTGTCGTTAATAAAATTATATATATGTATACATGTGTGTCTTTGTGGGTGTGTAGCTGTGTGTGTGTGTGTGTGTGTGTGGATGCTTTAAGCCGAAAATATGGCGCTGCTCCAGTGTTTTAGGGCTAGGCGAGTGAGGTAAACAGAAATTTCATAAAATCAACTCATTGATTATTGAAACCACAACTACGTGAGTGTGGCCGTGTGAATGTGTGTGTGCGTGTGTGTGCCATGCATGTGTGAGTGCACTTTGGCCAAATATTTTATGGCTGGCGTGTCATGAGGCAAAATGTGAATGAGGCAATCGAAGCCAAGCCAAACCACAGCCACCCACAGCCGCCCGCCCATATTCAGCCACAGGCACCCAGTCATACCCACAGCCTCGCCCCCATATGTGGCAGTGGCAACCTTATCGAAACTTCCGGTGTTTTCGGCTTGAATGCAGCAAAAAGAGAGCGGAAAATTTAAAATAAATATGTAGTCAACTGCTGCATAGGGTAAGGCAAATTGGCACAAGGCAGATCTAAGAATCGATGCAGGTGCCAGGCGAATAGAGGTGAGCGGCGGGCCAATCGGGGGCCAAATGATGCGGTTAAAAGTGAACTTCGCTCGTGCAAAGTTCCGGCAATGCCAAGCAATTGTTGTCATAATATGAAAAGACCTTTTTAGCTCAATGCATTTACTTTCTCGCTCCAAATTATGCACTTTACATACGTATATAGAATCATATATTTAATGTAAGTATATGTAAGAGAGCAGGCAGATAGTGAGAGAAAGAGTATTTGCTAGCATCTTTGCTTATGGAAATAAACAAATTCATTACAAAACTATTTGTAATTTATACTCTGAAGAGGAATTTACTGCCCCCGTAATCTTATCTTGTTTCTGAAATTGGAGACGAAGCAGCTGAAGAAGAATAAATATACATGAATAAACAAATAATATTAAAAAAAAAAACTCAAAATTCGCGATACTTTTAAAACAGAGCTCGTGTGATACAGAAAATTACAATGAAATTAAAATTTCAATAAACCAAAGTATGCTCGAAAGCTATTTAATTTATGTCGATTAAAATTGATTTCAAAGAACTTAAAATAACTCTGAAGCAGCACTCGAACTAGTGTATCACCTGAGCAATCCGATTAGTTAATAATACTTCTAATAAGTTCTTATAGTTAGTAATACTTCTTAAGCTGTGTGTTGTAAATTTACAAATTGGCGTTGGGTTTATCTCAAATATTGTCTCAATTTAACAACAATACACTCTTTCCATATTAAGAATGGCTTTTTCTTTCGCTCGTTAGCATTTCTTTATTTTTCGTTTTATTTACTATTTTTATGCTATGCTGTCGCTCTAACGGTCTACGTGTGTGAGACAATTTGTGCAACAATGTGGAGGGTTTTTGTTGCTGCTCTGCCATGCACCGTTATCCAATTACGCCCGAATTGTGGAAACATTTTGTAGTGCATCCACAAACTGCACGAGTGTGTCTTTGTGCGAGTGAGTGCATGCTGGTTGATGGCCTGGCCAATGCAAACAGGGCCTGGAAAAAAGTGCACATTGTCCACTTTGTTAGGCAGTCGAATAAATGGTCGTGATTGCCATGGGCCCAGCACAGGCTGCGAGCCTGCAGCGTAGCACTATAAGGTACAGAGGGGACAGGAAGGGGTCACACACACTCATAAAGCGACAGTGCCATTGTTTGGCAATTATGTAGCGCGTTTTAATTATGACAACAGCAGCAGCAGCAGTACCGGCAGTAAGCAACTTCAAACGAAACGAGCGTTGGCAACCCTGCGGTTTTCCCAGTTAAGTTGGCTGCAATTTTGTAGCCTGTTGTTGTCAGCAACGTATAAATATAAAATGTGCTGAGCGAAATTAGCATACGAGTGGAAGGGGAGCGAAAGAGATGGAGTGAGAAAAAAGGAACGCGATAGCGCTGCAGGTGGCTATGATTGCGACTGCGACAGCGTTTGAGTGCCAAAAAGCGTAAAGTGCAAAAAGAAGAAACAGAAATAACTGGCCTGCGACAGGGCATATACACACGCACACAAACACACAGAGCGACGTAGACGCGGATGCACGCACGTAAACAAACACATAAACACTTTAACGCACTGCTTAACACTCACACTGAGACACACACTAATGCACAAGCGCCAATGATATTTACGCGCTTACGAAAATGTTAAGTTAAAATGCGACAACGCAGAGCAGAGGCATCACACGCAGTGTATCGGCAGGCAGCGTGAAAGAGAGAGAGGGACAACAGCAACACAGGGTGGGGTTAACATTTTATAGAATGCATTTGGCGTAAAAGCCACGCTCATAAATATTTTCCACACAGCAACGTGTTAGTGTTGCTGCTGCACTGCCTGCAAGCAGTGCAGTCAGCGTATGCAATGATTATGCTGCATTCACTGCTTTGCTTATGATATCTTATGGTTGTTGTTGTGCATTTAACTGCAATGTTGTTGCTGTTGTAATTATTTTTATTTATGTTCTCTCAGCTGTTACGCACAGTTTATTTCTACAAAGCGTTTTAAGTGCAAGACTATTTTATATAGCTAACGGAAGCATGTTAAAGAGCAAAATACAGCTTAAATAAGTGCTCAGATTAAGTGCATTATTATTATGAGAAAATCAATGTAGATCCGTTTTTAATGACTTAAGAGTGTTATGGAAGAAATAATAAAAATTATAATTTTGTCAATAAGACGGAAAATGTCTGTTATTTGAGGTCTGAACTCACATAAATTTAGCAATTTAAGAAGTTTTATCATAGTTTATATGTATTCTTTGCTCTCGCAAATGTTGCTCAAATAAAAAATTAAATAAATTCACAATTTGGCTATGTTAAATGTTGCGTCGAATAAATTGTGTTTGGAATTTGTTTTGCGATTTATTCATGAACGCAACGAGCCGCACGCGAATCGCGACCACGAATCATTTCGAGCCTGACAGCACCCCAGACCGCAGATATTTCAAACTATGGCTATGGCTATGGTATCAAATGCCTGACTGCATATTTGATCAATGCATTTGCCTGATTTGCCTAGTTATCGTTAACGCATACAGCACTCGGCTTAATTGAAGCGCAATGCTGTGTCTCTCTCTCTATCTCTATTATTTAGAGATATGTATTTAAATATTTGGAGTCTAGTTTATTTTATTTCTTTTTCAATTTGATAAATTGTTTCGATGATAAGTTGTGGCCATTTGAATAGCCAGCGAATTATTGAGCGATTTTTCAATTCACAAATAATGTGCTTAGTTTTATGTAATTACATTGAAACTTAATACAGACTTAGCTGTTCAACTAAACCTATTCAAAGGTATTAGATGTTTTTCAATTAGTTTATCATTAAAATATTTATAAATGAGATAAAACATTTAAAACTGTTTAAATCAAAATTGCTTTTATGCTTCATGCGTTATAAATTATTACACTTGAGAGATTTTATGCTTTTTCTGACATTCAGACGTCGGTTGAGCACATTTCTGACTGCAGCTGTCGCTCCGACACGAACCCATTCGCATGATTTCGCCATAATTTTGAAATTATATGTAACAAGTTGACGTTTTCATTTCGCTTTTCTTTTCGCTTTTTATTGGAAAATGCCATTTTTTGCACACGTTTTGAAGCAGTGAGAAAATGATGGGAGAGGGAGCAAAAATGGGCCGAGCATCGAGAACCCTTTTCAAATATTTCTAAAAGCAACAAAACAAAAGCCGCATGCACATAAATAACGGCATTGTGGTTGACGGCCTTTCAAAGACGTTAAAATTGCAACAACAACAGCAACGTGTAGCTTGACAATGAGAGTGTGGCGCTGCCATAAAATAGATTGAGAAACCCTAGCAACGTCGAAACAAAACACAAGAAAGAAATAAAATCATCGTCGCCACTGCTGCTGCCGCTGCCGTTGCCGCCATTTTGTGGCTTGACCCACAAAAAGCTTCAAATAGACAAATCCGAGCCAAACAAAGAACCAGCAGCCGAGGCAGCAGCCCGCCCCGACCCCCCTTTTGCTTTCCAGTCTAGACTCCACTGAAACATGCAAATTGCTCATACGACGCGTTGACGCAGAGCTGCCCTTAGGCGAACGGCAATTGAATGGAAAGAAAAACCAAAACATTCCCGCACATTGAAGTGACCTTGGCCATCTAGAGATAGCTAGACAACCCCAAAATGTATCCATCCGTTGCCAAGCGACGCATATCCCCATCATTACCAGCGCACCCATCTTTATGCCAAGTTCTCGCTAACCTCTCGCGTGTGGCCAATAAAATGTGAAATTTATTACGCAATGCCAGCCGGATTTTAGCATAGGTCCACATATTTATTACCCTCGAAGGCGCTTGCTGCTGCTGCTGCGGCTGTACGTGGCATGTAAATATGATGAATATAAATTAATGCACACTTTTTTATACATAGCCAGCCGATCTGATTAATTTTGATATGCGTATTTATTACTCTATGTTTTCTTCTTCTATTTTTTGGTGCTTTTTCATCTGCCATTGTCATATTTTGAGCCAACGAAAAAATGGCATATTATTTGTTTGTCGACTGTTTTTGCTGCGAAATTTAAGCATCATTAGCGCTGTTTGAATAATGTTCATAATTTATTTGTGATGCAGTAGCCAAATACTTGATTGCGTAACATGTATCAAAGGCAGAAGCGATGGGAATTCTCTCAGTTTGACAGTAAATAAATACAAGTGATTTATTCAACAATGCCAATTTCATGCAATTTGAATTTCCATTTTTTTTGTTCAGAAAACAATCTACAATGAAGAAGCTTAATAGTAAAATGACGTGATTAGATTTTTAAATAAAAAGGTATAAAAAGGTTGCGATGAATTAACATTATGTTTTCATTTTGAACATCATCATTCATTATTGTTATCAACGTCGTAGCCATTATTATTATTGATGTCATTGTCATTGTCAATGACATTATTATTGTCATTGTTGTTGTCATTATCATTATCATTGTCATTATAACTATTATTATCATTATTATTGTCATTTTCATTTTCATTATCATTATCATTATCATTATCATTATCATTGTCATTATAACTATTATTGTCATTGTTATTATCATTGTTATTGACACTGTCATTATCATTATCATTATCATTGTCATTGTCATTATCATTATCATTATCATTATCATTGTCATTATCATTACCATTATCATTGTCATTGTCATTGTCATTGTCATTGTCATTGTCATTGTCATTGTCATTGTCATTGTCATTGTCATTGTCATTGTCATTGTCATTGTCATTGTCATTGTCATTGTCATTGTCATTGTCATTGTCATTGTCATTGTCATTGTCATTGTCATTGTCATTGTCATTGTCATTGTCATTGTCATTGTCATTGTCATTGTCATTGTCATTGTCATTGTCATTGTCATTGTCATTGTCATTATTATTTTAATTGGCATTATAACTGTCATTAGCATCATCATCCCTATCCAAATGGAAATATTCGCTTTTCATTGGTTCGTTTCCAATTGACAAAGCAAATTACGGCACTTTACAACTGCGATGCATGGATGGGCTGCTTAGCAATTGCTTCGCAGCGCATTCAATGCCAATTTCAGCCGCCAGCTGCTAGTCAGCTAAGCAGCTTGCCTACTCTGTCATTGCCAGCCCACTTTCAATGTCACACGTCATCAAACTTTGCGCTACTTTGGCAGCAGTTGCTGTTAGCATCAGAAGCAGGAGCAGAGATGCAGATGCCTGCAAGGCATATTCCGATTTTGCTTTCTGCAGATCGTGTATTCTGCTTCTATGCACCCAGCTCGGTATCCATCGCTTGCACACTTGAGGCATGAAAAGAAGTTGACTTAGGTCGGGCATTTGACAGCTTTTGTTGCTGCAGGAAGTTCGCCCTGCCAAATGCCCTTCGACTCCTGCCAACTGCCACGTTTGAGTTGCATTCATGACAGCGGCTGCAACAGAGCCGTCGACGTGCTGTCGAGGCGGTATTCTTGTGACATAACGGTAAATGGCTTTACTGTATAGCCATAAGCTAAGCAAATCAAGTAAATTTTCCCGATATGGCAACGCCTCATAAGTTTTCCCATTCGATGTATAGATGTGCATGTGTGTGTGTGTGTGTGTTAGCGTGGCTCAGCAGCTGGACAAAGTTAAAATTTGACGCTGTCGCCGCCACTCGCTGTCTGTGTCTCTCTATGATCTGCCTTTCCTTTTCTCAGCTCATGTGCGTTTCTCGTATTGAATTACATGTGTGCGCAATTGCAGCCCATGCAAAAATTATCGAAGCATAGCAGACAGCTCCAGCGGTTGCATTTCCCATTTTCCAGTTCCACAATTCCTTTCATTTCCTTTTTCCATCACAGCTCTCACGCTGCCTGTTCTTTCTTGGGTAGCGACATTTGGACAAAGAGTGGCATATCAAAATATAATTTAGCTAAGTTATTAGACACTTGAGAGCTTAAAGTCTTATTGCGGTGTTAGTATTAGCATTGGACCTAACAAAGTGTTTCCATTTTGCAAAAAATATATAGTTGAAATGCTTTGAGATGGTATTTAATAGTCGATCAATCGGTCTGAGCTCATTGGCAGTCATTGGTGCTGGCACTGCATCCCTCGCTTGTCGGTTCTTGTGTTTTGGCATGCATCGAATTGACGGTTCGAATTTCATGTTATTGACCGACGTTTTTCTTTTGTGGCTCCTCGGCCTCAAACCATTTGATTTGCCGCTGACCGGCTCCCCAGTCAGCACTCAAAGCAAGCAGAAAATGTCCAAACTGTCAAATGCCAAAAAGCAAAATGTGAATGGCATTGAGCTTTGAGCTGAAGGAGGACCAGGAGGTCAGCAGGTCCAGTCGCACAGCCCGAAACCATACACAGATGCAGGTGCAATGGCAGCAATAGCAGATGGAGCTAGATATCAGACATTTGCCATTGCAAACATGCCAGGGCTCACCTCTGGCCATGTCACCGTTGGCTCAATTCGGTAGGAACTCTTCTACTCTCGCACACACACACACACACACTCGGACAACATGACAAAGCGAATTGCATTTTGTTGGAGCCTCAAACCTCCAGCACCCAGCCCCAGCAGCAGGCCAAGTCATAAGCATGATTAAAGTCCAAGTGCAGCGCACTCCACTGAGTGAAGCCAATTACCCATTCCGCATCCTCTGTGCGAATACAGCCCCAGCTACATAAAATATTACCAACAGGTCACTCATTTCCAATTTGTCAGCAGTTGAGAGCTTTTAGTCGCATCAAAGGGGTTCTGCATATTTGCAGTTCGATTTCATCGGTTACGAGCTGCTTGCATATTCTAAGCAGATACTTTACCAGCTCCAAGCAGCGCCTGTCTCAGCAAATTCAATTTCACTAATGAATGCAATATTAATTATAGTAGAGCCAAGTCTGCCTCTCTCTCTCTGATCCTAGTGCCTCAAGGTGCTGGCAATTTATAGGCGTTGTCGACAAAAAATTTCTATTTTGCATAAAAGGACAAAGGAAATTGCGCTTTGTCTCTAGCTTACGGCTAGAATTATTTATCGTTAGATATAATTAGGTTAGCGTTTGCTTTGCCCATTTTCATTGTTGAGGGATTTACAGAAATATATTATAAAATTACAAAGAGTTTTGATCTGCGAAAGTGGTTTGCTTACATAGTCAAAAAATATGCTCATTTTTAGTTTAGAAAACTGCTGGAAGATCTTTTTGCTACCTAGTCTTATGTATATTTTCTATTACCCACTGGCATCATTGTTGCTCCATTGTGCTTAAGATCCAGCGCACTTGTCCCCATCTTTTTGCGACTCAAATTGCAGCAGCCTGAATAGCGCCAAACAATGCCCAGCCGAGCAGGCAACAATGGCACGAAGGCATTGTTGGCCAGCCCAAGTACGAGTGGCAGCGCATGCAAGGACATTTGTTTCACAATTCAATCTACAATCTACAATCTTCAATCAAGCTGCACACGAGCTGGGGCTGGGTGGCGCTCTGTGCCGCAGATTAAAATCAGCGTTACGCGCAACATGGCAAGCCGCAGGGAATAGGTAAAGTGACGGCGGCGCTCGCGCCTTGATAAAATTGCCATGAAAATTCATTTCAGGGTAGCCGCTAGACCCAAAAAGTATGCAACGCTGTTGCACTGCTCGTATGCGTATAAATCGCACGAAATTAGCTGGCGATTGTTGTACACACACCCACACACACACACATAGCGAAACGAGTGCAAACGGAAATGAATTTGCGGTGCAAAAATGATTGTTGCACAGTTGCACAAAGGCAAAGAACGAAATGAAATAAAAGATGGACGCCACGCAACACCCTCCAGTGTGAGTATGTTTGTGTGTGTAAACGAATTTGCGCAGTGCCTGAAAAGCCCAAAAGCTGAATTGCATACAAAAATTGAATTGCCAAAACATTGCACAGTGGATGAAAAGACATCTGTAAAGCTAAAAACCTAAAAAAATAATTATGAAAACTTAAGATTGAATTTTATAAATTTATAAATAAATTAATTTACTTATTTATTATAGATTTTTTAAAATTATAATTTAATATCAAAATTTTTAATTTTTAAAGATTTTTCCACTGTGTTGTAGTCCTCCTGTGTAAAAGATGTTAAAAGGCAAACAGATAGGCCGACATATGCCAATAGAACAGGAGGAAAACGAGTCACGTTAGGCAAACGTTGAATTGCTATTTTTTTCTCTCTTTCTCCTCTGTCTCTCCTTCTTTCGTTTAGCAATTTTATTTCCGCCTTTGTCGCCATTCATTCGATTGCGAAACTGATGGCAGCGACTGTGACAAGGACGACAGCGCGGACACGAGCAAGGACATCGCTGCACATATCCCGATCTAATGTGTTAACCCAATTTTCATGTTCAGCGCTCGCCTAGCGGGCGGGCTCAGGCAGAGACAGGCCCAAGCACACAGATCCGATAAACACAAACGGCAAATTCCGTGTATAGCAAATTTAGCGCTGAATTACGATTATTTGCCAGTGGCAGAAAATTAACGAGACGTCTTTGAGCCCGGCTCGTGCCACATATGCAATTTCGGCAGTCAACAAATGAGTGTGCACAAAAAGAAAAAGGAGAGCTGAAAAGTCAAGGGCTTAATGGGAAATAGCTACGTGAATGCCTCCAGCTCATTTGCATAAGTGACAGTTGGTGGGAAGGGCAGGAAGGAAATGCTGAATCTTTATCCAAATGTTGCTCGATAAGTGGAATGCATAGACCCTAATGGCAGTCTTTAGGTATTTAGACATGGAAATTACTGTGTATAAATTAACAGATATAACTCTCTCTTTGTGCTAAGAGCGAGCACAGTCGAGTGCTAAAGGGGAGCTAGGAGATAACAACAGGGAAGTTTTTATTTATTTTAGGTCAAGACTCGGTCAGGTAACTCTTGAGGATTTAGAAGCGACCAGCAGCTAGGATGCTCTTGTATATTCTGAACATTTTAGCCAACTTAGTCCTAAATGACTGACACAGCGACGTGATGTCTTCCAAAGCTGAGGTAATTTATTTAATATTTTATTTTGCATATTATCTTTATTCTGTTTGTATTTTAAGTAGGCAGCAGCTTCTTTTCAAATTTTTAATATGCTATCAAAAAGCTGCTCTAGTTAAATTCTATATCCAAATTGTATTACTAATAGTTTCACTTAATATTTATATTGGCAAAATATTTCGTTTTTCCTTTAAGCATCTCTACAAAAGTTTTAATAGCTTTCGCACTCTTCAAATTTGCATAAATAGTAAACAACTTTTCTTAAAGTCTTGAAGCGTAACATTTGAAGTTATGCAAATGTTTACTAAAAGCCATAAATATAAAATTATTTAAATAATTTAAGTAAACATGCATTCATTCATTTTTTGTTACGTGCTCTTGTACCAATTGTGCTCGAAGCATTCAATCAATTTAGGCATAATTAAATTGAACTCAAAGCACAGCAAAAAAAGTGAATCCCGATTTGGGTTGCTCTGACGTCGCACGGTTTATTTTCGATTACCTCAAGCATCTTGTGGCCTGTTTGGCTGCTTTTTTTCGCCCCATCCATTTGCAGTTAGTTGCCTGCTTTTGGCAACTTAACGAATTCACTTTGACTTTGCATATGGAAGCTAGGCTTCGGCCTGCCATTGGCAGGTAGCTATATATATACCTGTTACCTATGACTGACTGTGCGTGAGTGTGTGCGAGTGTGTGTGTACGTGCCAGTTCGGTTGGGGTCTGTTTGAGGGTAACTTGTTCGTTCGCTTGGTTTCATTTTTATTTCTTTTCTCTATTTTTTCTGTCGTTTTCTACATTGTTCATGACGTTTCACATGCAAAACGCGTGTCACATTCGCATTTCCGCCCTGTCATGCTAGTTTAGTAGGGTCCCAACACAAAAATACAGCTCCTACGCACACATGTGGCAACACTTACCCTCAACACACACACACACGCACACTCGCACGCACACACACCGTGGCAGCGCTTTTTGGCTTTGCCGTCCTTTGGTTACTTTGACGCTCTCTGGATAAGTGGGCATGCGTGTGTGTGGGTGTAGTTGGGCTCCTTTTGGAATGTGTAACTTGTTAAAAATCCATTAATCACGTAAGTGGCAACTCTGGCAACGACAAAGCCAGCATACAAATGCGTTCATGCGTGCAAAAACTCAGCCAGCAAAAAGCCGACAAGCTCTGACTGCTTCAGCTGTTGTCCTGCCCTTTCCATCTACCAAACTTGCTCTTTTTACAACACTAATTTGTATGCGCGTGTGTGTGTGTGGCTGTGTGTGTGTGTGCGTTTGGCGCTCACTTAATTTTTGTGCCTTGCTTGCGTTTCTGTACTGTTTGCATTTTGCTAGCTCATTATGCTCCCAGGCTCAACCTTTAGCTGTTGCATTACTCATAATATTTGCCCCTCTCTCTCACGCCCCCTCCCCTCTCCCTCTTCCGATCTCTTATGCTGTTTTGCACGTTTCCGGCGAAAAAAGCTAGCCGGAAATTATGCATGTAATTAAATTTACAAAAAAAAATCATGAATGTTTTGGTCGGGCGCCGTAAATTGTCTTTGCTTGAATCAGTTTTTTCCCTCTCACAGAATTGCAAATAAAAGTAATTAATTGAAAAAAATGTGTATAATGACAGTTTAGCATAAAACACACATATTAGAGAGCATGGCAAAAATCTAAATTGTATATATATATATATATATATATATATATATATTATATATATATATTGTAAATATACCAATGTTCATAAAAATAGTAGTGCAATTGAGCACTAAATATTGGGACACAAAATTTAATTTTTTTTTTTTGTTTTTTTTTAATGACAAACACAGTATATTGGCAGCAATTTAAAACGAATATAAAGATTAACATATTTTGTTCTTAAGTTATTAACTTTTATATTCTTAGAAGAAAGTTTCAAATGAACTGTATAACCAAACTCTTGATGCGAACAAACCCAGTTGAAACCCAGCATAAAACCACTATGAAAGCAAGCCTTTTAGATAAGTTCTAAATTCATTTACTATTCCTTAATTTACGAGAAGCTTTTCATACTGCAAGTCTTAGTCTACTTAGCAATGCAATTTTGATTTACATGCCATAATAAGCCAAAATGCTTTACTTTTAACCAACGCTTTTAGCTGCCCAATCAATAACGAAGCAAATAAGTTGCTTTAATTGTGTCAAACTCTTTGCTCTTAATAATAATCTAATATCCTTGGCAAAATATTGCACTAAGAGTTTCGACCACAAGCTGTGGCCATATGCAGCTCGGTTGTTGTAATTCCGTTTGGGCCAAGTTCACATAAAATATTTAATGAAACGATGGCACAAACCGCACTAATTGCAAAAACCAAACATTTTCCCACAGCGCCTTTGGAAATTCATTTTTTGGTAGTTTCCAAATATGCTGCGTGTGTATGAGTGTATGTGTGTGTGTGTGTGTATGTGGTTTGTAAAAGCCGCAACAAACACAAACCCACAGGGACACAGGAAATCAGAGCGAGACAAAGAGTGGCGAGTGGAGCGTGTGCAAAAGAGAGATAAAGTTGGAGCAAGTGCGATGGCGTTAGCAGAATTGTTAATATTAAATTACCAAAAACTATTTGCAATTTTTGAAAGTTTTGCACTGTCTGGGCAGGCCGGGCGGGCCAGTGCGGTTGGCAGCGGGCGCACTGCAGAGGGTGTCGACGTCTTGTCTTACAAGTTGCACGCATTCCTTTCGGCACAAATTCCTTGGCTCCTTTTACCATAACACACACACACACACGCACACACTGCTACACACAAGTTTATTATGTCTGGCGGTGCTGGCCAGGCGAGCGCCAGAAAGTATGCAACATTTTAATATGTGTGTCAGCTGGCGCCCGTTTGCATTTGGCAGAGCGGCGGCGCCCTCTGCCATTGTCTCTGAGACGCACATCTAATAAACCTGGCAGAGCAACATTCGCAGTAAGCATCTCTGCGGTTTTTGCCACAGCTTCAGAATTTACTGTGTACCGACTGCATGCCCCGCACAACGCTTCTATCTGGCTGCTTGCGGCAAACCCTTTACGCTTACCACTTGAGCAGCAGCTTCCCACGCTTTGGCCCAGCTCTGTCAACCCGTTTAGATCTGCGTGGCACCTGCTGCAAAGTTTTACGTTTTGGTTTTCTTTTTTGTTTTTCCTGGTTTTTCCTGCCCTGCAAAATCAAAGTTAGCACGCACGTTAGCTGCTGCCAGTGACTATGTCTCAGGTCCAACCGATGCCACTTTTACTTGCCGAGCTACTTCAACTCCAGCAGCCAGTCAGCCAAAGTCTGCTGAAGTCTGCCGGCGTCTGCCAGTCTGTCTTTTGTGCCCTTGCGAACTTTTCATATACTCAGTATTTTCTACTTAAATTAAATACAATGTGTGCGAAAAGTAAATTGAAGTTTGCTTTATGTGGATTTTGCACTCTGCGCTGCATTTACGGAGTTTCATTTAAAACATGTTAAACAAATGCTGAGAACGGGGCTTACATCAGCCCACAACGAAAAAGTTGACATTACAGGCATTGGGCAGAAAGTCTGCGAAAAAGGGGGCACAACTTTCTGGGGGTAACTTGTTAAAGGCTTCAACTTTGAACTTTCAACTGTTGCCTGTCAAATCTTGGCTGCCTGCCGCTCGGTGTGAGTAGAAACTTGCCAGTGTTGCCCCTGGCAGCGAGACTCTCTAGGTAAGAGCTAGAACACACATTATAGAAAAGTTTAAATTGTTAAAGTAATTGATTCTGAATACCACATACATAAGCACATAATAGAGTGAATACTTGTATGTATCTAGCACACATAACAGCTTAACGCGTGATGTAACCAAAATGCCTTGTCTAAAGATCATTAGCATAATGCTTGAAAGCATGCTGATCTATTTGAAAATAGGTTGAGTTAGGCTGAGATGAATGTGCTTAAGAAAATCTATAGGATGTTTGAGGAAGTTTTCTTTGGGTTGGTATAGCATATAGATTAGCACTGCCTCGACAATGCGCTGGGTAAAGCAGCTTTACGAATTTATTCTTTGAGTTCTTATTAAGAAATATTATATTTATATAGACAATCAGTCTTGCAGCAGCTGTTAAAACATGTTTAGAATTAAAATTATATTTTCTTAAAAAAATACGAAATTACGTATACGTAATATGAACACATTAGCTAATGACTACGTTACTATATGCAACAATAAGTACAAAAAATATTATAAATAAGGCACCTACACATCAGCTATCATATAATAAGTTACTGTCACAGCAGAAATCATATTTGTGACTACATCAAATGAGTTTTAATTACGTATACGTAACATAATAAAGATATAGTATAATATACCCAATACACACACATATATATATCTACAATCTGCGACCTTTAGGTCAGGTAGTCTACAATAAGTAAGCCAACCTGCTAAAGTTTTATTTTACAATTTATTCTTCACAACTTCTTGGCTCAACTTTTCGATTCAGATATTTATAGCTCGCTTAATTTGCCACGGATTATTAATCAATTCTCATTTGTGCTTCGGCGCTTGTAATACTACAGGTAAGTGCTCACATTCACACTCCGACTACGGCAATGCAATTATGAAACTTTAATCATCCGCTAAACCAATTTTCAAAAGCAACAAAACTCATAAAGTGCACAACACTGAACGCATCACCGTTTGACTCCTACTCGCTGTGCGCCTTTCGAATGGAAAATGGGGCAAAGGAAAAAGAAACTTTCCTTTGCGCCACACCCCGAAAGCAACAACAATAGTGAAAACACAACACAAAGCAGAATTAAAAGTGAAAAAGTAGGCGGCCAGTTGCAAAGGCCTCTCGAGGCAGCCCGGGCGCAGCCATTGCGATTGGGGTTGAGTGGACTGAAGGGCCGCACCCTGGACAATCCCTCGTTTCCCCTTAGGATTGCTGCTTGTTTGTGCCACTGCAACAGCAGCGCGTCTTGGATTTCCAGCTGGCGTGAATAAGGTAAATACGTTGAGAAACTCACCTGGCACCGATGAGCAGGCTATTGCCATCCTTGGTGACGAGCTTGAAGTGATCCACAACGCTCTCGTTGCCCAGAAATTTCAGTATATCTTCGGGACCTGTAAAATAGTTGACAAAAGGGAAAAATATTAATATTTGCACTTGGCTTAAGTTGGTCAAAGCACGAGACGAAGACGGAGCTGGAGCTGGTGAAATGGACGTGCGGGCGCTAGTTGGTCTGACTGCAAATGCCTAATTAGGCAATTAGGCGTCGTTAAAGGCGACAAAAAGGCGGCTAAGGGTTGGCCAAGGCTAAAACTAAAGCGAAATGCTAAAGAGCTGAAAATGGTGGCGTACGACAAAACAATGCAGCCGCCAAGCTGCGAAGCAAGGGCGCGGGTCTATAGTAGTAGTAGTAGTAGTAGTTCGCCTGTTCTTTGGCTGATATGCAAATGGCGCCCGAGCAGGGACCCGGAGTTAAAAAGGCAGCCAATGCGGGCACAAAGGATTGCCCGTTTAGCAGCAAAAACAGGACAACAGCAGCAGCAGCAGCAGCAGCAGCAGCAAAGTTTTTTGTCATTTGTTTACTTTAGCTGTTCGCATTTAGTTTTTCTTGCTGCGCCGTCTGGGAAAGCGAGCAGCAACCACTGATAGTTGTCAGCTGCCACAAACTGAGCTACTACTGCCTGATAAACTAGCAAAGAGCCATCAAGTACTTAAATCTCCCAGGGACTGGTACTCGGTAATTACATGGCGAGGTGTAATGTTATGGCTCTGCTGCTCGGTTGCTGTTGCACTTGCTAATGGCAATGCGACTGAGCCAAACTTAACGGCAAAGGTGTCACTGCAATATCTTCCGAACTGAACTTTAATTCTCAGCTGTCACACAAATCTCTCGAGCTGTGCTTTGAGTAAATAAACAATTCAAAGAATGTAAAGTGCTTAGCTGGCTTAGTAAACTTAAGGCAGAATATAGAGTGGATAGCGAAATGTGATTGTTCAAAAACCTTTCTAATATGAAATAAATGTAGGAGAATAAGATTAAAGCGCCTGGGAAGAATGGCTCAAAGTGGGCTGTTTGCATTATCTTAAAGGGTTTTTGCTATAGCAGGAATATTTATATTTCCTATGAAAGCGGGCATTTGCCGCTAAAAAAACCTTGCATAAAACATTTTAAATGAAGTTTAATTAAGCTTCTCTTTGTCTCCGACAAACCCAGAGAATTTCTTTCATTCGCTATCTGCTCATTACGAAGCAACTCCTTGGCAGCTCCCTTTGGCCAACACTTGCCTTAAATTCTTTTACACTCGATAAACATGACTCCATTTCAGCTTGAATATATATTCCCATAATAGCCACGCGCTCGCCCTCGCTGCAATCATTACGGATAACGTAACACGCCTTTTGTCAGTCGCTTCGTTTGATCAATGATGTCAGGGTGAACTTTTTGCAGCTCAGCTTTTAACTTTGACTGCAAGCGGTCAACCACAAAGAGCGAAAAAGTTTTTAGCGGCTTTTTTTCGTCCTTTTTTTTAGCTCTGCTTGGACATGGCCAACCGGCTGCAACCTGGTTATTGAAAGCGCATTTGGATGCGCGTTTCACACGTTTCACTTTAGTAGACGCTACCCGAAAGACTACAAAAAAAAACACAGCCAAAATTAATGGGCGTAAAAAAAGCTTTTATGCACGAGCTTTTCATATGGGACAGGCCTTTTGTTTGCTTGACATTTAACGTGACACGTGGGACATGTGCGCATCTGACTGCACGATTAGGGGCAGAGCCCCCAGTTTTTCGAGGGTTGGCGCGTAACTACGAGAAAAGTTTCGGCGCACTCACGCCTCAGCATATGCGACATTTTTAATTTGGCGCTTTAATTAAAAGCAACAAAGCTTTGTAACAAAAAACGACGCAGCGAGTGAAAGGGTTTGCAGAGTTTCCAAAAAAGAATAATAAGTAAAACATGAAGAAATATAACAACAAATTCACGACAGCTGCAATGGTAATGAAATATGCAGAGCTGCCAACAAAGATGAGCAGTCAGAGCAAAGAATATTCAACAAATTTGTAACGCGAGTGAATGGAAGACAGAGGGAAAGAGAGAGGGAGAGAGAGAAGGAGAGAGCAGTCAAATTATGCATATTAGGTAAAGAGAAGAGAAGACGGCTGGAAAACTTAAAAACAATCAATTGTTATTTACATATTCAGCTCAAGTTGAACAAGCCTTAAAATGAAGTCATATTCTCTCAAATGCAGCTGCCTCAGTAAGACTCGGGCTTAACAAGTTTGTTTCTAGACACAATCAATATATTATTACTATTCCTTCACAACTATTAAATCTTTTATCCTTTACGAACTTTCCAAAGTTTCTTATTGCAATCCCTGAAGCGTTCCATTTGCTTTGCATATAGAGTCGACATCGCACATAAGTTATGTTTAATGCTACCGCGGGCCTTTTCGTCGACCCTGCTAACTATGTAAGCCCTCAAATTGTAAGCTAATATTTGTTTTACCTACATACACAACACGGCACACCCACACACACACACACACACATTTCGGCCAGCAAACAGCCAAAAATCTAATATTTACCTTGACTTTCAAAATGTATGCAACGCCAAAGTAAACTGCAACTCAACACGTACCCAAACCCCGAGCCCAGTGCCTGTGGCCCCAGTTCACAGCCTCGCATAGCTCCCTCGACCCTCACTGCCAGCTGTATTTGAACAAAGACGCAGCAGACCGAACCGAATCCGCCAGACGATTCAGCAAGCAGTGAAGCGAACGCCAACAAAAAAAATCATTTATATATATATATAAAAATATAGTAAACGAAGGCAAGAGCCTCGACGGAGTCTATCACTTTAATCAACTGACTGACAGTCGGTCGGGCCTGCCGCTCCAAATTATGCAAATTCAACGAAAATAAACGTGAATTCCGACATTCGAAATCTACAAATGCCGGACAGCCCAGCTCTACGACCCACTCTCACTCAGTGTGTGTGTGTTGAGGATTTCACATTGCGGTAACAATGGCGACAACGTGTCCATGTTTGACTTTGTCATGCCACTGGGAACCGAGAGCCGAAACGTGACAACGCAAAGATCGCCAGCCTTAGGATGTGATGCAAGAAAGATTCGAGCCGAGCAGTGAATGGGTTTGGCCTTTCAAATTAATGAAGGCCACAGAGCATCGGCTACTCTTAAGGAAAATTACAGAGCGCTACATAAGCTGATTATTAAATATTTCGGAATGAATTTTTCATTTTGCTGCTTGGCGTGTATTTTTCACCCAGCCGACGCACACTCTGGCAACCGCAACATTTACAAGCGGAAAAGGAAATATTTACTCAACTACAGACCAGTGTCCATGGCGTACTGGCTCTACAGTTAGTATCATAAATATGCGCATTCAGAGGGCGGTCAGGAACAGGCGTCGTCTCGGCCACACCTTGATGAGAGCGAGCGAGTTGACCAAGTCGTGGAAGTTGGCGAACGAAACCAGCAAAAAGACAGTGGGGTATTAAAAATGCAAATACTTTATAAGTGCAGGCAAAATGTTGCACTCCAGCTAGTTGGAGCTGGACAAAAAAACAAACAAAAAAAGAAGCAGCATAAGACAACAGCAACAAAATACTAAATAATGAAAGTTACCTTAATGGACGTAACTGGAACTTGCAAGTAAACTACAAAAAGTTAACAGAGAAGTTAAGTAGATAAGTTAGAGAGGGCTGCCAGAGCCAACTAATTGAATGGTTCCATTTAGAAGTCAAGGCAAATGCTACGCTGCCATTAACGAACTGTTGTGAGTGTTAAAAAATTGATACTATTAAAAATATTTATTATATACGGCGAGCATTGATAACAGTTGCGTATGCAATAAATAAACTATAAATTATTTGGTGAAATTATACGCGCAGCAACTGTGAGCGATGCCATGGTAAGTATTCATTTATTATAAGCGGCTTTCGCAATGCGATATGGCTCGTTTTTGGCTGCTGGCCATGAGAAATCAACGGCATACACAATGGCGGCGGCGTCACATAAAAATTATATAGTCGCAGCGAGGAAAAACGGAGGCTGGGCCGAGGGACGGCCTCGGCCGGAAAACAAAATGCGGCGATGCGTGAAAAACATTCCACGATTTCTGCAACGCGCCATCCACCGACCAGACCAGACCAACTTCCTGTTCATGTTCCGTGGCTGCTGTTGCCGCTGCTGCTGTCGACTCTATCCCTTGGCCAGGCGGCGTTCAATGGGAAAAATCCCAGCCGAGATTTGCATTTAATTGAAATGAACGCCGACACACACACACGCACGCACAAAAGACCAGAAAGAAATGCAGAGCACAAGCCAAACATCAGAAACAAAATGAAAAAATGGAATACAAACTAAAAAAAAAAAAAAAAAGACGATCCCAAATGCAAAAGAGAATCATTTAGACATAGAGCCGCCAGTAAACGAAATGAAATCAGAAATCGACGCCGACGCTGATGTTGGGGCACAGTGTCTTATCTCTGAAGCAACATAGGCCACAGGCTTATCGTTAGCTCATGCAGCTACCCAGCTTAGCCAACCTGGTCGACGCCTCTGTTCGGTTTGTTTGATTTGGTTTTGCTTTGGCTTTTAGCTTTGCCATTTTTTCGTTGTGTATTGTTTCCTTTTCCAATTGATGTGCCAATCTTCGTCCCAGTCACAGTGGTTGGCGGCGTCCAAGGAGCTCGCAATTCTTTTCCTGATGCTGTTTGCATCTTGATAGCACAGCTTCCATGCTTTTGGGCTATTGGCTTTGGCCTAAACTATAACCGAATCCAATGGAACACCTGGAGGACGTTGGCAACCGGTAATTGCGGTGCTTCAAGTGCCTTTCGAGACAGCATACAAGATGTCCATGCATAATGAACAGGTATTTGCCCAGCTAATTGGAATGAGGAAGCCTTTCATAGGAAACATATGGAACTACATAATAAACAAAATGTATTATATATATATATATATATATATTAAATATGATAAGAAAATAAAGCAGCTCTTATAGAGATTAAAGCAAATTATAGCTCATATTTCAGATATTGAAAGGCTTCATTTATTATTGGATTATGAGAATTTACTATTGTTGAAGGAAGGAGAAACCTACAAAAATCTGCTAGGATACCAAAAACATATAATTATTATACAATTTTGTTTCAAATCTCCTGAGCATTTACTGTAAGATGTCATTAGCTTTAGCTTAAGGATTCTCTATTATATCTTTCTTCAGCTTGCATTATTTTTAAACAAAAAGAAGCTCTTCGATCTGCCTCTTCAAATATTCGTATTAAGACTTTTCTTCAGCACTTTTGCAATTGGATATTTGAGCATTGCCATCACCTAATCAGAGCTATATCTACCTAGCTTTTATTCACAACCATCAATCACCTGCGCAAATCATAAAATTGGTATATAAAATATTTTTTTTTGGCTGTCACAAGCAATACAATCACAATTACAAATCATTTTTGTTCCATACGATTTGTTGTTTTTGTTTTTGAATGCAAACAATTGAAACAAATCGAATTTACACGTATTGTGTGCTAATGAACACGCCCCCAAGGGCTCCAAAGCAGGCAACGTCCCAGCGCATGGCAGGCGAAATTGGCGTTGAAATCGAAGCTTCGTTAATATTTCAAATCGTTGACAATTAAATTTAATTCATCTACACTTTGTGCATTACAATTTGATTTGATGAGAGGTAAAAAAATTGCTATAAAAAGGGATCACACACATATATATATACTTATGTACGTATGTATGTGCATAGCTCCGACGAGTGCCCAATTATTTACATAATTGCATTGAATTTGCGGTTGTCGCTACTTAATGCCAAAGCGTGATGCCTGTAATTGGATATTTACATTTACGAAATTCCCTCATCGACGACATATTTCTATAATACAAACAACAAATTGCATAAATTGGCAAAAAAACGAAAATTACATTTGAATTCATAATAGATTTTTCTCTTTTTATATATTTTGTAGCAGTTTAAGTCTGAGCTTCAAACTCTTCTTTTCAATACTTATATGAAACTCTCTCTGAGTTCATAATAAATGCATTTATTTTTTTAAGTTATTTTAAGCAAAAACATACGCACAGTTATTTAATATTTATTCATATACAATTCTGGCTGGCGCCACCTGGCGTCCATTTGGGCGCAACATAACCTTGTTTCAAACGTGCTTCATATAAAATGAAATTAATCGGCAAGCGTTAAGAAGAAGTCATAAAAGCCTTTAAATTCATTTGGGCTGAAAGTGAACGGACGTTGGGCGAGTGAAGACGAGGCCAAGCGGAAAACAGGTTCGCGTTGGGTCGAATCGGGTCGGTTTGGGTCGGGGTCTGCCGCATGTCCTGCGGTTGCCGCAAAATGTGACAGGATATGGACTACACGCCATTTATGGAGCAATTAACGCAACTTACGTCAAGTGGAAATGCGAGGCCAGCAGCACACATGTTCGAGGACCAAGGACCCGGCACGATCCGTTTCGCGCTCATTCGCGATTCCGGCGCGCAGCTGTGCCGCGATTCTGTTACGTAGTTTATGCACTTTTAATTATTATTGTATTATTTTGCATTTATTTACGCTCATCGCATGCGACGACGCGACGTGGCTTGTCGTCGGTCGGCGAACTGCCACCAAAGACCAGCGACTCCAGAGCTTTTAATGACAACAAATTGTCGCAACCAATTGGCAGGTGTCCTTCTTCCCCCTCTGCTACTACTTCTCGCTTTGTCTTCTTATTTAAAGGCACCAAGCAAATGTTGAGAAATGCGCCGACAAAAGAAATGGCTCACGTTAAAATATATACAAATTTAATTACTTTTTACGGCGTCAGCATGCGTGGGCGTGGGCGTGAGCTCTGCAGTAAATTAAAAGCTATTCTTGCAGTCGAGCAGGTCTCAGAGATAATTAAATTTCGCTTATCGATCAGGCAATTCGCTACATTTCCACCAGGTAGCTTTGATGACCTTCAGCTACTCAAGTGAAGATGAATTTACATTGTATATCTATATATCTATGTTTTTTTTGTGTATTCGTTAAGTGTTTATCTGCTGATAGCTTGCGTAATGCATTTTCATTTTTCCAGTTTTTGTTTTCGTTTACGTTTTCTTTTCCATTCAAGTTGTGTGCATCATTAGGAGCTCACGCCTGTATGACTTGCTCTTCAAACAGAAACTAAATGATATTTTCGGCATGAGCTGGCTGAAAACTCATCTGAATGTGTGCCAAAGCATTTGCCTGTTGTATCTACGTGTTGGCCTTCTCTCTAACTCTGCGTGGGTGTATGCCCGTGCATAATCCAGGCCTGGCTTTGCCGAATGGGGAGCAGCAGCAGCAGTAGCATTTACACGACGCAGATAAGATGCTTTACATGTGCCTAAACAAACACATGGCCAGAGGAGCCCACAGCCAGCGATGTCAGGTGCACGCACCCAGTCGCAACTGGGCCAGTGAGGCATGCATGAATGAATAGCAAACAGGTAGAGATGCCAGCTGAGATGGAGACAAAAACACTGACAGACAGACAGTCTGATGTGCGAAGCAGGTGTGTGTGTGTGTGGGTGTGTGTGGGTGTGTGTGCACTAAGCACACGCGTCACTTATTACAATGACAATGATATGCGCCCACACCCACACGCACACAAATGAATGAATGCCAGCATGGGTTTGGTCCTTGTACCGGGTTAACAGTGTCAGTGGGTGTAATTGATCAGGCTCAGGCACTTGAGCCCTGCTGTAGCTGGGGCGCACGCATACACAATCAAACAATGACTTGCATTGCGTTATAAATTGACGCTACTTTCGAGCATGGCCAGAAGCCGTGGGGCTGACGGGCCAAGCCATAAGGCCGCTGAGCCATGTGTGCGCTTTATGATATGCACAGCACGAAACTGAGCGTATGTACAAAATGAATTGCAATACACTGAGACTTTTCCAGGCACACTTCAAACACAAACACATATATTGCTGTACGTGTTTCCTTTTTGAAATGTAATCAAAGCTTGAAAGCTCACTAACATAAATGCAAGCGCTGATTGAAGTTGCTCTTTTTGCACGTCATTTTAATATACCTTAATAAACACCTGTGCATGGCATAAATGTTAAAGGTGAAGGAGCTTTCTCCTGTTATGCAAATTCTTATATGAATATAATTCTTCTACAAGTTAAGTTTCTTTAAGCTTGCAAATCTCAAATAAAATGTCTTCATCTGCAGTTTTACGGCTTCAAGTCACACGCAGCACCTGATTAACAATTAATCCAACTATTTACCTATTCAATAGCATTTTATTGGCCATGTTTCGGCGTAATTTCGCTCAGTGTGCGAGTAGCTGGCACGTGCTAAAGTTTATGTATACCATCTGATGGCTGCTGATGATGAGTACGACGATGATACTTTGTTCGTGTTTAATGATGCCGTTTGCCTGTCAACCAGCGGCAGCTGCAGCTGCAGCATCGCCTTAGCTTTGGCTCAGTTTAACTGGCAGTGCTTCTGTGCCTCTGTGCCCCAGCCACAGCCCTTATTTACTAACCTGTCCTGTCCTGTCCTATCGTCAACTGACATTATCATGTAGGTTATGTCGCAGCACGCTCTCTGGCTTTTCATCAGCTCGAACCCAATGATTGCCTGTATGACAGCCAGAAGCACGTCAGTGGCTGCCACTGATGCTGCTCCAATGACCCATAAAACGGACGCCGGCCCAGGACATGAAATCCATTGCAACAAGCTACAGCCAGCCAGACAGCCCGCGTTCGCTTTTGTGGTTCACATGGCACGCGCTCAAAAGTAAAGCGGGTCATGTCAAATCGACCGAGTATACCTGGTCCTAAGCCTGAGCCTGAGCCTGAGCCAATGCCGGAGCCGAAGCCGGAGCTCCTGCAGGTGCTGCACGGTGCCAATTGGCATCGATGCAGCTTAGTTGCTGCGATTGGCCCTAATGAAATTGAGCGCTGTGCATCTGTACGGAACACATCGGATATGGGACTTTAATACAGATTAGTCGAAACAGCTGTAGGCCAAGCAGCTTAAAGCACTTTAAATTAGAGGCATAAGCTAAGGCTCTTAAAAATATAATAATACAGGATCTCAAAACAAAAAGAAATTAAAGTAGATTAAAGCAAATAATATCTATAACATAAGAATTTATTTCTTATCACAAGGAATTTAAGACAGCATCGAATGAAGAACATTTTCAAATAGAATAAAAATCTTGAAAATTCTAAACAAGCAAACACTGACCTGGGGACATTTATGTGTTAAGTTTGGCAAGTTCTTGGAACACAGATAACAATCCCCAAAAAATCTGTTTAAATAGGCCCGGAACACAAAGTACGAAAACCTTTTCATTACGAAATATTTTGGGCTTTCTGGGAATCAACTTGTCAGGGGCTGCTGTAACAAGGCATTTATTTATTTGCTAGACCGCGAGATTTCGATTTGGCAAAGCGCTTGTTTTATATACAATTGAAATCATCAATGTCATCATTATTATCGTTACTCTGCGGTCGTTGAATGCTTTGAGCTACTTGTGGCTGGCGGATTTTCAGCCCATCGTCAGAGCAACCAACCCTTGGGCCCCAACCCTCCGGCAACTGACTGGGCTGAATGCGAAAGCTTTGCCTGCTCAGCGACTTGGCTTTTATTTATTTAAAGGCCAAAAACCGATGAAGCCCAAAGTCTTAAGTGGTGAAAAAGCATTCGCTTTGAGTTCGTACCGGCATTCAGGGCCCTTTCATAATTTCAGTGTGGGTGTGTGTGTGTGTGTGTGTTAGCGCCGACATTTTAATATTGAAGGATGGGGCAGCATGAAGAAGCTTTTTATACTACGTTAAATGCCTTTGACTGGGACACACTCACACACCCATGCTTAGCGGCACACGTAACTGTAATATTGAAGATGTTGGCAAGACGTGCGTGCGGCAGGGCATTAGCGTAGCAAAAGAAATAAAGTAAACTGAAGATAAAAGTGCTCGCGGCAATGAAACGAACACAAAGACAATGATGGAGCTGACGCAGACGACAACCTGGCCAAGAGCGGAAAAGCATGTGGCACAGAGAATGTCAGAGCAGCAGCAGCAGAACGGTTATTTATCATTGCTCGGACAAACGACCCGTTATTTACATACTAAGTGCTACTTCGGAGAAAGCGAAAACTCTTAACGGCAGCGCAATCTTAAGTATAGCATTCACATAGGTTTATATCCGCGGGCGGCATCATTATAATTATTCAATAAGTAGACAGTTATGATAATTTTTCTTATACTTATCAAAGTCCTTAACGTTATTCAATATAGTTTATGTGAGTAGAATTGGTTTGCACGTGATACACACCTGAAAAGAGACAAGAAATAGAAAATGGAATAAGTTTTTGAATAGAATCTAATATATATAGAAATACTTAGATAAAGTCAAACGCAAAACAGCTTGAAAAATACTAACAAAGAAACAAAATACTTATGTACAAAAGTATGCTGGCTTCCATTTGAAGATATGGAACACAAGTCAACGAAATCGCATCAATTTGCCATATATACAAAATACTTATTATAAGGGCCACAGCAGACTCAAAACTAGCAAAAAGACAATAAAAAGCAATCCCAACATAACTTGCCAGCAGACTTCAGCACAGAAGAAGATTTAAGAAAACTAATTTACCCATTACATTTACCGATTATTGATTATTGCCTAAATGCCACACCCACGCACACACTGCCATGCCCAGTTTTATATGCTCCATGCAATCCTCTAATATGTAATAAACAACAAAGTCAACAATGTAAATACCACAAGTGATTTAGAGTAATAATATTAGAATGAATTATGTGTCTGTATGTATGTATGTATGAATGTCTAACATAATATCACATCAAAAGTGTTAGAGAAGCTGACTTAATGCAACGGACTAACAAAAACAAAATTTAATAAATTTATAAATATAAATAAAAGCCCGAATACAAAGCAAAAAAAGAAGACTGTAAGAAAAGCTCAAATGTTTTACCATTTGCAGCATTAAATTTGATGCTCAAGCTAATTTGAAAAATCTTTAAAATATCTTCAATTGGCGCTTGCCAAAGAATTCAATTTATTTATTTAACTATTTATTATTATTATTATATTCTTCAGTAATAAGTTAATTATCAATTAAACTGTGAGTAAAATATAAATTTTGAATTAAAGCTCATTGCATTTAATTATATATTAAATACATAATTATTATATATTTTATGAATTTCAAACATGCTCGATTCAAAAGAGCTATTGCAGCTAGAGCAGATGTAAAGTGCCAGCTTATGGCATTTTTAACAAAAGAATCAAAGCTCAAATGAATTTTATTCACATTCGTTGCCCTAACTCAAGTCTCTGATTAATTTTCAATTTAGGGCGCACTCAATTTATGGTCTATATTTTGTGTTAGCTGCCAAAATAAATCGCTTTGCGAGCATTATAGAACGAAGCTTTAAATAATCGCGCTGAAAGGTCTTTACAAATAGAAACAAAATAAAAGTTGCGCCCCTCGTTGATTTGTATTTATTTTGCTTTTTTTAATCTGTTTTTTTTTTTTTTTTGGTAGCTTCTGCAGTTGCAGTTGCACTTGCAGCTGGGGTTTTTTTTCTTTAGTCATGGTAGCAATTTATTTGCTAGTTGCTGGCAAAGAACGGGCAAACAAAATACGGGTAAGGCAAAAACAATTGTTACAACATTTAAGGATGCCAACGACGAGGACGAAATGGCAATAAAGAAGCCAAAATCAATGGAAATATTCGCGTTTGGCATAAATTCACTTTGGCTGTGGCATGATAGCCTCTATGGACCAATACACAGTCACGACCACGCCCCCAACCCCATAAAACAACATTTGAAAATAAAACTTTGTAACCCAGTTTTTCGGTTTGGCCAAAGGATGGGCGGGCCACATGTGGGGGCATCTACCATGCCACGGCTTCTCTTCTGGCAAAAATGTTGCCAGCACACTTTTTGGTGTTCGATATTTTCTGTTCACGAATGGCAGGTGTGTGCGTGCGTGTGTGTGTGTGTATGTATGCGAGTGTGTGTCGTTTGCATTTCGGCACAGCTGCAAATGGCGGAAAATGAGAAGCCAAAGGAAACGACCGGCAACAACAACAGCAGCATTGGCGCTCTGAGAACTTTTATTGTTAGCAGCAGCAAAAGATACAAAAAAAAAGAAGAAACGTTTTTGAACGCACTTTTTGCAATGCTACGATTTCAAACGACCCTTCGGACATGTGCGTGTGTGTAGGTGTGTGTATCTGCAGTTAAATATTTTATGAGCTTTCGTTTGTGTCTCTCTCTCGGTGTGTGGTCGTCATGTTGCGAAAAAAAGAAATTCAAGCAAACAAAATTCAGGCAACAAAACCTGTGCAAAATTTTTCTGTTGCTGTTTGCTCTGCCTGTGTTATTGCTACTTGTACTTCGCCCACTCCCGCGCTCACTTTTCCCCTCTCTGCGGTGCAGAACTGCTATAAACATGCCCTGCAGCAAATTTATTGAATTCTCGCTCAACAGCAACAGCAGCCAGAAAAGCAACTTAATTTTCAAGTGAAACTTTGTTAATGTTCGCCATGTGCTGCACAAAAAAAGTGCCTCACAGACATTTTCAAGAGCCAGCGGCCAAATACCCGACCCAGCCACGCAAAACAACAATAACAAGTAAGAAAGCTCTAGTCGGGGTGCCCGACTAGGAGATACCCTGATCCCAGTCCTTTGAGTTTTGTAATATTTTCCGTAGTTTGTATCGAGTATTAAAAAAAAAAGAAAACAAATAAAAATCGACATTGCGAGACCAGGATTCGAACCCGGATTATTTGCGCAACGTGCACAAACTCTACCAACACCGCCACTTCATAACTAAAAAAAAAAAATAAATAAATAATATAAAACAATAAAAAACATTTCATCTCCTCTGGTCTCGAACCCGGACCAAGCTTCATCCGAGAGGTGCCTCTACCAACGCAGCCACTGCCCTTCTTACGCGAGCTGTTGCAAATTTGAACATAAGTAGCAGCTAATAATTCAGCACAATTCAATCGCAATTTCAATTCTTGGAATAGAAAAGTATACACGCATTTGAATGTATGTGTGCACACGCATAGGAAAAATGCGTGCGCGTGGCGCTGCTGACATGTGCTTTTGCAAATTGGCCAAACGTTTTGTTTAATAACTTCTGTTTTACTTAATGGATTTTAATGAAATTTTCAGCATATGATCTACATATCCTATTGGCTTGGTTGAGATGCAAACGCCTTCACATAATGGCCCTAGTTCCAACTAAACTTAAATTCTAAGAATTTGGGGGAATTTGGAGCCGGTATCCAAAATCCAACAAAAATCAAAATTGCATAAAATATACATAACACTAAATACAAAATTTGGAGGCTCTAGCTCTTAAGACGTTCGAGATATAATTTATTTACTGCATTTCAATAATGTTTTTATTCGATAACAATTAAATGCGAATAGTTATCGAATATTTGAAACAAACTTGACCTGCGCGTGCTATACACGGACCTACAAAAAAAATTTCAAGTCTCTAGCTCTTATAGATGCTGAGATCCACGCGTTCACACATACGGACAGACGGACAGACGGACAGACGGACAGACGGACAGACGGACAGACAGACAGACGGACAGGGCTCAATCGACTCGGCTTGTCGTCCTGATCAAGAATATATATACTTTATGGGGTCTGCCACGCCTCCTTCTGCCTGTTACATACATTTGCACAAAACCATTATACCCTGATTTCCCATTTTTAATGGGATCAGGGTATAATAAACAGTACGACGCAGTGCTGTGCTTGCTATGTCGGCTGATGTTTGTACTGGGTCGAGTTATAGTTGAGAATTAGTTTTTTTTCTATGTTTCTGACTGCTGGACTACAGAAAGTTAAGCGACTTTTGATTTAGGTGTCGTAGCTGTTAGTTAAATAATGTAAAATAATTTTCATAAATTGAAAAAAGAAATTGTCAGAAGTGGGATTCGAACCCACGCCTACAGAGTAGACTGCGACCTGAACGCAGCGCCTTAGACCACTCGGCCATCCTGACTGCTGTATTGCCAGCGGCGCAATCAGAAGCAACAGCAAAAGCAACAACAAATATGTGTGAAAAATAAAGAACTTATTCACATAAGCTGACTCACTGAAACAAAAAGCGAAAAGCTTAAAGCTTTATCAAAGTTTTTAGAGTGAACCGAATACTTGCTTAAAAAACGCTCAAAAATTAAGAAATCATTTTAAATTGCTAAAAATAAAGTGGTAAATTCCTATATTTCAGAATGTATACTATATGTCATTAAAGTATATACTGAAAATTAAAAAAAAAAACAATGCATATATACAAATGCTTTAAATATGCATTCGCTTATATATTAAACCACATTTTAAAGACCCAATCAATGTGCATGGAAATCTAGCACTATGGCAAAAATTTAAGAATGCCTCTTACTAGCATAAATAAAACTACAATAGAAATAGAATGGTTTGGGGGGGCACTGGCACCCGGGCCGGGCGTATGTAAGTGAGACGGCAAATGAAAGTCAGTCGCGCAACCAAATGGGAAACATTGTTCTAAAACAATGAAAATACATGGTAAAAGAGGAGCCCAGGGCCCAGACCCAGAGCCAGTGCCAGAGCCCAACTGAGCCCGAGAGCTAACCAACACACAGCATGCAATAAAAGGCAAAAGTGGAATATGTGCCACAACGCTGAACAGATGCCAACGACCAGCACACATATAGCCCCAACCCTACTGCCCCCCTCACTGGAGAGTCCACTTGAAACTTTTGCGCTATTGTGCCCCCAAGCGTCATGTACTGCATTTTGTTTTTTTTTTCATACTACTACTAACTGCAGCTTCTCTGTAGACTTTTTATGTTTCGGGCTCAGTGAATCTTGGCCAGGCAGCAGTTCTACCGGCCACGCCCACAATACAAAGGCCTCGTCTAGAGTGATACATATACAAATACATATACATGTATATGTACATTTATATGTATATATTCTTATGCAGAAAAATGAAAAGCTGTAAAAAGTTTTGAAATATAATTGCTGCTGCTATTGTAAACTCCATTAAATTTATAAAGTGGGTAAAGCTTTTTTTTGTTTTGTTTTTTATTTTCCCTTTTTCTCTTTTTCCATTTTCCTTTTGGTTTTTTTGCCCCTCTGGAATATGAACGTTTACAAGCATTGATTAATAGTTTTATTGTATTATTTATATAGTGGCTGGCCATTAATTTTGCATTTTAAATAAAAGAGCAGCACTCAATTAAATATGTGGGTCGCGCCACACAGTGCAAAGGCTCATGCATGTTTCATAGTGTTTGTGTATATGCGAGCATTGAGCCTAAATAACAATAAGAATTGTATTTTATTTAAGCCGCGTTTTATTGGTCAATTGAAGGCACTTCAGGCACAAACAAATCCTTAAATATTTTCTCTGTACTTAAATACTTAATGCAGCTTATGTTCATAATGCTATATATATATATACATATATATATATATATATATATATATATATATATATATATATATAGATATATATATTTTTTTATTGATATTGATTTATAACTGTTACTTATAAATAGTTTTCTTTACATAGATGTATTCGACTTTTAAACATTTCACACATTGCATAATTTACGTACTTAAAAAACTTTTTGCGCTTTACCTACATAGATATCTCATATACTTACACTATATGCATTTTATGTACTTATAAACTTTATATATATAGACAATTTATACTTGTCAGACTTAATATACTTTATATACCTATTGCACTTTATAAGCTTTATATACTGTATATACATCAAATTTCTATATAGTTTATATACTTTGCATATTAAATAAACTTTATACTTCTCATACTTTATGTACTTTCGAAACTTTAGATGCTGTCCATAATTTTATTTACTTTATATATTTTATAGACTTTATACTTTAGTTAAGTACTTTAAATACTTAAATACTTTATATACTCTATATAATCTACAATACTTTACATAATTTATATAATTCATCAAGTTAATAAATTTCTATACTTTTCATGCTTTGCATACCTTACAAGCTTGTCATACTTTATATACTTATGCTTTTCATTCTTTCTATACTTATCAAGCTTCTCATACTTTATATTCCATAACCTTTATATACTTTATATACTTTACATGCTTTACATAAATACTTTGTATACTTAACATACTTTATGCACTTTACCTACTTCATATACTTGCATATTTAATTTTTAATTTAAATTGAATAATATATTAATTAGCTTAAGCAACAAAAACTTGTCCCAACTATAAGCATAGTATCGAAACTATATACTCGTTAGCTTATCAGCCCGAATGAAATCTTGTGACGCGTAGTCGGGCGACTATGAAAGGTTAATGGTTAGATTAGAACTAATTTATTGACATTTTGAACTGTTTCAAATTTTGAAAAAAAAAACACTGCGAAGCCATCAATATGAAGGTTGTCCAACAAAGAACGAGGCGTCAAAATGTCTCTAAGGCTCAAGCCTGAGCGGAATACGTAAAAACTTGGCCGAGGCGGGCCATAAGCGAAATGAAAAGCCCCAGAATGGCGAAATGCGATAGCATTTTCATAATTTTGCCATTTGGAAAATATCTCACGCATTTGCAATTATGTGCGGATTTTTCATTTCATTTCATTTCTTCATTTCATTTCATTTACGTTGCGGCCTCGCGGCTTTCGACCCAAACGAGGGACCGCAGTTGGTTACATGGCCAACAGCAACCTTTCCCTATAAAAGAATTTATATATGTTTTTCTTCTCCTTTTTTTTGGCATTGTTGCCTGTTGCCTGCTGGCTGTTTGCACTATTTTGTTGCTGTTATTCTGTTGCACATTTATGCGCAACCACATTTCAAAAGCAATAAATTCTGCAGTTTTGCTCTGCAACAAAAAAAGCATAGAAATTGGCGAAGAAAACTTTGCTCATTTGCGCGATTTTGATTTTTTGTTTCTTTTTTTTCTGTTTTGCTGCTGCTGCTGCTACTGCCGCCTCAACTAGCGAAAATAAATTAAGGAATTGCACACAAAACAACAAATTCAAAGTATGGCAAACTTTTCATTGCTGGGGTAAGCGCTAACACCCAAGTAAAAACATTCAATATTTTAATAAAAAAGAAACTTTTTAGCAAAACATCGCGCATACTATATAAAAGCTAGCTGTAGGTGTAATTACTACAAGTCGACTTAAAAATACCCTCTATAAATTGAATTTTATAATTAATTCCAAGCGAATTTAACTAAACAAATTTATAATTCATAAAAAAAAAACAGAATTAAAAAAATATATATATAAATAATTCAAAGATAATGATATTAAATTATAAAGCGTTAAAAAAATTGAATACAATAAAAAAAATCTTACTTTTAAAATAAAAAAAAATTGTAAAAACATGTTTTATACAACATTTTTTATGTCTGACTGTTGCAAGCTATCAAATACCTGTCTTTAGCTGTCGCTCTTCATTAAACCGATATACCCTTTTCGACAGCTCATCCATACTGGGTATGTCAAATACTTTATACAATTTCGTTTTTGTGAAAAATATATATAAATATTTCACACGCTTGTTACTGCAGCGGGAGAAAAAAATATGTTTTTCTTTACTCGCTTTTTTTCTGGTGTTTTTTACAAGCCAAGTTAACGCCTCCCTCCCTCAGCAGCTTGTTATTATTTTACCCATTGAGTTGTACAAGCTGTAGTTGGCAACAATTTGCAGCGTTTTCCCACGAAATGAAAATTCCTCTCGAGCCTTGCCATGAAAATTAATTGCGCATTTATTTGAGTGAGTTTCGGTCTTTACCGGAAGACTTCCTTACAACTCGCTGAGTTTTGTTTTACGCTTTGTTATTGCCCAGCGCTTACTTTACGCATTTCTTTACCTTGCTATTGCAAGGCTAGCAGCTGGGTTGAACAGGAAGAACTCTCACATTTCTGCATTAAGTATATATTTATATATATATATATATATATATATATATATATATATATATACATATTATATTTATATATATATATATTTAAATATTGAATATATTTTAGATGGAGGCAAAATTTATAGATATAAACTAAAACAAAATATTTGAAATTTATTCCAAAAAATAAACATATAAATTATAGATAAGACATAAGTCAATATTTAACTTAATTAATAAAAAGTAAAAATAAATATATTAATTGAGAATACCATGTACTTTATATAAATTTATGTAAGGGTATGATAATATTATAAATATATTAATACATTTACTAAGAAATACATTTACTAAGAGATAAAGTTACAAAGAAAGAAGTGAAGTTGGTGCTTATTTCTTTTTAAAAAATATTAAAAATTTTCTAGGATATACTAAGTACCTATACGAGCCATATATAAAAGAAATTCTTATTTCAAATTAACATTTACTACAATTGAACTAATATTGCTTCATGACAATATCAGACTTGAGCTACATACATTGATCAGCAAATTTAGTTCATAATAATTGAATTTATTGCTAATTATTATCAGTCTTTATATACTATAATAAAAAGTACAGCAAATAGTTATATTCAAAGCATAAGTTCAAGTTATCAGCTGATAAACAATGTGCAGTAAACAGATTTCTTGTCGACTTAGGAACAGCTTAGCTTAGAGATGACTTTTCAAAATCGAGTACAACAACAGAATGCGACAAAAATCATATCAGAGGCCAATAAAAAAAATATATATATTTATATTTTTATATATGTTAATTATCAAGGCATAGCGTCTGAAAGTTGTCAAGTGTCAATTTATTAAAATTATTATTCAAGACATGCATAGCGATTACACATCTTTGACTACGTAGGAGCTATGCACTTGGGGTTGCCGGCTGGCTGCTTATCGCCCCTGATCCAGCTTGCAATTCAGGGCCGAGGAAGTTGAGCCGGGCAGGGTAGATGATAAGTGCGAATCGGACTGCACATAATTGGTAATTAAATTATGATGTTTGCTATTTTTGGCTGTGCCGTACCCATTGTCTGATGCTGATATGGTGCAGTGCCAGACTCGATCGGGTATAAAAGGCCCAGCTGCAGCACGGCTAGAGCAACAGTCTTTAGGTGTTTGGAGCTGAAGCATACCAAAGCCGGAGCAGTAGGAGTGAACGCATCTAGAATGAAACTGACACTGGTTCTTCTGGCCTTCGTGGGCTGTGTGGCCGCTTTCAGCGTGCCCACCTCGACAAAGGTGAAGATCGCCGATGCTGAATTTTTGCAGAAGCAAAAGTTCTTCTTCGAAATCCTCTACCGCGTGGAGGATCCACTGATGTTCGAGGAATGGATCAAGTTGGGACAAAAACTGGTGGTTGAGAAGGCACAATACAAGGTGCGTTTTTACCATACTCGAGCAGTGTAACAAAATCCATTGTTCTAACGTTCTGGTCTGCCTGCAGGAGTATGACTACTATATGGAGAAATTCTATGAGTCCTACAAGTATGGTGCCTTGCTGCCCAAGGGTGAATTCTTTGGTGCTCTGGTCAAGACTCACTACAAGCAGGCCTTGGGTCTGTTCAACTTCTTCTACTTCGCCAAGGACTGGGCTACCTTCACCCACAACGTTGCATGGGCTCGCATCCATGTGAACGAGGGCATGTTTGTCTACGCTCTGACCATGGCCGTCATCCACAAGCCCGAATTCGAAGGCTTCATTCTGCCCCAAATCTATGAGATCTTCCCGCAGTATTTCTTCAACAGCAAGTTCGTGTACGAGGCCGAGAAGTTCGACTATGATGTGTGGAGCAAGCTGATCATGTACGAGAAGGAGTACAAGGACATCCTGTACAAGGATGTTAGCGAGTTCAGCGACAGCTTCTACTTCTACACCAAGGACTGGAAGACCTGGCAGTGGTGGAAGATGATGGGTCTGGGCGAGCACTGGTACGTCGAGGATAAGTTCTTCCTGCGTGAAAACATTGCACAGTACAACAAGGATCCCAAATACGCCGAAGTCCTGAAGGGCCTCAAGAAGTTCTACATGCCCGTTGACTATACCCGCGACATTGACTTCTTCAACGCTGAAAGCAAACTGAGCTACTTCACCGAGGATTTGGGCTGGAACGCTTACTGGTACTACCTGAACTTGGACTACGCTTTCTTCCTTGATGGCAAACAGTTCGGTCTGGACAAGGATCGTCGCGGAGAATGGTGGATCTACAATGTGCAACAGATTCTGGCTCGCTACTACCAGGAGCGTTTGGCCAACGGCTTTGGCGAAATCCCAGAGTACTTCTGGTACAAACAGGTCGAGTATGGCTACGATCCTCAGCTGATCTACTACAACGGCGTTGGCTACAGCTACCGCAAGAACTACTTTGAGTACCAGACCTACGGCAAATTCGACATGCTCTACCAGGTGCAGAGCTTCTTCGATCGCATCAACGATGTGATTGAGACCGGCTACTACAAGACCGCCGATGGCGTTGTCATCGATTTCCGCAAGCCCGAGGCCATCAAATACATTGGCAACTATCTGCAGGGTAATGTTGACATCTACGACAAATACTTCTTCAACTACTACTATGTGCTGTCGCATATGTACTTCGCCGATGTTGACTACTTTGACTTCGAGGTGTTCCCCAATGTGTTCCTCAACTTCGAGACCATGCTGCGTGATCCCTTCTTCTACTCCTTCTACAAGAAGTTCGCCGATGTTTTCTACAAATTCAAGTTCTATCTGGCTCCCTACACCAAGAAGGATCTGTCCTTCGATGGCATCAAGTTCAAGGATGTGAGCGTCAGCAAACTGGAAACCTACTTCGACTTTGTGGACTTTGATGTCACCAATCTGCTCAACGACAAGATGACCTTCGTCGATGGCAAGTTCGTCTGGGACAAGGCTCTACTGGCCCGTCAGGCTCGCCTCAACCACAAGCCCTTCAACTTTGAGTTCACTATCGACTCCGACAAGGTGCAGAAGGGTGTTGTGCGCATCTTCCTGGGACCCAAGTTCGACGAATACGGTCGCGTTATCCCACTGAAGTACAACAGCCAGAACTTTGTGCAGATCGACAGCTTTGTGTATCCCTTCGTTGCCGGCCAGAACAGCATCAAGCGCAGCTCCAAGGACTTCACCTGGACCGCTGAGGACCGCATCACCTACACCGAACTCTACAAATACGTCATGCTGGCCAGCGAGGGCACCTACGACTTCCCATTGGATCTGAGCGAGCCACACAACGCCTTCCCCGATCGCCTGGTGCTGCCACGCGGCTGGGAGTCGGGCATGCCCATGCAGTTCTACTTCTTTGTCTCGCCCTACAGCGAGGACTATGAGCAGTACTCCAACTTCGACTACACCTACGAATCTGGTGTTGGCTCCGGCACCCGCTTCGTTGACAGCAAACCTTTCGGCTATCCCTTCGATCGCGCTGTCGATGAGTACAGTTACTTTGTGCCCAACGGCTACTTCAAGGATGTCAATATCTATTACGTGGACACCTTTGCCAAGTACTTCGAACAGAAGTATGTCAACTACGGTACGTTTGACTACTCCATTGTGTACTAGCAGAAGAAGATGTCGTTCGATTTAGCTCATAAGTAATTTTTAATGCAATACCAAAAAATCAAACCAAAAAAACAAAAAAGAACTCAGAAACGATGAAGACCGAGCTTTCAATAAACATATAAAAACAAAAACATATTCATTTTTTAGCGTTGTTATTTTACAAATACGTGGAAAGCAAAAATAAAAAAAAAAATGTATGGAAAATATTTAAAAAATGGGATTTACAAGTTTTACTTTTATTTTATCTAGCTGGAAGAATATAAATAGAAATTGTTGATATTTTGTTATATAAATAAATTTACGATATAAAGCTAAGTAAGACGAGCTGAAACTATATATTATAAAGCAACATAAAATTTTTATGCATGAACTAAAAAGTTCCTGCACAGATGCCATCGCGCGAAACTTGAGACAATATTTCAGGTAACAGAAAACAGTTTAAAATAAACTCATAGGCACTCACAATACATATAAAAATATATATAAAATATATCATATATTCATAGAAAACAAATTTAATCGACGACTTCAAGGCAAAAGCAAATATTAAATTCAATTCGATGCCGCCTTATTGCACAACAAGAATTTGGGGTAAAAGCATTTTCGATTGACAAGCAAAACGCGCGACCACTCGATCCTGTGGCTATCCTTGGCGAGTGCTATCCCTGTTGCACTCATACTGGTGGCATGTGCAGGCAGCGCTGGTTAATGTGTCATTCGTACCGCAAACTGTTGCAACGTCGCTCTGATTGCATTCGAATCGAAATCAACCGCAAAAACTAATAATAAAGTTCAAATGTTAAATGTGCCACAACGAGAGGCTGATGCACGAATCGCAGTAGAGTAAGGTTCAGACCAAACTGCAACGTGCACCACCCCAATGGCAATTCGATAACAATGCGGGTGCGTTACTCCATATACACACAGACACATACAGGCACACACAGACTAGTGATTGCCCATTCCGATTGTAATGTAAATGAAGTTATGCTCTGCGGCTTTGATGTGGCGCCCAATTGCCGCCCATTTTGCAATTGAATCATGCAAGACACAAGTATGCCCCATTGCCAATGCGTTATCTGAGCCGATGTGGCAACCTGATTCGGTAACGATAATTTACAGTTATGCCAGCCCGCGATTATTGCCGTCTATCGCATCTGCATACGCAGTCAAATTCGTATTCGTATTCGCATTCGCATTCGCTTTCGCATTTGCATTTGCATTTGCAGTTGGTAGCAGCAGCTGATTACAGATTGCACATTTGGATTTTGGGTTTGGGTTTCGGCGGGTTTCGGGTTTCAGCAACTGGGCTGGGTCCTTCTTTGGTTATGAGCCTAATGCTGTTGCTGTGCGTGCGTGAGAGACAGTGTGTGTGTGTGTGAGTGAGTGGTTCAATTGATTACGGTCCATCTATTTGAAAATTAGTGCCAGCACAGCGAAAGGCATATCGAGTTGATAAGTCAACTAAAGAGAAAATTTAGCTATAATTTAAAGCGCAGCTTCGATCGATTTATCAAGCCCGTAATCAGATGCAGAAAGAAGCAAGCAAAGAGACACGAAATAGATACAATTCTGTTCCACCTTTGGACAGGTAATTTCTCAAACTTCAAGCCACTCAAATTGAAGTTAGAGTTGAAGAGTTTCACATTTCAGTTAAATTGAACTCCAGCGCACTAGCCGTCCATTCCAGTTTATAATCAATATCATATCATATCAACGTCGATATTCTGTGTCATCATCCATTAAAGTTCATGTCTTTCATTGTTAAAGCTAACGCTGCGCATCAGATTTCAGCTAAATGACTTTTGTGCAAGTTCCTGGCGCGGGCAGCGACTTTAGCCATACAATATGATAAAAACATAAATATATACACGTATCCATTACAATTGCTTGAACGGAACGGAACGGAACGCTTGAGGCTGTGCACAGCATGGCATATTTTATGGCCCGTTTCATTCGCATTTTCCCCAATGAATGGTGAGATGTGCCTTGGCAACGAGGCTAATCAGAAATAGTTCCCTGATGCCCGGCCAGACAAGCTGGTAGACTTAGTCGAGCTTATCCAGCTGGGCATGTCTGCCGTGGCCTGTTGGCCATGTACTTTGTGTCTACAATTTATTTCAGTCATTTTAATTGATACTGTCCCGCAGCTGGCTGCTGTTGCTGTTGCTGTTAGCTAAAGTGCAGCTTCTTGTTATTTGTAACAATTAATATCCAATATCTGAGCGCTGCCATCATTAGTTTTCGCCAGCCCAGCGGCCCACTGTCTGTTGTGGATATCTCACTCGATGAGAACTACAAAAACTGATGATATCAATGAACGAACTATAACAAAAGGCGACGGCAGCCGGGACTAAGTAGGAAAGGAAGGAGTCAGCGATGCTAAAAAGAGCGAAACAGAAAGAATATAAAAAGCAAACGAAAGACGATTCCTTTTTGTTGTGGTTGATATTGTTGTTGTGTCAGGCATTGATGCTGCATTTGACAGACCATTTATCATCGCACTAATTGTGTATCATTAAAAAAAAGGGCGACGCGGCAGGGCGCAGCTTCGCCGATGTTAATCCAAAGGGAAAAACAGCCTCAGCTCGATGTGGCGCTGCCTGACAATGGCAACGCCGTCGCCGTCAGCGACAGCAGCACCAACATCATGACAACATCCATGACAGTGATAGAAATCTGTGGCAAGCAGATTAAACGTGTTCGCAGACAGCGAAACTGCTTTAGCGAACGAGTGGGGTGAAGCAGTTGGCCATAGAACAGTATTTGTCGCTGGCATACGGCCGTTGTAAAAGTCAGTCATGATTATCGCCACTTAGCCACCCGCTAAGCAGTACAGCCCCACCCACCCACACACACACAATGGACTCAACACTTAATGCACGTAGTTAAAAGTTTGAAGGGAAACCAAAGATATTAAAGGAATATTTGATAGCTTGATCTTAGGCTTAGTTTTTATCAATTAAAGTCCTAATGCTACTTAACTGGGCTTAGTTCAAATTAAGCTTCCATTTCTCCCCTGGCCACTTCAATTACGCAACGTATCTGACCACTTTGATCAGTGACAAACACTCAATCGTAATATCGATAAACTATTCTATTGATTGTATTTGTGGTCACTTTTTGACAAAGACTGGGCAGCAGCGGCCATTAGGGCTTTGTGGAAATGTTTTCGACAAACTGAGCCGGCAGTCATATAAATTGTATCGATAATTTGTAAGCTGTCAAAGCATGTCAACTCTACTATATCCGCCCCACCGTGCAGACCAACCGGAACGACATAACGACAGACAGTTGATGAGTGCAGAGCAGAGACTAATGAGAAACGTGCGCCATGAGTTGCTGTAAATGGCAAGCGCAGCAAAATCGCTGATATCGCAGTACTTGTAGTATATATATGTATAAATAAATATGTATATATCTATCTATATATAGCACTTCCTGCTTTGGCGCCATTGTTGCTGCCCACACGCACAAATACATGATAATAATAATAATAATAATAATAAAAATTCAAAGGCTTTCTATTCGGGCAATGATGGATTACGGCTGTCAACTGGCTAGCTCTCCCGCTGCCAGTCCCCGGCTCTCATTCACGATTACCTTCTGTGACTCATTCATTGTGCGCCTGATGAAAATGTTAATGTCGTTGCCAATCACTTTGTTAATCCATCCAGTGCGCGTTAGTTGATTTAGTTGCTCGCCCCACCCAACACATTTGCCCCATTTGCCAATCTGAAGCTGTAGTAGAAAATCGAAAACAATTAAGCGCAGCTCTCCACGGCATTTGGCGTGTTGATGAATCGCTAAATTGCCGGCCAGCAAATCAGACTCTGGCACTAGCACTAAGCTACCCAGCCAGCCAACCTACCAGCCGAAGCTATACGCAAGTTGTCACGTAATACATACTAATTAATATTGATATTTATTTTAGGCCATGGAGTTGCCGCCCAACTCTCCGCTTTTCTGCTTAGTAATGACTTTTTGATAGACAAAGTCGGCGCTGAAATACCAAAAATCAGCATGAAAGACAGTTTTTCCAGGCGCAACTTGTTATTGGAACTCATTTAGTTGAGTTTCATAACTAGGCATTAATTGAACTGCCTAAATTGCAGAGTGCTTTGGAGAAAGATTAAGTTTTAATGAGCCAAATGAAAGCAATTGAAGAGCTGCCAGATAAGGTGCACAGAAGAAATAACTATAATGTTAACGTTAGGCACACGTTTTGCTCTGTCAAGTCAAGGCATAACTCATATAACTGAATAATGCCCGTTCATAGCCAATTCCCTTAACAGGCTCCAATGACAGCTGCTGCGAGGGGAAGTTATCTTCCTCAGACTGTTGTAATTAGATTATTATTGGCCAGTGTTGCAAAATGTCTGTGGCAAATTAAAAACGCCCAACACGTACGAAACAAAGGAAAAGAAGAAGCAGCAGAACCACAACTAGCATACAACCGCGTCGTGCTTTGGATCGATTTTAACACGCTCGTAAAATGTTGAAGCAAATGTGCGGCAGGCTGCGTGTTCGGTATGCCAAATGCATTTGATGGGATTGCTGGATGGCTACAAAGGACCAAATGTGATTCAGGCCAAGTCGCCGCTGATGTCTAGCAGTGTGACTATGTCTGCGATTTCTATTTGTTGCTGCCATAAAAGCAAGGGACAAGCGCAATAAAAGCATGAAATGTGCCTGGCACGGACCACGAAGCTGCTGCCAATGCTGCCACTGCTGCTGCTGACTGATGCAAAACAATTTCAAAAACTGATAACAGCGAGCGGCTACAAATATTTAATGAAATCAAGGATGCCACACGAGCAACAACAACAAAAGTGCAATTGTTGCATTATTAATTTGTATTATGCGCAATTGTTGAGCTCGGACGCACACATGAGGCAGCCGCTCGTTCGCCTGCTGCCGCCCTCGGCCGCTGCTCATGCGGAAAAATGGGAAGGAAATGAATGGAAAATGTGTGCTGAGGTGAGCAGCAGAACTCTGCCGCCAGATAAGCACATGTAACGGTTGTCGGTTGCATGAAATCATAAAAAAAAATGGAAGAAAGAGAAGCAGAAATAAGCAAGAAAACGAATTCGAAATACTCTTGCAAACAGAATGTGAAATAATATATATATAATATATATGTATGGGATAAATATATAGATATATTTATACATAGAAATATAGATGACATAATATAAATTATGTTTGAAGAAAAAACGATATGATATAATAAAGAACTTTCGACAATTTTGAGTAAAAATTCATAGTGAATCAGGAATAAACTAAGCTTAGGCACTAAAAAACACATCAAAGCTGTTAATACAGGTATTGGACTATCAACTCGCCTTAATATTTAATATTTTACTTTTTATATCCACATACAACATATTACAACACAAAATAGTAAGACCCTGAGCAAGGGTATGCATAACGTTGGAGCCGCAGCAACTGCAGAGTGAGTGCGGAAAAGCCAACCAATTTTCCCAGCCACAGAGCAAGTTGGTCGTCAGTGCGGGTAAAGGTGAAAGAAATGCGGTAATAAAAACAACAATTGAACACAGTTATGATTGAAGTGGAAGTAAAACACAAACGGCACAAAGGAGACACGGCACAGAACAGAACGAACAGCAGCACAAAGTGCCAGCCGTCGTCGTTGTCCTCGTCGTCAATGCGGAACTATGCACCAGGGGGTTGGCTCAGTGCCCCTGTGGCTGGAACTGTGGGATAAAACTCCACCAACAAGCTACAGCAAAAGCAGCAGCAGCAGCACCACCATCACTACCACCACAAGGATAACCAATAGCATCCCTAAACGAGAAAGCTGCTGACGTTGGTTTTGTAATTTGTATCGATCGATTCTGATGTTTTGTTGCTTCAATGAGAGCCCATCGCATTTACCAAACGTACGTGATACACGTTAAGAAAACTTAAGCCCGTCCATGATAAGCAGTAGACAGGTCAAAAACAAAGGAAAGTTGTGGCTAAGCGATGTAGCTGGATGGCTTGATAAATATAAAGAGGCGAAAGGCAAATGCTAATGCAGGCGACGTTTTCTACTGCTACTGCATAAATTGTATTTTTATCGCGTTTTACTTTTTATTTTCTGTCTCATATATCTATAATATCTCATATATTTATATTCCTATATAAAAAATTATTAGACGACAATTTCAAGATAATTTTGTTATTTTATAAAAAATTTCTGTAATTGAATTTTTTCTTCAACTTCAAATAAAGAATAAGCCTTATGCCTGACAGACCTTCATCAAGTAAGCTTGTTCTTCAATCCGACAATCACATCTTAAAGCCTAAACCTTTACTCTAGCAGCAAATACATTTCAAATATATCACTCTATTTCGCTCAGTGCACGCACAGTTACACATAGGAAAATGTAACTTTTCGACAATTATGCGATTGCCTTCATGTGTGTGTATGTGTGTGTTGAAGTTGCATGTGTGTGCGTGTGTATTTCTGATCTAAATAAGCGCAGCCCAAGAAAACTTTTTGCCTTTGGGAGATGCTGGCCCAAAATCCGAGAGTGAGCTGGGATAGTGTTGTTGTTCCTGTTGTTGCTGTTGCTGCGCGCTTTGCCAGCCATTGTTGTTATTGTGTTGCAGGCGCGCACGAAAATTATGCGTATACGCAAGTTTGGCTCTTGGCTTGCTGCGTGTATGTGCCGAAATGCAGGCTGCGGACTTGAAAACTTAAAGCTCGAGCTCGGTTTCTGTTTGCATTCGCAACTAGTTGGCGAGGCAGGCAGCCAAATTGCGGTTTACTATTTCAATAGGGGACACACACACAAACACACCCACACACACACACACACCGGGACATACTCGCTCAGGCATGTGGTGAAAATAATTGTTATTGTTACTTGAGCGCTGGATGCCAACGCGGCGATGATGAGCAAAAGACCGCATCCTCCAAACATTATAACGTTTTGCGGTAATGTGATTAACATTCACCAAAGCTCCCTAATGACCACCTTGTCGACTTAACTGAATCGACGTTGTTGGCCAGGCAAGGAGGCAGTCGGTGATGCTGCTGCTCGTGCGTTGCATGCAACTATTGTGCCACACAATATGCCTGGGGCAAAGCAATAAGCAAAGTTATTAAACTTATATACAAACCCATTTACATATATATATATATTTACATATATATATAAGTTTGTATGCAAGTATATGCATTGATTGACGTTTGTGGCGGCTCCCAATCGGCATCAGGATGTTTGTGCAACGCTTCGTATGCGTAATGTGTTTGCATGCGCATTTTCATTAAAAATAATTTCAGTGCAGCAATCCTGAGTGTGTGTGCTTGTGTATGGGTATAAGTGTGTGTGTGTGTGTGTGTGGGTAATGCTGGAGTAATTGCAAATTAAAAATTGCTTATTAAAGCAGAAAACACCCGCAGCACCATTTGCCCCGTAGCTGAGCTCGTAAATAGCCAACAATTGGCTTTGCCTGGCCTTGTCCTTGTGTGTGTGTACCGTATAATTTGCCCGACTGCGGTTCCGGGTCTCTTCGTGTCCATGGCCGTGTCCGGAGCCAGCTTGTCTGCAGACGTATAAAATGGCATGGCATTTTCCTGCCTAATAGCCATTAATTAAAGTTGTAACAATGGCATTTCTTATTGGCCAACATATTGAAGACTTGGTCAAATAAACCACTACCAATAGCGTCACCCACCCTCTCAGCCCATTGTGTTTCTAATTTAATTTCTTACTCAATTTCATGCTGGCCTCACAATTGATTGTGCATTTCACATTTCTGACATATTTACACACATACCTGTAACGATAAGAGCAAAGCATAAATTTGATTACAATCACAATTGTTAATAAATTGAGGGGCATCAACTTCGACCTGCGGGTGATTACAAATTAACAACACGTTTCCAATACCAGCTGCTATTATAATTTCTATTTGCCCATGACTTGGCAGCAGATGCACTAAAATGTTTGTAGTATTTGATTAAAACCAAATAATTTTAGCTATCAATTTAAAATTTAACTAAAATGGAATTATTGATTAAAGTTTGATTGAATCTAAGTTGCATTCAATGTGAATAGCTTTGAGCCAAAAAAAATACAAGCATTGATTGAGGCTTAAGTTGATTTCAAATTGATTATGATGGATTTATTAGAAAGCGCCTTTAGAAATCATCGAATTATATAGAAATACTATTACTGTAGGCACTACTATTTTTATGAACACAGCTGTAAATTATGTCACTTTTCGCTATTATTTTGATTTTTTATATTTTTACACATTTAGCTTTCTACAGTTTTTTCAGTTCTTCGATAGATTTTTATATTGTATTAAAACATCAAACGTGAACTGTGAAAAGTTGCTAAAATCTTTCTTGAGTTCTAGCTTCTGAGCTAAGGGAATTAAATTTAGAATGCAACACGCTTGTAAATGAAGCTAACGAAAAATCGAGAAGTTAAGTTGGATATATATTCAGTAATTCACGTTTATTTCATTTTACTTCTCGAAATATCTATACACATATTTCTTTTGACTGTGATTGTTTTTAAGCTAAATCAAAAACTATGTTACACAGATTTATAGATGCCAGCGAAGATAACTGGTTTCTAGTTAGTTTCTTGTTTGCATTGCGAATGCCAAATTTTAATTTTTTTTTACGGAAAATTCTATTTTTATTTGACAATTTTAAAAGTGGGTCACCGAAATATGAGATACAAAATTTCTGAGCCGCGCAATACGTTGCCAAAAAAATGAAGTAAAAAAGGCTTCGCAGAGATAAAGTAAAAATATTTTTAGCTTGCATAGACCAGACACATCCCTGGATAATTTCAGTTGGTCTGCTCATATGTTGCAGCGAGCTCTAAAATCTGCGATCCTGATGAGTAACTACTGCCACAGCACACACAGACACACTCACCCACCCACTGACTCCTACCAGCTGTGTTCCAAGTCCCTTTAACATTTTCTGCACATCAGAAAGCCACAGAGCCAGGCAGCCAGTCAGCCAGGCAGCTAGTTAGCCAGGCTAACGAGCAGTCGAGGGTCAACATTAATATTTGAACAACGTACGTTGGCCACGCTCGACTCATTTTTTTTAAGCCAGGCCCACAGCTCGTTGGCCGTTTGTCTGTTTGCCAGTTGCTGGCTGCTGTTGTTGATTATTCAAGGATCAGCCAAACAAAGCACATGGCATGGCATCTGTGTGGCGTATAAATTTTGTTATGCGGCATCTCACATCTCCCTCTCTCTCTCGTTCACACTTCGAGAAACTGCCAAATCAGCAAAAATTTTGTAGTGTAAAACAAAAAAAAAAATGTAAGACAGAAAAGAAAAACACATTCGCGCGTCCCCACCCATGCAACAAACAGCAGCAGCTGGGCTTGGAATTGGGCGTGGCAAAAATATGCGGCGTACGTGTTAAGTGGCAAACGTTTTTCAGCAAGCAGCTCCGCTGCTCAGTCAGTGAAGCCCGCCAGTCCATCAGTCTGCCAGTCAGGCAGTTCGTCAGTGAGTCAAGTCAAGTCAAGTCAAGTCACGGGGTTTTTGCCACGCATTTGTAAACTTTATAAATCAGTTCGTGTCGAAGCTGAAGCCGTTGCTCAGCCAGCAGCAGCATCAACACCAGCAACTTCTCTGTTGAATTTAGGATTTCCAAGTGCCAGCAGCATCCGCAACGATGCGTTGCCAAAAACAACGAGAAAAAAAATATATATATATTTCAACGAAATTTTTAAATTGCATACTTTGCGGCGTGGCACGCTGATTTGATGGCCAGCATCTGCTGTTGCATTAAATTTTTGTTTTTCGCCTGATTGAAACGCACGAGCAGCAGATGAAAACCCATAGCAAAAATATTGGCAGCAAAAAAAAATGATTTTTATAAATTATATTTAGTTTGTTAGTGCTATAGGGTTTCGTTGAATTAACTTATGATTGGAATATGAATTTAATGAAACTAGCTCAGTCATGGGTGAGCTATTGAAAATGCATCACATCAACGAGTCAAACCAGAATTGATCGGTTTTCCGTATGTTTGAGCACTTCGCTTTCAAAAACCTAGAAGAGCTAGAGACCTAAGTACCTATGCTACGCGCCGATAAATTTTATTTTAAATAATCGATAACTTTTTCTGTTTCTATGCAATCGTTTAAAAATATATATCAAACTAAAGTTTAACAACTAATTAAATCATAAAATCAATCACATTTAGCAACGGAAAATGGGATAAAATGCATTAAATTGGAGTTAAGTTACAAAAGCAAAAACTGAAATGGTTTCGGTTGTTTATGATATACAAATTCTAATATAATAATATATTCAATATGTAGTTTTTGACTGACTACGGACTATTAGATATTAACAACGCATTCACCATAGTTAAATCAGTAGAATTATGTTGCTCATTGAAAAAATCATAATTTGTATTTTTAAAATTACAATTTTCACACCTTTTAAAAAAAATCTGTATTTGAAAAAAGACAAAGAAAAATTAAATATTTAATTCAGTAAAAGTGTCCCAACAAAATGTTACTTTTGTCTAGTACAAATTTTCATAATAAATTAAATATATAGAAAAACTCTAAAAATTTACATTTAATATACAAATTAAATTTATTTGTATTTTTAAAATAAAAATAAAAATGTAAATGTAATTTAAAAGTATTTTTTCTACACATTAAAGTTTTTTATAAATTTTGTATTATAGAAATTTGTACACTTCATAAGAAAAAAATTGAAACATAAAGCTAATCTGTGTTAATTGAATGAAAGCTTAGATCAAGAATCGTTTGGCATATTCATTGATTTCTTTTGTATATTTTTATATTCCTGTTGATGTTGCCAACTGATTTTAGCCTCAATCTCACACCTCTGTGACGCTCTTCGTTAGCCATTTTGTGTTTTGGCCATTAGAAAAAGTTTTGTGCCACGCTCATTTCTCACACTCTGTTGCACTCGGCTTCATCTTTATGTGGTGTGTGTGGATGTGTTTATTGTTGGCTGATTTCTGCTTTGCCTTCTATATATAAATTTCTGTTTTTTTTTTTCTTTTTTGCTTGGCTCTGCTCTGCTGCTGATTTGCAGTTGGCGTTGCTGGCACAGCAAAAATATTGTAAATATTTTGCAACTTATTGTGCGCAAGTTTCTTGTTTATTTCTTGCTCGTTGTGCGACTGAGACTGCGACTGTGACTGCTGCACGTTTAATATTTATTTCATGTTTTAATATCTGACACGATTGCACAACAGTTGCGCCAGCTTCTGTGGCGCCTCGCGCGTTTTACACAGTTTTTCTGCGCGATTGTTGCCGGCTTTAGAAACTTTTTGCTCGCCATTTGATATTGAATAAGTTACCAGGACTTGACAATAGAACACATACAACTTGGCTGCCAGTCAACCGAACGACACTTATTGGAAAGTTTGTACATTTACAAACGCGGGTGGAAAATTAATTCATTGAATTACCAATTACAAAGACAGCTGAAAGGCGGTCATCAATAATGTTTATTTATGAATTACTTAAAAATAAACTTAAGTCTGGCTCAGTTATACTAAGGCTACATATTCTTTTACTTAGTTTAAGTTTTATATTTAATTGAAGTTTAGAAACTTAAAGAAACCCAGCTGCTGTCTGTCTAGATACTGACTCGAGGAATATCTCAAGACAACCTTTAAAGCACACACTTTCAAGTCGTATTTTTACAAAGTCTTTCCTTGATTATGCAATTTCCAAGCAAAAAGCGAAAATCTGTCAATAAAATGCACATTTTTATCCATCAATCAAACATTTTTCTTTTCTTTTCGCAGCGCTTTCAAGTTTTCCACTAGCTTGCGAGCATAAAAATTTCGATTTTGTTTTCTTTTTTGCTTTTTTCATTTGCTTAGATTTAACATTTTTATTATTGCTGCTCATTTCCGTGCCGCTTGACAGGCTCATAGCTGCTGCTGCTGCTGCCGCTACCTCTAGTAGCTCTCTAGCTCTCTCTGCCGGCAGTTCCGCCCACCGTCTGCCTCCTACTTGAGTTGACTTCAGCTTGGATGTCGGATTTAAGTGTTATTGTGGGCAATTTGATACTTTCGATTGAGCAACAACATTTGCTTGTGCGTTCAACTGAAGCGTGCAACGTACCTCACTTCCCCTCGCACACACAGACACATTGAGTATGCTGTAAAAACACGCAAAATGGCTGCCACACAAATACCCTGGCACACACATAAATTGTATTTATATAAGTATTTGTGTGATGCGGTCGCCATCCTCAGAGTTTTGCAGACGCCTCGAAAACAAGTTGGAATATAAATGATGTTGTGTGAATTCAGCAGCAGCCAGCTGAAGTGTGGCAGCGCCTGGACGCCCCTGGACCTGCCCTGATAAATGCGTCGCAGCGCGAAAGACAGAGAGGTAGAGAGTGATGTCTTCTGTGCGTGTCTGTCGGGTTATTTGTTTGTGTGCGTGTGCCAGCTAAGCTGCAGCATATAAAATATCCAATATACATCGTTAGGCAAGTTGAACCAATAAAAAATAATGCCCACAATCGCAACGCCATTTATAGAGAGAGAGAGAGAGAGAGAGAAGCAAAATAGCAGAAAAATCCCGGCCTAACTTAAGTTAGCATAACAAAAATACTTGTCAGCTACAGTTGGCAATTTTACAGCCACAAGTTGAGAGTGGATCAAATTCTTAAAATAACTTTACGGATTCGTTTTCAATAGGATCTGCTATGATATGCTGAGCCTCAGACATTTCTATTTTATTGTCACGTTTTTTTTATGGTAAACAAATAATTTTTAGCTTAAAATGCTCGAATTGAATGTTCAGCAATAAATTCCATGGATAAAATATTTTTAAAAGAACAACAAAATATTGAAATAGTAAAGCTAAAAGAGAACTTCAAGCAGAAGTTAATAGAAAGAGGGCTTAGTTATATTGATGCCTATAACTCAGTTTCTATTCAATGCATGAAAAACCTTTTCATTTCAATAATGTTCACAGGGAGAGAGAGAGAGAGAGAGATAAATTCAACATGCTATGCTTTGAAGGAAATCAAAAATTGTGCAATTGTGCATACAAACAAAAGGAAATACCCAGAGCCTGTTCACACAAGTATCTTATAGCAGGCACAAGCTCAGGGGTCGCTGGCAGCCCAATCTAATCAGACTGGACAATGATATATGGCCTAGTGGCTAGCCTTTATGCTTATGCAATATAAAAAGGTAGAGCAGAGCCCCTTTGCCAGCCATTAAATAAATTAAAAGCCAAACACAACAACGATTTCAGCAGAAACAAGAATTGAGTTGCCATTGATTCAACTTTCACCTGCCAAGGACACAAATCGACTGCAGACCAGACAAAGCCAATGGTAAGAATTCAACAAAACCAAATTCGTAACTCTCTCACACACTCACATATCCAGCTAGGTATTGAAGTGTATGCAAATCTTTACGGACACACAACGCACCTGCAGCGTCCAATCGGAAGTTTTATGGTACGTTTTAGAATTTCATTAGGAGCTTTACGCTTCAATGCCATTGCAGACACGGTCACAATTTGGTTTTGCTTTGGGGTTTTTTTGGGGTCTAGTGTCTGGTCAGAGGCTGGCCATTCATCAAGCTGGGTCAGCGCGATTCAAGCTACTGGAGCTGGGTATGCATTAGCCATAACTCTCATTATGCCGCACACAAGTTAAGCACGTGGCCAGTCTGGCGACCCATTCAATCACGCTATCGCGCCCCAACGTTTGCGCCACCGACAAATTGCAAATACGTACGGGGATTTTCAATGCGAATGCCACACGCTAGCAGCAGCAGCAGCATCACTACCTTACACATCCCCTTTAACAGCAGCCACAACTTCTGCTTTCATATCTGCACAGCACTCATTGGGAATTGGATTGCAGGCGCCTTGGCCAGACGCAACATCATTCGCTGCGCTGCAAAATGGATAAGTGAACTGGGACTCTGGGAGCTATGGCAAAGTTCTCGCTCGCTCGCTCGTTCTCCGGCTGTTGCATTCCGTGATGAATGCGCAAAGGCTGCGCCCGTTGCCCAGGTGGCCCCTGAGTCACAGTCATAGTTCGAAGTTAGGGTTAGAGTCAGATTAGCTTTGCTTTTTCACAGCACACTTTCAAGCGAGCTAGCTGCTGCTGCTACTGCTGCTGTTGGCCAAAAAACTTTTCCGAGTGCTGCAAATTTGCGCTGCAGCTCGTCATAGTCGAGCTGAGTGTGGCATGTGCGAGGCGCACACAAATCGCTAATCAAGTTTTGCAATTTTTCAAAAATGCATTTGACTCCCCGAACATGCAGCTCAACGCCCCCGCTAATCTCATTCCTCCACACTTTGTCGCGCCGTGCAAAGTGGGTTAGCGTGTAAAACTATTAAAGATACTCAGCAGTTTGCCGTTTGACAAACCCAGCCGACTGCGCTGCGCTGCACTGCACTGCACTGCTCCGACTTAATTAAGTTTTTGTATGTAATCAGAATCAGCGAACGAAACTTTTGCCATTTAATTGAAGCGTCAGGCTTTTATTAGTCGAATCAAACAATGAGGCCTGATTAAATATGAGCCAAAGTAACTGCTGAGCAGCTCATTATTATTTTCCACTGCGCATTTGCAACATTTAATCAAATTGCCAAGTTTTCAAGTCATTTTAGCGATTAGCGACTGTCGTCGGCTTATTGAAGAAGTGCTCTTTGGTAAGCTACTCAAGGAGACCATCGATTGCTGCTGATGGGAAATCTTGTTGGCGCTTGAAATGTTTATGAAAATGTGAGCTTATTGGAAGCAAATGTTTGGGCAAGGATCAGTAGTGGGTATAGATTATAGGGTGAGTATCAGCAGTCAACATAATTGAACTATTCGCTCTACAGACTTCTAGTCACTATAGGAACTGTCAAAAATTATGAGAGCTAGATGCTTCATATTTAACATATACATCTTGATTTAGTGAAGTATTAGTAATAGTTACTTGACTGCATCGACATCAGAAACCAGACACGATACTTTACACTTAAAGTATTAGCTTATTGATGTCAGACTCTATAATATTTATTTACTTGTAAGCATACACATCTTGATCTGTGACATTATAAGTGCTAGATTCTTGCACAGTTTGATATTAGATTGTATAAGAGCTAGATACTTCATAACATAACACAGAAATAACACAAAAATATCTATCGACTTCGTATATAACTGTATTAATATCAGAAACTATTATAGCTAGATGCTTCATACATAATACTTATGCATACCGAATACATAAACTATAAGAGTATGTATATATATACATATCAATCTTAATCTCAAGCTCAAGTTCAAGCTCCTGCTGATGGAGTATATTTAAAATTCACAAGATCTCACAACTTTTCAACCCATTATTATTAACAATAGCATTAATCATAAGCGAGTTCTCTTTTACAGCTGTGCACTCTTGATTAAATCAAGTGGATATATAAATTTTCAATTTGCTTTTTAGATACCATTGTTGCGAGTATTCATTATTCAGTAATACTTTTAATTGAATGCATATATATATATATATATTTATTTTTTTTCTGTTTATATATTTTTGTATAAATATTTATATTTACTTATAAGATTTTGTTCTATATGCCATGACATACGCGCACTTCAAATAAATACAAATTTTGTTTACATTTGAGCATACACATGCTGCGCCTAAAAGTCTGCAACATTTTTGTGTGCTGCTGCGCACGTTGGGAATATAGGTGTCTGTCTGCCAGTCTACCTGACTTGCATTTATTTTGCTTGGCGCAGCTCTTAGCCCCGCTCAGCCCCACTTTAGCTCACTTATTCGCTGCGTGCTTCAAGTGCTTAAATGTGTGTTTGGTTTTTGCGCAACGCATCACCTCGCCTGGCGGCTGAAGTGTTGTGCCAGGCCACGCCCCAGATGCTGCTTGCTGCACGGGCCTGCTTTGTTTTCATATAAAAAAAAGTAAAAAATTTTCCACCGAAATGAGCAGCATGTGTTGTGCATGGCATATTTTTTTTTGTTTGTTAACAATTTCATATATACTTATATATATTTTATGTTTTTTTTGTTGTTGTTTTTATTTCTGTTGCTGTTCGCTGGCACGGCTACTTGACTTTTGTTGCCGGTAAAGTTTGAACTTCTCCCTGCTTGTTTTTTATATATATTTTTTTATTTTTTGTTGCCCTTTCTTCTCTCGCTCTGTTGGCCTTTTACGAAATCAGCCAAAAGTCGTTGAACGCAGAGCAGAGTTGGCCAAAATGGCGCAGGCCCGTCGACATTTATGCGACGCAGCGACTCCGACAACATGGCAAAACATGTACAAATACGATAGTCTAAGAGGCATGGACTAGCTGATATCCTGTAAGCTGACAACAGCTGTGAAGAAATGCTAATTTCCTAGAGTTAATAGAACATGAATAGCCAGATTTATCAATTTAAGTCTCTAGTACTTTCTCTTTTCCCTATACCTGCTCAATTATAGGCCTGCCATATCTTAGAAATCGTCTGAGCACAGGGTATATAATGAAAGGCAAGCAAAAAAAATACCATAGCCGGCAGAGACAGCAGTGCCAAGTGGCAGGACGAGAGCGACGAGAAAGGACAAGGCAGAGGCAGCTGTCAAATATTAGTTCTTGTTAGTGGTTGCGGGGCCACTTGCTGCCTTCCTTTGCTAGTGTATAGCTGTATTGGTCTCTGTGTGTGTTGTGACCAACATTGTTGGTCAACACACTGTGCACCCCCTGCCCTTTGGAGCCCTGACCATGCCTCATGTTCATTCATGCCGTTATATGCTCCATCCCAGGCGGCTGTGTTGTAATTTTTTTCTTTTTTCCTATTTTTTTTTCTTTTTGTAGTCTTGCCCGCACTTGTTATAATTGTGTTTGCGTTTTTCAGTTTCTTGTCTCCTCGCTGTGCCCCCCTTTTTTCATCGCTCTCATCACTTGTTCGCAATGTTATAAAATTTTTGCTTGTTCAGCGACATTCTTCTCTCTACTTTACATTCTCTGCGCCCCACTCTCGACTGCCGTCTGTACACTGTGAACTTGTCCTGTAGCTCTTTTGCTGAACATCTTTGGCATTTGGCTTGCGGTACTTACCGCTGCTGGCCCCTACCATCCAATATTCACTTTACTAGATTGAACACAAACTGGCGAACAACGTGGAATATTTGCTGTAGTTAGATGGACACATTATGATAGGCCCTGACTGGTCGCTTGACATTGCTAATAACTGAGTATAAAACTTTAAACAGCTAACGATTTTGCATGAACTCGCTGGGAGTTTCAACGTGAAAGGTCAAGTATATATTTAGATCTGTTTATTTAAAAATCTGGAGGATATGTAGAGAAGTTCAGTATGAGTTAAAATTGCGTGAGTTTAAGACTAAAGACTTAAACGTGCTTAGAAAAAGTTCATGAATAAAAAAGATTGTATGATGTATGATGTATATGATATAATAAATGATATGATATAATATTATGATATAATAAATACATGATATGATATAATATAGACTGTTTATAAAATTCCACAAACTTCTATAAACTTCATATTTTAGCAAAAAAAATGTTAATAAAAACTTATGTTTAGACCTTTTGAAATATTTACAGCTATAACCACAATTTCCGATTCACTGAATTAGATTCATATTCAAGCACACATAATATATAAACTTCGCTCATATTGACCACTAACCCCCAATATATATATATATATATATGTTTGCATTCAACTTGCGGATCAGGCACAAGCACAAAAGTTCTTTATGCTCATACAAATAACTTAATGAACCATTCAGCAAGATGAGCTTCTCCGAGCGCTGCTGGAGACCAAGCCCACATCAAACAGTTGTTGTTATTTTAACCCTTTTTTAAGTGAATAACCAGAAGAACAACATAAACAGCCCTTGTCATGGGCGCTTTAATCAGCAAATGGAAAAATATATGCCGCGTAACGGGCAAGAAAGAGCGAAAGATGTACCAAAATAAATGCCGCATAATTTCGAAATGAATGCAAAGGCCGACCAAAAAAAGAAAACGGGAACGAACTGTGGGCTCTCAGGTCCCATTGCTGACCCAAACCCAATTGTCGAGCGCTGCGCGGCAGTTCTTCTTATCAGTCATGACACTCGCCTTGCAATATTTTCGTCCCTTGTGCTCGCCTCGTCGCTTAAAAATCTAATTTGAAATAAATGAACTAAATATGCTTAACACGCGCGCACTTGCCAGCCACCACGAGCCGCTCACTGCAATTGTTGTCCTTGGGCAGCTAGCACACACACACTTCCACACACCTCGCTTCCGCCCCCGTACCTTTCATCTGTTTGCGCTGCTTTGTTGACTCGCATCGGCGTCTGCACACTCGCATATGAAATAACTTTTGGTTAGGATTTTACTTTTTGCGCATTTTCCAGCAGCGAAACAATTGTTGACGCACACTCACACCCACCCACACAACCAACACACACACACATACGATCCATACAAATGGCTCAAAGTATTTCTGAATTGTATGGCCAGGCTGATGAGGATTTTGGGCGTGCGCGTGTCTCGCCTCCAAGTGGCCAACGTTAAGAGCAGCCAGCCGGGACGTGCGCCATAGCTGAGGGAGTTATGCTGTGGGGGATGCGGGCACGCCCACTTGGCTGGTGGGCCCTATAAGCGCATTTGCATGGAATTTTAATAAGGCACATATATATTTTTTCTGTATTTTTTTAAGATACTCTCTGGCAAAGGACATTCTTATTCGGTGAGCAAGTATGTTATGCAGCTGAGGCCACAGCCGGTAGCTTATTAAAAATAAGCAACTTGTGTTATTCTTCTATCAGAATAATATTGCAATGCAATTGAAATTTTACTTAAAGTTACATGGATTCATATCTAAAGACAATTGTTATCAAATGTCTACAAATTCTTCAGAAATTTCAAATTTGTAATCATAAGATATTTTACCTCGCACAACTCTGTTTAAATAATTTATGCATTAATAAATGCATTAACATTTTCATCAATAAACTAATTTTCTTAATTTAACGATAGAGCATTTGATTGTCGTCAGCAGGAATCCGATTTTATTTTGTAATGTTTTTATTTTTCTATTTTCTGTGCCGCTCTTTTTTGTCGGTCGGCTTGCGTACATATGATGTGACTGGGAATAACAATAATACTAACAACAACAATAACAGAAAGATGAATACTGATGACAGACCCTGGCATAGACAATCAAAGAAATTTAGTCGTTCATGCTGAAAGATAAGTACCTAAAAATTGGTTTACAGTGGCAGGCAGTAAGCTTCCTATTTTTGTAAACGCAAGCTAATATTTGAGGTAGTTATAAGCATAAAAAGAAATTAAAATAAAGTTTATTTTCGAGCTGCTATAAGAGACTAGACTTTTCCAACGAAACCCATTCAAGTGGATACAAAGTCTTTCGCAGTGCTCGTAAATTAACTACAAGTGCGACTTTACAAGATAATAAAACTAAGCTTGATGCCAAGAAGAGCTGACTATATGTAGCCCAAGACAACTAACTCGATGAAGCTGCACGAAATGAAGTAGCTAGTAAATCAGGCAAGTTTAAAGAGCGGCACGCGCCATAACACTTGATGCTAATTTATAGCACATTTATAGCAAACACACACGCACGCACACATGCATCCCAATAAAGTCAGCCCGAAAATATGCAAGGCTTTAAGGTATTTGCGTCATATTTTTGTGGAGACACAAAAGCCGTAGAACAAAAGACAGAAAAAACGAAACTCAACTCAACTCAACTGATTAAAAAAAATGGAAAACATCGTCAGCGTCAACTGAACAAATATTCGGCCATTGTACTTGACTATTGTATTTGTGTTTGTATGAGCGAGCGGGGAAATTGGGGTTTTATGTGGATTGTGGGCCGGCACAAAGCGCTGACAATGGCCGTTGGCCAAAGGTCTTTTTTGAGCTGGCAAAAATATTTTTGGCCAGTGCATCACGAATGTCAAATGTATTTCATTGTTGTTCTTGTTGTTGCCATCTGCAAAAACATGCAACAAAACGCGACACAAAACACAGCACTGAGCTGCTACTGCCACATGAGAGTTGGGGGTTATCTATAGTTATTTGCTGCGCATAGAGCTCATGTATCTTGTGCACGGCCTTTGTTCCATTTCCGGCCAGGCTGGTCGACAGTCACGGGTGCACTCAACTACAAAACAGCAAGCGTCCTGAGCTCACAAAAAACCTACAACAACAAAAAAAAAAGAAAAGAAGCGGCTACACAGGTTCTGGCTTATATGTGCCCATATTATCTATGTGCTTCTGCTCTGTTTGGATACGTGGCAACTGGATCACCTTGCTTACTGGCCGCTACTAAGCTCGCACTTATGTCCAATTCTGTGGTTTCCACTGACAGCAGAAGCACTTTTCATGTTCTCAGAATTTGTTGCCAAAACGAGAGAAACCATGCATAGATATAGAAGTTTGAATACTCTTGCTGGCAGTGATAAGTTTGCTATTGATAGCAAGTGATATCGGACCGTACTATGATTTGATCCCAATTAGTGAAGCTTAAGAAAACTGTGAAATTTTTGCAAAATGAATTGAAAATAAATATAAAATATTATATATTTTTGTTTCTCTATTATTAATAAAATGTCATAGTTTACTAAGCTTAAGATTCTCGTTTTTAATATAACTTGGCATAAAAATAAAGAATCGACTATTTCAACCATTATGAAAACTAAGCCTATCATATCGATTTCATATATGTACATGTCTTGGGCCTTTATTTTTAAATGTCAGCTTTATGCTCTAATGAATATCTCAATGTGTCTCCAGCTTTTTGACAAAATCAAAATACATTCTGGAACAGCTTAGCACTAACAACTATAAGCGTTACACGCACTCACACACACGCACACGCACAGTCAGACATGCACTTAATAGTTTTTCATTCATATTTATCCAAACCCCTCTCTCTCTCTCTCATACTCTCTCTGCACTCCCCCTCTAGCTCGCACATTTGTCTTTTGCACAGGCAGCTTTTGTCTGCAATATTTCAAAATAATTTCTGCCAACTCTGTTCTATGTGCCATAAATTGCACAAAACGGAAATGCTAGCCGAGCCAGCCAGCCAGCCACAAAAGCAACAACTAGTACAACTCGAAAAACACCAGCAACAACAAGAACAACAACAGCTGCAAGAACATGGTCAGTCAGAGTGTTTAGAGTGGACATAAAGCAGTTGCTACATCACCCATTATAATTCCCTATCTCTCCCACTCTCGGAACTCTCTAGGCACTACTCATAATTCTCAACTTTATTGACGACCATCAGTGGCTGAGTTGTGGCTGGCCAGCTGTTGAGGATATCGCTCTTCTATTCCGAGTGGCTTTATGTTTGCTGAGTTGCAATTATTTTTTTTCTCTGAGAGTTGGTGTAGAAATGTTGATATTTGTTATCGCCATGAATGTGTTAATCTAGACCAGACTAGAGCGAGTAGAGTGTGGAAATAAATATATGTATAACTATATATCTGTTTCAGCTATATCAGCCAAGTCACAGTTTTTACTGTATTTTAATTTATTTAAAATGTTATTAGTGCTACAGAGTAGAGCACAAATACTCATTTAAATGCAATGCACATAATATAAATTGTTGACACACTCGTAAATATTGAACTTCGCTCGCAAATGTAGAAAAACCGAAGCGTTGAAGCATTTTCCACATATTTTTCTCTTAATGGCAAAATAAACAATACAAACATTGACACATTTACATTTATCTTATTTGAAATGCAGCGCACACTAAATGCATTAAACAAAACAAATCGTCAACTCATTTGAACAGCTGTGAAACCGAAATGTGGTTTTTCCTGCTTTTTTATCAAAAATTTCATATCTTAGATCTTTTTTGTATCTCAATTAAAACATTTACTTGCCTTCAATAGTTCATCAATCATCTAGGCATAGGGGGTTCAGGGGCCAGGCCCACAAAAACATAAAACAAATGCCAAGTGCCAAATGCCAAATGCCAAATGCCAAATGCGAAAACAGCACAATTCAAGCAGATGGAATTCAGTTTACTGCAACATTTTTGAGGTTGACGCACAGACAAAAGGCATTGAACCAGAGCCACATCCATGCAGTCATCAATTATAGGTAGAATACATATATACAAATGTGTGCAAATAAGTAGATACGTCTATGTGATGAAAGAATGAATGTTTGTGCTAAGCTGCCAGGCAAAAAGAACTTATTGATTTCCATTTTTCTTTCTTTTGTCTTGCCTGGTTTTAGAAAATTTGTTGACCCTAACTTTTCTTTGATTTGTCGTAATGAAGATTTAGCTTAGCTTCATTTTTGATACATTTCATATATTAATAGCCATAATAATGTCTGCTCTGTGTCTATTTTTCATTTCATCTTTATCTCTGTATCTCTAACTCCGTCCTCTGTCCTGTATCCTCTATCCTCCAGCATCTATCGTCCATCCTGCGTCAACTATTGCCTATAGTCATCGTTTATCGTGTATTTTGTATCGTGTATCGTGTATCGTGTATCGTGTATCGTATATCGTTTATCGTCTATCGTCTATCCTCTATCCTCTATCCCCTATTCTCTATTCTCTATCCTCTATCCTTTATCCTTTATCCTTTATCCTTTATCCTTTATCCTTTATCCTTTATCCTTTATCCTTTATCCTTTATCCTTTATCCTTTATCCTTTATCCTCTAACCTCTAACCTCTAACCTCTATCCTCTATCCTCTATCCTCTATCCTCTATCCTCTATCCTCTATCCTCTATCCTCTATCCTCTATCCTCTATCCTCTATCCTCTATCTCTATCTCTATCTCTATCTCTATCTCTATCTCTATCTCTATCTCTATCTCTATCTCTATCTCTATCTCTATCTCTATCTGTATCTCTATCTCTATCTCTATCTCTATCTCTATCTCTATCTCTATCTCTATCTCTATCTCTATCTCTTATATAAAGAACAAAACAAATATAAAAAATTCATTTCGATGTCAGCGCAAATGACTCTCAGCCGGTGAATTGCAGCTGAAGCGTTTGATATTCGAAGCTCATTCAAATATTGTTCAGTTGCATTTTTTCTTGCCACATTTGACTAAAAATGCTCAACAGCTGATCAAACACTAAAAATTGTTGCCTATGTATATACACGCACACTTGTATTCAAATATCTGGCAATTAAACGAAAGTGTTTGTATGGAAATGAACTCTTATCGCCTGTCGTTAGCCAACAAACATAAACTGTTTGGATTTGCACTTTGAATTTTGATTCTGTGCCACGGCAAAATGAGAATGAGAGAATAAAAACTTTTAAATGCATATTTCGTAAAGGCTTCCCATTTTGTGCCGTATTTGCAGACATGCTACATTTGCAATCAGTTGATTATTGAAATAGCTAGAAGCTTGATTTAGACATTTGTTTTCTACTGAATTGATTGATTTGTATTTTAGCTTTCTCTGAATACAACTGTTCCGAATGATATGATAATAGTAAGGTTTATATATCCTATATGTATTGAGTTCTTTATCATCTATGTTAAGAGTTAAGAAAATTGAAAATTACATATAATTTCTTTTATTACATCAAATGATACTTATTGACACATTTAAATGAAATTGATAAAAAGTTAAAATGGTTTCTTTATTTTTTATATTATTTCATATTGATTATATAGAAACTTCTGCTAAATATATCTAACATACACTTCATTTTATGTAAAGCCAGAGCTTAAAAAAAAAATTGTGATACTGTTTCCAGATATGATTGGTCGTTGCAGCTGCTGTCGCTTGAGTTGAATGTCATGCAAAAACTCAATAAATTTTGCGCAAACGATTTATCATGAGGTTGATTACGAAAATGCAGACACACAAACACACACACACATAGATGGGCAAACACAGTTGCATGCATAAAATAATATAGGAATATTATAATAGACATGGCATACAAAAGCGCCATTGCCATTTTTCACATGTCAGGGCATTGATTTGCAGTTGTTACACAAAATGGCGCCGGCAAGAGAACCGTTAGTAACCCACTAATGGATTGTTGCCAGTCATTGTGTGTACGCGTGTATGTGTGCGTTTATAATGGATGCTTTTGGGATCGTTGATGGGTTTAAGAGCTGGCGTCACCTTTCCACCTTTTGCCAAGCTATCAAAGGTTACAACTGAATTAACATAAATTGTGGCGTGAAAATTGACAACAGTGTATTTTGAGCTTAGATTTGTATATATATACATATATATATATATATATATATATATATATATATATATTTATTTGCCAGGGGCTGCGCGGGGTAGAGCAAGGCGACGTTCATAAGCCTTTTACGAGCACCTTAAATATAGCCATTAACGGTCGCCGGCTTTGATTTACGTTTTGCTTAAAGGGGCGTGGCTACATGGACATGTCTGCACTGTGATAACAATTTGAATTTAAATTAATTTATTAATATTTTATTATCGACTTGTGTTACGGTCCACAAACGTGATTTGCATATCAAGTTGTGCAGAAATTGATGAGCAGTTATTTCAACAATCTCCTACTGCGTGTGCGTGTGTCTGTGTCTGTTATTAACTGCATATTGTCAGAGTTTGCTACGTTTCTTGAATTTAATTTACTGCAAGCCGAATGCACTTAGCCAGCGTCCTGGCCAGGGCAAGTAAATTAATTAACTTTATTGTCCGCCTGCATTGCCAGGATATTGGATCACAGCATAATTTGATTAAAGAGCTAGCAGCATTTCATGCATTTCACTATCAATCTGATAAGAGCATTTATCATTTTTCGGCTTTCACAATTTCTCGAATAAAATATCAAATTTATTATGCAAAAGTCTTAAGCTAATGTATACCAAAATATCTATAACTTTATTTAGGTATTTAACAATGCGAAAATCAAAAGAAAAACATTTGATTTTATTGCAAAATTGTATGCAATTTTATTTGTTAAGTCAAATGTATTTGGCTAATAAGCTGAGCTTATTTATTATAAATACTAGCTTTATTATAGGTGAATAGCTACTGCTTAAATCATTCCAGCTTTTGCCTCTTTATACACATTTCCCACTCACCTAAGTGTGTTACAACTGAGACGATAATTGATGTAATATTTAAACAGAATTGCCCTTGGGATTGGCAATTTAACTAACTGCTATTATGATAAGGTTAGTTGACTTAACTGATCTACTGTATAATTTAATGAACCCCTTCAAGTCAAAGTTCAAAGTTTAATTTTAAAAAGTTTAATTTTAAATCGTCTGTACCTTCTTTGACCTTCTATCTATTAAGCAAATATCAGTGAGTGAAAGCCAAATTATATTGATCAAATTTTATGCTGTATCTGAATCTATATCTACAGCATTCCAGCAGGTGTCACATTCTTATATTGCGTTCGAGTGTAAACGAATTTGGCTTATCGAAAGCATCCGATTTCAAATAATTCTCTCAGCAATCAGTGCAGCGCTCTTTAAGGCTATGTAATAGTACACAAAACAGAATTGGAATCAAAATCGAAATGAAAATGGTAATGGAAATGGGGAAAAGTGTTTTGGGAAAGCAAAAGAGGCGAGTACGCAAACATAAATCAATTCATCATCAATTCAATGTTTTGTTTTCTTTTCTCTTTCTTTTTTTTTCAACCGTATCGACAATTCCTGGAGTTGTTGTTTGCAAAACGAATGCCAAGTGAACTTGGAGCATTTTTCAATTTTCCGGAATCTACAATTCTTTTTTTCTTCTTCTTCTCTTGACTATGCAGCAATAAACGTAATTCGTGAAAATCAAGCGGGAAATGTACAGCAACAACAACAGCAACAATAACAACGGGGTGAACAAAATGAAGAAAATATAGAGTAAATCGGAATGGAAGCAGGTGAGCAGAGGATCTGGTATGGCAGGTGGCCGAATGATAAATGCACAAAAATTTACCAACATCAAAATCAGCAAGAGTTCCACTGCCGCGCATGGGGCGCCTGCACCGTACACGTCGTTTCCCTCTGCCAGTGCATTTTTATTTAATTTTATTTTTCTTTTTTTGCGTTGTCTTCGTTTTCTGTGCTGTGCTTTGCACCTTTTGTTATTATTTGGTGCGACAGGAGCCGCGGCAAGGACACGCGTAGCTCAGCAATTTTTTTTTTACATTCGCGCTGCTGCTGCAATTCCGCTGTGTCTTCTTTGCCAGCAGAGAAGCATTCTTGGAGAGTTTTTAATTTATTTTACTTTCCGCTGTGCCTTGTTCACTCTTTTCGGTCAGGTTTTCCACTTCTTTTTTCTCACTTCCCACTTTTCTTTTTTTTTTTTTGTCTGTAAAGCGTCAATTCGTAATGCAATTTATGTGCATACAAATGAGATATCTGCACGAAAACTTTTTATTTCAAATTCATGTTGGGTTTATGCAAATATGGACGCTATTTCTCATAGCGCATATAAGGTTTTTCATTAGTGGCAATTGTTCCGCGTAAGCTCCATATGTACGCAGTGGCTTGCTACTATTTACAGCCAATCAAAGGGGCGTCAAAACGGCATGAACTGACGGCGCAATCGGTTTACTCAGCTAAACATAACTATTATTCCATTAACACATTTTTGACAGTAATTGTGAATTGAAAAGGATATTTGGTTATAAGAGAAACATTTTTCTATGGCTCACACTATGCAGAATTTGTTGTAAAATTAAAATAATTTTTTAATATATCTACGAAGCTTTGATATTCCAGTTCAAAGGTTTAAACTAATTATTTTCTAATAATAAATGATTAACTAACTGAGAACATTCAATGATAAATTGATAAGCATAGATATCTGATGATTGATTACAACCAATAATAATATAAACGCATTTATCGAATTCCTCGTTACAATTTGCAATTTGCAATGCTAATTTGGTAAACAAAGTTAGTTGGAACTTATGCAAATGTCAATTACGCAGCAGCGTGTCGCGGATATTTAATTGAAAATGCCATAAAGTGTCAAGCGGCACAAAGCGAGTTTTATTTCTGAAGAAAAGCCGGCGAATCAAAGTTGATTGCCATATGTTCTAAGTACTCAAAAGCCAGTTTTCAATCAGAAGCAGCAACAATAACAACAACCACCTCAACAAGCGCCTAAGAGTCGGTTTCCATATAATATACTTTTTATGCGCTGCTGTTAGAGACACCCGAGCTTATCGCTGTGCTTGCCCAGCGTGTCAAATGAATTGGGGAATACACGTTCTGGACACCGTTGTCTGAAAGAGGGGGTAATCCCATCTGATAATCGGTGCGGTTTCCCCACTGTAGTCTTAGTAGCAAAATGCGCTTCTGATGATCTGTGTATAAAAGCTCACTGCACTGCCCCAAGCAGCATCAGTACAGCTTTACCTTCGCAAGCTACAAGCTAATTAACTAACTAAAGAAAATGAAATTCCTATCGGTTGCATTTCTGCTCGGTCTGCTGGCTTTGGCTAGTGGTAAGTACTAATGAGATAAGTGAAAATTAAACAAAAGAAAAACTAATTTGTTTTCCTTCAACAGCCACGCCCCTTAATCCTGGCAATGTGATCATCAATGGCGATTGTCGCGTCTGCAATGTGCGTGGAGGCAAATAAAAATAGACTCGCAAGAGTTCCAACTAACTATAATACCCTCTATATGGATTACAGCAACAACATATCAATTATCAGCAATAAATATGAAAAATAAATAAACATTTATTGATAGAAAAATCTAAACTAAACGTTGATTCAAATAGAAAATCTTCTCACTTTCACTCAAGTTAACTGATAACAGATTTTTTCAAATATTTATATACTCTTTGACTGTACGAATGGGGTATACTGTTGTATACTGTTTCATGCATCTGCAACAGTTTGTTACATTTTTTTACAGCTCATTAAGTCAGTTTTTTAATTTAATCTTTCGGTCTGACCCCAATATAAAAAGCCATTGATATAAATATGAAATACAAAATGGAAATTGACATTTCAAGGAAAGTGCAAAGCTGCGCTCTTCATAAATGCATTAAGCTCTGCGCCATAAAATTAATATGAGCAAGTTTAATTGGAAACGCAGTGTCAGGACATTATTGACAAGACAATATTCGCGATATAAATTCGATTAATGCCAACATATTTTCAGGGCCGACCACCGCCGACCTATAATGCTACCCGCAATATTCCCGCATTGATTTGTCGGCGCATTTCATATACCGTGCCAATAATTTTATATCAAACAGCCTGCGGCTTTTCCACATAGTTGGCGGCGGTTGCTGTAATTGTGTTTTATTGTCTGGATTAAACAGCATAATGCGCACTTATTATGCACATAACTGTAATGTCAATGCAGAGTTAAACCCAGTCCACGTGTAGAGCACGTTTTCATAAGTGTCGCTGTCGCTGTCGCCGCCCCCTTCTTATATATAATTAATTTGAGCTGATTTATTAGCCATTTTTGTATGGGCAAAAACTGTCTCGCACAGACTGGATGGCTCTGAGATGTGCGTAATTAATACGATATGTTTTAAATATTCCGTTTTAAATAATATTAATTATATAAATGAAATTATAATTTCATTATTCCCAACTTGACAATTCGCCCGCTGAAATGAAACTTATTTAAGTGCATATAAATCTTAATTTGTTTTTGCGGCGACGACGCGTCCATTCTCTGATTAAAAATGTATAATAAAATCAAGTGCTGAGGTAAACGCAATATTCCATTGCCTGTCATAAGCCAGAAACCAATGTGGTTCAATGAAAATATTCAATTCAATTTTATATCAAGTCAAGCGCCGGCCAGCACACGGTTCTGCACACTTGTCATCAATTGCTTAACGACACATTGCACTGGTCATTAACTTTTTATATTGTTGTCAGACATTATATAGCCTTGTTCTGCATAATATTATAGTCTATACAAACTAGTTTTCAATTTGCAAAACTTTTCTCATATAACTATAAAATGAGCAAATATATACTATAATAACCTTTCCAAGTTCTTTCAATATTTTCAATAATATTACTTTTATTTGAGCGCAAGATATTTACCTGAAATGAAAGAGATGGAAAAATTGTTGTTAACATATTTAAGTTCATACATCGTAATACGCTTATTTAAATAAATAAATTCTAAGCGTTATTCTCACAATCAATTAGTAAATTTAGCATATTTGGTGATTAAAATTTAATAGTAAAATATCTTAATGTAAAAATAAAGCTTAAAATTCTTGTGAACTGTTGAAAAAGTATTGCAAATATATGTGTTTGGCTTCCGCGGATTTTGTATATTTGATATTTGATTATTTTGTGGCTTTATGTTGGTAATCATGTGCCTCACTTCGGCTGACAAGGTCAGCCATTTCAAATTCTTGACAGTCGATTTCTGTCTATTCCAAAAAATGAAGCATATCAAATTTTTGGACAAAAAAGTCCCTAATGATGCCGCAGCCACCATTTGCCGCAGAGCTAGCCGCGTGTAACTCTTTCATGTTCCTAAAACTAAAGAACTGAAGTTATGCAAAGGCAATTCTACACTACAATGGAACTGATAAAAAGGGCATGGCAGAGTAAAGTGATAGAAGAGCAAACAATTATTATGGAGGAGAAAAGGAAAAGAACAGAACAAAACAAAATTGAAGTTCATGAAGAAATAAATACACAAATACTGATATTTTTTGAACATATATATTAATTATATAATATGATAAAAAGACAACATTTATCAATCAACTAAAATGATCACTAAATGCTCAAAAATATCTATAATTTATTGCATATTTCAGTGAGGTCTCATCGAATTCATCAGACTCTTGCATATTTGACAACTCAAATCTGTTCATTTCCGGCTTTCGAAACTGCACACATTTGCAGCCAAGTTGAAAATGCAAATTTATGTCCCACAGCATGAAGCATCAAATGCATTTCAATTGACCAACATAAACAACCGAATTTTCTTTTCACTTTGCCACAAACAGAACCGCAAAGGGTTTGCCAACGACAAAAAAGGGACCGAGCTTTGCTCTATCCATCTATTTCAGCAATTGCAAAAGCCAACAACGAAAATCCTAAAATTTCAATAGCAAAAGAAGCCCAATGCGCATAATTTTAGTGCGGCTGCATGCGGGGAGCGCTGAAGTAGGAAGGGGCACGGAGCAGGCCAGGAACTGAAGTTTCAGGATTGCATTTCGTATTAGGATAGGGCCAACAACAAGAGAGAAAAAGGAAAATAAAAAGAGATGACTGCAAACAAAATGGCGGCGGCACAGCAGGCGCTGCCAGGCCAGAAATGTGCCAAAATGTCAGAAATTCAGAGGGAAATCGGCGAAAAAAGAAGTGAGTGAGAGAGAGGGTGAGCAGGCTGTATGAAGTAAAGCATAAATTTCATTTTAGCCACGTCGCTTATCCATTCCTTTGCTGCATTTCACGTTGTGCTTTATCGCGTAATCTCGACAGCGCGCTGGCAACTGCTGCCCATTTTTTATGGCCTGATGATGATGTTAATGATGAGCGTGCTGATGCTGATGCTGATGCTGATGCAGCAGCAACTGACTTTGATGGTGCAAGCAATTTGCGCTGCAATTGTTTATGTGCTGATCAACGTCAAAGGGCCTGATTTCTAGCCGGCCAACGCGTATTTTGTAAGCAATTTTTGGTGCACTAATTACGGTTATGGCAAAATGTTTTAAATGTGGCCGGCCTTCGTTACAGTCAAAGGATGCGGAAATGCTGCCAAAGGCAGCCAGACAAAAGCACTTAACTAGCACACTCTCTCTACTCGCGCTGTCTCTTTCTAACTACCGCGCCCAGTCGTTTTTAAATGGCGTCCCGTCGCCATTTTGTATTTAGAAATACAATGGCGCACGCGAAAGCGTTTTGCGGCAGCTTTGACGTTGACGCAGCAGACGCGCTGTGTCCTGCATGTGCCGCTGCCGCTGCCGCTGCCGCCGCCGCCGCTTATTCCCCATTGCCGCGTTGTCTGTTTTGTCCACTTCCTTACACTAACACACACACATACACGCTGTGTATACAGCGCCATAAAGTATGCAATAACATTTTATTGTAACAACTCGTTAAACGTAACAAAACAAAGCAAAAGAAACGAAAACGAAACGCAAGGAACGGGAAGAAAGGCCAGCCAGCAGCAAAGTGAGCAAAAAGGACCCGCCGACAGGCAGCCAAGGCAAAAAGCCACTCATACAAAAACCCTAACCCCAATCCCAATCTCAAACCCTTCGCTTAGACCCATGGCCCATGCCATTCAACTGCCTGTCCCTGTTTAGCATAAAATTTACTGCACCACGAACATTTGACGTTTACGTTGCCGTATGCCCCGTAAATCCTACTAATCAAATTTATTACCCACTCACACACACACACATACACACACTCACACACACTTAGCAAGCGACCACAAGCGCATTTCGCCTGCTGGGCAACGAACCAAGCCAAGCCATGGCTTGCCCGCTCTGCTCACCTGAGCTGTACCGCTCCGCTATTGCCAACGGGCAACTTGGCCAAGCTCGACAGCTGGACAAGCTGGACAGCTGAACAGCTGGCCACTTCAAATGCTTGGCAATATGCATATTAAATTTAATTAGAGCGACGGTAAACATAAATTCAGGCACTGGAGTACAACGCTTGACGTTCAGCAGCCAGCAATGCAATGGACAAAGCAACAACAACAACAACAACGCTGAGGTATTAAGAGACCAGCAGCAGCAGCGTCTGGCACCTTTTCATTTTACCAGGCAGCAGCAGCTGCTTGCCTCCTGCTTCCTTCTTCTTGTTGTCTTTTTTTTTTTTGTTATGAACCAAAAGCAATTTCGTCCTTTGGCTCGTAGTGGCTGAAGTGTTCAACTGGACTTGAAATGGGTTATTTTAGGTTAAAAAGTTATGAGTGTCTATCAAAAATACAAGCAGCATATCTGAAGCCTACTTTACGAGCGGACTGCCCAAAATTATGATTCTTATTTAATAAATATGTTCATTTAATGAGGCCAGACGCGTGGTTAGCTGTCAGTCGAGATGATTTTTTTTTGAAAAAGCTATATGGAATTATAAATTTAATATATTCAACTCGCATTACTTATGCCAGCTTATTCCCTTTTTTACCTAATCAAGTCTATCTTCTAACACAAAAAATTCACTAATTGCCATAGAAAAGTCCATTTGGAAAAAGCTGCATTAAAATTTAAAACAAAAACTTTAGCTAATTTGATTTTAAATAATTTGCATAACTTTTTAATTTACTTTAAGTTCTCGAGCAACCCTCGTTATAACGACCAGCAGCTGTAGAGTGTTATGACACCTACCTTGTCCTGCCTTAGTTTATTCCACCAAACAATAAACAATCAAATTAAATGTGCACAGTGTTGCACACTCTCTATTACTCCCTCTCTCCTTCTCTCTCTTCTTATTCTTCTCTCCCACACAGTCCGACAAATGATGTTAATGAAATTAATGCCAAGTTATAGTCAACTTTTGAGCAGCTGACTTACCTTGCGGATTATGTTTAACTTTTGTTGGAGAATCGAAACTTTTACTACCCCACAGGCAAATGCGACTTGAGAGCTGGGGCTTTGCTGTTTTTTATGAACTCTTAGAAGAAGCCTCTTCACGATAGCCACTAAAAATGTAACTAGATTGTTACGGAACACACACATACACATACACATGTAGAAAAGGCATTTCATTGGCGCATAAAGTAATTTTTTAATCCAAAACATTAGAGTTTTGTTTGACAAGGGTATGGACCTTTTGTTGGGCAGGGAATCGAAATGGAACAAGAATACGACGACGACCTTTCATAACCTTTAAATGAGCACGCAGTTTGCCATTCAGTCTAAATAACAATTTAATTATGAATACAGTGTGTATGGCGCTGTGTGTGTTTGTCGACAATACGCCAGTCAAATTCAAGGACAAATTATGGCATCAACTTTATGCTAGCCCGACCCTGCCATGTGGCGTATCCTGCCTGTGCCTGTGCCTGTGCCTGTGGGATAAGCTAAGAGCTCATTAATGTCACATTCATGGCAAGCCCGTAAAAAGCATAAAGTGAGCCCAAAATTCTATCAGAGCACAGCAGCAGCCCAGGGACCCAAAACACTCACATACCATTTTAATAGAGTTCACTACACACACACACACACACACACACACACACACACAAAGTGTGTGTGCTGGCCATGTTTGAGGTAATTAACAGTAATCCCCAAAAGCGACAGTAAAATAATCAAAATTAGCCAAATATGCATTTGCCGCTGGGATCGTGCTTTGAGGCCTCACATTATTTTATATTTTCGCCCCACACAATTTCGGTTACAATTAATTTTAGTGCCATATTTTAGCATTCTTTGATAAGGTTTGCAAATATAAAATATATATGTATATAGCTAAACAGGTCCCACACCCAAATGTGTTTTCTGCGCAACAATATTTGTTGAATTAGCGAAGTTTTATACAAAATGTGATTTAAATAGAGTTTATTGTAGAGATGAATAAAGCAGTTTGTGGTCTTTGTTTTTAAATATATTAGATATGTCAATCGCAGTTCAAACCATTTAGTAGCTAAATAAGTACTAGGAATATTAATAAATATTTACCACTGCCGATGAGTTTTCAAAGAGCTTTAAGCCATAACTTAGCTTAAAGTAAAGCACAGTCTTGATATTAATATCATATTTGTTTAAATTTTTGATATTTCATGAATCTAAAGTCTAAAAAGAAAAGTTTTTTAATCCATAATTACATGCATTATTAAAAAACAGTGATAAAAAAACATTTTAAATGCTGTTACAATATATAAATAAGTTATTATTTTAACTTTTAAATTATTTAAAACTTAATAGTTCTGAGCTAAGATGAATGTAGATTTCATTATTTATATATCGAAAATAAAATTTTTATTTAAAAAATAAATAAATAATTGATTCCATGAAAAATCCAACAAATTTAACGGATTTCTTTTTAAAGCTTTATAAATCTAGTTAGAAGCAATCTTTTTGTTGTTGTTTCACACACTCGTTTTTAATGATTTACGCCACACTTGATTTATCAGCTATTTTTAACGTTCAATTTACAGGTTGAAAGACAGCAATTTGAACCGTTTTGTCATAATTAAGCTGCATTCGTATGCAACAATGGCCAGCATTGCGCTTGTAATTATTGTCAACAAAAACACGATTTTATCTAAATCAATTTAATGAATGCCCATGGCCTATTCCGAAATGCTGGCACTACGAAATACATCCCGCATGAGCAGCCAAACAGCCAGCCGTCGTCTAAAAATATACACAAACTCCCCTTAAAAGCAAACATCAGTGCACAGAAGGCGTGAGAGAGAGAGAGAGAGATGAAGAGAAACGTGGCAGACAGACCGAGATACAGTAGGAGATAAGAGAAACAGAAACTCAAATTAAATTAAAATCTTTCAGTTTCAATTACGAGTTTTTGTACCACTTCAATTCCAACGTACAAAACACAAATTGCATTCAAAATGCATTAAAAGCAATTTGCACGAAAATTTGCATAAAAGTAAATGCTGACGAGCGAGACAGCTGCAGAGAGCGCGAGAGAGAGTTAGAGGGAAACAAACCGAATTGGGAAATGGAATTGGTGGAAAGCAACGAAATTATACGCTATCAATTATAATGGCAATGACAAAAAGCAAAGGCAACACACACTCTGCACCAAGGTGAAGATGAAGAGTTGCAGATGAAGCTTGAAGGGTATAAAGAGAAGCATGGCCAGAACGGGGCCTTGGGGAGCGGTCCCAGAGACGGCTGCAACTCAGACAAATTGCACGTTGCATTGAAAATGCGCGCATGTGTTTGCGAAAATACACAAATTGGGAGAGTTTGAAAAGGGCAAAGCAACTGACTGAATACCCTGTACAAATGGAGTCAATTGGATATTGAGGTATTGTGTTTTAACATTTGTCTATTAACATTACTGTTAAGGTTATCAAATCTGAATGTTAAGTGATCCTTTTAGTCTGAGAACGAATCTGTGATTATGCTTAAAAAGAAGCAGACAGACCTCGTGTATGAATGCATCTGAGCAGAAATATGTAAACCAAAATCGAATATACACATATATTATAAATTACACTCAGTTTCCATAGCTTCAAAATTGTTTAACTAATTTTTTGCTCTAGCAAACATTAAAAGTTATTTAACCAAATCTGAAGAATTCTGCCAGACCCATCATTCCCTTACAGGGTATTCAAAATTGCATCTGCAAAAGCAAACAAATATAAATATATAGAGCGAGTATGGGTTAGATCATTTGCCTTTCGGCTTATGCAGTATAAATACACAGAGATACAGCTACAAATACAGATACAGATGAGAATGCAGAAGGCAACTGTGTGTTGGTTCCATCATCCGTATCCAATGGGCCTTGTGCCGAACAAAGCGACGCTGTTGGTGGTGCGACACGGACACGCTTCAAAGGTGCAAGCGATTGCACTCAAGGCGTCAACCGGGCGCAAATACCAACGTTCCCTGTACCCCGACAGAAAAGGGCAGACAGATTGCAGTTGCAGTCAACCGGCGTCTGGCATAACATCGACCAGAGACAACACCACCACCACCACCATCAACGCCGTCTCCCCATTTGCTGGGCAAACAACTGACAACGGCGATGTTGAAGGTGTTTGGATTTTCAGTAATGTTTTGTATGGACGCCTATACCGCCCCACCAGTGGAACAGTGTCTTCATAGGGCATTGAATTATTGCCTGCTGCATGCAACAAATCAGCTACAAACACCCCATTACAATTGCCGCAACCACCAAGTGCTACAAATTTAAGATTTCAAATGAATTAAACTAATTTGGAGAGCAATTCATAGAATATCTAAGCTACAGGTAAACAGGTGTAACGTTTGGAAACAACTGCAGCATATCTATATTCACAGCGTATCATGCAGTTTTATGTCTGTCAATTAATTATCGACAATTGAAGCTAATCGCATCAAGCTTATGTTGCATGGGCTATTAAACTTCATTGTATCAAATAAATTTAAAATTATTTATAGTACATTTCAGTACAATGGAATATTTAGCAAGTAATGCTCTAGTCGATATACCCGACTATGAGATACCCTGAACAACATTAAAATTTTTATTTTTATATTTTTTGTATTTTTTCTATTTTTAATGAGAGAAAATTATTTAATTTTTTGTTTTTTTTTTTTTTTTTTTGTAATACATAAATAGATTTTTTGGCAATCAGCTCTCAATGTTATTGCTTATTTAATATATTAAATATATTTATATGTTCTTGGTTTGCATATAAATATATATACATGTATGTTTTTATGTAAGTATTTATTACATATGTGCAAAAATATTATATTATTAAAATTAAAATTAAGAGAAGAGATTCTTTGCCTATGACAAACTCTAGTATTTTCTTACACATATAATAATAGTAAATTGAGTAATTAACAATATTAAAGAGAACCAGGCATCATTAGCATTACGAAAATGATCATGGACAAATCATACTGCTAATAATCGCTTATGATAATTACCAGTAATAATCATTAACATAAATTCATTATAGTTGATGAACATTACAACAAACTTCATTATTATACTAAGAATTGGTGTTTATTAATAATAAACTAAAATATAACAAATTATATATTTTTAACATTTTAATATTAACAATTTATTAATCAATAGACAATGAGCAAAAACAATAAAAATTTAAATATATATTTAAATATTTATTAAACAATACAATTTATATTAAAGAAATACAAATTATTTAAACTTAAACAATAGAACAAAAAAAACTTAAATTTATTCACCATTTGCACTGCACAGCGACTGACCTAGTCCACGTCACGAACTTGACTGATCGCCACAGCCGCTGCTGTGCCCTTTTGTACCCAATAGTCACTCAAAAAGCAACGCCAGCAGAGCTCTTGAGCACTTTTTGAGTGAGAACTTACACTTATTTTAATTTAGTTGGAAGCAAAAGTAAAGGCGAACAGACAGAGCTATATGCTCACAACTTGTCATAATGATCGGGAGTATATATGCTTTTCATATATGCTGCATATGGATGTGAATCAAATGTGTTTTTATATTCTCGTGCTCCAAAAAACATTTCAAGTCTTTAGCTCTCAAAGATGCTGAGATCTATGCGTTCGCTTATTCGGACAGACGAACAGTCGAATGGATGGACAGACAGACATACGAACATAGCTAAATCGACTCCGTTTTTTGTCCTGATCATGAATATATATATTTGATGGTGTCTGCCACACCTCCTTCTGCCTGTTACACACATTTCAACAAAACCATAAAGAAACAAATATTTATATATAAATTCATATTGAGGAAATCTTTTGCTAGAAATACAAAAATTTCTGTTTTGTTTTCTTTTCTTTTAAACATTTTCCCTTATTTCTTTTACAACTTCACATTTGGCCTGTGGGCGCAATAATCGGTTAATTGGAGCGTGAAATTAGCAATTTTATTGACTCACTGTGGAAAATTTATTGTTTCAGGCGGGCAGCAACACGAATTGTTTGCTTTAGTTTAGAATCAAGGCGGCCAGCGAAAAAGTGAGTGAAAAGTTTTGCGCTTTAACTTTGGCGTGGCTCAAACCTTGGCAGTATGTCGAAATGCACTTCGATTTATTATTAAATCGCCTCTGAGGCATTCATGCATATTTTGCGAAATTTCTCATAGTCAATTCACAGAAATGACAGACAGAAATATTTTTATTTTGCGATTCACCCACATAAATCTAAATGCAATTCTTTTCATTTTTTCATTATTTTAAAAGCGGATTACAAAACATTTTGTATTATATTGCTGTGTGTGGGTCCCTATGCGATTGCCTGTCGGGCCTGTCGTTTCTAAAAAACATAAAAATACCTCCCAGCGATATTGAATTAAAAAATAAAGCAAAAGCCACCCCCAAGCAAATCAAGTCAAGCCATGTGGGCTAAGCATGTGTAGAGCCAGAGAGCAAATGTTTATATAAGAAGTACTCCACCATCGTATCCAGCCACATCCACAGCCACACCCACGCCCACACCGTGCCCCTACCTCCTGCCTCCCGCCACTCACAAAAAATGCAACTCAGCAACAAAATACAACTTTTTGTTGCTAAGTATTATGTATTTCATTTTGGCATTGCCGCAAACACTCCAAATGCATTTGCCCCATTCCAAAAGACTTTGGCCATGTGGAGCTGGAATTGAAGCTGAGTGTGGCATAGAAAAGCTTGGTAGGAAGGAAGCGTAGATTTTTAATGTACGCGAGTTGCTTGAGCGCCGAGGTTGCCTTTGCCAATGCGAATTTAGACACATGTTTCTCGCATCTCCTTCCCATTTGCTGCTGGGGCGTGTTCCACATATCAAACGTCAACATTACGAGAGCTCGCTCCGCTGTGTACTATTCATGTAAACTAGTTTCATACCAATTCAACTTCCTTGTTTTCTTTACCATATCTGTATCTTGTCTACAAATTAAAACAAACTGCAGCAGCAAAAATGAAAAAAAAAAAAAACAAAGAAAATAAAACCAGCAGAAAAGATGAAAATAATAAAAGTGTTTGCACCGTAAATAAAGCAAACAGTGTGGAAATTTGTAGGATAAAACAGCACATGTTTAATATGGGATAGACAGCTTACGAGCAGGTTGAAGTTGCGCTGCACGCTAATGTTTTGTTCAGAAGTTCAGACAATTTTTCCGGAGAAATAATAGAAAAATATAGCGGAACTCTTGTTTAGACGTTATTTACTATACTTTTAAAGCTTAAGGCTTATGTAAGCTTTCTATATATATAGATAACTATATATAAGTAACAAAACATTGTAGACAAGACCTACATAATCAGTCTTAAAATGGAGACATCAATATTAGAGTGCAGAGACAGCTGTTTAATTTGACTCTTGTTACTATAAAAATTATAGTTTCAAGGCGAAGAAATCAGGTTTTATAAACAATATATTTTCGCAGAATTTGCCAAACTGATGGACTATAAAAATATATATATTTCAGTAGAAGATATTGTAATACTTAACTGCAATGTGTTTATTACAAAATCGACTTAAGTTTTGTTAATAAGAAGCCGATAATAGTACTGAAATTTCAGCAAAACTTGCCCAAGCTATTTTAAGCAATTCTTCCTTTTCAACTTCCGAACAGGGTATCCAACAATCGAACACACTTGACTCTGTATAAGTTTGGCATTTTTTGGCAGTTCTTTGCTTGCATTTTGTAACGTAAATCAGAGATGCAGTGCAGCAGAATATTTCGGTGCCGCAGGAGCCAAGTGAGAACTTAATCCCAGTGTTGAAGGAATGCTATGACAAATAGTCTGCCTGCCAAGTTGTGAAGACTGAATGGCTGGCTGACTGGCTGGCTGGCTGGCTGGCGAATTTCCGAACATATGTAACAATCGTTGGGGGACAAGCTGAAGGAGCTGCTTGCTATCAGGGCAGACAAAAGCCGGCACACGTACATATGTACGTAGCGCGATTTTGTCACTACGGCAGACACGTCGGATGCATTTGCAACGTCTTAGTGCACGCACGGCGCTTTGTATCTCTTTTAAATGGGCCCAGCTGAGGCAAGATCTACTATTTGGGCGGCGTGCCACAGCCCCATTTACATGTGCCCAACCCCACAACAGCAGACGTACAACTCTAGCTGTTGCCGGATACAAATATACAATCGTTTGTGTGTGTGCGTGGCATGCAACGCCCCAAAACACTTTTGTGGCGCCTCTCGCAACACACCAGCTCAGTCAGTCAACCAGCCAGGCAGCCACACAGTCAGGCAGCCGAGTGTACGAGTATGTTTACACTCAAACATCTCGTTTCATAGCAATGCGGTTGCTCTCGCTTGCAGCTTGTTCCGCCCTCATGCATCAAGATTGCGGGCACTCATCGTTAAAGTTTTTAGTAAAGTGTAATTAGTCTTTTATATGGCGTGTTAGATACACTTTTTATATCTCGAATGGCTTGTAAATCCTTTGCGGTCCCCGTACTAATTTGAATGGCTAGAGAAAAAAGCCAAGCGCACAAAGCCCATTCGACACGAATATAATTAAAACTTACACACGGGTCTAACCTCAATTATTTATCTATCAGTGGGCCAGTCCCGAGAGCCATAAAACAAACGTTAAATTAACGTTGGATGGGTTAATCGAATTACAATTCCCACAAACCCGTAAAATTCTATATTGATTCGAAATATCTTCATTTAATGCTGGACTTCTTTATGCCGTTGCCTGTTTGCTGTATCCATTTCACGTGTTAGTCGAAACTCTGACAGTCTCATACTTACAACGTTGACTTCTTCTAGTATGGAACACTTGTGGCCACAAATAGAGCTCTAATTGAATTCAATTACTGGACTTAAGTTGTGCGTGTCAAGTTTCGGAGACAAGAGCCAAGGTCTCCAGACAAATATAGATTTAATTTGAATACGTTGAGTACATTGAAATGGAAATGGGTGAGGATTGTTGATTGAGATAAGTATAGAATATAGCAAAAGGGGTTTTAGACTCTAACTTAACTAGAGTCAAGTCAAGCTATAGTCATAATATATTGTGCAAAACATCAGCATACGCCTAGCAAATATATTATATTAATTATTATAAAAATAAAGTAAAGGTGCTCTAGTCGGGAGTGTCTGACTATGTGATGCCCGAAACCCTGCAAGGTAGGTCTCCACACAGATAATTTGAAATCGCCAACTCTTGCTGTACTCAAACTACACTTAGAAAACGAAATCGAAATCGATTTTTATCGATAATAAAATGCTATAGGATATGGAAATAAGCATGGTAACTCATACCGCTTGTGGTATATAATATATATATATATATATTATCATTACACCCTGGGTTTCTATTTTCAATTGGTAATAAAAGTTGAAGACTTCTCCCTAAAGTAAATTTTATATAAATGCAATAGCATCGGAACAATTGAGCTACCAAATCAGCATTATGAAGTTTCTCAGAGGCTCTTTGTCACCTGCTAATAGCATTTATAGCATATATATTATATGCTTATATACATACATATACATATATACATACAGAGCATCCGGCAGGCGTTAGCTTTGCCAGTAGCAATTTGTTACTTCCTTTCAATTGGAAATGCATTCAATGTGCACATCAATATGCATTTTTTGCACTGTCAGATGATTTCTATAATCGTCACATATGTTAGAAGTTGAAACTGTCACGAGATGCTGCCACGCTGCGCACTGAGCAAAGACAAAGGCAAAGGCAAAGGCTGGCGGAAGACGTTCCGTAGCCGTATCTATCAGATGCGTTCGCACAATGTAGCTCAGAAGTCAAATGGCAATGGCAAAGACAACAAATGCGCTTAAGAAAACTGTCAATAAACTTTAATTTTCGCTTCATTGCACTTGTGCCAGACTCGAGTATCTACAAGATACGACCGCACACATATATATGCATATAGAAGCTTCTATCAAAATGCACCCACAATCCATATGCGCAGCATAAAACTTTGCTGGTAATTATTTATACAGCACAGACCGAGAGGCAGAGAGACAGCGAGACAGACACCCGCATAGAATTCCCACATGGGATGCGCCATAAATTGAAATACACTGTGACGGACTGGCGTTGCTCTGCGAAGCTGGAGGCTGGGCGCTGGTTGCTGGGGTCTGGCTGCGTCTGGGACTTTGGTGTATTTGTGATGTGAAGTTGGTGTGAAAAATGGAAAGCATCCATAATCTAATTTAATCATTATCACAGTTGTCTGCGCTAAGTGACGTCACGCTGCTGCAAGTTGCGTGCGGCATGCGGCAACGAAATGGAGCGAGTCACTGGAAAAAAAAATGGGCGATGGGGCAAAAAAAAAAGTAGAAGAAAGAAAACCTGTCAACAAAATAGGAAAAGTGTATTATTGTGTAAGAAAAATCGCCTGGTACTTGACTTTGCTGGCAATAGCAGCAACAGCAACAACAACAACAGCAGCATTTGCAGCTATTTCATGCTAGTTGCATGCAACTTTTGTTTTTGTCAGCCACACAGCATTGCCAATGCTTAACCGTTGTCGCTGCTCTCACTGTTGTTATTGTTCCTGTTGTTGCCGTTGTCATTGTCGTTGTCCTTGTGCTTATTGTGTAGCACGCTGCACATAGCTCGGCTTTCCTGTGTCTGAAGTTAAGTGCAACTCTAACATTGTGCAGCCAGCGATAGCAGGGCAGGGCAGGGCATAGCATTGTTGCTGCTGACTGCTTGAAAGACTTAATTCAGCGCTCGCTTACACACAATGTGGGCCACAGCCAATTGTGGGCGGTGGCGGTGGGGGCCTGAACCCTCAACTCTCGCAGTACCAAAAACAAAAAAAAAAAAAGAAAAAATAAAAAAATAACAACAAAAAAGACAAGCACCCCAGTTCAACTAACCGACTCTATTACGCATCGCTGTTGTTGCCACATTTAACGCAAATGGCGACAACAGTCGCTGCAAAAAGCACTCGCCCTCTCGCACTAAGCGCTGCAACTTGCTTTGCTGGAGTCAACTTTTCATGACGTCCAAAAAGGTTAAGCTGCCACAAAAAGCTCGTTCGCTACGTGCACTGAAATGAAAGATCCCGCCAAACTTTAACTTGATAAGCTCTTGAAATAAATTGCAGCACGAGGTGAAGTTTCCCCTTCACCTTAGTCACGTTGCGCTGCAATGGACCATAGCGATTTGGGGGATTTAACATTTCATCTATGAAATGCGATCCAACAACCCAAATGCAGCAGCTTCAAATGCATCTCCAGCAAGAATTCTTGATCTTATTTATAATGTCAGGTGTCGGACTAAAACCTATCAGACGACTTAAGATGTATAGATTTATAGTTTATCATGAGTTCTAAGTGTCATATCAAACAGCAATCGATATCGTAGTCAAATACTTAACCTTTTGAAACTTTGTACATACCTGCAAAGAGAACATACAAAAAGAGCATTAGTAAAGGTCAAGGTACACTTAATATACAATTAAAGAAGCACTATATAGAAACATTTCTAAGTACAGCAAACAAAGACGCGCCTCGTCATTAGTAGCGGCAGGCGGTCTGAGGAAACCTGATATTGAAAATCACTGGCCAATTAAAAGATTCACACACCCCTTTACCGACACTAGAAGCGAGCTCAGACCCTAATGCGTAAACCCTATAATTTACCACACAACGGGGAATGCGCAATAAAAAGAGCCACAACAATCGCCGGCTAGGTAAATGGTAACATCAATTGTGAGCCGTAATTACGGGCAAGTAAGTGTACTCTCCAGAAAGAGGTAAGAAGAAATCAATTATGCACATTGACTGAATGGCCTGTTTACATAAATTGAACGCTTGAGGGGCCGTAAAAACTCAGAGCAGTCAACGGCCGAGCTGAAGATATGAACGACCGCAACGTTGACCTCGACCCTTGCAGCCAGGGACTGACCCTACAACGCATACGTCAACGCCTACGCCAACGTTATAGGCGTAGCTGAGCTGTCTAGCAATTTACGCATCATTAAGCAAGACAAATTAAAAGAGGAGCACACACGCTTGCCACAGCCATACGACCAATAAAAAACAGTAATAACAATAATAGAACAGAGCAAAAATAAATATATGGAATGCCTGAATACTCTTACCATAAGATGTATGGCTTAAATAGAAAACGAACCTTGTTAACAAAAAAAATTTATATTTTTATATTCTAAATTCCTTAGATATCTGATACCTCAGATCTCTTTCTTTCTAGAAGTCTTATTAGAATTCTTGTGCCAAAGTTCTTGTACGCTCACTTGCAGAGTGCAAACTTAGCTGCTGTAATTAGAGCTATTCTAATAACAGAATGTCAGCAATTTAGCCAGAGTCAATGACATTGTATTTTGGGAATAATGACCAGACGGTCCACTGTGCAATAAAACTAATCGGAAGAGTCTTTAGTATTGCAATAAAAAAATTGTCTTTTATTTGAAGAGAAAACGAAACGAGCAGGTAATAAAAATCTTGAATAAAACTTGCGGATTGAAGAAAACCCCAAAGAAACGAGCTTTAGATGCAGTTAAACATTTCTTCTTATCATATTTACTCTCTCTCTCTCTAGTATTAAATTTCAGATAATTATGAAAAACCGGATATTTTACATAAATAATGCAGCTTTGTAGCTGTGTCTATGAAAATCTTTCATTAGCCAGCTGAATGGACGATTAATGTAATCGCCTTTTCTCACACTCATATTACACTCACACACACTCGCACACACACACACACACACACACACACACTTGCTGCATGTTTACATGCCTAATTATGATTTATTTGCACAAGCTTTTTCCAAGCTGCATCTGGCCACACTTGCCAGGCAGCTGGAAAATGGGTGGAAAACATTTCTCCACACGAACGCATGCTTGGCGCATGTCTTTTGGCCAAAAGAGGCCTTGCCTTTGCCTTATGCGCGACAAAGGCTAATGTCCCATGGTCGGCTTTATGTTTATCTAAGTTAATTACAGCAAAACATTTTTAGGGTCGTCGTGCAGCTGCGTGCAACTGAAAAGGCTGTTGTTTTCAAGGGTCCATCTACCACTTTATGGCTGGGTGTGTGTACAGATGTGTGTGCTGTGCGTGTGCGTGTGCGTGTGTGTGTCTATTAGTGTTCCGCTGATTAATTGCCATTAAGCACACAAGCCAAGCCGACATTATTCAGCCACTGTCCCGTTGCCCAACACGTTACATAAACATGCGTATGTAAAATTAAGCCAAGAATACATATATACGATATACAGATACATATATTTATATATATATATATATTTATATGTGTATAGCTATTGAAATCAATTGAAGTATAACATATATAGCAAGTGGAATGTGGAATGTTCTTTATATAGACTACGGCCAATTAGTAAAACAGGCTCGTTGATGTCGTCAGAGAATTTTAGATATTTAATATGAGTCAATGCGTCCACTAGATCTCTTGATTAAAGGGTAGTACATATATATCTATTATACAATAACAGATTGTGGCCCCATTCAGACGTTTCATATATAATGAGCTGTCAGTTGCTGTATCACACATTTATCATAATCGATCAATCAGGAATCGATACAGAGGTAATACAAATGAAACCGAAAATCAAACAGCTGCGAAGCCAAAAGGAAAACAACAATATAATCAGATATGGGGTAGAGTCTTGAATGAAATTGTTACAATGCTAAAATAAGTAAGCTCATTTCGTCAGCGTTTTAATCAGAAATCAAATTGCTTTAATTGAATATCTAGCAGCGACGACTTGTGGGGCGTTTGTCTGTGGACTGACTGCAAGTAAGACACGCACCAAAGTCGAGTAGCTGCTGCAAACATCGACCACCCCATTATCAGGGTCTAATTTGCGCCCTCTGACCTCCAATCGTCGATGGCTTGGAGCGGAGCAACCGGCGCCGTCGACAAGTTGTCTGTCGGCGCCATCTTCACTGTTTGGCCTGTGCCAGGGCTTGGCCTGCATTCGAGACTCGAGATATTAAAAGGCCACATTCAAATGCAACTTGAGGCAACGCCTGAATAATTTCCGACTCTCTCGATGCGGATTGATTGCAGACTGACTGACTGGCTGTGCCTGGCACAGACATACGGCCAGTTTCTCGCCCGGTTTGGCTTCAATTGTTTGCTAGTTTGTTAGTTGGCTGAGCGATAAGTATCTGCAGCTACCGTAGGAGCTGCCAGTGAAGGTCTGGACCTCGCGCATCGTCAAACCTCATCCCGTCCAGCCCCGCCCGCCTGCTTCCTCAATGAATAAAGAAACAAACAAACAAGAATTTTGTACGCTTGACTGCATGTTTGCATGAATGAATGAATGAATGTTTGTGTGTGTGTGTGTGAATGAGTGTGCGAGTGAATGACTGGCTGTTGGTGCAAATGGCTGAATGAATTGTCGGTGGGTTGTATAAATCAACTTGGCGTTTATCTCAAAGCAAATAAGTCAACAGTGAAGACGGATAGCAAATGCAACTGTATGTGTATTTCATTGTCGATGGCCTCTGCGGCGTCTTGCCATACAACTGGTGGGAACGGGGTGAAGCGGGGGCGGGGCCAAGAGCATAGCGGACGTTTGCGAATTGGTCTGTGTCTGGCCAGCAACTCGGGTATGATTGTGTCTGGGCTGCTGTATGCTATATGCTGTATGCTGTCCGCTGGCGATGACGTGTGCGATTTAGTTGCGCGCCCTCGTTGCCAGCTGGTTTAGTGCTTCAACGCGAACCCCAACCCGATGGCTGATTGCGTTAGAGACGCGCTGGAGCCAAACTTGCTAACAATAACTAATTCTATACACATGTTCAACAACAAAGAATGATACAGAGCGAGCCAGCTGAACTGGAGGATACCCTGCGCTAATGAAATAGAATATGGTTGTTCACAATAGATTGAAACAATTGAATTTTAATTTATATATTTCATTGTTTCTTATTGGAGACAAAGATGAGTTAAGCAACATATAGATTTGGCGTTTGAATCCGTATTAAAATTATCTGAGCTTTGATTACCTTTATGACAAATTTGTAGCTTGCTTAGAACATTTTAAAAATATAAATACTCATTCAGAAAGACTCAGGCTAACACATTCAAATACAATTTTCACACTCTTTATTTGTACATTCTTCGTAAATCTTAAAGATATTCTTCGTAAATCTTAAAAATTCTTCCTTAATCTTCAAGATATTATTACTAAGTCTTCAAGATAATCTTCCTATATCTTAAAGATATTCTTCCTAACTCTTCAAGATAATCTTCGTAAATCTTAAAGATATTCTTCCTAAATCTTAAAGATACTCCTTCTAAACCTTCAAGATATTCTTCCAAAATATTTTCGACTATGCTTCTACTTTAAATACTTATTAAAATATTCAAGTAAAATAACATCCATATTTGCATTCAATACTTATTTGCAGCTTCAACATATTTTCGAAATTTCATCTTCAATAAGCACACGCATTCGTATGTTCCGATTAAGTAACGTAATGATGGAATTCACGAATCGAAATGTATCTTAAGGTAACCAAAAATTTCGCATTTGGGCTTAACCGATATTTGCTTAATAATAGCAGGAAAACGAGCACACACATTGAGAGAGAGGCAAGGCGGATGTGGATGCAAAATGTATCTACAATTATTTGCTACAATTTGACAGCTTATGTTGTATAATTGAAATGTGATGATTCAGGTGCACACGGCTGATTGCGCCGTCAGCTGTTGCCGTATTATCTCGGCAGAGTCAGAGTGGCATTATGTACATACAGTCGGGTTCAAGCGAGACCGCAAAAGTCGTAGGCACACAGCCATAGACAGTTGTATCTTGCAGATACATTTTAGTGGCAGTCACTGCGCACGTATTACCAAACCCAAATGCAACAATAATTCATCAATTAAACTCAGCCTTTATAGAATTACCAAATGTGCCATACGGTAGCTGGAGATACATACGTATACGCTTATGGCATACGAATATGCAAACGCTACCAAGTTTTCGAGGTCAGATGAGGCTTTTAGCTGCTATTTTGCTGTTGCTGGCTGCACCGCTGCTCGAAATGGCACAAGTATCTGTGCAAATGTGCGGCTTTGGCAATTTAGCAGGAAACTAATCGATGGCTCAACATTTACCCAGACACAAAGCGAGCAAAGCCCACCAATACCAACTGCTAACAACATACTGCATACTGCATGCTGCAGCTGCATACACGCACGTCATAAATGATGCACATTGTAGCTCATAGTATGTATTCTCTGCTCAGCTCACCCAACTAACTGCTATCGCCTTTAGCTACGGTTACTGCGACTGTTCTCTGGACAGGCTGGACGGCAGACGGCAGCTTACTTTGCGGCCTGTGTTCGTTTGTGCCGCTCTTAATGCGCTTTTGCATTTGCATTTGCATTAAAAGCGGAGCCACAACCTAGAGTGTAAGGCCTAAAATGATGTACAATGGGCTAAAATTGGCAATTATCTGATGACATGCAAGGAAGTATGTGAGTGAGAAAATTTTACATATTTTATATATAATAATATTATTTAATTTTAAATAATTTGTAGTAAGACAAAATATTGAATATTGAAATAATAGAAAAAGTAAACTTTAGAAAAAATCTAAGCTTTCGCATTTGCTGAAAATAATTTACTTAATTTATTTTAAATCAGAATCTGTGAATTTAAGATAGAAAATATTATTTAATATATTTTAGAGAAAACTTAAGAAAAACTCAGAAGTTTTATTATTCGACTTTTTTATATTTGCTGAAAAATACCTATAAATAATTTAATTTATATAATAATTTATAACCAAAAATGAAAATTTAGTGTCTTTCTTTTAAGCATATTCAACTTTAAAATATAGAATTCAATCAACATATGCTACAAATATTATAATATGAGCAAGAAGTAGCATATACTACACAGATAAGCATTAGATATTAGAATATCTGCATATTTCCACTATTTTATCTACTTTGGTCCACTGTACAAGCAAGAATCTGAAATTTGTGCGGACGCACACACACATGGACACTCACATACATGGAGGCGCTTCGCTCTGCACCACATTGCTTATTTAATGAGATTAACGTCCAAAGACAAACGTCATGTGCATGTTAACAGTAGCACATGGATGGTGCTTGGCCACAGCAAAGTATCTTTTGGATGTGAGCCGTTGCCGTTGCCGTTGCGGTTCGCCGTGGTCAAGTCTGGCTGAGCTTGGACAGTTGGCAGCTGCCACTGCTGCTGCAACTGCTGCTGCCGTTGTTGTCAATTGTGCAGCTATAAAAGGCAGAAGGCGGCGCATTAAAATTCTAAAATGCCTTTGCCTGCCTACCGCACCATAAACGGCAGGGTCCATAGCAGGCGCATACGGCACAGACAGACTAAATGTCAGCGCTTTTTTTGGCCATTGAGACAACGATGGGCAACTTCAAAGTGGCCGAAGGCCATAACGATGCCCACGATATTGGTGTTTGTCCAGCCTTTCAGTTTGGCCCTGTCAGGGCGACAGCATTGCTGTGCAGCTGCAGCGTCAAAGAAAAACACGCCAACAACAAAGACAGCCTTGACCGCCCCCAAAGAGGTGAAAAGTGAAAAGATGTCACCAGCGATGGCTGTCAAATATATGAAAAGCATTCATCCATAAAACTTAACGAGCTGTAAATTATGAAAGCACTCGTTGCGCCTTCTGTACAAGCAAAGCAGTTCCTTCATTTTGCCGCCGAAGCTCTTAACGGTTTTTTGTTCAGCTAAAAGTGAACAAACGACTTTATTTTCGCAGTTTTGCCAAAAACAAAACTAATGGGGCATTTTTTAATGTCGAGTAATTGTGCAGCTCGTATAATTCACATAGAGGAATAAACTATAAAAAGTTAAAGGGAACATTGTTAACTAAAATTTAAATGTTTGGCTTGAAATCAATTAGTAGAAGCATATAAAAATATAATTCAAAATTATATACAGAGTGTTCATAAAAATATTAGTGCAGCTGAATGTCGGAAAACAAAAGTTAGACAAACAATTTGAAACAAATATTATTATTACAACATATTAATGATCATTTAAATGTATTTTTTGTTACATGTCCTTCGCTTAGTTCTGGATAAAAAAAAATTCTCAAAATTAAATGTTCATAAAAATAGTAGTGGCTACTAAAATAGGAAAGAACTATTTAACAGTAGTTTAACTTAACATATATTTACTATTTTCATTAACTTTAATTAAAGTATAAATATTAAATGTACATTATTCCCATAATTAAAGTAAAAGGTTAATAACCAATTTTCTGATTAAAATCAATTTTTATTGGAAAAAACTGAACAGAATGAAAAAGATTTAAAAATATTTATTTAAATGCATAATTGAGCAAATTTGTAAATATTTTAAAATATTTAACTGCATAATTAATCAAATAAGCCATGCGTAAAAAAACTTGAAACCTTTAGCTATGCCACAATTTGATTTAATAAACAACAACTTGAGGCACAGACAATGGCAAATAAGCCATTTGCCAAAAGATATTAAATGTATTGAAAACTTAATTTACTATAAGTCATTCGAGCTAAAAACACTTAATATAATCAAATATAAAACGATTTAAATTAAATTGCAACAGGGCAAATGTGTTGAGTTGAGTTGATTTGAGCATGTTGCTGCATCAATATGGTTTTATACGCTGTTGTCGACCCAGTTCTGGCCGCAAACAAACAAACTCAATTACTAGAACAACTATTCTTTTATAATGCCACCCACTAAGCTTTAAGCAGTGCAAATGGCATCCTCTCATTTCCGACGAGCAAATTGTAAAACGTTTTCATGAAGTGCTTGCCCAGGGACTAAGAGCATTTCATTAACAGCGGTCCAGGACATAAGCCCGCAAATTAATGTAATGACACATCCATACGGCCCAAACACCCGCCCACACGCACAGACGCACAGACACAGACAGACAAAGCATAGTCTTGGTAATACATACTACTCTGCTGACAAACACTTGGACCGTACAACATTCTAAGCGGCTTAGGTCAAAACTCGTAAATGACTTTTAAATCTAATCTGCTTTAAAGTGAGATGCTACCGGGAGGTAGCAAAAGCATTTCACAACTGTTCACGGCATCAACTGAAGTCCCTTTCAGAAATCATCAGTCACACACACACAGATAGAGAGAGGGAGAGAGAGAGAGAGCTACACACAGACACACACTCGAGGCGGCCATATTGAAAAGCTTAGCTGATTTGCCGATTGTCAGTGCGACATGCGTACCAATAATTCATCAAAACAGAAGGCGCCTCCTGGGCTCAAGTGAAAGATTTCGCAACGCGTTAACGTTACCATGTTCCGGGACACATTTGAAGGCCTTCGACGTGGCGGCAAATTGCGTAGCCAACGCGGCTCCGTCCGCAGCTCTACGCTGTACCCATTGCCCCCGTTGACAATGGCAGGGCTTTTGGCGCGGTTGCACGTCGTCGCCGCAAAAACAACGCCTAACTGACAATGATGAATAAAAGGCGATAAATCTGGGCAGCAAAAAATATACGCACACGCACACTGACAAGACCAAAATCACGAACGTAAACTAGTTATGGAAATGGATACGTAAAAGATACTCTGTAAAGGCTGAGATTGATTATTGTATTATGTTAGAATTTATAGTATAAAATATCTAACTGGCTTATCTCTTAAGCATCTGAAAAGTGAACAAACATATACGTGCTAAGCTTCATCAATAAAAATCCTAAAAATCTTCATAAGAAATTTATAACGCATCAGTTCAGATGTTTCCTCTGTGAAAATAATTTTTTTTTGTACATTCAATGCAATCAAGCTCAATGTAATATACTTTTCAATTACAGGGTATACAGGGGCAAAAAAACGAACTGAAAAACGAAGACTAAAGAAAACTGTGCGACGGATTTGCGCCAAGCCAAAAACACAAGGTACCCTCGAAGAACGGGTGAGGGTCGCCACGACGGAAGTTGGCAAGACGGAAGACATTTGTTTCAAGCCCAGCTAGCGATATGTTGTGGCATAGCACTTGGTTGAGGAGGTTGGCGAAGCAGAGAAGATGGTTTGGCGCTGATTTGTACAAAGTGAGCGGCTTGGCATGCGTGGGCTGCGGCTGATGGTTGCGTTGAAAATGACGACTTTGACATCGAGGGTTGGCCCAACAGTTATTGTAGTTAAGTCTTCATTGTTAGCCTACAAAAATGATGAATGATGCCACAGCTGATGTATCAATTAGAATACATTCAAGCAAAGTGAGATTTCTTAGGGTTGAAATGTCAAAAATGATATATATGAAAAAAAAAAACCCTTAATAAAATATTTTCAAGCTGAAATTATTTCTAAACGGTCTTAAATCTGCTACTTAAATTCTCGATTTTCTTTTACTGATTTGAATTTGTAGCCACAGTTGAAGCACACCGCTTGCAACAAGCACAACTGAAAATTGCAGTAAGCCTCAGATAATCAGCAAGAGATTTTGTTCAATGTCCAACTATACACAAATCAAGGAGCCGCAAGAGGAAGAGCCCAATACGTGGGCGCCATTGGTGCAGATCATTAGCGAGCAACTGAAACGATGGCAACGCAGACAGCCATCAAAGAAGGTGGGTAGAGCTTTAGACTTTACCTCCTGACACTTGGCAGTTGGCAGCTGGCAGTTGGTAGCTGGTAGCTGGTAGCTGGCTTAAAGTAAAAGTAGCTAAGAGCGTGGCTTGAGTGGAAACTCTTGCTGCCTTTGGCTAAGACAAAGGCTGATTTATGTTTTATGGTCAACAAAAAAAGAAGAAGAAGAAGTTAGAGCTGTCGTCAAGTGTTTATTATTTTAATGTAAACGCCTCGATGCTAGCAGCCAGACCCATTAACTAGCCAGCAGCTCTTAACTAGGCCAACGATACGCGTTTGGGCCATAAAGAGCAGCAAGCAGCGTGGGCCAAACACGAGCGCTTGACTGCAGCAATTGAAAGCGATTCTGCTGATGGTTACATGTGCCATCCACATAGTCGTAGTTCTGACTCCAACAGAGACCACAACATAGCGATATTAATGGGCTCAATTGACTGTCCAATAAAATAGATGACCAAATGTGTGTATAATATTGCTGCATTTCTATGGAATTTATACGGTTCAATTTGTTAGAGCATTACAAATGACCCCAGGCAGCTCAAATTCAGGTCGTATTAGTTGGATAAGAAAGAAGCGCAAACATTTTGAAATCGAATGGAATGTTGTTTAAGAACTTAAGGTGTTTTCAATAATTAGATCTAACCATGAATGTCAAGTAAACATTGAATTCTACAATTCATAATTGCAACTAAGTGAAGTCTTGTTTTCTATGAAGTCAATTTTGAGGACATTTTCGAATATAATAACTTGTATATATGTATATGTTTATATGGCACACATAATGCGTAATCCGATTAGCTTAAGCATCGTTGTAAATTTCAAAGCAATTAGCAATATGATAGCTAATTGCATGTTTATAATTTTCAGAGCAATTACTTATAGATGTGCTGCAGCATGGAAGCTGAGCACAACAATATTTTGCCTGCTGGCTAAAGCAGAATTTATGGGTAGTTTACATCATATTATAAATTGGCTGTGCGACAAACTGACATTCATTAACTTGGCAGAAGTTGATGCCAGATAGTCAAGCACACGCATGCAAATCTGCACCTGCAGCATCTACAATAACATTAAGAGCGACAATTACGACAACTGTTGAGCAACTCATTTTCCTGTTAATTAATTTAATTAGAACATTTTACCCCACATCTCAGTCCATATATATATATGTATAAAAAAGTTCAGCAAACGTGCGGCGCCGAGAGAAACCACTTAACCCTCGGCTAAAATGAAGTATTCACTAGAGACAGGCGAAAGACAAACGCAAGCCAAAAAATATATATGTGTATAAGAAAAACAAGCTTTGAAAGATGACAAACATCGTATACCCTAGCACACTTATGCGAAGGTATGCTAAATATATTTTTATTACATTTTATGCGGATTACCCAAAAAGTTCTATACAACTGCAGTGCAAAACCCAATCGAAATTTGTTACTATATACATTATGTCCTCGCTTCTACAGTGCGCAACATATTCTGCAGCATAATTAGAATACCCTCTGTTCAGTGTATAACAACGACCAAGTCAAACTTTTTTAATTGCATTCAATGTAGCTGCCAACGCTGAGCAGCAGAACTTTTACGCGGGCGAGATAGTTGAGCATGATGTTGATGATGACGTTTGCGAACATCGCGCTGTGCTGTTTGTGCATTCCATGCTGTCACTTAATGACGTTTTCATCAAGATCGCCCACCCACACACACACACACACACACATATACAGGCAGCCATCATCATTCTTGCAGCACTCTCATTATCATTATAATTGTCATGCTGATTTCTCGCGCAATTTTGTTGGCCCGTTCGCCCAACTATTTGCCAACATGTCTTCGTATAGTTCTGTTCCACAGTTTGCAAACTTTTACCCCCAAACTTCTTTTGTATTGTGTGATTTGTGTGCGCGCGCTCCTCCAGCAGCACAATGGCGTTCCAGCCAGCAGCCACCATAGCAGCTGGAATCTGCTCTCTACACGTGGCATTGGCAGCAAGCATGCCTCGAGCGTGACTTCATTTTTAATGAGCGCCTATGCAATGCTGCCGCAGTGTAAGTAATAAAGCGCTGTGGAATTTGTAAGTTGATGTACGAATGACATGCATAATTACATCTCAATGGTTAATAGCTCTCAAGTGCTACACGCCGACCGCTAAACCACGCACTTTAACGCTTTAAATACACAAATACAAATATTGGAAAACCCATTTGAAGGCAAGATATTAAATTGACTAGCGTTAAGTCAATAATACGTATTTGAATAGTGCTTAAATTGCTGTCAAATGTTGGACACTGCGTGAGGCGAATAGCTAAGTGTGGGAGGAGGGAGAGGAGCGAATAAGTTAAACATATATTCAACTCAATAGTATATAAATTAGGAATAAGTTTACCTACGAAACATAGGAATTAAGATAAGTAAACCAAGAGTTGGTAACACAAATCAGTACAGAAGAACTTCAAGCTGCCAAGAATCTCTTTTAATTCAAAGTAAATAAACAGAATATATTTAAAGTAAAGAAAAGTAACTAAAGAAACACTAAAAACGATTCAAGATCCTCATAATCACATTCTTTCAAGATAAGTACCTTATCAGCATCACTGCTTACAAAGTGTCTTCACTTGGTCTAAACTATAATCGAAAAATATTAAGGTTTTACAAAATATCATCAATAAAAATTGAATTAAGGAATTACCTTTATCTGTTCTCAATACCAAACTCAACTACTTTAATGAACATGCCGCTGTAGCTCAACCCAAGCAATATTTAACGTGGCCAATTGGCAAACACGAAGTCGAAAGCCACACGCAACAACAGCAACAAAAGGCATAACTTGCAGTCTGGCAATTAATTTTTCAAATTAGCCAGCTAAACCAACTTTTGCGTGGCGAGACAATAACTTCTGATTGTGCGCAGATTCCGGCATATACGAGACAAAAAAAAAGTAAAACTAATCAGGCACAGAGTGCGGTACACGTAAAAGGCCAAAAACAAAATGTACAATTATTAAACTTTTAATCAATTTATCAATATTAACTTTTTACTTCTACGCGCGATAAAAAAAGTTTTCTAGTGCACACAACTTTTTTATAAGCCAACTATATATACATCTCTGTGTGTGTGTGTGTATTTTGTAAGCTGGCTCTTTAACTTTTTCATTAGGGTTTGAGCGCGTGGCAAAAAGTGTAAAAAACTGTAGAAAATTCGCTTCAATTTTTGTCGTTACGCCATTTCAATTACTGGCCAGGCGCCAAGCCAGGACGATCAGCAGGCGAAATTTATAGAGACAAAAAGAAGCTGGCCCGAACTGGGCTGGCCTGGACTGGGCATGGAAGACGGCGACCAGAACAAAGAGAATAAGTAAAATGGCAAAGTGTGTGTGTCTGCGTTGAACGACATCGATGGCAACATGCAACTCATTTGTCCAAAAGGAGTAAGAGGCTGGCAGCACAGCGGGCAGTCGCTGCACTTGTCGTATTACTAATTTCCCTGGTGACCATGGCCACGAGCCGTTGCCAGAGACAGCAGCAGCAGCAGTAGCAGCAACAGCAGCGAGAGCAACCCATTGCAGAGCCATTGAACTCCGTCAGGCAGCAGCATCTTTGGCATCATCGTTAAACGTTCAATCTGCCGGGTTGCAGGCTGCTGGCTGCTGGCTTCTGGCTGTTGGCTGCTGTTGCTGCTGCATCAGCAACATTGCACTTGGACCAACAACAGTTGCAGTTGTGCAGCTGTGAGCAACTTTTTGATTAACGCTATTATGAGCTGATTGTTCAGTTGACCCAGGTTAATGCTCCAGTGCCTGCTGGCTGGCCACCCGCCTGCCTGCCTACTTACACAGCCAACTTTGAGCTCTCAACGTTGAATGTCCTTTGGCTGCGACGAGGACCAAATTGCACTCATGTGTGTAATTTATTTTCTCGGCATAAAAACTTCCTAACCGGAAAATGAGCACTCAATTAAGAAAGCCGTTTAATCCATGAAGCTGCTTCAATTGCACACGAGTGCAAAATACCCAAGCCCCATCACATTTTGCCCCCTTCCCAGTGGCTACGAGTGCTCGTAATTGATAGGGTCGGTTCTGTCTTTCGATTTATTTAAAGCACATCTCAGTGATTTCAAATTCCCAACACCAATTATATACGAAATGCCTCGAATTATTTAAATCTTTTAACTGCAATTCAAAGAAGTCAGCTAGGACAAAACTTTGAAATATTTCTTTTAAATTTCAAAGGAGCAACTTGCGATAAGGAGTGCAAATTTTGTATGAAAAACAAGTCCTGAGGGCTTTATTAGTTTAAACGATTCGAATTTTATTAGTAAACGATATTCTGTAATTTATGTAAATGCTACTTCTTCCTCTCTTCTTTATATGATTAAGTTTGCTAACTACATCTCTCCTCAAGCTGTTCAACTAGTTCTTCACTAAGTATTATCCAGTCCATTTATCATCCGCCACATCACCTGTTCTTCCTCCCATTGCTCAACGCGCCCAGACCTTGACTGGACTACAATATGTAAATGCATTTGAGCAAGTTGCGACATTGTCGCTGGCTGCTATCGATGATCTTTCGAGCAATTTAACTTTGAATTTGAGCACAGTGGTTCGCATTGAGTGGAAATTACGTGAACTTCCGCTGGAGCCAATTAGGCGAGCGAAACGTTGGCTGTGCAGCACCCTGCCCACTGGCCATACAGACAACGGCTGTCGCTTCCTGTGCTGCCTGGATGTTGGCCATGGCCTCAACTGCCACGACTTTTTTGCCGGCATTCATTCAAAAGACGCCTAAAAATAGTTTGGCGTCGTTAAGACTGTCTGCAACGTGTCGGAACAGCAAACATAACTGTTAATTGCCATTTCTGTGCAGCTATACCAGACATACATATATATATATATATATATATGTATACTCACATGTTTCTTTGGGCTACTCATTTTCATTTTTCGCCGCATGCGCCTCATTACAATTTAATTCACAATGTAATTGCAGTTGAGCGCTGAGCAGAAGCGAGAGAGAAGATCGAGTAGAAGTTTTGTGTTGTCGACACTTGACACGCGCCTCACATAATTTCCACACACACACATGCAGACAAAGCGCGAGAGACGTCTTATGTGGCACACATACAATTTTAGTTACTTATAAGTACTTGCCCCACTCTCTTCCTCTCATAGCCTCTCAAAGATTTGCATATGCATTTTGGGTAGTCGAAACGCTGTCGACTCGCCGTCGTCGTCGTTGCTGTCGGAAATGCGACAACTAAAAATATTACAATCGCGATCAGTCGTTCGACCTGTAAAGACGTGAATTCGAACAGCCTTCGCTTAAGCTCTACTGCTGCAGAGTTCTAAAAATAGAACTTTGCGGTGCATTCTTCAACGCAACAGCAACAAAAACCGCACACGCAGCGTTTTCTTATCGCTTGCTTCCGCGTAACTCAATTGCTTTAATTGCAATTTACGAAATTTCGTCGCTTGGCGCGAGTGCGCCTGCACTCAAAAGCACAATCCGCGATGACATCTAATGTCAATAACCTCGCTACAGCTGTAAAGGTAAATGCAGAAATGCAAGCCCAGCTTAACGTTGTGATGGCAAATAGGCAAGCCTCCATCATGCCAATAAACTCAAAAATAGATATCGCCTCCGTGCAAGGCATCACTAACAACAAAAACACGAAACGTAAACAGCCAAATTCACCAAAAACCATCAAGAAAAGGCTCATCTTCGACGAACCAAGCACCAGCAATGCAGCATTAATATCAGAAAATCGATTTTCACTGCTCGTAGAAGAAGATGAAGACTACAGCGAATCACCTGTAGCTCCAGAAGCCCCAGTATTGACCGACCAGCAAACTACTCCGAAACCTCGTCCGCCCCCCATATGGTGTCCAAACATCAAGTCTGTGGCCCTACTTCAACAGATAATAGATAAAGTAATTGATGCTAAATCATACGTAATTAAGCCAAAGAAGAATAACATAGGTGTATTAACCCAATGCAGTGAGGACTATCGCAGAGTTATAGACCACTTTACTAAGCTGGAATTGGAGTTCCACTGCTACCAGCTTAAGGAGGACAAACCATATAGAGTCGTGTTCAAAGGGCTTCACTCCAGCACTGATACAACACTAATTAAAAAGGAATTGGAAACCAAAGGCCACACAATTACAAATGTGCACAACCCACTGAGCCGTATGGACAAAACACCGCTAAATATATTTTTTGTTGACGTGGCTCAGGCCCCCAACAACAAAGAAATTTTGGACATTCGAGTTGTCTGCAGGCAACGCTGCACAGTGGAACTGCCAAGAAGATACAACGACCTGACACAATGCCATCGCTGTCAAGAATTTGGACACACACAACGCTACTGCCACAAAGCTCCCAGATGTGTGCGTTGCGCCGGGAAACACGCATCCAAAGACTGCACCCGCGAAAAGGACCAGGCACCAACTTGTGTGCACTGTGAGTTACAGCACCCAGCCAACTATAAGGGCTGCCAAGTATACAAGCGGTTGCGCAAATTGCAATCCCCAGCACAAAAAAGGAGTCCCACACAAACACCGTCTACGGGTCCGAGTACTGCTTCCGAAATTACAAGGCCCCGGAGCATTACCCAAGCCACGAGCTTTGCAACGCCTATTAGTGGTGTTTCTTACGCACAGGCCGCTAGAGGTGGACCGTCAAATAAGAATACCACAAGTGACACTTTGTTCACTGAAATGCTTCAGCAACAACAACGTCAGTTTGACGCAATTAATGCCGAGCTCAAAGCGATGCGAGAAGTACAATCCCAACAAGCAACCATGCTAAACAGTTTAATGGCCATCATAACCAAGCTTGCCTACAAATAATGGCTTTACGTGTGGGTATCTGGAACGCCAATGGCCTGAGAAACAAGACTCAGGAACTGGCTGCGTTTCTCTCACAAGAAAACATAGATATAATGTTAATAACAGAAACTCATGAGTGCCCCACTACACAAATTTTCGGATACGAACACTATCAGGCTCATGGTGAAGGAGCAAACTGCTTTGGTGGATCCTCAATCCTCATACGAGCAACAATACCGCATACACCTTTACTGCCAATTTGCAACGCAACAATGCAGGTCTCAGCCATCACCCTGCCTACGTCTATTGGAGCGATCGAAGTTGCGTCAATTTATCTTCCGCCAAACACTGGTCTGTGTGATCATCACATGGAACAGGTTCTAGGCCAAAGGTTGAATAAGACCCTCATCGGCGGCGACTGGAATGGATGGCACCCATTTTGGGGAAGCAATAGTGCGAATCGTCGCGGAGAAGTCATATTTGAGGCGATTCAAAACTTACAATTCAGCATATTGGCGACTGGAGCCCCCACCCGTTACCCAATTAATGGACACAGGCCCTCGGCAATCGACTTCGCTGTCTACAAAGGCATCTGTGACCGGCAATTGACCATTGAAGAATCCTTGGACCTATCCTCTGACCACCTGCCACTAATAGTCACAATCCACGCGCAGCCACAGCCCTTGCCCATTAGGAAACAACTACTGCCAGCAGGATCAGATTTAGGAGTCTTTAGGCGCGAGCTCCATTACTCTTTGCACATAGAAATGGAACTTAACACTCCTGAAGACGTGGACTACGCAGCAAACAAACTGCAGGAAGAAATAGTCAAAGCTGCGCACCAAGCCGCCCCACCATCTTGCCAAACAAGACAACAGTCTCCGTACAACATCCCCCTCACCTTGGAGGCCCAACACCTACTAATACACAAAAGATGGGCCAGGAGACGCTGGTTAAGATTACGCACGCCTGATGCCAAATCCATGTACAACGAAGCCACGAGGCATCTTAAAGCTGCTCTCGCCCTGCTTCAAAAGAGGTGTATCAGCGATGCGCTGGTACGAGCTGAATCGCCCACTGACGCAGAGTTTCAATTATGGAAATTTACAAGAAAGCTCAAACGGCAGCCAATACGACGTCATCCCATTCGGAGCATTTCTGGTTCCTGGCACATTGGAGACGAAGCTCAAGCTGAGGCTTTTGCAAACCACCTTCAAGACCAATTCACGCCGGTGATTACCGCAGAGGCCTCAGAAATCGAAGCAACAGAAGACATCGTTCTCTCGCCCCTCCCAGCTGAAGACCAGATAACTGGATGTACAAAAGAAGAGGTTCTTGAACACATCAGAAGAGTGAAGGCAAAAAAATCCCCTGGATATGATCTAATAAACGGCAGAGTCCTTAGAGCACTGCCTGACTCCACCATAGACTACATAACTATGGTGTACAACGCCATGCTCCGCATCCGGCACTTTCCAGCCTGCTGGAAGCGCGCCGTGATTGTGATGATTCCTAAGCCTGGCAAACCCGTGGGAGAAATTGAGTCGTACAGACCAATTAGCCTGTTGCCAGTACTCTCCAAAATATTCGAAAGAATATTTCTGGAACGAGTACTGACACATCTGGGACGCCAGGAGGCCATTCCAAACCATCAGTTTGGCTTCAGGAGACAGCATGGAACACCGGAACAGGTTCACAGAGTTGTGCACCATATCCTTGGAGCCTTTGAAGAAAAGATGTACTGCTCTGCCGTCTTTTTAGACATCAAACAGGCGTTTGATCGAGTTTGGCACCTGGGACTGCTGCAGAAAGTGAGGACCACCCTTCCAGCCCCATTTTTCGCGTTGCTATCCTCATACCTTATTGGAAGAACCTTCCAAGTGTCAAGGGGGCAAACAGTATCCTTGACTAGACCAATTATGGCTGGAGTACCACAGGGTAGTGTTCTAGGCCCAACACTTTATACTTTATTCACAGGAGATATGCCAACTCCCGAGCCAAATATAGGAAGTACAGATGCAGTACTCATAGCGACCTATGCAGATGACACCGCCATCTTATCACGTCACGTATCTGCGCAAGAAGCTTCAGACTCACTACAAAAATATCTGGACTCTTTCGGACGCTGGGCAAAACGGTGGTGTATCACCATTAATGCACAAAAGTCTGTACATACTACCTTCGCCACTAGAAGAGGAGATTGCCCAAGCGTTGCATTGGGGCCCACTATTCCCAAAGCCTCAAAAGTAAAGTACCTTGGTATCACTCTTGACAGAAGGCTGACTTTTAAAGCGCACATAAGTCAAGTAACCTCAAAATGCAAAAGCAAGCTAAAAACCCTCGACTGGATGCTGAGAGCTTCAAGCAAGTTGTCTTACAGCAGCAAGGCCGCCATCTACAAGGCAATAGTTGTCCCAACCTTCGTATATGGTATCTCTCTATGGGGCTCCTCGGCGAAGACTACAAGGAACAAAATTCAGACCCTGCAGAATAAAGCACTACGCAGATGGACTGGAGCCAGCTGGTTTGTAAGAAACTCAGTCTTACATAGGGATTTAGCAATTCCCACAGTTGCTGAACTCATTGGGCGACACAGTTCAAGATACGCGGACAGACTTGCAGCGCATCCTAACCATCTCGCAAGCAACCTGGCTATAAACAACAATAGGCGAAGACTGAAGAGATTGCATCCTCTAGACAATATTAGAACTAATTAAGATAGTAGCTACAAGTGCAGAATAATTGGCATATCTGCCCTCCCATTAGTTAAGGTTTAGAGCTAAATGCGCTATAGAGTCTAAGACAATAAGCTGCAACAAAATAAAGAAATAAAAACGAAAAAAAAAAAAAAAAAAAAAAAAAAAAAAATATTACGTCTGACATCGGTTCTTTTGCTGTTTATTTCCTCTACTCAGAATTTCGTTGCCTCCTTCGCTTCCATCCCCCGGTGCCATTTGCATATTACTTTTATTCAAATTATATTAAGTAGGCACAGTCGACAGTTATGGCATGGAATCTTGACAAAAGTCGGAATTCATAATTTCTTAAGCGCTGTGCTTTCAACTACTTTGGGATTTGTAAGCCAACTGGCACGTGGGGAGGGCAGTCAGTTGGTGGCGTCGACGAGGCACACTCCATATATGGTATTTATAGTGCTTACATGTCCTGAATGCCTGATGGCATGTCACAAGTGAATAGAATATACCTTTTTGGTGAACATTAATTATGTTGAATATGCTTTTATTTGGAAACTTTGCGTTCTCCTTGACTGCGTTATTGCTAGTCATTTCCACTTGCTTTAGACAACTGTTAGAACCAAGTAGGAAAGGCGGGAATGTTTTAAATAAGATATTCATAGTTTAAACACTTAATAGTGCCTTAAAAAAAATAGTGAGTAGAAATTTTATATTTTTATTTTTTTATGATCTTTTCTTAATCACAAACCTTGCATAGCACGACCGCAGCTTGATAATTTAGTCTCCATTCTATTCCCTGGCTCATTAGCTCGTTGTCTTTAATTTAAACTTTGCGCGTTATGCAACACTGTGCCGCCCCTAGTCACAGTGTTGCCCTAATCGAAATTGTTAGCATTTTTGGCACGTACCAAAGAAAAAATCAGCATAAAAAGCTCTTAACAAAATGTCTTCAAAATGAAGTAGCCCAAAGAGATTGGACCGAACGCTGGGCAGCAGTGTGTGGGTGGTTGCTGTGTGTGTAAAGCGGGGTAAATGCATCGCCAAAGTGCCACAAAACGATCAACGCTAACCGCCCACTTGATAGACGTAATTTCGGGACAAGTAAGTAAGCCCCACGTTTCTAGCTCAACCCGCCCACCCGTCTGTCCGTCCGCCCGGCTGCCGACTGCTGGCCAAGTGCTGTGCATTTAAATGTTCGTTTTGTTGCTGCTTGCAGAAAGCTTCGCCTAATGACAACCACTTGCGGCTGTCAAATGCAACTCTGGGGCGTGCCACGCAGCGCTGTAATATTTTATGCGTGTGCGGCTGCGGGCGGTAGGAGCGCAAGGAGGATGTTGCAGCTGCAAGCTTTTTGTTTTTGCCCAACAATGGCATATGAATGCTTTACCAGTGCACACACAGCCCCTTCCCGGCCTCTCAGGCAGCACTTTCATTTTACTTGGTCACAAATGTCCTCGCCGTCGTCGTCTTTGCCTTTTCCATGGCCCTGGCGACTGCTGCTTCTGCTCATTTGGCAGAGCTGGCGGTTGTGGCATTCTCTTCCTGCCACTCGGCGCATTCATAATTTCCACATTAACCTTATTTTCCAGTTATGCATGAGTGCGAAAAAATTGTCACCAGCCCGAGAAGGTTTTTACGACTTGCCTCTGATGGATTTTAAATGAACTTTAACACATGCTATGTGCCCTGTGACACGCCTCAGACCGACCTGCCCCAAAATGGGCGTTGGCTAAGTAATTGGTTTTGGCTGGGGCAGTCCTCGAAGAGATTACCTTGAGTTGGCGCTGATAAAGAAAATCAGCAGCAGCATGTTTCCACTAAGCAAATGAGGCTAATCAGCAAAGTTCCTTTGGAAACTTGAAAATTCTGGGCCACCCTAATGAGATATTGTGCAAAGGAACTTATGAAAATCGTGTCAAATAATAAAACTAAAATAAAATACTGTGATCAATTTGTTGCTGCGTTCTAGTTGCATTTGCAAATAGTGAAAGCTTAAAAAAAATGTGCTGAAAGGTATTTCATAGAGAAAAATTTGTACTGGAAAATAAATATGAGACACATTTTTCATACTCAAACAGCACTTAGCTTTTAGGTACAAAAAAATTTACTAGATTTAGTATGCACTGAACAATGAAACCTTGATACGAATGGCCATACGTTAAAGCATAATGAATATATACCCTAGAATTGAAGACTAGCACAAAGTCAACTCAACTGCTTAAGCAGAAGGATTTTAGTCTATGATTAAAATATATAATTCAGTCTTCACTTTAGCAATATCTGTTGTAGTTAATTTTAAATTTAATTTATCTAAAGTTGAGCTCATGTTCTGCAGCTCGAATTTGCCAAATACAGCGCAACTGCAAGTCTATCACAATTTGAGTGGCCAAACAAATACTTTCACCACAATAGCTAGCTCAATGCCCATATTCAAAATGTTTCCCATTGTCTGGCAAACATTTTCTTTTTCTTATCTAAAAACTAGAGCCTGGCATACATACATTTATAGCTGACTGAAACTGAAATGCATTTTCTAGCGCTTTTTTGGCCATTTGTTGTCCTGTTAGACATTCATTCATTTCTAGTATCTTTTGCATATTCTTTATGTTCATTTCTTGGGGAGTGACACATTCATTTGAATTACTTCCTGCCAGCAATGAGTGCAGCACCCCGACCAGTCCAACGAGAATAACCAAAAAAAGGAACTTTATATATAAATAGACGCTTGAATCCATTTCGTTTGCTCATTTATAAGCAGCACATGTGCGCCTGATGTGATATGTCTAGAAAGGCTCAGTTGATATTATCCCCAGTCACCCCAGTGTACCAACTCAAAGTGCAGTGGGCTCTGCCTGGATGTGGGCGTGGCACTGTTCACATTTAGTGTGTGCCAAATGCACATTTAATAACGTAATTTCTGAAGCGTGCAAAAGATATTTTTGGAATTTAGTTTCTTTCTTTCTGCAACTTTCTGCTTCATCTTGCAAGCTACAAACAAAGTCTCCCATATATATATATATATATATATATATATATACATAATATATATGTATATGCATAGCTGTGTGAGTGCCGCCTCGACGTGAGGATGTCGCACAACTTTTTAGCCAAATTTGCATATGCAACTGACGATGATGACGTAGCCTGAAGCAGCAGGAATTACCAACTGGATGGCACTAGAAATAGCTGCTGGCACTAGTCCTGCGACTGTCTGACTGCCCGACTCCCAGTCACTAACTCTGTCTACAATATTCCCGTCTACTGAGTTTGTGTGTGTGTGTGTATAAAAAGCTACGCCACTTTTATGCAAATAATGTCTTCCAGGAATTTTTGTTATTTATAGTTAAGATACCAAACGTGTGGATGCCTCATATCTAAAAGTGTGCATTAGTAGCTATGTATGTGGGTGTGTGTGTTGTACTTCCTAACAAGTTATAGCTTCATTGCTTCAGCCAAGTTCTTCACCTTAGCACGATGGGCGTTGTAGAAGTGCGAGGCGCCAAGACAAGTTCAACTATCTAAGGCTAGTTTCCGTATTGCTCTGCTTGTATATAGATATGTATGTACTATACGCATACATATATAACTGTGTCTGTGTATATTTTTGCCTCGCAGTCAAATTACATTTGGGAGCTCATAAAAAATAGCTATTAAAGCTTTTGGCAGTTGATTTTGATATGTGTTGACTCATCCCTTCCATTGCTTGCTCATAATTTAAATTGACATTTCTATTAGCTTATGCGCATTCCCTTTTTAATACTCAAATAGAGAGTACTATATATGAAAGCTCATCAACTTTTCAACTAAACTAATATAAATTTCTGCGTCTCTATTTCATATTGAGTTATTTGCCTTTGCAATTTCCAAATAGTTTTCCCTGCCAGATTATCAATTTGAAGCGCAAATAAAATGAAGTTTTCGCTCATTATTAACAAACATATAAAGATATGTAGATATATAGATATGTATATTGATTATTTTCTTCACTTACCTAATTCCACATATAGTTTTGGTCGTATATTCTCCTGCCAGGCACTTTGATTACCAATCACGAAGAGTGTCAGTAGTAGGAAGACTTGCATCCATCCAGAATTCGGGGCTAGTGTTTTTGCACTTTGCAGATGCATTTTGTGGCTTTTGTTATTGTTTTGTTGTTTTGTTTTATTAACCGAGTTGTGGGAATTTAACATTTTGTGTTTTGCATAAATTTACTTAATTTTCCTCGCTGTAAATATTTTATTTGTTGCGGTCAGCACGAAGGTGTGTGTGTGTGTGGGGTTTGTATGAAATTTATTTTATTTACTGAGTGCGTGTTCATAGGTTTTATATTAAATTTATTTCATTTACTGATTCTGATTTACTTACTATTTAAATGCTATTTATATATGTGGCAAATATAATTTTGTATCTTTATATTTTGCTCTTCTTTTTTTTAACAAATTTCTTAACAAAGTTAATAAAAACTGAGCGTTTTTTATTTTAAATTTTTTATATTTATTTTATTTATGATTTTGGTTTTTTTGGAACAACTGGTTGTAAAGTTTTTAAGTCATTCTGCAAAGAGATAAATAGAAGAAATTGGTTATTAAAATTTAAATAAAAATAATGTGATGAATATATATAAACATATTTAATTTACTTATATTCGGCAAATATTTTTTGAATGTGTATAACAAATGTTTTATAATTTACATAATTATTAAAAAATGTTTGTTTATTTATATTCATAAATTTTAATGCGCTTTCTGCAAAAAATTACGTATACGAGGTGTATAGAATATAAATTATATTAAATAGTCTTAGTATACTATATTATATACAAAATTATTAAATGTAGGAAAAGAAATATATATAATTTGTTTTCGTTGTCATACATAAGTAAGCTTAGCTCTTAATTCTTAAGCACTTTTATGGTACTTGGAAAATCAAAATATAATTTACTCTAGCCTTTACCATTTTTCTGTTAAATTTTGCATGCCTACTTTCAGGCACTTTGTGCAAAACTAACAATCAGCCAAAGCAACACCAACTGAATGTGGCAAGTGCTGCTCCAAGTGGACACTCGACTTTAACACTTGTGGCCCACTTGCTAGACCCCCACATCTGACTGCAACCAGGCACTCACACAAACGCACACACACGCGTATTGTTGACATCATAATTAGAACGTAACCGACACACACACACACACACCTACATACATACGCACGCATTCTCACAGTTGACTTAAAAACAAATTGCGCTGCACTTTTGCGCCGTTCTGCTCAGATTTATGACACCGCATAGCCCCCTCAACTGTTCTGACACCTTAGACTTCCCACACTTTCATCACCCCTTTCAGTCGCTCATGTGCCACATTTCTACATTTCGTGCTACATTTTAATTCGCTGGTTGCGGGCGAATGTTGAAAAACTCATTAACTGTGCACGCTACTTGGCACCTTTTTTGCAAGTTTTTCTTTTTGGCTTACAATTTGTTCTCACTTGCCTCATTCGCTCACTTTGTGCGCGTTCTTTTTTCTTCTATTAGACATTATGTTTGCTTGCTTGCTTACTCACACACACACACCTCTCCCTCTCCTTCTCTAACTCTTCCTAGCATCACAGTTTTGTATTTCACTTCTTTTTTCTTTGCAGGTCGGGCCCCCATTTGTGGGCGAAGGTCGACAACTTATCTGCATGGCAGACATTTCTAGGCATTCTCACTGCCCCCAACGGGCGTCTATGTGAGGCTGTGCCTGTGCCTTTGTGTGTGTGTGTATGTGTTTTTGTGGGTGTGCATATACATGATTGCACAATAAGCCGCTTTGAGAATGGTCTCCTTCTTAAATCGAGCATAAATATTATGCCAAGCACATGGAGAAAACGCAAAATGCAATAAAATTAATTAAAATATAATCAAGAGCCAAACCACAGCACAGAGTATGAACTATATTAATTAACTTTATGTTTGACTAAAGGAAAATCTTTGAAACACACAAATAACTAAAAACATAAGCAAAATATTATAAATATATGATTAAATATAATATATAACAATTATAATGCTATATTTGATAAAAATTACTTTAAATTTAAGAAACTTTTTTTTTAATTTTTTCCCTAGCGAATAGCTTCAAAATGGTTTAACATTTAATAACAGCAAAGGGAAACAGAAATTTTTAAAATCAACTATAAAAAAATACAAGTAATTTGTTTAATAAATAGCTTGGTTTACATGGCCCATAACACTCTTGCTTAAAATTGTTATTAATTAAAGGAATTTTTTATGTGCTTTATATTTGCGCCCTGCCCCCTTCTTCCCTTTTGTGAAGCGACACATGCTATTGTTTGCACATTGTCCTTTTCAGCAAAGCTGAAAAAAATCTCTCTCTCGCAGCTGAAAAAATAACACTTTGGCAAATATTTCGGAGACGACATTAAAAATGGCGAGAGCCAGGCATTTAAAATGCAGCTGCAAACAAACAAGCAAACCGGATAGAGTGCCAGTGCACTGCACCAGCGATGCCACTGCACCACACGTCTCTACACATGGACAATTGCATTTTTGGGCTGCACTCGTTGCAATTTGGTTATCGTGTGTGTGAACTTAGGGCCAGTTCAGCAAATGGTAACCCAAAATAAATGCAGCAGGAATATGTCAAGTGCGGTAATGCCAACAACAACGATCCCAACGAGTCCGACTGAGGCTCAGCTCATTGTGTGTCCTCAGACCGAGTCTGAGCCTGATGCATTGCGCATATTACTCAAAAATAATGAAAAAGAGCAGCAAACGTTGCTGATGGCAGTTTGTGATTTTAGGTTATTCATTTCTTTCCTTTTTCTTTTTTCTTTTTCAACCACAACACACACATACACACACACAACCGCCCACTGTTAACACTCATCAACGGCGCCATTTGTTTTGCGGCCGCCATTTTGTTGCAACTGGCAAAATGGCCGCACAGCCGTTACGGCTATTTCGAGAGCTCACTGCAGAAATCAGCTCTTAATACACAAATAAATGCCGCATTTCCATATATGTGCACACATATGTATATGTATATTTCATATATATATATATATATAATGTTGTCTGTTTATATCGTTTGTTCAGTGTCTGTCGGCAAAACGAAAATATTTATGTTGCAAATCTTTGCGGCTCGACGTTATTTTTATTTTTGTATTTGGTTCTCGTTTCTCAGTGTTTCGTGACTTGTTTGTCTTGTCTGCATATCCTGCAGCGATTTCGCTTCGTTTTTTTTTTGTTGTTGTTGTCGGCTCCTCGCTTTGTTTTGGCTGCAGCAGTCAACGTCGACGAGAAGCGACTTTACATATATAGAAATATATATCCTTGTAAATGGGATTTGTTGCCTGGGCCGTCGCGTAAACTTCTCATTTATTAGCTTTCGTTCGTTCGTTCGTGTGTGTGTATAAAAATATTTTGCAATTTTTATAAGCACATGTGTGTATGTGTGTAGATGTGTGTGTGCGTTATCCTGGCACCAGAACAAACAGATTTATTCGTTTAGAAAACTTTGTTTCCTTATCTGAGTTCGTGTCTTTGTTTGTGTTTTATGTCTCATTTCAGGCGGAGCTGGGTCGTGAACGTTCTCTGGTACTTGAGTAAATAATCATAATGGAATTTTTAAGGCTTATGACAATTTAACATGTAACCTGTGCACATGTGTGTGTGTGGGTGCGAGTGTGTGTTTGGGGCCCGTTTCGCTCGGCTGCCTAAGGGTTAACAATGAGTTATGCGGTTTTATCAAAACATTTTATATGAACTGCAAACCTTAATTGGAATTTATATCCAAAATAAAGTCAACTTCATATTTTTTTTTTGGTAAATTACTAAATGATAAAATATGCTTTTAATCTTCTATTGCCTTGCAGCTCAATTAAGGGCAAGGGCAGAAAGTTTAAGGATAAGACAAATTTAAGAAATTTGTATTTTAGCTAAGCTTTTGACATCAATTTAAAGTCAAGACAAATACTTTAAAAATAAATTTACAAATAATTTAAGTTAAAATTAAGAAATAAATCTAAACAAATATTTTTCAAAAAGAAAATTTAATTCTTCGAATACAAATGAATCAAATATGAAATCCAATTTTCGACTTCATTTTCACATGAAAACATATTCAAACAAAGGCAATTCCATTTACAGGGTATCAAGCAGTCAAACAAGCAATGCAAACACATGTTAGTTGGTTTGCTTTCGTACGAATTTAAAACTAAAGCAAACCAAGATGTAGCGAGTGGGGTAAACAGATTTCCATTGTGCGAGAAAAGCAATTGCAAAACCATTTCTAGTATCTGGCTGCTGGGCGAGAAGCGTTATAGCCATTTGCAGCAGATTCTCGACCACTTAACTGAAGTACTTCTATCCAATTTCGGTTATGCTGTAGTCAGCAGCCAAGGCGAGTTGGTTTTTTGCTGCATGAAACTATAAGTACAAGTGGTACTTGAAGAACTTCTTCTGCCACATACAATCCGTTTTTTTCCTATTTTCTTTCTTTTTTTAGGGGAAACAGTTGCTGGCGTCTGTGGCTTGGTCTTCAATTTACATGTTCATAAAGTGTAAATTGGAAATTTGAGCTTTCGTAAGTTGGCGCTGCGGAATTATTAATGAATTGAGAATCAGCAACAAACTTTGCCATCATAACAAGTCGAGGAAGGTTGCTGTTGGACGAGTGCAGCAAAAGCCTAACAACCAAAGGCATAGTGTAAAGTGAAGAAAGAGCAGCAGTTGGCATTGGCGCAGTTGCAATGCGGAAGTTGAAAATTTATTTACATAACCACAAAAGAAAGAAGAAATACAAGTAGCTGGGAACAACATTAACTGAAAACCAGCAACAGCAGCAACAGCAGCAGCAGCAGCGGCGGCAGCCACTGCAAATGGGAATGACAACGAAAGCACAACAATAAATAGCATTATGCTAATCCAGGCCAAACAAAATGGCGAAAGCAAAGAAAAGACCAACCTACCGCACTGGGCCCCGCCCACCAATAGACTTTGCCGCGTCCTTGTTGCGGGAAGCATTAGCTGCGCGCTGGCTGCCAGGCAGCAGCTGCCATTTGCCACCATGGCCAACAGGAATAATAATTATGAAGGAAAACAGCGACAAGCGAGAGTGAGAGAGAGAGAGAGAGAGATAGATGGATGGCAAAGCAAAGCGGCAACAACTACAACCACAACGACAACAACGATGCCAAATAAAAATAAATAAAGCCTCAACTAACTAACTATTATTTACTAAAAATAAGTCACAACAAAAAAATAACAAAAAAAAAAAAAGAAGAAAATTTAAGCGAACAAAGCGAACAAAGTTTGCTGAGCGCTGTGTTAGTTAGAGAATGGGATGAGAGAGCGAGAGAATTGGGATGCTTGAGTTGGGTTTGGGGCAAGAGCTGCTGCAGTGCGAACGTGACATGGCATAAGAAATATGTAAATCCCCGAACGTTAGTCAGGTTTAAATCTTAAGCCAACGCTTGGCTGGAGTGTACGCAAATCGAGAGTTGAAAAGTATTGCAGATAAATGAGCCAACTGAATAAATACCAGTTCATTCATTATCTTTTCCTCCTTTTCATGCTCTGCTTAAGGCGAGGACGAAACGCAAATTTGCATTATAGAAAAAATAGTTTACAGGAAGAAAAATAACACTGCAGGCGTAATTAGCCATTTAAAACTTAGTCTTTTGTTATAGGCACTTATATGCAGTTTAATTTAATGCGAGAGACTTAGTTCAAGGGTCAATAAAAGTCTTCAATGCATTTTCTTATATCTTATATAGCTGTTAACTCAACTATGCTCACTTATTTTATGCTTTTCCTAACATACAAAATTAGTAATAATTAATTTATATGACTTTAAATTTTATAATCTTATCGACTTTTCTTTCCTTTCATCACATTCATTTAATAAAAAATTATCTTTATAAATTTTATAAAATTCAATCTAAAATTTTGACACTTTAACGATTTTTTTCACTTGAATTTCTTAAGTGATATTAAATTCGTGTCTCTCAGCAATTTTTTTTGTTTTGTTATGAAAACTGTTTGAAGTTAAATATGTCTTGTCTTAGCATATGTCTACGCTACGTTCTCACATCGTCGTATGTTTTGGTGCTTTGGGAACAGCGCCCAAGCCACGTTTGCTGTGCTGTCGCCCTCTTGCATATTTACTACGTGTTATGCCTCATCCAGAGAGCTTAACGCTTAGTCCAAAGTGGCATTTTGATTCCATGATTTATGGGTTGCTGCGAGAAACCCTCGCAGCACAGCCTCGACCCCGGTTTTTGTTGGCTCTTTTGCATTTGATAATCCTTTAAATTTGCGTATGGTCGTCTCGGGGTCCTAAGCGTGACAACTGACGGACATTTGACTTTGTTTAGCCGGCATTAAAAAACTCATAAATTATGTGCCACGCACCCGAAAATTGTAATTACACTGAAATATTTTAAAGTCGACTGTTTGAAGAAAAACAAACTATGGAAATGAGTTTTTTTCCTATCAGAATTTAAAGTGGCTGAGTGAAGTTTTTTCGTATAAGAACCTGGAAGCTTTTCACTAAATATATGATCATAAAAAATACCATATGCTGCCTAAGCTCATTCTACCGATTGGTTTACTTTATTTTACTGCTTGATGTATTGATAACAAGATTTATTTCTTTTGTGAAGAGTTTTCTTTAGAATTCTACTTAATATGCAAACTCTTATAGTCATTGACATAGAACACAATGGTGAAGCCCACGCCTATTTTAACATATTCAGTTAACCTTTTGTTCTTTTCGTTTATTTACACAAATGCTTATGAAACGCTCTGAGTATCATTTAACAAAAGTTGACATTTAACAAGCACACGCTGCTGCCTGCCAACGATCAATCAATGAAGCTCTGAACCTTATCAGCAAACACGTTACCATTTACAAGACTGTCAACTGTGGCCAAGTTACTAATGAGTGACTAAAGATGGTTTAGCCTAGGCTTTGGCTTTGACTTATTTGGAATGCAAAGCAGACAGACTCAAAAGCCAGATCCAGTTGAAGCAGCTGAATGGGCAAATAAATACACAAATTAGTTACCACTTCGATTGCATACTAACATGAGGTTTATCACGAGGTACGATGTGGAAAGTGAAAGGAAATGGCAGTGAGACACTTAAAAATGCCACACGCGTTCTGATTCCTTTATGACCCACTATAAATCAGCGGGAAATGGATACTTAGCCATGCACGAGTACACACAGATCTACACATAGACACACACGTATAGATTGAGTTCCACTATAATACATCAATCAAGCCATCAATTAAATCGAACCCAATCATATTTCAAGCCAGGATGAGTAGTAAGTAGAAGGGAAGCGTCGCAGACACTCTCGACAACTTCAAGAGCCACAAAAATTGAACAAACAAACTAAACGAGCCGCATAAAAGTAACCAAAGAGCAAACAATTTGTGTGGGTCATGAACGGGAGAATTTTTGTGACTTTGACTGGGACAACACTGGCAAGACGTGGGCTAAGTGTGTTTGCCTGTGTGTGTGAGTGACTGAGTGTGGGGTAGTTAGGTAACATTGTCACATCATAAATGTCACGGACACATTTTGTGCGTTTTAATGCGACCATAAAAATGTTTTGAAGAGTGTAAACAACAAACAAAATGAAACGAGATCGAAATACATAGCAAAATATAGAGCATCATAATTTTTGTATTTCTATTTTGAGCTGGGTCAACGAATCCCGAACCTAAGATGAAAGATGCTGTATGGGATGTGTGCTAGCCGAACGGGGGGACAATCGCAGCGTCACGCTGACCATAAAATGACGCATGAGACGTGTGGCACGCAAAAAAGAAAATATAAAATAAAATAAAGTAGAAAATAAGTGAAGAGGGGCAGATGAAGGTGTGGACAGAGAGTGAGGTGCCACCGGGTGGCGTAACGCAGTCGCAGTCGCAGTCACAGTCAACAGCACAGAAAGGTCATAAATCACTTAATCACATAATTAGAATGTATAAAAATTGATTTACGAGATTTTCAATGGCCAATGTTATTGTTGTTGCTGTTGTTGCCGTTATTGTTGTTGTTGCAATGTCGCGTGTTTACGATTATTTACTTACCTCCGCGCGCGATAGCGAATGGTCCAAGCGGCGGGGCACGAACACATGTCCCTGATTGCATAATAGCGGTAGAAATTTTTGGAATGGGCCTGGATAATCCATGCAAATAATGCAAATTAAATAGAGGGGACTGTGTATGTGTGTGCGTGTGTGTGCGAGCGTGTATGTGAAGTGGGCATTAAAACAACGGACTGTGGAAATTTATGCATGTATATTGACATTTGTAATTAAATTAACGAAGCTGAGCACAAATAACATAAATATTAAAGTCGCAAATTCTTGAAGTGAATTCAAATTAAAATTCAATGGAATTTGAAATGATGCAAATAAGTTGTTTTAAAATTATATGCTATGTACAAATATTATTAATAACAAATATGAAGCAATATATAATTTTTCAAGAGAATTTTTGATTAAATTAAGAAAACTTTTCTTTGATATTTTTTAGTTTAAATTTTATAATTCATTTATTGATATTTAGGGAACCTGCTCCTTCGACTTTGATTTATATTATTTGTAGACTCATTCAAAATTCTTAATAGAAATGAATGAAAGTATACGTCAATGAGAGCTGAAGGTGAAATCGAATGTTATATTTATATTTATACCCACAGCAAAACTAATTCAATTAGAACAAAAAACAAGCAAGCAAGCGTATGCTAGTCGGAAGTACTCAACTGGCAGATACTCAAACCCTGCGCATTCCGCCTTCATCTCTGTGTTACATACATTTACATTTACTTTTGCAAAAACATTCTCAATGGAATCAACATATGAAAATTTTGCTCACATATGGATACTTCATAGCAAGAAAAAATAAATACTAAATGTATAACATATTCTAATTGCTTATATTGTCACTTATATATATATACTTAATGAAATTAACTAAATACTGAAATTTTCACAGAAGTGTCATTGTCTCGAGTTTTCTATTCATCAATTTAGTGGCTGACTGAATTTGATTACATATTAAGAATAATGAAAATTTTGCAAAACCAATCAAATTGATGTGCCCTTAGCTCCGGCTGGCACGTGCTCACATATATAATTGCCAGGCAGCAGCCAGACGTAGATTCCAAGCGCAAAAACCCAGACTATGAATTCGCACAACTTTGGGCTGTCAAAAGTCAAAGTAAGCCGACGGCGTGTGACAGTTTTGCCTAAAAGCAGACAACAGACACAAATTGTACGTGAGAGAGTCACTTGCCACTTCACCCTCCCTCTGTCTCTCTCTTCCTTTCGTTCTCTCTATCCCTGCACAGACAACCCCCTTAGAGCAACCCTTGGTTTCTATCTTTCTGTGACTGCCATCCCTTTATTAACATTGACGTGAAGGCTTAACTAAAAACAGTTACCATTGATATTGTTTTTCTTTTTTATTTCCAATTTCCTTTTGTATTATGAGAGATCATTTTTGGGCTGCGCTGGACCGGTTGGTCCAGTTGATCACTTGTGTCGGGTCGTTTGTGTCACTGCTGATGTATGGAAATGTTGTTGCTTTGTCCAATTTTCATGAAGCGCATTTTTCTTTAATTTGTTTCCACTTTACCGACGAGTCACAGCCAAAAGGCGAACCCGAACCCACGTCTAAGTCACGTACCCTTCCAACACGCATGCCGACATTGCCTTGCCGCACCGCACCCCTCTCGCCGCTCACGCTCTCTCTCCCTTTTAACACTCTTTTTTTATTGCATCATAAATTTAATATTTTTATGTAATGTTTGTATAACGGTACGCTTTTACTACCCTGCCCAGTCCCCTGGCTGGCCCAAAAGTCCATAGCATGTACGAGATTCGTGCGTCCTGTGTGTCCTTGTGTCAGCTACCAGTCCCAACCCACTGTTGGGCTCCTCTTTGACTTTGTTTGCTGCGCTCACGACGCTGGCAAATTTTTGCTTCTTGGAAGTGTCGCCGCCGCGTGCCAAGGGGATTAGTTTTTTCTTCAACAAAAATCTGGCAGCGCGTGTATATATGTCTGAAAGATGGGCAAAATGTCAAAAGAGAGGCGTGCGGGGTGCCAGCTCTGGCTTGAGGGTTAGCAAAATTTCTGTTGTCATTTCTAGAATGCTTGCGTTTTGGTTTTCTTAGCCTCGCTTGCGCCATGCAGACATTTAAAGCCAGCAGCTTCCAATCACAGAACGACTCAGCAGCAGGAGAATATTTAGTCAGTGAGTGTGTGCAATATTCAAATGTGAATGTCAAGAATTATTTCACCTATTACCTGACACAAACGCAAAAATGTTGCGTCTTATTGAAAATGCAAAGACTCAATACACGTGCTTTCAATCTGGATGCCACTGATAAATTATTTAATGAATATCCATTTCGATCGATTTAAATATTCAAAATGAAATATGTTTAGTATAATCGAACGACCTGAGCTTGTGTAAGCTAAGATCTCTTAGATCTAGAGCTCTTCTGTCTTATACATAAACAAGGTCTTCCATAATATCAAATTCTACTTTTTATTCCAATTAAATGCTTACTTACACACACTTCACATAACTGATTAACTTGAGTTTTACCTGCAAAGAGAAAATGGAGAAAGAAAATTGAATAAATAACGATCAAACAAAGTTTTCTTTATATAAATAGAAAACTCAAGCCCGCTTCACAGAACCCTCACCCCACGTCTGCTTACAAATTCAATGCGACAGCAGCTATTTAATTTGATTTAGAATACTTTAAAGCCTACTCGTATTGCAATTTGGCTAATGGCTCACGCAAGACCTTTAAAAAGAAATTACCCATCATATTTACTTAGGATCTAAGGGTAACCAAATCCACACACACAAAGCACCGCCACAGACACAACTTGCATACGAAATTACAAATTCCCACGGCAAATCCATCAGAAGATAGCGTGGTAAATGGTAAATGTTTCTAGCAGTCGCTAACACACTCATCAATGCTGGCTGGCTGCAACTGAGAGCCGTGGCACTGTCTGAAGCATTCGTAACCGAACCTAACTCAACTCCCTGCCATTAGCGATAAAAAATTGATTCCCAGTCCAAGCAGCGGGGCAACCAAGTGCGAGCAGATCAATAAATCACGTGCCACTGCCAAAGAGTTCAATAAAAAACTGAAATACCCAAAAAAAAAAACATGTAGGAGGATGACAAATGGGAATAGTAGACTAAATGATACCCTTCAGTAGGTGTGTAGGAAGGTGGTTGTACTTGAAGTCATTCAAATTGTTGCCGAAACAAAAAATAACATCTAAAAGAATTTAGGTTCTTATATAGAATTATTTACAATGTGAAATTCTTCTATATAAAGCTATTATTAATAAATTTTGTTTTCTATATTATAGCACTAACTGAATAAAATTTAAGCTGAGCTATTTGCCTCGAACTAATCTAGTCTTAGTGTAATACATAAGTTTACAAATTCAATGGATTTCTCTTTTACCAAAGACGCATGCTCTATAAAAACCCTTTGCAACATTTACAGGGTATATAAAAAAGGCATAAAAAGTTGCTAAGTGCCGACTCCCTAAACGTTGAATCTAATAGCAGCGCATTGCAGATATTCAATATTGGAAATAATAAAATAGATATATCTAAATATAGAATATATATTAAAGAATTTCAATAAACAATCCATTTAAATGCGTGCAAACAAAGCAAAGAACAATGTGTGTTATCTGTGGAGTAGATGACAACGTCAATGCCAAATGGAACTCAGTTTCCAAATCGAATGAACAATGAACAAGGCCTGCAAACCGGTTTCAAATGGCAGGCCAAGGCAGGGCAGGGCACTGCAGGGCGGGGCTGGGCAGGGTGAATGCAGCTTATCAGCGGCGTCCGTCCATGTAGAATGCTGACCGCGCGTGCTTGGGCCGGCAACAAAAGCCTCTTAGTATGCAAATCGAGAGTCGGCCAGTCGTTAAGTGAATCATGTGAATGATGCACAGAGACCAACCGCCGACGCATCTCAAGATGCCACCGGGGCAACTGGCGCTGGTCGAGCTACCGATAATTTATGCTGTAATAATTAAGCACCAGCCAGCAGACCAAACCAAACCAAACCAAACCCCAGCCAAACCAAACTGACAGGCAAATGTCGCTGGGGAACGGAAATGCGGCCAGTCGCCAGAGAGACATACAAACACACACACGCAGGCACACAAATGACGCACGCACACATATGACAATTTACGGGCTGGAAGACGCCATGCGGTGCAGCACAGAAGGGAGCTGAGGGCACATCACTCGACCACACTGACAGCCCAGACTTGAAATTGGCAAGCAGTTTGCTAAGCGGGCCGACGTTTGTGACCAGTACGGAACCGCATGCCCATAGCAGTGGATGTGGCACGACTCTAAGTGTTTTCGGGTTCGATTTGAAATTAACTCGAAACTGAAATTGCTAATTAGCCCCAAAAAGCACAAACCTCAACAGCATTATGCAATTAATTATGTGTACCAGATTATATTTAACGTGTTTCTTAACCAATTTATAACTTATAATATATATTCGGATTTCAATAACAATTCATATCTTGTCTATTCTCTGTCTTCTATACTAACTTAGCTCTTAGCTTAAACCTTAGCATGAAAATGTTAACTTGGTCGCAAATTGCTTTCGTCCAAATCGCATTTCATATTAAATACCCACACATGAGCAATTAGGCAACGAAATGCGAATATTGTTGCCAAAAGCTAAACAATTTGTGGACTGCCAACTGGCTGCTGATGGAAAATTTGTTGGCAAAAAACTTTTCTATCCCAGCTCGTCTCGTCGACAGCTGAACCGGGCTGACTGATGATGTACAGAATCAAAGACTTGGACTTGGACTTGCTGCTGGTGCTATGCAGCGCTCTGTGAAGAGTTTACGCTGAAAAGTTGACTCGACTTGAATGTACTTAGTAGTTACAGCTGTAATTGAAATTTAGCAACAAAACATTGAGTAGAGGGGCGAATGCCTCTAGCTGGAATTGAATTGAGTTGAGTTGACTGACTGCGTCAGTCGCTGCTCCAGTCTTTGATTGATGAAGACATTTTCCGCTCACAAATTTCGCACCGCCCACGAACTCAGCAACTGGACACTAGAGTTCATTGCGGCTGACCATGTGTCCCTACCCCAATGGAGTTGTCAACTCAGTTGCCCCACAAGCACAACAACAACAACAACAAAAGCAGCAGCAGCAACAGCAACAGCAAATGGCTGCTGTCCACAGCTCATTACGGTACGGACTCTGGCCGCAGTTCAAATGAATTTAATTGAAATTTCAAACTTGTCAAGAGTAGCCGCTGTGCCATCCGCAGCGAAATGAGACAAAACGAAGACGCATAGCTCGAGACACGGTTACCGGGTGAGGGGTGTCGGTTGCCGGGTACCAGAGACCAGAGACTTGGCTATCTCGTATAAGTCAAGTGCTGTGGAAATGTGGAAAATAGACTAAATAAGTTTCTGTCCGGCATTGCACTTTTGACGTTGCAACATCTGGAAAAGCATCGAGCCACGTCGTCGCCGTCGTCCCAGGGTCGCAAAACAGAAGTGTCATCCAATCGTACGTAACTTTTTAAAAGAAAACTTTTCGCAACTCCTCCACACAAAATTTTCGGACTTTGTATATTCCATTTTGAGTTATTTAATGCGGGCCAAATGCATTTCACTCACTTTGCCCAAAGTCTGGCCAAAATGAGACAAACAAGAAAGAAGTCAAAGTAGTCTCTAACAGTTTTGGCCGTGTGGGCGAGTCAAGTGCCTGGAGTAGCTTTAAGCACTGAAAGGACTGAGAAAAAAGTAGGCAAATATATGCTGAATCTAAGTTGAGATCTACATAAATTTGAAGCAGCTGCACTTAATTATTTAGTGATTATATTTAAAAACAGAATTCTTTAAATACTTGGTTTAAATATATAGTACAAAGAAGTTATTCAAAGAAATATTTTTCAATGTATTTTCTTCTTTGAGGAAAACACAGGAAAGCCGAAAATAAAATTGATAAAAAAAAAGATTAGGGCACTCGAAAAAGAAACAAATATTAAAGAAAATGTCAGTAAACCGCAGCATAATATGGCAGCAAAAAAGGAAAATAAATAAAATATAATCTTTACCGCAGCTTGTCAGAGAGAAAGCATGAATATATAAGTGATAAGAAGACGAATTAAGGATGATAAGTAAGAGAAATGATAAGTAAAGAGAACGAGCAAAGTGATTAAGGATTACAGATTAAAATTCATGTGCAAAGAGCAGAGCTTAAGATACATGAGTTTTTGAGTGAGATGAGGAATAAAGCATATTCCAAATTTAATTAAATTAACTTTTATATATATATAAATCAAAACTTTCCGTTCTGCTTTGATGCGCATATATCAATAATATTTATTAAATATATTAACTTTGCGAAGCTGTGGATTCCGGCCTTCTTACCACTGGCCCAACCGCAACGAATATGATAAGTTGACAAGTGTGTCCAAGGAAATTGGCAAAACAATTTATTTTTATTAGTTTTGCTGGCTGCAGCCGGCGCACATGTGCCGCATGTGCCACACATTGATCTATTGGCCATTAGGCGGAAGTTAGGAGCATGGAAAAGCAACATCTGGTAGCATTTAAGTGTTAATTTTGTACAAAACGCTGCTCCATTAGCCCTCGACATGCAGCTGAATGAAGAAAAAGTGAAATTTGGCCATGTTGGCGCGTCTTCCAACAAAAATTTACATTTCCAATTTGCATTTGAATTCGTGCTGTATGTAGTACGTTGTTCTTTTGCCATTGATATTTGCGCTTAGACTTGAACTCAATTACGAAACAATTACTCGTGCTACTGCGAGTGTGCTGGGTGCCATAATATAGCCCAGGGCATGCAGATGGGTTAAATGCGTTGGCATTGCCGCAAGGCTAGCAAATGCTACGCAATTTTCGATCAAGCTCAAGGCTGATCCATTTCTGACAGCTGTCGCTTTCTCAATTCCGCGCCTCATCGACGAGTGCACTTTAGGAAATGTATGTGAAACGTTCTACACATTTTCGGGGGTTGCACGTAATACAACAACTTCTTGGGGTTGCACCCTTTCGAGACTTGTGCCACGTTAATGATGCTTCTCTGACAAATGCAAAATACAACTCGTTTCACTCTGAAGGGCACTACATCAGTTCCATTCAAACATTGGCCGTTGATCTTTTTTTCAGACAAATGCCCTTCAACGATTTTAATGAATTCGAGATGTAGCCAACCAGACGTTGAAGTCTGATTCATTTTGATGGAGATTTTTGAAAAAAAAAAAACAATATGAGAAGTGCTTAACATTATTAAGCAAATGTATGGTTGATATAAGAATTTTGATATATTATATATAATATATTAATATATAACAGGCTGATGTAAGTATATAAAATTAATAAAAAAAATTAAAAAAAATTATGTTTTTTAATTTTTATTAACTTTATTATTTTTATTAATAATTTTATTTTTTATTTATTTTGTTTTATTTTTTATGCTTTTTTTCTTTATTTTTATTAGTTTTTTATTTTCATTCGGAGTTTTCGACCTAATAACACATATTAAAAAATTATCTCTTTAAATATCAAACACAGGCAACACAAACAGGCCTATTAAACAATGATTTTTATATTTTTTAACAACGTCAATCAAAAACAATAGATGCTCATTCACTCCAGCGTCATTTAAATTGCGATGACTTTAATATATGTACATATAAGAGCAGGCATACTAAAAATAAAATAAGAATAAAGAACATAAAAAAATGTAGTGCCTAAAAAATGTGAAATCCAATTAAAATGTCCACTTAATCTAAAATCGTTGAAATCATGTGCGCTCTGACTGTGTAATTAAAATATTAATTAAATTATAATTAAAGTTTTTAAGCAGTCGCAGGAAGTTGCATATTGTTCGGGCCCACAAAGCCGCCTGTGCAGTTAATTGCGCAACGAACTGCAACAACAACAAAAACAACAGGATCATAAAAAACAGGATTAACAAAAACACTTTTGTAAAACCTATTAAGCAAATGCATTTATTTATATAGTACTTACAACAGCAACAACAACAAATAACAGCAACCGCAACAAAAAAATACCCCAAGATAACTAGTCGAGCATTAAAAGCAACAAAATTAAATATTTATACACACTGAATTGCTAATTAAACACGAAATACACAAACTAGGCGGTAAATTAAAATGATAAATTACATAAAAGCGGCCAGAAAATCATCAAGAGCCGTCCTCGGCCCACGGCCCACGCCCCCAAAAACGCCTCGGGCGTCAGGTGTGCTTGTGTGTGTGTGTACAGGTTGTTATATAATGCCAGCCACAGTGAAACCACAGTAAGTTGAAATTGCAATTTGGCCATGCATTCGTAATTTGATTTAATTTTATTTGTACACCCTAATGGAATTGGATTTTGTTGCATATGTTCTATGTAGATACATATATATATATATATATATATATATATATATATATATATATATATATATATATATATATATATTTCTTTTTAATTGCTTCAATTGATTAACAATTTATTTATTTTTGAACAAAGTACAAACTGAAAGCATAAATTTAAGTGTTTTATAATTGTTTTATTCAATTCGTTGTTTGTGGCTTGCTTTGCATTAAATATTTATAAATATCTAAAATGTAAAGACAAAGTGAGAAATTCTCGTTTAATTTATTTTAATTTAACATTTTGTTAAGTTTTTGTTAAGCTGGTTAAATTAACACTTCGATACAATCATTTGTTCTTCTCATATTTCTGATATATGTTTCTTTTTTCAATTAGTAATTGCAAACCTAATTTCTTAGCTAGACAAATAATTAGTGAAAGTATTTAGAAACTTTCTTAGATCTGTTTTGGCTTTTAGTTTTAGTTGTTCTAAACATTAATTTAAGTTTGAATTACAATGAAAAATGTAATCAAATTCCTAGCTCAAATGGCTTTGATTTTTTACTTTAATAAAATTATCCAAAAAGCCTCAAACTGTGGATTTTATACTAATTTTCAAACACACAAAACTAAATATATATAAATATATATTTAATAATCAAAAAATATATATTTTCTGTACATGTATGTGTGTATTTAGGGCAAATGATTTAAACACGAACAATTTAGATTTCATACAATATTTCGTGTTTGTATAAATTTGGCATGCTACGAATTCCACTAAAGAAAAAGAAACAAACAGAAAACAAAAATGCGCGCAAATGAAAAGCAGTTAATAATTTGAATAGCAGGGCGGAAAATAACAGATGTATGTATGTGTGTATATGTATATTGCAATCCATTAAAACCAGTTGAGCACAAATTCCCAGCAATTAAAAATTCAATGTTTGCTCATATATTTTCCTTCTTTTTATACTCGTTCACTTATTAAACAAAGGCATATTGGTTTGGGTAATGTCCGTCATGCTCTTCGTAATTCTGTGCATATGAACGGAAGCTTTTAATGCTAGAGACTAAAAATTAAACCATAAACTCGATAGTTGCCTCATCTAGGGGCGTGGCAAATCGAAAAATTCTATAACAGATAACTGAGCGGAAAAGCTATTGTAGGTGCTAGAGACTTGGAATTTGGACATTTTAAGACGAAACATATATAGTAGATCTATCTACGCCCACTAGAGCCATGGTAAACTGCAGTTTTAAAGGCAGACCTCTAACATTTCACAAGTGAGTTACAGTGAAGATCCTTTACAGGTCGAATTAGGGCTTGAAATTGCTTTCCTTGTTTTTGGATCGTGAAAGAGTATTTTGAAGTCTGTATTATATTTTGTTGCATGTATAAATTTTATTGCATTCTATCTTCTCTAGGTATTATTTTAGCTGGCTATTTGATATATCTATTTTTTCTTCATTTATTGATATTATAAATTAAGTTTTTTACAAATTATGAACACACACACAAATTTTTTGCGTGGCATATTTTGCATACTAGCCGGACTTTCAAATGGTTCGCGATTTTTACGATATAATCGCATCAGCCATGTAAATGTATTTTCACTCGAATTAAACCAGTGCAAATAGCACGAAGGAAATGCGGCATTTTAATGGTTTAACAAAAGAATTTTTTCAGTATATCCTATATACGGTATATGGTGCACAAAATTATTCTTTTATATTGGGCGGAACGGTATAACAATTTATTTATATGAATTCCATAGAATATAAAAAATTATATTAATAAACAATTTTCCACAATTTTCAGACATTTCATTTATGCACTTAGTTTTGCTTTTATAATTGATTAATAAGTAATAAATTAAAAGCTCTTGTTGCCAGATTATCACGAGGAGAGACAAGAGTAAACTATAAATTTATATAGAGTCAAAATAGTTTGGAAAATTTATAATAATTAAAACAATCAATTAATTACAAAAAAAATGTTAGCAATTTAGTTACTGTCTTAAATATAATTAATAGTTAATTAAAGCTCTTTAGACTTATTACATGATATCGTACTTTCTATATATAAACCTAAAGAAGAAGGATTGTCCAATATATTGTATTCGCTCATTGAACATATGCTAACCTCAAACTACACACCTAACACACATGCAGACACACACACACACACACACACACACAAGCACACCAACACACATGATACTAAAGTGTTTATTGTTCTATTTGAACAGACATCCACAATTTGTTTAGTACTTTGGTTCGAATCAATGTGGCTTATATTGCTGCGGGTGCGGACCAACTGTCAGGCCTCTAAGCCTTGGCCACTTGCCACTTGCGTGTCATTTAATGGTTTCTCGCCACGCAAGGACAAGCAACTTTTTCGCCTAATTGTTTATGGCATAATAAACTGGATGGAAAAGTTCCCCAAAAACTGCCAACAAATAGAAATTGGGAATTGTGCGGGCAATCAGAAAAGTTCGTGTGCCCCATGTTTATGATATGCCCAAAGGTCACTTTTATAGCATAGCATATATTTACCGTAAATACTTGATGAATAACGAAATAAACAACAAATGAATTTGTAATAATTTTGAAATATATACAAATGCATTGAATAACCTTCGCTAGGGATAAGCAGTGGACTCTGGTCTAAGTCATATACTTATTAATTTATAATAATTAACTTATAAATTACTAATATATACATATTTATGTAGCTAATTGTATTTCAGTTCTGCTTTCTACACTCGCCAAGCTTCTCTTCTTTGGCACTCCAGGCACGCGTCGCCTTACAAAAATGTCCACAATTCAAGGTCTTCCCTTTAACTTCGATTCGCTGCCTAATCTGGCGGGCTGACTGCCTGGGTGTGGCCGTCCAGAGTGTCAATGATAGCCTCATTAAATCAATCATTTTTGGGCAGTCAGCCACTTGCAACTTAATTTGGTCAACACCGATGTTCAGTCCCATATATATATATATATATATATAAATATATATAATTATTTTTGTATCGCCTGCCCGTTGGCCATTTTGCCATTGGCTTTATTGCTAGTCCTCTTTTGTTATTTATTTTTGGCATTTGCGTTGCGCTGACATGTAAAAATGATTATAATTAAACTAATGAAGGCGGCGGCGCCTTCACCTGACACACACACACACAAGTTGTTCAGGTAAATGTTTGATTGCAATCATTGATCAATTTTTTCCAATATCTAGATTTTGTTTTATTTATATTGCCGCTCGTAAGCTATATCAATAGTTGTACAACAGTTAATTGGAAATGAGTATTTGTTCTTGGTCTAACTTTTATATCGAGAAATTGAATTGATATCGAATCAAGAAATTTAAGAAACAACTGTTAAATATTGCATAGACAATATGTAGCCAGGCCAAATGGAATTAGTTTTAAGATTGAAAGCCAATTTGATATGCTGCACCTTAGCAGATGCATCGCATCTTGCAGCACAACAATGGGCACACCCATTTCGGTAATTGAAATAAAAAGGAGGCACATAAATTCAGCAAACTAGTGCCTGCCTAGTAGCTCGTCGCTATCTGAGGCGACTGCACGACTGCAGAGCTGCTGAGCTGCATAAGCAAATAACAATAATAATTTAGAACTGTGGGACAGTCAGTGGCAGGCGTAGTCGAGGCTCGTGTATCTTGATTAAAAACGCCCACGAGAGAGGCCGACGGACTAAATTCGATCGATTCTTTTTCATTGCTTTTGCTGCTGCTGCCTATAAAGTTCAGTTCCAAATAACTGTGCTGCGTATTAGTGGGGATTATAACAAGAGCAACAACAACAACAAGAGTCTAGATAGCTAGACAGGCCTGAAACGAAATAGCTACTAATAGCATGCAAAATAATTCATGAATTTATTGAAATTTATAAGGCATAAGCATGCATAGAAATTGTCTAAAGCAAACTGTATCTCATGGATGCAGGTTGACTGTTTTTCCACTCCAAATACCCTGCATAAAAGGGCTGAACTTAGGCAGAAGCCAACAAAAGGAAAAACATGCATAATTTGAGTGTGAAAATATTCAATTCCAAAGCTAAACAAACTGGAATAAGTGATAAGTGAAGTACAGGGTATCTCTTAGTTCTAGCCACTTGAAATACTCTCAGATATTTTGAACTTTTCGTTCCACTTTACCTCCTTCTCCTCCTCCTGTCTAGGCTGGTCCAAAAGGCTGCAGCCAAGTGGCTAACAAACGTTTGCCCAACGACTTTTTGCCAAGATGAAATCGTAGAAATTGAATTCAAGTAAATTGTGTCGACTATGATGGTGGGCAGCAAAGAGGGTTGGGGGAGTGGCTGGCAAATGGCAAACGATATGCGTATCAATAGAAAAACAGAGCATCGCCCGACAACTTATACAAATAGCACATAAAAACTAAGACCCGCTCGAGTCCCGGGCCAAAGCCAGTCGAGGCATGTGCACATACATATGTGTATAGATATATGTGTGTATATATGTAACTATATGCATGTATATATGTATATATATCTTGAGTAGTGATAACTTCTTTCACGACTTTTACCTCCTACTGGGCACCCGCACACACGCGAGACTAAGGCACAAGTTTAATGTAACTTTTCATTCAGCTGCTGTTGTTGTTTTTATTGTTGTTGTTGCAGCGCTTTTCCTCGCTTTTCATTCTTTGCTTCTCTTTCGGTCTCTTCTATTTGTATATCTTAAACGCGTTTCGCTGTATCTACTTAAGGCAGCTTAAATATTTGTGTAACATAATACAAAACATACGGGCTTCTTTGGTTATACTTAGATACATAGCTTAGATACTCGCACTTGCCTATAGCCAGCCCCAGACGCAGGCCAAGACGGTAGCAGGAGAACACTACGTAGTTGCCTTGCAGGAGACAGCATTCGTTGCTTTTACTGTTACCATGTTTTGTCAGAGACTTGCCAGATAGTGGTTAAGCAGAACGCACATTGGATTGCCCCGAAGCATTCATATATTGGGCAATTATCATTAAACATTCAGATAATAACAGGAAAGAAACCAGCATGTCATACATGAGTTAATCACACAATTAAGTAGCGACTGACTAACTCACTGACTCAGTAACTTACTGATCAGCAGAGAGCCTGAACTTTATGCTGAAAAAATAAGCTTTGATATGGATTTTTCAATTTTATTCATAAGATTTCCACTTGTATTTATTAAGAAACTTGAAGTTTCTAGAAAAAAATATCAAAATGTCTAAGAGTGGCGAGGCTTAATAATTGGTAACAGTTCTCATAACACTTCTAACTATTCAAGATCGTAAAAGAAACACACAAATTTGAGAATCACATAGAACAGCTTAAGTATCGAGCTATTTACTTTAAGTTGAATGAATTGTTCCTAATCATCTGTAAACAGACTTAAGTGCATTTTTTCAACAAAGCCTCATTAATTGGACAAAGAGCGAGACAAAAGTGTGTGTGTGTGTGTGTGTTGGAGTGTGTATGTATGTGTGTGTGTCCACTGCGTAGCCAGATATTCAGGATATTGGAATTTCAAATGTGACGCTGGACGTGATGTTCTCTGCTGCTGACGTCCTCCTGACGTTGCCTTGAATAGCTTTGGTTTCTATCTTCGTTTTTTTTTTTATTTTTATTTTCTGATTTTTCTTTTCGTCAAACGCTAATGCGTTGTACAACACAAAGAACATGGTAAGAGGCAATCTTTATTTGCGGCACGTTGTGTCCTTACCGAAAGCAAAGAAGAAAACACGCGCTGATACGAGATGGCGATACAAATGCAGATAGAGCGTAGAAGCCAGTTGGGTAATGGCTCTGAAAGTCGTACCGATATTTGCCTAGTGTCACATGATGCGCACGACGGCATTTGCCTCATTAGAGTGGACGTTCGTTCTGCCTAGAGCCAAGTAGTTAACCAAAATAGCAAAATGCATTTTGCAGACATCGACAACGAGAACAACAAGCAGCAGCAATTCCTATCTTGTGCTTGCCACACACACGCACACACATCTGGTATCGTACAGAACGTTTTCAAGCCGAAATGTAAACAAAGCAACAACATGCTGCCCGCACATTGCGGCCGCAGTGGGTAACAAAAGCAAACGCCGCCTGCGATGTCATTAAAAGATGCAGATACAACTCAAACGCCGTCGCAGGCCAAGTGCGTATCTGTATCTCAAGCAGTTGGTGCAGGCGAAAACAACATTTGTTTTTTTTTTTGGACGATTCCAATCATTAAATTGCCGACCTGCTGCCTCGGTTATCTCTTATCTGTTATGCATGTGATTTGGATTGGTTTTATGTCTAAATTATTTAACTGATTTCACAGTTGATCGCTTCGCTATGCAAATGCACTTTAGATATCGCCGAGGGGCGATTCTCACTCCACAGGCGCTGCCTGTCAACATTTTTGTTGTTTTTTAATCTTTTAATGGAAAACGTCGTATCATCTGACTGTCATCTCAGTTGTATCTCTTTGTATACCCATATATGCATACATATATATGAGCATATCATTGTTATGATAATTGGACTATTAGTTATAAAAGGAAACATAAAAGACGAATCTCTTTAAGTTTCCTATTTAAAAATAACATAAGTTCTACTTCATTAAATATTTTATAACATTTTACGAAAAGTAAGAGAAGAAATATTAATGTTACTCATTTAAAGGTCAAGATCTCTGACCATGAAACACACTTAGAAATATAACTTAAAAAATATAGAGAAATAAAATAATTTATTTGATATATAGACACAATTCTCAACCAATTCATAAATTATCCTGACATATCATATATCATATGTACATTTAAAATATGTTCTCATTTACAACTACCAACATTTATTAAATAAATATATTTTAAATTAAAGTTATATACAAATAAAATGTTATAAATGTTATAAACTTTTATTAATTTAAATAATATTTACTTAAAAATGTATATTTTAGCATACTGCTAAATAGGATATTTCAAGACTATGTAATGCTCGATGTGTACTACCTTATGTCTATGTAGATTTAATCAAATTGTTAGAGAGTTGCGACTTACCTTTTCAAGTGTTCAAGTTTTGTGAAATTCCCAAATTAGTTTTCTGGTCTGGGAATTGCAAATGAAGAATTTTCAGCTGCTAGGCGTTTCTAGCCTTCTCTTCTTCTTGTTGCTGAACGGCTTGTTGCTGTTGCTGTTGTAGTTGTTGTTGTTCGCGTTGGAGTTGAAGTTGGAGAGACGATTGCTTGGGCAGTTGAGATTCAAATCGATACGCACACAATTGACCATTTGCCATATCGAAATTGAATATCGATAAATGTTATGATTGCCTTTGCTCTTGCTTTTCGCCGATCGCTTGTCGTAGTTAAACAAATTATAGACACTTACACGAGACAACACCGAAGAACACAAATTATTTATATTTTTACTTTATACGAATGCCGAGTAAATAACAACAACAACAATGATGATGATGATGATAATGACGACAAATATTGTACATATGTACAGAGCAGTATAAAATATACACAAGCACACACACACGAAGATGATAGAGATAGGTGAAGAGAGATTTATTAACGGTTAGTACACGTACGGGGTAGACGAACCGAATAATTGAATAAGTAACACGCGACGCGAAAAGTATGCAACACTTATATTTTGTCAGTACAATAGCCTCATGACGATTTCTTAGTTTTTTCTTTGAAAATTGTTCTTGATTTTATTGTTGTTAGCTCCTTTTATCGTAATTAGCCGTAATGGCATGAGGACACTGGAAAGATGATAGTAAAATGTTTCACATTTTGCAAGGAAATGACGCATAAACAATTGCAGAGACCGCAGCCACAGCAGGAGTTTTCTTATTATGACAATGACAACACACACGGCAAATTGGTTGGCAACGCGCAACGCATGGCCAAAGGACAACGACTGCAGCCAGCGCCAGGCGAAAGATGTGCACAGAGAGAGTGAGAGAGAGAGAGACGAGGACAGAGAGCGAGAGCGCGCGGCGCCAGCGTCAACAGCGGCGCCAGCTACGATGCGAATGGGCGAGCAAAGCAGAGTTCAAAACATGAAACTCTGCCACCAAGGGGGGTAAAACGACAGCAAGAACGAACGCCGACGAGAGAGAAATTTACATAGGGCAGCTGCCAGTACTCTCACAGGCAAGCACACACATGCTTATTGTATTGAAACGCCGCGAGAATGAAATGCAGCGAAACGAATGGGCAACACAAAATGTGCGCAACAAAATGGAAACAGGCACTTGAAAATAAACAAAATATATAAAAAAGGATAATCCGCACACACACACAGGCCACAATGTGTTCCAATGCCAAAATGTGCACAAAACACTAGGCGGCATGGCAACGTTCTCTCGCTCTGTCTCCCTGTCCCCTTCTCTATTGTTCTCTCTCGCTCGCTCTCATTATATGTGGCGGTGTGTGTGGCGCGCCAGTAGAAAAATCAATGAAAAATATCTGGAAAAGATATCCAAAAAATGTTTCTATTATTTGTTTGTGCCGCTTTTGTGCTCTGCGCATTCTGCTTTAATTCTTGCGTTTTCTTTAATATTATGCATTTTTTTAAATTTGCGTAATTCGAATTAAACACAATTTATGGAACCTCATGTGCCAATTGATTACTTTATTATTATTGTTTAGCAACACAGTCACACACATACATACACACACAGAAGCACATGCACACAAAAAGCAACGAAGCAACACGATGCTTTAACTCAAGCAATTGATTAACGGGACTACCATTTACCATTTACCGTATAAATGAACGACACGCACTTTTCAGACACACTTCGCGGCTTGCCGATTTGTTTATCTGTTGTCAGTCAGAACTGCTGCTGATGCATTGCGACCAGACAAAGCCCGTGGCAACAACGGACATCAGAACGCGAACGCGAACGCGACATATGAACACGCGACTCTCTCGACGACGTAACAACAACTCAGCCGGAGTTTCATTTCTAAAGTACAACGGCACTGAGTGCAGCACACATGCTATATCAGATACATGTTGGGAAACATGTTGCTACGCAGCGGAGAGAAGCACGTTTTCCGAAAATCTTCATCTCCCTTGAGCGACACTCGTGGATTCCAACAAAAAATGTTTAGCAACATACACACACTATTCCAACAAACACAAAGGCAAATAATGTTGAGGTACATGTTGCCCGGCTTCGCGCATGTTGATGAGCATGTTTCGGACCAAATTTGTTATTGTTTCTCTCGTGCTCTCTCTCTCAGGCTGTGCGTACCTTTGTCTTTCGCCAAAGCAGCCGAAATGTTTTAAAAGTCCCATCTGTTTCAGTTTCATTGCCACAGTTTCATACCTTTGATGGGCGTGCGAGTATGCGCCTTGCGAAAACATTGGTACATTATATAATCCAATTTCGTTGTACCAATTTCATATAATTAATTGAAACTACGCGATATTTGAATGATATATTTAAACAGAATTTCAAAGATATTTTAAGGAAGAACATAAATTATCTCAGTTGTACGCCTATTTAAATAGTACCAACAAACCGCTTCTGAACAGCTGACAACTCTAGCCTATTCGCTCTCTTGGCGCTCTCCAAATACGCGCTCTCTGTTTTTGCCGGCGGTGCATATGTACTTGTTTATTTATAATTTATAAATCTTGAAGAACAATTAAAGCATTGTGTTCTTTGTTGTTTTTAATTAATAGTCATATTGACTACTTATAGTTAGTCACTCATCACAGTTAACCGGCGCTAGTATTGAAGCACTAACAAAAATAAAACATTCAATTGCAAATTAAACATTCTTATTTCTAAATGTTCAGCTTGTTTACTTTTTTCAATCAACATTTGTATAACTTTCCAACTCTCGCCGCGCTTACAAATTCTAATTTTTTTATTCTTAAAAAAAATAATTAAATATACTATTTGCAGAAGAACTAACCAATTGGCTACGTAGGCCGGCCGATAAGCTGAAATAAAGCAATCGACGTTATCGACTGTACTATCGATAGATTTTATAGTAACCGTTGCAGAACTGTTGCGGTGTTAATTCAAATATACACAATTACAAACTTAGAAATCTTTAAGAATTTAATAACTTTATTTTTTAACAAATTAATTATCACCCGCAACTATGTTAACACTCAGACTTGTACATTCACCACTATTTTACCACGCATATGACCGCACTTTAGCCGTTCAAAGGCCTTTGGCATATCCTTGAAATCAAAGCTGCTATCGATTGGCGGTATTAACTGTAAATAAAAACTTGGATTTCAGATTTATCCAATAATAATGCATCTGAACTCACTTTTCCCCGCTCCACCAGACCGCTCAGAAACTCAATGCCATGCGCCGCAGGATAAAAATAGCCCCACTTAACGAGTCCTCCTCGCTGCGTGACTGCCCTCACATTCGTTTGCACCAGGTCCGAGAAGTTCTGCAGTGCGCCCAAAAACAGGCCCTTCTCATCGATATTGGCCAACAGGGGAGAACTGAATGTGATATACTGTAGGAAATCGTATGACGATTCGGCTGCAGCCTGTCCGCCCTGCCCGGCGCAATCCAGAACAATGTCATATGGTGCATAGGTGCGTAGCTGCTCCATGGCTTCGGGTTTTGTGTAGTCCACCACGCAGTCTGCGCCCAGTTGGCGCACCATTTCCACGGCATTCTCACTGCAAGTGGCCAGCACTTGAGCGCCTTGCGATTTCAACATTTGTATGGCCAACGAGCCGACACCTCCACTTCCGCCGAGCACCAAAACGCGTTTGTTTGCACCACCGCCTGCTGAGGTGGTGGCGCCGCATAGACCACCCAACCCACCGGTTATATACATGCCCGACCAGGCGGTCAGGCCGGCATAGAGAACACTGCTTGCCTCGAGGTCATCTAGTTGCGTCGGAGCTGGCGCTAGCTGGAAGAATCAATTGCTCGAAGTCAGTTTGTGTTGCTTTTAAATGAATCGCGAACTTACACAGGATGCCGGCACCACGACATATTCAGCATGTGCTCCATTGCTATTAGGTATGGGCACCACGCCCCACACCCGAGTCCCCAGCTTTAGCTGCTTATTGCGGACGCCCATGCCCTTTTGTACGAGCTCGCCGCAGAATTCGCGGCCCAGCGTCAAGGGAAATTCGATGTCATCGTTGGCCTGGCAGCGAAATTGATTGAGCAGCATGGATCCGTAGCCACCTAGCATGGCTAAGTCAATGGGATTCACTGCTGTGGTGCGCACCCGAACCAGACATTCGTCGGAGCTGCGGATTTGAGGCAACTTCAGCTTGTCGGACAGCTGCAGTTCCTCTATATCGCCATAGTTATGTAGCTGCCAGCCACGCATCTTCATGGAAAGCTTCGCTGATGGCGGCGGTGGTGGTGGTGGTGGCGGCGGCGGTGACGGCGGCAGTGACGACTGCGGCGGCAGATCTTTTGGCTCACATTTGGGAGCTGTTGCTGCAAATTGGCGACTGGGTGGCAAAAATCGGTGCAGCAAGCCAAATCGCTTTACAGGCACACGAATAGTTGCACTGGCTGCCTGCATTTCAAATACGAACTAAAACTCTTTTAATTATATATTATTATATTATTTAATTTGTTTTGGAACTTTAAACTCTTTTCTACTGTTTTATGTAAAACTGCGGCACGTTAAAGTAAACAGAGCACAGACATTAGTATGAAAGTATTAGTATGCTGTTCAGCAGAATTTATCGAGCAAAATGTTAACACTGAGCCATATTTAAGTTAACATAGCATGTAAGTGGTGTGGCGAAAATAATAATAGCAGAATCTACTGAGCAGCGGAATTTGTTATGCAGCTTTCCGTTGAATATAAGAGAACATATATCAAAATTTGCCATTATTAAATTATTTCTAAAATCATTGTTGCAATATAAGCCCATATAACATTTTTATTACCCATGTCTCTTATTTGTGCACTGCATACTAAGCACAATTTAAACTGTTACAGCCTGCTCAAGTTAAGTGTCATCGATATCTAGTTACTCCCACCTCTACATAAAATATTATTCGCAAAAAAAACGCCGACAAAAAAGAGCAAAGTCAGTAGTAGTGCAAAAATGGAGCCGACTTTGGATCATTACAAGATTAGCTGCGAGTTGCTGGGCCACAGCTTGGATGTGCGTGCAGTCGCTGCCGGCGCCGATACGCCAGGCACTGGTCAATTAATTCTATCCGGCTCGCGCGACAAAAGCACAAAACTGTGGAAGCCGATCGGGTGCGTAGCAAGACAAAGAAATTAAAGGGCTTCGAGTCCGATTATAATATTGCAATTGCAGCAACGAGTACTTGGAGAGTGTCACACTGCAGGACCACAAGAACTTCATATCCTACATCTGTTACCTGGAGTCCGAGCAGTGGATCTGCACGGCTAGCAATGATGCAACCATTTGCATCTATCAGCACGAAGCATTTGTGCCTCTGATCACGTTGAAGGGTCATGAGTCGACCGTTTGTGCCTTGGCCGCAGGCCTCCAGTCGCGCAGCCTCATTAGCGGCAGCTGGGATAAGACGGCACGCGTGTGGGTCATCAGCGAAACGGGCGATATCACATTCGTTACGCTGCAGGGTCACGAGGCGGCCGTCTGGGCCGTGGCCACCGCACCCACCCAGCAGAAGTATATCACAGGCGGTGCCGACAAGTGCATATACTACTGGAACCCCCAAGGCCAAAAACTGCGCCTGCTCAAGGGCCACACAGATTGCGTACGTAGCCTCATTCCACTACCCGCTAATTCGCTTCTCTCTTGCGGCAACGATGCTGTACTCCGATTCTGGAACGAGGATGGCGAATGTGTGCGCGAACTCAACGGCCATACAAACTATATTTACGCGATGGCCCGCAATCAAGCACTGGGCGAACATATTGTTGTCTCCTGTGGCGAGGACAGCACACTGCGCATGTGGAACGTGATAACGGGCGACCAACTGGGTGCTCCTATCGTGCATCCAGCGATCTCAGTATGGTCCGTGACTTGTTTGCGAAACGGTGACATTGTGACCGGCTGCAGCGATGGCGTGGTGCGTGTGTTTAGCCAGGATCCGACGCGCCAGGCGAATGAAAGTCTTCGTGCAAGTTTTGATCAGGCTGTGACCACGCATAAGTCGTTGCTCAGCGAGGACATTGGCGGTGTCAAAAAGACAGAGTAAGTACTATTAATGTAGCTCCAAGCTTATACTAATTGTCCTCTGCTTTATCAGCTTGCCCGGCCCGGAGGCTTTGCTATCTAATGGCACTCGCGACGGCCAAACGAAAATGATACGTCATGTGGATGGATCTGTGAAGTGTTACTCCTGGGAACTAGGCAAATGGTCACTGGTGGGCGATGTGACCGGTGCCACAGGCGGCGCCCAGGAAACCTCTGGCAAGAAGCTGCACGAGGGCAAGGAGTACGATTATGTGTTCAATGTAGACATCTCCGATACGGAGCCGCCCATCAAGCTGCCTTACAACCGCGGCGAGGACCCCTGGCAGGCAGCCCAACAGTTCATACATCGCAATAATCTGCCTCAGGCCTATCTCGACCAAGTGGCCAATTTCATTATAAAGAACTCGGAAAGTGCACCCGTCGTAGCGGCGCAAACCACAACGTACGTACATATTCAATGTCATCTTTCAATATAAGTATATAGATTTCATCGTATTTCTATGGCAGCGGGTATCAAGATCCCTTCACTGGCGGCTCACGGTATGTGCCGGGCTCTAGCAACAGCAATGTGCGCGGCGGCGGCAACATGGATCCCTTTACTGGATCTTCCAGCTACTCCACTACCAGCAGTCAAACGCAATCCAATATCGATGTCAACTTTGTGAGCGGCAGCGACAAACATTTCCCCGTAAGCACCTATCGCACCTTCGATACTTGCGATGCCAACAAGGTGTTGGAGAAGATGAAGTAAGAGACTGTAATAGTCAGGAATCTGGGTTCCCTTGCGGCAATTGCTCATTGTCTACCCTTTTCAGAGAGTTCAACAGTAAGCTAACCAGCAACGACGGCAAGGTGGGCGATGAACTTTTGCTTGCAGTCATACGATTGACAGATAAATCACCAGAAGTGGATCCGACCGCACTGGAGGCATTGCTCATGTTGCTTAAATGGCCCGCCGGCATGCTCTTCCCTGTACTGGACGTAGTGCGCCTAGCAGTGCGTCACGAGGCAATTTTTAGTCTACTTCACAATAGCCACAACTTTTTGGGCAGCGTCATCCCACAGCTGGGCGGTGCGGCGGCCAATCAACTAATGGTTTGTCGCTGCCTGGCCAACGCCCTGACCCACCGAGCTGGTCGCCAGCAGATCGAGACACAACTGCCTCATGTTGTTGAACTGGTTAGCTGCATCCGCGCGGGCAGCGCCAATTTGCAAATAGCGATCGCCACGTTCTACTTGAATCTGACCATATCCCAGACATTGAGCGTGGCCGAGTCGGAGGTGTGCCATGTGGCCACCTCGGGCATTCTGGAGCTGCTCAAGTGGGCTAAGGATCTGGAGGCCTGGTATCGTTCTATGCAGGCCATTGGTAATCTAACTACCACGCCCTGCAGCCAGGAGATCATTGCCCAAGTTGTCTCCGTCGACTTTGTGATGGATAAGTTGCGTGAGCTGACAAACACACCACAAGATGAGAACTTCGCCAAGGTCAACCTAGTGGGACAGGCGCTTCTTGCCGTATTCTAAGATCTGGATCGTTGCGCGCATTTATTTTTAAATTTTTATATATGCGGGAGTCAAATTTAATAAATACATTATGCTTAGCTTATATACATAAATATAGGAATGTATTAATCGGCTGAGGGCTTGGGCAGCTGTCCAGCAGCAGTTTCCGTTGCAGGCGCTGCTCTACGAGTCTGAATACGCTCCAGCAACTCGTGCTTCCACCGCTCTTCAGGCACGCCTTTGGCCCAGTCAGGCACTGTTATATTGGGCAATGTTATCTTGGACATAGCTTTGAGTATCTATGGTAAAACATTGTTAAAGTTCTTATACTTCTCCCTTAGTGCTTTCAATTACCTGCTCTGTGCGCGTTTTGTCCAGTTCCATCTGGAGCTCCTGCGGTCGTGGCTCGTTCCATACTTGCCGCTCAATTTCCGCATCTGCACTTTCAATGGGTGGCATATTTGGATCGCCGTGTGTCACCTCCGCTGTCATCAAGTCGATGTCCTCATCAGGTGTCTCAGGTGCAGTCGGCTCTCTGATATTGATATCAGTAACCATTGCGCCTGCTTCGTCAGCGTCGGTTGCAAGCGGCTGGTAACCATCATACGCGTCCGACTCGGCACTGTCATCGCTCTGTTCGCCAATATGTGGGTGCTCAATTGCAGGCGCTTGAAAAGTATGCTCCTCACCGGGATCTGTAGGTAATTCAGGGCCGCCCATTGTTGCTGCTAACGAAGAAAAATAAACAATATGCGATAAGTCGATAACGATTGATGCATTGGCCACGGCTAGTGCTGTGCAATGATAAAGAGCACAACCATTTTACATGAACTCATTCACAGTAACAAAGCGCAAATAAACTGTAGCTTATCGATAGGTCGATAACAAACAGTACATTGCCACGATAGTACGAAGCCGTTACTTGAAAGAGGAACCAAATTTATATTTTTAATAAATGTATATTTAATATTAAAAGTTTTAACCTAACTTCTAGTACAAATAACCGCCTTGTGCGGGCGCTGGAGCCGTTGTGGTATCAGCAGCCGTTGCCTTCTGTAACGGCACAATTGTCGATTTGATGTCACGATTTGATGTCTTTCGCAGCTCTGTGGCCGCATGTTGCAGCTGCAAAGTGCACTCGGTGCTGACGCCATTCAATGTGAGCTGTGTGGTTTCCTTTTCCAGGAGCAGCGCCAATGCCTCAAGGAGCTCTACAAAACCAAGGGCCAGAGCAGCGCGCCGAATGCGATTGAGTTCCTTATAGAAATGTTGCGTCTTATCGGGCATTTTCTTGGCATGCCGCAACACCTTCTGTACGTCGGACTGCAGGCTGGCCTGTCGTATCCAAACGACGCTGCTTTGCGAATATGAACGACGTTCCGCGCGAACCGGGAAGCTGGCTGTTTCGCCAGGCGCCAAATCCGTGGAAAAACCGAGGAGCTCCAGGTCACCCAGCCAGGGTATAACATGGGAGCCCGGTGGCAATATATTCAGCATAAAGTTGGATTTCTTCTTAAGATCGGTGTAGGCATACATGAAGCCGTACCACTTCTCGCCCAGCAGCACCAGCGCGGCCATATTCTCGAGCTTGAGGGCGCCATGGAGCAGCACACACAGATTGTCCTTTTGTTGCTCCGCTTGGGGCGTAGTGGGGTGTTTGAGCATCACACTCACGTCAGCATCATCGCCGCTCTCCTCGGCCTCCTTGGTATCCTTCATGTAGAAGTCGCGTATATCCTGCTCAAGTTTCTCAAGCTCATAATGAGGATTGCTGGTGTCCAGCGTTAGCTTGGGAGGCTTGACAACTGCTGCCAATCCACCAGAGCGCCGAGTCGGCTTCTCGCGCTCCACTTTGGGCATCACCCAGTGTCGACTCAGCGTGGCCGGTGAGCCGATATCTGACAGCGCCAGGAAACCGCAGACATCAATGCGTTGATCGATGTGCCGAATTGTGGGATCTCCGACATAGAGTGCGCTCTGCTCATATGGCATCGGTGGCGGCCAGAGCAGCACTTGGCCCTCCATGCGGAAGTAGAGGCCGCATTTAAGCGTTACCTCAGTTGATTTATAGCTGCAGTCGCACAGACGCTCGATTAGCTCAAAAAGGGCGGTGCGACCCAGCTCGCTTTTATGGCTGCATCCAGGTGTAGAGTCTCCTGTCTCAACGTTTTTCACCGGTTTTGTCATGAACAGCTGACCTTTCAGTGCGGCTGCGTCCAGCAACTGTTGATGCAGCGCCACGCCCCGCGTAAAATATAAATCGGCATGGACACCCAGGCAGATAAAGTTCAGATTGTAGGTGGCCAGTATTTTGAGCCAAGCGTATTCGGGCTCGGCTTCTTTGCCCGCATATCCCTCCAAAAAATTGCTAATCGATGTGCTGCCAAAGCCCGGACCGCAGTCCGTAAACACCACCAACTGCAGAAGATTCTGTGTGCCCCATGTGGCCATTAGACTGACGGAAGTCTTGAGCATGGTAAGCAGACAAGCCTTGTCCAGGGGATCAATTTTCTTGATCGCTTGCCGGATCTGATCGTAGTCGCGCGTAAAATCTACTTTTAGCTCACAAACTGTGGTGTACAACACCAAGGCTACGTGTTCGAGTTTTCCAGAAGCGGTCAGATTGTCCAGCAGATGTTGAATGCCCTTCAGGGCTAGCGATTGGTACGTGTGGTCGTTGCGCCCTGGCACAGGACGTAGCATCGATAGCGACGCATCCAAAGCAATTATTGTTGGCATTATATCCAACTTTAACAGTTATAAATAAGTGTGGCAATATAAACAAAAGCCGGCAACAGCTGATATTAGGAATAATCGACAATCGATAGCTTCACTATCACTAAACATCGAACCGATTTCAAAGTGCAGAGCATAAACTATCGATGATACGTCGAATAGAATGATATTCACTTGCGGAGTGATTTGCATTTACAGAATGGCGCCAAATTCAAATATCAATTAAACTGTCGTTAAGGCAATAAAAAATTTGCAGAATTGCACTTCTTAAGGGAGCAGTCATACAAATATTTTAAATGCATATTTATTAGAATTTGATTGGCTTGAGCTTTGCCGCTGCAGCAAATTAATCAGCCTTATGATTGATATGCATTGAATAGTTTTGTATTAAAACAAATTGAATTTTGATTCAATTGCACTTCCTATGGTGTGCTGACAGACTTAGGATGCGGGAAGCTATAAACTTTATGCTCTTTGCTGTCAGTGCGCTCTCTTAATTACATTTAATTAGAAACATCTGAGCACGATCGACACTCGCACCCCCTCTCCAACCCCAACCAGCATCAAAATTATCAGACAGAACTCTATGTGTCAGGCGCCAGCATCTTATACTCATTCAGTGTGCGCTGCTCGTGCAGTGAGGACGTTGTCAGCTCCAGCAAATAGTAAAAATTGATAGTGCTCGTTTCTAGTTAAGTTGCCAGTGCAGTGAGACCAAATCAGTGTTTGACTCTTAGAGAGCTGCTTAGCTACTCTATAACAATCTCATCTCGACTCTCCAGTTGATACAAGTGTGTATTTAAAAGCGTCTTTTATTTATTATTATTTCTTATATATATATATATATTTAATACATTTCTAATTCAATAACACATGTACTCGATTCTATAATATAGACTGAAGTGTTCTATCTTAGCATTCACAATTTATCAACCTTTAACCCAATTCATTCATGCGATAAGGACATATGATTTTGTTTTATTTTATTTTAAGGCAAAGACTTAAACAAATTGATGTGTTTATACATATATTTAATTACAATGTGTGTATTTATATATTTATAAAATGTCCAGATCGTGCTCATTTAATCATTTCACTTACATATTTCTGACCCAATTTCCTGCTTGCATTTTACTACCATCCACGAAATGCAATCAACGGAAAACTGAAAGATCTGCGTCATATGATTGGCAAATTTTATGGCGTTCTATATACAGAGTTCCAGATATTAATATAAACAATGCGATTCAAATAGACATCGCAACAAGGAATTAAATGCCGCTGCATTCTGTATTGTTTAAACAATTTGCCGTCTCATAATAAATATGCCAATTTTTATAGCTGCTAAAATTTACAATCTACGAATATTTTCTTGATGCATTTTCATACGAACTACAAATTTATTTCAATCTACAATTCACTATATCTATATATATATATCCTCTTTTTCTTTTTAATTTGTACAGATCACGCACTTCAACCCAATTTGGATTTGCATAGCTGCAGCTAATTGGAGATCGAAAAATGGCAACAGCACAGCATCCATCAATTGCTTTAGTATTTCTAGCTCTAATTGGTCTCAGCCTGTGGCCGTTGCATGCCTCAGCATCACCCGTCACGTAAGTACAGAATCTCCAAAGTTACTTTAATTAGCACAAGATCATGTCTGTATACATATATGGTGTATATATACATATATGAGCTTTATAAGAATATTATCTTCTTTTATATAGACTTCAAACAAAAGACTTTAAAAATATGTTGAATATGAAAACATTTTTGAAATTTAAATTTCAAAAATTTTCCAATTTGAGGTTTTTTTTTATTATTTTTCTCATATTTTATTACCTAATAAAAAATTTTAGCATTTAAAAATGCGTTAAGTTCTGGAAATTAAAAACCAAATAATTTGAATAAAAATAAATAAAGAAATAAAAATGTGTTAATATATTAAATATGCTATTAAATATTAAATAAATATTTACATATATTTTTTTCATTAAAACTTCAATTTCAATAGTTTTCCAATTGCGGATGCGGATTTTTTTCTTAACATTTTTAATTGAGTTTTATTATTAAATGTTACGTATTAAATACATTTTTTCTAAAATGCATTAATTTTCAAAAACGTTCATTTTCAAAAATATGTTGAAGAAATTAAACAATTTAATTAATTTAATTAATTAATATATTTCTATATACAAACAAATATTTATATAAATTTTTAATAATCAATTAAATCAAAGAATCGAATAAATTATATTTAAAAGAAATTTTAATTTTAATTTTTACAAGCATTTTCTTTTTATTACCTTTTACCAATTTTATTATTTTTACCAGTTCCTTTTTAGAAATTGTTAAAATTTTGAAAAAAAAGAACCGAAAATACCTTTAGTAATGCACATATATCTCTCAAAAAAACTAATTGATATTGCAACATTTCGGAATATGTTTTCCAACTTTTCCATCTCAATTTAAAGAAACTGAAATCCGTTTGACACATGTCAAACACTCGCGCGCTCAGTTTGCCTAAGATTCTCGAAACGAAACGTGAAATATAATGCAGCAGAAGATTGAGATTGAAATGTTTCTTTGCGAAATGTGGTAGATATCAAGTACGGCGCCAGGACGTTCACAGTTCTCGGATGTAAACAGAACACCCAATGCATAATGCCAGATACCCAGCCTCGCGTGCCATATGCTTGGGCATAGGGCAACGCCTTCGGCGCGCAGCAGCCAGAGCACAGTCCCCCAAAACTAATGACTATTGCCGTCAAAGAAACAGGCCTGTCTGTTCCGGCTGTTTGTTTATTTATTTTTGGCCCACACTTCATGCAAATGCCCTGCGGAATGGGATGGGAAAGCGTAATGGGAAGGGCCAGCGGCTGGGAAACTTGCTGCACATATGTTGTCTATCGGGGCTCATGGCACTTGGAACTCTTGCTGCTCTGCATATCTATCAGCATAAATGCATTTCACACACACAGACACACACAGTGTGCAACGCATCTAAAAGGGTTTCTGACCCTGAGACAGCGCCGAGTTGAAGATTATTAGCAGGCAGGGTGGGCCGTGTGTGTTTATGAGAATTGATCTCGATCTTTAGAAGTCATTTACGATAAGTGCAGATGTAGCCAGGCCCAGTCTCAGTCCCAGTCCCAGTCCCATGATCATTTACAGCTGTCGAAGACTGCGCCATAAAAGCGGCCTCAGTTTTCCTCATGATTGACACAAGAATTTTCTGCGTCTCAGCTTACATTCGTAATGCATTAAAAGAAATTGTCAAATAATATGAAAATTTAATGATTCAAAAAATTTTTTGTTTTTTTTTTTTTTTTAAATTCATTCTGATGAAATATTCAAAAAGTTTACAAAAAAAAGAATTTGTAATATTTTTTCTAGCATTTTAAAAATTAAATTTAAAAATTTATTTTTTTTTAGTAAAAATATATTTAAAATTCAGTTTTTCTTTATTATTTGCTTAAATAAAACTGAATTGCAAAAATGAATATTCTGATATGATTTATAGAAAATATTTATCTTGTTTTTTAATTTGATATTAAACTTTAAGATATTTATTAAAAAAAAAATCGATTTTAATTTTAAAAATATTTTTTTTTTCTTTTATATATAAATTATATATATACTTTAAATATTTTCAAATAATTTTCGATCATAAAATATATTTTTTATTAAATGACTACAAATAGCTTTTAATACCTCCTATTATCTGATAAATATTGATAATGAACTTCTCGCAGCATTCCCATCCGTTAATAGTTTTCAAATGAATAATCAATATATATATATTCGAATAACTTGTTGAGTTCTCGTTTCAGCAATGAAGACATTAGTGGAACCTTAAAATCTCTGATCTATTCGTATAATCAGCTGGATAACAAGCTGGAGCGACATGAGCATCGGGAGCGCGCACTGGGCGAGCTGATGAAGAAGGCAATGCAGGCACTGCAAAAGGGTCAGCGGAGCCTGGAGCCGATGAGCGGAATATTTGGACGACTGGACGAGCGTGTCAGTCAGATTGAGACCATGTTGATCACGGTGAGCAAACAAATTCCCAAATCCCTATAGCCCACAGCTACATAAATGCTTCTCATTGTGTAGCAAGAGGAGAAGTATAATACTGAAACGGACAAGCTCAATCGGGCCATGGAACATATGTTCAAATGGATGCGAGAGAACGACGAATGCTTTAAGAATCCACCAGGTGCACCCAAGGCAATTGCTCCACCAGTTGCAGCCGCCTCTGCCTCCGCCATACCCAATGAATTTGTGAAGGAACAGCAGCAAATCAATAAGCAGCTGCTCAGCGAGCTCAAGCAACTGACTTCGAGTGTCGCCCAGCTGGTGGACAGCAGCAAACAGGCCGCCCAACAAACCCAACAGGGTTTCGAGCGCATGCCCAAGTCCGATGAGCTGCTAAGCCAAATCGAGACCAAGCTACAGCAGCACAGCGCCGCAGCAGCCGTTACCACAGTTGCTCCGCCCAAGAATGATGAGCTTGAGCGGAAGCTTGTAGAACGTCTGGGTCAGTTGAGCAGCCAAGTGGCGGAGCTGCGCAATGCCACAGCGCAGGCGCCACCTGCTTCGCTGGGTCTCAACGAGAAGGATCGCGTCTATATGCAGGAGCTCAACAATGAGACGCTCAATGCCCTGGCGGCACTCAAGACCGAATCACTGTTGGGTCAGCAAACAGGTGAGTGGCAAGATTCCCTAGCTTTATAATATATAGAACTGCTTTACAAAACATATATATTTCTCTTGTTTCTTTCCCGTCTGCCATATTCAGCACTGCGTCAGACCACGGAGCAAATGCAACAAACGGAGGCGAACATACAGGGCGATCTGAAGCAAGTGTCGAGTGACTTAGTCCTGCTCAACCAACTCTACAAGGGCATCAATGCCAGTCATAGCAAATTGAACGATGGCTTCGATGCGCTGGGCAAGTTTAACAATATCATGATGACCAACTCGGAGGTGGTCCTGGACACGCAGCGCAAGGTCGAGTTCGGCACGCTGCAAATTGTGCAGAAGGTGAGCCTGCTGCTGGAGCAGCAGGTGGCCGAGTTGACAAGCTTGGTAAAGGCACGCTTCAACGAGCTGAACGATACGCTGGTAGACACGCAGGAGGAGGCCAATCGCAATATTAGCGGACTGCTGGATACAGCTCTGTCCCAGGTGTGGCACCGCATCGAGATCATGAGCACCGAAATCGGCCAAAGCAGAGAGATGTTGGGCCTGATGCAAGCTGGGCACGATGGCTATGTGAACAGCACGTTTAGCACCATGATGGGTCTGAGCAGCAAAGTGGAGGAGACTAAAAAGCACATGATCGACATGGATGACAACTTGAACTATTTGTTGGGCAAACTGTCGCTGATGTCCAGTGAATTTGCCAACATCAAGAAAGGTCTGGCTGACTCGCTGATGGATTTGCGCAATTCGTTTCAGTTGATACACGAGCGCATGCCCAACAGCTCCGACCCGCAGAACATCGAGAAGAACAAGTATCTGACCGATGTGAATCTCCTGTCCAAGCGACACGCTCAGTCCGAGCGGCAGTAGAGCCGAGAACGCCTGCAGCCAGGCAACCAAATACATATACAATAAAAGCCTAACACTAGCCTCTAAGTAAACGAACTTACAATTAAAATACATAAAATATTTATGCAAAACTCAAATTAACATGCTTCATGTGTAAATCTCTGCAAATACATTTCGTTTATGAATAACAAACAATTGCAAATATCCATGTATATATATATATATAGATATATATATATATATGTTTGTGTGACGTTTCACTTTTTGCTTAACTTTGTAGCGGATGTTTTTACAACTTGCAGGCAATAACTTAAACTAATATACATATAATATTCTAAAGTAAAGTAACTAATTTAGGACATAAGAGCCAACATTATTTGCCCCAACGCTGCTCGCAGCGCGCATACTTGTAAAGCACATTGGCAAATGACTTGGCATCAAAGTAGCTACCGCTGCGATGCGTATGGAACTCGGTGAAGCGCACATGCCACGGCAGCAAGCCGTATGTGCACGTCTGCCTGGAGAACACAATGCCCAGCTCTGGCTCCGGCACTGCGAGTCCCAGCCGCTTATTCAATATGGCACTAATGCCATCGGTTAGCGCTTGGCGCTCCTCCAGCATCGCTTGCACCTGGGCGGTTTGGCGGTTTTCGTACAGCTCGCGGCAGACATCGGCAATTAGCGCATGGCCATCAGCTCTACTGATTTGACAGACCTGCAATACACAATTTCAAAGATAAGAAATAGAGAAGCTCCAAAATTCACTGAACTGATTAATCGTTTTCGTGGAAATACTAGACAAAAGTGAAGTAATCTTTATAAAAAATGAATGAATGGCTCAGATAACTATTAATATCGAAAGCAGCTAAGGTTGCATGCAAGCTATGCCACGACACGTCCTTATCAGTTGCTCAAACAATAACTCACCTGTAGCGGGGTATAATGCGCACCTTTATTGGCGTAGCCATTGGAAGTGCCGTTTGGAACAGTTTTATAGCCATTCTGTGGGGGTTTTTGTTCTTTTACTTGTTGGGACGGCCAATGGTAGAACATATCGCCCTTTTCATTTTGCTGACAGAAAAGTGACAGATCTACGTAGCCCTTACCAGGTGTCCGCGTGTCATACACACTTAAATAGGGTATGCCAACAATGTGAGTGTAGCTGAAAATGCGTTTCAGCAGTGCTGCATTCACATAACAGTCGTCCGGTCCGATAACCAACACCAGGTGTTGTGGCAACTTTTCTAGGCCGCGCACAGCGGCACCCAGAAACGCCCGTTGATCACATTGCCAGTAGTCATATGACCTGCTAGCAAACGCATGCAATCGCAGCCAGAGCTGTTGCAGCAGATCGTTGACGGCAATGCAGATTAGCAGGAGTCGGCCAAGTAATAGGCACACAATTTGCATCATCATTTTGGTGTGCTTGGAATGGTAACTGTTAATTTAAATTTATACTTAAGTCGTGTTGTTGAGGTGCCGGGCAACGGTGCTCCTGTTGCTTGCTTTGTTGCCGTGTTGTTGCTGCAGCGGTGCCCACACATAACCTGCAAATAGATCGGAGACCTGATATGCTTTCCTTAGTATTTAATTTTCCACTAACTTACGTATGTTAAGCAACAAATGGTGTAATTGTGCTGCTGAGAAGCAACATAGCTTGAACTTTAGTTTTTCATTGCCCCTTTTGGCGCACGCACATATCTACACATACGTGTTCTGTGTTCAGAGAATACGAATATCGATGTATCGCCTAAAGTATCCACGAACTATTATCGATAGCTGACATTTGCATGGACCTGAGATTATCGTTTTCGCTGTTTCAACTGCTATTTGAAAATAAATTTAAGGTTTATTTAATGAATGCTGATTGACGACATTTACTGCACATAGATAATGAATGTATTGAATCATTTAGTTTGACTAAAAGTGCTTGATACTCTTTTTCATTTGGAGTACTAAAACAATGAACATCAAATTGTTTGATTTTGTCATTTAGCAGCACTCTAATTCTTTTTATGTTTATGTTCAATATTTTTCCTAATTTCAATTTATGTGAACTCTTTACGAAGCCTTGTGAAATCAGCAAAAATAATCATATCTTTTACAAATCGAACAGTGTCACTTGACTCTTGGTTGGTAATTTTAAGAACTTTTTGAAATTAATATTGAGATTAAAGATCATTATTTAAATTGAGAGTGGAATTAACCTGCCAATGATAACAATTTAAAGCGTTGCATTCAACGACTGAACTTTTGTAAATTTTTAAAAATAAATAATATATTTTTTAGTCTTTTTCCTGAGGACTTACTGAATAATATTTCTGGTTGTTGTAACGAATATATTTTCTTCTAGGAAAATCACAGACGAAGTTAAATTTTAAACTTTTCTCGTATTCGTTGTGCGTACAAAATACACTAAAAAATGACAAAAGTATAGCAGTGCCATTTTGAGTAAAAGAGAACATGTATGCATGTATACATTAGTTGGTTAATAACAATGCCAGACGTTTGAGGACAGCCGTGTGGACATTACTGTGAAGCTGACATCAATAAAAATTTTGTTGTATAGGTTGAAAACAGTGTAAATAGATACATGATTTACAAGTGCAGTTCGTTTCAACGATTGTGACCAGCATCGGGTGTTTTGTTATTTAGCGGCATTGCCGCATTGCGAGTGCCAGCGTTTGTGTGTGTGTGTGTGCTTAAACGCAAATATTTTACAGTTGCAGCCCGCCCAACCAGCTGTTAAAAAACATAGTAAGCATTTTGTGTACAACACAATTGAATAAAATCATATTTTTCAAAGTAAATTATATGCCGCACTTCTAATTAGGAAAACCAGAAAATTGAAACAGTCCGGGTGCAGTAACTAGTTGAGTATCAACCACAGCAGCAACAACTGCAACTGCAAGGTTTAAGGACGCTACAACATCCTTGAGGTTGCCAGCGACACCCACAGGTGCGGAGCAACAAAACGAAAAGAAAAAAAAAGAAGCAAGATGTCTACCGCCTTTTTAACGCTTGTCGCCGTGATCGTGTGCATTCTATTCCGCATCCTCAATGTCCATAGTCAGCCCTTGAGGCCGAGTGTTTGGTGCCTCGACGAGCAGTTTCTCGATTGTTTGTACAAAATTGCGCCGGTGCTGCGTGAACCGTAAGTATGAGAGCAATACAAAATATACATTTTAGCAAATAACAAACAAACAGTGAGTGAAAAAAGTATTCCCATGTCAATATCGGTATGCAGACCCCATGCAATTTCTTTTCTGTTTTGCCTCATACAAAACACATACATACATATGTGTATGCTGTAAGTATGCGTGTTGTGAGCCTCTCGCCACTGCTCAGCTGATAATTGCATGTGGCATCTATGTTACAGTCATGCTAAAATGTTAGCTTACATCACTCAATCAAATGACGTTGGCTGGATATACAAATTCCAGATTGGATAGGAGCAAAAAGACACATTTTTAGTTTTACTCAGCGAAAACTTTTATTTTCTTAATATTTAATATAGTTTTTTGTTTACTTTATATGTGAAACTCGATTCTAATTGAACACAATTTTCATTACTTGTTGAAATTCAGCCAACTTTTATTTGTTCTTATGGTAAATGCCGGTATTAAGTATTTATAGTTAAAATTAAAAATATTAGTGAATATGGTTATTCTATTCCGTCTTCTTTTAATCTTGCATTAAATTCTCTGAAATATTCAATTAAGTTGAGAAATAAGTTTATCTCTTTAACATTGGTGTTCAGTTACCAGCAGGTGTCATTCACTTTCCGCTTCCAATTGGCATTGCATAATTGCAGCATTTTAAATAATTTGCAAGCGAAAACTAATTGTATATGTGTAGATTTATATATATATTTGCCGCGTCGCATGCCCAAAGTTCAAGTAATCGAACGCAGCTGGCCCGGCGTATGAATCAGCCTTTTTTTTTATTTTTTGTGATTGTGATTATCAAATATGCAATAATAATTAATTAATCTCGGTGGCTCGCATCATTGTTATTAAATTTAGATTTAGAACCGTAGAAGTTCAATAGACTATTTTATAATTTTCGCAATTCTTATTGAACATTTTGTTATCGTATTCATAACTAGTAATCAGCAATAGTTATATATTCCATATATATACGTATTTACAGTATTGCACGTGTATTAATACTCACTTTTTGTGGTTTGGTGACAAATTGAGTGTTGAGTGGACGTAAAGCCATAGAAAATATGAATATTCTTACTAAAACAATCTAATATAAGGTATAAATTTATTCAACAACATTAAAGATGATTCTCCTTTAGCATTAGAAATGTTATTTACAGTGTACTAACATTTTTTTATCAACTGTGACGCGCCTTGAAAATGTTGAGCCAAAATCCAAATACACACATGCATACGCACATACATATGTATGTGTATGTATTTAATGCGGATTTTGGTTCAGATTTGACCATATTCAGCTGTCTTCACTTTTATATTCTGTCTGCCTTCGGTCAAACGGTGATAAGCGAACGGTACAAAGATTAAAACATAATTACGCAGTTCGTTTAAAACGAAGCGAATAACGCCCAGCAACGTCTTCGGCTGGCGGTTTCCATTGGGTTTTCAAGTTTCGGCGCGTGGGATAGTCGGGAATAAAAGGAATACACACAAATAATCATATGTGTATAAGTGCCTACATATACCCGTACATACATATAGATAAAAGAAGAAAATAAAGCAAGTAATATTAAAATTATTGATATGCTAGCTAATGCCCTGTAGCTAGTTTCGCTAAATATTAACAGCTGACAGTGTCTATTAAGAAACATAAAAACTAAGTATAGAAGAATAGGTTAAATACACATTTGCTGATGTATAGATGTATTCATACACTGCTGTGTATGTCAGCTGATGACAATATATTTATGTTATAATTATATACCCCCTACCTAGTTACGGGGTATCAATTAAACCGGCAAAAGCTTTCCACTCTCTTTTCGCCTATTAAAGTGCCGCTTGCTGCCGGCTGGCGGTATTGTTTGGCTACCTGTTTGTGATTTGTTTTTGGCGCACTGCCCAGTCGGTCGTCCACTTTTGTTTGACAACAAAGATTACGTAAGCATATTGAACGAACGCTCAACTACTTATCATTATCCTCAACGGCACTTGCATTCGCCTTCTCTATCACTCACTCTCTTCTGGTTCCTCTCTGCGTCTAATACTGCTTCCACACGCGCAGAAGATAGCTTTTGTTTTTGTTTTGAACGCTCATTCTGTGTGTTTTCTGTGGTTACTTGAAAAAGGGGTGCAAACTTTATGAATGAGTCATATGCATAAACACACACATGCATTTATGCATGTATCTAAATATAGCTATTTATCTACGACTACATACATATATACGTATGTATATGTATATTGTTGCTATTGTCATTCGCTTGCTTTTGTAGTATTTTGCACAAGATTGTTAAATTTGAGTTGACTGGGAATTTTTGCAGCTGTTTTATATAGCTCAACGTTTTAATTTACCCAAGCCAGTTCCCATTGAAATACTTTAATAAATAATGGTCATTGATTAGCTAATTATACTACACGCATTGTTAATATAAAATGTATAGATTAACAATTCCCATCTGCACAAGTACACACTAAATTACCACCAAATTTGTGAATATTCCCTTGCCCAATACTAAACGCTAGAACAGTTTTTTTTGTTGATTGATAGTAATTGAAAGGGGAAAACGTTTAGAAGCGGACAATTGACGACAACAAGACAGAGTGACACACAGCAGTTGTGTGCACGTTTTTGAACGCCTGACAGCAATGGCGCTGATTTTGAAGCTCAATTGAGTTCAATTAATTCTAACAGCTGCTTTGTTCGCTAGTTTGCCACATTTTGGCATTGGTGTTTCTGCAACAATGATGCAGTCTTTTATTGCATTAAATATTCCATTTGTCATTTAATTTTTGGCAAACAGCCATCCGATGACTGTCAACCTATTATTGAACGATTTAAAAAAAAATTAAATAAATTTAATAAAAAAAAGTAATTTGCATCGGCCGGGAATCGAACCCGGGCCGCCCGCGTGGCAGGCGAGCATTCTACCACTGAACCACCGATGCTTGTGTTCACTGGAGAACTACCAATGAGTTTTATGTGCTCACAAACAGCTGTTTGGACAGTGTTGCTCTTAACATTGTTACTGCTGTTAAAATGCAACAGTTGTTACTGTTAGGTTAGCATAACTTTAATTTTATTTGTAATGAATTAACTTTTTTGACAGCTGTTTATATTTTACTATTATTTATTTATTAATTCGAAATCTATATAATTTGTTCAGCTATATTCCACCACGTCTATGGGGATTCAGCGGTCATGTTCAGACCGTGCTGCACAGCATTGTCGGTCGTGTACGTTGCCCGTGGCCTCTGGGTGAGCGCGTCTACCTTTCACTCCCGGATGGCTCCACCTTAACTTACGATTTGTATCAGCCACTAAAGGAACAGGAAGGTAAGTAGTGAAGCTTTTAGCTGCTGTTGGAAACTTTAACTCTCTCTCTCCCTCTCTTTTCAGATGATATCACAGTGGCTATTTGTCCGGGAATAGCGAATAGTTCGGAATCGGTTTATATACGAACCTTTGTGCACCTGGCGCAGTGTAACGGTTATCGCTGTGCAGTTATGAATCACATTGGCGCCCTTCGCACCGTACAGGTTACCTCGACACGCATCTTTACCTATGGCCACACAGAGGATTTTGCTGCCATGGTAGATCATTTACATCAGAAGTATCAGCACTGCCGCATTGTTGCCGTTGGATTCAGCTTGGGCGGAAATCTGGTCACCAAGTACATGGGTGAAATGCAGAAGGAAAAACCGAATAGTGTTATTGGTGGCATTTCCATATGCCAGGGTTACAATGCCGTCGAGTAAGCATCCTATTTTCGCTTGATGTTTTTTAAAACTTTTACTTATTTAATTTTTGATGTTTTTTAGGGGAACCAAATGGCTGCTGAACTGGCAGAACTTCCGTCGTTTCTATCTGTATATCATGACTGAGAATGTGAAGAGCATAATTTTGCGTCATCGTCATGTGTTGCTGTCCGATGAGGTGAAGGCACGTCATAATCTTAACGAGCGAGAAATCATAGCGGCGGCAACACTGCCGGAACTGGATGAGGCTTATACGCGACGTGTGTATAATTTTGCATCGACACAGGAGCTTTACAAGTGGAGCTCTTCGCTTTTCTACTTCGACACTATTGAGAAGCCAATGATTTATATAAATGCCAAAGATGATCCCCTGGTGCCGGTAGATTTATTGCACCCGATAAAGGAGTATGCAAGTAAGTGCAATTAAATTTACCACCAAATTTTTATTTTCTGTAAAAATCTATTTTACTTTGCTCCAATTTGAGGTTAAATTTCATGTTAACTTACATAATTTATTATCGTAATGTTATGTTGTTTTGCTGTTATCGTAACATACGTTATTTTATGAAAATGTTAAGACAGCATAGACGCTTTAACAGTTATAGAAATGGGCACATAGCACCGCTTAGACCAGAAGCAGCCGTGGCCGAGCGGTTAAGGCGTCTGACTAGAAATCAGATTCCCTCTGGGAGCGTAGGTTCGAATCCTACCGGCTGCGATGAGTGTAAAATCTTTTTTAATTGTTTTATTTTATAAATTTAAATATATTTTATTGAAATAATTTTTTTAAAATGTAATATGCATATTTTAATTATTTTTATTATTGTTACCTTACAGCCACTCGCCAAAAATCAGCATATGTGGAGGTAGCACATGGTGGCCATCTTGGATTCTATGAGGGCGGCTTCCTATATCCAAATCCAGTTACTTGGCTGGATCGCACGCTGGTTGCAATGGTTGGCTCCTTGGTCATGATGCATGCGGGTGGAAGCAAAGTGGCGCCGTAGACAGATAGATTGTGTACACTCCTGTCAAAATTATTGATGCCGCAGAACTATAAATGCTTTTTATTTTTGCCAAAATTTCATGTTGCTGTCGAACTAAGTCTTATACAAAGTAAAACACAATGCATATAAAACCATTATCATATTTGGTGTAAACGACGGACATTTATAGACGATGTAAACTTTAGAAAAAAAGTGCATTTAAAACAGAGCATTGAATGTATTGCATTACGTTAAGTTGTTTGATTTTGAAACGAATTTTATGCAACATTATTAACAAACGATGGAAAAGCGAAATGTTTTAGTTTGTACTCGAACTAATTGTTTATATTATAGTTAGTAACGCACATTCCATGTACTTATTTGTAAGAGAATTCTAATTTAAAAAGCTTTAAATGTTAATTATCTACGATTCATGTAAACGACACGAAAGAAACATAAGAAGCACGAAAGAAACAGAAACGAGCATAATAAGTAAAGCTAATAAATTGTATGTCCCTTGCCGAAACCCATAAGCAAATTGCCTTATTGTAGATTTTTATATGTGTATATGATTTACAATCCCTTTTTTATAAAATATATATAAATATAAATATAAATATAAATATATACATCTGAATGTACGTATACTATTGACGATGAAGCATATTCAAATATTTAAACAGAAAATATCTAAAGAGAAAAAGAAAAATAACAGTTTTTTGTACGTGTAATATTTTCGATGTGTTTTTAAAATCAAAATATCAATGAAATATGTTGTATACCGAAAGCAAACATAATTGTCTGTATTATATTTGTATGCATTGTATGCCAAGCAGTTTATGTAGTCTGTGTGTATTAATGCCTATTTGTCCAGAAATACGCAATTATATATGTGTGTAATACATATTGCGTGTTCGAATATGTGTATTTAATAAACAAACGTTAACTACAAACTAAACAAGAAAAGATTTTGTATTTGACTTGAAATATGGCAAAGCTATCTATACAAATTATTTATATAACATAAAAACTTCTTTATTATTTTGAATCATAGATAATATATACCTATATACAAACATATATTATATAAACTTATGTAATCTTTAGTAGCTACTCTAACGTTTTCCAATATTTTCGACATTTTGTTGGCTCTGAATTGAATTTGAATTGTTTTGCAACTGCCTTCTATCTGTTGCACAGAGTCCTTGGTTAAATGTGCAAACAGGCGCACATAAATTGCCTGTCCACTTGATTAAAAACGGAACTCGTGCGTACACCACACGTAAACACTCTCATGTCCGGAAAATTGGGCGGAAAGTCGCAATGATGCGTAGCAAAATGTTTGACATTTATTCATCCATGGCTGCTGGTCCGGCACGTGTTCACCCGTTATGCGATATACATACATACGCATACATCTACATTTATTTATTTTTAGCATACAAGATACCGTCAGCTTCTCTGTAAACAACAAATTCGATTGAACTGTAAAAATTTATGGGGCTGAAAAAGAAACGATTTTAAGTTTCATATTGCGAAATTTGTGAGAAAATTTAGCTGTCAGGAAGTTCGCTTAGATTACACTGGCCAGCAAAACATTTGATGAAATTTCATAAATTAAAGCTTTTTTGAGGGCTTTGGACGCTCTGAATATCTAAGTTGACGAGTGAAAAATGAAAGTTTTTATAGATAGATTTAGAGGTAGAGGCAGAGAAAAATATTTAAACAAAAAAATACAAATAAATCCTAAATTATTTTTCGCTTTTAATTGCGAATTAGCACATCTAAATCTTATTGAAGATTTTAGTTCAGTTTCTGCTTACTAAACCTTGTTGGCCAGTGTTATTTGGGTTTTGATTATATCAACATTTTAGGTCTGAAAATCGAATGGTTATTCTCACAATTTTCGAAATAAAATTTGATTTTGATAAGAAATTTTAGGGGTTTTTAATTTTCTCTTGGAATGTAGAATCAATCTTCATTTTAAGCCTGACTCGAAGAGATATTCCTCATGAATATCGGATAAGTTTTCTTGGAACTGTGAAGGTTTCCAGTCAATTTTAATGTTTTGCAATTTTAACAAAAAAATTTTAATGTTTTTTTATTCATGAATCTCTAAAGTTTCGCTTAACTTCGGTGTCTTTATAATATTTATAATATATTTGCAACGCAGTGGCAGCAACTTTAGCGGACTTGTTGCACTCAAGTATGACAGACATGTTCAAGTTGCACAAGCAGCCCATTGAAATATTGCACGCACTCGTTTGGTCAACAAATGTGTGCTACACTTGCCGCATAGAGTGTGCCATAAAATGAGGCACTTGGCGGGTTCCGAGGTGTCGCTTGTCTGGTCAGCACTGCCTTATACCAGTTTTATTTTAGAATATTTAGGAATTTGGAATTTCCAAAAAATAAAAATTAAATTAAATAAATAAAATAATTAAATTAAATAAATAAAATGAAATAATCTCATTAAAATAACTGCAATTGCTGAAATACTCAATGCAATTTGATTTCGATTTAGGCAAATTTGTATTTTTTATATTCTGCTCCAATTTTCGGTTTTTGCCTTTTGCACAAAATTGTTTTTCCGATTTGAGCTGCCTTCCTCCATTTCATTCCCCTCCTTTCTCTATATAAATTTGCTTTGCTGGCATTGTCCTTGTGCCCACAGGCGCCATCTAGTGTCGGGCAGCCGCATAACTCTTCTCATATGCAACAAACTTGCAAAGTTGGCGAAGCGCATAAGTTACTTTTGTTAGGCTAGAGTGGAGTGTGGAACCATTTTGCGTGTGGAAATTCTGCTTTTCTCGCTCTTTTCATTTTCATTTTCTTTCTCCTTCTTTGTTTTTTATACTTTCAGCGTTCTTTTTCGCATTTTTCACTGGCTGTCTTCGGCTTTTGCAGTGTTTGTTTTTGTGTGGCAACTTTTTGTGGATGCGTCGCGGTTGGCAGCGTCTTAAAGAGGCCAGAAAAAGTGCGGCGAGTGAGTGCTTTATGAGTGGGAGTATGTGAAGAAGTGTGTCTGAATGTATGTATGTGAACTCAAGTAACATTTCTAGAATAAGAACTTTTGTGTATAGACCAGATCGAACAGCTTGCCAAACATATGACAACAGAATGAATAATTGAGGGGTTTCAAGTCTCTTCAAATCATTTTGATTGACATACATTTTGGTAAATTTTGTAACGAGCTTTTTTTAGTTTTTTTCGAGTGAGTTGTAGTAACATTAGCTGTAACAATAACTGGAAGTCTATGTGTGGATCAGGTCAGCAGGAAACTTGTTTATGCCAGCTATAAAGCTGACGTGGCTAAAATTCTTTCTGCTTTATTCCAAGCGTAGCACAGAAAACAAAGATCGTATCAATATATAACCACAATATATTTAAGTAGAACTACTCTACAAGAGTATATATAAGCTATAGTATTTACTTACATGTCGTATTCCTATAGACATCTGATGAAGATATACTGGAGTTAACTTACCAAGCTTCAAGTCTCTTACAGGAAAAAAAAACCCAATTCAATATACTCTTTTCATTTAATGAAACAAGCGCTGTGAGTGCGTGTTTTGTGTGTTGCAAGCGAGCAAAGTAGTTTAATTCTTCTTGCAGCTGTCAGCTCCATCTGCAGGTTGATAAATTTTTCACGGAATGTGCACCTGACAAAAAACAGTGCCAAAGGATGTTGCATGGGAAAGAGCTGGCAGCACGGCCACCACACAAGTTGCAGCACCAGAATGCCTATACAGCAGAAGCAGCTCTTTATGCACACAGTGAGCGCAGTTTACTTTTGAAGTCTACAACCGGCGGCGCCTAACAAAATAATTCTACAAAAAGTTTCTTTTTTTCCCAAAATACATATATGTTGAAGTTTATCTTGAGTTGGTGCAGCTGCTGCTGCCATGAGAGTGTCAAATAAATAGAAGCTTGTTAAGTAATTATCACTTGAAGGTAAATTAACATTTGAAGTGCTGTCGGAGGAAACCGCGCTGAGAGTTGGCAACATCTCAAAGGTAAATTTAAATCAGATAAAGTGATTCGATTATTTTTACAATCAGGAAGGTGTAAATAAATTCATAAATTAATAATATACTGATTTTATTTATATGAATTTTATTTGTAGGAATTGAAAATTAATATTAGCTCATGTAACCCAAAAATGCCTCTCTTCTTTTATACTAATTGATGCACAAATTTTACTTTGATTTCTATCTTAAAGTAAAGCGTAAATATTAGTTTCAAAGTTAGTTATTGTTGCCTCTTAAAGCTCACTTTTATGCTGTTGCTGCTCAACAGCAGGCAAACATTGAGAAGACTTGTTATTGGCTTCATAGAGGAAGTGCTTGCAATGCCAACTGGCAATCGTTGAGGCCTGTTCAAGCAAGAAGATGTTATTCGTTGTTGTTTCTGTTAATAATGAGTCTCTTTCGTTAATATATAATGCAGCTTTCGACTGTTTAGCTGCTCATCTAAGAGGATTGTCCCATAAATGTTCATGTTCTTTCATGCAATGCCACTGTGGACATGTCACTTGCAATTTGCTTCACTCTAATCAACGGCAAATACATGACTGCATAGCCCAAGCACGACCCTCTCTTTCTCTCTCTGTGCTAACCACAAATCGAAAATAATCTTTATTTGGTTTTATTTGTCTTATTTGTGCCTTGTTTGTTCCGCTTTCTTATTCTTTTTTTGTGGGTTGCTGTAAAACTTTACGATTATCTGTGGGTGCGACTTTTATGTCTGTAATTTGCGCTAAGTCCCTGCAACGAATTTTCATGATGTCACATTTGACTTTTTCCCGAGATCAGATTTCTATTTAGTATCGTGCGATAAGCCACAATCAATTACAGGTTGTGCGGCGTTGCGAAGCTTAAAGCGAGATTCTGAGCCTTTAGATTTCTTCTTTGAAGTTAGCTCTGGAGGAAATGTGTCCGAGGTTTACTTAACATTTATTTAACATTATATGTTAGCTTAACATTAATGTGAAGAAATGTTAAGTAGCAAGCGTAGGCTTGATTGGACGAATGCCAGCAGCATGTGTCGTAGCAAAAGAAAACGAACGTGAGGTAATATGAGAGACAAGAGCTTCAGTTGGCATGTGACAGACAAGAGGAAATTGAGATTCACTGCCTTCTGAGAGTGTTTCAATAAAACAAGGTAAAATCAAGTCTACTGGGAATGAATCAGAATCAACCCAACTCCAACACATATATAATAAATATTAACCAATTATAGTCTTGTCAACAAGAAATATATCATCTATTTAAAAAGTATATATCTTGTTTTTTTCAGTTTTTCTTTGAATTATTTATCTATTCTATTTGTTTCCTTTAAAAGTATTTCCCATCATATAATAATATTCCTAACCTCGCGGAAGTTCAACGTTCACAATACATTTTGAACCTACAATTTTCTCTAGAGCAACCGAAAATATTAAATGCAATTTAACAAAATGTTTTAACCATGAGCTGCTGTTAAAAAGCAAACTTGGCAAACTATATTAAATTTATGCAATTCCATTTCGTTTTCATTTTGTTAAACAATTCAATTGAATTCATGGAATTGTTGTGCTTAATGTATATAAAAAATGCAATAAAAGCAGAAAAGGAATGAAAAGTATTAAAAGTATTAAAATTTCAAGTATAAAAATTATTTCATAATGTTTAAAGAAATATTTATAATATATATAATCAATTTAAGTCAACTATTTATAGTCAAAAATTAAATTGAAAATAAGATAAACTCTTTTATCCTTTACTATATTCGGTTTGGGTATTTATTTCGACAAAACCAAACTGAAAATCGACACAACTCAGTCATGCGAATAGACAGTGTCCTTTGCCTTTACAACATTCCTTGCCACACGCTTCACACTTGCCACATCCTTGTGAGAGACAAACAACAAAGTCGGAACGCGTTCCGTGTCAGAGTGTGTGTGGCAGCTACAGAAATATGTAAATGAAATTAAATTGACTGAAATTTTATAGGCAAACTACGTGCAATGCAAGGAAATGGGCATAATTTTATAAGCTTAAAAGTTGAGAGTTTTGACTTCAGAATTGGGGATATAAATAAGGAAGCAAAAATTTGGTGTAAAAGGAATTTCGGAAAAAAATACATTAAACAAAGAACATTATCTCTGCTACTTAAGGGATTTTACTGAAATGTTTAGCATATGATCTGCATATACTAATGAATATGTAACAACTAAGTGAAAATTTAGTTTTAAAGACTTATAAAATATAATTTAAGAACAAAATTTCAATAAAGCTTTTAATCGATAATTTTAAAATGGGAATAGTTATCGATTATGAGAGAGCATCATAAAAGCATCCGTAAAAGTCCCCATGCTTTATAGGCTCTGAGACCGATGCATCATATATACGGACAAACGAACAGACATATAAATGGACTAAATTAAAATTAAATTAAATCAATAATATATACATATGAATGTATGATAAAGGCATAAGGAGGCATGGCAGATGCCATGCCAACCCACGCCTCCTTCCGTCTGTTAAACACATTTGGACAAAACTATTAAACCATGATTTTCACTTTACAATGAAATATAAACCATGTTTACAACAGAAAAAAGATAATGTAAATAATTTGCAATTGAAATGCTAAGCCTCGTTTAACTGAATCGCATTACTTATTTGTGAACTGCAGTCCGGGCCACACACAAGTTGCCACAGCGGCGTGGACACTTTGATCTGCATATTTAAAATGCTCGTTGAGTTTAATGCAATCCACGAAGTCTAAGGATTCTTGCGGTACGCTTAACGTGCACTTGTGCATGGCTGGCCGCACAGGACACAGAGGACATGCAAGCCGCATAGGACTTTGGTCAGCGACGTGGCCGTAGGCTTACCTGCATCTGCATCTGTATCTCAAACGTGCTGACTCGCCCAGGCATGTGTTCAAACTGCACAACTTCTTTGGATTCTGTACACTTGTGAAAAAGATGGAATTCCATGCTGTTGCAGAGAGAGAGAATTGTTAATGAAGCTGCTTGTCAGGCCCTTAATTACATATCGTCGTAACTTTGTGACTGTGTAGCTGTGCTTACCAAGGTGTATTCAGGATATTCCCGTATTTCCCAGACCTCTGCCCCTGTGACTTTCTCTTGTTTCCAAAACTGCAGAGGACCATGAATGGACGATGCCACGTTACAATTGAGGAGTTAAAGAAGGCATCGGAAGTAGAAGATCACATAAAATGATTAGAAATAATGTTGGCACTTTAAAAAGGAATATTATGAATTAAAAAATGTATTTTTAGAAGAAAAAAAAACATTAAAAACTTTATGAACTGAAGAAACTTAAAATCTATAGCAAAATGCTGCTCAATATTTTATTTTATAATCGGATAAGTCCGATGGCAAGTGTAGATAACTAAATTACTGTGAATTTAATAAGATTGTAAGCACATTTTAAAAACTGTTCATCAAGATTCATTTTTATGCAAATATTGTAAAATCAAGTCAGGAATCTTAATATGTGAGAATTTATTAATAGATCATGGTGATATGATCAACATAATCAATTTAAATAGATCATTAGAGTACGAACACTTCAATATGTGCTTCTTCACATATTTCCGAATAAAATTAAATATTTTGCATATTTATAAAAAAAAGAACAAATAAGATATATTAAGCTTGCTAAACTGTAAACGAGGGATGTTGTTGCTTCATCTTAGCAGAGCAACTGAATAGAATGATATGGGGAAATAGTTTAAGGTGTGAACTCAACATAAGATAAAAACTTGTCTGCTTGGAGTTGAGTCAAGCATGTTGCATGCAACTTGCTGCAGCTACCATCAAGCAACTAGCTCTAACAACTTCTTGTGTTATATATAAATGATAAATTTATTTATATGATGTCTAATAAGAAAGTTGTAGCTGAGAGTTGAGGACTGTGAAAGATATAATTATAGATAATATAATAATTCGAATTTTTTAAATATTAAATTTTTTAATTTAATTAACAAAATATTCTATTTGTAACTATATTTATTTTTATAAATTTTCTTTAAAAATAATAATTGATTTTCTTATCTACATTTCGTTTCCCTTTTCTGGACTTTTATCTTGGGCATAAGTAAGTGCTCAATAAATTAATGTTGAAAACAGGAAAAAAAGCAAACAAATGCCACAGCAAGTGCAATCGATTTGTCTTGCACTGCGCACATGGACAATGTACAACGGGTCGTATGAGTAACAAGTGCAGCTCATAAATTCGCCAGCTGACAACAACCACAAGCAAATAAATAATGCACAATTTACAAAGTGTTGCTGTAGAGTTATGTCTGTTCTCCTAGTGGATGCTGATTCAATTTGGATGTCCGGCTAGCAAAATGAGGTTCAGATTTGAAATATAACTGTTAATTATGGCCCAAGGGGTGTGACTCAAAAATACAAAATATTTTCTTAATATAAATTTTAAACAATTTTCTTTGTGATGACAAATTATCGATCATAAAAAGGATGTTTTTTTTGGAGTTACAGAAGTTTAAATTATAAAATAATAATTAAATATATTTTTAATATTGTTGAAATTAATTTTTTTGGATTGAAAATCTTATGACATTATAGCTTAAATATGATTTTGGAGCAGTGACATCTATAAATTATATAACCTGCTCATTAGATCAAGGCAAGCATAGACTTTGTATAGAATTTATAGGCCTTTAGGCCTTGAGCGAGTATTAAGCAGTCAGTCATATTCTACTTACCTTTTGCTCTGCCAGTTTGGCTTTGACATCTGTTTGCAGATTTGCATTTTAAAATAAATAAATTCTCTTATTTCTGAGCAGAATATTTTATTGCAAAGCTGCAACTAGTTGAATACACAATAAAGTGTGTTTTCACATGTGTTTTGATACAAACACAGCGAGACGGAGTCTATAAAGGCTTTCAGTAATTGTCGTTTGCAGTCAATCAGCGAACTGGCAATAAGTCAAATGCATCGATTTCTAGTCATTTTCTTGTGTTTCCTTTTCATGGGAAAGGAGAGTTTGACTGACCCGTTGGTAAGGAAAGCTTGGCGGGACTATCACTTGATGCCGACGAATAAACATAAAGTATTGGAGCATCTCATCATGGCTCCCTCTCAGAATCTATCAATGGTAAAGTCACTATATATATATTAATAAATTATATTAAATTAAGTCAGATTTGTTTACTCACATTTTTGTAGGCTCAAAAAGATATCATGTTGGCCAGCTGCAAAAAGGTGCACCAAAGATGCCTGTATGCTGAGGAGTGTTGCTCTCAGCAATGTGTGAAGCGTTACAAGAGGTGCATTCACTTTTGGACTTGACTAAATAAATCTGCGCTAAGTCATATATCATTATATATATATGTAGGCTGAATCATAAATACATAGAGTCTAATTTAATGGATGTTTAGTATTTTATTTTCGCAGCTTTAGCAACTGCCTTATTTATTGTTATGCCTTATTTGTTGAGAAATTCTGATTAAAGAACTTGAGTTAAATGTTGTGATCTAAGCTTCCAGAACCCGCCGTGGGAAACTATAATAAGATCAGTTACTTGTAGAGGATGAAAACTGATGTTTATTGCCAGTGCTCCTAGTTCATAAGAACGGAGCGAGGATGAGTTCAGCAAAGATTGCAGTCAGCTCAATAATTCGGTCCAATACATCAGGCCTAAATCAGTTTTTTTTATTTAACCTAACAATGCCGCCACAGCTCAAGGCTAATATATCATATGCTATTGCTGTTCTACCTAGCTACCTACCTTACATCTTACACAAGAAGCACTGCCAATCAGGACTTGACAAAATACATATATAACTAAAGTAAGATCTCAAAGCATTTTTGTAATATATTTTAAATACATTTTAAGTAATTTGAGCTCATTTCTTATTCACCATATATATTCTTAGCTGGTATATCATTGGGGGCTATGTAATCAATACACCGTTGACTTTCCATCACGCATTGTAAAGTGCAACATTCTTCGGCGATGCGGCATTTCATGCCAATACCTTTGCAATTGTCAGCCAGGCTTAAGCGCTGCATCTGTGAATCAATAATTAAAATGCGCGTTACGTAATATAATAAAGAAAATATTTGGAATTCTCTTTTACTCTAGTCAGGTTCTTCGAAAGTTTCATCAGCTGAGGACCAACTGTTGTTCTCGCTTTGCATGTGTGAGGTCGCAGACGCATAGCGTTTGCGAAGAGCATCAGACCCAGCATGGCAACTAGAATAATCTGCAGAGACTTCATTGAGAGTGTATCGAAGGTTTTGTTGTTACTAACAATAAGCCGAGTTTATTGAAGCTTTTATAACCAGCTGAGCAAGTGCTTGCAGTTGGCCATAAATTTAAATCTATTTCAATTGCTCTAGAGCTAAATCTGTTTAGCTAATATTAATTATATGAAAAGTTCTTCAGTCTGCAATATTTTAAAAAACAACTTCACATTAGCATTAGCTAAATGGCCTATAATGTGTCGCATATGTTTTTCTATATCTACCAAGCCACCTATGTAAGCTATACAATCCTAACTCGCTGCTCAGTAACAAAAACAACTAAAAATGAAATGTTCAATAATTATTTTCTTTGTTGTATTCGGACTGTGCTTAGTCCTGTGTGAAAAAAGCAAGGAGCTAGAAGTCGACAATTATCAATGGCGATATAGAGTCTTACAAGATCTATTAATACCGCCCCTCAGAAATGTGACAAAGGTAGGCCTGACTATTTATATTTATATGCCCCATTACAAGCTCATCTATCAACTTCAGCATTATCCCACTGCAGACATGAAATCACTTTGTAAAGGAAGCGGAGAGCGTTGTCGTCGTGCTGAGGATTGTTGCACGCTGATGTGCCTCAAGAAGTACCATGAATGTATTTTTTAAAATTTAAATGAGATTATTAAAGATGATTATTTACTTGTATTTTTTATTTTAAATATTTCTATTGTGCTTAGAAACTTAATATTTATTATTTATGGCAACAACATATTTTTGTTTTATTTATTTTATTTTATTTATATATTACATATATTTTTTAAGCTTTACTCAAGACTCATAAAATAAGATGCAAAATGCAATCTTTGGAGTCTCTAGACATTTCAAAATTTTAACTAGCTTTAATCTTAAATTTTAGCTATTAATATTTTAAGTCTTTTGTTTATTAAACTTAATTACCTAATTGTAATTAGATTTGCAAGGCATAAAATAAATAATTATTAAATTGAAAATTCATAATTTCTGTAATTAAAAACTTTAAAAAGTTTTTTCATGTAACGAAATTTTTCAACGGAGACTGCTTTCTGAATAATTGAGCTGTCACATAAAAAACTGTAGTTTTGAACAGTTTAATTAAATGTTTGCAATAGACGTTGCCAATGGCTTTTTGATAGCTGCGCACCGACAGCCTTTGGGGTGTGTCCGTTGCGAGGACGAAAGCTGCCAAACAAGTGGTTGCATTCCGTAACTAGGAAGCATTCGAAAGTTTTTAGTTCCAATACAACTTGTGCTATGTGTAGTCGTGTTAATACATACCTGAATGGAAATCAAAGCTGGCGACGCAAGTTTGATCGATAGAAATTGTTCAATGCGCCAATGTTTTTGGCTGTATAGAAGTAGCAGCAACAGCAAAATCACACATAGTGTCTAAGTGAACAAGCGCGTCAAGTAGCAGATATGGAGGAGCTACAGGATAGTAGTATACACCACATGACTGCAAAAGTAATTGCTGCCATTAAGAATGCCAAATGCTATGAGCCAATCTACAAGGAGTTACAGCGTCTCGTTGCCAGTCCCAGCGTCGACAAGAACGACATGCGCAACACGCTGGAGGATGCCATCAAGGCGGCCGGCCTGGAGACAGAGATACGCAATATGATATTCAATTTGGTGCGCAGTCGCTTGAAGAAGATCGATGCACCAGATGTGCGACAAACGACGGTGAGTGCCAAAGCACTTCGAAGTTCAGCTAAATTACTTAGTTTTACTTCATTCAGAAATCATTGCAGAGCGATCCGTTGAGCTATCTGAAACGGGCCGGCGTCCTGTGGGATCGGCGTGTGAGAAAGAGTCTAAACGCCATGTGTGGAGAGCTGAAGGTGCCGCTGCATGGTCAGCCGCGCATCAGCGCCGATCGCGAGGATTTCGTTGCCAAATGGAATGAGCTCAGCAACTACAACATGGGTATGAGAGACCTAAACACCGATTGTCTAAGCTAACCCTAATACTTTCGTTAGATCTAGCAAGTTATCGCCCTGTATATGCGCCCAAGGATTTGCTGGAGGTTTTGCTCTCGCTCAAGGGACCCACAAGACCCAATGAGGACAACGAGTAAGTGTTTTGGCTAAAAATATTTTAGTATAAAACCCTATTTTTTGGCTTTTAGTCAAATACCCCAATGGGAGTTCTCGCATATTGCGCTGCCTGTGAAAAATCTGTTCGATCTGCGTACACATTATGCGGATCTCTTGCGCAACGATCCTTACAACATCCACGACTCGGCGGTCCAGTGCCAGATTATTCTGGATAGCAAGCTCGCGCCAATGTGTCAGCAGTACTTAAAGAAGGGCTGTACGCCAGCTCCCTATCGTGGAGCCCTTTGGGCAGCTGTGCTTGATAGCAAGCTGCACGACTACGTGAGTTTAATATGAGATTATTATTGAGTAGAATTTGCTTTAAGAAAATTGTGATTGTGATTAAAAAATTGTGATAAAGTCGAAAATTTACTAAACACTTGTAAAAGATACACTCTCGCCCTAAAAATTCCCAAGCCTTCAATAGTAGTTGAAGTGTTCAGAGACAATTTGGGCTCCCAATTTGGCCATTGAAAACTGAGTTTCGTTGTCGCTCAGCGCTTAGGCTTAATACAAATTTAAAGATCTCTATGCTTGTCTATCACTGAGCTCCTTAATGGGTATTGAAATACAATTACAATAATATAAAAAAATATATATATATAAATAATTTATACCACGACTGAACACCACTCCATAAACATAAATCTTTTATTCAAATTCTCTCAACAGGACATCGAGAACTGGCAAAAGCTGCGCAACAGCGTTTGGACCACCGATCATATTGTCGATAAGCTTGTCTTCAAGGACATACAGCTGACGGCTTCGAACGATGATCAGTATTTCGTATTCGAGGACGTGCTGTATCAGGTGCTCTTGTGCTTCTCCCGGGACACGGATATTGCCAACTGTGTGGAGTATGAAACGTTTCCGGTGAAGGGCAAGACCTATGAGGGGCCGCCGTCGGGCGTGGTGCCGTTTCATGGCATCTGCATGTTCGCTGCACCCTTTTGCTACCTGTACGATTCGCCCGTGTGCCTATATTATACATTTCGTGCCTTTTACATACGGTATTGCCATCGATTGACCACGATCAACACGCATCCGCAGGGCATTGTTAGCCTGTGCCTTCTATTCGAGAAGCTGCTGCAGACCTACGAGCCTCAGCTGTGGTCGCACTTTCGTGAGCTTCAGATACAGCCGTAAGTATTACATTAATTGTTGACTCCATTTCTAACTTTTTTTAAGCCTTTTCCTTATTTCAGTCTCAGAGTTGTCTTCAAATGGCTGATGCGCGGCTTCTCAGGCCATCTGCCACCGGATCAATTGCTCGTTCTATGGGACTTGGTAGGCATTTAGCCATCGCAGCCTTGTGATTGGTAAATATGTTTCTCTCTTTTCAGATTCTTGGCTATGATAGCCTGGAGATCTTGCCACTATTTGCCATTATAATATTAAGCTTTCGCAAGGATAGCTTAATGCAGGTGTCTTCACTTGACAGCATCGAGTCAATTTTGGCTGATTTATCGTCTATAAAGGTCTTGCCATTAGTACAATTGGCGTTGAGTCGCGACTAGGTGTATGCTTCTTCCTCTACAAATTTAAAGTACGAAGTTATCGATAAATTAGACACACTTATCGATAATTTAATAAAAATTTAACTTGTTTTATTTGCTGTATGCCGCGCCTGTGTGTTAAAGAGTCGCGTCAAGATATTACCAATGCTCCAGAAGGACTCCATGTTCAGAGAGTTTTTATTTGAAATATACCAAAGGAGTGTGTCGAAAAGAATTATAATAAATAATAAATGTTTTATAAATATTTCATGAGATATTTTAGATCTTAAAGCTTTATATTCAAACTCTTATTTTCTATGCGCTGTCAGAACTCTTTCACCTGCCATGCATTTCCTTGGCTATAATAGCATATTCAGGAGAGTGACAATTCGGACAGGTAATAGATAAGCAATAGAATAGTGGAAATGTATTCTAACTAGTTTAGTGTGTGCGGAGCATAGTACAAATTGAATTTGCCGAGGATATGGTTACCAATTATATGTTAGTGTCAGTTAGCGCGTGACAGGCGTACGCCGTGGGGGCGAGCAGGGCATTCAAATAGAAACGGTTTCGCATGTCGGCATGCGTGTCAAGGGACTGTTAACAGGCAATATTTAGTGCACTTCCAACACACAGGACATGGCGCTGATTTGTACCGGAAGCCAGCCAAAAATCCATTTGCGAGCTGACAACGCGACGCGCCAAGGCTAAGCTTTGATGCATATGTTTCTCTTTTGCATTTCCATTTACTGTTAGGCTGCAGGACACGACTGTGTTTATGTTTATTATCTGATTCCCCCCCCCCCCCCCCCCCCCCCCCCTCGACTTGTTGTAACTTAATTATTCGGCTGGCCAAGTTTTGAGCTCTTACAGCCCCTGCGCTCTCCTACTTGAGTATGCCGTATTATAATTTAATAATTGGTTCATGTTCATTTGTTCGGCTGCAGCTTGCTTCCGACTAGGGCGCTGTCCTCATGTGCACAGGCCTAAGTATGTTTCTATCTAGGAATTGGTTAAATGAAAATCCGTTATTCAATCTACAAGCCCAGTCTAATTACATACTGTTTGTGTTTTGTGTTTGTTCCAATTTACTTGGCCTATTGATTTTATCGCATTTGTTTACTGCCAGGTTTCTTGCTCTATGCTTTCGACATGGCTAGCAACTAGAAATTAATTAGATAATTTTCTTAGAAAACATGTTTAATCAAGTGTTTACTTGTGTAAAAGCTAGAGATGCTGAGGCATTAAATTGTTTTCGTATATTTTGAAATTTAGTTGTTCTTAATAAATATTTATTCATTGCAAATTTGTAAAATATTTCTATTGCAAATATTTGAAGGTATATAAAGGTTGCTTTTTTAAGAGTTGAACAAGCTTAAATTGTAATAAATTAATTAATATTATTTTGATATACAAAAATAAGCTTTATTTATTAGAACATTTAATGACAATAATTTCTAAATATGATTTTGACAAACTGAATTGAAAGCTGGAACACAATTTCTATAATAGACCAGAACTATTATTGAAATATATTTAAGCCTAACTAAACAATAAAATACTATTAGCTGTTAAATGGACTATTAAATAAAGTAATGTTGCCTACTGAAAATTGTGCTTCTCTAAAAACCACTTATTGTATATATAAGTAGAAAGTTTTTTACCCTTAAGCTATAATTGTATAACCATAGCCCACCTTTCATTACTCCAATTACGTAAACTTAGCCTTATGCCTTTCAACATTATATTGTTATAGCAGCTTCAATCAAAATACTTTTTTTTGTAAACCTAAATTTATTGCATGATTTGAACTAATCAATGCAATTACTGTAAATTCAGCTCTCACAAGCCAGCTATAAATGAACAGTTTAAAGTTTTAATTAATTTTAAATAATTATAAACAAACATTTTGCAATTAAATATATAAATATTAAATTACACGTCATTTAGAGAACGAAAAAATGAGAAATAAACTCAATTTATTTTTGTGTCATGAAAAATCATTTGCAGCTGGCAGAGACACAGACAATCGGATATGTTGTCATTTATTTTGTCACCCTGCGGTTAATTAAATAAATTTAAAATTAATATAAAATATATTAAGTATATGCCACAGATAGAGAGCTATATTTGAATAGAGCTGGTTAAGCTGTTATTTGTTGTGTACTCGGCCAAGGCAAACGGAAAAATATCCGCAAAGAGTGAAATAACAAGCCAATCATTGGGCTTAGCTGAACTGGTTTGCTGCTGCAGCTTCCGCTCGGCTTTTGCCAACCGCGGGCCACACTGGAGGCAGCTGCTCTTTGGCACGACTCACTGCAAATACCGGAAGTGTTGGCAATGCCTGAACTGAACAACTCAGCCAAGTGCAGTCGACGTTACTGACGCTAATAATGACCCTTCCGGCTTTGCTAATGACGTTTAGCTCAGCTTACACAGTCTTTCATGTTTGCTAGTGCTGATGAGGCTGCTCATTTGTCAGCAATGCCATAAATGTGCTCGTCCTTTGGCATTCCACTTGCTTTGATTGCAATCCAGCCATATATATCAAGTGAGGCATCATACTTAAAGTGTTGAATATATATTTAGTTAGTCACGCATAGCATTTAAGCAAGTTTGCATAAATGCAAACACTGGCACTTGCCAAACAAACAAATACAGTTTGTGCTAACAACATAATTGCAAACAAACCAAATTAAGCCATAGCTAAATACAATATACTAATTAAATGCAGAATTTAATACATTGTTTAGCACATGGATTTGTCTTTACTCCATGAATATGGGAAAGCTGCAAAGTTCAACAAGCATTGGCTAATGAATAATTCGCTAAATTATTTCTATTTTCATAAAAATGCATCGATGTGTTTTCGACTGCATTTGGCATTGATCTCGTCAGATAGGGAACGTTATTATATTTGTTTTTTTTTTTTAATTTATATTTTCAAGTTATATAACTATCTAGTTTATATAAACAATGGTTTCATTTAAATAACTATATTGTTATATATATTTGTAGCTTTTTTTAAATTATATTTTTAATTGATATAAATACATATTTTATATAAATAATAATTTAATTTAAATTTACCTAAACATGATCAAACATTTAGCTTCAGTATAAAGTTAACTAACGCATACCTAATATGTATAGAAATATCACATATATATATCATATAGTGTTCCTTGAGTAATATTTCTTTGGCAATGGCTTAATTTAATATGTATTACGTACATAGAATTACGAATTCGTATAGGTAAACTTATTTAAATTGGATTTCATATCAAAAATATCGGCCTACAGTCAACTGACATATACTCAGATACGTATACGTAATATGAATATATTAGTGCCTCTTAGTATTGGGCCATTGACAATGTATTATGGACATTGACATAATTATACATACGTACGCTTGACTCAACTTTATATCAAGGCACTAACTGGCCTTTCACACGTCACAACTTATACGTAATATAGTTCGTTAAATTACTATCATATCTTTGATAACAATCTTACGTAATATATATAAACCTTTTGTCAATATCATCAATATAAATCTAAGGTTAACTGACGTATGTATGTCTATTAAGGCTTTTATTTTCATTATCAGATCTTTGAGCTCATATTTCATACTATTAAGTTCACTACAAGGTAAACTGAATTATACGTAATTACGTATTCCATGTGACCATGGAAGTATCCACCCTATATTGAGTCTAAAATCATTAGCTTTAACTCTCCTAATAACATTTATATATTAATAATGAAACTTGAGTGTTCTTAAAATAGTAATCAATCTACCTTGATTTCGTGTCATATACAAATCTCTTCACATCGTATATTATATTTTTTTGCAGTACTTTGATATCTGCAACGTTTGGTCTCAAATCTGCTTTATCATAAAGCTTAAATTATTCTTGTCCAGCTGCTGGTTTGCTGAAAAGTTTAGTTGGCCTGCTTTTTGGGTAACGCTTTGGGCGTGTTTGGCTTGCAAATCTTTATTTAAATGGCGAAAATGTCTAGGCCACAAAAGTTGCCACAGCAAATTATAGTAATCAATTTGAAATTCTTGTCGAGTTTTCCAACTTTGGCTTTGGGTCAAAAGCATTCAACACGCATACACACACACAAATCCATTTTGGCCATGGGAATAACATTGGGGAATTGTCTCAATGAAACTTCGAGCGGATGGTAAGGCAAAACTTTCAAGTGTTTGTTTAAATTTTAGATTTTTAACCATTTTATGATGAAATTTAAATCACTTTTTTTTGCTTTCTATGTTTGAAAATAAATTTATTTTCATATATGAATTAACATGCTGTATTTAAACTGTTTTGTGAGCTGAGTGTGTATAGAACGAAAACTCTTGCTGACTCCCTGATTCAAGTTTGATTGGCCCAACTTTTAACTGTTAACCGAAACCAGTTGAAACTTTTACTCAAGTTTTTTATCTTCTCGCTTGCGCACAATAAATTGCTTTCAATTTTTTGCAGCAACTTTCTCTCACTCAGCTTCTGCATTACTCATACGTCATGTGGGACCAGAACATGGACAAATAGATGCTGTGAATATAATTTATTAAACACTTTGCAAAAATATATGTATGCATTGCTTTCCCTTTTTGCATTTGCTGTCATTTGTAAGAGAGTGTGTATGTGTGTGTGTGTGTGCATGTATTTAATCCTTTGAAATTTCGCATGTCACTTGGATTGCGACTTACAGACGCAAGCAAATGGAGATGCAGCTTAAGATATTTGAAACTGAGTTAAACCAATTTCAGTTCAGTCAGCATAGCTGATACCGAGAGCAAAGCTGAAATCTCTCTTATAAATTGGCAAAATATGTTTAAAAGGGGCTTTAAATACTAGAGAGTAAACTTATGTTGATATATGAATTGATATACGAAAATAATATGCTTATATAATCTTTAGACTAAGTTTCTAGCTGTATTCTCTTTAGTGATTCAATATATTTTTGCCATTTCTTCGCTCCCTCTTACCTAATTATTTATTTCCCATTTCAATAAGCCTTAAATTTGTACACTTTTAACCCTTTTTCAGACTACTTAATGGCATTTATCGCATTGCAACTGTTTATAGGCCAGTCAGCAATTTGTTTTTAATGCATTTTTAATTTATGCACGTATGTGTGTGTGCGTGTGTGTGAAGGTGTCTCTGTGTCTGTGTATGCAAAGAGAAAATGAAATAAGTTTCTTTCGCTACTTTGTAACGAGGCCGCCGCCTGAGGTGATCCCTTTATTTTTTTCTCTCTCTCTTATGACTACTTAATGATGACTGCATATTCCTTGCACTTTATTCTCGACAGGATTAACTGCAGAAATTATTATTCAGCTGAAAACATTGTAAGAGAATTTTAAATTGGGCTGCACAGAGAAACGGTTTCCGTCTGCTCATGTCACAGTTTTTATGACTGCTTCCTTTGTAATTTATATGACTTTTACACTTGTCTCTTTGAGTCGCTTTTTTGTTATTAGTAAAGGAATTTAATCCAGTTTTATTGTTTAATATATGCGAAAAGTTAAATTTGCATTTCGTATTGAGTTTCATTTTTTTAGGTAATGCCACAAAAATGTTTCCGCTCCTTGCTAATTAGCCAGTTCTCTAAGGTCAATGGTTACGTCACTTCCGGTCCCATCATTTCCGCCTGTTAAAGCAGCAAGCTATTTGTCCAATACCGAATTGCATTCACAACAATTCCTGGACAATTCTCATCAGCTGTGCCATTTTCATGGTGCCACATTGAAAGTGGACTCTGTGAAAAACTATTTTATGAAATACGCCGAGGCGAAAAGTGTGCAACTACTCGAGCAGTCGAGCTAGCCATTTGGCATTGCTGCTGCCGCAATAACAACACATAAATCTGGCAACAGCTGTCAAGTACAGAACTAGAATGCCTGGCGAGCAAATAACCCAAAGAATGAAAAGAATAATACAAATAGAAACATTGGCTAGCTGGGGGACATTGTGTGTTCGCATTCTCACTGAGATCAAAACGTGTTAAACTTAAGGACTGAATTGAAAATAGGATTCGTATATCGAACTTAAACAAGTCACATGAGATGAACTCTTATATAAATATTATTTATCATTTCTAAAATATGATTTAAAACCAATTTAATGTTGTTTCCTTTAGCTGTTTCACTGCCCAATTACCCATGAAAACCCAGGGAAAAGAAGTTTTCTAATTGAGACTTACAAAGTATAAGTGAAAAATTAGCTGCCTTTTACTATTTGATGGTGGCCAAAAAATGGTACATTTCTGTGGCAGCTTTGGCTTTTACAAAAAAAGGAATAAAAGCTGACCCAACCGCAACGTCACGTGCCACAGAGAGACATGCTAAAAGCTGAAGCATGACAAAGTTCCGGATTACTAAGTAGAGCAGGGACATGGAGTCTAGTGTCGCACTAAATGGAAAGTCAAGAAATGAGAGAGCAGCTTAAGGATGCCCCGCAAAGGTCGTAAAGCCGACTTCCCCTTGACAGCTGTAACCTGGCCAATGCGAGTGTGTGCACCATGTTGCACGAACAATGTTGCACTCTTTTATGGGGCGGCCAGCGCATCTGGTAATTGAATCTTGATGAATTCTTTTCATTACTCTCGTTGCTAAAAATCTTCCCCACCTGCTGTTTGACTTGCCAAAAATTATATTTTACTGCTGCTCTATAAATTTGTCACTAAAAAACCTTGCGTAAATACCAAAGGCTTAAAATGTAGAGCTTAACTACTTTAATTAACAACGATAACGAGCAAAGATAATTCCTTTTAATTCTTATTATAGATGGTGACCACATAAGAGCTGTAGTTAAACAAATTGCAATAAAAATTTTGTTTTTAGTTTTATTTTGCCTTTATCTTTGGAATGGCATATTATACATATGAGTGCTTTAGCTTTGATAGCTGTGCTTCAAGCACAATTAAGGATAATTTGGTAGCATCTGAAATAGACTTTTCTGATTGTTCCTCAGTGATTGCTGTTATAGCTTCTATATTTCTTTCAATTAGACATATGTATCTAACATATTTATGACATGAAACGCAATGAATATTGCACCACTGTACAGTTATTTTATTTACACTTGCATTGTTTGGGCCAGCGAATCGGGTCAATCCGGCTGGAAGTAAAAAGAATAAATGTCTGAAAAGGAATTATTTTCTCAATGTGAGCAAAAGACAATCAAAGTTTTTTCTTCATTTTTTTTTGTTTACTGTAAACGCTTGGCCCAAGGACATTAAAAAGTTAAGAGGTCTGTAAAAGTTTTTGTTTGTCTTGACGGCGCCGCTTCCCGCCGAGTCTGCAAAAACGATGCGCGAAAAGAAAATCGTTATGAATTATAAAAAAACATAATTATGAAATTAGCATTTCTTGAACAGCGGCTTACGAACTTCTCTTAATGGGTGCGATGAACTTCTAACTTCCAGTTTGAAGCTGTTGCAAAAAAATTTGTTAGCCGCGCAATTGCGTGGGAAGTCCCAAAAGGTCAGCTATGTACACGTGGGAAATGGACATTTTCATCATCATCATCTTTGGCATCATAATCATATTCATCTCATGCCGCCGCAGCTATTTTGTGGCATTTTTACAGCTTCCATGCAAAATAAAAAGTTGCTAAGCATTTCGGCTGCTCTTTATTTATTCATAAGTAAATATTTTCCACAAATATACGAAATTCTCTAAGTTGACAACGTCTGCCCTCGCGGCAACATATTCTGATAACTTTGAGCTTTTCTTTTGTTCAGGCTAGAAAAACACGTCAAATCTGTTAACGCGCCAGCTGCGTGCTGCGAATACATTAAAGGAACTTCATACTTTATGGGCGTCGAAATCAATTATCATGCCTTCGTGCTTCCAAATATGTAAATGCAAGTTTAAAACAATTTAAGTAAAGCTAACTAGAGGAAGTGACCGACTACCCGCTATCCTAACTTGAATGTTGTTTGAGTTTTATTAGCATTAGTGGTATATCTATCTTAAAGATATTATAATAAATCTGTGGAAATTTTATGAATTATCGATATATATTGAAAAGCAAATTATACGCTCATATAATCTTTTATGCATATATCTATCAGTTTTACGCTTGAACTTATCTATGTTTATTACGTATACAATATATATATAACTAACCTTAATCAGATGTGAGTCAGAAAAAAAGCTTTATCTTTTATATAATTATTTATATTATAATATTTATTATTTTTATAATAATATTTATATTTATATTATAAATTTTATATATTTATAAGTATTTATGAATATTTAATAAAATTAAATGTGAAAATCTTTCAAAACAAAATTAAATAATTTTATAAATATTTGTAATAATAATAATAGTGAAGCGTGAACTTTAAAGTCCCGTTACAGAATTAAAATAAATTTTCAAAATTAATCTTCTAACAATTACACTTTTTTTGGTAAATATATAATTCTATATTATTAAATTATATTTTGTGTATCGCTTTACAATAAAACATAGTTCTGATTATAATGGCTGTGTAAATTGAGAATACACAACGTGAAACATAAATTATACATATGTAAATTTTATAATTTTTAATGTGGAGCAATATAAAGGGGAAGCCGCGTGACATAATTGCAATTACAAAACATTTGCAGCCATTAAAATGTAATTTTGTGTAGTTTATTGCATTATTCTCTGGGGCCATTAAACTCATTACGAATTGACGCTGGCCAACTGGTTAGTCGTAGCCATTATAAGTGCAGTCGCCCACGCCAACCACCCGATGTGCCGGAGACGTGCACTTATTAAATTTCAATTTAGATGTGGGTTCCAAATGGCAACTGCGACAAAGAATCCGATTAACTGACAGGATGCCAATTTGCTTTTCTTTCTTTTCCTTTTGCTCTCTTTTCACAGACGCACACACACACACAAACGCACATCCGTTATTCAGTTCCTTTTGCTGCAGTTGTCTTATCCTTTACCCAATTTGTCTTTGCGTGCTCTGCGCGTGGGTTACATTTCAAGTCTCTTTGGCTATTTATGGTATATGTGATTTTTTTTATTTGCTTAATAGCTCTTTAAATATACCAATTTAATGCTCTTGACGAACAATGCATAGAAATATATATTGTAGCTAAAACGCTGTCCAACAAAATGGCAGTCAAGCTTCAATTTGAAGCAATTTTGCAAAATTCTTTGATTTATGCTTCCTGTCAGCTCGATTTTAGCGCTGGTCACCCCATTGATGGACACTTTGCTGCTCAATTATGATTTGATGGGCTTTTCACTCGAGTGCCACACATGACACACTCCACTCAGAGCAGCTGAAATTGCCAAACAGTGCCTGTCGGCCTCTTCGGCAAATTCACGTTCAATTCGTATCATACTGAAAGTACTCTAAAAGCTTTGTTGCCCCTCTTGTGCGTAGCGGCAAGCAGTAAGGCCTAAAAGTCATAAACTGATTAGAAATACCTGAATGGACTACTTTTTTTATATAGCAACAACAGCAACATATATAATCTTATTGCAGTTGGTTTAGCAGGCAATGTTCTGGACAAGACGAGGCTGCTGCAAGGTCATTGCCAGATTTGCTTTGACTTCAGTCTGTGGTCCAATACAATTGCACAGAGTAATTCAATTTGGTGTTTGGCTTTTTGATTGAGTATTTTATCATCAGTTTGCGGAAAGTGCAGCATTTTGCTAAGCTTTATAGAAAGCTTTCAATATTTTGATTTACTCACTATCTGATTTTGTTTGTGCTTTATTTTTGCTTTGCGCGTTTTGCTTTACTTATTTGAAAACGTTTCCCATTCGATGTTATCAGGTTGCAGCTTGTTTGCCTTCACTTTGCTTCAGCTGTGCACCGTTGTTTGTGATGGGGGAGATCTAAAACCAATTGCAGTTGTGCCAACATATTTTCCATTTCTTCCGTTGTGCGTTTGTTGACTTAAGTATCGCTGATTTAAATTTCTATTTGTGAAAAACAAATATTTCGTGTCTACTGTTACTCTCAATAGATAAAATTTATTGTTTTAGAAGATGCTCTAAATATGATCAGCATTGAAGTTCATTTATTTATATATTGGAATAATGGAATAAAAAGAAAATTCTTACCAAAATTTGTGGCGCTTTCTATGAACCCATTTTATATTGAATATAAATTGTATTTAAATATTTATCGAGGTAGAGTCGTTTGATCACCTTCCATTTTAATTTGAGTGCTTTTCCAGATTGCTTAATTCGAGTCGTCTTCCACTCGTCCACTACTTTCAGCAACAGCTATCTTTGTATTTCACTCTCTCTCTCTCTTTCTCGCAGTGGGAATACAAGTATTATATGAAAATGCAAACTCGAATAACATTTTAACAACAACTCTATAGGACCTCTTACCCAATCACAACAAAATTAATAGCATTAGAAAATTGTAAACACCAGAGGAGGAGCAACAACAGTATTATATTCTGCTATTAATAATAAATTAACTCGATTAAAAATTAAAAACCCGATTAAATTTTATGTTAGTAATTAGAAATTTATACTAAGTCTCAACATTGCTAAGCCGAAGTCAATTATCAATTAAATTGCGAAACAGAGTTTAGCAATGGAATGTCGAATTAAATTCATTTATAATTCTAGAAGCTTTATATTTTTGTAATTTTATTTGTAATTCTTAAGATATTTTAATCAAAATAATTCATAAAATGTTTTTCATTGTATTTAATATATTTTCCTGTCTGCTACTTGAGGTTCAAATCCATCAAACACTACACGTAGTGAAGTAGATTATTATAAATCAAATTATATTCACTTTTTCTTCTAAGTTAATCTATGTGTAAAAGTTTTTACATAAAAAAATGAATTCTATATATAAATTCTGCTTACCGCTTTGCTTTTCTTTTTATAGCGAATAATTCGAAATGTGTTTATAGCAGGGGCTGCATCAAGTAAGTGTAAACTTTCAAATGGAATTTGTAAGCTTAAGTAAAATAAATTCCTGTGAATTGAGCTAACAGATGTGCTATGTTGAGCTGCATAAGGGAAATGATTGACTACGTAATATAAAAGAGAACACATCGAGGCATTGAAGTCAGTCAGGAAAAAGAATTGAAATGAACCGGTCTATTGGTCTATTGTTCTTCGTACTGACCGTATTGATCTATTCGGTCGAAAATACGTCAAATAATGAAACTTTTGCCAGACTGGAAGCCATGGTACTGCCACAGTTTGTGACGTCCCGGCAAAAAGCACTCGGTGATTTGGTGATGAGCCCTTCGAAGAACAGAGAACAGGTACGCCTTCGCCTTCGATCGATTCACAGTTTATTAATTAATTATCTTGCAAATCTATCAGTGGCAGATCAAGAAAAACTGCAAACCAGTCGGGATGAATTGCCATTTTGCCGAGGAGTGTTGCACTTTCCTATGCCTGCGGCGTTTCAATGAATGCGTCTTTTAGAAACACATTTTAATTTTATTTATTTTTTTAAATAAATGCATTACAAAATAGTTGAAAACTTGCAATTTATTTACGCGGGTGGCTGTGTTTGAATAAATATATTGAAATATATTTGAAAGGAAAACTCTGTGTTCTAGTTTCTGCTTTATTTATTTATGTATATTTGAGTAGAAGAAATATATATAAAGCAAATTTGTTTCTTAAATTGTGCTTTATTGAAAAATAAATAAATTATATTTTATTAGAAATAAAATTAGTTTTATTAAAGATATGCTATAGCTTTATTTTCCTTTTCTAGGTTTACTTCATCTTTACATAAATAAAAACTTGTATTCAATTTTCGTCCTTTCTTTAGCTAATATTATAAAAAAATCGATTTTTTTCAACTTGTTGCATTTATTCTGAATGTTATTCATTGACCCTTTTTGCTTTGAGAACTACAGAATATACTCTATTGAATCCATAGATGGGCATAAGACCTAGATTAATTTCAAAATGTATTATTTCATCCAATTTCAAGCCAATTTGAACATAAATAAAAAACGACCAGAATATTTTTGCCATTGTCCCAGCATTAAAATTCTATTATGCTATGGTCAAAGCATAAAAATGTGGCAATTTGCACCAAAAAAACTCGACTTGGTTTCGGTTATCGTCATCATCATCAATCTTGTGCTTAAAATCCGGCAAAGTGTCAAAATGCCAAGCAATTTACAAATTGAAGCGGAAGAATGTTGGCAAAGTCAGCTGCCACGTATTGATGGCTTCGGTTTTATGGATTAAAATAAATAATGTAAATGTCAATGTTTTCTAAATATGCAATTTAAGTTGAATTTAAGATGGGACATCGGAGTTGTTTTTAGTAAAAAATAAGATTAATTTATCTGAATCTAGACATAGAGTAGTTTAATCCCAGTACAATTCTCGGCTTTTAAAAATTTTAAAAAGATTTTGAAGAAAAGCTACCTTAACGGCTAGTTTGATTAATATATTTCGTCCCATGTTGCAGAAACATAATATATCAATAAAGTAAGTTCAGCCAAAGGCACTTCATACTGAAGTCATTCCGCAAATCAACTTCAAGCATTTGCCTTTAAAGTTGTCTCAAGGGAATTCTATTGAAAGCATATCCCGGCAGTAAACAAAGAAACCGCATCGAAATAACATTTCAAATTCCAGTGGTCACAAACAGCCTTGAATCGTAGAAGAGCAGCTCATTCCAATCTGTATATTACCTACATAGCAAGTGGATGCCAAGCTGTGGCCACATTTATTTTCGTTTGTTAGGTAAATAGATGAGCTGGGGTCGCATTCACCTGTCTAAATACTTTTCATCAGGGTAGAAATGTAATTTCACTTGACTTTTCCCCTTGAAGTGCGATCAATATTTACCTTAGGCCAGTTCAATTGACTGGTTGAGTGGCCATCTTTGGCATATCAAATTGTTTTGTTACCTAACCAGCTAAGCTGAGAACACATTCAGTAACCAGATCTTAGTTGAAAAAAATACCTAGTTGGCTTTGCAAACAGTTTATTGTGGCTAAACAATAAGTGAGCTCAATTGCAAAATACTTGACTGAATCATGGCCAAGAAATCGAAGCAAATATACTGTCGACTCATTTCGATGCTGATCCTAGGCTACGTTATGCTGCAGTATTTCAGTCTTCAGTTCAGTAAGTATTCATAATTTATATAATCCTCGCTTATTTATGACCATTTAGTGGACTATTCGAGCGACAGGTTAACAGACGACTCAATGTATAAGAAAATTTCTAAGAAATTTAATATGACCAAATTCTTCCGTAAGTAGCTCGATTTATATTGTGTGCAGTGATAACCATCTAACTGTCGCCCCGTTTAGCCCCATTTTATCGTGTATCAACAATTTCGGTCATCAATCGTTATATCTCGGAGGTCAACGAGGAGCAGGAGATATTAAATGAAAGAAAATTTGGACCGATAGAAAATAGTTCAGTGGTTATTGTTATACAGGTAACTAGAGAAAGTGCAAACACTCAGAGAAGTACATAAAACTTTGTCAACAGGTACACAACGGAGCTAGTTACCTGCAGAGCTTGATAGAGAATCTGTCGCGTGCAAGGGGCATATCCGAGGCTTTGCTTATATTCTCACACGATTTCTACGACGATAAGATCAACGATTATGTCCTGGCGATTGAGTTTAGCAAGGTGATGCAAATCTACTATCCACATTCCATACAAACGCATTCAAATAAATTCCCTGGCACCGCTCCACACGACTGTCCTCGAAATATTACGAGACTCAAGTAAGTCATAAATACTTTCAGCAGTCTCCTCGAAGGCTGAGTGTCTATTTATTGCAGGGCTTTAAGCAAACGATGTAATAATGCACTCAATCCAGATCTGCATGGCCACTACAGAGTCGCCGAATACACACAGGAAAAGCATCATTGGTGGTGGAAGGCAAATCAAGTTTTTCATAAGCTTCAAGTAATCCACAATTTTTCGGGTTCGTAAATGCTTCACTAAAATCTACGGCAATCATGAATTGCTCTGGTAATTAGGCTTGGTTTTATTTCTGGAGGAAGATTATATTGTAGCCGAAGATATTTTGTATGTTCTCATGAAAATGCAGCAAGTTGCCAATAAGTTTTGCTCGGATTGCAATGCCTTTTGCCTGGGCAACCGCTTGAATTCCCTGAAACTTCTCTCCAAACAAGATATCATAGAATATTCCAAGGTGAGTTGGGAACTATGAGTGGGCAGGCTAATCGTGCTTGCCTTTTCACCAGGTTCAATATTCAGCCTGGTCAAGCGAACAGCATAGTATCGCACTGGCCTTTAATAGAACCACTTGGTCGGCCATACGCAGTTGTGCCCAAGACTTTTGCACTTACGATGACTATAAGTGGGACAGATCCTTGGAATACGTAGCCAAAAATTGCATGGAACCCAAACTCAATGTGCTGGCAGTCAAGAAATCTCGTGCTTTTTCCACTCGAAATTGGTAAGGAAGCAGTTTTGTTGTTAGTTAATGCTTCTAACTAATACATACTTCTGTGCAGGCCAAAACTGAACGTGTCCAAGACAGATGTGGAACTTCGTTTAGCGAGTAAATTTGGCCAGCTATATCCGTTTAAGCTCAAATTATCCAGCTTAATGATGAAAACCGAGCAGCCTGTTGAACAAATTAGAAGCGGCGAATGGGCTGATCCACGTGATCATCGGCTTTGCCTAAGCGCAGCTAATGCCGTAGACATAAATTAGTTAGCGTTAGTTAATGTAGCTAATCTTCTATATAGTCGGAAAACGTTATATATGAACTTAAGGTATCATATCAATATTTATATTAAACAAAGCTGCATTTGATGCACTTACGTGCGTAAGACAAGGAATCTACTTAGCTTTCGTGATCAAATCAAAAAATAATATATATATAAATATATTTATAAAAAACATTAAACTATATTTTATTTTTTAAAATATACCTGTATATGTTTATTCAGAAAACATAGAATTTAGTAGCCTAGAACAAAGCATCCAACGAAGCATCCAAAATGATTACTCTTCCGTCTGTACATAATGTTGGTGTCAAACTTTCTCTTGGTGCATATATAACAGATTCAAGCCAAATGCAGAAACTCGACCATGCTTAACTTTAAATTTGCATTTAAATGAATGGCGTCGATGCCAACGACAAAGGGCAGAAGCGTATGAGAGCAAAGAGCAGAGCATACCAGAAACTCCAATATGAAAAAATTGAACCAGAATAAATATTAACTTCAAATTTATTTATTTTTTTTTACTCTTGTTTAGTTAAGTTTAGTGTGATAGAATGTTGCAAGGCTCTACTGAAATTCTATTAGCAAGTAATTTAATGAAATGTTTAAAACGTAAAGTGTGAATGATCGCTATATGGATACATATTTACATTAAATGTTGAAATATTTTAATAAATAAGAAATTTTGAATATTTATACATTTCTTATGTATTAAAATATTTTAATATTCAATTTTGTTACATTTTTAAAATATATTTTTATATGCATCAATTGCTCTTACGGCAAGTCCATAATTTATTGATTGCCATTTGGTTGAGTACCGTTGACGGGCTTAATTTATGGAAACATTTACGTCGTTACATATTCTTTACAAATTAATGGTCAGTTGAAGAGCCAGTTAAGTGTAGGGCATGTCGATTAAGAGATACCCTGAACCCTGTGCAGAGCTGCTATTTCAATGATAACCAGACGAGCATGGCTGCCAGTTGGTCATCCTTTATGAGCTCTGCCACACCTTCGGCTGTCCTTCATAAAACTAATATACCCTGGTGTCCCGCTCTCAAAGGCGGCAGGGTATAGTAAATGCTCAAATTGAATTGAATTTCAGTTTGCGCAAATAATTAATCTTTTTAGACATGTGGAAAATTGAGTTAAGCCAAATGTGTTAAAATATTCATCGCACTCTACAAATAATTCACAAAAACTGTAATCACAAATGTAAATAATAAATAGTTCACAGAACAACTTGAATATAGGGTTACGCATATCAGTTTCTGTTCTGTGATAGAAAATCTTCCACTGCAATTTGGTTGGCGCTCTTGAATCACATCTGGCAGTCTTGACACGGGCAATGTGTGAAAATATGCATGTTTCGCTGTGTCAGCATTTGGCGGAGTTAAAGCCAAATCGGAATCCTGTGACACTTGGCCAAAAAGAAAAGCTGGAAAGTCAGCCAGCAAGTAAAAATGTCTGCGCAGCGCCAGCTGGGAGGTGGAAAATGTGATGACTTTTTCGCACAAACTTGGCTTATGTCTATAAACGTTATATGCTCCACTTGGCTTGATTAGCCTTGCGTATTTTACTCAAGTGCCTGTGGAAAACGCTGCGTATGAGTTATTTATTGTGTTGCTTTTTGTTGATAGCACGCAGAGTGAAACTTTGGCGGGTTTCCTCGCAGTCAGCTGTGCTACCTAAAGCGATTTCCTAACCTCAGTTGAGTAAAGTAAAGTGCTTCGAATGGCCTTTGACTAAGATGTCTGCATCAGGCAAATAATTTATGGCGCTTCCATGTTTTTTTAATTGTCTAACGACAATGGAGCGCGTTGGCTATTTAATTGCACTTATCTCAATATTGATAAGCCAAGGACAGTTTGTGGCGCCACTCTTTAAATGTCAGCCCTTCGCCCGCTTCTTGGTCGCTGACTCTTTTGTGCGGCTATTTACTCAGTCAACTGTTCACGCATTCACTTTTGGCCTAGTGCTCCAGTTTTCGGGCGCATTCATTCAAACACGTACTCACTGTGCATTCATGCGTTTTATGACCCACTGGCGGGCAACGTTTGACTTTTTCACCGCTGCGAATGTGTGCCCCACAGCACCACAGCGCCACAGAGTTGACCCAATGCTGCTTACCAATTGTTAACCTTGCCAGTGGCGCAGGTGAGTTTATATACGGATATAAGCAGCTGCATAGGTCGCTCACCCATGGCTTAATTATATTCTACTGTTAAGCTATATGGGAACGAATATTTCGAAACTTGCTTTGTTTCGGTAACGCCTTTCAGTCGTTGAGCTTCTTTGTCCATTGTGCGTTCTGTGTGTGACATTACTAAAAGCCAAATGACAGCTCAAATAAAAACAAAGCATTAATAAATGCCATAAGAATTTTACTACACACGATGGAATTCAATATAGAGCTCTATAAGCAAAGGACAGCTATAGATCTGGTTTTCTTTGCTTTGTAAGCTTAGCTTTACTCATGACTTCTATATACCCTATATATACCCTACATATTTTTTATGCACTAGCTTTGCTGTAGTCAAAGCATGGCCAGGCATAGCCCACACTGTTGGGAGTCCTTTTAACTTGCGTTTATATTAGGGCTCACTACATTTAGGGCACGACATAAGACCCCTAAAGTTGTTGACTGTTTTACCCCCATGAATGCTTAGCTTTGCTATGTAGTAAGCTTAAAAAGTAAATAAATTATTTTATTAATAAAAGCGAGTTAAAGAATAAACGCTTTGAAAATGTAAACTGATTAAAATAAAGCAACATTGTTAACAATTAATTAAAAAGGAATTCCATGAATAAAAATATATAAAAAATTAATTTACATATATGTTTTGCTTGATATTTTAAATGAACAACTATTGCAAGACTTATTATTAATTATTAAATTATAAAAAAGTAATGAAAGTATTTATTTATAAAAAATAATATATAATAATTCTTGCAATACTTTATAAACATTTTTTATTTTTTACATTTTACATCAGCTAACGACGCATAATACAATTTAATTCAATTAACGCTTAGACAAGGCACAAGCAGAGACAGATCAAATCAATTGAATCTCTACCGCAAAAATATATCTGAATCAACTAATTGTATAAAACAAGCCGGAAAAGATACGACGTGTTTTATCTGCTCCATGAACGCATATCCTTTGGCTCACGCGCACCAATTTGGAGAGAGGGAGAGAGTGCTGCACACTATTTGGCTTCGCCTTATATTTCAGCGCACGTATTTAACATAAATTGCTGAAATCGGGATCAATATGCAGACTTGCCATTCGTCAAGCAAACCAGATGAAACCAAAGCGATACGAAAAATGCAAAGCCAGCAATCAGCTCTGCCCGCTAAGCTACATTTGCCACACATACGCATAATCAATGGCTTCAAACTGGCAGGGTTTTTATGTGTGTATGTGAATTTGGCAGCTTTTTTACATTTCTGCATCATTAAGTAGCTGAGCATGTCGAGAATATGCTAATAACTGGGAAAACTGTTACCACACAAGCTTGCAAAACACACAAAATACACCAGCAGCAAGCAGAGTCAAGTATACGCTATGTTGTGCGTTTCGGTGTGTGTGGAAAATATTTTTGTATTCATTTTTTTATGCACGCTATTTGAACAAAGCTCTTGAGCCCTGTGCCATCGTCTGCCATATCAAAGCGGAGATGATTCAAAGGAAAGCTTTAAAATAATTGAACTAAAAATATAAAATGGGTTAAATTTGTCTAAGAAGGCTACGAGATCGTTCATTCAAAGGCATTTAAATTGATATATTTAATATATTTAATATAATATTTCGTTATGTTATGTATATCAGATATATCAGAATTATAGCTTACATTCAATAACTGGTATATTTACTTTATTGCAAGTATATATGTTAGAATTTACTAAACAATTTGATATTAATATACAACTTTATTTGAGACTTTGCTCTTTAGGTAGCATTTGCTGCAGTAATTTAATAATTTGATTAATGGGAAGTTAAATCAAGCCAATTATTTATTCAACAAACTGCTGCCAGTTCGTATTGTATTATAAATTCTTAATAGTTGTGCTGAGCCACCTCTAGCTTTAAGCTTTAATTCAAACGAGCTGTCGATGCACACACAGCTGCAAACGATATTTAATATGTAATTATTAGCTCGAACTACAAACGCCTGCTTAGCATGATCAAGCCAATGGAGCTGTGTGAGCGAAATATGCATGTGAAAAATCACTTACTAGGCCAATTGCCGCTCTTAAATTACATCTCCATGGCTTGAATTGAATTTACTCAGGGTACAAAAGGAGCGCCGTCCCATATTAAAGAACATAAAGACTAACTGTAAGACTTATATAGTGAAAATAATCGAGTTATTGCTTCATAAACAGAATTTGCATTACAAAATTGAATACAAATCAAGAAGGTATTCTTGTCAGGTCTATTTTGCTTTTGTCTGCATTCTCTGTATATGGCACGTTTTTGTACAGTTAGCCACAGGGGGAAACTGGCCATTTCGTGGTTGCCATTTGACGCAATTTGCAATGGCAAAGTCGAGCAATGCGAAATTCGAATTCGACGGCACAGATTGAGGCTAGTTCAGTTTCAATTCAGGCTTTCGGCTGTGCAGGGCAGTCTTTTGTTTTGGTCAGCCCGCAAACATGTCTATTGACTGTAAGAACTGGCCTAGCTTTTACGTGGACCAATTAGCTTGGTTTTATGCCCCGAGCCCAAACATGTCAGCAATGCTCACACACGAATCAACACAACTGAAGACAAGCAAATTGAGTTATGAACGCTTTTAGAGGCGCGATTAAATGTGTGCATCGTGAAAAGCTCAAGCGCAGGAACTGTTTGTGTTCCTTAATTAGTAAGGCAATTAGCCTTTGATATGATAACTGGAAATTGTGCTAAAAGAAAGTTTGTTATTGACTTTCATTGAATTCATGCAAATGTAAATATTAAGAGGCTAAAGCTATAAGTAGCCAGACGGGCTTCGGGATCGAAGAGTTCGCATAACAAACCGATTGTCAAACTTAGCTTAATTGACTTCGCTCTTGATCCTAATCGAAGATATATACTTCATGTTATGAGCTACGACTCCTTCTAGTTGTCATCACAGTTTGAATGTGAATTCGTATATTTTCATAACTCTATGAGCCAGCAAGCTCTATATACATATGTTCGACAGTTTACTTTCTGTAGCCTTAGCTGAGCAAATCTTTTGTTGATTTGCTGACCCACATTGAGTCTAAGGGATTTGCCATTTGATAGCCGTGGCAACTACAAGTAGAAAGCACACGTTTTTGCTCTTACAATAAAATGTCTTAGGCCGAGGCAAAGTTCACCTCTGCTGGAGGCCATTGTCTGTTGTCGATTGCCAATTGCAGTGGCGCATTTTTTGCCTTTGACAAATATCAGAAGAAGAAAACCTAGCAACAAACACACACGTAGATAAACCTCCAGGAGAGACAGCCCAGCAGTGCATAAACTTGTATTTAGACCGAAATGTATTTGTTTGCTCTTCGATTCGCTAGTTGACATCTGTGTTTATTTAGTTTTCCTTTTTGCTGGCCTCCCGAGGGAAGCGCCGTGCAAGCTTGAGCCGACTATAGCTACCGAAAAAATTCATTAAAATGCAATTGAACTTTGGCAGCTTCCAGGAGAATTCAATTACTTTATGCTACGTGCCACAAGAGAGCGGGCGAGTGCAGAAAACTTGCCGCAGTTCTCAAATGTTCTCAGCCAAAAATGAATGATGGCCTTGTGTGGCAAGTCCCATAGATCGTATGTGGCATTCAGTAAACTTTTCGCCAGCTTAACTGCTTCGACTTAATGACTTTGAAGCTTCCACTCAGACAACTACTGGCTGGCTGGCTGGCTCACGCTCGTGGGTTATAAAAGCGCAACAAAATTGTTAAGGGAAGGGAAACCTCTGAGACTTTTAAGGAACTGCAAAGTAAACAGTCTGACAGTTTCCTTATTTATATTAAGTTAAGTTCACTCTTTACCTTCTTATCGATGCATATATAAAAGTATTTAGTAACAGTAGAACTGCATCTCGCCTAATTGCACTCAAGTAATTTTCAAATTGAATTTAAAAAGATATTCAATGGATACGTGCTTGAAAGTCAACACAAAACAAATAATTTTGCTGTCCATGAAAAGCCATGACTCCATCTCGGCAGCTGCTTACGTGCTTGGCATAGAAAATCCTTTGGCTGGGTGCAGGAAAAGTTAAAGAGTTCAACTAGTTAAAGTGAGAATTAAGCCCTGTTTTCAGCTAACCTGCTTACTGTGCTATGGCTAAGAGAAAAGAAGTATGTTGCTGAAAGGGGGCTGAGGAGACTCCAAAGAGCAGCGGACTCGATTCTTAATTCATCAGCGAGATAAAGGAACTTTGAGTAGCGTAACTCAGAAATTTTTATCTATATATTTCGTTTAAATAAATTATTTTAATAAGCAACCATTTAAAGCAAATGTCTGGGTCAAAGTCGGTTTTTGCTTTAATTAGAAAACGCAATTTGAACTGCTCATGAATTCATAAAAAGGGTTCCGAAACATTTGCCTAGTGGGCAGCTACTTGAGATGAAAATTTAAAACAGGATTACGCATCAAGCTGATGGGCCAATCAAAGTCCACAGGACGGCCAAACAGAGTTGACCCCAAGGCTGTTTGCTTGAGTCAAAGTCGGAGACTATACGTGACTTTCTTAAGATAAACAATTCTCGTGTTTGCCTGCTGTTAAAATTGAGAGTGCGCCAGCAGAGAACATGACACATCCTTGTCTTGTTTACGCCACAGCTCACTGACACGACAGGATGTCCGCTGATGGCTCGGACAAAGGCGGACGAAAATGTACCAAGGACACAGCAACCATTGACAGCTGTCGGCCAAATGTTTTGTGAGAGATCATAACAAGCTGATAAACTTTGCCGACGACATACACTTGCCACGACTCCACGACATTAGGCATTTAATGTTGCCGTTAAGTGTCTGAATAAAACTAAGTTTTTTGCCGAGCGACAAAGTTCTACAAAGCTCTTTGGAGCACTTCCGCCACAGTCACAGCCATACACTGAGAAAACAAATTGCACGTTGCTTGTCACAAGGCCACGCAGTAGTTGATCAAATTTAATATGCCTGCAACTCGCTCCCTCCCTCTTCCTCTCTGATTGAGAGAAATTTAAAAGCAATCAAAACTTCAGTAAGGGGCAATAAAGTGCAGGCCCCGACGGGACGAGCGTATCTTATGATTGCCAGCTACTCGAAGTTTGTAAAGGCAACAGAAAAAGAGGTTGCATAAAGAAAAATTGCATACGGGATAAGGCCAGGGCGAGAGCAGTCACGGCTCGAACAACGCAACCTCTGTATCTGCATGACAGCCAATCCATAGCCGTAAAAAGGGAAAATGCTACAGAGCAGCTCCAAACATTTAACGCCAGCGAACACCAATTCAAAGGCCAACAGCAGGGGTCTGATTGGGTGGGCCTGAGTGGAGTCGATGCCGCGCTGTAGGACAGCATCACTCTGGCAACCACAGCTTAATTGACATTTGATAAACGCACAACTCAGCGCAACGCTGTCCAACTCTCCCAAGCCGACTTGGCCAGACAATGGCAGCGACGACGAACGTTAATCACATCAACAATTGAGACAATGCGAGCCGCTCACGGATTGTGAGATAGATAAATTGAAAGCGTAACTCCAGGCTCATTCGTTTACGGAGCGCAGCTCTCTAGCGTAATTGTCAGACGATACTCGACCTCAACATCTCGTGCACAGTGTCAAATTTTAATGAGTTTAATGGTCTGGCTGGTGTAATGCACTAAAATCAAACAAATTGACATTTTAATGGAGGCAAATGTTTTTTTAATGACATCAGCGGTGTAAAAAAAAACAACAACAAAGCAAGCTTGTATCACTGCGGTGCGCTCTATCGATATACAGATATATATATATTTAAATAATTAAAATTATAAGCATACATTAGATTTGATTTGTAGACTTAGATTATCTTAATAAATATACTATTTATAAAATAATATATATATATTAAAAGTTTCTGGAACATAACCAGTATAGCTCTCACATGAGTGCGATTCATATTTCTATCGAAAAATAAATTAGAAAATATTTGTATTTTCCGCATATCTGATCAAATTTAAGTAAAGTGTTTCTGTATCGATTGCTTAGCTGTTCGCTTGCGGTTGATACTGCAACTTAACAAATACGTACAATTCGAACATATTTGAAGACAACTATTTATACATATTGACATGCAAATGCCACTCGCTGCGCACGAAAAGTCGAAGAAAATAAGGAAATGGAAAAAAATATGCGAGTGGAAAAGAAATCCAAATACAAGGCAAAAGCTGTATCTGCTGCGAAATATTTATGGAATAAAATGGCTTATGACAGTTGAAAGTTCGACTCTTATATGGATTTGCTCAAGCGAACCTGAAGAGTGCGGACAATTTGAAGCTGATTTGATAGAAATCTCAATGTTGATTTGTCTCTGCTCAACTCAACATTTTGTCGTTGTGCTGCACGAATTGCGCTGAATAAAGTGTGTTCATTAATCGAAAAACTAAGCACACATTGTTTATAAGTTTAATAATGGATTGGAAGCTGGAAATCCAGCTGGAAATATCATATTGATGTAATTGTCTTCCAGTTTTTGAGTCAAACTTCTGTGGGTACTTAAATTATTTTAATTCAAATTAATTACAAGTTATTAAATATTTATATATTTATTATTAAATATGTTAATATTCTATAAGATTTTCAAATTTTTACATTAATAAGATATTTTTTCAATATATTTATATATTTGATAAAATTCGATAAATATTTAAATTAGATGCATTCAATAACTTCTATAGATTCAAACTAATTATTTCAGCTGCGCTTTGCTTTAAATCTTTGTGTGATATAATAAAAGTTTATATAGGAAATTTTAGCTGCAATGCATAGTAAAGAATTATTAAAACGTGTCAAGAAAACATTAATCTTAATTTCTAAGCGATTTCTTTGCTTGCCAGCTGACTATTGGCTAATTTCATGAGATGGCTGGAAGCAATTTAATTTAATTAACTCTCTTTCTCGCTCTTTGTTGTGGCCACATAAAGCCGGCAACAATGGCAGAAGCCGAGAACAAAGGCGGCACAGAAATGGCAATGCGAATGTGAAAGGGCTGAATGAAGCGTATCTGAAGTGTAACTAAAGACAATGAAATATTATTTTATGATTGCTTTATACTATGCGTGTTCTGCGTGCAAGGACATTAAGCAGTCATCAAGTTGGCAAAAGTTTTCGTTTGTTAGTCTTTTTCCTTCATTTTTTTTTGTTTGCTGCCACCGGAAAAACAGTTTATGAAAGAAAGTTGTTCTCATAAATAATAATTATGAAATTGCCGTTAGCTTGCCGCAGCAGTGGAAATTCTGTGGCTGCGCCAAGAACTTGTCACAGTTGCCTGTTCGTTTTTAAATTTTTAAACTCGCGTCTTTTCAGACGTTACGCAGACAAATGGAAATTTCTTTTCTCCCACTCAATTAAGGACATTCGAGAGGGCATCGCCATCGTTTTTATGGGCGCCATAAGCAGAACTTTTGGCTTTCATCATTGGCGCAATTTTGTGGGATTTCTTGTCCGCCCAAAGAGAGAGAGAGAGAGAGAGAGAGAGAGAGAAAGGGAGAGGTAGCAAGTAAAAAGTGAAACTTTTTTGTTGCTCTTTACTTATTTATATTTTACTTACATACATCCTTATGCATCCTTATATATAATTCAAGAATTTCGCAAAAGGGCAGTTTGTCGTCATCCGAAAAATGATGCCTCGGCGCTTGCCTTGCACTGCTAGCGGGAAATATTTGAGTGGATTTCATTTTAAGTGCGTAGTCAGAAGAGGCAAATTATTTTCGGGCCAACTTTGAGTAAAATGTTGCCGTAATTTACATAAATTAAAATTGAATTTGTTACTAATTGTTTGCCCTGAATGTGCTGCATAAGTTTCAGTGGAACTCTTAACCCGTTCGATAATCGTCATGAATTCCACAAAACTTATGTTAAATTGAGTTGCCACCAGCTGATGGCAAGCAGATACCCTGTAAATTGGTAAGTTATTAAAGGTATCTCTGCTTTATTCTGAATTAGTTCGCAGCCTACAGATGCCACCTCAACTACTATACTCAAGTTGCAGCTCTTAAGTTAAGCTAATTTAATTACAATTTCCAGCCTATTTATATTCAACAAATTTCTTATAGAAACAAGAAAATGGAATTGTCTTTGCCAATAAATTAAGTTTCCTTTGTTTGACTTAAATTTTCATATTATTTTGCTTGTTTCACAAATGAAGTGACAAACTGATAAGGCCCTTAACAAATGCTCGATTTATGAATAAAGGTTATTATAAATTGACATGATTTTAATTAGCGTCGTAAAACCGTAGTTTGTTGTTTGTGCCACGCTACAGCAAAGGCGCAAAGACTAATGCAATTTGATGGCTAACATGAAGAGCAGTCAAGCAAATAAATTTTATTGCTTGTTCATAGTTAATTAGGGGTGAACGGAACTGTGTGTCCGTTGATATAAGATAAATGCTTTTGCTCTTGACCAAGCCAGAACGTAATTGCCAAAGATGAGTTGGCCGGGTTGGCAAGGCAACGTATTTATCAAGGTTTCAGCTTTCATTCAATTCTGATTATTATTTGTCATTGGGTTGATCTAAATAGCAGTCGAAAGCTTTCAAGTCTCTTTCATTTCGTCAATCTTTTTTATGAATTGAAAGTCTGTTTCAAGTGTGGCAATGAATGTTGTCAAGCAGCCAGCAATTTAGTTTGAAGTGAAAGCTCATTAGAGCACTTTATTAATAATTTTTTTATTTAGAAACTAAAGCTAAAATTGTCCTCAACAGGAAGCTGGTTATTACATTTGAAATGTAAATGAGGTCAATTTGAAGGACCTCAGTAACGACAATGTTTATCGCTTATCTAGTTTAGTTGTCGTTTTGTGGAAAGTAATCAACGCATCATCACATTTAGTTGCCTCCACCCCTTTTTCATATAAGAAAATCCATTAGGAAATGATGACGAAAATCTTTCTTACAGCTGAGTAAATACTCGTAATGTTAGTCTTGGCTCCGGCTAAGCTTGCGGCTTACAGAATTCATCACAATGAAATCAGCTAAAATAAACTGCTAAGAGGCCAAGTGAAAATGCTTTGTGAATGGCCAGCCAACACTGAGCAATTGCACAAAAAGGCTCAAACACAAAAGGCTAAGTGAAATTGCTGCGGCTAATAACATTATTTAATGGAAAAGTGGCCCGATGCCCAACCCCCCGATCCCCAAACAACAAACGACCACATCCTTGTATGTTGTGCCCCAACAGAGCCTGTGAAACCAATTTCCTTGTGCGTGGAGCAAACAAATAAAGAACTTGGGCTACAAAACCCAAATCAATTGTGTTATATGCAGAAAAAAAATGAATTGAAAAAGGGAATGAGGACTAAGAATTTGTTGACCATTCAAGCAAAACGTGAGCTTACGTGAGCTCTTATCGTTTGCCCTAACAAGATTTTAATTAGAATTGAAAAGTTTCTTCATTTCCCTTAATTGGCATTGATTGAAATCAAACATCGATCGGCAGGAACACTTCCATAGCAGCCTTTAAAGCTTACGCTCTTTAAAATTGATTGTAAATATAATTCAATTAGACAAAACAAATTATCAAATAATATTACAATTAAGTGCCAAAGGCTATCAAGGATATTAAGGATTAATAATCGTGCCATGATTGAATTAAAGCTTCAAACAAAGCAGCGCCAAGAGCAACATGGCAAACAGCAAATTTCATTAGCCCACATTTCAGCTACATTTCATTTTTATTGAAACAGCAGCAAAAACGTTTCGATATTGCAACATCTGCGGCTTATGGTTGTCAGCCAACAGCCAGAAAGTGTTGCACCAAATTTATAACAACTCCAATAATCTAGTCAAGCACATTTCTACTATACAAATGCTGATACCCTATGCCAGGGGGATTGGACTTGAGTTATAAAATTACAATTTTGATGGTCTGTAAATGAAAATATTCAATAATTCTTATTATTGTTGGGTATTCAAATGACATTTGATATATTTTCTATATAAGCTCGTGTATTCATGCCTAATTGCTTTTTGACAATATTTTGCTTGGATGTCTCTCATCTTCGACTTCAGGCAAATACCAGAAATGAAGCAAATTATCTGTATCGAAATCTTGTCACAGTCATCGAATGCCTCAAGCCTGACATTTACTAGTGCCCGAAGCTAAAAAGGCACATGAAAGATGGAAGCTACGCTATGATTGAGGAGATAAAGTCAGCATCGAAGAAGCAGCTAAACAAGATCACATTTTTTGAAGTATATCTTCTATTTGAGGGCAATCAATGAGTTAAATAATCAATTTTTAAAAACAGATAAAATTCGCGTTACTTTTGCAACACATCTCGTATATATTATAAATCCGTAATCAATATCAAATCGAGTCTTTAAAAGACGTTTCAGATATAGCAAATATTTTCAAGCTATGTGAATATGTTTCACTCTCAGTAATATAAACAATGCAAAATGCTTAAATAACTGCTTCGTCTTAAATGCCTTACCACAAGTGCAGAGTATACAAATATGTATAGTTTTTTTCCAGAGAGAAGATAGCATATGTCAATCTTTTTTATGCTGATTTTTCACATTTTTTTTCAACGTCTGGTTTTTGCGCTGCAGTTGAAGGTTTATTTAAAAGTTCTGCCAGCAACACTCTGACACAGCCATGGACATTGATGTACACAGAGTTCCACAATAAAATAAATCTTGCTGGCTGTGGAGTGAGCCGCAGAGAGGTCAGCTGTATTTTCAATTAATTGTCGTGTAACAGCAAAGTTTGTTAATTAATGTTAAGGCAAATATGAAAATACTTATGCATATATAATTTTTTTTAATACAGTGCTGGCCTTAATTATACGCACTGAAAATATGCATTAAATTTCATTAAATAAATAAAACGCTTTTTATTTATGAGCTGCTGAGAATGGACCATATGCTCTTGTTGACTTGGAATGGATAAATTTAATGGTAGCTTAAACTTATATCAAAAGAAAAGTCAAAGATTGCGAAGAACTGCACTAAAAGCATACATAATTAGGGTTTTTAGTACTGAATGTTTAGTTCATAAAGAGTGTAGCCATTGAAACTTTCTAAATCAGCAAACACATACTATAAAAGCGCTCATAAAATAAGCCGCGCCTCTGCTTGTTCCACTAAATTATATAGCCTTATTTTATGACTGCCTGGAATACAGTATAATATTGTTTGAATTAAGTGTGTGAGCGAAGGATAATATTCGGCTCAATGGCTAAGCCGATGATTTACCAATTTATAACTTAATTCCAGTGTCTGTCTGCCGCTATCTATAATCGAATTACATTTAATATGCAGATTAGATTCAAGCAAATAATATATTAAATTAGTGCTAAGCTAATAAAGGCAACACAACAATGGCAAGAGCTAAAAGGCTGTAAAAGGTTGGCTTCTCTCTCTCATTAGGCTGCCGAGGTGCGAGCTGTGAAATGGTGAGTGAAAAGCTTTCACCAGGCGAATGCCAAAAGTTTTGGAGCCACAGCTGCGGGCCTTCTCTATCGTATTTTTTGTTTTTTTTTTTTTTTTTGGTTTTTGTTTACTTTACAACTCCGTTGTTCAATTGTTCTCTATGCCAGACGCCATGCTTCTCTGCTCTTGTATCTTTTGTATTTTTAACTTTTTCAACAATGCTCAATGGAAATTGTTGCTAGTGCTAGACTCGCTGATACCCCGTAATTAGCGATCACCTAGTGGATACTTAGACTTAATTGAATAACGAATTGATTTAAATAATAATTTAAACATTATCTATAAATTGATCAATTTTTCAAGCAAAGGGCAGGCAGTGTCTACAAACAGCTTTTTGCCTGTTTAAAAAATATTTCCATTATCATTAGTTCAATATATTTCAATGACAGCGAAAGCATATTTAATTTCCCTGCTGTCGATATTTTATATTGATTTAGCTCCAACATTTTGTCAATTGTTTGATGACTAGCATTTCGGTTGCCGACATATTATGTATACGCAAATAAAATCTTTTCTATACAACAATATTACGTACACGTAATGGAATTTGCCCCTCTGATATTTCTATAGCCTGCATCTGAACATATTTGCTTATTGTTAACACCTTTGATGGCGTATTAATTAAGATAAGCATAATTTCAATTTCACTTGAAAAATCTGTGCTTGCATAAGTACATTAGCCCGAGGTCCACCGCAGTGTTTGCTGATTTTAATCTTAAGTGCGAACTCATTTTCCAATTCACACTTCAGAGCATGCTATGTACACAGCCGCACACACTCACACACACACACACACGCATACATATATTTCACTAAGTACTATGTAACTGACTTGTAAAAGCAATGACAACATTAAAAGTACAACAACAACAACAACTAAAACAACTGCGTCGCTGTTTGCTAAGGGCAGGCAGTGCGGGCAGCCGGAAGCGAATGTAAAGTGTGTTAAAGCTGAATGCGTGACATAAACTTGCTCTTAAATGCTGTCTAGACCAAAGAACGGCAAAAAAGCGAAACGAGGGCATGCACTTTGCATAAAAGTGCAGAAAGAACTGCTTCGCTTCAGCGAAGTGCTTTTGTGGGCCAATGCTTAATCGGAATCAATTCAAAATTAATTAGATTAGAGGGAGACTTAAATTTACAATAAAGAAATCGACCAAAAAATGAGTCTGAATCCTTGGCCTGAAAAATTAGCGCACAGTAATTTAAAGGCCGAAATTCGGGAAATTTAATTTGTTTGTTTTGCTGTCGAACAATGAAAATAATCGCTTTCAAAAATTGAATTGTAATGAGCATAAAGTGATCCACAGTAAACATTTTATGGCAGCGCATAAACATTTGGCCCAGCAAAATACATTTCACCTAATAAATGAAATGGCGGCAATTAAAGCAGTCATAAAATGGTGAAAATTTTCAAATTAATTTCCAAGCCGTAATAACAATAAATTGAGCGGCTTTTTTATATGCCACTTTTTATTTAGGCGTAAAGCAAACAGAAATTGAATGAATTACAGTGCAGACAATCAATCAGGCCGAAATGAAGCTGCGCTATTCAGCGTTGCTCTGAAACTTGTTTAATTTTGCACTGGCAAGATAAATAAATAGTTAAAAGTTCGCCAGCCAGACAGGTGCGCAAAATGAGTTTCTTTTAATTGCTGTTGAGTGCAACAAAAATAAGCGAAACAGCGAAGATGGTGAAAGAAGTGAGATAACATGAAGGTAGATGCGTTCACAAGAAATTTGTGCCATCAGCACACTTATTCACTGACTACGCTACCAGCCCAATATCATGCATTCCATATACAGAAAAAATATCATTTTGCGCTGTTCATATTGTTGAAATTAAAATGTGAAAATATCGTTTTTTTTTCATATAGTGCAGGCTTGACAAAATGTACTCTAAACTAGCGAGCCTCTAGTTGAATACTTTTCTTTTTTTTTTTTGTCATTTACACACACTCATTTCCCAAACACACACACACTCTCGCACACACTCACAACTTAAAAATGCATTAAATACAAATTGCTGTGTGCCATATTTATAGCAGCGACAGCCGCATGAGAACTCATATGACTTCTATTATTATTTTTTTTACCACTTGGCTGTCAAATTAAATTGTATTTTCATGCTGAAGCCTGGCATACAAATATATGTTGTATGATAACTATTAAATTATATAGAAATGGCTATTCCACTTATATAAAAATGACTTTAGTTGCGCTGCTCTGAAATGGCAGAGCTTCTCTATTGTAACTTCTCAGTTCCCAAAGGCAGCTCTGCAAGTCGATATCAATTGTCGTTAAACTAAAACTACTATCATAAAATTGTAGTTTTCGTTGTTGTTGCTGTTGCTGTTGTTTTTAATTCTGTTTATATTTGTTCATATTTGATATTTGATATTCCGCGCTTGTCGGGCAACATTTTGATGAAACTTATGAAATGCAATTTCATTTTGAATGCATCCTTTTTTGTGGTCTCATAAACTTGCCAACTTGACTGTTAAGCCGAGCACGTTGCAAGCATCTTCGTGGAATCTGTGCAGCACTCATAAAACTTAAGCAAAAGTCAAAATAAAGTGGTCAACTTTGAGTTTTTATGTTGGCATTAAGGGGCGCACAACTTATTTAAGTTTCGAGTGAAACTGAACGATACGATACGACTTATGTGTATGTATGGTGCGAGTCGAACTACGTTTGAGTAATTCAATTGAGTACTCAAGCATTTGAAGTGCCCTGGTGCGTGAAGATCTTTTGGGCAAGAAATGGCAATGGCAACTGACATTCAGCAATGGCATTAACCCACCAGTTGACAGGCGTCTTTCGACTTCGCTTTTAGTGTCAGTCATGGTGGATTACGCCATTGAAATTGGATTAGACATGGAGCCAAGTGTACTTAAATATCCCACATTTGCATATGTAAATATGCATACGCCCCGCCAGACGCCGAACCGACTGATGTGTGAGGCTTCCACATGAGCAACTCTTTTTCAGCTAACTGCAACTCAGCGCAAAAGCCCAGAATATTGTGAAAATGCACTTGTTGCACAAAGAATAATATTTGCATCGAAAATTTTTGCTTAACTTTCCAGAAAAAGTTTTTCGGGTTTCATCGGCTCAGTTGAGGCTGTCTGAGTGCTAATATTTTGAATAAAAAATGTTTGAATATATTTATAATATAAGAATTGTTATAGATATATATAAACTGTATATCAACGTTAAATATCTATAAGATATGCTTAGGTATTCCTCAGTGTTAAGTTTAAGTATAAAAACGTATGCAAGCTAAATACAAATGAACTCGAAATATCAAAAACATTTATATACTATATATATATATATATATCTGCATATATTTATACATATATATATATATAAAATTCAGTTTTTACTACGCCATAACAAACATCAACAAAAATATGCAATTTAAGCTACTGCTTGAAACTTTGGTCTTTAGCTTGCTCCAAGTTTTGCTCAGCAATTTCCCAAATGACCTCACAAAATGTTTGCCCCACAGCCAATGCATAGCTGCGAGAGCTGTGTGGGTGTTAAAGACCCTTGACCCCAAGCCAAAGTGCGCACTCTAGACAAAAAAATACGAATTGATTTCGCTAATTTGCTGCGTGAACTTCTGTGGCTCAGATATTTAAGCATTTAAATAGAGATTTGGAGTCCTGTTAAGCTAACCACAGATTATACAGCTAAATAATTGGCCATATTTCACAAAAACAAAATAACATTGGGGAATACAGCTGTGCATGTGTGAGCGTGTCCAGCCAGATATCTGTTTTGTGGCACTCCCCCAGGAGCTTGAGCAAAGATGTGTTGCCGGCGTCATTAGACATGAGCCAAGCATACTTTTAGGCAAGGTAACACAGAGGAGCTCGCAATGGAAACAATGCGTGTGCAGCAGCTCCGACATTTCCTATTAGTGGAAGACCAAACCTTTGAGTTACACTTGTTTGAGATGCAACATGTTGCAAGCAATTGGCTGGAGTTTGAGTTAGCAGAAGATAAAATTCGGTTAACAGTAAGATTAACATTTCCCATTATTTAACAGCGGATGTGTTCTCCAGCAACAAAAGCTGCCAATGCCAATGTTAAAATTTAGTTCACAGCGGAAGTTGGCTGCGTGATGTTCATAAAGCGCAATAAAATTTTATTCTTTTAGTTTTAATGTAACATAACTTACGTAAATTTGTCAAACAATGTTAATAATTAAATTTAATAAAATAGAAATAAATTATAAATGGGACAGTGCAACATTGTGTTATAGAAATACTTAAAAAATTAATTTAAATTTTAATTAAAACATGAAATTAGATTTTCCATCAATGTTTAATATGCGAGAGATTCTTTAATAAAAAATGTACTCACAATCTTTATGCATTCATTGGCAGCCATAAATAAATAACAATGCACATGGCTCTGCACGTTGGGGTCTGTAAGTATGCAGTTGTCGCTTGTTATAAAAATTACTCATACGCCCCGTAAACTCAAACGAGCTGCAGATGGCTATAATTCACTCAATATAAAGTGAATGATAATGCTTGTTTTTTATGATCGACTGTGCTTAGTTATAAAGGCAATAATGAAGCCAATATCTGCCTCAATGCCCAGAGCATCTAATGTGATGGGTATAAACTGTCATTGAGCAAAGTTTGAGGCTTGCCACAACACAGAAATCGCTCATTTTAAAATCGTATTTAAAGAGAAACGAACTTTATTATAATTTTTTAAAATGACAGCAATAGACGAAGATTCAATAGTTCAATTTCTACAAAATGCTGCAGTACCAATAACATTTGATCAGTTGCTCACTGAGTTCTGCAACCCGATGATCCAGTTCGCATGACAACTAAGTTTATATTGCGGCATGTCCTTGTTGGTTGCATTAATCAACAGGGGCCAAGTTAAGCATAATCATTACTACTCATCGTCGCTTCCGGAAGATCTGTGTCTATTCGCTATGCTTGAATCTGACGCCGACAGCTCGTCCGATCGGAGCAGTAATTCAGTTTCGAGTTTTTATCGGGCGGCTATTGATACCCAAGGCAAATATTATAGAGGTATTTTTTAATGGCCTTTTTAATGGCTGTAGTTAACATTTGGTGCACTTCATTTTTATTGATTCAAGTGCCTCCAAAATATTTTTGGTCATGATTGTGGCAATAAAAGTATTCTATTTGAAAAACGCTTATTTTATTTACGACTCAATTGGATTTTCTAATGCAAGAATTTCATGACTGAAAGAAATAGTTAAGGAATTTAAAATATATCTTTGCCTTTAACTCATTTTAAATATCTACAATGATTTCGAGCCTCTAGTTAGACCGAGTAGACCAATTGCATACGATGTCAATTTGATGACAAGTCAATGAATCATAATAAATGCCGCACATTTTCACAATCTAACTATTCATGCTTTTTAGCGCACGTATCTCGGGGGACGTGATGATTACAGATCCTTCTACAGAGTGCAGTCTGTCACCTGCTCGGGCCGTGTCTGTGCGTTAATCAAACACAGAGCAAACCATTTGTAACCAGCCACATGACCGCGTCACGAGCGTCAGCAGCGCGAACGTGACACATGGCGCAGTGCTTTTATGCCAGTAAGATATCAGGCAGAGCCTGGGGCACGCGCTGCAAGCAGTCCGTGCTGCAAAAGTCGCGCGGTCATCGGGATCGCGATAAGGACATATGTATATCGGCAGCCTGCGAGTTGCCAGCAGCGCAATTTAGACAGCTACAAAGCCAACTCAATCTGCTGACTTAAATATTTCCAAGCCTAGCGACAGCCTGCAAGAGGCCATTACGAAGAGAGAAATGATTTGGGGCGACAAGCAGAGCAGTTGAATGAACACGATTTGAAATCGGAACAAAAGCAGGTGCGTCGATTATAAATGCAAATAATGCTATAGTATATTTATATATATAAATCTAAATACAAATATTTATATATTTGTCTAATTTTACAGTTCAACACAGTAAAATCAATAAATAGCTTAGAGTATATAAGTAAGCTCTTCAGTAAATTATATTAAAAATTGTATTTAATATATACAGAAAAATAGTAGAAGAGTTTCTAAATTTCACTGAAATCAATCATTCAGCCGCTCCATAGTTTAATGTAATTCATAGCAAATAATGCCACAGCTTTTAGCAATCAATATAATTTAATGCACTGAATAAGTTAACAAATGCAAGCATGGAAAATTGATTAAAAATGTATGCAAAAAAAGTAAATATAATAAATTTTTAATATGACTAAAATGTTTACATTAGAAGCAGAATATGTAATGGGCTGTAAAATTTAAATTTAAATATTTATCAATAATTTAGTGACTTCAGTTAAACAAACGATTTTTTAAAGGGAGTTCTGCTTGCCAATAGAAAAGTGTGAACTAAAATGCTACACTACAGTTTTTGGAAACAGGCTCAGAGTCAGAGGACACACGTACACAGTACCCAATGAGCAGCTTGCGGCAAGATAACAAATAAAACAGTCAAACTGACTAGATTAGACTGCACGGAGTAGCCACGTAGCAAAGTACAAATCAGATGAGTTCAAGGAAATCGAGTCCTAAGGCAAAACTAACAGAATCTCTAGTTGACTAAATGTTTCATGAAAGGCCATTCGCTTATGTCCTTACTGCTTATGCTCATATGATCTCTTAAAGTTGTACTTGACTTGCAGGAATTTCTGCTCTCATTTTTATTGTCGTCACGTTTGTTTCTGTGGCCACACGAGCTGCTTGGCAAATTATTAGGATCGTTAACTAAAAGTGAACACTTAGCTACTGGAAAAACGTATGATGATTTCTATTAAACATAGTGATGTCAGGTAAGTGTATAAGGAAGGAAATATCTAAAGCAGTCAGAGTAAGACGATGATAAGTAAGGCTGATAGGTAAGGTCAGTTACAAAGCCTAATTAACCTATTCATCTCTCTCTCTATTTCAGCTTAAGGCTGACCACAACTGCCTCTTGGTCGCGTGGACGTGTGGAAAATAAATTGGCCAAACACATTAGGCTTAGATGAGTTTGTAGAATAGTCTTGCTGGATAAACAGGTAAAATCTTAGAATATAGCTCAATAACAATGCAGTCACAATCTACTTTAACTATAATAAATGTTTACACAGAGAAGGTAGGACAGACAGCAGGGTGACCAGCATCCTAAGAGCAGATGTAAACTGGAAATATACATCTGTCTTGTCCGGCACGTCGGCGTCTGTTTGTCTGCAATGGGAGACTGCAGGTGAGCTGACAGCCATGACTGTGTCCCCTGTCCCATGTAACAGGTCAGCCATGCGCAGAGCTAAAATAAACATGACGAACGACTTACTAGACCCAGTGGATTCCATTAAAATTACCATGTATAGTACATATGTTAAATATGCGGCTCTACGTGCTGCCAAAGGGCTGCCCTCTTGCTGACTCTTTCGTAGGCGCACGGGCTGAGCTCGTGAATTACGTGTGCTGCTCGCAACCTTTTCAACGGTCTTAGGTCACGTGAGCAGCTTGCTAAAAACTTTGCCAAGTCACGTGTTTGACATATTGTATTGTGACAATGTCTAACTAACTTCCGCTTGTTTGTGCTCATAATCAAACATTTGCCATTGTTTTTATTTGCAGTGCGCGGTAATTGAGCAGCGCAGGAGAGGCGAGCCGTGGAGTGACGTCTATCAGCATTGCTTGCAAGTGATCAATGCTGCGAAAATATTGAAGTCACTGGAATAGCCAGTTATAGGCAGAGTGAGATTAATTGTCAGTTTACTAGACCCAAAAGTAAGCAAGAAATTTGAGCTGTAGGAATTTTTTCTAGCGGTAGCTGTAGCAACAGTAGTAAAAGTGGTAGCAGCAGCATCAGTAGTATTAGTAGTAAGAGCAGTAGCCTCATCAATAGAGCCACATCAACATTGATATGCACCCAGAAATTTTGATAACCAAGGAGCCTTCAATCCCATTAACAGCAGAGGTGGCAGGCAAAAGACGGCAACAACAATGTACCCTTGATATGTGAGAGATGTTGACTTCACAGCATTGCACCTACGGACACTTGCGATATGAATGCGAATGCAATATGCAATACATCACTGAAGCAGCAACCTCTTGTGGCTACTGCACCTAGTTGCAGTAAGGCTGAATCAACAAGAACAGCGCCGTGAGCCAAGAGTGATTGGGCGGATGTTGTGAAATTGGCACTGGCCGAGCGCGAAATCAGTTTGCAGCGGTGAGTTTCCTTATCCAGTGCACTGCGCTGCGAGCTCTCCTGTCATGTGCATAATATTGCCTGCATAAATTAATATAAATCAAATTCAATAGACTTTCACATCAGTTTGCCTTAATTTAATTGACCAGACCATGGCAATACAAATAATAGTGTGCAAATAATTAAAGCTCTTGTTTCTTGTTTCCTTTTTGTTTTTATTGGCATTTATACAATAAAATAAAAATGAATTTCGCCTTCTGGTTGCGTGGCAAATGCATATTAATTCGTTTAAATTTCGATAGTTTTTATGCTCTGCCCGATTTAATAAGTGCCAATATTTATTGAGTGCGATATAAATATTTATGAGCACTCGACTGAATGATTCAATGAAAGTATAAATTAAATGTTGAAAAATCATCGAGCTGACTTGTCAGTGCTACTTATATATAAATATATTTTATTGTGTGTATGACTCTTGGTTTTATTTTTAAATATTTTTAAGAGTTTAAGCTTTTATAGCATTTTATTGCAAAATATGAAATGTTTCATTTGACAAGCATAGTAAAGCTTAAAACTTATTTCTTATAGCTTTTCAAATAACCACATCAATATAAACGAATTGAATTGGCAAAGGTAATGGATGAAGCATATGCATACAATAAAATTGCCACAGGCGCCATCTAGCGGCGAGTAGCACGTTTCAGCTCTCATATGCAGCTGCCTGCAAGGCAAGGAAAAACAGTAAAGCAAACATGTGCAACAAATTTATATACAAAAAAAATGTTAAAAGTGAAAAAGAATTATACAAAATATGCTTATTTTAATGTTTGTTTTAGACAGCTTCTTGCGTGCTTCAGACATCCAGCCTATTTTTTACAGAAAGATATTTAACAAGTTAACAAAATGTGTTTACTGCCTCAGTTAAGCTGAAACCTGAAGACAGGTGGAGTTAGTTTTTTTTTTCTTCTTAAGTGACGTTTCTTGCAACTGTCGCCACTGCAGCAAGTATATGAGTGCAAGTACTTATTCGGCACTATCTTGAGTGCGTCCATGAACTCATTCGCTCTGACCTGCAGCACGTTGAGGAACCTTTTGAACATGTCATAGGTGAGCTGTCGGGATCGACAGCATTTCGCAACGTGATGGTGTGGCACGCTTGCGCAGTAACCCCATTTCCGTTCGACGTCTCTGACCTCAAGATACTGTGTTATAAGCTCGTTATTGGCATTTTGTGGATTAGTATTAACGGCATAGAGAGATTGGTTATATAGACAGGCGTGCCATAACATGGCTCTAACTATATGGTTTTCGCTCAGCTTGCGAATTGTCGACTTTTCCGGGCTGTAGATAATGGAGTAATGCAGCCAGGGCGATATCAAGCGGAAGCGCACTGTTGCCATGACCTGCACAACGTATTGCTCTCGGTGTTGCCAGTCGTACTCTAACCAGCGCAAGGCCGCAAAGAAGACTTCGTCCTCCGTGTTCACGCATATAATATCCAATTTGAGCAAATAGGTCAACTCCTCCACTTTCAGGCTGGCAAACTCACTAGAGGCGACCAGCGGCAGGAAGCACTTTTGTATCCGCGATAGAAATATGGCCATCAAATCGCCAGATTCAAGGTTACGAGACGGCAGGTATGCTTGGAAAGCTTCCTGCTCCCAGAAGCCCAGCTTGCCAGGAATTGAAAATGAGTGCCAGTACTGCTCCAGCAGATAGCGCACATTCATATACTTAGCCATGGTGTACATGCGCAGAAAGTTATGTCCGAGTGCTAGCTCCTCGGTGTCGTCGATTATCCAATTATACATCTTGACCATCAGGCTCATCTTGATCTTGTGGCTGGGCAGTTCCAGATAGCAGTTGCTGTAATCCTGAAAGCCTTTCATGTAGTGACAGAACACATACCGATCCACATGCATAAAATAGTTGCCAATTTTCAATTCCAAGTTGTCAAACCAAAAGTTTCGCACTGACGCGACCATTAACTCTAGAGGAGCTTAAGGAAATATATATTATATTAATAGGGAGAGAGGGAGGTTGGAGGCAGTCTCCATCGAGCTTTACCGATGCTCCGATTCTCCACAATGGTCATGTGCTTGGCTATCGATACACTTGAGCTAAATGGCACTGGCTTAGAGAGCTGCTTTAGGCCAGCTACCGTTAAGTTTTGCATCAAGTCAATGGCATTGGCTAGCTTCACACGCTTCTGCTGCTGTGGCACCAGCTGCCCGGTCTGGGCATGCCAGTTAGCGGCATTGGAATGCAGATTGGACCAATTGAGCAGCGGAACGCTTTGAAAGAATCTGTAGTGCACGATTGGAAATATGTCGTATGGATCCATGTGGTCAGTGGTCCTCTGCGAACTATGGCTAGATTTTTGCAGGCACAGATCCTGCGATTCTGTGGATATGGACATGCTATGCCTCAAGTCAGTGTAGCTATCGTTAGCCCTTAAGCGTCTCCCCTTAACTGGACCTTCGTCGGTGGACGACGACGACGATGAGCGTGGCTCCACTGTCGTCGCACTCCTCCTGGCCACATCACGCCGGAGTCTCGCATTGGGGAATTTGCGATAGTCACTTCTTTTATTACGCACATAGCCAGGGAATTGACGTTTGCTTGGCACTTTGAATGACGCTTTGGGCTTGGTTGCCATTTGAACAAAATGTAAACTCTAAACTAAATTATATTTATTTGACGCGAATTTGAAGTTCAGTTTTATTCTCGCCTCGATTTTGAAATTGACGTAAACTAAACTTAAAATATGAGTTGAAGATTAGAGATCCGACGCATTCGAGTAAAAGATACGAATGAAACTTGAACAAAAAGCAATTTGCGGGGCCAGCCGTTAGCAGAGCTATAGAGTAAACCAAAACGATAGCTCCAATTGCCATCTGAGCCATTTAATCTCGAAATTCCCCAATCAATTATTTACATAAAGTAGAACATAAATTTATACATTATTCTGAGAGCACACAAGCGTCACAGACAAGCCAATTCTCAAGCTGACTTGCGAAAAGGATACACAAGCTAAATTTAACTAATGTGCACACATGGAAGGGTTTGCATGTGTAAATATGTTTAGTGCTACAGCTTTGCTCATTAGGCAGAAGCGTTGCTTTATGGCAATCTAAGTAACGATTAGAATGCCAGCAAATGGATGACCCACTCATTAGTTATGCATCTTGTTCGTGTGTCCTTATTCGCAGGCCAATGAATTTGTGCATTTGCTATTTGCTTAATGGTGGGCAGGAATTCCAGCCAACAATGGAATGGAGCCAAATGCCACTTAGCTGCTGTTATGTCCAGCAAGACTTGCCTACCAGATTGTCTTTGTTTGTATACTGCTGCGACAATAGCTGTCAACAGACTGTCCCGAAGCGCAGCCTGGCGAGAGAGATCAAGTAACGCGAATTGGTGTGCAGTTGGATAACACCTTCCATGAGTCAGACTTATGCCCAGATATCTGACAGTAGCTAGTATTTACGCTGCAAAAACAATTTACTCTAAATACCCTATTGTCATTGCAGAAGGGTATATTGAATTTGTTGAAATAGACAAAAGACGTGAACATAAAGTTTATATCCTTTTGATCAGGTAAAATGGCTCACTGGACTTAGCCCTATTCATCCGCCAGAAGTCAATAAGATGTGGAGAGCTCAATCGCACCTTCTTCACCTGAAAAAAAAAACAATATGTTTTACATAAACTCTAAACATATACATAAGTCCAGCTTTAGCAATATTTAGAAAATATTTCGTCTTTCTGCACAGCATAGCTTCAGGTATCTTCTAGTCAGTCACTCTCGCCTAGACCACTTCTACTTCTCCTCAGCTCTGTAAGCAAGTTGTCTGGCAGAGAAGATAAATAGCATTGACTGTTTTTATCTATTACCTGTCTTGTCTGTCGCTTTCCTGTTTGAAATATGATACAAAATACTTTAAAATGTGATTGTCTGTCAATTGCTATGCCCCAGACTTAGTAAAAGAACAAACAAAAAAAGGTGGAGTAAATTGATGAGGATATGCTAGACACGCTGTCTGTAACATTACCTCAAAGCATATAAAAGAAAAAAAGTAATCACATATATTTTCTATTCTTTTAACAGATTTGATACAGCGTGAGGACAGCAACATGACTGAAAAGTTAATGCGTGAATAAAAAAATAAAAAAAATATATATTTAAAATATTATGAGTAGTGAAGTTTCATGAAAAGAGAATAAAAAAACATCAAATAAAAAATGTAATTAAATTTTGTAAATGTCATAAATGTCTTCATTCTCATTGCAGTTGACCCAGGGACTTAATAATTAATATTGGAATAGTATTTGTATTATTTCTATGTAAAACTGTAGCTGTGAATCAATTTAGCTTACTTGAAAGGGCTTGAAATATTCGCTAAAAAATGAATTTAAATTGATTTTCTGTATTTCACAGATGAACTGCTCAGCACGTGAGTTATGATTGTGCGCAAATCTATTTTCCGGACCTGGCAATATTTTCACAGAGTCATATATCATTTTTATGTGTCTACAGTAACGGTAAAATGTTTATTTAATTGTGACCAAGCGGAAGAGAAATCATAAAAACTAAAAAATGTGCCAGCAAGTAAAAAAACCAAGAAAATAGTTTTTAGAAAAGGCTGCAGAAAAAACAGAAATCAGGTAAAATAAAAATATTTTGAATGCATAATAAATTTAGCGAAAAAAATTGGAAATAAAAAATGAATTTGTAGTTTTTAAAGCGTTAAATAGCAGTTAGTATCTTAAAACATCGAAAACAATACAACAAAATCTAGGTTAATAATAATCATCGTAGCTTCAATAAATATGAAACTACTTCAATCGCTTCTGACCTTCCATAAGGCATTCGGGCAAAGTTCAATTAATATGACAAAGACTTTATGAGCTTTTGGCTGTTAGCCGATATGTCGTATGGCAATAAGGTCAAACTAATAAAACGAGTTGGTGATTATAAATAATATAGAGATAATTATGATTACCACATATCCTGGCCCTAGCAGTATCTAAGCTCAACTGGCGAGCCATTCAACTAGTTTGGTCCTCTCTGCTCCTGTTTCTGTCTCTGTTCCTGTTCCTGCATAATTCGTGTGTCAAACTTTGTCCTGTGAGTTGTTTGCGGATTGCTGTGGCTTTTGCAGCTGCGCTCCTGGAAGGACCTGAACGACCACCACCTGATAAATTTTCAGATTTGCATGCTAATGAATGGCGCGAATCCGCAAGGTTTTCCGTTAAGTTTTTAAGTTATTCGTCTGTTTGCAGCGCCAATCGCATCACAACGGCACAAATTTATAAAGGTATGCGAATCTCGTGTGCCATAAGCTATGTTTATGTTTAAATTAAGCTATTTCCGTATTTGAAACTTAAATTTATGTCAAAATGTGACGCAAAAAACCTTTTGCTTAAAGTTGAATTTCAAAATGAAAAACAAATCGCGAATTTCTTTTAGTCACTTTTTCAATTTTGGCTAAAACTTAATAGTTGACTCTTCTCTTATTCCTTCGCACAATTTCGGCGACGATTGCGTTAATTTAGTCCCATCACGTAGACATTTAACATAAATCAGCCTTTGCTCTGGCAGCGAAATGACGTCAGTTGCTCTGGGGCTTAACTTTGTGCAACTTTCGTATATGCTTGAAAAGAAGTTGGAGCGCTGCCGGTGCAAATTGCAGAGCGATTTGCTCCATGCCAGAATAGACTTGCCATTTGTCAGTTTGCTTAGTTTTGCACATCATTTTCAAATCCACTTTTAGGGCACAGGGTATACAGACTTAGCTTAAGAGCAGCAGCACTAGTTGAGACTGCAATTGTTTGAGCTAAGCGAAATTTATTTAAATATTCTGTTCATTTCAAGGCAATCCACGCTCGATTAGCAGCGTATTTAATTGAATCCTCAGCGAATTGCGGCGAAAGGAAAGTCGAAAAGAAAAATCTACAAAAGTGGAGCAAGGCAATCAGAACAAAGAGCTCAGTTTAATTAGGGGATAATCGAATTGCGAATCAACGAGTCAAATCAATTGATTGATTAATCTTTGTCCATTTGATCAGCTGAGCCACATTTTAATTGAAAGCCATTGAAACAATTCGACGAATCATGGCTTTTCCACATCTTTTTTATTTGTGTTGCACCTTTGAGAAATGAATATGCACATCTCTAGGTACTTTTTCGCTGCCAGCTGCCAGCTGCCAGATTGTAATGAAAGCATAACAGAAGCGGAAACTATTCAGATGGAAATGAAACTTGGCCACTGATTGATGTTCGGCTGATTATTTTGATTTGCTGCATACGAATAACACATGAATGAGTTTGTAATATAATACCGTTTTCAATCACAGCAGCTTCAATAGGAAGATACTGATTGAGCCTGAATGGCAGCTTGAACAAAAATACAATTCGCAAACCTAAATTATAAATTGCTCCAGTTTGAGGCTATCCACACTGCCGCTTGGTGCTGATTGTTTTCACAATACTTAACGCATCTAGATGAAAATGACATAAACACAAAACAAAACTACGCAAACAGCATCAAATAGTGCAGTTTGCGCAGTTTTAATTAAAGCCAAACACTTTGTATGCACATTTATGGAAAATATTTGTCATATGCCACACAAATTTCATTTGTAGCGCTCGTTTAGGTCGGAACTTTACTCGTTGTGACCCAAATTGCATTTTACTCTGAGTTGTCAATTATTTGGCTTCTCACTTACACTCTGTCGCTCTCTATCTTTGATTCTCTCCCTATCTGGCTGTACCTTGCTCTGTATATATATGTTTATCTTTTGTGTTTTATGGTTCCTTTAGTGGTTCATTTCATTAGCTAGCATTTATCTACTTGACACAATTCTATTGCTCAATATGGCAAGCATTGGATATATCTTTTTTTGCTTCGTCTCTTTAGACTTGTTTATGAAGTGTGGCGAGCTACTGTTGACGAAGAAAAACTTGGCTTCTTGATGGACTCGCTTAATCAAATTTTTAGAGCGTGATAAGGACATGCATATGTGTGTCTTAGCCAAAGCAAAAGTTTCTAGTATTGGAAAAAACTTTTAATTTTGGAAATTTATGGAAGAGTGGGGGAACTATCCAAAATCAGAAGTATATAAAATAAAAGTATTCATTACAGAAACTTGTGGATTGAAATCTAAGCTTAAACAACGAAATCAAATTCTGGATTATGATCGATAATATGAATAAAATGGGATACACGAGTCTCTCGCCTTTGTGGTTTACAAGCTAAATGCGATTACAAGCACGGACAGACATGCCAAGATCGACTTAGCTCGTCATGCTGATCAAGAATATATACGAATATAATTATTTATATGTATATTTTAAGGGGCTTGCCACGCCTTCTTCTGTCTGTTACATAAATGTTCGGTAATGAATTCCCATTTGTAATGGGGATGTTTAATCTGCCGACACAAAGGCATATATAAATAATAATATAATAATAAATATATATATAATATCCTACATATATACTTGCACTTATTTATATATATATTATGTATATATATAATAAAATACCAATCTCATACTCATACTTATCTACAGTGTGCGCAATGAAGCACACTACTTGGGGAATGCCTTTATAAAAACCATTTATGGAGCTGGCAATAAAGAATATGAAATATTTAAATAACCATGGCGATAGACAGCGCAATAATGGCAGAGCTTAACGCAGTTCTGCTAACGAGCCGCAACGCAGGCTTTCAATTGCGAACAAGCGGTCAAAAGGAGGCTGCACAGCAATTAATTTGTTTACACTCGAAATATATGTGTATAAAACGGATTCATTTGTGGCGTGCAAAAGCTGCTCATATGCATTGTCCTTTGAGTGGCTACCTTAATCAGAATGTTCTTCTCTCGACTCTTGCGTGAATTTTAATTACAAAAAAATCTGATAAATATTGTGGAGCAGGTTAATATGAAGTATTGGTTTGAAGTGACTTCAATTCGTGAGAGCAAAAACAATATTCATGAAGCTGCTCAGTTCGAGTTGGTGAAGCCTTAAAAAAGTCTTAAAAAGCTTATTTGGGATACAGCACTTTATTTTTATCTTAGGTGATTAAGATACAAAGCTTTAAGCTGATTGCTTCTCCGAATAATTTTTCTCTATAGCCATGGTGTAATTTAAGCTCAGAGCAGAACTGTTGTTCGATTGTGCCTATACTCGATCATGTTGTGGTTGGGAATCTTCACAGAGTCTCTCTCTCTTGCACTCACTCTTTCACACACTCTCTCTTTCTCTCCCTCCCAAACGAAGCTAATCAAATACAATTTTGTTTAGCTTTCTTAACTAAAATTTCTAACCATTAATAATGGCCATTAATAATGTCAGGTAACATGAGCATCGTCACCGACTTTTAGTCATTGGCAGAGTCTTATTCGAGTTACCAGTCTATCTACATCTGATGATATTTTTATTTTTAAAATTATCATTAGGTATTGTTTTCCAATTTAAAATGCTTTATAGGAAAAGTTTAATATTATTAATTTAAAATTTAAGTTCGATCATGACTTCTTGAATGTGTTTTTAAAGTTAAGCTACAATTAAGCAATTAAGTTATCAAACTTAAATGAATTTTTATGTATACCTGCTTGAAATGAAGATTTTTGTATGTATATTACATTTAATATATTGGCTATATTTACACAAATCAAATCTTTTAAGTTCTTTTTATCGCAGCAATGTTTAATTGCAGCCATTATCTTTCAATTTTGAGCTGCTTCATTGAGCCTTTCGCGTTAATTACACATTAATCGAGCAAGTTACGGAAAAGTTATTGTTTTACTCAACTCCATCAATTATAGCTGACTATATTAAAATACATTACGCATCAAGTATCGAACGAGCGAGCGGATAAAAGCAATGCGAATTAAAGCTGCGCATTAATTCTCGCTTAACTCATTTTTTAAGACTCAGCAGCAATAGTTGTAGTCCAACTGTTGTCCTTTCTGACTCTTGCCTGGAGCCGCACTTAAAGGTCGCGCATGTTAAAGCCTTTTAGTCACTTCGCACTTCTCTGTCAAGTCAACTGCATTTGTCCTTCACTCGTTGCGGCACTTAAGGTTGCATTCATTTGAATTTCACTCGAAATGCAGTCAAGCGTTTTACGAGTTTACCTTGTAGCTGTAGCCAAAGGTAAACTGAGCCTAACCAACCGTCGGCGAGCAGCTGATGGGTTGAGGAAGCAGCTTATAATTGGCCGATTGTCAACCCCTCAGACAGCGGCAATGGGGTCACTACACTTCTACCTTCTTCTGTTAATGTTGCGGCTAAACTTTCTTTTGTGTTGGCAGCGCCAAAGTTTTGAGAGCAAACTCAATTTAATGACCATTTCGGAAGTGTGCGATGAATTGCTAGACTAGCGTTAGCAAGAGGCTGGAGTAGCAGAATAAACCAATTGGAAATTGTTCTAAATATTGTTATATTAATGGAAGAGAGAGTGCGCGAAAGAGTCTACAAAAAAGAAGGTATTAGATGCGCTTAAAAGCAGCATAAATTCATAAAAATGTTCAGCTATTCATAAAATATTCATAAGCACAAAAATAACCGAGGCATTATTGAAAACAGGAAGACGCAATAAATAACAAGGAAACGTAAACAAACGGAAATTAATAAATTTTTAATGCAGACATAGCTCTTTACTTATGCTCTAAGTGGTTATTACATTGCAAACTCTTCAATACTTAAAGAAAAATAAAGAAACTGAAGACACAACCCATCTTTAACTATGAAGGGAGCATTTCAATATGATTCAGGAAGGCAAAGTAAATATTTTGCTTTGAACAATTTGCTATTTCTACTTTGTACTTTCTACTTTTCTTGTGTCATATGTGTGGCATATGGAGACAGCTATGCCACTGTTGACAAGATGTTTGTGCACCTTTTGTTTCAACCATATAACTTGCAGCTGCACTGCAGACATTTTATTTGTCTTGTGCATGAGTAGCTTGAACTAAGACGTGAAAAAAACGAAACAATATTCAAGCTGACCTCGAGTAAGTTTACTTGAGTTGAGTCTCTTTGAGCGCAAAACTACTTTTTGATAACTTTCTTATATCTTGATAAACGTGGTTAACTCACCCATATATTTTTGCTTAGCTTATTAAATATTCCCCAATTAAGATAGTTGAAATATTCAAATTTATTACATATTTATCTCTCAGTTCTTTCAGCAGAAATATAAAAGATTATTTATAAAGAGATTTTTGAATAGCGCAAACCCAACAAAAGGCTAAAAATCGTTGTGTTTTGTATCAGAATATTTGACATTTTTTTGGGGCCCATGAATACGGGTCCGGCACAGCACGGCACGTGTTTCATATTATTCAACACTTCTGTGGGTTCGACATTCGATTATTTATTTTTATCACGTACAATGGCGCCCAATAACCGCAGATGCTCTCCACTGGGACTTGGTGTAAACAAAGAAAAAAGCTTGAATACATTAAAGGTTTATGAACCTGCAAATTTAAATTTGATATTGTGAAATTTGCTAGAAAATTATGCTTCCTGCTTTGCTCATTTCGTATTTTAATTTATGCAATTTATTTCCGTCTTGTCATTCAATTAGCATATTTTTCACTTTAAGAACTGATTGATAAAGTTTAATAAAATTTAAATATCCAACTTGGAAAATACTGATAGAAAAATCACATAAAAAGCCAAATTCTATGCCTTTGCATTAGCTAAATTTGAAGATTTTTAATTGACCGCAATCAGGAAATCCTTGGATTGACTTTTGCTACTTCGAAAAGGAGCTGCTTACAGACACTTGACAAATTGATTTAAAATATCCAATCTTTCAGCAAAATATATATTTATTTCTATAATTTAATAACGTGTCGCAGTCAGAGTCTTCAAAGTCTGTATGAAAATAAGTCCATTGAGAAAATATTTATGCAACCGCATAGCATTGAGGCGAAAATAAAGTTCTGACCGTAAACTATTTGTGGCTTCGTTTGCAGTTTACTTTGCTGGCATTGGTTTTAGGTTTGGCTAAACTTTCAAGTCAAGAAGACAGTTTTGAGTTTGTGTGGCTTGAAACACACTGATTCATAACCAACAACGCACCTCTAAAGCCTCTGAAAAAAACAACTGTGTAAACATCTGGTTTGTGGACAAGACGTCTTCAAAATAAGTTTTCGGCATCAACAAATCTCAAAGTTTTTTGAGAAAAATAAAAATGTCTTTGTGCATGGCTGAGTTGTGGATGGACTTTATATATGTGAAGTATATTTATGTTAAAGTAGTTGAATAAAAATAAAATCGCTAAAGCTTTGCTTGATAAATGAAAGTTTACTTATTAAGAGGCCGAAGACAACGACCAGTGGGGTAAACCATTGTGGAAGCTTCAGGGAAATTTTTAATGAAAGTTGATGGACAACTTCAAAAAGGGTCTATGTTCATGTCCAGGCTAAAGCCTACATAACTAATTGTGAATTATGGATTTCAAGTTAAATTAATTGCTTATTGAGCGTGTTTCTTAGAGGCTGAAACTTTGATTAGTTAAAACTGCTTTATTTGACATGCTCTGTGAGCCATTTTCATTTACCGTCTACATTTGATAAACAAAATTCAGTTTGAGTCTGACATCTAATAAAGCATTCTTTTCAGCTGACTTAAGATATGCAGATAGACCTTGTGGCTTTCGGTCAGTCAAGTGCTGCTTGTACTTCAAGCAGACGCAGTTCATTAGGCCAATTAGAAAAGAGGAATCTCTAGAGCTCTTCGCATGCTTCAGTCAGTTTGGGCCACACTTAAGCCTTTTATATCTATTTAATCAATCAAAGACAAAGTGCCCAAAGGCTGATATATGATGTAGGGTCTATAAACTTTGATTGGCCTCATTCGTTGGGCAACGCTGTAGTCATCCCCATAATGTGAAGGCTAATTCAGTTTGGTCTTGAAACCCAAAAGACCAAAATTCAAATAGCTGCAATACGGCAAGAGGCAACCGCAATAGAAATAATTTTATGAGACACCCTTAGACGCAGTTGGACTCAATTAGTTGCACTTGTAAAGTGCTCGTAGACATCGCCATTGTATCACTTTATCCCAGGGCTTCGCACAGCAGCTCTATTAAATTAGCGATAATCTGGGAATTTGTTTACAACGAATATATTATTTTTGCACTTGGCTCTGCTTACCACAATCTAGCCCGAAGGTAGGTGGGTCTAAGCTGCACTCTTGTTTACAGTTACATATATATATATATGCTCATGTACGTGTGTGTGCATAGTAATAATAGGAGCGGCTTATGAAGCAAGCCGAAAGGCTGCTTTTGGCAGTCTTCCAAGAGCTTTGAGTGCTTGCAAATGACTTGGGCTTGTACATAAATATTTATCAGCACTTTAATTTATATATTAAACTACATTTTCTCTAGTTTCTATAAACAGAATTATGAATTTATAATTTTTGAAAATTTATGCTTCACAAATTACGAAAATTCTGTGAAACTAACACAAACTCTGCTGGCAGTTGGAGATTTGGATGTGCGAAAAAAAACTTATTTCACGCTAAATTACACTCGGAGGAACATGTTGCTGGCTGATGAATTATGGGACATATTTGCCAGCGGAAGGAAAACGAATTTGTCAGAGTGATTTTATGCACATACATACATATAGAGTCGTATGAGTGGGTGAACATATTTATGGGCCCATTGAAGTCGGTATATTGAAGAAGCAATAACTATGACAGTTATAGCTGGTGAGAACTGTTTGTGTGTCTAGACGGCAGATAATCCATAGCTCGCATAGTTCATTTTGGATTTTCCATTTGATAGCCTGACTGCGCCTGGCTGGGCGTGGCTGGCCGTGGCTGGGCCCGGCCCTGTTGGCTGAACACTAATAAAACGCATTGCTCAGAAGCAATGTCACTTCAAAGCTGCAGCTCGGTCAACTGCATTTCGTGTGGGCCATCAAATTGATTGAGTGCAAATATACTAGGCGAATGAAATGAGGTAAACCATGCATGGCTATAACTCGCTTATAGTAATCAATGTGTCGCTATAAAGTTGAATAGAGACATCAATATGATGTGTTACAAGCAGCAGTCAATTGCAGCTGTTTGAAGTTTATTTGCATAACTTTCAGCCCACGTTAAACTCATTAGAATCCAAGAATGTGAGCAGTTAGCAGTCAATGGCTGCCTGTCAGAGCCTCTCCCGCTGTGTTTTACCTCAAGTCACAATTTATCTCATTATGTCTGTGTCTGATTGCTGATGTGATTAACGAAGCTGCCTTTCGGTTAGGCAGCATTGCAGCTGGACAGCTCTGAGCTGAGCTATGCGTTAATTAAATGTCAATTACGCTCCGGACTCCAAAGTGAGTGTAACGAGGCTTGTGACTCCTATTGAAGCGAGACTTGCCTGGCCTAGAGGCCACCCAGGGCTAAATCTTGCTACTTTTTGACATTTAGCTTTTCGTTATCAGCGTGCTGCGTTGGCATGCAGAAGTCGTTCTGATCCTGCGCTGCAGTTGCCTCGCCCTTGCCCCTACTCCTATGCAATTTGTCTTTACACGCTCTCTTTGTGGCCTTTTTACGAGCCGAGTCTCTGCTCTGTAACTGTGAGTGGCTGGCGCTGGAGGTCCTAAGATATGTTTCCTGCCTGGTAAACTGCGCGCTTTATGCTCTGGCTTTTATTTGAGTTTGCTTAAATTTCACAAAGTCAGCCAGCTGAGTGCATGCTTAATTCAGTCGAGCTTGCTTCAAAGACGATATTCGAATGCATTTAGATTTCTGAGCGATGTTAATGCATTTATGATTGCTGCTGGACGCATTTGACCCATGCATCATTGGCTAACTCATCTTGGCTCACATAAGCCTTATATAAGAGAAAAAACTCTTATTATATTATTTATTTATATATTTTACTTACAGAAATTGCTTAAATAGAAAAGAAACCAACTATTTTATATATTGTGTAATAAATTGTTGTATAAATTCATAAATAATATTTATTTAAATATTATTGCAGTTCTTGCAATCACTTTAGATTGCTGAACTGGTCCGAGGCAATGATAAATATGAAAGTTCACAAAGTGTTTTGCTTTCATTTGCTTAGATATACATGCAATGCTATTAATTAAAATGTGTTCTCTATACCCTGTACTTATAGAAGACAGTTATAATTGTATCATCACAGGTCTATCTATAGCATATGTTTTAGTCAGTCAGCTTTAGTTTTCAGTTTTTCCTTCCAACTTTATTTGCATAATGAATTTGTAACTGATCACAACTTTCAAGTTGGTCACTTTTCATATGCAAATTGTTGAAAACTTTGTCCAACATGTGAGCTTCATATGCCATGCTAATTATAGCTTTTACATGCGCCACATCAAAGCTGACCAGCGGCACGGCCACTTGGCTATTTGGAATGGAATTCAATTTTAATATCACTTAAGGTTTCGTCTCTTTAAAATTTCAAAAAGTTAAAGTTTTTCTCTATGGAATTTATTTTAATTGTCACCATTGCGTATGCGTAATATATTTTACACTCTCTTTGGCAGGCAGCACTGAATGTTTTCTAATGAAGTTGCAAGCTCAATACGTGTCACGTGTCAACTGTAGCATCTATATATCATCTGGCATTGCTTCACTTTACATTGCAGTTGCAGTTAAAGGGTAAAAGTAACGCATAAAAAAAATCTGCATCACGTGATTGCAGTGCTTTGTGGTGCCTATGTAGTAAGAGGAACTCAAAGACAAACACACAAAGTGATTAACAGGGAGAGGGAGAGAAGCTCAACTTGATGACATATAAGGGCTTCTTCACTCAGACCGTTCCATAAAATGTTGCATACTTTTGTGCGTCACCCCTCTTCGTGCCACATGTGGCACAAAAAGCAATTGAATTCGCTCGAAAGCTGCCAAAATTCAATTGCATTTTAATGAACGTCTTTGGCAAACTTTCGATTTGCAAAATGCATTCCCTCTGGTGGTCAAACAGGAATCAAAATATTTACGAGCTGCAAGCTGCACAGCTGGCTTATACAGATAGATAGATGGCTTGAATTGATGCTGTGAGCTGGACGAAACATTCTGTCAAATCGAAATCAAAAGGAAGTCTTCGAATGTGAGTCTGAATTTCTGAGTCTGAAATGAGTTTAAACTTTCCAATATCATTCGCTAATTATAGAGCTGGTCCCTTTTGGAATGTGGAGCAATGCGCTTAAAATATATAAACTGCTAATATTCTGTTAGCTTAGCTATGATAACAATAGTTTCGGCACCAACTTAGGGAAGTTCAGCTTCTGCCAGAGAAGCGCTTTTCTCTTGCAAGCGGAAAGATACATCAGACGCGGCTGTTCTTTGACTTTTTGTTGAGTCAACCCTCGGCCACCTTTTATGACGCGTGTCATTTGGGAAGCTGGCGACTGGTACACTTTAGCCTGTCAAAGGTTATCAGCTCTGAGCTAAGTTATTCTGATGGTCACGTTGTTGTTGTTGTTGCTGTCTTCACCCTCGCCAAACTGCGAGCGCTGCTCCAGTGAAAGGGCATTGGGCATGGCTGGGCTTGCCAATCTCTAAAACAAAGGCAGCGTTTATCAATTTGGTGTTTTCCTTTTCATTCGTGAGTTTTATCTGCGCTTACCATGCCAACCATTTTGTTTGTCTTAATAGTCAATTTTATACGCTGTGCTGTGCTGTGCTTCGCTTTCCACTTGTTTTCTTCGCTTTGCCCTGCCAACAATTTTTCGCTTCCTTTTACTGTTTTTCTTTGCAAAATATTTTCCATTTCCGTTTGATGCTATCCATTTCCAGCAATTGTGCAGTGATATTTGTGGTATCTAAAATCAATTTCAGGGTTTGCAACTTTAATTTAATTTTCAATTTGAACCGAGTCTTGACTAATTTACAGGCGATTTTACTCATAGATATCTATACGTGCTGATGCTTTTACTTATACGCAAGTGTATAAGAGCTTTAGAAGAGAGAGAGAAAGCAAAGGAGCTATCTCTCTGAGCACTGGCGGAATTTATCAATACTTTAAGAGCTTCAAGATCTCGATCAATGCAGTTCAATCTACGTAAAGTAAAAGTTCTCTTAGTATGTTAAAATCGCATAAATTTCATAATTTATATCGCTTGATTGAAGTTTCTTGACTTTGACTTTTTACTTTAGATATTGTGTGAGATGCTCAAGTTTCATTATCTACAACTAGCTAAAACTATTTTTGAATATTTGTTATATATATTATTAATACACAGATCTAATATGTAATAGAATTTTCATGTGTTTCTTTTATTTTTTGCCTACTTGTGCCCGCTTATCGCTGCCAGATTAATTTCAGTTCAGGGTAATTCCCAGTCGATCATTGAGCTCTGCTTAAATATGTTTTCAATCTAGACTATTTTTGATTGCATTGCCAAGAAGAAACTAGCTACTGGAAAGTGCTTTAACTACATTCCACATACACACACACATACACTCACTACTGCACACCCACACATTGCCCAGCCAGTAGCTACTTAAGGAATCTCTTTGAGATCAAGTTATGTGTAAGAGTTCATGGAATTGCAGCTCAGACGAAATATTCTTGCACTGCATCATAGTTTTTCAAAGTCAGCTAACCTTTACGAAATTGCAATAGCAAATGCAATGCAGCACGCAAATACTTGATCAGCAGTCAATGTATGCATGAAGCAGAAGGTACGACGAGCTCATTTTCTAAAAGCATTTTTATTTTATCGTACAAAAAGGTTCCATATATAAATATACATTTTTTATACATATTAGATCCCTCTTATGATATGCAGATCTTTTGACGTCTTAGGCATAGAAGTGAGCAACAATTCTCGGCGAATTTGCATTTGCTGCCAAAGGACTGGCAATTGTCCATCAATAGCTTGCGGTGCCGCTGTTAGGCATTTCACTTAGTTAGTAATTAAACAGATTACATATGTGAGTTGAGCTTACCGCAGACATAGTTAACGAGAGCGGCATATTGAATCTGAGGTCCAGTTTTTTCTTTCTTTGCGTGGAGCTTTCGTTTTTTCCTCCACCCATGTTTTGGCTTGGCATATCGGGTATCATGTATGTTGTGGCTCGACCTATTCTACCACCAGCACCAAAGCCAAATATACATAAGCTAAGCAGCACAAAAAATATATTTTTGAAAGCTTGCATTTCGAATTAGTTAATTGAATACTTTCAACTGACTTTAATTTGAATTTGTTGACGCTTTTATGTGGAAAGTTGGCTGCAAATTCGGGCTGCAATTACTACTTGATAGGATATCTTCGAGTCTTGTACAGAAATAACCAGTTGTCATATGTTTCAATACTTTACGCTCGTGATGCACATGGCGTATACGTATTATATGTAGGAAAAACAATCTATATGAATGTTTTGCTGTATTGAAACTTAACTTCACGTGGATGTTTATTAATCTTATTGTACTAAGGATTGGAAGTATTATAAATTGATAAGAAATATTATAAATTTATACAATAACTAGAGCTGCTTTTAATTCATATAAAAACAGATCCCTTTGGCAACAGCATTAAAACTGGCTGTGACTCTGCCAGTCAATGTCTGGCTGACATGGCAATAAGTCAACAATTTCGTTAATGACATAATATTAGTCATACGCAGCGTGTCACACACGCACAGACAAACTCACAGCGCCCAGGGCATCAAGCAACAAGCGCAAATCACAACCCTTAGGCTGGGCTTATTATCCCCTAGGGAACACTTGAGATTCATCTGGCAATCGATGTCAGTGTGCGGGGTGCATCAATACATCATTCAGCAATAAATAATTGTTGAGAGCTTATATATATTTAATATAGAAAATATATGAGGAAAATATGTATATATATTTATATAGAAATATATATATTTAATACTAAAATGTTTCCTTTTAGTTAGCTATCCACGTGACACTTTATGCTAGATGACGAGATAAGTCTATGTAATCTCATGTCGATCGTTTTGCAACTTAATTCACGCAGTAAGCAGAAATGTCTGTGCCCTCAATTCCGCTGCAAAAAGCAGACAAACACTTCGATATACAGATGTGCAATTCGAACTGCTGCAAAGAGTTTTAAATGTGGCGCTGCAGTCATAATGAAGCTTGACATTATCGCCATTACGGGCAAAGGTAGCCGGACATGGATACGCATAATTTATGCATCGTTTCTCAATGGGGTTTATTGTGCCACATTTGCAGTTTGCGCAGCGCACACGTCACACGTGGCGTATACATTGGAAAAACAACTTAATCGAGCCATACGCCTGCAACTGTACAGTCCATTATTTATTTATGAGTGCTGAAATTTAACTTTTGCTGTAAATATCAACAAATATTAAGCCGTTACGTTGCTTTTTATGTATCCATAAAGTGGCCAATGCTCTCCAGTACAAAATTCTGCCTTGTTTCTTCTTTATGGCTGTCGCAGTTTTAATTGATTCAAATGGCTGACTAGAATCAATGATTACTCGATTTCATGGAGAAGAACTCATAATTGTCTTTCACGCTGTCTTCTCTGACCATATTGTGTAGAGCTTGGTGTCCAATGAGGCGTTGGCTACACGCCTGATAAACTGCACACAAATAACCCGATGCTGGTTGCATAGCAAAAAAAAAGGAAAATAAAAACTGTGACAAACTTTTGCCCCATCCGGCTGTCGGTTCGTCCCGCTATTTATCAGCCTGCGAGTTGCTGAACAAGTGTTTTGCCGTTGAGCGCAATTTGGCGTGAAATAAAAGTTTTCGTCCCACTTTTATGTTGGGGCTATTATGAATGCAATTCTTTATGGCTGACTTTTGTAGTCGGGTCGCCAGCTTATCCCTTGGCCATAAAAAGCCAGCTAGTACACTTTCCAACGAGTGTTTCAACCTCAACTAAAATATAAATTATCGTTTTTTTCCACTTTCCAGATCATAAACTGAAAATATGAGCAAACTGGATAAATTTATATTCAAATTTCAGAGCTGCTTGTTTTATACAAAAATCCATGAATTTTTGGTTAATTTGACTGCAACTGATGTAATTGGAAAATTTACAGATCAGAAAAGATTAAGCGACGTGACATGTCAAAGCCAATTTTAGTCGGTTGGCAACAAATTAAATTTCTGCAAAGAAAAAACAACAAATAAATCGTCAAAGCAATGACAGAAAAAATTTTATTTTTTATCCATTACATTCAATTTACACTGTCATAATAAAACAAATAACAATTTAATATAAGTTGTTTGTGTCAATAGGTTTTGATCGCTTGCCATAAAAATTTATTAATTATTTTAGCTGTGCCCTAGAAACTCAGTTGATGTTTCACACTGTCCATTTCAGACTAGCCGCTCTAGCCTAATCGAGTCGCAGTAACAACTAGCCATCTCGCTCTCATTTATCAAAACCCAAGTCACTTTTCAGTCGCAGCTATATTTGTATATCTGTCTCTCGTTCTCTCTCTCAGAGTAAGAATGCAAGCTGAAATGACAACAGAATCTTAATAAGCTATGAGTTTTAAAATATCACATCATAATAACATAACGCTACGATAATGTATTATTGATTGAATTATATAATTATAACATTAATATAAGCAATGAAAAGTAAGTAAGTAGATATACTATGAGTCCCCAGATCCACTTTCCACATTTGTATTGTATACATTTTTTTGTATCTACCATGAAATAATATCTAAAATATATCCAACTATAAGTATGCCTTAAAAAAAACTAAATAACCAAATTACAGTTTCTCAAATCCTCCTGATATACATCTAAATAGTTTGCTTGCAGTATAATCCCGTATCAGATATTCTGTTTAAAAGTTTCGAAGACTCTGTATTGGAATTTGATAGTAAGTTGCTGAGAGAACACTTTGGCATGCCTAACTTGTGGCTGGCTGGTTACTTTGCATTTCGTGGCACGTCAGCCATAGCTGTCGAATTTTGGCAGCGTTGTGCGGTTCGTATCTAAACTTGAGCACAATCCGTTCTCAGTGTTTGCCACTAGCTCGGCAAGTTTTTGGGGCATGACAAGGGAATCGTTGTACTTGTCAGCTGCTGCCACATTTGCGTGTTAATGCGGCAGCATCGACGAAAAAATTAATAACTCGACTCTTTCACTTTTTGCTGAGGCATGTTGCATAAATAAATTTACCACACAGCCATGAAGAATGGAAGGACGTCGAGGACTGCTTAGAGTTGCATGCAAAACTTATTGTTCTACCCCATGGACGTGGCGCGGCTGTTGAGAATTGTCGTATAAGAAGTTGAATGCAGCTCGTTATTGTTTGTTGTTTTGCTAGTCCTGGGGTGGCATGTACAAACTTTACTGAATTTATAACGAGTTGCTGTAGTTTTACTGCATAAATTATAGTTATTAATTTATAACATTTGCTGGCAGCTCGGGCACAATTGAAATACAAGCATGTTGACCCCCCACGAACTGCTGCTGCTACGGCTGCTGCAGCAATTACGTTGCATATTTCAGAATTTAGATGTTCATTTCACAGCTTCCTTATTATTTGTTTCCTGGTCATGCTGCTGCTGTCTTGATTAGCACTTACCACTTTCTTGGCCCGCTCTGTCAATTTGCTGCGAGCTTCACGTTTCCGTTTCCTCTTTTCATCGTGCCATGAAACTTCATTGGCAAACCATTTCCGTTCAATAAATTACTTTGTCTGAAATGGCAACAAAGCCGAAGACTTTACTAAGAGCTGCAAGGGCTGATAAAATGTCAATTCGTAAATTACTTTTGCAAAAAAGCTTAACTTTTTCAATTAACTACATTTGACAAGAAACATATTTTCCATTTTAGTATTTCTGTAAGGATATAGGGCAAGTGAAGATACTTAGCTGGCCAATATGTATAGAAGAACTTTGGCTATGATTCGGAACTAATTTCTAGAGCCATTCAGTGTACCTTACGAAGTCGTTTTGCTTATTTATTCATGTGGGTCGAAAATTTTCACCGCAGTTATCTCACACATGTCTTTGTTTAATCCACTATTATTGCAGCTGTGTGGCTGTGGCCCTCAGTTATTATGCAGATTGTGTTGACATACTGAGACTCTTCTGCTGTTGCTGAAGCTGTCTAAGGTGTAAATATTTCATGGCATGTCAGCTGAGAGCTGAGCAAAAAACTACATAAAAATTTAACTTTTTCTGTACACAAATCAAGTTTGGATTAGCTCGTCTAGCACGTACCTTGACTGTTGATTTAACACGTTTCAAACGATGCAAAAGGTCGAGCGTAGGCGCTCATGATAAATTGATATTATTTTGGGTCGAATTCAATGTGCAAAGTTCAAGCAAAATTGCTCAACTTACGGCAGCTGACATTAAATTCACTTTAAACTAATTTATATGCTAATAAACAACAATTTAATTTGACCAATGCGTCATCTGTGTGTGTTAACCAGGCTTTGATGTTTGACGAGTTGCATTAATTGCATTAGTAAATTTAATTATATCGAGCCTATGTGTGTAGCGTTTAAGCAGCCATCTCGTTCTAACTCAGTAACACATGGTGCTTCTTTAAGCGACAGCTATCTTTGTCCCCCTCTCCCGCACATATAACACATACTCGAGCATGATCAATCTGTCATACAATTTGCTAGAGTCATGTAACATTCTACTCAACATCAGTTGGCAGTGCTGCCTCGCTGAGCGTAATGTACATACGTATATGTACATTTATGTATGTGTCTTGTTAGCCTGCTTTCCCGCTATTGTTATGCTATTTTTATGGCTGCCATGTGTAACAAGTTCTCTTAAAAATCTGCATAAGTACTTACACATGTAGATTTGCGCACTGGAGCTCGATTTTGCAAAGCAGCGTAGGGACAAGTATTAAATTTGTTTTTCGATTCAGTTTTTTATACATTTAAGATTGTAAACAACGTCTATTACCGAATTTGAGTTTTTTTTTCTAAACGCTGCTGCTGACAACTACAAAAAAATAAATAAATATTTGTGGAGTATCTAAATCATTAAAAATCAATTTTTATGCTCAACAAAAAGGCAAACAAATTGATTTTAGCCAGGTACGCAGCATTGGCAGCTCAACAATATGGCTTCGTTGAAAATTGTTGAGGGAATTAAATGCATATTTCCGCTTTTAGATAAAAATTCGTTTGTCCATTTATGTTTTGCATAGCTGTCCAGAGAAAGCGAACAACAGATAAAAACGTGTCGTGTTAGCAGCTTTGCTTTTTCAGGTAGAACCCCAATGGACAGGGGGTTGAGCTAAACTTTTTGGTAAATGCAACAAAAGTTTGAATTTCAATTAAAGTTGAACAATGTTTTTATTTTTATTAAATCAATATTGCAAATTTATATAAATATATATACATATGAATCTGTCATATTTTCAAATAAATTTCTCATCGAAAAATTATTATTTTATTGCTTCCCATAACAACTTTTTTGACACAATAAAACATACCATTTCTCTTTGAATGCAGCTTGTATATGTTGTAAATTTTTGTGTTTGACAGAATGAGCATGAGAACATCTGAAAGCATATTTGTAAATCGATAACAAACAGTCCAAATTGTTCAGAAATAAACACAAAATCGTAGTGTCTTACGAAACGAAAACTTGCTTTTTCTTTTCCCTTTTATCATTTGAGTTCAACCTTATTCACTACTTAATCACAATTTTTTCACCAAATTTGCTAGAGTGAATTTTTGTTTGTATAGACGGCAATTCAAAAGCAGCAAAAACATATGATTTATGATCCAATTTAAATGTGAGAAAATAAATGGAAAACAAGCTGAGCAAGGCTAAACAGTATTGCGTTCTTATTTAAGTCAACGCATATGCCGATAAACACATTGCAAATACAGTTCTTAGCTTAGGCGTTCATTAGAATCTTTAAGCTGAAGCTGCTTTGTCTTTGCTTATTTAATTTGGCATCCTTGCTCATAGTGTTCACATTTTTAGCAAATAGACTTTGGCAGAGGGAGAGTTTGTCGGCTTTGTACTAATACACAAACAATTGGCCGACAGCTGGAACATTTAAGTTAGCCAAAGGACAATGCATTGGCGGATGTCCTGACGTGTCTGTCAGCAATGGCGTAAACAAAACAAGGACACGCCTCAAAGATTTCCGCTCTTGTTAAATGTTAGATAGACATTTCAAAAGAGAAGAACAAGTGAGCTCTTAATGCTAAGGAAGTCACGTAAAGTGTGGACTGAATGTTCAGACTGCCCCTTGGACTGGAAGTCTGAATGGTTTTATCGAATCATAGTCTGATTCATGTACTATAAAATAAATCAGAAAGAGCAGACAAAGCAGAGCCAGATGAATGATGACTGATGACTGATGACTGATGACTGATGACTGATGACTGATGACTGATGACTGATGACTGATGACTGATGACTGATGACTGATGACTGATGACTGATGACTGATGACTGATGACTGATGACTGATGACTGATGACTGATGACTGATGACTGATGACTGATGACTGATGACTGATGACTGATGACTAATGACTAATGACTGATGACTGATGACTGATGACTGATGACTGATGACTGATGACTAATGACTAATGACTAATGACTAATGACTAATGACTAATGACTAATGACTAATGACTAATGACTAATGACTAATGACTAATGACTAATGACTAATGACTAATGACTAATGACTAATGACTGATATATTTATTACATTATAATTCTGGAATAAAGCAAAATTGACACTGTCTGTAAGTCATCTCCTCTTTATTCTTGAAGTTTCCTTATGGATATATTTACAATATTTTGTTTTAATTTTGATTGTCTATCTCGATATGGAAAATGCCCTGACACAGTCTCAAAACTTTAATGGCTGCTGCCGCTTCCAGACTGTTTGCCAGCTGGGTAATTAATTTTAGAATTTGCTGAAGCAGAAAACGCTGCTCCACCAGGAAATGGCGATATATTTAAGTATTTGTACAGCAAACCGGGTGCAGCTGCACTCTGGCTGCTCACAGCCAGCTCAAAGGATGTTTCAGCGTATTGCATGTCAAGCACGTAAACCAGCTCTGTGAAGAAATTATGGCACTCAGACGGATAAGAGAAAAAATCGCTGGCTTTAAGGCACTAGAAATAAGTTTGCCTTGCCACGGAAGCACATTGGCTTGAAGCTCTGCTTTAATGTTGGCTACTAAAAACTGAACTTGACTATTACAGGTAGATGTCACGACTTAAGCCAAACAATGTCACTTATTAAAGAAATCCACATGAGAGCAGAAATAGCTAAGGAAATGCCAGTTTCGAACTGTAGAATTGCTGTGAATTTCGGTTGATGTCAGTTTCTACCACAAAGCCATCATTCATTTTGAGTAGTTTACACACGCTCAGCTCTGTTGTGCCTTCGTTTGCTGCCACGTGACAGATGGCGAAATTTATTTGCAGGACTGCAGCTTAGTGAATGTTGAAATAACTTTCAAATCAATAATTTCGCCATTAAATTAGTCTAGTGTTTTAGCAAGTTAAACTTATAATGCTTAAAATATATTAAATACATACTTTAAAAATATCTGAAAAATGTCACTTGACTTATTTTATTTAGCAAATAAGCTACTAATTAAAAATTTTATTAAACTTATTTGCTTCATAGTAAGCCTGAGCTTGAAGAGTACATTAATATAGTAAAGTTATTTGTCACAAAGTACTTACTTAACTGTTAACTATTTATTATTCAACAAACTACAATCAGCTTGGCCTTCCAAAATTCTTATACTTTGTTTTACATTTTCATCTGAAATTGACGGGCATAACGTATACGCCGTGTGTCAACTACATTGTGATACAAATAAAGAGGACAAGCTTTTATCTCGTGACTTTGGGAGTATGCTTGTTTTGTCCTCAACGATTACTGTTGACCCAGTCCAAAGACAATACAATGTGGCTCGAATGCTTTCTATTCGTTCAAAGCTCGGTTAGTAAGCAGTCGACTTTGTTAACCTAGCGCAAAGATGAAAATCATTTAATTGTATTCAACCTGAGAGAACATTATTAGTGCTCCTTCTTATGAAACTTTTTCAGACAATAGACATTTCATATTGGAATATAGATGGGGCAAATATAATGTTCTGTCAGCCAAATTAAGTCTTCGAAAAAAAAAATAAAATAGAAATACTTTTTTATTTATATTTTATTCAATTTAAAATGAAATCAAACGTTTTTTTTTTATATTTTCAAACAAATCCATAGCTAATTAAATATTTTGTAAATAATATCTGATATGCCAATTTCTTTCTGGTCATCTTTGTCTACTGTCATGGCGATAGACAGCAGGTAAATATTATTTGTGTAACCTGATGCGCTGATGGACATTTGGACTCCGTGTCAAGTTTGTAATATGTGCTTTGCTGCAGGGCTTCTATCGATACGTGATACTCCACAATAAATTGATTGAAAAGAATGAATAACTTTTGTCTTTTTTTTAATAAATAAATTTGTGAAAAACTTATTTATTTTGAAGGAAATTCACTTAGAGAATAGAGCATGTAATATATTAATAAAAATATATAATCAGCTATAAATATCTAAGAATTATTTGAAGGTTAGAGCTTACGCTCAGCTGCCTAAGCGTACTATGCGTTTTACATGGCTTCGGAAACTGAGTCATTTGGGGGATTTTGCCATTGCCTTACGCAATATGCGTACACGTGCTTGCGCCGCGGGGCGTTTGCGCAACGTTACAGGCTTTAGCCCACATCGGTAGTGGAGAGACGCCAACTCATACTCATATTCTCAGCATGATGAGCTATTTAATGATGTAGAAAACCCACCAACACATAACAGAACCTTTGCCAGTGTCAGTCATGGGTTATGGCACTCGTTCCGAAACGGATTGTTTGCCCTGAATGTTTTGCAGCGTGATGTAGCGTTTCGGGCTTATCTGATTCGAGTGATGCCGAAACCTTGCATATTGATCCCAGCTTTATTTATTCATGCCAAAAAACGTGCGCAGAAATTCGAGGAAAGCTACAAATCAAAGCCAAATCGTGCGTTTCGAAAACGCAGCTGCAAAGCTCACAGTGTGTACACGTGTGTGTGTGTTGGCTTTGCATGCATAACAATATCATAACTACAATTCAGATGACAAGAGGTATGCGCAATTATTTATTGTAGCATGAAAATCTGAAACAAGATTTTACTAAAATTTCGATTACTGTTCAAACGTTACGCATACGCCTAGTAAAACTAGTTGAAACTTACATTTTGTGTGGGAAAAACTTTGTGTTTTGATGCTGTCGTGGAACGAGCTTAAAGTCAACGCATAGAAATATATTTCTAAATTCCAATTAGTTCAGTTCAATATGTTTACTTAAGCAGCTTTTAGGACTCACAAATCACAACAAATCTTTGCTATCATGAAACATGCAATCAGGTCTTAGTTAGTATACCAAGGTTAACGGCTCAGTTAGAAATACCGACAGTAGGTCAGGCAAGAAGAAGACGAAGAAGGAGAAGAAAAACGCATGAATGACTATCGAGTAAAATGCAAATACAACGTATTTGAATGATTGCATCAGGCAGTGGCACGCTGGGGTCAAGAGTGAATGCGTGAACAGTTGGCTGGCTAAACAAGTGCAGAAAGCGCTCAACACTCAACACACAGCAGCCGCAGCAGCAGCAGCAGCAGCGAGTGCAATGTCCTTGACCCGCACAATATACCAATCAGAATCGTTCCTTTGCATCTGCTTAACTTGACGAACTCTGACATAACAATCAAAGCTAGCGCAACAGAAGATGTTTAGATAAATAACTTAATTATTATTATTGTATGTTAAGGTCAAACTGAGATAAATAGTGCAAAGATGGGCTGCCTTAGCTCTGCTTATATGTCCTTCCTTGAATTTCCTTTATGGGTTAAGTGTTCTGACAGCTGTTGCCATTGTAATTCACACTGGTAACTGAGACGGCAGTGAATTACTGTAAAGACTTGGAGTGTAATTCCTTTCCTTGCTGATTGCTGTCATTCAGCCTGCAGCGCTTAGACAGTGGTTAAAGAATCAGTTTTCTCTGTGGCTCGTCTGACCTTTTACATCTATCGTTCGTTGTGACATTTAAGATGCATTTCAGTTTCACTCTTTCCCTTCAAAAGGACTGTAGTTACTGGATGCAAATACATTATGTCCTGCAGACAGATCTGCAAAAGACAAAAATAAAATCTTTTAAGGTGCATTTAGTATGCTCTGCTGTTGGCAACTTTCAGGCTGCAATAACAACTTGAACCGAAGTACTGGGATTAGCCTGCTGGCACGTAGGACTCGGCTTAACTTGAGGTGCAGTTACTGCGCCTTCAATCAAATGTCAATTCTTTTGGATTTTGGTTGGACTTTGGGATTAGGTGTGCCAATTTTCGTTGCCCAGTAAAAATTGTATTTGGTCATGAATCCAGATTGGCTTTTGCTTAAGCAGCTGAATATGCAGTAACTCAAGCACACATGTTTTATATCTTCATCTGTTTGGATTTTAATACTTAATCACTAATCAAGCTTTTACTTAATATACACAGGTATGAGAAATCCCTGTAATCGTGTAATCTTGCGCTTGTCAATTTGTCTCTTGTTACTCTGCATGCACTCAATAAACATTTGAAATTATCGATAATTGAATTTCATAATCTGAAAATGAGTTCATGTATTCAATCATTTTTGATTGTTGTGTGTTGATTTCCAAACTTTCCGCAGAGCTTGATGTTTCTATACTTTTTTGAACAATCGATTTCTATAAATAAATTGGGTAAAATCTTAAACTGGCAGCTGCTGACAACACGTTGCATGCTTCCATACAACGCACAGCAATTCGTTCTTTATTTTAAAATGAAATTTATTGCAGTCACAGAATAGGTCTTTCCACGAAACTTGATGTCTATGCAAAGCAATATTCTATTTTGTTAGGGACATCAATAAAAATGTCAAAGTTCATCGTGCCTGCTGATAAATTGGCTCCCATTGCCGTCTCCTTTGCGCGTTATTCGTCTTGGGGCGCAAATCTGATGAGCGTATTACCTCGACAATTCACAAATCGTTCAAGGCTTAAATAATCAATTTCTTATGCTACTCGACTGCTGTGCCACGTTTACAAAATAAAGGTCATAAAACATATCGTTGCTTGATCTATGTGAATTGCTTAAAAGGAAATTGCCTCGCCTGACACTAACTTACCTGTGGATTACCTATGCTTATGCCAGCAGGTGTAATAAAAATTGAAACAAATTGGCTGTGCTAAAATTATAATATTAAGAAATAACTAAGAGCTAGATGCAAATTTTATATTTATATATACATTTATATATTTATATTTATATAAAATAAAAATAATATCAATAAAATGTAATGTTGATATAAGAAAATATTGACAATGCATCTACTCCCCGACGGGGAATTGAACCCCGGTCTCCCGCGTGACAGGCGGGGATACTAACCACTATACTATCGAGGACGCTGATGTTCGAGCAGCAAAAACCATAACTGAATGTTTTGTAAATATGTATTGGATAAAAATGAATTCATACTGCTTAGCGTCTATATATAAAAATATCTATATATAAATATATATACATATATGTAAGTATATATGTGTGAATATAACAGAGAGAAAATATAATACAAATGTATTTTATGCATTTGTGCGAAACTTTGGGTATCTTTAACTGTTAATATTAAGGTAAGTAGGTATGTATAAGGTAAAGTATTCAAAATGGTTAAAAAAACAATTAATATAGCTTATTTTAAAAAATTATCTTTATTTTTAAGAGCCAATGACTGGTTCATGAAATATATTTGGCATTGATTTGAACTTAAAGTTCAACTGGCAGCTGCTTAAGTAATTCTATATTTCTCTCTGTATTTGTATCTCTCGCTCCCTCTGTCTCCCTCTTTAGCATTTCTTTTGCAGCTGTTTTTGGTAATTGCTTGCCATCATCTGTTCCAGTCAAGTCAACGGAGAATTATCCGTTTGAAAAAATCTCACATGTGCTACTAGTTAGAGTTGGATTACCAGTTGAATATTGACTGGTAGCTGTAGCTGTGGCTAGTTGCCAACAGGCGCTTTCAATTTTAGAATTAGCTTCATGCTCCGTCCTGCTCCTGCCCCGTGTCGCTCAGTCAGCGAGAGTAATCTTTGCAGCTGTTGGCTGCCAGTGAAAAAGTTCGACATGCAATTAAGTCGAGTAATCTGTGATGTCAAGCTTGCATGCAGTCCGGTTGCATTTTCACGATTGAAAATGTTCAAAATTCATAGTCCTTGTTGTCCTGGCATACAGACGTCCTGCACACACACAGACACACATGCGACTCTATCACATAATTCATAACGGTTTCACACCATTCATTAGCATGCAAATTTGAAAATATTTCAGCTACTGGCTGAAGTCTCCAGCCATAGCTAGTTGCACACTCGCAGAGAGGTCGCTTTGTCATAGGCAACCGCTGCACACTAACTGCATTAACTCGCATGACAAACTTTGTCACACAAATTATGCACAGCTTTACTATCTGAGAAAACTACGGCAATATTTCGAGTTGAACGCAAGGAACTTGCCTGCAGAAACTTACTATGGATCGCATATGCTGTAATAACTATTTATTGCTCTGCCTTACTCACAAATTTAACAACAGAAATAATAAAGGCAAGTTCAATAAGCCTTCGCAGAGGTCAGACTTAGAGAGAGGAATTCTGATTTACTAGAAGAAACCCTTAAACTGACTTGCATTCATCTGTAAACTGTAGATTTAATAATATTGCCGTTGTTGTTATAGCATCGCTGCTTTGTTTGCGTACACGCAGAGTAATCACTGGCAAAGCGGCATTGGGGGATCTGCTATCAATTTATTTACATAAACTCATTTCAGCAATGCCTGCAAAAATTAAACTAAGTGTAGCTGAAAATATATGTATATTGGCAATTTGGCCATGTTTACCAGCCAGCAGCAGCCAACAGCAGTCGGCAGCCAGCTAACAATTTTAATATAACACCAAAGTGCACTTAAACGAAATGCTTGAGGCAATTTGCAGTTGCGTCATGGAAATATATGAAACTGGGGAAGCATTACACAATTTGTGTATCAAATTACGCCATGCAATTTACAGTTGCAAATTTTTATGTGATTTTGTTAGCATGAATATGTTATCAAGTGCCCCTGAGAACAATGTCAAAATCGTTGTAAAGTGGCTGCGGCTCATACGAGTCTATGAATATTTTCTTGACTGACAATTGAAATGAAGCTGAGCTGATTGAATGCAGCTGAACTCTGCCGAGCTATCCAATCTTTTATCCATTTATTTTGTATTTAAATTAGTCTTGGAATGTAAATATTTAAATAGATTAAACAATTACAGATTGTTGTTACATGAAATGAGTTTTTGTTTGCTTTATAAATCAAATTAAGTGAATGCTGAATTCTCATATGAAAATAAAAATAAATATAGATAAAATACACATTAAAACGTATAGCAGAGCAAGGTTTCGATCCTCGGACCTCTGGGTTATGGGCCCAGCACGCTTCCACTGCGCCACTCTGCTGCTTGTGAGTAGCTCAACAACAAATATATTTGAAATCAATCCTTATAGGAAAGTTCGTATAGAGTTTGCAAAATTGAATATTTTTCTATTATTATTTATAGCTGACGCTTTTAGCAAATGTACAAAAATTTCTTTTGTCTTGCACTCATTTACACTATAAAGTTTTGGCAGCAGATTATCTATCTAAAAAGTGCCTTAATTCCAGTGAAGAAAGGTTCTGTTTCACGCCTACGCCTAAGTTGCGGTTGCTTGCGAGGAAACTTTGGCAGTCTGAAATGAGAAATGAGTATGAGCACCTCAAAAAGTTTTCCTGAGGCTAGCCATAGTACACAATTATTAACTCAAAAATAGAATTTCTTTTCACTGATGTAACTAAAAGTAATTAAATTTGCGAGTCATATTTAGGCCCAAATTACATTAAGCTGTGTAGTTCAGACTTCTTTCAGCTGAACTACCGCATCTTAAAAAGTTATTATGCATAAGTAAGACGTCGTATAGATAGGTGAGTTTGTTGTAGTTCGCCCTTGAAACTGTCGTTGCCTTGAGGCTGAGAGCAGTAAAAGAGATGTGAACACATTTATAAATTTTGTTCTGAGTTTTCCGATAAAAGGAAAATATTGTAATCGAAGCTTTGTGAGTTGTTGGACTAGCCTAAAATATTTAAATAAAATATATAAAATATGTAAAATATATTTTTATTTTTTTCCCTAATTTTTCATATATTTTCAACAACTCCAAATGTCATTCGCAATAAAGCTCAAAGTCAACCTTTTGGTGGATACCACCAACTTTAATCTTTAAGTTTGGCGGCACGTGCTCATATTCATATGCAAACCAATTTATCCATTTGTGATGAGCTACTCAGCCGCGAGCGAACGAATGCTAAACAGATCAAAAGAGCAGTTGCATCAATTGCCTGCCAGTCGGCCCTCGTCTGCTTTGGGCGTTGATTGGAAACTTGAAGTGAAAGGTAAACAAATTTCAAGCTCAGCAGCCGACTGACTGACTGACAGCAGCCGCTCACAGCTCACACCTGGTAGCTCACAGCTCGCAGGACACATAAAAGAAGACACCAGGCACCCGGCAAGGAGCGACACAAACGTGCAGAAATTCGATTTTACGCTTATTTACAAATGCAGTATATGTGCGGAACAGGAACGTGCATATACTTAAAAGTTAAGTTATTTATGTAGATGTGAGCATGTTTATGCATGAGCGTAAGCATTTAAATAACGATGCTCACTTTTTGCACTTTTTATTTCACCCAACTGTTGCGCTACCTTTTTAATTTTAATGTAAGTGGCATATAAAAATAATTTAAATTTAATTTGACTAACAGGGATATAGACTAAGTAGTAGACATGCTGGCCAAAAATAAGAAAAATCCCATTTTAAGCTTAAAGACTTTTCATGTGCGTCATACGAGGCGTATGAGCAATTTACGAAATTTGAATTGGGATAGACCTAATTTAAATTGATGTCTCAGTTTCCAGGGCTTCTGCTGGCTACAATTTCAGGTGGGCTGCTTCAGATAACATTGCCACATTAGAGGCTAATGAATATCTCGACTAATTGGCATTTGATCGATGACATAGAGACTGACACGACGCACACACACACCATTTACATGTGTATGTTGTTTGTCTAGGCCAAAAATGTGGCACAGTAACATGGGATAGCAGGTCGACACACAGCACGACCTGTTGTCTTTTCATTTTTTGTGCCTCTAGTTACGACATGGCTGTGGCATCACACGTAGCCACCGAAACGTGCCACATACCTGAGTCGCAGTTGCACAACACTTTGCGGCAGCAGCATGAATGATGTGCCCTGCGCAGCCGATGTAATATTTTGACAGCCTTTACATATGCCAGACCCAAATACAAATGGCTAGCAAAGCTTTGTCTCTGCCTTTCAAATCTATAATATTTAGGCTAAGCAAAAATCTTGTTTATGTTGAATATATTTACTAGAAAATGAACTTTCTACAATTTGTTATTTACCATGTGAAAGTAGATTAGAGAATTGCTTATTTGTCGGTTAGGTTCTTAGGCCGAATCATGATCTGCACTGACTGCAGGGTATATCCCGGTCCCTGCCACTCATCCCAGAATATGCCATACTCTGAGTTATCGTAATACTCGTCGCGCCTTGTGTAGCGTCCGTTGAGATTGCTGAAAGTGAAAGTGAAAGCAATTGAGATAATTGATAAGAATGAATATGCGCTGATTGCTCAACCGACCTTAGTCCACAGTTGTTGTACCACCAACCACCTAAGCAGGTCTCTGCGCAGTTAAATTCGCTCTGGTCGTTATCCCTGTCGAAGGTGGTAAACTTTTGGTGCTCATTATCGCGCATCGAGTCACCAGCGTTGCCGGAGTACTCGCCCAGCTCGCTCAGGGCATAGTCTTCGCTCTCGTCAGCCACAACGATCCTATCGTAATAGGCGTGGCTGCTGTCATTGTTGAAGTCGGTTAGATGCACGTACAACTCGTGTGGCTGCGATGTTGTCAGACGATGCAACTTCTCCAGGCCTATGAAGAATTCGCCACTCAGATTGCCGAAGCCCTCCTGGTACTCCAGCCAATTGCGATCGAACTTGATGCTTCCATCCAGGCGCCGCTGCACAACGGTCCAGCCGGGCCCAGCCAAGCTGGAGTCGCAGGACACTGCGAAGGCATCTCCATCATCAACTTTTATGACATGCACCTCAGACGAGTCTGGAAACGGCACACAGCTATTGGCCTCAAATTCCAGTTTCGTTGTCGTCTCAAAGTTTTCCAAATTGTTCTTAAGTCTCTCTGTAATGTCTTTTGTTTTGATTTCCATGTTGAGAATTATTTGCGACTTGACAGCGGCGTCGTCCTTCAGCAATTCAATTTGCTTGGCCTGCTCGTTGATGATGGTCGTGAAGGTGGCCATGGTCGCTAGTCCATCGTTGATCTGACGATCCCTTTCCTCCAGCTGGGCGGTCACCTCGTTGGCTTTGTTCTGCAGCTCAACGATTTGCTCGGAGTAAATCTTGTTGAGCACCTCGAAGGCTGACTTCTCCTCGCGACAGTTGGTTAGCTCATCGCTCATTTTGGTCTTCAAGTCTTGCAGTGTGGATTGCTTTTCCATTAGGATGGCTTCCTCGATTTTACTTTTGTATTTCGCCTGCAGCTTTTCAATGTCGTAATATGAGCTCTTCAGCTGGTTTTGTATTCTTAAAATCTCCAATAAGTTCGCCTGTGTCGCCATAATATTTAACACTAGAATTAGCAGTGGAGCAAGTAACTTTTTCGTCATCTTTGCACGCGTCACTGGCAACCGTCGCTCGGATCGCACAACACAGAACTAAACATCAAAATACTCTGACCAGCCATACCCGATGATCGAAATAATATAAACATCTACGCATTCTTATTGTTAGCACTCAGCGTATATAGGTTTATATAGACATATATACTACACACAGTATTTATTTACTTCTGCTGCTGCCGATAAGAGAGAGCTCAAGCCCAGGCTATAGCACACTTTCACAGAACTCGGGTCAAGTGGCAAACGTTATCAGTGTCTGAAAGATTTGTATAAAATTAATTAGGGTGTAATTTACATCTGTTCTGCTGCTTTATTAATTGAGGGGAATGCAATTGAATGATATAGTGATGTGGTAATGGACCTTATTAACGACTCCATTGTTCAATCAAATCTCTTTCCATGTATTCTCAATTAGAACTCACTTGTCTGTTCGCATCCACCTGGCTGCGTATTATGCAATTTGCTTACAGCTTTCATTTAACATTTTGCCGCTTGCCATGCCCACAATTCAGTTTCTGTCTATTGTTTGCAGCGCACACAACTTTATTCCATTCCCTCAACTGGAATTTTATTTATGCATAATTAAGAGCAATTAGGCGCACCTAAGCCGCAGCCGAGCTGTGCAGCACTCTTCATGTTAGTTAAGTAGTTCAATCAACTATAATATGTATAAAATTGAGTCAGCTTTGAACATAAAATCTCTCTCTGTGTTTCTATCTCTAATCAGCAAAATCAATTTAGAAATCAATATCTTGCAGCTGCCTATGAAAACTTAGTTTGATGAGGCAGCAGCGCAACATAAACTAGGTATTGCTTGCAACGATATCTATATAGTAATATATATATATATATATATATGCTGCTGCTTCTGTTGCTGTTCATGATTAGTTTGTGGCACAAACTTTGCCCTGCACAGGGACACTCGAAAGTGGTTTTTACAGCTGGCTCTGCACAGAGCACTTTTCGGCTAACAACTGCGATATTTTCGAATTTGCATTTTAATGAGTGACGCGGGCTACCGTAAATTCGAAACTTTACGCGTTTAGTGCCAGGTATTTGACAGTTTACTGAAAGGCAACAGCCAGCGTGGCAGGGCAGCGGAAGTATAAATTTAGCTGAAATCACATATCTTAAAAATCGAACTAAATTCAGTTTAGTCAAGGTATATATCCATGCATAAGCCATGGCTAAATTGATCTACATAGCCACCACTTCAAGCCATTGTAGTTGCTATAAACAATTGACGCTCGACTTTGGCTTAAATTTGAACTTTGCTGTGGTTTCTCGTTGCCCTTTTAATCTTCTAACCACAGCCTGAAATTGAAGCATGGCCAGCAGTTGTTTTTATTGCTGTGCGCTGTTCGCTGTTTGCTGTTGTTGTAACTGGCAGTTGGTTGCTTTTGTTGTTAATTGCTTTCAGTTTCGTTGACGTGTTTTATTTATCGCCATTGCCCATGTTAAGCATTTGTATTCGGTCAAATAAATTCCCAGTTGACGTATATAAATGAAACACAACTAGCAGTTTGGCTTTCCATACAAAATATGCCAGCAATCGAATCGACTAGCAGCAAAAAAAAAGGAAATAGAGAAAGAAGCCCCACAGTTGCTTTACAAAGTTCCACGACAAAGTGCAGAAATTGAATATGCAGCTATCAGTGCTCGTAAAAATGGCAACCGAATGTGAAACTCTTTTGGCAGCCAACGAGCTCTGTGCTGGCAACCAGAGCAAAGTGTGCAAAAGAAAAGTCAGAGAAATTAAGCGCATGAAACTTTATGTTCCCAAATTGGCACATATGCCTTACCCTATATCCCATCTGAGCGGGCTAACCCTGAGTTATTGTATATTAGTTTTTTCTTGCATGTCTATTTAATAATTTAATAAGTCATTTTCGGCTGTCCTGAGCTTGGCCTTTGCATGTCATGTGACTCACTGAACTGTGAATTGTTAAAGCATTCACTTGTGGCTTTGCTGTTCCACGTGACGTTTCAGTTGCACTCATTGTGCATTCATGTGTTTCATGAGCCAATGGCTGGCCAACTTTTGACTTTTGGCCAAAGTCTGGGCAAGGTGCCACGCCCACGATGGCTTTCTACATCAACGCATCAACTTATAGTTTTGCAAGTAATTGGCTTAAGACTTTTAGCTGTTGATGTTTGCGAGCGTGATATGCCTGGCAGAAGACCTTGTTGCACCTCAGCTCCTAGCATTTTTGAGAGACTATAAAATAAACTATTTAACTTTATATTTCTATCAACTTCATGAATATATGCTGTCAGATATATGCTGAGTGCTAGCTAGCTGACTAGAAGGCCTCACTACAATTGATACTAAAACTCGTTAAGTCTAAGCAAATATTTAAATGATATTCATCATATCATACATTAATGTGCCCTTACCTCTTGAAAGGAACATAAGTGAAATATTTAAGCTTCAAATTTAAGCGCTTAATAAGCTCTACTAAAGTCACATTTAGATAACGTCAAATGTCATGTTGGCCATCAAAAAAACAAATGGAAAACTGAAGAAAGTGAAAATATGCATATGCATGATCATACATATTTACATAAATATATACATATATACATACCATATGTACATAGATAAGTTGTGCTCTGAGTGTTGTGCATGAGGATTTTCTTAGCTCGGTTTGATTGCTTTTGAATTGCTTTGAATGGACAAGTTTTTCATGCTGCATGTGGCATGGCATCGCAGTGCAATTATCCAGATGACTTAGCCAGAGCAGGCTGCAGACAAAAGCCTAGTCATGAATATGTCTGTTTTTTGTGTTCGAGATGCCACCAAAATGTATATGTGCTACAAATGCAAATGCCCGCTTCTCTGTTGTGAGTGCCTTTGGAATAGCAAATATGTGAATGAAGACATCAGAAATATGGCCACGGCTTTGCTGAGGTTGTGGCAACAGTTTTGCTCACTCGCTCGCTCTATTCATGTCACGTTGCGGCTGGCTATGCCATGTATGCGCGATGTGGCAGCAGCATTTCAGCTCAAAATGTATTCAGTTGCACTTACTTAAAGTGCAACAACAGCCACACACACAGAGTGACAAAGTAAACAACTGTTTTAGAAGGCTTATATGTATACATATGTTATTTGATTACACTTTAAAATTTAATTACATTTTAAAATGTCAACGAAGAGCAGAAAAAACGCTGAATGAACGCCAAAGAGTAAATACCCTGGCTAAGGTTAGGCTTAATTTGTTCATAACAGGGCTTTGTGTCATATCATGGACTGCAGATATTCACATGAGTAATAATCTTAATATTAACAAAGTTTTATTGGCAATTTAAGATTTAAATCAGCTACTCAAGCAAGAAAACTTGAAAACTAATGAAAGGTGTTTTCTATTAAGTTGCACAGCTTTTGGTATGCAGCATTGCTTTATTGGATAGCCTTTTTAATAATTGAAAGTTGCCATTTATTGAGTTTATTTTGACATTTTATTATAGCTAGACTTATATGAGATCTAATAATTTGTGCAAATTTCGTATGAAAATAATGCTTAAATTCGTCAAAATTCTCGTGCTTCAGCCATTTCGTGACTTTCATAACAATAAATCCATTCTTGGCTTTATATTTAAATAATTTCATAAAGTTTTTAATGCAATAAAGTACATTTCGTTCTTATTAAAAATACATTTCATTGTTTTATTCCGATCTGAACTAATAAAGCTCTAAAAAAATCATGCTTTATTTGCTTTTATCAAACTGAAGCGCTTTTTGCTCCGTTGCAGTTGAAAGTTTTCCTTTTCAATTCACTTTAGTCCACATTGTGTTGCATATCTCGTTAGAGAGCTGTGTTACCTGCAGCGGGGCTGTCAACAAACACTCGAGGGCCGGGGCTTTATGCAACAGCAATGTCCACAAATTTTACAAAATTATCTCGTGCTCGTCGAGCTTGCCCTTAGTGACCCAATTCGCATTTTGGCCAGCATTGTTAATTAATTGTTGCCTCTCTCTCTCTCTATCTACTCCTTTCCTTTTCTCTCTCTCTTTCTCTTTTATTTTGTTGCTAGTTTTGTTGTGTTGCATTGTGGTTTCATTAGTGGTTAGTTAGCTGGCTACCAGCTGCTCATTTCCCGCTGCCACATTGTCGATTTCCATGGCTTTTTTTCCGGTAGCAATTTGATCTGCTTCAGCTGTCGTTTCGTATTTACCTTGCACTTTCAATCAGTTAAATATTTAGAGCAATTTCGATTTTTATTTTGTTTCCTTCGGATGACACTGCTTTCAACTGTGTCTACAATTAGCAAGACATTTTGTAGTTCTATTCAATGCTGCAGCTTTAAAGTCAAATTAAGCTCATACTTTTTTCAGCAATATATGCAGTATATATGGCGCTTCGAACCACACAGAAGTTATTCAAACAAACAAAGGCGAAAGCAGGACTAAAAAATTGTTTTTGCATTTTGTTTTGCAAAATTTGATATTGGTTTTTGGCGCGGTCAGCAAAAATCTTTGCCAAACTAGTTGTGCGTGAATGTGGCTGTGTGTGTGTGTGTCCATTTGATTTGGCTGCCTTTCGGCGAGTTTGCATATTTGCATATCTAGCAAAAATGTGCATCTATCCGGGCAGCCATTCGACGCACTTTGCCGCTCCATGACGCATGCAGAGCGAGCCTGACACAAGGCCATTGCGGATTTGCATGTGTCCATTCATTGAGTGTCACTTGTAGTTCACTTTGAGGTGTGTATAACAGCAATTTTTGGGTAAACCCACTAACATGGCCACTGGCAACAACTGGGCGCTGCTTTGATCCGTCTGCACTTTTGTTTTCCTTTAGCTAACGGGTGTGATATTGGTTTTTGGCGCGGTCAGCAAAAATCTTTGCCAAACTAGTTGTGCGTGAATGTGGCTGTGTGTGTGTGTGTCCATTTGATTTGGCTGCCTTTCGGCGAGTTTGCATATTTGCATATCTAGCAAAAATGTGCATCTATCCGGGCAGCCATTCGACGCACTTTGCCGCTCCATGACGCATGCAGAGCGAGCCTGACACAAGGCCATTGCGGATTTGCATGTGTCCATTCATTGAGTGTCACTTGTAGTTCACTTTGAGGTGTGTATAACAGCAATTTTTGGGTAAACCCACTAACATGGCCACTGGCAACAACTGGGCGCTGCTTTGATCCGTCTGCACTTTTGTTTTCCTTTAGCTAACGGGTGTCCGTTGACATCAAACAGCTCGTTAAAAGGTTTGCACCAATTAGCACTGCAAAATGTGGCGGCATTCATATAGCCAGCCGTCCTTTGACGATACAAATGGAAATCTAATATTTTTGAGCTGTTGCTTACAAGCAACCAACAATTATATTTGGCAAAATTTTTTTTAGCACAAAGGAATATTTGAAAATGTGCTCTTAAATGCGAAAAAAAAGTTTTCCTAAAATTCATTTTAAGCTGTTAAAAGGGAAACTGAGCTCTAAAAGCTTCGCATAATTAATTGTGCTTTATGTGCGTAACGGACATTAAATTTCGGTCACAAACAAAAAGACGCACAGCAAAAATTTAGGACTCAAACAGAAAAAGTCTATAAACTAAAAGGTATCAAATGCCTGTTTCAAAAGTATTGCGAAATTTTGTTTTTTTTAAACAATTTTGTATTTTTTAATAAGTATATATTTAGTTGCCTCCAAAGCTGCTATTATGAGCTTGAGTCAACATTTATTTCAATTCTCAAAGCACTGCAAAAAATCACGTTTTGTAATCATATTCATCTCCTCTTTCTTTGCCGTCTCAACACTTTTTGAGCACACATCGTATATTACCTAGCGTTTAATTTGAGCTTTCTAATCTTCAAATTCAATCGTTTAACCATGTCAACAGCTTAAACGCTCGACTTAACTTTATAAATTTTGCGCCTAATTGCAGCATGGCATAGGAATTTGATGTTTTTTGACTTCAGAACTCTCAGCAAAATTGCCATGAAAATTGTGGCCATCATTATTTGAGCCTACTCATTCTCAACTTTTGTCCAATAATGTGCAAAATAAGCATATATTCTATGGACTTGACTCATCTCTTTTATTATTTATGTATAAATTCAGTTAAACTACTTTTGAACCAATGCATATTCAAAGCATTTCACTTATAAATACATAACTTTTTGGGACAATAAGAACTTTTACATACGCATATGCATTTAGAGCGGAGCAGGCAACTATTATTATTTTTGGGTCACTCCATTTATCACATTATGTCAGGCTGTATCACAGGGAAAGTTTTCCATATGGCTTTCCAGCTGCTTGCAGAAGTGTTAACCCAACATGCCACACGCTCAATTTTGGATGACAAATTTGTGTGCTAGAAAAATTATATAAAGCCAAAATTTTAACTTTAATAAAATGGGAACATTTTAAAGTATTATTTAAAAAAATATATAAATTTAGTGTAAAAGGCAAGCAGGGCAGGGCTAGAAGAAAGGTAGTTGGGGCTCATAAGAAATATGTATACAATTAACTTGGTAGACAACTGGAACCCTTGAAAGTATACAAAACATCTTTTACAAGGCACCTGATTAAAGGAGCGAGAAGCCAGACAGTTGGGACCCGCCCAGCGATAGTTTGGGTGTTGATGATAGCTGTGCAAACATGCCTATCAGTTACGGCTATTTATATTCGGGACATTCGTTAGAGCAAGATGCTGCTCCTGGTTAAACAAAGGCACAAAATGTAGCCCTGGGGGCAACAGTTATGAAAGGCTGCCAGGCTGCCGGGCGAGTCTTTTCATTATGCAAATCTGAGCAGCTCGACAAAGAACTAATGCCGCCAACCATTAAGTGGGAGTAACACGTGCACTTGGGCCCCGCCCACGAAAATGTTAAAAAGGGCTAACCACAAAATTACAACTTGGCTAAGCACAATTAATGTCAAGTCTTTCAGCATTTCAGGTGGAGACTCCTCATCAAAATTGAGGCTTAAAAGTTGCAAATTGTAGGCTAAAATATATTTCGTACAAACAATTTGGATTTATAATGATAATTTAATATTTTCAATAATTTTCAAATTTATATTTATATTATTAAAATATTTTTATAAATATTTTATTAATCATTTCACGCACCTTATGCTTTTCGCTAGCCTGACTAAGCATAAAGCTCAATTTTCCACGCATAATAAATCAAATTCGGGTAGGCTAAAATAACTTTTCACTTTTGGTGACGCTTCGAGACCTTTAAAATTGTGATGTCATTAAAAAACTCAATGGGGATTTTGTTCCACAAATTGTTCAGTCAAGGTTAAGTGCTCAAAGTTTGCCAAAAAAGTTGAGCAGAAAATAAATTAATTTCACAAAAAAAAAACAACTTTTGCAAAATTATATATTTTTCAAGTAAGGCTCAGTAGGGGAATACCCAACGTTGTTGTTTAAGTCCCGGAATTTGTGCTGATATGACTTTTAAATTGCTTCGAGAAACGCACTAATCTGACCTCAAATGCCGATTTTGATTTAAGGCAAAATTCTGTTATTTTATGGCCCATTAAAAACAAAAAAGTCTCGAATGCATTTAAACGCGCAATAAATATAAAAATATTGCTATGCATGCGGGAATAAAACTTTAGGCAAATCATAAAAAATTACAATAATTTGAAAAATAGAAAGTTATAAAAAAGAAATATATGCGTCAAATGCTGTAAAGTCTCAGCCAAATAAATATGTAAATTCATATTTTTATTGAGCTCAATTTGGGATCTAAATAAAATTGACTTTAATGCTCGAATTTGAATGGCAAATCTAAGCCTTAAATCATCTTGATTATTTGCTTAATTGAAATTGAATTGATTTTATTGAAAACATGAAAATTGACAGCACATTTGAGGTGGTTATGCGTGTGTGTGTGTGTGTATTTTTATTGGCTTTGCATAAAAGGGGCAAATGAAACATTTGAGTTAAGGCATCATCAAAACATTCGGCTTCGGGTCAGAATAATTCATTTTCCGTGACAGCCATCATCAAACTCTTCAGCCTTTTTTTGAGCACATTAAATGGATTTGAACAACACACTCACACACATCCAAAGTCACACCTACGCACAAATCAAATTGAATTTTTATGTATTTGGGTTCAATCTCAGGTAACAACGAGCCGAGAGCCTCTTAAATATTTAGCAAGCAGCGACGGCAACAACAATCAGTATGTCAACACAGTCAGCGTAATAACCGAAGGCCGCAAGGTCCCAAGGCCTCTAGAAATTGGATTAAATTCAAATATGTGACGAGGTTTGCAGGGGATTTTCTAGTTTTCAGCTGCAAGATTATAAGTTTCCCAAGGCGAGGCTCACGACAATAACAAACAGAAAGTCAAAGTCCGAGGCAAAATGCTTTGGGCATCGAAACTCAATTGAAGATTGGCTAGAAATAGTTAATAGTCAAAGCTGATGCCAAAGAACTTTTATTTAAAAGTCTTATTGATAAGAAGTAACAAAATATAGGTGTCTAGATAAACAACAATCAAGAGGTGTTTCAGAATAGTCTGAAGGCTACCCGTGCTCCTAGGAGTATAGGCACTGCGAGCTGCCATTGGTGCTTATCGATTCGGAGCTACTCAAGGGCAGCTTGGCACCAGTTTTGCGCTTGGAACGCATCTTTATGCGCAGCCAAATGGGATGAAATATGCCGCTCTTGTCGCTGAGTCTGCTAGCGCTCTTTGTGCTCGACTTTATTTCATCGTCCTGCGTAGGATTGCGCTTTCTTACAAAGGGCTTGGTCAACCGCTTGAACAGCGAACCAAATAATTTTCGAGTCTTTGCTTTCTTCTTGGGCGCTTCGAGATTCGTAATAGTCGACGAGGAATGGATGGAGTCGTCGGTCAGGCACGAGATACTGCACAACGGCAATGGCAACGAGGAAATCGTGGCTGTGGGCACTGGCTGCTGTAGTCCCTCTAACACTCGCTTTAGATTTCTACGTAGGGTCTTGTATTGATCCGGATTGTAAAAGGGGTCCCTTTGACTAGGATAGCCATTGGCGTGGCTTAGCGTGGGCTGCACAATACGCGGCGGCGGCTTAGGCGCTTGACGCCGCTTGCAACGAGGCGGTGGCAGAGGCGGCAGAGCTGGCGTTGTTGGTGTCATCGTAGCGGGTGGATCGGGAGGCGACATTGGAATGATGGGCTGCAGAACCACTACGATTCGCTCCGCGTTATGGGACGCGCTTCTGTTAAGCTGCCAGCTATAGATGAAGAGATTAAGTTGAAGCTGCGTGCATCTTGAGGTTAAAACTTACCAAATCACAATCAACATCAAGTTGTAGATGGGCAGTGCTAGGAAGACGTGAACGAATAGTCGCAGAAAAGGGCACTCTGAGCCCTGCAGCCTGTGTAGCAAAACACTGCAGTAGGACTCGGGCACAATCGAGTGAGCCGGCCACAAGTCCATGGCCATGCCATGTGTGTGGTTGTGTAGGCCCAGCGCAGTGAGTCCATTTCTTATACTCCCGGTGCGACCGTGGACCAGAAAGATCGTCATCACACAGGTTAGGGTTATCCAGGGTTCCATTCTGATTCGTTGTTAACTTTAAGCTTGTCTCTTTTATGAAAAATATAAAATAAAACTGGAGAAACGGACTTTGTTTGTGAACAGGGCATACTAATCTAAAACTATATAACTATATAACTAGATGTTTCTAGCACCAATTAAAAGCCGTAGCTTAGTGCGTTCTGTAATCACTATAAATTGTATCTTCTAATTACTGTATCTAATTAAATTGCCACAAACTTGGCTTCACGCTGATTTACCTATATGGGCACATGGGACATGGCCAACATCATTTTATAGTTTGCACAGCATCCAATTTCAATTCCGATTCAATTTAAAGTCCCGAATTTGCGAGCGCAAGAGCGTAATAATGCGGGTAGCTTTAGAAGGTGGTCGCCTCACCACGTGCCTGCAATAATTCCACATGATTTTAATTAAAAGCGAACAGCAGAAGCTTTCAATTTGGTTACCCCAGAGATACACATATTTGTCACTTGTTTCGGCAAACATTTACAGCTATAAACGCTGTGTCTATTGCCAAAAGAAAAATTCGCAAATTTCATTTGTGGCCAGGCCAACACGAAGCGCCAGCGTAATACGATTTACACTTAATGCAATAAATAACTCTGAGTGAAAATGGAACGAATTCAATTCTATGAAAGAAGCTCAGACTGAGTACATATTTTGTATTATTATATATATATTCTATTTACATGTATATATAATATAAATCGAATAAGTCACTTTTGTCACCTTGAACTGCTTTCTTTGTATTCTCAGAGAGGTGTAACCTTCGATATCTGGCATTTAGTAGTGCGTAGAGGCAATCACAGCTCCCGCCGCCCAGCTAATGATTGTTAACTCAAACACACGAGACGAAATGATTGGCCCGGTTAATGTGTTTGCCGAAGGGCCCTAATGCATATCCATCTTTATGATTGATGTGCGCCCGCATGAAATTTATATCATGTGGTTCAGCTGTGTGTAGGGAAAATTATCTTCGCTTCATTGGCTGACCTTTTGGCCAACCTTCGGCGCACATTCGGCCAAGAGTAGACTCGTTATTTATTGACATAATAGATTGTGATTAATTTTGATAATTGACTTTCTCCATTGAATTAACTTCCAATTGCTGGCCGACTATGGCATCATAATTTACATTGATATCAGCTAATGCAATTTAGTGAACATGATTTATAGACTGATGTTTGCCAAAAATCAAAATTATCTAATAATGGCGCAAAATATTTTACCAGAAACAAATTTCATATGACGCCCTCTGGTTCTAAATAAATGGGAATATTTAAATTTTAATTGGCTTGCAGAGTGATATAGCAATTGTTATTCGAGATGTATCGAACCATAATAAAGTGCCAAAAATATAAAATATATTTTATATATATTTTTATTTGAGTCCTGCCTTTAACTGGCGCTTCGTTAGCCGACTTTGTGGAATTTTCTCAAGCAATTAACGCCGATTGCAATTTAAAAAGTGAAGTTTTATTACAACTCGCGCAGCAAAAACCAATATATTTACATATAAGAGAAAACACAAAAAAAAAACTTTTTATATTTAATTAATTCAATTGGAAGGGCGACGATGCGAAGTGCAATGCGAATCCTTGCCACAAGCCCACGTATAATTTGCTCTCCTTTTATTGGATTTCTTTTGCAATTTATCGTGGCTTCTTCTGCTCTGTCGTTGTCTTCGCATTCAGTTGAATTAAAAAGGTGTTAAACATTCAAGTAATGTATTCAATTGATTTATTTATAAGCCACCAGAGCATAGTCTTAATATTTATAACACACCTGAGCATAGCCTTAATATGCATTTTAAAGCTTAATCGATAATTTGATTGGGAATGATTTTCTCTTTCGGTTATTTATTCCTTAAAAGTCAAGAGTTTTTAATTTCTTTCTTCTTTTTTTTGTTTTTATTTATATTCATATATTCTATTTTATTTCTATATTTTTAAACGTTTTTTTAAATTTCAAGAATGTGGAGAACGCTTAACTTCAATGATCAGTTCCAAATATCTCACTGTTCTGTTCCTTGTTGGCTAATATCTGTGAGACTTTCCACATCCACGAGGATTGCGTAATTAAACTTGTCTTGAATATATTGTTATAACCATATATTTATGCGTCGTTGATGTTGACAGTCACAGGAAGTTTCGTTTGACAGCCTTAGTTTAGCTGTCACGGCTTCCCATTAATTCCAAAAACTAATATGTTAAACGTATTTTATGCTAGTGCTCGACGGAAATGGGCTGTTTTGCTTAGCTTTGCGAATTCTCTGCCTAAGAGATAGCTAATAGAACTATACAGAAACTATGTAAATATATGTATTTTATAAAATTAAATTAATTCTTATACGCTAAGCTATTTTCATATATTTTAAATATTTTTTAGCAATTTTTTGTCAAACAATTCTGACACTCTCTCAACTCCCAATTAACCAACGACTACATTTTACTTCCACTAAACTTTCTATTCAGCTAATTATAAGAACTTTGACTAGGCATTAGAATTGTCGGAATTTCATTGTTATAAAGTTCATTGAAAGCGCTTACACCTTTCATTGTGGAAGCCTTGTCAACCTTAGCTGTTTTTTCATGCAGCTCAAGAAACATTAAAGACTGCAACAACGGTTGGGGCTGGGCATGTCTTCGCTGAAAGGCAAAACTTTAGCGCCACAGCTGTTGACATTTGTTTGATAGTTTTTTGATGACAAATTTTCAGGGCAGTTGTAAAATTATGCAAATGCGAACAGCAATGGCATTAACAGCAGGCGCCTTCCTTTTTTTTTTTGAATAACTAACGACTTAATAAATTAGGAAACAAAAAAACTAGATTCCATTCCAAACATTTTAACTTGGGAAACTTGAAAACGAGTTGAGTTACAAGAGGGTTGATCTTCTAACAAAAAGAGATGACATTCTTGACTTCAATAATAGTATTTTTTTTAATTTGAAATAAATTGAATTTTAAGATTTGATTTAAGCCCGTTTGAGTCCACGGAGGTGTTCAACTAATTAGCACTGTCAACAGCTGAATACACATTTGTATCTTCCCATAATCATCATGTCATTGCTGACAATAGAAGATAGCATAAAATACTGCAGTTGGAGCGGGGGCCAAATTATCAGGCCATTTGTCAGTCGTACGCAAGAGGTGGCAAATAAATTACGCGACACTTTAGCCAAGCTATGCGAGTTGGCACTTCTGTTTAAGTTTGTGTTGCAAGCAGACGACATTATTCATACAGGCTGTCGGGCAGGAATTGCCTGCTTTCATACAATGTCACGCACCCGAAGTAAGATGTCTGCCTCGGCACGTGATGTTTGTTGTCCTATTTGTTTGTTTGTCTTATTTGTTTTGCTGATGCCTGTAATTTGTCAGCTCATTATTAGCTGCGGTTGGGTTGGTTGCTTGACTGATGACATTTGCGGTGCTAATTGAAAATGCGTTTAAATCCCATATTTTGGCAAGAGCTCTGCATAACAGTAATTATGCCACGTACGTTGGCTAGCCAAATTTTAAACTGACTAAGAAAACGTTCTGCATGATTTTGATAAAAACAAGGCTTTACGTTCATGTGCGCACGCGGCGTATGAGTTATATGTGCAATAAGTAAAGTAAATAGTCTTTCTCTTGCCACTTTCCACTACTCTTGGCCAAGTTGTAAAAGAGCCAGTTGCAAAGTTTCGCCTCGAATTTAAAACAATTTGTTGTCACAAAGGAATTGCTTAACTTTGAGCAAACTTTCAAGTGAGTTGGGTTCGGCTCGGTTTCCAAAGCAAAGTTAGGCTTATCAAACAGACGCTGGGGAACAACATTAGCTTGAGTTAGTATTAGTAACGGAAGCTGTTGCCGTGCATAGATAAAGTATTTATATAGTGAATATAAATTGTTATGCCTTAAAATATGATTCTTTTTATCAAATTTTTTTCAATTGACGACGAAATACCTGACATCCAAACACAAATAGCGAGGTGTACTCCTCTTGCGGCACACTCAGCTCTGTCTGACCTTCAACTGTTTTTTATTCATTCACGAAGTGAAAGGGTATTTGGCTTTGTGTAACTAGAGACTTGTGGGTACCCAAATTTTTGATAATCCATAGTCGATAGCGGTCGACGGCAATTTTCCTTCTTGTTCCTTCTCAACTTCTTAATACTCTATGAGCTGCAATACACAATATTGACTTAACCAATTTAAGTATTATAACCAGATAACCAACACCAATATACCCCTCCTGTGCATAATTGTAAGTAAATATAAAAATAAATAATATAAAGTGGAAAACTTTTCTCACTGCTTTCGCCATATAATTGATTGATTTTCATTGTGCTTTTAAGCAGAAAAATGTAGACAATATTGAAGGCGTTGCTAATTCGGCTCGAATGGCATAAAATGTGTCAGCTTTTATGATATTCTTCTTGTTCAACCAATCGTGCCTGGGGACGAATTCGTTTCCGCGTTGCCTGGCAACGGCAACGACAATATTTCAATTGACGACCTTAGCAATGCAAATATATACACTTAATGTATATATATTTATGTGTATCGAGCATCTCGACATTGTCAGCAGTCGGAGTTTCGGTGCACATGTTTGGAATTTAAATATGTCTGCGTTCCAAGCTATATTCCCTTTTCTTTGTGCTAGCGAAAAGGTTGGCCTAATGGACCGAGATGAACAAACACAGAAAATATTTTATTGATATGGGAATATATAAAGCGTAGAACCATGAAGCATATCGACAGATTTTTGCTATTGAGCAACAGTATTACAACTCGGAAATAAACTAAAGAATTATTCATAAATATTATTTTCTGTAATCTGCTCTCAGTGGCTGCTAGACTAAGTATAACTAATAACACATTTAAGTTGATTACATGACTTATTCGTTCAATATCAGTGTCAATGTGCTAGAGTTTATATCCGTTTTCATGTAAATGATCCAATATGTGTAGCGTGACTTGGGCTCAGTTGTGATTTATGGCGCTCGTCCATGAATTTGGAGGCAGCGAGCAAGTAAACTGGTTAGAGCCAGCAGGGCAGCTCGGTAATTCATTCAATTTGCATTTGGTGTGAAGTGGGGCAGCGATTTGCGGCTGGTGTGTTCCAATCTGTCGCTGGAAATGAATTATAAGCAGATCAAAAGAGCACTGAATAGCCAAATTGAATAAGCAAGCGCATTAAATGAGGGACAAGCCAAGTATGACTGATTGATAAGAAGGAACATAAGTTCTCAAGCTTAATTCTATTTGCAAATGAGATTGAAATGAAAATGTTTGAATTACATGCCTTTCTGAGTTCTTAAAAAACCCATACATTTGAGTACATCATCTAAAATCAATATTATAACAACATTTATGTGGAGTGAGGGCACTTCATGCTAATTTGCATCAAGTTGATGATTCAAACTAACAGCAAATCAGCTAATCAGTTTTATGCAATAAAATAATGGAATATAATTATATAAATTATATTATTTACATTTTATGCAACAACAGCAACATTTTGTGAACAGTTTAATTGGTAAAACAGTGAAAAGCCACATAATCGCAGCTAAATCCATTTTGTGGCCATTTACGCCTCATTCAAATTTAATAATTTGAAATTTGTTTAGTTTTTGATTTCATTTAGTTAAATTACTTTTTGTGTTATTTGAATTGGAAGCGTGCATCAAAAAGCAGACATGATATATAATACATAATTAATAATAGCAAATAAAGCGAGTTTTTAATTAAAGCCGCATTAATATAATCAAATAAACAAACAGACGAATGCAAATGAAAAATTAATTAAGATTTTATGTGGACAAATACAAATAGTAAATGGCAAATGATGAGAATCATTGAACCTATACTAAATTCATTGTTGTAATTTGTATAATTTTATTCAACTATTTCGATATTATAAAAATTAATAATGCAATTTCTTAAACCCCTATTAACAGTTTTTTCTGTAGTAAATATATTTATATATTTAATTTCTAATTATGTGCCATTAAACTCAAGGTACTTGGCAAAGCTTTACTGAACAGGTAGGCAGCAGGACTAACGACTCAAACGCACACGTGGAAATCTAATTAATTTGCCACAAACAAGGCCTGAGATTAGCGGAAATTTCATAAAACTGAAGCTCCAGGGAGCAGGGAGCAAAGTCTTCCGCCATCAAAGCCGGAATTATGTATCGCAAAATGAAACGAATTCCATTTTATGGTAATCCCTTGGCATACTTGCTGAAATCTTTAACACATTTATTAGTCGCTCGAATTATAATGTGTGTGAAGTGTACATAATCTATCATGTTTCCTTGCGTATATAGTTAGCACCTACGTTCTTTTGCTGTAATAATTTAGCAGGTATTCAGCCTATTGGATAAACCTATAACTTTTGCAAATGGCGATAAATGATAATTTGGTTTTGACATTCGGCAAACCATGAATGAATGTATGGAATGACTTACTTGTTTATTATTAAGCATACGCACAGTTGAACATTGCTGAGTTGTAGATTACAAATTAATATATTTTTAATATTATTTGACGCAATTTATTATTAAATTGCCATATTATAAGGCCAAAAAAGCGAATAAAATAGAAATATATTTTTATATATTTTGTTATTTTATTTTATTTAAAATCCGTTTTTTGGTTAACTTGTGAAATACATACAATTGAAGTCTAAATTTGTTGTAATAAGTAAAAAGAAAATTATCATTATAAGTTCAACATGAATTTATTATAATATTTGAAAGCAGTCATAATTATTATCATTATTTAATATTTGTAATATTAAATTTCAAACAAGTAATCACTTTAAAAATAAGTGAAAAAACTTCCATGACCACATCTATATCTTTTATCTTTTAGCTAAAAGTATCGAATTGCAATTTATTTGAACACCACTGCAATGTTCACACTTAATCAGGCACAATCAAAGTCATTTATTTTCCAGCGAGCGCATTCATTTGTTCAATGCTTTTCAATTCCGCATTGGATTTGAAATGAAGCGATCCGTGTGCATAAATTTATATTTCTATGTGCAAATCAAGCACAGAATGCAGGCGCTGATTTTAATTGCACTGCATAGAAACGGGCACTTTGCATCAAAGTGTAGCTGCGAATACTTTATTAGTCTGGACAGACAATGCTCATTTAGCGCAATGGTAGATGGCTTTCAGCAAATGCTTTTTTACCCCATCTCCTGGGCGATTTGAACTAGTTTACAATTGCTTGCACTCCAATTACGGTCAGTACAGCTGTGCAGGCGCCATCTAGCGACGAATAGTAACACTTATGCGGTACGGTATTAAGGTATTTTGCTAATTTGCGAAAATACATGTTACACGTTTACCTTAATATTGTGTTTTATGATAAAAAGGCAGCAATAATTAAAAGCTCAGTGTATTTTGTTGTCGCCTTTACTGATACAACATTTTTCTGAGTGGACAGCGCAAATAAAACAATAGTAAGTCTATAAAGCCAGCAAGGTAGATGGCATGCATATTTGCGCACAAGCGCCATCTGTCGGCCAAAATGACAGAACAGTTGACAACAAAAAAATTTTACATTGCATTGACTGAGGGCTGTGGCTTGCGGATTGTGGCCGCGAAGAGCTGACATTCGTATCGCCTGTTTAACCACAAGAAATGCATTTCAGATCTGCCAATTAATGTCAAATGAGAACATGCTTTCAAAAGAGTATCAGCATTGTAGGGTAAATGACACAACTGTACTTGTATACTCTATACTCTATACTCTATACTCTTCATCCAACTCGTTAATAGCATATTCTATATAATGCCGTTTGCGCATTCCCTAAGCAGTATTTAATTAATTTAATTTGTTAAGCGTTTATTTTCTCTTATATTCTAAAGAGCACACAAAAGTTTTCCGCTGTTTCCTCTTGTTGCCGTTTACATTGTTACAAGCGGATTTCCGTAAGCTTTCTGACTTACATTCCCATAAGTTTTACCTGGCATAACAAGCACGTAAACTCGACCCAGGTCGAGTTGGCTACACAACAATAATGCACTGTCTGCTTCACATTTTATTTTTGCTGTTTTCCAAAACTATTTTTATATTTACTATGCAAGGCTTTGTTAATACAAGGGCCTAATAAAGCGAAAGCCGCTGGAATTTCGGACTTTGCTTTGGGCTGGCTTAGCTGGTTAGCATGGATGGATGAGAGAATTTAAGAGGTGGGAGATTGTCTAAGTTACTTTGTATTGAAAATTGCTTCAGTATTTACTATGAATGTGGAATTTGTATTATTACTTCTCTATTGTTCAACTAGTATACGTGTTTCATTTAAATGTTAGCTATTCAGCTTTTGCATAACTTATCCAGAATACATGAGCATCTTGTATAAGCTCTGCGACTTATACCACAGATAAGCCGGACAAAAGCTGCATAAAACTTTTATCTTCCACTTTAAAATGATATTTAGCCTGCTTGGGCAGAATAGGTTTGGGACTGTGAAGCTGACTGCTTAAGCTAGCTAAAAGGATGCGAATGTCTGGCGTTCCATTTCGTACACACACACACAGCTACACTCACACAAACATGCATGATGTTGGTTAAATGTCAACCAGCAATGCCTATTGCAAATGCGCACGTCTGTGCAGACAGAGACAGGAGAAATGCCAACACGCAGTCTTTGGGGGCAAACAATATGCAGGAAATGCCAATGCAAGACAAGGGTGACGAAACTCAGCAAAATAATATTTGCTTTGCATTGTCGGGAATTGCAATACTTATCTGCTTCCAACATAAATAAATTTACACACTTCTAGGCCATTTGCACTCCCAGCAGCTGGAAATTTTATTAAAGTTACAAATTTATCTTAAATATGGCTGAGAGTAGATGCAATGCTATTTGATCTATGGCGAGCAGCCCAATAAATGCTGGGTAATTTGTAAAAAATGGTTCTGCCGATAAGGTGGCCTCTTCCTGTTTCTGGCGCCATTCACAATAAACGTAAATCAATATCTAGCAAAAACATTTTTTCCTTTTCTTCAACTGCCATCGTGAGAGCCCGGATGCGGGACGCTGGAGAGGTGATTATTGAGCCTACAAATAGTAAACAGCTCTGGCCGAAATATCAAAGATGTGGTTGAGCTGAATGCTGCGATGCTGTGGGTAGAATGTATGAATGTTGAGATAGTTAAAAAAAAGCAGAGAAATTCAATTGAGCTGAAAAGCTTTAAGAGCTTCAAGCTAAAGACTTCATTTTTATTCAATAAACCCCTGAGAATTTGCTATGGCAATAAATTATATATTTATAGACACTTCAACTGATGCTGCACACACTAATGCATATTCATTTAGTATTACATAGATATATAAGAGTATCTCATATTATTATTTCATTTCAGAAAAAAACGTTTATCCAACAGAAAATAATGTCATAAGATTTATATTGAAACATCCAAAGTATATATTTTACTCCCTTTCAAGAATGTCTACATTGGATAACGAGGCAAGAGTCATAAAAATATTTAGGATCATTTTACTGTTATTCAAGCTGTGTGCAACACTCGTTTGATACAGTTGTCCAGGACAACTGTTAGAGGACAGGATACTTACTTTTTTATGTTCTAGGTTAGGGTTACTTAAGCCCGAAGGAATTTAAGAAGATACTGCTTAAACAGCAGATTTTATACTTTTTCTAGTATTTCTTGTATAGGCATTTAGCAAATAATAATTATAGCTATTAGACAGAAATTTTACTACTCAGTCATTTTATACTTTAATCTTTATTTTAATTTTGTTTTTTACTTTTAATCTTTAGTCTGGCTTCTCATTGTCAACTCTAGATTTATTTTATTTTTGTACAATTCAAAGTTCACTAATTAATTCAAAATAAAACTAAATTTCTTAGAAAATGATATAATTGTGAAAAAAATTGTAAACGTAGCCAGCTCCCACATATGGCGTCATGTGCAGTTTTTCTGTTACAAGAAAATAAAATAAATAACTGCCCAATGCGGGGCAGCCATAAATCGTGTCTAACAATGCTCGAGAGGCAAGCAGGACTCCTTGGCCAGTTGGTAGATCAGATATCCTTAGTGCATATGTAGCATATTCCATACATACACAGTCACCCACACACACACACACACATAGACATATGTGCTTGTTCGTTTCTTGGACGGGCAATTTCTCTCTCAAAGTGTTTGTGGTGCGCATTGTGGCTGCTGTTTGTGCAATCGCATTAGGGAATTTGCTGCAAAATTTATTACACGTTTGTTTACCAGATTCTAGGTGTGAAATTTAATAAATTTTTAAATTTGTGCAAAGAGAATTGTTAAAGAGATATTCATTAATTAATTACTGGACATACCAGAGCTAAGGCGTCATCATCTTTGCTTTCAGATAAAGTGGGGTCTATAATCCAAGGAACAGCCATTTGCACTCATTGCTATACACATATAAAATTCATTTCCTTCAACACTCGCCCACAATTACGCGCATGTTTTGTCGGACCAGCAGCTGATGATGCCTCGGGCGCTGTGGCAAAACTTTTTGCCACCTCTTAAATTGCCATTGCCAGTGGCCAAAGAAACACTCATTAAAAGTGCCAAAACTTTTTATGCAGTTGGTTTGTAGTTCGTGCGGCTCTGAAGGTATTTTCAGATAATTGTTTTTTATTTCGCAATTTAATAATTATGTGTTAAGCGCAATGTGCGTGTTTGCTTGAGGAAATAATTTAAATTTTTAAATTTCAGTTCATTAAATTGATGATGAAATGTTTTACATTTGAATTCGTGATACAGAGACAGATGCAAGTACAGATACAGATGCAGATATAGATAAAGACACGGAAAAAAATAAAGATGCAGAAACAGATAAAGATACGTTAGTTTGCATGCAAAGTTTTATATCTTTTAATTATTTTAAGCCAACTTGAGGCTTATAAAAACTTAGTGTATGAGCTCTTGACAGCTTAAAGGCTTATACTTTCAATTAACACCAGATAACAACAATCAGACTTACTTATGTAAGTACGCCAACTCAACTCTGTCATTTCCTTAAGCAAACAATGCTAATGCTTAAGAGCAAAAGCTAGTAAGCGCCAGAGTGCTTGTGTGTGGACGTAGAGAATGAGAGAAAGAGAGAGAGAGAGAGGGGGAAACACGTCAGCTGTCATCGCATGTACGTATTTAATCTCAGACTGTAATCGCCGACATAAATTTCAATTAAAAAGCTGACAGTGTCAGACATTAATTGTTGCACTGTTGAACAACAACATTTCGATATTGAAATTGAGTTTGCTGCCCATAAATTGCCGTGTCTCAATCCCCAATCGTAGTCACCACAAGCACGTACTTTCAGCTCCATTAATAAATTTTCGCCATTTAAGCTGGCTGTATGTATGCATTGCAGCTATCTGAAAAACTCGCTCTTTTAGCAAACTTAATGAATCCTTATTGCTTTATGACAGCTCGTGTCACACACGATTTATGTACACTGAAAATACAATTTAAGTGCATTTTAAGTACGTTCGATTATGTAATATGTGAAATATTAAACTCGGATGTTTAAGCTTATATAAATTTTGATTTTGATTCTAGCGCAATTACAAGTATATATTTTATTTATAAATGTGTTTTTCTATCACCTAACAATTTGCTTTCAGTTAGGTGCCAACATGTTGGCTGTCAAGTGCAACAGGTGCGTATGTTGTACACACTCAAACCTTCGAAGAGTTTCACACTAGGATCAACAAACACGTTAGCTGCGGACAAGTTATAAATATTAATAAAAAAATACTGAAAATATGACTTTTTTTTAAGTGAGTCAAAATATATCAGTGTTGATAAATACATAATTATTAAAATTAAATAATATATGCAGCTAATAGAATTAAACTGCATTAAATGAAATTATAATAATTAAACTCAATTCATTCGATATATTAGTAAACGATATTTGCGCAAATGACTTGTCAATAATCGATGAGCCGATATACATCGATATTGCGTGCTAACATCACTAGTGCTGCACACAGCTGTCGAGCCAAAAAAAACAACAGATATTACTGAGTGCGATAGTCAGGGCAGTCGGGATAATCATCAGTTATCAGCAAATCGGATTATTAGCTGAAAAGTAAAATTGTGAGCAGTGAGCAGCAGCAGAATGATGCCAACAATAACGAAAAACTACGAGAACGTAGTCATCAGCACGGGCAACATTATCAACAAGGAGATAGGACAACGCAAGTCAAACGAGGAGCTTTACGACGGATTGAAAGTCACACTGCACAACGATCCAAATTCCGAGAGCGTGGTGGTTGAGATTGACAAGCGGCATGGCCGCGTGCTCTGTGCTACGCAGGAACTGAACAACCGACTTACAGAGAATAGACGCAATGAGATTAGCATTGGTGCCAAGATATTCCTCAACAAAAATTCGTTAGAGTGCATCAATCAGGCGGTCGACGCATTGCTCAACATACTCAATGTGACGCATGTGGACAACGTGGTGCTGGCTTACCATCCCAATGTCTCGGCCGTTGCCAGTAGCAACGACTGCGGTAGCTGCCCCAACGTTAGCTATGCAGCCAACAGCTGGAGCGCACGTAACGGTGAGCAGGGCATAGCCGAGCTAAAGTTACTCTACAAGGGCTTAGAGAAATACGCACTCAAGCAACAAATCAAACAGTTGGGTATTGCCGATCTTGACACAAAGGCTTTGGCTGAGCTATACAATTCGGCTGAGGTGGCGCCTACCATAGCGCAGGTAAATCTGGCCGCCTGCTGCGTAGTGCCAGACGAACTGAATGAATTCTGCCGCGAACATGAATTGGTACTTAATACACACAGCGATCCGGAACTGCTGCTGGCTGAGGAGCAGTTCTCTTGCTTGGCACCCGGCTATACAATCGATTGGTCTCTGCGCTACCAGGTGCACGTCCGCTGTCGCAGCGTGCTCACTGCCAAGGGCTACATAGTGGGTGCCTCGCAACCGAGCCCTCATAATCTAATCTAAGCTTTTGATTAGTATATTGCTGTATATATATCTATATGTATATGTATTTGTATGTACATGCAAAACTGTATTTATTGTTTGTTATACAAAAGCCAAGATCGAGATAAGAACAGAAGTGAGTGGCGTTCTAGCAGCGAGTGAGCAGTTCAAACAATTAGATTGTGAATAGATTTTCTCGTTCATTAATAAATTTTATAAATTTTAATAAAAATTTAAGTGAGCGGCGGTAAAATGAAAAATTTAAACTTTGAAGCCTATAACAATTTGTGCATTATAATTTAGTATCAACTTACAATTTGATTTCTGTTAAGCGCCAACATGTTGGCTCCCAAAGTGCAACAGGTGCGCATGTTGTGTACACAGTCAAACCTTCAAAGAGTTTGACATTGGGATCAACAAACACGTTTGCTGCGGACAAGTTGTAATGTAGATAAACTGCGTTTGAGCAGTTTGGTTGCGTTAAACAGTAGATTTATAATAAAAGGAAATTCATTATTAATAGATTAGAAAACTGAAAATCAAATTACTTTTCTATATTTACTTTATATATTTATATAGCTTAGTTTATATAAAATATTTTCATTAAAATCACATAAATATTTATAAAAATATATATCTGATAGATTTTCTTATACATATCTTCTGCTTACCTGTCTGCCATATCTTTGGCATTCTCTTTCAGCAGATTTATTCAACCAACATCTACTTTATTCTAACACTTACAACTGTTTCGTGAACAGACTAAACTAAAACAATAAATTCCCATTCTCTGCTTTTTGCTTGGGCTGTAAATTTGCCAAAGCCTTGCTCGTTCCGACTTCTGCTGAGACCTGACACCAAGCAGCAAGCAACTTGCTCAATATGGTGACAGCTGCATGCGCTCGATTTTGGCCAAAAGTAAATGCCGAATATATGTAAGACTGGCAAGCTTCTGAGGATGACAACGAAAATATAGTCTTATGTGTTTTGTGCTTTCTTTCATTGCTGATAATCCTCTTGTCAGCAGATATTTAAAGGCAGACGATAGAGTTGCTTCCAAGTACGTATTTCAGCAGTTGACCTTTTGTAAATTACAAACAGAACAGATTGGAAACTGAACATTAAAGAGGTACAATCACAGCCCAGACTATAGTAAAATCAATTGATATAAAATACAAGTTCAACCACATACGATTTTTTATACAGAGCTTAAAAGATAAGATCTGCTATAATTTATTTAACAATTGCAATATTTCTTCTACTTTAAACTTGCTAAAGTAAAATGAATAGAAGAAATTAAATTTTTTTCAGCACCCCACAGTGCATTTAACTTAAACAATTCATTTCCGCTCTGTTGCTCTGTTGGGGGGCGAGGCTAACTAACTGCCCTTCCGGCTCTGACCCGTTGGTCAGGCTTGCCAAGAGCTGGAAGATGCCCTGTGGATGCTCTACGCCGCATAATTAAAAGCAATTCGGACGTCCTCTGCCACTTGTTGTTGATGCTGTAGGACGAGTTGTTGGTGACAGCAGAATGGCTGTGCCAAAAGCAAAAGTTTTGGCAGTAGAAATATTGCATAAATTCTAAAATAATATAAACACCTTGAAGAGTTATTAAAGCTTAAGTATGTTCATTAAATACAAAGTTGGTCCGATATAATAGAAGCATGTGAATCCAGACTTTTTTAGCACTTAAATAAACCTTCCACTGGGCAAAGTCATTAGCCAGGGGCTCATGCTTCTGGGCCAACATGTGCTGGTAGCCAGATTAATGCGAGTGACACAAGCTGCAACAGGATCCACAATTATGCCAGTAGTTGACGAGCGCTGCTGAGTATTTACCCAAATGTCGCAATATCCTGCTACGGCATCCTGTTCGTATTCGAACAATGCGTGCATTCAATTCCCCAAGAGATGAATTAAAAACTGCATCACCAGCGCCTGACAACTTTCTATGAAAAAAAGCAAGAAAAAAGAATGAATATTCCAATGAAGAATGAAACACAAAAGGGCAACCCCTCGCCAGGCAGCGTGCCACTGAGCAGAGGGAACGCTTAACCATTGTCTAAGCGCTGCCGGCTAAATAGCAGGAAGCAGTTCTAAACAGTAGAAATCAACAGAAAGCACTTGCAACGGCAACAGAGTGGCGCCTCGAGTGTTTACAGCAATTCATTTGCGCCTCAGCTACCAGAGCTCGACAATGGCCAACAGTCGGGAACGTCCGTCAAATGACTATATTTTTTTCTGTTTTTGCCTGAAAATAAACTTAAAGCCAGGCGGGCACTGCAACGATGAGCTGATGAGGCTGTGGTCACAACCTGTAAGCGAATAAGTAACAGCGGCAACAGCAACATGGAGTCCATATCTATTCCCTTATTGCATTTCAGTTGTGGCCACATTTATTTAGCTTCCGTCGGCCCAGACACTCGGCCACTGTGTAAATATGAAAGCAGAAAAGAAAGAAACACAAACAGAGCTGAAGACAAGCAGCCGATGCTGTTGGCCATCATTCAACCTGTCAAGGACATCGGCAGGGCCATCCACAACGGCAACGGCAGCTGACTGGGGCTATGAAAGTAATAGTTCAGCTGCGGTTGCTTTGATGCGGTCCAAGAGTTGCACAAATATGTACCTAAGGTGAGTAAATCCCTAAATATGTTACTGAGCACCAGACTAAGATGATTACGAGGCACGCGAAGAGTGACAGCGTCAGTGCTTGATAAGAGCTCGAAGCGCTTTTAAAGACAGTTCAAATAAAATGCAATTTGTTAGATGAGTCTTAATTGAGTTATAAAAATTTGACACGTAGTTACAACAGAAGCCCCAACCAAATCAAAGAACTAACCAAATTGTAGTTCTACGCGGCAGAAAGTTATTGCAGCTGGCTGTGGCTTTGGTAGCTGTGCCACAAAGGCAACATCATTATTACGCCAGACTCTAGAAGTGCTTTCAGATGTGCACCTTCAACATCGCCTAGCGATCAACAGCTGTAAAATGTGGCTTTATCTTTTGGTGTCATTCACATAAATATATTTTCTTTTTGGCGACTCACTGTGTTCGCATTGCAACTCGCGCTGAGTCATGCGTTGGCATCAGCGACTATATGCTATATATATGGCAGCGACAATGTGTGGAAATTTTTGCATCATGCTGTGCGAGCGCTCGCAAAATTAAATCAAGTTGTGAATCCTTTGAGTTGGAAAATAAAAATGGCAGCAGCAAATAAAAATGCCAGCGGGAAGTATGGCAAGAGGGACGCGCTGCTGTGGCCTATATAGATAAGTACAAACGTGGCTTAGACAAATGTTATGTACTGCATTTGGCCAGATTAGCCTCAAGCACTGCTGGCATACGCTGCGTATGAGTTATTTATGTGGAAGCTGCAAAAGAATTGAAAACTATTTACTTAAAGCTAATCCTTGGCTCAGTTTCGTTTCACTTTCTTTGTCCTTTGCCATTTCCCCAAAGCTAATCTCATATTTAAGCAGTTTCTTATTGTGATCTCAGCTGTCTGCATAGGCCAAGGACGGCATTTGCCGAGCTGTTGAGTGCTTTGCACTTTCTACTTGTTTAGCCAGTCAACTGTTAAGGCTGGGCCTCCGCTCGATGCATTCTATTTGAGTTGAACTCGCTATGCATTCAACCGTTTTATGGCACGTACCTTGAGCCATATAATTGCAATTACAATTGGCATTTTAAGTGGACGCGCCTTCATAACTTTTCGCATTTCTTTTGTCTTCGCTCAGACGTCAGGCGCTGTCACTCAGCCCTGGGCCGGCTAAACAGCAGAAACAAAAAACTCTTTTGTGAGTTAGCTAAAAGCATGCAGCTGGCAGCTCTGTCTGGACGTCAGTTTGAGAACAAAGTGAGTGCCATAATGATGACACAGCCTGACAAAAGCAACTGTTGCTGCTGACATTAATTCCAGCGCCTGCGACGACAGCTGAAAGAAAGTTAAGATGCCTCGAACAATCGCAAAGTGTAATGAATACATATATAAACGGACTTACGCCAGTTTGTTTACCAAATTGATTAATAATCCAGGGATTATATGTATATCAATAAATATCAATACGCTGGCAGACAACAAGTAGAAGACGCCCGAAGGCAAACAGAGTGCGCAAAACTTTAGCCATAAATATGCCCAGTCTGGAGCATAATCCTTGATAAAAAGAACTTGATAAGAGGTCTGCCTATATTGACAATTTCAAATTGGATTATTCGATTTAGAAGGTACAAAGGCTTCTGCGCTCGTTTGATGGAGCACTTTGCCATGAATTATATTTGTGTGCAAATGCAATAAAAAAGGGAGCGAAAATCTTTTAAAACTTCTCTTAGCGCGGTTTGCTTTCATTTGATTATTGGAGACGCTTTGCATTCTTTCATAAATTTGCTAGTTTCGTAAATGAATTTCCTTCTTAACACTCTCTAGCGCCAGGCAGCAGTAAAAAATCTGGTACAGATAGTACTCCTCAGAAGATATGTGGCATTTCAGTCGTTGGCACTTCCATTAGCAGACTTTCTGGGGCTGCAGAGGCGTTAATTTACTCCCATCTCGTTGGCTGTTTGCATAAATCAGCGTTTGCCCTCCCCCACAGGCCCCCTAAATGGTGTGTGCGTCGTGCTGTGCTAGGCTCTGGCATAGCGCACATTTTCGCTAAAGCCACAAGAATCCTGGCAGCTCGTTAAGCGGTTGCCACTTATTTTCTAGGTACAACCCTTTTCTAAGTATCGCCGAGTCGCCGAAGCGCCGGGTCGGGAATTTGCACCTGGCTGAGCTGAGCGTATGCTGGCACACACATATTACACGGCTCGGGGATTTACGGCTGCTTTGCTGTATGGTTTAATCCTTTTAGCTCAGTAATTTTGAGTGTCAGTTTTAATGCGGGGCGCTTTGTACTCATTTGTTGAATTACGACTATAATGAGTTTCTCTATCTGTTTCTGTTTCTGTTCTGTGCTCACCCTGAACTTTCAAAAGTTTTAAGTTTCTTCTGTATCTAAATATGAAATCCTCGCGCTGCAAGCGTCAATAAAATGTCCGACATTTTGCAAATTTAATTTGAAATCCTTTTTTTCTTTCTTTTAACTGACAAGCTGAGTAGGGAAGTAAGACATCAAATCGGAAAGAATCTTTTCGCTTGATTAACTGAATTAATTTAATCCTTTGTGATTTGCAAACAAAAGTGAACGAACAAAAAAATAAAACCAGAAAGAGAAAAGCAATGGGAATAAAAGGCTGAGTTTGATTGGGCATTAATTAAATTCTTAATAGCATTAAATCCGTCTATGACTGGGCTAGATTTTAATTGGCAGCGCAGCTGATAAGACGTGCTTGGTTAAAGCTAGAGGAATGCGCTCTGCTTCCATTAAATTTCGATCGAGTTGCGAAAATAGTTTACTTTGTATTACGTTGCACGTTTTTGGCATGAATAAATAACGAAATATTAAGGGCAGCAATATCAGAGCACTCACTCACAGAGCCAAAGCGCAGCGTCACGCCACCACACAACACATTCAATGTAAGCAATTGGCAAAATCCTGTGTCAGATGCGCGACATATGCATAATCAATGACTAAAGCTGGCACGGATTCCGAATCTAAGCTCCATTCATGACTTTGATACATTTCTGCATCATTAAGTAGCTCAGCATGTTGCGAATATGCTAATAACTCGAGTGTGCACCCTTACGAGTCGAGCACAAGTCCCACCAAATACACAGCTGGAGAGAACGTTACGTATACGCCACGTTGCGCACGCTGTGAATATATTTTTACTTATATATATTTTTTATATAAGACAATGCCGTAGCCCTTAATCGTGTAGCCATTTAAGCATTTAGATCTGTTTAGCATGCCAAACAGTAGACGCTAAATTGATTTTGTTCTGCATTCTCCACAAACATCAGTGCCCAGAATAAGGCATATTAAGGTAAAGATATTCGAATATTTTGATAAATTATTTCCCGCTGTTAAAATGTGCACAACTGAGCTCAGAGGCGGCAGCCGTGAAATATTTCATCCGCATTCAATGGCAATGGCTGCGCAGCAATGTTTTAATCAGGTCGAGTGCAAACAAATGAATGAGCTGCGGCACAACTTTTGCTTATTGCAATTAAAAATTGTGGCACGGCGCTGTTAAGTCTGTTGTTATGCTTGTGCTGCAGCTGCTGATCAGAGCGATGGTAATTGATATTTTTAATAATCGTTCTTTAACGAGCTGTTTTCCCACACAAAGTACAAACTGGCTTTGCGACCCCGATGCCAGTTCAATCAAAAACACAAATATGCTGAACTCTTTTATAGCTGCAGCAACAAATTAACATAAATTGAAAATTAACTCGAAAATAAAGGTAGTTTTTTAATTATAAATAATTAATAATTAATAATAATAATAATAATAATAAAATAAATATAAATTTTAATATAATTCAAATGGCCAATTCAAGCAATAGGATTGGAGTAGTCAGAGCTGTCAGTTGAAATCTTTAAAGAGCCTTGGACCGTAGTCTATAAATCGGAATAAATCGGAATCTAGAGGTAGGCAGCCAGTTTGATCCGCAGCTTAATTTAATTTGCTTAATTTGCTGACCTTTACCTTAGCTGAATTCCAAGAGTTCATATTTGATTGTCTTCTATGAAAGATCAACCGCTTTACTCGTATTGAACGCGTTTATTATTGGCCTGGTCTATGCTATCTCATAGTTAGTATTTTTAAGCCTTAAGACAAAGTATCGCGCAGTCGACTGTTAATCATTGCATTAACTTTTTGTAGCCTACATTTGAGCGCAGCAGTTTTTTTGTTTGCCTTCAGAAAAAGTTGAAAATTGCCCGTCAGCGCTTGCTGTGAGTGCACTTTCGTGTTTTATAAAACGCTTGCCAACAATTTAAGCGAAAACACTGTCTGTCGGGTAATAGGCTTAATTTAGTCACATTTTTGGCAACGTCTATCAAATATTTTGGCAAGCAGACGTCGTTCGCTAATGGCGTGCCAAATGTTTGCACTGCTCAAGGCAAGTTTAGCACTGGAAACAAAGGCAAATCAGTGTGAAAGACAAATGTAAAACATTTTTTATCAATTACCTTAAAGATTTGATAAAATACTTGGTTACATAGCATATCAATTAATGAAGATTGAATGGGGTTCGTAGCGCATGTTGAATGGGAACCCAATTTAAATTTATATTAAATTCCACTCGTTGAACAAATAGCAATTCATTTATCATTACTTGATAAATAAATGAAATATGTGTAAACATTTTAGCTACATTTTAATATTTGATTTTGTACAAACAAATTCGCTGTATTTATTTTAACGCTTGTAATCACACGACGAGTGCTTGTTGACACAAAATTAGAATAACTGGACGGTTGTGCTGCATTGGCTCATTTCCTGAATCAATAAATAAATCAACTCTAAATTGGCTTTTTAATTGATGGTCAAAGCAACTCCGACACTTCCCCGTTGAGCAATCACAGGGTAGCGTCAGGCTAGCAACTTCAAATGAACTCCCTTAGCAAAGTGCCACAGCGAACCATCAACAATTGAATCACAATTGCATTTGTAAAATGGGATGTTTCGCCGTCCGCAAGAGCTCAGCAAAAAAGCTGCTTGAAAGTGGGCGATTCTGTTTGGTTTGATTTGGCTGCCTGCGTGTTTGTATAGTAAAACTGGGCAGCTGTCATATCAACCATGCCGAGCCAAGCTGCACCTGCCTCATGCTATTAGCTGAAGGGGCCACAACAATGCCACAATGCCACAATGCTATGCCGTCATGCATGTATTTAGCAAGTGGCTCTTGTGGCAGTCTCTCGAGGTGTGTCGCTAGAGCCAACATCATTTTCTGTAGGGCACAACGAACATAACCATTGAGTGGAACTAGTGCCTGGTCAACTAGGAGCTGGTCCTTTAACCAATTAGAGTTTATTGTGCAGCTTGTTGAGCTAAAAAACAAATGTAAAACATTAAACATTCAACTGACAACATTTGATAGAACCGAGCTCACGTTTACTATAAGCAAATATATTATAATTATATTTATAGTCCATTGTTGGCATCAAACATGGAGAGCAAATGAATCATTCGCGTATGAAGCAATGCTTCAGTATACAAGCCTCACTCCCATCAGCCGCTGTGAATTGTTATCCAAACCAGCGTTTGTAGCTCTGCTGCTTACACCTGACACGTTACAAACAACCTTTGACGTTCCGGACAGCCACACTCGAGCCGCATAAGCAAATGGTAATTGACATTTCAATAAGTGACACTTGACAGTCTGAATGCCGCACATCAGCCGTATGACAAACTGGATGCTGTTGAAGCCTCGCTATATTAAACAACAACAACACACGAGCAAACAGTACTCGGAAATGAATTTAAATATGAACAGCAAAAGTTGCCTTAAAGGCAGAATGTGAGTAGCTGAAGGGCATTAACTAATTGAGTTTTGGGTAAATCATTTAAATATATTTAAGACTAAATCATTAAATGAAGCAATTATGTGTCAGTTAGTCAAAAAAGCTCTGCATTATTTCCACAAGTTTAGAAATATCTTGTGCACATGAAGTCTATTTGAATTATTTTTATGCGCAATAGATTTCATTGAAGTCATTAGAAAGAAATCACAAAAGACACTCACAAATCCATATACAAATCCAGAGCTCACACGCAGCAGATTACGTCAAAGTCGATTCCTTAAAATTTTTTAAGCATAAATTCATTTTAATATTAAACCTAAACGCCTACTAATGTAATTCATACAAATTTGGCTTCATTTTAAAATATTGAAAATAAATATATAATATATATATATATATAAATATCAATAATTAAAACCAAAAAATATAATATAAAAAATAAAAACAAATTTTTTTATATATCATTTATATAATATACAAATTTGTAACTACTCTTTATATACTCGAAGACATTTGCTGTTCATATAACATATTCGATTTTTATTATTTCTTATATAGAGCATTTGTTAGTCGTTCACAGAGATGCTGCTACGTTTTGCGTATACTGCGTTTGTTGTCTCTGCTTATGCCTCCGCGCTTCGATTCGCGGGGCAACGAGAACACTTCTCACGCTCGATTAATATTCAAAAATGATTGGAGCATAGCACAAAAACTTGACAACCAAATATATATAAAAAAACAAGAATATAAAAACGAGAGCAACAGAAAATGTCACTTTGTGTTCTGAATTAAAGACTTAAAAGTCAGACGCACAAGGAAAAATAAAAATAAAAAAAATTGAAAAAAATCAACAGTTTGCCGTCATGTGCCGACATTTTCAGTGCTTTGGTTTCTTCTGGTTTTTTATAAAAATGCTGGTTATTATTGCGAGGTTTTTATTGTTGTGACAACGACACATTTTTTGCAAAAAATAATTATAATTGCAGTCTGCGGTTGCTCGTTATCAAAACATTTTCAATTCCAAAGGAAAACATTTCTTCTTTCGCATTCGGAAACGAGGAAAATATTTGCAAGCATTGAAATAATTGAAGCGTTGACTTTTAAATATTAATATAAATCATTTCCCCAAATATGAGAGAAATCAAAGTTGAGCTTTAACAAGAGAAATTTAAGTGAATTTACTTATATATTTTTAAATTCTCAAAATATTTTAACTTACGATAAATTTAAAGTTTTTTAGTTGAATATTTTTATTGCCGTTCGAAAAGCCAATCCGTCAACTTCAGGCACGATATTTTTATAGGAATTTATAGCGCATCATTTATCATAATGTCAAGTAAAAACTAAAGTTTGGCAAAGAATAAAACGTCAACAAAGTTATATCTATTGTTTGCCACTTAATCAAGTAAAACAAAAATTCTTGGTTAGCTCTATGATCGCAGCCCACTCCCATTCGCGCTGCACCTGTTTTTCCATATTGGCTGCAAAATGAAACGCGCTCTAATCACAAAATTCGATTGCATTTTGAATGCAAATTGCATTCAAATTACAATTTGGCCATGCGGAATGGCGCTTGTAATAATAATCAGGCAGCTGCCAGTTGTTTGCACAATTTCGACAACAAAACTTGTAACTGGAATTACGGTGTGGCCATAGATCATTTATAATTAAAGCTTAAATTGAATAATATAAGAGTCGATCAAATTGGCTGGCTACCTGTCAGGATTTGTAAACTTATCTTATTAAGCAAATTAACTAATAAGAAAATTTTCGAATTATTTTTGAATTATTTATTTTGCATTTTTAATGACAGCACTAATTGCTCTGTGGTTTGAGGCGTTCTAAGTGCTCGCATTAAATATGCAATTAGCTTAACATCTTTTGACCAACGCAGTATTTGGTAATATGCACACACCCTAGGCTATTGCCTTCAAGTACTCGCCTTTCTGTTGCCGCAAATAAAAGGATTGCAAATTTTGAAATATGCAGAGAAAAAACCCATTTGGCCTCAGGCCGTTCGTGTCACAGATGTCCATCTGTGGCAGAAAATTCCATTAACTAGCATGGCAGAGCAGCTCGAATCGAAGTCCGAAGTCTTTGCTTTTGTCGACAGTCGTGTTGTCTCTTTGCTCAGAGCAAATATCAACTAGGCACACACACAATGAAGGATGCCCGGTTGGGGCATAAACTCTTGTTTAGACGGGTTTGCCCAGTTGTCCATTCGACAGTTGGAAATGCTTGTGTTTGTTTATTTCTTTGTGCTTTGGCAACAGCGGCAAAAACGTTCATTAAAATGCAATTTAGCTTTGCCATTTACCAGGTGATTTCAATTATTTTGAAGCGAGCGCTAAAAAGTATGCTACATTTAATGGAATGGCCGGGCACGTGCAACGCTCTGCCCGAAAAAATGAATGATGGCTTTGTGGCAAGCCATAAAGATTTAATATGAGTTCAAATAACGTTTTCCCGAAGCTTTTACCCTCGCATCTTAATGACTTTGAAATTGCCATTCAACCACATGTGCCTGGGCCGGAGAAGAAGCAACAAGATGCTTCCTAGAACAAAGCAGGAAGTGGCACGTCTCCTTTTGCGACACCACGTTGCGTTCTATTTACGTGATGCCAGTGCCACACCAGCAAATGGCAAATGGCAAATGGCAAATTAATTTCCAAAAACTCGTTTTTGCCAAGTTTAAATTGTAATTGTTACCCGGGCATGCCACAAGGTACTTTTTTGGTCAAGGTGGAAGCATCAGCAGCAACAGCAACATGTGGCCTAGAAGTCATCATACAAAACTTGTATAAAATATAAAGAACAATCAGAACCTTTAATGATTGACTATTAAATCAACATTCAGACATTGCTAAGCGTAAATCTCTTTCGATTGCTTTAACACTCATAATGAGTTGTAATTTATCAGAGAATCGATTTGCTTCCCTCTCTCTCCCTCTCGCTTTCTCAGTGATTATTTTGGGAAACGACCTTTCTATTCTAAGCAGCAGCTTGTGCAAAGTTCAATAATGTTATAACGATTTGCTTTGCATCTGCAGTCTAGACAGCAAATTGGAAGGCGCAGACAGCCTTTGAGGCCTAGATAAATATTGGTTCGTGGCAAGTGCAAAAATTTAATTTGTTTTCGTCCGACGTAAATTCCGCAAATAAATTTGAAACGAATTTCAATGAAGAAACAAACAAATTGTGAACTGGGCAGCATTAAATTCGAATTGATTTCATTACGTCGGCCCACGGAATGCCTAAAGCCAAAGCCAAATGAAAATGGAACGTATTTTCAAATTGATTGCGCTAATTTGCGGCTTGAAATAAAATGAATAAAAAGGAAGAGCAAATGTAAATAAAATACGTATAAATTAAATAGGTAAGCGAACAAAAGCCTAAAAAATTACATTTCAAAACAATTTACAAAAAACAAAGCCAAAGCGAAAGCGAAAGCCCAAAATGAACTGCAAATTGTTGGCAATGAAATTGGGTCTGGGCCCACAGAGCAGAGAAAACAGAAAAAAGACTGTGAAATATTTGTGCGACAGCTTTGTAGAGTAAGCGAAATGAATTTAATCCCAAATTTAGGCTGCACTTATCTAAACAGCTGAGCTAGATTTAGACCCAACATAAATATAACTAGGCAAAGGAAAACAAAGCGAAAAGCCAAAATACTTAGAAAGGACATATAAGAGAACAAGAAGAAGTTTTCTTTATTTAATGCTTTAGCAGGAAAATGTATATTTAAGGGACGACTAAATGGGTATACAAACATTGAATGAAAGATGAACAGAATGTTTGTTCATTAACAAATATTTACAGATTTCTGCTCATATATATCGTCGGCTTGTATAAATTTAGCTGCAAAAGCAACAAATTATTTATAAACTTTGCTGTTAACACAATACACCGTATACAATCCCTTCTCCTGTCTCTTTGCTTCGGAATACTTTCATTCCATTATTTTAGATGACCTCCTCAGCAGAGCGTGGCGTATTGGAAGTAAAGCTAAAATATCGTCCACAGTTGTAGAGGTAACTAGGACTGAAAAGTTCATAGGCTAACACACACACAATGCTGCAATATTACATCTATGTGATTTCTAATTTCAGCTGCTATTCTACTTGTTTGTGGGGTAGAGCATTTTGAATGAAGCAACATTTAATAGTTGGAAGAATTTCAATAAAAAAGAATTTTCTGCGTTAATAGCTCATTGCTTTTTAGCGAAAACACATTGTTGAAGCTAAGGCTTCGCTTAACAACAGGGAACTGGAAGAAAAACGTCCCTACTTGAAGTAAAAGAAAGTGTTGCTCAAGACAATCAAATCAAAGAAAACGATGGCAAATTTCCATGAATTACTACCGCATTCTTCAAACCTGGAGCCCAGCGACTTTTTCATGGAACTCAAGAGAATGCTTGCTAGAAAGAAATATTGTTCCGATGAAATGGCAATTGCCAATGCTGACGCCTTTTTTTAAGGCTATAGAGGAGATGTACTATAAAATTGTTGTTGAAAAATGGGAGAATCTTTATAATTTTGTATCGCTATCAAAACCAACTGTATTGAATAAAAAAATAATTTTTATCAACAAAAATTTGTTTTCTTATGGTAGCCTAACTGTTAGTTCTACGATGCTTTGCAGGCGATCTGTTGTCGAACTTCCATCCGGATTGACCGGTAATAGAATTATATATAATAGAATTGGAATAGAATAATAGAATTATATATGTATCTATAAGTTTGCATCAAACTTAATTTGCCCAGTAAGACAATTTGTTTAAGGCAGAGGCAATTTACATATTAATTAACTTTCGTTAATTAATGTATTTAAAGTCAGCTTAGAGGCATGTATTAAACAGTGATATTTAAATATGTTCATCGTGCACACTTTCAAAATTAATTTAGCAGAAATTTGGCAACTGTCAGCTGAATATTTCAGGAGGAAACTTTTCTGTGGAACAAGCAATCAGGCTATGAAATACGTAAGCCAACAAAAGAGACATGTGAGGCGAAACTCCATTAAGGCCGCGATATAAAAGAGCACGAAGACAATGAAGCCTGCCTTCAAAGTTCATGTCGGCGCGCTGGCAAGTGTGGAAAAATGTCAAAAACTTAAAACCAACGAGCGCAAAAGGTTGAATGCCAAAGTTCCACAATTGGAAAACTGTCAGTGAACCATGTGTGGCGCCGAAAGCTGCAAAAATCCCATTCGTGACTGCTGACATTGAAGAGAAGCTGGGCAGGTAATTGACATTTGATTAGCGCGATGTCAGTTAAGCACTCGTGTCATTTGACTCTGAGGCTAATTAATATTTGTGACTGAAAATGAAGAAGAAATAAAGCTCGTTTCTTGTTGTTGAAAACATTCAGTATCATATCGATTGCTTAAAGCCAGTTTGTTTATCTTCGCTCTGTTTCCCAGTGGGTGCAACGCAGAGCCACAACAACAAGGGACTACCTCTCTGTGGGTTACATTGGGTCACCGCCACGCAACTTGGCCAACCAGCCAGAAAAAAGCAAATATAAAAAGCAAAAAGAAATGGAAAGCAATATTTCAAAAACGGAAATGTTTTGCCAGAATCGAATTGGAAGGACCCGGCCAGACGGCCATTACTCTTACCAAAATTGCACTCGATGCGTATCTTCAAATGGAAACTCGATATTTAATTAAAAGTTGCAATTAGTAATACGACTTTTTCGACTTTTTCCCTTTTGCTAAGCTAAATGTTTTGATAGATCTTACAAGCAAACTAATAAATATACTGAAAAAGTTGTAGAACCATCGATATATGTAGTTAACTAAAATTACATATGCTTAAATAAATGTAGGATACAGCAGCAGCAATTGCTTCTTTTATTTTATAAAATACTTTGCATCTAAGCTCCAGTGCACAGCAAATACTGATTTGAACTGAATATTCAAACTATCAACCGGAAACAGTGCATGCTAAATATATACACACACATGTATCTCCGGCCATGGGGACGGCAAATATTTGCAGCCAAATAATTGCGAGTTTGATTGTTCGTTAATATTTACGAAGCCAACTTCGATATTCCGGAAATGTAAACTATGATTAAATAATCAACATATGCTCCATTCCAGTTGCTGCAGTTGAAGGTGAAAGCAATCTTACAGAAAATGTGTATAAACTACCTTAGATATTTGCCAATTAGAGATATAAGGCTTTCGCTTAAGATTAGAGTTTAATATGGTATCAATGTCATTTTTAAAAACTAAAAATATTTTGTATTTGAGTAAATTGTGCATTTTGCAAATGTCACTAATTGAAATACTCATATATTTGGTAGCAGATGTATTACGAAGAACGCCCCATCACGTGGCAAGGGTAATTTATTAAGGAACTTGCCGTTGTCCCTTATATTTTCGTAGAGATCATCAATGTTGTTCGTTCTGCCACAAATCGTGGGCTAGAAAATTGAAAGTTAATAGTATTTTTTTATCGGATAGCTCAAGTCTACGTAGCTTACAATTCTTGATTTGATCTTCGAGAGCGAGTTTTGAGGGGGCGGTCGACAAAATGGTTTGCACTTGAATATTTGCAGATGTGTTAATTGCAGAAGATGAGTCAAAATATAATTTCGAGCAAGTGCTTCATTCAGATTGGGTGGTCGTGCCTTCAGTTTGGTTATCCATTCAGTAGCTACAGTCTTGTCGGACACGTCCATACTGTTAATTGAGTTTTCCAGACGCAAGATATCACGCTCGAATTGCCTATTCAGATTCTTTAACTTGCGTTGATTTTCGCCACCTTCTTGACGCATACGTTGTGTATCCTTGCTAAGGTCGCACTTTTTCAGGTTTGATTTGCCAGTGACCAATAGGTCAGGGGACTTAAGCACAGTTCTTCGATTAGATTCATTGGGCTGCATGACCAAATTATACCATACCAAAATTTTGTTTACATAAATTTATAAAGAAACCTAAGCGTATGTGTTTTGGCTACTAGATTCGGACGAATTCATTGAGATTTTCAATTTAAATTTGATTATTAACATAAGAGAAGAGAGAAAAATAAATGTAGTAATTTGTATAAAATAATTAAAGTCAAATAAAAAGAATAAATAAAAAAATTAAAAAAGAATTAAATAAATATATTTATTAATAATTTAAAAAAGAAATTTTATAAATAGCCAAGTAACTAAATTAACGAATAAAGAAAAAATATTTTAAAGTATTATTCGAATTTCTGCCATAAATACTGATAATATAAGCAGTTCGCGTTCAACATTAATATTTATTTTAATATTTCTAAAATTACTTTCATTATTATAAGAACAATAATTAACCAAAATATGACAATTCATTTTTATTTTTAGTTTCTTTTCTGCTTCTATTAGAATTAAAGCATTTTTTAAAACTTTTATTTTTTTGTAAACAAAAATTCATATACACAGGAAACTTTTCTATATTCATCCACACATCTAAGCAATACCTGTTCTCTATATATATTTAATGGCTTCATCGATTGTAGTTGATACCAAAAAGCCAGCAACTTTTCTTCGCCAACAAGCTTTACATTTTATGCACTCCCAAAATTAGACATATGGAATTTTAGTTTCATAGTTGTGGGCAAAGTTTGGGGCAGTCAATGGCTAACAGACAAACAGCTTTGATTAAATTAAGGTGAAAGGTCCGACAGCTGGCGAATGAATTAAAACTTTGTCCAAACTATCGGACACACAGAGGTAATCAAGCAACAGCGACGACTGAGTTTGACATTTAAATGCATTTAAATTTGGCCTATAAATCGGCATTCTAGGCATGTACGGGTACAATTTAATGTGTTTACAAATCAAATTGAATTTTTATAAATTTAGCTTAGACAGTGAGTGTGCTTGACGGTTTGGTCAAGGTAAAAACAACCTGAGAGCCCTTTAAATATTTAATATCCAGCTCGACAACAACGCACAACAAACAATGAAATCACTGCGTGTGTGTGGGTGTGTCAACACAATCAGCATAATAACTGAGGGTCGCATGCCCCAAAGCTGCAATAAAAGTGGATTAAATGCAAACATGTGTGAGATTGTTTGGTTCATTCGGGTTACGGGTTGCGTACCCCAAGATTATAGGAGTCTTTGCAGTCGATATGGCCATTCCCACACACGAATTGATCCCCTGAATGCCAATGCCAAAGGCTGTGCCATTGGCAAAGCCAAAGCCAAAGCCAAAGTCAATGCCTAATGACTTTGGTTACATGCCAAATTAGGCCACACACACACAAACGATGGCCCAACTCAACTCAAACTCAAGCCGTTTGGGTTCGAACTTGAAGTGGCCAATTTCCTATTGTACTCAGTTACTTTGACACAAATAAATTTGACATAGATTGTGAGCGGCTCTGACACATTTATTTGTATCATGTGCAGATTAAAGGCGATTCAACTAAATTATTTAAACTCATTTCGGACAAGCCTCTAATAACATTCTTGAATGCCTTTGGGGCAACATAACTTCATCACTAATCAGATACATATATAATTAAATATTTGTGTTATAGTAAACATGCTTTTTAAAATAACTAATCATTGTTTATATTGTATTTAAAGTAATGTGTAGCTTTTGTTTATGTTTTGCTGAAACAAGAACAGCAAAGATATGTCATAAAACCATATCCCTTATTATGTTGATACAGCGAAAATCCTATAATGTATTTGCAATCATTTCAAGCTCATCTTTTATTATCTGGCTGCCTTTGCGTTATCTGACATCGATTTTCTGATTGGATTTTATGAGCCTCGAGCATTTTAGCTTATTTAATTAACACGTTCGCGCTCTTTCTCTATCTTTGTGGCTCTTCGTGGTTCTCTCTTTCTCCTTCTACACAAAGAAAATACGTATAAAAATACGTCGGGACTACATCCTGGTCAAAATACATACACATACAGCGATATATTAAAAAGTTTTTTAGTTGTCCTATGCAGCTAAAGGAAACTCATATATATAACAATATATATATTTATACATATATATACATATATACATATTTATTTGTATACATATACATATATTTAAAGTACAAAGCTTACTAAATGTAGATAAAAAGCACTCAGAGTAAAATATGTCACTAATCTACATAAATTAAAATGGAATTTGTTGTCCATTACTTATCTCGTCCAACTTATTTTTGCAGCAACAACTTGCATATAATTAAATACACCTGGAAACTAATGTAAAACAATTTAAATTTTAAATTAATCTATGTCATTTGCATAGTTGGGACCAAGTTTTTAGGTAAGCAAAGCAGGCAAAAAATACATAAATGTCAGACTTTAAAAACCTTAATATATTGCAGACTTTTTTGATGTAATTGTTGCACCAGATATCTGTCGAATATCAAGTTCAAGTCTTTACTTATTATTATGCTAGAAAATTGCATTGCTACTTGAATGAATGAAACTCAGTGGGAATTAAGCTTTAGGGTTCATTGGTTAGGATTTCATGAAATGTGCCCGAATTGCTGCCACAAACAAGTTGGCCAGTTGGCCGGCTGCCACTCAGGCAATTATCTTTGTTTGGCCTGGCTAATTTTGATCCGAAAGCAAATGCAATATTATGTCCAACACGATGTGTTGACTCAGGCGATTTAGTGGCTGTCTGCGCATATGAGCTTATCCGGTTTTCATTATTGCCCCAGCTAATGGTCGAGTGCCACAGCACTCAGGCAGATGGCAACGCCCTTCAGTGGTCATATTTTGTCATTCGTAGCGCGGCCATGAAAATCAATGAAGCACAAGAATTACTCCGAGGCTATATGAAATGATTCGAAATTGCATCTAGAGTTTTATGTTCTCTCTTCTTTCAAGAGTCCATATCAAGCGTCAAATTAATTTCAATAGCTACCGCTAGCTCGTTCGATTCGCATTCGCTTTGCGAAAAACTCATAACTGTCATGGTTATTGCTACTGTCTGGCTTATATGTTGCAATACTTTCACTTCAATGAGGCGTAGGTTGCTCGCCCGATAATATCCACATGCTGCATGCACACAAAAAAAAACTCAAACTGAAAAGTCTACCTCCTCGCTCTTTTCTTTCATTTTTTTGTATTTCTGACCATTTATCAGGCAGTGTCAAGTTGCTGAATGGGCATTTTGTCGTTGAGCGCAATTTAGAGAGGAAAAAACATTTTTTTTGCCACAGTTTTCTTCGGCTTTTATGGCGAGGAGAAGAAGACGGAATGAAAACTGTGCCTATAGATAGAAGAGAATATATCTACAATGATGTGCCTGTAGTGGGAATAGAATATATCTGCTATACTATATGCTTAATCCGCACAGACTTACGAGCGAATCATGAGTCATGAATCAGACTTTACTTTTCCAAAAGGTTTTGATATTTTGAATATATATCTGACCCAACATCTATACCTATTTATTTATTTTAGTTATTTTTAAATTAGTTTACATCACCTTAAAAACCTTTTACTAAATTGTAGCAAGGCCTCAATCTTGGCTACTAATTGTTAAGACACTCGAGCTTGCTTCCAACGATACCCTACTCCAAACAGTGCTCAACACAGAAAACTGCTTAAAGCAACCAAAAGTGGCTGCAGCCAATAACTTTACAGAATTGAAAGACTTAACTCGATAAGCAGCTGTGCAAATGAAAGGGATTATCAATCAATTTCGCAGAGAGAAACCAACATAGTTAAGTCCCAAATCCAGGGTATAGTCGCCATGAGCACAGCTACAATTAAAGTTGTGCTTATCCAAGCAAATGCAGAGGCTGCCTAGCAACTGGTTATTCGTTAAGGTAGGCTCTCAGATGATTTTAATGAGAAATGAAAAGTTTTTTGGTTCGCTTTGAACTGTCGAATCCTTAAAAGTCACAGTTTAATTGCCAATACATTTTTAGGGTTTCTCAATTTAGCGCTTCGCTTAATTGTAAACGAAGTCGAACACAAAGGTTGCCCCGACTGCCACTAACAATGGGAAATTCTACGATATCATCTCTTTGTATTATGATCTTTATGATGCCCACATAGTAATTAGCGCGTGTGCAGCTAATGTAAAGGTAATTACACCAAATAGGCTTCCTCTGTTTACCTTGCCGATTTGCATTTGCAAATGGAATCCGAATGCATATAAATCACACAGAGCTGATAATTAACTGTCTAATTACATGTCGGGAATGTCAGGTAAAGGTAGACGTCAGCCTTCGTGTGCAGTGAGAGGCTTCATTATTAACACTCCAATAATTAGCATAATAATCTGTTGCATCTATCTGACGCAATGCTGCATTAGGAGACAAGGGAGCAGCGGCAATATTTAAGATAAATATGAATGCGAGTTGATTATTGAACTCTGGCAGAAACTTAAATGGTAATTAGTCCGGTACCTAGTATTTAATTCGTTTTTATTTTACTTGATTGACTCGCCGAAACAATAATGCATTCAATTATCGGCCAGCCAGACAGACGGACATTTGTTATAGTGTCAATATAATTTACAGCGTTTGCATTAATGTAAATTCATTTAATTTATTACTGCGCAAAATACAATTTTTCCTTTATTATTTCATTTACGCATTACTCGAGCTGCTATTTAATAGAAAATTAATTACACTATGTAAATTGTTTGTTTTTAATGGAAACTGTTAAAATTTAAAGCGGATTCTGTTGGCTATACCTGCATCATACATCATCTGTTTGAAGCCATTTCTTTGCACTCCTAATTTCGTTTACTCTCGACTCATATTTGTTCCTATTGCAAATCCAATTAAACTTTAATTGCAATTAAAATTCAGCTGAAACAATAACAGAACAGAAGTCCAAATTAACCTCGAAAAGGGGAATTTAATAAAAAGAGAGCCAAATAAATTATAGAGCGAGGACTCACATTGCAATTCGCCATGTCGTATAGTCGCATTTCAATTGAATTAATTAAATTTGTAAATGTCCTTTTTTTCCTGGTTACTGTTTGCTCCTTGCTCGTTGCTCCTTGCTCCCTGTTCCTTGCTGTCTCTTACATGCAAATTTATTGGGCGTTTGTCGCTCGCACACGTGTTGAATAAAAAGAATTTCCCTTTTTACGAATTGCAATTGGCATTAATTTGCACGACCAAAAAAAATCAGCTAACGAAGAGGCAATATATACAAAAATAATTCTCAAATTAAAAACCAGATAAAATGGATTTAATTGTAGTTTTCATGCCCAACAATGCCAACATGAATAAAATATCCAATGGAATGCAAATGAGCCTCAAAAAGCTGATCAATAAAATAAAGAATAGCTTAAATTTTCTTACTATATTTTAAAAACACTTTTTTGAGCCAAAGAACTCTTAAACAAAAAATCCGTAAAATATGCTCTGGTATATATAATCCGAATACTGTCAATTGGAACAATAAACTTTGTTAAAAATTAAATTAATATTGTATTTAAATGAAGAATAGCTTAAATAAAAAAATATTTGTTGATCATATTTTAAAAACATTTTTTTTTTGAGTATAAATACATATTTCCTAAGTTCAAAAATATATTTCTGTATATTATATATTCTATACATTATATATTCTGACGTCTGACATCAGGTAAAATAAACTTGGCAATAAATCAGATTCACAGTGAGTTTAAATGAAGAATTACTTGAATAAAAATAGTTATTATTATTATTATTAAATATTTTAAAAACCCCGTCATCTGCAAACTTAGTTAAAAATAAGATTCATATTTGGCTTAAATGAAAAATATCTCTAACAACTTATAATTTATAGTAATATTTAAAAAGTTATTTAGAGTCAAAGCTCTTCTCCTCTTATCTCTGTCATCAGGTGAAATAAACTAGGCTAATTAGGTAAATTTTCATGTTTTAGGCAAGCCAAGGCAAACTTTACAACATTTTACTTGACTGTCAAATTCATTCGTGCTTGCCGAACATTTTCTTAGTGAATAAATGTTAGTTGGCTGCTTTTAGAAAGTTTACCCAGAGAGACTAGGTCTAACTCTTTTCAAGACTTTTTAAAAATGCTTTGATACATTTTAATTTGATATATTATTTTGGAAGGCGAACTTACGGAAAATGCGACTTGCATCAATCTGGCAGAGGAAATTTTTCAGCTGCAGCTGCCGGTTTTAGTTTCCTTATGGCTAAACTAATCCTAGGGCTAATTATAAAAACTTTTGTCTGCCATTTAATTTTGCTGCAAAAGCTCATTAAAATGAGCCAAGATTCGTGAACTTTGGCGAAAACTTTTACACCTACTGATGTGCACTTAGGAGCGCTGACAAATGTCACGTGACTTGATCCGCACGGAGTTGCGACAGCAGCTGGCAAAGGTTTTCGGCAGTCCGACAACTAAAGTTTCCAGTTTGATGTCTCTCACAGGCCACAGCTGGCGGCAATTGTGCATTTTTTATACAAATTTAGGGGCCAGCTATAAAATGATGCGAATGTGTAAGACGACGTCGACGACAGCAGCAGCTGGAGGCGGCTTTTGAATTCTTAACAACTATGTTATAAAACAGAATTCATCAAAATTCAATTACTTGATGCGTTCGTCCATAAAAGTGTGCAGCATACTTTTTGGCACTGAAACTTGAACAGTTTTTCTTTCCTTTAGAGTTGCTGCAGGTGACTCCGAGAGCAGCAGTCAAGATATGCCAGCTTTACGACTCTCACTGCTTGTCATGGTCCCTCGACTTAGCCATTTAGAGCGCTGATGTTTGACACTATGTTACTTCACTCAACTCTATTTAGTGGAGCACAAGTTGCCCAACTTACTCGCCGGCACGTGACCGTGCGGTTGTTGGTCAGCCATTTTAATGTGGCCTTGTCGCACTTGAGTGCCAAGTAACAAAACACAAAACACAAAACATGTACACCAGTGACATTTGAGGATACTCTGTGTAAACTTTAAAAAAGACAGCAAAAAGCAACTTCAATTGGTCAGTCAACAACAGTGGCCACAAAAATATGTATTTGGAGTGCATGTGAATAGCGATCGTTGCTGCACTCATATGAGCGAGCTGAAGCGATCTGTGCTGAATTGTGCCATATGAGTTACAACTCTTCATGGCGAATTGTCACTAAATATTTGATACTCCAAGCGACTAGAAGAACTAGATTGAGCTACTAGATTGAACAACAATTGATTATGATGATTACTCATACGACTTACTACACTTTGGGCTGAACTTAAAATTGTTATCTAATGGCTTATGAGTATTAAGATCATAGGTCACAAGTGTTTGAAGTACTCAGTTGTTGGCGATGCTCAACAGTCCACAGTCCACTTGAAGGCCTCAAGTGATGATTATCAATGCCATAATGAAGTGAGCATGGAATATGACAAATAATTGTTAGGTATCAAATCAAAAGCATTTTTTACAGAAAATTATTTAATGCAAAGTCAGAACAATAAAAAATATTTACTGCAAAGTTAGCATTCTACTTACTTTAAATATCCATATATTTCCATCACTGAGCTCACAGACTTCTGCCCAGGCTGCAATAACATACAATTTTGTGGAATTAGTGTGGCTAAACGAAAGAGAAAAGAGTTGGGTTATTCTCACAATTGCAAATGCAAATACTCATACATTTTGTTTAGCTTCTAAGGAATGTGGCCAATTAGAAACACTGCAATGTAATTTCATCAATTTCTTCATCAAAAACTTATGAATTTTGTGTGCATATTATGATTGAGCCGTGCGCTCAATGGCACATGGGGCAGCAGCTAGTAGGCAAAAAGTTTTTCATCAATATTTGTGGAACATTAGAAATTATGTGAAGCACTTTGGCATGCACAACATGGCTGGGCGCTTGTTGTAGATCTTCTTTGGCTGTCGATACTTGGCATGTGCTCCGGAAATTGCTTGCAACTGCAACTGCAACTGCAACTGCAGCAGCTATTGCAAGATTCATTAATTTATTGGAAAACTCGTCATAGCAGGGCGCTGCCTGGCAGCTATGGCTGGTGCTGGGCTCGAGCCGAAATACCGCACAAAATTCAAACTGGAGAACACAATCAGCAAATGTTTCCCTCTAGCCATTAGCATTAATATTTCAATGAATGGGATTGCGCTAGATCCGGGTGTGGCTGAGCTGGGCTGGGTTTTTCAACTTTTGAGCTGCGCCACGGGCTGCCGAGAGGCATAACAAGAGAAAACTCAGTGCTTGTCAGCTGGTGCCAGATTTACGTGTTGTTATTGTGGCAACATTGGTGCGGGGGTGCAGCAAAACGAAAAAAAAATAGAAAGAAAACCCATAAGCAACAACAACTAACTCGAAGCGCTCATTTTTCGCTTTCATAAACAAGTTTTTCACACTGAGCCAAACCCCAAGCAATGCCAAACAGGGGGATGGTTATAAATTTACATGGAAAATCAAGGCAAGGCAAGGCTAGGCAAGGCAACAGAGCACGGCGGGTGAGAATTGTCGACTTAGGACCCAAATGCAACTTATTGTTGCTGTAATTGTAGTTCTAGTTGTGCATGTTGAAAGTTTTACTGAATTTATTATGATTTGCTGTACTCACTGCTGTGTATAAATTATTGTTATTAATTTATAAAACTGTTGCCCGAACTGGCACAATTGAAATACGAGTGTATGTTTCCCTAGCCCACTCATCTGCAACAGCAGCAGCAGCAGCTGCTTCACAATTTTCATGTACTCCACACTTCAGCTTATTCGCCCATTATATATGCATTTTCTGGTCCGACCTGTCTTGATTATCATACGCCAGCTGCTTGGCCCATTGCGTCCATCTGAATGGGCATTCAATGTACGTTGTCCCTGTTGGCCATAAAACTTGATTTGCACACCATTTCCGCTTGCCATTAACGCTTTGTGCTCTGCCATCCAGCTAATAAAGGAAAGCAGAGACGGTTTCAGTCTTGAATATCAGTGTACATAGCGTATACTTAATATTAAGTTTGCATTGCTTACAAAGGGTGATTTTTAAGAAATTTCCAACAAATGTTGTATTTATTTGATTTGTCTATTTAGCTTAAGTTCAATTTTCAGCTTTATTTCTATTGCACGCTTCGTTGCAGTTCACATATGTTTACATAATGTAGCCTATTTGTAACACGAATAACAACATTTAGAATACGTAGGTAGAGTAACAGCTGCACTACTGCACTTTCAGAGTAGTATATGGTTTTGTTTTTTCAGTTATAAAGTACAGAAAGAGTCTTGGAATTTCATTCGTTATACTACGCACACCTTTTCAACAATCGTGAGCAGTTGACTGAGCAGCAATCCAGCATATGCAGGCAGCTTCTGCCCTTTTTTAGACACTTTTGGGCGAAAGAGTCCAGTTTCATCTAAGGAAAATAGTTATGGCTGAGCATGTACATGAAAATCGATTGCTAAATACCTTTCTCAACAGCGTTTCCATGCGCATAGATGAAGTTTCAATGACATCGGGAAGTCCAACATGTTCAACATTTTCCACCGTATTTTCTATGAATGTCACTTTCTCAATTTTGGTAGTCGTGGTCTGCAGGAACGGCTCAATAATCACGTCGTCTCTGCTTGAATATTTGGCAGGCAGATGATATTCCTTGTACTTCTTGCCAGCCACTGCCAAGTTGACCAGGCACAGGATCAAATATATTGTGCTGACAGTTAAATGCATTCTGTATAAAAAGTATTCGATTAATAGAAAAAGTGAGTGAATTCAGTTTCTTATATACTGCCTGAGCTTGCATGATAAATAACCATATGTAGCTGCAGTTTCATATTAAATTTCTTTGCAGCTGATTTGGTGGCTTAAGAAACAATTGTGCTACGCCATGGCTAGGTAAGGATTGCTTGTTATTAATTTTATATATATATATATATATATATATATATGTATATATATAGTTATGATTAAGGAAACCTTCGCAATTCCTCTTGCTGTCTTCTGGCTCCTTTCAAGCAGAATGTTAACAATAAGAATAATAATATTCATATTGCACATTCAGTGCTTATTGTTTATGACAATGGAAAAAGCTGAAAATGCTGACGACAAAGCAAAAAAGCAATTTTCACTGCGTATCGCAGGCAACGCGAGTGAGCCAAAGCTTTGTCCCACCTCAAAAAGAACTTCACATAAAAGCGAAAATTCGGCTGGCATCTGATATTTGTCAACTCATTATTAGCTGCCTGTGTGCCAGATGCCACTCGCTGGGCTAATTGAAAAAATGTTTTCAAAGCCAACCGCGCTCTGACTTTATGCAAAGAGCATGGAGTTAATAAAGCTGAATATTCACACATCCTGTCATCCGTACTAATTAAACCACACTGCAGCACTCTTTGAGTATTTGTTATCCTTAAATGCCAACGCACACGTTTTAATTAATTAACACATGTTTATAGCAAAGGTGAAGTGAACGTCTATAAAGACACGTTACTGTAGATATATAAACCTGGGTATTAATATCTTAAAAAAAAAGAAAAGAAGCTTTTAAGCTGAAAAGACAAAATGTGCTTAAGACAACGCAGCTTTGGAGCACGTTCTTCTCTCGGTCACACAATAAAAATCTGTGCACACATAAAACTTGAGTGAAGAGCAGCTCTGCTCAAAATGAAAGGGTCAACAGTGTGACTTTATGTAAGCATCTTAGCCAGCTCCATTTGACATTCGTGCACGGATAAAACTACAAGTACAACTTACTTAGCGCCCGAAACCCAATTGCAACATGATATGTTGACACATCAGAGTGCTGTGTCTGCATGTATACATATATATGTATATGTTTGTATACAATGATGTATGTATGTCTAGTTATCTGCGTAATTCAATAGCTAACTCAAGCAAATGCCCTGATGCGTTAAGCTTGTTGAGAGCCATCGGCCCACCCTCGAGCCAGCCAGCCACCCGTCAGTCCATCAAGCATCTTTCAACGTCGCTCGCCAGTCGCCGTCTGTCACACCAGATTAAGCAATTGAATTTGGATTAGACACTGCGCCACGATATGCTCCTACCCATACATATCAATGCTATTTGCATACATTCATTCATTAAATATCTGAGCGCCTGCAGTCCAGGGATTAAACATACATATATTCAAACTTCTTTAACTGCACTTTAGAGTTAAAGCTTAGCTTAAACCGTAGAGGCAATAATCTGACAGTTTTTCTGCCTCATATTTTTGAAAATGATTAACGTTTCATACTAAAGAAATTGTTATACTAAAATTCCCGAGCAACACTAAACGCTCTTAAGTTCTTAATATCAGAATGTGTTAGCTATTTCTCTATAATACTCTTAATTATAACATTTTTTATATAAATCTAAGATATCAAATAAATTAAAAACATAAGTAAATAAAATAAATTTAAATTTTTTCAAAACCCCGAATTAATTTATTGCGTTCAAAAAAGAGAATAAACAAAATAAATGGAAAACTAGATACTAAGACTAAATACCACATTGACTCTACAAAATAAGTCTAAATTGCATTTAGAGCTTCCATTTGCACTTATGGGAAACAACATCATATGGTTCAGTCAACACAGCTCAGAAGACTGCTTAACGCACATATAATCGATCTGCACACATAAAGATATAAATACATGCCAACAGTTCATCGAACATGTCTGCAAGCCCAGCAATCGATACTTGAGCTGAACAAATAATCGTCGAAATTATTTACCCCTCAACCTATCAGGCAGCAATTAACATGATTACAGCCTGCAGACCTTCGCTTTAGGGCGATTTAACATGAAATTTCTAACAAATATCATTTGTCCATATGTTAATCAATATAAGCCTAAACATCACCTAAGCTTTAACAGTTCTTATGCATAACCCGCTTAACTTACTGGGTAACAAAGAACGCTTGGTAGTTGCAAATAAAAGAGAATATTAGCGAATATTATAATAAAAAAATACAAAACAAAAATCTTCCAGAGTTTTCATTTAACATTTTCAAAATAAGTCAAAACTGTAAAATTATTTTCAAATATTATTTACAATGAATCGTAATATTTATTTATTTTTTATTTATTTATTTAGTTAAGAGAAATCTTTGACAACCTCATAGCTGGCAGCTTGCGTGGGTAATAAGTGAACCGTTACAGTTGGCTAAAGGGGCAAATACAATAGGAGACACTTGGCAACACAGATATCAATTACATAATATGCTTAAAAGCTAAGCTGCCAGAGTTTAGTGAGATGGCCCACGTAAGAGTTAAGATCTGAGACGTAGGCCTACTAATTTACAAACCGCACATACAAATACGAGCCGTTGTACGACATGTTGCAGACGAAATGTTGGCTTGCAACTTGTTCGTTACTTCCTTTGGGAAATTTCCCAGTATTGCCGCATGCAACAAGGCTGTTAGGCCATCATCGAGCACTTCAACTACATAAGCTGCCACAAGACATTTGCCACTTTTAGTCCATTGTCGGTTTTCAAAGTGTGCGGTTCGATTTGGCGGGTATCCAAAAGCATTTCAGCCTCTAGAGTGAACAACTTTAATAGGAATTTAAAGCATAGGCACAGCGATAAGACTTAGCACACACATATGAAAACAATTAAATTACTAAACTAATTAAATAATCCAAACGCAAAAAAAGCAGAAACTGCACATTACTCAATAATAATCTAATCAGTGAAATAAATGTCAGAAAAAGTTGCTTCCAAATAAAAGTTAAATAATTTAAAGATAATAAAGTAATAATCCAAGGTTTTCAAGTACAATAAAAAATATTTCCGAATTCTTAAAGCAGTGCCCGTTATGAATATTAACAACAGCTGGCAGCTGCAATCAAGAGTCGATTGACACAATAAAAATAAATTTATAAGCGAAAAATGCTCTTTCCAACCGATTGCGCCTGTAAGTATGCAACATGCGATTAACCCGTATACTCAGCAGAGAAAAACACGCATACGCCGCATATGGCGCACGTTGGCCAGATTATGTGCGAAAAAGAAATATAAAAAAGATAATATTAAGCTTCGATTAAAGTCTATTGAATCTTGAAGCAGGCGTTAAAAGAAATTTGTGTTGCGAGATAAATGCTTAGGGTCTATGCTTGTGCATAAGTGAACACAATTTGCTTATTTGTTTGGTCATAAGCCTAACTTATTTTCTTATGTATATATGTATAATAATGTATATAGCCACTGGATGGTAAAAGTATGCCAATTGAAACTAATGAAATTAAGTAAAAAATTGGTTAAAGGCAAGAAAGTGGAAATTTTATGGTTAAGTTAATTAAGAAAAAACAAGTGAGAAGAATAATTTTAATTAAATATATGAAAAGAAAAATTTATATATAATTACATTCAAACTGACATTTTAGTTTCTTTTAAAATTATTTAGAAATCAATAAGAATTAATTTTAATTTAAAATTCAATTAAAATTGACCCTTGAAACTCCGATTCAATCAGCCTTTTGTTTAATTTTTTTTTTTATATTTTTAACGGCTGCCATAACTCAACGAAAGCGAAAAAATTTTCATTTTTCGCATTTTTTTTCATGTAAAAAAAGTTACGACAACTTTTTCAATGTTTTTTCCTAATAAAATGTTGTCGGCCAAGCCTCAATGGCAGCAGCCGCAGCCCGAAATGTGTCAGGGACAAACTGTAAAAGGTGCAATTCGCAATGCGCTAACACTTTAAAAAAGGCCAGCATCATTAAAAGCGCTTAAATGGCGTAAGGACGAGACAAAGTCAATGAAACTTCTAGAACTTTTCAACTTTTATTAGCACTCATTTGGCGCCCTCGAGTGGCCAAGACAACAAAGACAGAAAAGAGGGAACTTAAAGAATGCTAATTAAATCTAATGCAAATGATGATTGTCAAGGACTTGAGCCATCAAACAAGACGCAGGACAAATTAAACAAGGGTGACTAAATAATTTATTTAATTGTAAAACGCATCAACGCAGGCGACACTTCATGTTGGTCTTATCAAGCTAACTGAAACCACTAAACGAGAAAACAGTTTGCAAATATGAAAAGCAAAAAGATTTAGAAATAACAATAAGTGAGCAAGAGAAATGAAAACAAATCGAGTCAGATAATCGACAGAGTGGAAGCATAACAAAAGCAAGTAACAAAACGGAAAACCTTTCTGAAATATGTGAGCGTAAAGGAAATATGTTGCCCAACTGTAAACACATTGCGCAACGAGAAGAACCTCAACTTGTTTATGTCGACAGCAGACAAGAGTCAGAAGTTAAGTCAAGACCAGGCGATACGAGTCTTTGAAACAATTTAAATAACAACTAATGAAACAAATTGAAAAAAAAAAAAAAAACAAAAACACGACTAAAATCGTTGCATGCTGCAAGCTAAAAGAAAAAACAAAGACTTTTATCTTTTATTTCTGATAAAAAGTTTCTCTTGCTGCCAAGAAAAACCACGCAATTTGTTGTTATTATCATTTGTTTACAGCAGCTCGTTGTTGTTGGTGTTGTTGTTGGCACAGTTGCCTTGTTGTTAGCCTTGTTGACAACATCGTCAGCATAAGTTTGATTTTATCTTGAGCTTCGCTTTTTATGCTAATAGATTCGACAAATTTACAGCAGCTGCTGTCCTTCCTGCCAGCCATAATGATTCCCTGTTGAAGTTTGGTACAAGCTCGCCGAATTCTTTGAAAAATCAGCTTAACATAAAAATTTAAAATTTTCAATCAACATTTTGCATTTTTTATAACATTTCCCAGATTCAACAGAAACTAACACTTTCACGAGAGATAACGTAAATTTAATGTATAAATAAATGTATTTACTACATTATTGGAAATCTTAAGAAATTTATAATTTTATATTGATTATTAGCAATATATAAATTTTTAAATATTTAAATCAAAATATCAATTTTTATATATTTTATTCAAAATATTAATTTAGATACTTTAACAAAAATCTAATAAGAGCAAAACAAAAATTTTAAATATATTTTGAGAAATTTTTATATTTAAATAGTTAAATACAAATAAAAAAAATTTCAAATATGCTAATTCGGTTTTAATTATTACTCAAAATGCATTGCACATTATAAAATGCAGTTAATGAGATCAAAAAGAAAATTATTCTAATTAAAACAAACATTTCACTTTGATTATGTTTACATTTCGTCATGGCATAATATATATATATGTTTGCCATGTTATCAGAACTTTAATTAATTTTATTAAAACTCGTAAGAGGAAAATTTAACACATAAAACTATAGAAAATACAATGCAACTAATACATGAAGATAATACTATGAAGAAAAGCGCAAAGTTCAGCAAATGTTTTTGGCTATTAGATGCTGACTTGAATGCATAAATATAATAACTGATAGAGCTTTATTCAGCTTTTCTAGCTCAAACTACGAGCTCAACCTACGATTTTCATTTAATTATAGTTATTTAAGACTAAGTATGTCTTTTTCCTTAAATGCAGTTGATATTTCTGCAACTGCGAAAATATTCTTTAAAAGTGTCTTTAAATATGTTAGTTATTGATAAAGAGATTGCCTGTGGCAGCAGTTTGAAGTAGCTGTACTGCAGTAGCTCATGAACCTCTCCTCCCCTTACGACAAGTATTTTGAAATATTTTTTAAAACCCTAAAAATTGAAGCTATTTTGATTAAAAATCATATTTATATTCAAAAGTCATCAGAACAATATTTTGGGATTCGTAATTCCCCATGCTGTTGTTCTCTATAATCAGGCAGTTGGCAATGACACGCCCATTGCCACTTGCCCCTACATTATTTACGCTATTACAATTTGGGCTGGACAAGTGCTGTTAGATATATATTTATATTCAAATGTAAAGTGTATACATACATATGTAATTGATTGATTTTTGCCATGCTCTTGAGCAGATAAGTGTAGACAATGTTGGACGCGTTGCCATAAAATATGTCAAGCAAATTTGATTTCCCTCTTTATTCTGCGCTATGCGACCAATCGTGAAAATATTGAAATGAGTTGAGTCTGGGATTAGCTGCCTTAATGCCGGACAAGTGCGTTGTCAATATTCAAATTGAAAACATTCCAGGCGACAGCCTCTTGAAAAGCAATGTATATATATATATATATATATTATTTCATTTTCTACTCTCGACATGTTGAGTTCGCTGTTCGCCGTAAGCATGATTGGAATTTTAATAAGTTTCTGTCATAAGATTTATTTTATTGCCAATCTTCTTCTATTTTTTTTGTTGAAAAAAAGGGGAAAGTTTTTGGCAGCGTGCCCAGCGGAAAGTATACAAGCTTATGGCACATATCATATGATGAGTTATGTGCTTGCCTGAGCATCACAATGTCCAGCCCCGAAATGTAGGCTACACAATATGTAAATGTGTAAATCTATATATATATATATATTTAGTTTTAGATGTACACAATGATAGAGCCGGAGCCACGCAACAACTGCCTTTTTTCAATAATATGCCTGCATATTTAGACCTACCCTTTTCGTGTCTACTGTCAGAGCTGCCGTTGTTTGATAAACAAAATAAATAGCTGCTGCCTAGCTAGACTTCCGATAGCAGAATTAGACTCAGCTGCTTTCTAATTTATCGCCGATTGTATGTCATACTTGAGCTGTCAAGTCGCATCACTGTTCAACTCCTCCGCATACTTGAGCGTAAACAGATGTATTTGATTTCTTGCCCAGGCAGCAATGCGAAAACTCATTTGCATAAGCAGGAGGGCTGCTGGGCACGTGGGCTGGCAGGCAGGTGGGCAGGTGGACAAAAAACAGAGAAGAATCATATACACACACACGTTTCCATTAAGTCATAAATAAATATGTACTGCCAGTCGCACGTGTGCAGATTTCTTTTTATGAATACACGCATGGCACAGCATATCGAATATCAAATGAATATATATATATATTATGTCACATGACTTTTGCGCGCTGTTGAATTTTAATGCCTGCAGGTGAAAGTTCAGAACTCAATTATGCATTAATCTGTTAAAAAAATTGTATTACATTCTAAGTTGATGTTAATCAATAAATATATTTAGATAAAAGTGAATATTAAAGTGTAAGAATCTACATAGTTGAAATATTTTTCTCGCCTCAATTCAATGATTCCTATCGAAGCAAGTTGATGGGAAAACATTGAATTGAAAGGCTGTCCACCCTCACAAGTAACGCCCTTATTGATGGCCCACGCACACATAGAGAAATCTGTGGCTTGATGAGTGCCAAGTGGCCCCAAAGGGATAATAGTGCTAGCCTAACGGATGTGATTTACTCAGTGCTTGCCTGCCAGAAAATCGCTCTCTCTCTCTCTCTGTGTGTGTGTATTTTTATGGGCCATGCGGCGTATGAGTAATGTGGCTCGATTGACCACAACGCTGACTTGTTGCCGCGTCAGCGAGTCATAAACTGCTTGCAGCCTTTTCTCACTGTCTGAATTTTTCGGTCTTTTCAGAGAGTGTAAAATTGCCCAACATGAAAAATTGCGCTCGACGCAAATGACATGTGATTCCGCCAGCACCTGACGAATTTAGCTACGTGCGTACGATAGAATTGCCTGAATTACGAATTGAAGCAGCGACAGCCTCGCAGGTGTACTGGGCGTGCTTGTGCATTAAATTCGCGCATCGCACAACCCGATTAACCAGCAAGAGCCAGAGCAGAAGCCCGAGCCCGAGCGAGAGCCAGAGTCCAGCAGCAAACACACATGACCGTGCTACGGGCGGCACCAAGAACGTGACACATGGCGATGTACTTTTATGCCAATAAGATATCGGCCATTGTCTGCGGCACGCGTTGCAAGCAAGCCGTGCTGCAAAAGTCGCGTGGGTCGCGGGATCGTGATAAGGATAAATGCCGGCGCCATCGGCAGCGTCATCGAAGCAGAAGACGCAGCAGCAGATGCCAGGAGAGCAGCTCTGACAGCGAGACGAGCGCCGATGATGCCTGCTGTGGACACGACCTGGACGCCGCTGCGCATCCGGATGTGGGAATTTTTCTGCTCAATACCAGCAACTCGAATGCGGAGGCCGCACAGCTCGGTCTCGAGCTGGGCTTCACCAACGAGGGCATGCGGCTGCGACGTCGACACAGCGCAGAGCAGCTAAATGCACACGATTTGGAGCTGGGCTTGCAGCACTACCAGGTGGCAATTGAAATTGATTCGAAATGAATTGATCCTGATTATGATTCATTTGCAGCTTGCAGCCAAAGATGATCCGGTTCAATATGATGTGCCCAAAAATACGCACAAGCGCAGCCAATGTGATATCAACTTTGAGGTACCTATTTAAAAATAAATTTATGGCTTGTGCATAAATTTGTGCTGATTTGCAGAGCTCTGTTTTGGGTTCCGGCGGCATCATGTATATAAATGGTAAAATTGTTTCCGGCCCACTTGACTCATTCCCCGAGGTGCTCAATCCCAAAAATGTCATGGATTTAGATAAGGTAAGAATTATGAATATGTATTTATAGCTTATATTCAATATTGAGATTTCAACTCTTGAGTTCCTATAGCAGATATTTATATATAGAGAGATACACGCATATATACAGAGTCCCATTAAAAAATGGTTTTAACATTTTTTAAGCGTTCATAATTATTTTGCTTTAAAACAAAAGTCGCCCAAACTTAAAGTTCAGTTGAAATCTAATTTCATGACAGAAGCTGAACGCTGAAAACAAAGAGCAGATAGTGCGCAGCACCGTAAACTAGTGAAAGAAAGATAAGAAAATAATTCAATAAACGAGCAGAAAGTGAGTGAGAATGAGAGAGGGAAAGCGAAGAGAGAGGCAGAGCTAGGGACAGAGGTAAGAGTCAGAACACATTGCTGTGAAAAGGAAATGGCAGCAAGAGCAAAAAATAATTAGTTCATTGCAAGGAAATTGAGTATGCACAGCCCTAGGAAACGGCAGTAAGCCCACACACTCAAGGCGATAACCAACAAATGAAGCTAATGGAATACTTTTCCCTCTCGCAGCTCAATTGTTGTGGCTGTGGGTCCTATTTGAGTTACGCTAATCTCGCACTTGTGTTTATCTTCTGCAGGAATTTCTGTTCTCATTTTTATTATCGTCACGTCTGTTTATGCGACCCCACGAGCTGCTCGGCAAGCTGTTGGCATCGGTGGCCGAGGGCAAGTGTTTGGAGACACTAGTTGCCCTGCTGGCCGAGTGGACGCAGAAGTTTCCATACGATTATCGTGACGAGCGCATGATGAATCATGTAAAACATATCGTTGCTAGGTGAGCAGGATTTAATTTGATTGTTACTATCGAGGAAATCTACTTAATGGATTACACCCACCGTGTTTGTAGATGTTCCAATTCACATTTAGAAGCCATAGTCTCCCAAGTACTAAGTGCCTTACTTCAACGTTTGACTGATTTAGAGCAGCACGAGGCCGATCTACGTGCCTGCCAGACCAACAGTGACAAGGTGAGCTGAGCTGACCCTCATATTAACAGTTAACATTACAAATTTACTGCTGCACTTTACGCCAGGTCGTTGCACCAATCAACTGCCCAACGGCCACTCAATATGCACAAATATTGTGCCGACTGGAAAAGAAACTGGCCAAGCACATTGGACCGGAGGAGTTTGTCCAGTGCAGCAGCATGGTGCTATTGGACAAGCAGGTAAGAGAAGCTGAGATAAGTTACTAAAAATTATATCTCAAAATTGAATATTTGTGCAAGTTGTGAAATGCCCAAAGCTTACTACTTAGCCTGGTCTACAAGCATATTAATTACATTAACATAATCACACACCTTCACTAGCAAGCCTCATTAACACAACAAATCGTCGGGTCGTGTTGGTTTTTGCAGAAAAAATGGGACCAACCAATATCGTCGGGTGGACCACCGGGTGCCCAGGATCCGAAGAAGACCTGCAATCTGGAAACGTATCTGGACTGGTCGGCACGTCTACGTCTGTTTGTCTGCAATGAGATACTGCAGGTGAGGTAGCTTATAGACATCTCTCTCTACTAGGAGTCGGCCAAGTTAACATATTCGTAACGAATGGGCGCCTGCCGACCCTGCCGGCCCTGTCGACCCTGCGGATTGAATTAAAATCCCATGCGCTGTCAAATATGCACAACGACCGACATACGTGTCCCTTGATGGACCGACGCATGTGCCGCATCTGTGTGCATAGTCGAGCAGGACGAGGCTGGCATATAATTTATGCCGCTCGTAACTTTCCCATCGACAGTTTGTCAGTTGGCCGTGTAAGTGACTCGTTAAAGTTTTAGTGAAGTCACGTGGTCTGCATATGCTATTGTCATGCCATCCATGTCCAACCAGCCAAAACTTTCCTAAACAAACAATATCTGACAACTTGATTTTCAGTGCACCGGAATTGAGGACCGCAGCCGAACGGTTGAGCTCTGGAGCGGCGTCGCCCAGTACTGTCTGCTCGTCGGCAATTACAATAGCGCCACGGCCATCTTGGAGTCCCTTGAGTCACCTGCTATAGCAAGACTTAAAATAACGGTGAGTGTCCAAATTGTTTATTTTTATGTTGCCTTTTCACTAGTTCAACTTACGGTGAAAGTAGAATTTACTTAGCAAAAACTTAGAATTTCAATTTAAATTTCTAAAAATACGAGATGTTAGATCAATCTTCAAATATTAGGAATGACTTCCTAAAGAAAGAAACTATCTGCCTAAGCTAAGCTTCTCTTTAAGAATTCAAAAATTAATAACAAATTTCAATCAAGCATTTTTTTATTTGCTTTTGTTAAGCTTGCCAAGGCAAAAACCAAATAAATATGAAAAGAATAAATTTTGACCACGCCCACGCAACCGCATTTGCATCAGCCCAGGTTGCTTTGGCACATTTTTCATCAAAATTACATATTTCTCTAGTTTTTTTTTATTTTATTTCCTATTTACTTGGCAGGTCGCCCGCAAATGCTTCAATTGCGGCTGGGCGTTCACTAAATGAAGCCAGTTTTCATAACAATTTTTGTAATTAGTTAATGGATCTGCCCTAGCTGTGCGCGCCTTTAACACTCTTCTCTCTTAACAAAAATTCAGTTGCCTCAGCTTTAGATACTTTAAATGCCATTTTCATTGTATTCATTATACAATTCAGGTTGAGAATTCTTTTCATTTAACTTCCACTCGCCCCTTCCCCCTTTTTTTTTGGGTTTGTCTGCGTGAAAAGAGTAAATTGCACAATGCACAAAGGACGCACAAAAAAACGAATGGTTGAAAAAAAATATTAAACCGAATTGCATAAATTCACAGACCTATGGAAGAAGTTGTGCAACGGCGCGAAGCTGCGTTTGCATTGTATGGCTTTATTTTTTATATATTTTCTGCAGGCTAGTGAAATGTTTATGACTAGGAATACAGCATAACGATAACCATAAATATGTCAGCGTAGAACATAAAAATTATTCAAAACTTTAAGTCGTTTACTAAAGTCGAACGCACATGGCATACAAATGTAATGATTGAAGTTGAAGTTTAGATTTGTTGTAATTATTGTCCCATTTAAGAATATCCAAATTAAAATCTTATCTAAAGCCAAATGTCGCACCATAAAATGCGATAGAAAGCTTAAGCGCAAATTACAGACATAAACGCGGCGCACAAACAAAATCATAAACTTTTACAGCGCCCCGAAACAAGGCACGAATAACACAAATAAAACGAATTAAAGATATTTTCCATTTGGATGAAGCACAACAAGTACACACACGCACACATGTTCACACATATATATATATAGAGTGACAGAGAGTATGTGGGAGTGTAGGAAATTCTGTTCATTTATGTACGTATTTCCATTTTATTACAGTGGAGCAAATTGCAAGTGACATGTCAACAATTGGATTGCATGCAACGGCATGCCGAAGGACACGGGCATTTATGGCAGAAGCAGGCAATCGTTCTAAATGAGCAGCAGCAAAGTCTAAAGACTGATAAGCAGCCTAGGGCCGCATCATCATCAACAGCATCATCAGCATCGATAACGAAAAACTCATCGTCAACATCATCTGCAACAGCAGTAGAAGTAGCAGTAGCAGTAGCAGCAGCAGCAGCAGCAACAACAATAAACTCCTCCACCTCCACGTCATCCGGTGCTCTAGAAGATTTGGTTGAGCAGCCATCGACATCGACAAGTGCCAGTGGGCAGCCAGTTGGCATAACAGGCATTTCCGGTTTCAATGCAATGCCAGCGTCATTGGAGAAGGCAACGCTAGAGGTGCCTTCGACTGGCAGCAGCAATGTGGAAGCAGCCACAGCCACAGCCGCAGTAACGCCAACACCAACAGCAACAACAACACCAACTATTTGTGGCAAGCCCAATGATTGGGTTGTTATTCCAGTGTTTGCGGATATTGTTAAATTGGCGCTGGCCGAACGGGAAAACTGTTTGCAATGGTGAGTTTTCGCCTCCATTTTTTTCAACCAATTCACTTTACCTGTGCCATTTGATTGAAAAAGTCTACGAAAAATATAAATAAATAAATTCTCTTTGCATGATTAATATTGCGTTTACGTCATGGTGCCTGCACAAATTTTGACTGATTCTATGTTTGGCACGCGTTTGTCTCTCTGTGTGTATTTTATTTAATTAACCACAAAGTGTCAAAATAAACAACAAACATTTGAAACATTTGCAAGTGTAAATGACATGGCTAAAATCATGTTCAACCATATCAAGTATACGCCCATATCCTCTGCGCGCTTCAATTATTCATTGTTATTCAAGCATTAAAAATTAACGAATAGCGCATTGTCATATGCCATATGAGAGGCCAAACATGAAAAATGCTAAAAAAAATTTAGGTTTGTTGCATGAAAACATAAAATAATACAAAAACTTGGGTTGAAGCTTGATAAACTTGTAAATATTATAAAGCCTCATATGCAGAACAAACCATGCAATACATAGCAGGTTGAGTTTAATATATTGTTGAAATAACATAGTTAATTTTTCATAATTTGGCAACACATTGAATCGCCGTATGTTAACTATGTGCCTTTACGCAATACTAATAAAATTTTCGGATACTTCTTTATTCAATTCAAATAAAGATACGATATAATCCCTTTCAGAATTAGCCAGGTTAACATAAAGAGATGCAAAGGTGCTCTAAAGGGGTTCAAAAAGGAGGCTTGCTCAAACTTTTCAAATCAGAATTAAATATAATTTTTTTTAAATAATTTGTATGCATTCAACAAGAGTTTTACATTGAAAATTAAAATTAAATTAAAATTCTAACTGCTGAATGTTATCAAAAACATTGAACTCATCCATAAGTTCCAATCAAAATCTCTCCTATTATCTTATAATTCACTTTTATATAGCTCATTGAGTTATCTAGAAACCCCTATAAACAACTGCCACTTCGCTCTTAAGCTCATATCTCAAATCATGTGTTCAACAATTCACAGTGCTGCAAAGCATTTGAAAGCAATTGATGTGCGGCCATAAATCGGGCAGTGGAAACGCTAATCAAACCCACAATTACCGAGCAGTCGCTGATTTTAATAGCACTCTGCATAGACGAGTGAAATATGCATTAAATGCCAGCTTTGGCATATTTTATCGGCCAGGCACACACATTATACATATGCATGCGCAACCCCCACCCGCCCATCTTGATACATATATATACCGCTAACAGTTTTGCATACTATAGTAGCCAATGTGCTTTTTGCCCGCTCTCTTTTGCGTGTTGCAGCTTACCAAATGGCCACATCAATGTGATTGCCTTCGATCGAATGGCGGCCATTGTCGGCGCCTTTACCAAGCACATGCAGGCGATGAAATCGACACAGGCGCCATCTAGCGGCGAGTACGAGCACTTCTGCACCCACATGCAGCGAACTACAAAACTTAGCGAAGCGGGTAAGTAATATTGTAAATCAAACCTTGCACTAGGCAACACTTGCCTCTACTTTTCTATTTTTTATTTACTTATTCTTTGCACTTTCCACGTACTTTATCGCATTTTTCACATTTTCCACTGGCTCAAGTCGGCATTTTAGTTTGTTTGGTGGAAACTTTAAGTGCACCGCGGCCAACTGGCAATGACTTCAAGTGGCCCGGAAAAGTGCCTCCATGAATGAGCATATGTGTGTGTGTAGGTAAGGGGAATGGGTGTATGTGTATGTGTGTGTGTAGGTAAGGGGAATGGGTGTATGTGTATGTGTGTGTGTGTGTGTGTGTATTCGTGCTACTTACATTTTTTAAATGTAAAACTAAATGCGCTGCAGCTGGCCGAGTGCACATTGAGCGAGGCAATTAAAATGTAAGAGAGAGAGGGAGAGAGTGACTAAAGCTCGCAAATGCTTGGCGCGTGAGAAATTGAAAATTATATGAAATTACTCGCACGACTAATCGCATTCATACAAATTATTTGATTACAATTTACATAATTATAACTGAAAACGTTTAATTATTTCAGTTAAGTTAAATTGAGTCTAGCATTTCATTAGAAATACTTATATTTAGCAGAAATTTTATATATATTTGGGGTGGCTATAATTCGGCTGCATTTCAAGCATCATTTTACTTTCTTTTCTTTTTTTTACATTCAGTTCATTTGTTGCAGCTTATTCTGTCACTAATGAGTTGGCCCGTTTGACAGTATATATATATATAAATATCTTTAATTTTAGACTTAATTACTTTTATTTCTATTTTATGAAAATTTATCTGATTCCCCGACAGCCCAGTAATCTCTTCAGCCTTCGGCTCTAGTTGCAAGATTCTTTGGATACCCTTATCTATATCTCCCTATGTAGCACTGAGTTTCTCACAGCCAGTTAACTTCAGTCCGCGCCACAGAGCTACATAAAGGTATTCCATTTTGGAAGGTTGGAACGACTATATCCTAATAGATGGCGACTTTGCTGCTATACGTCAATTTGCTTGAGGCTCTCAGCTTCCATCCTGCAATTTTAATTAGCCTTTGCAGATTGTGATCCTCTGGCTCATATGCGCTCTTTGTGAATAAAACGCATCAAGTTGCAATTTTATGCTGTCCCCTCTCTTCCGACTGAGCCTCTCCCGCATCGCCTTTCAGCTAATTACATCTTCAGTTCATTTTCCATTGCTCCACAGTCTTTCGCTATCAAACCTCCCACCATTGCTCTATCGTGCTTCCTCAATCTTTACATGTTCGTGTCACGAGCACATCTCTAAGTGCAATTGCATTCGTAAATTCATTTCTTTCGGCTACTTAGTGCAAGTGGCTAAAAACTATTATAATTAATGCCTGGCAAGGGGCAGATGCATTTTCAAGCTCTTTAAGCTTGCGGAGAGTTGTGGCAAAACCATTATACAATCCTGGGCAAGCAATTTCTATCCCTCGGGAGCAGTGGCACAGCAATTTGTTGCTAATTAATTTGAATGAATAACCGCAATAAAATGCCAGAAATAAACTTTATGACCACAAAAGGGTTCAGTTATTTACAACTCTAGCTCTCCCAGCATAGCCCCTGCCTCGAACATTTCTTTCTTTATGTTTTAACAACAATTCATTTTCGCCTCGTTACGCTGAAAACGAATTTTCAGCAAAAGCTTTTATTTAATGTGTATTTAGCTAAGCAGCTTATGAATTTATGGCTCCCAAACTAAATATATAATTTAACTGTTCCCACTGTGTTGGCAACAGGAAATTAATGAATTAGTTGAGGATAAAGATATCAATTAATGTCCCTCCTGCACTTAAAGCCTTATGCACAATACATAAGCACATGGAAGTCCTTTGAGTTCATGCGGCAGGACATGGGCAACAACAACAGCCATAGGCAGTGACACCACGTGCACTGCAGCCTAGGCGTAAGAAAAAAGTTTTTAAATCCTTCTTTCAGCTGTCAGCATGCCCAGCACGTTAAGATATTTTTCACGGCTTGTGCACACACACAGACACCCATAGACACACACGCTCGTACACACAGAGAAACAAGCACAAACAGGTCGTTGCAAGACGACATCAAAAGTGAGAGAGAAAAAAGGAAGAAATAGACCCATAGTGCTGAAATGAAAGGTCCATATAGACCGAACTCATTATAAACCCAGGAAGCGTAAGATACTTTGAAGGCTTTTGCCGCAGGCGACAAACAACAAAGTCGTTCACAAAATAAAAAAAACAGCAAAAAAATGAAGTTGTCTTCGTTGCAAAAACGCATCCTGCCAGCGTCAAGCAAAAGAATGAAAAGTTATGGCTCAGTTTGGAATTTTCCCGTGTTTTTTTTCCCGCTCTCTCATTTTCTTCAAACAGCGAAGCCTCAGCTGCAACTCAGACTTAACATGTCGCCCAAAAGTTTATTAAACGCTTGATGTGCAGCTTAATGTGAGGTGAATGCAATTTATGAACTTATTTCAGTTCATGGTCCAACTACGCGAAGATATAAAACTTTGCCAAAACAGTTGAACAATGTGCCTCAAATAATAATAAGAAAAAAGTAAAGCAAAGTATTTATAAGCTGTTATAGCAAAGCTTATTTCAAGCGATTGCCTTGCTTTGAGTTGATGCAGAATTCAAAATAAATAAATGTTGATTTCTTTTTGGGAAAAGCAGTTTGTGAAAACAGCTTGAACAGCAAGTCAAACAGCTCTGTGGCGCGGGGTTGCACTAGAGACCGTGCTGTACGCTCGAGAATATTATAAGATTGGGATTTATATATAAAAAGTAAGCGAAATGCATGTATATTCTACGAGAACCAATGTGAATCAATCAATCTAATGAATCATTGCTTTTTATGAACTGAAGACTCTAGGTCTAGAGTTTAGATTTGTATAGATTTCATATTTGAAAACTAACTTGAAATATTATAAATGCAATGCAATGCAATGCAAAATTTCTTGACTGTAAATTTTAGTAAGAAATATCTTTAAGAGAAATATATCTTAAAAAGAAATGGAATAAAAATAGATTTTTTTAATTAAAAATACGAAACCTATTTTTTATCTAAAATGATTTATTATATTATAATTATTTATCTATTTTTTTCCTGTACTCAAAGCTCTGCAAAAACTTTGATGCTGTCTTTGTCCGCTCAATCGTAGCATAGCTTCAGCTTTTGAGCGTCTCTTTAGTTTCGGTCAAATGGAAAAGTCACAGGAAATCCGTTCTGGGGATTGCGGTAGATGCAGCATCATGAGTGCTTCGTTTCTGGACATCAAATTTGATACAGATTCTTGGCTCCATTTTTGAGAATAGACAAAAATCGAAGAAGAACCAAAAACTGAAACAGAAACTGAAACTCTATGCTAAGAAGAGAAACATAAACACCAACATAACAGCATAAAAATCAAAAATCCATGTAAAAGCATACTCAATACACCTGCATCAAAAATCAAATATCGCACAACTTTTAGAACACACCTCGTCTACTGCATATACCATATTTATACATTATGTTCAGCTAAAAGAAGCTAGCTTTAAAGCAATTTTTTCCTTTGTGTTGGCGCTGTTTTTGTCGCTCACAGAGCCATTTATTTTGTGATAGTTAGTTTTTTGCTTAGTCCAGCTAGCAGAGGAACTTCTAAATCAGTTTCGTGCGAGCCACAAAATCCAAAAGTGTCCTTTAACTTGAAAGTTGCGCCAAATACTTGAAGTCAACGTCAGCAACGTGAAATGCAAAAGGCGTCTTAAAAACTTTCCTGTCACGTTTAGTGCGAGTTTTTTTTTTTGCTGCTGCTGATGCTGCTGCAGCTCGCTATAAATAAATATTTTTCCAGTCAAGTCATTTTCGTTGTTATCTAAGTAATTTGCACAGCTCTGGAATTTGGAAAATGCACTTTAGCTTCAAGGATTTGCCTTGGCATTATTGACAAGCCGTAAGTGGCTGAAGGTAGCCAGCCAAGTGCATACTGCGAGGCAGCCGCAAAACTCGAGGCATTTTATTATGCTTTATTAACATTTTTTTTCCAGTTTTCTGCTGCAACGAATTTGATTGCAATAAGCAACTCACTGAGATGAGGTAAAAGAGCAGAGCAGAAAAAGAATTTTTATGAAAAATTGTAAGGAATCGTTTGGGTTTTAAAGTGAGTTTAAAGTTGAGATTTTAGGGGAAGCTGAGATTTGGAAAGGATTGCCTTTTGTATTCGATAGTAGGAGATTTGACAGTTGTCTCAAAAAGAAATCGAGTTAATGGAACAAATGCCTGACAGCTCTGATTTAGCGCCTAAAAATATTTTTTTATATTATGATTTATGTCAATTAATAGAAGAAAAAGCCTTAAGACAGCTCATTTAAGAAGTCTACACCTCTGCGTGATAAAAGTGCATTTAAAATTGGTTCAAGCGACTGCAGAAGTGAATTGGTTTCCACCCAGAATATTCTAAAAAACAAAAAATCCAACTTTCATTAATATTTTACTGTATTTTGATTATTGGATTTTCAATATAAAAAATAGGCCAAAATTGCTACCAAAGCACTATTATTCCCAGCTTCTTTTCATATAGATTCATTTTCCGTAGCGCTTCTTTTATTCTTTGTTTTTTTGCTGTGTTTTAAGCGGATTACTTGAAGTTTTTGCCACTCATATTCTACAAAGCTTACCTGGCTTGCACACATAATCCTAGCAGCAGCTGAGTAGAGAATTATATACAGTTTTTTCCGATTATTAATAAGTTCCAGCTCATTTTACCTGGCGTCAGTAGCAAGAAATTTAAATTGCAGATATAAGAAAAGTATGAAAACCCATTTAGTGTATGAAGAATGCAAATGAAAACTATTAGAAATTTAAATTCCATTTAAATATAGTAATTACAAAGAATGCATATTCAATGTGTTCACATTTTATTTTTATACTTAATTGCCTTCGTGTAAACAACGAAAACTTTGTCTGTGTCATGTTGTGCGCTTACAAATTTAATTACTGTCTTCAGAAAATATATATTTGGGCCACAATTTAAGGAAGAAGAAGCGTGTACATCAGTTTGCAGCCTGGCCCAAAAAAATCCTCAGCTGCCACATGAAAGCAATCTAGAGGCTTCCTTTGGTCAGACCCATGCCATGCTGCTGGCTGTAAGCCTGTCTGTTGTAACAACTGTCAGTCTGAAGGGCGTTAACGTCGGACGTGCCAGCACATATCCTGCTCACACACACACACACATACACAACAGCACACCTACATTGCTTAATGTCAACCAGCCTTTGGCAGCCTTAAGGTTATCCTGGGACAGAAGCCCATGCCAGCACAAGGTCTGTGAAAACTAAATGAATTCAGCAAATACCAAAGCTGAACAAAATGAATCAGCAAAACGTTGAGCGGGCGAGAAAAATGAATAATGTGTATTTGCTTTAACAGCGCCAAGGAATTTCAAATTGAAATATTCAAGTATTGTAGCTGCACTTACGAAATGCTCAACCAGTATGCCTGTGTTGGCCTTGTTAAGTGCTCAAAATTTAATGCCAATTTGTATGACAATTTTATGCGCACACATAAAATGTGATGCCAGAGGCCATTTAACACTCGGCCGGAAAGGTCAGCAGACAGAGCTTGGCCACGTTGAATTTTCATTACAATCATCCCAATCAATTGTTAGCCAAATATGAAAGACATTATTCATGCAGCATACAAAAGCCACAGACCAACCAACCAACCAGCCAGCAACAAATTGCCTGCTCGGACACCAAAAAGGAGCCCAGAACAGAAAACTCGATTCAAGTTAAATTCAACTAATTTATACAGTTCTATGTGGCAATGTGTGTGTGTGAGTGTAAGTGTTGTGTGTGTGTGTGTTATATCATTAGATAGCAAGGTCTAAAGCGAGGTGTAAGTAGTGTTAGGTGTGGATGTATGTGCAGGTGTAGGTGCATAAGTATAGGTATGTCTGCAGGTGCAAACGTATGTTTATATGTATTTCTAGATGTACCTCTATAAGTATGTGTGAATGTATGTTGGGTATATGTATGCTATACATATATATGTCTATGTATGGATGCATGTATAAATATATGTGTATATACATGTATATGTATACACTTGTTAATATGGATATGTATGTATATGTATATGTATATGTATATGTATATGTATATGTATATGTATATGTATATGTATATGTATATGTATATGTATATGTATATGTATATGTATATGTATATGTATATGTATATGTATATGTATATGTATATGTATATGTATATGTATATGTATATGTATATGTATATGTATATGTATATGTATATGTATATGTATATGTAATATGTATATGTATATGTATATGTATATGTATATGTATATGTATATGTATATGTATATGTATATGTATATGTATATGTATATGTATATGTATATGTATATGTATATGTATATGTATATGTATATGTATATGTATATGTATATGTATATGTATATGTATATGTATATGTATATGTATATGTATATGTATATGTATATGTATATGTATATGTATATGTATATGTATATGTATATGTATATGTATATGTATATGTATATGTATATGTATATGTATATGTATATGTATATGTATATGTATATGTATATGTATATGTATATGTATATGTATATGTATATGTATATGTATATGTATATGTATATGTATATGTATATGTATATGTATATGTATATGTATATGTATATGTATATGTATATGTATATGTATATGTATATGTATATGTATATGTATATGTATATGTATATGTATATGTATATGTATATGTATATGTATATGTATATGTATATGTATATGTATATGTATATGTATATGTATATGTATATGTATATGTATATGTATATGTATATGTATATGTATATGTATATGTATATGTATATGTATATGTATATGTATATGTATATGTATATGTATATGTATATGTATATGGATATGTATATGTATATGTATATGTATATGTATATGTATATGTATATGTATATGTATATGTATATGTATATGTATATGTATATGTATATGTATATGTATATGTATATGTATATGTATATGTGTATCATGAGACATTCAACTATCTATATATACATACATACATTCACGTATGTATACATGTATGCGTATCCGCATATACACATTCACATACACATACATGCATCTCTATATGTATGTGTGTACATATAATTATAAGTATGTGAATCAATGTATGTCATTCACGCATGTCAATATGTACATACCTATGAATGCCCACTTGTATAGATACACGTACACATGCATGCATCTGTATGTGTGTATATATGATTAGAAGTATGTGTAAATGTATGTGTATATACACAAGTATACGCATGTTTAGTTACCTATGCCTATGCCTATGAGTCTGTCTTTGACTCATGCTAATTAATCTGTTATTTATGATAAGCTTTAGCTAGGATCTGGGTAATTAAGTAAGTTATCTGAGAGAGCTCAAATATAGTTAGCTATAACGCCTAAGCTTCAATTAATATATGTAAAATAAATGAAGAGCAGCTTCAAAGAAAACAGTGGCAGCCTTTGCCTGCATTAAAGCAATCAAGGAATTAACACTTTATTTATGCAAATTTATGTCATAAAATTGGGCTGAATGCAGCAGAATATTTGCTTCGCAATCAGTTGCTATCGCAAGTCATTGGCCAGCCAATCAGTAGCAACAATTCTTAATCAAAAATGGTTTCAATTTATTTGAATCTGTAGTGCAATCAGGCTGTGGCCTGCACTAGCAGCTAGCTGAGACAGCTGCTGCCAAAAACCTGAACACAAAAAAATGTGTTACTTTTTGTTCGACTTGCTGTTGACCAGGCCAAGAGCTGAGAGCCGCTTGTTAGGCCCAACACTCAAAATATTCGTCAAGAGCACACACAGGCTGTGGCCGTGTGTGTACAATGTGCAAAAAGCAGAGCGGCAATACAAAACGCTTCACAAATCCTCAACGCACGCAGGAGGTGCACAAATATTTACCCACACGACTCTATTAAAACTGAACAAGGAAAAAGTAGTAGATAGCATAACCAACGCTTTAATCCCTTCACAAACAAGGGCAACCCTTTTTTCTCTCACTCTCTTAAACTCTTCTTTTTTTTTGTTGTATTGTTCGTAGCATGTGCGTTGCTCCAGCATACTAAAATGCGGGCTCAAATCGTATAGAGCAAGTGGGGGCGGGAGGGGCTCTTTGGCATTCTGTGGCAAGTCAAGAACACATCTGTTGACCAACGCTGACCAACAAGCAGGCAGGCGCTTTGCATCATTCTAGAATTTTAATGGTCTCATGGTGTGAATTGGACATGGCTGCCACATTTTGCCGCACTCAGCACACACATACACACACACACACACACTCGACTCACTCAACACTACACACAACGCACTCGAGGCACATATCTTTCAATCTTTCATCGTTTTCTTTTTATTTTTGGCCCGTCGCCAGTTTGTTGTAACTTTATTAAACCATGTTTTTTCCATTCTTTTGTTTTACTATTAAAATGTTACAAGCCCGGTTTCTTTGGCCACACTTGACCACAAGTCAACAAGGCAGAGGACGGCCCAAACTAAGCACGGGTCAAGCAGCGCATGTTGGCCGTTTACTAAAACTAAATACATATATTTGGGACGATTAGACAAGCTCTGGAGTGTATATGAAATTACTTTGTATACCTTGCAAAAGATATATAGAGGGAAAGGGGTTGTTTGAGTTTTAATAAGGCGAAGAGTCATATTAATTTATCACAACAATTTTATATTTTATTTTTAAAGGCAAAGCAAATGTTTATTTAGTATTTATTTTATCCATTATCTTTTATTTGTCTTATACAACTAATTTCCATTTTTTCTTCCCTTGTTTTTCCTTGCAGAACTCATGATGGCTTCATTCGATTGCGAAGAACCGAACAATGCTGAGAAGCTAATGTATGATTTGAATTAATTTCGAAAGAAAACAAAACTGAATAATTAAAAATAATAATAATAATAACGCAATAACATCGCATGGAGGCCATGGAGGCGTACCTCATAGGGCACTGCTGCTGACTGCTTCTACAGGGTATACCCAGCGCGATCCTTATTGTTCAGGCGTCTCAAGTCGACTCACTTCCTCCCCGTGGAGGCCTCCGGTAACGTTTTGACGAGCATCCCTAATGCCTCCAAAGCGGCCAAAGTGAGCGGCGATCAAATCTGCACAGATGTTGATGTTGGTGTCCTGGAATAAGCGGCATATTCATCTAATTTATAATTTTAGCTCAATGTGAATGAAATGTAAAAAATAAATTTATATATATTTTAGTTCCCTTAACTGTTATAAGTTATTATTATTGTTAAGTTTACACATACATATGTTTAAATATATTACCAAATAAATATATTTTAAATTCTGACAATCGACAAACTTGTTTCTCACTGCAAAGTTAAAGTTCCACACACACGCATCACTTGCAGCAGCTACGTAAAGTTTGAGCTGTGCCAAGAAGCCAGCCACATTTCCTATGTGCGTGTGTGTGTGAATTTAGGGCCAAAGCATATCGCAACAAAAGCACCAAGTGTCGAAGATTCTGCCAGCAAAAAGATAGCAGCGCAAAATCAGCCAAGTTCCCAAGGACTCCAATGACTACGTCCCTCTCTCTCCCTCTCTCTGTGTGCGTGTGTGTTCGTGTGTGTGCCAGTAATGTCTTTTGCCAGGCTCTGAATTATGTTACAGTCAGCAGATATTTATGCAGCCTAATGCATTTCATGTAATAGGTTTTAAAGATTTAGAGCTCTGCCAGCCACGTGAACAAATGTGGAAAAGCTGCATTGAGCTGCGTTGCGCGCATAGTTAAAGGGCGCACAAAATTAATGCATCAGTTTTGATTAAGGACTCAACCTAAAATTACAAATCGAACAAAATTCAAACTTAATGAATTTAACAATTTTGATAGACTAATAGCAATGTTTTAGGCTGTATTGTCACGACTGTTTAATGTCATTAGTTAACACTAAAAAAAGCAAAAAGCCATTTCATTTTTTTCCTAATAAACTTTTTTATGCTATTTGTTTAAATAGTTCGTCGAATTTTTTAAAATATTTTAATAAGTTTATTATAATTTTTAATTACATTTCTATCAAACTTAGGCGATGTAAATTGGACAGACAAAAAAAGTTTTCTCAAACTCATATAGTATAGACTGCGAGAGCTGTTACCGCAGATCTAGACACTATGAAATTACTCCCTACGCTACTAAGGAGCAAATAAAGACGCCATAGAACGAGCAGTTAAAAGAGATCACAAAAATATATTTTTTCTTTATATCTGAGGAACTTTACTTTCACGGGAACAAAATGTATATTCTCAAACTCAAATGTAGCCAAAGAACCATTTGAATTTATTCTTTCACTTCAAGCTATCTCGACTAATTCTTTATATTCTGCTTTTAGATTCAACTGAGCTCAATAAAAAACTTCAAGCAGTGAAGTCTGCTTCTTGACAACCAAATTTCATCAAAATTTGTTAACTTTCATAGTCGAAATGAGTTTCATGTGAAAACTGTGTGTTTTTACACTAAAGAACGAGGCACAATAAATCCAAATTGTCACTTACAAACGATTTTAATTGTGCCATTCTTTATTTTTCTCTCACTCTCCCTGATTGCATGGTAAACACAAACACGTGCCGTTGATTAAATTGAAGTCCATTCACCTGCCTTGGCACAAAAGGATCAATAAATTATGTGAAAGGTCTTGATTGTGCAGCTTTGGATGTGGCACTGTAAAAGCAAACGATTTGTCTTCAACTCTCCACACACGTTCCACATGTCGTGTAGCAACTGTGGCAAGTGTTGCAAGTGTTGCACATAAATTCGGCAGCCGCCTGCAACACTTGCCAACCACAAACTAAATAAAACGGCGAAGTTTCAGCTGTAAAGTTTCGTCCGCTTTTAGCTACAGCAACAGCAACGGGTTTATTTTCTAAATGCACTTGACCAACAAATTTAAAGCAATTTGTTGGCCGAACATAAACATTTAACTCGAACACAGATAACGAATAATGCATTTGTTTTAGATAACCAACCTGAGAAATGTATATTTCTGTTCAACTCGCATTTTGGCTGCAGCTGGTTTAGCAATTTATTTCCTAAATCTTGTAATTAAGGTTTATTCAATTTCAAAATTGTTAGTAATAAGAGTAAAATATAAATTATTAAAAAATGTATTTAAATATTTTAATTCTTCATTTATTTTAAATTTAGTTTCATCTGTTACTTAATCATTTTTCTTATTCAATATTTAGCTAAACGATTTATACTACTACATAAAAGTAGTTCTCCTAGTAAGCAGCTTTCTTTTACTGCATTTTGTTATATTGACATAATCATGCAGTGGCTTCCATATGAACAAGTTTGCATAAAAGTTTTTGTGGCTTTGTTCTGCATTTGACGGAATTGTCGTGCGTTATCCTTTGCACAAAGTTGTTAACTTAAGATAAAAGTCTTAAGTTTATTCTTCTCTTCAGAAAGAAGTGAATACACACGAGTGCAGCTGGCTTGGCTATATCTTTAGGAATGCTTCTCTAAGCAAGCCAAAGCTTGACTGTAAAATACACTGAGATCCGGCTGTGCAGCCGATCTGAAGGTTGTGGCTTATATCTTTATGGACGTTTACAAGTCACTTGTACTCTAGCTCTTAGAGGTATCAATGAACTATATGAACTGATGAACAGCGAAAAGCTCTCTAGTGACTCTATAAAAGAAAACTAAGAGCCAAGCTGAAATTTGAAAGCAAAGTGTCCAATCTCCATTTATAGCTAATTAAAAATGATATAAAAATGATCAAAAAAGTTTAAACTATTGTTAAAAAACTACCTTGAAATTTCAAGTAAATGCTAATAAATTATATTAAAATATATATGTTTATAATAATAATCTTCAAGTCACTTGCAGCATTGCTCACATAAATACAGCTAAATAGAAACAGAAGCTAAATATGCATTTTTTGCACATATTTTCAACCTTGTCTAATGCAGGATAATTTCAGAACATTTCCCAGCGCTCTAATTCAGATAAACATTTTTTTTATTATATGTATATGTATATATATATATGTATGTGTGCGTGTGTATGTATATATACCCAAATAAACGTGGGGCCAAAAGCCATAAAAACGTTTATGCCCCTTTTATGAACACACAAGCTGTGGAATTTCGCGCAGTTATACAGCTATCGTGGACGGACGACGTGGACAGTGTTTAGTTTCATTGTATTTACTTTTATTGCGCTCTAGCTCAAGGCCCTCGTAGAGGGTTATATTATGTTAATATGAGAGAGGGCAGTTGAAATAAGAAAATGTCTGCAGGGCAGGACAAACTTCTGCGTGTGCCTGTGTGTGAGAGCCACACTCATGTATTCCCACACATATCCCAATTGCAGAATGGAAATTGCAGCTAGTGGAAATGCTAAGTGGATAGTTTGCTTAAAAGTAAAGCAAGCAAAGATTGTGCTCGCATCCGCCATGCAAATGGCAAACTCTGTATGCACAAGAGTTAGTCAAGGCACAGCTCTATATAGGTACAGCATCTTTGCCAGTCCAATTAAAGTGGCTCAACCTAAGGCAATCTAAACTGGTTGCAGCTGTCCACTCTACATTTTTCTTAAAACTTATTCATATTTTCCATCAATCAAGTTGGTCAGAGCTGAGTTAAGAGCTGCTTACAAAACTTTTCTAATTAGCGTTAGGAGGCCAGCGAAAAGGAAAAAGTTGTTTATAATGTGCCTAGAGACAAAGTGTTGCACAATGTCCTCTCCCTTCTCTGAGTAGAGAAAAAAAAATTTTGAAGGTAACAAATAAATTCTTTAAGTCTTTTTGTCTTGGATTTAATAAAGCTTTACGCTCGCATTGTATGTCACTGAGTTCTTGAGCCTATGTCCTATATCTCTTGTCGGTTTCTGTGGTTTCTTATCTCCTCAAAAGCATAGATCAAATTTTAAGCTTCAAATTTATTCCCACAGGGTATTTCACAGTCAAAATGTTTTTTTGTTTTTAAATATTTATATGTGTAATAAATTTAATATTACAAAATATTATTATTATGTTATATATAATATTTTTTATTAAATTTATCGTTCCTATAATTATAACTAAATAATATTAAAAATTTAAAGTTACATAATTTAATAAAAACAAATCGAAAAATATAATTTTATAAATAACAAATTATTATTATGACATTAATTTGTAATTTATAAAATTTTATTTGGAAAATATAGTATAATATATAAATGAATATTTTTTTTAATTAATTTTGAATTTATCTTAAAATTCACTAAATAATTTAAATTTATTTTGTAAATTGTTTGATTATATTCTGCCTGCTTCTACCTCTACGTCTAGTAGAGAGCTTTGTGGTCGCATCATTAGTACTTGCCTTACTTATTTATTTTTTCCTACTTGCCAGTGTTGACAAAGATATATTGCAGAGCACAGCTTCCACAAGGCGTCTCTGCGCCAAGCACATCATCAATATTAATAAAAATAATTGTTGCTACAATGCTTTCAAATGGCATTTCCACATGTGCTTCGAGCAACGACTTCAATTTTAAAGAAGTTCATACAAATATTTATTTGCAAATAAAAAATAAATTCGAGACATACAAATATCTATAAATATTTGTACTCGTTGTGTTTAGATTGAAATGTGATTGAAAACTCATCGATTTTCGGCATTCATTGGTTGCATTTATTGCTCAAGAGCTGGTCTGGCTGATTGCAATTAACAACAGTTGCAAAACAATTGCACAACTTATCAATAATGGTCATCAAAAGAAATCAAGCAAATAGAGCAGAAAAATAGCAAAATCGAGAAGATAACATAAGAGAAGAAAAAAATCGAAGAAAAACAATTAAACTAATTGACAGCAATTTATACGCAACAAAGAGAAGAACGCGACGGAAAAGTTTTTCTACACAAAAATTGGCACCGTCCAAGTTTTTCCAGTGCAGTGCTAAAAGAAAACCGCTAAAAACGAAGATTGAAAAAAAATACCAGCTACAAAGTTCTCGATCCATTTAGTTAGCCACTAATGAAACCGCATTGAAAGGGTTGCCAAGAGCAGCAAAACTTTTAACCAACTAATTGATGGCCAAAATGCGAACCAGGCCACATGGCAAACAATCTATTTGTAAGTAAAAGGCATTACTTGAAACATATGCTTGCCTTATTGCTTATCAATGTGTGAATCGATACATCATTAGATCAGATTCTTCTTCAATTTAAAATGTGCATGTAACACAGATACATTCCTTGCACTCGCCTCATCATCTTTAGAACATGTTAGCTTTGCCTAAAACTTTAGTTTCATGTGCAAACGTGCCTCTTAGCACAACTACTATTCGCCTTACCATGTAGTTTAAATTGACTTGTGTCAACTAATTAGCATGCACACTAACAAAGTTACCATAACTTCTTGATTCCTATGCATCGCTGACTATTTACTATTTTCGCTTTTGATCACTTTTCATGCGTGCATCAAGATTGTTAAGGCGAGTTGGCAGCCAAGTATATATTCAACTTGTGTACCTTGTGGTATGAAACTTATAAATTCTACAAAACTCTTGTTTGTTGTTTTTGCCATTTTGACTTTTCGCTCTAATTTAATATAGAAAGCAAACAAAAGTTATACTTTCTGAAAGGTTAGTTTTTGAACTCTCAAAATATTTATCTTAGAAATGTTTAAAAATATTTATTATTTATTAAGTGCTTGCTTAATAATAAAATACATTAAAACATTTATAAAAAAAATCTTAATTTCCTCCCCGACGGGGAATTGAACCCCGGTCTCCCGCGTGACAGGCGGGGATACTAACCACTATACTATCGAGGACGTTGTATCTATTTTGCCAAATACAATCTTTCTGAATATACTTGTTAGAACTCTATGACTTTAATCATACCCATGCATTATAAAATTATTATTTTCCGAGTTGTGAAAGCATAATTTTTGTTGTATGCGTTAATTTAACCCTGAAAATGGAAATAAAATCTTACATTTTAAATGCATTGATGGAACAAGTTAACTGGCAATTCTTAACATTCATAGTATAAAGTGATTTAATATAAACATTTTTTGTTCAAAACTAATAGCTCAATCTTATAGACCTTTTAATATCTAACGTTATACTGAATCACAACTGATGCATTTGGCAGCCGAAATCCAACATCCTCGATAGTATAGTGGTTAGTATCCCCGCCTGTCACGCGGGAGACCGGGGTTCAATTCCCCGTCGGGGAGATGTTTGAATACATTTTTATTTTTGTTATTATGCAATGTATAACCGACTATACCTATAACATAATAGCTTTTATAAATTCGAAATGAATATATGATAAAAAAAAAAGTATTTATATAAAACAGAATATTTAATTGATTAATTACATATATTCACATACCAGTAAGTACTATATACTCTACTATACAAATGCATTTACTTAGAAAAATGTAGTAGTATATTTATTTTAGATTAACATATATAAAATATATAAAAATAATATAAAAATATTTCACATCTCCCCGACGGGGAATTGAACCCCGGTCTCCCGCGTGACAGGCGGGGATACTAACCACTATACTATCGAGGACGTTGAAAACTGTTTGCCAAATGATCTTTATGTGAGTGAGTAGAATATTAAAATTGATTTGATGTTCCAATTCCAATAAATTTTTTTCAAAAGATTTAAGCGGATGCAAGATTTAAGTACAACGAATAATGTTTTTAATTTATATATATATATTTTAAATATTGAATACGACTAAATAATAATAAAATAAATAAATTAATTTTTGACTAATTTGTAAAAATAATTTAGAAAATTTTTTATATAAAAAAAGAAATATTTGAAATATAAAATAAAAAAACGTTTACATCTCTCCCCGACGGGGAATTGAACCCCGGTCTCCCGCGTGACAGGCGGGGATACTAACCACTATACTATCGAGGATGTTGAACGAAGCTCGCCAAAAACTAAATATGAGCGTGAGCTGAGATGAATTCTACGATGCAAAATATAAATGGAGTACATATGTATCAATTTATTATCTTTAATCATTTTATTTTTTTATTGATTGCGTTGCAAAGTGTTACATAAGCCTCTATTAAATTGTTTAATGTTATCAAAAAAATGCTAAAAACAAGCATGCGCATTGCCATTGAGTTGTGATTGTGATTTTCTGCTTTAATTAATTTATTATTCCCACAACCGCTGAACAGAACTAAGCAAAACCAAATATCAAAATTCAAAAAACTCCGCATTGATTACGTTAACTGGAAAAAAGCTTTATAAAATTCGCATATATTCTATTATCACTCTGACTCTGTATGTTAATTGCTGCTTTCAAATATATCTGTAGCGTAAATGCTAACAGAGTTGCACAATGGCACTTTGATACTTTTGACAAGACGTACGCTGGCAATTCAAGGTTCGAACCCGACTCAGTGAATATGACAAGTTTTTTTATATTTTGTATTTATAAATATAGCTATTATATTTTTCATATTTATAAATAATAGACAGAATATATTTTGCACTTTTTATCTGTTCTTATATATACATTAACTTATTTATTATAAGCGTAGTCCGGGCCTGCTTCTGTTGCTCGCTCTTAATTTAAATTAGATTGAAAATTACGAAATATTTATGCAAAGCTCTTTGCAAACGAACACAAACAATTGACTTTGCTCCTGTTGAGCCAGCCACTTTAACAATAAAAACCTACACCCATTAAAATCAAGATCCCAATGCTCAGCTCTGTGCCTGCTGCTAGACCACTTTGGTTAGGCATCGTTTCGTTTGCCTTGACTTTGGTTAAAAGTTGCCTAGTGCAACGCCTGAATGCATTTCGAGTAAAATTCAAATACGAGTGCAATGTGTTCAACTGAATGCATCGGGAAGTGCAGCTTGGAGGCCGAAGTGTATGAGTGAGCAGCTGACTTGATGAATAAGTGCCTGGAAACACTCTATAAGGCCAAGTTCTGGCAGGCAAGCAAGCAGGCTGTAAGGCATTGTCCTTGGCCACAGCCATTGCTTGTTGCACCTAAGCGACTTGATTCTAAGTGGACATGGATGCACATATATCCACTATATATGTAAATATATACATATAGATTTGTTGTCCTTCCTAGCCGAATTCAATTAGCTCGTCTGACTCCCTACAGTCTCTGTTGAAAGTAAAACCTCAGACCAAGCGGACTAACTAGTCGACTACTCGATGTGGTCAACTGGCAGTAAATGCAACAAATTTCAAAATTGAATGATAGTCTCGATATACCCTGTAAAGAACTCAAGTATAGAGGGTCAAGCATAAGAAGTTAATCAAAAGTGAATGGGCTTCGACATGTTTCTCTACAATTTCTATATGATTGTTGCCTAGGGTATACTCTCGTCGATCATCGATCATTTTGGCCTGCTCAAAAACATCTCAGCAATTTGCTCCTATTTAACGATAGAGAAACCACCCAAAGTTCTGAATGCAATTAATTCAACTAATTTGTGTTGCCATTTTAGCTTCAACCATTTGAATTTTTCCTCTGCAATTTGTTGAGAATTTGTCGTCGTCCCGCGCGCACACACACCTCCCTGCACACACCCAGACAAGTTCAAACAGTTTCACACCATTCATTAGGATGCAAATTGGGCTACTTTGTAGCTGCAGGACGGAGGTCGCGTTTGCAACAGTTCCGTCGTCTCCTTGAAGCAGAAGCCCGCATAACATAGTTTATGTCACATGCTCTGAACTTGGCATGTTCATGTTTTTGTTCTTGTTGTTTCTATTTACTGTTGCCGGCATATGATATTATAAGCATTTATCGCTTTGACCCAAAAATATTTTGAGCTGCGGCCCAAGTTGCAACGAGAGTAGTTTAATAATTTAATTTTATTTTTGTCAAGCCAAAACAAAATATTTTTAGCTGTGCTTTGAATAGTTTTTAAAATAAATAAAATTAATTATTATTCTTAAGAAATTTGTTATTACATTTAGAAGCATAAGGTTTTCAGTTAAGTTCAGGAAAATATTTTGTGGAAACAGTTTGAAACTTTCTTATTTGAATGTAAATGAAAGATGGGAATACATCATTTGTTCTAATTTTATGTATATATATAATTAACAAGGCCAAGAAGTTACTAACTCACACTCGTAACTATCTTATCTGCATCTCTCTGCCTATCTGTGTGGGTTTGTCTGTTTGCCTTTCTACTTAGAAGTAAGTCTATCAATCTGTATATCTGTTTAATCTGCTAGCTGTATATATATATATATATATATATATATATATATGGTATATATAAAACTATCATAAATTAATTTATTCTAAGATAATGGAATTGTTATTTAATTCTAAGTGACTTAACTTTCAATATGCTAAAATTGCACTTGCTGCCACTGCAGTTGCAGCTACTGTCCGGTAGATGGCCACATCATGTGATCGATCAGCGGCAGCGACGGCTGCGTAGACTACGACGTCGTTGCTAGGACTGCGGCTGTGAAAGAAAAACAAAAGATATTCTCTTTTAGAACAAATAAATACAATTATAAATATATATATAAAATATATATATGAAAGAATAATTATTCCTGTGATTATTATTGCTCAGCTTAACTATATATTTTTACTACTTTCCTTATCTAAATTATCTGCCTGATGGTCTGCAGCAACTTTTGCCTTCGACTCCATAAAATCTTTAACAGTTCCATGAAACAGCGCTTAAATCCAACTGCTGCTTTTATTGCCCATATCAAGCAAACATATATGCATATATATATCTATATCTATCTGTATATATTTTTATGAATTGCGACTATTTTATGCCTTTGCCATTTGATGGCTTCGACAAGTCAACTTTTGGCAGCCAATTGTTGCCAATTACTTATACGCCGCTCGCTGCAGAGTTGCTGCCACTTGACTCTCTGCCTCTTGCCTGATTGCTTGAAATATTATACATGCATGCGTAATACCTGCGGGAATAGTTGCAATACAATCGAGTTCTCATCAATATACAATATAGAAACATTTATGGATTTATGTGAATGGCTGATACAGTTATGGTCGAGCCTTGTTTTTGGACTAACAAGCGTAGCTCTGATAGTTAAAGGGTATATCGTCGCGAGCTTATAATTGTAAATATATAGCAAACAAATTTTAATAAGTTTTAAAATTACTTAAAAACTATATTTTATAAATTGAAAAAAGAATATATTTAATTTATTTAAATATTATTTATTAATCACCTAAAAAAATTAATATTTATAAATATATATATTTAGATATTTATTTATTTATATTTTAAATTTTTTAGTTTTTGAAAACATTGTCTAATTCTGTCTAAAAAAAGTTTTTAAAAGTATTTTTCTGTGAAAGTCCACAAACAAGTCCGTCTGACGTTCTCAGATCTAAATCCTTTTCGTTGCTTCTTGTTTTTAGTATTTATTCCATAAACTTGCCTTAGTCTAGTTTGTGTTACACATAAGTTTTGGGAGATCTGTGTCCATGGCTCAAAAAGTTCGAATTCAACGTTGTCAGCAAGGCAAATGCATAGAAAAGTAGCGAAAAGTTTAGCTAAAAACTTCTGCTCAGATTTTCCATTTCCATCACGAGCAAAGTAACTGCATTTTATTGACGTTTTTTTGAGTGAACAAATTCTTAGCATATTTTTTTGACTTATTTTTTTTCTGTAAAATAAAGACGTAGCTGATGTTGTCACAAAGTTTTAAGTCTAAGTCGTGTGGGTTTAGTTAACAAAAAACTTGAGAAGAGGTCGACAATTTCCAATACAAGTACAACTAGCTATAGGTGTTGTAAGTGTGTGTGTTGGTGTGTGAGTGTGTGCTTATCTAGATTTTATCTCTAGAGAAAACTTAAGCAGCAGCAGAAAACCAAAATAAAATAGATTTTGAATAAGTTTTTAGGCTTCTTTTTGCTAGTTTCTTAAAAAACAAATTTAACTAAAAGTTTAATTTTTTGTAATATATATATAATATATATATATACATATATATATAGATATATATATATATATATATATATATATATATATATTTATATAATTTTTCTGATATATATTAACTTATTTAAATTTTTTAGCTATGTTTTATTTTAACTTAAATATTAATTAAATAATTAATATATTTATATTTAATAAAATCTTTTCTTTATTATATATAAAAACTAAATGATTCAGTATTAATTATAGCAAGTGAATGAATTAAAGCCAAAGAGATAAGAGTTTATTTGCTAAGAAAATTGACTTTAATTATATGATTAATGTTTTCATATCAATAAATGACATCAGTCAAACAGTTATTTATTTTAATAATAATTATTATTACTTTCAGCAATTAAATATAAAGTAATTAAGCACTGACTGACTATGAAATACCCTGAACTTTGCGTGATTGTACACTGACGAGCAAAACTGTAACACACGTTCAATGTTCTCACTTCAACGGTCTGTATTATCTTTTATACTTTATGCATGATTATGATCATAGTCTTGTTTTGTTAGTGAAATATTTGGCTCTTTTATTTATAAATTTGAAGACATTTGATTAGCAATAAGAGAAATACAATAGCAAAGAGTAAAAAAAGTCAAATGTTACAGTTTTGCACTCGCAGAGCAAAACCTTTTTACTTTTGTTTCAAAGCTTTTTTTACCATTAAAACTTATTTGTTTTTGTTTAAATCGATAAGCCTTGATCATTTTAAGTCAATATGCAAAATAATTATGATGGCTGATGAAAAGAAAAAGGAAATAATCGAATTATTGATAGGGGCGAATCCGTTAGGAAAGTGGCTAATAAATTTGGTGTTAGCCACATGACTGTGCAGTGTTAAAAACAAAAACAGTTCAGAAAACATTAAAATCAATAAAGGAGGCCGACCGCGACTTTTAAGCCAACGTGACACGCGCCACTTGGCTAACTTAGTTACAGGCAATCGCGACTTTATGCCAATAAAAGCGGCTAATGTGTTAAATTTAAATGCCAGTGAGTGGACAGTCCGTCGCAGTCTCGGCAGATTGGGGCTTAAGGCCAATGAAAGAAAAAAAAAACCATTTCTAGCTAACAGGCACATTAGTTTGCGTTAGAAACTGTGCTATAATGCATGAAAATTGGGGTCTAGCTGATTGGGATGCCGTAAGTTACAAATAAAAAGCTTAAACAATGCTAAAAAAATAAATTTTCAAGGTTATTTGGTCAGACGAAACTAAAATTAATCGTTTTAAGTCAGACGGACGATCGTGGTATTGGACTAGGAATCCCACAGTCCAATCGGCAAATACAGTGCGGTGCACGGTGGCGGGTCCATAATGGTTTGGGGCTGTATTTGTACAAATGGAGTTGGGCCCTTACTGTTAATCGATGGGATAATGCGTAAGGAGCAATACCTAAACATTTTTCAAGAAAATTTGGGAGGAGTCATTGGCAACATGGGTCTGGCTGTTGAAAATTGCATTTTTCAGCAAGACAATGACCCAAAGCACACATCCCATTTGGTGAAAAATTGGTTATTGAACCAAAAGTTTCAAACTATGAAGTGGCCACCGCAATCTCCAGACATGAATCCCATAGAAAATGTATGGAGTCATCTGAAATCGCAGCTTGCGAAATATACGGCCCCTCCAAATGGCAGGATGGAGTTGTGAGAGAGAACGAAGGACGTTTGGTACTCGATTCCACCTGAAATGGTGCGACGCTACACGCAAAGTATGCCAAACCGTATAAACAACCTCAAAAAATCAAAAGGGCTGTGGACCCGTTATTAAAAAAAATTTAATAAAAATATTTGTTTAAAAATATTTGCAGTGCAAAACTGTAACATTTGACTTTTTTTACTCTTTGCTATTGTATTTCTCTTATTGCTAATCAAATGTCTTCAAATTTATAAATAAAAGAGCCAAATATTTCACTAACAAAACAAGACTATGATCATAATCATGCATAAAGTAGAAAAGATAATACAGACCGTTGAAGTGAGAACATTGAACGTGTGTTACAGTTTTGCTCGTCAGTGTAGCTATATAGCATTGTCTATATATTAACTGTAGGTGAACTAAATGTCTCATGGATTCATAGATCAAAGGCATCGAAAGACATGGTAAATGTTATCGATTACTTTTAGTGACAAACAATCGATAAATGCTCTGAGAGGCAATATGTGTAAGAATTCTTATTCAGAGATGGACATATATTTTATGATTAAAATACTTTAATTAGAATATTATAGCCTGAATATCCTTTAATAATGTGCAGTTCTATAGAGCTGCAGATCGCGTAATGCTGTCCTTTTGTTGCACAGGAACTTCCACTATATACATATATATTTATATATAAGTCAACTCATAGTTCTAAATTTCAAGTTATATTTATGATATACCACAGTTATGACTTAGACTTAATAATTAAAGTTCAATTGAACAGTGACTGCGCTGGGCCTCTCAGTTCGCGGGTTTGGCTTGCATCGATCGCTCGCTCGCTCAGGATGTTTTCGCGCAGCGTCGCCTTATTGGGGTTAAGCCTCGTCGCAGGCGGTGCGGCGCTGCCTTACTGTCTACCCATAGCATTTACACACTTCTATGAGAGCCGGCATGAGGATGGCAGCTTCAGTCTGCGTAACTACAGCAACTCCTTTCCATTGACGCCGATCAATGAGTTTGCTTTGACCAAGGAGCTGTGCGTGCAGAGCAGCGGGTTGCCAGTGGTGCGCAGTTGCCTAGCGAATCGGCAGTGGGCGGAGCTGGGCCGGAACATCACCTGTCGGTCCACTCAAACAATTAGCATGGAGAGCCAAATTCTCAACGAGTGGCAGTACGAGCTCAACATGGGAATATCCAATCGAGCCAGCTTCAATTATCCGTTGATTGTGATGAGAAACGTCAGCAATTTGATCAATCAGAAGAGCCACAAAATTGGGGCCGTCGACGTCTTGAATGTCAACAAAATAATCGGCCAAGTGGCCAAGGAGCCAAAGGACGTGGCTGTGTGCATGCAACTGATCGGCGTCTATAACGGTCTCATGGCCACGAATAGCGCCGAGCTGGAGCTCTCCGCTCAGCTGAATGCCACCAACGATCTACTCTACACGTTTGAAGACTATACGAATGGTCTGGCGCCGCAGTTGAAGAGCTGCAACGAGTCCATTCCAGTTGACCCGACCCAACAGCTGATCGATGTCAAGATGCACAACGGTGTCCAGGCGCTGATTGGCAGAGTTCTGAGTGTCTTCTATCTGTTTCCCGAGTGCAATGCATACACAGGCATTGCTATTTACACGGAGGCAGGTCCAGGGCGTCAGGGCTGCCGACATCATGGCTTCTGGTATCGTTTTCTCTATGCCAATCAGAGTCTGGACGTGCTCAAAGAGGAATCCGCTCTCCTTACGGCCAGCTACTTAACAAGGGACCTTTGGGAGGCTCTCAAAGATGCCGGAACTAGCTATCTGGTGTTTAAGATCTATGCGAACAGTGCCCTCTTTGTTGACTTGTCCACGGACAAGGGAAGCGCAAAGCCTGCCAGTCATATACTCTCCATTAGTATACCTCAAGTATCCAGTAAGTATTTATATATTTATCGATCTTTTTATTTAGCAGGGTTCATATCATATCAAGAAGAGACTGACGGACAGACAGATGAATGAATTAATAAATGGACGGATGATAGAAGAACGAATAGACAGACGAAGGGACAGACGGAGGGACAGACAGATGGATAGACGGAGGGATAGACGGAGGGACAGAAAGAGGGACAAACGGAAGGACAAACGGAAGGACAGACGGAGGGACAGACGAAGGGATAGACAGAGGGATTGACGAAGGGACAGACGGATGGAAAACGGACGGATAGATGCTCATGGACATAGAGACATACAAAGCGAAAGACCTGTAGGACCTATCGGCGAGGCATATCAAGGAGAAACGGAAAGACGAATAGATAGACGAAGGGACAGAAGGAGGCACTGACGATGATGCAGACAGAGATACAAACAGAAGGACAGACGGAGGTAGAGATGGAGGAAGAGATGGATAGAAGTACAGACAGGACATATCAAGGAGTAACAAACGAAAAAGGGTAGCCGATAGGACAGACGAAGGTAAAGACGAAGAGACGAAGGGACAGACGGAAGGATAGAGGGAGGGACAGATGGATGGATGTACAGACGACCAGATCGGCAGACCTATCGGCGGAACATATCAAGGAGAAGCAGACGAACAGATAAGCGAGGTAATGGACTGATAGAAGGAGACGAAGAGACAGACGGACTGACCAAAGGGCCGGGCATGTCAAGCAACATATGGAAGAACAGATAGACGAACGAATGAACAGACTGACAGAACAGTCGAAAGGAGAAAAGGAAAGACTTTGTACAACGCTCTTCACTTTTAAGGAATCCATTGAGGAATCCACGTTCACTTAGCTCACATATAAGACAACCCCGCTGGAGTTACCTATCTGCCTCAACTCTTCTCATTGCAGCACACTTGCCCTATCCCTTGGTTTTTCTGTTACGCAACGAGGATTACGATGAGGCATATAGGAAGAGGAAGCAATTCAATAGCTACTGCGCGTACTGGAGCTATGGCAGCTGGATGAAGAAGGGCATAACTACGGAAACAAGGAGTTTGTCCTACGATCCGGTCGTAGTTTGCTTTACGAATCACTTGACGCAGTTTGCCTTCCTGGTGGGCGCCAGCTACAAGCAGAGGAACTGCATCTATGGTCTACACCATCCGCAGTACACGGATCGCCTGGAGTGTGTGCTTGATACGACCACAGCCGTTGGCTGTGGCCTGTCGCTGTTTGGCTTGTTGATCATTTGGCTGACGGCGGCCATCTCGAAGAAGTGGCGCTCGATGCAGTCGACCAAGCTGCTGCTCAACATGTGCGTGGCGCTGACGCTGCTCTTCGTGCTCATGGCGCTGCTGTATGTCAATGAGTGGTCCGTGCACTACTCCTTTGCCGAGGCCAGTTGGTCATGCCGTGCATTGGGCGCCACGTTCCAATACGCTGTGCTGTTCCTCTTCAGCTGGATGCTGCTCGTTGGCTGCCTGCAGTATCGCAAGCACATCACAGTGCTCATCGCTCGCACGGAGAACATTGTGCAGCACGTGGCAGTCATAGCGTGGGTGGTGCCACTGCTGCCCACGCTGCTACTGATCCTAATCGATCCCGACTCGTATACGCCCGTCATGTCCGGGCAATTCGCCGTGGTTTGCTATCCAGCCGGTGCGGGTCTGATCTATGGCGTGCTGCTGCCCATTGGCCTGGTGCTGAGTGCCAATGTCTGCATCTTTGTCCGCATCCTCTTTAGGGTAGCTCAGCTGCGGCATCGCAACGGCCAACTGATTTTCCAGCAATTCCGACTCTTCGCACTGCTCTTTTTCCTGCTCGGCCTGACGTGGATCTTTGGCATTTCCGCCTACTTCAATGCGGGATTTGCTTTAACATTTATATTCTGCCTGCTGGCGACTCTTCACGGTTTTGTACTCTTCGTTTACTTTGTGCTCTTCGATAGCATCGCTCGAACCGCTTGGATGCAGCTGCTGCTGAGGCGACACACAGCGAATGTTGATTATAGATAAGAATTGAGACAAGAATCTTTCTCAAGCTGTAAGATCTCGACATATATTCTTAGATATTTATTAATATTTTTAATTCATAAATATATATATCTTCCTGTTATTAATCATATTTAATTTCCAACTTTTCTGAAATTGTTTTCCTACATTTAATTATTTAAATATTAAATAAATTTTTCTTGCTGCCTAGAAAATTTTTCGGACGCACCTCGTAGCGCCCTGTTCGTGTTAGCCGCAAGTTTATGAGGAAGTATTGGTAGACCGTTTTGCTATTGATTGTACATTATCAGCATGCACGAAGGCACAAATAGAACTTTTTTGTAAACAACATTTAAATATCATTAATATCTATGAAGCAGAAGAAAACAGAAAATTAAAAGAAAAAGGATAGGAGACCGAGAAATGTGGTTATTGTTGATATTGGCCAGCAACACAAACTATGTATACACATTATAATTGTACTTAAGCAAAATGTTAAATTTAAAATAAATTTGTAAATAAATTATTGTGGAATATTTAATAAGTCTAATAAGAAAGTCTTAGAAATATTCAGCTACAATTTCAGGTAAGAATTATGGTTCGTGTACCAGCTACTTATAAAGCTTTCAGCTAAAGCCCTATACTCACTAATATACTGCTCGGCTTCGTAAGTAAGAATTACGGTTCATGCACTTGCTATTTATAAGACTTTCAGATAAAGGTATACATTTATTAAAACTGTGTAACACTGTGCGGAGCTGCCAGCAGCTTCACTCGTTAAGTTTCTACACAGAGGTTGCTGCACGAACTAAATATTTGATCGAAACAAGTCATCGAAATGGAAACTGAACGTATATGTGCCTGCACTCACTATAATGGTTTTACGTTAAGATTTTAGTCAAGTTCCGAGAAATAAATGAGACTCATATTTGCAGTCGACAGATGGCGTATAATGTAGCTCATCTACACTAGATGGCTACAGCCATACAGCGCAATTTCCAATTTTATGTAATTATTTAAATATTAATTACGGTTTATTTTAGTTTATGTAAATCTAACACAAAAGCTATGAGTACACACATGCATAAATGAATATCCAGAAATTCGCTTAGTTTACAAAATATAGAAAGTGGCGATTCAGCGACTTTGTATGAAACTCGTTCAAGCGCAGAATCTGCTCTGCTGAGTGGCTACCATTTGGCTTTAATTACCCGCTGTGCCGCTGGCTGCTTAGTGCAGGCAGTAGGCCACGAGCACTGTCAGCAGGGCGGAGAGCGTACTCAACTCGGACATCCGCTTCTTTCCATTGTGCTCATCATGCAGACCCGATTCCGCAGACAGACGCGCTGACGTCAAGCCGGGCATGCGCATCACATCTGGGTGACCGCCCGGCAACAAGGGCGCCAGTGGCACAGATCCCTCCGGCACTGTCAAGGGCGTAGTCGTCTGGAAGGGCGCAAGAGGCGCCACGTCCGAAGCAGGGGTTGAAGTGGGCACGGCGGCGGCCACAGCAGCGGGAGCTGCGCTGGGTACTGCAGCAGGTGCTGTGCCATTTGCTGGTGCTGGTGGTGCTGCTGCCTCTGGCGGTGGTGCCGGATAGCAAGCAATCTTCTCCACTTCGATCGTCTTAGTGGCATCTTTCGGATCTGGTTCGGGCACACGCACAGGCACACAGATGATGCCACCGGGTGCGGGTGGTGCAGCGTTCGGATCAGCTGCAGCTGGCGCAGGAGGAGGCACACCAGCCGCACCTGGTGCTGCAGCATTGGTAACCGCGGCGCCAACAGCTGGCGGCACGACGGCGCCGGCATCAGCAGCTGGCGGTGTAAGTGGAGCGAGTGGTGTTTGGCCTGGAACCTCCGCAGGAGCTGCTACGCCTGGCACTGGCTGCGCGGGCAAAGGTGCTGCAGCAGGTGCCACGGCGGGCTGTCCGGCACCCGTGTTGATAACTGTGGTGCCCGAGCCAGCATCAGTTGTGGTCACCGAGCCAGGTGGTCCATTGTTGATGATAATGATCTTATCGTCACCGCCATTGCCGTGGCCGCCACCGCCGCCTGCATAGCCGCCAGACATCGGTGCCTGCTCAACGACGCGCGTCTGTGTGGGCGTGAGAACGTGGCCCAAAATGGCACCTCCAAGAGCGCCAGCAACAAGACCAGTTCCTGCAAAAGAGAGAAGCGTTAAGGAAGCTCAAGCAGAAGCCTTTCAGTACTTACCCAAACCCAGACCGGATGAGGACTTGGGCGGCTGTGGATAGTAGGTAGCACCTGGCGGCAGGCCGGCTCCAGCTGGCAAAAAGGTGGCACTTGCCGGCATCGCAGCAACTGGCGCCTGGGGATAGTATGTGGCGCCGTGGGGCACGCCTCCGCTGGGATAATAGCTGGCGCCCGCTGGTATCTGACCGGCCGGATGATAGCTAGCGCCAGGAGGCGCATAGCCGCCAGGATGATAGCTAGCGCCAGCTGGCAGAGCACCTGGGCTATGATAGGTGGCACCAGCGGGCAGGGCCCCAGGGCTATGGTAGGTTGCACCAGCGGGATAAGAACCTGGACTATGATAGGTAGCGCCAGCGGGCAAGGCGCCCGGGCTGTGATAGGTAGCTCCAGCGGGCAGCTGACCCGACGGATGGTAGGTGGCACCAGCGGGCAAGTTTCCAGGACTGTGATACGTGGCGCCCGGATAGCTAGACTGTACGCCGTGCGTATTGGTGGCCGTAATGGGCGTATGATAGCCACCGCCACCGCCAGTGGCGTTCATGCGTGGCCTGTAGACGCTGGCGGGCGTGTAGTGTGGATTGCTGCTGGCTGAGCTGCCGCCGGCTGCTGGTCGTGCGTTGCTGTTGGCCGCCGAGTAGCTTGGCGGTGGTGCACTGGCCTTGTACGACGGGTTGTAGGCTGGCGGTGGTTCGTGTACATTGGTGCGCGCACCACCAGCTGGATTCTGAGCAGAATAGGCAGGTGGCGGACCCTGTGCCTTAGGCGGCACATTCCAGCCTATGGGCGAGGCCGTAGCTGGCCGTGAAACCGAATGCTGCGTGTGGCTGGGCTGTGCGTGGGTGCCACCGCCGTAGCTGAGTCGCGTATTATCCGCATGACTATACGAGCCGGAGTGCGAGGAGGACGATGAAGAGGACGGTCGTCGCGCCGAGTAGCTGCTCGAGCTGGATGAACGACTCTTGCTGCCGCCGCCAAACCAGCGCTTGGCCTGCGCATCCGGACTGGCCAGCAACAGGATCAGCAGACCCAACAGAAGAGTCCAACTGCTAAGTCGCCAGGGATGATTCTGCGACATGCTGCAACGGAGAGAGAGAGAAAGAGAGAGAGCGAAGCACACGTAAGTCTCAGTTGGAAAACAATCTCTATATGTTGCTTGGGCCGCTAGACTTTGACTAAGCTGCTGTCGCCTGCCTGGAACGCTTAAATAGCTTCACTGATTATCAACAGATTCAAGTGGACTGTACAACGAGAGCAAAATAAAATTGAAATACCCCACTAAACACACTGATTTACCCTGTGCTTGGCTGTAAGCGCAGAGATCTGCGATAAGGAATCTAGGGATGGCAAAAACAAAAAAAATATATGTATATATATATATATATATATATATATATATATATATATATATATATATAAAATAAATGCCGGAGATAAATTAAAGAAATTATTTTAAAACTAAAAATTCACATTTACAAAAATATATATTAGATGAATAAATAATAAAAATAATTGAAAAACTTAATATTAGATAAGAAATAATATATATTTTAATAGTAAAATCCTTCAAACACATACCTACAAAAATATATTCAAATATAACATATTTTTAAGAAAGTTTAATTAATTTAAAATATATAAAAACATATATAAGAAAAAATTATAAATTATAAATTAAATTTTTTCTGGTCCTTTTCAATAAAAGGACCTCATTTCGATAACATATACGCATGAAGTGCTATTAAATATATATTTTCAGTGATAAAGATTGATTAAAAATTGAAAAAGAAATTAAATCAAAGATCAGTGTATTTCGCTAAATAATAACATTGCTATAAATCGTAACATATTTTTTAAAGTGTTGTATTATTATAATATTATTTTGCAAAGCCAAAAACCATCTGCAAATGTTATCGATAAATATTAATTAAATAAATTTAATTAAATATTTAAATATTTTATATTTAATTATTTAAAATTTAATTAAATGAATATTATAAATAAATTATAAATGAATACATAAAATAAATATTATATAAATGCTAAATATTCTCTTATATTTATATATTTTCAGGACTAATTCGATTTAGTTGCTCACAATTCAATCGATAATTACTTATCGACTATTAGCTCGTTCGCCCACCCATCACTATTTACAAATAAATTACAAACCAGAAAAAAACCTTTGCCTATCACGATCTCGCCCGTTGTCACTCTTCATTTGTGCCCGCGCGCTTTAATTTGTTGTTTGCATAAACAATCTATTCAATTTGCGCTAATGATAGCCCCACTAGTCACCCAGTGGGCCGAATGTAGGTACTACGATCCAATACCTCTGGCATTCGCCCCTCGATTAAAAATTCACGCTCAGTGCATATTTGGGGTATTATTAGAGCCAAGAGTTGCCAGTTCTATATATACTTCTAGATGGATTTGCGTCATTGTTTTGGGGCACAGCTCAGCATTTGGCGCTGACGCAATGTGACGCCCTGCACTGCCACTTTTGGGTGTCTGCCCCAATTTTTGGGGCGCGTTATCCATGACAATAATTAACGAACTTGGCGATTTGCTTGGCTTGTCGCGTGGCTACACTCCATTGGCTCTTTGGCCTCTAAGCGCTTCTACAGGCTGAGGTCAAACATTAGCTGGCGGACTTATAAGTATGAATTGAAATTAATGTAAGGTGGGAGTGCTTGGTTTTTCCGCCCATAAAAACGTCATAAAAAGTGGGCAAAATAAGGATTAAGAGAAGAATAAATTCATATTATAAGTCCATTTTTTAAAAAAAGATATGTTGAATAAGTTTATCAGAAGTTTCAATATTATGAAATTCTAATAAATTTCAATTCATTAAAATATATTTAAACAACATTTAAAAAGATCTTAATTGAAAATGGGAAAATAAATTTAAACTTTTCTAAAAATAAATTGATTGAAATTTAATTTATTTGCTAAGAGCGTTGCATTCTTAAGTTTTATGATCTTTGATATGTCTCGCAATTATATAAATTTCTTTTATATAGAAATGCGGATCACTTTGTAAGTATATAATAAAAATGCAAACATCTAGAAAATTAACCATATAAGGCTGGAAGATATCAGAAAAATTTTGATTACGCTAAAAGATATTTCTCAATTTAAAATTTGGTTCTTATATATAAATAATTCAATGCAATTCCCTTAAGCATAATGAATTAAATATGAGATTCTGCAAATGTTAAATGTTAACTCTCTATTCCGCTTTAATACTTATAAGCAAGAGCTGTTTAGATTCTGTTCGATTATCGTTCCAAAGCAAGCAAATCAAGTTTGAAAGGAACACTTCTACTAATTAGTCTGGTTTTGTAAGTATCGCATTACAGAAACCATAAATAACCAACAATGTAAAAGCTATAGCAAGTGCCTTTTGGTATAGGTATATACTGCAGATATATATATAATAATAATATATATATTTAAACAATGTTAAACACAAGTTTTCATAGTCTCGTATTATACAAGTTTAGAATTACAAAAATAGAAATCAAATCTGTGGTAAGTCGATGCCATGCTGGTTTTCTGTAATCCATATATATATATATATATATATACAGACCCTATCTCTACCATCTAATATGCATGCAATTAACTTTTTGCAGTCTGTACTGAAACCACAGCAGACAATTGTTTATAATAAATGCATTTGTTTACTGCAGTTTGCACGAGCTAAGCAAAAAAGCGATTTTTTGATGACTCATCCCACAGCATATATTGAGCCAGAAAGTTGTTTTGTGATGTCAGCGGATGCAGGCTAAAAATCTGGTAATTATTTTTGTTTTACACGCAGTTTCAATAGAATATTTCTTGGAAATCAACAATCTAGTCGCTCAATAGGTAAACTGTACAATACACGCTATATAAGTCTATAGAACATAGCGAATATTTGTAGGCTTATCATTGTTGAAGTTCAAAGAGTCAAGCATGGCTTTATTTACTATATCAATATGTCTGTGCTAATCGTAAATATTATGAATCAAAACAATTTATTTACTTTTGTTATACATTTTCAAATGTTGTTAAAGCTTTGTTTTGATTTTTTACGCTCTAACTCGGGGAATTTCGTAGTTACGCAAGATTGACAGACTTTCGAAAGAAAAGCTAATGTTATACAAACTTCAACGAATCAGAAATAGCAAAAAAAAAATAAAATATCAAAAATAAAGGCAAAAAATTTGGCCGCTAAAAACGAGACTTAAAATTAATTGGGCTTCCAAAAGTGGATTACTAACCGGTTAGTAATGCGCGGGTGCGCTAAAAGAAACTGTTTTGATCGCTCATGGCTCAGGTTGTTTACTCAGCCGTCTTACATGTGGAACGGGTATGCATGACTATAAATTTCAGCAGCTGTGACTATTAATATTAGTCGGGTATATATGCCCAAATGTATACCAACATACATATATATTTATAAATCATATTAAATTATAGACTTCGAAATGAAACTACGCATTTTTATTTGTCAGAAACTATTTAAAATATTCCAAAGGTGTTTTAAAATTTTCTTAAAAAAAGCATTAAAATAATAGACCAGAATCCATTAGACGGATCGTTTTTTACAGTCCCTAAGATTCCCCCTGGATTTCTAAAAGGTGCGACAACAAGCGAGAGCTAAAAGCAACAACAAAATTTAGAACTAGCTAAATTTAGACAAACCTGTTGAATGCACAATACAGATATATATATAAAAAACAAATAAAAATAAAAACAATTTAAGTTTCAGCTGTTGACAGTTTTATATAAATGGATGCATTGGTGAAAAATTAAAGGAAAACATTTGGACTCTTCCAAATGCTATTAAAAAGCGTAAATATATCAAGAGTCAGCAATTTAAAACATTTCATTTTAAATTCTTACTTGCTCACTTCAAGCTAAAAGCTTCTTATCTGATAGAGTTACTTGTCATATAAGACTTTTAGAAGATCATCTTATACAGAACTTCTAAAGCTAAAAAGCTGTACAGAATAATAATACACATTTTCGAAATGTTAAAAAATTTCACGTTCAACTTTTTTAAACTATGAACACTATCTAAGATATGATAAATGGTAAAAATAATGATAAATAATAATAACTAAACACATGTTAAAACTAGAGTATTATTAGGGCATTTCAATATCAAATAATGCTTAATCAAATATTGTAATACATATGTATGTATGTACCTATATGGATACTTAAACTCATGATACTTAAGGAATATATATTTTTATATATATGTGTATATACATATATATATATATATATATATATATATATATATATATATAATGTTAAAGAGCTTAATTGCTTTGGTTTGAGTTTTTGTTTCTTGAGCTTTTGCTTTGTTTGGACTAACGACCAAATATATATGTATATATTTATATGTACATATATGTATGTATGTCTTTCCATACACAATTTCGCATTGTTGACCTTGATTATTAATTTTGTTTATTGACCAAACGGTACAAACAAAATTTTAACCGATGCACTTGCTTAAGAATAAGAAGTATGTATAAATATACATATATGTATATATATATACATATATATGTGTACATGTATTTAATTTATCACAAAACAGGTTTTGTCTCAATACCACCCATTGCTGCGCACTTAGATACGAATTTATTTTAAAGCGCTTGCAGTTCTTTAATGATGTATATATGTACTTTAAAAAGTCATGTATTTACTTGATTTTAATATTGTTTAATTCTTTTGTTTGGCCGCCGCGCTCGAGCTTAGTTCCGTGCAAAGTTTCTCAAACAACTGAAATGCGGTTGAGTATTTTTTATTTGACGTGTTTGGCTTGTGTTCAGTTCGCCGCGGACCGCGAGCGTAGCGCGTCGACTGCGACGGCGACCGCAACTTGTTGGTGTGCTTTCGTTTGTTTGTTGTTGTCGTTGCGGCTGTTGCTGCTGTTTTAGTTGTTGTTGTCATTTTTATTTCAGTTGCTGTATTTGTCATCTCTGTTTGCTCTCATTCCCGTTCTCTCGCTCTCTCTCTGCATGTACGTGTGTGCTTTTTATGTCCCATGGGAGTAGTTTAGTTTTACCGTTTTTATTTAATTTTAGGCTTTAGTTTGAATGTTGGATCGAGAGAGATGGAGAGTGTCAGACTGCTCCGCTACTGCTCCTGAATTACCAATGCTATGATATCATTCACGCATTTTAGTTAACCAACCTACGCAGTTACATATGCATATGCAAATATATACATATGAAATCTCGCGTGATTAAGCTTGATTGATAAGAATCTTGAATGCTAAGTACATATGTATGTACATACATATGCACTTGTATGTACATATATTTACAGAGCTAGAAAAAAAGTTTTTATTAAAAACTAAGCTAAGCGGTAAACGTCTAAGTTTAAATATTAATAAATAAAAAAATGTGAATAGTTAAATATTATTAAGATGTTTATATTATATATATTTGATTTTAAGTATATTAATTATTTTTATAATTATTAATATTTTATTTTACATATTTTGTTTTTGAATTTTTCTTTTTATTTTTTTTTTTTTGCTTGAAGTGTAACAATGTGAATGATTAGCTCAGTGTGTCCAGCCGCTGATAATCAAAGACCGCGACGTAACTTTGTTTATTACAGTTCCCCCTTGTTATTATGGGATTAATGAACGCAAGTGAGCTTTATTCGTGTTCTTGGATCATCACCCACAGCAAGAACTTGCACACTCACATGTAGGATGTAATTGCTTTTGTATTGGTGGTCGTGCTGAACAGTTTATGACTGCGGTCGGCATCTGACATTGCTGACTGCGCTGGCGTCGCTGTCGCCGAAGCGTTTGTCTTTCAGTTTGTGCGCTGAGCCTTCGCATTTGTCGTTTTTGCTGTCGTTACAATTCGGTGTGGCCTGTTGTTTTATTGTGGCTACTGTTGTTGCTCTTGTTGTTGTTGGCGTGACTCCAGGAACAACTGTCATCATTTATGACGCTGCAGTGCCAGCCACTTTGAAGCTAGTTTCCGTTATTGCAAAAACATTGTATTTTATAGCTTTTAAAGCTTAACCGCGCTTTTGAAACTAAGCTTTTGGCTGTTAATAAAAGCTTGTCTATTTGCGAAACTCTCCCAAAGTTAGTTATATTGTTTATTTCTATATATATGTTTATATGTCATAGAAAATCATTTCGAAGAAATTATTTAAGAAATTCCCTTAGCTTAATCAGCAATTAAATGAATATTTATTATCAGCTGAGCTTAAAGCCTAATTTAATGACTAATCATGTGGAGTATTGATATCCGCCGAGGGAGTGGATACTTCCAGGGAATCACTGGCTTCACCTGCACCACCAATATCGCCTGCAACAATTGGTGGCACTGTGCTAGTGGTGGTGCCGCCATACTGTAACAGGCAGATAGGATCATTTTGACAATCAGCTGATTGTGGATCTGCGGTGGGCGCTGGAAAGCAAGCCACTTCCGTCACCGTATTCTCTGAATCCGTGTCATTTCGCATGATGGGAAAGCAGATGATGCCTCCAACTGGCATTTCGGGCAGTGCAGTAGCATTGGCTGCCTCCTCACTGGAGTCTGCTTCCTGCTCTGCTTCTTCTTCTTTTGCGAGTGGATTCTCTGGGGTGACACTTCCGTCTTCTGTGCCTAGTGATTCATTGGGCGGCAGCTCCGTTTCGCCTTCGCCTTGCTGCTGTCCATTGTTGATAATTATGATCTCACGACCATTGTCGGAAGCTGATTGACCCTCCTGATTCTGATGGTAGACATGCGACACATGCTGGCGATGCCCGAAGAGCACGTTGTCCATCAGTCGGCCAGCCAGCAGACCAGTCAGAAAACCTGTGCCTGAAGGCAGACAGAGCTCTGAGCAATTGCCATTAGTGAGCTGCTGCAGTCACTCACCTGAACCCATGCCCATTGACGTGGGCGGCTGTGCGTAGTAGAAGGCGCCGGCGGGCATAGCCTGGGCATTCGCATAGTACGTGCCCTGTCCCACAGCTGGCGCATAGCCGTAGCCCGGCGGTGGCGGTGGCTGTTGATGTGGATAGCTGACCACATGTGGTTTAACCTTGGTCGACAGTGGCGGCGGTGGCGGTGGCGGCAGCTTTGGCACCGTCATCGCCGTGTGCACCGGTGAGCCGCTGACCACGCGTCGTCCACCGCCGGACGACGACGATTTGCTGCCGTACTTGCTACGCCAGCCGCCGAAGAGGCCACCGAAAGAGCCGCCGCCGCGTCCACGGCCGCCACGTGCCGCACTGGGCACCGCCAGGCTGGCTGTCAAGAGCACCAGACAGAGCAGAGTACACGCCTGTTTCATACTTTTCGCAACTGCACCTGGCAATAAGCACAATCAAACTGGAGGCATGGAGGCAGCAGCTAGGCGCCTATATCTCAGGCAACTCATCAAATGCGTGGGCAGATGCGCTACGGTTTCAGGTGCAGGGCATATAAATAGACACGTATTAAGAGATTCTTTTAGATGCGAATTAATCTGCTAATGGGTAACTGAGGATTATTTTTATGTTAATCTTAAAGCTTTTTAAAGCATTTATATAGGCGATAGCATTTGAAGTCCTGAATTTTGAAAAATGTAATTTAACAAAGATAAGTTTTAGTTTTTTCTTTAAATTTCAATCTTAAGCGACAAAATATGCATTTATAAATTTGAGGGCATTTTATATGTAATACATTATCAGCAGAAAATATTTAAGATTTAAAATAAGCGAAAAACATAAGGCTATGAAGTCCACAATAAAAGGAAAGGTAAATGCAGTTGTTAATAAAAGTGAGCAAAAAATTTAAAAAGTTTATGTTAAAAAATATATTAAAAGGCAAAATCTCTATTTTTTATATTATTAAATAATAATAATAATTAAAATAAACACAAAGAGTAAGAAACATTAATAATAATTTGTCAATTTTATGCATCAATTCATGATTGAATCAAGATTTTCATTGGATCAAGTAGAGCAAATTGTTTTTTTTTTATTGAAAGAATTTTTAGATAATGTATGAAATAACTCTCAAAATTTTAATAACAATAATGCCAATAAAAGGTCACATTAATGATTTTACAGAGAAAAAAATGTTACATAAATTATGAAATTTCCATTTTAATTTTTGTTTTATTTTTTTTCTTTTAAATAATTTTTAAATTTAATTATTTGTTTTTTTTTTAACAATTAGAAATTTTAAATATATACATATATATCATTGTTGATACATATATGTATTTAATTTGTAATAAAATAAAATATATATATATTATATATACAAGATTATACAAATATATAAAAAGATATACAATTTCATTATTTATTTTTACGGAGATTTATTTATAATTTATATATATATAAATATTTATATATATAAAATATAATATTTCATTTATGTAAACAAACACGAAAACATTTCGCAAAAATTGATCCATTTCAAATGGAACGCGAATTGGTAAATAAAATTGACAGTCTGAGTAGGGCATCAGGTGAATAGCTGCAGTCATGTCAAATGTCAGACCATTTTACGTGTCACACAATTTCGGATTTGACAGCACTGCCAGTGACTGAAATACATACATGTGTGTATGTGTGCACCCCCCAACAGCCACCCCCTCCTGCTCCCTTCCCCCCTTCATATCAGAGAAAATTGAATGAGTGTCGTCGTGTAATAATTCAATTGCCACCAATTGAGTCGCACTCAAATTCTCGGATTTTCTCGAGCCCAGGCAGCATAAACAACAGCAGCACAATATAAATATATATATATATATATATATATATATATATAAGTGTATTCCACATGTATCTCAGAGCCAATTTGCCAAATGTGTCGCATCAAATTTCATTTGCCCCGCACAACTAACTAAATATATACAAAAAATTTGCAGCATACGCGATCTCTGCTTGACTTACTATATATATATACTATATATAGTGGGCATAGTCACGTACAACGTGATCCACAGATCTGGCCAAAGATGCGAATCTGCTGACCCATTTGCCGGTCATGTCTAAGCATGTATCAAAGGCCTCGAATCAACTATGAGAATGCATTGCCAGCGCTGCCTTGAGAAAAACAACAACAACAACAACAACTCGAGGCGTAATAGAAATTGCTTAAATAAAAGCATGCGATGATTGTTTCGCCTTTCGCTAGGCCCTGATATGGCACGTAGCTCAAAGCATTAAGCTGAAGTTCATTCATAGATTAACAACAATTTCTAGATCAAGTTGGATACTTTGTAAAGAAGAAAGGTATGAAAAACTGCATAGAGGACTCTGCTTCTGGTTATATGTCTAGTTAAATAAATTTTCAAGGACTACATACATCATTTGGTTTAGTCTTTTAGAGTATTTTGTATTCTGTATCTGTTGGATAAAAATATTTTTTATATTAGATAGAAAATGCTTAGATTCAGCTGTCGAATCAGCAAGTGAAGTTTTCAATAGCTATAAGAAAAAATATTTTTGAAAATTTGACAATTGATAATAGCTTAAATTAAATTTAAAAATATTTAATAAATCGGCAATAATAAACTTGGTTTATTCAGGTTTCTTTTCTATTTATTCCAAATGTTTATCGTCAGCGCAATATACGTTCCATATATTATATATATATATATTTCTCGGCAGAGATACAGACCTGCTGAATTTGCCTGAAGCCAAGAGTGCGACTTGAACTGCAATCAAGAATTCGATTGTACTAGAAATCAAGATGCTTGTGTCGCAGCTTTAGATCTGTTATTCAGTTTCAGATTTAGATTCAGATCTATTAATCATTGAGCTTATGCTTGTGCAGCTATTCTCACCACTTTACTTTCAAGTTGAAGCGAAGTTGTTGCTGCTGATTACACATTATGCATCTGGATGGATGTTTCTCTCTCCCGTATGGCCGCCTACTTTTCCTCATACTCCTATTCAAAAGCTTTTTCTCAGGCTTGACTTGTCCCTATCAAGAATATAAATACTTTATGGGGTCTGCCACGTCTACTACAGTCTGTTGCATGTATTTTGCACAGAATCAATATACCCTAAATACAATAGGTATACAAATATATTTCTTAAATAGCACACTTAATTCTTAACAAATTATGGAACATGGCGCATTCGATAATTTCACTTTTCTGCGTAATAAATAAATCATGAAAGAAAAAGTTTCTAAAGAAGCAAAGCACAAGGGTCTGTGACCTTTCAACTTTAGTATGCTACCTTTACCTTGACCTTTAATGTATGTTATCGCATTGAATAATAAATAATAGAACATTTATTTGTGGGAATATTATGTGAAATTGCAAATATCATTTTTCTCTTGAAGAGCGCAGACTTCAAAGCATATTTCATATATTAGGAAATAAATTTTGATTGACTTTTTTGGCTATTTATTGAATAGGCAGCAATAATTAATTTTTTTAGGCATAGCGAAATTCCAATAAATATTGGTAAGCATATAAATTTATTATAAATAAACTTTTACTTGCACAGCGGCTAAATAGACTTATTAAGCTAAATATATAGAGATATAATAACAGCCCTATCTTTATAGATATATATATTTATATATTTATATTTATATATATTGGTTACCCAGCAGCCTTATTTACTCATTATGCGGCAACTTAATTCCCATAAATTTGCAAGCGTTTATTGATGGCCGCCCAAGTGGCATCATCATTAAAATCGAATACCGAAGCGATGGGAGGGGGCAGGGTGGTTGGAGGAGGCAGTTAGTTCATTTGGAACGTTTAGGCCATTTTGAAAGTCATTTATAATGAAATGTAGATGTTGAACCTGCACCCGAATAAGTCGTACGTCATCTATAAAAGCAAAAATTAGTTAGCTGGAGACACAAGTGGGCGCGGGCGAGCCAGGAAGACGAAACCCGCCGGCGCAATGAAGAACTTGTAAAATATTTACGAGCTGAAGTGACCAAAGCTATTGCAAAAACAATGCCCAAAAGCGGAAAGCATAAAAAGTAACTACTTTGTGGCTTACGTGTGATGCTATGCCCAAGCTGCTTGTGTGTGTGCGAGTGAAGAGCTTGAGCATACTTTTAGGCGCTCATAGAAAATCGTCTGTGTGCTGGGGTGTCTGTGCGTGTGTGTTGTGATTGTGTAATAAAAAATATCCAGCTGACATTTTGTGTCAAGCACCTTTTTCATTTTGGCACTCAGCAAAGCGTGGCCAGGTCCAACTGAGGGCCCATTCTACATGCCGCCACGCTCGCCTGAGCTGGCTGCAGCCTGAGTGATGACAAATTACATTTGTCAGATTTATGACCAATTATGAGCGTGTTATATATCACAGTCGTAGCAGCAGCAGCAGCAGCAGCAGCAAAAGTAACCGCATCAGAGCCACCTTAATGGCAAGCGCAATGAATAAGTCGCCATCGTTTGTTTGTGGGCGTCGAGCTGCGGGCAATACATGGCCAACCAGCTACTTGAGGGGTGTGGCACATGTCACACATATATATATGTGCTACTGTACTGCATAGCTATATAGCAATTGGTAATGCTTTGCGCCTTTGCCTTTGCCTTTGCCTTTGCCTTTGCTCCTGCCTTTGCCTTTGCCTTTGCCTTTGCCTTTGCCTAGATCGCATTTCGTCCACTTTCGCTGCCTTTCGAGTTGCTGTCGCTGGAAGAAATGGCCAGCCATATAGCGTGTCTTTATGTCGCCCATTCGCATTCGACTTGTATTATTTATGCCGCTAATGCGTTGAAAATAGCTAAAATTGCCATTATTACATGCGCAGTTAAACTTCAATTATAGCTCTAATAAAAATACATATGCCCAAAAGTCCCATGGCACGACAGCTCTGCCACACCCAGCACAAAGCCCAATCATATATTACGGCCGAAGCGTATATTGCGTACATATGTCAGCGCTTAATGTGTTGCATCCACAGCTTAGACAAATAAATCAATGAGCTCCAGCGAGGCTCGAGTGCAAATCCGAAGACTTGAGGTCTGCAGGAATGCAAATTACGAAAATTAAAGAATACATTATTAATGGAAGGGCGAGTTGCATTATCTTTTATTTAGATATTCCATTAGATGTATTATAATTATGTCTAGCAACATGACATATATGCATATTATATATGTCATGCAAAGCAGAAGACTTGATTGGATTCTACAAGGAAACTGAAGGAGTGCAAGGAAGAAAGAGAGAGAGGTAGAAGGGCGGGGCAGAGAGCGAACCATAAACAGATAGGAGTATAAAGAAAGGGAGAAAGATAGAAATATATATAGAGAGAGACAAAGAAAGGAGAGGGACAGAGAGAGAGAGAGAGAGAGAGAGAGAGAGAGAGAGAGAGAGAGAGAGAGAGAGAGAGAGAGAGAGAGAGAGAGAGAGAGAGAGAGAGAGAGATAGAAAGAGAGAGAGAGAGAGATAGAAAGAGAGCTTGGATGTACAGAGTAGTTAAAGCCTATTCGACTGTTTGCCTTATCTAAGTTTCTCCTATATATTTATATTATATAAAATATATAATCTAACATATATTTTATTTATTAATTTATATAGACAATAAATCCTTAAAAAACTCGTTGAGCACTCCTCGTATACAGATGCGATATTTATTTACAAGTCAAACGTAATATTGCCCCAACAATTTCCAAATTTCCTCATATTATATCTGCTCTCAAGCAGCCCTCGCTTGGCATCAGTAATGTAAAATTTATAGAATATCTTCTCACATCAACTTCATGAGTTCTTTAACATATCAAACAACATTTTCTATATGCTATATACCACCGCAATACTTGCCGAACTCACCTCGCTTGGCAGCAATCATTTTCGCCTTTTTAGTGACAAAAATAATGCTGGCAAAGAATTATGCAGAAAAGTGCCTATAAAACATGCTTCAAAATGGCTCCAATTAAAATCGAAAAGCATAAATTATTCGAATGCGTTGGCGTTGGCGTTTACAGTTACTGTTACTGGTGCTGTCTCAGGGGTCTTTGTTTTGTTTGTGGGCGTGGCAGCAGCTGCTTCGCACAAACATTAATAAGCGCAACAACATTTTATGCTACGTTTTACAATTCAATCAGTTTCAATTTCCACCTGTCGAATACATTTCCGTTTTACTGTTTATTTAGGGGCCGGCCAAGGCAACGACAACGACAACGACAACGGCAACTGCTGCTGCTCGTAATTTTTTAATTTCGACTTGAATTTCAAAATTCAATTAGGCTTGGTGGCTTGGCGGCCTACCAGCCAGGCAGCCAGGCCAAGCCACGCTCCAACACTGGAACCACGAACTGCTCTCATCTGTTGCCCGCCTTCGCGCTGGCATTGCGTTTGGTTTTCAGTTTTAAGATTTATGTTTTTAGATTTTAATAAAAAGCCACACTTTGTCTGTGTGGGCGTTGCTGCTATTCCACGGCGGCCAGCGACCCAGTTGTGGGCGAGTCAGCGGACCAGATTCATGGAAATCGTGTTCCCGGGCTGGCAATTAAAGTAACATAATTTAAGCCATAGCGCAAAAAGGAATTAGTTTGGGAATGCAAGAAATTGAGTGAAGAAGAGTGGAAGAGTGAGACTGAGAGAGATAGAGAGATTTAAAGTAAGGCCAACATCAGGTCAACTATCTCAATTTAAATATGAATAATAAAATAATAATATTGACAAATTTAGCTCAGCTTAAATAAATAGCCTTCTGACAATTTTTTCCAATATTTAAAATGATTTTATACATATATTAAATTAGAAATAATTTTATTTGATATTTATATAAATTTCAAAATTTATTGTTGCTTAATAAATTGCTATATTTATTGATGATTTTTTAATTTAAGCAGACTTCACAAAAAAAAATATTATATATATAGAGTTATCTATATAATTATTATAAAAAAATAAATATTGCTTAAAATCATTTTAATTGATATAAATTATGTGAGCAAAAATATCTCATAATAACTTCACATAATATTTACACTTAATCAGCTAGTTCCTTTCACTATAATTTATAAAACCTTTTAGTAATACTTATTAATAATTGTATATATAATTTTGAGCTAATATAAATAATTATTAATAAATATTACTAAAAGTTATTATAAATTATAGTGATAGAAACTAGTTGATTAAGCACTCAACTAATTCAATTTCAACTTTTCCCACAACTCGTCATAAATTTAAGTTCAGAAAAGTTAGTTGAAAGCATAATTGATGTGAGTTAAAAGGGAATAAAAATGAAATTGTTGCTTTATGTGAACAACGCATGTTTTCAATGCATTGAATGAGCTGCTTTGTTGCTGCTGCTGCACTTGCAATGCAATTGACTTGCTGCCAATTAGGTGGGAAATTGAAAACTCGTGCAGCAGCTGCCGCTGTGTGCCATGTCCCCTTCGGCAGCAGCTGTCGCTGTCTGCGGCCTGTACACATGTCCATCAATTTTTCACACGCAACAGCAGCTACAGCAACAACGACAACAGTTGCTGTTGCTGCTGGCAACAGCAATGAAAACGCGTAAGCGGCTCTCGAGGCGGGCACCAAACGGTAGATAAACAGACAAGGATAAGCCCAAAGGGCTCACAAAAACTGTAGCCTACAACTATGCGCTTCAGCGAGCTGCTGCTGCTGCTGCTGCTGCTGCTGCTGTTGGTGTCACTGTTGGTGTTGCTTTTGAGCTGCATGGCAACGGCACATTACCATTTCGTAGTTTTTCATGCATTCATTTTGATGGTCGGCCCGTCGGCAGTTCATGCAAAATATTGCCAGCATCGGCTGCTGCTTCAGCTACAGCTCCAGCTCCAGCTCCTGCTCCAGCTCCTGCTGCTGCTACTACTGTTGTTGTTGTGTTCGTGCACCTCGGGCAACAGCATGGGCTTAACTGATAAACAAGCACGAACGGACGCTGTGTCTGCTGTCCGGTACGCATGTCTCCGTTTACAGCGATGTTGCAACTTGACCTCGGGTCAAATGCAACAAGATGGGTCAGCATGCGGTGTCGTTGTCCGTGTGTGTTCCGTGTGGCGCTGTTCTTGCTGTTGCCTGCTGCAGCTGCAAATGAAATTTTTCTTCAATTAGTTTATTTTCACACCAATGATTTTGATTTCAGCCCCAGTTGCAGCAGCTGACGACCGAACAGGTCACTTGCTGCTGCTTGTTAACGGTCGTGTGGCTGTGCGTGTGTGTGAGTCTGGCAATTAAGGCAACGCGTAATTGTTGCCAGTTGCAGATGATATTGATGCTCTATCGCATGCACAACAATACAGTGGCAAAACACACAAGGAGAGGGCGAAAAAATAGCAGAGCCAACAGCAGCATCCACATCGGAGAACTCGTTGTTTGCGGGGGGCCTTTTCACTGAGCAGTTTGTTGTGAAGCGCAAGTTTTTGATTGGCTTTCACTTGAGCGCGGCATGGAAAGGGCCATAAAAAATGATTGAATTGCGCTTCAATTTGTAGGCATGCTCGCTACTCGATCTGGGCGCTCATTATGCGCGGAAATCAGCGCAACGCCACCAGGTGGCTGCCGCGCCGTGCCCATTAGCTTTAGTTGAGACACATTACGCATACGCCACGTAAGCCAGCTACGAAATGAATTGGATTTGTCATCGCGGCAAACGGCAACTACATGGAAAACAAGAGAGAAAAGAAAATAGAAGAAGAGCACCAAAGCGAAATACACCGAAATAAGCATGCAATACACGTGCTCGGGCAATTTGTCACATGAGCCTCTAAAATATGCCCCTGGGTGTTTGGCCAAAAACTTGACACACAGCCTCCGGACCAAAGTGAAAAAGCATTAGCTCTACACGCCAGCGCCCACATGCACGTGCTCTACGAATATCATTCGCCTCGATAACGTCACACGACACGGTGCGAAGATGTTTCTAAGAAAAAATAAGTATCAAAAATTATATACAAATTAAGTTGAAGTGGAAATTATTAACATTTAAATATTTTTTATTTTAAGTTATCTTTTGTGGACAAATTTAGAAATTTTTAATTCTGCAACTGTTTTATATATTTTATAATTTTTATATTTTAAATTTAAAGCTTTTCAATTGCTATCCTTAAATATAATAATAATTCTCTCAAGAAAAATGTTTTTAAATATTATAAAAAATATTACAAAAATATTTTATGTTTTTTTTTTCAAAGTAAAATAGATTAAATGTTACTTTTTTGTTATATTTTTAATATAGTATAGAGTAAAAAGTAGTAAGGTACGTATTATATGGATCTCTGTGCAAATAAAGTACTCGATACCTTACTCATTGTAAGTTCAATCTCGAATACATTTTTAGCGGAAGTTCCTGCATTTCTATCAATATTTATACAAATTAATATTGATTTTTAAATATTTATGTCTTACATAAATTTAAAAATAATATTGAATATTTTTTAGACTTCATAATATTTATAAAAATTATTGAATACAAAAATATATCAAAAAACCTTAGAAAAAAATCAAATATTTTTGTATTATTTTAATATATTATTGTTGAAATTATAATTAATTATAATTTTATTTTAAATTTATATTATTGATTGAGAATAATTATAATGCACAAAACCTTAGAAAAAATAAATAAAAAATGTAAATACTTTTCTTTAATTTTTGCTCTAAGAATCTTTTTTTAAATCATAATAAAATTTAGAAACAAATGTAATTTTTCTATCATTTTGGTATTAAATAAATACTGAAATGAATGCAGCAATAAATTAAGTATTCTGCAAAATTAATTAAACTAATGTATAAATTTTGTTTTGAATAATATTATGTAATAATAATTTTAAATATTTATATTAAATATTTATATGTGCAATAATGATTGCATAGATATTTTATAAATGCAATGTTTTTTTCTAAAGTGGCGAAATAGAAGAGAAACTCGACTGAGGAATGCTTGCCATACAATACATATTCATATGGCAGGCAGCTTAGCAACAAGAAAAATATGAAGTCTAGCTCAGATTAGATGATTTTTCAGGATAAACGCGGCAAGTTGTGAGGCACTTTGCTTGGCAGCACACACACACAGACAGACTTGTGTATGTGACGCAAACTGAGCACGTACTATTGTGTTTGTGTGCGTGTGTGTGGGTATTGTGTCTGTGACTGTGTGTGTTTCTCAGCATGTGTATTTGTGCCTTTGCCATGCAAATGAAGCCATCAATAAAAATTTTGAATTTAATTTAGACGGTCGCCAAGCAACCGTTCAAGTTTTGCAGTTTGTTTGGCTGCATTTGTTGCCATTTGCTAGACTTTTGCCATTTCTCGTATTTATTTTTCATTTCAACAGCTGTTTTTTTTTACTTTTCCATACACAAACAAACACACACACATACATACAGACACACACAGATACACATACACACAGATATATAAGGCTATAATTTAATTTCACATGCGTTGCTGGCGTTAAACTTTGCCCTCTCGTCCTCTGTTCGCATTTTAAGTTATGTAGATTATAATTAGAAAAGTTCCTTTCTGCTGGGGACGGTGGGAAAACAACAACAGCAACGGCAACAGAAAAAGTTTGTTTACCACCGATGCCGTCGCTCAGAAAGTCATAAAATTATAGGTAAACGTTTACGTGCATTGGCACGCCATGACAGCGGGCTGGGCCGAAGATCGTGGCCACGGATCTGGAGCCCACAAACGGATTTGCATAGCCCAGCAACTAATTACCAGGGAACTTAAAAGGTTTAGCCGTCGCGGTGCTTCGGCTTCTCATTACTCTGCGGCTCAAACACAAAATTCGCAATAAGGAATAAGAATTATATAAATAGCGCAATATGAACCTAATCACTTTTAATTGGTGCACAAAGCAAATTATGGAAATGAAAAAGCGACCGACTCCGAAACCTTTTTTCTTTCATTTCTTTTTGGTTGGCGCCCAACCCACTTGGGCAATTTATAAATATTTCAATGTTTTTTTTGCGCTCGTCCCAGCTGCCTTGAAATTATGTCAGCTATTAAAATATAAAATTTTGTTGCAAAACTGGCGCCACGAAGTTTTGGTAAGTGCGTAATTTATAAGCGCCAAAATGAATTTAAGAACATTCTATAAAAATGTAATAAAACTGAGCACAATGAATGTAAAGTGTAAAGGCTGAAGCAAGTTTCAATTACAAAATGCAATATTATAATTGCTAAAATATACAATTAACATTGTTCAACTTGAAAAAATATTTAAAATATTTAATTTTTTTTGTATATGAGCAAGTAGAAGGTTATTACTTGATTCGTAGATCACCAGAAACTAATAAACACTTAACACTGAAGAATTACAAAACAAAAAAACAAGTATAAAAAAAATTGACACAGGCCCTGCTTACTGGATCACTTAGCAGCTTCAACTGAAGTCGGACTTGCATAGGCACCTCTATTTATACTGCTAGCTCTTCTTCTTCACGTTCTGCTCCTTTGTATTGTCACTCAGCTGCCAACCAAGAGCAAACACCAGTCTCATAGCAGCAGTCCATGCTCAATTCGCATGAATTGCTTTCTCTTTCACTCTTAATGCGCCTCTTAGTTGCAATTGCAGTCCAACTTCGACAGGCAGATCTATTTATAAACTAAGTGCTCTTCTTCTTTCAATCGTGAGCACTCATGGCTTTGCGCTGCTTTGTAGGCAACTATTGTCTGCAGTGCTCCATCGCTCTTCTTCTTTCAATCGTGAGCACTCAAGGCAACTTCTGTCTGCACTGCTCGATCGCTCTGTTTTGTTGTATTGTGTTAAAGTATGCAGCTATATTTGTAGCTCTTCTTCTTCATGTTGTGCTCTTTTCTAAGGTCACTCATTGTATGCCAATGATGCTGATAGCAGTGCAGCTCAGTACAAATAATTTACTTTCTCTGTCACTCTCAGTTACCTATTTATTTACTAAGCGCTCTTCGTCTTTCAATCGAGAGCTCTCTTTGCAGTGCTCTAGCATTCATGATGCACTGAGCATATGATCTTGCTGAATCGCATATGCATAAAGTTTCTTTGATACTTATATATATTATATATTTATATATATATATATGCTTATAGATATATGTATATATATAATACATGTATATTTGTTACTGTTCAGTACATGTTAATATTACAATTGGAAAACAAAATAAGATTGAAATGCCATAGCACATTCCTTTACCTGATTCGAAATGTTTCCCTTTGCAAAATAGAATAACTTTTATTGTGAACGATTCGGAATTGCAAACGCTTGACTGTTCAGTGGTATTGAGTAAAGGGCTATGTAGACTATCCGGCTATCGGAATAACGTAAAGCTCTGCTTGATTAATCGATATATGAAGTGCTGCGCATGCCAATCGCTGTTTTTATGCATTTATTTTGTTTTTATTTTTGCTGCGCTTGTTGTTGTTGCAATTTTCACACTTTGGGAAAAAACCGCAAAACATTCGAGCAAGAAAAAATACGAAAAATACATTACGTATACGCCACGACTGATGCTGTTGCTGTTGCTGTTGCTGTTGCTCTTGTTGTTCGCTTTGTTGTAGATGCTGTTCTTTCACAGCGCTGATTTACACAGTGTGTTTTTTCTGCAGGTCGCTTTTTATTTTTTTTATATTTGTATTTTTTACACCTCGCATTTGTTTGTTTTTTACGACTCACGTGAAGCTATAAAATAGCGCAGTTTGCGCTACAAGCGCCGTGTCATATTTATGTGTGTGCGTGTGTGCGTGGGTGTGCGGGTCTCTGTGCAGACATTCGCTAGCTGTTAATTATGCTTTTAAGCAAATTAGCAGCTGCATTGATATACGCAAATATACGCGAAATCGATTTGCTGCGCCAGCCAATAAATTTCGTGCAAACACGGAGTCTCGCATCAAGAACATGCAAACACAAACAGAGCACGCACTGAAAACCTTGGCAAAAATATCTTTTTATAAATTTGGGGATCACACTTAAAGCAAATGTGTGTCCAAATCTTGAATTTCATTGGTTTGAGGCAGTTTTTAGCGCTGGCAATTTGATAATTACAAACGAAATCCTATTAGCCCCGTTTATTTATGCTAATTTCGTTATTTTCGTATAATTCTTAAAACATGAATGCCTGTTATCGCTGCTCCGCTGCGCAGCAGCTGCCGTTAATTTCATTTGCCATAGAAAAAAGTTGACACACCCACACACACGCACAGCATTCAGTGCTTTGAATAAGGCAATGCGTACATTATAATCTTCTATTCGATGGCGGGCAGACAGCAAAAGTTAAACGTGCACCTGACTCGACCCCAGTGCCTCGTGCCGCACACGCAGCTGTTGGCATTGCTACATGGCAGCCATGTCGCTTTCAATTATGTCACATGCGTGTGGCATCTTCATCTTCATCTCCAGCTCCAGTTCCAGCTCCAGCTCCAGCTCCAGTTTCATTTGGCGAGCCAAGCATAACAATCAAGGCACATCGACTGTGCGCCTAACAAAAGGTCTGGCCCACAGTCTTTTGAATTTTTACCTTTATCACTTTATGACAACATTTTGTGACATGCATAAAAAATGTCTGGCAAAGCTGGCCGAAGTGCCCGTCCCACTAATTGACAACGCCTATTAATTATTAATTAGATGCGTCTAAGATTCCTGGAACACATTTTGCGGATCGCACATCACATGTAAGCCAAGTCAAGTCAAAGTAACCTATCATTAGCAGCAGCAGCAATTTCTAATTAACATACTCCCACTCCCAATGCCTTACATTACAACAGGTAAATTTTAATAATTAAACTTGACTAATTTATAAGAGTTTGGCAGTTGTCGCAGTCGAACTTTAAGCTGGCAAATAATAAATAAGAGATTTCCTTAAACAATTCTCTCTGACACAGGTAAATCAGCCAAACGACTTCTGTCTAAATATTCCGAGAGCTACAAATTCGTATCGTAAAATTAATTAAATCCACTGTTGGGCCATTGGCATTGTCTAGCGGCTTGCATATGCCTTGGGCCGTGGCCATTAGAAATTTTATTACCCGCTATAAACTTGAATTTTGTCTTGAGGCAAAGATCAACAATTCGGCGCGCATTGATTCAATTTCTTATTAACTTTTATGTCATCAAAAACGTAACTGGAACTGGAACTTTATTTACCAATAAATGTGACCACCCAACGCCCACCGCCCACCGTCCCCTTGCTTGCTTCAGTATTTGCGACATTTTTATGACGTTTTAAGCCAATATCCGTTAACGCCCCGATTGTTGCCATTCTCGACAGATTGTCCAGAAGTCGAAGGTCATTAAAATGTCTGCTCGTTTGCTTGTTGTATCGAGTCTGGCTGGCTTAAACAAATTCTTGCAGCTCAGCTAATTGGCCGGGCCAGGCTACAGCTGCCTGCTGCAGACTCGAGCTGCGCTTAAGCTACAACTTCATATTTTCTGAGCAGAGCAGAAATCATGCTTCGGTTGCTTTAGTTTTATTGGCAGCAGCAGCCACTGTTTGCAGCTATTTTGTTGCTGCTGTTGTTGCTGCTGTTATTGCCCCCAAATACTTGACATTTTATTACGAAAAAGGGAATGCACAAGCTGCTCACATGTAGCATGCTACGATTTTGTCATCCCAGCCAGGGGCGCTGAAATAAAAATGAGCTAGCGAACTGTGAAAGGTAACCCCAACCGCCAACCGCCAGCCCCAACGAGCAACGAGCAACGAGCGGCCCCAAGCCCAACCCATTCTAACTAAAACCTCAGGAAGTTGAGCTACGAAGCATTGAGTAGCGCAGAGAACTTTGCAAAAAATTACTAGCATAATAACGCAAATATTTTACGATACTCCCGCACACACACACACACACTCCCGCACTGGAGCACAAACGACAAGCCAAAAACTTAACTAGCCGCGGGCCAAGAGCAGAAACAACGTAAATAAAATTTCATTTCATTTTTGTGCTGTGTATTTTTTTTTTGGTATATCATACTTTAGGTAGCATACGCATTGCTTGCATTGAGGTTAATTTCTGGATGGGTTTTTTTTTTTGTTGTTTGAGTCTCTCGTTCCTTGCGTGCTTCGGTTTATGGGCGGTGGATTGGCCAACTGATTGTGTATGCCGGCGGCGCAGACGCAATCAGCTGCATGGCTTGGGGCCGATGATGCTTCATTTAAAAAGCAAATAAAATTAAAATACGCGCATATTTTTTCAGCAGATCAAACAGTCGAATTATGGGCAAATACTCTATATAAAAGCGGCCCGGGCACCAGCTGAGACGCCAATCGAAACGAATTGTGCAAAGTGTGCGTGTGTGTGTGTGTGTGTGTGGTGTGTTGGCAAATTAAAAGCAAATAACAGAGCGCACAAAGACCAAAAAAAAAGAAGAGCAGAAAAAATCAATTAAAATCAAATAAAGCTTTGTGCAAATATGTAGCTGATTTAAATTTATTTTTATGCCCTGCCCTGCTGAGTTCTGCCTCCATTCTGTGCCGATCCCTCGATCCACAACTCATTAAAGCACACAAATTATTGAAGCACCAGCTATTGGCAGCAGCAACGACGATAACGACACCGGCAGCGGCAGCGGCAGCGACGGCGACAACGACGACGACAACGACAGCGACATCGACAGTGTTTCAATGGAATGGCCACTCGTCTGGCCAGCCGCATCCGCATCAGTTGCTTCGAGCCCATTGTCGGCGCCTTCGTGATGGGCATCAGTCAAGTGCCACTGCAGTTGTCGGCAGAGTCCCCCCCCCTCTGTCCCCTCACAGCTCCAAAGAAAGCGCACAATTAATAAAAAATGGAATTCATTTCCAACTCTCACGCTGCAATGTCAACAGGGCTCAATAGCATCGTGTTCATGTCGGCAAATTATGCGACAGCCTTCAACCTTCGTTCATTTTATTATTAATTTGATAATTGAGCTCTATCACAGCTGCAACTTCAACTCGTAGTGGGGCTTATAAAATAGACAAAGAACTTAATCAAATTTTGAAGAGAAATGTTATGATAAGCATTACCATGCAGCTTATAATGTATTATTTATAAGTTATATATAATTTATATATATAGAGCATTTTGCTATAATTAGTACTTGACAATGTAAGAAGCCAAGTCTGTTTACAGTTTCCTAATTGTGTTCAATTGACTCTTCCTTTTGCAGTTGGATTCGTGCGAGACTGAGTGTGCTTGAGCAGAGTTGTAAAAATATTATCCGAGTGAGTTTGCGTTTAAGTTGCAAGGCTCTCATTTATGGCTTGTATACGCCACTGTGAGAGTGAGAGAGAGACAAATACAGGGCTGCTGAATGTCATTACGATTGTTGCTGAGTGAGAACGAAATAGCTACTTGTGCCTTTCGTTAGGTTTTCGATGAACGAAGAGAAGAGCTAGAGATGGACATTCTGAAGAAGAGCATATACCAAGCAAGATTCTGAAAAAGGCACACACACATACATACATACATACATATATAGATTAATTTGTGAGCACAACACATCAGTTACTTTAACCCATTGTCACGCCCAGAATGCGCAGCTTCGTGAACTCAGGCAGATTTGTAGAGTGATTTCATGAGAAAATGCATAGAGGTGGCAGAGACTAGACTAACACAAAACATTTCTTAAATCATTTCAATTTCCTGGCAGCAATTGCCGTTTCTTGATGTTAGGAAGCCGCACCTAGACTCTTTGTTCGAGGGAAAACCGCGTAATAACAAAATGTTTATCTCTGAGTACATTTGCCTTTACATGCTTCCCCTTTGCGGTGGTCAGCGAAATGTGGTAAAAAAGCTAAATTTGTTGGCCACAACGAACTAAAAATTAAAATTAAAAATTATTACACGCAATTCAAGTGCAAAAGTTTTTGCATTTCTTTTTGTTTATTTACTTTGTGTTTTCATTTGTTTGCAGAGCGCTGTAAAATAACGGCGACAAGGTACTGCAATGGGCCCAACGTCGTTAAACAAAAGGGCAAAGGCAACCCTTGAGCAAATAATACTTAAACCCTCATTAAAGTAGCTGAACACAGAGTCAGAAGGAGATGGAGGAATGAGGAGAGGGGAAGAAGTGTCACCCTTGCTCAGTTAATATAAACAAAGCACAACAAATACAAAATACGAAATACAAAATACAAAATACAAACACGCCAGCAAGTCAAGCAAATTTGGCCAATTTGTTTCAGCGTTGACCCTCCTCACTGGAGTCCCAGAACTTCGGGCAAGTAATTAAGTTTTGTTTGAAATTTTTCTTACGCCTTTGTGCCAGGCCGGACACTATTTGGTGGCCTTTACATTTCCGCCATTTGCCGGAGATCCTTGTAAATTATTTGCACCGAAAGACCAAAGCAAATAAAACGACGTTAATAGTTCGCCCCTTTGGCGCCTTAATGAGCTCAGCTCTTTAACGCATTAGCTGCAGCTGGAGCGAAATGCGCTTAACTTCCACTTGGACTCTCCACTCTTTGGCTGCACAAGGCGCCGCAAATCAGCCAATAATTTCACGCACACAAAGAGCTGTGTAAACGCCACAAGAAGACATAGTCGATGGTTCCAATGGCCATGTCGCTGTGCCGTTGTCATAAATAATTTCCATATTTCCCAACTTTATCTCTCTCACTCTCTCTCTCTCTTTTTTTCTCTCTGTACGATATCAGTGCACACACACACACACACATATTTGTTTGCTCTTTAAATAAATAAATTTCGGCTTTTACTCGCTTATTCTCTGCGTCTCTCTGCGCGTATTTATCTGCCAGTTTATGGCTCTGTGTGTAAGTTTGTGTTTGTCCATACTTTTGTCATCATGTATTTAATTACTCAGACAGTTTTCATTAACAATCGCGATCAGTCGTTCGACCTGTAAAGACGTGAATTCGAACAGCCTTCGCTTAAGCTCTACTGCTGCAGAGTTCTAAAAATAGAACTTTGCGGTGCATTCTTCAACGCAACAGCAACAAAAACCGCACACGCAGCGTTTTCTTATCGCTTGCTTCCGCGTAACTCAATTGCTTTAATTGCAATTTACGAAATTTCGTCGCTTGGCGCGAGTGCGCCTGCACTCAAAAGCACAATCCGCGATGACATCTAATGTCAATAACCTCGCTACAGCTGTAAAGGTAAATGCAGAAATGCAAGCCCAGCTTAACGTTGTGATGGCAAATAGGCAAGCCTCCATCATGCCAATAAACTCAAAAATAGATATCGCCTCCGTGCAAGGCATCACTAACAACAAAAACACGAAACGTAAACAGCCAAATTCACCAAAAACCATCAAGAAAAGGCTCATCTTCGACGAACCAAGCACCAGCAATGCAGCATTAATATCAGAAAATCGATTTTCACTGCTCGTAGAAGAAGATGAAGACTACAGCGAATCACCTGTAGCTCCAGAAGCCCCAGTATTGACCGACCAGCAAACTACTCCGAAACCTCGTCCGCCCCCCATATGGTGTCCAAACATCAAGTCTGTGGCCCTACTTCAACAGATAATAGATAAAGTAATTGATGCTAAATCATACGTAATTAAGCCAAAGAAGAATAACATAGGTGTATTAACCCAATGCAGTGAGGACTATCGCAGAGTTATAGACCACTTTACTAAGCTGGAATTGGAGTTCCACTGCTACCAGCTTAAGGAGGACAAACCATATAGAGTCGTGTTCAAAGGGCTTCACTCCAGCACTGATACAACACTAATTAAAAAGGAATTGGAAACCAAAGGCCACACAATTACAAATGTGCACAACCCACTGAGCCGTATGGACAAAACACCGCTAAATATATTTTTTGTTGACGTGGCTCAGGCCCCCAACAACAAAGAAATTTTGGACATTCGAGTTGTCTGCAGGCAACGCTGCACAGTGGAACTGCCAAGAAGATACAACGACCTGACACAATGCCATCGCTGTCAAGAATTTGGACACACACAACGCTACTGCCACAAAGCTCCCAGATGTGTGCGTTGCGCCGGGAAACACGCATCCAAAGACTGCACCCGCGAAAAGGACCAGGCACCAACTTGTGTGCACTGTGAGTTACAGCACCCAGCCAACTATAAGGGCTGCCAAGTATACAAGCGGTTGCGCAAATTGCAATCCCCAGCACAAAAAAGGAGTCCCACACAAACACCGTCTACGGGTCCGAGTACTGCTTCCGAAATTACAAGGCCCCGGAGCATTACCCAAGCCACGAGCTTTGCAACGCCTATTAGTGGTGTTTCTTACGCACAGGCCGCTAGAGGTGGACCGTCAAATAAGAATACCACAAGTGACACTTTGTTCACTGAAATGCTTCAGCAACAACAACGTCAGTTTGACGCAATTAATGCCGAGCTCAAAGCGATGCGAGAAGTACAATCCCAACAAGCAACCATGCTAAACAGTTTAATGGCCATCATAACCAAGCTTGCCTACAAATAATGGCTTTACGTGTGGGTATCTGGAACGCCAATGGCCTGAGAAACAAGACTCAGGAACTGGCTGCGTTTCTCTCACAAGAAAACATAGATATAATGTTAATAACAGAAACTCATGAGTGCCCCACTACACAAATTTTCGGATACGAACACTATCAGGCTCATGGTGAAGGAGCAAACTGCTTTGGTGGATCCTCAATCCTCATACGAGCAACAATACCGCATACACCTTTACTGCCAATTTGCAACGCAACAATGCAGGTCTCAGCCATCACCCTGCCTACGTCTATTGGAGCGATCGAAGTTGCGTCAATTTATCTTCCGCCAAACACTGGTCTGTGTGATCATCACATGGAACAGGTTCTAGGCCAAAGGTTGAATAAGACCCTCATCGGCGGCGACTGGAATGGATGGCACCCATTTTGGGGAAGCAATAGTGCGAATCGTCGCGGAGAAGTCATATTTGAGGCGATTCAAAACTTACAATTCAGCATATTGGCGACTGGAGCCCCCACCCGTTACCCAATTAATGGACACAGGCCCTCGGCAATCGACTTCGCTGTCTACAAAGGCATCTGTGACCGGCAATTGACCATTGAAGAATCCTTGGACCTATCCTCTGACCACCTGCCACTAATAGTCACAATCCACGCGCAGCCACAGCCCTTGCCCATTAGGAAACAACTACTGCCAGCAGGATCAGATTTAGGAGTCTTTAGGCGCGAGCTCCATTACTCTTTGCACATAGAAATGGAACTTAACACTCCTGAAGACGTGGACTACGCAGCAAACAAACTGCAGGAAGAAATAGTCAAAGCTGCGCACCAAGCCGCCCCACCATCTTGCCAAACAAGACAACAGTCTCCGTACAACATCCCCCTCACCTTGGAGGCCCAACACCTACTAATACACAAAAGATGGGCCAGGAGACGCTGGTTAAGATTACGCACGCCTGATGCCAAATCCATGTACAACGAAGCCACGAGGCATCTTAAAGCTGCTCTCGCCCTGCTTCAAAAGAGGTGTATCAGCGATGCGCTGGTACGAGCTGAATCGCCCACTGACGCAGAGTTTCAATTATGGAAATTTACAAGAAAGCTCAAACGGCAGCCAATACGACGTCATCCCATTCGGAGCATTTCTGGTTCCTGGCACATTGGAGACGAAGCTCAAGCTGAGGCTTTTGCAAACCACCTTCAAGACCAATTCACGCCGGTGATTACCGCAGAGGCCTCAGAAATCGAAGCAACAGAAGACATCGTTCTCTCGCCCCTCCCAGCTGAAGACCAGATAACTGGATGTACAAAAGAAGAGGTTCTTGAACACATCAGAAGAGTGAAGGCAAAAAAATCCCCTGGATATGATCTAATAAACGGCAGAGTCCTTAGAGCACTGCCTGACTCCACCATAGACTACATAACTATGGTGTACAACGCCATGCTCCGCATCCGGCACTTTCCAGCCTGCTGGAAGCGCGCCGTGATTGTGATGATTCCTAAGCCTGGCAAACCCGTGGGAGAAATTGAGTCGTACAGACCAATTAGCCTGTTGCCAGTACTCTCCAAAATATTCGAAAGAATATTTCTGGAACGAGTACTGACACATCTGGGACGCCAGGAGGCCATTCCAAACCATCAGTTTGGCTTCAGGAGACAGCATGGAACACCGGAACAGGTTCACAGAGTTGTGCACCATATCCTTGGAGCCTTTGAAGAAAAGATGTACTGCTCTGCCGTCTTTTTAGACATCAAACAGGCGTTTGATCGAGTTTGGCACCTGGGACTGCTGCAGAAAGTGAGGACCACCCTTCCAGCCCCATTTTTCGCGTTGCTATCCTCATACCTTATTGGAAGAACCTTCCAAGTGTCAAGGGGGCAAACAGTATCCTTGACTAGACCAATTATGGCTGGAGTACCACAGGGTAGTGTTCTAGGCCCAACACTTTATACTTTATTCACAGGAGATATGCCAACTCCCGAGCCAAATATAGGAAGTACAGATGCAGTACTCATAGCGACCTATGCAGATGACACCGCCATCTTATCACGTCACGTATCTGCGCAAGAAGCTTCAGACTCACTACAAAAATATCTGGACTCTTTCGGACGCTGGGCAAAACGGTGGTGTATCACCATTAATGCACAAAAGTCTGTACATACTACCTTCGCCACTAGAAGAGGAGATTGCCCAAGCGTTGCATTGGGGCCCACTATTCCCAAAGCCTCAAAAGTAAAGTACCTTGGTATCACTCTTGACAGAAGGCTGACTTTTAAAGCGCACATAAGTCAAGTAACCTCAAAATGCAAAAGCAAGCTAAAAACCCTCGACTGGATGCTGAGAGCTTCAAGCAAGTTGTCTTACAGCAGCAAGGCCGCCATCTACAAGGCAATAGTTGTCCCAACCTTCGTATATGGTATCTCTCTATGGGGCTCCTCGGCGAAGACTACAAGGAACAAAATTCAGACCCTGCAGAATAAAGCACTACGCAGATGGACTGGAGCCAGCTGGTTTGTAAGAAACTCAGTCTTACATAGGGATTTAGCAATTCCCACAGTTGCTGAACTCATTGGGCGACACAGTTCAAGATACGCGGACAGACTTGCAGCGCATCCTAACCATCTCGCAAGCAACCTGGCTATAAACAACAATAGGCGAAGACTGAAGAGATTGCATCCTCTAGACAATATTAGAACTAATTAAGATAGTAGCTACAAGTGCAGAATAATTGGCATATCTGCCCTCCCATTAGTTAAGGTTTAGAGCTAAATGCGCTATAGAGTCTAAGACAATAAGCTGCAACAAAATAAAGAAATAAAAACGAAAAAAAAAAAAAAAAAAAAAAAAAGTTTTCATTAAATGCTGAACTGGTCTGCGCCTGCTCTTGCCCGCTCTTCCTGTCTTCCCTCTCACTCTCTCTGCCTCTCTCTGCTCGTTCTTGACCGACCATAAAGCAAGCAAAAATATCTTGCAATTATATTTGCATGTGCGCTCAAAGTGTTTGCCAATGGGAAAACGCGCAAAAGACAAATACAGCGAGCATACGCATAAAGGGTATGCTAAGTGCAGAGATACTACGTATTGATTCACATAGATTCTAGTATAATATTACATAGATTCTTGTATATTGCAATAGAAATGGTCATATAATAAAAATGATTTGAGATATTTTACTAGGCCTAATTTTATTTCAATTCTAGACTCATGCCATTTTATATAAAATAATATTTTATTCAAATAGCTGTTTTAGCTTTGCTGTGAGTGCTCGAAGTTTCAGATCCCAAAGCTTTTCAAATTTTGACTTTGAGTTGACTTCTCTTCAATAGAGATTGGTGAAGTGACTACATTTGCTCCACTTCATATCAATCTCAGTCTCTTAAGATCTAAGACTTCAACTTTTCAACCAAGGATTGCACAACAAAATATCCATTTCTCATAAGCAACTGCGCTGAAATTTTGATTAAATATTATTAATTATTTCCAAAAATTTGTCTAGCCTAGGATAGTTCATGCTTAAATGGCAAATCTTATAAAATATTTGAACATATAATTTATATCGATAGCTTAAACAATGGCTGCAATATAGTTATCGATATTAGTATCACTCTTGTTTGGTCAGCCTATACAAAGCTCAATTTAGAATTCATTTTTAAACGGTGTTCAATTGATTTAAATTTAAGACAATTCAAAATCAAATGGCTAATCTTATTGAATACTTCTACAGCTAAATATAATCGATAGTTTAAACAACTGCTGAAATATAGTTATCGGAAATAGTATCACTCTTGCTTGGTCAGTCAGTGTAATAAACACAATTTAATTATATTTTTGTGAGCTGTTAAGAATTTGAAACTATATGTTTTAAAATGTAATTAATTCTAAATACTAAATTCAATAATTTCCATTTTTTTGTATACTCTAAAAGCTCTTCGTCCTTTAGCTTTAAGCAGAAAACATGAAAATTAATTTCCATAAAATACCGATAAAATCCAAATCTTTGATTGATTTAATTCAAACCTTTCTCAGCTAACTACTAGCTCTTCTCATACATTTCCTCATCATTTGTAATGTCCACAACAACTCACAGCATAGCCTTGCACACGGAGTAGGCGCTCGTCCAGGGTGTTTGTAGAATTGACCGGATGGCGTGGCTGGAATCAGCGGAGCGAATTGTGAACGACCCACTGCACCACCTGCCGTTGTAAAATTCGAGCTGAAAATGCATTTTTCATGCGTTAATTTTTCATTTTTAATTATTCGATTATAAAGACCTTACATAATTGAAAGGCTGGCAGGCAGCACGTGCCGCTGGCAAAACAAAAAAAAAAAAAACCGCTTCGAGATGCTTTAAAAGGGCTTTTTAAAAATCAACAATAATTGCTGTCTTTATGAATTGTAAGGCATTTAAATTAAACATTGTATCAAATTTGTTGTCGATGCTTCCATTAATCCGTCGCGATGTTAACGCAGGCGAAAGCTGACAGCAAAAAGTTGTTGCAGTGGCTGACCCAACAAGAGTGATAGTATTTTCGACAACTATATTTTTGGCAGTTTATTAAGTTTATGACAACAACTTTTGATTTTAATATTGTATATTATATGCCATTAAAGAATTAATTACTTTATGTGCATTGAAATGAGTGAAATTTATAATTAAATGTTATCAATAATCCAAACAAATTTCTAATCTGCAAGTAGAATTTTCGGCAACTTGCAGCAACGCAGCTCAATTGACGTCCTTCGACTATTTTCTCTGTTGCAACACCAAGAACTGCGCTTATGCAAGCGACCATAGAGCTTTAGGCCAACATTGGCACTGACTGCGACTAGCCACATTGGCCTAAAGAAGCGAGTGCAAATCAAATATTTCAAAATATTTTTGCTTTAGTTAAATTTATTTTGCAACTGTTTTTATTTGTGCATCCTATGCAACAAATATAAACTCGAAAATAAAATATTAATTTAATTTGTATTTTATTTTTAAATAATATATTTTGCTTAGCACTCAAAGTCAAAGGGCAGAAAATGTGAAAATGTTTACGCACTCGCTGCACCGAGTTAGCAGCTGACTAACTAACTATTTATAACTATTTGCTGGGTAAATAAGTTGGTTTAAATATGGCCGCTATTTGTTAACTAAACTTCATATTTAACTAAAGCCAAGCGAAAGCAAAGCGAAATGCTAACAAAAATGTAGTTGTAAACATTATTTTTATAAAAATGTTGCTAAAAATGCAACACAAGGCAAAGCGCAGTTGAGTGTGTGTGTGGGTGTGTGTTGTTGAGCTAAACTATGCTATACCCGTGGGCGTTCGCCTTGAATGTGTACTGACTGCTGCCTGGCCCGCTCACAGAAATAGATGTCAGGGGAAATCTTGCGCCAATAACTTGCAACTGCTTATGACTCGAGCACGAGTCGCATCGAGTTGATCCAGCGGTGCGACAAGCGCTGAGCACAGTCATACATATTTATACATATATATATATAGAGTGAGAGAGCATATATATAGACTATATGTGGAGCTGCTTCACATTTTTAACCGAATTTTTTTTTGTTGTTACTCTGCGCATTGTCCTGGGCGCTGTTTCGGCTGCCAGCGCAACTGCTGCCACAAATGTGTGCAAGTTTTTATGCGCATTTTTGTGTTACGTCGCGCTGCATTCATAAGCCATACGGCTAAGTCAGTCCGATTGCCTAGCAGCCAGGATGCACAGGAAGCGCTACAACTGCTGCTGTTGCTGCGCCAATTGGCCAAATGCATGTAGCTCAGCTGTCAGTCTGGCTGACCAAACAGTGCACTGAAAGTAAACTGACAAAGCGCCAAAAGGCTGTGAGGAGTCGGAAATGTCAGTGCTGAATTTGGTATACACTGCGATGTTAGATGAATGTATATATTAGTAATAATAAAACTAAGTTTGAGTGTCTTGCTAAAATTAAAGACAGAGAGAGGGAGAGAGAGAGAGATAGACTGGCCTAAATAGAGAAAATAAATATAGAAAAATTATTATAATTAATACCAAATAATTATGAATTATATTAGACTTATGGCAGCTGCTGTCATACCTAATAATCAAGATATCGAAATTAATATGAGATAATCTAAACCATTTCTGAGTTTCACAATCAAAACGAGGTCTGCTCAACAGTATCAAAAAATGAAATATTAAATTTCCGTTCAATTTTCGATCTTCGGTGACCTTGGATGTTGCTCATGTTCCACTCTTTGCCTACAACTGCTTCTATATTGAATGCTCTGTTAATTTTTAAGTTGTTTTTTGGCTTCTCTTCGAGCTATGCCTCTTTCAAATAGAAGAGCAAGATACAAATAATGCCGCAGCGTCTCACTATTGCCTATGGCTGAGCACGTCTGTCTGCTCTCTTGTTACCCAAATATAAGAGCAGATCTCTTATAAAGAATGACGCTGGGCGACGAAGAAGAGGCTAAACTAAATAAAAAAAATTATTATAAGTGTATAAAATTTGGTTCAAGTTAATCTTAAGTAGATTACTTTGAAGATCATAAAAAGGATGTATAGTATAGATGAATAAATAAATAGTTTATAAAAATACTAAATTGATGTTATCGAACAAATCTCATATTTATTTATTTATACAAATAAATAAAAATATAATAATTATAATAAAATGTAAATAAATATATATAAAAAAAACTAAAAACATTTTTTAATAGTTATAAAAAGTTAATAAATATATACAATATAAAATTAAAAGTTATAAGTAGATATATAGATATATATATATATATATATATATAATAAAAAAAAAAACGAAGTTAATTTAAACTAAAATTGCCTTTTTTACACAACAGTAAGCAAGACCATATTTGGAATTCCTATTTTATTTAAATAAATTCATATAATTTATAAACTTGTTATAAAACTGTATTTAAGAACAAATATGCCTCAGCCAAGCGAGGTTTTATTTAGCATGCAAACTTTTACTTTTGGACAAACTTAAAAATATTTGTAGTGTTTTTCGCAGCTTACGCCTTGCATTATATATTTTATTCTTATATATTATATATATGTATGTTTTTTATATAGTTTGTATTCTTTTGGCATGCTAGAACGCCTTGAAAGTTGCAGCTTCTTGCCATAATTGCCTAGGGCCTGTCTGAAATTCCCTTGGCTTGGGTTGGCTGCAGCCGCAAAACATTTTGTTGCCAAGCAAAAGTACATTCCGCTTGGCATTGCCGAGCAACTTAACTGAGAAAAACAACAACCAGAAATGATAAAAAAAAAGTAAAAAATGTATGTCACAGCAGGTCGAGAGCTGCTGTACATTGGATAACTTTGGGGGAAAATCAAAGAAAATCTAAGCATTTCATTAACATTTCATTGGCGCCGACTAAATGCGCTTTGATTGATTGTTTTGCGTACTTAATTTAATGAATTATTTAAGCAAATCTCGGGCTAGCTACGAAATGCTTATAACTTTTTGTTTTCGCCGACATTTTTTAAGTATTTTCGGAAAAAGTTTTGCCGGCAGAGTCGAGCTTCGAGCGAACATTAAAAGAAAAATATACCATTAATAAAATGTTTCATTCATTTATTTTGTGCTCCAGCCCCATTGCCTCCCCCCCCCCCCCCTTGGCATTCCCTTTCCCATTATCTCAAGTTGCGTGTCTCCGTTTTTCTGCTTGATTAACATAATCCACCATTTATTATAAGTTTTACGCTTCTTACCAATGCCAACTGTGCGTGTGTGTGCGAGGTTCTGTGATTTAATTATGTAATAGTTTGATTGAAGTGGACTTAATGCGGACTTTGGCCTAAGCTTAAGCTGCCAGCTCCTGTGCGTGTGTGTTGTTTGGCATTTTAATTGATTTGTTTTGCTCGGCGCCTCACTTGGCCTTGGCTCAAATCGGACAAGTTCAACGACGCCTCTCAGTGCAGACAGCCTAGTTGACTGATTCGGCCGCAGACGAATGGCATAATGAATGCTTCTTTAATAGGATATGACGGCGGTTTCGCTCTACTTAAGTTGCCAATAGATATATATGTATGGGTCGAAGCGATTAAGGCAAATAATCGACAACTAACTGATGGCCTTGTAATGAAGGCATATATTTATTTATGCGAATTTTCCTTGATTCAGAAGAAGCTCATATATTATACTTAAATTTCAATGGCCTTCAAAGCTTTTCTCTTTGAGTCAGAAACCCTTTTTCTATTATTTATACGGGAAATGCCTTAAAATGCAGCTCAACGGGAAACAATATTTTAAAAAGTTTTTGCTTAACAATATTTCATTTGACAGTTGTGGCAAGCGCTGCTCGCCGTGTCCTTGCGCAAAGTATAAATGAAAGTCACGAAGATTTCGCAGAAGTCCAAGCAGATCCTGTCCGCACAACAACTGCCCAGCCTCTAAATACTTTCGCCTGCTGCTTCTCAACTGGAAAGAAAACAACAAAAGAAACGCCCGGCGAAGAATAAACAATAAATAGAATAAATATGTAAAGCATTCAAAGAAATTAGCATATTGTGCTCGGGCAACGGCCCAACTGCTCGGCGAGCAGAGTTCAAGTTTCTAACCTGATGCCAAGTACTTGCCGGGACTTTAATGTCCGGTGTTTGAATTGCGTTCAAACTTTTTGTGCGAATTTACTTGGCACACGACACACATACAAATATATATATATATATGTATTTTTGGTGTTGGCCAAAGTTTAAAGTTTGCGTATGGCCCCTGCGCATAAGTCAAACACGTGCCCCGGCAGACAGGCGGGCCAAAGTTGCTGCAGATGGGACACCTGCTAACCGGGCTCGGTCGATTTGAATTCAACGCCTGCAACAGCGTCCAATGGGTGTAACAATTCACTTCCTACATACACAAACACTTACACACATATGCACACACACACACACTCCCACAGCCTTCCAATTTAAGGCCAAGTCTCAGTGTTCTGGTTACACTGAAATGAATAGCTAATCTTTAGAATAAATGAAATGAATTTTTCTTTGGCTCGTGCTATTGGTAGCAGACCGCAGCAGCCCCGCCCCGCCCCGCCCTCGCGCTGTGCGTGCAGTAAATCGCATTAATTTCGTATGCTGACCACAAAACTGGGATTTATTAAATAGTCAACTGAAAGTCGCACCAACAAAGGCGCCGCGGCATGAGGCAAAGTGAAACGTGCGTGACACACACACAAATGCGATCGACACACACACTCATAGAGTTGTACATTTATATTCTCTTACAGGGCAAATCAGGCAATCGAAAAAGTTAAGAACTCACACACACACACACACACATGCCGAACAACTACTATTCGACTATTAGACTCCTGACCCCTTGCCCTGCTCAGAGTATGCGTTCCTTGGCTGAGTTGCTCTGGCATTTGTCGTGGCAGGGTCTGGGGCACTGAGTGTGGCACATCCGTATCTGTGCTCACTTTTCCGCTTGCCATTCAATTTTACAATGACACTGTAGTTCAAACAGTGGTAATCATCTCAAATGTCCTTTTACAAAAGTAAAATGTCACTGAAAATATAGAAAAAAAATACTTTGATATCAAAATAGAGCAAGAGCAGAGCAGACGAGACAAGTAGACAAGTGAAATGAATTTAAGAGCAACTATAGATTATAGATAGATGTATATTTGATAGAGAGTAGAGAAAAAAAAGAAGAGAAGAGAAGATAAAAGAAATGAGAAGAGAAGAGAAGAAAATGAAAAAGAAGAGAATAGAAGATATCAGTAAAGACTAGAAAAAAAGAGAGGGGATGGTAAGAGCTACTCAAACGCACTATTGGTGCTTTATATATGTCGTATATAAGGATAAAGAGAAAATATGAGTAGAGAAGAGAAATGAATGAAAGAGAAAATTATAGATGAAGAGAGAAGAGAATTGAAGAGACGGGAAGAGCTAAAAATACGCACTGTTGTCGAAATCACAGTTAAATGATAGTTTGACAGTTGTATATAAGAATAAAGAGAAGAAAAGGAAAGAGAAGAGCAGATCAAAGATAAAGACTAAAGGAAAATAGAAGAGAAAATAAGAAAAAAGAGAAGAGCTTCGTACACGCTCTGTTGCCGGACTCATAAATATATATAAATATCTCTCAGTTGCTTTGAAGAGAAGTTTTCTTTACATTTCTCGGAAAGAAAAGAAATCATAAGAGAACAGGAGAAGTTAAGAGGTGAAATAAAAAAGTGCAGTCCATCCGCACTGCTGTATCCTATAGTTATATCTGAGGTGAAAGGGATGGGTAAAGAGAAGAAAAGTTGTGATTAAAATTACTCATACGCAGCGTTGACTGATTGTTATGCATATGCACATAAGAATGCCTAAGTTAGGGCTCAGGCTTGATTAAAGCTGTATATTATAAATATTTATAACTCCAAAATCCATAATCTTTCTAGTTTTCCATTCACAAACTGGTTTCATTTGCCATTCATTGAAATCTTAGCTTTTTGGCCACTGTATCTACGGGCTTAATGTCTGATTGCTGGCTGGCTGCACTTGCCTTTCATTATGCAGGCTGAAGGCAAGTGCTTACACATCCGTTGCTGCTGCTGCTGCTGCTGCTGCAAGGCAGTGAGTCAAAAATCTCTCAACTGGAATGCAAATGCCGCCCCGGCAAGTCAATAAATAAATTCAAACAATTTGACAACTTGCTCAATGGTGTCCCAAATTGTATTGGCACCCTGGGATTGCGGACTGGTTGGGGTTGGGGTTTTCGGGCTGGCATTGCAGGCGGTTCGGGGGCTCAACAGTTGCTCAGTTCCTTTGATTGTCAACCGGCGACGGCAGCTGGTAATGGAATGGGAGTGATAGAGAGAGAGAGAGAGAGAGAGAGTGGGGCTAGTGCGTGCCCAGCAATTGCGTTTGAGCGAATTTAAATTAAAGTGTCATTGAAATTGGCATCCCTTCAAACGAAATAAAATTTATAGTTTCGGCCACGTTTTGGCCGAGCTGTTTATTTCAGCATCGACTTCTTACAGCTACGACTCCACTCGCATGTCCTTTTCATTTTCATTTTCATTTCTCGGTTTTCGCATTTCAATTTCTATAAGTGTTGACTGCCGGCTCACACACACTCACACACACACACACACACGTACACACATTCACACGTCCAGTTTAGATTTATCACTTTTGATTTTGGGGCAACCGACTCATGCTCCCCACTCTCGCCACACTCAAGTCCTATTGATTTAATACATTTATTTGCTTTCGACCCGCCCGAGTTTATGCGAATTCAATGTCTGTTTCGACTTTTGTTTGTGCCAAAAAAGTTTTAATTCAATTTTGGCCATTGCCGCTTTATCGCATTAAAAACTTGTCCGCCCGCCTTGCCAATGGCCTCAAGTAAACCGCTCGCTTGGTTCACGTGTCATTTCGCTGGGCCAAAAATATTTTCTGTATGATTTATGCAGAGTGGCGAAAGTTTTCATGGCTCACGTGTCTCAGAAAGAGAGAGAGAGAGAGAGAGAAAAGGTAGAAAGGGGAAGCGTTTAAGATATGAGGAAGCAGGAAGAGAGAGAGAAAGACATTGATAGAGTGAAAGGCAGAGAGAGAGAGAGAGATAGAGGACGATAGAGAGAGGGAGAGAGTAAAGCAGAGTGAGGGAGAGTGAGAAAGAGAGTGAGAGAGAGAAATACGCTGATAGAGTGAAACGGAGAGAGAGGGAGAGAAAGCGAAAGAAAGAGAGGTCCGTGCATGTTTATGTACGCATTTTGAATGAAAGCTCTTCTAGGCGATTCTCATGAAGGTTTTTATGGACTGTTTGTTGTTGTATATAAAACATTTCAGAATAATTTATCTATATATTTCATTATAAGCTCAAATAAGGTAACTATTTAAAGATTTCATAAAATTTCGCTTGCTTTCGCATTCTATGATCTACTTCTGATACCTTTCCAGATATTTGCCTACATTGAGTTTAACATCTTATCTCTTACCTTCGTAATTTGTGAATCAAAATAAATATTATCTAAGGCGCGAAAGACCTTTAAGGCAAATGGTTATCGTTCTCTTAGTGGTTGAGCAGTGGAATTCTTACTTTTTGATGTTGCTACAAATGCTGCATGAAGTCGATATTAAAAGCAGATAATCACATTGAGCGCTGCTGCAGAAGTTTATGTGCCATCAGACAAATCACTTGCACTAAAGAAAGGCCATTGAAGCGTATCTCATTACGGGTTTTGTCTTTTGGAGCAGCATTGGCGTTGCCAATGCCGTTCAACTCGATGCACTTAATTCCATAAACCTTTCACAGGGCACCTTGTGAGTGGGCGAGGGCTAAGCACTTGCGGGAGTCAACAGTTTGGGAAATGAACGCAGACAAAGGAGAAAAAAAACAGAAACTATTCTGCAAATACATACGCACTTGGCGCAGTATTTACGACTAATCCAAAATGATGTGTCTGACTTCCAGCTGTGGGAGGGTATTAGGTTTTTGTACTCGATGCAATGACCGTTCACATGGGTCGTCGTTGTCCACTTTCATTTCACCTTCAAAATGAAAAGTTTCGCACGTTTTTTCGTCGTTTGTAAATCAACAAAAAAATCGTCTATTTTCTAAGGCGGAAGTCGTATATTTCATTTATGAGCTACAATAGCGGAAATGAAAATATTAAGCCATAGAAGTGGGCGGCGACCAGGTAACAGCAAAACTGGACCAAAATGTGCGCTGCTCACCTTGCTCACCTTGCTCACCTTTCGCTGCGGCCCTGATACGTATTTGTGTAGCACTTGAAGGCCCAAAAAGAGGGAGAAAAAAACTAAAAAAATAAATATATAGAGACACACAAAGCACACACACACACACACACACAGATGGACACTCACATGACCAGCCGTAATATTTTTCCTTTGCCTTTGCCTGTCTATAGTTTGCTTGAATGGTTTTCAATGAGTTGTTGTAGCCATTGTTGTTGGACTCCTCCTGGCAGCAGCAAACACTGCAATTTTCTTATAAAATTATAATGTCCAGCAAAAGACTTTTTTCATTCTCCTCTCTGTTAATGCAACAAAAATCGAATAAGTCTCAGCTGTTGTCAATGTTGATTTTGTTCTTGTCTTCTTGGTGATGTTATTGTTGTGCCAACGCCCCCGACCCGCACGCCCCCAAGCTCTCACTCTAATATGAAACGTAAACGTGATTTTGCAGCTCTCTACCTGACATCCTTACATCCCTTTATGGACACACACACACACACATGGTCAACTGTCCTGCGGGCATCTTGGCAAAATTAAAATACCCATTTTAGCCCCCTGCCCTCGACCACATTCTCTCTATGCTTGCCAATCAATGGTAATTTGCTGTATTGGCTTATTTTCTGCTTTGGTTTGTCTGTGTGTAAGTGTGTGTGTGCGTGTGTGTGTGTGCCTTCCTACCATTAATTTGTTTGCTTATTAAATTATGGCTTTTTATTGCATTGGCCATCGACGTGAACTTTGTCCGAGGCATTCTATAATTACTTTAACTCATCTAATTGAAGTGCTTCGAATTCCTGCCTTCGGTCATTGTGCTGTAAACAGCTTCTCATGAGCTCAATCAATGCGCAACTATCATTAAAATTAATATAACATAATCAGTACAGAATTATTTAATAATAGCTAACAATTTGCTTTGGGCAACTAGCTCAAAGCTGAGCCAAATCATTGGCAAAGGGGCTAAAAACGTTTGAGATATTGCATTGTTTAAGGATTTAGCTTGAAGTTAAGTCGCTGCCATTGTCTATTGTATAGTAATTCTTGGATTTGACCAACTAGGCTTTGTTGGCAGTGCTATTAGGGCAAGCTGCTTTAGTTTTATGAATCAAATTTCCTCAACTCTACCTCAACTCTGCAGTTATATCTGCTTGACTTCGTATCAGTATACATTTGGCTGTTGGCTTAGGAACTAAGAAAGTGAACTAATGCTTAAATTATTCAACTGCTTAATAAGTTGCTTTAGCATTGAAGCCATCGTTAAGACAAACATCACATCAGTACTGAGCTAGAAGTTCGAAAAAATGTATAAATAATTTTAAGCTATTTATAAAGCGTAACTTAATTTCTTATTTAATGGCAAATTATATTAAATATTCAAAAAATAAATTAACATTATTAACTTAAGCTATTGCTGAGCTATAATTGTTAAAAGTAGTATCACTCTTGCTGTGTCACTATATTTAAGTAGACAAATTGATAAATTAGTACAACATTTGCTATAAAAGAATATACAAAGAAAAAATCATATAAAACAGCTGTCTATATGTAAGCTTAATATACACTTTTATTAACTATTTTTTTTATTTATTTATTTATTTTCTGTTTTACACTCTGCGCTACTATTTCTATGAACAGCAGTTTTTCAATGCAATTCTATCTAAAATCAAATTCAAACAAATAAATTCTAACTGTAAGTAACGGGATTTTTTGGTATTTATCTTTGTTACATTTCACTGTAAATAAAAACGCCGCATCTATTTATTTTACAAACCGAAAAGTAATTTTTTATTATTTATGTTTTGCTTGCACTACTATTTTTTTGAACAGCATTTTATATATATAAATTTGATGCCTATTCATATTACGCATACGCTCTAAGCTGGCCATCAATAAATTTCGTGCCTAACCGCCAACTTGTCTCGGAGCAGCCTGCTAGCTGTAATTATTATTTGGGACAACTATATTTCGGCTAGCAGCTGGAGCATGGGAGAAAACGTCTCCATGGACTGCGGACTGTGAGAGCGCAGACATTTGCAATATTTGGGCAGCAGAAGGCTAGAAACAAAAGCAGCACACAAAACGGCGCCACAGACAACGGCAACTGAGCTCGGGTTCAGGGCAAACACACAAACGCCATTAGCTAGTTGGTAGCGACAACTTTTCACATTGTAGCCGCTGGGCGCACAGACATGGGTCGTGGGACGCAGGTCCAGCAGGTCGAGCGCGCACCTCAACGACGCGCCGTAACGAGCGAGGCCGCAGCCACAACATAATAAACACCAAGCTGGGCATTGCCATCAGCAGCAACTGGAACAGGAGCAACGCGCTATTATCAACATCATCAGCTATTGTCAAAGTTTGGCGCATTTATTTGGTTGCTCAATCAGCGCCCAAAGCGCTTTCGCTTTTGCTTTTGGCTGCGGCGGCATTTTTATCAAAGCACCGAAACTCCACCTGCGCCACAGCCGCCATTTACAATAATTACCATCAAATGAACAAACAAACTTTTGTGCCGCTTGTCCGGGACTAGCAAAGTGGTGAGCCCCGACTCTTAACCTGCTACTCATGCCAGGAAAACACCAGCCAACAGCAAACTGGCTAATATAAGCAAATGTGCCTTAGATAAGTACATGAAATAATTAAATAAAATAATACAAATAATATAATAATAAATAATAGAGAAAACAATTCTGTGCAGTTCAAATGAATTCCAATCAGAACTGACCCAACAAGAGTAATACTATTTTATACAGCTTTATATAAAAGGTTGTTTAAGTTTTTAATAATATTTGGATAGGGAAATTTTAAGTATAGCTTGCCATTTTATGTAAGTAATTTGTATTTGCCTAATCTTTACGAATACTTAATAAAGTTAATGCATTTTGCAGCTGAGATTTTAATACGTAAGGCAAATTTCATCGGAATGCTATGACCATTATTTCTTTATACAAGCAATTTATTGCAAAGTTAAAGTTACAAGTAGCTTCTTAAAGAGCTTAAGCCAACATCCAGACAAAGTTTGGTCTGAAGCAAGAAAAGAAAAATTAACTAAAATTAAAAACGAGTCAAGAAATTTGTTTCGAGATGCTGTGAGATCTTACGCTAGCAGCACTTTGCTGCCAGCCATTTGAATGCTGGTCAATAGCAATCATAAAAGCATAGATGAGTGCTTAAAACCAATTCAAATTCATTCTATGACAATTTCTAATCCCATTGCTCTTACCGAGCCAGCCTACATATGCAATATCTTCTGCTTATGTTGCTAAGCCGCAAATACTATTCGCCTCTTAACTCTGGCTGCACAGTGTAAAATGTAAAGAGGCAATGTCAAAGGCAACAAAAAAAAAAAAGAAGCACAGACGGCGCTTTGGGAGTTAGAGCCTCATAGCTGGAGCGCTTATCGCGCAGCGAGCATCACTCAAAAGTTTCCTTTTTATATTTCTTGCCGCAGCTCTTGCCGCCTGGCTGTCGGCTCAATTTTCCAACATTTGAACATTAGGCCGCTGAGGATTAACAATATAAGTGGGCAGGTCAGGAGTTGGAGTAGGAGCTGTATGCTGCGCCTTTTAGCCGTAGGCTAAGTGAAGTTAATGAGGTTGGGTGCGAGGAGGGAGGGAGCAGTACCGGGGCACGGAAATGTTGCAGCTTGTCAACTCTGGTTAATGTTGAGCCATTGAGAAGGCACTTGGAAGTATTGCAGCCATTTCGAAGCAACTTGAAAGCGCTCAAAAGCCGCAACAGTAGTGGAAATAGAACAAACGAAATGCAAACTAATTAAATAATTGTTGCATAAATAACTGTGTAATATGGTCACACGCCACTGAGGAATTTAAGTCAAGCCGCAAATTAATTAATAAATGCGCATGCAACAACAAAATTCTTGCTAAATTTTAAGTACGAGAGGGTTAACACACACACACACACACCCACACATCCGTCGATTGCAATTAAAAACCACAACAAAGTCAACTTGGCTTCAATGCGCCGCTCCCCAATTCACCTTGTCTGTGTGTGTGTGTGTGAGTGTGTCTGTGTGAGTTTGCTTTCCTAATTACATCTTAAGATGCTGCGACTCAAAATAGACAGGCCAACAGCGAACAGCTCAGTGCAATTAAAGCAAGCCAAATGCTGTTAAGTATAATTTCGTAGTTGGCGGCTCCTACTGCTGCTGTCAAGGTAACAACTTGTTTAATTAACGCGATTAGACCCGATGATAACTCATGTTGAAATTAAAATCTCAAAGGGGACACATAACGCCCCTTTTCTTACGGCTTGCCACGGTAAGTGCTTGCCCCGTTCATGCTGCACGTCGCATTGGTGCACTGCTGTAGCTCATATGTGTGTGAGTGGGTGTGTGTATGTGTGTTTTATGTGCCTTGTAAATATTTATGCAGCCGTTAATGACGAGGCGCGAAAGCGCTACTCCAAGCAGGTGCTAACTACCAACGAACTGCCAGCTACCAGCTGCCAGCTGCCAACTGCGAACTGCCAACCGCCAAGAGGCTGTTTGAAGGTCGAAATTATGCGAAGCGCTGCGAATTGCAGTCTACTTAAAGGCGTTTCCCCATATATGTGTGTGGGTGTGTGCATGGGTTGATTTAAGATCTAAAGTCGTTAACTGTGCAGTAAACTTTACGACCAAGAAATTCATTTCAAAGTAGTTGCAAGGATTTTGTAGCATAACTTTAAGACTTTAATAAGCAACCATTTTAGATATATGAAAACAGATAGATGTTTTTTTGACTTGTTAATTTAGCTGAAAACAGACTTGAAATACTTTCCATGTTTGTTAAAATTAGTAAAAAAAATTATAAAATTGATTTGAAATGAATAATTAAAATCGCATTTTCATTTATCCCAGCACTAAAATGTACTCTTATGGCAATTGCTTTAAAAGAGAACGAGCAATGGAGCAGAGCAGAAGTTTCGTACCGAGGCACAATGCAATTAAACTCACGATTGAGAGAATGAGAGTGAACGTTATCGTAGAAGTATTCGTGTGTGTAAGTGGACAATCAATATTGATGTGAGCAACTGCTAATTTGAGTCTGTAACTTACTTCTCGTTAAGTGTCCTCACAAATAAGAGAAAAATTAAGAATAAGAATAATAATAATAATTAATTATTAATAGAAATAGAGCTGCATATTGGATTTCTATATAGCTAAGCACAATACAGTGAGAGCACACGATTGAAAGAAGAAGAGCGATCGAGGCGTGCAAACAGAAGTTGCTCACAAAGAAGCGAAGTGCCCTGAGTGCTCACGATTTAGAGAAGAAGAGCGGTGGAGCAGTGCGGACAGGAGTAGCGCAAAGCCATGAGTGCTCACGATTGAAAGAAGAAGAGCGCTCAGTTTATAAATAGATCTGCCTGCGCAAGCTGGACTGCAATTGCAACTGAGAGGCGCATTAGGAGTGGAAGAGAAAGCAATTTATGAGAATTGAGCGTGGATTGCTGCTATGAGACTGGTGCTTGCTATTGGTTGGCAGCTGAGCGTCAATACAAAGGAGCAGAAAATGAAGAAGAAGAGCTAGCAGTATAAATAGAGGTGCCTATGCAAGTCCGGCTTCAGTTGAAGCTGCTAAGTGATCCAGTAAGCAGGGTCTGTGTCAATTTTTTTATACTTTTTCTTTTGTAATTCAAGAAGTGTCAAGTAAGTGTTTATTAGGGTCTGGTGATATGAAAAAATAAATAAATTTTTTTTCTGTATTATATTTCCTTTTCTAAATATTTAATTTGCTTTTTCTGTTGTAATAAAGTTATAAGTTAAACTAAATATGAAATATATATATAATAATATAATCAAATATTTATTCATTGCTATTTATCAACATATTATTTTCTAATTGCCCAAGCTCGTTTCATTGAAATGTTTGCTTAGATTTTCTTTCAGTTGAATTGGCACTTGTGTTATTTAGTTTCTATCTGATTGAAGTATCGGCCAATTTAAACAACATTTTATTAACAAGTGGTCAATTAGGCACCTTGATGTCTGGCAGAGCGTTAAAACGGATATGAACAGCATACGAATTAATGTAGAGAGAATGACACTACAAAGGTAATTGAAACTCATAATCTTAAGTTGGCTTGTTTCCCAGCCAAAACAACTTACAACAAAAAAAGAAAGGGAATGGAAAACGCAGGAAAACTGGAAGCAGCCAGCCAGAGGAGGCAAAGCATAAATTTAGCCGTAAAAGAGCATTTAAGATAAGCTTGCATTTATGGTCGTTAAAATTCAAAATGGCATTTAAAAAACAGCACGACGCAATCCCGTCTCTATGCGAACTGCATGGTAGCTACACTCTGGCTCCGGTTGCAGCGGATGCGCCAAGTAAAAAGCGCGCCATTTGGCTAATACGCTAAATATTCAAAATCACATTGGCAACAGGGCGCAGTGGGGTCGGGACGGAGGACGAATGGATGCACAGCGACAAGCGGACATTAAGCAAAATTTTATGTTGGCAGCAAAAGCAAGTGGAGGATTTGGCACAGCTTCCACAGCTTTGAGCTCTCGATCCGCAATACCCAATAGCAACCCACCCACGCACGCATACCTGTGCACTGCGATAGCAGCTTAACATCGTTGACGTTAATTTGCGTCACCAGGAGGCTGGCAAAAAAGTATGTTCGGTATGTGACATTGAAGCGAACATCATCATAACATCATAACGCTGCACATCATCAGAGCCAACCTCAGTTTCTGTTGACTCCTCTCTCTCTCGCATCGTCACGCACCATTGAGTGCACAATTTCATTAAGCGCTTCTGCCTCGACAGACGGGTCACTGTGAATGTGAATACGAATATGAAAACGAATAACCAAAACGAAAACGAAAACGAATACGAATACGAATACTCAAGCAATGCTCTGCCATCAAATGCAGTTGTTTGCTTAGACAGCAGCAACAGCTGCAGCTGCAGCTGCAGCTTTTCGTGTTGACAACTTTTGTGTTCCGTCTGTCTGTCCTGTTGGTTTATCTGTTAATGCCCTGTAAGTGCTTGACCAGTGGGGTATATTGAATGAAGTGACTTGCTTTAACTTAACAACTGTGCAAATTGCTTTTGCTTGTCTAAAACTAGTTTAACTTTTACAGGACATTCTGTAGTCCGTTGGCTTTTACTAGGCATTTGTTTATTGAACGATTTTTCATTTGCTAAGCCAAGCATTTTTCAATTGTCAATTGCCTAATGATAAAACTGATCAATTTTTCTTTTGCATTTGTGGCTTTTGTGGTCAGTTATGGAAATTTCTTTTTAATTACTTTTTACGGGGTTCAATGCACCCAGGCAAACATGAAAATAGCACTGTGTGTGTGTTTGTGTGTGTGTGTTTCTGTCACTCACTTATCACACAAGTGCGAGAAGTCTAAAGCCGCCTGTTGGCGCCGCCAATGGCCATTTCTATACGTTTTTTTTTTCGATTGCGCTCAAAAGTATGCCACACATAAAGCAATAAAATGCCTTTGAAGTGTTGGTGAGTAAGTGTGTGTGTGTGTGTGTGTGTGTGTGTGCGTGTGTATGCGTTATTCATGACAGCAATGCTTTTGCTTTTTGCGGCTTTTGGCATGCCACAAAAGTTATGCACTAACCGATGCCACCACTTTACAAATTTATGTTATGGACCAACACTCTGGCTGTCTGTCTGTCTGTCTGTCTGGCTGTCCGACTGTGCTGTAAGTTCAACTGTCTGACTGGGCAGTCGGCGCAACTCTTTTGGCAAGCAATTGAAAAGTTGTTTCAGCCAGAGCCACTTGGCCAATAACTTTTTAAACGCTCTGGCAAACGCAATGGCAACAAATTTACGGCGACTCCAAGTGGAAATTCAAAATACATGTGTCCAAAATAAATAATCACCGACTGCACAGCGAGTGTGTGCGTGTGTGTGTGCGTTCTGGTCTACATCAACACCATTTGTCCTTTGTCAAGTAACAATTGAATGCAATGACTTTTGCCAAATTGATTCTCAACAGCAGCAGCAGCAGCAGTCGAAGACGATGACAATGGAGGCAACTATCAAAAGGCAAACAAATGCAAGGCGCTTGCCAGTCTGCAAAGTTTTACAGTCTATAAGGCACACATATAATATATATATATATATATATATATATATATATATATATATATATATATAACCTACAGAAATGTATCTATATGTAAGCACTGAGGTGTGCGTGTGTGTGTTTGAGTCGCATGTGCTTGAATGCATTGCGCTTGCTTAGCCTTGGCTTGTGCCAAAATAAATGGCATATTAAGTATACGCTCAGTGGCACCTGTGACTGCAACATGGCTACAAAATTGAATTCTATCTTAGATATACATATATAGAAGCTACCCACATATGTTTCGTATTAAATTTCATTGTCAAATTCGTTTAACTTAAAACCTTTCCGTTTGTATATGTGATTAAATTGAATACAAATTGTGGAAATATAATATATATTTGTGTGTTTTGATTTATTATATTCTAAATAGGCTTCTAAGGTATTCGATTTTATTACAAGTGTATGTGACAGGCAGATGGAGGCGTGGCCAATGCCATAAATTCGTGATCGTAAACAACAGCCGAGCTGATATAGCCCTGTTTGAACTAGAGACTTGAAGTTTCTATAGTACATGTAAAGTTTGTTTCAAATAATCGATAAGTTACGCCATTTTCATATAATCGATTATTAACATTATCGAATTTTAGTTTTTTAAGTTCCAGCTCTTGCATCGTTAGAGCTAGCGTTTTCAAATTTTACATTTAGTTATATACATATTTTATAAAATTTTGATTTTTTTTAATATTTTAGTTGTTAAACTCAATTCAATTCAAATCTAAAAATATTAATTAAACTAAAATTCAATTGCATATATAGTGCATATGTCAAACATTTAACATTTTTTCTGATATACCATATATGCAATGTAGGTAGATTATGTGCTGAAAATTTCATTGAAATCCCTTAAGCACTATGGAAGTTATTTAAGACAGCGTATGGCCAATTGACAAACAGCGTCAAGCGTTTGCTCCATACATTTGCACACATAAACACACTTAAATGTGTGTATTCATGCTCGAATTCTATAAATAGAATAGCCATTGCCATTGAGTAGTGCTTGAGCTGTCAGCTGTTACCTAGGTATTGGAGTTCTCACATTTGTGGAAAAAGTTTGAATGGCGCAGTTGGTAGAGGCGCTAAGTGTGATAGTTATGCGTTGATAAGTCGTGGTTCGAAGCCTGATAGGAAGAAGTTTATAAAACTTATTTAACATAATATTTTTTAAATTTAGTTTTAAATTATTATTTTTTATTTTTAGTCTGTCTGTATATACACATATGTTTATACATACACACTCAACTAGAATCATTGAAAAAGCCGTAAGATCCGGCTCCGAGTGTATCTCTTAGTCGCACTGAAGCAGCTCAACTCATATTAAAATGAAATAAACTCCAAGTGACAAGCCATAAATTAATGCTAGTTTATATTCACCTTCAAATCGTATGCAGATTTGTGATATTAATGTTTTGTATGCGAGCATTTGTATACGCCCAGAGGTTAAGTGCGAAATGTGTTGGGTGGTGGGCGAAATAAAACTCATAAATTTATCAAGTCATAATTTTGGTGAACGCGTTGGCAATTTTTCATCGCAATGTCAGAGACAGCGCGCTCAGGAATCGACAATCTATGAAGAATTATGAAAGTGTTTACCTTGAGGCGAACGGCGTGGCCCCCCACCATGGCTACGACTATCTATGGCTATCGGCGCGTCTTTATCTCGGCCTTGTGTCTGTCTGGCATTCGGCTCGTTTCGTTGTTCGGGTTGCATGACAAATGGCCTTGCCTCAGTCTATTATTAATAGGAATGTATTAGCCCGGCGCCTGTGCCATTTATCGCACATGTTAAATGCTTCAAACGGCACTCGAGGGAACTATATAGAAAAATGTATTTGCTGCAGTCACACAGAGATAAACACAGATACCTCTAGATATCTCTCTATCGAGCACTGTCATTGGCATTTTGGGTTTATTAATTACTGGCCAAGCACGAGGCATTGGCTAGAATTTATGCCCTCTACATGCATTTGTCTATTAGCACATATTATTAGGCAATTCGGCTCAGCAATTGTTGGCAATTTGTGTCACGTGGCGAGAGAAACTTTTCCAAAATGGCCTCAGCATTTCCTGTACACGCACTTTCCAATTAAATTCATTACACCTTCTTCCGAGCGGCAGTCGAACTCGCTTTCGCTGCCTCTCAGCGCTCAGCCCTCTGTTAGCTGTCCCGTTTAATTTCCAGCAAACACTAAGTCATTTCCGGGCTAACGGCCCGGCTCGGTTCGGCCTGTCCATTACACAGATTATCATTTGAATTTCGCTGGCCATGGAAATTTCTGTCGTTGCGGCACGTGCAGGTGCTGGAAATTTCTTTACTTCACTCATTTTTTTTCTGCTCCGCTTCTTGTAATTTTCTTTTCTTTATTGTGCAGCGTTTTCGTCTCTCTTTTTTGTTGTGTGTGTGTTTGAGTTATTTTGACTTGTGGACCACAACAAAAGTTGACAAAATAACGCGACAAGGGGCGACGTGGCCAGGATCTGAAAGGTGAATTTCCACACGGGACGCACAGGAAGTTGTCGGCGGGCGTAGGCAGAGCTGGCGGTGAAGCAGCTGCCGCTGCTGCTGCTGCTGCTGCTGCTGCGCCCAGTGAATTATTTTTCACGTAAATTGGGTGTGTTTTCTATTATTGCCAAAGACTTCCGGCGTGCCATGACGCAGCGGCTGTCAGTGTGGCAACTACAACAACATCCAGTACCAGTACCAGTCGCAAGTGACTTGCTTCAAGTCTATTAAGTTATTTTAAATTTGAGACGTGGGTCACGGACAAAGTCGCCATTTCCAACAAAATATTTTTTTCCTGTCTTAGCGTTTTATTCTTTATTTTTTTTAAAATTTTTTTTATTTTTTGTAACTGTTGTTTTTGTGTTTTTTTTTTTATTTTTTATATGCTGCTGTCCTGTGCCAAAAGTTAGCTGGCAGCGCGAGACATTGGCATGCAAAATATGACAGACACAGCGAGAAAGAGACAGACAGACAGAGTGGGAGAGAGAGAGAGAGATAGGGCGAGTGTCCAGCGTGCGTTAGATATGAGCGAAGGATGTGCGGCTAGGTGCAGGATGTTGTCACGGAAATTAAGCGCATTGTAGCAGCCGCTTAAGTTGCTTCTTCTTCTTTGATGATGAGATTTTTAGCTGTTGGAAATTTTGGCAAGTTTGTGGTTTAGTCTTTTCATATTTGAGGCAAGCAACTACTATTTTAATGTTCCTTTGTACTACAAATTTGAATAGTTACAAAAATCTGGTGACCAGACAAGAGTGATACTATTTGCGACAACTATTTTTGGACAGCTGTTAAAGTCAAAGATTTTATTTTATTTTTTAAGTATTCAGTAAGGCTTGCCATTTAATTGTGAATTATTTTGAATTGGTCGAATTTTTAGACATATTTAAAAAATTTAAGCGCAATGCCAGCTCCGTTGTATTGAAGTCCAGCGTCAGGCAAATCAGATTGCAGTCAATTCATCATGTATGCAAAAACTGTGAGAGTGAATAGACTCTCTTGGATCCAAAGCCTACATCTAGAAGTAAATTTCTGGGCAAAGAAGACAATATAGCAATCGAAGCTGCCAGAGAAGTCTCTGCGGCGAAAACATTTGAGTTTGCAGAAGCAACATCGCACAGCCAAAGTGGGAGCTTACGCTTGAAGTAATAGCAGCATAATTGAAATAGGTATTTAAATGATTTTGTATTCTAAATATAATGGCATAAATATAGCTTTTAGCTGCAATTAAAATGTATATAATATCTTTAAGCAATGCTGATCTATTGGAATTTAATTTTCCATAGCTCTTATTGGGTCACCCTGTGCTCAAGCTTAAATATTAAAGGTTAAATAATTTAGTTTACATAAATGGCTAAAATGACTTGACATGCCATTCAGCATACCCTTTTTTGGGTTGCATAGTCAAATCAAGTCCAAATTATATATAATATATTAGCCATAATCTATTTTGGCTCATAAATCTTCAATTGCATTCATCATCAAGTTCCATCTTCCATCTTGTTTGGGTTTTATTTCGATTGACACATTTGACAGTTCATAAATGAAGCTGGAACAGAGGGATGAAAGCATCTTCTTGATGATTGTTCGAATTGACAAAGTGTGAAAAAAAGGGAGCTGCAGCATCCAGTTGCAGTTGGTTGAGGCCGTGGAGCTGCTCGGCCATGGGTCGAGGGCTAACAGCAATAGCCATAGTCATGGCAATTTTGTTTAGAAACTTTTAATTAGTGTTGGCAAAGTTTTTCAATTAACACCACCTGCACAACTATTTATTTAGCTGGCAGCGAGCGCCATTCGACCAGCCGGGCAGCTTCTTGGGCAACATTTTTCGAAATTGTGTCCCCTGTCGCATTGTTGTAGCTGTCAACTGTAAATTATAAAAATATTTCTGCACTTGTTTTGCCTGAGCTGAGAAAAGTCTGAAATAATTTAGTGCACACGCCGCCCGAGATCCATAATACGGAAATTGTGGCCAGCCGCTTTATGGAATGTTTTCTAATTGATTTTTACTGGAATCCGAAGTTGGCATCGCTTCGCTCGTAATTAAATATAAATTGCACAACTTTCTGACAGCTCGCCCAGTTGGCAGTTGTTTTCAATATAAATTAGCGACACTCTCTATAATGGAAATCACGAATGGAAATGCTCAACATTTTAGAGCTGGAGCTGGAGCCGGAGCCGGAGCCGGAGCCGGAGCGCCGCCCCATCAGCCATTAGCGTTACGTAACGGCGCCAATCATCAAAATGACAATCAACTCTCTGACAATTTCTCGATTAAAACGCGGCCTGCGGCCAATCCATAATTAACCTGGTCAAAAGGGTAGCCCGGGGGCGTGGCGCGGGCTTCACTATACATAATAGTACTTAAATATATATATACATATATATAATTAATGAAAGAATGCGACAGCCGTCCGCAATTGAGTGACGTATAATTATCATCATTAACTTAACTGATTTAAAACGAAAACAAATGAAATTGCCTTAAATATTTGCAGCAAATTTGTGCGAGATTTTGTTTGTTAACTAATTGCAAAGCATAAAAAGTTCAGTGAGCAATCTCATTAATTAAACAAAGGCAAGCAATTGCTGAAACATATTGAAAGTGTTTCAAAGTGTGTCTAAGCTGCTTTTTCTGTGAATGTTAATTTTTTATTATTATTTTATCGTGTATAGATACAAGAGTGCGAAGTGAGACGATAAAGGTGAGATAGACTAAAGATGCTAGAGGGACTAGAGATACTAAAGAGACTAAATAGTTTAGAGAAATTATAGACACCAGAGTATGAACTGAACGAAAAGCATATCTACTATTCTTTTCATAATATTACGTTATTTATGTGTACATCATTTATATATAACTGTGTATATCAGCCAATCACAAAAAGTTTGTATATAAATAGAATATTATCCCAGTGTTAGTTATACGCTTCTTATATTCTCACTTCAAGCGAGCGAGAAAGAGAGCAAGAGAGACAACGATAGTTACTGATAAGCATAGTCTCGAGTATTGCTGAGTGAGAGTGAGATGGCGAGATGTTCGTAATAATTGTCAGTATGAAAAAAGCTCATAGTGAAAATTAGCACGCAGGCAGTTCGGCTTTGGGCACAGATATACATATATATATATATATATATATATATATATATATATATTACTTTAAGTTCTGCTTCATCTTCATAATTCAAATGATATACACTTTTTACGCCTCATCGCTAAATGCTTGCATTTAGTTTTATGCTGCAAATTGCGGCCACTTCACTTGAAGATATAAATATTATGTTGCCATGAGCTGCATCAAGTGCCGCCACACACACATACACACACACACACACACACGCACTTATGCATATGTATGCACTTTAAGAATCTAAGCTCGTTGCTGATCTCGCTCTCGACTTGAAGTGTGCAATTAGCAGACCCATTTTAGTATTTTTGCTCTCTCCCTCCCTTTGCTGGTCAAAGAACACAAGAACAACTAGAGTTAAGTTAACTGGCTGAGCCAGAAATAAAATTGCAGCTAATTGCGGGCAATTGAGAAACTGCCACAGCAAAAGTGCAACTGGCGAGGACTTAAGAGTTTATGTTGTTGGCGTGGCAACAATAAATGCTGCAAAAACATTTCCAATGGCCCAGCCATTTGGCTATATGTATGTATATAAACAGATACTTGTGCTTGAGCGCGTAGATATAGAAAATTTGAAGATTTTCACAAGTGGCCCACAACTGCCAAAAAGACATGAAGGTTAATTGCGTTGCTCCATAGCCAAAAGCACACAATTTTCTATCTGCATCTGCATTTGAGTATCTATGAGTATGTGTGTGGGTGTATGTGTGTGTGGGTGTGCGCCTTGTTAAATAAATTACATTTGTGCTGGCTGCCAAGAAAATTGAAAAATTCTGCATGGCTTGCAAACGTTCGCCCTGCAGCTGCAGTCACAATCGCAGTCGCAATCGCAGTCACGGTCACAGTCACAGTTTCATTTATGCATGCTGTACACAATATTGTGTGTATTACTTAAATACACCCACACATACTCACTCACTCACATACACATAATAAATATGCAATTGCTTTAAAGCAACGGGACGTCTCACTCTTAGTCATAGTCTCACGCTCGCTCACAGTCTCACTCTCTCTCTCTGTCTTTCTCTCGCACACACATTTTCTATTGACTTTGAAAATGAAATTTACAAATTTTGTGAATTTCTAAATTAATGCAATTTCCACTGCGAAAACTGAAATGAGAAAACGAAAATTCAATTGGAACAAGTAATTGAGATCTGTCGATGCAAAAGAAAAGTTTCTTCTATTCATTTAAATGAATCAATTTTGCAGTTTTCATTCATATATTTATATATATTTAAAGTATTTAACATGTGCGAAATATGTCTTCAGCTTTTCTATTCATTTGTTACTTTTATTTGTGGTTTGACATATTCACTTCGGTCTCAATGTGATGTCTCGTGATAAAGCAATGTCGTCTACTGTTTTGACATTTGCTATTTGAGCATTTGCAACAATTCAATAATTGTTTGATATCAATTTGTAAATACTTTCTGCAATGAAGCCGCATTCACATCGTCATATCCAAACGAAATGACATAAATTGTTTATTAAATAACTTGTGTGGTTAGTTCTCTTTTTTTTTTTTTTTTTTTTTTTATTTTAAAAGTGTAGAACCTGTACAATCTAATTTAGTACCTTAACAACACATGTATATATATGGAATTAGAGCCAAACCAGTCACAATATGAGGAATTCAAAGGAGACAGTTTACACCATTCCTATCGTTCTGGCTAAGCCTTGCCGTTTAAGTCGTCTTAGGGGTCTGGCAGGGATTAGACCTCTTGCAAGTAGGCTTCGGTGTCGTTGCAGTCTGTCCGTGTATCTATAAAGATAGAGGATAATTTATATGAAATTTGTGAAGCATACTTCTAGGCTCAATTAGTTTTCGTATTTATTTTGTTTGGGATAATTAAATATTTTTTGTCTAAGACAAAGCTGCAAAAAAAAAAAAATAAAAAAATAAAATTGAAAAAAAAATTAATTAATTTTTCGGAATTTTAAAAACATTTGTTTCTGGCTATAATATTATTTAGAATTGAAATTGAGAATGAATTTTTAATTTAAATGTAATAGTTATATATAGAACTATATATATTTTATAGTTTACTTTAGTTTAGAAACAATATTTTTAAAAACTCTTGACTTGTCTTATTTAAAAAAAAGAAAATATTCACCATATTTAAAAAAAATCTTAAAACTCACAAAATATATTTTATATATATATAATAAATATATGTATATATTTAATATATTATAAATTTATATATTTAATATTTTAATATATATTAATATTTAATAATAGCAGTATTTTAATTTTATTATTGCAAAATGCTTGAAAAGGACTTAATCTCATCACACTCCTTAGCTTCAGTTCTTAAAGAATAAAAAGCATAAACTGAGCATTTGTTTGCAGTCAGACAAATGCTGAATGTGTTTCATGTCACTGAGGGATCATCACTGAGCCAGAGAGAGAGAGAGAGAGGGAGAAGGACTTCTGTTACATATTGTGAATGTTTTGCTGCATTATGTGTTTTGGCCAAAATGAAATGCATTGTTTTTTAAGACCCCATTCGCATGCCACACATAAATTATACTTAACAGATACTTTTTGGGGTTGTTGGCAGTCAAAGCTAGTTGCGGGTTACGCGTTGCAGGTTACATGTTGCACGTGCCACGTCGCTTTGCTGGCCAATGGGAGGGCAACTATTCTGCACTTTGCACTTTGCACTGGGCGCCAAAGTTTTATGCCACTTTTATCTAGCAACGCGTAAATATTCGTTAAAAGTTGAAATTTAATTTTATACCCTAGAGCAAGTTGCACTCGCTGCTGCTGCTGCTGCCATTTCGTCAAGTGGAGCAGCAGAAAAGCAAAAAAAAAAAGAAAGAACGAAGCAGAAGGTAGCAGATAAAGATGTTGCAGCCAAATAAATTTCACGCGCACCTTGACGCTGCTTTTGGCCAAGTCGGGACGGGGCGCAGCTGCTTGTTAGCATTAAATTTATGTCTTAACATAAATAAAGCTTTTTCTAAATAGTTCGTCCTTTACGTGCACCGAGCTACATATAAGCAGCCTTAGCCAGATTGCTTCATTTGCTTGGCTTGGCTCGGCTTGGCCTGGGCAAGTTGTGAATTAGCAAAGCGCAAGGATTCATTTCGGGACACGCAATTGAATTCGAGATGATGCCGTTTAGATAATTTCAGCCGCTGTAATGGCATTTAATATTTATTATTATTATTAATCCGCATGCGCCGGCATCGTATTAGAAATTCCTACTTCCTGCTGCCTTTTGTTTAGCCAAAAGGAAGTTGGCCTCGCCCCTTCTGGGCGGCAGTTCAATGACTTCATCTTCGGACCCGGCCAGACTGTGGCAAAATAACATTTTATTATTGATGTCTTTATGTTGTTTATGTGTCAACAACAAGCGAATTCGCATAAGCACAAATTTCATTAAGTACACAATAAAAATGGCTAAGCACTATAATGGGCCGGGTCCAATATTAACAAAGGCCAAAACTGGCTGGCTTTAATGCCACTCGGCATAGCCAGAAACTTTCCCCCAACACATTGGCTGTGAATCGTTCTCAAACTACTTCGTTGTGTGAGCCCAAAGCCGAAAAGAATTTCCTCGTATTCAAAAGACGAAACTTTTATCGCAATTCATGAGATACTTGTGCAGCCCACAAAAGTTTAACTTTAATACGCATACGAAACGAGCTAAGAAGAAGCTCAAATATCATCTGTATACTTCTTTAACTATGCATCTACAGGAAACATATATTCTCTGCTTTATTGCTAAACTTAAAGCTGTTAAGCTTCCCCAACATCAATATCGAGTTGAGGTCAGTAACTCTGAGCATTCCGCAATATGTTTCCCAGCACTCAAGGCCTAATGTGTCCTTTTTCTGCACCTCCTTCTGCTTCTTCCTTCTTCTGATCTTGTTTCTTATGCTCCTTCTTGTTAAGCTTTTCGTGCTTCTGATCGATTTTTGACTCTCCATCTTCTGCTCTTCCTTCTTCTATTTTATTATGTATATATTTATATATATATATAGAATAAATTTCAGATACCATACCCCATATTCAGTTCAAAACTCACAGCTAATTTGATATTTGATTTGCTCCAAACAATTTGCAATGCAAAGAGAATCAAATTTGCCAAAATTATTTTATGTAAATTACGAAAAGCAGATAATTTATACGAAAAAATATATATAAAATTATCATTGGATAAACATATAAAGCAAATCTGATAAATGTTGTTATTTGCTAAACATTGCTTTGTTTATTAAATAAAAAAAATAAGTAATAAAATTGCTGAAATATAAGAAGCAACAACGGAAAAATGAAGGACGCGCTGTAAATATATAAATAATGTCAGCTCTTTATAGAAGTTTCAAATTTGGATTATTTACATTGTGGTTCAGGTTTGCTTACAAAACGTATAATAACAAATTAAAATAAATGGATCAAATATGAGAACTTTATAGTGAAGAGTTTAGGGTGAATATTTGAAAGTCGAATTAACTAAGCTGCAAAATTTTGTAATTTCTTTAATGAATTTTAAGTGTTAAATTATCAACTACAGAAAATAAAAAAAAAAATACTTTTGTATCAAATAAACATTGAATTAATAATATAATAATACATTTTGAATCTATGACATAAATTGCTTATGCATTCAAGCCGTAATGTGAGGCAATTTCTCCAAGAAATGCACATGGCGTATGAGCAATGAAGACAGGCTTATGATAAATTATAATAAAAAATATGTTTGCATACATTTAATAAATATTTGATAATTTAAAATCAAATGGCAAACCTGAGTAAGTATTTAATAATTTCTGAGTTAACAATAACCTTAACAGCTGCTCAAATAAAGCTACCGAAAAAAGTAACGCTCTTGTGTGGTCAGCCTATTTCAGCGTCTTTTTATAATTTCCTCTCCATTTTGGCCCCAAAAATATTTTCAATTTGAATTTTGTCTAAAAATCTAGCTATTAATATCAGCTCGTACGAAAAATCCATTGAATAGATCTTTTATTTCTTTTAGCTCCGCCCATTTGACATGAAAACGTTGCCAAAAAATCGCCCAATTTTTTTTTGGCATTTTGGCTGCAGCCAGAGAAATCTCAGGCTGTGACTGAGGCTCAGGCTGACAACGCAGCGCATTTTAAGCATTAATAAGAAACGGAAAACGCAGCAAGAGCAACTAACAAATACACTATCTAAACAGTGTAATTAACTAAATACTTAAGTATGCCTCGAACAGTTGAATTAGCCAACTTTGCTCCTCAGTTTAAATCCTTAAATTGTTTGTAATTTTTTTATCGAAGCCAGTTTCCCGACTCTGTTACTGAGCTGCCTCGCCCTAAATAGCAGTGCATGGAAAGTTTTGGTAATCGAAAACCAAATTGCAAATCCCAAAACAAAAGCCTTAAAATAAATGTGGGCAGCAGAAATGGAAGGTTTTATGCCCTGGCTGCCTGCCAATGGACCCAAAAAGGGCGTTCGAATCTATATATATATATATATGGATTTCACATAAAAAGTTGTTAACAACTGGAACAGCGCGTCAGAGCTAAAAAATATTTGTAGAAAAATATTTCAAGTGTTTGCAAAAATTTAACAAAAAAATAAAGTTTTCTTTTGTTTTAGTTCGAAAGGCACTCAGTGCAAGCCAATGATTGTGCGAGACAAGGTCGAAATGGGTGAGCTCTGTCGGGGCTTTCAATTAGAGTTGCGGCATAGGTAATTACAGCTGCCACGCCCACACAAACACACAGAGAGACATAGATGCAATGCAAAATAGCTATGCCTCCGTCTATCTGTCTCACTCTCTCGCTCACCATCTCCCCCCATGCCGCTCGCCAACTCTGCCCATCTCTCTCTCACCTAGTCACACATAGACATAGTCTGACAAATTCTCAGTTAACTTCCTTGGCATGTTGGCCACGTGCGGAAATTAAAATTCCAGTTGCGTCAAAAGACTAAAAAGCAACATGAAGCAAGAGCGAGAGAGACACCAAATAAAAAACGGCTGGCAACAAGAAGGAAGACGCATAGACGTCTTCTGTTTCCTCTTCTTCTGCTTCGTTTTCTTCCTCTCCATCTTCTTCTTTGCTTTGCTTTGCTTTGCAATTGTCTAGACTTGAGTCAAAGAACTGCGCCAAATTGTATGCTACGCTTTGTTACACGTGCATAAAAGTGTAGCTCGAGTCGTAGCGCAATCAACACTCCCCCTGAAGTAGATCATAGTTACAACTGTAGCACATACACACATACACACACATACATATATATGGCAGCTAAAGGTATCCATGACTTCAATTAGCTTGTTTTCATTTCGTTCATCGTTCATCGTTGTCAGGCTGTCGGGCTGAACCCATTCGCTGCTTGCCGCTCATAGCTCACAGCTCACAGTTCGAGTTCGCCTAATTAAAGTCCACGAAAAGTTCGTGTATTTGTACAAGCGCCGCTGATACGGCAAAGGGTCAAGAAACTTGGCAAAAGTTTTGGCCAAAAAAAAGGAGCAAAAAAATATTTTTGTTGACTTAGCAAATCAACGTTTCAAGGGATACAAAATTATTTAAAGGACTTTTTTCGATCACGCTTAACTCTTTAAAATTTAGCTTTGGCTAAGTCCAATTGAAGTTCTCTTTAAGTAAATTAAATGGAAAAATAGTGCAATAAAAATATAGTTAAGATTGTATTGATAACTTAAAAATTAGTCAGAATATTTTGCTTTTTATAACTATAATGTTACTGCCTTTATCTTCAGGTGGAATGCGGTAGAATATTACGATCAGTCTAAACATATGTCGTATCAGATTCTTCTGGTTCCTACATTCAATCCTCGGCGTTTGCCATTTCTTCGAGCTTCGCAACATGCTCACACAATACACACACACGCGTCAGCTACACACTATATTTATCTCACTCTAATACATTGTCAGGCCAAGGCTACGCAGATCAGACAAATCTACTGAGCTCGCATTGTCAAGTGGTTATTTAGACGAAAGGCAGAAAAAGGAAGAGGAAAGGAGAGAGTAATGGACATTCAACTTACGCAGAACCTGTCGTACGTGTTGTCGCCTCTTTTATTAGCGATGGGACATTACATTAGCGATCGTACTTAGATGGCATTGTTTGTATGTAACGATACAAATGCAATTAATCAACGGCGCTGCAACGCAAACAAAACTATCGAATACAGGCACGTGACAAAAAAGGACTTAAAATAATTATAATAGAATAACTAAACTGAAATGTTTATAAATTGAAAATAAAAAAGGAAACTCATGTGTCTATAAACAATCAAGATGTATGTAAATATTTCTGCACAGAGCATTTTATTTTCTTACTCTTCAAATCAATCAGTTTTAATAAAAAAATTATTCCAGTTATAATATACTATATTTGTCATATTTACTTAAGGTTTTAACATTTTTTTTTATATATTTTATATTTTTTTCGAAAGGCTCTAAAATTTGGCTGCTCTTAAGGCATTTGAAGTAGCTCTGGGCAAAGGATTCCGGCATACGTGAGTCGTACAAGGACCACACGCTGAGAAGCGGAAGAACTGTGGGCTGTGGGCAATCCATTTAGGTCTGGTAAATGTTTATCAGCATTTCACAGTTGCGTCGAGATATGCAAGGGCCAAATCATTTCTCAGCCACGTTTGCATTGCAAACATACCTCACTCGCTCGCTCTCTCTCGCTTCTCTCTCTCTCTCTCTCTCTCTAGCTTTCCCTTTCCCTCGCTCTCTCTCGCTAAAACATAGCTGCGTGTGTGCGCGCAACCTTTGGCCGATTAAACATAAATCCCTATAAAGCAACAAAGTAAAAAATTGCCAACGAGCCAAGCTAAAAACTTTGGCAAAGTGCTCAACGTCTTTGCCGACCGATACACCCGCCCGCCCACTCCTGCACTCCTGCACGTTCTTATCCTCAGCCTTGTCGTCGTCGTTGACAACGACGTGCGAGGCCTTTGAAGTTGTGTTGCGATTTGGCTGGGGGCGTGGCGCGCAATTTATATGCCATGCACAAGATCATTTCTGTTGGGGCATTAAAAACTTAAATAGTTTTAATTCGCCTCAAATATGCAGCAAGGCAAAGCCAGCCTGCACTATGCGCTCTATGGCAACACAGTGCGTATGCTTAATGCCGCCGCAAGTGTTTTGATTAGCCAGGAGGGAGAGAGGAGCTGTTCTGTTTGTCCTTTAACATTAATAATATGCAATGCTTGGCTTGTCTTTCGCTGGCAAAAATTTAAATAAGGATAAGGCAGAAGCTGCTGCTGCGCGGCCAACGAATTGATTTGAATGGCCGCCGGGGCAACTGCCAAGAATAACAATAAACATTACTATCTGCTTCATTGGTTATTTGCTTTTGTTGTTGTTGTCGCTGTCGCTGCTGCTGTGTGTCGAAGGCAACAAGAACATTTTAAAAGGCAGCCGCAAAGGGCAGGCGCAGACAGACGCTGTTTATAAAGCAATATATATATCAGCTAGCAGGGGGAAGGTAAGCGAAAGCCAAGCCAAGCCAAGCCAAGCCAAGCCAAGACCCTCCCCACCCCACCCAACTCACTCGCATCGAATTGTATTGAATCAATATTTTTGGCCTGCAGTGTTTGTGCGTGGCTAGCGTCCAGAGCCCAAGTTCTGGCTGGCTGCAGCTTCAGCTCTGCAATTCGTGGTGAGTTTTGCGGCAGCAGTCAGCTGTGTGTTGGGTTTGTTGTTTTCAAACAGAGCGCCGACGCGCTGCGTGAGAGCATTAACCCGTTTAGCACAGTTTACAGCTGTTATATGCAGCGGCACGCAGCTATACTGGGAACAGATAGCTCTTATAATTTCCGTTAACAGTTCAATTTATGCGAGTGTATGTGTATGCCTGTGTATGTGTGTGGGGAAGCGGAAACAAAATATGTAAACAAAAAGCCATTGATAGTGCTTATCAAGACAGCAGCTGTAGCAAAATACACACTCGCCGAGTGGTAAGTGAGAAGCTAGTGATAACTGGGTGTTAGCTGCTCGTATAAGATGAAGACGAATGGCACTTGAGTTATGGAAGAGAGTTAAAACATAATTAACTGGTTTTTATACTATTTAGAAATTGTCTTTAATCCTAGACTTTACTTACCAAATTTAACAGGTCCTAAAATAAATTGCATTTTTTTAATATTATTAAATATAAGAATTAGTTTTAGAAAAAGTTTAGAAGTAAATTAATATAGTATTAAAAAAATTATTTTTATTATTAAAATTAATAACTATAATTATAAGTATTGTAACGGTTTTTGTTATTTTTTATTAAATATAAATTTAATGCTATTTGGTTTTTTATTTTTTAATGATTTTATGAGTTGTAATACTTCCAAAAATCATAAAATAATCTGATAAAATAAAAATTGTATATATTCTTATTTTTAATTTAATTAAATATCTTAATTATATAATTTTGTTTTATATTAATTTATATACGCAAAATCGTCTCATATCAAATAAATAAATATTTTGGTTTTTTCTACAGTTAATTTTGGTTAAGCTTAGTATCTTTGCTTGCTCTTTATTTAGTTGCTTAATTTTAATTTGATAACCCGCATTTATTATGCATTTTTACGGCGACATATAAATCACATACCGCAAGGCACTAAAAATAAAAATCAAAATCCTAATAGAAATGAAAATAAAAGCCGAAAACGAAAACTCTTTTCGCATTCGCTCTCGCTGAGCGTTGGTAATTGCGGCTCTCTCGCGCTCTCGGTCGGCGCTGCAACGATAGCTCGGAATGCGCCTGCACGTATAACAGTTTTCGAAAATACGAAGACACGAGGAATCCAACGAAGACAAGGCCGAGCACGCTGCCGATGATAACGACGACGCCGTAGCTCTGCCCGGCAGGCAGGCAGGCAGACGAACGCCTGCTGAAAGTCGTCGGAGCGTTGCGGCCAAGCAGTCTCATAGCGTACGCCGTTAACGACAGACACAGCAGACACAGCGTGAGTTCCCATACACGCAGACGGACGGGGTGTTGGCGTCGTGCGTGGCGCAGTTCTTGTTCATATTTTAATCGCATTGCCGTTGCATATTTACCGCTGCACAGCACAAATGTAAAACAGAGCAATAAAAAAAGAAGCCGAAAATCTAAAAATAAACTAAACCAAGTGACCAGTGAGCTGGCAACGCTACAAATTTGCCATTTAAAGTGGTTCAAAACAAAAAAAAGGTAGCGCAAGACACGTGCTAACTGTTAAGTGGGTATGGTAGACGCGCGTTTGCCGGGCAGACAACGCGAAAGCCGTAAATTTCGCGTGAGAAACTAGCGTGGGGAATGCATTTAGCACGTGAATTTCAAGCTCGCAAATTGAGCTAACAACGCGACAACAACAACCGTAGCGAGGCAAACGACGACGACAACTTGAAACATGTGTAAATGCTAACGAGCGAATAAATGGGAAATGGGAAATGGGGAAGGCGCTTGACAAGTGTAACGAAATTTGATTGATTTTGATTGACATGGCACTCAGCAGCTGTGGCCACCCAGAAGTGAAATTCGAGTGAAAAGCAAACACAAATTTAAAAGCAAGCAAACAAAAAGTACAAGAAAAAAACCGAAAAACGAAAGAAATAAAGAAGAAAACTGAAACTGAGAAAACTTAAATTTAGTCAGAAAATGTTATATATATATATATATACAGTAATAAGTGCGAACAACAGAAACCAATAAAAGTTCAGCTCACATAAAGTAAGATTGCAATAAAATATATATATAGCTACTCTATATATGAAGCTAATCAACTGCTGCGCACAATAAAATCGTCGAGCTAAGCTACTTTTTTCTTGAGTTTTTCCCTTTTCTGCGGCGGCTGTCGCTCACTTTTTTTCATTGCCTGCCATCATCTTCCGCTTGTGTCCATGTATGCGTGAGTGTGTGCGTGAGTGAGCTTGTAATTGCGTGTGTGTTTGCCGGCCAGTCATATAAAAAGGATAAAATATTTGCGCATTGATTTTCGACCAACGCAAATGTGACAGCAACAAAGTGGATCAACGACAACAACAACTTTAACGACGACAACAAGTTTTGGACACCCAGCTTACTAGGGTATGTTATTTCTAATTTCTGCTGAACATTAACACTACTTAAAGTCCTATCTATATGTCTGTATTCCCACTAGCCCCCTCTCTCTCTCTCTCTGTCTGCCTCTGAACAATATTGCCAGAGTTTTGAACTTTTTATGCACAAGCTCTGCAATAATGCTTCAAGTTTGTCTTCAATCCACATCCAAGTCGTGTATATATAGATTTGTATGTTTGCATTTGCCTAATTATGTCGACTGGCGTCGGCCATTTGCTTTTGGGCTTATTGAAAACATATTTTTAGTTTATTCAACTTTGAACTGCGACGAAAAGTTTGGCAATAGCAAAACAAGTTTCAGCAGTAATAAACAGAAGTTGATTATATTCTGGCCGTATTAGTCGAACAACTAGATTTGTCATATAAATAATATATGGACTTACTACAAGCATGCGAATAAGTTTATTTATAGCCGCAAAGTTCTTTTATTATATTGAGTAAGAGTTGCTGAAATTAGTATTTAATGTGACTTGAAGGTATAGAAAATCTTACTTAAATATTAGAAAATTGCATCAAATTCAATTCAATTCAATATACGTATTATAATATAGAAATACACATAGAACGTCTTCTTTACCTCGGGATGACGCCGTTTTTATGTTCTCCTTCAATATTGAATATTTCCTATATCATTTAAGCTTTAGTCCTACATTATTGGACTCTGTTTTATTCTTCTTTAGGTAAAACAAGAAGGAAAAATAGAATATTCAGAGCATATTTAAGCTTTATGAACTACATATGAATGATGCTAGCTTAGGCTGAGAGCAAAAGACTTTGAACTATCATACTATAGCTAGTTTTTAATCTAAGCAAGTTTATATCAATATAAATTATATCTATTATTTATATTAAATTAAGTTTGTTGTTAAGTTTACAAGTTATATGTTGGCCGAAGACTTTCAATTTGAATACTGCTAATTAACTAAGAGTCTCTTAAGAAATATATTTGATTTCGGCATATTAACGTTTTGATAACCTAAATAGAAGATCTCATCAAGAAGTACTCAAGAAAAAAATGAAGAAAAGGAGACTTAATTTAATAGAATAACCTAACTTCGAAAATTCCCAATGAAACACAACTCAAAATCTAATTTTTACACTATTCTGAAAAGTCTAAACTAAAAATCAAAATGTGTTTCAATCTTTGATCTACAACTTGATAAAGTTGGCTTAAATATATATCCTCATGCTATACACTATTGAGCATAAAGGTTTTCCAAATTCAAATTAAGTATTTAACTAATCCAAATATTATTTATTTAATATTCACCTAAATGGTTTGGCCTCAACCTTTTTTGAAATTTACATATTCAATTAAAGTTTATTTTTGGCAAAAGCTTTTACAGGTATTTATATTTAATTGGGCGATTAATTAAGTTTAATTTGAACGTATTTTTAGCGTTTATCTCTAATTGATAGTTTTTGCAAATACTTTTACGGGTTGGGGTCGATTATTTCCAGACCTTTTGCAGTTGAATGAAAATTTGGGCCCCTTTTCGTTCGCATGTCGACAAATTAAAACTCGTCCCGCGCAGCCCAATAAAAAGGCAAACACAACCCTTTTCATAGTAATTTTAATTAACAACAAGCCAAACATACATTAAAAACAAAACAAAACAAAATAAAAAAAAGAAAAAACAACAAAAAGAAAAACAAAAAATGAAAATGAAAATAAGTTTTAAATGTTTGCGCTGCGGCTCAGCATATTCGAAGGTGGAGCGAAGCCACAACAAAAGCGGGTTGCGGGTGGCTGCTGGTGGCCTGAAGTGCCTTTGCCACCTGTAAATATTTGGTTGCCCACGGAAAACTTATACGCCCAAGAAGAAAGGCGGCTGGCTGCTTTCCCGGGGCATTGGCTTTTCAGCATCGGCAGCGGCATCAACATCAGCAGCGGCATCGGCATCGGCTGGCGTGTAAATGAGAAAATTCATTATTTAACATTAATTAAGGCTTATTATGCACATTATCAACACAGAGCGGAACCAACACACTCACACACAGTCAAACCGCATTAAATGTCAGCATGAGACGACCACACACCGACACCCACACCCACCCACAGAGACAGACATAGTGAAAATGTGTGGGTGGACAACTATCACCCATGAAAATTCACAGCAATGCGAAGGCTAAAAAGTAAACGTTCATAATTCAACGCGGGGAGGCAAAACGCAAACAGGAAGTGTAATAGCCACAACAACAGAAGCAGGAGCAGCAGGAGCAGTAGCAGGAGCAGCAGGAGCAGCAGGAGCAAGGCAGCCTATTTAAATTATTCAGTAAATTGTTAAGTAAATAACATGAGAGAGGCACGTTAAAAAGGCAACAGAAACAACACAAACAACAACAATAACAAAGCCAAAATGGCTTCTCATCCTTGTCGTCTGTCTAGGGGGTAGACAGTTAGTTGCCATATGAAAACACACGTTGCTGATGGCTGTTGATGATGATACTAATGCTGATGATAATGACAATGCTGTACGACGCGTCGGGCACAGCTCACTGGGCGCTGCTCTTAAATGTACTTCGTACAATAAAATCAACACAGAATGTGTCTGAAAAACACGGCGAGCGTCAGCCCCCCAGATGTGTGTGAGGACACACAGGTAACTGAGTAACTCAGTAACTGGGTAACCGAGCAGCTGTGTCCACACAGTCAAAATGCTAGAACGGAAACTCTGCATATTTGTGTCGAAAACTATGCCTGAAAAAGCAGCTGAGAATCGAACTTGGCCGAGACCACAGCCAGCAGGCAGCTCAGTTAAACAACAAGCAAGCATTTTGCAATGCTAAGTGTACGTCAATAGTCACGGAATATATTAAAGAATTGCGCAAGAATACACTGTAAGCAATGCACTGCAAGAAATGGGACGTGAAGTGTCGTATAGAAACCTAAGGTTAGTCAGAGAAAAGTTTCTTTGAAGTAAATATATAATTTGCAGTATATCGATCATTAATCGATAGTTATCGAATGCAGTAACTGCTGCTGATATCAGAATGAAGCAAATTTACATATTTAAAATGCTTTCATATCAAGATACACTGCTGGGCATTGAAATATATTTTATTCATTTTATTTTACAAAAGTCTTGATTCTGCAATTTAATATTCGAGAAAAAGGTTTAAAAATTTAACAAAATTATGTTTTTTAACATTTTAATGATGTTCTTAATTTTAAAAAAAAAATATTTTAAACTTTAATGTTTAGTTAAAGTAAGCTGTCGAATACTCCCGTTCGATCCAATACATTTTCATACGCATGCGAAACGTCGCCAGCTAAAGCCGAACATAGAGCGACCTGCATATATTCGCTCAAACAAAACTTTTTATTTACTCAATAAACTCAAATATTTTGATAACAAAATAGCAGAAAATATTTGTGCTTTTTTTTTGTTTTTTTGTTTTCTGTTTTCTGTTTTGCATTTGTTCAGAGTTTCCGGGGCAGTTGAATTCCCGTAGGGCATCAAATCACACAAATAAAAATAAAAATAAACAAAACTGAAACTATTATTTAAAGCAATAAATTGGGCCGAAAGAATGTGGAACTGCGCAGGCTAAAATAAAACATATTCATTTATGTTTTCATATTTATGAGTGTATAAATATTTTGTTAATTCATAAATGGAAGTGGAAGACTAACAACAAAAATTAGAATTAAATTGAAATTGAACATTGTTTATATCATATGAATAAAAATTATAAAATATATTATAAGATATTTTGTATATAAAATATACGGACATAAACTTTATATTGTATGCGAATGCTGATGAAATAGAGAGTGAATAACTTAAGAGGCAGTTATTGGGAGAAATTTAAACTAACAAAGAATGTATATACATAAAAATATGAAAAAATAGATGAATATATTATATATTCTTTCAATACATTAAAAGCCATAATAAAAATCATTTTTTATATCAACCTGCGCTTCATTCAGTTAAGCTCGAATATATTCCATGTTATTCCAGCTATAGTTCTACAGGTTTTTTCTACTGCTGCTACGGCTGCTTTATTCTTCTTAAAATACAACAAAATTTGATGCTGCACCACTCCATATAATATTTTTTTAAAATATTGCAAAAAATACTTGCCAAAAGAAAGTGGCCAAAAGTCATCAGAATAGCGCTATCAACGATAATTTCATGTTCCTTTTGTACGATTTTTAACAATATTGGGTTTCAATACTTTATATATTATTTAATACATTTTCAACGGAAATTGAAAATATAGACCACTGCCATTGTTGGCAATGAATACATTTATTTCAGAAATTAGTGTTAAAAGTGCTAAAGAGCAGTTTTTAAAAGTTTTCGCAGTTCTTTCCATTCATAAAATAAATTAATTCAAAGATTTCATGTGCCTTTGGGTTTGGTAGCAAAATCTTATCTTAAGCTTTTCTATATAATAAAATCTAAATAGGCAAAGCATTAGAATAGAAAACAGATATCATGGTTGTCATTTTTATTTTAGAGTATTAATTAATATTTATGAAACCTTTACATTATTTCAGTTTTTTCAGCGAAAACATCACATTTCTACAATATCAAGATCCGTATATATACTATATACTGTATAAACATATACTTAGTAGTACTTATTGAAATATTTGCATGTGGGCACATACACATTCGTTGGAGTGTTTCAACAAGCACACACACACAGAGAGAGAGAGAGAGACGCAAATGACATGCAGAATAAACAGCGATTGTTGGGCCACTTTTGTGGGCCACACCCTTTTATATACGGTCTAATTTTATGGCCGAGACAGTGTTGAACAGCAGTGTTGCAAAGTGTTGAGAAACGCCATAATTTATGCGGGCGGGCAAAAATGTTTGCATAAACTACATATACATATATGCAAAAATATGCTATGGACACCGGCAGCCAAAGCAGTTTGAGGAGGAGTCAGAGTAGCAGCAGGAGCACCAGCAGCAGCAGGAGTTGCTGCCAACGCATTCAGATTTGCCAAGTTAGATTTTGGAAAAGGCGGATGGCGGGTGACGGGTGACGGCCGTGTGTGCGGAGGCATATCTGGCACATGTGTGCGTGCCGCAGGCTGTGGAGACCCGGGCAGCTAGCAGCCAGCAGCCAGCAGCAAATTTGCCCGGGCACATTAACCAAAATTGATTTTCGATTTTTTTTCCTGCCCCAGTTCAGAGGGACGTCGCAAGTTTTCTGGGTTAATATTCTAAAATATCAAGGAAGCGGCAAATAGATGAGAAGCAGCATTAGAAAATAAAGCAATTTGTTACGAGTTGTTGCTGCTGTTGTTGTTGTCAGTTTTGTTGCCGGCCAAAGTTTGATTAGTTTGTTTTTGCCCGAGCTAATGTTATTAATGTTTTTATATAAGCTTACTCGAGCCGTAAGTTGATCGATGCCAATGGCCACATGGCTGTTGTCAACGTTCGTTGGGTTTTTGCTAGAAAGTTTTGGGCCAAAGTTTTGGCCAAGCGCATGCAAGTTGCGTGAATACCGCCAACGGCTAATGGAGCACCCATAATTTCCAGCCACTAGTTGGCCCCTTTCAAGCACTGCAGCTGCACTTTGGCAGCCGTCAAGGGCGTAAAGGTTGAATGCTTAATAAGCCAAAAGTGGTCACAAAGTGCTTTGGCTTAACCTTCGCAGTTGATTTTCGTAATTGGCCACTGCAAATCTCTCAATAATGTGGCCAAGTATTTGGCCCGAACCGTTTAATGGGCCGCCGCACTTTAATAATAGGCTTAATTTGCCATTGCCACAGTTAATTGTGCGCTTTAAAAAAAAACCTATCAAAATATGTAATATATTTTTGTGTATTTTTTTTTATAAATAATGAAAGCATAAATATTTTACAGCTGGCTCATTAAGCTTGAGCGAAAACTCTGCAGCTTGCATACAATTAAGGACCATATGCAAATGGCCACGGACTAAATAGCTCAGACATAATGAATTGTTTAAAGTGCATTTACAAATTGATTGAATAATTCAAACTGCAGTTGGGCTGTGTAAATTTATAAATTGAACGCGATTTTGTAGGCTATTGAAAATTGGAAAATATTGCAATAGTGCGACATTTTTTTTATATTTTTAAAATAAAAATATATAATATATAAAAATATATAATTGTTATCTTTGTTTACCAAGTTGCAAATTTACAAACTTTTTAAAAAAAAATATTTATAAATTTAAAAAAATATACTTCAAGTTTTCATTTTTAAATTAGTTTAGGACATATAAACGAAATATGTTTCAAAAGTTTCGCAAATTTTTTTCTTGTGGTCCTGTTTGGCTGCATTTTCGCAACAGTCTCTATATATAAGGCATAAGTAAGGGCATTGCTGCCAATATAATAACATAAATTTGGAATAACAGTTATACGTGTGTTATGTTCATCTAAGTTTGACATAACTAAATATAAGCTTATCTTAAAATAGTGCTTCTATTTTAGAAAACATTTCCTTTTAAAAGAGAATTAGAAATATATGTATATAATATATATTTATATATCTATATATATATATATTTGTAGAACTTGCGAGACGGCAGCTTGTCAAAGTTTTGTGCAGTTCCATTGCTTTGCCATGCTGAACTCCCAGTGGGCTCAATCAACGCTCTGTGCCCCATTCCTGAGCGCGTGCCAAGCCTGCCCACATCCTGGCTGGTGAGCCTCAAGCTGACCATGACGAAAATAAATGGCCGTGCAAAATGCCAAACAAATCAGTCGCAATTACGCGCCCGCGTGGCCCCTGAAGAGAATCAGAGAAAGAGAGTGTGAGGTGGAGTGAAAAATAAAAAGTAATGCAAAAAAAATGAGGCCAAGGGTGAAGATATTGTGTGGCGGTGCTGCTGGTGGTGGTTGTGGGGCCCATCGAACAAATGTAAAACATTAAATAATTTCATTTTCTTTGACGTAATGCGCCGCAATGAGCCACCAGCTCAATCAGAAAGTTAAGCAAACAAATTGCAAAATGAAAACAAGCAGCAAAAAGCTGAATTTATATACACAATTTTTGTTTTGTTTTTCTGCTTTTGAACAACTTTCGCTGTTGCTCTACGCCTTTGCGGCAACAACAATGCGAGTGACGGTAGACAAAGGGAGAGGGGCAGAGAGATCGGGCGGTAGAGCCAGTGAGAACAATACACAGCAAGAGCTTTTACTCCATTCTGAGGCAGCGAAAGCAATTTCCGTTCGTTAAACCTACATTTCGAAATTAAATTTCTTACACTTGAAAAGTTCGCAGCTTCAATATTGCGAGGCGTTTTTCATTTGCCTCGGCGGCAGCGCAATTATGCTCTGTGTGTGCGGCCCGCCTGGACCCCGCACATACACGCCCAGTCAGCCAGCCAAACAGCGGGGAGGTGGCGTTTAAGCCACACACCAAACCACAGCGCACGAGCCAGCCAAGCGCCTCGCAAGTTGAGTTGTAATACGGCGTCGCCTTTAAAACTTTGCCAAAGCAGTCCGACAAAAAACATGAAGAAGAAGAGGAAGGCGATGGAAGAAAATCATTAAAAAATATGTACAAGCTGCAAAATATACATGAAAATATTATGTAAACAGCGCAACACCCAAAAACTGCCCAAACACACATACACACTCACAGACACACATACACACACACAGACACACATATAAATGTTTATATACAGAGCCACTCATTACGACCTTCGATCCGTAGCAGCAGCAAGAAAAGTTCGACGCGCTGTTTGTAAACGCGGCCGCTGCTGTGGTCTTTACCATATTTTTTTGATACCCTGAACCCATTGGAATTGGGAATACGTGGTATAATGATTTGGTTAGAATATATGTAACAGGCAGCAGGCATGGCAGACTTGGTAAAGTTTATAAATATTTGATTTGTACAGAGAACTGTTTAGATCTAGTCATATACGTCTGTCTGTCTATCGTGTACTAAAATAGCTATAGACCAACATAGATAGATATACCGAAAAAAAGATAGATTCATAGATAGATAATTAGATATTGATAGATAGATAGATGGATGCATCAATAGAAATATATATAGATAGATATATTTGTTATGATGTTCAGAAAATTTGATTTGGAAAGTTGAACTAGAATAAAAGTTAATCAACAATTAACTGTGTGTATGTAGTTATTATGATGTGAAAAACAGCTTGACGCCGTGTATCAGGGTATCTCCAAGTCAGGCACTCTCATCTATGCAGCTCTTACTGGTTTTTTGTGCCGAAATTGCTGAGTATTAAATATCTATTGAGTCGAATATTGTGGCATAAATTGAGGCGCACTGAAAATACTCGACAAAATGTTGCTTGTTTTCCATTATGCTTTGCGCTCTACACAATTTTCGAATTGTGCTGGCCAAGCGTAATATTGTTGTTGCTTTTGCTTTCTGTCCCAATTTTTTGTTTTGGGGCTTAATTGAGGTATTATTTGTGTCATCGATTAAGGCGTCTTTTCAACGACCTGTGTGTTCGTTTGAGTGCCTTTTAAAGTAACTTTCTTGATTTTGCAATCTGGTTTTTCAGTTTCCCTGCTCATACAGACAGCTCTATCTGACTCCACATAATCTGCTTAATTTATATGAAACAAAGGAAGAGCAAATTGCGTTTCCCCTGCATGCAGAGACGAGATAAGCCCAAACAACAAGCCGGGCCACGAAATTAGAATAAAAAGGGCAACCGCTGCCGGACCAAACTCGAGACCGTCAATAAAATCTCGTTTTTTATACATTTTATTTGCATGCTCTTGGCGAGGACATGAGAATTATAGCCGGGGCGGGCAATAAAATTGATATAATGTGAATGCAATTTGCTCGACTCTCTCTCTCCATCTATGCGTATATCAAAGATATTGCGTGTTAAATTTAATACCTGCCAAAAGAGTCAGACACGCAGAGAATTAGGCGCTTCCACGAAGCCAATAGATGGGCTTAGTGCGAAACGAAAGTTACTTTTAAGACTTCAATTTCAAAAGGCTGAATATTTGCACGAGTCTTGTCTACACGACTCCTTCAGGCGGCTCAGCTGCTAGTAGTTGGCATACAGCCACTGCCATTAAATAGAATATTTAATTTTATTGTTGTTCTTTTCTTTTTTTTTCTGTTTTTTTGGTGCCGTGTCCTTTGCCCAAAATACGTCATACAAAGGGTCAGCCTGGGCTGAGCGACGCGCATATTTTGGGGCTTAGCTACAAATTTAAATTCCGTAAGCATCCCGAGCACATATTTGCATATTGTTCACTTTACATTTCCAAAAATGAAAAAAAATATAGCTTAACGACAATTTTTTTGCTCGTTGTTCGTTTTTCGTTTTTGTCTCTTATGAAGCTGTGAATAAGGAAAAGTTATAAACATTTCTAATATGAAACCCCTTTCTTTTGTGCTTTGCATTTTGCCATTGCAGGTTACAAGAGAGGGTCTAAGCCGAGTCTGATTAAAGCGATAAAGGTATGTACCAACTTCTCTGCAGCAATTCAGAAGTCTAAGTTGACATGGTCTGAATGATAGAATGTGAGATACGCAGTAAATGAAAAAATATTGGAACTGTTCATAATATTTGTTATACGGTAAAGGACAATCATAATTTTTATTATTAATTCTGGTTTTTAAGTATTAAAAAAGAATTCAATTACTACTTGAATTATTATTTATAAACATTAAGAAACTATTAACTAATAATAATTTTTTACTAATGTTAATTAATATTTAGAAAAATTAAAATCAAAACATTTTGTTAATATTCTATTATTTTCAATTAACTTGTAATATACAATTAGCACTTTTTATTTAAATTTTCTATTACTCTTATAATTATATTTTATAATATCTATAATTTATATCAATTTATATTTCCCAATTTCTTTTCTTTTTATCTATTAATAATCGGAATCTTATGATACTTTATTTTGCCTTTTAAGGCATCTTGATCGAAACCTTTTAGTAGTCCCATTTATTTTGCGAAAGGTAGGTGGGTTAGGCGGGTAGGTGGTTAGGTGGTTAGGCTGTTAGCTGGGTCGGGAACGTTTGTTATTTTTGCTTTATGCAAATGGCATTAAATATGCAAATCAGAAGCTGCGTCTGTTGCTTTGAAGTGACTTTTAATTTTTGTTGTGTTTTTTGCATTCATTTCAAGTTGGTTTTGGTGTTGGCGTTGGCTTTCATTGGGCCTGTCATAAATGGCTGTCTGTCTATTCGGCTTGCACCTGGTGTCCTCTTTGTTCTTGCTATTTGGGCATTTAATTCATTTATTTATTTATGAACATTTTGTATGCATATGTGCCTTGGAGGATGGGGATGGGACGCGCGCATAACCATTCGTCAAAGTTGCCTGGCCATATTTCATTGAGATTTACGAAAATAATATTTATGTACTTGCGGCTCGGCGGCGGCACAAACAGAATTTCGATTTTGGTTTATTTAATCAACGGCAATGGAAAATGCGGCTGAAAAGCGTTGACCATGTAAAAGGTGCGCTGACAAATGGCCAGCACGATAAAAACCAATTTGATTTATGAACAGCTTAAACATGGCTGCCATGTTAACGCCGCAATTGTGGCCATATAAAAATGAAGTACACTTTTTGTCAACGCTGCTGACAACTGCCTGGCAGACACTGGCCAAAAGCTATGAACCCGCCCGCCTAACAAGAGCAGCAAAACCGTAGCCAAGTGCGTGCGGGCACAGCAGGTGCTCAACTGTGACCACATTTTATTAAAGCCAGGACAGAGGCAATAAAACGAAACTTAAAATGATTTGCAACCAAGTTGTTTTGCTGTGATACACTTTGGCCTTAGTTGGCCTAGAATCGTGTTCAGGCAACTGCAAATGGCTTGTGAAACAGCAATTCACTGCAATTTTATTGAACAGCTTATTTCACCTTTAACATTGCTGTGATGTAATCTATAGTTATTTAAGTGTCGAGAGGATATTTAATATTAATATTTAACACAACTAACTAAAATATTTTGTTTAGCTTTATGAATGAATTATCTGACTATATTTTATTATTATTTACAATTTTTTCAATATTTACAATACATACTTTAAGTATATATAAACAGAAGCTAGAAATCATGATAATGTTTATTATTATAAAATTAATATAAATTGAATATATTTTGGAATTTTTTGTTTATAGACAAAAATAAAAGATTTTCCCCTTAAAGTATTTGCTTGAAAATTCGCAGCCAAATTTTTAATTTTTCAGTAGGCAAAATGTATTTAAATATTATACATTTCTTGAATAATATATATACATACTTTGCAAGAAGTCAAGCTATTTAATTAAATAATATTATAAACGATTAATTAAAAATTAAAAATAAGCTAATAAAGTAAATTATTATAAACAGCTAAATTAAAATCTTTGTTCATTTTGCATTGCCGAAAAGCAAGAAAAATTTCGTGAAGATAGAAGAAATTGTGGAATTAAACGCTTGTGAGTAATTTGGCAAAGTCTGTTTTGAGGCGAGCTGGAAAGACAACAGCCAGAGACACATTAAGCTGGTTGCTAAGGCGTCGGAATGTGTGTCGCCTGTATAAGTAAATAGAAACATTCTAATTTATTTTTAATGAATAAAAAACTGAAGGTCTTAACTTGAGCGCAAGCGGGCCAAAAAATTAATTATCGTTGGCAAACAGTGCGAGAGAAAAATCATTGCAAGTTCGTCCTATATAAAAAAGATATATATATATATATATATATATATATATGTGTGTGTGTGTATGTGTATGTTTGTAAGCTGTCTGCTTAGGCCCGCCCGCGTATTTCATTACAGGCGGCGGCACTTGAGCGTTGTTAAGCTAAAAGTAAATTGCTTATTAAAAAGCAGCCTCAGCGTTTACACACGCCATATAGAGAGACTGGACGGTGACAGTGGCGGGGGGTGGTGGGTAGTGAGCCACTCATTTACACTTCAAGTGGCAGCAAAAGCGAGAATTAAGTGAGTGGGAGCTGCAGACAACACATGAGACGAAGTCGCTGGCAGGGGCTTGTCTGCCAGAGGTAATGACAAAGCGCCAAGCAAAAGCTGAAGCTGATGCTGAAGCTGGAGCTGGAGCTGGAGCTGGCGCTGTTGCTGGCAGGATCTGTGTGAGAGAGAGTGCGCGTTAAGGTCCTTGAAGCAATCGACTTAATGCTCAGCCTGTTGTGTATTTAGTTTGCATTTACATTACACACACACTAACACACACAAGCATAAAGAGCTCGAAGGACAACCGCACACATGACTTGCTGCCCCGCTAGAGGGGCGCACATTTAATTTTCTACACATTGTGCCATGTCCTGATAGATTAACTGGGTATCGGCTTTGCCAGCGTGCATGTGTGTGTGCCAAAATAAGTTGTGTCCTTGTCACACACACACACGCACACACAGACACACAGCCACATAGAGCAGCGTGACTCTATGCTACTTGATTGGATGACTGAGACACAGTTCGAAAGTCAAGGTAGCTCGAATTGGGCATTGGGCGTGCCTTGGCTCTGTGTATGCAGCACGCTTCAATGAATTTTTGTCAACGTGATTCGCATTAGAATGTGTATTCAAATGAGTACATAATTTGTTTGTTTGTCTGTGTGCAGTTAGATATGCATAAATATCGAGGCGCTGAGTTGTTCGCATTTTATGAGTGCAATTATGAGAGCATGGGGACTGTGCGTGTGTGTCACTGTGTGTGAGTGTGAGTGTGGGCGTGTGTCTGTGAATGCCTTTGATATAAATTTCAAACAAATTGCAAATAAATTGGAGTTGTCTTGGCGTCGCCATTGTCAACCCTGAGTCTCTTTAGTGTGCCCCACAAGTTATTTAAAATATGTAAATTTCCTGTAGCTCATAGTCAAGCCACCCTCGCTCTGCATCACTTACATCCTTATCCTCATACAAACACACACACACACGCAATCGTAACAACCCCACAGCTTTTATTGCTGTTTAGCTTTGTGTCGCCAGTTTAAAGACAATTTTCATCACTGCTGGGGCTTCGCAAAGTCGCTTAAGAGCACCAGCTAGGCATATTCCATGGCATTTAATTTACTTGAGCTTGCTAAGCCAACCCCAAGCGCAGCCAGAACCAATCATTAAGCATTGCCTGTCATTTTATAATTAAATTTTATACTAGTTGCCGGCCATATGCATATCCGGCTGAACTTTGGGCTGTGGTTTGTCTGCAGGGCAACACAAGTCAAACTGAATTGATTTAAATGTTAAAAATGCAATTTGTTACTTATTTTATTTACACATGCACAAGCTGATGCTGATGCTGATGCTGATGGACAGCTGGCGGACATGCGCTTATTGCATTCAGTTGCATCGCCAAGCGGAAACAATAAATATAAATCGCTTCGAGTGTTTATGAAGGCCTCGCAGCGTATGCAAATAAGAAATCAACAATGATACAGCAAGGCATTTTATTTAATTAAATTACATATATATATATGTGTATAAATATATCTATATACATATATCTGAGTATTATTAGTTATTCATCAATCAGTTCAATGAATAAATTTTCATGCAGCAGCAGAAAAACTATTTTTTGTCCAATAATAAATTTAACTTTACTTTAATTGATTTAACTGTTTTTTGTTTAATTTGGAAAATATTTGTTTTGATTTTCTATTTATTTGTAAGAAAAAACACGGCATATAATTTAATTAATATTCATATAAAATAATATATACGCTTGCAGCAAGTGGATACAATTTTAAAGAAATAACATTTGAATTTTTTTGAATATATTTTGCCATTTTGAAACCAATTTTTTTTATTGATTTTATAAACTAAAAAAGTTTTAACCACTTTCAAAATTTTAAAATAAAATAAAATATTTAAACTGCGCAAATGCCAAAGGAAACATTACGGTTGACCAAATATTTGTGCCAGCACTGTAAAAAGTTTTCCTTTATTTATATATTATTCATTTTTCTCTTTTTTTGTGAATTCTTTGAACTGTATTGTCGCATGTGATATTTTGTGTAATGACGGCTGATTTCAGCGGGAGACAAAACACTCAGCAAAGCTCAGGCATTTGCAGGATTTATAGTATGGGCTCCATCAGCAGGCAGCTGCCTGCTGGCAAGCCCACTTCAGGCAGTCTGCTTTATTTTCGCGCATTTGCTGTTGGTATAAAACAATATTAATAAATTTGGTGGCAATTTAGAGGAGTACGAGCCTTTTGTTGCCATCGCCTCTTTGACTTTGAGTTTGACTATTGTCAGCCTCAAATCCAGACGAACAGCGCCCAGAGCAGCCCTTGGGGCAGAGGCGGGCTCAATTTTATTTAGCCTGCGGCTTCAGTTGCTGCGAATTGTAAACTTTCCATCGGATTCTCTGTGTGTATGGCTGTTGCTTCTTCTTCTTCTTCAGCTTCTTGTAACTGTTTGTGTTTGTGGAAAAGTTTTTGCTCTTTTTCGTACAATTTATTTGTTTGTTTTTGTTCGAGTTTTCGGCGAATTATTTTTAGTCCATTGAATCGGGTTGCCAAGCAGCGCTAATTATATATACAAACACATGTATATATGTGTGTATATATTTATACAAAGTTAACGCACTATTCAATTGAATTTACCATAAAACCATGTGCGCCACAATCTTTGTCTTTAATATATGCTTAAACAGCATGATATGTCGCTTTGGCGTTCTTTAATCCTCTCTCGCTCTGCCTCTGAACAGCTGCTCGGCTGCTCGGCTGTTCGGGCTTTGCATTGATGGCCATTCGAGACGTTTGAGATTGAACCAAAAGATGCTGAGGCAAACGCAACGGCCCAATACAAAGCCAAAAAGGACGCTGGCGCCATTTTGTATGCCAAACATACATACACACAAGTCAAGAATGTGTGTGTGTGTGTGTAAGTGTGTGGCAAAGTGACGATAAAACATTTGCTCCGATTGCTTAAGTATGCCATACCAGTTAGTATGAGGCACGCAGGCAGCATACGAATTTTTATACCCTGGCGATAAAGGGTACTCGCCTCCAATGGCTATGTTTCCATTACATAACAGCTGAATAGGAGCGGGCTGCTCTAAGCACATTGTATACTTTGCATACTTTATAAATAACAAATCAGAGCCCAGCATTTCCAATTGCTTTATTTACTTATTTACCTATCGATGAAAGCTACGAAGCTGCAATTCTTCTCTCTAAGTTGAGCATGAAATTTTTGTTCAATGGCAAATGAAATATTTTTTGTCGGGTTTGATTTTAATCACATTTACAAAAGTAAACGGATTTCTTGCCATTAACTGATTTGTTTTTCCATGCAATTTCAATGCCAAGGGCTGTAGTAAAAGTCAAATGAAAATCAAGCCAAAGTCTGTTTGAATGTAGTATAAAAAATTGAACTAGAAGTTTAAGAAATTAAACTTAAATTCAATGCAGAGCTAAGACGAATCATTTTATATAGTTATGTTTAAATATACTTATGCCACTAAGACAGACTCTTATCTCACGCTATCTTCTGCTGCTTCTGGCACTTGTTATGTTGCGTCTTACCGTTAAGCCAGCAAGAGCATATCAATTTCGATTTGCTTTTTTTATTGTGCGGATCTCGTTTATTTACTTGCGTGTATTTCATTGATTTTGCGCTTGGCGTTTTGTCAGTTCAATACGTGAGTTTTTCAGACTTAATCTGCACACACGCATGCACAATACACACACACACCCTCACATACTTAAGTTAATGACTTGGCGTTAGTTGGGAGCGCCGCTTAGCCTAAAATCGAAGCAAGCTGTTCAGTGTTGTTAATTTAAGTAAAAAGCATTTGAGCTGATGTGTTTATTTGCCACGCCTAACACACACATATACACACACTCACACACATGCACATAGGCTGCGATACGGTTATTCTCTGCTTCATATAAGTGATAATTTAGTTGGTCTCTAATGCTAGCAGCACACATTTATTGTATGCCATATAGCACCAAGCTTTGCCCTAGCACATATGTACCAGCACGACTATGTGTGTGTGTGTGTGTTTGTGCGCTCTCATTTTTGGCATTTTGCCAGCGCGCCACATTGGCGTCCTTTAATGTGAAAATGAGCTGATGCTGAAGGCAAATGTGTTGGTTGCCAGATACATACACATTTTTCTATTTCTCCCATTATGAAACGCTTCAATGAGCATGTTAATATAAACACACGCACATATAGATAGCCATATATATATATGCATAACTGTCTGTCTATAACTGAATTATGAATGGAAACGTGCGATTAAATTGCTGCCAAAAAATGAAACATTTTAGTGCTCGAAAAGGTTTAGAGTTCTGGCAAAGTGGCTTAAATGGTTGGAGAGGCTTTTAATATCGGAAACATGTTGGCAGCCAGACCAACAACGTTTTTTTGCTTTTATTTTTGCTGCTTTTTGATTGCAACTGGATTTAGTTTCAGCATAAATAAATAAGCAGACAGAGTCTGCAATTGAGCAGCTGCATATTTTTGCAGCTATAAATTAAACAAAACTCGAATTGCAGGCATCTAGCGTAAATAAATTATGGCCACACGAAACTCGCGTCAGTTGCTAATACGAAAAATATTAAAAGCCAATTGTGCGACTAACACACAGTCCACGTGTGTGTGTGTGGCATATGTAAATGTAGACATGTAAATAAATGCTGCATGTGGCATGCTCGGCGCAAACATTTTTCTAAAACAAGAGAATTACAACTTTGAAGGCAAACATAATATAAAAAAAAAAAACAACGAATTTTCGGGCGCACATAAATTATGGCCAAGCATGCGCCGACGCACACAAACGACAATTGCCAAACAAACAAACAGAGAAACAGACCTGACCTAGAAACATTTCCATAGCATACTTTTCTGGGCGCGTCCACACAAATTGCAGGCCATTAATTAGCGGCATGCGCCTTCAGCGCAGCAACACTAATGTCATTTAAAGCCAACGAAGTTGCTTTAAGAATTAATTTTTTTGGTTCAATGAAAACAAATAACAGAGCATAAATATACTTCTATATATATCGTTATATATATATATATATATAGGGTCGAACAAGTGTTTAACATATATTTCATATGCAGCGTTGTTCGCGCTGCGGTTTACTGCTTTATGTTGTTGTAAATTGAGTTGCTGGCATTGTTCAGCTCGGCTCAGTTGCAATTATCCAGCATTGCACGGCCATATTTGCAATCATAAATAACTGCAAATTATGCTTGACTCTATAAGTTACAGCATTGGCAGCAGCTCAACGAAAGTTATTCAATAAATGGTTTTATTCCTATGTTGTAAAAATCAGAATACAAAATTTACTTTATTTGTTGCAGTGTATCGCATGTATATATCTGCCTCGTTTATGGCAGCCATCTGTCATGACATTTAAGTGACAATAAAGTCAATTTGTTGCCAACAGCATGCTTTTAAATTGGCCTGATTAATTGATTCGTAGCTGGGGATGGCCATTTTATCTATATGATTTGTATACAAAATATTATGATAAAACAATTCAGCTTGGAACTTATTATAATTGCCCTGAGTCAGGCCAAAGTGGTTTGTCTAGCAGTTATTCTATATAGGGTGACCAGGCTGCAGCGTTACTTTTATGAGTGACTCTAAATCAGACAAACTTAGAGTTATTGCTAAAATTTAGCTTTCTAAGTATTGAAAAACATTTGTCATTTATTTCAAAATTAATAAGAAAATTTAACAAAATTCTAGCAAAAAAAGTATTAGCAAAATTCATAGAGTTGAAGTTTGTAAATTTTCTATGCACTGACCAAATATAAGTGATGCTATTTTCGTTAACTATATCCTAGAAATTGTTTTATCTATACATAATTTTTAGCTTTTGAAATATTTAACAATTCTTGCCACTTAAGCATAAATTGTCTAATGTCTAAGGACAGCTTAGAAATAATTAAACTTCACCAAAAGTTTCTACTGAGTTATTTGCTCTTAACGTCGGTGATCATCATGTCAGCTGGTTGCACAGTCCAAAAATTTAGGCATAAAAAGTCTTTTGAATCTTCAGCCTACATTCAGATGTAAATTGGTATAGAATATAATAAATATATAGCTGCTATAACAAGCAGTCAGCTGCATGCAACTCGCTTTAGCAGCTACCGCTTCAGCCCCAATCAGCGTAGCCATTTGAATGTTCTATTAGACCATACAAAATGGCGTGAATGTGGCTTCATATAAAACAAGAAATAACAAAATACCTCAAATGGTTTTTATTTTATACCAATGCCTTAGCCTATTGCTCTTATTTAGTCACCCTATATGTGCTTCATTTAGGCTATGCCATTAGCTCAGCTAGGAACTCAGCCAGCGAACAGGCAGCCAGCCAGGCAGCCAGTCACATATAATCAAAGCGAAAATCTCTCCGACTCCAAATGATTAGCTAAATGTGCGCTCATTTTGCTGCTTTTGGGGAAATAAAATAAGAAAAAATACAAAAACAAAACATAAAAGCGTAAATTATTTATTTTGCTCTTTTATTTCGCTGTTTTATGCGCGCATTTTCAACATTAAATTGTCGAGGGAGGCGTGGCGAAATTACCGCAAATCCAATGGCCCCTGCCACAGGCTGACATTTAATCAAGGTACAGCGTAAAGGTAAACAAACGGAAATAAGCGCAACTTCCTGTTGCTGTCGCTGTTTGTGTTGCTGCTGTTGCTGTTGTGTTCGCATACGAAACGGAAATACAATCAAAATTTTGTAATGTTTGCTTACCAACAGCCTGTGGAGGCAGTTTGCTTGTATTTGTGTATTAGTTTTGCAGTCGCCTGTTGGGCTGTCGGGCTTTTCGGCAGCTCTGTCGGTTTGTGGGTTTTCTTTTTTATATATTTTTTTTTTTTTGGTGTTTGTTGACAACGACAGCTTGTGACAGTTGGCAGCGCTGTTAACGTGCTGCTAATGAATTTTGCGCCCAATAAATGATTAGCATTATGCCATTGAATATTTAACGCGTCCATTCGCACAAGCGCATTTATTGGCAATATTTGTTCAAATTTAATATGCACGTGGCAAGTGGAGCTGGAGGTGGATAAACGTGGCAGACAACTTACAATTCGCTTTGTAAATGCAAATGGCTTTGCTGTAGCTGTAGCTGGAGGGGGAGCTGTCAGTTATAATTGATGCTCTGACAAGTCAATTGTCAGTCAATTGAGCGGGCGCGCGGCAACTCACAGTCACATTTACGCATATGAGGCTGGGCAAATTAATGCGAAACATGCGCCAAAGTGCGAAATTGAAATCAACACGACTCCTGCTGTTGTTGGGTAATGTGATTTCAAGACAATTTTATTTAATAATTTAAGCATTTGGCAGCCGAAGACTCTTTCCAGCTAAAACAGAATATATATAGTTGTATTTAATATCAAAAGCATCTTTCAGTTGCTATATACACAATCTGGCACTCGAAACGAACTTCAGACTGTTGACTGTTGAATAAATGACAGTTCTCAGTATACTATTCAAATCATTTCTGAATTTTTGATTATTTTCACACATTTTGCACTTTGAAATAAATAAAAATTATTTACAAACTGAATTTACGGCTAGGGTAACCTTCGTGTGCTTCGAGTGAACAGGGCAACGTTCACTCAATGGAAAATGGTATTTCTTCAATAGTTAAATTTTACAATTTCTAAAGAAAAAACCAAATTTTACAAAACATTCTTTTTAATTTTATTTTGAATAAGCCTTTGAATCTAAAAATTGTGCAAAGAATATGTGAGCTAGAGTTATGCTCAGTTCAGGTCTTTCTTTGGAAAAAGTTGGAATTGTTCTGAAGTTATGGAAAATCTGTGAATAAAATGTATACTCCGAAAGTATTTGATTTTCAAGAAATGTGTTTGATTATTTAATTTAATATAATTAAATATTATTTAATAAATAAATTTATTTCTATATTTAAATTATAAAAATGAATATATGGAGTCTTGTTCACCTTCAATTTTGGCTTTCGCAACAAATATACCTTCAGCTACTTCTAACTTACTGCGAATTCATTGCTTTTAGACACATTACAGCATATTTATTCTAGCTTCAATCAAATGCAATCAAACTATCATATTATTTGACTCGAAAATAACTCACTCTTGGTCTGTGCAGTGGTTGCATTTGTTACATTGGGCTTATAAATCGTATATGATTTGTCTATGGGCACTGCAATGACAAGAATTTCACATCCATCAACACATTTTCGCAAGTGGTCTTCATCGCTCATGTCGCATAAGTTGTGGCAGAGGCGGGGGCGGTACGGTACGGTTATGGTGGGTGTGGTACAATTGTCCACATTGTCCATGCGGATGTCAACTGGGCCAACGCCTTTTTATATGCTGCAAAACAATTTTCAAAGTCATATTTTATGCCATCAAAGGCATTTGTCATTTATGCGCAAAATGTTTGGCAATTTCGCCCGGCCCCAGCTCCTGTTCTAGCCAAATGTTCATGCTCAAGCCAAACAAACTATGTGAGGAACGTTTGAAAACATGATGTGAGTGCTTGTCATAAAAGCATAGGCAAAGGGTAAAGCATAGTCGTAAAGTGTTGGATATGCTATGCTCCTACACACCCACACCCACACACACACATATATATATATATATGTATATATATATATATATATGGTTTATATGGAATATGGAATATGAAAGGCAAAACGAGGCCAGCGACAGATGACAATTTAGCAAACTTCTGTTATTTGTCTCGGCTATGCAAAATAATATAAAAAGAAATTGTTACGCAAAAAACTTGACAGGACAGGAGCAATTTGATTTTGGCATTAGTTCCGGACAGCCGGACTGTCAGGCAGCCACGCTGCCAGGCTGCCAGGCTGGCGGGCTGACAAATTTTTGTTTTTGCCTTGGCTAATAATAAAAAATATGCGCGCGTCAACTTCGACGCAGTCTGTGACAGCTATCCAGATTGCTATGAATATATAAAATCCTGCATATGTATATGTATATGTATATGCAGTAGTATATTTGTGTGAAGTTTGATGCTGGGCAACAGCACAAATATTAAAATGACAATTCATATTTACTGCATGCCCTGTAAATATAACGAAAGCTGTGGTAGATAGAGATAAATGCATACAGATTTTATTTGTTTATGATTTATTGATAACAATGAATCGTTTGAGAGTTTTACAAATAACTAAATGGCAGCAGAGAGAGTGCTGAAATAACATTTTACTTTAAATAAAACGACAATGTTCTATAGAAAATAGTATTATAATAATTTTTTTGAAAACGATATTTAATTAAAATATTAATAATGATGCTTGTTACTTTCAAACAAATAAATTTTAGGCTCAACAAATTTACAAAAATATTGCTTTCTAAAATTTGAATGGAAATTATAAATTTTATTTGTTAAAGTACAAAAAAATATAAAATTTACTTATTTCTATTTATCTATTTCATTATAAGTTATGTATAAAAATTATATTAATTAAAATTAAAAATTACTCTATAAAATATGTAAATGAATCAAAAATCTTATTAAATAAAATGAAATCTTTCAATAAAATATAATGAAAATAAAAATTCTCAAAAATGAAGCAGGTCTCCATATATTTTTTAGCTTGAAATATATGTATTTAATTTTTAGAAATTTTTATGATATTTTATTTTTTTATTACCAAAATTTTGCTTTACATTGACATCTAACAACACTTACTTACTTGTTTACAGGGTATCCACACTTCAGTCATTTTATTACAAAAATATGTGCTGTATTTTGTATTTGTTCTTCCGCTGTCCCTCGCGCTCTCTGTTTCTTCCTCTCTTACTCCTACAGCCTATTGCCTATTGCCCTTTCCATTTTTATCTGCTTCTGTTTTGTTTGTTGGGTTTTCTGTTCGTTGTCATTGAGGCCCGTCAAAATGGCTGTCATTGTAAATGTCGTTGTTATTGTTGTTGTTGCTGCTGCTGCTTGTACTCGTTGTTGGTACAGCGCCAAGCCTGGTCGCACAGCCAGCTAGCCAGTGTGGCAGCCTGGCAGCCTGGCAGCATCGAGGCAGAGATACTCGCACTCGCATGCACTTCGCGTTTATTGTTTGGCAATAAATTTGCTGGATAATAATTTCAGGCTGGCGTCATAGCAATGATAAACTGTAGATGATATATTATTGCGTTCTTAGGCGAGTCGAGTCGAGTAAATACATAACTGCTCCTACACAGCCAGCTAACCAGCCAGCCAGCCAAGCTCAAGCCTGTGAGCTCTTGGTACTCTTTCTCTCTTCCCTTCTGTTTGTGTAAGCAGCCGGAAGAGCAACGCTTAAGTGCGTGGTCGGATTTGTGAGCCGCCCGTTGTTAACCACCAAGCCGGCTTAAGCATCCAGCTGGAGACCTTTACAATATGGCCACACTCCGCCTCAGAACGCCCATTGCCCAAATCCTTTCCGCATGCAAAGTGTTGCCCTGTTCCTTGTTAGCTTGATCCAAAATGCTTCTTTATAGATGTCATTTTTATGAGATAGTGCGACGAGTGCTCATAAATTTGATGACTCAACGAGCGCCTCGAGCTTTCCACACATATTTAGGTAAATTTCTTAAAAAATTTACAAGTCTCTTCTTGCTTGCTTATAAATAGGCCGCCTGAAAGGTTTGTGACTGCTCGAAATGATAGATGGAACCCAAACCATCTGAGAGAGACACCTAAAGTTATGGAGTAGGCCAGCAAGCAACGCTTGATGAATGGGCTGTGAGCATTTGGCTATGTTCTAAGTATAACAGGCATAAATCATGTCCAATCTATTATTTATAATTACAGAACTGTTTCGGATAAACAGACGCTGCAAAAGTAACGCACTTAAGCAATAGCTGCCTGAGCAATTGTTGCTAAATTATGATAAAGCTCTTTATTGCTTCAGCTCTCTTCTAACGTGCAGCAAAATAATTGTACAATCAGAAGATCACTACAAAAATATCTGGACTCTTTCGGACGCTGGGCAAAACGGTGGTGTATCACCATTAATGCACAAAAGTCTGTACATACTACCTTCGCCACTAGAAGAGGAGATTGCCCAAGCGTTGCATTGGGGCCCACTATTCCCAAAGCCTCAAAAGTAAAGTACCTTGGTATCACTCTTGACAGAAGGCTGACTTTTAAAGCGCACATAAGTCAAGTAACCTCAAAATGCAAAAGCAAGCTAAAAACCCTCGACTGGATGCTGAGAGCTTCAAGCAAGTTGTCTTACAGCAGCAAGGCCGCCATCTACAAGGCAATAGTTGTCCCAACCTTCGTATATGGTATCTCTCTATGGGGCTCCTCGGCGAAGACTACAAGGAACAAAATTCAGACCCTGCAGAATAAAGCACTACGCAGATGGACTGGAGCCAGCTGGTTTGTAAGAAACTCAGTCTTACATAGGGATTTAGCAATTCCCACAGTTGCTGAACTCATTGGGCGACACAGTTCAAGATACGCGGACAGACTTGCAGCGCATCCTAACCATCTCGCAAGCAACCTGGCTATAAACAACAATAGGCGAAGACTGAAGAGATTGCATCCTCTAGACAATATTAGAACTAATTAAGATAGTAGCTACAAGTGCAGAATAATTGGCATATCTGCCCTCCCATTAGTTAAGGTTTAGAGCTAAATGCGCTATAGAGTCTAAGACAATAAGCTGCAACAAAATAAAGAAATAAAAACGAAAAAAAAAAAAAAAAAAAAAAAAAAAAAAAAAAAAAAAAAAAAAACAATCAGAAGAATCGTAAATGTTTAAAGTGGCCACTTTGGATATATTAAATTCGAGGTGTAGCCATAGCTGTCGAGTCGTTTTATATTTTGCACTTAAAAATCGTGAAATCATGAAATTTGCAGCAGTTCTTTCAGATTGCGCGACAGCGTTTTACCCTGTATAAAGGGCTCGATTAGTCTGAAATAAGTTTTTAGAGCCTTCTTACCAATAGCTATTTATTTATTCCTATTTATCTGTATGTGACCTGCGGCATCGATATTGTAGAGTTGTGCTAATTCTTGAAGCACTGAAATATACAAAATATCATTTGGTATGCTCTTCTTGAGCTGCTCATTTTCATTTTAACCGAAGATAAAGCAAAAGTCATCCAAACACCACAGCTGCTAAAAGAAAGCTGAATAATCAAAGTAATCGAATTTATAGGCATAAGTCAAATTTCTTAAAGAATTTTTATGTATTAAGATTTTTAAAGCCTATGTTCTGTAACAAGTTAACAACTTATCATCGATATATAAAAAATCCGTATAAAGCAAATGGAAACAGTTTCATCCAATTCGTTTAAACTTGCTGTTATTTTTATCAGCGTCTTATATATATATATATACATTTATTGATATTCTTTTGGTATTTGTTTACGCAAGTGCTTTTAAAACAGCGAATCAAAGAGCTGTCTGCAAAATCATTCTGTAGCTACAGTACAGGATATAATTTCTTGGTTCTTTGAACGCATCTCAAAGGGGAGCTCATACGGGTATTTTCACCTATGCGCGCACACACACCCGAAAAAGAAGAAGAATAAAGAAGCAAGGGAAACCGCAATACAATGCAAAAACCATCGAAAGACGCACAGGGCATGAGGCTGACAGCGAAATTTGCTGGCTGTCAATTTCAGGCGCGCCAAAAAAAAGAATATTGAATATGCATTACGCAGTGCGGTGGCCGGAGAAGGAGGAGGATCAAGTGTGGGGAGGGAGGAGCTCAATATGCGTGGGCTATTGATTTTCGCTGCGGTGCGGCCGCACCCTTTCAATCGCGTGAGACAACAGCGAGACTTCGACGCGTGTGTCTTAAGGATGTGAGAGTTCTGTGATTTCCTTTCGCCGTTGTCTCAGATTTCGCCTTTAAGCAGTAGCATACAGCCACACACACCCACACACAAACACACGGAGTCACAGGGAGTAAGTTTTATGCCCGCAACGTAAAAAATTAAAAAGCCCAGCGCTGTAAATAAGCAACATTTTTCCCGCAGTTGGAGCTCTCTCGCTTTTGGAGGACTGCCACTAGTGGGCCGTGGTCAATGGACCGTTCAGGCCGTGTGCCTGTGACTTATCCGACTGGGCGTTGTTTTTGCTGCTGCCAATGCCGTAACGTGAAATGAAAGCACGTAGCATTTTCATTTCGGCCAGCGTGCGGAATGCCAATTACAAGTTCTGGCGGCCACACGGCCAGAGAGACGAAATAACAAACAGAGAAAGAATGCTTAAGGGATAAAGGGCTACGGAGAGAGAGTCAGAGAGAGAGAGAGAGAGAGGAAGACTGTGTCAAGGCAAGGAAAAACACGAAACTCATTGAAATGAGTCGCGCACTGTCTACGCGGGTTCGCCTCATAACTGATAGATGCCTTTTGGCGAAATTTTTAATAAACTTGTGTGGCTCCTTGCAGCACACACTTACACTCACACACACACTCACACACACGCACAGTCACAGTCACACACATACAGTTATACAGGTCTGGTTGGCAAAAATGTTGGAGCCTGGCGCCTACGACGCATTGGCGACGTTGGCCTCGTCGCTACCTTTTTTCTCTCTTTGTTTTTTTTTTTTTGTGTTCAGGCTATGTCTGCGGCAGCGACGGCACTTAAAAGTGTTTTATTATTGAGGTTTGCAATTGGAATTTTAATTTTTATTTTATAAGTTATGCGTGCTGAATCTTAAACATGCTACATAGAGATCTCACGCTCGCCTTTCTCACTCTCACTCACTCGCTCTCTCTCTTTTTCTCTAGATGTCCTCTCAGCTCTGAGTCGGCCAGGCTCTTGATTTCTTAAGCTGCCATCGAGTTGTTGTTGTTGTTGTTGTTGTTACTTTTGCTGGTTATTTATTATGTTTGTACGTGTGTGTGCTGAGTGTGTGCTGCTAATATCATGCCCCAAAACAGAAACCCTCCCCCCCACACACACACACACATGCAAAGAGCGTCACATGTGGCGGCTACTTAATATGCGCACCTGAGCAAACAGAACGCCCGGTCCGAGCTTTAAGGCCCACCACGCACTCGAGGTGCACTGGGTAACCAAAGTAAAAACAAGCTAGCTGAAAGTAAATGAAGTATTATACAGAATTTGATACACTTTCTAGCTTCAAGCTTTTTTGCTAGATAGCAGAAACTTAGAATATATTAAGTATTTATTGAAATAATTTAATTTTAAAAAATTAGTCTGAATTCCATCTAATAAAGTTAGTGAAGGCTTTCACAATTTTAATAAAAAATTTTTAATTAACATAAATCGAACTGTTTGTAGAATATATAAAAGTTATAGCTATAAAAGATATATATATAGAAAACTTTTTTATTATTATTATGATTTATGATTATGATTTAGTAATTAGGTTAAGTTTTGATTAAGAAATCATAATGAAAAATATTTTTCTCTAGGGCTCTAACCCTTACTAGACTTCATAAAATTTATGCTAAGAAAAAGGAAGCTGCAGCATCGCGGCATCTACTTGATATAATTTTCTTAGCAACTGATGCTCTTAGTCAAGCTTGTTTAGCTGGCATTGCTGCTCGAGCAGTGAGGGTAGAAAAAACTATATATCACAATGTCAGCGCACTTAACATAGTTTATATGTGCGTGTCGCTGGTTTAGAGCTCTCACTCCGCCTCCGCCCGCCCTTTCCCAACACCTACTCTTAGCCATTATGCACACGTCGCGCATAACCATAACGATTATGCTAATGCTCTGTGAGGTAGTTGGGGCGGATGCAGGTGCTGGGGCTGATAATAAGAATGGGGTTAGCTAGCAGCTACTCGCTGGCTGCTTATGATTTGCCTTGGCTTATTTCGAGCGGCGCCCGCCTCTCGCGCACATCGCGTTATTTACATACCTTAAGTAGTTGTAATGGGCTGCCGGGTGTGGTGGGGTGTGGTGTGGTGTGGTGCGGCTGCTGTTTTTGGCCCCAAAAGCGCGACAAAGTGTTGGCAATGAAGGCAGCTGGGAGTGCGTCCTTGGCTGAAAGACGAATATGCGAGTTGTCTCAGAGCCAAGAGTGGCCATAGAAAATGTGAATCTGAATCTGAATGTGAATGTGAATGCGAATGTGAATCTGAATGTGAATGAGATGAGCTAGTTTTCATTATAAGCGCATTTGGTCTTGGCTTACTTTTTTTATTAGGCTGTGCAAGTAATACTTACATTTAGCTGCGTGCCAGGCTTTGGTTATATAAATATATGAATTTAAGTGACGTTTGCAGATGTTTCAATCAGCTCCATGTGCTATTTATAGACCATTTGCAGATTGAGTCGCAGTCCGTGTTATCAATAAGTTCAGTTCATTGCTTTTGGCTATAAAATGTAGACGATATACAAATATCAAAGAAGTTCGTTCGTTGACCCACGTTTGGTGCCCAAAACTTTGGCATATTAGTTTGTAAACATTGACAAGTCAATGGCCCAGTGGCGCCATGCGGCTTGCCGAACATTTTCTGAGTGAACTTATTCATTTTTATGCAAAATACGATTCAACCGAGCAGCTGCTGCCATCGGCTTTATCTCAAGTTTCCCGCTGATATTAAACTCAAATTTATCTTCATCAAAAGTTAGTCCTTTGCACTTCGATTAGTCTGCCCACTTGCATATGATTAAAGCTTATTGAACTCCTGGAGCGTCAGACAATTTCATTAATTAAATAACATTTTTATGAATTTTATTGCTATAGTTTGAATTCAAATGAAAAATAAATCAATTTACACACAAATTTTTACCCAGGCTGAAGCGCATTTTCCTAAGTCAAAACAATGCTGAAGCGAAAGCAAATCAAATCAAATGCAGACATCGTTGAGTGGCAGCAGCAGCAAAATGTTAAAACCAACTACAACAGCAACAAAAAGAAGAAGCAAACAACACAAATAACAAAAGCAAATTAATAGAAAACAATAACAATTCCCTTTATTATTATTACTGCAGAGAGACAGAGAGCGGGAGACTGGGGAAAACACACAGAAGGAAGCGAGCAGAGAGAACAGATCCAAAACAGTTTCCAAGTGCCCAAGTTTTTGTGCTTTATTTTATTTGACTGTGTTTGGCAGCAAGTGTGTGCGTGTGTGTGTGCGTGTGTGTGTGCGTGTGTGTGTGCGTGTGTATGTGCATGTAATTTACACAACAAAATGCAAGTAAAACAGACAAAATGCTGCTCCAAGGCGCTGGCATAGCCTAAAAGTATGCCACACTTCGACGCCTTCTCAAGGGACTTTTGTGGCAGATGCTTGAACACGGTGACATTATACTCTAGGCAGCGAGTGGGTACTATAAAACGACTGAACTACAAGTGACAACACTTCATAAGTAACTATAGTTAATCAGAAATGGAATGATTTTTGAATGAAGTGAAGTCGTGGGTGGCATGGCCTGAGACTTATTGACAACAGCTCGCAAGGGTATTTAATATTCGTATTGCAGCAACACTTTTCAAGTTTTGTTTTGCGTTTTTCTACATGCCACAAACAAGGAATCGCTCAAAGTGCGAACAAACTGTGTGGAGAAGCTCAAGAAATCATGCCAACAAAAAGGTGGAGATAAGAGCAAGAAACAAGCGCATTGAATGCGTCTATCACAGCCAACTTTATCCAGGTGTAGGTTCGGGTAGCTCTCTCTCTCTCTCTGTGTGTGTTGAAGCATGTACGTGCATTGCATGTCGAATATGTTTGCTAAAAACCAACCAGCAGCAGCAGCAACTTTATCTAAAGTACAACTTTTTGGCGCACACCGACTCAGAGCTCGTCGGCAAAGCGTTTTCCTGTTTTTTGCCTGATTTGTTGCCACGCCCCATGAGGCTGGGCGAGCACAAGGCTTTGCAGTTGGTAAATTTGTATTGTTTTGGCAAGTTTTTACCCGCTTTAAACTGAAAATGAAACTGTTGTTGTTTATTTTACGTTCGTCGTAGTTTCCTTCCCTCCCGCCTGCCACACGGCGCTACCTTTGGCTCTGGCCCCGCCTCTGCCTCTGCAGCATGTGCCAATGATTTTTAATGCGATTTAAGAATATCGCAAAAAAAACAGCCATTGCACGTTGATGCCTGTAGTTTTTTTTTGTATTTATTTTCCCAGGTCTGCCTGGCCAGAGGCTTAAGTCTGGCAGCAGAACCTTTTTTTGCCTGTTAAGTGGCCAGCCAATGAAAATGTTTTCAAAGGTGAAACTGAGTAACATAATGTTTCGTAGGCCCTGCTGATAGTGTCTGTGCGGGTGTGTTTGTGTGACTTTATTTAATGCCATTAACGCAAATTGAATGTTATACGCACTTAAGCCCTTTGAGCCATTGCATGCGCAATTGAGTTTTCGTATGGATCTCGTAATTCCAACTCGCAGCCCTTGAACATTCTCGCATTAATGCTTCAGCGCACCAGGCGAACAAGTGGCCCCAGAGCTTGGATAAGAATTATAAATTCTATAGATTCAACTAATACCTAAAGTGCTTCAGGTTTCATTGAATATAGAAAACCATTTGATGCTTATTATATCTGCATTAAACTCTCGCAGCCGGCGTTTATTCATTCGAGCTGATGGCTGCAGCGTGACTCTACCACGAGCAGTTTCATCATCTGTCCAATAAGAAGAGCTGAGCAAACTCGTGAATTTCAAGGAGCTAGTCGAACAACAATAATATACAACTCCTTTGCCATTTCATTGGCAGAGTGCAGCCGCGAGTGGGAGTCGTAGGTGAAATGCTTAGCATAAGCTCGTTTTGGCCTGGCCTATTTCAATAATAATAAAAGCAAAATGCTTCGGCTTGTGCTTGTGCTTGTGCAGCAATTGCGAAATATTTCTCATGAAATTCCGCGTTTACATAAATATTTAAACTGAGGCACTGGCACGAAAAGCACTTGGCCAAGAGTCTCTCGCTCTCTTTGAAAGTAGATGGAAAATAAAAGCCCTGCCAGCTGCCTGAGGCCATGATGAAAGTCTCAATTTAAGCCAACTTCTGTGCATATTGCATAGACGAGTAGCTAGCGAAACTAAACAGCTGTCGAATGAATGAGTGCGTGAGTAACTGTGTTGCTGTGTGTGTGTGTGTGTACATGTATCCTTGGGCCAGAAAAGCGCTTTTCAATATATAAGGAAGACCAACTGCATGTTGGCAACTATAGATCTATGGCGCTTCAGACCAGTTCAGTTCTTCCCGCAAATGAGCACACAGCTCGGGCTCATCTACACCTTCTGCAGCGCATACTTTCACGACAGACTGTCATTTGTTGTTTACTTGTTTGCAAGCTTTATTTCCCTGGTACAGTTGGAAAATAGAACCATAAGCTGAGTATCTATCTTGCATCTTGTTGCTGTCAGTTCAGGCTAATGTCTTCGCTCCAGTTTCCTTTTTCGTGTTCAATGTCTGGCTGTTGTCATTGCTCGCAGCCCCATCACTCAAACCACCCACGCAACCCACTCAACCACTCACGCTATGCGCCTGATTCGAGACTCTTGTCGTGCCTCATGCACGTCAGCATCGTTGAAGCCTGCTTAATGTGGTATATATTTCTCCTATTTCTTTTTTTTTTATCAACTTTTCTTGGCACTAAAACTATTTCCCCGATACGACGAGTTTATTCAGTTTTAGTCTGCATACAAATCAAAGTCTTATTATTAATTGAATTTATATAAACATTTGATATGTTAGCTAATGGTATTTTCTTTCATTTTCAGAAGTTCCTCGAGGAGCACGCACATCTAGAAGGTAAATAAATAAAATGCTACAAATTATGGGAAATTTTTGAAGAAAAATTATTTTCAAAATATATTTTGAATGCAAAAAGCAAGTAATCTCTGAAATAGTTAGACAATATATATATTTACCCCATTTATTTTGCCTTTTTGAGAAGTTAGAACAGAGATGAGGCTAATATTTTGATATGAGTAGACAAAGCTTTATTTATATCTAGCTTTATGTAACATTTTCATGCACAACTTCGTACAAAGAGCAGCTAATTTGTACGAATACCCAATGCATGGCCAGTACCAGGAATTGCCAAGCGGCTTTAGAGTGCTGCCACCCACACTACCTCTCAGTCTGTCTTTCTCTACCCAACGGCCCACAGATAAGCGGCTTATGCTGTTCGCTTGAAGTGGCAACGAGCTGTGAGTCATAAATACGATACAACTGAAGCCGAGCAGCTAGGCTCAAGGCTCAAGGCTTGGTCTGCCTCTCGCCAAAAGTCAAAAGAAAAATGCCGAAAGAAATTCACTCTAGAATAAAATTCCATTACCCTAGCTACAGACGAATTCAAGTCTATTAAGACTACACCTATGCAGTGGCTGGCTGCAATTAAAAAATCTTAATTGCTTATTAATGCGCAACTTCCAGAAAGCGGCGTGAAAAAATAAATTAATTTGCTGCTGCTTTAAATACGGCGCAGACGATTTAGCATGTCGCGCCTGCCTTGGTATTGGGAGTCTGCTTCTGAGCCTGATAAAAATAAATCCCCCTCGCCGTCATTTTCCAGTGAGACTGCCTAATCGATGCGTGTCCCCTTCGGGTGGGTCCCAGCCGCTGCTCTTTGATTTATGCGCTCTGCACTTGTTCCTAAAAGGGGGAGTTGTTGCTGTTGCTGCTGCTGTTGCATTGCTGTGCGCATTCGATTTAATTGCCTGCTGGATTTCGAATTTTCACACTAAGTTCATGTTTCCTGCGCCAGCACCAAAATATAAAATAAAAATAACCCCAACGACATGTAGTCGGATGATTAATGTGACAATTTTTATGGCACAAGCACAGTGGATAAATAATTAAGACACATAATAAAGAATTAAAATTTATGCATACAAAATTTAATTTAATAGCTAAATTATTTTATTTACATCACTTTAATTTTAGAATATTTTTTTATTTCCTTTTAAAAATTCTTTGATTTCTTAAAATATATTTTTTAGATTGAATTAAAACTTATCCAGATTTAATATTGTAAAAAGAATTTACATATCTAAAAATACGTTATTTTATTTTTCTGAAACTCTTTTAGATTTTACTTTTAATAATAAATAAAAGAAATCTAAATATTAATATTAAATAATATTTGAATCATCTGTAAAAAAAAGTTTCCTTGGTCTACTAATAATTTGTGTAGCTCAAAATATATTTTCTCTAATGAAGTGAAAATTGCTGAAAATATAATTGACAGAATTCAGTTTTTAACAGTTGTGAAAACAATTAGTCTGGCACCACTGTGCAGAGCAGTCTTCATGCTATAGCGCTTTGAGAATGAGAAAGATTTGGTCTTGTCGCGAGCGCGTGAATAACACGAATTGCGTTATGAAAAATGCATAACTGACATGGAATGGGGTCTGAAAGCTGTTGGCGTGGGGGTGCGAGTCTAGCAGATGGGATTATTGTTGGGGCTGTCGTGGCTGTTGGAGCTGTTGCAATCATTACAAAGATGAGCGATAAGCGACGTTGCATGCGGTGACACAACTGACGATTGCAATATGATGTGTACCCGCTATATGTCATGTTCTGTATCTTAGCATGCAAATGCGCCCAGATGTGTATGCTTAGTGTGTTGTGTGTACTGTATGTGTGTGCGTGTGTGCTGTGTATTGTGGCTGACAAGCACGCGAATTGATGTGCCACTTGGGCAAAATGCTGTTGACTTTTGAGGGATTTATGTGGCGCACTGCTGACAGCTGCCAAAAATTAGCTGCCATTCGAACCCAGAAGCAACTTCGCGGTTCCCAACTAACTAACTGTCTGGCAACCTAACTGAGTTTCAGGTCCGGGCGGCATAATTAGCATTGGATTGCAAACTTTTGTTCCAGGCGCCAGCAGAACAAAACAAAACACAACCTAAGCTGACTTAGCAGCTGTGCTCGCTGCTGCTGCTGCTACAACTATTGTGGCTGCTGTAAGCTGCAACTGCATGCTTAAACTAAAACTCAAATTTGCGCACAAAATCCCAAAATGTCAGTGACCAAAAACAGTGGCAGCGCAGCTGCGACAACGGCGGGCTGGCTGCCAAGGGACAATGCCAGCAACCGCTTTGCTCCAGACTCATTATTCAAATGTGTTTTGCTGCCTTTTGTAATATGCAAAAATGGGCGTGGCCGCCTGGCATACTGTGTTTCACTTTAGCATTTGCTTTCGTTCTTATTACTATTTTTTTTTATTCCACACACAACATTTTCCATAGTTATCAGATTCGCAATGGCAGAATTCCGCAGTTTGCATTACGCAATCGTTTATACATTTTGCTGCTTTTGCCTCTTTGTGTTTTTTAGTTCTTAATGCCTTTAACTCAACTATATAGACAGACTCGATTCTTTGAAATTTAAATTTAGAATTGTATAAATAAATGATTATTAACTTATAGACTATTTATTTATTATTAATTATTATTATAATATTATTAATATATTTATATTAAATATATATTAAGGAAAGATATTCCAATTGACTTGTATATTTATTATATTTATTTTTTTCATTTATTTATTTATTTCAATTATTTATTTATTATATATATATTTTATTTACTTAATTATTTATATATTTTCTTATTTTTGTTACTTTTTTATTATGTGGTTATTTGTTTCTGTTTGATATCTGCTTCCATTTTAATATAGCATAAATAAAAACAAGTTTTGTTAATATGTTTGCCAACTCAACATTGGCTGTTTATTTTTCATTTTAAATTTTTATTATAATTGTTTTAATTTATGATTAACTTAAACTTATTTTCTCTGGCAACACATCTCCAACGTAATGCAAGTTGGCCATGCTGGACAATGTATTTTTATCTTTTGTGTTGTCGTTGGATGATTCAACAGTGCTATAAAAGCTATGAAAACGTTAAGAAAGTGACGGGATGTGAAGATCATTGTAAGGTCCAGAATCGACTAAGCTGTAGCTCTAAGAAGGCATGTCAGTAACACAAAGAGATGTCACAGAGTTCGTAATCAAACCTGTAATATATAAATTATTTGTTGTTGAAATTTGGAATAAAAAGGGACTGAGTTTGCATCACATATAAGATTTTGTGTCTCGCCTCAATTTGAAACACATTAAATATCAATCAAATTATGTTCCTACTTATTCTATATAAGAAGTAAGTCTCTGAAAATTTAACGAGGTAATTTCAAGTCGAGATAATTTCTACTTAGCATCGCATTAGCTACAGCATAATTATAAATTGTCTTTTTTTTCGAAAGATCAATTTGTTTCACAAGAATTGTAAGTGAAACAAAGAATTTGTATTATAAAAACGAATTCGTTTGCCCTGTGCTGCATGACAGTGACTCCCCAAAGACGGGGCACACAATACTTTGATCTCAAGGCAACGCGTGTAATATGATTTCGAATGAAAGGGCGAGGCGTATGAGTAAAGGGCCTCTGAAAACTGTTGCACGCCTCACTTACAGCGTGGGGACTGCGAAAGGACAGGTCATGTCTCTTGGGGAGCAAAAAGGCAAAAAGCGAAACGGATTTGCAAAGCGTTTGATCTGTGCCCTTGGCGATTGTCACGCATGTTGGCGAACCTGGACTGGACTGGCTGAGACTAATTAGCGACAGATTGTATTAAAAAGCCAGCCCAGGGCTCATGGCTCTGCAGATAGCGGTGCACATGCGTTTAATTAGACGCTTGGCAACATGAATTGCATTTGTGCGATGGAAATTTGATTTGATTGAATTTAATGCGTCTCCGATTCGTTAAACAAAACTCACAATTCCCTAATTTCCGCTTGCTGTAAAAGTATTTCTGTTGCTCCTCTGCTTGATTTTGTTTGCGCAAAATGTATTTCCTCTGCTGTCGTTTAGATTTTGCTGTTGTCAGCGTGGCTTGTTTACATGGCAGCCAGAGTTTCATTCTGCGGTCTGCGCTCTAATTGCGACTTGGCAATATATCAACGCGCACAGTCAGCTACCTAAATACGTACATATATATATATATATATACACGTGTGTGCATATATGTGCACAAGTACTTAGATACAATGTGTATCTGTGTGTGTGAGTGTGTTTATGCAGGTATCTTTGGTTGGAGCTTTGCTCTAGCCAGCAGCCGTTTTGACATTTGCTTACGCGTTAAAGCTGACAGGTAAAATGGATTTGTTACGGCAATAGAACAAGCAAAAACGCGTTGCTTTTAGTTCTGGCAAGAGATGAAGGGAAGAGAGAGAGAGATGAGGGGGTACTTATGTGTGTGACATGTGAGCAGATAACACCCAGCTGCCGGAAAGGTAAAGTCCTCTTTTATATGTATAACAAAAATTACTTTGAAAGGAATCTGCTGCTGTGGAAGAGGAAATTCCTTCTAACTGCAGCAAATTATTTATTTATAAAGAAGAAATATTTCTATAATTATCTTTTCATCTAAATCAATTACCGTAATTGCTTTTAGAATGAATTTGAAAAAAAAAAACAACAAAACCTGCATTCAAATTAAAAAAAAAAGAAATTTATTCCTTATATACTCCTTCTGCAATTCTGCATTGTTAAATGTTGTATTAATCCCCTGTTTCCTATTCAAGCTCTTTAATTTAAAATTTCTCTGGATTTTCCTTTACCTAGTGAAGCAGAAGTGAAATAAAAAGGGCCTCGTTCTAGGAAAAAATTGAGGCAAAGGTTGAGGCGGCACTTGGAAATCGATTTAAAAGAAAATCGCCAGCACATTGGCCATTGTAGTTGGGAAAGCGAGCTAAATGGCATTTTATAATAGAGTCGAGCAGAGCAGCGTAGAGAAGGGCAGAGTGAATCCATTAAAAGGATATTGCAGCAGAGAACCAACAGTAATTATCAATGGTAAAATAATTGAGCGAACACTTATCATGCGCAGGCAGCAATAAAAAATGTGAGAATAGAGCAAAATAAGGCGAAGCAGACTCGATGCTCGATGCTCTGTATTGCCTCAAAGGCCATGCCAGAGGACTTAATTGCGTTGACGGCAAATCCGCATTAAAAGCACTTTAAATGCTAAGCAGCTGCCTTGTTAAGCCTACATAACACTTGCCGTGACCTTAAAGACATACTTGAAAATTTAATCATTTACTGGCAAATGAAATTTGCAAAAACTCAGCCTAATTTAATTAGTTTTGCAATCCATCTGGAGTCTTGTGCTTCGGCGGTCTAGCAAAGAGCAAATTAAGTTATACCGAAAGGTCAAAAGCCAAATGGCAATTCAGCTGAAGCTGAACAGCCAAAAGGTAAGCGAAAAGCAGTCGAAAAATTCGCTTCACAAAGGCACAAAGCATCAGGGGTCCATGACACAAACGTCAATTCACAGTTTATATGCCAGGTTTTATTTCTTAAGTACTAAGCAGTTGCCTAACTCATGGGCTTAATGCTTCGGGCACAGCTGACAGGCTCCCTTCAAAGGCGCACAAAGCCAATTCAGTTTGCGCCAGCAAATGTTATTTTCATCAAAATTTCTTCAAGCGAACAAAATTCAATACAATGCAAATTTTACACAAAAAAATTGATTCAAAGTGCACCGTTTTCCATGTAGAACAAAAATCAAAATGTATAAAATTCATAAGTAAATATATTAAATAAAACATTTGAATTTAATATTTTATTATTTTACTTTATTTAAATAAATATTTTAATAGAAAATATGTATACTGCAAGGTAAATATTCACATCATTAATAAGCCTGAAAAATGGGTTGAATATTTTATTTATTTATATAAATGTTAAAAAAGCATAAATGATAATATAAGTGTTATAAATATAATAAAAATAAAAAATTATGATATACAATAAAATCATATGATACACAATAAAATAGGGAATAATAATATTAAAATATGTGTATATAAATTAAATGAAATAATAATATAAATAAGAAAAAAATAAAATATCTATTTTTATATATATTTTAATTTATTCATGTTACTTAAATTGTACTTACTTAAATTAAATTGTATGTGTAATTGTAATCGCATTTTTGTAATTGTAGTTGTATTGCAACTTTTTCGCGTTCATTCCGAATACAAAAATTATATTTAATATTTATTTTAAGAGAAATTTGAAATTTAAAAATAATTTTAAAAATTCATGATATAAATGTTCAAAGTCCAATTAAAATCAATAACAATGAAGCAATGGAAACCCCAAGCTGACAAAAAACAATAAAATAATTTTACACAAAAAAGTTTTACAAAATTAAAAACAAAATTCAATAGAATCATAACAAAAGCTGGCTTACGTTCGTACATAATTTAAAGCAAAAAAAAAAACACATGAGTTCGATGTACAATTGTACATATATTATTGTAATTTAAGGTAAACAAACACTTTAAGGTAAACAAGCATATATTCTCTTAATATAAACGTTACGTGTGCGTGCACAGACACAGAGTAATTTATTTTTAATGCTGTCCTTACGACAGATCAGCGTCGAACTGAGAATTTAACTTGCCCCTTGGCGCTGCCTCTGTTGTTGCGTGGGCAACACGCAAACGAGTGCAACTGGCACTGCTAATTGCACTCATTCACACGACGAGCGCCAACAAAGGCGGCCAGAAGTGGCCTCTAACAACAACAACAACAACAACAACGAGAGCAACAGCAACAATAATAAGTGCAACAACAAGCAGCAAAAGTCGAAGAGTTGTCGCCTTGACGGCACGGAAACGGAAGCGTTAGTTGCAAGGATATGTTGCACTAGTGCACAATAGTCAACCAGCCCGGTCTGCCCCTGCTCTTCCTCTACCACTCTTCCATTCAGCATACACAATTCAGTCAGCTCCTGGCTACCGCCCACCGCGTCTCTGTTGTCTCTCTGCGTGTGCCTGTGTGTGTGTGTGTGTGTGCACAGCAATTATGTGCCATTGAAGTTTCATTGTCAGCGTTGCAGATTGCAAGTGGAGTCCGTCCGGAACCGGAGGGAGCATGCTTCTGCTTCTTCTATATAGCTTCGTCCGACACTTTGTCCGTTTCCGACGTAATTGTTATGCCAATTTTTAAGAGCTGCGCGTCGCCTGCTTGCCAAATTAAATGAAAATCAAATAGAGCCCGACATCCAAAATACATAAATGCGGTTAAATTTGTAGCGTTAAATGTTAACAGTCGATTTTGCAACTCACACACACTGAGACTCCCACACATGGCCATAAAAATATCAGCGCGTATTTGCGTGTTAGAGCTAGAGCTCTGGCTCGGGCTCCGGCTCTGGCTGTGGCTCGTTCTACGAGCGATGTCGTTTGGCTTAGACTTACGAGCTTGGGGCGCAAATTGACAATTTCTCTGAAATTGCACAAATACTTATGAGGCTGTGCTCCATTTTTTATGGCAAATTACACAGCCGCATACGAGTGTCGATGTGTATGTGTGTGTGGGTGTGTGGGTGTGTGGGTGTGTCGTCATATAATAAAAACGTTTGGCAGAGGGTTTTATGATTGGTTTTCAGCAAAAGGGGCAAAAGGAAAAAAATGAAAGTAACATAAAATAAATAAAATATAAACTGCGTTATGTTTATGCGTCAAAGAGAGAGAGAGAGAGAGAGAGAGAGGCTGAGGGAGAGGGCAAAAGAAAACCCATCAGACATCATCAGCCTGCGCATAATTAAACATTAGACGCGACGATAATAAAATTGAAATCATTGAAGATTATTGCCAAGCTTGAGCCAAACCGAGTTAAAGGCTGCCATTACCCAAGAGTTTTGCTACTAAAGAAACTTTTCCTAATGCTTTTCGGGTTCTTTGAGTGCTTTAATATTGCTGCAGCATTTTGAAAGACTAAATATTTACAGCCTCTAAAAAATGGAAAGATGAGCAGAATTAATTTTTGTAATTCAATATATATATTTTTAATATATTTACAAACATTTAATTTAAGAAATAATAAATAAATAAAATTAATTTACTTTATTTATTTAAAATATGCATAAATTTAGTTAAATATATTAGCATAGATTAGTTTTCAACTGTTTGATAATCGAGTTGAGACAGCAATACAGTCCACTCAGATTTCAGCTACCAACCGGCGCTCAAAATCAACTTGTTTAGCTGATACAGCTGCCATGGTCAGCCGAACATAATCTGAATATCAAGCTAAAGGCAAACTTATAAAGCAATTAAAAAGTTTTTTTGCTTGTTTTTTTTTTGTAGTTGTTTTTCTTTTTTGGATTGTCATGATTTTGATATTTTGTTGTACTCTATGAAAAAAGTTTTGAGAGCGGAGCACACCTTGGGCCAAAAAGAAGCAAAAATGAAGTTTGGAGCGGCAGGTGCTGAGCAAATGGATGGCAACATTAGTAGAGCTACCATAGACCTGAGCTTGTGTAGCTAATAATAAGACGCTGAGTGCCTAAAAGTATGCTTAATTTTGTGCAACTTAAAGGCACTAAAGCTGCACGACGCAGCTCAAAGGACAACTCAAGCCGACCAGCCGGACGCTGGCAAACTTGGCAGCGAACTTTTTCCTTTAAGTGGTGCCATACTCTCTAACAACTTAAGCTGCTAGGCAAATAAAAGTATGTATATACACACTCGAACACACACACCCACACGCCCACTTTTGCACACATCAAATGCTTGCTGAAAGCAAGTTCAAATTGCCTTTGAGAGAGTCGCAAACAAAATGGCAGCTGCCTCGACGATGACGAGGACGACGACGACGACGACGACGTTTGGCGTTTATTTGCGTTTATAATGTGTGAGCTATTAAAATTTTAGAGGTTGTGCCCATTTCTTTCAGTGCACGTATGTGCACTCGACTAAAATATGTATTTCTCTACAGCATTTTGTTTGCTTTTTACATACATTTTACTCGGCGTCTTCTTTTTCGGCTGCCTTTGCTTTTCGCACAGCATAAAATAAGAAAAATTAGCTGATTTTCCTTTAAAGGCAGACGCGGGCGGCTCTTTTAAAGTGCACAGCAGCAGCAGCAGAACAGCAGCAGCTGCTGTAAACATCTTTTTAAGTGAAAACTCGCGCGACGTGTTTTGCACTTTGTTCAAATGCTCAACGCATTCAGCAAATTCATATTCGTGTGCAGCAGCCAGAAATTAACATAAAAATGAACGCGAAACGTTTTAATGTCAGCGTTTTGTGGGCTATGCATACCCTGCACTAGATTACTGTGGGGTAAGCACATTGCGACAAATGGTATGCCTTGGAAAATGAGAGCAGGTTGAATAATCCTTGAAGTTGGAAGGCTTAAAAAGATTGTAAATATGAATTTCAAATTTGTAGATTAAAGAAGTCGTTGAATAAAGTTTTTTGTGTCTTAAAAAATTAATTAATATATTTAAAAATATTTAATTAAGTTATCCCAGAAGAAGATCAAGAAGACCAGTCGAAGATCTTAAAGAAAATTTTTGTTTTCTTTTATTTGATATAAATTTAAATATTGAGTAATCTGAGAAGTGGGAAAACGTAGCATATGAAAGCTGTATCTGAAACTTTTGACAATATTATTTTAAACACAGTGATTTTATTTATCTGCAAATGTTTATTCACTCATTGAATTTAGATTTTAGTATTCACGCTATTTTTTCGTTATTATTATTTGTCGAACATTGTCAGTTAATGTTCGCTCTGCCTGCGCCTAAACCTAATATTTATTATGTTTATGTGAATGCTTGAAGTATTTACATTTAAAAAATGTTTACTCTTCAATGATTAATAAATTCGTTATATGCTCTAAAATATTCTATGTAAATATATATTTTCACATATATGTTATGTTTGTTCTATGCAAAGCTTTAAAAATATTTAACTTTTAACTTTTGGCTCTCTCAGCATAAACACATTATTTGCTACAAGAGCTAATATTGTCGGAACACGCAGAAATTGTGTTGTTTACTGATAATGAAAACCTTCTAAAGACATTTCCAAACGACTTTGTTGCCAGATGAAGCGATAAAATAATAAACTAGTAACGCCATCTGTTGGCAAGACGTCGAACTTAGTTTCCCAACAAGCTCATTTCAACATACCATCTTTATTGAAATTTAAGCCTTTCTCAATTTATAAAAATTATCTGCTTGTTTAGTTTATTAAAATATGTATTTAAATAAGTTTTTCTCTTTAAAATTTTTCAAAAATTATTCCACTGCAATTTCTCTCACTAGAAAATATTTGTGGAATTTATTGCAGAGCATCTCGACGTCTGTTGAGCTGTACAGTAGTACTAGTTTCAGTTATTTTGCCTTTGTTTTTGTTGTTTCTCTGTGGCATTTGGTTTTGCTTTTTGACCAGATTCTGCTGCAGCTTATTTTTTATGCATATTTTATTATTTTGCCATTGCATGCGTAATTTTATTTGCCGCCTCGTCTCGTTGCAATGTCCTTTTTCTGTTTATTTGTTTTTACCAGTTACTAGGTGGCAGCCACTAGGAGTATACGTTTTATGGCCCTCGTTTTTTTTTCGCTCAGGTTGTAAAAAATGTATGCACGCTAGAGAATGGCACTCGTTTGTTGTGGTTGTCCTGCTCAGCCAGTTGTCGTGCCGCCACTCTGGCTGCACCTGCGCTTGTTTTTGTTGCTTTGTCGTCATGCTACCTTGGCCAGGGCCAGCACACGCAATAGCAGCAACATGCCAAATTAAGTGCTCTTGCCGTCGTGTGGGGCCCTCTCGAATGGGCAGCACCTAGTGAATGCCAGCTGCAGAACGAAGCACGCAGAACGCCGCTTATGTTGTCATGTACATTTTAATTTTCACATGTTATGACATGCTTGCGACGCCACTTTGAAGTTGCCAGCAGCACAAGTTGCAGCATTTGCAGCACGCAACACGCATGTCTGAGCGCCCAGTGCAAAATCCAATTTAAGTAGTTCTTAATAAATATTTATAAATAAAAAACTACTTAACTTTTCGCACTCAGACAGCTCTGCTCGTCAATCAAATTCAGTTTATTTGATAAGGCTCTAATATGCAACTGCAATGTTGCTAGATTTTGTGTAAGGAACAAAGCAGTCATATGTTAAGAGAATGCTCCCGTGTACTCAATACTTATTCAAGTGAAAGAAAATGGATTTTCAGCAACTTTTTGCACTCGTTGAAGCAGTGAGGATTGCCTACAAAGAAAACCTAATTAAATTATAATGAAAATTAATTAATTGCTTTTCAAAATATTTTACTTAAAAATCAAAATACTTCAGATTTTGCTACAATCAATTTTGTAAGAACTTTTGCCACTCACAAGAGAATACTTATAAAACGAGCTGTTTAAAGGTTTCAAACTGCTTCTTCTAGCATTAACTTTGCGTTTTATTTTAAATATTTGGAAATCAAAATAAATAAATAAATACGTAATAAATTAGAACTGTTAGGGGAATGACCTTTATGAGTGGGACAGAAATCCTCTTGCTTGAGTGAGAGCTCTAGCTGTCTTGCTGAAGAATGATTCACAGAAACTCAAAGTTCTTTCATATATATCAATGTATTATATAGTTGTAAAGGGTAGGCCAGGTAATTTTTGAGCTGGGCACTTCAAGTGTTGTAGTTAAATTTATATGGAATTCTCTGTTTTGAAAGGAATCTACATCAATATTCTTTACTCTCAGATGACAAATTGAGACTGTTTTTGCCACATCCATCCATAAGCCATAGTTGTTAGCTTCTAAATTTGCCTTTACATATATTTAAAAGAGCTTAGAGAAACAACTCGACTATTATGCCCTGCAATTAAGCCTCACTCTCAAAGCTTGTCAATTCAATTATTTGTTCAATTTGCTTAAAGATTCCCACTTGGCAAGGAAATGAATTGAATAGGTATTGCAGCCTTTGGCATTTCTTAATTGTTTGACACATTTATTCCATGTATAACAAATCCAATTTTGGCTTACCTAACAGCAGCTTAGTTTTCTTTAAACGGCAATTGATTCAGCTGCCAGTAGTTTTCTCCGATGATTTCAGCATATCTTTGGGTGGTGATAAGCTTGGTCTGTGCTGCCGGAGGCAACGGCTGGGGAGAGAAGGCAGGAGGCATGAGGCATGAGGCATGAGACAGGAGACAGCCAAATTGTTTACCGCAGCTGTTGATAAGTTTTTAATTAAGTTTAAGCGTATTAGCTGGCACTTTAGCCGGCTGTGCAGCTCGCAAATCTATAGAAGCCACAAGAACTCGGCATTACTTAAGCGCTGCTCCAGCGAAATAAGAAGGCAACGAAATTAAGTGCGCGGTCTGAAGTCGCTACGGCTCTTGAATAAAAAAGAAAATAATTGAAATACGCAGACAGTCGCTGTATGTGTGTGTGTTTGTGTGGGTAAAGTCACGACACGTGCCGTTGCCGTTGCCACAGACACTTTTTATGCATTAAGCATACGCCGCGTATTACCAGCGCGTTACCTATTAACGCGCCATGAAAAAGGGGGCACTGAAAGACAATTGCTTATGTCTGCTGGCAAATGCCAATTTGGTGTGAATGCCTATTGAAATGGAATTGAAATTATTTTCAATGACAGCAGTTTAAAGGACCATGCCACAGGAGTCATGGGATCAATGAAATAAAATGAAAAATAAAATGAAATAAAATGAAAGAAATGTTTATTTATTAGTGAGCCTGTTACGCTCGCTAGCTGAGTGAAAGGTACAAATCTGTCTCTACTCAACAGTCGTTTCTATCGTAGAATAGAAGATATTTCTAAGACACACGGACAAACAGTTCAACTGCCTGTTTGCTCTCGATTGTCAAATCATTTTGTGATAAGGATATAAGGACAGGAGGACATGCACACGCACACGCACACGCACACGCAGACGCACAGACATCCGCCCACGCACTGTTCCGTGTTGAATGAGTCCGGAGTCGGAGTCGTATGTGCGTGTTTCTCTGCTTCATAACTGACAAATGAAAATGTCAAAAATGTGTACAAACTGCTGCCAAATGAGAAATGTCTTGTGTTTGTGCGAGCATAAATTAAATTAGAGTTTCTTTCAGCACAACTCAACAACCGACAACAAACAGGCAACAAAAATATTTTTGTCTATTTGCAAATTGATATTTTTATATATATATATATATTTTTTGTATTCCTTTTCACAAGCAATTTTCAAATAGAAATTCATGCATATTTAAGGAGTGGCCCCATTTACGTGCGCTTGTGCAAAGTAATTTAGCATCAACTATGGGAATGTTCAATATGGACATTTTCTGATATATCTCTCTCTTAATTTATACATTTATATTTTATGCTCAAATTGTTTCTAGTCCAAAAATGTTTTTAATCGTATTTTGTCAAACAGAAAAAGAAAACAGGCGCTGAGTAAAGCTCTTTTGCGAGAATTGCAAATGTGGAATGAATAACAAATGACAAATAAATAATAAAATAAAAAAGAAAGATTAAGTAAAACAGCATAAAAATAACGGCAATATCCATTTAAAGCTAGTGAATTATTGAGAAGCATTAAAAATATAATTTTCCGGCAGTTGAATTTGCAGCAATTTGTTTGTAAACTGATTGACGTGATTTGCCCGATTACAATTGTTTCTAAGTGGTTTCTGGGTTGCTCTGATATGCAATAATAACTCATTAATTAAACAGTTCATGAATTTTTCAGAGACCCCAACCCAGCCAGCAAGTTTACCTTGTTTCGCGAACAACGAATCTCGGCAACAATTACAAGCTAAGCGCTAAGCATTTGGCTAAAAGGCCAAGGCAGCTGCTGCGCATAGACAACGCCAACGACAACGTGGCCAAGATTAATGCCTGGTTATTAATAATGTTGAAAAAGGCTCGGTTCAGGTGAAAGTCGTGGTGCTGCCATTGCCATGGCAAAAGCAAATCAAGTCAATTTGTTAGCCAACGAAATGATGGCATAGCCAAGTATCCATTACACATTTGCATTGGCGCCAGCCGGCAACAGCCACTCACTCAGTCAGTCAGCCAAGCAGTCAGTCACTCAGTCAGTCAATCAGTTAGCCAGTTCCGCTTGCTGTGGGTGGCTAATGAAGCGCGTGGCTTGTTGAAATTCTTTGCCTGTTCTCGTTTATCCATTGGATCGAATAACACAATTGCTGTTTGCCTTGTTTTTCGAACAATTTCCTTTGACGGCGTCTCGCTGTCTATTTGCCTGGCTGGCTGGCTGGTTATCTACTTGCAGTTGGCTCAATTTCCAGTATAATTTATATGTTATTTACCTAAATTGGCTACAATGCAATATGTTGCATGATTTATAGCTGTCATCTTCATTCGATTGTCTGGGCTTTTGGTTATTTACATTTTGGTTTACTTTGCTTGCGCTGTCATTTCCTAAGTCCTTTGTCTTTTGCCATTTTAATGTCCTTTGATTAATTTGCGCAAATATAAATGTCAGCTTTTTGCCGTTGTCGTTGCCGTTGCCGTTGCCGTCGCCGTCGCCAAAGGTAATTTAATGGCCAGCCCACAGCTGTGCCCTTGTCAAGTCATATTAAGGCCAATAATGAGCAGGCAATCAGCACAATGAGATATAATAATAAACCCAAACCGAAACAAGTCCAGGCCAGCTCAGTCCAACCCGGGGCCAAGCAGAAAAATTAACAGCTATGTACACATTTGGCTGGCTCGCGGCATTAACAAAACATGAAATGCAATTAAAGGCAACAAAGTGAATGGAATTGGTTTTTACAGCTGTGCGATTTTCAGTTTCATTTTCATTATCGTTTTGGATTTCGTTTTCATTTGGCCGCATTTGCATATTGGCGATAGGATATGAAATATAATTTTATCCAGCTCATGTTTTTGCCATTTTACTTTCAAGTGGAAATCGATCCGACGGATTCATTATGTACAAACACACGCACTCCGAGTCGAGCGCGAAGCGAAAGTACATTAATAATCAAGTGCAGTCGATGAAATATTTGCCAACTGCCAGCGAAAAGTTATTAAAAATAAATCACCTGACATAAAGTACGCAAATAAACGTACTCAGCAACAGCTCTATAGATGTGTGCGTGTGTATCTGTGTGTGTTTACGTGTATTGACACGTAACAATTCATCTCGCGTTAAAATGAAAAAATGTAATTATAGCAATAACAGCGCCAAATAAAGGAAGCTATAAACAAAATAATATTAAAGCATGTATTAAATATTCAATCAAACATGACGAACTTATTATTTATGTTGCCGGCGGATGTATTCTTAAGCGAGCCAAGCGCATTTTGCTGTAAAATCAAAAATACAATTTTTTATTTATTTTTTTTTTGTCTTTTTGTGTCTTAAATAAATGTTTCACTTATTTAAATTATTTATAAATTATACTGATAGATTATAATTGCAGTTGACAACTTTTGAAATGTAAAATTTAAATTAACTTTGCTGTGAATAAAACTCAATAAGTAAAATTTATTAAAGACACTATGAGATGAGTTTAAATTACACTGAAGCTAAAAGTGTTTTATATTTAACAATGTTTCTACTTAACTTTAGTTGATCGGTCTATGCCATTATCTTCGGAGTAACTTGTTAAACGGTTTCTGTTTTAGTTTAGTTTCTGTTTTTTAGTGAGCCTAAAGTCAACAACAATTCATGTTGCGTCCCAATAATTCAGTCTGACGTTTATAAATTTTAAATATTATCTTCACAAGATTAGCAAACTATAATAATTTATCATAAAAGGGCACAGCTTACTGAATATCAAAAAATTAAATAACTATAATAAATTAGAAAACTGTTAAACTAGATGAAATGAGGTTTTTAAATAAAATTTAAAATTCATTTTAAGATGTTTAATATACATTTTTGTAATTTTAATGAATTCAATATATTATTTTATTTATGTTGAGTGCATTAAAATTCATATAAAATTAATAAGAATTAAAAAATAAAAATTCATTAAATAAATTAAAATGCATATATAATCAAATATAACTATATATAATTAATTAATTATATATATAATTAAGTACTTAAAATATTAATAAATATTAAAATTTAATAAAAATTAATTGTTTATATTTTAAGTAAATATTTGAGCTTAATTAAAAGTTGGCTATAAAAACTAACCATTTTATTTTGCTTGCTTAAATTTACTTCCAGCGCTTAAGGAGAAAGGCAACTCTAAGCAGCAGCAACAAAAACAATAGCATAAATCTGTACACGTGTCGCATACACAATGCCAAGCATGCGGCAAGGCATTGCCAGCGACAACAACAACAACAACGACAGCAACATCAGCAGCCGCAGCCGCAGAGACAACGGCAACAACAGGAACAGCAACAGCAAGTGAATTGCGTTATAATTTCATTAAGGACAAAAACCTTTTCAGTCAACGGCTATAACGCGAAGGGCTAAGGCAGAAAAGGAAAAGAGCGCTAAAGTAGAATAAAGTTGAGTAAAAGCGAAGCAAAGCAAAGCCGCAGGACCCAAGAGGCGGCACTAACAAAAGCATTGCCTACTTACAGGCGCTGCCAAGCAAAAATCAAGCGACTGGCATTTTTATGAAATTAATACAAAAGACACCAGATAGAGACAGAGCAAGAGTGACAGAGCGAGCAAGCAAGGGAGCGGGGAGTGGGAGTGGGAGCGAGAGCGAGTCAGCAATGACAGCAACGTAGACGTGGACACAATGATGAGCACTCGCACTCTGATTATAATGGCGGCCCAACAACAGCAGCAGCAGCAACGGGCTAGCGGGAAACGCTTTTATTGCCTGACACTCGAGTAGGCAACGTGATTCTGCTGCCAAGTCGAGACGACAGAGACTGAGTAGCTAAAGCTGAAGCTGTAGCTGTAGCTGTAGCCGTAGCGAGATCAACGTTATATTCTAGCGACTGTGCTTGGATGTCGCTAATGATATTTGCGTGACGCGGAAGAGGAACTCTAAAAACGTCACCTTCATTTACTAATTTGACATGCAAACGTGACCAAGTGTCGCACAAGCTTAAAAATTAAAAAAAAAAACAAGCGAAACGCTTAGACAAAGCCAATAACAAGAAACTGTAGAGCAAAATGCAATTACTATTAGCCCAACTGCTGTTGCTGCTGCTGCTGCTGCAGCTGCAGTGCAGCGTCGCCTGTCCGCCGGATGTGTGCGTCTGCAAGTGGAAGGGCGGCAAGCAGACAGTCGAGTGCGGCGGGCAGCAGCTGTCGAGCCTGCCCGAAGGCATGGACCCGGGCACACAGGTGCTCAACTTCAGCGGCAATGGCCTGCAGGTGCTGCAGAGCGAGCGCTTTCTGCGCATGGATCTGCTCAACTTGCAAAAGATCTATTTGTCGCGCAATCAGCTGATACGCATACACGAGAAGGCCTTTCGCGGCCTGACCAACCTGGTGGAGCTGGACCTCAGCGAGAACGCGCTGCAGCATGTGCCCAGCGAAACGTTTCAGGATTACAGCTCCCTGATGCGCCTGTCGCTCAGCGGCAATCCCATACGCGAACTGAAGACGTCGGCGTTCAGGCATTTGTCTTTCTTAACCACACTGGAGTTGTCCAACTGCCAGGTGGAACGCATCGAGAACGAGGCCTTCGTGGGCATGGACAATCTGGAGTGGCTGCGCCTAGACGGCAATCGCATTGCCTTCATTCAGGGCGGACACATTCTGCCGAAGTCATTGCATGGCATTAGCCTGCACAGCAATCGCTGGAACTGTGACTGCCGCCTGCTGGATGTCTACGGCTGGCTGGTGAGCCACAATACGCCACTGGCCGAGGAGCCCAAGTGCATGGAGCCGGCACGTCTGAAGGGCCAGGTCATCAAGTCGCTGCAGCGGCCGCAGCTCGCCTGCCTGCCCGAGGTGAGTCCGCAGTCGAGCTACACGGAGGTGAGCGAGGGTCGCAACATGTCCATCACCTGCCTGGTGCGCGCCATACCCGAGCCGAAGGTGCTCTGGCTGTTCAATGGCCAGGTGATGAGCAACGATAGCCTGCTGGACAATCTGCATATGTACTACTATATTGACGAGAGCGGCGGCAGCGGTGCCGAGGAGAAGCGCAGCGAGATCTTCATTTACAATGTGGGCGCCGAGGACAATGGCACCTTCTCGTGCGTGGGCCAGAATATAGCTGGCACCACGTTCAGCAACTATACGCTGCGCGTGATCATTAAGGAGCCGCCGGTGGTGAACGAGGTGTCCTTTCCGCGCGACTACATGAACTACATTGTGGCCAGCAGCGCTGGCGGCGGCATCATCTTTGTCGTGCTGCTCTGCACGATTGTGGTCAAGTGCAAGCGCGGCGCGGAGCCGGCCAAGCGCAAGAAATGCGATCAAGTCACCAGCATTGCGGGCGCCACCGATTCGACCAACGGCAGCAGCCAGGACACGGGCATGATGAAGTGCGCCTCGATACTCAACGACGGCGACAGCTTGAATGGCGGCGCTGGCCTGATGCTCGGCGATAATCTGACACCCACCAAGGCCAGCAATGGCAATGCCGGCGGTCCGGGCAGCATTGGCGTTGGCAGCGCCGGCGGACTCATTCTTGGCGGTCAGATGAAACAGAATCTGTTGCTCTATGCCACGCCCAACACACATTCGCACGCCCATGCCCAGCAACAGCAGCACCAGCAGCAGCAGCAGCAGCAGCAGCAGCATCAGCAGCAGCAGCAACAACAATTGCAGCTGAATGTTAATATGATGAATGCCGCAGCAGCTGCAGCGGCTGCTGGCTCGCCACCGCTGCTGTTGAGCAATGGACTGGCAGCCGCCTACTGCTCGCCGCCAGCATCGCTGCGCAATTACCCGGAGAAGAATCCCGATTTGGTCAACGATGCGGAAAGTGTTAAGCACAAGCTGAAGACAGCCGTCTCTCTGGACGGCGCAGCCGACTATGAAACGGCCAGCGATTGTGGACAGTACGAGGGCTGTTATCAGCTGACTGCGGCCTCGCCCCATGCGCATGCCATGCTGGGCATGGGCTCACGTTTTGCTGCCGCCATGACAACACTGCCGCGTGGCATGCAACTGAAATCGGTGTTGAGTTCGGCGTCGGCAGCGGCGGCGGCCACATCGCCGCATCAGGTGGATGTGCATTTGAATCCGGTTTGCTTTTTGGGCCAGGACGGCTATGCGTATGACTATAGCAGTGCGCATCTGGTGCAACAGGTGGCAGCAGCGCCGCAGCACCAGCAACAGCAGCAGCAGCAGCAGCAACTGCAGCAACCGCAGCAGAACTTCTACCGCACGCTGCCACACAATCGCGCCCACAAGCAGCAGCAGCAGCAACAATTTGCGGCTGCGGCAGCCGCACAAAATGCCAGCCTTCGCTACAGCTTGGAGGCGGAGTTTGTGCAGCGTGCGCCCGCCGTCGCCTACGAGAAGTATCAGCTGCCGAATGTACGCTTCACCGCCGAGGGCTATCCACAGCAACAGTTGCAGCTGCAGCAGCAATTCCCCTCGCCACCCGAGGGCTACAAGAGCAGCGATCTACCGTTGCCAGCCTTTCAGCAGTGGCCAAGCTGTCTGCCCGGCTATCATGCGCAGCCGCTGCGCTACGGCCTCAGTCAGCCGCCGCCACCGCCGCAGCCAGCGTTGGCAGCACCAGCAGCAGCAGCGGCAGCAGCAACAGCAACAGCAACGCCCGCACCCACGCTGGAGAGCAGCGCGGTCAATGGCAGCGCCACCATACCCGAGCTGGACGAGACTGAGACGTCGCCCAGCGGCTCGAATGCAGCCATGGCCGAGACCGAAGCTGCTGCCAGCAGCAGCAACGACTCAGCTGATGCAACGAAGCTAAAGCAGTTGAATGGACCGTTGGCGGACAGCCCGGATGAGGGCTATGTGGGTGAAGCGCAGGAGACGAGCGACATTTGACAACGCAGCGCTGCTGCCGGCCAGGATGCTGCCTTAGATGATTCAGTGGCTCTGTAAACACACACACATAGACGACCACACACCCACACAAACAGACACACATACTCGCACATAAATAGAATTAGTCTTGTGTTCGTATACGTGTATCCGTGTCCTTTGTTGCCCACAGCAAGCAAGCAAACAGCCTAGTCGCCGAGTCAAACAAAAGACCCAATCTGAGTCGTATACTGAAAGCAAAAAAAAAAAATAAAACAAACACGAACAACAATTTAGCAAACCGAATTAAATATGCCCTTGCTGAGACAAGAGTTGCAAAAAATAGAAAATAGTTCTGCCAGCTAGCAATTGACAAATAATTATTTCTCTGTCTCCATTTGAATATTGAAAATTGATTTTTAGTTCAATTAGAAACTCATTTGTTGCACAGAAATTGACAATTGAAATTGGAATTTAATGATATTGCAAATCCTTTTGACCTTCTATTTATTTTGCTCTTTGGGTTAGCAAAGTTTTTGACTAAGTTGCCTGTGCCCGCTGCAAGGGTATAACAAAAGGGCAGAGTGCCGGCCTAACCTAATAAAGCCGAAAAACAAAGACGCGCTGCTAAACAAAAGACTTGGTCTTCGGCCCTGGCTCTGACTTCATCTTTGGCAGTTGTTATTGTTGTTGTTGGGGCAGACTCCTTTTCCTTTGCTGTCGTGCCTATGCGTGCCTCGAGTGGCAAGCTGGCAGCATTTTATTTCCGTTGATGTAATTGAAAAAGTTTTTCATTTAATATAAACTTTTCAGCGTCTTGCCAGGGTTTGCTCGCTCGCTCTCGCTCTCGCACTCTGTCTGAAGCCATAAAAAAGCTGGGCAAAAAAGTGCTCAAAAAACAAGCAACAAACCAAAAGAAATACCAGCCAGGCCTATGCCTACTTTTTGTCACAGTGCTGGGCTCTTTTTGGTTTCGTTGCTTGCCGATTGAGTTGCTGTTGGCGGCGTTGTTAGCTGACAATTGACTCGACTCGCCTGTGCCCACATGTCACAGGCTGGCATGGCCCCAACCATTGCATTGGCAGGCAACTCAGCGCACTCCACACTCAAGTGTCTCAGGCTCGCTCGTGTGCTGTTGTGTTGCCGTGGCAACACCTGCTCGGTGACACAAAGGATTTCGACCTGTACCGAATGGGGAACAGGCTCAAGTGGCCCAGTCGACACAGCGTCTTAGCCGGAGTGCCAAGTGTTCCGGCCAAATCGCGAGTGGCATTAAGGGTTTGGGTCCTTTGCGCATTCTGCTCTAGTTTATGAAATTTTAATTTGGGACACAGCAGCGCCAAGCTGCATTTAAATAATTTAAAGTGTTTGTTATTCGTACTAAGCAAAGACTTTGACATCAAAACTTATTTCGTTTTTCCTGCCTTTCTGACGTGTGGAAAGGTCTTATATCAATTTGACGAGGTGTACTAGCACTCAACTAGCACAGGTATTTCCGGGTAACAGAGCAGCGTAGATATCGTAAATAAGTAGGAATAAAAACTATATAATAGACACTTAAGAACAAACTGCTTAATTTTAACATAATGTTTAAATATTGTAATTTGCGAATGGAAACAGCGTGTGTTAGTAATGGCAAAGTGAAGGGTTCGAGCATAAAAAGCTTTAAGTGATTTTCAAATATTCTAAAGAAATATATCATTTATTTTTTTCTGTATGCATTTTTTGAGAAATAAAAGAAAATAATTGCAATAAATAAGCCAACAGCGATAGAGTTTTACGAAAATTGTTGTTTAACAAAACATTATTTTTTCGCATCCAATTAAAAATATTTGAAAGGAAATTAACATCGATTTTATTGAATGCATGTACAAAAAAAAAAAGGAAAAAATATGGAATATCTTTGCATTTTGTTTTCTTTTGATTACTAACTTTAATAGGGTTCATTACTTTTGTTCAGGCAAAAATGTTCAATTAAATTTTTTTTGAATATGTGTATATAACATTTTCTTGATAAATTTATAACTTACATGTCTTTATAAAAAAATTAATTATTTACAAAAAATGCTCTCCTTGAGTAATTTAATTTTTTATTTTCTTATTTTCTTAGATACGATTTTTTCTAAATTATTTTCTCCATCTAAAAAAATTCTCTCAACTTTCTATGTACATATATGAATACAAGATTGGAACAAAAATAACGATGCAGGTGAAAAGTTGGATAAAACGGAAAGCAAATTTCAAACGTTGTAAGGTTTAAAATCAAGTAGCAAAAGGAGGAAAAACAAATTAATAAACTGCATTAAGCTGACAGAAATGCAGAAGCAATCATTTAAGCACACTACTGAATATTGTAAATGAAATAAATATATAGGAAATCATAGATGTAAAAATTGTAAACACACAGACACATACACACACACATACATATGTATACACACTTGCAGTTGCGTATATAGCAAATTATTTAGTTTTAATTTCACCAAGTGAGTTAGTTGGCAAAATGCACCGAAAATTAAGCTGGAAATGGAAATCCAAATAACGAAAATAAAAATAAAAAAAAAACAAAAATACATTTTAGCATAGCAAATGTAAAACTGAATCTAATATTATAAACACACAGAAAAAATATTCAAAAATGAATTTGAACGAAAAACAAAACAAAAGAAAAGCAACAAAAACCATTTTAAAAATACGCCCATAATTTACAACTATTTTAGCTGTATAAATAAAAATTATATATTAAGCTAGAATTAGGTAATGCAAAACGTTTATGCATAAATAAATATATAAAGCGCCATAAACGCGGCAGCAAAACATTTAAAAAACAATGAGCATTAATAATTGAGAGAGAACACAATAAACAATACACACACACACACATAGACACAACATAAATTAAGCTAAATATATATATATATATATATATATATATATATATATATATATATATATATATATATATACATATATATATATTAATTTTCTAAGTTAAATGATAAAATGATTATTAATGAAGCAAATTGTAAAAAGCATAAGACGAAATGAAACCAAATAAAAAACGCATTAAACTGAAGAATTTAATAAAAATTAAATGATCAATTCTTAACATTCGAGCAGTCAAATATGTTAATAGCTTCAGCTATTCATTGCCACTGCAGCATTGTTTTGGCCTGATTTAAATGCAGCTAGAGAAAAATGTTGGAGAAAAAATTCCTAATGGCGCATGACGGTGGAAATGCAAATGGAAATGCAAGTGGAAGCGCAGTAGAATGCAATGAAGCATGGAAAAGTGCGGAGAGATTTGTGAAATTCATCAAGTGCTGGGAGGGCTGGGGAAGGGAAAAACAAATGAAAATTCTTGGATAATGCCAGGAATTGAATCAATATAAGTCTGTCAACAACAGGCGAGGCAGCGAGGCAGCGAGGCATTCAGCCAGCCACATAGCTTTTAAATTGTTTTCAGTTATAGAACATAATCATATAATAATATTTGCATCAGTGGGACGAGTCTCAAATAATTTATGTGATAGGGCAGATAGTTGCATTGCCTAACCCCATTTTAATGGCCATTGCAGTAATGCAATAAATACAGATTTATATTAAGACTTAATAATGTGTATATAAATTGATAGCGGTTGCTAAAGAGAATCTGTAAGCAGTACGAAAGCTGTTTATATATGTATGGGCAGTTGCACGCACACACACGGTGATTACGCATACGCAGCGTCTGCCAAAAAGTGCCCACACGATAGCAAGGCCAGAGTCGGGAGCAGCTGCAGAAACTGCAACTTCTTGCCAAGAGCTCAAAGCAGCTGCAAAACGCAGAGAGTGTCGAGGCTGACGCATTATACGTTTCACTGCGCAATAATCCCATTAAAAGGCACTCGTGGACAAAAATGGGGGCGGGGAGCAGAGTTTTTGGGGAAAAGCCATAGGATAGAGCTCAACTGGGTCAGTTAATGCAGCTCGACCTGGCTGACATTTATGACCACAGAAGGAGAAAGACACAAAGAGAGAGAGAGAGCTGCATAAAAGCAGCACCAACGGCAGCAGCAACTTGAACGGCATCCAATTAAGTTGCCGAGTTGCCACCGGCACATACCACAGACATGAGTGCCAAAATTTATTGAAGAATCCTCAAGCCAGGGCTTTAAAGTAAGAAAAAATATGAGCAGCTCAAGTGTGAGTGGAGCTGTGATGACAACCAGGCGGCAAAGCACAAACAGATAGAAGCAGCAGAACCACAGAGCAAAGCCAAGCACAGCCGAGAGCAGAGCGTAACCAAAAGCCAAAGCCTGCCAGGACTTGTGGCAAGCGGCAATGGCAATGGCATCAAAATCAAAGACAAGCCAAGAGAAAGTTACCAAAAACCAAGGCAAAAGGCAAAAGCGCGCATAATTAATGTAGGCATAAAAACAAGTGACTTGTAAATATTACCAAGGCAATGCTGTGGCTGAGAGTTGCTCGTCTCTACTGCGCTGGGAGTGGGCGTGTGTGCGACTGTGTGCGGCTAGGGCTAGTTACCAAGTGGCAAGAGCAAGCTGGGCGAGAGCTGAGAGACTGCCAGGCATTGTCTAAGTTTCACTTTGCTAATAAAGCGCCCAAGTGGGCGAGTAGTGCCCACTTAAAAGCGCACACAAAAGCCAGCAGCAGGACGAGCGCCATATGCATGTGTGTGAGTGCTGTTTACGCCTATGTGTGTGTGTGTGTGTGTGTGTTAGCTGTCTTCGCCACTTGCTCTAGCCTTGTTTGCTTGCGTTTATATGGTCTAGTGATTGTGACATTGTAACTACAATTACATGCGGAAGTGACGCACACATCAACGCACACACACGCACACTCGCACACACACACATAGTCAGTTTATTTGGCGGCTATCTTTGCTTTATGTATGGCTAATGCGCCACTAAAGCTGCGCACAAATTGAGCTTATCGTATGGTTATTTCAATTCTATTTTATGCCTAACGGCTCTAGAGAGAGAGGCCCACTGTCTTATGCTAGGCCCTGGGTCTTAGGCGTTGTGTGTGTGAAAAATGGTAAGCCTAGAGATGGGCGCGCGCGTGTGTGTGTGTGTGTGTGTGGGAGAGGAAGCGGATGCGTGCATAAGTGTTTGATATGCTTATGTATGCGTTAGTTAGAGTTGCCTTTATAAAGTTATTAACCAAAATTAATGCTTGTTGTAAAATGTTCGTATGTGTTTAGGAAGTGAGTGGGTCTCTCAGCAGCTGGGCGAACGGATTAGTGTCTTACTTATGAGTTAAATTAGGTTAACATGAGTTCATAGGTCAAGGCAAATGAATTAGCCACAGAGCATGTATTATTCAACTAGAAATTTGATGAAGTTTTCCAGTTTTAACAATGCTTCACTTTCTTAAATACATGGCAAAGCTACACGCAGCATAATATCCTGCCTCCAGTGAGCTACTTATGCTAAGCTTTTTAAACTTATCCAATTATGCGAAACACTTTTAGTAGCGACATGCGTGCTTATCTAGTTAAACAAGGCTTCGACTGGTCCGGCCAAAGACTTCAAAGTCCATACACACTGAAGTGCCATTGAGCGCAAAGTTAATTTCTGAAGAGAAATATAAGTGTGGATGCTCGTTGAGAGTGTAAAGAATTTATTAAAAATTAAATATGCACACACGTCCATTCACGCATGGACGCACATTAATTTGCATAACTAATAAAATGGGCCGAAAGACGAGGCAGAGCGTGGCTGTTGCCAAAAAAGTTTTCCAGCTGGCAGCAAAAGAATGCGCAAAATATGTCAAACTAGAAAAGTTAAATGGCAATGAAAAGTATGAGATTGGGCCAGAGATTGCCGCCAGCTGTCGAAATGTTTTAAAATTAATTCAGACTCATAAAATATTGACAATCAACCGACTCTGTCTGCCCCTCTGCCTGTGCCGCTTGCTCTTTTTGCCGGGCTGGCGTGGGGGGACTCCCACCTACTTCAGCTACATCCCCAATGAATATACACGTGTTGTGTCATCTACAATTTGTTTGGTTGTCAATTTTTAATGTGGCTCTGTTTGCTGTTGCTGCTTGATAAATAAATTTACTGGCCAGCGACAAGTTTTGCAAAAGGCAAGACATCACAGACAGCAGCGAGTGGATTTATAATTTGATTGGATTTGCACTATTTTGTCATCATCAGCAGCAAATTGATAGAATTTTCAATTTGTTTTGCTTGCCTTGCATTGGCTATTTGAATCATTTGCAGCTGTTGTTGGCACACACTTTCACGTTCGGCTGAACCATTATTACTCTTAAATATTTCGCCAGGTATTTAGCAAACACACACAGAGCGAGAGCGAGAGACAACACCTGCTACAGGAGTTCCACAAATAAACAAGCTGTCAGTTTCTTGTGGCAGCTGCACACAAATGTCCAAACTGTTTTCTGGTCACACAATTAAACACGCACACACACACACCTTTGGCCTGGGTATTAAGCGTAATTAACTTGGCCAGCATATATAAATATCAGTCGTGGCTTGTGCATTTGCCCTGCTGCCTGCTGCGTGCTTTAGCCATTTAATTCGTTTGGATTTTGTGGTTATTTTAAAGATAACTATTACAGACTTATCTTATCTCCGCAATAATAAGTCTAGGCTGCTTGGCTTTCTCCTCTTTTCCGGTAAACGTATTGCACTTGATACAATTTCCACTTGACCTAGTTGCAGCGAGGCAGGCTTTTCAGCTGGCCGGGCTAAACAGGATTTCCAGGCTTAGCAATTTGCAAACAAACACAGCTACAAAAGGCAATTTTATAAGTAGCACAAATGAAATCCAATCATAAAAATTGCTTAAATTCCTGTAAACTCTTTTCAGGTATTGCGCTGGCTGAACGTATCGAAGTGTTTTGTCTAGTTTAGCTGTGTATATTTTGGTACGCTGTAATTGAGCTAAAGTCGACATAGTTTTTAAGATGCACACGGAACATGGAAATGCAATTTGAGGCCTGCCTCCGTTCTCTGCCCTAACCGCATTGACAATCCACAACAGCTCAACACTTTGCAGTGCAAAATCAATTTATATGTTAATTTGTGTGTAAAGTACACACATAGACACACGCCAGGGGCATGAGGCGTAACAAAACTGGCCGACGCAATCCTAACCCCTCAACTTACTAACCCTTAACCCCCCACCAGGGCATAGCGGCAACCCTAACTCGTTTTGGTTTTAGGTTAGCAAACAAAAATATGCGCAGGCCAAAGCAAAACAAAAGCGTTGTAGGTGCCAAAACTGACATTGGTTAAGGTTAAGGCAATGTGTGTGCGAGTGTGGGTGTTGCTGCTATTCTGTGTTTGCACTTGTCTAGTTGTGTGTGTGTGTGTGTGCGAATATCATTGTGTACAATGCTGCGAGGGCGGTACAACTTTTTAGCTGGAATCTGGCAGCCTTCAGCTGGCAACACAACATGACAGCTATGAAAGGCATCTGAAACTAGCCAAACGTTTATGTGTAGTTGTATGCATAGAGAGAGAGAGAGAGAGACGGAAAGAGAGAAACGGAGAGAGAGAGAGAGACAGAGAGTGGGAGATAGAGAGCAAGAGAAGTTTACATTCTTCTAGCAGCTATCGCAGCCATAACAATTGAAGCAATCAGCAAGAAGAGTAAAAAATATGGCATCAAAACAGGCAAAGTCAACAAGAGAGTTGTTTGACAAAAAATACCCTATTAATAGTGAAGTAAAGCCAATAGCCAGAGGTTGTTTATTGCCATGGATATATTGCGCTCAAGCTGCAATAATTGCAGCAATACAGGAAGACTGCAAAGAGTTCAGTTAAGGTGTTAACCTTTGTGAATTGAAAAGCAATAAATACAAAGAAATCAAGTTGAGAGCATTTTGCTAAATGATATCGTGCAAAGAAGCGCACAAAAAGGACGCTCATAAATCTTGCACGCAACAAAGAAATAAAAATAAAATACACAAAAAAAAACAACAAAGTATAAGAAGAAGAGCAGAAAAAAATCAGTACAATTCTGTATTGTTTTCTAACTTTTAACTTTGGTATTAAAGTGAGCCGCCCACGCGGCAGCCGTGTCCACAATTTAAGCCTTGTCGAGTTAGCCTTAGCCGGGTAAACAACTCAAACCGTCTGCAAAAGGCAGCAGCAACACCAGCAGCAGCAGCAGCCAGTCAGCCAGCACATTCGCACAAAGTTCAAGATTTAGATGCGTTAAGCGTTATTTATGGCCAGCAAATAAATAAGGCTTAGACCACATGCAATGGCTCATTGTGGCGTTGAAAGTTTTCGACATTTATTGTATTTTCGGTGTGCGAAAGTCAGACTCAAAGGCCAAACAAACGTGCGGCAGAAAGTCAACACTGTTGACTCATTAACGAATATTTCTGGCAATTATTTGATTAAGCTCGAGATCAGGCGCGTCAGCTGCAGATGGAGAGTAGATCTAACACATAAAATATTTATAATCACTTCAGACCAAGCTTTTTTATATGCAAACAGAGTGCCAAATGCAATTATATAAAATTGTATTGATTTTTGTTAACTATTTTATTGTTAGTCTATGCACGCTATGTACATTGTCATTTATAAATATTTAATTAGACATAGTCAATGCTGACGCGCTAGCTAAATGAATAATTCAGCTGACAATTTATATAAAAAACCAATAAAAAATAAAAATACATATAAAACACTCTAAAAACACGTAAGAATTTTTGCCGTCGGGCGTTGTCGACTGCATAATACTGGCTACGGACTAAATGCTGGCGGGTCTAGGACTTTAGAAGATATGTTTTTCTTCGATTTGCCAGACCTTAAAAAGGCTTTTATATATATTTAAATTTAGGTAGTTGAATAGCGGAAAACTACTGTAATTTAGTTGTTGAATTTGGGTTTTCTCATTGCCAATATGCAGGCTAGAAGAAGTCTTCAATGACAGGCTTCTAAGGTTTTTGTAGCTAAGACTAGAAGATTTTGGGAAAATTACAGGGTATTTCCAATATGCTACACCTCCAAAGGGCATTATTTTATTTTTGAAGCATCGTTAGAATTAAAATATTAAAAAATCAAGTATTGGTTTACTGAAGACCTCATAAATAAATATTTAAATTCTTAAGTTTGTAGCTTCACGACTCTAGAAGATCTAAAGTATGTTGTTTGACACGCCCACTAGAAGCGTAGCTATATCATCTATATATGCAGGTTTTACCCACGAATTTATATTCCAACTGTCAAGTCTCTGAATTGAATAGCCTAGGTGCGTAGGGACAGCAAGTCGGAAACTACTCAAAGCTAATATACTCCCGTCGTCTCGGCTGTTGGCAGAATAAGCACGACAAGCGCATTATATCGCTCATAATTAGCAACAGATAATACAATGTTTATACACATTTGCTGCTTATGGAAATACTCTGACAATGGCACGTTATGAATACATAAACAAACCGCAGTCTTGTTTGCACTAATTAAATTTCAAAATTAAATGCGTGCCAAGCTAATTATAAATATATTATTGAGAAGGAAAAACTGAAATGCAAAATAAGAATTGATAATGAATAAAAAAAAGGGGGAAAAAACAAAATCACGCGCTCATTGAAATTGGATAATTAGCTGCGAATGCTACAGTCAATAAAAGCAGCAAAAACAAAAAAGAAAAAAAATCTTAATTAAATTTCAGCGAGTTGTAGGCGCAGCCGGAAATGTGACTTGCAATCAAATTTTGGCTTATGCGGCAAATCCCTGTACGCAACTGCCAAATCGTGGACGATCTGTTAAATTTACCATGTGCAAATTGTGACAAAATGCCAGCTGAAAATCTGACGAACTGACGAATGCGATTGTCCGTGCAATTCTGTTGACGAAATTACCATAAATAAATTTTTAACCCCAGTCCAGCGCTGGCCAAAAATTTGCCAATATGTATGAGTGTGTGCGTGTGTGTGGGCAATTTTATTGAGTTAGGGCTAAAAAGTAGGCGAGCTGCACGCGACTCGTGCTCTAAATTTTGCAACATTTTGCGACAGTGCGGAAATTGCAATTAGATTCGCGCGACGCATAAATAACTTGAACCAATGTTGTCGGGAGCTCGGGGCCAGCTTTGGACTAGGTATATATCGGATATGGGCAAGTTAGATACATAAATTATAGACGCGAATTCGAGGCAACAAAATTGTTAGCATTGGTCGGCAGCGGCATAAAATGAAAATCCAAGCGGCCCTTGTCAGCATGATTAATGATGACGTTTATAAAGGCAACGAAACTTTCGTCCTTTTCCTCAAGTGTCCGTGCTAATCCACATCATGACTGCAAATAATAGAACTTAATCTATTTTCAATATGGCAACGGCAACGGCAGCGGCAGCAGCGCAACACAAATTAAGAACTCATCAATTTTTAATGCTTACTCAGTGGCGGAGCTGGGAGCCCGGATCCGGTGCTGGCTATTGGTCCGCATCTAGCTGCTAGCAGCTCTTCAAAATACACCCCAGGGAATCGCTTAGTCCTCGCTGCTGCTGCTGCTGTTGCTGTAGGGTGTGGGCGTGGACGCTGGGCATCGGCGCCTGCAAATGGGGGCTTTAGGTAATGTTTTCTCAAGACATAAAAGTTTCACACTATGAGCTGTAGCTGTAGCTATTGTTGTTGTTGCTGTTGCTGTTGTAGCTGCTATTGTTGTTGTTGCTGTTGTTGTTGTAGCTGCTGTTGTATGTTGTTATGTTTGATGTGGGCGACCTTTCGCCGTTACGAGCTCAGCAGCCTTTGATAAAGCTTTAGAAATTTAATTCCAAATTGTTGATAATATTTTGTTTAATTCAGTAAAGTTACGCAATAAATAAAGAGGAAGAGTTCTTCTATGGAAAAATCTTTTCGATGTATATTATTCTGATATCTAAAGCATATTTCATTCATTAGCTACTTCGCATTTCCTGGAAGTTGCACACTGAACTACAAAATAAATCTGACAGAATCTATGGCAGCAGCTGTTTAGTGTGGCTTGAATAGCATTAACCTAGATTTAATAAACTAGTAAAACTGTTCTAAGAAGTAGTTGGACATGACCAACAAGGAGATAATAGTATAGTATTATCTCATCATTATCGCATCCTTCAACTGAGTTTTCCATACTTGGAAATTCAATTAGAGTGAACCCTTTATTTTCAGAACACAAAATAAAAGAAACTATAAAATACATTCCGTACTTACGAAATTTCTCGGAAAGCACACAATTTTCTGATTATTTGAAACAAACTCGATCTGCGTATACCATACGAAAACCGCAGTATAAAATTCTACGTATTGTCGGAAGGGCAGCGGTCAAAGCTCATCTGTGGATTCCCATCCATTATATAATATAATATAATTTATGTAGTCTGCCAAGACTTCAGTCAGTTTAAAACACCTTTTCCACCATCAAAGGAAACTATTTTGAAATAAATATATTGAGTTACACGTACTATGCATACATGCCTGTGCATGTTCCTTTATGCTTATATATATATATATATATATATATATATATATATATATATATATATATATATATATATATATGTATATGCATGCTACCCCTTCTATTCAATTATTATAAATATAATAAAGATTGTAGGGATTCCATGATAATTAATATTGCCTAACTAAATAACTCATTGAGCAAAGAGTCCTTGCTCGAACTCTGGTTATAATTTACAACCAATCAATTTCTTTCTATCTTTAACTCTCTTTCTCTCTCCCTCTCTCTCTCTCTGTCTTTATTCATTTTCTTTACAGTATCAGTCTCTTACCTACTTACTTTCTCATTTCAGTCTCTCCACTCTCTTTCCCTCTCTTTTACTAAATTGCCTCGGCTTTTAGCGCCTTCAATTCTTACGCATTTTCAACTTTTTTGCCTTGTGTTTAAATAAATATATTTTATCTAAAAGTCTGTCTGCCCCATCTTTGGTAAATAAATGTATAAGTATATCAATTTATTTATACATATATATAGATATAGATATATAAAGAGTGAAGCAAAAATGTAGACATCGGGGATGTCCTACTTAAACATATAAATATATAAATACATTTTCAAAGCTTGCTTTTTCGCCTGTTTACAATCTGTGTGTGCTTATCTTCATGCCCTTGGCTGTGTGGCCGTCTTTTCTGTTTAGCGAGTGCTAGACACTTTTGCGGCCTTTAGGCTTTTGGCTGGTTACAATTTGCCCCATCCTAATTAGCCTTGCCGGTCGACACTCGAAGCAAATCTATTCGCGGGGCTTACGCGATACGTGCCAACTAAGCGGCTTTAAAGTCCAATGTGTATGGTCCTTAGCAAATAATGGGCAGTTGTTCGGTTTGTTGCTGCCTGCTGCCTGCTGCCTGCTGCTAGTGGCATTTGCTTCGCTGTAATTGAAGCTCCCATTTGGCAAGCTGGGCTCAAAAATGCGAGGCGGATGCTGATGCGTTGCTGACAGCAAACACACGCAATGCGAAAGGACTAAGGCCTGCCGCCAAAAACTGGTATGCCAAATGACAGAAAGGCCAGTGGCAAAGGCATGACATCTCCACACACAGACACTCACGCATATGTACATACGCACACGCAAACACACACACACGCAAACACACACACACACACACAAAGTGCTGCTAAACTAATTAACTAAGCGCAGCTCTGGCAATGTCGGTGACGCGTTCTGTCCACTGCCATTGCTGAGGGTCAGGATTTTTTCCGCGCTGTTGCAGAAATGCGAATTGCAGCATTATATGTGTATGTCTCCCTTTCGTGTCTGTGTGTGTGTGTATTAGGCCTCTGCTGAGTGTGATGGCTGGGACAGCAATTTCCAGTTGCCAACTCTGCACTCACTTGTTTGGCAATTAATTTGCCGGCGTCTGTTATTTCTTTCCCTGGCATGAGTGTTTGCAATCTAAACACGGTTATTCGCTAATTAGCAAAAACAAGCACACACACACACACACACACACACACAACCGTAAACACAAGTGGAGTGAGAGCGCGCGCATTTCCCTGTGGCTCGTTGTGTTTGTTTGCTTTGGAGGTGCTTGGCCCCGTTGCCATTTATTGGCGCCCCGTCCAAACTGGCTTTGCTACATTTTTGCGTTCCTTTTTTTCGCACTTCGCCATGAAATTGGGTCGCCCTGTAATTAGCCGTTGTTGCCTACAGTTTAAGCTCTTCAATTCGAGCTGTTGTGCCTTTTTCTGATTTCGTTTTTTATTTACTTTAAATGTGTTTGCGCGAATCGCCGAGAGTAAAATGGGCAAACTAAATAGCAACGCAGATGACTCTAAATTCGTGGACATTGCTGATTGATCACTTTTTTATTGAATTGAAGTTGACTTTAATATTAACTTATATATATATTTTATTTGAAAAAAGTTAAAAAATATATTTTAAAAATATATATTTTATTTAGGTTTTAATGAGTGACCAAGCTAGTTGGACACTATTTGTGATCACCAAAGCTCTGCAGCGGTTTAAGTTATTGATAATATTATGCTGTTAGAATATGCAATTAACTTGCCTTTTTATACCTACTAAGTACCAAAGAATATATGGAAATATTTCACAAAAATTTATGCTCAGTTATTAATTTTTATGATCTACAAGCGATTAATCAACGCCTGGCAAACGCTCATCAAATGAACGTCTCGACTATGCAATTTAATACTTCTCAATATCATAAATGGCATATATAAATCTTCGAACTTACAGCCACAAAACAGTTTGTCATAAACTACTATTGTTCCATTGTAATTTGTTATCCTACTGCTCTTATTTGGTCAGCCTCGAAATAAATTTCTAAAAATATTTCATTGAGTGAGACTTGAATTGCACATAAGCTGCAAGTCTATTTTTAAGCCTAAAGCAGAGAGATATGTTTATTATTTACTTAAAGCTCAAAATTAGCTTTGACTCAGCTTATCCATAAAACACCAAACACACACACACACACATGCACAGACACATCAATTCACCTCTTGAACTTTGCTATCTGACATTTTTTTGTGCTTGATGCAGACTCAAAATGGAATATGTCAAGCGCTTGGCAATTTATTTAAAACAAAACGATATACGAATATTTTGCAGAATATTTTTTCAGTTCATTTTGTTTATTAAAATGCCAGAAATAATTTCTATACGAATTTCGTAGTCGTTGTTGTTGTTGTGCTTTGTTTTACTTTTGTTGTGAGGTGTGTTCCGACTTAAGTTAAGTTTTTAGCCAAGTTTCGTTCCGCACTCATGGATTATATGTAAATATTTGCTTTGGTATTTTTGGTAGGAAGTTTTATGCTGTCAGCGGACTTAGCAGCACACACACAGCGCATAGTTCCTAAGTTGATGCTCAGCTATGCTGGCATATAGTTGCTATTAGATAAATGTGTGTGAGTGTGCGCTTGAATGTGAATATTTAAAATGCCTGAACTCATGGAGCAATAACTTTCTGCACAGCCCTTAAGCGCAGTTTGCGTAGTGTTCTGAATGCTGCCATATAATTTATGGATGGACAATTTATGCTGCCATTTGCTTAGCAACATTTCAAATTGCTTAACAGTCCTGCCCGCGAGCCCTTTTCAATTTGCGAAAAATTGCTACTGCTTATATGCCTATAAATCTCGTTGAAATCAATTTAATTATGTGCTCGCCCGGCGCAGCAGTTGGGCTGGCTAGAGCTGGGATCCCTGCCTTATGACTGCTTAAGCAACTTAATGTTTATTTTATGGTACTGGAAATCTATTGAACTGCATTTTGAATATGCTCGAGTAGCGAGCGATGAGAAACTTGCCTCTTACTGAAATTCATACGGCTCGAGCCGAATGTCAAGAATAACGATGTAATAAAATACGTGATATGAAAGCCAAATGTTCGACATGATGAACTATGAGCGACGTCTGCTTCCAGAGATACATAAGTTGGGCCCGCCCCACCCGCCTCAACATTTGAAGGCATTTCTTGCGAATTAGCATCCAGCTCGGCCAGACTCTGGCACAGTTTGAGCTCTGGCACACTACAATTTGGAGAGTTCAGCTCGCTTTTATTTGCATGTTTGTGTCCTCTGGCCATGGGCCAGGCTAGCAGTTGCAGTTTCAAATATGACGAGATAATTCTGCAAAATATTAGCTCTGCCTGCTGGCAACGACTGTCCGACCACTGACCACCAAGCCAGAGCAAGCTCCGATTGTCACTGCATTGCCAGGCCTTCAGCAATTCTGTGACACACAATAGTTCAGTTGCATTCGGTCGAAAAAAGGAACAGTTTGGGGCTAGAGCTGTACGAGGGTCGTATGCAAAAGTTATCGTTGCATTTTAAATCGTTTTGTCCTACTTGTTTAAGTCTTGCCTAAGAGTCTGTACTCTTATCACTTGTAATATGTTGATATGCATGAGACTGTACTTAAATCGGATTATAGAGCATAGCAATTAGATAAAAAGGATTTTCTGTTTAATCTGACTGAAGTATTACTCGAGCTGACTTCAAGTAAAGCAAAGCAAATGACTGAAGATGAAAAAGACTTTTACCAAATGCCACTCAAAGAGCTCAGTTGCATAAGCTTTTTTCATACACATCGACTTTAAAGCTGAAGCAGAGAACTATAATTTAATTGTAATTCAATATTTTCCTATTTATAAAATGAATTTCCGCTTAATATGCCTCTTATGACATACTATGTTAATATTGTTTAGTATCAAATAACATGAGCACTTACAAGAGCATAGTCTTGTTGATTATTTCTAAAGAACAAAATAACAATTTTTAAAAAATAAGACAAGCTTTAGATTGTCTGTTAAGCTAATTCAAGAATCTCCCGCTGCTAACAACAGCAAACATCTAAATCTTTTTCTCCTAGTTACCTTACAAAAGACATTCAATTCCTAGAAATCCTAAGCTTAGCCTCGCCTTTCCATTTTTACTAAGCTATAATTTTTAAAGAATTATCAGGTTGCAGCTTTTGCAAAACACGCAAAAGAAATGTAAATACAACAAATCGTGCATAAATGAAATTAAATTTAAATTACTCCAAAGAGTTAGCTGCCTCTGAGATTGCAGAGAATGCTGAACGTAGTTCTAAAAGTTATACAATTGAAACACAAATATTCAGTTCAAGTTTATTGTATAATGAAATAATATGTCTTTATTAAAAATTCTTTTAGCTGAAGATCTGAAAGTGTTTAAAATTTATTAGCATTCCCGACGTCATAATTCAAATTAATAAAAAACCAATTGCATTTTTTTAAGCCTCCATTCGAATTACAGCATGATAATAATTGTAATTAAAATGCAGTTTTTTATAAGTTTAAATTAAAATGTCAATAGTTAATCAAAATAAATGTAATATAAATTGTTGTTAAATAACTGAAATTACTAAATATGGATTGCCATCTGTATTTATAATAGCAAATAAAAGAACTCTCACTTGCTGTTCTTTAAAGTGACATAGAAAGTAGTGTGAATCCAAGCAGCTTTGGGCCCAGTAGATTGCAACCTTTGTGGGCTGTCAACTGACCAGCTGGTTTCCTAGAATTCTGGTAGTTCATCTCTCTGTAAGTGGCAAGGCAGCTTAAAGCCTGCAACGGACAAGTTGACATAATGCCCTGTTTACAATGACAGCCAGATAAACACACACACAGAGAGAGATAGAGAGTGAGATGGAGATGCGAGCACACTTACAAATCAATAAAGTGTAAATTGTAACATTAAATAGTCATTAGTGTCTCTGGCCATTTGACCGGAAATTAATCAAGCAATAACCGCAATGACGTTTTATATTTGACCAGTGAGTCGACCGCTGTCTTTCCCACACTCGCCTATGCCGAAACAAATACGCGACGCACGGAGGCAGAGGGTTAACTTGGGCTTTGTCAATTCGGCGAAAGGGTTCGTGTTTGCACTAGGTTTATACATATCATTAAGCACACAAACTGATTTCAGCTTGTAGATATGTCAAACAACTGACGGAAACTGTTTATTATTGCTTCAAACGGAAAAGGATACGGATGTGTGAATCTGACAGACGCAGAGGCAGACGCAGCCACACGAGCGGAAGTCCCGAAGGTGTCCAGCTTCAAATTTCAATTTCAATTCAAATATCCATCGACCCAAAACTGTGTAACTTCTCTTGAAAGCTATGTATATAAAGAGTTTTTTTTTATATAACAAATATGTTGAATAACATTTCCAATTTGAGAATTTGATATTAGAGCTTGAACTTCTTTTAAAGTCCTTACAACAAATATATCATAAACAAAAATCATTTAAATAAAATGCTAAACGGACACTCAAAAATTGTTGTTGAAGTGCGAACAAAGAAGTACACACACACACACATACACACACAGTCAGTGGGATCTACACTCACATCCGGCTGCTAACATCCGTGTGTCAAGAAGCGCTCAAGCATTAATTTATGAATTTTTATTACATTATTTATTTAGCTGGCATCTTTGTTGTGCGCTGAGTGACCTTTGTTATTGTGTGTTTTGGACAGAGTGTAAAGTGCTGACAACTATGGCTGGCATTGTGGCTTAAGATCAAAGACTTGATAGCTAGATAGATTGGTCGCTCGACTCGTCAACGTCGGAGTGTAAACAAATGTCATTCCACATGCAATTAAATTCCCGGAAATCGTCGATGCCAAATCCGATTTTAATTAAAATCGTTTTTGTCCTGTCTATGTGGCCATGTCATTGACAGGAAGGAAACAAGCTGGGCAGCCAGGTAAACAAACACAGACTGGACCGGCACTCAAACAGGCCAGCTGCCAGCTGCCAGCCGCCAGCCGCCCCCAAAACTTATTGAACCTTTTTTGACATGACCTTAAAGTTTATACACTAAAGTATTTTGTATTCAGCATGTTGTTGCATGTATGTGTATGCGTAGGAGTCGATAAACTTGTTTCCCAAACTAAACAACTCATTTAATTGGATTCTCTGTGAGTTAAATTTCTACTCAAAACTAAACTCAATCAAAATTTCAGCATTTTGCAGCACTTTAAGCTCTGTGCTCAATAAACAAGAATCAAATTTCGCATATTACAAAAGCAAATAAAACAATCTTCAGTTGAATAACAATGAATTTCGTATACGCTTCACCACTTTATACCCTGTAATTTAGCATACTAGATTGGGCTATATGGGTATATGATTGTTGCTAGCATAACACTGAAGTCTAAGAGCTAATTCTCTCAATGTCTAGCTCATTTAATACTCAAGAAACAAATATGTCCATATAACAATGCCTTGATTACTGGGTGTCATCAGGTCAAACAGCATGAGAGCTGCTTAACAGCGAAATTTGCATCAGTGCCTGCATCAAAAGCGATTGATATTCATATATGAGCACGAACAGTTGGCAGCTGAATAGCGTTAAGTAAACATATACAACAGCCACACACCCTCACACACCCACACACACCCATACAGTTGCGCGTTGATTGCTCAAAACCAAAGTCATCCAAGCGTGAGACCAACAACTAGCAACAAGCCAGGACATGAAGGCGCAGCTGTAGGAGGGCACCAAAGTGGCAACATTTTGTGGCAGGCGACGCATGCCCATCGTATGTCACTGCTGTGCCAGTGTGAGAAGTGTAGGCCCCGACAGCACACTCATCTACAGCCATAAATATGAATGGTGGGGCGCCCCTGGCCCCCTGTCCGGTCTGGCTTGTTATTTACAGCCAGTTTTGAGATCTTGTGGCATAATTTAAGCACCTTGTTTAGCCACTGTTTATGGTTTTGTCATGTCACTGGACCAGCTTGTCTACTATAAATGTTGAATGTGTGCGCCAGCCCTTTTGAGGTCACGAGGTCAATGATACACACAGATTCATACATCAACTCGCACACAGACAACTGTGACTAACTACCTCAAGCACATACGCTGCACCGAGGGCAAGGAGGGCGACACTTTAAATAATTTATAAATGCGACAAATGAAAAACTTGGCCATAAAGTTGCGACCTGGCATTCAGCAAGGGGCTTTGCCGTTTACTTTTGCTTAACGCGACTTTACGCCTGCGGTTGCTGCTGCTGTCGCTGTTGCAGTCACCGCCTTTACGCAAATCAACGAACAAATCAACGCAAAAAGCGTTTACAACAACAGCGAAAATCCTTTTTGCTTACCGAAACGATTTCGCTGCTGTCAGCATAAAATTCCTTGCCTTAGCAAAAGTACAACGTATGGAATTGTAAAATAAAAACCGCAGCATTTTTATGTCACAATTGTGGGTGTGCATGGGTGGGTGTCTGACTGTCTGTGTGTCTGTGTGTGTGTCATGAGCGGGTTTTTGTGTGCACTGGCTGTTGACTGCTTCGCATTATGCAAACAAGCCAGACTCGTTCCTCAATTTACCAGCTTCACCCTTTGCTTGTGCTCAGGCGCATTCTGACGTTGAACATTTGCAAAACTGTGACAGCAGACGGACGTGGACAGGTGGCGTGGGCACAAACGTCGTGCAGACTTTTTTGGCGTTTTGGCAAACATAAAGGCTTCCAGATAAGGCGAACAATACTTTTGCATTAGCGGAAAACAATATCAAGTGTCTTAAAATAAACTGGGATAAATGCTGAAGTATATACTAAATGATATATTTACTTCGAATTATTTGACTGAAACAGAGATGAAAAATGTAGTCGCTTAAAAAAATTAATGTAATATTATGTTTAATAAATTGATTGAAATGATAAATTATAAATACATGGCAGATCTTGCTAAATATTTAAAAAATATATCGTTATCGATAGCGATAACTGTAGCTTAAATTTAATTATTTTAAATATATTTAGTTTTGTTTGGTCACACTTTTTTAAAGAAGAAATAGACTCAACTATATTCTTTCCTCATCAGTACATTTTTAAACCTGATTTAAATCATATTTAGTCGATTTATCAATATTCTCGAATAATCTTCAATGTGCATCAATATTTTTAAGCTCTTAGACTGCAGCCATCTTCTCTTTTTTAGACAAAATCTCATAATATTACACACAAATCAACTCATTAGATTTTCTCGCTTTAATTGCAATGAGTTACGGCGCTTTGAGAGGCATTAAATTTTGGCGCAAAGCATATCGCAACAGATAACTCGCATCTCGCATTGCTCATACGCCGCGTAAGCCATTAAATATGCATTTGCTGATATCACCAAAAGCCGTAACGAAAACAGCTTACGTGGCATTTGCGGACCCGCCCACCAGCTTGTGTGTCTGTGCGAGACAAAAAAAAAAAAAGAAAGGGGATATAAAATAAAAACAATGCATATGTGAAACGAAAGGAAAAACAATAGAATTTAAATGATTTTAATGCGTACATTGGATTTTATTGAAGCCAACGAGGCAATTTGGAGTTTGGCTATGAGCTGCATGGCCATCATATGAATACCAAGCCAGCTGTCTGATGTCTGATGTCTGCTGCCAACTGCCAGCTGCCAGCTGCCTTGCTCTGCTGGCTCGGTGCGGCTTCTCATTCGCACTGAGCAATAATAATAATTGTCAATTGCAGCAGCTGTCGTCGGGCGTCGTCAGGCGTTGCGTGAGCGTCGGCTTTTTCCATATTCAATTTCAAATGAAAATTTCATGCCGCCAGCAGCAGCACTGCCGAAAAACCTGAACAGCAAAGCCTCGACCCCAAGTCCCGAAACCGGTGTAAATTTAACGTTAGCTTTGTTAAATTCATTTTCAGTGTGGCAGCGGCAAAATCTTTTGCATACTTTCGGGCAAGGCCGATGTGGCACAGCGACAAAGCGGGACGACGACACAGCTGCTAGTTTTTTTTTTCCGAAATTTTTTTAACACATTTTTCGCACATGTTTTTTTCAAAACCTCAGCTGGAGTATGCACGTGTGTGTGTGTGTATATATGATTAGCTTTCAGCGTAGAGTTATGTGCGGTTTTTGTGGTTTCTGTTTTCGCTGAGCTCAGCTATTTTGGTATTAACTTGATCTGCTTTGAACAGATTCCCTGGCATTTTCACATAAGCTACTACGCTTACGTTTACTAACAGATTTTGATTAGAAATTGCTTGAGGTTGCACTTGCGTTGTTGCACTAACCAAGTTGATTGTTTGCATCGGTAGGGCTTCACTTATTTAGAGCTTATGGACAGTTGAGTGGGTTACTTTTGAAATTGGGTTAAGTCATGTAAGAGTTTTTTTAATGAAGCCGGCTTGTTCCTGAAGAGATGATGTATGTCAAGGCAGGAGGGTAGAAAATGTGAGCAACAGTGTATTTTAAAGCTGTTAAATTTAAGAAATGTGCTGAGAGAGAGTGCGAGAACTCTTATCTGCGCCGCTCAGTCGTCATATGTGTAGTCAAACAGAAGCTTTTGCATTGAAATGCAAATGAATCGTGTGCCTGCAGAGTTGCAGCTCCGTCTCCAGTTGCCATGGCACAAACAAGAGAGACAACAACGATAATAGGCACATAACAACATTATCATTAGCAGGCAATGGCAGCACATTAAATTGCAATTGTTGTTCTGTTGCTCTGTTGTTCTGTTGTCCATGTTGTTGCTGTAGTTGCTGTGCAGCTCAAATGCCTCGCATGCAAGTGTCTAATTGATTTTGTTGCGTCAGGTGCAAAGGCTCTGTCGCCTGGGCGCACATGGCGTATGCGTGATGAGGCCGGGGCAAAGCATTGATTTGCATACGAGCCACATTAAACGAGTGCTGCAACTAAAAGCGCATTTTAAAGCCTTTGAGCATGATGCGTACCTGCCAAGTACTTTTACGTTATGTGTTTGCCAGCAAATTTCATTTTGATGAAGCCAATGTGTGTGCGTGTGTGTGTGTGTGTGGGTGCCCAGTTGGCCTTAAACTAGCTGAAAGCCTCCAGCTGAGTGGCCTGCTACAGTCCCCCAGACCCCCAGCAGTGCCTGCACCAGCACCGGCAGCAGAGTCATTAGCATATGTTGTTTGGAGTTCCAACAAAATAGTAAACAACCAGCCAAACACACACGCCCCCACACACACATACACACCGACACACATGCATACATACCGCACCACAGGCGGCCGTTTTGGTTGGGCTCAGCTGACAGGCGAGCTGTCAAAGCGGATTTTAGAGCACTCGCCACCTGGCAAACAAAACATACAAAAACAAACAGCCATAAGAACCAAAAATTCAGTGAAGCTAGCTGAACGCTTGTATACTCTTTGCTGCTTAAATTCAAATTAAAATTAAATTTAATTATAAAAAAATTAACATTAAATGGGACACTGATAGTTTTTTGCCTGTAAACAAAATTATAAATATATTCATTTAAATTACATTTAATTATTATTAATTGAATACAGTACAAATTTTTAGAGCTATGATATGTTTGTCTTCTAGGTTTTAATTTTAAATTATAAAATATTAGCTTAAATTAAAAAAATGCTAAGAATAATGTTTGAATTTTGAGCTCGTAATATACCAAAAGTTTATTTGAAATAAAATTAAATTAAAAAATATATTTGAAATTTCCAGTAGACTTTTTTGAGAACTAAATTGAATTTTGCTGCTCATCTAAATAACTATAAAATACAATAATTATATGTTCCATGATGTGGCTAGCTAAAATAGCCATTAAAACTTTAAGCATGCAAGCCTTAAGAATAATTAATAATTTTAACAAAAACTAAATAACGTTTCAGCAGTTGATATTGGTAAATCGAAATATATTTTTTATTTGTATGACTTAATATATATATTATATTTATCATATATGTATATAAGCATTAGCTGTTATTAAATTGTTTTGCTGTCACAACAAGTGGCATAAAGTTGGCATACCTTGTGCATGGTAATGATGAGAACTACAACTACAAACACCTGTCGAGAGTTGAGTGTTGGACAAAAAGGTTCAAGTACGTGTCTAGGTTGCTGTTGTTGCTGTTGGTGTTGCTGTTGGTGTTGCTGATGCTGCTGTTGGTTTGGCCTTGGCCAAAATGCATTGTCGCAGTCTTGTTGTTGTTGTTGTTGTCTTCGTACGTGCTGTTGATGTTGCTGTTTTGTGGTTACATTTTTGACAAGTGCGTGCTCGACGTGTGGGAGTGAGTGCGAGGCGACCTTATGTAATACCTAAACATAGAACAGCTATCTGGTGTAGGCGTGCTTAAATATTTAATTTTCATTACGTTGACTTTAGCCTTATAGCCGTGATTATATAGAAAAATATATATTTGGAATTTTCTCTATTTAAAAGTGAGACTGAAAAAGCTTAGTTACACAGTATACACAGCAAATGACCTCACATCTAAAGGACCTGGATATCAATACTTTGATCAATATAGTAATTTGATCAAGCTTAACGAATGGAGACTCGCAAGTCGGCTAAAGCGCAAACGAAGCGCAAGTCGAGACGCTCGGGACATGGCAGCGTACGGTCGGTAGTGCCGTCCCACTTAGAGACTAAGCCCATTGTGCAACGTGTTTACCTTTACATGCAGCTGAAGCAGATACTGCACATGCCTGTGGTCTCCTATCCGCTGGAGCTGCATCTGTACCACGTGAAGAACACGCTGCAGAAGATGTGCGACCACTATACCAAGGAAACGATTATCTATCAGAACGAATTCACGCTGGACAGGCCGGCATTTGCGATGGGCATTATGCAGGACAATGTGGATGATATGAATACATTCAGCGATAATCCGCTCATCGTCACTCTGTATCAGCGCATTCCACGCCATCGCAAAGAGGATTTGATCACTGTGGGAGTAGTACGTGGAGACGCCTCAGAACGGGACCTGGAAGAAGGTGGTGGGGATGCACGCACGGGCGCTGCCTTAGACGAGGATGTGAGCGAGGATGTGAGTGGGGGTGATCAATATGTTGAGGAAACGCTGGAGTTCGTGTCCCGCGGCCATTGCGACTTGCTGCAGCTGTTTCAGAGCAAGCGCTTCATCAACAACATTCAAATCATGCTCTATCCGCAATACATTTCGAAGCTCCAGACGCGAACGGCCCAAAAGATAACAACCGTTAGCAACTGGCACATGTACTCCATACTGCCGATACTGAAGAACAATCATTTCTCCAATTTGGTCTTCATCACGTTCGAGTCCCTCTACAATGCATCCGAGGATCTGCACAGTCGAGCCGCCCATCTGGGCATGAGCATCTCCATGCGGGCCACAGCAGTCGATGGCGATGAACCTGATGGACAGCCTGAGGTGTTGCCGTTGTGCACTTTCTACAGCTTTGTCGTCCAGGTCATCAACGATCAGAAAGCTGTCGTTGTGTGGGAAAGTATAAAGCGCGACTTACTGAACCTGGGTCCATTCGGCGTTTCCACAGTTCAAATGGAAACGAATTTGCACGTTCCAGTTTTACGCATATTTCAGGGCTTGCTTAAAACGCATGATGTCGACTTCAAGCTGGAGAACATTAATCCCGTGGAGGACAGTGCGCTAATCAATAACTCGATGCATCGATACGTGTTGACCGCGGAGATGCAAGACATCATCGAGGCAGCCATAGTGAACAATGAGTATGAAATACTGCTGCAGCTGTACGATGAAGTTCCCAATAATGTCCTGTACGAAGGCGTTATCAATCCAAGCATCTTTGGCTATCCTCATAGTAAATAAGCGAACATTTTGATTTTAACATTTCGAGCTAATTGAATTGGCTTTATCATTTCGCAGTGAATACTTGCCGGTTCGCAAGTGTCCTGACGCCTGTGGCCAGGCACAGCACTGAAACGACACCGCACACGACTGCTGTCCCTGCTCCTGATTTGCCCATGTTTGCCATTGTTAAGCTGTGCTTTTTTCACACGCTGACAAAGCACCATGAGCCCCTGGATACCTATAATGAGAGCAATATGAAGGCGGGCCAGCTGCAACGCTGCTTCACAGTCAATCCTCATGTGGAAAAGAGCAACTCTGATATTCTAAAGGAGTTGTATCGTCGCTTCGACGAGCTCGTTAAAGATGTGATTAGTTACATCATCAAGCACGATGTGACGAGCATTGACGATCGGCGCAACTACTTCTGCTGCACCATCAACAATCTGAACAATTTACTAATCAACATCTGCGGCTATGACTTCAATGTCAGCATGCCCACCAAGAACAACATAGAGTTTCGCGTAAGCACCTGTCTCGCTCTCTATATTTATGTCTCTGTCAACTTTCAATTTAATCTACGTCCTTCCAGGAGATGCTCACGCACATGTACAAGGATCTGATGGATCGCATTATTCGAATCCTGAATGATTGCGGCTGGGAGGCTCTCGGCAATTGTGTTTTAAACAAAGAGCGCGATCAGCAGCGCTTGCGCCGGCTCTTGGACGAGCACCGAAGCTTGTGCATGGTCGGCGAATGTGGCCTGGCCGATCAGCTATTTGCTGAGCTCAAGTCTGCTTGTTCCAGCAAAATTTTGTTAAACTTTTACGTATTCCTTAACTCTGTTCAGAATCTCAACTTTGATTATGCCAAGACCTATTTGCTCACTCAGGTGGAGAACAATTGGGATGGCGAGTACTTTGTGTGTGTATTTGAGGTTGACTTATGATGAGCTAGAGTGTGACATGGGTAACTTTTGTCTACGCAGGAACTTGCTGCAGCTTTACATTGACTATCAAGTTGAGCTGAAAGCGGAGACGGAGGAGAAGGAGAGGAGGGAGCAGGAGATGAAGATGGCGGCGAAGATGCTGCCGGCGAAGATGCTGCAGGCGAAGATGCTGCCGAATGTCAATATGGATATGAAGCCGCCGCAAGCTTTCAGTAATATGATTGCAAAACTGCGTAATTTCGCCACCGCCAACAACTTAGACTGCGAGGCGTGGATACTGCTGTACTGCTATTACCAAGAGAAGGGTTACTTGTCAGGCATGGAGTATACGCGCTGGAAGTATGAAAACCTTTATCACGTGCCTAGCAGAAAAATGCTGCTGACACCTACTCCGCTCTTCGAGGCATTTTTGCCGGCGAATTTCGATCTAACCGACCGGAGCGCACATGTCGTGAAGTTCTATGGAGTCTTCAAGACTTTTGCTAGATTGGGCGCTTACGCTTTCGCAGAGACGGTTTACAATCAAATCGCAAAAGACTTTACGGTCAACGAAACTTATTTGGTGACCACCACACTGAAGATGCTGCAGGGTCAAATTGACGGGAATTTCAAAGTGCGCAATCTACCCACTAATAGGTCGGAAAGTGGCAAGATGATCGTGAGTAGTCGATGTGACCTTGATGACCTTGCTAGAGTTTCATGTGTTTGCTAACAGAAATTTCATCAAGCTCACATCAATGGCCACGTGGAGTACTCGCGTCACCGCTACCCTCAGGCCATCGAATGCTTTAAGGAGCTGCTTTATATCGAAAAGACCAACACGTCTACATTATCTTTGTTCTATCTAGGATTACTTCGGCTGGCCCACCTAAGTTTTGAATTCGGGGACTATGAGGTCGCTCTGCATGCCTATGAGTTGTGCGTGCCCTCGTCCAAGCTGGAAAAGAACTTCTTGGCCAACTATGGCATGGGCCTAACTCTCTATTACGTAAGAGCTGAATTCTCATGTTCCTAGGCAGCCTTCAGTATTTGCCAATTTGCAGCTGAATCGACTTGAGGACGCTATTGCTTATCTGGCGCGCACCACAGAAATTGATATCTATCTGCCCGATTCCTGGGGCTTCTTGGCTATTATAAACTTGCGATTGGGTCGCAATAAGCTGGCATTAAACTGCTGGAAAATGGCCAAACAGGTAGGGTATTAGGAAATATTGCAGTAAATTGAAGTATAATTGCTTGTGCATCATTAACAGTATCCCGAAATTACGATGAGCCCGTGCGTATATAATGAACTTGATAAAATTAAATACTCCGATATTGATTTGCTGGTGGACGACGATCAACCAACAACCGTAAACAAGTCTGCGAATATATAGTAATCTGAATATATATTAAAGACATTTATCGCTGCGTACTGTTACACGACTTTTTTAATGCATTTGACTAGTTAGTTTAAGTAGTAGAAACTTTGCTGAATGGAAAATATATTTCGGCACATATCAGAGTGAGTTAAACTCTTCTTCTGCTGCTGCCTTATGCGTGCCAGTGCATCAACCCCTTTTATTAAATTAATTTTAAAAGACATAAAACAATATTTAAAAGAACACGGCAGGAGGCTTTGCGTATGGTTTATGTTGAGTAGCTAGATAAAGCTTGATGAGTTTGCTCAGCTTAGCCATTTGCAATGGAAAGCTTATTCGGGTAAATGTTTTATGTATTTAGATGGCAACACGGCGGGACTTCAAACAGCAAACACTTCAACAAGTTGACGCTGCTGGGCTAAGCTAACTCGTTCTGAGGACCGCATTTATGTTGTATGCTTTGCAAGTGTTGGTTGAGCATGAAGCTTGGTTTTATGGCTCCTACGCACACACCCACACATAAGTTATATTAGACACGGCAGAGCCGTGAAGTGTTTACATTTGAAAGCGAACATTTTAGATATATGAATTCTTAAAGATGAAATCGAGTAAATGTAGCAGCAGCTGCACAGCCAGCTAAGTGCAATAATTTTGAAGAGCTGCGGCTAATTGCAGCTTTGTTTCAACTCGGCTTGCGGCGAAAGTGCTCAAAATGTAAATTACAAGCGAAATGCAAAAAAAAAACAAACAATTAAAAGCAATGTTCAACGGCTCGAAAGTAATTAAATGCAGTCGTTCAATACTCGACCAAGTGCCTATAAGCGGAGTGGCATGCGTAAAACTAACAGCAGAAGAAATGCAATTTATTTGATTTCATTTTTCGTCCAGCTCTTTTCATATTCCGAGCCACTGACCGTTGCTATTCTCCTTTTTTTGTTGTTTTGTAAATTTAAAAACTTTCAGCAAAGTTTGCCCATAAAAATGCGCACACGTTAAAATATAACATCAGTGCGGGACTACAGAGTGAAAAAAGATGAAGAGCAGAAGAGGACAGGTAAAAAAATTAATACTTGACCTGGAACTTCACGCAGAATGCACCACCACGGGTCATCGGCTGTTGCAGCTGAGAGTCTGTATATAAAATAAGATTTTACTTATGATCAACGAATAGCAGATGCTCTGAAGTTGGCTGAAGAAAAGAGGAAGTGATAGAAGAAAGAGATTAAAGTATATTATAAATGAAGTGAAGATATATGAGAGGAGTGATGTAAGGAGAGGGGCGAGGAGAAATATGAGGAGAAATGTGAGGACAGATGTGAGAGGGATATAAAACGAGAGATGTAATAGGAAACATATACGACGAGATCTAATCAAAAAGAAATATAATATAAGAGTCTTCAGCGAAAATCAAATTCGTACAGAGCCGAAACAAGTCTCAAACTCTAGTCAATGTTAAATACGTTATAAATTTAAATTGAAACTAAATCTTTTGCATACAAAAGCCTTTGTCGAATTCAATATGCAGTTAACTAAGCAAAAAAATTGATTCATATAGAAGACAGCTTGCTGTTGGCATATAGTCCATGGCAAACAGATTTGAAAGGCTTGCGATATATGTGCTGCTCTGCGCTATACTCTTTCTACCTTTTAAGAACACTGTATAAATTTTATAAATTTATTATGCCACAAAGTAAAAGCAGGCAAATGAAAGTGCGGCAGGAGCTGCTGCCTGCGCTTCGGGTCGAATTCTTTGCCAGTGTATAAATTGTTGTCATATTTTGGTCTTGGCTTTGTACGGCAAATACGTGCAAAGTTATTATTATTATTATTATTATTATTATTACTGCTATTATTATTATGTGGCATAAAGCTGCATTAAATTTGCATAGCATACTTTTTGGCTGCTTCAACTTGGATGCAACGCATTTATTGACGCCATTTCACATTCACCATAAGCCAAAAGTGTCAAAGGCACAAAAGCAGCCGCTGCCACTGCCACAGCCGCAGTGCCACAGCGTGCGAAACTTAGTTAAAATGCAACGTTCACAACTTTAATATAACTTAATCCTTTTGTGGTGTGCATGTATGGGGCGTGTGTGTATGTGACTGTGTGTGTGACTGTGTGTGTATTATAACTTACGAATTATGGCGTTAATACCATTGTGTGCTTATGAGCAGCGTAGTAGCCGTGTGTATAAGCTTATCTCCTTGTGTGTGTGTTGAGTGTGTGTGTGTGTGCGCTTGTGAGCTCTTGTTACTTTAGCAAGTTGACTTTAGGGATCATCATTAGACAAAGTTGCGTCGTATGTACGCCGCAGCAGCAGCGGCGTTTGAGCCGCTCTTTCAACTTTCGCTTTGAGTCCTTTTAAGTGGAATACTTGGTAGCACCAGACGTTACTGTCACATAAGAAGCAGAATAAGTTGAAGACATCAGGCATGCATGCTATTAATTATTAGATAATCTGCTATACTCAGTCAGGTTTATTTATGCAAATGAGTTGAAGGCAAAGTTTTAATTGATTTTTCTGTGTAAGTGTAAAGCGCACTGATAAGTCTTGAAATTTGCATTTTAAGTGCTTTAATTATGAAATTAAATTATTTATATAAATATATATATATAGGCACCTATATATTTATTAATTAGTTTTAAATCTGGAGTATTAGAAATTTTTAAATTGATTTGATTGCAAATTTCTATTCATTTCTTGGGCATCTGCTCAGAGTTAAAAATATAAATAATTAAATTTAATTAGAAAATGGTTTGCAGATTTATTGAAGTTTGTTGTTCAAAGAGTCGTCGAATAATCTGTAGCAAAACCTCAATTTATTAAAGAAAAACTCTTCTCATAATTATTGGCAAACCGTTCAACGAATATTAAAAATAACTGCGCAGCTCTGCTCAGACAGAAAATAATTAGAAAAATCTATAAACGAGAAAACGTCAGAGACAGACACTGCACAAGTGGCAAAGGCAAAACCACGGACAGATAGGTGCCTAGCAGCTGCCAGTATTCAGATATCATTCCATTCCCATTGCCGCACACATGCACACATATGTATACATATATCTATATATATATAGATATATATTTGTATATTTGTATATTTATATATATATATATATGTGGCCCGATTAAGGAATGCTAAAAACAGAATTTGAAAAATGTCACGTATGACATTCGTTGGTAACTAAGACGGAAATTTACCACTAAATGACACTCGCTCAGCCAGCACACGCCCGAATCCAGCTCGATGATGTGTAAACTGTAAGTTGGACAGGGTCACATAAAATTTTGTTGAAGCTTGCTCCCAAATGACTCAAATGATATATGTAAGAAATTTAGTCGTTAGCCAAGGTTTGGTCAAAGGCATTTTTGTATTTCTGGCGAGTTTCTGAATGCTCCATCCGCTATGGAGCTATAGAGGCTGCAGAACAGCAAAACTTGGCAGTTAAACAATGGTATTTGACTTGACCAAAAGCTGGACATAAATATATTTAACTTAAAGAATTGTATTCGTAATTTCGTTTACATCTGTGCAGCCTAAACCGAAAGCGAACGGTATACTGGAATCTGGAGATTTGACCATTGTATATCCGGGCCAAAAACTTGAGCTGTGTGGATTCAACGATCCATAATTACACACTTGCGACAGCGGATAGGAAGGTGGCGAGCTGTTGTACATGGAAGTGCGACCGTACGGCCAAACGCCGAACATCCCATTCATTTGCTGCTGATGTCGCTGCAATTGCTGCTGTTGGAATAGAAGAAGCTGTTGCTGTTGACGCAGCTGCAGTTGTTGTTGTTGTTGCAGTGTTGGCATCTGCTGTTGTTGATCTTGTTGTTGCTGGTGCGGTTGCTGTTGCTGTTGATGTTGCTGTAGATGTTGCTGTTGCTCTTCCTGCTCCTCTTGTCGCATTGGCGGCTGCTGCTGTTGCCGTTTCTTTTGCTGTGGCACATATGGCGACTGGGACTGGGACGGGAAACGGGACATAGTTTGCGTCACTCCAGGTGCTTGAGGCCGTTGTTGCATCTGACGCTCCCGCCTTATGTTTGCCCTTGATCTGGTGTGCCGTGCCATGCCCGGCAGGGACTTGTAGTGCGTGTTGCTTACTACCGGCGGTTGCATTGGCATCCTACCAACTGGAAAAGGATATGTGTGGCTGTTCAATACCAGTCCATTGCCGTAGATACCGCTGCCAATGCAGTCGCCCGATGCTTGCTGAATGTAGTTCGTTGGAATCGATTTCTGGTATTCAGCCATCATACGAGTTATCTAAGTTAATGCCGAATTTTAAATAACACCAACTAATTTAGCATCTAAATAAAATAAAAGCCTGCAAATGGCATTAGCTTGATGAATATTTTTCAACTGGCATTTGTTTGCCCAAAACGACTTGAAAATCTTTCACAACAATGTGCCGAAGTTAAATGCAATGCCTATTACATGAATCAACTTGACAAATACTCGACAGAGATGAGACAACAAAGGAGTTACACACACACACAGGCTGGCATGCCACACCCCCTTGCCACACACACTGAGTGCAGGAACTCATTAATTTGTGCCATGCAGCAAGTAAATTGTCAAGAGCCGACTGTCAGCCAGCGACAGTGGCAGCCTTTTGTCTGGCAACGGCCTTATCAGCACGTACATTCGAAGTCTTTGCAACATTGATTACAATATGTGTAGCTCAGAGCTCGGTGTTTTGGCCTTTTTAATTAAAATATTCCTAAGCCCGAGTTGAAGTAGGAGTCAGCTGACGCGGCATTTGCCCGACGCCTCACTCTCTCAGACGAACGTAGGCGCCGTGACAAAGCATTTAGTCTAATGAATTGAAGACTTTTATTCATGTACGCGAAAGTCCCTGTCTAATGGCAAGAGCTTACACTGCTAGATGTTATCGTTCTTAGGAAACCAAACAGTAAAGCTGTTTCAGGATCTACATAGTATTCCATGTAAACGACGTTAATAATTTTGTTAAGCTTCGGCATGGAAGAGTTAAGTTTAGTTCGGTTTTGGTTTTGGCACAGTGAACAGTAAAATTAAGTTAGTTAAAATTTATTTCGGTTACATTGTCGGATAGATCCTATCAGTATATCGTAATTTGCTCTCCGGATTATACTGTGGGTGAACAATGAAATAGAATTATATAATACTTACAGCAAACTAACTTCGAGATTTATTAAGAACTTCGTCTGATATTATGAGTGATAATAAGGTATTCTTTAGTCCGTTCAATGTTGGGACAATTACAAAAGAAATGTGTTCCAAAGAGACTTCGACGACATCGGTAAGATCTAGACAAACGTTGAAGGACCGCCGGAATTCGAAGCTAATTAACCCGATTCCCTCTTCAGCTGCAAAGGGACACCGATATAACCTTGAACGCACAGAGTCCAATTTAAGGATAAAGACTTCCAGTCTTCACGCATCAAGGTCCAAGACAAAAAGTCGAGGACTCTGCTCCCATGCTCCACTGAAAGGATATCCAAATGGCTCGGATGACACCAACTCAGACACTACCAGCAATCCCAGACAGGTACTGAAGATTGTGATTGCTTCACTTAGAAGGCAGCTGGTTCGATACATAAAGAAAGTAGAATCGCTAATCGCAAAGACCACCAAGCTGAGCAACCGCATTGAAGCCTATAACAATATCACATTGTTTCGATGATGTATTACATAGACGCATAACTGGTCTCAACTGTGCTAATTAAAAACAATAAAAATATTAAAATAGAAACTTAAAATGAATATTTAATATTAATATTTGCGAGATCTTAACGAAAAGTAAAAAGAGAATTAGCTGGCAGCAAACAATCAACCTGCAATTGTAGAATGTAGCTCAGCAAGCCATGAAGGCTGTGCAGCTTCCAGCATCAAAGTCACACTTGATTTTAGTAATTTTAATTCAGTTTATTTGAAATTTTCAGTTACATAATAGTGTGCATTTATCGAAATCCGGGTCAATAAAAATGCATTAATATAACCATTAAAAAAAATAGTATTTGGTTAGGCAACACGCAGAAAAGAGCTAGTGTTCCAGCATCGTGTCCTGGATACATCGATTGATTTAGCTGAATTGTACACATCATCTAAATATATATTGTCTGCATACAATATTTTAAAGATTGCCAAAATGTTTCTGGATGAATATTGCGAGCCCTTCAATCCTTTCAACATTGGGCCAGTCGAGAGCAAAGGGTATAATTACGTTGCCGCTAGCACTCCAACGTATCCACCACCTGTATATGCGACATGGCCACAGCCAAAGGAACACGTGAACAGATCAGTATCGCGGGCCACCATGCGCAAGTCACAGTCAGAAGTGCTCAAAAAAAATCGATCGCTATTGGGTGAAGTTACAGATTCCAATGCGATAAACAAAGAGATGAGCGCTTCCAAAAAGCAATTGGCTGAGGAAGTACGCTATCACATAGGTGGCAAGTCGAAGAGTTCACGTTCTTTGGTCCAACACAGCTCAAAATCGAATCACCGGGAAAAAAGGGAAACCAAACTGTCATCGTCTTGGATGAGCAGGCGTGAAAACGCAGGTGGCCATTCAAATTTTACGGGCCTTTCACGAAGGTCACAAGGAAGTCGTTCTAGCTTTCAGCCAGAACTGACGTCTGGTGCGCGATCCCAATCAACGATCAGAGGCAAAGATTCCCGTGTCTTGAGGCCAATACACGTACTCAACAGGGTCACACCATCGATGAAGCAGGTGGCTGAATCAATAAAACGGGATCTAGATGAGTCAACAAGGCTCACGCAAGTCCTTGTTGCGAGGGCGGCTGAGCTGAGTAAACGCCTGGAAGTCTATTATAACTAATCGTCTTGACAAGCGATTCGTGTGTCTACAAGTTTTTAAAAGGAATTTATGCTAAACACATATATATTTAAATTCTGCATATTATAATGCCAGGATGATAACTAAATAATTTATTTAAGATTTTAACCGTAATAAACTGAAAGTATTCAAATTCGTGCGTCTTTGATGCGGCTGCTTATGAATTTAAGCAATTTCTAGAAGTCTTAGTTTATGTTCAAAGTAATATCAGACATACAGAAGCATATGATTGTATTGATTGTCTGCTTGCATATGTAACAAGCAGGGGAATTGAGCTTCGACTTCACTGTTCATGATATTAGATTCAAATTTATGTGCTATTTGATATGCTCAAGGCAACAATAACAATAGCAAGCACATTGCTAGTAACATAACATCATTTTCAGGACGAGGAGCTGCATGGATCTAATCAAGGCCTATCTCTAGATGCTGAACATCAAAGCAAATGCCATCAGCCTTGCTTTATTAGTTCTGCAGTTGGTTTAACAGATCAATATTTCAGAGCTCTGTCTATATTTAGGTTGTATTCAATACATATATTATATTGTAACTCACTATCACAAAGCTAGCTGTACTCCCTTTAGATGCTTTCTAGGCAATCACATCAATCAGAAAAACTTGTCATTTCAATCAATATTCAGACTACTAATTGAATTTTGTATATTTGATATATTTTTCATTTAGTTCCTTCAAAAATTCACCATTGTGTAGATATTTTGTCTAGTCCTTGAAAAAATAAAATGCAATAAAATATAGGTAGCTTTGGTATTTGAAACACAAAGAAGGAAATCTCACATTTGCCTAAGCTTCTTATACTAAGTTTGAGGACTAGATTGTGAGTCAGCTGGAATACTTTGGCCGGGCTGTTTTTTAAGAACATAGCCAATATGTTTATGAATGAAATGGGCGTTCTTTTCAATCCATTCAGCGTGGGGCCCAGTCAGAGCCAGTGCTGCAGTTACAAGAAGCCAAGCAGTACGATATATCCGCAGCCTCTATATGAGACTTGGCCACCGAAGGGTTATAACATGAGATCTATTTCGAAAGACTCGCTCGCTCAGCAAAATGATATTGGAGTTATCAAATCGCAAAGGGGCGAAGTTTCAATTTCAAAAGCCATCAATGAGGAAATGACCGCTGCCAAACAAAGCGTCATTGATGAGGGGCGCATTAACGCTGGCCTCCAGCCGAAGAGTGCTGCGCCAGAGACAGACGACAGTAAAAGTTCCTTGAACGTAATAATGCCTATCAAAAAAACTGATTTGGATTCTAAGGCAAGTAGCGTGTCCGTTTCAGATATCCCGTCAGTGGCGCCTTCGGGTATGAGTGCGAATAAGTCGAACTTTAACCAGCATAGAGATAACATGAGCATGCCCTCGCATTTCAGCAAACGTACTGAATCGAATATCACACTGACGGCCAAGCCCAACTTGAATACAATAAAGAAAAATGCCGAAGCAAATCAGTCATCAGTGAGTCACAATCGCACAGGTGCTGGTGGCATTGAAGAGAAGCTTCATGGAGACAGTGTGTCCATGGCAGCGAATGCTGCCCAGGCTGACAATGCTTCTCGCGTTTCAGGCAGGTCGGATAACATTTCGCGTGTTTCTATAAGATCTAAGGCTAACGATCGTCAAGCGGATAGCATATCTCGTGCTTCGGTTAGGTCGAAAGCTACTGATCGTCAAGCAGACAACAAATCACGAGTTTCGGTTAAGTCCAAAGTGACTGAACCTCAAGCCGATAACATATCACGTGTCTCTCTCAGCTCCAAGGCTAAGGACCACAATGAAGATAATAAATCCCGTGTTTCAATTAAGTCAAAAGGCCCCGATCATGAAACAGACAATAAATCACGAGTTTCGGTTAAGTCCAAAGCGACTGATCCTCAAGCAGATAACATATCGCGTATATCTGCCAATTCCAAGGCTAAGGAAATCAATGAAGATAATAAATCCCGTATTTCAGTTATGTCAAAAGCTAATGAGCGCAATACAGATAACTTATCGCGTGTTTCGGTTAAGTCCAACGCGACTAATCAAGCAGATAACAGATCTCATGTTTCTGTCCGATCCAAGACTAAGGACCAAAACGAAGATAATGTTTCCCGTGTTTCGATCAAGTCTAAGACAAATGAAGACGGAGCAGATAATGTTTCAGTGAAGTCTAAAGCAAACGATTCAGCAGCTGCACCAGTGTGCTTCGATGGCAGCAGAGCCTCGGTAAGGGACGTGGCTGCTTACATTAAGAAGGAAATGCAAATGTCGATGACGACTACGAAAGCCTTATGCGAGAAGGCAGCACAGCTCAGTGATCGCCTCAGGGCCGGAAATGAGCTCAAACACAATCGTTTTCATTCTCTGATTCGCATGTACACACAAAATGAGCCACTCAAGCGCTGCCGTGAAGATCGCATGTCCTTCTGGTTCAAGGATGCCGTTCTTTCCTAGGCCAACTTGAGTTATTTTCCATTTCACATCTCCCACGACTCCAATACAAAGAAAAAACCGAAAAAATTGAAAATTTAAGATGCCCTCACATAACTGAAACGAATTTCCAAAAAGAACACAAAATAATTTGTGATTTGCGGTGGAACATTTCGCTGACATTTCGTATCATTAATTTAAATGCGCAAAATTCTGCGGTCGGCGGCGAATTCGGCAGTTTGCACAATGCACTGGGCCATAAAATATGCAAAAACATTTGTTTCATTTGTGCAAAAACTCAACAAAATTCCGTCAAAAAAAAAATATATATATATGAGAAACTTTTTGTTGCGCTACGCACCAAATACAAAATATGCTGTCGAAGAAATTATATAAAGGATTTAGCTACACGAGCTCAAGCGTCCTTCGATCAATATTTCGAATATCTGTGACAAAATTAAATCTGCTGATCTCAGTAGAATTTAATCGATTAGGAAATTTATCATTAAAGTTAAATTGTTCTCTGTTCTTATTTCTTTATTAATGAAAGCTTGTAAAGCGTTTGCACAGTGCTGCAGATGGAGAGTGTATGGAACAATTGTATCGCTGTTAACGGAGTTGAGCTGTAGTTTTTGAGCGCGGCGGGGGCCAGCATTGTTGGCCATGTTGTTTGGGGCATTGTGGTTAATTTTATTTATGGCAGCGCAACATGCTAATTGCAGCAACAACAAGCTGCCTGCTGCCTGCTGGCTGCTGGCTAATCAGGGTCAGATTATTTGGCCGAGTTGCCTCAGTGAATAGCGCGCGCTGGGCGCTGTGGCAATTATAACAAATTGCATGTCAATTCTACAGAAATCTCAACGGCTCTTAAGTATGCCGCACTAAATGAGGTGGGCTCAGAGCAGTTGCATATGTACAAGTTTATATATATAATGTTTATATATTTATATGCAAATGCAAACATTTTTATGCTTACTAGTGCAATAAAGGAAACAACTGCAATAATGGCAACGGGCGCATAAAGTACCAGAAATAATAGCAACAAACAACTTTGCAAAAGTGCAAAACCCAACAACAGCTACAACAATAGCGACAGCAACAACAATCGAAATGAAACAATCGCAGCGCGCGGCATGCGAAGCAAAACAGAGAAAAATATATTTAATACGAAAAGTTTTGCAATAACGGAAATGAAATGGAAATGGACGCGCGCCAATAGACATAAATGTGTGCGAGGTGCCGCAGCCGACAGGATACAAATAGGACACGGCAGCAGCAGCACCAGCTACTGCAGCAGCAACAGCAGCCAAGCACCATCAACAATAACAACAGCAACACGGATAACAACAACGAAAGCAATCTGAATGCAGGCCGTGCAAAAAACAAAAGAACCACAAAATGCAAACAAAAACGCAAACTCAAAAGTAAAAACTAACAACAATATCCGGGAAAAGCAATTGCACAAAGCTCAACGCCAGCCAAGCCTACAGCCACGGCTGTAAAATATTAAAAATCCAAAATAAGTATGCGCTTTGATAGAGCAGCACTCTATATACTCCAAAGAATGAGTTCGATTAAATATGAGAGAGTTCAATAAACTAAAATTATTTAAAAATGAAAAGGAGTTGAGCGTTCCATATGGACGAGTTTTTGCTGTACTGAAAACTGCCTGTGACTAAAGAAGTCTGAACATTTGTTGCCATTATATTCATGCAATTGTTGATAATAATCAATTATTTAAATAGTTTATATGTTGAAATAGTTTAAGTGTTGAAATAGCTTATTTTTATGCTTGCTGAAGGCTCTCTCCAAATTTAAACAGATTTTTCTTAGAAATTTAATTCAAATTAAATCTGGACAGACACATAGCTAGCTCAGGTACTTGGAGGTAATTAATTTTACTAGTACATTGGACACTAATTCATTTTTTTCCAAACCTTTACGTACAGAGCCTTTGATACAATATCTGTGACACCTGCAATATAAATTGATTGATAGTAAACTTATTTGCTATGAACTTTGCAAGTAGTGCTTAAAGCACTAAACGAAGAACATGATATGAGATCGACACAAGGATAGGATAAGAATGCCTTCAAAATGATCGGCGTCTGGATCGTTACGATATTGATGATTCCGTACATTGATCTGCCTGGTGGAAAGTCTGAGTCTCTCTCTCTCTCTCTACTCCTCCTCTCTCTCTCACTCTCTCCTTGTTTTCAACTCTCCATCAGTCTCTTTTTTACTCTCTTTCTTTCTCGCCTCTCTATGTCTCTTTCTCTCTCTTTCTTTTTCTCTCTATTTCTATATATCTCTCTCGCTCTCGCTCTCTCTCTCCCCCTCTCCCTTTCTCTTATCTTAAGCAGCAGCTCTTGTGGCAATGGTCTTAGCTTGTACTCTCATGAAGATACCTTGATTTATTATTAATATCTTTTCAAATTACATAATTGCGCATGAAGATTCAGCTTTTGCTGTTAATGACCACTAATGCGAGATAATACTATTTAGGATAATATATCTAAGCTAAGCGTGATTGTTGCGTAAGGCGCAGCTGAAGTGCACATCTAATAGACAAAACAATCAATGCTGTACGCTAATTAATTGCTGCAGCAGTAGAGAAGTGTGTTGTGATTGCACATCGACGTTGGGTGGTGGGCGGTGGGTGGTGTTTGCAACTGACTTGTCAACCAAGGCACAATTAAAGCTGCTGCATTGCAGATTTACGCACAGGCAAAAAGGTAGGCTTGAAAGGACATTTGTGCAACTTGTATTTACTTCGTGTCATTCTGTGCGACACACGATGCGTATGCGTAATAAAATTGAATTAATACAAGGACGAGCAGCCACTTTGTGGCACATTTTAGCCTTCGGCCTGTGTGTCAGTAAATAATACTCAAAGTTAAAGCCATGTGTGTGCGAGCCTGGCTCTATTGACCTTAAATGAAATCAGAAATTTGAGAGTAAGCTCTACAGAGGCCCAGAAGTGCCCTGAAGCCTTGTGAAGTTGTCTGCCCATGCACTTTAGCAATTATTATTAGTTCAATTTTGAGTTTGAGGCCAATTTATTATCGGCTTGATGCGATTTGCAAATCAGAGGGACATGCACAATGCACAAATATTGACAGGCGTTTGCTTAGCGGCAAGTGGCGTAATATTATCTTAATTTATGGCTAACAAGTTTATGCACGCTCTCTCTCTATCTCTGAGTGTCTGTGTCTGTTCAGTTGAAACTAAGCCAGGTTTATTTGACTTGCTATTAATACTTTAACCACTCGTTTGCCATTTAGCCTTTGCAACCAAAGGCTGACAAATGTCCAAGCCATTAATTAGTTGTTCGACCTAATCAAACTTATGCTTGAACAAATGAAATGAAGCCATAATAAATATTGTTGCTGCTCTGTGAAGAGAAGCAGATTTGTATCAATAACTAAAGTTATACAAAGTGTGTTTTATTTTAGTGCCCATTTAACAGCTGATGGTTGAGTTTAGCCTGAGATTTTATTATGCACAGACTTATCCCAAAGCAACGCTTGCAATTGTGGCAATTTGTAGGAAAATAATTCACTTTGTTCATTTTATGGCGTACAGAATGATGTATGAATAAGTATATAAGCGGAATTCTCACAATTGGAAGTGTGATATCATAACATCCACGGAAAATTACTCTTTGCTGCTCTTGAGTTTACACCATTGGTACATAAGTCTTAGAAAATATGCTGCACCTGATTTAAATAATTTTGGAAATTTATTTTTCAGCTTGCGCCATATAAGCGTCAGCCATTGAGCCCACATGGCCAAAATAATATTCAAAAATTTATGTCATAAAATTACCTATCCAAAACATAACGTTCTTTTGATAAAAAAAATATATTTTATTGTTTTATTATGCTTTAAGCTTCTACAACTCTGAAAACAGCACCCGTCACAAGCATAACTATATCTATATATATATTAGATAACCATTTACAAATATCATAATAAAAGCTTAATTGAACAGCAGCAAATTCTATATTTTAGTTCTGAATTTATCACAAAATGAAATTGATTTAAATGTACTTAAACGATTTGTTATTCATTTTGTAAATCTACTATTACACGCCGTATTATAAACCATAGCAAATTATTATGCAATTTTCAATTTACTGTTCGCAGCGTGTGATAAGGCCGACTTACAGCACACACATTTGCATATATCAATTTGAAAAACTTTAGTGCCGAGCTGAACATGTAGATAAGTTTTGTTGTTTTTTTTGTTTTTTATCTTTCAATTTACTCTAAATACAGTTGATTAACAAATTGCAATTTACATAAATTTTTTTAGCAAATGCAGCGACTTTGTTGCGTGTCGTAATTATTTGCCATGCATAAAAGCGTCCACATTATGCGTAATTAATTTTTTCGGCTCGTTTATATATATTTATATAAAATTAATTAACAATTTGCATAATGATAAATGGGCGAATGCTTTAAAATTTGCTGCGAAATCAGCGCGCAGCAGAATGGCAGAAGTGAAAAAGTGAAATGCGAAAATGGAAATGGAAATGAAAATCAAGCGAAGAAGAAATATGATTCATAGTCCCATTGTGGCCGAGCTCTGATTCCTACTAGTGAAAGTCAACTGAGTCATTTGTCGTCATAACTTTTGTCATTAAATCGTAGCCTGGCGGGCCTGATGCCGCCTGATAGAAGCCTCAGCTAGCTGCCTCTCCGGCTCTGGCTACGGCTCCAGCCCCAGCTCAGGCTGGCTGCTGTTGGGACGTGCTAGACAAACAAAGGCATTGCATTCGAGACACCAGACCCATTTGAGCCGGCCTGTGTATACATTTTTCATAACATGCTAAATATGTATAGACGCACAAGCCAACGAACACACACACACACAGAGACACTTGAGTCCATATGTACTTAGCAGCAGGCTGGCAAGTCACGTTGCTTAATATGTCTGTGAGTGTGTGTGCGGGTGTGCGTCTGTGTGTATATTTCTCATTGTGTGCTAAGCTTCACACATTTTTAATTTATTTTCATGCCACTGTCTGTGTACATACGTATTTGTTTAGCTTTGCTGCAGCTTTAGCCACAGCCTCAAGCAGCGGGTTAAGAGCCCTTTTTGAACTTTTGAGTTATGGTCAAGCGGCGCCTCAGCCACCTCGGTGACTGTGGTTAAATTTATGACAGACTGTTTGCTCTTTAAAATGAAGGAAACGTTTCTCAAGCATTCTACTTCTTCTTCGAATGTCTTCGCTGTCGCCTTTCGATTGTTTGTTTATGTTTGTTCAGCTGTTGACTCTGGAGTTAGTTAATAACATGATCTGTCCAGGCCATGTGGCACTTGTACACTAATCTGTTAATGCTATGTTGAACAATTGAAAACGAAGCAACTTTTTTAACGTCTTGAAAGAAAACTAAACAAATTCATTTATCGTCCTTAGGAAAATGACGAATACAAGTATTTTATCGAATATAGCATTGCTGCACAGCCTGTTGGTGAACAATGTGCACCTTGTTGTGACTGTGGGTGTTGCCTTACTTGTATTGCTCTGGCTCTTGGCCGCATTTGAAAAAGATCGTATTATGATGGTTGTGCTGCGTTTGCGCCACCGGCAACGTCAGGAGCAGCTAACACCGGTGCTGGGAAACAGAACCATAACGGAGGCAGCCGAGCCAAAGACACCTCAGGCGACTCGGCCATTTGCACGTCTAAATCCCATCCAAAGCGTTGAGCGAGAGCAACGCAAGCGCTCGCAGTCTGCGGCAGCAGTTGCCGCAGCCAATGAGGCCACATCAACGCCACGTTTATGTCAAAATTTTAAACGCCTCAATCTCAACCAGAGCATCGAACGATATCGGCGCATGCATAACGCTGTATAGCTGTGATCTCCATTATCCAAAACTGACTGCTGACAAACAAATAACTTCCATTGCATTTATTGTAATCATGTAACATAGAATTATTGAATCAATAATCATCAGAGTTTTGATGCAGATTGAAGTCTGATTTGAACTATAATAGATAATTTGTCTTAAGCTATTCTTTATCTTAAACAAGATTAACTTAATGCTAAAAATACTAAGTAATATGAATTGCCCAGAGCGCTGACCCTGTTTATCTGCCTGGCACTTGCTTTTGCTGACGCATCTTACGCCCAACGCCTCGCATTTGTTTGCTTGTGCCTCAACACTTACTTCATTTAGCAGCCAACAACAGCAGCAGCAGCAGCAGTTGCATAAAATAGCAAAGCAACTGCAACTGCAACTGCAACTGAGTGCAAGTGCTGAGCTGCCTGCCGCTGGCAGCAGGTTAAGGACCTTCTTTTGAACTTTAAAATGTTTGCTTGCTGGCCATGTGGGTGACAGCAGCAGCGCCCCGTCATATTTGTAACTGTAACTGTATGTATATGCCCTATAGATAAATAATATCCCAATGGGGTATATGTATACTCGAGTCAAGTATATCAGCATAAAATTATCTCACGTAGTGAAGTAAATTCCTGCTTTAAGTCTATGAATCGTATGTTTCATATGAATATAAACATTTATTTTACCAGAGGCAAACTGTAGGGTATTGCTGATTCGAATATGTCCTCTTGTGTCTATTTTACCCATTTGTTCTCTGCTCTCTCTTGCTCTGGCTGCGTGTTTGTGCTTATGTTTGCTTTGTGGATTTAACATAGTCTCACAGCCCATGCGCAGCTTTTAATCTTAAGCGCATTTCATTTACCACAATGGCCATTAAAATTGTCTAGGCAGGCTTGCACACACACACACATAGGCGTGTACGTGTGTCCACTGTCAACTTAATATTTTTTTACGCCTGGCACACTTTTACCTGGAGACTTATGGTCGGCTTATGTGCTCGCAAACCAATTAAAATGGCCAAGGGAAAGGTAAAGCGTAGTCCACAAATTAATTTCTAAGGGATTCAAATCCATTTGACAATCGACTGGGTATTTACAATTAATTATTACCTTTGTTCTTAAGCAAAGCGCTGGGCTAAGCTACGATTGACCAACTAGACACCTTATTATTAAGCATAAGCACATACTCATATGCAGGAGTCTGCAGTCTGTCACAAGCTATAATAAAATTGTATAGCAAGCCAACATGCAGGCCAGGCACTGTACCATGCAGTAAATTCAATAAAATACCAAAAAGCGGCGAAAATAAATTAAAATTATGCAAGAATGCGTTCGAGCCACAAAAAGGGAAACAAAAATAAAAGTTGAGCTGAGCGCAGCGAGCACCACAATGTGGAGCAAGCGAACCGAGTGGAGTTCTGGGCAAATGAAACCGCCAGCTTTTCCCAATGCCACATATTTACTTTTATCTCAGTGCAAGCAGCCAAAGCCAAATACGCGCAAACAAATGGGTTTGTCGGTCGACGGCAGCTGCAGCTGTAGCTGTAGCGCATGGACCAAAAGGGGTGCACGACCGGGTCCAAGACAGTCAGACAGACAATAAATGTGCATGGTGTGCTGCCGCCACTGACAATGCTCGGCGATGATGCTCTCAAATTGTCGGTCGTTTAAATACATTTAAATATAAATGCAGCGCAGCGAGCATAATGTCGAGATAAGAAGCGCCAGACGGCAGGACATGACGGACATTGAGCAACTGCTGCTGCCTACTGAGGCCCGAGTAAGTGAATATTTCATTCATTTTTATATTCATTTGGCATAGCCGCTATTCTATCAGCGTAGCATATCATGTGCAAGTGGGTGTGACTCTGGTGCGACTGTGCTCTGTGTCTGCAAAGGCTGGCCACATACATTTTAAACGAGACGTATGAGCGATAAGCAAATATATCCAACACTTGTGCTGCACATTTTAAAATAATGAAAAATCTTCAATGGGTCAACTTCGTTTTTCCTTTTGCTGCTGCTGGTGCTGTGGCGAGTCCACGACAGACGAAGAATGATTTTAATTACATATTTCTTGGCAAAACGTATACGCCCCTTGGTCCATCTTGCGGTCAGGTCCGCGCGCAACTGGCGGCGGCGCTTGTCGTTGCCTTGATTACATTTTCATTTTAATGCACGATTGAAGATGCATTCGGCGAAATTAATTGAAAACGCTGCCAGCTGCAGAGCTAATATTTGGCTTTCTGCATTACACACAGCTCTGTTGGCAATCACATCGCCAGTCCGCATGCCAGAATCATGTCCATGTCGACGCTTTAACGCTTAAGCGACGCGCATGACACTCGCATGCCAAATGACGCTGCAGACGTATCTTTTATTGATTACCGAATCACACGCAGCTCAACTCTTATCTTACTTTTAATTCGAAACTCTTCGGCTCTGCGAGCCTCTGCATGTGTTTCGCTGCGGGCTACTTTAGCCATCGTGAATGTTGTGGCCACAGCATTGGCCACTTAATTGCCATTCAAATAATATTTGCCATGTCGTTTGTCTAGACATTTGACATTTCATGAACTCTGCTAACTGCGCAGCAGCTTGACGTCGCATAGTAAAGATACATTTAACGAAAACTCAATGGTAGAATATATACCAAATGGGGTAGATGCTCAATTAGAATATGCATTTTGCAGAAATGATTGCTTATTTTTGGGTTTATTTATTTGAGGTCTTTCATATACGTGGAGTTGTTTATTTGAAGAGTTTCCTATGTGTGTAAGCAAATAAATCCCATTTTCTTTTTTTTATTTAGCTCAGGGCCAAAGATGCTGTATATCAAATACTTCCGCTTGCTTCTATCACTTGGCACAAACGAAAATTTTCGTTTCCTATCGATAGTTTCTATCGAATATATATGCCCATGTCTTATTCGTTTTGGGTTTTGCCTTTCTCTTTATTTAGAAAACATTCCATTTTTCGATTTCCTTGAGTTCAGATAAGATTTGCAGCGCTTTACACTTTAATGCCATATGCCAGTAGGCAAACGAGAATCAAATCAAGTCTTTCTCTTTGAGATTGAAGCCCCTAAGACTTGTCTGCATATATGACATTCTGTGGATTGTAGTTTTCTGAACAGGTATAAAGCAACTGTTGTCCAGATGAAGCACCCGTATCTCGCTATAGATATCTCGCTATGTTTGTTCTAAGTATTTATAGTCGAAGCTCTTTAATTTCCCTAAATATTGTTTCCTTGTGCTTAAGAATTGCTTTAATAGTTGTTTTTTTGCCTAAAGCTGTATACATATATATATTCAAATGACCATAAATGAATGTATGCATAATAAAGATATGGAATTATAGGCTGAGAGAGAAAGAGATGCACTTAAGTATGCTTCTTATGTGCATGAATGTTTATAAATAATTATTTATTAGCTTTGAAAGAGTTACTCTCATTCTCTGACTCTCTCTCTTTCACTCACTCCTTGCCTTCAGCCTAGCCCATGCCCTTAGCTTGCTTTGCTCCATATTTCACAACTCTATTGCTGTGGTATAATAAGCCACATATCTGAACATCAATAAATGTCTCCTTATACGAGGCGTCAAAATCGTGCGTGTGTAATTTAATTTAAATGACCTTGGGGCTATTTGCAAATCATAAGTCATAACTTATAGAGCAAGAGTTGAATTTAATCAACCAGAAAATATTTGACTGCTAAAAGCATAATAGGCTTTCAAAAGAAATTAATGTCAGATAAAAGCTATAATTATTTGAAATTGTAAATGAAAATTATCAAACACTTAACACGCACGGCACTGCTGAGGCTTCTGACTAAATTATTAAGCTTGGCTGTGAGCAAATTTGTGGCATTGAAGACATAGATGTCATCATACAATTATGATGAGTACAGAGAGACAGACACAGTCAAGCCTAAGACAGCACTTGCTCCGGCTGTACACACATGTCGAACGCCATGAGGGTGACAAGAATAATTTCATATGCAAGGCACATCATTACATTGTCCAGAAGGCATAAAGGCTGACAAAGTGCTGTGCCAGCCTGGGACTGTCTGACTGACTGACTGACTTATTGACTGACCGACTGACAGCCAATAAATGTCACTTTATCTACGTTAAAGTGCGAAGATAGAACTCAGGCTGTTATTCTATTGCCAACGGCCGCCCAAACCGACCCACAAGAAACCTGCGAACTCTCTAAAGTGCCAGTTTATAAACTCGAACTGGCATGTCACAAATAATTGACAACAATGTGCAGATGAAATTGAAACAGACAGTTACAGACACAAGCAGCGCCTACACAGGTATGCCAAGCTTTAAAATGGAAGAGCGGATGCTAGTTGAATTATATTCGATTCGAAGTGTATGTAGAGCAACGTTTAATTAGAACTGAATGAATATACTAATGCAAACTGAGTCTATTTCCTTTCAATATCTGCTCAGCTATACCCATAGCAACGAAAAGCTATTGTTGTCTCAGGCCTTATATAAGCCACGTCCAAATGCCAACCGCAAGCCATTAGATGTCATGTGCGCGTGAGCACAAAGCTAAGCCACAAATGAAACCGATCAATCATTTTGCCTATATGTTCATTAGCTGCACTCATAAGATAGATAGAGAGAGAGTCGCACGTGCCAATCTGAACAGTCAGCGCAAACATATCATAATTAGGATAATGCATAGACAAAGCATCAGCAGCAGCAGCAGCAGCTGAGACATCGTTGACAAGTCGTTCACTTGCCCTCTTAGTTCGCCTTGTTCTATGATTAATGCATTGTGTTTGTTGCTCAGACGCAGTCAAGTACTCAGATTCTTTGGCTCTGCCAGACAATGGCCAATTACTCAGTTTGCGCTTATTTCCCCCCTCCGCGCTTGTGGTCGTGTGCTGCAATTAATTAACATGGTCTAAACTACTTTAAGCCTGTTGAAATATTAATAATTTCCACCAGCTACCTGCGAGACTTCCATCGCAACCCTTTGGCAGCATTAAAAAGTTGTCACAGTGTCCGCAATGCTGACAACTACTTATAGTTGAAAGAGTTGCTTAATTGAGGTGGAAAAAAGGTAGTAGAAAATATAAACTTTGTTCAAATACATTTGAATACAATGAAGAGTGGCTCATTTCAACTTGTTTGAAGAAGCAGTAAACGGGTCGTATGTGTAATTTTTTCATAAAGTGCTGTCAGCGATCGTTACCTAGATATGAGTGTTGCATAGCAATTACCCACTAAGTGCCACTAAATCCAGCTATGTAAATCCAGCAAGCAGAGCCAGGCCAGGCGTCTCTGGAGCGAGGGGCACACAGGAGCATAAAACTGGCAAAGTGCAGATGCGTCTAGGCGTGTGCTGTTTGCACAACTGCAGCTGACGGCTGCAGCTCTTGGCTGAGCGCAGAGCGAGCAGGCGGATTGAACGGCAAACGAATGCAAACAAACAAGCAATAAGGTACGTGGAAATTGTCGCCTTAACTTAGTTTATTATAATGCCACTTGAATGAGTTTGCGACGACTGCTGCTGTGTCCTCCTGCTTGTGTGCTTGTATGCCGTATGCATGCACATATCAGATATCCATTCCATTCATTTATGCTCTCACACACGTTCGTTCGCCTGGGCTGAGCCAAACGAAATAATACAAGCGAGCACAAGAGCATGGCGCAAGTTGAATGTGCAACACAACAATGCCAATGCAAGTCGAAATTAGAGTGGGAGACGGGGAGAGGGAGTGCGGCTAAAGCTTCTGAGTAAGGGATCTAGCTTACACAGACGACACCAGACCATAAGCAGATGTAGCTGGCAGCGCCTTTGCAAATAGCATCAGACACGTGAGCTGCCTTTTTTTATAGCCTCTACTATTTACCTTTGTGTGCAATTTGCCATTTACTCAATTTAAATTTCCTCTCTATTGTGCAATGCGAGAGCTCGCGACAAAGCCAATCGCAAAGTCAGCCTCAACTGAATTGACAATATTGACACATAATAAGCTGTCCTCAACAATGGCTACTATTGTCACAGACTATTTCAAAATAACACTATTGTAATGTTCAATACAAATTAAATAGGATAAAAATAAATATATATTTATATTATATATATGTATATAAATCGATGTATATTATATAAAGTATTATTTGTTCTTTTGTTGGCAGTATACAAAATAATAATCATGATGAGAATATAAATAAATAAATGGCCGCAAAGTGAAGAAATTACTTATTTGCACTGAAAAATTCAATTTTACTCCAAGTGTGCTTGAAATTAATTTTTACAATTATTACAATATTATTTATTATTATATATTATTTTTGAATAATATTTTTTTCCATAATTCAAGAAGATAGATAGAAGGGTAGACTGACTTGCAGCTCTAAGGGTGATTTTGATCCAGACGACTTATACTTGAGGGAATCGCTGATGCCTTCTTCTTCAGGACCACATCAAGTGAGTTTTTCGAACCCAAAGCGTTTTAAATTTTACTTGAAAGTATTCGGTACCAAGCGTAGAACAATGTATTTTTATTCAATTAAATCGTGCTGCAGTTACTTGGGCATACATTACACTATTTAAAAAATAAACATATCGATTGCTTCACAAATCCCCGCCCTTCCCAAATGCTTTTGTAAAGCTTTAAATTAAAATACGACTTATCTACTTTCAGTGTTTTGCATAAAGCTCACTGCATTTTAGAGTATCTAATAGTCTATCACTCTTACCTAGAGCATACTCACTTTTTTATTATTTTGTTGCATTAAACAAATATTTATGATATTTATTGTACAATAAATGTGACGTTTTAATCCAGCAAAGCGTTGAAGCGCAAGGCCCGTTACGCCCTTGATTAAATTAATCATTTATATACAATACATAAATAAGCACAAAGATCTACACATGCAGCTGTTTGACTTGTTTGCCATGTGAAAATTCATAATAAAATAATAATAAATACATGCACAGGTCTGCCAAGCAGGCAGCCAGGCAGGCGGCAGCAGTAAAAACAAATATAAATTGAAACGCATTGCTGACTAAATCCAATATTAATTCAATGAAAATGCATTATACGATTAATTTATAGTATAATGCTTAATACCCGGGCCGGCTTTTAATCGCCTCGCCTGGCTGCCAGCGCGCAAATGCGCTTAATGAGCTTTAAAAAACAAAACTTGCTACCGAAAACGAGAGAAACGAGTTGAACTCTTGGCTGGTGACCAAGAGCATAAACTGCATAAAATCAACAAATGGAACGCAAACTTTTGGCCATGCTCAACTTTTAGAGTTTATAAATGTATATATCTATGTGCTTACTCCCATATATATATATACCTAATGTATATATATGCATTGCCGTTCCTCCCTCTCTCTCTCTTGTTGCATACTTATCGAAGACATTGGCCAACAGAGCAGCTGAGTACTTTTTGCTTACTTTGTTAATTAAAAATTTGCAGTTGTGCTTATTATGCGCAGCAAACAATGAGACGTGAGAAATGTAATGAAGTGGAAAATATAATGACCAAAAAATTTGCAACGATACGTATACTTAATATGCGCATTTTTTATGATTGGCAACGAAAACAGTCGATTTGTGATTGCAAGCAGCAGATAATTTATATTATTATTGCGCAACTAAAAAACTATTTGAAATTGATGAACAAAAACACAAAATGAAACAGAAATAAATTAGAAAAAAAAAATCTTTTTAGAAAAATTCGTTGTAAAAGTTTTCGATATTATAAACAAGTTTTCGACTAACACAAAATATTTAAACTAAATAAAATAAATGATGCTCGCATCTTGTGTAGCAAATTAGCTGCTTAACACTTAATTTAGTTCCGTGTAATTAATAATAGATTTAAAACAAATTTGCATTTTAATGCTCATTTCATTTGTCAACAGTAGATGTTTTTTTTCAAATTTCACAGCTTTGCCAATTAGTCGAAGCTAGAGCCCTAGGGAGTGGCAGTGGGCGTGGATCTGTGCCGCTCTGACAGGCACGCAACTGGCACACAGCTTATTTCATTAAAAGTTTTCTATACTTGAAACTAATTTGCAGTGCCAATACAAGACAAGTTTGGCAACTCGCACAGCTCGCATCCATTTGCCGTTTGTTCTCTTTTCTTGTTTTATTTTCTCTTTGGGAGCGTGATTTTAATAATTTTCGCTACAACTGGCGTGGCAAAACTAATTGCAAAATTAACAGTAAAACCCAATTGCAATGTGAGGAAAAAATTAAATAAAAATAAATATAAAGGAAGACTTGCAGATACCCATTAACAAAATGTAAATTAGTTCTGAAGAGCACATTTTAGCAACTCCCCAACTTGGCTCTCAGGCGAGGGTATAGGAGTACAATACGAGTAAATAAGCAATGGAGCGTAGCTGCCACTGCGAATATAATTAACTTTCTCAAAAGTAAATAGAATCTTAGTAAGTGAAAACTAAAGACAACAGCTGTTAATGAGTGGAGTTTGCGCGCGAGTTGAGCGCGAACTTCAGTGCCAGGGCCAAAACAGTTGCCGAGTGCAATTGCTGTTGCCGTTGCCATTGCTGTTGCAAGAACCTAGCACTCTGCGTGGCAAATGGCAAGTGGCAGCTCTGACTTTTGCTTAGTTAATATTTGAGGGGTTTTCAGTGAAGTGGCAAAGTTTGAGGCAACTCTTGGGCTGGGCCTGCAAATGATATGGATAAGAAATATTGATTTAATGTTAGCCAAGCCACAAAGCATTGACTAGACCTGCTGACGCTAACGCTGTAGCTGACGGCAGACGGCGCGTCGCCGATGCCATGTCTGTCTGGCTGGCAGCAAAGCGGAAACGGAAGTGCAAAGCAGCAGCAGCACCACCAGCAGCAGCGACAACGACAAAGCTGGCTAAAACCACAACACAACAGCAATCCCTGTAAATAGCCCGCAGTTTTTGTGGCAGGCAGACGTGTTTTGTTGTCGTTGCTATTGCTACTCAGAGGCAAATGTTGGACATTTTTACGGTTTCGGTCACTGGCAAATGTCAACGGTATTTTATAATGATGTTGTTGCTGCTGCTGCTGCTGTTGCTGTTGTTCGGTATCCACAAGTTGAAAGAGGAAACGCTGTCAGTCCAGGCAATTGTCTGACGTTTTATTTATTGTTTCCTACAGCAGCGAGGCGCTAAAACTGCCAGCTCCATAGATTTCTACAGACACCAAAATCGCAACTAATTTGCAGCACATCGGCCCAGCACTCTCACAACATTCGCTGTCTGCTCACTCTTATCTATTCAATTTGAAATTTAACTTGATGCTTATTAAGCTGAACTTCTAAATGGAGTCTGCCTGCAATGCTGCTCGTCGACTTGCATTTCATTTCTGTGGAATTTCATCTATTCTTACTTTGTCTTTATTATCTTCGTGCTCGCCGAGCATTGTATATAAATAAAATGTTCATGAGAACTGTTTGCTCCTTTGCCTAATGCTGAATTCACAGAGTTGCCAGGAGTCATATTGTAACATAATAAAGATGGCGCAGCCTTGACATGAGAGAGCTTAATGCTGTTTAAGATAGCATACGAAAGTAGCTAGCTTTGTCATTCATATATATATATATATAAAGTGATGCACAGACATGTGGTATCTTTACTTCTGAGTATCTACTAGTAATGCAGTCAATAAATCTTAAAGCTCTACTACAATGCATAAATAATACATACTCTATAGAGAAAAGGTTTTAAAATTGATTTTGTTGCTTAGCTAGCTGGCCACAACGATTAAAAACTAGCTACTGAAAAAGTATACTAGCTAGTCCTGACTCTGCTGCTTGAGCATGCACTTCACATGTAGTATATGATATTATTGCAATTGACTGCGATTGTGTTCTCATCGTGAGTCAATTTAAAAACACTTTCCAAATGCGCACATGTGTGTATGTTAGTGTGTGTGTGAATAAGATGAAACTGAAGCTTTGTAAAAAGCATTAAAATTTCAAATCGAAACACAAGACACGAAAGTTTTAAGCCAGCATTCAGCATTCCGCATTCAGCGCTCAGCGCTCAGCGCACAGACAGACAAACAATGAAAACACAACTTGAGGCTCAAGTGCAGCAAAACTCTTATCAAGAAATAAAGTGAGGCAAAAAAAGTTGTAAGCGTCTTTGCACGCATACAATTTCTCATGAGCAGCAAATACAATTGCACAATAATATATATATACATATATATATAAATACAAATACTCTGTTGCAGATATAGTGGAACCGGAAAAGGGATTCGGGGATGCATGCAGAAAGAAGCTTAAGCGAAAGGATTTTAAAAGCAACGCGCGCCTGGCAAAGGTTTTTGTCGTCAGCGCTGCCATTTTACTAAAAGCAAGAGACAGCTCCAAAAAAATATAAAAAACGAACAAAAATTGAGCCCGAAAACGAAACAAATTTAACTTGCAACATGGCTGATGCTTTGCCATAATGGCTGCCTTAAGACCGTGTTTTAAAATGCCGACTCACGCGCAATGGGTGCAGCTGTTGCCGGGGCCATTGATGTTTTTATTGCACGCCAAACTGTTGCCCCGAACTGGCGCTGGAACAGAAACTGAAACTGGCACTGGCACTGGCACTGGGACTGCAAATTAAAAGCGCGTAGCCGAAACTTTGGCCATTAAAAAAAGGTAAGTTGTGCTCAGCGGAAACAATGAAATCGACATTCATTTTATTAACTCTTTGAGCCGTCGCTCAAGCGAATTGCCAATTAAAACGGCACTTCAACTCCCACCGGCTGCAAACGGAAGCCACCCGTCAGTTGTCATTTGCTAGACAACGGAAATCACGTAGAAGACGCGAACGATTCGGCACAGTCGACACTCAATGAGGTGGCCAAACGCAGAGAGTGGAGCGTGGAGAGCGGAGCATATGCTTGATCTTAAGTTTACTCTTTGTCGAAACTATAAAATACAAAAGCTGAAATAAAATGACAATGGCAATGGCAACGGCAACGGCAACGGCAACGGCTATGGCAGATAAATTTTAATTTTAGCTGCCGCATAGATGTATACACATGCATAATTTAGGAGGCCGGGGCGACACTGGCGTCCGGCCAGTCTTGGCCATAAAAATGTGTGCCAGGCAAATAAATTGCAAAGTGAAATACTTGTAAATGAAAACAAATGGATGGCACACACATAAAACCAAAAACAATAACTGCTAAAGGATGCCAGCTACTGGCTTTTGGCTACTTGGCTGCAAGCGTAAATTCGATATTACGTATACGCCATGCATGCCATGTTCGGGTATTGTGCAATAAATATTGCGTGTCAAGGACTTTGACCGAAACGTCTCTCGGACTCAAGCTAAAAATGTTCTATAAATACGCTATAAATTGTGCATTACAACAGTTCACACTGTTGGCCGCTCAACAAACACCAAAATACCGCAAAAAAATATTATTTAATTTAGCAAATGCAGTTTGTTTAATTGATATGCAGCTGGCCGCTGAGTAATTTTCACCCTAACTAAACATAATTTAGAGCGTGCACAGTTCATGCGCTAATAAACACAAATTGTATATTTTTATGATTATTGTTTGCATATTCACCAAGGGCCGCAGCCCAGCCGAACAAATATTAACATAATTATTGCCAATGCCATGTACGCATGTGTACACAATCTGACTTCTATTTTATATAATTTTTAATAATCAAAACAGCGCATTTTATAATCTGCATTTATCATTCGATTGTTATATAAATATATATATGGCAAAGGTTAGTGTACATCGCAGTTGACTCAACCTTGGGTCATGCATTTTTGAAAATCAATTATATGATCTATTTATTTTGCATACTATTATGGACAAATTTCACATTTGCATTTCTAATTACTGCCGCAAATAGACCAAATCAAAAGAATATTCACACAAATGACAGCATATTCAAATAAATATGAAAAACAGTTATGTGCACAACGACAAACTGATTTATCATGCGCTACTGTAAACACTAACAGGCAACATCATAACAAGCCGACTGAGCAATACTCTGTTAATGACTCTTATATGAGCTAGACATAAGCAGTTGCTGACTGAGTAATACACTCTGCTCTCTGTTTTATATAGGCAGGCAAGAGCACAGATTACCCAAGGGTAGGTTTCGACTCAGCAATAATCTTGTACTCAGTTTTATATAAAGAAAGCAGGTAAAAATATTCCAAATGGGCAGCTTCTCACAGAGCAATGCTCTACTTATCTCTCTCATATATGAAAGAAAGGCAAATTTTCAAATATTTCCCATAGCCTCTTACTGACTGAGTCACACTCTTTAGCAGCTTTTATTTAAAGACAACAAGAAACACATAGATATACAGATCAAAAGTTTTATTGGAATACAAGAGTTAGTGCATTATATGACTTTATGTCGAACTTATGTTAGTCCATGCAGGCGAGTCTCTTAGCCGAATATACCCCTTTCCACATCAACAACAGTGCATGCGACACAAACAACATTAAGAGCAATCGCCTTTAATTTCCAACAATATGCATTGTATATATTTGAATAACAATTCAAGTCAGCTGCCAGCCGATAGTTATTGTTTTTTTTTAATTCGTTTGATGCTGTTGCGGTTGCTGTCGTTATGGAGCTGCCGCAAAGAGGCAGAGCAGCCGCAGTTGCGCACAAATTCCATTTTCGTCTGACAGCTCACCGCAGCCAAAAATGGCAAAAAAAGAAAAATAAAGAAAAAATGATTATTTTATGTGTTGCATTTTAATTATTATTAGCATTTCTATTAGCACTATGACTTTGTAAATGTAATAATTTTGTTCTATTGCCGTTAAAGAGTACAAAAAAGCTTTCAAAGTTGTCAACAAATAAGGCAGCTGCCCGCAAAATAAGCCATTGTCATTTTGCATTAACAATTTTCGCTGCTCGCGCGTCGCAACAAAAATGCGAACTTTTGCTGCAACTATTATGAGCCGTTGATGAAATGTTTTCAGTCAGCTGTAGCTGGATGTAAATTAATTAATTGAGTGCATTAAAGAAAGGGATTTGCGCTGTTGTCTGGCTGAGCGAATGCCAAATAAATGGAATGAAATATTGATGCGGTAGCGTTGGGGCCACTCACTCAGCTGCCAAATTATAATGTGACGCACATTAAGTGCTACGTTCCCATCCGCTTTATCATTTGCATGCTGTGGGCAACGTAATCATCAGCGACATAGAAGGCAATGGCAATGGAGCAGCAGCAGCAGCAGCAGCAGCAGCAGGATATCCTGTCACGTTTTCAGTTGACTTGACTGCTGTGGGAGAGTGCGCAGTACTTAACCGTTCAAGTTGCCGGTCTGGGACTCGAGCTTACCTCCAGTTGCCTCTGGGCCACTGTTGTCAATGTCTCGCTGGCTCTTACAGTGTCTACACTTTGTGTGTGTGTCTGTGGGTGGAAGGTTGGTCGGGTGCTGCTCCTAGTCGTGTAGTGGCGTGAAAATTAAAGGAATTCCGTTATTATTTCGCCTTTTTTTTATCCAGCTGCACACTTTCCATAGCACTTTGGCGCAAATTATGTCGGCGCAGCGAAAACAAATGTTGCATATGCATGCGACACGACATGTCACAAGTGCTTAGCAGTCCCGAGTGCGACAACCATCGCCAAGGACTGCCACATTGAACGCCCAGCGACACTGAGACTCTCAGATTCTCACTGTTCCCATGCATGAGTATGTGTGAAAGCGTGAAAGTAATTTGCAAAGTAGACGATCTCCAGCTGCAGCTGCAGTTGCAGTTGCAGTTGCAGTCATCGTCGCCGTCGTCGGCGACGTCTTACGGCTTGCGTTGTGTGTTGCCATGGCAGCTCATTATGTGGCTGGTTGTGTATGCATGATTCTCGCGTGGTTGCTAAAAGCACAAAGAGCAGCGACAACATCAAGAAAAGTTAATAATATACGAGAAACTAGCACGAAGCAAACCTGACGGCGACGAGCTCTGATTACTATGAAAGAAATAATTTTCTGTTTTTCATACTCAACAAATGAAAAGTCTGAGTTATTTTCGTTATAAAAATGTACTAGTAGTGCATTGCGAATATATAGTTGACATATTTTGATTTGACTAATGAAATTTTATGGTAGCCAATTGGGGCTCAAAGCGCGAATGTATTTTCTGTTTCGCGTCGCTATAGAAAGCAACAATTGTATAGATATATATTTGCTTTTGATATGTATGTATATAAATACCTTTTATAAGTAGAATTGAATAGAACACTCAACAAAATAAAAGTTGACCCTAGTTTGACTAGGATTTGCATGAGTTGTCGACCTTTTGGCTTTGTTTGACAATAAATTTTAAATTATTATATATTTTTAGAAATATTGAAAAAAAAAAATAAAATGATTAATGTACATATAAATTATTTGAAAACATAAAATATAGATATATATTTTTAGCAACATTTAAACTAAACAAATTTATTTAGAAATTTTAAATAGGAAGAGTAAAAGAAATTTGATTAGAAATTTTAAGCAATTTTTCATTTAATATTAATTGTAAAAAAAAATTTTGTATAATTTAGAAAAATAAGTTAAATATTAACGGCTTTAATATTCGAATTTTGTTAGGCTCTCTTTGTGCCATAAATGCCTTGCAGCATTATATACATATTAATCCACATTGCAGAACAACTGAATTTGTATATTGACTTCATTCACGTCTGTTCGATTTGCTCAGTGTAATGCCTGCTTCGCACAGCCAGTCGGAGAGACAGTCGGGCAAGCAGTCAAGCATTTCTAGACAGGTCTCCCGTTTTGCTGGCAACACACAGAGCGCATAAAAAATGGCCACCTAGCGGGGTGCCATTGGTATGGATGGCATTGTCATTGTCATTGCTCGCTGGTGGCAGTCAAAAACTGAAACGGATTTAGTTGCCAAACGGCCAAATCGAATGTCACCAGCAGCAGCGGCGGCAGCCGTGGTGAGTGGGGAGCGGAGCGTGGGTGCGGCCTGCAGACTGCAGTTATCAAATAGAAATGAAGCTGTGCCGGAGCTGAGCTACGCTAAGCTGCGCTGCCGGCGTCTAGACGGCATTTGTCATGCAGCCAGGGATACATTTATTTGCGCCAGTCGCCGGTCCAGTGAGCGCAAAGAGCCGTACGTAGGCGTCCCATAATTATTTATAAAGCTCTGAGAGCATTCGAGTCAAGCCATTCGAGTCTATTATGCAGATCAGTTTTGACTCTAGATTTCTACATTATTTGCACCCGTCGCTCGACTGCTAATTAACCCCAAAACTTAAAGAGCTTCCTGAGAGAGAGAGAGACTCGCCCCAGGCGAATCATTAGGCGGCTCTTTCGTATTGGCTGTTGATTTAAAATCAAATTGGGTCTAATGCCAGCAGTACTTGTACTATTTGTGCGGTCATTAGGGCAAAGGGTGGCCGTCTCTTTGTTACTAGTTGTGCTGCAGGTGGCAATAATTGAAAAACTTTGGCAAGCCTACTCACTAATTAAAAGTTTTTCGACTCGCCCCGCTTCTGGCTCTGCGTCCCTTTCATAATCATGACGTAGCTGTTGCTATGGGAATTCAAGTTTATTAAGATTATGCTCTAGTGTATATTATAACAATTGCTGTTGTTGTTGTTGTTGTTGCTGTTGCTATTTTGGTCTTTGTACTTGATGTTCTTGACTGGGCTTTATTAAATTAAAAGTTTCATCTTTGGTGTTGCTGCTGGTGTCAGCCAAGTTGTTAATGCGATTATGTAAGATGGCGAGCTCGACTGCTGGCTGAATTATGGCAACAATTTGTGCCGGCCCGAAATCCAATCGATTGCCAAATGCCAACAGCGAGAAGTGTGAGCTCTGTGCCCTTAACAGTTGCCAATGCGATTGCATTTGTCGTCGGTCGACAGTGGATTACAGCAATTGAATGTTCAATGCCAGAACAATGCAGCAATGCATTCAGCCCAAAAGATGCCCCAGCTACCAGTTCTAGCAGCTCCGAGCAGATACATATATACATATATATAGACAGCTGCATGTGGCACGCCTGCTAATGAAATTGTGCATTCAATCGAGTGGAACGATGGGAAAAGTCAATAAAATTGATGTAGCATACAGTAAGGCGTTTGCCAGCGATGCAAAAACAGGGCGAGCATCGAGGGGTAAACGGCAAATGAACTTGATGACAAAATGGAAATAGTTGATGGGAATTCGGAACGCAAAAGGCGCTCTAAGCCAAAAACTATTTGGCTGCACAAGACAATGCAGCTGAACCGAGAAAATGCAAAGCAGGCAATGGGAAATAAATATTAAGCATGCGCCATGTTGCCTTATTGAAATGTGCAACATTTAACAAGCGACCTTCTGCCTTTTAAGTTACTCTCGGCGAGAGCAAACTGCAGCGTAACAATAATAAATAACAATAATGACAATAAATATGGCCAGTGGAATTTCGTAATCAGATAGTTGACACATTTATGGACGTTATTTAAGACGGGAGCAAGTGGCTGGCGCACAGGCTCTACGCTCCAATTGCTCGCTTAGCTCTTACCTCACGCGAAGTGCACTTAGCTAATAAATCTTTAATATTGCGAACCTTTATATTTCTTCTTTTTTTCTTTTGCTTGCAATGGCGCAGAATTCATTTCAAGGTTGTCGTTTCAAGTGCCAAGAACTCGCGAGTGTTGTCAAAAATATTTCTTGAATAATTTGTGTCCTGCGTCATGGCAATGTTTTTTTTTCGTTTCGCTGCTGCTGCTGCTGCCATTGAATCTTTCTTATTTTTTCTTGAATATATTTTGTTCGTCAGCTTTTTGGCTGCCCGCTAACCTTCATCAGTAAGCCAATTATGGTATTAAAAAAACGTAAACTTGAAGGCATAGCAAATTGTGCACCAGGCTCGACTTGAGGCGCAGCAAGGTCAGGTCAAACGTCGTCCGCCTGTCGCCTGTCGCCAGTCGCCAGCCGCCAGTCAGCAGAACGAGCGACTGCATTTAAATGTAAATTGAAATTAATTTCGCTCGAGCAACAACATAAAATGGTCCGCAACGGCCAGTGTACTGTGCCATGACGCGGTCGTTTTGATGTGGGTAATGCGCCCTGTTATTGTTCAGCCTTTGAAGTGTTTCCCAAAAGGAAAAAGGCGCAACGAAAACATGAAATAGAAATAACATAATAAAATATTAAACACTTATATATTTGGATTCTGCATAGTGATGAATTTGACATTTGACAGCCAAAGCCTGAAAAACTTGACAGACTTTAACTTGAATAAAACATGATTATATGCAATATATAATATTTCCAGTTTGAATGAGATAATCTGACTAACAGCTTAGCACTTAGAAAGTGTGAATTTTTTTAGCAATTGATGCCATGACAAATAGCTGAGCTAGAAACAGCTCGAAGGTAAACTTACTTAAATATTTGTGGGACGATTCCTATAGATGACTTGAAATGCAACTGCAGGATGGGACTCTAAGTAGTAAAGCAGTAAAAGCTCTAAGTCTATTCTGTCTTCATTTGACATCAGCTCTGCTTGTCATCAGAGATTCTTGAAGATTGATAGAAAGTCAAGATGATAAAGAAGATGCGCCCATGGCATGCATAGAATCATTATCAGTTATGGCAATAACATGGAATTGATAGCCATCTCATTCGGGCAACAATAATCAAGTCTGTCTCTGCAAGTGGACTGTGAGAGGGCATGGGATAATTTATGATCATGCTCAACATACAAAACGATCGATGATCGATGCTCGATGATATAGAAACGCAGACATTATTTAATAGGGCTAAGTTACTTTCAGAAGAATTTTCGTAGTTATATTATATATAGAGCTATGTAACAGGCGTCGGTCTTTCAAACAATGAGCACTTCAGTGTGATCCCATTTGAGTACTCTCTTGAGCGCAAGCTCAGGCTTACATTAGAAGCCCAGATAAGAGCTTAACAGGCAGGCAAGTCAACCAAAAGTTCGCCGTGTATATTACAGCTATATAGAGCATTCCAGCAAATGGTAGTCAGTTATGATATAATAAGTCTTGCCTTGCTTCTTTTACCTAAATGCCAGGCAGCTTTACTTAGCCAATTTATGTGAAACATATACAAAGACAAACAAATGTGAACGTGCACCGTAACCTTTGCAAGTTATCTTACTGCAAATTATAAAATTCAGTTAAATATAAAACAAAAAATCGACTCTTTCCACTGGCACTTGCAGTGCAAGCAGCAAGAAGGAAGAAGACACTTGAAGCCGTCTCCACGGTTCTCATTCTAATAACCCTAAGTGCTTTCAACTTTCAAATTGAAAAGTCAACAGAAAGCATAGCCAAATAGCAAAAACAGCAAATGGCATAAAAGTTGAGCGCACAAAACAACAGAGAACAGAGCACAGCAAATCGGAGCAGAGCACTGAAATGAGTAGAGAAGGAGGCAGATAGAGACAGAGAGAGAGAGAGAGGGAGATGGGGTTTTTGGGGCTGGGCTGACGTCGAGTTGGATAGAGTATGACGCGACTTAAAATTACAAAAGATTAAAAAGCGAAATATAAATATTTATCTGCGGTGCCGGCTTGACGCTGACAGTCACTCAGCGGAGGCAAGCAGTCACTCGGCCATCGAGGCTCGAATGGGAGTCCGGGAGTTAGCCATGCAAAATAGTGCCACGAACCCGGACACAGTGTCAGCACGGACACGGCTGGGGGGCGTGGCTAGGTGTATCGGTTGGGCTGGGCTAGCCCAGGGTGTGGCTGCGGTGTAAAGGTGCCTTTGTTGGCAATGCCGAGGCGCTTGCGACATTTTGAGCTCATGTAAATCCATTTTAATTAATTCGAGACAAAGGTTATATCCTGGCATAATAATGAACTGAGACCCAGCACCAAAACCTTTAGGTGTGCCCAGGCTCGGCTTTTCTAAAGGATTTGCATTTCATTTCAAGTGGATGAACGAATTTGAATCAGAATCGGACCGGACCGGACCGGACCGGACCCGGCTCGGCCGAATGCTACGCCTGACTGATGCTGCAAATTAAAACTGTAAGATTAGAATAAATACCAAGTACAAGTCAGAGCGGCAAATGGGCAGCACGATGACGAACTTCGAAGTCAAAAATCGCAAATTTGATTACGTTAAATTCGAATGGTAAGTGGATTTGAATATTGATTGCAGATTAGTCGCAGCAGCAGCAGCAGCTCTAGCTGTAGCCGTAGCAGACCGATAGAAGAGTCGATTCAGACGACAGCCGTCAAAATCGCTCTATTTGCATATTGCTTTTTGCACGTCAAAACTGAGCAAAAACTTTTGTGTACAACTTATCCGCTTTGCTTGGCAATTTTGCGTAAATCAGCTTACAGAAATTACAGCCAACGAGCAGTTGAGCGCACGAGTTGAGTGTCTCAGCTGCCTTCGGGCCATGGAGCTTGGGACTTAATGGTGCTGCAGGCAGGCACAATTACGTTCAAGTCGATGTGCCCCTTGAAAGCGGCATCATAACAGCACGCCCAGACGACGACAGTTGACGACATTGGCAAATCTGCACTTGCTTAACTTAATTACGAACGTTGTGCAAATAAAATAAAAGTTCAAACCGAAACTGCAGAGTCAGGGCCGTAAAAAGTTTTTGGCACAGCTCAAATTGCAGAGCGTGCAAAGAGAGGCCTAAACCGAGAGGACCTAAACTGATTGCCACTAACTAAACGGGCCGGGCTAAATGTGCTCGGCAATTTGGTCAGCTCAAACTCAAAGTCATAACAGTTTGGCAGCAGCAGCAGCAGCAGCAGTAGCAGCAGTAGCAGCAGCACGGCCCACGCCCTTGCCTCATCATTTATGCTTTTGAGCGCATAATTGCCTGTAATTAAGGTGTATTGGCCAGGCCAAAGAGAACCAAATAAAAATTCGATATCAGGGCAGACAGGCCGAGTTGGTTCGGCTAACTGCAGCACACAAATTGGCTGCTTGCATGGCCAAACTGTGCATCTGGGTCGGTGCCTTTGAGCTGTCATTGAATACGACCCGCACCATCGACAATTTGCTAACTGCTTGGCTAGTAGACTCTCATTATATGTTATGTAGGCACACACGCACACACAGCAAAACCATTTTGTTTCTGGCATGCCTCGAAATTGTGTTAAACTTTGATGGAAATTGCTTCAAATACATTTTGTGCATACAAAATAAAGAGCTAGTTAGTTGTGCGCATAACTGTTTACTGTTACCAATTCAAATTAGTTTATAGAAATTGGATGCAGCAAAGAAGCTTGAACTGTAACTGAATTTCAAATACTCTGATTAGCATTTGATAGTAATATATACATAGTTTATATTAGCTAAAGTTGGATGAGTGAAATGAAATACTCTGATTAGCATTTGATAATAATTTATGTAGTTGATATTAGCTAAAGTTGGATAAGTGCTCGCTTGATTTTGATTAGGTAAACTAATAGGGGATTGATTGAGATAACATGTGCATCAAGCTTAAAATGGCCTTGATGATAAAGGATTAATATAGATAATATAGTCTAAGAAGGCTGTACTGATAAATGACTGATGTAGAAAATATATTTGTCAAGCTTGAGAAGGATAAATAGCTTAGACATGGAAATCTGTGATATGAGCTCATTAGCAATGCCAACCTCAGCGACTTTTGGTTTTCAAAAATTGAACTCACTTTATTTATTATTGAGCATTGAGCCACTTCCAGTCATTAGAAAGTTTTTTTTTCCAGTTACCTAAAAAATATTACCTATGACACTTGCATCCTAAGCTCATGTCATAAGAGTTGTTAGGATAACTTTTATGTATGATACAATCATTAATTGAGTTTCCTCGCACAACTTAAGCAATGCTTTTTCGGTCTCTTACAAATAAATTACATTCAATTATTTCTGCCTATATTGCCACAACTCATTTAAATTCCTTCGAAAACATGTCCCTCAAAGCAATTTCTTTTAGTTTTTGATTGTTAATTCTACTTCTGAACTTTGCTTTGATCTGCTTCAAACTATCATTCAATTTATGCCAGTTTATATAGACAGGTGAGCTCAGAGCAAGCTACCTCAAAAAACTTATTTAGAAATGATTTTTCAATGCGAAAAGTACACAAATAACTATAATTGTTTAAAAACTTTGTACAAAAATAAAACCGAAATACGAAAAAAGAAATCAACGTGCAGGTAGAGCTAGATATGGCAAATATTGTAAAAACTTCTGAAATTTGCTTTTAATTTTCCGCTCTACTTGAAACTGGAAATTGTGAAATATGCAGCGACCAAAACGGGTTAGATAAAGGAGCTGTTTACAAAAGGAGCGACGGCTCGGGCCAGAGCAGCTTGAAAATAATCGTTTGAAAAAAAAAACTTAAATTTGCATATATGCATTGGTTATCGTTGTTGTTGTTGTTGTTGTTGCTTGGGTGCAGGCGGCTGCGAGCCTCAAAGACTAGGAATGTTGCAGTGCTCACACACACGCACAGGCAGAGAGAGAGACATACTCATATAGACTGATATATTTTGTGGAATGCTTTTCATCTCCTTTGTCAGCCATTTTCAGACACTGAGTAATTTGAAGAGAAGAATGCACTCTAGCTGATGGCATAGCATAGCGCTTAAACGAAACTATCATCTGCTGCTAGCTATGTTACTTGCTTGTCTATTAAATATCAACTGCGAGGCCATAGCTGATCTTTGTGGAGAGAATAAGTCTATTCGAAGTCGACACATTTCACATTTTATTCTTTAAGTTCCGTTGCTTCAAAGCTTAGTTTGAATGGCGAATGCGTTCGGCTTTATAGCAACCACAATGCAGTGTAATTATTTATGAGCAAATGCAGAGTTTTTGGAACTATGTCAGCCCTGACTAAGCACGTCTCCAGTAGCAGCTGTTGAAATGGCTTTACATAAAAATAAATACAATTTCAGTTAGTTACACATGTAAATGTGTACGTATGTGCGTGCATACACAAATATGTATGTATTTATGTACATAAATAATTATAGACTCGGCCTGTGGCACAGTGATCAAATGCCAGGGCAGAGCTTGTTCCGGTTCGTGGTCCGTTGGCCAGAGCAACGCGTCACGCATATATTAATAAATACAGTTGCGTCTATGAGACGCGCAATGCGTTGTGTATAAGGATAAGTGCTGTGCGAGTGCGATTCGAGTTGCCGTCAACGGATTCCCAGACACGTTGTGTCCGCGCCACACGCGGCGTATGCGTAATTTTTTGCAATGCGCTCGCCTCGGCTGGCCTGCGTGACAATGAAATCGAATTTGCTCATTAAAATGGGACAGTTGCGTCGCGCATGGCATGGCCAAAGATATTGCGTGCCCGACACGTGGTACAGCCATAAGATATCCATAAGGTATCGAGCCTTTAAGCGGGCACGACCAAAAGACAGCTACACCAACAAAGGAATGTACACAAATGACTGATTTCGCCATCAGAGTAATGTAAGTACGTATTATAATCAGCCAGCCACGCCCTACCATTCGCCACACTCCCACACGCACACACACGCACACGCACACACATACATTGATGCATGCGTCTGTGTTGTCGCCTTTATTCTGTTTTATACCTGCTGCTGCTGCCATGGCTGCTGCTTTTGTTGTTGCTTGGCTGATGTTCTTGTTGTTGTCTCCTCTTTATGACTTTGTTTCACATTCTTAATTAACAAGCAAGCTCTGGCTCATGTGTTGGATTATCTTGCTTGTGTTTTAGCCCTAAGCTCGCTCTTACAACTGCCAAGTCGCCGTCCCTTCGCCGTCTCCTCCGTTGCTGTTGCTTTGTCTTAAAGTTGCAGCGGCAGCAACAGCAGCCCTCCGGCAATATGTTAAATTATATATGCGCACTTCTTGCTGCCAGCCCGCGCTGTCGTTAAAAAACAAGATATTTACTTAAGAAATTTTCATTTTAATTTCAATAAAAACTCGGCTCGTGGTGAAAAGAATGGGTTTAACGTAAGCCCAAAGCTAACCAATTATATATCTTGAATTCTTATGGATCATTGAAGATGCTCTAATATAACAGTAAACTAATTTTCTAATTTAGACGATTCATATTAGAGAGTGATAGCAATCAGACAATCGGATCCTTTTGTTCATAACTAAAATCTGAAACAAATTCAATTTGTTTCAAGCTGAATTTATAAATATTTGATCAATTTAAAGAGTATTTTTCTGAAGAGAAAAATACTTGAAATGGGATAATAATTCTATAAACTGACTTGCAAGCGCTATTCCAGCTTTCGATTGCTGATTGTGGATATCAAAAATCCCTTGTGAATGTTTTTAATATTCGGAATACTGACTTTAAAGCCACGTCAGCTTTGTTATTAATATTAAATTTTATGTCTTTCTCTTGGCCTGTGTTAATAGCTCTATAAAATGCCCAAGTTCATTAAGAAGCTGCAGAGTTCTCCACTTTAATTATTTTATGTTCAACTCAAGCTTAATTCTTGAAGGCAATTTATGTCTTAATCAAATATAGACTAGAACTCCCTTTGCACTTGCTTATAAATAATATTAAAGTATTTATTAAACGCCTCTGTTAACAGCTGAATCGATGTCGAGCAACGCTTTAAAGAGTTGTCAATGAGTTGGCAGCACAGCATGCTCCAGTTTTGGCATTCGTACAAAGACATTTAAAGCAATTACGCCCCAGGGTATTATTCAGCTGCAACTTGCTGACAGACACACATTTCGCTATGGCTATGGCGATGGCGATGGCGAAGGCAAAAAGCAAAAGTGAAGCGAACTCCAGCAGTTGCAGGCGGTGGCAAAGGCAAAACTGAAGCTTAGTGTCGACTGAGTCAGCAGAATGAGCACTGGGCATGCCGCAGAAGCACCAAAGTAGAAATAACTTGCGGCAGGGCGCAGAGACAATAACATTTAAATGATTTTAATGGCAGCTGTTCGATTTTATTGACTAGCGTGCGACACTCCTGGCGCTCCTGCAAATCCTTGTGCACTGGGCACAGCCATTGTGTGAAAATGTTATTTGCTAACTGAGAGTCATCAGAGCGGCCAAGGCAGCTCGGCAACTCATCTCCGGCATCTTCAACTCTAGGTGGTCGCATAATAATAAAAATTATTGTTACTAGCGGCAAAATGTGTGTCATTGGGTTATATTCTCAGTGTCAGTTGTCGTCTCCGTCTCCATCCCAGTCTCATCCTGATTCTCATTCTTATTCTTGTGCTCATTCTTATTGCTGTGTTGCGGCCACACCCAGCGGCAATTGAAATGCGCAGCCAAGCGGAACTTGCTCAAGTGAATGCAATGAAAATATCTAAAGCCAAGCAAAATGCTTGTGGCTCGAAGCCGTAATCAAGATTTTGCTGCCACGCTGCAAAAGCTGTCGCCAAGGATATGCCAGAGGACGCCATGTCGCTAAATTGGCAACACTTTGCAACACATTGGCCCGCGCCGGGCCGTGTGTAATGCAACACAGAGCATTTCATTTATACGCTCTATCGATTTGTTGCAGATAAAAATATGAATGGCAAGCGGATTGCCCAATCAGCTGCGCTCTATTCATTTCGTTGCCCCCTGTTACAAAATCAAACAGAACTGACAGCATTAATTGTGTATTTCAGATTTAAATAAACACCAAAGCATCTGAAAATACATATTTTGGTTTTTATATGTAACCAAAACCGTCCGACAGTCGAGTGGAAGCTGCGCTCGCACCTGCGGCTTCATTAGGTTGTGTAAAAATTTATATAACGCATAAAAACCAACTTGAAGGGCTTAAAAAATGCAATGTTCACATATAAATGTATTGGCTTGATAAATTTCGATTTGCTTACATGAATGGGATTTAAAATAAAATCGAAAGAGTAGAGGCATAATAAAATATGTTGGAAGACAACGAATTTAATATTTAAAAAATGTAGAAAAATAAATATGCTATGAATATACTCTATACATATAATAATCTGTTCAGATTACGTTAAGGGATTTCATCTGGAAGTAGACTGCAATTAAAGAGGCACAGTGAAGTCGAAATATTTTGTAAAACCCACACTGAAGTCAGGCTTATAATTCAGGCTTACTCTGATATATTCATATAGAATCAACAATTTAAAAGCTGCTGCTTATACACATCCCCTTTGGCACTTTTGCTTTGGGTATATCATGATATGTTGCCAAGTTCAACAAGCCTGTATTATAGGTCGAGCGTCAAAGACTTGGGTAATTATTTCAAGGTGCTAAGGGCAATATTGTTGCAGCTCCATTCACGCAGCTACACAAAGCCCTCATTGTAATTTCACAGTCAATTTAAAATTAATACGCGCATGTTGCTGGCGCTGTCTTGGAAGAGTCGGAAACGCCTTGCAAATGCAAATTGCATTTCGGCATAATCCCAAACGCAAGGCTGACACACAAGCCTGGCAAACAGCCTGGCAGGATAACAGGGCGCACAGAGGTGCAAACAACTTTGCTGAGGTCTTAGTCCGGATTCTGTGCTGTTTAGGTTTCTGACATGTTCTTTGCAAAGAGCGTGGGTGAGGGCGAAAACCTCAGCTGCGTTTTGAGTGCGCTAAGGCGTCTACGACAACGCAGCCAGCCAGCCAGCCCATCGTCTGCGCCTGTCAACCAGCCGAATGACTTTGTTTGCAGTTGAGTTTAATTAAAAACGGATCTTGTTAAAATCGAGGCGGGTGGCATCGAGCCAACAGCAACAGCAGCAGCAGCAGCAGCAGCAGCAGCAACTCACATGATGCATATGCCATCTAGTTTGTTTGCAAGTTTAATTGAAGCACAGCCGAGTTGACAACAACATAACAAATTTTTGCATTTGTTGTGAGCGAACATCGGCTTAGCCAAATGCTCGTCGACTCGTGCAGGCGTTAATTAATTAAATTATTTGGTTCTCCACAAATCACAACAGCAACTAACTAACAATTAATTAATGAAAAGTGCCTGCGCCATTTGCAACAATTTTCCAAAATTCAAGCGAGTTCATCTGTTGCCAAGGGTATGATCAGAGCTGAGTGTTGCTGCAAATGCCACGTAATTAATTGCAAAAGCATGAAACTGACTTTAAGCTGCAGCTGCAGGCCAAATTTGCCAGCCAATTTGATTGAGACTTCAAAATAATTACATAAAATACATATTGTTCCCTGTACTAGGAGCAGCAGAGAGTAGGATATGATAGCTTTCACTTGTGAGTTGTTAAAAATTAAATGAAAATAGAATATAATTATAGATATGGATTATAAGAGATGCTGTAGCTCCATATCTGTATAATATCTTATCTTTTTTATCTGTATTTGGCTTTAGCTTAAGACAAATGTCTCAATGAAGAGTTGACTGATTGCCTATCCTCCACATCATACAGTTGTGCTTCACTTACTATATACTCTCCCTGTAAAGTTATAGACTTTACCTTTATCTCTATAGTTAACTGTAGTATCATATCAAAATTTCATTTTATTACTCATCTATTTACATTATATTTATTAATTTAAACACATCCTTAAATATGCAGGGTTTATCAAAATCGAACACTCTCTACTTAAGAAATGCTCAATAGAATTAATCTCCATGAAAATTGAAATTGACCAAAAATATCTCAAGCATCCTCTTCCTATTTACTATAGTTAACTGTTGACACATTTCCATATACCATTCATCTATGCATCTATTCACAGGGTAACTCACAATAAAACACTCCCAGCTGGCGAAAACTATTTTGTAATTATTACTGTTTTGGCTTTTTGTGATTGGCTTTAATAATAATATTTATTATTAAGCTGATTATTGAGACATATGCATTTGGTTTCCATTATTGGCTGGTGTCTTCAATATTTAAATATTATTAATTAAATTTCAAATTTCTAATAACTAAAGTATAGCAAAGGAAAACAAGTCAAAGGTTCACAAGAATTCAATAGAGAATTATTTATAGTATTTAGAGTAAACTATCTCAAAGGCAAATCATTTATGTGCAATTTGAATTGAAATTTATTTTTATTTAAATATCTTTTTAATCATCTCTAAACATAAACAAAAGTTTTCCTGTATCATTTTCAGATTAATTAAAATTTATTGCTAATAGGCCATAAGCTCGCCATTCGATAGTGTTATTTGTGCATTTGAATGTTGTGCAGATAGGAACGGCACAGCATCGTAGCATCAGAGCATCACAGCCAAAATCAAACACATTTAACAAGTCATTTGCCCCTCACTTGAGTCGTCAATTGGATGCACCCTTCCATCGATGGCAAACGGAGCTTGAGCTTCAATTGCAGCTGGCGAGAGCAAACACTTTGGCAATTTGACTTTTGGTCAGCAGTGTCAACAGCATCAAACACAAACACACAGACGATAGACAGAGAGACAGAGAGACAGGGAGAGAGTGAGAGAGACAGCCAATCAAAGCTGGACAGCGTGGGTGTACAGACTGTTAGAGAGCGCATGCAGGATGCTTCAATGTTGGTACATTCATTAATTTTGCCACAAATTTTTGCAATTAAAGTTTGCTGTTTGTTTATCTGTTTTGCCACCAGCGTCGACAGAGACAGCATCGGAGAGGGAGTGGGAAAGTCTCATGAAAATCAAGCGCACTGAACACGAAGTCAATAAAACTTTTGTGCTACTTAATGCGAATTTATAGTGTAAACATGCACACACACACCCATGCATATAGCGACACATGCACACATAGCTTTAGCTGGTAAGGACGCTGGCTGGCATTGTGGCTGTGACTGCGACTGCGACTGTGTTGACAAAAACGACAAAATTGCGTTACCAACAATTGCATAACAATCATTTCAAGTTTTCCGCAAATTGTAAAAAAAAAAAATAGAAGAGGAGAGAAAAGTTTTTATTGTTATTATGAAAAGTACAACAAAAACAAGCAAGCCACATCGGCAGCGGCGCTTACTTGCTTTTTGGTCTGTGGTCTCTATATAAAACAAAATGGCCGCACATCCTTTTGCCAGCGCTCATTTTGGCACCCCGGACTCGACAGCCACCGACATTCGCATAACTATGCAAAATTGTTGTCCTTGTCCCCGCTGGCATTGTTTTGTTTAGCTACTGATTTTGCTTTGTTTGTGCATATGACTTTGCTTGGAGGTCGCCGGGGCAGGACAGGATTTGCTGCTGCCGTCGCTGCTGCTGCCGGCTGTGGTGGCAACTGTACGTCAATTGCGGTCCGTTTTGTGGCTTCCGTTTGTTACTTGCAATTCCTTTTTGGCAATGCCACCAAGCTGTGTGTGGCCCTCTCTCTTCATTTGGGCATCGTCAACGCCAACGCCAACGCCAACGCCATTGCGACTGCCTCTGCGGATGTCTGCCATCAGCTGACAGCGAACTTTTACTGGCTGCTTGCAACTTTTACAACTTGGCCCCGGCTTAGTCTTTGTTCCAGCTGATGATTTTTTAATTGCAACTACTTTAAGCTATTGCTCCGGGACTTTGCTATTGTTCGCTTCATTAACACACAGCACAGCCAGTCATCATCATTGAATGACAATGCAACAAGAAAGAGTTTAAGTTGAGATATTTCGAGCATTTTATTTCCATTTTACTGACTGCATTAAGCATTATGTTAATAGCTGCCTAGGACACATTTCCTACACCAACTTCCAACTTACTTTAGCTGACTAGTGTAAGCCCTGGCAGCACCATATCATATATCTAGCAGCTTTGCCGCTGGGGTCTCTAACGCTTTGCTGCGCTTGCAGGCTAATCTAAAATGCGTATTTTCAGCGTAATTATGTGCCTGGATCTGTAATCTGCATTTGGGCAGCGTGGAGCCAGCTGTCACGGTCAATTGCTGCTGACACCGCCCACGCACTGTGGCCAAGGGACCAAGGTATGCGCTTTGCCCAGTGCTAAGTATGGGCAATCTGGTTATGGCGGTCAGCTCATTGGCATTGTTATGGACAGCTGGCGCAGGCATTGGCTGTGCGAATTATGCATGCGCCTTGAGACAGCGTCTGGTCTGACATAGCTGATTGGCAAATTGAGCAGCTATTTGATGTCGACGGCTGCTGCCACAGTCAAAGACGGGTCGAAGCTATTTAGCGTAATTGAATTACTAATTTCGTACTGCACGCAGCTCATTTATGTTAATAAATGGTTGACTAACGATGAAGATTCTATACAAATTAATTTAATTCTTGCCCTGGACTCTAAATTAATACTTGCAAAATTTATGGAAATATCTAAATATATATTTATCAAAATATATGTCTATAACTTATGTGACTTCGGGTATTCTTCAAGAAGTTCAGTTTCTCTTATTGCCAAGTTCTGCACTCCTTTCCTTACCTGTATGCATGTTGGTTCAAGCTTAAGTTAAATGCCAGTCAGGTGTGTGCGAATGTGACTGCAATGCAAAATTTTAAATAGCAAAAAATTTCAACAGAAAAAAAACAATACAAAAGGTGCTGAGCAAAAAGTAAAATTATGTACAAGGCTCAAGGAAAAGGAGAAAAAAGTCAGTTGAGCCAAAGAGCAGCCGCAAAATATTTGTAGAAATTCAAACAAACTGTAAGAAACGGAATGCACACATGCGTAAAGAGTAGCTATAATAAAAAGGGGAAATGGAGGAAAGAGAAAACAGAACAATGAAACCCAAATACTCTAACAACAATTTAATATAAATTTAAAGAAATTTAATAATTTGGAAAAAAGCGTTATAAATGTTTATAAAATGTTTTTAGCTAGATAGAATTTAAAAATTATTTTTAAATTATAAATTTAAATCTTTTACAAAGTTAAAATATTTGCAATATAATAAATATAATATTTAATTTAATTTTATTTTAACAAATGTAATATTGCTTATAACTTAATAGCTTTCACTCGCACCAAAGTGTATAACAAAGTCAACAATTGGCTTTTGGTGAGGCGTCCCTAATGGATTTCTTGCCATAATTAACCCAAGCAGGGCAGGGTCAGAGAATTGCGAGCACTGCGAAAGTGTTGATGCTAAGGCAAGTAGCAAAGGCAATGCCAAATAAATATATATATAATACATATTTATATATAGGCCAAGTCATGCGTGGCAATTTCGCAATGGCAGCTGCGTCCATAACAATATGGCTAGGCCTTCGCTTCCTGCGCCCCTTTTTGGGCCATGCTCAGGAAGCGTCATTCAATGACATTTCTCATGCGTGTGAATTTATGGCTTGGCCGGACCCAAGAATAACAACAATTTTCGCTAAGCCCTCGACCAGTCCAGCGTATCAAGCGTCAAGCACTTTAAAGGCAACCCTCGGAAGTACTTTAACTATTTGCAATCGTAAAAAGCCAAAGTTTTTGCCACACATAAATCATTTCCCCTAAGCATTTATGTTATTTATAAAAAAATTTTTATTGTATTTGCCGAAGAATTTGCAGAAGATGCCCTAAACCAGAGCCAGTGGTCGTAAGCACGCCTGGGAAATGTCGTAATAGCGCCGCAGCTCCAATATAAAATACATGAAATACACAAACACACACAGAGCCAGAGCCAGAGCCAGATATTGTGTTGAATATCTATAAGCAAAAGTATCTGTTTCAATTTGCATATCTTTGATTTCCAGCTTCAGTTTTGCTTGTCACTTGTGCGCCTGGCAAAACTTACAGAGCAGCTGTAGTTGTGGCTCTTGTCCTTGCTGCTGTTGGTGTTGCTGCTGCTGCTGCTGCTTGTCAGCATAATTCTCCAAGGACACACAACAATACCACAAAGTTTTGGCGCTAAGCTTAAGAGTTTTCGGCCTTAGCCTACGGGACTGTGCCGTGTGGCTTTACAGCCAATATGCGTAACTAATACGGGAAAACCATTTCATTTTACGTTTGACTAATAGAAAGGATTCATTATGAATTATACATATGCGTGTTGGGCTCAACTCTTTGGGCCCGTCCTCAAAATCTTAGCTATGCGTGCCAAGGATAAATTTGCTTTGCTTACGGGTCCCAAAAGTAGCTGCAGCAAAGTGTGTGTTTGTGTGTGTGTGTGTGTGTGTGTGTTCGTGTGTGCGCTATTATAATTGTGAGCTTTGGCCTTGGCTTTCGTTTGTCTTGGCCCAAGACACTTGGGCTTGGGCCGTGACAACAATCCCCTGGCTAGCAGTTTAGTGTGGCTAATTTTCAGCGGAGATTTTCTCGGCTAACTGGATTAGAATTGATGAACTTCATGTAAGTAAAGGGTCAAGGGTTCGCTGCTAATACCCTGTAAACATAAAAAGGATGAAACGTTATAACATGAATTTGAAATGCAAAGAGGTAGAATATTTCGACTATTTAGCTATTTGTGCTTATCTATTTTCAAATTGAACCTCTTACCAAGGAATTAGTCATGGAACGATATTTAGAAATAGGGTATGCCCTAGTCTAATGCATTTTGTGGCATATTTCGTTTTACATTTATTATTTATGAGCGGTGGTATGGCGTTGAGTGAATGCCTTGCCAAGTAAACTGGTTGACACTTCGGAACCTTTGCAAATTTGATTTGTTAAATAAATGAAGGCAGATTCCGCTCTCCAAGGGTTTGAGCTATTTGTGCTTTCTATTTGGCTTTTTATGAGTAATGAAAGCAAATCAGGCATATAGTATAACTCAGGAACCCAAATAAATGTGCAACACGAGTAGCACTGGGCTATGATACGATATGTGTGAAGCAAGATAGAAGCGATTTGTTGCAGAGAAATTGGATTTAATATATATATGAATATTTGTAAATATGTGTTCATAAATATATAAATAGAACATATATCTTTAATTAAACGAATTATTTATTAAAATAATTTGTGTAATCATTAAAAAATTTAAAAAAAGAAAATTAAAAATTATTTTTTTTTTGGTATATAAAAAGTTTTCAGCTTGTTCTTTTAAATTTATGTTAAATAAATTTTGAAAAATTAATAAATAATCTGTACCATGCGCATATTCCTTAAAAAATGTTTTTTTATTTTCTTAGACAGTTATGTAAACTATTTTTTGAATAAAAATTAGTGAAAAATTCAACATCACAAAAATATAGTAAGGATAATTAAATTTTTAATATTAGCACAAAGTTTTCAGAAAATAAAAAAAAATTAAAATATTGTGTCAAAAATTTGTTGAACCTTTGGTTAAAATATAAACTTTAATTAACTAATGAATAAGTAACAATATAATTATAGTAAGATGACGGAATAATGAATAAATTCAAATAGAATACTTAAAAAACTAAAAATGTTGAGTATAAGTAAAGAGCTTAACTACAAACGCCCAAAAACGTGTCACAGGTAAATTACGAACTTAAAGACTTTTCGGCTGCTCAGCCCATTTACTTGGCCTGCAACCCATTTATTTGTGACTGCCATAAATAACTCAAAGACAATTGTGCTGGGTACTCGAGTGTGTGCACAAATACGAAATGAAAGCTAAAACTATGTTTGATATTAATTGTCAAGGCGGTTGCGGCCAAGGGGTATGAATGCATGGATCGAAGGGTGTGTTCTATGGGTGGTTGAGTGCTTGAGTGGTGTAGGGTTTTGAAGATGTGCGGTCATTAATTTCCGGTCAAGTGGCCAGCAGACATTCATAATTATTTATTTAGCACACAGCAGATTGACCAAATGCACACGTGGTTGTTGCCTGTGGCAACGATGGGCTTATGTGTTAGCCGCGCGTGTATGTGTAGGGGGTGTGTGTGGTTAGCCAAGGTGCTGAAATGTTTACTTTGTCAGCCAACAACTGCGAGTCAAAGTTAATGATGCATAGCACTTGCGGTTGCCAGCGTGTAAGAGCGTATCTCCAACTGTAACCTTGCGCTGGGCGGAAGGGTGGGTGTGGGTGTGCGGCGGGGGCGCTTGCAATTTATATATCGTAATTGCAACAATTTTGTTGCCAGGTTTCTTTTGAACGCACCCAGTGGCACACGTTTAACGTTTTGATTTATCCGCCACATGCACTCAGCACTCAGTTCGATTTTAATGACATGGCAGCAGTCGCTGCAGCTTCCATTTCCCGGCCCAGCCCTGCCCTGGCTGAGATCCAATCTATATGTTAAAACAAAAAGTGCGGCTAAAAGCAGCCTTCAATTTGCCCAATAGCTTGGAAATAATTTATAACATTTTGCAGTTACGTATGTGACGCGACTTTAGCTAGAGTCGGCGCAGAACTACCCAAGGACATGTCGTGGGCCACTCGTCCATTCGGCCTGCTGCCGGGCAATGCAAATGCCAAGCAAAGTCACCTTTTATGCTGCTCATTAAATACGACTTTATTTTTCCCTTTCTTCCGATACTTTGCTTTTTTGGCTGGCATCGCGGCTCCTTGTCTACTCTCGGTATCATATCATGTCAGCACAAATAACTCAGCAAAAGAAATCAACAATCTGCTGACAGTTGCTTTAGCGGATTTCTATTTTTCGGCTCAGTTGGAGCCAATTTCATGGTTGGCAACATTTTGCGTGGTGCTCTTTGCTGGCGCTCATAAGACAAATTAAAAAGTTTTTGCTGCCGGCGACCCGGCCAAAGTGCTTAGCATTATTAAAAGTTTTATAATTTATCAAATATTCTAGACCATTTCTTGTTCCTTCTTATTATTTTCTGTTGGCGAGAATTGTTTATCGGACACATAGCTGACATTGACATCCGCTGAATGTTTGGGCAGCTGTTGGCCGCCATTGTAATTGGGAAATGTTTTTGGTCTGCAAGTATAATCGATAGCTGGATTATAAGCAGCCCGCTGATGGTATAAGCACGCAGACAACAAGCAGTCAGTTCATTTTTTATAGATAAGCAGACACTTTTGTTTCAACAGCCAGCAGCTGGTGCTGGTGCTGGTGCTAGTGGTGGTGCTGAAGTACGCATTGTACCTGGCTCGTGCTGATGTACGCTGTACCTGGCTGCCACTCAGTGGCCATCAATCTTGTGCTATGATAGCGTCTGACAGGTAGCTCGTAAATCTCGACGCTATCTCTAGCGCTTTTTTAGAGGCTGCCCGAGCGTTCCCATTTGCGTGGCTGTCAGTTCTAGACGGCCGATACACATGAGACCCAGTTAGAGCAAATCAAATCAAACGTCCAACTCGATGAGTTAGCCCACACTCTAACGAGCAAGCTGTGCGAGTGTGTGTGTAGTTTCCTTAGCTTGAGGTAAATTGAAGATGTGAAAGTAGGTTAGATAGTTCGAATGTATCTTATATATTTAACCAAACTATATTTGCAATAAAGAGCTAAGCGAAAGGCAAGTTATAATTGAAATTTAATTTGCCTTAAATGGAGCCTTCTTAGATATGTAAGAAAATCAAATATGATGTTCATTTTCATATTTGAAATTAATATATTAATTTTAGAGAGTGTCTGGCAAAGTCTTTAAGCAATTAAATACAATATTATATTTAGCCAATTTATGGTTAGCATCTCAGTTAGCTTCGAGTTTCTTTGGCTGTCTTTCTGTTGGGCAACATTCTGGCCTAACTGCTTGAAACGGGGAGGGCTAGAGCTTTATATGATTGTTAATAATAGTTGGTTGCACAGTGTATCAATCAGGCTCACCTCTGTCGAGGGCTTAGAAGCACATGAGCAGCAGTTGACTGTTTCACCGGTAGCTGCAAAATTGCAGGGCTTTTGCAAAATTAATCAATGGTTGACCGGTCAAAGGGTGCATTAGTCGAGCAGATACTGTGCGGCAAATTCAATATTATGTCAGGCGCTCAGTGCGCTTGTGTGTGTGAGCGCATTGTGTGCAAACGTTGCGTATACGCAATATTAAATAGCCTGCCAAGGGAAAGGCCAGGACAATGCAGTGCTAACAAGGTAACTGCACACACGAACACACACACACACAGCGCATTATGTGAAGCAAAAGGTGCGTTTGGCATATTTCACAGAGTCGCCCCTTGAGGATACGGGCATAAAATGGGCGCCAGGACGCTTCCATTTAAGGCGTGTTATTAAGTTGCATGCAATTAAAATTACGCGCGTAATCAGAGCGAGAAAGATAAATTCGCGTTATAAATATAATTCGCGCTTGGCTCACGCATGCCTTCAGGCTAGCAGCAGCAACAGCAGAGGCAGCAGCGGACCCCCGTTACGAGTATACGGCACAGCTCTCCGGCGTATTCGCGCGCGCAATCAGGCTGCCGCACCAGGGGCTAATTAATTTCGCCACTTTACTCCGTTACTCCGTCTCCTGGGAGTAGCTACAATGTATTCTGTATGTGTGGCTGAGTCTTTTTTCTATTCGACTGCCTTCTACATTTGTATTACATATCTAAGTATAATGATACCCTACAAGCATATACCTAAAGGGTATATAGAATAAAGACTGCAGAGTTTAGAGTATAGAATATATATTTATATATATATACATTTATATATATATATATATATATATATATATATATATATTCCATCAGCATGATCAGTAACTGATTGTTTAGTTGCATATATTTGTCTGCCTTTATTTCATATTAAATGAGTAAAAAATTAATAAATGTGCTCAGCAGCCGAAAGAAAAACACATGTGATTCACATATATATGAAGTATATATGTATAGCATTTATATTCCCGATCAGAATGACAAATTGCATGTATATAACCAGCTCTGCTGTTCGCCTTTCCTTCTGCTTCTACTCTCATTCAGTATGAGTGCAAGTTCTCACTCAAAAAGAGCTCACGAGATCTGCTGGAGTTGCATTTTGAGTGACTTTTGGGTATAAAAGGGCGCAGCAGCGACCGTGGCGATCAGTCAAGTTCAAGACCTGGACTAGGTCAGTCGTGTTCAGTGCAAGTGGTGAATAAGTTTAAGTTTTTTTTTTGTTAAATTGTTTATGTTTAAATAATTTAATATTTTTAAGTTTTTATTGTTATTGATCATTGTATAGTTGTTTAATAATTATATTTAATTGTTTAAATGTTAAAAATGTATAATGTTTAGTATTTTAGTAACTTTTAATTGTTATTAATAAGCACTAATTGTTATTATAATAATGAAGTTGGTCGTAATTGTTCATTAGCGATAATGATAATTCGGAATAATGATCATTTATGTACATGATTATTATGGTAATTATCATTAGCGATAATGATCACTAGCAATATGATTTTTTCATGATCATAATGTAATGTTAATTAAGTGCGATTCAAGCACTCTTTATGCTTTGTTCTCTTTAAAATTGTTAATATAGTTAAGTTACTTGCAAAGAGTGCTTAATGTTTGTTCTCTTTATTTTCATCTCTATAACTTATTGTTCTACATATATATTAAAGCATATATATTAAAAACACATGCATGTATATATATTTATATTTAAAAAATATGTGAAAACAAGAACATATAAATATAATATATATTTAAATATATTTAGTTTATAAAATATAAATAATATGATATGTTAAAACATATAATATGTAAATATATAATAATATTTAAGTAAATATAAGAGAAAATGTGTGTTAATTAATCTATTTATGTATTACAAAAAAATATTTATGACAATTTTCTCTTTTTATAAAAGAAAAAAAAGCGAAATATAAAATAAATGTAAAAGAAGAGAAAAAAGTCAGAAAAAAAACTAAAAATGTAATAGAATAAGTATATTAATATTTATACCTTTATTGGTATACACCTATATTTAATGCATTTCAAGAATTATTTATTTATTACTTTTTTTAATGTTCAATACAAGCTATGGATCACCGGGTTCAGAGTATTTCCTAGTCGGGCACTCCGGCTAGAACTTTTTTACTTGTTTCTTTCCGTATTTTATTTATTTTGCTCTCGTTTGCATATTTTTTATTACTTCGTTGCTCATAATTTGCCAGAGAGCTAATTAATATGGCTTATGCTTGTGCTGTAAGAAGGGGAAAACATTGTTAATCCATTGAACCAAACGCTCGAAACTGGCAAAAGTTTAAATTAAAAACAACCGAAAGGCCATGTTTGAAATGCTGAGCACATGCTTTGGTAAATTATGCAAAACTCTTGGACAGAACTAAAAGCCAACTACTATCAAATGATATACGCACGCACACATACACAGAGCAGCCCCCACAGACACACACACACACAGTCACACTCACGCGCTTTGAGTTGTGACTGAAAAAGTTTGGGAATAGCTTCAGAAGGTTGGGCCTGGCTTCAGGCTCGATGGTCAAGCAATAAAGAAAAACTCTCGCCGAAGAAAATGAAATGAAGGAAGCAGCAAAAAAAGCATGAAAGAAAAGAGTGTGGATAAAATGTAGCTGCAAATGGTCGAGTTGCTGCCCAAAGAAACGAAAAGTGTCAGCAAGTGACTACAGCCAGCACTACAACAAAGAGAAGCTGGCAAAAAACTAGTTTTTACATGGCCAACTAAAGGACACGCGCAGATAAAGTTGCCCCGTTGCCCAAATGCAGTCCTGTATTCCGTTTTCTTTCCTTTTTTTTTTTGAGGCAGGCATAGATGCAAAAGCTGGCCAGGACGAAGTTGGCAAACAACATTAGTTGATGGCCCAAATGGGCCAACATGGCGCTCGTGGCAGTCAATAATAAGCATGCGACATGTTGGCTGGAGCACACTTTGGGCCCCAAGTTGAGTTCTCAACAGTTTTAAAGTTTCGCCTGCCGTCGAACCCTCCACTGGGCAACTTGCTGCACTTGCTGCACACAAATTTATGCAGATTCTCGCTACATTAAAGTTGAAAGAGCTGAATTGCCAAAGCAGTGCTCGCAAATTGCTCTGACATCTTCAGGCACGAGTGCATTAAATATGACAACTGACACCTCGCCCACATCTGTCAGAGTGTACCACAGAAAAGGCGAAACTATTTGCCGCACTTTAATAGGAGTGGACCCTGAAATATGGCCCGCAAAGGTTTTCGAAGCGCTGCTCTTCAAAGTACTCGTAATTAATGCCCGGCACATCCGTCAAGCGTTTGCGGGCCAACTGGGCTGGAGCTGTTGTGCCGTTGTGCTTTTCATGTTTAACCCATTTAACTCCTAATTAATACACTTCACACAAATTTATTTTAATTACATGAAATGCCGTCACTCGTTGGCGCTGTCAAACACGCTTACGCACACGCACACACACACACACCCACTCACACACATACGTATATATTTCCATGTAAATTACGTCTCCTTTCCTGGCCAAAAAGTCGAGCCACCAGTTTTTCAGTTGATGCACGCGTTTGTTTCGCTGTCAACATCATTTGCCGCTCTGCATAAAAAAATGCGAACATCAAATGAAATACAATTTATTTGTGGCCAGAGCATGGCAATAAAAAATTCCATCGCATACTTGTTGACATGTCCATAAAGGCATAAAATACAGTAAAAATTGCTTAAGTGCGTTGGACGCAAATGCAGCGAACATAACACTCAACGGCGAGCTCAAATTGTGCTTTAATTTATTCTCATTTTATATTCATTAAATTAAACTATTTTCGTTTATTAATAATTAATTATATAAAATAATTTTGTAAAATATTTTTTTTTAATTTAATTATTTATTTATATTTTTTATACAGATGATCAATAGTTAATTTTCTAATATCAAAATCATGTTGAAAAACTGATTTTATTCATATATATAAAGATTTATATAAAAAGTGCGTCTTATAATTTTATTTAAATTTAAATTATATTAAGATAGCCAAATAATTTCAACATCTATAAAAAGCTATTTATTTTAATTAATTTTTTTTAAGTTTCTCAAACTGAGCTCCAAATATTGGCAGCTCTCTGGTGAATGAAGAGGCATGCCCAATATTTCGACTGCCACTGTTAAAATTATAATAGTGCTCTTCAGGCACTATATGCCACACTGTGTACAAAATTCGTAATCTGAAACATCAGTTGCCACTTGACCTTAGCTAAAATCTGCTGCCAATAGAATTGAACTAGAATTTCTCAAATAGTTGATTTTTACTGTAGCCGCAGAACGTTGAATAGGCTTTGTGGGCATAGCTCGCTTTTTGTGTCTAAGGACTCTTGTAATACATACTAATATTCACCCACACACACCCGCACACACACATGCACGCGCACGCATACATAGGCACATTCTGTTTGCAATTAGTGTCGCAGCGGCTGTTTCACTTTGTTGTTGGCGCATGTGTAAATTCAACACATTAATTTACTTAATTAGGAATATGCGAGTGTCCGTAATTGCTTACAAGGCAGCATAGCGCACTCGGCATATGGCCGCATGTGCGCCGCTTGCCAGCAGCAGTAGAAACATAGAAAGACTGAGAGTTATAGATATAAAGCCGTAATGCAAATGCTTATTAAATTAAATATGTGTTCTCTAGTGAGTTTCCTCGTACTCTTTACACTCGAGTAAATATTGCCAGCCAAAGCAAACAAAATTAGAGTCGGCTTAGGATTTCCTCACTCTATACCTCTCTCTCTCTCACTCTCTCACTCTGTGTGAAAACAACTTAAGCCGACACGTGCAACTGGCCGCCAAGTGGCTAAATTTACGCTCGCTCGCTGACCAGCGAATGTTTTTCCATTATTTCATGCTCTTTTTGCCATTTATCACCTGCTGGATTTGCTCATCGCCTCATCCTGCCGTCCAGTGTGAAATTACAAATGAAGCCAAATGCCTTAGGGTTGAGCTCTGACCCGTACCACACCAGACTTTTCCAACTCCAGGCCCTGGACTCCGGTCAGGCGTTGAGCAAAACAAAGGAGCTTTCACTTGGACAATTTGTCAAATCGCCACCACAATTGCAGCTCTTCGATTTCGGTTGTGCGAGCAACATTAAGGTAAACGAATTTACCACCGCAATTGTGTGCCAAATTAATTGAAAAAGTTTACTACAATGCCCAGGCAGCGCAGCGCTCAGCTAATCGACAAATATTTGAAATAATTTACAAAACTCCAACTCTGTCGAGAGTTTGGCTTATTTAGGCTAATTAAAGATGAATGGCTCGATAGTGCTTCAATGAGTGCGTGGGTGTACTGCTGGCATAGGGAGTTTGAGCAAGTGAGCAGTGCTTTCATATTTAACTATTGTTAAACTCAGTTTAAAAAATTTTTAAAATTAGTAAAATTAATTTTAAAAATTTCGTATTACTTTATTTATTAAACATTTCAGACACACTTGTATAATATATTATTACTCATATTATTTTATATTAATTTACTTTAAGTAGAAAGTAATTTAATAATCAATTAATATATCTCTTTCTGTATTGATTCCGAACTAAGCCCAGTCCTTTACCTATAACTTGTTTGCAAGTTTGAAGTGTTTCTGTCGATTCACTCAGCGGAAATCCTTTTTTGAGCTCTGGGTATTTGGCATATTTGTAAGTCATCTGCATTTTTGTAGTCAAATAAGCTGCTCTAGGCATGCATATAATCGGATGCCATGCTCCAAGTCATATTTGTGCACCCTTCGCTTGCAGCTCGTAGCCAGCATGCGATGAGTGCCCCTTTCCCTGCCCCTTCAACATGTGCTCCTTGACCTGGCGGCTGTCTCAAAGTTAACAAGTTTTTGCACTTGTCGGGACAAAAAAAAACTCTATATATATAATATATATGTAAGCTTGGCATTTGAAGTGAACACAACAAACTGAACAATTGTGTAAATGCATTTCATTTGGACGAGTGACTGGCAGCTGTAAATAATTTTGAATGAACTTTAAGCCAACGATTTAGGATTAGGGATTTTGGATCAGACAATTTAAGCGTGTGTGTGCAAATAAAATAGCAATTGGCCAAATTCAATGTCCATAACAAGCGCTGGCAAATTGTTGTCTGGTTGTTGGGTTGTTGCTGCTGTGCAGCGAACAAGCCAATCAAATTGGCATGAAATGTTTCGTTGCATGCAACTCCGCCACTTAATATTGACCGTGCGGCTCGTTCGACGTTCTGACGCAATTCTAATTGAAATTCACGCCAATGCGCGCCGCTTAATTTTAAATAAAATTGCGAAATGCCAAACAAATTAATTGACGCCAATGCCAATCCGAAAGTATTTAGTTTGAGCCCCACTGATTTCGGCCAGACAGAACTCATTACAATTTTTAATTAATTTTGACAATAAATCTCATTGTCCAGCCCGGCGCCTTTGACAGCTTGATTGAAGGCGCATTGGGCCAGGATTTTCGTCGATTTGCCCTTCAAGCAGCGGCCCTTGAAGTCCTTGACTTGGGCTTTGCGCAACGACTTTGGCGTTTGGGTTGTCTTTGATTTCCCTAGAAATCTAAAAACAATGTCAAAAGTGCTTAATGCCCAACAATCAAAACCAAAGCCCATGGCTCCCCCTCACACGCACTTTACCTGGCACCTTCGCCACGCTGACCAATTGCATAAAAAAGGTAGCATTTGCATAAGGCCGGGCAATATGCGTGTCTACAAATTAAATTCAATTTTCCTGCGACCCACAAAACAAAAAATGAAAAGATGAAGCCAAAACCAGGAAGCAGCCGCGACACCACCTGCCCATCAATCAATCAAAGCACGAAGGTTACCTGGGGGAAAAATTTGCATTGGCTCACGCAGCACAGCTCTCAACTACGAATACGAGAACGACAACGACAGCGACAACGGCAAGGGCGACGTCCCAAACAATTTGTGTAGCTCGAGCCTGGCCTGAGCTCAAAGTTTTCTTTCTTTTTTTGTGTCCCTGCAGCCCGTGTAGATCTAATGGGATGAATGAATGGGGCACAGCAAACTTAACCGCAGACGTATGGTCAAAAGGCTCCCGAGAATTGGCTCATGTTTTTTTTTTTTTTTGAAAAAAAAGAAAGAAAAGGCAGAAAAAGTAAAAACAGAATACAAAAAAAAAGGAACAGAAACCGATTTCTTTGACAAAGTTTTCGCTAACTATGCAAATGGGTATATGAAACTAGTTTAAGTTGGTCAAGATTTACAAAGAGGTAAGAAATATCCATAAGAAAGAGCTAGAAATGAATTTGAATTTTTATGCAAAGGCTCATATGAAAGGTTGTTTAGCTATCTTAAGCACACTTAATACAGGGTATCTACTAGTCGTCGCCAATGGCTAAAACGCTCTCAAATATTCTTTGCTTTTCATCTTTCTGCGTTTTACTTTATTCCCGAGCATGAAGTGGAGGCAAGGGCAAAAAAGCAAAAACCAAAAAAAAGGCCCCTTGCCTGTGCGGTAAATGGTTAAAGGCATGTCATGGCAATTTGCATTTTCAGTTTGACAAAGGATATGCAGGACTATGCCAGCACTATACCTATGTAGCTGTAGCCCTGCTAGCCATACCAATTCCGAGCAGCTCGCTCTGGGCAGCAGCTGCTGTTAATATGCAAACTGGGATTTCTTTTGTGGCTTTGATTTTACGCTGCCAACTGACCCTCGTCCCTTCCCCCACCGACCAACCTCCCTGGCTTGCTCTTATATTCAATTTCATGTTCAATAATAAGCCCACGCCCGGCCAATATTTGGCATAGGCCTTGACCAAAGACGCGTTCTTGCTGGCCTGTTCAATCAAATCAGCCAAGGCACAGCGTTTAATAGACTTTCAAATATTGCCACTTTGCTGGATATTGGCCAGCCCGAGTCAGATAATTAATGTCGTGGGAGTGCGTCTGGTCAATACCAGCATAGTCGGAATACGCCGAGTCCTCAAGGCGCTGACAAGGACGACCAGACAGGGCCGTGTTAGCCATGGCGTTCCGGCCGGCGCGCTGATTGCCTGCGTTAATGTTAATTGCCTTTGATGAGTTTTATGCGCTGCGCTAATGAACAAATGACTGCACATTGCCAATATGTACAATATATCCCTGCACACACACACACACACACACACATATCCACAGCCAACTGGGTAAAATCTCTATCCGCTGGCCCGAGCCTGGCTGCGTTTAATTGCTCGCATAGCCCCTGTGGGAGCGCTTGCTGCTGGCTGATGGCTTGCTCTACTAGCCGTCTACCCACCTACAGCCCAACAAAATGTAATTGAATGTTTAGCCCATCAAATTAGGCTCTTTTCTGATTTGACACACAAGCGAAATGAATCGTCACAGATCATTCGGGCTAGTGTCAGCGTTTCCATTAATCAAGGAAATGTAAATATTTATAAGACGAACGATTAGAGCCTATATTGAGTTGTCCAAAAATGTCATTAGGAATCGTAATGAGAGTTTTCTGTTTAAATATGAAAAAGTCAAGTTAATAGCAAAGTAAAGTATTTACTTCGCAATACTTATGCCAAGAACTCTTCTCTCGACTTTCCAGTGCGAAAGCACTTAAAGTGCCGGCGTAAAAAGTGTCAGGCCAGAAGCCGCAGTTTTCAAGAAAATCTTGCTGGCCTCGTAATGGCTCTGCCGCCTTCTAGTTTTTGTGTGCGGCTATGGCCCAGCAAATAAAACAGCAAACGTTTGCTAAATTAAACCGGAAACCGAATTCCACAGCTCGCTCGCTTATATAGCTGTAAAACGAAGTAGTTGCAACGTCGCCTTTTTGCGGTAATGCAGCGACTTCAACTTCATTTCCTGCAGCTGCGACGACGTGCCCAAGGAAGAGGCCAACAAATTTCAAATTTGCATTCTGCGCTGCCAACTGCTGCGTAGGCGTATACGTAATATTTTCTGCCAGCCAGAAGAGACAACAAAAAAAATACACAAAATTCAACTTGAAATTTGCCAACCGCAATAAGCGACACTAATTTAGCTGAAGCAGAGCGCCGAGTGCACGATGAGACAGAGACTGAGATGGCGATGCGGATAGAGGGAAAGTGCCTGGCCATGAGATTGCGGGCCGAGCGCATTTCCGCTTGCGGCCAGACGAGCCACTTAATGACTTCCGCAAATAAAATGTTTTTGTCGAGCTTCAAGCTTAAAGCATTTAAATACGTTTTCTTCGTCGTCTTCTTCTTTTCTCTGCCAAGTATTTTGTATTTTGCCCGTATTTATGAGCAGACGCAGTCGTAGTCGTAGTCGCAGTTGCAGCCGCAGCAATTTACTAATGCATTTGCTGCCTCTAATGAATATTAATGCGCCCCAGTGGCAGCAGCCAGCCAACTGCAACTGGCAATAAAATATTTCAATTAGAGCCCCGCTGCCAACACATGCCAGCGACAGCAGCAACAACCAACAAGAGCGAATACAAGCGCCGTCTGATCAACGACTTTGTTAATGCCACAACAAGTTGAAGATGCAACTGCAACCGCAACTAACTAGCATAATGGACAGAGGGACAAACCGAAAGATAAACTGCGTAGGGCGTGTCAAAGGATAATGCTGATTTTAGCTGCAATTTGATTTTATTGAGTGTGCGAGTGTGTGGGTGGCTGGGTGGGTGTGTGCGGTTGTGGGTTTGACTGGCTTTTTGGTTTATTATGTCATTTTGCTTGGAAAAGTAGCTAAATTTTATGGAATATTTCGTATTTTATAATATATTTGAGTATGCACATGAGGCAAATGGAAATATAATATTCGCTAAAATTGAAACAAATATTTCAATTTTAATTTATTTATTATTTTATTTCATTTATTATTTTATTTTATTTATTATTTTATTTTATTTATTATTTTATTTTATTTATTATTTTATTTTATTTATATATTTATTATTATTATTGCAATCACGAAATTGTTTACACAGGCACACAGCTTAAGTAATCAAACAACTCCATCATATTAGGTGGGCTTGGGTAAAAATATCTCAATATATAAAATTTAAAGGATTCCTCAAGTTTCAGACTCATATTCAATACTCCAAGAGCCTTTAAGGGAGTGAATTATGATTCTTATTGTACTTAAATGTTAAAGCCTGATATCTCTTGCAACACAAAAAGTTCGGCTAATTTGAATCATTTTAATTTGAGCCCATTACCAATAATGAAGCAAAGAATACACATCCCCAAGGCAGTAATGATGCCGCAGCTACTACGTTCCTCAGACCTGCTCATCTGTGATTTTTTCGTCTTCCCAAAACTGAAGAGGGTCATGCGGTACTATGAAGGCGATAAAGACGGCAACGCGGAAAGGGCAGAAGCTGAATAGGATCAGAAAAACAGATTTTTTGCAGTCTTTAATAATTGGAAAAAGCGTTGGCATAATTCTTTAATGTCTGCGGATTAGCTTTGCATTAAATATATATTTAAATTAAAAAATATAAAAACAAATAATTATTTGGCAAACAAATAAAAATTGCCTTACATTTTTGGTGCCACAATCTTTGCGTTAATCAAAGTCATTTGCAGGCCTAAGCAGCTCTTGAAGTCATTCATTATCACATCAATCTTCACTTTGGTATTTGATAATGCATATTTAACTAAATACATATAATGTTTTCTTTGTTATATTTTGTGGCATGTGTGGCATTTGCGTTATGCCATGCTGCTTTTGTGGCCATAAATCGCCGTCAACAATGCGCAGCTGCATTTTTGTACCCTTAAACTGTAGCTCATCGAATTTGTGTAGCTTGCACGTGAGTGTGTGTATGGGCGTGTGTGTGTGTGTGTATTTGTGCTGTGCATCGAGTATGCCCGTCGGGCTTATCTGCTAACAGGTGCCCCACCTTGTCAAAATAAACCATTCAATTAGTGCGGCCAAATTGAATTTTCTATGCAGCTTGTTGATGCGGCTGATGCTCTGATAAGCTGCGGGCAACCGTTGCCATTTTGCGGATGCAGAGGCATGCTGTGGCCCGGGTGTTGCAAAAATTTCATTAGCCTAACGAGCTGTTTGCTTAAAGACCGCAAAACTTTAGTCATATCTGAAAATAAATTGTGGCCAGTAGCTAAGCAGATTGCCTCAAATGCTGGTTAAAATAGATTTTATCGTCATTATAATTATTTGAGCAGACATGTCTGTCAGGCTTTAGCTGATTAAATTGGTATTTAATGAAGTTCTATATATATTATTACAATACGAAATTCATTTCAAGTTGCTCTCAGCTAACTCATCATTTGAATACTTTGTTTAAACTATTAAAATTCCTCACTGGCCGCCCTTTAATTGGCTGTCCAAATAATATGCTTAACACAAATAATGTTAACAAGCACTTAATTAAGTATATGCACAATATTTTGCGTGATTAAAATAAAACTCAAACACAATAAAAAATGACAAAAGAAAACACAAACAAACAGCGAAAAATACAAAATGTTTGCTTAAAATGCACAGCACATACTCACAGAGCTAAGCACATACAAAAAATACAGTTAGAATATTATAAAGTGAGTGCATGTACAGTGAATACCCTGTATTTGAGCTGAGAAGAACAGTTGAAGGGAGACTTGCAGGCTTACTCTGTCAGACAGGTCGTATGCGAAATATTTATGTGTAGTAAATAGAATTTCAATTTATCACTGCTTGACTACGAATTTAAGATCTAATATATGTCTTAAAAAATTTAAATAAAATATATAAATAAATATATATTCAATAGTACTTTCATATATAAAGAGACTGCTTGAATAGATTGGCTAATGGAAAAAATGATAATCTATATTTTTTGACAACTGAGCTGGCAACTGCATTTTGAAATTGAACAAAACTAAATTCAAATCTCATTTCAAATATAAATATGTCTACCCATTAAAGCCAAGCTTTGCTCCCTTTTACCGTAACTAAGAAGCGTCTAGTGAAGTCGTCAGCTCGACTCACAAATATCAAACGAATATCAATATCAATTATTTATATATATTTCCACTTGAATCATTTGACAAATTTTGATGACACCCAGTCAGAGATTTGATGAGTACAGGGCATAAAAGGGGCACTTAATGCTGACAGGCTTGTCGGCCGCAAAGAGCTCACTAAAAATAAAATAAAGGCCTCGCTGCCGTCGCTGATTGCCTAACAAACCAAAAAACATAGCATAATTTTGGTGGTTGGTAACGTTGACAAAATTCGTAATTTATACAGGGTCCAGAGAAGAGAGAGCACTAAAAGCCGGCAGCCTGCTGCCTGCTGCCCACTGCTTCAAACACAAACAGGCAAACAAATGGGCAGGCAATCAAAGTCGTATGCCCAGAATCCGCTTATTGTTGATGCCACAGCCTCTCTTGTTGCTGCTCTCAATGTGCCTCTTCTGCTGCTTCTTCTTGCTGTTGTTGTTGCTTAACAAATTCATTATAACTTTTGCTATTAAAAACATTAGACGCGACTGCACACGCATTCAAAAAAGGAGTTCGCTTCCATGTGGCTATAAACGTGTGTGTGTCAGCTAGCAATTTAACCCAAATGCTTATCATTTAGCCATTTAATTTAACCTTCGGCTTCACACAAAAAGGGGAAACACAGTTATTTTTTTTTGCACATTTTTCCCTTGTTTTTTTTTCGGGGCGTTTGTTTATTTTTTGTTTTTGTCGTTTTATCTCGTGGCGCTGCTTGAGCATTGTTTTTAATGCAAACTGCTGCTCATATTGCTAATGATTTTGGGTCACACACACGTAGCACTTTTTGGGCGCACACACGTACGTAATTTGGGCCGTTTGTTACGGTTGGTTGTCTGGCTCTCGCCTGCGTTGCGTATACGCCGTGTGGCCGCCTGCCAGTGGTGGCCGTGTGCTGCTGTTGCACAAATTAAAAAGCGTATTTCGTTACTACTCTTTGTATTAAAATGCTGTTGTTACAAACGTGATGTTGCCTGTAATTGTTGAGCTCGCCGTGTGTGCGTGCTTGCAACTATTTGTTGACTTTCCATGTGCAGCCTGTGCAATGCAATGTGAACTAAGCTAACATTATCGAGCTGGTTTTACAATATTGAAAGCGTAATTGTGGCCATAAGCCATGAAATTCATTAAATGTACAAAGAGTTGAAAGACAACTGTCAGATATTGCCAGAACATTGCAAATTTATGACTCATTACGGTGCTGTCCTGTTATCGTTACAGCATCTGTTTAAGATGGCCTGTCGATGGCGATCGTAGCCCGAGTAATAGCTGGCTGAATGACATGCTTGTTTGGCCGTTGGCAGTTTTTCCCATTGTTAATTGAAATTCGTCGTTTCAGTGGGCAGCAACAATTTTCTTTGTTGGCTCTTTCGCTGCGTTTCAAACAATGGCCAGACAAACCAAAAGCAAAGGCGAACGCAGCAGCAGCAGCAATAGCACTGCCAGCAGTATAGATGCTCGCTTCATTTGACGCAATCCTTGGCCTTTGTTTGCCTTTGGCCACGTTGCTACTGCGTATGCCTGAAGCTTGCATTTTTCATTTGGAGCTGCTAAGTTTTATTATCTTTCTTTGCTCTTGTCCGTTCGCTTTGGCAAGCCTTTCTGATACGGATTTACTCCTTGTTCAACACCAATTGCCATTCGCTCTGTCTGCCAGCCATCGGAAATGTAAAAACGTACGCTTATTGGTTTAGTAAATGCCCAGTGAACAATATGATTGCACCAGCCAACAGTTTTGAGGCTCAAGAAACTGAACATATTCAGAAGCAACAAGAGAAGGTTTATGTTGGCTGAAAGGCGCCTAGAATGTTCCCTAATATATTTAGTTTTTCAATGTATTTCCACTGCACTCCCTTTGCTACTATTAATTTGTTGCTTAGTGCAAAAAACAATCCCTTGCTTAGCAGCTGTTGTGGATGAAGATTGACGCGGTTTTAATTGAAATTTTTTTTCTGATACGGATTTACTCCTTGTTCAACACCAATTGCCATTCGCTCTGTCTGCCAGCCATCGGAAATGTAAAAACGTACGCTTATTGGTTTAGTAAATGCCCAGTGAACAATATGATTGCACCAGCCAACAGTTTTGAGGCTCAAGAAACTGAACATATTCAGAAGCAACAAGAGAAGGTTTATGTTGGCTGAAAGGCGCCTAGAATGTTCCCTAATATATTTAGTTTTTCAATGTATTTCCACTGCACTCCCTTTGCTACTATTAATTTGTTGCTTAGTGCAAAAAACAATCCCTTGCTTAGCAGCTGTTGTGGATGAAGATTGACGCGGTTTTAATTGAAATTTTCTCGTAGTATAGCTAGTATAATTAACACACTTGCTTGGCTCTTCTGTTGCAAGATTGAAATGCCTTATGTGTGCAGCTAAACAGAAATCAAGTACAACTCTAACCACACACACAACATTGTGCCAAACAAGCTGCAACAGCCATAATGTCTGAGCGTAAACTGAAAATAAAAATGCTTTCAGTGTAATGAATTTTGGGTTGACCGCACTCGTTCCACACCACCCTCAACACCAGCTCGCATTGTAGATAGTTGCACTGAGCATTGCTAAACAACAACGGCAGAGCAAATAGGATAGAACATTCATATCCTGGCAACTTGCTTTGCTGACCTGCTGCTGATGTCAATGTCATTGTGACAACTGTGTAGCTTGGCCTGGCTGACTGACTGGCTGACTGGCTGGCTGGTAGATTGGTTCGTCGGCAGCAATGCTGGCTCGTATCAGTGCATGCGCCTGGTTACAGAGTTTTGTCTCGAAGGTGCCTTTTGGCTCATGCATTGCCCAAGTCAAATAGTCAAGTTTACGGGCAGAGTGGGTGTGGCAGAGACAGAGAGAGCAGCGGAGAGCACACACAAGTGAAATAACAAACACAAGCCGAAGCACTTTGTGCTGATTAGAAAACGGTTTCAATAATCTCTGGCAGCAAGCAACAGTCTCTAACCGACGAACAAAAAGCAACTAAACAATTGCAGTCAAGTCGCTCGTTTTTGGTCAAGTAAAACTTTAAACAAAACAGCCCAGACAAGCCTGGCCAACATGGCTTAAATGAAGCCGCAGTAATTAAGCCTTAAATACAATGCGCATTTGTTTTGGCAGCTCAAGCCACGACCGGGCTTAATTAGACTGGCAACAAAGCGTTTTGTTTGAGCCACATCAAAAATCATTAGTCACATTTAATCAGTGCCTGCTCCAAAAATACACATTGTTAATGCGGCATCAATATTAATTAAAAGAGCAAGCGGCCCACAAGCAGCATCCTCTGCCTCCATCGCCTGGTCGCTTAGCCGATCCATTGGCTACGCCGCGGTCTTGGCCCCCAGGGCGTATGTGCAATGAGCCGAGGCGCCCAAACTTGGCCGCCTCCGCCAACTGACACAAAGCTGACAGCACTTTGACAAGGAACGCATTCTAAGCAAGCGCTCGCACAACATAAGCGACATGCCAAAATGCCAACAGCATCGCCCCAAAAGATGCGCTTTGCGATAGCAGCAGCCGCAGCATCTGACACATGAAAGGCACTTGACAGTTGCCCCCATGGCATACGCTCGCATCATCTCTGCTCGCACTCAGCATCGAGCCGAAGCAATCGAAAATGTGAGAGAATTTAGCCTTTCAATAAATTAATAATTTCAGAGAGAAGGAGAGAGGGAGAAATGGAGAAGGAGAGATGGAATACAACTGAATATTTATTATAATTTGTTACTTTAGCATATTTCTAATATATTTGACAGGTTGATAGACATAAACATGTTTGTTTCATTTCAAATTTGCTAACGTTGGCTTAAAAATTTTTTGAGGTTCCATTATTAGAGATTTGAGATTCAAGATCTGTCACAGTATAATATTGGATCTATTTATTCCATTTACATGAAAGATAAAAATATATAAGAAATAAAGGCTTTGTTTTTTGATAGAAACACAACTTTAAGTTCGCGGCATTACGTTATTTAATAATCCACTTAACAGCTGATTATTGTTTTTTTTTTTAATTTTGCTTGACATCATATAAATAAACTTATGTATATATATATTATAATGACATATATAATAATTATAATATAAGCAGAATTTTTGAGTGAGCATCATTCTGTCGCATTGCCATTGCTGCAAATGTCTACAAAAATTTTTATGGTCATGATTGTCTAGTCTTGTACGCGTGGTCATTACTTGGCCAAAGTCATATAGTTTTCATCAATGTCATAAAATATTCTAGTTAACAAAAATTATTTTATTGATACTAAAAATATTTCTAATTAGTTTTTCGTAATTTATACTTGCATAACTATAAGAAAAACACATTTAACTATTTTTAATTTATTTTCACTATCAAATTTGGCTCTTAGATTTTGATTATATATATTCATTTTCTCTACATTTCAAATAGATAAAATTACAATTAACTTATTTCAATTTATGCTAAACTTAACTAATAATCAACTCAAATATTATTGCATGGGTAAATTACTATTTTCTCTTAAACTTTTATATATTATAAAGTAGTTTCAGCAATTAATATATATCTTAATTATTTTTCTATTGTATATATAATGTTAGGTAATCTAATGGCAGGCCATCATGTGTGCGTCCTGTTACACGTTCAGTGTGCACCGAGTAGCAGCCGTGGCAATAGTTGCTTGGCAATATTATTAATTATTTTTGCAATTAACGCATCATTGTTGCTGCATCACGTCCGCTAAAGGGCTGCGTAAGCATTCTCGCTTGGACAGGCAGGACGCGCCATAACTTCGCACGCGTCATAATTAGCGAGCTTTTGTGGCATGGCCCAGGGCGAGCTGAGCTCATTTGACGCCATTTTCGGGCTGGCAGCTGAGCTGGTGCAGAGAAAGTTTGCAGCGGCTGCTGCCAGCACGGGAGTCAAGCGGCATAGCAGGCAGCCTATTTGGCAGTAAGCCGCCAAAAATTGCCGCCTGCTGCTTATCAGGCATCCAGACAGGCAGTTCATCACATGCATTGAAGTATGCAAAACTCGGCAAGCATAAAAACTGACGCAACACGCCTGGAAGACATGCGAACGTTTTATTGGCATTAAGGGATCAAAGTTTTGAGGCATACACACACACCCCCCAACACACCCACACACACACTCACACAGCAGCAGCATAAACTCTTTGCAACACCCTTGAGTATAGGGCACAAAAAATAAAGCAAGCAAAAAGGAAGCTACAATGTTTGCGCAGGCGACAGGCACTTCAGTGAAATTTTAACGCTGACACAAGAAATATTTTAGCTAAAGAGATTGAGCACAAGCACAAGCGTAAGCAGGAGAAGAAGTAGAAAAAAAGAGAGAAAAAATTACAGACGGGCCAACGACAAAGGCCGCCATAAACATTGAGGGCGCACACGCTGCGTATACGCAATCAGCTTTGGCAAACATTCGCCAAAATAGTTTTCCGTTTTTAAAGCAAAGCAAATGCTTAGCTCGGCATTTTATTAGCTGCTTGTATGTGAATTTAGTCATAAATCTGCATGAAATTGAAATATAGTGTGATTTTCACTTTAGCCCAGTCGGCGCACAAGCCGCCGACTCCGCCCACAGAAGCTTCCACTCGTTCACAACCAACTAGAACGGAATTTAGTGCCAAAAGCTAGGCAAAGCCAACAGCCGAAAGTAACGAAACAAATGAAATACTTACAGTTGGCCAAAGCTCAACTGGGCAATACCCTGTAACTGTGCGTCCACAGAAATAGCAGTTTCTAGACTAGCTCCATTTGATATATAGACTATAACATCCTTCAAATATACCCCAGTTATTACTCGTTCGGAACTGAGTTCGCTTCGCTATCGCCTGAGCAATATCCATTTGTTATTTATGACAATTTCCTTACGAACCTTGGCCAGCTTCAGTAGATTTCCGCACGTGTTCTCGCCATTTGACAACGGTCTCCGCTTTGGCAGCGACCCTCAAAAAATATTTTCAATTGCCAAATAGATTCGTTCCTTGACTTTTGCCTCAAGTCTTGCGTGTCCGTTGCGTGCAGCTCAGTTTTTTTTCGTCTTTTCGTAAATGGCAAATGCAAAGCGCTTCCTTGCGTGTCTATCTAAATGTTATTATTTGTTATCAGCGCTCTCTTATTTTGCTAGTTTGGCTCCATTAATGGGCTTTTATCGTGCCACTTGCCTTTTATTAAGCATTTTTGGCACTTCCTGCGCATATCTTAGCAGCTAGTTGCCTGCCAATTCTCGGCAAATGTGATTAAAACTAACAAATTAAATGCAAATGTTACTAAATAAATACCAAACAGCGCGCAGCATTGCTTAATCAGCTTCAAATACTTTTATTATAACTTGAAACGCACAAAAATTTCTAAGAATCTGGATCTAATGGATTAGTTTATCATCGGCTGTCTCTGTATTTATACTCTATAGCGGAGTTCAGCTCAAAACTTGTTGACTTTTCTATAGTTCGGAATCTAGAACCTATTATTTACCTGCCTTAGCTTTTATCAATCTGAAAATCTGAATAGCGCAAATAGTTCAATCACAGCTACGGAAACCAGCTAAGTGTAGCTCTATGCATATATTATTATTTGTTGTTTACACCATGCGATATGCCTGGATATAAATATATATGTTTATTTATATTACCTGCCTGTCGTTGGGCTTCGTGCAAATGTCATAGAAAATGAAAAAATATGTGCAGCTAAATGGGCGTGACAGCGTTCCGAGCAATGGCATGTTCATGTCATAATTCTAAAATTTGTGGTTGTCGTGCCATGCGGCACTAAAATTATGGTTAATCTGCATATATATATGAGTATATATATGTGTGTGTGTGTTGGTGTTTACTAAATAAGATGTCGTTGTTTGAGTGGCAACCGCAACCTGCTGAGCCAGATGTTTAACATGTTTAACTAAGCCAACGAAATAATTATGCCCACTCAAATTTTCTAGGTAAGCTTGGCTATATAAATAAAATAAATATATATATACATATATAGATCTAAAATATATATATTTATTACTTTTCCTTACTCTAAAGACTAAACATAAAACAAGCTCAAATTCTAATCAATTTCTTTAGATTAGGAAAGAAACTAGAATGTCTGCAAGGAATCAGCTACTCAGAAAACTGTTCAGCCATAAAGACCGATAACGATAAACAATAGATTGTAGTCGATAGTTGATAGTTGAGCAATGTAGACAATTGTCGAATTTGACTGGCTGTCGGGCCAATGGCTGAAGTAATTTGTTAAGGCCCGCCACATGAAGGAGTTGCAGCAACAACAGCAACACTTTTTGGCTACATGACAAATACACTTCAATCAATGCCAAATGGCCCTGCCGGCAATCATAGGACGTCTGCATCTCTCTCCTCTCTGTATGTGTGTGTGTATTTGTATGCGTGTTTGCGGGCGCCACAAAAATGAAAACAAATTTTGGCATGATTGCTGATTGTTTGTCTTTTTCATTGTTTGGCAAGGCTGATGCTGTTGTTGCTGCTGCTATTGCTGCTGTTGGTAGTGTTGCCAACGCACGCGCACATTTATTGCTTCCCAATTGGAAATAAAAATGGCGGCAAGCAGAAAGCCAGTCAGCCAACTAACTAGACAGCCCGACTAGCTGGCAGGGGCAAAGCCTGTAAAGCTCAGGCGAGCGCGCGCAGTTGACGTTCCCATTGAAATGAATGGCAAGGCAAGGCAAGGCAAGGCAATGGGAACGCGAATGACGATAAAAACGAAATATACGCAGAAAACGAGATGCTTTGCTATACCCTGTAGCAGACTTAGAGCTATGTAGACATTGGACTGTCTAGCTTTAGCTAAAGACGCATTTAACTCTTTCAAAATCGATAAATATCGATAAGTTCGTAAGTGCGTCTAAGGTCTGCGTTTTACTTCTACTTTGCCAATGAAAGTTATTTTGCATTTTTAATTGATAGCAGAAATTGCTTGAGGATCATCTCCATTACAGCACTTCAAAGCCATGTACAGGGTATCTGCGCTGCCAGCACTAGCTGCCAACACTTTCACTTGGTTTATTTGCTGCCGATTTGATTTGCTTGATGCCGCTTTTTTTTTGTTGGCAACCATTTCAGCGTTTTTCTTCAGCTAGGCTGCAAACATTTTGCCGCTGCCGCTGCCGCAGCCGCTGATTAAAACAAACACAATGCGACCGTAATGACGACATATGTACGACGTTTGTATATCGCATGGGGGATTGCCCAATCTCAAAGCCTCCTTTCCGCACAATTGTACAATTTCTGCCAGGCAATGTCGTGTTGTGTTTTTTTCTTTTTGGCTGTGCTTTTGCCTTTGCCTTTCATTGATTCATAATTGATAAGCATTACTTTTGCTATTGTTCGATTTATATACGAGTCGGCATTCATCTGCACAAACACACACACACGTACAGAGGCTTTTGCTGCCCTTAAGAAATGGCAGCATCTGCGCTGCTCAATTTAGCGTAAATTTTTGTTTTTCTCTGAGCATTTCTGATTAATTTTATTGCCCTGTGCAATTACGCAGCCGACTTATGATTAAATATTACATTTGCATAAAAGTGCTTCAAATCTTTTGCCTGCCCTTTATGCTAGCTTAATCGCAAGTGAATGAACTCATATATAAATGCCATTCATAAATAGTTGCTTAACTAGGCATGACTCTAAATTTAGCTGCTTTCTGTGAATAATTTTGAGGACCCAGCTTTTTCGAATATTTTTATAAAACTGTCTTTGCCTTAAAGCAGGTTCAATTTTGTAATGTCTTTTCTCTAGTATAAAACAGGTGCAGCAAGTTCACAGCAACGGAGAGGAGGACACTGCTTTTTACAGTGTTGATTGCTTATTAGTATAAAATTCCAATTATTTCATATGACATGTTGACTGACTAAAAATAGATAGTTTAAGACGAATACTCAGTCAGGTGGTTAGCCACAGTCCAATTTAATTTATATTTATACAATCGAGCCCTATAACGATCGTCAAGTCCATTCCTCTTCGTCCACTTACAATTATATGGACTATGTCCGAACGGCCTAACTAGCCATCTCACTCTCACTGGGCAACCTCCGAGACCACATTCAACAACAGCTATCTTTGTCTCTCTTATGCCAGAACTGAGAAACATACATCCACAACAAATTGTGGAACTTGTGGAACGAGTTTTAGGAACAGTTTCTTAGCTTTTTTTACACTTTTCGTTTACGTAAAATATTTTATTTTGCCAAAATATATATTAGTTCCATGAATGTACAGCAAGCTCTGTTTAAAACCCCCTCAAACAATTTTATACAAAAGTAAGCGCACTTCAACACTTTCATTTGTTGCTTTACAATATTATTTCTGGCAAATATTTAAAATTATTTCATTAAAAAGTAACTAATTAAAATGTTAATTTTAGTAAATTATAAAAACCTTATTATGACCTTATCTTATTTGCTGGCAAAATACAACTGATTAATTCCGCTCTCTTCGCGCCCCAAAAAGTATGCTTTAATAATGGCAAAAAGGCACTAGACGAAGCGACCAATATGGCAGCATCAACTGCTTTTAATTAGACTTGCTGTACATAATCAACTGGCAAGGAGTTGAGGCTTTATAAGTTTCACAAGTTGCGCTGCGCGAACTTCGGGCCCAGCCTCCTTGGCTGGGCTCTGCCCTACGGCTGGCCAGGATGTTGTAGCCATAACGAACTGCTTGTTGTTGCTCTGCTTGTTGTAGTTGTTTTTGTTGTTGCATGTTGTGCATTTAAAGTTTTTGTAGCGTGCAATGCAGGAAATGATTTTAACAATTTTCTACCTCAGACCCTGCCGAGCTGCCCTGCCCACTTTCCATACAAGTTCAGTGCACCCGCAACAGACACGCCATGAAAAGGCGCTGCCGACGCGAACGTTGCTTTGTTATTTGTGTGCTTGCTTGTGTGTGTGTGTGTGGGTGAGTGTCTGCGTTTTTCGGGCTGCCTGCAGTCCTTTTTATTTGACGCAGCAGCAGCAGCAGCAGCAGCCACGCAGCAACGCAGCCTTTCTTCCTTTCGGTAATTATGAATGGCCAACGGGCAGAAAAGGTATAAAAGTCATTGGCATGCAAGAGCAACCGCCCAGCCAACTACTCTTTGTTCAATTAAAACTTTTATGCCAGCCAGTTATCTCTGCTTATTTAATACGGAGCTCGCGGCACGGTTAATCAACTCTGCTTAAAGGCCAACTGCACCACAATTGGCCGCCAAGATCTGTGATCTCTGCCTCACTTGACACTTGACAATGCGCTTCACGCCAGACAGCCGGCTGGCTGGACACGGCCTAGACACGTGTCGCCATTTAAATGCAGCACTTTGCAAACAATACGGCTGTTACGCCCACCCGAAACGAGCAAACAAATAAAGCACTTAAATATGCTGCAGCAACACGAAAAAAAACACTGCGAAATAACAATACGAAATACGAAATACAAAAATAAAATTGCAGCCTGCAGTTGGCGCTTGGAGTCATGTGTTTGGCGTTGTCTTTGCGGCTCTGATTACACCTGAGCCAGGTGCACCAACCTCCTCCTGACTAATTGCAATGTAAAGTGTTTAGACACAATTTGGCAGCAGCAGCATGTGAGTGCTCAAGCCTCCCTCTCTCTGTCTCCCTCTCTCTTCTGGGCTTTCGCTTGCACACAAAATTGCTCAATTAAGTAGGTGGCTTGAAGTCTGTTCGGGTCCTCTTTTATTGCCCGTTTGTGTTCCGGCTGATTTGTCTACTTATAGCTGGGCACTTTTGCAATTCAGTTTGCAGCACACAAAATTTACTTGAACAACAAGGCCTGTCAAGCATAATTGCATTGCCCTAGGTCACTGGTAGTTGAATTTAAAAGGCGTCAGGTGGAAGTAGAAGCTGCTTTAATGCATTCAAATTGCTAGCTTCATGCAAGGCACTTAAATATTACAACACGTGAGAGGGCTCAGCTATGACCTCCACTACTCATTCAGCTGCTGTTCATTAGTCTTCAATCACACACAAGACCCACACAGTTTCTAAAAATATATTGACCAATACCAAGGCGAACTCTCAGTCAATAATGGCTTAAGCAGGCCTTCTCCCTATCTGAGCAGAGCTCTGACAAATAGCCGAGCAGCGAGCAGCAAACAATCCTAAGTATTCCAGCTTTCGAAATGCTTCGTGCACCGAAATTTTATCTATGCCTTTGATCCGAGACGACTAGAGAGAGACTATTCCAACTAACTTTGATTTATGACAATTTAGTTCATTTGATTATTGCTACAGACTGCGGACAGAGAGCAGCCAACGCACTGTCTCCGGCACGGTTCGGTCCAGTCAATGGCCAGCCCATTTTATTCTGTGTAAAACATTTTCATTTTCAGTTTCCATTCAAATTCAATGCTAATCTACTTGCAGGACAAGCCGCATTTTGGGGCGCGCCCGAGTTGTTCAGGCATCATTTATCATGGAGCCCAAGCACCGGCGCTCGTTTCGCAGGCTGTTGGGTGCGGCGGCGGGTATTTGTTGGCCAAGTAGGCCAAGCGCATAATCAACACATAGGGTTCATCATTTTCACTGTGCGTTACATTTGGATACAGTTTGTTGTACGTTTTATATACATACATATATATATAAATAAATACATCTTTTTTGTTCCGCGTTTTTTGGGTTCTCTGACAGCACGTGCAGCACATTAGGCTGTGGCAATGCCTTTCTATTTTACAGTCCGAGAGCTGCATGTGGAAACAAAGCAAAGTGCGAGTGGAGTATGGGCAACAAAGTTTAGCTAACTGGCCAGCCGTGCGTATACGTAACCAGGCTGACCCATAAAACAAATTTATATATGTGTCTGTCTGTATGCATGCCTATTTCGCGCTGTCCCAAATGAGCAGCTGAGTGAAATTTTAGCCGAGTCGTGAACGCATTAGTTATGCGCAACTTACACGCCATAATAAAATAATATTACATTTCGCACAGGCCGACAGAGAGAGAGAGAGAGAGTGGGAGAGATCCATGCTTCATACAGATTTGTCCCCATTTCGCTGAAAATCCTGGTAGTTGTCGCTGGGCTGCGCCTCATTAAGTATACTGCGAAAAACCGCCAAGTCTTTGAGGCAAAGCACTCTCCGGCTGTCGCTCATTTCAGTAAGTGTGTTTTTTGTCTGCGGTTTTAATTTACTTTTGCTTCATAGGACTCTGGCTCTGTTGTTTGCCACCTCGCACTTCGCTTTCTGTATTTCTGATGCGCCCATTCCACGCCTGCCGCACAGCCTGGCAATGTCGCCGGCGGCAGCAGGTTAAGCTTCTACTTGAACTTCTAAGTGTCGGTGTTACATGAGCTGAGGTGTTGTTTGGCAACTGCCTTTGACGTCTATGTGTGCTCACATCTGCCCACAGACTCCTGAGTGCATGTGTCGCTCTACAGCAATGTCCGTGTATGTGTATGTGTGTGTGGCATGTTTGTGGCGTGTTTGTATGTCTAGTGGCTGGGCATGTCCGTCTAAGCTTTTGATTCTTTCACTGACGTTTTCAGAAATCGCCATGTTATTTACAGCTTCCAGTTATTAGGTTTGCTACAAACCGGAAGCCTTTGCACATCTCCACACGGAATAGAATATGTGCGCTTCATAAGCATGTCAAATGATGTGCACATAAATTGAGGTTCTTTAAAGGCTTTAACGTTAGGTGTGCGCCGCGACGCGAGTCTAGCCTCCACGTTGATGAGCAGAAAGCAATTAAGAGTGCAAAAAATGGCATTAGGAGACAAGAGAAAATTGCTTGAAAAAGAACGAACACTTCTTTCGCAATTAATGAAAAAGTAAAGAGCAAAAGAGGATAAGTAATGGAATAAATATAGAAACAGAACTTAAGCAAGCTCCGTGCTATTACTACTCATCATAACTGAGTTGGCCAGCAGCAAGGGATTTGTATTTAATTGTAAAGCATAACAGAGGAGAAATATAGAATCTTTCTCTTTCTCTTAGAGTTGCAGGCCTAGGAACTCCTCCATGACAATGTGTGGCGAACGCACTTGCTGCTCGAACGCGGGCCGAGTGAGATAGTCGGAAAAGTTGAACTCGTTACAGCGACCAGTGAGCACATCATCCATTAAGTTGCTGGACCGCAGAAACGGAAGTCGTCCTGTTTGGCTGACGGCGAACCGTTCCATGCACATCTGTAAAGGCAGCGCCAGACCCTTTTCATTGCGCAGCGTTTGCATATCCAGCTTAAATTTGTATTCGTCGTAATTGGTCACAGAGTTTGGCAATAACTGCGGCCAGGCCAATTCGGTAAGGCTGTCCGGCTCGCTGGAATGCAGACTCTGCTTCGTTGCATTCACCTTTTTGTCCGACATTGCGCAGAGAAATCGAAGTAAAAGTATTTTCTTGTTTATGATTATTATTTTGTATGCTACTTGATTGCGTAGTGAAAAGTTGTCTAATACTGAAATGTAGTAGGACAGATTGAAGTGTTAGGATTTAAAGTTGACAGCAAGAGAGAGAGCTATGCATATAGTAGGCTGTTTAGCTATATATTAAGATATATATATATATATTATTTTATTATGTCAAAGTGTTTACCTAGCAGCTATCTTTTTGGTATAAAGGTTTGTTTTTAATTGATTTTAGAGCATAGAATATCTTGCAGGTATTCAAAGCTCATTGAAATCTGAGTCAAGATGAGTACTTTGTAGATTAAAGGCTGCATTGAATGCATTCGGTTACATTTCAGCAAACAGATTGCAATTGTTTCTCTCAAGGAACGATCAGTACAAATTATTAAAATATATATTGATTAAAATATATTCAAATATAACTAAAGTTAGTTATTTATAGTTACGCAACCATTTGGGATGATAGTGTATATGGATTTTGGAATTGGATTTATCAAGTTTCACCTCAGTTTTCGGCATGCGCTGTGTAATTAATTATTTGTGCCACTAAGTCGAGCCATTTCCATGCCAGACGCATATATACGAGGGACCGCAGGATGGCAGCCACCGTCAGCCCCACCGCCAATGCCATCGCCAACACCATCAACATCGCCTGCTTTTTGCATAATTCAACCACTGGCAGGCGGGTCACGTAGACAACGCAAACGGCGTGATTAGGGTTTTCGGCTCACACGAAGCGTTCAGCGACCAAAGATCCTGTCCAGGGCCCAGGCTCAGACTAACCACAGCATGTGTGTCTGCAGATGTGTGTGTGTGTGTGTGTGTGTGTGTGTGTGTGTGTGTGTGTGTGTGTGTGTGTGTGTGTGTGTGTATGTGGCTGTGGTGGCTGTTGTTGTTTATGCCGCTGGCATCATTAATACCCAAATCAAAGTTTGTTTGTCTCTCACACAGTTGTGTAACACATCTCAGTTTAAATGCTGAAGCGGAGCAAACGTCTGAAGCCTTTTTAATTATCCATTTTTATTGGCATTTGCCTGACATTCTTTTAATTTCCAATTAAGTTAAACTAAACTTATCTTTTAATAAAAACTTTAAATCATATCAAAAACATAAGTCGAATATGTTAAAATATAAACAAGTCAGCAAGTAATACAAAAATATATTTGTAAAACTATAAAAATCTATATAAAAAGATACATTTTTATGACTAATCAAATATTTCACAAAAATATATAAATAATTGTAATTAAAATTCAATGAATGAAATAGACGGAATTGTTTATTTTAATAAAATTTTTCTATAAAATAAAAATCAAAATATAAATAACCACATAAAATAAAAACAATATCAAATTAAAAAGTAATAAAAGAATTTGATAAAAAGTCGTTAAAAATAACTAGTTAAATAAATAAATAAAAAGATATTTTTAAGTTTAAATACATTATTATTTGTTGGATCTTTTTAAATTTGAATGACAATAAAACTTTTTTTAAGCTTTTTAAATTAAAAAAGAATTTTTTAAGGTTTTATTCAGTTTAAAACACAATTTACAAAAAATTTCAATAATGTTTTCATTATATGTTCTTAAAAGTGGACTTAAAATAAAAAATAAAATAAACATCAGCATGCCTCTCTCCGTGCACGGTAAATATGTTTTATGCATTCCGAGCTGCTGAGCAATCGGGCAAAAATCAGCGAAAATAAACCACGAAATGGTGGTAAAAACAGAAGCATTAATTAGCTCGAATGCCGCAAATATTAATTGCATTTATTTGCGAGCGTGTCGAATCGTGTGTATGTTAAATAGCTGCGGACCGCGCCTCAAATTCAGTCCGTTTTGCTGACTAAGGCTTCATTAGTCGAAACTTCTTAATTGTTTCATTAATGCAATGCAATCCGTTTGCTTGGCACTTAATTTAATTTTATTTGCTGTCGCTGCTGCCACTGCCGCTGTCGCTGCCATTGCTCCCGCTTCTGCTGTAGTTTTTAAATAATTGTGCTCAATTATTTCACCCAATTTAACATTTCCTCAACTCTCACTTTATGTGCGTTTGTGTGTGAGTGGGGATTTCGTGCTTACTGTACACATTTAAATGACGTCATTTATATTCCGGCGGGATAAGCACTTGATGTAAAATTACTAGCGACGAGCGTTAGCCGGAATCCAAAAAAAAATATTCAATTAAACCCGTTTCTTCGCCGAAAACACCGTTGACAGCGCTTATTAATCTGACGTCATTTCTCTCACACCGTCCTCGAGCACCTCTCTCGCACTCCCACTCCATGCACTTTTTCGTTCTGAAATGTAATTAATGTAATTGTTATTACCACAAGGCTTTCATGTTTGCTCTCGCTGTCCACTCGCAGGCCTAATAAAAATGTATACCTGAGCCTGACGCGGACTGCGGGTGAGGTTGAGAGGTAGAGAGAGAGAGCGCACGAGCGGATCGCCATAGAAATAGCAATTCATTATTTGCATGAAACCCAACCTCAAGCGCCACTCAAACAGCGGCCCGAGCACTCCAAGCCCGTTAGACTTTTGACCATATTTTTGCATTTATGCGCCTGAAACGCGCTAATAGGTACTTCAAATAGTAAACCTTTGGCTAAATTTACACTAGATAAAACTATAGTTCGATATGTTGAAATAATCAGAATTTACAATAACACAAAATAATATAAGATTGATAAAGATATAAACTTGAATCAAACTAAAGTGCATTCGCTAGTCAAAGCAAGCTTTGCCACATTTCCATGTTTGATTTGATTCCATATACCATTTATATATATATATGCATGTATATAGAGAGTATACTCTATATAGTTTTGCGCTTGGCAGAACGCGAAATTTGTTTTGGCCAACCAAAAAAGCCACCATCGTCAAATTTGAATGAATGACTGCAGTGGAAATGCAACTGCCAGTCAGTCAGAAAGAGTTGAAGGTTTGCTTTATATTGCTCTCGTTTTTTTTTTGGCGCTACTCGAAAATAATAAAACAGCCAAAAGCAAGTAGAAAAAGAAGAGAAAAAGGCATTGCCTACTTTTTAGCTGAAGTGCTGCGGCTGGCTCTGCGGTTTTTTTGCATTCGCAAATGGTTAAAGTCATTTATTTGAAACAAATCATTTGCCATGCCAACTAGGCAGCCAGCTGCCTAGACACTTAAGCATTGGATCGCAAAAAGGCTGACAAGTTAAAGCAGCGCCGGATCATTAAAGCCATGCCCACACAGCCCACTTTGGGGGCCGGGAGGCCAATTTTTCAAAAGCACACGAACAAGAACTTTGACTGACGCTTGTCGCTTGCCATTCCAAGATAAACTTCGCTCTGGTTCGAAACTTATTGAGGCGCAAACACTTGGACGGGGCCGCCCAACAACTGTCTGTCGCTATCTATATGTATATATACACTGCATGAAACAATTGTGTTACAACGAGATGTGCCTAAAATAAAGATGTTATATATATTTAGAAAAATTTTTTAAAAATATATAGGCTATATATTTGGAATTAAAAATAAATATGAAATATTTATTATATATATTTTCAACAATAAATTAGTTTATATATTGAATTAAGTTGTGTTTGATTAATCTTATAAAAATATGAAAATCTATTCAATAATTTCATTTTTTCTAATAATTTCTTTTATTAAATGAAACTTATTCAAAATTGAAGCTTTATGCTGAAATTATGTTTATTCACTTCTCCAATATTTTTGACTGATTTTTACATATTTCATAATTTTCTACCTGCGCCAAAAGATTTACTACCTTAAACACTTAATTAAAAAAAATTCAATTGGAAATTATTTTCATCATCTATAAGCTATTATGTATAATCATATGCAAACGCTAGTACATTTTTACTTCTGTTAAAAATTTTTATTAAATATATGAAATGTTAAATATAAATATTTATGTATATCTATTTTTATTTGCATTATATTTTTTCTTTTTTTCTCAGTGTATGTAATGTACATGCAAACATAATACGACGGGCAGTCGGCTGACTGGCACGCCCATTGTTATAGGGCTCACGCCGCCCAGCAACGGCAGCGTCAGCAGCAGTAGAAGAAACAGCGCCAATGGCATTGGCATACCCCAGTTGCCGTTGTATGATAAACTTTTCTAATTGTCAGTTTCAGCAAGTGACAAACGACAGAAATTATGTTATCTTATCAAAGTTGGCGCTACTTTTGCTCAGAATGTGCTGGGTCTTGTAACTGTATGTGTCTGCCTCTCTCTCTCTGTGTTTGTATTGTGCTGGTAGCAAAAGTTGCTACCAGTTGTTCGAAATTTAAGAATATTATCTTTAAGCATGTTGTTTGTATATATCAACATTGTTGCCGCTGTTATACTTGTTGTTCTTTGTTTGTTTGTATTGTTGTTGTTGCTGCTGCTGCTGCTGCTGCTGCTGCTGCTATAACTGTTACTGTTACTTATTAACATTACAAAAGCGCGTGTGCTGTGCCTTTTGGCATAAATTCAGTTATGCCAAATTGACTTCTGTCTGACAACTGCTCGCCCCCATCCTCCTGCTCCGTGCGACCGACAAATAAAATATGTATTAAAATGCAAACTGCTTTTGGCTCAGACTGTTTTATTTTGTTTTATTTGAATGGGTTTCAGTTGGCAGGCAGCACTTAAGGCGAGCAGCGCCAAACAGCTGCTGCAGTTCTCAGGCCTATTTTCATTCTTGTAAAACTTGTGCTCGGCATATCATTTACACAAGGACACACAAAGGCTGTCTGGTCGAGTCTTTGAATGAAACTTGCCAGTTGACATGAAAAATGCTTTTTGATTGATAGCCAAGACGAGCCAAGCCGAGCCGAGCAATGTTTATTTAATAAATGAAATTCATGCATATACATTTCTTTTATTCCTTTCTTTTGCTGGCCCAATTCAGGCCGGCTTTTGTTTTACCGAAAACGGCTACCAAAAACTGTCATCTGTTGTTTTCAGCTCGCCTTACATACATATGTATGTATCTCGATATATATATATATATCTTTTTTTTGTGTATTTATATGTTGGGTTTAGAATTTCCAAATGAATCAATTTCAGGCTGTGACAGCAATTAGGCACAGCAGCTCTTTAAGTCTCCATGAGAAAACAAGCTCTAAAATAATTAGAGAATATTGAAAGTCAGCTTTTTAGAATCTGCTTATATACATATTATAAATACATATATATATATTATATAAAAAATTGAGGGTAGCAAACATAATGCTCTTCAATTATGAGAGTCTAAGAAAATTATTTTGCTTAAGCAGTCAAAACTTTGTTTAGTTAAGCAGTTAACTTAATGCATCAAAATGCTTTCAAAAACTATCTTTCTAGTATTTACAGGTGCTTTCTTTTAAGAAATATGTTCACTTGCGATAAATCTGTAAATCAAATCATTTCATATAATCAAGCAGGCCACCGAAACTCACTTATTGCACCCATCACATCCATCGTTCAATATATTTGCGCCATTCGACTTTTCTCGCTATTTGCTGGGCCAAGCTGTTGCGAAAGTAAAGAGTTTATCATAAGTGAATACGTTTAAATAAAAAATAGAAGTATTATATAACGAGTGCAACAGTTGAAATTGTGCGCGTTCGTCAGTCTGAGGTGACAGTTGAGCAGCTCTGGCAATCAAAGCCAGCATCTGCAGCAGCAGGTTTGAGTCACAGCAAAAATATTGTGAAATATATATAAGCTAGGAAAATGCTCACGTAACTGCACGAATATTTGAGGTAATAATATAAATATAAAATAAAATATAAAAAAGCAAAATCCTTTCGTGGCAGCAGCGCAACAAAATTTCTGTTTTGTTTTCTTTTTCTTTATTTTATATTATTTTTATTTGTTGTTGCTGCTGTTGTTGTTGTTGTTGTTAGCAGTGCGCTTTATGGCGTGAAGCGGAATAATTCAATCAGCAGAAAAAGCAAGAGAGAGAGAGAGAGAAAAAATGGGTGAAAAGGAAAAGAGTAGCTGGAAAAGGGCGCAGCATGACCGGGCGTCCTCCAGTGTCAGTTTTGTGCAAGCGCACAAAATCCAAGCAATTTAAACTTGAAACGCTTGCAGTGAAAGGCGCGCGCGTGCAACTTAAACAAACCGGAAAAGCAAACACATCAGAGCGACACAGTTAAGGAGGAACTTCCTGTTGCCAAAGCATGGCTAAACAACAGCAACAGCAACAGCAACGGCAACAATACCAACAACAGCGACTGTCGTATCAAGGATGTGACACAAGTAGAACGCTACGCACTCCACTGCCAAGTCGTCATCCGGGCCCAGCCTGGCCCGGCCTGGCCAAGGACATGTGCCTTTGCCTTTGCCTTTGCCTTTGCCTTTGCCAGCTTAATTTCATTTATTTACCTGAAAGCTGTTTATGTGCTTGTGAAATTACAAATTAAATTTTTAATCACGAATTAAAAGAGCAGCTGAGCACGCGGAGGATGTCCTGTCGCGCACCTGTGTGCATGGCTCTAGATTTATCTGTATCTGTTGTCGCTCCATTTCTAGTTGATTAACTGCAACTGCAGCAGCCCCGGCCATCAGATGCGCAATTAAAAGCTGCGGGAATTTTTAGTGGCATATGAAGAGATTCCACAATGCGATAACTCCCAAGATTCGCCACCGAAATCTCATGATAAATAAAAAGAAAAAAATCAAGTTAAGTAATCGAATTTCAAATAAATTGCTCAATTTAAAATAATTAAATCATTTCTATTTTATTTTATTTTATTTTATTTTTGCTAAAGATTTATGTAATGAATATGATTCTAGGAACTCGTGCGATTTATATTTCTCTCGAGCTTATGGATCATTAATTTTTCGGTGCCGTTCACGCTTGTGTAGGTGCCTGGAAGATGGGAGCCAAGGTTCTTGGGAGTCGACAAAGCGCCTTTGCGCGCTGCTCGCTGCTCTCTGCTGGCTGCTCGCTGCTCGCCGCTCGTTTCGACCATAAGAAATAATGTTGTTTATGTTGTGCAAACATAAAATTTTTTTCTGCTTCTTCTTCTGCTTCTTATTCCCCTTTACTCCCTTTACTCCCCTTACTCTCCTTTATGTGGCACATACCTATATACTATATAGGAATATAAGTTGCCAGCCTGACTTTCACAGCACTTATATACCTATATATATATATATATATAGAGATGTTTATATATGTTATGTGAGTGTGTGTGGGTGTGGGTGTGTGTACATACGAGCATTGCCAATTTTTGTCGTTTCTCTGTGTGGCTGGCTGTGCGCTTTGCCTTTTTGCGCGCTGGCAATAAAGTTGTTGGAATTTAGCTGAACCGAAAATAGTTTATGGCGGAAGTCATTAAGTGGCTCGGTTTACAGCAGCCACAACATGAAAAACAGAAGTGCCCGCCCCGAGCCTGAGCTCAGGCTTGAACCCGCGCCCAGACTCCGGGCACATGGACATGGAGCCGGGGACTCAACTCAACTCAGTGCGCCTCTGTGTGTCGTTTCTGTGCCGACTTTTTTACGATATTTTTATAGACGAATTATGGTTTTTATTTGGCGCTTTCTCTACACACACATACACACATACCTCTGTGTGTATGTGTACATATGATGCTTTATGCTGCAGTTTTGCACCATGACTTCATGGCTCGGTTTTATTTATTTTTATTTATTTAATTTAATTATTTTAAAATGATTTGTGCATATAGTATACGATATATTCAGTATATGTATGCGCCATAAAGGAAACGTTATACGCACTGCACACAAATTGCATTTCTATTGAGTTAGCAACGGCTGCAAAGCTGGCATTCAATTAACATTTCTTTATGCGCCACACATGGCTTAGTAATCACGTTAGCTTCAATAATTTGTTTTGCCTTTTACATTTGCATTTCGATGCATTTGAATTACCAACGGATCTCTGACGAAAACCGCAGCCGAATGCAAAAACTGCTGCCCACAGCTTAAGAGATGTGTTGAAATTTATTTTAGCCGGCTGGCGGCTGGCGGCTGGCGGCTTTGGCACACTTTAAATTCTAATTTCATGCATTTTGCACATCAATAAAATGCCTTGACTTCTACTTAGACCACCAGAGTGGTCTCCACACTCGTCTTCACTCTCTTCAGTGTTCACTCCGGACATGATTTGCTTTTATGAGTATAATTCGCCAGCACCGGGACGAAACGTGAGCAAATTTTACAGGGGTTTTGCTTGTGGCTTGTGCTTTACGAGTAGGCGAATAGTGAGCAAGGCTCTCTCTCTCTCTCTCACTCTGTAGTACATTATATACCAAGACGGAACACATAAAAGCATATTGTTCTACAGGAAACTTGATGGCGCTGTGAATGGGAGACGATGGATTATCTGCTGGAGTGGTTTTCAGATGCCAGCTTATCCACATTAAAATATCAAATAATTTTAGCTATATAATCGCAAAAATTATCTCGATTATCTGAACCAAATAGCATTTATAAACGAATAAGTATAAGTAAATGCAAGAAATTTTGAAGAAATTAAATTAATAGCAATGAACTCAAAATTTATGCATATTTAAGTGTGTATGTAAATGTATTTATGTATGTCAATGAATGTATTTATTATGGTGTGTATGTATTTATTTCTATAGATTTTAGAGATTTTTCCCTTGCAGCCATCAAAAAGAAACTACTGCTGCAAAATATGGCTTTCATTTCTTCAAATTTTGTTGCATGCAATATGCGTTTTGCATTATTCAATTAAGTTGAAAATATGTTTAGAAATCTTTTTCTTTATTTTGGATCTATCTGGGATTTATGATTCTTTACTTTCTTACTATATCTCTCTTTTATCTGCCTGTCTCTATCCTCTTATCTATCTCTTTCTATCTCGCACTTTACCATTCACTCTCTTCTACTGTTTCCGTCTTTGTTTCTGCCAGTCTCTCTCTCTTCCTCTTTGTCCTTTGTCACTTTGTCGCTCTCTATATCTCGGTCTGTTTTTTCGCTCTCTCTCTCTCTTCTCACTCTCTTGCTCTCTCTCTCTCTCGCTCTCTCTCTCCCTTTCTCTGGCTCTCTTGCTCTTTCTCACTCTTTCTCTCTCTGCTTGTAGTTACATGTATTTCGTTCCATCTCTCTTCCTATTCTCCCCCTGTGTTTGTCTCTTTATTTTCTACTATTTCATTTCTCTCTATCTCACTCTCCCTCTTATTTACTTGTGCATCATTCCCTTTATTCCCCTTTATAACTCTCTTTCACTCAGTCTGCATCCAGCTAACTAATTTATGTAACAATGAAATAAGATTCTTTTGTTAAGTAGGTATGCATATATACAAATGTATAAGAGTACTCAAGAGTACTCGATAGTTTGCCACTGAATATCCTTTGGTACACAATGCACTTGAACTTATTAGTTCTCCGGCTTTTGCGAAATTTACTTTTTCAACTCAAATGTTATTTATTATATTATTTGAATAGTATATTTTGAGCAGCGGCCAGCTGAGCGCACACACAAACAAACACAAACGAATTGAGAGAAACTTACTAATGATGCAGAAGCTATATAAAGATTATTTGCCGGCCACTGCTGGAACTGATTGATGGCTCTAATTAAATTTGCACGAGCATAAAACTTTTATTGTAAGCCATAAATGTGAAACTTTGTGGAAAATCAGCTAGGAAACTGCAGAGCAGCAATAGAGCGCTCAGCGAAAACTCTCTATACATACAATAACATTTATTTAAACTTTGCCAAGCCACAAAATGGCTTTAAATATACTAACTTACTAAATGTTCGAGTGTGTGGGAAGCAGCTCTGTGTGAGTTTATGTTTTCTGCAAAGGCCAAGGGGCTGTTGTCGCCTTATCTGGGTGAGCAGTCGACGATTTATGATTGCACACTCAGCATAATCAATTCTTATAAATTATTGTTATTGTTGGCGGTCTGGTTAGCGGTAGAGGCGACGGCTCCAAAGTGTTGAGCAGAGTTGGGGAGACGGGCGGGTGGCGGCGGCAGCAGCTGACAACATTAAACAATCCGCATGACTTATGGGCACAACGAACCAGAGAGTCAACCAAATTCACAGACGAGACTCCCACACATAAACACACGCTAGTCTTTAAACTTAATGGACGCGCTTAAAGCGAGCTGTGTGGCAGCCAGAGCAACCACCAGGAGTACTCGCCGGGCAGCCAGCATTTGCAATAAACAAAGTCTGGCAGGGAAGATCAATGACTCCATTGAAGTTCAATAAAATGTGCTGGCCCAAAATGAAGGTGCACCGCAGTCGGCGACACAAACCCGTACAAAACCTATCGGACGAGCGGCAATAACTGCGGCAGACTCAAAGAGCATTGCATGCATAAATAATGCGCTGCATGCGGCGGAATCGAACAGTGGGCGGGGCCGAGGCAGACCTAGGCATAGTTGGCGCTGGTCACGGTTCCGTTGATGGCAGAGAGCTGCTGCTCGTTCTGGTGCACAGCCTGTGCTGGCATTCAATATTACGTTATGCACAATATGAACACACAAAAAAAAACATGTAAGAGTGCTCAGCTCGAGGGTGATTGACTAACAAGTACCCTATGCACAGTGGGGCACAGTGCTACAGTGCTACAGTACCCAGGCAGAGCCAAGAGCTAGTTTTATATAAAAATAAAAAAACTTTATTAACACTCAATATGCAGACACTAGAGTGCAACTTTAGAGTATGTAAGTTGCACTTGAAGCACTGTAATTTGAGAGGAAGTGAGACAAGGGCCTGAAGCAACATGCAAATAGAATGTGTTAGAGCATGGCTCTAAGTTTTTGTATAAGTTTTTATTTTAGTTTTTGAAATATTCAAGCCTTACTTAAACCAACAGAAGTTTTCTAAGTTAGTAAAAATATATACATATATATATTTTATTTACTTCCATGCGAGCTATCTATAGCCACATTCATCTACATATGGCACACCCGCTCTTAGCAGCTACAGGGTATGCAAAAATACTGCAAATAGCAGCGTTGCCTGGCCACGGCACAGAGACGACAATGCAAATAAAATCCTTCGATTTTCTTTTTGCTTGCAAATTTCAAAGGTAATTTTTAGCCGATGCCAGTGACAGTTGAAAGCGAATCGAATGCTTGGCGACTTTAGTGTGCACAGCTATCGATTTTACTCCAATCCTTGTCGTTTTTTGTATACTTAGAGCCACTGTTTTAGTCGTGCATTTGTGTAATGGCTCAAGTCCGCCATAGTCAAACTGAAATTGATAATTGAATTAACCGCGCAACTGTCAATTGTTTGCACCTGCTGACAATTTTAATTGAATTTATTTAAGCCGCTGGCAAAGTTTTTGGTCGCCCAGCGCAGCACACCAAACATGAAAAAAAGCAAGGCAATTATTGAAACAGTCCAAATATTTTATTTAAAATTGAGCAAGCAGCAAATGTAATTGGCGAAATAAAAGTTAAATTATAAGGAAGCAGATCAGAGCAGCTTAAATTTAAGCACATATGTTTGGGCTTTAAAGCTATATAAATTTTAGCTTGAAATGTGAGAAACTTTTATTTGCTGTTTAAAAAGTTTTTATTTAGCTCTATTAGAGGAACAAAATAGAGATTCACACGTATACCATGTAGTAATTCATAAAGTGTTTAAATGCTTCAAGTCACCTTAATTTGCTCTCCTTACATAACTCAGCTTGAACTTAAAATATCCTGAAGTATTTCATGCCTTACTTATTTTCATTTGAAAACTTCGCTAAATTTAATCATAAATAAATAAGAGCCTGAGCAAATGTGACTGATATTTTTTCGTATAGCTATATTTTAGTAGCGGCTCAACTTATCGATACTATTTAAATGCTTAAATATTTAATAAGCTTTACCATTTTAGTAAACATCATAGCTGAATGAATTTTCTTAAAATTCTAGGTCAACTTTTTATACACAACGTCAATTTGCTGGTGTTGTCGGTTTGAGTAATATTCTATAGTTAATGGCATGGATATAGTTTAATTTGCATTTATTTTCTTATAGCTCTTATTTGCTCACTCGACGTACAGCAAAAGGTATGCCTTACGCAGCAAACTCAACTCAGTGAATAATTGCAAGAGAACACTGAATATACCTATCCATCTACGTCTAGTTGTTGTGTCATCAAGTATTGGTCTTGAGATAATATTTGAGCATATGCATGCTACGTGCACATATTAGTGTTTGCTCAACAGCTGCAACTCTCTGCTCAGTGGCGTGCTGTCGCCAGGGATTGTATTAGCATAACTTGTGCACTGATTGGTTAGCTGGCACGCAACATATTCCGATTGTAATTCAAAGGAAATGCCCAGGCAGTTGGTAATAAAATACAGCACAGTTGCTATAATTAGACGTATACCAGTTATTAATGTGATATCATTTGTTGGGTTCATTTTACTGGCCAATCTACATGGAACACTAATGCATTGGCCGACGGGGAGAATCTATTAGCAAATTTTACAAGCAAATACTAAATGGCATAACAACTGCCTGCCATGAACTTGTGCCATATACAAATACCATAAACTGACTTCCGCACCATAAATTTGTGTACACCAAAAGCGGAGAGTGCCTGGTGCTACGCAAAACGAAGTTAAACAAGAGTTTCCAGTCACATTTCTGCAGTACACTCAAGACTTCTCTTGCATGGCAAATATTGGTATTTATGTGTTGCGTATGAAATTTTCTACGGACCCAACTGGCAAAAGCATAATCAAAATTATTTTGTGCAAAGGACTTTTGGTACACAGCAAAATACCTATGCAAGCACAAAATATAATTGTGTGCCATTACGTCAGTGTGTGTGGGTGTGTGTGTTTGTGTGTGTGCATTAGCTACACGTGCTAAATGTTTGGCAATCAAAAAGGCATTACTTGACAAGCTGAAGTTGATATACCCTTACAGAGACCTTCCTTACAGGTCCGAGATGTCCATAACTAGAATTTCTTAATTGCGTTACATATTAGTTAGTAGGAATAGCATACCCTAGTCATCAATCGACTCGCATTGAATAGCGACGAGGCGCGCAGATTGTAATATGAAAAATTCATTTTCGGGCCTATCAATCAAGCAGCCCCTATTCGAGCTGCGAGGTCAAGGCTGAGGGCAGTTTTTGTGCTGCCTTTAATAGACATGTAAAGCTACGCTGTGAGTGTGCTTATTAACTGCTCGCCATATTTCATTTCGGTCACACCAAACTTATTTGACAGCACAGCCGCAAAACTCACACACGACTCGACTCGACTCACGTATTGATAAATTTTGTGTGGCAAAAGATGCTGTCAAAACTTAAGCCTTGCAGGATGTCCTTCAAAATCTGAAATGTCATATCACTGGAACATCAAGCGCTTGAGTGGTCCATATAACCCCCACACACCCACATACTCACACACTTATTTACACACACACATTGTCAGAGCTTTGCAAATCAACTCGGGCTTAGTCGAGGACTCGCCACGCATCGCTGCTCAAAGGAGTGTCAGCGTCGTTTGGCACGCATCCGCATTCGCATCCTCCAGATTCTAACTATGATTGTGTGTGCCTCTGTGTCGCCCTCGATAGTACACAGACGTATGTATGATGCAATGCATAAATGATAAATGACTTGTGTGCCTGAATGAGAGATAGTGATAAAGCAACTGCCGAGCGACCCGCCAGCGAACTACTTTTGACAAATGGCTGACTCCACCCTGGGCCAACAGCGAGACAATGGCTTTCAGTTGAACCTAGAATCCAGAAGCCAAAGCCAAAGCCAAAGCTGAGGCTGATGCTCATGCCACAGTCGAAGCAATTCCTGTAGCCGTCGCATTCTTTTCCCCTGGCTTTATTATAAACTCGCATAATCGCTGCCCATTCGGATGATTCAAGCTGGAAAGGAGTGCGAAGCTACAAGTTGTCAGAACTTGCTTAGCCGCCTCGTTAGTGAGTTGGTTGCCGCTGCTCGCCGACTGTAGCTGTATTTAGTTAGTTGCCTGGCAACAGCTTTTGTTGTATGCAAAAATGATTAATGCGTCGGCAGCAACTACCTTGCCAAGTGCCAACTTGTAGCCCAGTTAATTGAGCGCTTGATGTGCCGTTAGCATTCTTTTCTTCTCCGCTCTGACAACGTCTTTTCAATAGCTTTCAATTGTGCAAGCCACCGAAAAAAGATAAGCAAGCCAGCAGCAAGTCAAAAACTTACAAGCCCAAACGAAAAACCAACATCTGCCACGACTTCATTTCAAATTCACTGACGAGGAGTTTTAGTATGGGCAAAAATGATAGTAATTGTTCGAAAAACCAGAAAACTCCGATTTCAGACTTTGATTTAATTTTTAATATATTTTTTCCAATTATTAAAAAATGTTCAACTTTTTTTTAGTGTAAGAGAAATTTAGCAAACTTCAAGAGGCATCTCCATTAACTATAATTCTGAGAGGTCTGCTCAATATTTGTGCCCTCAACTGTATTGAGAGAACATATTTCAATAGGGTCGACAGTCTGATGCCAGTGACTACTGCAGCATTGCACTCGTGTTTTTCTGGGTTATAACAATGCGGCACAAGCAGAACTTGACTTTTAATGTTTCCTCAATTAGAAGGCACACAAAAGCAGCAGCAACAGCAGCAAAAGCAGCAGAAGCAGCCAAAAAGGTGAAGTCGTGTCGCTGCTGCTGATCAAAAAAGAATAAAAAAACCAAAGCAAAAAACTTAAATGCGCATTAATAACAAAGTACAGCAGCAGTCGGTCGACCTCGGGGCGGCAACAAGAACTCGCTCTCTTTCTCTTTCTCTCCCTCTCTCTCTCTCTCTCTGTCTCTCTTAGCCACCGCAAGGGCAACACTCACACGCTTGCTAAGTAGATGCAGCACACGAAGTCAACGACTGTCGACGACCACAACATGGCAACTAGCAGCGAGGGCAAAGGCCAGTGGAGAGGAGAGCGGAGAGTGGAGCAACTTGCAACTGGCAACTGGCAAGTAACAACTTGGCAAGGGGCAGCATAACTCAAAACCGTTGGCAGCATGCGACGACAAAATTGTGAGCAGGAACGGACACAGGCACAGGAGCAGGCCAGGACTATTCCAGGAAATGGCAGCACGTTCGGTACACAGAACTCTGATGCAGTCCCAACGAGTGCGGCTGTCTAAGAAGATTGATGATGTGCAGCCACAGCAGCAGCAGTAGCAGCAGCCGCAGCCGCTTCTAGAGGTGCTCCAGCTTGACTTCTCTCTTACCCTCGGCTGGCAGCTGCTTAGCCTGGGCTTAACTTTATGCTGACAGCGCCTTGGCACTTGGTAAATGCAGAGCTTTCCTTGGCTTGGCTGAGCTGATTTGCCACTGCTGCTTGTCTGTCTGTCCACAGCGCGCGAGAGAGGGGCGTAGCTGCCAGACGGCTTGCACTTATTGTAGCTGATTTTAAATTTGCACCTTTGCCATTGTGCATGCACACAGAGGCAGAGACAGCCAGACAGATGCACACACATATCAGTTAGCTCTAACAGAACTGCTCTGTCTTCGTGACTGCCACGCCTGGCATTTTAAATGGCCTTTGCCACATTGGCTGCCGGCAGCTGCCCGCCCTTCAGCTGTTTGTATGAGGCTGCACTTTTGGCCTTAAATGACAGCATTCAATTAAATTTCGATTGCTTATGGCTTGTTATGAGTGCTTCCAAAGAGCATAACAATAAAACGTTACCCTGTGTCTGATATACCATTTACCATTTGTCATATAGGCTATAAACCAACGTTTCATGTCTGAGCAATGAAAGGTTTCAAATGTGATTGTAGAATATGCAGAGTTGTTGTACTGTGTCGCAATTTATGCTGAGTTTTGCTTTAATTTGTTATTTAATTTAGTAAAAATAAAATTTATAAAAATTTGTTTCGGATTGGCGATAAATTTTTGTATAAAACCAAAAGTAAATTTTGTTAAAAATTTAGTAAAATTATATTCAATTTGTACAAAAATATTTTAATATATTTTTAAGCAAATTTTTTGCTGACTTTTAATCTGGTATATATATATATATATATATATATATACATATAAGAACGGAGAAAAAATTGTTATGTAGCTTTTATATACAAAAATTAGAAACTAATTTAATCTACAGAAAGAAAGAAGAATTAATTAAATACCAAAAATTTGTATAACAATTAATTTTTAGAACAACCCGTCTGCTCTCTATTATGCATCGATTGTTCAGTTCTATTGTCGTGTAATATTTTTATATTATTTTGTGTATTGGAAAAAGTACAAGTGAAACTTTGTAAATTTGCATTTTAAATAGCATATGGATGCCACAAGTATAACTGCTGCCGAGCTGTGCTAAGTGCCTGTTGAAATCCATTTTCCGCACAACTTAAATACGTACGAGTGGAGTGCGTAAAACATGAGCAATTTCCCAAAGAAGCAGCACAAAGGCATAAATTGTACCACAGTCAGTGCAGCATTGGTTCGGCTTGGGGCTCGTTGAGGCGGCTAACAATCACCTCCCCTTTAAGTACGCAAACTAAACTAAAACTACGAAATGGCAGACACAACTTTGTAAAAATACATTCGTATACAAGTATCTAAGCTTGGGTGGGCAGAGCGAAAGAGAGAGAGAGAGAGAGAGAGGCGTGCAGTTTGGGAATAGTTGAATGAGTTTATGTTGCAGGCCACTTGCTATGCACATGCACTTTTTCATCTTCTTCTTCTTCTTCTTCTTCTTTTTCTGCCAGTTGCATTTACAGAAAACCAATAAACTTAAATGGAAAATCCGTAAACTATAAATCATGGCTTAAGTCCATTTCCTTCGTTGTCAATACGTTTCCGCTTTGTTGTGGGTTCTAAAATATAACGCAGACACAGTAGAATGGGTTGGGGAGAAAGAGAGAGAGATAGAGAGACAGTCCTAAGTTGACTCCAGGCCCAGCGTGTAACTGTTGCCGGCACATTTGTTAACCAAAAAAGAAAACGGCAAAAGCCGGGTTCCACTTTCAGTTGAATCGAGTCGAACAGCGCCCGAGAAATGGCCATGATTGGACTTGCAGCACATGAAAGCCCCCAGTGCACAGGCCATATGTGACTGCTTTACATTTTTTTGGCATGTCCATTTGCAAAGTCATTTACTCTCGCACACACATGCAGCAGCAGCAGCAGCAGTAGCATACGGCACTCAGTCAATTTCCAAGTCAACGTTCAGAAGTAGCCATCCTCGTTGCTGACCGAGCCTGTCAGTCAATATATTTGCAGTTGACTTGTTGTGCGATGTGTGTTGGGTGTGTGTGCAGCGCTTTCGACAACTCATTTTATTAGAGAGTCACACACACACACACGCACACTGTTGCGCTCGATGTTGTCGCACGTTTGCGGTCAGCGATAGAAAATTGATGTGACTTTTCATTTTTCTTCGTTCCGTTTATTTCGTTGTTGGCGTTGTCGTTGTTACTGTGGGGAGTCAGTGCAATGCAATGTTTCTTGATTTCAGTGCTTTTTTCTTCTACAGACACATTTTGATGGCAGAGAAATAAGCTAGCAACATAATGTGTAAACGTGATTTTGATTACCCAGTTGCCCCCAAAAGCAGGCAACGCTTTTTTATTGGTTCAATGTACCAGAAGTAAGAAACCTGTGAGGCAACAGCACGAATAATGTGTTTATAGCTTAAGCTCACTTCACAGTTCTTAGTCACTTGATGCGGAATTAGCTTAAGCTTGCCATTAGAGATAAACAAACTATGATAGACTGAACTTAGCTCCGTTTAAATACTTTTTGATTAGGCTAATGACAGTTTCTCATTGTAAAGCGTTTTCTTCGTTCATAATGTTTACGATTTTTTATTTTTTGTTTATTATTTTTGAAATTATTTTTGTGTTTATTTAAGTTTTCAATAACTTTTTTACTATTTTATTTTATTTATTTTAAAATTAATTAAGGTTTTTTATTTTTTTTTTAATTGGTAATTATATAAAATATTTTATAATTATTCTTAAATAGTCTTAAATTAAGCTATATTATTTAAAAAAAAGTTTATTTTTATATAAATAATTAAATAATCATTTCTATGCACTTTAACTTATATGTTTTATTATAAAAATAGTGTTACAAAAATTGATTTAAATATAAAAAATGTTTTGCATATTTTGGAATGCTTTTTATATATTTAAATTATTTCATTTATTTTCTAAACTTACTCAAATTATTTTAAATTATTTGATATGAACTACTAAAATAAATAATTCTTATTAATTAATCTATATGTTCGCCTTACTAAAATACTTTTTTATGCAGCTCTTTAAGTTCGGCGTCCAAATATGAACGCTTAGACATTCATCAATAAGATTTAAATGGCATAGAATTAACACTTGACATCTTCTAATGCTGCTGTATGAGCAGCATAATTTTAACAATATCCGCCCTGTATGTTAGCTATAAATTTGACAGCTTTGTTGAATTTTGGATTAATTTATATATGACTAGAATCGCATTATGATGAAATCATGCAAACAATCATGCAAATACATTAATAATTTATTTTTAATCAGCGCCAACAAAGCCTCGCCCCGAAAATGGGAAAACAGGAAAATGGGGAAACGGCAAAACGGGTCACAGTCGACCGTATTAGCTCAGTTATTTTTTATGGCTGTCACTGTCAGCATTCGTGTCCATGAAGTGAACATTAAAGATTAACAGTGCCGAAAGCAGCCCAAAAGGATATAGGCTCGTCCTGATTGGAAGGCGGGGCACCAAGAGCTGCACCTTAATACAGCCGAATATATCTGTAATAAAAATGCTTCACGTTATTAATAACACTTGGGCAGGGGTCGACGTCGACGTTGGCATCGGCATCGGCATCGGCATTGGCTGGGCCGAGGTCGGGGCTGCTAAGTAGTGGCCCATTTCAATATCTTATGCATAAGCCGCAGAGCTATGACCGGGTCCAGTTGGAGGTTTTCTGCTGCTGCTGCTGACTCGTGTATAAATACCACAGAGCAAATAAACACGCTCAGCGCACGGCCAAACAATATGGGATATATATTGAAAACGTGCATAGCGAGGCCTGGGCCACTTAAGGCGACCCGGCGACGGCAATGTCGACGTCCACGACGACGACGACGCCGACGACAACGGTGACGGTGATGGTCCGGAATGAAAGGCAAACTTTACACGCTAATAAAATGGCAGGCACGAGGAGAATGAATTGAAGATCGGGCGAGTCCGGGCGAGGGAGTTGGGCGTCAGCCAGAGCTGAGCACAGCTGGGCGCCTTTGGCGTTTTATGTGGCAACACAAAAGGCTTGGCCAGGCCAAATATGGGTTTATGGCTTGTAAAAATCCATGTTAATAATATTAACAATGCGAAGGCGTGCCAGGCGGAGATGGCGTAGCGTGTTGGCCGGAAAAAAGGGTAACTAACTAGCGACTGGGGCCACGTCACTGGCCCCATCTTAAGCTCAGGGCTGCAGCGCCTCGAGCCATTCGAGGTCGTACTGTAAACTTTATCCTTTCATTTTGGATCCAATATTTTTGGCTGCTTTGTATGTGCAGTCGCCACGCGCCGTCCCAAAACAAAGCACAATCAAAAAAAAACTAAAAATAAAATAAGAATATAGAAAAAACTGAAAACCAAAAAGGTAAACGTCAACTCTGGCGCCGCATCATTAGTGTCATGTGGAAGAGCTATTTATATAGATATATATTATTGATATGCATAATAAATCAAAAATGCTTGCCAATAAATTTATTATTGTAGATTATCTGCACAAGCCACGCCCGACCGGGCGAGCCACACACCTTGACAATAGCAACAAAAAAACTGCCTCCACCTGCCGCATTATGGCCTGGCAGACAACAATTTATCAACATCAACTCAAAAGGAACTATAAATTACCTAAAATAAAATTGGAGATAAAAACCTGCTCCGAGTATGAAATACTCAGACTGAAAAACGCACACACCAAAAAAAAGGGGCAAAGCAAAGAATGCTATGACACTATGACAAGGCGGCTAAATCCGAAACTGCTTAAGAGAATTATTTATTTTAGAGAAAGAAATTTGAAAATTTGGCAGTAAGAATTTTAAATATAATTTGTAATTAATTTTAATAAAGTTATTTATTTAATTTTATATAAACATATATAACATTTAAAATATTTATTTAAATAATTAAATAAGTTTGTTCGAAATAACTTAACGTTTATTATTAAGTTAAGCTATTCAAAAATTAGCTAAAAACTATTTTTATTTACTATTGTTAGCATAAGAATATTTTTTAGCTGTCCAAGCTGCCCTATAAAATTAAATTAGAGTTTTGTTAAAATGCCAAAATTAGACTAATAGACTATTAACGTTTCACTTCGTTAAAATTATTATTATTATATTGTATTAAATAAATTTACAATATATTATATAGAACAAGTTTTCAAATTAAGAAAACTAGTAGAACATCTTATACTCCTCATAGCCTTAAGCATACTTTATTGGTTAAGCTATGCATTTGAATCCTTCGCCTTATCCTTGCTAAAATCACACGCTATTGTCAGCTTTTAACCTTTCTACAACTTGCGATGTTTTTGTTGTTGTTTTAAAGGCCGAACTTGTTTGGCGCTTAGTCGCCCATTTCCAGTGTCATGCCATAATCAAAAGCAAATTAACGCCACCTCTCCTGACAAGGTTTAATTTTTTCTTCTATTTTTTTTACGTGCACCCGCAGTTAGAGCTGCTGCTGTCGTCGTCGTCCTGGTCGTCCTGTGGGCCCTGGCGCATTGCAACTGTTGACAAATCTCTTTTTAAGAGCGCGCTTAAAACGTCGTTTGAACGTCGTTCTCTCTTATTTTTTGCACTTTGTTGTTGTTTGGCCCGCTTTGCAGCGCGTATCAGCGAGCTGAAGCTAAACCAATCAATATTTAACACATTTAACCCTTTTTGCAGCCATGGCGGCTTTGATGCCAGCCTCCAACAGTCTCCGCACAGCCAACGCCGTTCGCCTACACGCTGATCGTTCTGCGTAAAATTAGCATAAAATTTGAATTTTAGAGCCAAGTGAAGCGTATGCAGCGCGTGATTGACAGCAGTCAAATTCAATTGAAGCAAAAAGCCAAACGCGCCCAACCAGCCCAAAATGAAATAAAACAAAATTTAATTCAAATAAAACCAATTTAGAGCGCCCCGTCACCGTCTAACCTAACCTTTTGGCCATACTAGGTTTTTGGCGACCTTGCGGCCAAAACTTTCTGCAGGGCGCAAAAGTTTTTCGCATTTTACTGGATTGGCTGGGTCCAAAGGATGCGCACAGCGCCCACATTGCCAACGTGTCGCAATTGACAAGAGGCGGAGACGGTGGTGGAATGGGTGTGATGATTGCCTAGGGTGATCTAGGGTGGCACAGGGTTGCCTCGGCGCGTGGCACAGCGCGAAATTGGCTGCAGGGGCTCAGCTGGCTGGCTGCGTATCAAATCTGTATCGCTTGCTTTTGCTTTTGAAGATTTACGCTGGGGAAATTTGATTTTAAAATGCCAATTGCCAGATGTAACCATATATGAATTAAATTAAATGTTGCAAACGCCATACAAAGAAGCTCTTTAGCAATAGCTCGAAAACAAGGAAATGTTTTTTGAATATTGAAGAAAGGATGCAAATAACTTTGATAGTTTTTCAATTTAAAAAATATATATTTTAAAAATATATATTTATAAAATATATATTTTGCCTTTGCTTTATATAACTTTAAATACATACGATATCCTTACATTATTACAAAAATATAAATATAAAATTATCTCTGAGATATATTCAATTTATACAAAAATTGCCTACTGAATATATTTCTTCCTTATTTTATTCAGCAAAAAACTGCGAGTGTCAACGAAATTAAGCAGCTTCTGGTTACGAATCCAGGAGGACCAATTGCAGAATACATATTCTTTTATAATTCAATTTAAGCTGAAGAGCGCGCGCAACAGGCTGCCGCTGCCGCTGCCGGTGTTGGAGCTGGTGTTGGCCCCATAACACTCGAGTCATAACAATGAAAATGAAAATAAAAAATAATCATATAATGTAGTTGCGCATACGCAGTGTGGCAGCAAATTGAGACAAGCAACTACAATGGCAGGTTTCAGCGCTCATTCGAAACGAGTTGAGCCTTGGCTGAGTGGATTGGGCAGCGGTGGGAGGCAATAGCAACAGTTGACGTTTATGGCTGACATGACGCAGCTCGGCGTTTCATTTTTATATACCATGTACCTACATATATCTATATAGTAGGACATATGTATGTGTGTCGCTGATGCCATGAGAATTTGTCGTTGCGAGCAACGTTTTCAACTGATATCCGTTGCAGCTGCTCGGTGCGCCGCACAATGCGGCGTATGAGTAACTCCTATAACCCATGCTAATAGTAGAATAAAAGAGACAAGGAGGAAGAGGGAGTGAGAGAGGGGGAAGAGAGTCGACCACAGCTGCCAGTTGCTGCGGTTAAGCGCTGCGTGCAACATTTGTTATAAAATTCATTTGTAGCGGCAAATTGAAATATTTATGGACGTGCACGCATATATATGCATATATCAAAGCTGGGCGCATAAATATTATTGTTAATGCCGAAAACGCTTAGAAATAAATTAAATTAAATAAGAACCCCAAAAACACAAAATACATTCAAAAATACGCTTTGTTGCGGCGGCTTTACTCAATGTTGAAATTGAGTCCATTTTGCGAGCGATTCACAGAACTAAATTCTAGTTTGTTGGCATTTATATATCAGCTTAAATGTGGAACATATCAATTGCAAAGCTTTATTTCCGAAAGCGTATTTAATGTATTTTAAATATAAAAACTAAATACTATCAGGTCAGAGCTTTCTCCTAGATCTAGTACAGAGACTAGCTAGTCTCTTTTTCTCCCTCTTTGAGGTCTCGATGTAAGATAATTCGTATCTAGTGCAAGGCAAACGCAATATATTTCTGAAGCAATTTACCATGGAATTAAATCCAGCTTAATGCAAACTAGTTAAAGTTCCAAGCGCAAGCTTACTTATTGCCCTTCTGTCGAACTGTGGCCCTGGCAAAGTTCTGCACCAATTCAGATGATAAAAACAATATAGAGAATCCGAAGCGTGCCAGCAGCAATCGCCACAAATCATTTTCCCATGAAGCGCTGCATATTAGCGCGCGTTTTTCCAACATTTTACGCACTTTCCCTAAGCAGAGCGTGGAAATTATGAAAATAGTGCGCAACGAAAGTGGAAAACATAACAGCAAAAAAAAATAAAAACACAAACAACAACAACAAAAGCTGTATTATGCACTTTGTGAACCCTTTTATATATATTTATTTTTTTTTGTAAATATGGGTTAGGGTCGGCACGCGGAGCGTTAGCTCGAGGGGCTTGAGGTCGCATTACGGGAATGCTTAAGGGGAGTAAATTGGATTTTTCATCTTGAATGGTAACGAAAAACAATGTGCGCATGCCATGACAGCAGGGCAATAACAGTAAAGCCGGCAACAAAAAATAATAAGTAAGCATTAAAAATCACAAAAAAATAAAAAATAAAAAAGAAAACAAAACAGGCAACAGCAAAACGCGGCAGCAACTACAACAATAACCAAAAATGTTAGATATGCTGACAAAGGTAATACAATAAATACGAAATGACTTCAATGTTGTTGCTGTTGTTGTCGTTGTTGTTGTTGTTATTGTTGCTGTTAATGTGAAATTTTACGTAGCACACTTTTGGGCTGTAATTTTTGAGCAGCACCCGAGGAGTGGTTGACTGTTTTTCTCTTTCTGTTTTCTTTTCTTTTCAGTTTTTTTTAGTTAGCATTATTTTTTTTATATTTTGCTTTCTCTTTAATTTCATTTGGCCATTGTTATTTATAAAACATTTGTTTTTATTTTATTAGCCATAAAGCGCATTAGCAGTGCGAAGTTGTCAGCACAAAGGCACACGCCGAGGCAGGTGGGCCGAGCAAAAGCAACATTTTAATGGCGAACACTTGAAATAATTGAATAAGCTATATTTCTAGTATCTCTCGTTGTTTCAGTTTATTGGTAGTTATGCATATTCAATTAATTACAAGGCAATATTGCTGGAGAAAGATAAAAGTGACTCGAAGTTGAGGAACACTTCAGCAGTAGCTGAAGAAAATATTTATACTGTTATTACTTAGATGAAATTTTAAATTATAGTAGAAGTATTTCGTCAGCTAGTATCCAAAGTTGTATACCTGATGTGATATAGCTAATCGAGTTGCTGCGTCACAGCTCCAGCTACTTGCAACTAACAAATAACAACAGACTAAAACTGGAAAAATGACATCCTCTGAAATGCAGAGGACCCTGGTGAACTTGAAATATTGTGAAATAGAATAAGGATTAAATAAGAGCTTCTTTAAGATGTATATGCTGGCTTACAGGCCACCTCACTTAAACTTAGATTTAAGTGCGCTATATAGACGAAGACGAAAAACTGCAAGGAATTGAATAGAAGAAAAGGAAAGAGTTTCTGCTTCAAGCGCAGCACTGCAAAGCCTTCTTGAAAACGTAGCCTGGTAAATTATATTTAATTTGAATTAGCTTTATATCCAACTCTTTAGAGTCTCCAATATCTAAGTTGCTCGCCTGATTTTATATCTGGGCTAAACTATCGCCAATTTATTGTGCTTTTGGTTTTTATCAACATTTTATGAGCGGAGCGCATGGAAAGCAATAAAGTGGCGCCTAGGTAAATTCAACAATTCCATAACTGGTTGCATTGGTACATCGGAGCGATAATGAAATTTTATTGTTGCCAACAGAGAAGTTTCACTCCGGAGCGGAGAATAAATAGCAGACCATAGAAAATGCTGCACTTTTGCACGCTAAGCACATCAAAATCCGATTGGCTGCACACCACTAAAAGGCACTTACGAACGGACCGCCCGCCCGTTTGCCCGCCTGCCACTGCCACATTTTGTTGCTACACATATTGGCATTAGACTAATCCACACAGCCACGCAACAACTTAGTTATTGGCCACGAGCAGACAAAATGGATGCGCCACCAGAGCTGAATACGAAGGCTCTGATTGGCTTTCAATGCAGCGGCAACACCAGCAGCAGCAGCAACATCTGTTGTTGGCCGACAAAACAGACGAAATGGTGACGCACATTAGCTGGCGGTTGTCCGTTGGTCTATTTGTCCGTATGCTCCATGCCACACGGATGCGGCACAACATTTAATGTGAACGTGGCATGGACTTGACTCGACTCGACTGTGCGGACCGGCACTAGACTAGACTGGGCTACAACTGCCATTGGCCTGGCCTGGCCGGGCTGCATTCCTGGCTCATCTTCTATTGCGGCAGCCAATTTTGGCTGTGTCCTCGTTCTACACCCCAGTTGTTGACCATTATCAGCTTCATTATGTGGCATTAGCAGCCGTAGCAAGAGCAGAGCCAAGCTGCAATTTTATGTGCCAAAAAGTTGCATGCAATTTATTTGCGGTCAGTCATACGCTCACATATAATCTCTCTCTCTCTCTCTCTCACTCATCCTCTCTCTGTCTCTCTCACACATATGCACTCGTCATTTAATTAGCATAATATACGAACACTTAAACTCGTTAGCTGGAAAATTTTAATGGGTGAAGTGAGCAAAAAGCTCGTGATGTACTCGCCTGTTATCAGGCGCTGGCTTATCAGTCAAGTGCCTGCTCAGCTGGAGCTGGAGCACACGCGAAAACTCCTCCGCAACTGCGTCAGCTTAGAGCAGATAATACGCTAATAGCCAAGCAGCAGCAGCAGCAGCAGCAGCAGCAGCAACAGCAGCAGGAGCAACGGTAAATTCCATTAAACAGGTTGCCAGCTGCCCGATAAATTGCCATGAATGCAATCTCCAGGCACGAGTTCAATTGCTGACGTCAAAGTGGGTGCTACAAATGGCATTTATTTTATGCTTTTGTACTCTGCTTTCCAAGGTTATGAGAGCATATTGCTTTTATTGCCAGCTTGACATAGATTTTATAACACAAATTAAGCCTTCTCTGAGATTCTCAAGATTGAGAATATGAATTTTTAGATTAGTTTCAAATTCTTTTAATTTTTATTAGTTCTGATTTAACTTTTATTTTTTAGTCTTATCTGAAAATAGAGTAATTGCTATGTGTTTGCTTCACGACAGTCGAAATTTTAACTTTTTCTATTTTTCCTTTCGTCATAAACCAATCATGAGCTGGCAACAAAGTACAGCCAATTGCTGCGTCTTTTAATTGTACCGCCATTAAAATTTATGGCTGCATTGATAATTTCCAAACTTTTTCATATGATTCACAGTGAATACATATATATATGTATTTATAAGGGTGTGTACATGATTATTTATTAAAACATTGAGAAAAACGCACGTGACTCTCGATAAGCTTTTCTATACTCCAGAATACCCGCAAAAAATCGCTGATAAACAAAACACTTGAGACTCAGACCCGTGGAAAGCAATTGAGCCCACATCACGCTGTCGTAGGTCTAATGCACACACAGAAAATAAAAAACAAAAAAACCTACAGATAATCCTTGGGCATTGCACAATCTGCAATAAGTGCAATCAGCAGGTGAGTAAAGTGGCTAATGAGCTGCTTTGAAATCCCTTTGTAATCGTAACACAAATGAGTAAGGTAACAGCTCATGCACTTATCAATATCAATATAAATATTCTTCCAGGAAGTCAGTAGATTTCTGCTTCCGCTTGAACCAATTTTCAAAGCACTTCTGTTACCCAGAAGAGAATCGCACAAAAGCGAGCTGCTGTTCGGGAACAGAAAGAAATCAGAAATGGCTCACAAAAACTTGATATGCAAGTTTGAGCTAACAAATGTCAAACTTTAAAATAAAAATATTGAATTAGGAGCACTATTTAATGGTAGCCTTCCTATAAAAGAACTGTAAATAAGTATTGATGAAAAATAATTACAATGAATTTTTATCGAATAAAAAATATATTTTAAGCCCAATTCTTAACAAATTCGTTTAACTTATTTATAAATATTTTTCTTAAATTAAAAATAGAAATAAGAAAAATGTTTTCAACACTCATTTTCATAGAAATGTTGCACACAACAAATATAGCACATTTCCAGATAAGTTAATCATAAATAAACATGTTTAATCTTTGAAATCTATTGGACGTAGGCAGCTTAAGATAAGCCTAATTAAAAATTGAACTATATGATATAGAGCGCATATTTTTAGAAAAAAAAAAAATACCACCGAATCTCATGACTGAGAGATTAGAAAAACAAGCAAAAGCAGAAACCAATCAGCAAAGTTCTGCGAAGCGAAAAGTTAAAGAAATAAATCAATATTTAATAACACAATAAGCTAATATTTATAACTTAAGTATATTTATTTAAAAAAAATCTGTAAATAGAATTGAATTATTCAAGTGAATAACAGTCGCGCTGTATTTGTAAAGCATTCCAACCTATCACAGTGCCATGATCGATGGATGATATTATAGTACGTCTGTTGCTTTACAGTCGAACGCAATTTAAAGATATCACAATTTAACATTTGATAGTTGTCACATGATAATAGCCGCGTCGAGCACTGCAATCGAGAAATTGAGCAACTCGAGCTCAATCATTGATCCAATTGATATGGCTGTTTGGCAGCTAAGGCTGTTAGCTATTTCAGTTAGTCTGTGCCGATTGCCGTATTAACTTCGGCTAGGCGCACCGTAAACTCGTGATAAGCCCCCGCCTTTCTCTTGCAGTGCCACTCCTTGGCACAGAACCAGCAACGCGTCTATCAAAGGCTTGTTTAGCAACGCAATCACAAACAGAAATCGCAAAGTGTTTGCGTTGTTGCGCCGAGATAAAAAGCCCCACAGATTATATACCCTGGCCTCCAACTACGTCTGTGTGTGTAGGTGTGTACGACAAGTGTAGATTAACCGTAGTTTAATTGGCAAAAGCTACCTGGTCTATGGGCGCCAACTCGATCGAACAGTCCACAAAGCGCCGTTGGTCTGGGCAGGTCGCGAACAACTGCTACAAAAACAGCCCAAAAAAAGAGAAACTACAAGCAAAACCAATTCATTTTCTAATCTTCAATGTAAGCGCGCACTAAATGCTGCACACATGCCATTAAAAACTAATATTTTAAGAAGCAAGTGAAAATGTTTTCAACAAAGTGACTCATGAGCCAAGGCAAACTCGTTTGCTTTGAATTGTTTAACTTGATTATTTGCGCCGTTGCGGGTTAAATCGACCACGAGGGGTTATCACAATTGCTTCCAGATAAGCCCTAAACAATGTCACAAATTAAACATTTTGCTTTAGTTTATTTAAGTGCTTATAAAAGATCTTTAATAACATGAACTGTAGAACAATGCAGTGCGAAGACCATTGTGAATGAATTTAATAGCAACATGAGCTTAATATATATAAACTTGGGAAATATCAAAAATTGTTATATTCACATAAAATTATTTGCCTGTGTCAAAGTGGGACTTGTGGATGAGAAAGTTAACTTAAAATATATTTTCAGAGATCTCATCTTACTTTGCTCTATATATGTAACTTAATAATTGTCATGTATAAATATTTGTATATTTATTCATACATTAAACACAAGTATATAATTACTTAAATTATGCTAAGTATTTCATAAAAGCTTTCCTTCCATTCATAAATCCAATTCTTATCATAAACGCTCTTCGCACTGCTGTAATCCTCGGCAGGGATATAAAAATAATGTTCAGTGTTGTCAGTAAATAAACAGCCACCCGCAAAGCAATTAGAGTGGCCATCAGTGTGGCTCGACGCACACACACACATAGATATAGGCAGGCTCACAGGACCCCTGAGCACCCGTAAGGCGCAATTATTCAAAGCCATATTCTAGACAATTACGTTAATCTTAATAGCGACATGTCTTGCGATAACGTATCTTAATTGATTTTTGATAATTGCCCGACCGTTAAACGTCGACTTCGATTTGCCTGCAAGCAAATGCTAAACTACTTCCACACACACACATGTGTACACTCCTTCGTGGGTGACGTCAGAGCACGTGATGGATCATGTGAAAACAGCACCCCACACACACACACGCACACACACACACACACCTGAGTGCATAAATTGTTGTGCAAATTATTACGTTACCGATAATATTTTTACGGCCAGCAAACGGATTCCTTAATGAGCTAAGCGCAGCGTCGATTGCTCGACTCTGCAATGACCCCGCCGTAATTATAGCCCACATTTACCACTCACTATATATACAGGATATGTACCTATAGAATGACAGCCTTAGGCTAACATCCAACTAGAGTTTATTGTGCTGTTTCCGCTCCTATTCTCGGCCAAACGATTTATGGCCAACTTTAAGGCATATTCAAGCCCACAGACCTGGGGCTCTGCTCAAGTCAGTTGCTTTCGTACATTAATTTTGATTTACAATAGAAAACCGCAGGCAATGCTACAACAGTAAATCTACCTGAACTATGAGTACGTAGCATGAATTTTCAAGTGCTTAGAGTTAAATGGAACACCCAAAACAATGGGATTTACAATATATTTGCTTCAGTTTTTTAATATTAAAAATTTTATTTAAATTATATATTTTTTATTATATTAATAAATATTAGATTTTTGCTTGTAAAATATTATATTTTAATTATATAGTTTACAATACAAAATATTTTATTTGTTAATCAATTCATTTTAATAATTTATTTTTTTTTCTCTTATTTTTTTTTATGTACAAAATAATAATTTAATTAATTTAATTACATTTCATAAATATCTTTATTAAAATTAATTTACGTTTCTGAACTGATTAATTTAAATGTTAAATTTAATTATGTTAAACATATCTAACACTTTTTTCATTAACCTAATTTCGAATTTTAAATGAGAAAAGATTTTTTCCAAGTACGAAATAAGCAATTGTTACAATTTATTGACTTTTGATGTTTGAAGAGCACTTGAGCTAGCGTATTATCATGCCCGACACTATTTGACTTCCTTTTGTGGTAAATTATAAAGTTGAAGTCTTCACAAGGCTCTTTAATGCCTGAACAGAGCCGATGGCAATCGCAGGCAATTATCAAATCGGGCAGAGACAGCGGCGGCTGCTTATCAGGCCGCTCGCCAAATTGGCTGAATCAATCAAATTTATGGCCCGACATGCGAGACAAAATCACAGCCGGCCACTGGAGTTAGACTGTCATAAATATCTGCAATCTGTACAACAAAAATGGCTATCAAGCAGCGTCATTATTCATGTGCCCAGTGCCGCCGAGTCTGTCCCTAGTCCTCCCAGCTGCCACTTGTAAAATAATATTTATATATACATAAATATATATTTAATGTGTAGTGTATATATAAGCCAGCTGATTGCTTGGTAATTGTTAATAATTTGAAATTATTAACGCATCGTTTCGGGCCAGCACTTGAGATAAGCGCACAACTAAAAGCGAAACGATATCTTGGTGCGAGTCGTGTTATCTTATCTGGGACATAGCTTGTACACAAATAGTTCAATTTCACATAAATACAATATATACATGGCAACATTCCTACAATGCTAGTTGCTGATTGATTGGGACATTGCATTAAGATTTCCATGTCCATAAACAATGTACGTCACACGGGTCTTAGATTGTCTCGACAACCTAGAAGCATTCTGACAAATCAAATGCTATTAAAATAATCTTATAATTCAGTTATTTGCTTGCATTTGTCTATGATTGTTATTATAGTAAAGCGGCTATTATAGATAAATTTAATTTAACAATAATTGCGAATAAGTAATTAATTATTACAAGGCCTTTAATTATTTGTTGAAGCAGTAAACTCAGCTACTATATTGGCATGTGAAACAGCTTCAAGTGGACTATTTATATTTTTTATATAGACATATAATCTCTGTAGTCTTCTTACTTTGCCAACTTATATGTTGAAACCATTTGGGTATTATATATATATGAGAAAAATATATATGAGAATATTTTATAGAAAAAGGCAAAAAAAGCATTTGATATATTCATATATTTATATACATTTTTGATTTTTTTTAATTGCTTAATTTTTTCATGCATATTTATTTTGACACCATCAAGATAAACCCCATCAGACTTCAGGTATTAAACACTTGCGCAGCCCCCATTTTTCAATTCTTTTATGAGTCTATCCAGCTCCTACTTCGCTGACGTCTTTATCTCACATAGTCATGCTTTCAATCGTCTCTTTTGGTTTAAATACTAGAAAAGTCACAGAAGGCCAGGTCTTGGGAGCATTGCTGCCTGATTTTTGGCCAAAACTTGATAAAGATTCTTGGTTTCATCTTTAAGAAAAGGCAACGATCAAAGCTTAACCAAAACAAGTTCAAATACAACAGCTGCCACAAGTTAACTAAACATTCAAAATAGTCCAAGTTCTCAGCATAACTGAGCTACATGAATCGAATCAAATATCGAAAATGCCTAACTCACTTCAATCAATACAATGATTACCACATAAACTTGCCGCATAGCAAAGCGAATTGCTGTCTACAGTCTCAGAGAGAAATCCACAAATATTATTTACAAAATCAATAAATCTAGTTAGATTAAGATATTTTTACAGCTAGAGAGCATTTATTTATGGCAGCTCAGAAGTGGCTGGAGCAACTCGTTAGGCGACTGCCAAGCCTAGCAACACTAATAAATAACACTTCATTTAATCAGCTACTAATCAGATAGTAATCGGCGACTCATTTCGACTATCGCTCTTTTCAGATAACGACGCGAGGGCTCCACCATGGGCGATATGTTTCGCAGCGAGAAGATGGCCCTGTGCCAGTTGTATGTGCAGCCGGAGGCTGCCTACGCCTCGATAGCTGAGCTGGGCGAGAGGGGCTGTGTCCAGTTTCGCGACCTCAACGACCAGGTCAATTCGTTTCAGCGCAAATATGTGAACGAAGTGCGGCGCTGCGACGAGATGGAGCGTCGCGTGCGCTACATAGAAAGTCAGTTGCGCAAGGATGATATCAAGATGCCACAGCTCAACGCTGACCAGGAGCCATCGGCGCCCAACCCGCGCGAGATCATCGATCTGGAGGCGCAGCTGGAGAAGACGGAGAACGAGCTGCATGACATGTCGGATAACAGCGCCAGCCTGAATGCCAACTTCAGGCACATGCAGGAGCTGAAGAGTGTGCTGGAGAACACCGAGGGCTTCTTTTCCAACCAGGAAGTCATCAATTTGGACTCCAATCGACAGATGGACCCCGAAGATCCCAAGGCGCCACAGGCGGCAGCTCAACGCGGCCAACTGGCCTTTGTGGCCGGCGTCATCAAGCTGGAGCGTTTCTTCAGTTTCGAGCGCATGCTGTGGCGCATCTCGCGCGGCAACATCTTCCTGAGGCGCAACGATATCAGCGGGCTGTGCGAGGACGACGAGACGGGTCGCAAAGTGCTGAAGACCGTTTTTGTGGCCTTCTTTCAGGGCGAGCAGCTCAAGCAGCGCATCAAGAAGGTCTGCACGGGCTACCATGCCGACGTTTATCCCTGTCCCAGTGCGGCTAACGAGCGTGCCGATATGATCAAGGATGTGAATATGAGACTCGAGGACTTGAAGATGGTGCTCAATCAGAGTGCCGATCACCGCAGTCGCGTGCTGAGCACCGCGGCCAAGCACTTGGCTCGCTGGACTGTCATGGTCAAGAAAATGAAAGCCATCTATCACATACTCAACTACTTCAACCCGGACGTAACTGGCAAGTGCTTGATTGGCGAGGGCTGGGTGCCCGTCCGGGACTTGCCGACTGTGCAGCAGGCGCTGTCCCACGGCTCCAAGATCTCGGAGTCCAGCATACCAGCCTTTATGAACGTCATCTCCACCAACGAGCAGCCGCCCACGTTTACGCGCACGAACAAGTTCACGAACGGCTTCCAGAACCTAATCGACTCCTATGGCATGGCCTCGTATCGGGAGGTGAACCCGGCCCTTTACACATGCATCACATTTCCGTTCCTGTTCGCCGTGATGTTCGGCGACATGGGACATGCCGTCGTCTTGGTAGCCTTTGCCGCCTTTCTGATCATCAAGGAACGCCAATTGGCCTCCATAAAAGAGGAGATATTCACGATATTCTTTGGCGGTCGCTATATCATACTGCTGATGGGCATCTTCTCTCTTTATACCGGCCTGGTCTACAATGATCTGTTCTCCAAGTCAATGAATATCTTTGGATCTGGCTGGCACAATCAGTATAACACCTCCACAGTCACCGATCATAGCATCGCCTACTTGACGCTGAGACCGAATATTAGCAACTTCAAGACCTATCCACTTGGCCTGGATCCCGTTTGGCAGCTAGCCGACAATAAGATCATCTTCTTGAACACCTTCAAGATGAAGCTCTCCATTATCTTTGGCGTTTTCCACATGATCTTTGGCGTCTGCATGTCGGTTGTGAATTTCGTGCATTACAAGAAGTACGCCAGCATCATTCTGGAGTTCGTGCCACAGGTTCTGTTCCTGCTGCTGCTGTTCGGCTACATGGTCTTCATGATGTTCTTCAAGTGGGTCACCTATAATGACAGCAGCTTGGACCAGTCTCTGTCGCCCGGCTGTGCACCCTCCATACTTATATTGTTCATCAACATGATGCTCATGGGACATCAGGAGCCGCTAGATGGCTGCAAGGAGTACATGTTCGAGGGTCAGGATACGATACAAACGATCTTCGTAATCGTGGCCGTCATCTGCATACCCTGGATGCTGCTGGGCAAGCCGCTCTACATCAAGGCCAAGCGCGGAAAGCAATTGCCAGCGCCCAATCAAACAGCTGCTGCGCCCTCAGGCGGCCATGGCCATGGCGGCGACAATGAGCCCATGAGCGAGGTGTACATACAGCAGGCCATACACACCATTGAGTACGTGCTCAGCACGATCTCTCACACGGCCTCCTACCTGCGACTGTGGGCCTTGTCCCTGGCGCATGCACGTAAGCTCAACTTTCTCCTTCTCTCTCTGGCTCTCTCTCTCTGACTCTCAATTGCTTTGCTCTTTCAGAACTCTCTGAGGTGCTGTGGGACATGGTGTTCTCCAATGGTTTCATCTTTTCCAGCTATGTAGGCTGCATAGCCGTTTTCCTGACCTTCGGCGCCTGGTCAGTGCTCACCGTGGGCATTCTGGTGCTCATCGAGGGTCTCTCGGCCTTCTTGCACACGTTGCGCTTGCATTGGTAAGTTTGAGAAGATTTCCATAAAGTTTTCAATTTATTTCATGCAAACTGATTTCGTATTTTAGGGTCGAGTTCATGAGCAAGTTCTATGAGGGCGCCGGCTATGCCTTTGCGCCGTTCTGCTTTAAGCAAATACTGGAAGACGATGGCGAGAACTAGGGCGCGGGACGCACTATCAAATCGGGTTGTCAAAGCATTTGCAAATTTTGTTGCCTTTCTGTGTGTTTTCGGGACAAGAATAAATTCGTTTTTCATATGCATATTTTTCTATTTGCTTTGCTCATTTCTGTCTTTGTCAGCCCGACGACAAATGTTTGTCAGATGCTTTCTGACAGTTTGCTTTGGTCAACCAGCTGGCAGCTGCAGATTGAGTGCCACACACTCACACACACACACACACACTCAAAGTATGGTTATCAGTGACAATCACAAAGCAAATTTGCTTGGCTTTGGCTCTGCTCAGTGCTGCGAAAACTTTTTTCTCATTAGAAAAAATGTCATATGCTGAAATTATGTTGTCAGTTTTTCTGTCTATCGGGCGCATTGAATTGTGAATTTAAGAAACCTTTTGAATGTCTTGCAATTTGAGTAATAACACGAAAACCCAGCTCAAACTGGATCAAACATAATTGAACGCATTCTGAACTATGTGAGAATCAAAAACTGCGAATGTATTGAACTGGCCAGACCAACTAAGCCTTACCATGTTTCACTTGAACTATTGCAAAAGACTTTTAAATAGTTTGAAAATCTTCATTTATAGAACTGCGCTCAATTAATAATGAATTAAAAATAATTGCACAAACTGAAAGAAAACCTAAAGAAATAAAGAAAAATTTATTGCAATTTGTGGCTTGGAACGCTCTTAAGTCTGTCTAGCTGGCCGAATGCCATGTGCAGCACAGCTCCAGCAATTATACTAATCTACATTTCACTTTATCTAAATGAAATCCGCATGTGAGTTTACGCAGTTGTCTGAGCACGGGCAAAAAGAAGCGAACGAGCACAATGTGTGTAATATAAATGTATTTTTCTAGCATAGCGAACAGCAAAAGGTGCGTAACGAAACACTTGAGCGTGTTACATAATTAACAGGCGCCACACCTGCAGCCAGGTGTGAGACAAACTATAAAATAAAACAAGCTGAAAGCAAAACAAAACAAAACGAAACGAGAGCGAAACAAAACAAAAGCCCGCCATAAACAGGGTCAAATATCAGCACACACTTGAGAGCATAAAAGCATTTTTATAGCGCTCAGCCAGATACCTGGTCAGAGTTGGGCACCTGAATAATAGCCCGCGTGTCACATTGTCCTTTTCCGGTAATAATTTCACATTTTGCGTGACCCCCCACCCGCGACTCACCGGGTGACTGTGCGGAAACATAACACGTTCTGCCTGGACTCTGGTTGGCTGGCTTGGCTAAATTAGCTATGATGACAAGTCGTGCTCCTGGCTGTCTGTCTGGCTGCCTGGCTGTCTGCTGGCTGCTGTTTAGTGCTGGCTCAGCTTGGCAGCGGCTTAAGACAAGCCATGGCGCGACTCCTTTTGGCCACGTTATCATTTATAATGAGTTAATTACATTTAATGCGCATGTACAACGGCCTGTTGAACATGGCGCACAATTAAATGTGACCCTGGCACGCAGCACACAGCACACAGCACACAAAGACCAAGGCAATAATAACAGCAACAGCAACAACTGGCAATGCGGTCAACTGAGCGCGTTCCGCACGCATACATATACATTAAGTACCTCTGTACACTGAGCTTAATATGTGTTAAGCGAGAGCCCAGTGCGAATTGAAGATGTTGTCGCATTAAACTGCCATCTCAAGCTTTATTAGCTGCGAAAAGCACAAGAGTTGCTTGTATTGAGATATAAATTTATGTTGCATATCTCTAGGCTGTGGTCAAATAAAAACAACTTAAACCTGCATTTTATAGCATAAGTTCTTTATTACTGCAATTTGATTGAACTAAGCTCTGACTAGCTGACTTTGAAGAACCAATTCCAATGAGCTCAAGTTTTAAATATTTTCAGTTGTTGAAAATTGAAACTCTTGTTAAAAAATTTAGTTTGGCCAAAAATATCCTTTTAGCTTCTATTACATAAATGTTTTCAAATATTTTTCATATTTAGCTAATATTTAATCCATTTATGTTCACACGTTACGCTCTCTGCTCTATAGATGACGCACCACAACATTGTTAAAATTGACAAAACTTATGAAAACCACACTTACTGTTCGTACATGTAAATATACCCTGTTTTTAGTAGCTGCATGTATAAGGGTATAACAGAGTGGAAAATATATATTTATATATATATATATGACATAATTTATATTATGACATAATTTATTATTATTTTATTGTGCTTGAAAGTATATAAAAATATAAAGAAAATATCATATGTGAAATAGTTACTATATATATATTAATATAATATAAATAAAATATAATTAATATTCTTACAGATAGTTTATCTGGTAGGTGGTTTAATTTCTTGTGAATTAGTCGAAGGGCAGTCATTGGGCAGTCGACGCCCAAGCAGTCGCACCACTCTAATGATGTTATAATTGTAGTTATGCTCCAACTATAAAGACCACGGCTTATCAAGCTCAAGCAGCTGCGCTGAGAGAGCGAATGAGCAAGTACAAGAGCTGCTCAAAAGTACACGAATGGCCTCTTTCCATCAACTTTCAAGATAACACTGTAGAAATAACTTTTTTTTTAACTTAAGCAATCTATGCTCATCTCTAATGAAAGACGACTTCTTTTAAAATACACAAATAAATAAATAATAAACATCCTAATGCCACAAGTGTTTTTCCAAGACTCTATGGTTTCATGTATTGAGGATGCTTAAATGCCACAGAACATAGCCTTGGCTTAGTGCCTAATATTTTGCATATTTATTACTATATATATTTCATATATATAAATTAATATATTTAATTTATATGCATTTATTTATAGTCTCTAATTAAAAGTGTAATAACAAAATATTTTTATTTATTTTTCAATTTTTTTAATTTTTGTCTCTCGAATCATGATTAAATACTGCTCATATATGAATTTAAGCCAATTTGTTGATACCCTAATTTAATGAGAGCTAGTTCAAATTTATTTTTCATACAACTCAGCCAACTTCAAATTGTAAGCCTAATGACCAACTATTAACAAACTTGTCTAAGAAATTTCTCAAAAATATTTTCACAAAAATTGTATAGCACTTCCTCGTCTGTGGCATAGATATTTGAACTGATATGCACATAGTTTTACAGGATATCTTCAATGCGTTGATTTTATACTGAAAACATGCCTTTGTATATGGTGTTTTTTTGCACCATATAAAAGTAAGCTTTGTGCCGCCAGCCACGCCTCACTTGGTCCTAGTTCTGTTTTCTGCTTTTGACAGCTGCACAATTTGTGCACAGCTCTTGTTCATTTGTTTGACCGTCTGTTGTTGTTGTTTTTTCATTGTTGTAGTTTTATTTTTCGTTTGTTTATTGTTATGCCAAAAATTGAACACACAAAGCAATTGCTATGCAACATTTGTGCGGACATGTCGCATCGAATGAAAAACTACAAATAAAATTGCTGTGCAATTGAACATAGGCAACACACACACATTAAGACCTGTGGGTGGGTGCGGGTGATTTCATTTTTATTTTGGGCGTGTACAGTTTAATATTTTTATAGCCAGTGTAGAAAGCACATTCGTTGCTTGTCATGTCATGCGGTCAATTGTTTATTGTTAACAGGTCTGGCCGAGCTCACAGCATTTAGATTGCGCTCTCAGCCAAAGTTTAACACGTCTTTTCAAACATTTATTATTATGCTTTAAAAATCAGTTTAATCTTCAGCCAGAGTAGTTCTGTATGTCTGTCTTCGTGGTAGATAAATAATGATAACTAAAGGCTATTCATCCAGAGCAAGCAACAAGCAAGAGCATGCTGGAAAAATATTGAAAATAATTGATAAAAATCGATTTAAAAGCTGCATTTATGATTCATATTTTACTAATTTGAATCGTATATTAAATATATATTCAAAAATAAATTTAAATTCCAATGTAAGCTAAAGATATTTTATATATAAAATGCTACATATCAGCTGCAACCACAACAAACTATTAAAGTGATTAAAAATAATCGATAGATATCGATTAAGCATATTTCATAAATTTTATTTTTTTTATTTATCCTATGGGATTTATTTAAAAATTTATTATTTATTATTTATGTTATTAGTTATCCCATGTGAGCTATACAACACTCTCTCAGCTTGAAGAGCTGACAATGAAGCAACTGCAAAGCGTCACAGTCAGCGCCCTCAACTAACAGCTAATTCGTTGTCTTGAATTTTGTATATAGTTGTTATATTATTTTCTTTTTGATTTGTTGCCAGCTGGATGGTCTTAAGCGACACACACTGGGCGTATACTTTATTAATGCACTGTAAGCAGCGAGCACAATGGCTTGGCAGCTGCTGACCGACTTCATCAACAAAGGCGGCGCCTTGGGGCGCAAATTTCAATGCGTTTGAAGCATTAAATAAATGTCCACTAAAAATGTCTGTGGCCAGTGTGGCCGTTGCTGTTTTCCCTGTCGCCTGTCCGAGCGTGTGCCTTGTGGGCGTTGTGCAGCTGAGCAGAGCACAAAAGGCGCATTTTATAGAACGGGCACAGGAACAGGCACAGGCACAGGCACAGGCACAGTTTGCTTCTCTCTCTCGCTCTCTCTACGCTAATATCTGGTCACTCGCTCGCTCGCACTCATTCATGTCTCAAGGACATGTTCGTGGCCGACTGCCGGACTGGCCAAAATCGCTGCAAGTGCTTTTAAGTCGTTGTCAAATGCAAAAAGCACAATAATTCAAATTTATGACGCGCAATTGTGTTCATCTACACGCACAGCCCCGTTTTGAGATTTCCTTTATTTCTACTTCTTTTTTTTGCCGACAGAGCTGCGGCTCTTTGAATTTGGGCATAAATAAAGTAAAGTTGCCCGCAGGCTGCCAGGCAGACACACAGCTCTTCATGAAGTATGTAAATTTACTGCCCACGACTGAACTGACAAAGAAAGTGCCATAAAATTGTTATAATTTGTGGTTCTCTCACTGCACAATTATTTTCTCTGAGTGCTTCACTTGCTGTCTAGGTGTGTCAAGGTCCGCCCCCTTCGCACTATGTGTGCGTGTAGCTATTTGGAAAATTATCTGCATTTGATTTACAGACATTTTTGAGTTAAAAACTGTCGTAAAATATTTGAGCTACATTGAAGTATCACAATTGCAACTTGAGCCTCAGACTCGTTCACTATGAAAGTGAAGAAATCAAGTTCATTTTGAATGGGCTTAGCATTGGAACTTAAGGTCATGTTTGCCTACATTGCGGTTAGTTGAATAAATTATAATTGAGTTCTATTACGGAATTCGAATAGAAACAGTTCTATTGTTTATAAAGGGTATGAGATATTTGGTTCCGATCTTAGATTTAATCGATTTACATCAATTTTATCACAGATCAGTCAACTTCAGATTTGTCTTAGTATTGTCTTAGATTAGTAGCTACTAAAAATTAAAAAAAAACGGATTAATACTATACTATTACTAGTTAGACTCAAATATATATTGCAGAACATAATATATGAAGTTGTAATAATATCAAGTAGTTATATTTTTTTTTCGTAACCAAGACTAATTTTTGATAAACTTAATTTAAAGAACTTTTATTTTACACATTTTTTTATTTCTCAAATACACATAATAGAAGAAAATGCCATATGGCCTATCTAACTCCACACCACACATTCTATAATATATTGCCAAAAAAACATAATGAAAAATTAAAAATATTCCACTTAAATGCAATTGCAATTGCTTTATGCATGCCATAAATATTGCGTATCTTTAATTATTTAAAACGAATTAAGACTGAACCAAAAAAAACAACAACTTAAAAAATACCTATAACAAATATTATATGCAGCAATTAAATGACCACACGGCGGCATATGCTGCCTGCACTAGTAAAACCAAAAACTAAAAAAAAGTGAATCGAGTTAGTTAGGCGAGGCCAACAATTAAAAAGCAATATAAATACGCTAAACTATTATTTAGAGCGTCGTGTATTTGCGGATTTATAAACAAATCCCCAATGCAAATCAACGAGGCGAATTGTGCGCCGAACAAAAACCAATTTGATTTATGCTTATGCATTTGCAGCCAGAGACAAAAAAATGCATTTAAATGACCAAAATAAAATGCAAATAATTGTGCTGGCCAAATAAATTACAGAAAGCGCCGAGCGTGCATAAAAAAAAATTGGCAGACATGAACCGGCAGACACATTGATTAATATGAGGCCAAATGCATTAGGCCAGTAGCCATAATTTATGGCCCAGTCCATATACATATATATCTATTTGTTTAACGTATTTTACTGGAATATATATGTTTGTCTATCTGTTTTTTCCACACTTTTTTTGAATGCAGCACAAACTTGACCAAAATGTCAGCTGCGCAAACAAGACTAAGCCCTGCCGCGAGTCACGCCCCGCTAGGGCTTACTCTATGTCTGCTTTTGGTTTTTTTTTGGGAATAATTTTGTCAGCGCGTTTGACATACGGGCAGTTCGTTTGAATTTCCATTTGCAGAGCAGACAGAGGCGCGTGGTTCACCTGGCCGTGGCGCTAACCCAGCTGACCAGCTGTCAACATGCCGCGCGCAGCTCACAGAGAAATATTGAAAACGAAGCGAACCTAAACTGAAAATAAAAACAAAAAACTGTCGAGAAAATGAAGGAAAACACGTTCAATTTTAGCAGCTAGCAAAAGGCAATAAACGCAAAACGCAACCAATTGAGTTCGAATGCAAATATTTGAACACTCGCAGCACAACACAGACAACAACAGCGCGACCAGCAGCAACTACCACAAAATGTTAGAAGCCTACAGCTCGAAATTGAAATTGAAAAGAATTTCGCGCCATTTAACAAGTTTGCAGGCTGCCAGCGAGCGGTGCGACCCACGCACATAGACATGCCCAAAAGCGTTACGGTTTCTGTTTCTGTTTCCGTTTGTTCGAGGCGAGTGAGCGCGGCACTGTGTGTGTGTGTGTGTGTGTGTGTGCTATATTTGTATTTATATTTGCTGGGCAAGACCCAGTAGCAGCTGCCAAAAGCTACGTGTTTGTGTGTGTGTTCATCTGCTGTGCATATCTGTCCAATCACTAACTCAGCTCCAACAGCAAGTGTTGTTATTCATAGGCAACTTTCCTTCCGGGAAGTAGCCGAAAATATAGGAAATAGAATGATTTCTTAAAAGAAAATAGAAACATTTTCTGATAATCAAAAAGTAAAACTCGAGGAAACATAAAGATCAACAACAAATCGAATCAAAGAAAGGCCAACAAATACCTGATGAACTGATGAACCTCTTAAGAGCCTGTTGAGAGTAAAATCAATCGAGTACCTAATTGCTGTATGCAAAATGTATTAGCATGTATTATTTACAATGCGAATGAGTCAGCTAACTTTAAGCTGCTTAAAGATTATTACCGAATATTATGGAATTTGTGTATCATCATACTTCATACTTAGACGCAACATTATAGCAAAAATGCTCATATAAACTCATAAAATATTTATTTTTGCCTCACTTTATGCTCAGGCGATCCATACAAATGTTAATTCAAGCAGAAAACGCTAAAGGGACTTGGCTGCTAACATTTGCCATCAATAGCCGCTTTTTACTCATATCAAGGCAAAGTTTCTTATCGGCAGCTCCAGCAGCAACTTCAATGACAAATTGTGAAAGGAAGGCAATGGGCGGGACACAAGTACGCAAAAGTTGCAACACACACCAACACACGCACACACACAGCATAGCATACTCTTCATGCTGTCAGTGCGTCGTTGTCGTTGGCGCTGTCGTCCTTCGCATCGTTGTCACAACTTGCCACTTTGCACGTAAATTTTTGTCGCCTTCGCCTTTTGCATTGATAAGAAAATTCATAAAATACTTGGAGAACTGAGCACAGAAAAAAGAAATGAGAAAAAAATAAGAAACGGAGCAGTGAAATCCAATCGGATCCAACTCGAGTGTGTCAGCAGCCGTGAAAGTGGCATTTGAGCTCTGCAAACTTTACCAACTTGCTAATCTAATGAACAATTGTGAATGCCGGCATTTTGCACCTTGCACCTTTAACACGTTGTGGGTCGTCCTCGTTCTCAATCCCGTTCCTATTCTCGTTCTCGTCCTGATCATCGTCCTGGGGCCAACTGCAATTGGCAGCTTCAACTTTTGACACACAAATGCATGGAATTGAAAATGAAAATGAAAATTAAGCAAAGTAGAGGAGAGAAACTGGGAGCAGCGTCAGCTGCTCATGTCAAAGAACAATTTTTAATCGAATTTACCTACATCACGAGGCGTATGCGTAATGTGCATGGAAAGAAAATTTAATGCAATTTCACATTAAATTGCAAGCAAAGTTTGCAGACGGCAGCCGAGCAACTCAAACAAGCCAACAGTCAACTTAATTGTCATAATTTGTGTTTACAAACTTGACGAATTTACACACACAAACACACACACTCACACACACAGCTCTCACGGGGTAAAAAAAGAACAGCTCTGTGGGACTGTAAATGGCGGCCTGGGCAGGCAGGCACATGTGGCCAGTTGGCCGCTGCCTGAGCTGTGGGCAGGCGAAACTTTTTACACAAAACTAACAAACAAAAGGCCAAAGTAAATAAAACGAGCGCCCAGCTGAACAGCACAAAAGGAATGCGGCTATAACAATTTCTGCTGTAGCTGGCGAATGCTGAGCGCAAAAGCAGCAAGAAAACAGGCTCAATTCGAAAATGAAACCTGATAGGCCTTTGTATACTCCGTATGTGTTAATTATACGAACTGTTGAGCGAGTGATAAGCCTATAAACGTATACAAATAATTGCCACAAGTTTAGAAAGCATTTCGAAATATTTTTGAATTTTAAAGTTTCTATTTTGGAAATTTTTATTCTTAGTGTCAGATTTTTAAGGTGAAGTTTGTAACATTTTTTTAAAAATTAAAAAAAAAAATGCATTTATATATATTTTAAGAATTACAGGCATGACAAATGGTCTTCTGAATATACTCAGCATATGACAAGTCCAGGGTGTGTAAAAATTATCACACTCTATTGCTGAATGCCCCGTGGCTGGGGTAGAACAAAACACCCAGCTAAAATTGGACACTTACTGCTGGAACGAGAATGACGGCAAAAGACAAATAAAGGCTAAGCAAATAAAATCTAATAAAACGGAGGACACAAGAAACCAAGCAAAACCAGCGAGAGAATGAGCTAAATGCTGGCGCAGACGAGGCGCGCTGTAGAGGGGGATATAGCCAGGCAGTCAGGCAGTCAGGCAGCCAGGCAATCAGCCAGCTGAAGATGAAGGATAACAAATGAAATAACAACGTACTAGAGAAGTATGTTTCATTAGCGCCAGCGCCAGCACCAAACCAAGCCAAACCAGAGCAGACAACAAACAAGGACAATCGACTGCCGATGATACTGCCACCGAAATCCTTAAAATAAAGTAACTCGCAAACTAACGAAACTGACCAAAAACAAAAAAGCAGACAAAAAGTAAATGGTAGAAACTAGCTTGGTAACAGTAAGAACAAGAGCTGCTCCAATGTCGAAGTTTAAATGCTCTTGCGGACATACAAAAGATTACATACATCAACTCAAATGATATCTATAATTTATGTGAAAGTTTGGGAACTTTTAGCAATTGCAATTGATTTGTTTGCTTATACTAACTGTTGTTAATGGCAAAAATAATTTTGCTTATAGCAGGTCAGGCTAGCGAGTATAAGCAGACTAGACTTAAGCAACTGCTCCATATGCAAACTATATACATTTTTACTACATCTTTAAAACTGATATAAGCCAAACTCTTTACAAGAAGTTGCACTTAAGAATTACCTTTATTAATAGCTAGTTTAACTTTGACTATACATTCTTTTTTATTTCCACATCTTTTTTAAACAGAAGCTGGGAGTTATAACAAAAATATTCATCGGATAAAGCAGATGATTGATTAAAATAGATTGTATGAATTCAAATCGATTTTGAAAATAATATATTTTTTATGATACTTCTAAGTACCAAAAAAACAAGGTTTTTTTATGCTGCCCAACTGTAAGTTTTTATGAACTTGGCTATTAAAATGTTAACTAAAAAAAATGAAATTAATATTTTTTATAAACAGCAATATACTCAAATCACAGCTTGCCCGAATAATAACACGTATCTCAACAGACGATTGCAAGTTTTTTCACAAGTTCTTTGAGTGGCAAAATATCCACAAGCATGCAACCGGCCGGCTTTATAACACTTTCTTTTGATTTTATCATAGGAATATGTATAAGTGACATCACAACTTCCAGGCCTGTTGCCAGTTGCACAAACTTCTGAGAAGAAATTGGTTAAATCGATATTCGTATTGGTGTCTTTTGTATTCACTTACTAATCAAAAACTGATCATCTGCAATCGATACGATTGCCAAGTGCCAAAGCAAAGAGCATCTCAAAGCGAATATCAGCTTCATGGTGAAGAACTTTTAGCACTAATGTTGCAATTTTGTACTTATTTATATTTGACTTATAAACTTAAATAATATATAAAAATATATATATTATTGGTTCGTCTAAGTAGCGTAACTCATATGCTAATAGGTAAAAAAGCTCGACTAGAAAATACCCAGATAAAATTTAATAACTGCATTTCAGTCACGTTTTCAATCGATAACAATAAAGCGGAAATAGCTATCGATTATTTCGTTACAGTAAAGTGATCACATCTAAAATCTGAAGGACTAAAATATAAACAAGTAATGAATGTTAGCTCCTTTAGAAGAGGTGGAGGCGATAACGTTAGTGTCAAATATGGGAACTAATGCTTCAAGACTGTAGAAAATACAGGGTACTGCATAATTCGTTTTATGCATCGAAAGAGGAGTAGAGCAATAATATACTTTGATAATTGATGCAATTCAAAAATAAATTCAAATTTATTTTCTGAAATAATTGCTGCAATCTTATCCCTCGTATTCATATAACTTTAGATTATTGCAAAATGTTTCTGTCCTGAATAGTGAAAAATCCACAGGCATTTTGGGAACCGATGCTTTCGCACTTTTTAGTATCTTTATTATAGTAATGTCTGAATTCTTAAGCAAAATCCAGGCCTGGGACCAGCCAATAACACAAAACTTTTGATAGTTCTGTCCAACTGCAAATGAAAATATTGAGCTCAGCTATTATAAGATTAAGAAACCAAAACTTACAAAAAGTATTTTTCATTTCATTCAAATCAAAAGGAAAGCAAGTATATTTTCTAAAATACTTGTTGCAAGTTTGTTCCCTATTGCCCAACTAATTAAAAGTTTTTCTTTCGAGCGTTGCAAACTTCTTCACATCTATTCGGAATGATAAAATATCCACAAGCATTATTAAAACCAATTCTTCGGCATTTTTTATTCATTTTATCATAGTAATATGTATTAGGATCTTTGCAACGTCCAGGCTGAAGACCAGCTCTACAAGTTCCTAAGAACTATTGGTTTAAATGCTATTGGAATTTATACATTTTGTATTTGCTTACTTGTACTAAGCTGATGACTTGCAGAAAGAGAGATTGCAACGTTTAAAACGTAAATCAAGGTGAATATCAGCTTCATAGTGAAGACCTTTTAAGACTAAGGCTACAATTTTGTGCTTATTGATATGCTACTTATATACTCATATATATATATATATATATATATGAGTATATATATATATGTTTTGGGTTCGTTTAAGTGGCGTAACTCATATGATTAAATATGCCACGCTCTCAAGAGGCACATATATTCATTATATTTGATTAGCCAAACTGTAGATAATACAGTTTGCCTCGATCTGCCAAGCCCTTAGTCAATCTTGCAAAGGAATAACATTTCACAGCTTAGACTCTTTATTTTGCCAATAACATTTTTGATTCAACTTCGTCCTACGTTACCACATTATTCATATCGGAATGAGTTAGACCTTTGCTCTGAATGTTGAAGTATCCGCAGCTATGGTTCGGACCGACGCTTTCGCACTTTTTATTAAGGTGGTTAAAGTAAAATGAGTGAGCTTTTGAGCAACTTCCTGCCGTGAGACCATTTTTACAAACTCCTGAAAAATATTTGCTGAAATCGCTGCATGAATTGATTTGTTTCCTACTCGCTATACTTTCAAAATTCTATTTTTTGTAAAGTTTGGAGCTGCGATAGCATAGCAAAAAAGCAAAGTGCAAATCAAACCGGATATCAGTTTCATAGTACAGACTTCTTGAGACTAAGACTACAATTTTATTTGTAGTTTGCACATATTATTGGTTCTATTAAGTAGCGTAACTGATTTACTAAAATTATCTAATGCTATATGCATTTAAATAAATACTTTTTTAAATATAATAAAGTACTGAGATCTCAAAGCTAAAGAGTTAACCAACCAACTTACTGTAAAACTTGCTCTGATGCGTACGAAAATTGTAAGTTTTTTAATAGTTTCCTCCATTAAACCAAAATGAATAGAATCGTAGATCAATTAGCAGATTAAATAATTATGGATGTGGCTCTTATCTTTTAGAAACTGCATCTAAAACATACGCAGTAAGCGCTGCATGTGTGTGTGAAAGTATTGTTGCTTCTGTTTGTAAAGAAGTAGCATGGAACTATTGAAACATCATGTGTACATATTGGTCCAGGTATCTCCTTGTCAGGCATTCTCCACTTCTAAATTGATCTTACAAGAAGTTGCAATTAAGAATTGCCTTTTTTAATAGCTTATTTAACTTTAAGTATAAATTCTTTTTTATTTCCACATCTTTTTTAAACAGAAGCTGGAAGATATAAAAAACATATTAATTGGATAAAGCAGATGATTGATTAAAATAGATTGTATGAATTCAAATAGATTTTGAAAACAATATATTTTTAATGATACTTCTAAAGACCATAAAAAAGGTTTTTTTTATACTGCCCAACTGTAAGTTTTTATGAACTTGGCTATTAATATGTTAACTAAAAAAAACTGAAATGAATATATTTTTATAAACAGCAATATACTCAAATCATGCTGATACATATCACATCTTTAATACAGCCTGCTTAGCACACGATTACAATCTTTTTCACATTTACTTTTATAGGCAAAATATAAACACCCATCTAACTTGGACATATAACACTGTCTTGTTTTTATATCATAGTAAAATGAATAAGCGGGATCACAAATTCCACGCCTGTCGCCAGATCTACAAATTTCTAAGAAGGAATAGGTTAAATCGCTATTCGTATTGGTGTCTTTTGTATTCACTTACCCCTCAAAATCTGATCATTTGTAGCCTGTGGGATTACCAAGTGCCAAAGCAAAGAGCAACTCAAAGCGAATATCAGCTTCATGGTGAAGAACTTTTAGCACTAATGTTGCAATTTCGTACTTATTTATATTTGACTTATAAACTTAAATAATATATATAAATATATATATTATTGGTTCGTCTAAGTAGCGTAACTCATATGCTAATAGGTAAAAGAGCTCGACTAGAAAATACCCAGAGATATAATTTAATAACTGCATTTCAGTCATGTTTTTAATCGATAACAATAAAGCGGAAATAGCTATCGATTATTTGAAACACACTTGATATGCGCGTGCTATAGATAGATATTCGTTACAGTAAAGTGATCACATCTAAAATCTGAAGGACTAAAATATAAGCAAGTAATGCAGTTATTAAATTATATCTCAGGGTATTTTCTAGTCGAGCTCTTTTACCTATTAGCATATGAGTTACGCTACTTAGACGAACCAATAATATATATATTTATATATATTATTTAAGTTTATAAGTCAAATATAAATAAGTATAAAATTGCAACATTAGTGCTAAAAGTTCTTCACCATGAAGCTGATATTCGCTTTGATTTGCTCTTTGCTTTGGCACTTGGTAATCCCACAGGCTACAAATGATCAGATTTTGAGGGGTAAGTGAATACAAAAGACACCAATACGAATAGCGATTTAACCTATTCCTTCTTAGAAATTTGTAGATCTGGCGACAGGCGTGGAATTTGTGATCCCGCTTATTCATTTTACTATGATATAAAAACAAGACAGTGTTATATGTCCAAGTTAGATGGGTGTTTATATTTTGCCTATAAAAGTAAATGTGAAAAAGATTGTAATCGTGTGCTAAGCAGGCTGTATTAAAGATGTGATATGTATCAGCATGATTTGAGTATATTGTTGTTTATAAAAAAATATTAATTTCAGTTTTTTTCAGTTAACATATTAATAGCCAAGTTCATAAAAACTTACAGTTGGGCAGTATAAAAAAAACCTTTTTTTATGGTTGAAAAATCATGTGTTCATATTAGTCCAGGTATCTCCTTGTCAGGCATTCTCCACTTCTAAAGTGATCTTAGCACTACTTGTTTGATTAACCTTAGTAATATCAACCGTGAGTAGAGACAACTTATCTAACAATTAATTTAAGTGCGTGGAATATAGTTTTGAAGATTGTGAAATATAATAATTATAGAGGTGTAATACCCTTACTTTATTGCTTTATTAAATTGAACCTGTCTCTTTATATATTCTCTATATTCTTTGAGTTAAGCATTTCTTTTTCATTCTTCTTTTATATTCTCTTCTATGATTCTCTTTCCTTATCTTCCGTTGTCTTCATTGTCTTTGCTCTTCTATATTTTTATATCTTTAGCTTTTCTTTTCTATTCTTCTGTCAATTTATCTGCTATGATTCTTTTCTCTGCCCTATTCCTGCGATGCTTTAGCCTTGCCTTTCTCTTCTTCTTGTTGGCCGCTTCTTATGCCTTTTCATATAGCTCGCCTTGACTCTGCTGCAATATCCCTTTAACTAGATATTACTCTAATTCTCTTATAATTAGATTACAAAACAACTATTTATATAGAGCAATTATCAGTGGGTAACCAATCAAGTTGAGAACCCGCACTGGGAGCCGTTAATAATTTGTGCAATTGAATTTAAATCGCTTTCAACGGCATCTACTATCTGGGGACGTGCGTGCAGGTGGCTGGTGCGCGCGCAATAAATAAAATTCAGCTGCCTTTTGTTGTTGAAAATCATTAAGATATTTAATTTATCTACAGCCGATGAGTGCGTCGGGAGCGCGCGCATGTCAACTTTATGACAAACTGTTACATTGTATTTCCGTGATTTACGAAGCGCGATAAGAGCATCAGCATCAGAATCAGCATCAGCATCAGGGTCGTCGCCAGATACACAAGTGTATCGTTATTTAAAGGCACACGCGCTTCCGCACACACACGCACACACGTGCAGAGGCAGGATACGGCAGGCTGCGTGTCGCACATGCAAAGTGACTTACAATTACAGTACCTAGCACCTCCAAGTATCTCTGCGGTATCTGCATCTGTATCTGTATCTGTACCTATTTCTGTATCGCGGCCAATTTGAGCAGTTGGCAAATTTGACAGCACTTCGTGTTCTCTATTTAATATTGCTCACACGCAAAGTTAAAAATACACGAGCAACGAAATAAGTATAAAAATATTATTTCTCAAGAAAATAACTAAGAGTGACGACTAGCTAATGCTCTGTTTGCAGTGTTATCACCTAAGGCCTCTAAAGCCGTGATTGCAACTACGACTCTAAAAACTCCAGCTTATTTAATGAATCATATTTTAAACCCCTTCAAACATTCTTAATAAACATGGTAGTTTATCTAAAGCAAGCATGAAGTGAGCCAAGCTTCTAGCTTCGTTCATTTTCAAAAGAATTTTCACAAGCTAACGAATATGCTAAAAGCGAATAAGCTCGCTCCGCCTTCTGGGAGCAGTGAAAAATAAAAGCAAAAATGATGTATGTATATATATGTGTATGTGTGTGTATGTATGTGTGCGTGTATTTGAGGCGAGCATCTAGCAAGTGCTATCATAAATTATGTCTAAAGTTATAATGGCTCGTGCGTCTAGTTTTCCCATTGTACTCGTTGTTTTGCTCTTGCCGCCGCTGCCGCCGCTCGGCATTTAATAAAATTTTATGTGCCGGCCAGAGTATAGCGCCAAGTCACGATATTTCAATTATACGCTCCATGTGAATTATGTGCATTGCTTTTAGGTTGCCTCGCCAGCGGGCAGCGGGCAGTGAGAACAGAATGGAACGCCTGATGTAATTGGACTATCAAAAAATTATATTAAAAAATCTACATTTTTTATGAGCTTATCTATTCCTAAGTTGGGTATAAATATTTGTTAATAATTATACGAAAATTTAAAAAAAAATGAAAATGAGGTTGGTTTACTTAACAAGCTTTGAGCTGGACACATAACAAAAATAAACAAATATACAATAAAAAATATATTTAAATTGTTTATAAAAAATATATTTAAATTCTTTATAATATTTAAAATGATATTAAATAATATTTAAAATTATGAGAACAACTAAAGGCTTATAGAAATGAAAGAGAGTTTGTAAACTCCCAGTCAATTGAAATGTCTTCGTTCAGAATTCAGTTCATATTATCAAGTAACAGATTCAACTCAAGCCCCAATTAGCAACATATATATAATAAATAAAAAACATCTTATCATTTTAAAGTAATAGGAATTTATTCTGTTTTCAGATGCTGTTCCTGAAAAGCCTACATAATCTATTCTGTAAATTTAATATATCTAAATCAAATTTGAATACAAAACAAATTTCCAATTGATTGCTTTCATATAACAATTTAGTATATTAACTGTGTTTTACTCATTTTGAAATGCTTGTCTGGGCCGGAATGCGTGTTAATTGTCTCATTAAACCCTTTCAGTGGCTATGAAAGTAACTCAAGCATATAAACTGTCATGCTGTAAGTGTTCTATGCACATCAAACTGGCTTAACAACGGCAGCAATTTTAATCGGCAACGATTTTCCTCTTTATTAACCATAATTAATCACTTTGTTCGAGCAGCCACATCCCAGAGCAACAGCAAATCTATTAACATGTCTTCTATCCCTCCCCGATGCGCACTCTGTGTGCTCATGGCTTTGTCATCATTTTGTGCTATGATTAAAATGAAATTTCCAGCCGAAACTATAATTTGCCTGAAAGACATACCAAAGACAAACTTTATATCAATATAAGCTGTGTCTGTGTGTGCGTGCGTGTGTTTGTGTGTGCTTAAGCATTCAGCTTATTAGAAATGCTTGAATAAATTTCGACTATAATTTATATTCATAAAATACCTAATTCGAGAATTGTGGATGATTCGCTTTGCTCAGTCATTTATGCTTGTCTTTACTTTCATCTCGGTTACAAATAAGTTGAGTTAATATTTACCGAGCCACGCACACAGCTAGCCAGTTTATGTTCATAATTTAGTTTCAATTTTACTCATTTCATATACATATTTCAGGCTCAATTTATGCCAGAGATTTCCTATCACGCATTTTGGCGACAATTTGGAAAATGTTTTCCGCTACGCTCTTAAATAAACAAGATCCAAAAGTGACGCATACGCCGTGTTGCCGTTCCCCCCACCACCCACTGCTCCTCACATAATATTGTAGCACAAATATTCATTTAAATTCTGCTGGGCACATCACAAAATAGCAATAATAGCACATTTGCAGCCTGATTTGTTCTGCAGCCTGATTTGTTCTGCAGCCCCTTGTGAAATATTTAATAACACAAAGCGTGCAAAAAGCGCAAAATTTCTAATTGGATTCGCAGGTGGCAGCTCAGGTGCGTCACACTCCCAACCAAATACATTAATTAAAATTGCCTTAAAATTTTCTATGTGAAAGCAAAAACATTTGCGCAATACTGAAATCCGATACAAAGCTGGGATATTTGCTTTCAACTTTGCTATAGTTTATTATTAAAGTTAAGCAGCGATAATCCGTTGTGATACATATATATATATATATATATATATATATATATATATATTTATATATTTAACTAAAGCAAATAATTGACAACTTTAGTGGTATCTTGTATCTAGCATAGAGCGTCACAATTTTCTCGTATTGAATTGAAATATTGTACTCATAAATTGTATATTCTTTAAGAGAATTTAAATTTGTATATTTTAGAGAGAACTGCTGATTATTATTATTATTAATTCTATTTAATCGATCTATTGAAATAGCGACAAGCAGACCAACAGAGCCGAATCAAAAATATATTAGAATATATACATCAATATATATAGCTGACTCAATACATTCAGACCGTGTCGAGTTTCTCTGTATTCTTCACATGTCACTATAAATAATAACGATATCTATATTTTTATAAAAAGCTTAACAAATCTAACAAATAATAATATGTCCGCCTAGGGACAATTGAACCTAACAGTTTCTAAATAATGAATTCATTTTATTGGGTAAGGTCTCTCTCTCCCTTTCTCGATCTATCTTTCTCGCTCTCACACTCCCTCTGACATTCCTAGGCTCATTATTATGTGTATCTGTTCTTAAAACTATCAGCAATTATTTCTATTTTGAAGCTTTCACAATGCTTAAATAAAACAAAATTTATATTAAATTATTGAATAAACTTAGATCATATTTCACTTGTTTAATCAGGTCTTGCTAAATTCAAAAATTGATAAACAAATTAAATGTAAAATAAACATAAGCGAATATTATTGAACGTGTTTATGGCCTGGCAAATGTTATACTATTTTATTTTTATCTAAATCTTGCTAAGACCCGCAATATGCAATGGCAGTGGGCAATCTAATTCCCAAAACAAAGGCAAACATTGCCACATGATGTTGAAAAATTGCGGGCATTGTTATTCAATTATTTACAAGGCACGCTAACCAGTTGCGACATCATGGCCTAAATCTATAACAACAGCCACGCAACGGGACACGCACACACAGATATAGAGGCATGTTTTTACAGTTACATAATAAACTAAAACAGCACTGCAACTGGAGGGGGAGGCAGTCAGGACACTCGATGCGCGTACACGGCCAAATGTAGTGACAGTTAACATTAACACCAATACAAGCGTAAACAGATGCTTACACAGCTCCGGCTGAGGCCGGGCTGCATATGCAGACGCCATAATGAGGCGTCACGGCAGTAGTTGTTGTTGTTGCTGCAGCAGCAGCAGCAGCAGCAGCAGCAGGCAGCCAATTTTAATTGAATTAGAAAAACATACACCAGACGCCTGGCTCCCCACAGCAAGTTTCCTGTTTTTGGTAGCTAACAGGCATGCCTACAGCCATTGCTGCCTCGCCCCTCACCATAACAAGCCAGCAGCACCAGCAACCAGGCCACAATGTCACTCAAGCAGGTACTAAAGTTAATTATTGCAATTTCCGTTGCAAATTGTTTTATGCATTGACAGCATGTGGGCAAGGGTTCTGGTTGCGAGCTGCAAATCGGACGTTTATTTCATTAAGTGCCGCTATTTTTGGGTTATAGCTCGTTTTACAGCCCCAGCACATGGCGTACGCATGCCCCAGGGTGATAGGGTATACACTTTGCTCTCTCACACTCACTCCAACTCTCATTCAGAATGAAAACCAAGTTTCAATGGCTTTACATAAACCTAATCAACGCCTGTCAACAACAATTTTGCACATCTTTCAGTAACTCTAGTCACTCTCGCCTTTAAGTCATTGGCAGAGTATCTGCTATTCGTTGTGCTCGATACGGTCGCTTAGCGTACATTGTTTTGTTTTATTTGCTGCTGTTTAGTTAATGGTTTAGCGTGTTTCCCCACGATGTGGCAACAAAATTTTTGTTTATGCGCCGCAAACATTTTCACCACATTACCCCACAGCCTCCTCCGCCTCCGGCATTCACAGCAATCAGCGATTCGCTGCGCCTGTTGATGGCATTAAATTTTATTTCACTCAAAAGTGCGCGCCCATATAAGTATGCTATGATTTGTATGTGTGCTTGGCCCGTTGCTGTTGCCATTGCTATGGCCGTTGTTGCCACCGACTACATTGTTAACGAGCACACGGCTGCTGCTGCTGCACATTCCGCCGTATTTCGATAAATTTCCGCTCTGGCCATACAAGTGTGGCACAAATTGCGCTAATTTGCTTGATGGTCTAGTTTTATATTTTGTTACTTTTGCCTTTTCCATTCCCTGTAGGTATTTGCTTCTCATTGGGTAGCTTAAATTATAATAGTGCATGTATTTATTTGTAGTTTTTGCTGGGCTTTTGACATGAAATGTTTGTTGCTTGAACAAGCTTTGCATAGCAATCATAAGTAGTAATACATCTGTTTGATAGTTACTAATGTATAACTGGATGATTATTTTGAAAAATAGTAAAATTTAGAAATTGTTGACTGGTTTGGCTCTAATTCCATATATATACATGTGTTGTTAAGGTACTAAATTTGATTGTACAGGTTCTACACTATTAAAATATACATAAAAATAAAAATAAAAAAAAATAAAAAGTAAAATTTACACAAACAACTTTAGGCATTAATAAAACATTAGTTTGATTAGTGTTCTTATGTATTGCATATCGTACTGAAAGAAAGTTGATATGAAGCAGACGATCACAAGGTCAAACCAATGAGCACTGCATAAAGTGATCTAATAGTGCTGAGAAGAGAGAGGCAGTGTGAGAGGTTCAAGAGGCTCAGTCGGCATATGATAAGGCAAAAGACAAAACACAAAATGCGATCAGAGTTTTAGACTAAATCAAATAAATTAAAACAGAGTCTGAACTGCCCATCGCAGATGCATCAGAATCACGCCAACCCCAACATATAAATAAACTCAGTTGATATAGCCAAGTTGAGCCTCTAATTAGACTTCGATGTAATCAAAATGCTTGTTGCAGTTTTAGATTACTTTATCATCAACGGAGGATTAACGATATATTATTCTATATAAAAATGATATATATGTACTCAAATAAACTCCGTACAGAAAAAGGAAGAGAAAGAAAGAGAAGCGAACTAGACATATCAGACTATATCATATTACTATTCTCCTTCTCTTTCACTCCTTACATATATAGATATGGCTATCTGTAGATACCTTAGAAAAACTCAGCAAGCCAAACAAACTTCACTTTAGGCCTACAGAAATTCCGCCTTTAGCCACTCCGCGCTCCATCTCAACTTGCCCAAGTTGCTGTTAATTAAGGCTAAAACGCACATTTTATTGAGCATAAAATAAATGTAAGTTAATCAGACGTTGGCACTTGTCCTGCGTGTGTATTTCGGCGCATTTTAACTCAAGATCATGTGTAATTGACCTTCCATCGATAAACTGCTGTGAAGTAGCAGCAGCAGCAGCAACAGCAACAGCAACAGCAGTATTTGTAGGTAGAGCGCAGTGCCCAATCCAACAACAAACGCAAACGCAGACGCAGACATTGAAGCAGCAGCTTAGCAACTTTCACATCACTAAACCACTGAAAGTTGTTGACTTTATGCAACTTTTTCGTGGCCACAGACAACTACGTGAGCCACCAGCAAGCACACGCCCCCACGCCCGCCTCGGCCCTGTCCTACGCTGGCGAGCAAACAAGTTTGTTGTGCCATGCATTTTTTTGCACTCATGCGACATTTCTTTTGCACAAATATCAACCCGATAAAGTGGGGGCGTAACTGGGCTGAAACTGCTGGCGTCAGTTGCTTTTAAAATGCCAGCAGCAACAACAGCAACACCATCAATAAACAGAGACAGAGAGCGAGTGGGAGAGAGAGGGCGCGAGAGCCAGCAGCTTACACACTCTCATATCGCTGTGTACATGGCACGACGACACGTGCTGCAATTGAATTTGTTCGAAAAACGCAATAGAAAACACCCACAGAACCGAATCGAAAATGGAAAAACAAAACTAAGGCAAAAGCACTAAACATTTCCAAAATGTGATATGATTCACTGAGAAATGCTCTCTAAGCAGTTTAGCGAAGCTAAATTTCAGCGCAGCTCAAAGAGCCTTGTTTGCCATGTAGCTGTAGATATTTTGCTGAAATGGGATTATATACACTGCGGAGCATAACTATGAGCGCACCCACTTTTTCCAGTGTAAAGTCCGTTATAGATGGAATACCGAAAAAGTGTAAATGAGGAATTAAAGATAATCGAAAATAATATTATTTGAGACCAAAACAAAAACAACAATATTAACGGTACTTTTCTTATCTGCTTTAATGTGGTTTTTGCGCTAGTGCATAACTATAAGCGCACCTATTGTTCTTTCATAATCTCGTTGGCTTTAGACTTACGCGCATTAATTGAAGATTAGCATTATTTAAAAATATTCAAATTTGAGAATGCCACGTGGTACATACTTAAGTGACATAGAGAAAGGGAAAATCTTAGCCCTTATTCATGAAGGAGTCTCCAAGAGGGAGATAGCTCGCCGGATTGGTCGTTCCGATTGTGTAGTAAGAAATTTTTTTAAAGATACCACAAATTATGGTAAAAATAAGACTGGTGGCCCAAAATCGAAAATTTCGGATCGATCCCAGCGACGGATCATTAGTTCTGCCAGCAATTCGATGAAGACGGCACGTGAAATCGCCGATGAATGTGGCCAAAGTGTGTCCCGCTGGACAATTCACCGGGTTTTAAAGAAGTCAAAAGTAATTACAAGACAAAAGCTTCAACCAGCACCTCGGTTGCTAAGCCGACACATTGTTGATCGCCTGGATTTTGCCAGAATCAACATGGCAAGGGACTTGAAAAATGTACAAAAAATTTCCAAAACATATTTGGACAATAGGGTTTTCAATTTTAATTATTTTAACTTTACAGACTTTTTTTTCTGACGAAAAAAAGTTTAATTTGGACGGTCCCGATGGCTTCAATGGATATTGGAGGGATTTGCGTAAGGATCCACGATATTTCTCTAAGAGAAACTTTGGAGGCGGATCTCTAATGGTCTGGGGTGCGTTCGCAGTAAATGGCTGCTTGGAATTGGCATTTCCCAGCACGCGTATGAATTCTGCAGAGTATATAGAAGTGTTGCAGATGAATTTACTGCCGACATTTCGAAGAAGAGGAGCAAGGAAGTGGGTGTTCCAGCAGGATAATGCTGCTGTGCATCGAAGCCGGCAAACTTTGGAGTGGCTGGACACACACAAAATTGAGGTTTTAAAATGGCCATCATGCTCCCCCGACCTAAATCCAATCGAGAACCTATGGGGTATCCTGGTGAGGTCCATTTATGACAAAAATAAGCAATTCGACACAATCCGAGAGCTTAAAGCCGCCGTAATTAGTGCTTGGGAACAAATTCCAATAAGTACCCTTGAAAATTTAATTTCGAGCATGCCCAACCGCTTATTTGAACTAATTCAAAATAATGGAGGCTATACTCATTATTGAAATTTTAAAAAAATTGAACATCTAATAAATAAGTGTTAAGTAAAGACCTAATTCCAAAATTTTCTATGTGCGCTTATAGTTATGCACTAGCGCAAAAACCACATTAAAGCAGATAAGAAAAGTACCGTTAATATTGTTGTTTTTGTTTTGGTCTCAAATAATATTATTTTCGATTATCTTTAATTCCTCATTTACACTTTTTCGGTATTCCATCTATAACGGACTCTACACTGGAAAAAGTGGGTGCGCTTATAGTTATGCTCCGCAGTGTATATATGAAGATATGTATTTGAATAACTTTAATAGATGCTTTGCCAACTGCATCCACTTCAAGGGGTATCTATCAGCTGTGCAAGTCAACTTCCAGCCAGAGTCTGGCTCGACGACATCTCAATTAATTAACAGTCAAAGCAACCCACTGGGCAATCAGATAACAGGGTATTTGCTGAAAAACACAAAAAAAAATAAATACCAGCAAAAAAATCTAATGCCAGTTCGCTGTGGCACAGCAGCTGAAGTGCTCTGAGCTCTGAGCAGAGCAGAGACCGTCGGACCCAGGGAGCTGTGCGGGCCGCCGACGCGCACCACACGTAACGCAGCGAAATTTTGCAGTTTGTCGTCCTTGCATGCACGCATGCTTCCGCAACAGCAAAATGCTTGTGGCAAGCACTTTTCAGGCATGTCGTCCTTCGGGATAGAAATGTGCGAAGCTCTTTGGTCAGGTCGACCCTCGCCCGCTCTGAATGGGTATTTATATGCGGCGTAAAATTTCCGCCAACTTCTCGACGAGTGCATTTCATTAGCGTTCTTAACAACATTAAACTATTAATATTTAGTATGCGCGCCCGTTCGAAACTATAAACAAAACCTGAGCAATAGCAGCAACAGCAGCAGCAGCAGCAACATCCAACTTAGATAGCAAACTTTGCTGCACTTTGGCCAAAGCTAAGCTAAAACTTGGAAACATTCTCAGCCTGAGTGAAATTATTTTGAAATTAAGTTTCTCGTTGTTTGTGCAGTTTTTGTTGTTGTTGTTGCTGTTTTTGCCACTGTTGTTAAAGCTGTTGAAATTAGTTATTTATGACCAGCAATGCGTATCGATCGATCTTTTAATGGCCCAAAAAAGTGAAACACAGAAAAGCAGCAACAACTTTCTTTAAATGTAATTAAAAATGTCGTCGAACTTATTTACGACTGTTCGCTGCATACTTGTGCCAAGTTTTTCTGCACTGAAGCCAGGCGAATTGGCTTAAGGTACAAAGCACGAAATTAAGTTTTTGGATGCCGGCCACAAGCCAGCTACAACGAGACCAGATAACAGCATTTTCCTATTGAACACAGTTTTCTTAGTTTCCTCAAGTTTCGTAAGGATAACTATATATATCTTTCGAAACTCAATAGGTATATGAAGAGTATATATTATTATATTATTTATACATATTTATATTATTTATACAGACTTGCAACAAGCTCATTCATATTGCATTAAATACAAATAATTTATATTGTATGCCAGCAGCTTCGCTGAGTGTACAAACTAAACGCTCCACGTCGAGATTTGACATGAGAAATACAGTTGCTGTTCTTTTATTTAGATAATGGCATTTCGACAGTAAAACAACATATCCAATGCAGAGCTGCAAACTTAATCTAAGCCATCATGTAACCCTCAATTCCAACTTATCTCTTCGCATCAAATGTGAGTGGCGCACAGTGGGTCGAGTTTGATTTGCCGGCAATATTGAGCACCCTTAGCTCTAACCTCTAACTTTGTTCGCCTTTCACTGTTTCTTTTGTTTTCAATCCATTTCTGACTGCTTGTTAGACCACGGTGCATCGCTCATTCATTCGCACTCATTGCAACTTCCATTTTGGAATTGCTGCTGAGCGTTTTGCTCGACCGAAAAAACGTTTTACTTTGTGGTCGAAAGTAGCATGTGCATATTTGACCCGAAACCGGGTCATGCCCCAGCCGCAGAGCCACCCAGCCCCAGCGCCAACGCCCACACTGGCCCCACCTTTTGCGCCCATCAGCAAACGCTCTGCGGTATGCTGTGAAAAAAGTTTTTTGATAGTTTCTCTAGTTGTTGTTGTTGCAGCTGTTCAACACCCTATCCCCATGCCCTTCCACAGCCAGCCTCTGCAATTTATGTGTAGTAAATAACATTTTGCCGTAGCTCTGCACCCACGTTCAGCTGCAACAGCGCAGTGCATGTTTGACCTTGCGCGAAAAAATAAAACTGAAAATAATGGTAGTTAGCGCTAAATGGACGCAAACTTGCGGCATTAGCGGGCAATACCAACTGCAATGAGGCAGACAGCTGAACAGTTGAACAGTTGCACAGTTGAGCAGCTCAGCATTTCAAGGTAGCAACTAAAGTTGAGTTTAATAGTTTTTCAAAAGTGTGAAAGGGCAGCATAACTATACTCATTATTTCTGTCTTGAATGTAAAATATTATATCTTAACTAGTTTTCTTAAGACAGTTATAAAATTGTCTATGATAACCCAGAAAGAGGGATGCTATTGTAGATGACTTAAGCTAAGCTTTCGTTTAAGTTATTGTTAAATTTATTGTTGTGAAAATATTTAATAGAACTTGACATTTGATCTGTTGTATCGATTATTCAGGACAGAATTTAGTGATCTTGCAATTGTTAATATGCAACAGTATGCATCATGGCCTGAGTGAGCAGACACGGATTTAGTCTTCAGGAACTTCAGCCAATATATTGAAGGAACTTTGAGCGCACTGCAGAACATATAAAACGCCATTGCAACCAGTACTAAAGCGGTCTCAGCAAAGTTGATTTGGAGTCAACTATCGAGAAGTCAAGACCTGAATGACTTCAGCTATATTGAACCATGTCAAATTAAAGCATTCCATGCCTAGAGCCATTGCTGTAGCTTCAGAATACAACTAGAAAACAATGTTTCTACATATGAAGACGAATCACAGGCGATACCCCATAGCCAGGATTGAGAACATCTTGCAATACATACAAATCAAATCCATTTTAGCAATAAACAATAAGCAAGCATCTCACTCGAAGCCTCTAGCACAAGCCCTGTCTTTTAATACAGTCATTCAGAAGACTTATAATACCCAACCTAAGTCAACTACCCAACAGTCATTCTATAACACGTACACTTAACTTTAACTAATTTAATAATTAAATACAAAAAAAATTCAACTCAAAGAAGTGTTTTGAAGTTCACAAAGAATGAAACTCAAATTCACTATAAAAATATAAAATACAAGAAAATTGTAACCTTTTCCTTTCTCTTTTCCATGCTGAATATAATTAAAAATATTATTCCTCAGTTAATATTCCTAAAATTCTTTAAATAATGCTCTAGTTGAGTCTTCATTGCATGCCATTAATTTATTAATCAATTTAGACTCGGCTTTATTCTACTATTTCAAATCTGTTTGGTCGTGCAAAAACTAATCATTTAAATGTGCATTTGGGCACTTTTTTATGTGGCCTGCTTCAAGTTCATTTGTTGCATTTTTTTCGCACAGCAAACTCACACACACACATACACCGACAGCAATTAATATGCCATTTGATGTGCGTGTGTGTGTGTCAGTGTTTTATGCTTTTGTGTGCAGCTTTCTTAGTTTCCGTTTCACTCGCTCCACTGCCACTAATGTTGATTAAATGGCGACGGGCTCACGCACACAGATTGCCACACATGCATCTACTGCTGATGCAGCTGCTGTTGCTGCTGCTGCTACTGCATCTATAAGATTTAAGCGTGGCAACACGCACGATGATGACGACAACGAGAATGGCAACGACTGCGCGCCTGGCCAAGTAGCTTTCAAATAAATTGAATTTAAGTGCACAAAAAATTGCAGCTAGTTAAGTCTAAAGTAAACGCTGTACCCTACACAGTCGGGCATATATGAGCAAGTGGGAAGCTTTAACACTCCCACTCAATTGTACTTAACAAGGTGAAAACTGAGTGGAAATTATAGGGCATGAAATTCGAAAGAATTAAACTCCAGAACTTGTTTAATTTCTAATTCAAACTGTTTAATTTAATATTAATATGCACAGTTTTGTCTATAAGCTTCAGGTAAAACCCAACCAAAAATACGCAAATAATTAGCAATTTACTCGCAACGCAAGAATATCAAAAGCCAATAACATTAAGAGCATGGCAAAATCCCTTAAGCTTCGGCTTGGCCTAAAGACTTTGTGGCCAACATGCGCTTTGCTTATTTCAGCCAGACCCCAAAATGCCTGCAGAGCGTTGCGAGTGCTTTTCGGCTTTCGGGCGAAAAACTAGAATAAGTTTATCAAAAGAAATGCATAGCCGAATTCATGATATGGTTTACCTTTTCTGATGTAAGCTGTCCAGGCTCAGTTAGCAGATGCCAAACACACAGCCAGCCGGTTGCGAGCTGCCGCTTACCAGTTGAGGCGACGGCCAAGTCACTAAGCATTTGTTATGCACATGCCGCACACCGCACACCGCACACACAACAAGAGCAGAATCAGCAGCAGCAGCAGCAGCAGCAGTTGGCCTCGCCAGCCTTTTAAAGGCAGCATCCACCGCGAATACGTACATACGTACATATTCCTTACAGCCATTTACCAGGCGATTTACGTAAATCTTTTATTTATACAGAAAACGTATAAGTTGCAATTTATCAAAATCTAAAATGTTTACCCGCACAAGTTATTCACTTGAAATCTCTACAGTGCAGCGCGAAAGTCTACATACAGCTACAAGTATCTATATGTGTGTGTGTGTGTGTGTGTGTGTGTGTGCTTGGGTTTGTAGCTTTGTAGCATTACGTATACGCGCTGTAACACACATACAGCGAGAGACCCCAGAGGCAGCTAGGCACCAGCTGTACTACTTGTGCCATGCATATGCTTACTGCTCTCTCCCTCTCTCTCAGTGTGTGTTTGTGTGTATCTGTGTATTATTTTGTGTTTTGCGCGCACAAATTGTCTTGTGACAGACAGTGAAAACTATGGAAGCGGCGCCGGGCACACAACGAGCCAACGTGCGGCTGCATCCTGCTGCCTGCTGCCTGCTGCCTGCTGTCTGCTGCCTGCAACACAACAGCCAGCTCCTCATTTCACTCCCCCTGGGCGTTTGGGCATGGTTTTAGTCAATTTGCGGTCGGTGTTGCATATGTGTCTGTGCGTGTGTGTATGCGATTGCAATTGTGTGTGTCGTTATGTAGTAAAAGTAGTTTATTTTCATCTTATCTCTTAAAGCCAATAATGCGCTCGCAAGCGCACTTAAATGCGCTGCCACCACATTTTTTATGCTGCTGCTACTGTTGTTATTATTGTTGTTGTTGTTGTTGTTGCTGCTGGTGCTCGGCTCTCTGTTTGCCCATGCGGCTGATTTTATTGTTGCTTTTGGTACTGCTGCGTTAAAGGGTTTGAACAGCAGCTGCCTCGCTGTGTGCACATATTCTAGTATCTTTTTGCTGTTGTTGTTGTTCATAAATGTATGCATGAAACGCCAAATCAGCAATTTGGCTGTACTTGTTGCTGTTGTTGTTGTAAATATACAGAGGTACAAAATATTTATGACAGGCGTTACATAAGGCAACATATTCTGATCGAAATTGTATCAACAGCCTTAATTGGCAAGCATTTAAATAACGTGAGTGTTCTTTCATAAATACGCGACTAAAAAGTACCCTGTTATCTATAAATTTAACTATATATTTTACTATTCCATTTAAAAATATGCATAAAATATAAATATGAATTTGAATTAAATGAAATTAAGTTTTTTTAGATTATAAAATTGTTAAAGAGTTTCAGCACGATATAAAGCATGTGATATTAGCATTTGGTTAGCAACAGAGACTCTAAACCTCATGTAAAAACTCCATGATTAAAAATTCTGTTCATAGAAAACACATTGTAGCTTACAAATGAAGAATAACTTGAAAAAATGGCCAGACTAGCTGAGTTCCTAGTAAAAATTTGCATGCCCATAAAAGTATGCAAAGCTTTTTTACTTTCAGTTTAATCAAATCGTCGCTATTTTTTCTTTTTACTTTAAATGGCTGAAATTTTGTTAACTTTTTAAACAAAAAAAGTTAAACGCAAGAGTTGACCAAAAATGTTGTCATACTTTTTCTGACAAGCCAATTATCAAATATTTGATGTGGTAGACGTGTGATATGTTTCAACTCAAAAACATTTATAAACTTTTAGCAAAACGAAAAGTTTTTTATTTTGCTAATAAACTCAGCTCTTAAAAATTTAATTTATTTGGGTCTTTCGTCGACAGAGAGATAAATTTGTAGTACAAATTTCCTGGAAAATTAATGTTTTTCCTTTAAATATGCTTTTCAAAATTATTTCAAAAGACTCGACTTAAGTAGTTTGCTGTTATTATCATTTTGTTATTTTGTTATTATCATTTTGTTATTATCTGAGCGCATCTCGTAGCCGCAGCGAATTTAAGTGTATTGCGGGCTAAGCCTATTAAGCCAGAGCTTTGCCGAAAAAGCTTTCACACAAAAGTATTGTATAATATTTAGAAGGGACGCATTTGTTGAGTGAAAGCTTCAGGCAAGGGAGTGGGTCGCGTATAAGAGTGTGCAGAGCACACGAATGCGGAAGAAGAAACACTGAGAACAGCTTAAATGGGAACAGTCTGTTCCCAGTTAATGGAACGTTGTTTGGCATGTTTCAATGATAACCCAATATGAATATTTAGTTTAAATAATAATTTTAAATACAAATTATTTTTGCTTCAGTACTAAACATAAGAATAAAGTGTGATAAATATTTATAATAAATATAATAAAATCAATCACTGAACTTATAAACTATAAAAATAAATTAAAAATAACTGTCCTCTAAATATGTATAAAAAAATAGTAAACAATTATTATATATTTATTATAAGTATTGTTGTGATGCCTGTTTTTGATTGCTTGAAATTGACCAAATATTTATTTAATTTCCCAAACAGCTAAAATATGATATATTTCATTTGAATTCAAAGCCTCCTACCACCAATAAAACATTCATTATTTATTACCGAAATGATATACGAATTATAATTTTCTAAGTGCTCCGCAGGGAGTGCCAATTTGCGTTTTAAACAAATGCAAACATGTGCTTAATTAGCATTTGCAGTGCAAACACGAACTGTGTTAACAAGCTAAACACCACGAAACAATGAACAAAAATTAGAAAAGTTTGGAATGTGAAAATACTCAAAGGAATACCAAAAATAATGCACTTAGACAAAAGATATATTGAAAAACTGAAACCAATAGTTTGCTTTTGTGAAATATAAGAAGAGAAAACTTTGTTTCCTATAAAAACTTGCATTCATTGATATCGTCAATTAATTCCTTTTCTGGTTAAACGTCACTCGAACTCTCGCATACCCTTTGCAAAATAATTTGGCATTAATTGGAGCAGATGTCAGACCACATGCTCATAAATTTTAATATTATGAAATGTAATAATCGTTAATTGACAAAAAGAACCACAGAAACTGATTACAATTAAATGTATGCCAAATTACAATGCTGTACAAAAACGCCACCGCAGCATAAACGCACAACTTGAAAATGTTTTGCCCGAAAAATTGGGCAGACATATTGAACAAATTACAATAAATTCGAAACGCATTCAACAAAACTGAAACAAACAACAAACCACAGCCACCAAATAAGCAGCTTAATGTGGTTGCCAAATTCAAAAAGCTCTAAACGAGCACCAAAGTGCTCGACTTGGTGTTGCTCTCTGAAAGCGGAAGGCCTTTTAGGTAAAGCAAAATATGGAGATTGTCGACAAGTTACTCAACGTAATCAGTTTTACTTGAAACAAAAGAGCTTGCACATATAGGGAAAGTTGGAAAGATTTTAAATACGTTTGCTACGTAAACTATAAAGGGACCTCAAAAAGATGCGAAGGAAATGAAAGATGGTCAAATTTGAATATCTATGAATATGCATATGAACGGAAAATGAATACGAATAGTAGTATGAACATGCATATGAATATGAATATGAATATGAATATGAATATGAATAGTAGTATGAACATGCATATGAATATGAATATGAATATGAATATGAATATGAATATGAATATGAATATGAATATGAATATGAATATGAATATGAATATGAATATGAATATGAATATGAATATGAATATGAATATGAATATGAATATGAATATGAATATGAATATGAATATGAATATGAATATGAATATGAATATGAATATGAATATGAATATGAATATGAATATGAATATGAATATGAATATGAATATGAATATGAATATGAATATGAATATGAATATGAATATGAATATGAATATGAATATGAATATGAATATGAATATGAATATGAATATGAATATGAATATGAATATGAGTATGAGTATGAGTATGAGTATGAGTATGAGTATGAGTATGAGTATGAATATGAATATGAATATGAATATGAATATGAATATGAATATGAATATGAATATGAATATGAATATGAATATGAATATGAATATGAATATGAATATGAATATGAATATGAATATGAATATGAATATGAATATGAATATGAATATGAATATGAATATGAATATGAATATGAATATGAATATGAATATGAATATGAATATGAATATGCATATGAATATGAATATGAATATGAATATGAATATGAATATGAATATGAATATGAATATGAATATGAATATGAATATGAATATGAATATGAATATGAATATAAATATGAATATGAATATGAATATGAATATGAATATGAATATGAATATGAATATGAATATGAATATGAATATCAATATGAATATGAATATGAATATGAAAATGAATACGAATATGAATATGAATATGAATATTAATATGAATATGAATATGAATACGAATATGAATATGTATATGAAAAAGAATTCTGCTTGTGACAACTCCCAGCCTGAATATACCCGACCTAAAAGAGTTTATGTTTATCGAGGGTATTAAAATAATATGAAAGCTCATTAGCTGACAAATGTGTGTAGTCTGAAACTATTTTTAATGTCAACCACACCCACACACACAGTCATGCACACACACTCTCTCGCACACACAGAGAGACTTTCAGGTAGTGCGTAATCAGCATCTAATAACTAAAATCCAAATTAGCCAATTCAGAAATCAACACGCACAATTGACAAATTATGCCGCAGCAACATTTCCGGGCAATTGAGTACGTGTGCGGGGTGCTCGACGGACGCGATCCGATCCGATATATATGTATATATAGGCCAGGCTCCAGGCTTTTTGGGCAACGGCACGTGCGCTGTCAAATGATTGTAATAGAGTTTTGTTGTAATTGCGCGTGGAGCAGCCAGTTGTGGTTGAGTGATTCATTAAGTGACATCATTTGCAGCCGTTTTCTATACTCATAAATAAAGCTAGACGTAGCTTTAAAGTGCAGATAACAGAGGCTGAGGCTGCGTCAGTAGCGGAGAGGCAGGCACCTGGCAACAGTCAGCAGCAGGTGGCAACGCCCTCTGCTGACATTTCCAGCTCATTTACAGTTCAAACACGTCGCATGCATTAACCCCAGTCAGCCGCTGGGCTGGTTAAGTGCGACAACGTTGCCAGCCGCAGTGGTGTCGTAATTATTAACTAATAACATCAAATTGATTTGCAACAACACAGTCAGGCGCAACATAGAAAGAGAAAGGTAGAGAGAGCGAGCAGCCGAGGAGTTAGTCGAGTCAGCGGGTGGTTTCCTGCTCTTGGTTCTTGCTCTTGGTGCGCCTGGCTGGGCTGCAGTAATTAACATGCATTCCACATGATTGCGCCGCGGGCGCATAAATCTCCGACATACACCAAAACACAACGCTCAAACACAAGCAACATACCAAAGAACACACAGCACTGTAAGCAATCAGTTTTGAGTAAAAGTCTCAAGCGAGACGAACAGAGGAAATTAACATTGTAACATAAAACTGGCCATTGAACGGGCACTTAACTTGCTGCCAAGACCAGGCTGAAACCTAAACCAAACCGCCTGACCGTGGTCCGACGTCCAATGTCCGACGTCTACTCTAATGCACGATGATAGATGGCATACGATACGTTTCAGCATTTGTCAGCTTGTCTTCGGCGAAGCGCAACAAAGCCAACGCCCATCGCCCAACGCCCATCCCAATTGCCTGCGGCCAGCTGACAGCGGTGGGAGGCAGTGAACGTGGAGGTGTCTTGCCAGAATCACGAAAAACCATTTTCACGCTCACGCGAATGCGCAGAGCAACTTTTACTGCCAACTATCAAATGACTCACACCTGTCAGTGGGAACGCCCCGAAGATAAGCACAAGACGCCAAGCAAAAAGACGTTCTGAATTTTTTAACAGCGACCAGTCAAATGCATACCCAAAAAAAAAAAATAGTATTAGAGCAGCAGTTGATGGACTAGAGCATATCCTATACTTGGCAAAATATTGAATGAAGCTGACTGTAGTGACTGTACTTGTCAAATCTTTCATAGAAGAAGTATTCATAAAGTTATATGTGTAATCGATTTTTATCGAAATGATATATAAAATTAAAAATATGTCTTTAAAAACTTAAAGGAAAATAGGAGCTGTAGCTCTCTTGAGCATTTATTAATGAATCTTTTACAAAAATTTCAGTTACCACAAAGAGATATCATAAATCGATTATTATCGAATTTGCGCTAATGATTCGACTGGATATAAAAACAGAAATGTTTCTTCGCAAGCTTCAAATAGCAAGAGCAAAAATTTCAATTAAGACTTTTTGACTTTCCTTTCCTTCAGAAATCAATCTATCTTTAACAACAAGGAGAAACCAACAATCGTTATCGGTTTAACGCTATTGCATATCTTTTAGATTTTTTCATTTTGTATAGTATGCCAAAATCTTCTTATGAGACCTCTTAATATGAACGACTTTAAAGTTCTACAGAGTAGAAGACATGGCTAGAACGTAACGCTGAACAGCAGCAACAATATTTATTATCTCTATTTATATAATCCTTAAACAGTTTAATCAATTCAAAACTTTCAATCAAGATTTCCAGCAGGGTATTCAACTTGAGCAAAAAAAAACAAAAAACTGAGACCCTGAGACAAGTCGTAGCTCCGGTTCCGGCTCAGAGCTCTGGCCGTGCCGCACTTCCGTGCGGTCCGTGCACGTCGCTGTCATAATTTATGTGGCGCTGTCTGCGCCGGAAATGGGTTAATTTGCTATGATTTAAGCGTAAAACTATTGAATTATTGGCCAGCACGATTCGGTGGCCATTTTCGCGCTTCGTTATTCCCAAAAAGGTGCGCCCGGCCACGGCGACAAAGAGAAATGCAAAAGCCAAGACGCCGCTGCACAAACCAAAATGCAGCCAGAAATTATGAGCTCACATTGTTAGCTTGATTAGCTGCGCGCACCCACAAGTCGCCTGACTGTCTCGCATTAGCAACGCGATGCTTAACGTTGCCATACGATTAGTCATATTTGGAGTCATTTAGAAGTCGTATTTAATTTTGCTAATGCATTGCTGCTTAAACCAAACCACATCGATTAGCAGTTTTACTTATGAATAGCTGAGCAGCAGTATTTCATATCTTATCAAATCTACACACACAGAATTTCTCAAATAATTTATTATATAGCTCACTTAGCTTTTAATTTCTACCTTAATTTGTGTGGAACTTAATTAAATTTTCTTCTGCTGCTGCTGCTGCTGCTAAGGCATGTAAATTTGGTCCAAGCTCAAGGTAAAAGTTCAAAATAGTTTGTGGCCAGTGCCAGAGCTAAGAAAATTGCTGCCATGTGTGCTGCCAAGTCAAATAGTTAAGCGTTTGTTCAAAAAGATCTGGACTAGAGCGAATAGGAAAGTGCACTGCACAAATAATGACAGACCAAGAAAAGTTTCTCCACATTTTCTTCTAATAACACTAACTGACAAGGAATATACATAAACTGTCTTAGCTCTGGCTCTGCTTCCCGCAAGCCTTCCTCACCTGCTGCTGCATACATTAAGAGTGACCCAATTAGAAGCGCTGCTTTTATCTAGTTTTTGTATTTGAGTTTCACGACCAATAAAGCTGACTTAACTTGAACAACTGAAGCGCACTCAGCACTTCAGCATGGGTCAACGAAACCCTCGACATGGCTGAGCTGCAGCCGTTGCACTTTGCATGCCAAAAATATGCAGAAATTTGTAGTAAGCTTTTAGAAAATTACAAGTCAAGTACATAAATACATACACACATATACACATGCATATGCATATGCATTGAAATACAAATATATACAGAAATGTATACAAATTTTCTTGTTTTATTTATGGCCGGTGCACTTTGCTTTAGTTCTTGGCATACGCAATGAAGATAAACGACATGCAAAAAATGTCGCCGAATTTAAAGTGCAATAAATCAGTCGGCCAGTCAACTGTCTGCCTCTTCTCCACTCTTTCTCTGCCTCTCTCTCTGTTCGCTGCTGCTGCGTCTGCGGCTCTGTCTGCCTTTCTGTCTGTTGCGCCGCGCTGACATGCGGCGACATGCTCAAGCGGAAGTTGCGCCATTTTGCGCTGCGTGACAGTTTCCGCTGTAAGCATAAATGTCCAGTGCAGTCATATTTTTCACTTAAGCCCGTAAGAAACCTACAAAACTTAAGCCTTTTTCAAGTGCGGCCAGCCAATTAGCGATCTGGCCAAATGTATGCCAAGCACGCCCCAAACCAAAATAAAACTGCTGCAGATTTACAATTTTTTGGCTCACTCTCTCTCTCTCTCTCTCTCTCTCTTTCTCTGTCGCTCACTTTTTTATGGCCGCATCATTGGCATGTCGTAAACTGTGACTGACGTCGCGTCGCCACGCACATGGCGCGAAATATTTCATAAGCTGGTGCCACATTTGTCGACGTGGCGCGTAACACAAGCCAATGCCAGCCAGTGGCTGCTCGAATTTTTTCTCAAACTCACGTCAAGCTGAGCCAGCTGCACGGACTGTAAACAAGAGATTTAACACAGGCATCAACAGCGAGAGCGACTGCAATAAATTTACATCTTTGGCTTGTTTCATTTGCAATTTAAGCTTAAAATGATATAATAAATAATCTCTATTTATTCAAATTATTGAATATCGTCAAGTGCTGCTGCTGTCAGTAAAGCTTGTTAAATAATTATAATGAGAGAATTATAATGATAACTATAGAAAGGCATACATTTTGATATGCAATAGCTACTTTCTTATAGACAAACCTGATTACATAAGCTTAATCTATGCATCTCACTAACTTACCACTGTCTTATACTAGCAGCTCACACTATTGTTGCCACAACTTGTGTAGCACACCTCGCGCATGTGCCACATAAACATAATAGAAATTGACGGCAGATTTGAGTAGCTGTCAAAGTCAGCCGTGACATAAAACTAACCAAACAGCGCCATTTGCAAGGCAATCAACAAATAGTTTACAATGTGAGGCGACGCAAATTATTAATGAACAAAAAGTGAGCCAATACACAATGTTAATTTAATTAATCAGCCGCTTAAAGTGTTGCAGGCAATACTAAATTTCCACAATTTCATTCAAGTTCATTTCAAAATCTCAAGCTTACCTCTTTGTAGCTTTTCCTTGTTGCTATGGGCACCTTAAATATATTGACTATTGAATTTGGTTGGAGTTCGGCACATTAAGTATACGCACAGCTGCCCGCGGCAGTTTACAGTGCCAATAGCTGAAATTAAGTGCAGATTGCTTTACGGCCAAAACATCTAATCCTGTTTCGCCTTTTAATGACATTACTTAAGTTATTATTTTCAGTGCTGAAATGCTATGCTTCCTGCCAAGGACAAGTAAAAGAACAAAATTTTCTGCTTCTGTTGCTGTTGCTACTTTTGTTGCAGTTGCAGGACTCTCTCTCTCTCTTTCTGTGTGCATTTCGTGTAATGGACTTTAATGGAATTACAGTTTTATATATAGAGAGCTGAGCAGAGTATAAGCAGCAGCAGCAGCAGGCGAAACTGAAGTTCTCGCTCGTATTTAGTTACAAAGTTTACTCGAGCTTGGGCTATTATATTTTGCTTAAGTGCCAGCGATGCCAGCGCACTTAACAATACCGGAAACACCGGCCACCGTATACAAAGCAATTTGGCTAAAATGCATCTCTCAGTCGGCCAAGACGGGTATTGACACTTTGAAGCGCCCCGCTCAAGTGGCATAAATCAATGGCCAGCCAATGGCGAGCACGTAAAACATTTCACGACTCCCCCACGATCTCCCCCCCCCCTCTCTCTCTCTCCCACGCCGTGAGGTCAGCGCGTGCCACTCGCCCATCCTTAATCTTCGTTACGTTTGGCACTTTTCTAAAGCTTTGCATGCTAAGCAAACAGCATATACGCCAACCAAACATCTACGACTCGTATTACACACAGAGGAGGCAGCGAGAGAGAGAGAGAGAGAGAGAGAGAGAGAGAGAGAGAGAGAGGCAACCCACGCATGCCAGTCACATGCCAAAGACATCAGAAAATCTGCGACATGACGTTGAAAACTGTTGTGCAAAAGTTCAACATTTTCCCAGCTGAAATAACTTTTGAAAAAATTTTCCCAGTACAAAGTTATTTTAAGTACATAAAATTCATAAAACAAACGACTACGAAATATTTCAACTTACTCCAAAAGTGAGACAAACGAGTTTTTTGTTCATTTACGTAATGTTCATAGCTCATAGTTAAATTAAAAGCATGAAATTAAATTTTAATAAATTTGCTTGCTAATTGTGTCAGTTAGTTTCAGTTGACATTTACAAAACACTTTGCAATATTTCTACAATTTAGCAAATTTGCCAAAAATACAATGTTGATAAAGTGCCTGGCAAATCAAGCCATGCAGATTTGGCCATTGTTACTTGGAACTTTTTAATAGTTATTAAAAACTAAAATGATGGAAAAAAAGGTAAAACTATAGAAACTATAAAAAAAAAACTGAGTAAACAGGAGCTATAGCTATATATACAAAGTACCCTGCGGATAAAATACCTGGCAAATCTTTCCAAGTAGTATGTTAGCAATGCATAATACAATTTACAATGTAGACTAAGTGCCTGGCAAGTCTTGCAAATGCATATTCAGTTGACTTGTAAAAAGATATCAATATCAAAAATAAAAATATTAGAGACTTAAATCAACTAGTGGCAACAACTCAAATTTGTACAAAGTAAGTCTTAAGCTTACAATGAGCTTGACAAAAAGAGGCTTAAACTGCAACTCGTTATTGAAGTTAGTCTATTGAAGAAGCTTTTGCCAAATAGTAGAACTGCTTAGCAATGTTACTGACATTAACAGTAACAGCAGCTTAATAAATACTTAACAATTATAGGCCAATAATTAACTTGGAGATAACAAATCTATAACAAATTCAGAAACAACTAATGCAAATGTTATTTCCCCCATTGAAAGCGCGACTCGAGTAGTTGAAATACAAAACAAATTCGATTTATTTTCAGCGGCTATTTCACTTTTGTTACTTATCAAAAGGCGCACACTCAGTGTGTGTGTGTGTGTGTGTGTGTGTGTGTGTGCGTGTGCGGATGGATGTGTGTAATATGCATGTAACTGCTGTCAACGCATCTAGCAGAAATGTTGTTTGCCCTGGCAGGCAGCTGCTTAAAATGCAGCAGCAGAAAATATTCAGCCGGATGTGAAGGGCTGTGCAGGGCCGGCGAGGGGTAGGTGGGTGGTTGGGGAATATGTTTGTTCGCTGTTCACCTCAAAAATTGCATGCGTGTTGCAGTTTTTTCTACTTCTTCTTCTTCTTCGTTTTGTGTGTTGCAACATTATAAATGCAGCAAATAAGCGTGTTGGCAAGCGCCGCGCCCGAACTATGCAAATCAGACAAATGCAGCCAGCAACACAGCAGTCGAACCACAGCAGTCCAGCCACAACTTGCAGCCACAGTTTCATTCACACGCCCACATCTTGGCCATTGTTTTGCGCCGTGCAGCATATGCGAGGCAACTTTAGCAATATGCGCGTGTTTAAGAATTGGCTGCCTTTCAGAGGTGTTCGCGTTGCAAGTTCTTTCAAGTTTTCACTTACAAAACCTTGTGTGTGCGCGAGTGCAGGTGTGTGTGTGTGTGTGTGTGTGTATTGCAAATATCTATTATCTATAAAATGCCCGCAGGTACTTTTCCGTTTGCTTTTGGCCATATTTCAATGCAAGTGGCTGCTGATAGCAAAGTGCAGCAGTTCCGTTCAGCTAACAACGCTTCGCCTCGCATTGTTGTAAATTTTTGGTAATTCAGACCCACCACACACACACCATACACACACACACACTTGAACTTTGAAGTGGCATTAATTCGGTTGGAGGCACAGTTGCCAATGCCACAGATCCAGACAAGCGACTAGCTAGCGAGCAGCAGCCATGTAGCTGTCTTTATCGCAGCCATTGCCGCGTCTATTCCCCCATGGATGTTGGCCGTTGGACGGTTGGACGGTTGGACGGTTGGACGTTGCCTTCCGTTTGGCACCATTGTTTTTTGGGTTATGGTGCACAATGGTGCCGTTTAAATTAGTTAGCTTTTCGCTATTGTATGTGTGGCTGTGTGAGTGAGTGTGTGTGTGTGTCTGACACAATTCACAATGCTTGTCGCTGGCAGTGAATGGCTGCCGCCTCGTTAGTTCCTCCCAGCACATGCTCGAGCCTGACGTTCGACTGAAAACCTCAAGTCAGCGCGAGAAAGACACTGTGGCTGGCTGCGTCATTGTTGCCGTAGCTGTCGTGATTTTTGACTATTAAATTGCGTTTCCACCACACATGAAATGCAGTGTAAGAGGTTTACGTTGAGCTGAGGGCACTCAAGATGCTATCGAATAATTTTCCACATTTTAGCGGTAGGTAGATGTTGTTCGCTAAAAGTTCAGCACGAAAACTAAGTGGCAGTATTTAAAAAATACTACAATTTAAAGTTCTTCCAGAAAATTAAATTTTGTAAATTAAGCGAATTATTTATAAAAATATATATAAATATATATAAATATATTTATGAACTTATATATATATATATTTGTATATATTTATATTTGTACATATTTATTAATATTGATATATAAATATATATAAAATAAAAACGTTTGCTAAAAATCTGAATGCTATATAATTAAATATTTTTTAAATTATTTTAAAACATAAATTGCAATCAATTTTTGATTGATTTATGTTAGCTTGAAATATTTAATGTTTTAAAATGCATTTTTCTAATTTTAACTTTTTAAAAGTACAAACCTTAACTATAAATTGCTATTTTGTTGAAATATACAATAAAAATATAAAATATATACAAATATAATAATTACAGGGTATTCAAAAATTCATCAGCAATCTGCAGCTGCTTCCCCATTCAGTTAGCTGCAGTTAGCTTTTTGGGCCATCGAAAGTTTTTGGCCAACGTTTGTTTGGTTCTCTGCTTTGCATTTAATAACATTTTCTGTTTGACTATGGCTTCTTATTGTATAAGCGTGAATGTGGGCCGTGGGCTGTGGGCGTGGCCGTGGCCCAGCCACTCGTTCTTATAAATATAAATGAACTGCAGCCGTTGGCTGTTAGATCCTTTGTTGCATTTGCCGCATTGTTTGCACCGTGTTGCAGGGCAAAGTTGTGCTGCAGGTAGTGCATACATAAACATCCGCATATGTATTCTATATGCATATTCCATGCTTGATTGACTGTCAAATTGAGTTAACACGTGAATAGCTTGTCAAAAATAAAGGAAAAAGAGAAACCTTTCGAAACTGTTTGCAGTTAGCTGCGCTGCATAGACAAGTGGCCGTGCCGGATGAAGCCTGTGGTTAGCAGTTGTTCTTTAATTGAATTTTCCTCTTCAATAGGATTATAACAACATGGCAAACTTGATTTTCATCCATTGCGGATATGACCACAAAATAAAAAGGGGATTGGCCAAACTAAAATCATACTTTCCTGAAGTAATTAAGCTAAAAGCAACATGCAATTTGCAATGGGAAACACAATGAGGGAATGCAACAAGAAGTTGGAAATTTGAATAAGCTACGCGCCAGAATAACACTAACTCTTGTTGAAGTTGCAGAACAAAAACTCATTTTAACAAAGCCAGCGGTAAGCTGGTTATTAATCAGAAGAAAACTCAGCTGGACAAACAGTGGCAAAATTAGTAAAGGACATGACAACGAAGATATGACGATATTTGTAAACTTTCTGTAAACGGACTGAAATAATTAATATGAATTTCTTATTTTAAATTTGCCAATTAGCTGTTAAATTAAAATTTTGACTTGCTCTTCTGTAACTCAATTTATTGAGTTATTTACATATATATATTACTTTATTTCCCGCTGGACAATTTGCAGAGCTGTCGATACACGAGCGTCTGTACTGTTCAAACAATGAACAATTTCTAATATGCTCGAACCACGATCGTCGGCTTGACATGATCAAGCTGATGCGCTGTGAGAGCTAAAGCAGCATTGAGAGAAACACGACACAAATGACCGTAATCTCTTTATAATATATAAATATCTTACAACTATAAATCTATTGGGCCATCTGCTGCTCTTAAATCAAAGTGCTAAACGCAGCGCTAATTTCTAATTAAAGATCACAAAAGCCAAAGTTTTCCATAATAAAGACTAAAATAATTTTAAAAAAATTTATATGAAAGTTATTAATGCAATGAGTCTAGAACAGCTAATGGAAGCAACAATTCTGTTCATTATAATCTTTGTACACAGTACAAAAATCTTAATTTATTTTGCCTTTAGGAAAAGGCTAACTACGACAGTTAAACAAGTCAAATGGTATTGAGAAAGTAATATTCCAATTTTATTTTCTCTCTAATACATTTTAAATATTTAGCTGTTATACTACTGAAGATCTACTTTATATATATATCCAAATATATATTTAGTCTCCAAACAACTGAAACCTCCAAATCGAGCTTCATTCTTCATACTCTGTTGAGTTGTCGTTCTAATCCGACCGCACAGTAAATTACAGTTTTATATTACTTTTCTCTGTACATTAATTTCTTTGATGCTAGTCACACCTTAATTTTGCACTACATTCACCTGAATCACTTTATTATAAGATTTTTCGTATTTTCAGCATTTAAATGCAGCGCATTCACCTGGCCGGGCCTGGCCTGGCATTCATTTAGCAAACTACTCATTTACCTTTAAGCGTGCTGTCCAATTCAGTGGCAAAAGCAACACATCTACGCTCGCTCCCCAGCTGCTTCAGCTGCAACTCGAGCTTCGAGCACCTGCGCCGTTGGCCATAAGCGCATTTGCTGCAACTGCTGCAGCCGGAAACATGGCCAGCACCTACACCAGATCCGAGAGCTACAGCAACGCCAACACCAACAGCCACACCAACAGCAACACCAACAGCAACAGCAACATTTCTTGATTGCATTTTGAAAGAATAATGAAAATTAGCTGCCACAACTACACCCACATACACAGCCATGCCCACACACGCACACCCACACACACACCGCAGCCAAGTCCTGAACGGTCCGTTGAGTTTTCTTTTCAGTTAATTTTTTGAAATTTCTTCTTGTCCATGTCCAAGTCCAAGTCAGTCCGAGACGAGGGTGGCTAGTTGAGTGCTGGGTGGTTGGATGGTTGGGTGGTTGGGTGGTTGCTCGTATTGTTTTTACGTATTCAGCGCAGCTTTCAAATTGCTTTTGCTTGCGCATTTTTTATCAGGCAGCCAACAAAGCCAGTTCCAGTTGCAGTTCGCTGCGAGCTGCCTGCCAGATAGCAAAATTAAATAAAAATGTAACACAATGTTTGATGCAGAGACGCAGAGAATGTCTGTTTATGTATCTATTTGTATCAAATAGACTCTCTCAAGGCATATTACTACGAGCAATACCTAACCAACTCTATGTAGACAAACATCCTGATAATATAGATCATATCATACCTCGCACTTTGCTAGGGTATTTCATTGTCTACCCTCGCTCAACATTCGTATTTTGTTTTTTCCCTTAGTCCCTTTTCTTTTGGTATGTGCGGCAAACGTTTTGGCGTATTTGAATTTGAATTATGCTGAATTAAGAATGTTTGTTTTGCCTTGTCTCTTGTTATTCTGAGCTTCATTTCGATATGCAGAACTTGATTAAAATTTCCAAGTAAGGACAATGCCAGCTGCTGCTGCTGCTGCTACTGCCTGTCAAAATGCATAATTCATGGCAGTTTGCCTTATAATTAGCCGTCGAGCAAAAAACCTAAAAAATGCATTAAACTTTCAGCAACAATTCGAGCTGCAGTCGCCAGACTCAGTTAACCTCAGCCTCAATCTTAAGGACTTCGCTGCGATATACCCATGCCACCCGCAGGACCTTCATAAATCTTCATTAGTGTAGCGCACGAGGTGCAAAGCGTTGAAAAGTGAAAATGCAGCGTTCTTAATGAGCACCGTTGAGTAATTAGCCAACATTGTTCGCGGATTCCTTACCCACCCTCTCTCTCTCTCTCTCTACACACAGATTTCTTACTTCCGGGTCAGCTCACTTCTGGCCACAAACTCAAACTCCTACTCTAACAATTTGTTATCAATTACTAAAACCATTTTACTTCTATAAACAAACTTTTCAAATTTGCTTTCTTGGCATTTAATAGAAACAAAATTAATCTAGTCTAGTCTAAGTCTAGTCTAAGTCTTGTCTACTCAATTCTACTCTAGTCTACTCTAGTCTACTCTAGTCTACTCTAGTCTACTCTAGTCTACTCTAGTCTACTCTAGTCTACTCTAGTCTACTCTAGTCTACTCTAGTCTACTCTAGTCTACTCTAGTCTACTCTAGTCTACTCTAGTCTACTCTAGTCTACTCTAGTCTTCTCTAGTCTACTCTAGTCTACTCTAGTCTACTCTGGTCTACTCTAGTCTACTCTAGTCTACTCTAGTCTACTCTAGTCTACTCTAGTCTTCTCTAGTCTACTCTAGTCTACTCTAGTCTACTCTAGTCTACTCTAGTCTACTCTAGTCTACTCTAGTCTACTCTAGTCTACTCTAGTCTCTACTCTAGATGTTCCACAATTAAATCAAGTTAAATTTAAATTAAAAATACTAAAAATATATTTTTATTATTTGTCAACTTTTATTTATTGACCAATTTAATGCATGATTTCAATTTTTACTTTTATTTTCAATTAATATATTTATATTTATATATATTATTTATTTTTTATATGTTTCTAAAGCATTTTGTCATACGAATATAAATTTTTATATAAATTTGCCAGCCACATTAAATAAACTCATTTGTCATGAAACACGGGTCAATGCTTAAATATTCACAATCATATGGGAAGATATACGAAGAGCAGATACCCTGCATATGGGCTGGAGAATGACAGGTGTGCATAGGTGAAACACTTAAATAGATGATTTCAAATATAAAAAATATTAAATTATATAAATAAAAGTTGAGTTTCACATATAGAGTATTAAATAAAGAAAAAACTTTTAAGATACAAATAGGGAATGTAATATATAAAATATAATTAATACTAAATATTGCAAAAATAGTTTCTTTAATGCTTAAGTATTTTATTTTTTATATTTTCTTAGATAAGCCAAAATAAGGAACAAACCTTTACATGTTCTTGAAAAAAATGTTTATGAGCTTAGCCTAATAAACTGTTAGCTGCTATAACTTTAGTACACATCATATATAATATATGAACATACCAGTATAGATATAAAATTCATAAATATACATATATTTGTATATGAATATGTATGTATGCTTTTAAAGGCAACCAAAAAGGATTCATATATTGTTTTTATTGACGAGTGCTCAAAAAATTGTTGGCCGCTCTGAGCACACTCGTTCGTATTGATTAACAACTATTTTGATTTATGCAATTTGCAAAAAAATAAGCCGTATATATACTGAAATGCACAGACTAAAAGCAACAGCAGCAACAACAATTATTTGTGTGTCAAACAAACAAATAAAAACATTGAAAAATTGAAAAAAATATGAAAAAATGTATTTAATATGTGCTAGCCACAGCAAATGGTAAAAATGTATACTTTTTTTATTCAATATAAATAAAATTGATTTTATTTTTCATAAATTTTATGACATGGCTGACTGAGCGACTGGCCGACTGCGCGACTGCACGACCGAGCGGCTGACTGGCGAAAGGTGCACAATGAATGAATAATTGACAAAGAAATTATTTTTAATTGAATACAAATTCACAGTTGAACGAATGTTCACCTGAATAGCCGCCGCCATGTGTGGCAAATACAAATAAATGGAGCACGCGATGCTGTAGCTCTGGCTGTAGCTGCAGCTATGCATACTGCATTTGTGTTTTAAGCGCCTGTTGCAGCGCTTTATTTAATTGAATCTTTGGCGGCAGCTCACACAGACGTGCATAGGCTTATGGTCGTGACAGTAGAGCCATGCCTCACAGTCTGATACGAGTTAGCTGGCTAAGGGCACAAACGGCAAACAAGGCACAAGCCAACTGCAGCTGCTCAATGGCCAAAGTAAACAGGCGCCAGGTCCAGCTTTCGCTTGCACTTCCATTCCCAATGCTGCTCCTGTTCCGTGTTACTCTGGTAGCAGGCATAACGTAGCGGCAATAAATGCCAAATGCAAACCACTTGCATTGACCAAAACATCTGCCCGGCTTGCCGGAGCGGGCAATTCTAATCCCAACACGGCTTTTGCTCTGTGCAGCCAACACACACACAAACACACACACACACACAGAGCAATCGCCGTGACAGGGCCAGCCGTAGCTGTAAATCTTTGATGCAGTCCAGTGAATTTACAGCTGAGCGGCCAATTAAGCGCCCTGGTCCTTAAAGTGCGTTGTTGTGTTTCTAGCCATTACATGCCACTGGCACACACAAAAAAGCGAAAGCAATTCAATAGCAATAGAAACTAGGTTACAAATACTGCGGGCGCTCTCCCTCTCGCACTCCTGCTCTCTCTCTCTCTCCCTCTCTCTCCTTCGGCTGTTTTTTAACTTCACTGAACTCATTTTCAAATCGAATCACATATCCACTTAAGGTCAGCCAGCATAAAAGATTCACAAATAAAAGCTGTAAAAATGTACACACAACTTTCTAGACAAGTGCCAGAAAATCCAAAAAGAAAATAATTAGAAACAATTTTGGTGCAACAGCTCGACTAAGATATGCCCTAAGTAAGGCGAGTAAATATGTAAACCTTATTCAAAAATTTTGTTACACTTTCAAAAAATATATAAATCTTAAAACTATTTTACAACAAAAAAAAATACAATTGATTTCATAATTACTTCTTTGTCTATTTTATCAAGAGTAGGAGCTAAGAAAAATTTAATCTTTATAGATTGGAAGTTGTTGTAAATTTGATAAATTTTAATTAAGATTTAATATGTATTGATAAAACTTCACTTAACCAAGTTAAAATCACTGTTGGCTCCAGCAACCGGCGTACATTCCACATTCTAATTTATGCTTTAAAGTTTTAACAACGAAGCTGCAGCTGCTGTTCCTTGAGGGCCTAGCCCTAAGTTCATGATGCTGTATTTTTCTGCTTTAATTAACATTAGACTCGTTCAATCAGAACGAACACATGCTTGAATTTTCATTTGTTGATAGTTAATCAATCCTTATTCCTTAGATTGTCTACGCTTTCAATTCGAATCTCATAAATAAATAAATGCTTACACTCATGTCCCTGTTTTCTTGTCTTGTCAGCTGCAGGAAAGTTAGTTTAGTTACTTCGACTTTTAAGATCTTCTATATATTTGCGCTTTTCACATTTGCTTCATAGAATCTATCTTCATCTTCTTCTTTGTGCACACCAACAATACCTAATATGCAAGTCAATTCTATCTATGCCAGTTAAGCGTGTAGTACAACTAAACTTTAAGCACCTATTGAATACACACGCATGCTCAGCCGCTGGGAGCAAGTTGTGGGGGTATTAGGTAAATGTAAGTAAATCAAGCGTTGCAGACGACAACAAGAACTTTGCAGTCGTTATATGATGGCGCCCATATGTTGCAAGCTGTGGCACACACATACCCACACCCACACGGACACATTGTGCCACATGTAAGCCCCATAATATATATATCGATAATATTTCATTAGACTGCCGTAAGTAAGTGTGTGGAGCCTGTGGAAGTGCGCACATAAATTTAGCGAGAGAAAATGCACTGGCAAATTGGAAAGTTGTGCCATTTTGGGAGTTGTTCTCGCTCGCAGTTTACGTTCAATGGAGCTTAATGCAATTTTCCTTTTTCGCCCTGACCTCTTCCAAAAAAAAAAAAAAACAAAAATTGGGTGTTACGAGCTGCGGGCCTGCCCCTTCCGCATTGCAATTTCTCACCGTAGAAATATTTTTACTTTTCTCGGTCAGCAAAACGAGGGAAATGGCTGAGTGGAGATGCCACGCAGAGCGAATGCAATTTGCTTGGGAGCGTGTTACGGGGCGTATACACGATGTCGACATTTGCCACTCCGAACGCTGCTAATTAGCTGCAAGCAGATTTTCAAATGCTCAGCAAGGCAGCCGCAGCAACAACAACAACAACTACAGCAACAGCTACAACTAATGCAATATTTTTCCTTATCTCTCTGTCTCCCTCTTTATCTCTCTTTTGTTGCTGCTCCTTCCACATCTTTCTGGCCGAAGAGCGCATAAAAAATCGCTTAAGTTAAGCGAAGCGTCAAGTCGTTTGCTTGGCTGGCTTACAGTACTGTCCCACCACAGGGGATTTGCCCAGTTAGCCACTCAAGTGATCCGCTCTGTTCCAGCCAGAGATGAGCAAGGATTTTATGCAAATATCCTGAGACATTCAAGAAAATCTATAAAAGTAGACAATTAATATTATAAAATATAAATTAAATTGAAGCATGTGAAGATTGATTATCAAAGAAAAATGCGTGAGCTGGAAAACCTTTTGGTAACAGAAAAATTAATGAGAAATAATGAGTAATCGATAACTATTGATCGATAAATATAGATTTCATTAAAATTGATATGTAAAACCAAAAATAATATCTAAAGGTTAACCTATAGTTAGTTCAATGTCTCAGCGATCGATAAATTTAGATAACAACAAAATTGATTTGCAACGCATTTCTGACTGATAAAAAACCAAAAATAATATCTAAAATTCAACTAAAGTTTGTTCAATATTTAAGTAATATTTATCGATAACTCTAGTAAAAACTAATTTATCCTTACAACTCATAAGCTGTTTCATTAACAAATTGCAAACAGGACTTATAGTTGGACTTTTGTGAAGTCACAGAACAGTCAGTCACTATTTAAAACTGTGACTGTGACAGAGACACAAATGACATTGAATCTCATCATTCGTTGCAGTCCAGCGAAAAGCTAACCATCTGAAATGTTTTCTTTGACAGGGTTGTGTCGGTTTATCGCGCCGCTTGTCAGCAAAGCTTCAGTTTTACTTCACTCTCTCTCCCTCTCCCTCTCTCTCTCTTTCTGGGTCTGTTTCTGTCTCGCTTTCTTTTCGCTGTGCTTATCACAACTTTGAGTGCTTTTATGCAGCATCTGCTGGCGCTGTTGCCTTTTGTTGCATGTCATTTGCATTCGAGCGGGCCAGCGAGAGACGTTCTAGCCGCAATTTATTTGCACTTAGATTGCGGCCAAAGTGAGGAAAAGGTTAACAATGCAGCTGCCCAGCTGACCAGCTGCCCAACCACCTTGCTGCCCAGCTGCTTAGCTTATCTCAATGGTCAATTTAGTTGCCACGACATGCCACACCTGTGAGCGGCAGAATCTGATACGCTTAATTGCTTCAAGATGCGAAAATAATTGCAGCAGCTGCAACGCCAAAAAGCTGACAGTTAACAAGTCGCCACTGCATTCAGTGGAACGGAGCAATGCATTTTCATTATGTTAACTGCTGGAAAACATGGGAAAACCCAATGACATTTGCAAGCGCTGAACGAACAATTGCCGTCGTCTCCGGCTAGCGACTTCGCTGGAGTCCTTTGCTGCAGCTGGTCTTAGCCGTCAGCCATGCAAATTCAATTTGGACAGGCGACCGAAAGGCAACCAAAAAAAAAAACAAGCAAGCATGTGGGAACAAGAGAGGTTGACTAAAAGATACCCTACATAAATCGAAAGTTTAGATATGATAGATGACAGTAGAGAAGTTTGTATTACAACAACACAGATGGGCAGATAGATAGATTAATTATAGATAGATAGATATGTAAGGATAATTAGATAGATGGAAAGATGATAGATAGATAGACAGATAGATTGAGATAGATACATAGATAGCTATCTAGATATAAAGGTAGATAGATAGATAGATATATAGATAGATATATATATATATAGATATAAAGATAGATAGATAGATAGATAGATAGATAGATAGATAGATAGATAGATAGATAGATAGATAGATTGATAGATTGATAGATTGATAGATTGATAGATTGATAGATTGATAGATTGATAGATTGATAGATTGATAGATAGACAGATAGATAGATAGATAGATAGATAGATAGATAGATAGATAGATAGATCTTACAAACACCTTTCCAAAAGCTAATATACCCCACATCAAAACCCAGTTCAATGGATACTGGCCATAAAAAGAAGTTGCCGAAAAAATACAAAAACATGCGTACAAAAGTCGCGCGTGGCAGGTGAAATGTCCACAAAAAGGAAGCAGACAAAAAAGGACTCAGCAAGGCCAAAAGTGAAGCATGCTCCCTTGCTCCCCCTCTCCCTCCTTCTCGGCTCGCTGCAATGGCGAAAAAACTCAACAAATGTTGGCTGCAATTGTCCCAGAAGAAACAGTTTGCATCCTTGCGCTGACTGCTTTTTGCTTGCTGTGTAGCGGCGCAAAGTTAAATATGCACACCTATTCCCCATGCAGCTCACCTGGGACTGCTCCACTGCTTCTCCCTTGGCCAGGCAGGGCAAGTGCTGTCACCATCAACCGGCCAACAGCTGTCGTTACGCTTATCTGCGCAAAGCGTTTCAAGCTCTTTTGAGCTCTTTAGGCAAATTGCGTTTACTTTGAATTTCGCTGCGTTGTTGTCTCCTCTTTTGGACTACACAATTTCCATGTTCTTTGGCGGCCGTTGCTGCTGCTGCCTAAATATATGCAAATACTACTTTTTACACAAGTTTTTCAATATTTCCAATAGAATAATGCATAGCACACGGCTTACGCGAACTAAGTGCGTCGTTAAGCCCAATAAAATAACATCGATAGGAATGAATTGGCGAACTTCGAATACACGAAATTTATATTTGATTCAATATTCTGTTTACTTTTAGACAGAGTTTACTTAGAAGGGAACACTCAAAGAATATTCAAATGTGCTTAGAATATCTAAAAACTTGCTGATGTCAATATCCATAGCTGCGATCAGGAGAAGCACAATCGAGGCCAGTATTTCCATTTTTGTCTATTCCAAAAAATTAAGTAAGAATCTGTATTAAATATTTGATCCTATAGAACATACTGAGGAATACAGACTTGATGCCTTGGGACTATGACTTGTGCACGAAACTGAAGAGGCCCATGAAAAGAGGAAAAACTTTAAGACGACATCGAAGGAAAAGCTGAGCAAGAATACAAAGAAGCCTGATTTGAAAAGCTTCAAAGATTTAAAGGAAAGATTAAAGGAAGCGAAAATAAACAGATATATATGAATAAATAAATCAATAGCGAACGACTAGAACTCGTAGGTAGACAAGAATACCTCAGACATCAAATAAATCTATAATCGTCAAATCTATAATTGTCTCTCTCCAGTCTAATTGTCTCTCTCCAGTCTACCTCTGTGCCCTATCTAAATATAATTCGTTTAAGCACACTTATTCCAACTAGCTTACACGCATACTTACAACCTCAAGGAAGCCAACTCCATTCACGCATTTCTCCTGGAACTTTCTAAAAACTTTCAACTCCAAAAGTTAAGTGTGTGAGACGTGCAGCAAGAATTTTAGGCGTTGCTCTGCAATAAACTAATTTAATTGCAAATAATTCTGAAACCGACAAAATGTCGATACAAGGGTTGAGCACGTCCGATACCCATTAACATAATTCAGATGCTATTTATGGCTGCAGCAGCCAAAACACACTAAGAGATTAGTTCGTTTTCAACTTTTGCACATAGTCGAAACATGAATGGGAACTTCTGAAGCTAAGCCAGCGTAAAATGTGTATCTATTGCAAATCTCACCGGAATTTTGGCGTTAATTAAAATTGCCGCTCAACGTGCAATTGCATAAGTGCTGCGAGCGAAGGCGAAACCCTTTTAAAATCACAGCCCTGCGCGCGGACAAAACAAAAAAAAAAAAAAAAAACAACAAATTGTAGCGTGAAATTAATGTAGCGTAAGGTATTTCCAAATCATTGATTAAACAGCCTCCAGTTACGCTGCTAACTTTGCGGCGTTCAACGCGGCGTATGAGTGCTGCGTGGCTTCATTCAGCCAGTCAACCAGCCAACCAGCCAGCCAAAATGGAATGGCAGCTGCTACAATTGCATGGCTGCGCCTCCTCGACCAAAGGGGGCGTGGTCAACGTGTATGTATGTGCGTGTGTGCAGTCGTGTGTTATTTTGTGTAAATTATATTACCAAAAGATGCAAAATTAGCCAAATAACAGCTGCTTAATGTGGCGGAAAGCTGGCAAGCAAATTTAATGGGAAAATCCTTTGCCACGATGAAAACATAAAACGTGGCCAAAAGGCATCTGTGTGAGCGCCGCTCTATTCGCTAATCAAACAGAAGCCCAATATTCAATTGAGCACCATTGTGTGCAATGGCAAATTCATGAAATGCCATAATGGGCACTTAATTTCTTATGATATTGCCTAATCAAAATCAAACTACACAGCTCTGGTCGAGCAGGGCATTGCTGTCTGCCAGAGCTGGGCAACTACAAGTTAGATTTACGGCGTATTTGAAAACGTAATGAAAAGATAAAAAGATTTTTTTAGAGTATCTATCTATTATATATTATATCTAATTATCTATCTAGCTTGCATCTAGTATATGTGTAGTATTTATCTAGCATCTAACTCATGCATACCTATTTATGGAATTTCTATCTAATCAACTTTTGTCTCACATGAATTTATGTATTACTTATCCAATTCTCAAAAATCGATAATTATCGATTATCATATTAGTTTCTAATCAGTATTAAAGCTAGTCACACATGACTTTGTACGCGTTTACAACACATAAATAAGCCTATGAAAGCATAATCGATAAATACTAATTTTAATCGATATTTATTGATTATCAGCTGCGATTTCTAAAAAAGCAAAACTGCTTTCATTTTTTAGTTAAGTCAATTGAAAAGCTGTGAACAGGGTATCAGTGAGTTCGGCACTCCCCACATTCACACTTTCACTTGTTTCTTTGCGTCGCATGTAAATGCAAAGTTTTGTCTTCTGAACATTTCCGAATACAGCAGCCAAAGTGAGCGCAAAAGCAACAAATTTGTAGTCCGACACAGTCAATAGGACAAATTTATTGGCAATTTTGGGGATTTGCCGATTGTGCGAAATTGCAAATCAAACATGACTAAAGGACACATTCGGAAAGACAAACACATCCACGGAGTGAGAATGGGAATGAGCAAGCTGAGCACATATACAAATGGGAAATGCAAATAAATGGTACAAAACGTATAGAAAACTGTGCAGACGGAGTCGAGAGCATAGAACAACAAGCAAAACAAAAATATTTTACTGCAGCTCAAGCAAAAGTGAGCAGTTGTTGTTGTTGTTGTTGCAAGACACAGCTGTTTGCTGCCTGTGTGAAGGCCTCTGAGGCCCTTGGCCGGGCTGGGCCGGTCCTCATTGCTCCCCCGACTCGAGCCCAATCATTTCCTCCAAATATTTATGTATAATTCACAATATTTGTTGTTCATGCAGATTTCAGAATTATTTATAAACGAAGCATAAAGTGTTAAGCATTTTTAAAGCACTGGACTTAATTAATAAGGCTTACAAAAGGCAGCAATTACATTGTCGATTGGCAATTGACTTTAATCAGAAAGATTTGCATCTAAAATTCGCTCTTATTATCTTTTGCATAAAATATTACAATTATGCTTCATTAGCACACGCAATCGTTAGTTGCTTGCAACTTAAGCTGCAACTCAGGTCTGAATGACACGCGCTTAAAGTGCAGCTTACACAGTTTTAAAGCTCAAGTCACCCCAGAGAGAGAAATGGTAAAGCGTATTTTATCTTCAAATATTGTAGGAATAAAAAGAGAGCAATGTTCATAAGAATGATAAGAAAATGTTTGCCTCAACTTCACACAAAGCTTGTTTACTAACTAGACCACAACTCGAAATAATTATTTGAAGAGCTTTGAGCTTGAAGCTCAAATAAGCAAAAATTAACAAAAGAGAAGAGAGCAAAATATTCTTCATTCAAAAAGCTTTGGTGGGCGAGTCGTAGCCTCAAAGTATATGAAATTTATAGTACATCAAATAAATATTTTAAATCGAAAAGTAAAGTAGAAGCTTTTTTGTTTTAAAGAGCTTAAATAAATTATAATTAAAATGTAAATAACACATCTATTAATTCTCAAAGCTTAAATATGTTTTTCAAAATATGAAAAAGTTTTATTTACTGATTTTTTAGCTAATATTCAGAAGGCAATTAACCTTATTTTTTCTATAGCCTCTCGCAACTTTGTGACTCCAACTCACTGGGAGGAGAGTGATGGAGAGAGAGAGAGAGTAAAGAACCTTTCATTAATTTGGCTGCTTTTACTAATTCTGTCTTTTATGTGCATTTGTTTACTAATTTACCAGCACATAAAGACACACACATACACAAATGGAACTTGCCTCGCGGCGCTTAAAAGTATGTTACACTTAACGCAAATCCTGCAGCTGCTTTTGTGCAGTGCATGAATTTATTTTTAGTTTCCCTTCGTTTTCTCTTTTTGTTGTTGTTTTTGCGGCTGCTAAATAAAATATATACATATATATGCTAAACAACATAAATAACATGCAAAGAAGCAGCCCGCAAGCAGACATAACTAACAGTGAAAAGTGAGCAAACATAAAAAATGAAAAGCGATAGAAAAAAATAGTAGAAACCCAGCAAATGATGGAAGTGTACAGACGTGCATAATATATCTATACTAAGTAAATAGAGTGTGTAAGTATGTGTGTGTAGTTTCGCTTGCGGCGCATATAGAGCACATGTGTGTATATTTATATAAAGTAGCACTTGCAATTGCTGCACTGCAATTTAGATTTGTGCATATTTTGTTGCCTGTGGCGAAACAGTTGCGAATTACATTGTCTACTTATTAGAAACTCGCGTATTTTTAGTATATAACAATTATAACTATATTATTGACATAATGTAACTTAATTAATATTGATATAATATGCATTATTAAACATTTTACCATTTTTTTTATCGAAATAGAGCACTTTTTGAGATAAATTGAATTATTTAGCAACTGAGCTTAACTCAATTTTAATTCATTTGAATTATAAAACAAGTAACAGCTTAACTCATTTTTTATTTAACGTATTACAGTTCAAAGAACTCGAAACGCATCTTCACAATTTAACCTGCATAATGCAGGCATCCACTGAAGGCAAGAAACCTTTTCTTCTTTATTCGCATTAAATTTGCCACATATTCACATATTCTCATTCACATTCGTATTCACATTCGCATTCGCATTCATATTCGTTTACATTTTGCTTCGCTCGTGAAGCGCATTTTTTATTTTATTTTATTGCATTTGCATTCGACAACGTCTCTTCCCTTTCTGTTCCTCTCATTCCCTTACTCTCTCGTGCTCTGCCCTGCTTATCGTGCTGCTGAAACGTCGCTTCGACAAAGTTCTGTCTTCCTTTCTCGTCCTTTACGCGCCTTCTTCTTTTATTCGTCTCATGTGTTTTGCATTTTCTGCGGCTAAATTTACACATGCGTTCATCTCTGTATGTGTGTGTATGCTTGAGTATTTGCCAATGGCAATGTGCGCCTCTAGACGTGCATGTTTGTGTATGTATGTGTTCACATTAACACATTATTGTTGTTGTTGATGCTTATGCTTCACACACACACACACACGCTAAAAACTTAACGAAGCAAACGCTTTTTTTGCTTGTTGCATTTTATGCCAATTTTTTTCTTGCGTGTCTTCTACTGTAGCTATATATGGATATGTACATATAACAGTGATAGAAAAAGGCATGCTCAACTGTAATATAATTTAGTTATATATATATTTGTACAAGATGCTAATATATATTTAAGGAAAACACTTCATGTGCGGTATGAGTTTACCACTTAAGGAAAAGTAGAGTTATATTTAATAACCCATTAACTTCAATCAATAAATATATATTTTAAACAATTATTATTTATATTATTGTATAAATAATACCAAAATAATAAAATATTTTCGGAGAGTAAAAAAATGATTTCTTTGCATAATTAAATGTATAGGGTATTCAACAATCGTGCTTTCACACGTAAAAAGTTTTCCAGTATTTTTTTCTTGTCTCGCTCTTGCTTTGCACTTAATTCAGGACGCTCTTTTGTCTTTTGTTTTCGCATTGCATTTGTAATTGTAAATTTTGTGTAAAATGAAAAAATAAGAGAAAAGAATAACGAAACAAAATATGCAACTGCTTGTTTAGCAGCTAATATTTGTTGAATTTGGCAGCGTCTGTGGCCACAAGCTGTTATCTAAGCCATGCATGCCGCATGCCGCATGCCGCATGCCGCTTGTCTCATGCCACCAGCAGCAGCAGTCAGAGCAGTTCGTAGGAGATTCGCTACAGAAATGGAAATTCGCAAACGAATCCAGACAACTTTGTTGTGTCTTCTGTTGCTTGTAATTTCTTTTTGTTGCTTGCCGCTTGTTTGGCTTGTGGCTGTTGCATATGCCACAATCTGTCGCCCGTCGCCTGCCAGCCCCCTGGCCACCTGCAGTGGCAACGTTTGTTATTTTGTTGCTTTTATGTGGCCAGTGCCACTTTAAACTCTCTGTCTCGTTGCACTTTGATTGTCTGCCCCGCTCAGCAGTGTCAAACACAAGAGCTGCCACAACTACAGCAAGGTGAGCCAGCATATAGCAACTACCTGGCCGGACACAGGTTGCCAAGTTGTCATTGCGTGTCCAGCTGCGAACTGTCCGACATGTTGTTGCACAGCTTTACATTTTGCCCCAAGCTCTGACTTAACCCGCAACATCCTGGCGAAACCAACAGATAAATGCTATAATCACACGGCATATATGAATAATATATATGTTTATATATATATATGTATAGAGTGTGATATGATAAGTATGTATATATTTATATATACTTAGATATATAATTGTGTGTATATCTTTGTGCTGTTGGTTTTTGAGTTGAAAGAGAAGTCTGATTTCAGCGAGCATCCCTCTCATTTCCAGCATTAATTGGTGTACTTCATAAAGCACATCTAATAGAGCGATTCTAGCTACTAAATGCATCAAATTTTGTGCACCTGTGTAATTTATCTAGAGATAATGAAAATTTGTAATCAAAAACTGAATAATTAATTATCAATTTTCAATTTGCATCAGAGGCCAACAACAACAATAACAACAACACATAATATTAGCTAAAATTAGCAATAAAGCACAAATGTTGCATTATTTTCGGGAGCGGGTGGAGCCCTCTTCACCCGTGGGGCGTTTTCGAGCACTGCACTTAATAATCAAAATCATAATCAATAAACAATTTGCATGAACATTAAATAACATTAAAACTTTCAATGCGATTCGCTCGAATGTTATTTGGATGGTTCAATGACTGCATTTGTGATAATAAATATATTTAAACAATGCTGTAGGAAGTGTTGTGCAACACTGGCGGCAGCTGAAATGCAGCAAAAACAGTGCAGAAATCTGTAGCCAACTGCATAATACTCTTTCAGAAATGGCTTGTGTAAATGATATGTCTAGGTTGACACTAGATAGAGCATTTTTGTCTAAGAGTTGAAAATTTATAATTCGTAATTCAACTTTAGACTAGCTTAAGAATAACTAAATTTTTCATTTCTTTTTCTATGAACTATTTACCACGCCCCTAATGGGTGTGTCTATATCTCCTTTGTATTGTACTATAGTATTAGTGGTATTATTAGGAGTTACTAATTCAGGCAGAGAAAGCCAATATGCCCGCTGCGACTTCTTGGACAAGCAGCAGAACGTAGAGGGATAAACGTTAAAGCGTTTACACGCTAAAATATACATTTTGAAAAGCAAGCATAATATTATTTTTTAGTGCAAGGTGTTAACTGTATCTGTGTGTGTGTGTATGTGTATGTGTGGACAGAGCACAGCGGGCGATCCTTGTTGTCGCTGTCGTTGTCCTTGTCGCCGCTGTCGGTTCTCGCCAGCGTTTGCTTAATGTCTTCTTTATTATACGAAATTTATCACCGAAACTGGAAATTGGCCTGCTTGGATGGCTGGCTGACTGGCTGGTCCTTGCTAAGCAAGGACTAAGGCAGAAGCAACCGGAAAGCTTGCACTTTTTTCTGCTGCTTTATTTTTTCTGCAGCGAATGTCGCTACATAAAGTAACTCCCACACACACACACACACACACACACACACAGACACATAGACGTTGCAGTAAAAACATGGCTTATATCCTTTATGGTGACAAAAGCAAACACAGAAGCATACGTAGACACTAAAAGAGACTGTGTGTGAGGCACACAAACACACATATATATACTGTATACACACACTTTTTACACTCCCTCAAGATTAGCAGCACACACACACAGACACATGCATATATGAAATTAATGTGTGGGTTTTGTGCTAATGAACGAAGCGAATGTGTGTGCGTGTGTGTGTGTGTGTGTTTGCTGCGCTGTTTTTGAATTATAGCATAATTTTTACCACAAAAACGGTTGGAAACACTTTTTTTAATGTTTGCCCGTAAATTGTCCAAGCAAATTTATACGCTGTTCACTCTATGCCTGTGCATAAGGACGCGCCGCAACGCCAGCAAAAAAAACTATGCAAATATTTACAAATTTCTTCTATTTCTTTTAAATATTTTTAAAACAAACGATTTTTTACAAAATGTTTTAATTAAATGCGCTAAGCTTTTAATGGAGCGAGCATCAAAGCGTTGTAAATAGTCTCGTTTTTGTTTTGGATTTTCTGTTTTTTAAACTCAAGCCAAAATCTTAAATGCATGGGTTTTTTTTTTTAATTTTCATCTATATAGAATTTTTTTCAAGTGCCGCACAAAAACTATGCAAACTGCGGGCGACCGACCACAAAAGAAAGCTGTATTTGGGGAAATGTTAGAAAATGGGGTTTCGGCTTGACCCCAGGCAAAGAGAACAAAAAAGCAAAGATATATATAACTTTACGCTTGAATTATGAATTTTGTTTTGCTTAACATGCGATTCACAATAAAATGCTTAAATTTTAGAATAAATATAAGTATTGAAAAGTTGAACTGAAAATTATGTATATGTAATAATATAATATATAAATAATAATTTTTAAAGCTTATCAAAAATAATACACTTTAAGGCTATTTTTAATGTTTTATTTTAATTTTTATTAGCAATGAAATTTATAGATGAATTATTAATAAATAAAAAATATTCTGATTAATTAATTTTATTATTAGCCTAATATTTTATTACTATTACTATTGCTATTACTGCATACTTATAAATAATAATAATATAACTTATATTTCAATGTAAGACACTAAACTTTTCTACAGCTATCAGATGAACTATAGAAAGCTACGCGTATTAAAAGTGGGGTCAAAAAAAATGAGGACTTCCTCTACATCCTCTCCAGTGCTGGCCTTCTTTTGAGCTGTATTTCATAATGAATGAACGCAGAAAAAAGTCAAACGTTTTTCAAGTGGGATTTGACGTTTTGCCTAACTTTTAACTTTGCTGTCGTTAGTTTTAGGTCAGAGGTCAGATGCTGTTGCAGTTTTGCTAGCAAAAAGCGACGCATTTATTTTAATTTTTTCATGCCAATTGCCAACTTTGCTGCGAAAGGTTAAAAAAGTGTCAACAATTTAGGCGACCCTTAAAAAAGTTGCTCTAAAATTACACTTTTAATATATGAAACACTTTTTAATAAGCAAATGTGTAAAGACAGCTTTCATATGGAAAGCTATTTTTCAAATAAAAGCTTCTGCGCGCGCTAAAAGCTCATGTACTTCGTGCTTAATGTGCAAAAGTTCTTAGCTGACAAACCAAACCAGCGAAAACGAAAGCTTTTACTATCTCGAACGCATTGCGGTAGCTTCAGGGCCCAAATGGGGCAATTCAGTGAACTTTACCGCTTTAATTAACTTCACAATACTCAAATCGCGTTTTCAGCGAACTTATTTTTCACAATTTTTAAGTACATTTAAGAAAAATACCAAAATCAAGTATTATTTTTATAACTGAGTAAACAACCGAGAATCTCAGTCCGAACTGAATGTGATACTGACAACTGCAGTATCAAAATCATCTGTCATCGATATGTTTAAGGCACTGAATATCGATATGTTCGCGCTAAATGTAATCACGCACACCGCTGGCGCACGTCAATTTGTATACTTGTCGCTCGAATAACGGCTCTTCCCATTTGCCATACTCAATGAGAAAATAATTGTATAAAATGGAGCTGCGTAGCAAATTTAATAAATTGAAAGAGCTGCTAATCAGCGCAGGCGTATATGAAGATGGCATGGAAGTTGAAGAGATGCGTCAAATGGCACAGGCTATGGAAATGTCTGTCTCATCGTACAATGGCGTGGAATATTCGAATCTCGAGCGGGCGCTCCTGGTAAATATTAAAAAGCAAACATATTTAAGAGAGTTTACGAAAAGAAATTTGCACAGGAGAGCGAAATTGATTTCCAAATGATGGTGAACTCCACGATGATCGTGCAACCGGCCACGCCCACGCCCTCCATCGATGTGTTCATCGAAGCGGGCAGCTTTGAACGCGACTGCGAGAGCCCTCCGAGCAATCCCATACACCTTCAGGTGCAGGCTGTGGTGCATCACGAGCTCAACTGGAGTCCGACTCTTGTGAGATCACACAAGCGGGAAACCAACGAACCGGACTGTGGCCTGTACACCAAACGTGCCTGCCAGACTATGGATGCTGAAGCGGACTCGGAGTCATCAAATGTCACGCCCATATCAATAACCAGCGCCGACTCGGGCGTTAGCTGCGAAGAAACGGGCACGCTGTCCAGCTTCAGTGAGAGCTCCACATTGCCCTCAATTGGCGAAATGCCAAGCCGCCTGCTAATCAGCACCAGCAGTGCCGTCGTTTCAGATTTGTCCAGCCTGCCCGTCATAAGCCCCTAATTTATGAACTAACTGCAATTGTCAATCGTTTGCTCAACGATGCCAAAGGATGTGCCTTAATTCAGCTGTGCATGTAAATGATATTTGATTATTCCAACATGTTAATTCATAACTTTTAAGCTAATCCCATTGATCAATTATATGCTGTGCTTTTATTCAGCTAAGAAGCTAAACGAACTAGAGAACATTGACATTGACTGGATTGTTTTCCCGCTGTATCTTCGTCTTGGCTATGGCCTCGCCCACCAGGCGATCTATGCGCTTGCGCATGGCCAGAAAAGGCATCAGATTGACTCGATGGCTGACCAACGTGGCAGAGATATTGGTAAAGTACTCGGTCACCTCGACGGGTCGAGCCAGGAGCACAGTGGGTTTCTTAACAGGCGATTTCGTCAAGCAGATGGATTGCCTCGGTCGCTTGGCCACGCGTGCGCCAATTGTTTTCGCCGGCGAGCTGTTGCCGTTGAGCTTCAGTTTACGTGAACGTGGACGAGCATTTTTAGCGGGTGCAGACAAATATTTGCCTGGAATACGACTGGCCGAACGTAGAGATCGACGACGAGAAGGAGGCGAAAAGTCGCCAGTTAAATTTTCTGCATTTGGGTTAGTCAAAGGGGATTCCTTCAGCCGCTCGCAATCTCGATTTACGAATTCTGTCTCCATTTCTGGCGAGGAATTAGGGGAACGTGTTGCATTGCAATTCTCTTCTGCTGGAGAACTGGACACACTAAAGGTTAACATATCAGGTTTTGTATTGCTGTCCTCGCAATCCATGGCTGCAACCTCAGCTCTCTCTTCAACTTCAGTTGGTTCAGTTTCCATATCTACTTTGGCAGGAGGCGCATTCAAAGGTTGATGTTCGACAATTGACTCCGTTTCGCTTTCCCTAGAATATGTGGTCACTGGATAAGTCCTGTTTGATATACAAATGGCAAACTTACGGAGTGCGCACTATGTAAGAAATATTATTCGACCAATCCTCCTCCTCCTCCGCAGTGCAATTGGAATCCTCTTCGCTAAGATTAGGAAATTTTGTTAATAGAAAGTGAGGAGTCCTTTCAAAAACTCACTCAGCATCACTTTCGTTATCATAAGAAGAATCGGACAGTTCCGAAGAGGGCGAATCAATTGTTTTCTGGTCAGCCACAGAGGTTGGAGCTCCTGCCGTGTTTAATGCTGCTGTCCGATCTGAATGTGCTTCAGGAATTTGTGCTTGGTCATCTGCTTCGCTCAAATCGTCATCGTCCCCAACAATGTGCGGTACATTGGGCAAAAAAGGCCTACAATTGAGTAATTTTTTAAATTTGAAATTATTTCCAAAATTCACTCACATGTTGAATGTAGTTTAAGAGAAAGAAACTCTATTGGCGAAACGTGACAAATTAAACGTTATTTTTAGCCAAGGATTGCCCTAGTGTTGCACAACAAACTAAGCAAATAGTGTGCCAAAACGATATTCTTAGCATTTAGTATTTTTTAAAGATATCCCCACTGTTATGCTCATGCACCAACAGCGCAATGCGTTCAGCTAAGATCGTGGTATTTTTTTAACTGAGCCGAAAATAAGCCGAAAATTTAATATATATGGTCATATTCTAATATTAAAAAATACGTTGATTAAATATAATTATGAATATGAATATATTTTAGTAAAATTCAAATTTAAATATTTTTATAAAATTCTTGACTTATAATAATGAATAATAACTTAATAATTACAAGACAAATAATTAAGAATTATATAAAATATATATAGATATACATGTTATAATAATCCTAACCGTCGCAGTAATCGCACGCCTCACCAGCTTGATCGCACTCGCAATAGATCGCCTCTGGAGCCATATCGGACGCCAGATCATCCTCGCTGAATGTAACGCAACGCACGTTCCGCGGATACTTGACCATGACCAAGGGACGACCGTCGTCATCGGTGAGGCCCACATTATCGCAGCCATCGCCCACATTTTGGCGCTGCAGAGTGTACTTGGTGACGCCGCATAGAACTATCTAAAAAAAAGTTCTGCTTCAGATAAACCTAGCACAGGTGTTGGCTGTTTGCTCACCAGAAACTTCAGAGCCATCAGCGCTAACGCCAGCATTATGTAGAAATATCGCATCAATCCCTGCGAGAACAGGGAGAGGCAGCCAGCCGTGTTGATGGAGTCGATGGTCAGCGTGGGCACTGGCATCCGCTTGGACTGACCGTAATCCTCGTGGCTGACAAACTTCGACACGCAGTTCCGCTTGGAGCAGGCGATGGGCGCCAGCACAACGCGATTGCGCCACGAATTGTTGACCAGCTGCAGGGGCATCCACTCGGCGTTCATCCAATCCTTGTAGTTGTAGACGCCGCAGCACTGCTTCCGCAGCTGCAGTCCGTCCCACAAGAGCTTCCACTCGGGCGACGAGTAATACTCGTCGATGCCGCGCAGCAGCGAGCCCTCCGCCGAGTTTTCCAGGACATCGATGTTATGGTAGAGATTCCACACGGTGCCAAATCCCGAAGTGATCAGCACGCAGGAGTAGAAGAGCCAAACGGAGATCATCAAGCGAACGTTGGGCGTACAGCGCCTCTTCCACAGGCGATTCCACAGCGAGAGGCTGCACAGGAACGTCACGATCAGCTGCGCACCAAAAACGTAGATGTTCACAAGGTAACTCAATAGCAAGCGTTGATCGATGTCCCCCAGGAAGCTGGACAGAATCATTTGATAGATCCCAGTCACGATGATGATCACAAATCCGGTTATAGCCTCGAGTATTAGCAGAAACGCAACATATACAGATGCTTTATGAAAAGGCTGGCGCATTTGATCATCTTTCTCAGATGCTGCTTAGTGTTTTGGGTTTTAGCATCTTTCAAATTGGAAACTTGATTTTCATGTGAAGTGACATTTTTCACACAGCTGAGACAACAAATTGGAACTATTACAAAATATTTATGATATATAAATGAGCAACATAAGCAGTTTTTAAGTAAATCATTTTGAATTTACTTCAAATCAATTAATCAATCAATTAACCGTTTCGTTAACAGCGATTTCTTAATTTCAAATATCCGTTATCGTTGGTGATGTACATTAAAATTAATTTAACAGTCATCAACTGTAAGACTCATAATGGCAACGTAATTTAACAGCCTGCACACTTCGTAACAGCAGCTTAAGTTTTTGATAAGCGGGGTTATAAAACCAAGCTTGACTGTAGCAAAGCAAAATTAGTATTAAACAGACTTCAATCTTATTTGCTCAGTAAGTGTGATTATTGCTTAAGTTTAAGTTTAAGTACTAAATAAAATAATGCTGCTAAGCTCCGTTTCAAATAGCCAAAGCACAATTTTCAAATGACCGTTATCGCTGGCTATGTTAATCAACATTAAGTTTGTTCTCGGCAACTGTTAAACTCAAAATGGCAACTATTTTTGATAATGAGAGCATAAGAGCTGATTTGATTGAAATCAAGATCAAAACCACTAACCGAGTCTTTAGAGATTCTACGATTGTGGTCAATATAAAATCTGTTAAATATAATATAAAAAATTGGTTTCATATAAGCTAATTTCAAATTCTCTTCTGTAGCTACTTCTGTTAAGTAACATTTTGTTGACTGTTAAACTCAGAATGAACCACTGAACTTATCTTGCACCAACTATGCAACACTGCTTTAAGCTTTAGATAAGGGGGTCATAAAAGCCGGCTTGACCGAAGCAGAGCTGAACAAAGACAGATTTAAAATTGAACGCATTATATTTAATTAAAAACATTTGAGTCATTGAGTGAGCAGCAAAATGTTTCCTGCGCTTTGTGGAGCTTTATTGATTTTGGCTTTTAAGCCCAGCGCGTTTGCTAACGAGAAATTCCAATACGAAATCAAAGAATTTTCCGTGCCGCTGGATCACTTTAGTTTTCTGAGCAATGAGAGCTTCAACATACGTTATCTATGCAACGACTCCTACGTGGACAAAAGCAACTTAGAGCCACCAATATTCTTCTACACGGGCAACGAGGGCGACATCGAGTGGTTCGCGCAGAACAGCGGCTTCGTCTGGGAGCTGGCGGCCAAGCAGCGGGCGCTGGTTGTCTTTGCGGAGCATCGCTACTACGGCAAATCAATGCCGTATGGCGCCGACACCTTTAATACCAGCAAGCCGGAGCATTTGGCCTACTTCACCGTGGAGCAGACGCTGGAGGATTACGCCCAACTGATCACCTATCTGCGCAATGGAAAACGTTTGCCTGTGGTGGCATTTGGTGGCTCCTATGGTGGCATGCTGGCGGCCTGGTTTCGCATGAAGTATCCGCATATTGTGGTTGGCGCACTGGCCGCCTCGGCGCCCATACTTCAGTTTTCCGGGCTGACGCCGTGCGATATCTTCAACAAGATAACCACCTCGGTGTTTGCGACCGCTTACAATGCCAACTGCAGCGTCAACATAGGCAAGTCCTGGAAGGCCTTCGAGTCGATGGCGGCCACAGATGCCGGCAAGAAGCAGCTGGGCGACATCTTTCACGTGTGCAACGCCATCAAGAACGCCGATGATCTGAAGAACTTTATGGATTACCTCGAGGAGGTCTACGGCAACCTGGCCATGGCGAACTATCCCTACAACTCCACATTTCTGTCGCCGCTACCCGCCAATCCTGTGCGCCAGCTTTGCTTTTATCTAAAGGATCTGCATCAGAACGATACGGATCTGGTGGCCAGCATGGCCAGCGCATTGGCTGTCTATACGAATTACACAGGCAGCACCAAGTGCCTGGACTACAACGACTCGAACGCTGGCGCCAACTATGACAGCAAGGGCTGGGACATACAGAGCTGCAATCAAATGGTCATGCCAATGTGTGCCAACAGCAGCGACACCATGTTCCGCACCAGCAACTGGGACTTCAAGGAGGTCTCGGACAAGTGCTACAAGCAGTTCCATATCACGCCCAAGGCCTACGACATCGTGCTGCGCTATGGTGGCCGAGATCTGGAGGCGGCTAGCAACATCATCTTCAGCAATGGCCTGCTCGATCCCTGGAGCGGCGGCGGCGTCCTGAGTGCACCAAACAACCAAATTCATGTCATCATTTTGCCAGAGGGTGCCCACCACCTGGATCTGCGCCAGAGCAATCCCTTGGATCCGGCCTCAGTAACGAGCGCACGTCAGAAGGAGGCGGAGATCATAGCGCAATGGATAAGCCATTTTTAAGCAACAGATTTCGAGTGTAATTTGAATTCTTAATTAATTTGCAATAAAAACAATGATTGAGCCTTATTTTTAAATATTTCTTTAATATATATGCATAAAGGTACAGTTGTTCACAAGAAAGGAAATCTTAAAATTTACAGAAGCAGCAAAAACACACAAAAAATTTAACATTTAAATCAACTTATAAACAAATACATAGTAGTATATATATATCGTGTAAACTTAATAAATAAATATATGCTTTTCTTCAATAACTGCGCTCCAAGGCATTAAATAATAGAAAGAAAATATATAGTATTATTAATAAGGCAAATAGAATAATCTTTATCAAAAAATATTAACAAAAAGTTTGATTTCTTTTTTTTTTTAACTGGATGGAGAGATAACCTGTTCCATTACTATTTCAACATTTTTCGTTTTTTTTTTTCAATTTTTTCATACGCATTTTGATAATTATTTATTTAAGAAATTTTTTTTTAATTTGGTTTAGCACCGGCATAGGACACTTGCTTCGTTTTGCGCCTTTCGCGCACGCTTCTCCAGACCTGGAGCAGAGGGGGCCACAGCTAGTGGACATGTTTTTCGATTTGTCTATGGTACGAATTTTGGAAATGAGTTTCAGGAATGCTTTGAGGTTACAGAGAGCCTTGGCTGCGGGATGGTTATTTGAAGATTCTGCAGCAACACCTGTGGCGGGTGCTCAAAGGCGCAGACCGCTGCTCAAGAGCCGTGGGAGAGAGCTTGGCTCAAGGCAGCGTTTATCTCCGGGCAGCCTCTGGCCATCTAGTGTCCAGAGTGCAAAGCCAAAGTCAAGACGCAGCCTCAGCAGCTGCCACATCCTGAGTTTGGGAGATGAATGCGACAGCCAACTGCAGGCATAGTTCGACCTTCGATTCACACTCTGGACAATTTGGTCTATGTGGGTCATGGTTTGTCTTAAAGGTTGTCCGCTAGCTGGGCCGCACGAATATGTTCCACGATATTCGCCCGGCCACGCCCACCACAGCTCCGGCCTGTAGAGCCGTGCGCTACTCGTTGCATATTTTCGTGTGTGCGTATTTTTTTGCTTTCGTTTTCTTTATCAGCTTAGTTTTTATATACAAAATGTTGGGCATTATAATTTTGGGCATAGGTTATATAGTATATATATATATAAATGTTTGCTGTGCAAATATATATGTATAATGTATATATCGTTAATATATGTTTTGTTTTTCTTGTAAAAGTATTTCGTTATGTGTCGTTAGTTTTTTCTTTTCTTTTTTTCATCAAGTGTTTCTTGCTATATGCTCGTCGAGTAGGTTGTTCAGTATATATTTTATATATATATATATCAATATCTTAGCTGTACATATTTATTTCGGCCTGTTTCAACTGTCTAGCTACCAAGAATAATATACATACATTTTTATTTCATTTTTTGGAAAATTACAAAAATTTACATGACTTAACACACTCGATCGGGCTGGAGGATCGGTTGTCTTATATCTTGTACAAGAATTTTGTTTACAAACATTTTTGCTTACATACAATATTATTTTCTTCATTATTTTTATGTTTTTATCTTTTCGGTTGTTTTTTTTTGTTGTCTGTTTTTTCTCTTTTCAATGTGTAAAGGCATATTCGTATTGTTGTGGGGGATGGGGTGGGATTGGGGGTAGTGGGATTCTATGATCTAATTATATTTGGGAGTGTGGGGCGGGACGTGTTTTGGCCCTGAATTTATTGCACTAATCCAATGACAACAACAAGAACTGTTTACGTTGGCGGCGGGCCATGCGGATAGGAGAGCATGGGCTCCAGACTCCGGGCGAAGGTGTTGGAGAACATGCAGGTATAGTCCTCACCGTGGGGCACCAGTGTTGCCACACCTAAAAGCAGCAGCATGAGCGCCTGTATGGGCAGCGAGGCACGTGCAACGCGCCCGAGGAATCGTGCACCTCGAGCCAGAACCGTGGTATTGATGACATCGCCATCGGCAGCATCGCCATCGCTGCGACTGTGAATGGCAATAGATTAGTACAGATATAGAAATAACCATATAGCAGCTATATAGGAAACATGCTAGACATATCTAGGATACATATATATCTATATATCAAGTGCCAACTAGCAAGAGTATTTGTACTTGTGCATGGTTTTTGCTTGAAAATAAATCAAATTGTACGGGAAAAGAAACTAAACTACTGGAAAATGGAAAAATTAAACAAATTTTCTATTGAATATTTACTTTGCATTTTCTGTGTTGGGTGCGGCGGCCTGCATAGAAGAGGTTGATAATGTAGTATTATCCAAAAGCTAGATATGCCATACAAATATAAAGGAAAAAGAAATAAAAAAATCAAATTAAATTAAATCAAATTTGTAAATCAATTTTTCACACTTCTCGCATCGAGCCAATTTGGTTCTTGAATATTTCACTTACTTTGGTGCGCTTACAAAATTAAAAATATTTGAACTTTTTTTTTCGGGACAAATTGAATTTGAATTGGAATTTGAATTGAATGAGCAATCGTTGCACTTACCTCGCTTGACAACAATTGCAGCGGCACGCCCAGGTTGTCGCCCTCGTAGCCGAGCACGGCGCCCAGCTTGACGATGTAGATGCCGGAGAGACGACGCAGGGATTGCAGACGCAGGCGGAGATCGGTTAGCCTGGAAAGTGTTCTAGAATATTTAAAACATTTGCTGGCGGCTCTTAGATTTGTCAGTTTTGATGAAGTGTTAGAATGGGCGGACGAATCAAATTTTGAGTACCAGAAAGAAAAAACACAAATCAAAAACGCAAACAAAAAAAACAGCAACACAAAAGTTAAGCAAAAAAAAAAATTAAAAGCAAAACTAATTGGTCGAACTAATTATAATATGTGAACTAGCTAAAACGGCAGCCAAAAGCTACGTGAGAGAAAGAGTAGGAAAGAGGGTATATGTGTGTGGCCAAAAGGACAGGTGTTCCGGGAACATTTTTAGTACAATTTTGAGATGGTATTTGAAGTGTTTGAAACTTGGAATAAATTATGTAAACAGGCGTGGCATATGAAATAACAAGCCAAGCCTTTGGCATATCAAAAAACATATCAAAAAAGCCAATTATAAAATTAATTAAATTATAAATATTGATGAGTTGAGAAGTACAAATAAAATGTCTTTCAAAATTTAGAATTTTTTTCTGCAAATATTTGACATTTTTTCCTTTGCCTTTTTTAAGCATTCAAATATTGATTTAAAATTTCAACAATTTAATTTCTTTTAAATTTAAATGTCGGCTTTCTATATGCCATATAAGAGCAAGATATTTGTTTAGTAAATTTACTAAATCTTATGCTAACTAATAAATTAAAGGAAGGAAAAGGCGTTGCTACTGTTTACACATAATAATGTAAAATATTAAAAATACATAAATAGAATATTAAATTAGGACTACACAAGAGAAAAGTAGAAGAAACTAAAAGCTAAATTAAAATGCCGCCCAACTAGCTCTTTATCAAACGCTTGGCCCCGCAGCTCCTCTACGCACATCGATCTATTTAGCAGAAACGGCACCCACGCATTCAGTTCGTTCCGCCCTCGGCACTGGCGCACGCTGGACTTACCTTTCGTAGGTGTGCTGGGACTGCTCCTCGGAGCCCTCGACGGCGCGCAGCAGCTGATCGGCTGCATCCTGCAGGCTGACAACACGCGGCTCACAGCGCTCCAGTTCGGCGCGCAGGTCCTTGAACTTGTTGAACTTGGCCTCGAGCACGCTGCGCTCCTCCGTTAGATCCACCGGCTCGGAGGCCTTGATGGTCTTCTCGGTACGCTGCAGCCAGTCGACCAGCTCATCGATGGTCTGATGGAATTCGCTGTTGCCCATCAGCGCCGTCTGGAGCAGACCCTGCCATTTGGTGGCATTGATGCACACATTATTCCAGCGCTCGTTGTCCGCTTCGAGACGGGAGCGCAGCTGTCGCGCCTTCTCCGTGTCCATGGTGTGCGTGGCCAGATGGTCGCCGACCACATTCAGCGACGAGATGATCGACTTGTGACTCTCCAGATCCAGCAGGAACTCGCGATGATCCTGCGTCACATCTTCCAGCAGCTCAATGTTCGAAGGCGGGCTCGTTTGCGACTTCTGTGTGCTCTCGGCGAACTGCAGCCACTGCTCCAAGCGCCACAGATCGTTGTCGATCTGCTGCCAATTGCGCTGCGTGCAGAGCGGACACGTTAGCCGGCCGACCTCGCTGTGTGGGCAATAGAATAAGTCACGATTAGTCTAGCTGTACAGAGAGTTTGAGTTGCTTAATGAGCGAGTGTAAGCTTGCTGCGTGTCCTCAAACCGAGCAAATTCAGCCGAGTTCCAGGCAAGCTCCAAGCTCGTTTCTTCACTGTGCTCCGCCCTGGAGACTGGCAGCCCATCGAGGGAAGGCAACGCCAGCTTTTGTCTGGCGGATGAACACACAGAACACAGAACAGCGGGCGCACAGCAGGAGCTTGCCTGGTCATGTTATGGCGGTTAGTGCACAGGTAGAGGTAGAGGTAGAGGTGGAGGTGGAGGTAAAGGTAGAGAGTTACGTTAACACTTACTGTATGCATGTGTATTTGTAGGCAGCAGGTAGCAGGCACCTGCTGGCCGCAGAGCCATCATGAATGCGCAGGTTCAAGTGAAGCAGTTGGAAATGTGTGTGTGTGAGACGTAGCAGTGTGTGTGTGTGTGTAAGTGAGCGAGACATAAAGCAATAAAACATTTTGTTAGCCATATAACCATATAAATAGACCCAAACACAATTAACAGAAAATAGATAGAGGATAGTGGACTGAACTAGATAATCGAACGGGAAATATTTGATTTGTATGAAAATCCAAGTTCCTTGATAAGCAAACTCTAATCAGAAATTTAGGGTTTAAAGCAGAATTATTCAGAACTAAAGAAAAAGTTGGAAATTCGATTTTTGTTGAATAAAATATGAAGTTTTTTAAATATGCTAGATTCTGTTTACATTTATATTTTTATATATATTTTTCCTATAATTCATTCAAGTAAGTTCCCACTGAGCTCTGCGATTTCATAGAAATGAATAAAAAAATAATAAATTTAAAATGAATTATAATTAATTTACAATTATTATATGTACAGCTTGAAAATTGACAATTCATTGAATTTGAAGTAGAAATGGAAAAACTAATCTTGCTTTGTACTGAGTTCAATTAGAAGCGTGGATAGAAGCCGCTTGCCAAACTGGACCCAGATCACAAATGGAACCTTAGTTCAAACAGTTTTTAATTGGCTAATCCCTGGACGCAACTTGCTAACCAGAGCCGATAATAGCCTCGAATAGTATAAAAGCGGATATAACGGGGAACAATCTACAGAGCACAGCAGTTTGCAAGTATATATATTATTAGTTAAAGGAATTACCACTAGTAGAGATATAAATAGAGAGAGAGAGAGAGAGAGATATGGATAGATAGGAGACTGCTTAGCTTACCTTGCATTTTGATCGTGCTGTTGGCGCGCCTTCCACTGCGATTGCAGCGTCTCGAAGCGCAGCGCCAGCTCTGACACGACTTCCACTTGGGCAGCTTCGTTGTCCGCCTGGCATTCGGTTAGCAGCAGATGACTGAGATGCTTGACCAGCTCCGTGGACGACTGGGCATTGCCAAGCAGCTTGGCAATCTTCTGTGGACCCGGCTTGCGCGTCTTGTCCACAATGGTGCGCTGCAGCTCCTCCAGATTGTTCTGGCACTCGACCACCGCCGTCTGCAGCTCCATGATGTACGCATCCTTGGCCGTAATGGACGTTTCCCGCTGCAGCTGGGCCTGGCGCAGCTTACGCTGGGACAGTGTATTCACTTGGACACTGGCATGCGTCTCGTTGACGGGCAACGCAGCCGCTGCCGCGGCCGCAGCTCCATCTCTGGCCCGAGCTAGCCAAGTCATCTTCCGCGTCGTGAGAGTCGTCTGCACCGTCTGCCAGAGCGTTGTATATTCGGCAATCAGTTTGATCAGATGCTTCAGCTGCGAGGGCTGCTGCTTGGAGCGTACTTCGGCCTCCTTGCCGAGGGCATTGGCCTGCTCCACTTGCTGCTCGGCCTGCTGCAGCTTACGCTCCAGTCCGTCCAAGCGCTGCAGCACAGCCTTCGGGTCCATGGCAACGCTCTGATCCTCAGCGCTGGGCACCTGTTCGAGGGCCTTTTGTATGTTCGCCAGCGACTTGGTCAGCTCGCCATGAGCCGTGTTGAAGTCACGCATCAGCTTGGCGTCCTTGTCAATGGCGTCCAGCTGGGCGTGGCAGCGCGGCGTCAACAGACGCCACTTGCTCAACATCACCTTGGTGGGCATCGTCAGCTTTTGTATGTTCTCGGGCTCCACGCCGGGACTCATTGTGAGCCGGGCATAGGTCTGCTCCAGCTTGCGCAGATTAACGGACTCCGCCTCGAGCTCCTCCAGCTTGTCGCGCAGCGCCTGCTGTCGCTCCTCCAGCTTTTGCTTGCTCGCGTATTTCTGTTCGCGCTCAAACACCAAGAGCTGGGCCTCCTGCTTGGCCAGCCAACTCTTCTGCTCGGTGGTCAGCTTGATGAGCTCCTGCAGTGAGTTCCATGTGTCCAGTATGCGAGCCTTGCGCTGCGCCGACTGGCTGCACACGTTCTTCCAGCGCTGCTCCAGATTCTGGGCGGAGGAGGCCAGGCCCGTGGTGTTCACCTGGGTGCGCCAGCTGTCGGCATCGTTGAGCAGCATTTCGACCAGGTTAAGCACCTCGCCGACATTGCTGCTGTGGTTCTCAATCGAGCGCTGGATTTTCTCGTGTTCACTCAGCTTGGCCTTGATCACGTTGGGCGTGTAGCTATCAAAGCTGAGCGGCTTGTCCAGCTGTGACTCCACCTCGAACAGCCAAGTGCGGATGAGCGCGATGCGCTCCTCCAGGCGCAGCAGCGTCTGCTTCAGCTCGCCAATCTTTGTGGCGCGCTGTTTGCACATGAACTTGAGTCGATTCCAACGATCGATCAGCGCATCGCCCTGCTGCTGCACCTGTGTGCGCACCTGCTGCGCCTGGGGCGTGGCATCTGCATAGAGCGCCTGCAGCTCTCGACTCGTCGAGAGCAGCCACTCGCGCTCCTTGTCGCGCAGCTGCAGCTCACCATTGATTTGCTGCTCCAGCTGTTTGGCTGCCTGTTCGGGATTGGCAATGGCAGCCACGTCTCCGTCTCGTTCCACACGCTCCTCGAGGTCGCGCAGCCACTGCGAGATGCGTGCATAGCGCGCTTGGTAGTTGGAGAGCAGCGACAGGCGCTCCTCGATGCCATTGATGAGCACAGCCAGCTGATAGTCGAGATCGGCGTGCTGCTGAGAGAGCAGGAAACTGCGCTGGCGTATGGCCTTAATGTCGTGCGGACTTATGCACTCCTTGAGCTCCTCCTGGCTGACCGTTAGGCTCTCCAGCGTGGGCGTCTGCGCGCCCAGCTGGACACGTTGCGCTCGGAGAGCAGCCAGACGCTGCTCGATTTCGGCGGGTGTTGTGGGCAGTGCATCGCCAGAGCTGCTGTCCAGCAGCTGCTGCGCCTTGGCGAACTCCGTCTGCAATTGCTGCACGCGCTGCTCGTACGAGTCCGCGAGCTGCTTGATGCGCTTGAGGAAGTTTTGCCAGGTCTCGAGTGCGGCGCGCAGATTGCTAATGCGCTGATTGATGCTCGCCTGTTCCATGCGCATGGCGGTGGCCAGCGCGTCGTCGCAGTACTTCAGCAGCTGCTGCTGTTGCGCCTTCAGCGCTGCGCTCTGCTGTTCGCCGCGCGCCAGCTGCAGCAGCAAAGCATCGAGTCGCGCCTTCAGGTGCGGCACGCGCTTCAAGTGAATGTAGCGCAGCTGCAGAGCATTGCGCTCCGCCTCGCGCTGCCGCAGCCAATCCAATAGCGCTGCCAGCTGCTGGCGATACGCGTTCCAGCCGCTCACCCGACGCTCGAGCTCGTCGTTGCGCTGCATTATGCGCGAGAGCGTCTCGTTGTGCAGATTGGTCAGCGCCTTGTACTGCTCCGATAGCTCCGATTCGAGTGGCGTCTCAGCCAAGACGCTCTGCTGTGAGATGAGCAGATTCTGGTGTATGGCACACAGCTGCTGCTGCTCGCGCAGGCTGCTGTAGTCCTCGGGTATGGCGCAGGCCAGGAAGGACTGCACGTGCTGCAGGTACTGGCGCCACAGGCGCAGTGCCTCCGAGCTGTTCTGTGTGCGGGCCAGGCGCGTGGACAGGCGATGGTACTCCTGGAACGTATCCTGGAATATCTTCTGCCACATGGCCAGCACCTCCAGGATGCTGTCGTCGGCCACGGCAGCGGCCACGGGGCTCGCCAGCTCATTGTTGTTCTCCTGGCGCTCGCGCAGCTGACGCAGCTGCTCCTCGGTGCGTGCCAACGTCTGCAGATGGGCACGCAAGGCTGCCAACTGCTCCTCGCTCTCCTTGGGCGTCTTTGGCTCGCCACGCGTTATGTCCTACAACGAGATTTATTATTAGTAACAGGTTCCACTAAGCTGGTGTGTGTGTTGGCAACGTTTTGTGCATGACTAATTGGCCTGACCCTAATAAGCGCTCTCCAGTTACAGTTGGCCATGCACGGCTTCACAATGGGCCAACAGCAAGCTAAGAACTTTAAAGGCATGCACGACTGTTAGCTGCGCTATGCAACTGACTCGTGCATAGCAAAGGCCAACAAACAATCTACCACGTTCGTAACTCCATTTACAGGGCATGCGAAACGTGGCAACTCTTTCCGCCAACTGGCAATGACCTCATGCTAACAAAGCTCACGCGCAGTGCAACGTTGTCTGGACGGCACAACACCTGAAGAGTGCGGGCGCAGGTGGCGACGGTGGCATGTGTGGCATGTAAATTTCAAATGGCTGCACAGTGGTGCGAGCAACAGCAAACAGCAGGCGCAACATGATTTCCTATGACAGCTGCCCAGCTTACATATTTATAGAAAGGGGCGTGGTCAATAAAAATTAAATATGCCCGCACTCAAACCAAAAATTTACGCCCTGTTCACAATCAATAATGACCACTGTCGGCACATATATATATACATATATATATATATATATCCATATAGACATGGGGGCAGCGAAAGTTTTTCAACTTTTAACCCACTTAAAATAGCATGTCCTTCATATTGTATTAGCAACAACAACAACAAGTGTCCGCCTCGTTGTTGTTGTCAACGCTGTGGGAATTTCCGCACGCTAAGCTCCAACCCTATGCTAATCATCATCAGCGGCTCTCCAATCGATAGATAGTTGCCACTCGGTTCAGTTGGCGGCTTGCACTCACCTGCTGCACATTGTTGAAGTAAACCTTGGCCTGTGTCACCTCCTTGTCGAGCTCCTTGCGCTCCTTGTCCTGCGTCTCGGCCACATTCGCCAGCGTCGTGATGGCATCCTTGCACTCGGCCAAGCGCTGACCCAGCGCGTCCAGCTCACCCTGCATCAGCGAGGAGGCATCCAGACCCACATCGGCAGCTATTTTGGCCACAATATCGCGCAGCTCCAGCAGACGATCGTTCTGTGTGCTAAGATTCTCTTGGCAGACCTAAAGCAAAATCAGTTCGAAATTGGAAATATATTTTAAAAACGTGTCTAGTTGCTGTGCTAACTATATTTAAATAGTTATTGAAATGCATTTCAAACAGTTTTTTTTTAATTCAAGAGAGTCTTCTTAGACTTAGCTCATTTCATTTCTTTTTTTCATTAAAAAAATTTCAAATAAATAATGCAACTAGAAATTTAACAAATTTCTCATATTCTTAAAGTGTTTCTATTATCAATAATACGACCCTAATTTGTGTTTCTTCTGCCAACTATTAAATCTCTTTTATATCTTTCAACTAGCTTTTCTGCTAGAGCAATTCTTAGCTCTTGGTTTTCCCTTCAACATAAATACCCCAACCCAAAGACTATTTCAGTCCCAAGTTATTTCTTTGCATTTAGAAGCACTATAAACGCATCTCATAAGATGTCTTTGTCTATTTCAGTTGCAATGCAAATGTCATTGATATATATATTTATATATACATATCACGATCAAAGTACATTTAGCTTAAGCCGGCTGGGCTTGGCAGTTAGCCCTAGTTAAGAGCTCGCCGCATGCTGCTTATCAAGCGAGCGCCTTGTCTCGTGCTCGTTCTAATTGCATTTCTATTTCTAATTAATGTGTCGGACAAGAGCAACGAGTGAGTGCTCACTGCAGTCTTAATTTCGATTTCAATTTCAATTTCAATTTAGAAAAGAGGTCACCCGCAGGGCGCAACACCAGCTATTTAAATATATATAAAAAAAAACGCGCACGCATTAAGTAATTTAAAGAGCACGCGTCCGGCCCTACCGCGTGCCCTATGATATCATCTGTGAAATATTTTGGCTTTATCACAAAAAAAAACAAGAGAAAAAAACTCGAAACTTTGTAATCGCTGTGCAGTTGACATTGAGACTCTAAAGCACAGATTTAAGAAAATATTTTCATATTTATCTACAGCTTCGGACACGCTCAAGGCGTGTATTCTAGCAATCTCATAGGCAAATACACACACATAAATATATTTATATATAGGTATGCCTACGGCTATGGCTATGCCGATGCCTTCCTATAATTTCGTGTATTTGTATTTCTTATTGAGCGAACAGATAAAGCAGCTATATAAACACAGAGCTTACGCTTTTGGGTTGATAAACTTCGCCATGTGAAGTGACAGTTGGGTCTATATGCCAAGCCACCAAAATAATTACAGCGCTTCGTGGTCTGGCCTCTATAATGACCCTAATGATCAATAAACACACATAAATAACAAAACTATGCGTTAATATTTAAAGCAAATAAAACGAAAATCAAAACGCAGACCAAGACAGCATTTTATGTTTATCTACAGAATGACGAAGATTTAATGCTCTAACAAATTTGTTGTTTACATAAATTAGATGCAGATAAGAGATATTTTGGCTATTATTTGAGAAGATCTAAGAGATATTTTGGCTATTATTTGAGAAGATCTAAGATGTTTTTTATATAAGCTTGGAGCTATTTGGTGTAGAAGTAGATGAATAAAATTGCATCTTGATATATGGATATACACATGTATGTATTTATGTATATATGATATATATCATATTCCGTAGTATCTATCATTAGAGTCCATATGAGCTATAACCACTTTTTGGACTGCCTGAACGTTTGTCTTTCCCTATTTTTGTGTCAAACAAAATAATTTATGACACAAACAACCAATATACACCTTCACACACATGTGCCTAAGTATCTACACACACACACTCACACATGCCCACATGAAAGTTAGCTCACTGGCAGCCAATTTCCATGTGCTCTGTTACAGGCGATTACAGTGACGCGCCCGAAAATTGATTGGGCTGCGCGTTACGGCTGAAAATCAATGTAATTACAGCCCGGTCCGGTCCAAGTGTGTATCGCAATTAAACGTTGTCGACGTCGTTGCTTGCCGCCAAAAAAAAAAAAAAAAAAAAAAAAAAAAACAAATGGAACGGCAACTGCAAACAGAACCCCACTACAACTAGCATTTACAACAATTACGAGTCACTTACCTTGGCATGTTGCATGGTTTCCAAGGGTTGCTCCAAGGACTTGACGCTGTCCATTTGCTGTTCAATGCAGCTCTTGACCGCTGCTGAGGCGTTGCGATACTTGTCCCAGAGCTCAACGGCTCGCTGGTAGCGTGTGCAGAGCTGTTGCAGATTCTCGGTGGTATCATTCCACGCGACTACCGCATCCTGTACGGACGATTCAATTTGTTCCACAATCTGTACATCACAGCTTTCGATCAACGGCTTGGCGGCGCCCTTAAGCTCGTCCAGCAGCTGCTCTCGGCTGTGCAGATCGCCGGCAAGACCCTGAGCGTGAGGTGTGAATAGAGCGAAAGCGCCAAAAAAAATAAATCAAATTACATTAATGAAAACGCTCGGAGCAACAATTCACGCGATACGCGCGCGATTCGAAGTTTTAACGTCAACTGCGTGACAAACGACGCAACGAAACTCAGAGCAAATGCAATGCACGAAAGCTTATTTTTCGAAGAGAGCTTTTTAGTATAAGAGCTTTGCGACTGCTACGGCAGCAGCAGCTTTTGTAATTTCGAACGAACGAACGAAGCTAAAATTAGCAGCGGAATATTGAAAAGTCCGTGTCGAACTGAAGGCAGGCAGAAAACGCGCGCGGTTTTATAGCGACTTTCGCACTGCTGATAAGGACTGACAAAAAATTCCATAGGCAGGCAGGTAGCCAGGTCAATTGTTTTCGACTGCTGGCTAACGGAACTGCTCTCATAAATCACTGAATAAATAAACAAACAGCTTACCTCCAATCTCTCGGTGGCCTTGCGTAGGCGTTCGTAGTCAACCTGTCCGTGGACACGTATCAGTTCCATCATGAAGTCCGTCTCCTGCACAGAGCCATGGACCAGCTCGAGCTGGCGCTCGTAGCGTAGCCAAAGCGCCAAACGATTGCGTAGTATAGCCATAATATTGGTGCACTTGCTCTCGAGGAAGGCATGATCGTCCTGCAGCTGGGAAATGTCACGCTCCAGCTTCACCGGCGACACGGACATCTTCAGACGCATGGGCAGCGTGTGGAGCATTTGGCGAATGCGCATTATCTCCTGCCAGCTGCCAACGAGCTCTTCGCCCGCGCTCTGACAATCGGCGACGGCCTTTTCTATTACGTCTGCACCTTGGCGCTCGGCGGATTCGCACTCATCCAATATAACTGAGATCTTGGCTTGATGCTTGCGCTGATTGCTGATGCCCTCGTGTATGGCCTGCAGCTGATCCCGCAGCACGGATGCAAACTCCAGCTCCTCAGATATTTGTGTCGTTATCTTGTGCGAGAGCGCGAAGAGTTCGCCCACTTTTTCGGGCTCAATCGTCGGCTCCTGGAGTCCAATGCGGCCCAACTCGTTGCCAATGAAGCCAACGCGTGTGCGCAGCACCTGGACGCGCTCGATGTACAGGCAGAGCTCCTCCTCGTTTTTGATGACGCCCTTCATGCTGGTCATGGTCAGGTAGATCTCCTGCAGCTCACGTTCCACCAGCTTCAGCTTCTCATCGGCAGCCATATCCTCCGAGGAGAGGCAGTCTACAATGTTGCGCTGTATTTGCTCAATGGCCTGGGCAACTGCCTGCCAGCGATCCTCGAGCTGGGCATGGAACTGTCGCTGCAGCATCTCATCGGCTAGCGGTATGACCTGCAAGGACTTCTCCAAACTGTGGCCCGCATCGTTGCGTATATTGTTATGCAGCTCGAAACGGGCTTTGACCTCCCAGAATTGTCTTATATGCGGAATGGGCTGCTCTGTGGGCTGCTTTGGTATTTGGATTTGGCGCAGTTCCTGTTCAGCCTCGCGTACGAATGCCTCCATCTTCTCTGTCTGCTGTTCGTACTGCACCCAGATCTCCTTGAAGACGAGCAGGCGATGCAAGTAGAGCGCCACCTCCTCGCGCAGCTTAAGCAGCACGATCAGGGCATCATTGGTTTCCTCGACCAGATTGGGCGCCTGGACCAGCAGCTGCATTTTGTTGGCAATGCCCGACAATTGCGTCATCTTGACATAATGATGCGAGATGTCGTTGCTCAGAGATTGATAGAGCGTTGCATATTGATCGTAGTCGGCGGACGTAACAGCTGAAAGATCTGGCACGCGTTGCTGTGCCACTTGCAACCACTGCAGCTCGTCGCGCATGCCCCTCTCCAGCACGGTCCAGCGCGAGGCGGCTTGGACCAGTTTCGAGGAGCGCTCCGAAGCACGCTCCAACAGCTGTGTGGCCTTCTGATAGAGTTGCTTGTGCAGCTCCGAATGCTTTTCGCGCGTCTCGCTGTCAATGTTCTCCTCGAGCGACTCCAGCATGGCGCGACAGTGGCTCAGATTGACAAAGAACTTGCGTTGCTTTTGCACCTCGTTGTTCAACTGCTCCAGGGAGCTGGACACAATGGGACTCTCCATCATTTTGTCGGCCAGCACCGTAATGTTGGTGAACTTCTTGAGCGTCTGCTCGTACTCCTCGGCCAGCAATTGCAGCTGCAGTAGCCGATCACGTTCGGCTTCGATGTTATTGCCAATATTTTTGCTCTTCTCATAGGTGCCATGCACATCCTGCGACATTTTCTTGTTGGGGAAATCGCGCTGGAAGAAGCGTGCGGTCTGCATAAGTTCGCCTAACTGTTGTTGCCCCGCCACATGGTTCTGCTCCAAGTCATCGAGCAGCGCCAGTTTTACTGACAACGGATGTTCCTCGCTGATTGCCTGCTCGTAACGATCCTGCAGGAAATCGAGCAATGTGACGACTTCTCTGTAGAGCAGCTCAAAGTTCTGCCATTTGTCCAGGTCCTTGATGTCCTGGGCCTGATTTTGTTGCGTCACCTGCTCCACTGCATCGATGTGCTCCTTGAGCGTGTCCACGCACTCCGACAGCTCCGACTGCGTTGGCTTGTCCGCATGAGCGAGTTGTCCCTCGAGCTGTTTGACATTCGCTTTGATTGTGTTCAACTCGGTGTTCAGCTGATTGTAGTTGTCCATCTTCTGTTCCGACGGACCTTCATTAGAGTTTTGGCGTATGAGATAGACACGATACTCGATGGTTTCTAGCCACGTGGAGACTTTTTCAATAACTGTGATGACCGTGGTGTGGATAATTGTCTTATCGCCGTTGCGTATTGCCAAGTCCAAGTTTTTCAATCCATTATTGACCTCTTCCATACGCTGATAAGTGGGGATCTCCTTGATCTGCTCGGACAGTGTGGCCAAGTGCAGGACATCAGTCAGCGGTGTTGGCTGCTGTGGCGTCGTCTGCTTCAGTTGATTGATGCGAGTTCCAATTGCCTCCTTGGCCAGCTGTGTTTGTCTGCCCGGATACAGCTGCAAGCCTTCGCTCATGATAAACTCTTGCGTGGCCTGAATGGGAGTGCGATCCACATTTGTGGAGCCCGTCGGCGCTAGCCAGATGTTCTGTTCGTTCAGATTATCTGGCCCTGGCGTTATGGGCACCACCAGCTCCTCGGTGGGTGAGGCAACTTCCTCAATGGTTACCGAAGATATGGGTCCACCGCGTGACTTGCTGCCCTGCTGCTGCGAGGCAATGCTGACTTTGTTCTGCTCAACAATGTGCACCGGCAAATCGGGGTATTCATCGTATACTGTGGTCTTTGTTATTTGCAATTGCACTCGCTGTGGCTGCTGTGGATCAGCTTCAGTGGGCTCAAAGTCCGGCACTGGGGGCAGATGCGGCACCTCTTCAATTTGTTGATTGGTTGAGAGCACGATGCCTGATTCGCCCAGCAGTTCGGGTGCAATTTCGACGCTTACACTGATCTGTGGATCGGCAGCTGGTGGTGGGTGTGGTGCGGGCTTGCGCTTTTCCTTCTTTTTCCTTTCGGGCTTGGGCAGCTGCATAGTTTGCGTGTATTCGTACAGCGTTGGCTCCACTACAGATGCGTCCGAGTCTGCGGGTATGGCCACAGTGGTTCTCACCTCCAGTTCGTAGGGTTCAGATATGGATGTGGCTGTCAAGGAGTTGTCATCAAGCGAAATCGGCTGTGGCTCCTCACGCGGTGTTGTCTGCACGAGAACATCACTCACATCGACAGCTGCTCCAGGCTGGCTAGCCACCAGCTCAGATGGTTCAGGCGTTATTGTTTGCATATGCCGCTCCTTGGTGACAATGTCTTCCATGAAAGTGGACTGCTCCTTTGTGGGCACGGGCAAGTCAATGGTCATGTCCTTCACCAATTCCGTAACCAGTGGCTGGATGACATGGTCGCTGCTGACTTCAGTCAAACGCGGCGAATCTTTCGGAGTTGTTTGCAGCTCTTTCTCGGTGGTGGTTGTCATGATGGTTTGGCTAGAAATTTCAATCGTTTGCCGAGGCTGAGCGTTCTCATCGGTTTGCATTTCCGTGCTGAGTGTCTCGATGGGTTCGGGTTTCTCGTCGGTGCGTGGCGTTGTCTGTGCTTCGGTTTCAGTGATTTCCACCGTCAGGGTCTGCGATTCGTTCTCCTGATTGGCCGGCTGCACATCTAAGCTCGTTTGTACAGCTGTCTCATCCAATTTGGGCATGTGCTGTGGTGATGTTTGAGAAGATTTCATATCCAGCTCAGTAGCAACTGTTGGCGGCGTGGGTACACGCGGCGTCGTTTGTTGTTCCACATCTTCGAGAGCGGCAAGCTCTACTATCTCTGTAGGTATAACCACGTGCGTAAATGGATCACGCGACTGCTCTGTGGGTGAGGGTATAACTGAGTCTTCCACCACCTTGACACTGTGGTCAATGTCCATGCTGGATAGGTCACTCTCTGTACTTAGCTGCACGACCGCTTCGTGACGCAGTTTGCCTTCGGATTCTAGGCTGGTAGTATCATCACGTAGCGAATGATCGGATGAGCGTGGCACCTGTGAGTCTTCGTCTTGTAGTGGCTCCTTTTGTTTCTTCTTTTTGCGGCGCTTCTTCTTCGAATCAGCCGAATCCTCATCGGTTTTCTCAGTGACAGACTTGTCCTCTGCTTCGTAGCCCGTTTCGTGCGCCGATTCCGGCTCAACGTCGGAAATGGGTGCGACCAGCGGTTCGGGTTGTTTTTCTATCTCTGCTTCTTGCTCGTCTCTTCTCTTCTTTTTCTTTCGACTTCGCTTGGTCGACACATCATCGTCGTGCTCGACAGGCGCCGTGACAGTCTCCACAATGGTCATGCTTACCTTAGCAGGAGTCGTCGGAGCAATGCTTTCCTCAAGCTCTGTCGTCGGTGCCATGGCAACCTTGAGCACACCAGCTCCTATGGTCTCTACAGAGGGCGCCGTTATCTGATAAGTCTTGCGCGGTGAATCTGCGGCGGCGGCCTCGCCCGAAATAAATAACTGCGTGGCCACAGTTATATCTTTTTGCGGCATCGTCAGCTCTTTTTCGGCAATATCAATGGGAGGCACTTCTGCGACAGATTCCTCAACCTCTATCATAGATGCTGGCGGAGCTGCTGGTTTTATCTGTTGAGATATCGTGGGTTTAGGCTGGGTTTTCGGTTTATCTGTGGCGGGCAGAGCTTGTGCTTGTTCAGCGGCTAGGAAGGCTTCTATATCAGCTTTAGGTTTAGCTGGTATCTGTTCCGGCTTGGTTTCAGTCTCTGTCTCGGATTTGATGCTAACAGCTGTGGGGATTGTTGGCTCAAAGGCATATGATTCCAGGGAAATGGAGTTGCCAGTCTCTGGACTAGTTGGCCAAATGGATTCTACAGGCATTGAAGTCTCCGCTGCGGTAACAGCTGGAGGAGCCGCCTGCTCGACATGTTGGGAAAAGTCGATGTTTGTGTTTTGCAAATGATGTTCCTGCGGCCAAATTTCCTTAATGTCTTCCACCATCGGCTGGCTCTCTGACGTTGATGTTGTTGTGGTGGTTATTTGAGTGGTGGTTGTGGGCGCTTTAGGTGCTGTTACTGCAGCTTCTGCAACATTAACGGGACTGATAGTTTCAACATTTACGATTTCTTCAATGTCTACTTGAGGTGCTGGCAATTCTACAGGTGCTGCTTTTGTCGTATCTGTTGTAATTGCAGTTGTTGTTGTTGTTGCTGTTGTTGGTGGTGGTGTCTGTTCTTGTGTGGTGGTGGTGGTGGTGTTCGAGATGTTGATAGACTCAATATCAAATACCTGTTGCTGCGGTTCAACTGTCTGTTGTGACAGATCCGTTGCAACTTCTTCGATGACAACGCCCGGTTGCTGCATCATGTTCTGGAACTCCTCCTCGCTCACCACTTTGCCGTTCACAGTGCGCACGATATTCACATTGACATGCGGCATTGTTTCCTCCTCAGTCACCTCAACCTCTTCGGGCTCCTCAACCACCTCTTCGGTTACGTGCTCCTGGCCATCAATGATGACCACGCGTTTGATTATCTTACGCGTCTTGCGCACCACCTTACGCGTCACCTGCTGCAGTACCGTGTGTATGCTGCTACTTTGACGATCCACTGTAGACTCGCCAGCTGCTGCACGGAATGGCTGCAAATTGCCCTGCGCATCGGGACTTAGCAGCTGTTCGTATTTCTCAATAACTGGCTCCGTCTCGAATTCACTGACAGTCACAGCCTCTGGCTGAGAGCCATCCAGGAGTGTGCCACGTGTTTGCTGCGTCACAACGGTGCGGTAAGCACTCTGCTGTGGATCAGCCACGGTGTCCGTGGTCTGCACATTCTCCAGATTTATCTGGCCTGTTGATTGTACTTCAATGTTACCATCTGCATCGCTAACGGTCTCAATGGAGCTAATCTGCTGCTGTTGCACAATTTGCTGACGAGTTCTCGTGATTTTCTTAACGACAATGTGCTTGGTGCCATCGGCACCCACTACCACCTCAGTTGTGGTCTCGTCGGGTTCAACGAATGTCGTCTCAAAAGCTTGTGGCACATTCTTCATTATCAGTTCGGTCGCTCGATCAACGTCGCCCTTGGGCTGTTGATGGTAGCGCGCCTCGATTTCCACATCCTTCGGTTGTTCGGGTACATCCTTGTTGAGTTGTGTGTCAATCTGTATCGTTTCCTGACCATCCTGCACAGTTTGTGTGACCATTATGTTTTCAGTGGGCGCACGTTCTTTGATCGTTTGCTGTGCGACTTCTGCCGTTTCGATGGCGACCAGCGGCTGCGGCTCCTGGAAGCTGGTCTGCGCCTCCATATTAATTGTTTCGATCTGTGGCTGTGGCTGTGGCTCCGGCAGCTGCTGCAAGCTCAGCGATGTTTGCGTCTCCACATAAACACCCGTGGGCTTTATCTCCTCTTCAGGCATAGAGCTCGAGTCAATTGTATTCTCACTGGACTCTATGGAATCAGGCGCTGCGCTCACATGAACTGGTGCCAGTATCTGCGCATCAGCCAGCACGCGCTGACGTTGGGATTCATCTCGCTTGGCCTTGCGGAGCTCCACGATGCGCTTCTCAATGGTAAAGATGCGCGTGGTGGCCACGGTGATCTGCTCTCGCAATATGATTATGATGCTCTGCAGCTGTTCCATCAGCGTGTTGGCCAGTGGCGCGACATCGGAATGTGTTTGCAGCTCACGCGTTTGCTCGACCAAATCATCCATGGATTGTTGACGATCCTTCAACGTGCGCAGCAATTGCTGGCTACGCTCCACCTGTGTCTTAAGCACATGCTCGTCGGTGCTGCTATCCGTTGTGGGCTCAAACGAGGCCAATTCGGCCGAGACCTCATTGATCCAGCGTTCAAGCTCCAACAAATGTTTCTGATACTCATCGATCTCTTCCTCGCGTTTCTTTTGGCCATGCATGGCGTTCTGTGCAGATGAAAGGTTTAATTTTAACTTTAATCACGTACAGATAGGCTGATACTCACGGCTATCATGGAAATGCCTTGTTGTGTACGCCTCAACAGTAAATCGATGCGATCTACTGTCTCGTTCAGCAAACGCTCAGTGCCAGGGTCTGTGGGCAATGTCTTTGCTTGATCTTTGAGTTTTAGAGCTTCTTTCTCATGTACTTGCAGATTGTTTTGGATTAGCTGTGCATCAGGTAAAACAAATAGGGATTAACCAAACGGTTGTCCGAGTAACAGTACACAAAGAAATAAATAAATAAATAGCACAATTTGTGTCGAATATATATATATATACATATATATATATATATGAGCTAATAAGAATTCAAAGATTTAAAAAGGTTCGACTACTATATTGTACGACCACATGGAACTGTACTTATCAAGACAAAAGTATTCTAATCGGAAAACTTCTAACTGTACTATATAGACATATTTATGTACGATTGTTTATGGAATGATGCGATTGTGTTATTTAACTAGTGTGACACACGCCAGCATCCATTAATCGTTTCTTAATTTGCAACTAACTATTAACTACGGCTATATACAGTGTCAGTATTATTATTTAACTAATAGTTATTATTTGAAATAAAAGACGTGCTCGAACAGGCGTTCCAAACGCAACATAACAATTACCTTCAATCCCTGTTGCATGCCCTCCAAGCTGCTGTGGTTCATGTTCCCAATGCCATCCTCGACTGTTGAGAGCGATTGCAGCAGTTCGTCGAGCTCTTGTGAGATATTATCCTATATATATATAATTGCATGGTGTCACGTGTGTGCAATGTGTGAGGGAATATTAATAAACATGTTAATAAAAATAAACACGGCATATTTTTCCATCAATTAGCTAGTTGAAAACGTAAATATTTGTTGCCGGCTTCTATACACACTCAACAACAATATATTTACATGAAAGGGTGTATAACAATATTCTTTTTGGAATGGATGCAAAGGCACGGCCATATATCTCCTTAAAGGTATAAGTAGTATACATATATTTTTTGGCATAGATATATAATTGCATTTAACATAACGCATGCGTTCATGGCAATACAAAGATCTTAAGTTATACATGATGGGCAGCAGAATATGAATAAATGGCGAAAAGGACAGCGGATAGACAAAAGCACCAAATGCAAAGTTCCGGGCGTAAAAAGGAATCTTACTTGACTGAAACTAAATATAAAATATTCTTAATTTTTGGCAAAATAAAATATATGAATGTAATGGCAAGCAACTCTAGTACTTGGAAATATACACACATAAGATATATATAGGCTTATAAATATTTTTAAAAGCAAGTTATAGAGAGCAGCGGAATCGAAAGACAGTCGGAAATGCACGACTTGCAGTTACCCTGTACCCCAGTGTTGTAATTTGTAGATTTTATTTCATGTTAAGATTTTGTAGAACATGCAGAATTTGTTATAAATCTATTATCATATATATTTTTTCATAATACCTAAGCTTTATGTAGCTGAAAAATTATCTTATCAGTCATTAGAGAACATTAAAGATATATATACGTATTCTACAAATTTCTAGATTTATAGGAATAGCTATTCATATATTAATTTTATAAAATTTAATTTTATAAAATATTTAGGGCAGCCCAAAAGCACGCTAAGGTAGAAACTAGTAAATATGCATATAAAATGAAGAGGTGAGCTTGAAAACGGACTGATAATCGAGCATATATTTATATGTATATATATAAATTAAAATGTTTCTGTTTCATATATCGTCAGCTAACAGTTACAGTTATGGGTACAGGGTAAATCGATATAAAAAATTTAAATAAATACATATATAAATTTTCATACTGCTTTTTTTGACACGTAGTATTTATAACGTTGTAGTTTCTTCAATATATATTTTACTACTCTTCAAAATGTCCTGCACTCGCACTCACAAATATCATGTTTTTTTCTTTTTTTTGGCAGCCCTTTAAACACCGTTTCTCAGGAATTTAATTTGATTTTGATTTCACAAAATTGTGTGCTCATTTCGCATTGAACTCACGATCTAAACTAAAAGAATCAAATGCACAACACACTTTTGCACTGCCTGAGATATTTTTGAGTAAGTAATACGGGCTGGCTGCATAGCATGGATCTTGATTTTATTTATAGCGAAAATGCCGCAAGAGCAAAAGGAAAAGGAAAAGGAAAAGGAAAAGGAAAATCGCTTAACATTTGGCGAGGGCTGCAGGGCGGCAGACGAGAAGGCAATGAACTCATAAGTTAACAATCTGTGATACATAAAAATGGGCATGTATTCTGCTAGAAAACCTGTGCATGGGGTGTGCACACTTTTGAGCAGCACTGTGCAAGTGCAATTGCGTGCCTGTGTGTGCATAGGTGTGTGTGTGTGTGCGTGTGTGTGCCGCCTCTACGAAAATAAAACTGTGCAAAAAATGTATTTAAAATAGATCTCAATTTATATATATTAAAACGTGCAGGTTGGTTAATATTTATTTTATTATGTTAAGTTTGACTCTGGTACGTAGTTACTACTAGCTATTAGTAGTAGCTGGTTTTACAACAGGTTAAGATCAATTAGTAAGGAACATTTGGTAATGCATCGATCAAACAACTAATCTAGGTAGAAGGAAATTGTGTGTATAAACTTATAGAAATAGGCTTAATCTTAAAGTTATTTTTTATATAGATGAATATCGTTTAGCGAAACAACACGTACAATACAAAAATACAATAATAAACAAAATAAAAACTTAGTAAATTAAAAATGCAAATCATAAGATAAGTTTTTAACAAATCGAGTTACGTTAGTATATATATAGTATTCATATAGATAGATAGATATTTTATATGTTTCTTTTTCTTTTTTATTTGTTATTGTTATTTGTTATTGTTTGGGCGCTTGCCATGCTGCCAAATTCCAACATAGCTGAGAACAGCAAACCGTTGGTCGACCTTACTGTAGGCCATTGCCAGGTTGCGTCTCTGTTGCTGGTGGCAGCAATTGACAGCTATTGTTGCAGGCAGTGCCGCAACAACAACAACAATTAGAGCGGTTGCCGTATAAAAGCCATGAACAAATACCGAAACCACACAAAAAAGCTGCAAATATTAGAATTATGAATAACTGAACGCTCAATGTGATTTTCACCTTTTGGCGTTGTTGTTCGAGCAAATCATTGCTCGATGTTGTTGTTGTTGTTGTTGTCGTTGTCATAGTATTGCTGCTGTCTGGTGTTGGTTTTGCTGCTGCGGCCGTTTCACTGGTTGTTGTTGTCGTTACCGTTGTAGTTGTCACTACAGTTCGCTTAACGGTATTTGTGCTGTCAGCAGGAGCTGCTTCCAGAGGCAGTTCATTGGGCTCTTCGGTTGCTGTAGTTGTTGTCGTTGTCATTTCAGTGGCAACTGTTGCTGGCGGCTCAACATCAGCTGGTGCTGTGAGCGCTTGCGGTGGCGGCAGCTGCTCGGGCTGGGCTGTTGTCTCCATTGGGGTTGTCGATGTTGGTGTTGGTGTTGGTGTTGACGTTGGTGTTGGCGTTGTTATTGTTGCTGTTAGCTTATCAACAACGGCTGCTGCGACTGGCAATATGACGCTTGTCGCTGCCAGAGTTTTAGCTTTAGTTGCTGTGGCTGCCGCATTGGCAGCAGCGTTCAGCGTTTGCGTTGTGGCGCTCGCCAATTGGATTAGTGCGTTTGCAACGTTAGCTGAGTTTGTAGCATTGGATGGGGGGGTGGGACTTGTGTCGGGTGTTGTTGTGGGAGTGTTTGATTTAGCTGGCACAGATGGCACCAGCTCAACGGTTTTAGTTTCGGTTAGAACAACATCCTTAGACTCTACTGTTGGTGCCAATTCAATTTCAACCTGAGGTTCGGCTTCTAAAGCCAAGTAAGTACTTTGGTCCCGCCAGTGACCTATGCCGCCTGGCAAATCGGTTGACATATACTCCGATGAGCAGCTGCGATTTTGTTCGTACTGAGCTGCATCGTGTTCGGGTGTGGGCGTTGCATTGCCACTGCTACCACTACCAGGATCGCGGTCGTTCGGTTTGTCGTCATCGTCATGTGGCTTACGAATTTCAGGCACAGTCAGTTTATCCCCATCATCATCATCGTCGTCATCGTCATCACTATCTTTATCGTCATCGTCCTTGTCCTTCTTGTCTTGTTTGTCGATAACATCATCGGGTTTTTTGTCTTTGTCAAGTTTTGTATCAATGTCCGCAACATCAGCACGTTTCGGTCTGTCCACGTTGGTCTCGTATAAGTCCGCATCAATGCTGGCTTTTCGCCAGTCATCCAGATACAGATTTAGACGCAACTCGTCGATACCGCCGACAGGTGCTGTTGCTGGCACTTCTACCTTAGGAATGCTTACAATTGACGATGCTTCTGGTTCAGTCTTATCTACAACGTTATCAGTTATCAATTTGCTTGATTCTGTAACCGTGGTCGTTTTCACTACAGTTTCAGTAATGATGTCAGTCTTATGCTTATCGTCCTGGGTTTCCTGAGTTTTTTCTAAATCCGTCCCGGTCGAGTCTCTAGTAATCGTGATTAGTAGTCCGTACACATCATCTGCCGTTTGCCTATGCTTCAAGAAACTGTCCTGACTGAGATGCCAGAGTAGTTCGCTTGGTTTTTTAGCTAACGATGTTGGCTCTGTTGGCGTCGTTATCGACTCCAACGAGTTATCAATGAGTATTACTTTTTCAATTTCAGGTTTGGGTTCGACTATTGTTACTTCCTCAACTTCAGATACTTTTTCAGTTGCAGGTTGTATGAACTCTTTTTCAGAAACTATTTCCTCAACTTTCGTTTGCGGCTTTTCCACAGACAAAATTTCTACTTTGGGTTCGACGCTGCTCAACAAATGCAATTGATCAAAGGAATCGTTAGGAAGGGGACGCACAAGATTTGGTTTATCAAGGTTCAAATTGAATGCTAAGATTTCTGAATTAATCTCGGGTAATGCTTCGGGTTCAATTATCACATAATCATTTATATACGTTTCATCCTGGGGCGACGTTGGTGAAATTTCCTTGGGTTTATTCTGATTGAATATTTCATACTGAGTTTCCACTAAATTATATTTCGGATATAATTGCTGCGTTTCAAGCATTAGGTTTTTCCTCAGCACATCCAAACTGCTTGGAGCAATTGTTTCAACTGTTTTAACGCTTGTTTCCTTGGGCTCGGGCTCAATTGCCAAGTCAGTCGAATGCCTTGTCACAACTGTTGATACGTATGACGCTGGCTTTTCATCAGTGGTTTGAACATCTGTGTGTGTTGTTACAGTGGTTGTTACATAGGTGGTTTTGGTTGTTGTAGTTGTTGTTCCCTGACTCTCCAGATCTTGCTGTTGCTTAGGATCTTGGAAATCTGTAGTCTTGCTAACAATAACTGTGGACCATGCAGGCACATCTGCAGCTTCTTCCTTGACAGCTGGAGACGGGAATACCTTTGTTTCCGTTTGAACTATAGCAGACCATGTCGTTGGCTGATCTGTCGGAGATTGCACGGCCACTTCTTCAATGGTATTGTCCATTGGTATTTCAACAGTCATTGGCTGTGCTTCCTTAGTTTCGGTTTCAATGGGTGCTACGATTTCCTCAGTAGTTGTCAATGGTTTTTGACCGGGCTTCAATGTAGCAGACCAGTAGGATGTTTCGCATACAAAAGCATCGGCTTCGGATGGGGGTGTCTGTTGGGTAGTTTTCTCTTCAACATTTGGAGTTTCCGTTTGTTTCACGGTCTCGACATATTCCGAAACAGTTTCAGCTGGTATCGACGTAGGCTTGGGTTCTTCAATAGTCTTAAATGGAGCTAATGGTGTCTGCTCGGGAGTTTTTACTGTATCGACTGAAGTAACAGTTACTTCCACCATTTCAGGAGTTTGTTTTTGTTCAATATTATCCGAAATTACTTCAATTGTTTTTTCAACAAATGTTACTGTTTTAACTGGTTCTTCTTCTGGTATTTGTTTGGACGTCGGTTCTACGGTGTCTACAGAAACAACAGAGACCTCCTCGATTTGAGGGGCTTCGGATTGTTTGGGTGTTAAGGATAGCTTTTCCTCTGTTACAGTCACTATCGTGGTAGTTTCTTCAGTAGTTTTGAATGGAGCCAATGGTGTCTGCTCGATAATGGGCTCCGCATTGTCCTCTGAAACAACAGGGACTTCCTCGCTTAGAGGAGCTTCGGTTTGTTTGGGTGTTAGGGTTGGCTTTTCCTCTGTTACAGTCACTACGGTGGTGGTTTCTTCAGTAGTTTTGAATGGAGCCAATGGTGTCTGCTCGATAATGGGTTCCACGGTATCTACTGAAACAACAGATACCTCCTCGCTTTGAGGGGTTTCTGTTTGTTTTGGTGTTTGGGATGGCTTTTTCTCTGTTACAGTCACTATCACACTGCTTTCTTCAGGAGTTTTGAGTGGTGCCTGCTCGATAATGGGCTCCACAGTGTCCTCTGAAACAACAGGGACTTCCTCGCTTAGAGGAGCCTCGGTTTGTTTGGGTGTTAGGATTGGCTTTTCCTCTGTTACAGTTACTATCGTGGTAGTTTCTTCAGTAGTTTTGAATGGTGCCAATGGTGTCTTCTTTATGGGCTCAACAGTGTCTACTGAAACCACAGGAACTTCTTCGCTTAAAGGAGCTTCGGTCTGTTTAGTTGCTGGGGATAGCTTTTCCTCTGTTACAGTCACTACTATGGTGGTTTCTTCAGTAGTTTTGAATGGAGCCAATGGTGTCTGCTCTATAATGGGCTGTACAGCATCCACTTTAGTCACAGTGACTGACTCAGTTCTGACTGGGATTTCCGCTTCCTTAATAGGTTGAACATCTTCCACAACGGTTTCATTTGGAATGAGTTTGTCTGTTTTCTTTTCCAAAGTAGTAATGGGTTCTGAGGTAGAAGTCCAGATGACTTGTTCAGGTTTTTGTTGAGGCTGGTGTGTGGGAGCTGGTTCTTGCCTAGGCTCTGGTATCTTAGCTCGTTGAGAAGTTTCCTTTTCAGCATTTATAAAGTCAACAATATCAGCAGCAGGTTTTTTCTTCGATTTCTGCTTTGGTTTTTTAGCCTTTGGTTCCGCTTCTAATTTGAGTGGAATGTTGACTGTATTGTCTTTAGTTGGTTTTTTCTCTACATTGTCAACTGTTGTTTGTTTGGACTCAATTTGAAGAAGTCGAATTTGTTGTGCCGGCTCTGGAACGTTATGTGCAGCTATTGCCGCCCATGACATACCCGATGTGATCGGAATGGGAGCTGGCGCTGATGGGCTCTTGTCTTCTTCTGACGGAACATTTGTAATAGTCTTGTGCTGGGCAGGTTCTATTATCGGTGATGGCTCAGCAAAAGTTTTTGAAGGCTTGACTGGTTTCTCTTTAGGTTTCTTTGATTTTTTCTTTTGTGGCTTTTCTCCCACATTGGAACTTTGTGATTGTTGCGAACGGGAACGAGAACGATTTCTCTTCTTTGAAACTATTTCTAGGAAACCATTATCATCCTGCGGACTGACTTGTTCTTCAACCTTGCTAACTTCGGTGACTTTTATAATTGGTCGGCTAATGGTGCGGGAAGGCCTTTCAACTGGTTCGACATTAATTGTGGGTTGCTTCTGTTGTGGCTCGGAAGAAGTCCATGCTGGAATATCCGCATCGACTTCTTCATCCATTATTTCCTTCCAAGACAATGATGGCTTTTGAGCATAGTCGATCATTTCATCGTCGGATCTATCAACAGCCGGAGGAATGACAGGATCAGGGAATTCCTCAACTAGTGCAGTAGAGGAAATATGAGGTCGTTCCTCGATTAACTTGGGTTTGGCTTCCGTGTACTCAATGCTACTTTGACTGTCCGATTCAGTGTCCTGATAACGAATGTGTGTATTGTTGGCGTAGCCCGACTTCTTAAGGACTTCGGCATATGTCTCGGATAATGACCAGACAGAGGGCTTTGGCTTTGGCAATTCGACTTTAAAATCTGAAGGCGCAGCCTGCTCCACCAATAATGGTTCTGGTTCTGGTTCAGTTTCGCGAGTCACAACCGTTTCTTCGTACGTTGTTATGGGTACATGCTCAACATTTTCGTGCTTCTTTTCCTTTTTAGTCTTTGGCTTCTTCGTTTTGGGTTTGTGCTCAGCAATCGTAACAGTTTGCTCGTGGCGGATGAACTCGTCTATGTTATGGGACGGTTCGTCAACAGTTTCAGACACCATCGATGACCATGACTGAGGTTGGCTTGGCGTTTCATCAACTTCTATTTGTGCAGTTGGTTCCTCAACAATATTCGTCACAATGTCAACCGTAACTGATGGTTGTCCTGGCTTTGGTAAATCTTTCTTTTTCGGTTTTGCAGTCACTTCAAGCACATCAGGTTCGGTTTGCTGCAAAACTATCGACGACCATGACTGGGTATTGGGAACGCTTTCCACTTTAACATCAGTTTCTTCAGTTTTATCCGTTTTCGGTTCTTCAATTTTAGCGGGAGCTAACTCTGAAACGTTGTCAGGCTTTCTCTCCTTCTTGGACTTTTGCTTTTTGGGCTTGTCGCTCACTTGCGTTTTCTCTTCTTTATGAAGGGAGTCCTTCACTTTAGGAGCTATAGACACTACTTCGGGCATCACTTTAGTATGCTGAGATTCTGTAATTGTTGTCTGTGAAACAATTGAGGACCATGACTGAGGTTGGGGTAGTGTAGGAGTAGTAGTTTCCACCACAGACTCAATTGGTTCTGGCTCAATTGTTTTCTCCTGCTCTTCGACAACTATAGGTTCCACAACAGAAGGTTCAGGTTCATACTCGGGTTTAGATGATCTCGTTTCCTTCTTGACCTTTTGTTTTTTAGGTTGCACATTTACAATGGTTGAGAAGTTTTGTTCATTGTGAATGAAGTCTTGTATATGATGAGCAGGTGGAACTGGCACGGATATTACTTCAGTTTGAACTGTTTCAGTAACTGCTGGAGAATCGACAATTGTTTGAGAAACAATTGATGACCAAGACTGAGTTGGCACTTCGGGAATTACAACAATTTCGGTTGATTTCGGTTGAATAACTTCTTCAGGTTCTTCAACAAGAATCGGCTTTTCAACAACTGGCTCTGGATGGGTCTTAACCTTCTTTTCCTTCTTGGATTTTTGCTTCTTGGGCTTATCTTCAACTGGCACTGAGATAGTCTCCTCTTTGGAAACAATAAGTTCCACATCTGGAGAAGATGAAACTGGCTTAGGTGCTATTTCAGTCTGATGAGTTGTAGTTGTTATTGTTTGTGAAACAATTGTGGACCACGATTGAGTTTGAGACTGTGTATCTTCAATAGGTTCGACGAATTCAGGCTCCTTTGGTTTCTCCAGTTGTTCCACAACAACAACAGGTTTAGTTTCATGTTCAGATTGAGGTGATTTTTTCTCCTTTTTGGGCTTTTGTTTCTTGGGCTTGTCGTTTACAATTGTCGAGAAGTTCTGCTCCTTCTGGATAAACTCTTGTATATGACGAGTCGACTGAGCTGGTTCGGATATAACTTCAGTAGTAATAGTTTCAGTTACAGTTGGAGAATCATCGACAACTTGCGAAACAATTGATGACCAAGACTGAGTTGGGACTTCGGGAATCACAACAGTTTCAGCTGATTTCGGTTGAATAACTTCTTCAGGTTCTTCAACAAGAATCGGCTTTTCAACCACTGGCTCTGGAAGAGTCTTAACCTTCTTTTCCTTCTTGGCCTTCTGCTTCTTAGGCTTCTCATCAACATGAACAGCGATATTCTCCTCTTTGCAAACGACGCCATCAACATCTGGAGTAGTAGAAACTGCCTCAGGAGTAACTTCAGTCTGATGCGTTGTTGTGATTGTTTGTGAAACAATTGTGGACCACGACTGTGGTTGAGATGGTGTATCTTCAATAATTTCAATTGATTCTGACTGCTTCGGTTCCTTGTCTTCACCGGAAAGTGAAGGTTCCACACTTAAAGGCTTAGTTTCATCTTCAAGCAGAGGAGACTTCTTTTCTTTTTTAGTCTTCTGTTTCTTAGATTTTTCGTTTACAAATGATGAAAAATGTTGTTCCTTATGAATGAAGTCCTGTATTTGATGGGGGGATGGAACTTGATCAGACACAACCTCAGTTTGAACTGTTTCAACAATTATTGGAGACTCCTCAGCAGTTTGCGAGACAATTGACGACCAAGACTCCGCGGGCACTTCGCTGTTTTTAATAGTTTCTGCTGGTTCTGGTTGAATTATTTCTTTTGGTTCTTCAACAACAATTGGCTTTTCAACAACTGGCTCGGGATGAATCTTAGCCTTCTTCTCCTTCTTGGCCTTTTGCTTCTTAGGCTTATCATCAACAGGAACTGCGATGTTCTTCGGCTCGGGAAGGAAGTCCTGCACTTCAGCAGCGGAAACTGTATCGGGAGTTTTTTCTGGCTGATACGTTGTAGTTGTTATTGTTTGTGAAACAATTGTGGACCACGACTGAGTTTGGGACGGTGTGTCTTCAATAGGTTCGACTAATTCAGGCTCCTTTGGTTGATCGATAAGAGTGGGTTCCGCAACAGATTTAGTCTCATGTTCAGATGGAGATGATTTCTTTTCTTTTTTGGGTTTCTGCTTCTTAGGTTTGTCGTTTACTATTGTTGAGAAGTTCTGTTCGTTCTGAATGAAATCCTGTATGTGATGGATAGATGGAACAGTCTCAGATATTGTTTCGGTTGTAACAGTTTCAGTCACTGTTGGAGAATCATCAGCTTGGGAAACAATTGATGACCATGATTGAGTTGGAAGTTCGGTAAATACAACAGTTTTTGCTGATGTTGTATCGTCCACTACTTCAGGATCTTCAAGAACGGTTGGTGTTTCAACAGTGGGCTCTGGCTGACTCTCCAATTCAGGCAATTTCTTTTCTTCATTAGCTTTTTGCTGCTTGGATGTGATGATTTCCCTTTCCTGAACTTCCACAGCAGGAGTAGCTGAAACTGGCGCAGGACTACTTTCAGTCTGATGAGTTGTAGTTGTTATTGTTTGTGAAACAATTGTGGACCACGACTGAGTTTGAGACTGTGTATCTTCAATAGGTTCGACGAATTCAGGCTCCTTTGGCTTCTCCAGTGGCTCCACAACAACAGCAGGTTTACTCTCATGTTCAGATTGAGGTGATTTTTTCTCCTTTTTGGGCTTTTGTTTCTTGGGTTTGTCGTTTACAATTGTCGAGAAGTTCTGCTCCTTCTGAATAAACTCTTGTATATGATGAGTCGACTGAGCTGGTTCAGATATCACTTCAGTAGTTATAGTTTCAGTTATTGATGGGGAATCATCCACAACTTGCGAAACAATCGATGACCAAGACTGAGTTGGAGCTTCGGGAATTACAACAATTTCGTCTGATTTCGGTTGAATAACTTCTTCAGGTTCTTCAACAAGAATCGGCTTTTCAACCACTGGCTCTGGAAGAGTCTTAACCTTCTTTTCTTTCTTCGACTTTTGCTTCTTAGGCTTATCAGCAACAGGAGCTGTGATATTATCCTCTTTGGTAACAGCAACTTCCACATCTGGAGCAGTTGAAACTGGTTCGGGAGCTATTTCCGTTTGATGAGTTGTAGTTGTTACTGTTTGTGAAACAATTGTGGACCACGACTGAGTTTGGGAAGGTGTATTCACCACAGATTCGAGAGATTGCGGCTTAATTTCTTTCTCCTGTTCTTCGGCAATTAAAGCTTCAACAAGTAATGGCTCCGTTTTTTCTGGTTGTGGTACTTTCTTATCCTTTTTGGACTTCTGTTTCTTTGGCTTGTCATTCACTATGGTGGAGAAAATCTGTTCTTTGTGAATGAAGTCTTGTATATGATGGGTGGGCTGAGCTGGTTCAGCAGTAATAGTTTCAGTTACAGTTGGAGAATCATCAAAAACTTGCGAAACAATTGATGACCAAGACTGAGTCGGAACTTCAGGAATTTCAACAACTTCTACTGATTTCGGCTGAATTACTTCTTCTGGTTTTTCATCAACGCTCGGCTTTTCAACAACTGGCTCTGGATGAGTCTTAACCTTCTTTTCTTTTTTCGACTTTTGCTTCTTAGGCTTATCAGCAACAGGAGCTGTGATATTCTCCTCTTTGGTAACGACAACTTCCACATCTGGAGCAGTTGAAACTGGTTCGGGAGCTACTTCAGTTTGATGAGTTGTAGTTGTTATTGTTTGTGAAACAATTGTGGCCCACGACTGAGTTTTGGATGGTGTATCTTCAATAGGTTTGACTAATTCTGGCTCCTTGGGTTTCTCCAGTTGTTCCACAACAACAGCAGGTTTACTCTCATGTTCAGATTGAGGTGATTTTTTCTCCTTTTTGGGCTTTTGTTTCTTGGGTTTGTCGTTTACAATTGTCGAGAAGTTCTGCTCCTTCTGGATAAACTCTTGTATATGACGAGTCGACTGAGCTGGTTCGGATATCACTTCATTGGTAATAGTTTCAGTTATTGCTGGGGAATCATCTACACCTTGTGAAACAATGGATGACCAGGACTGAGTTGGTACTTCGGGAATTACAACAGTTTCAGCTAATTTCGGTTGAATTAATTCTTCTGGTTCTTCAACAAGAATTGGCTTTTCAACCACTGGCTCTGGATGAGTCTTAACCTTCTTTTCTTTCTTCGACTTTTGTTTCTTAGGCTTATCAGCAACAGGAGCTGTGATATTCTCCTCTTTGGTAACGACAACTTCCACATCTGGAGCAGTTGAAACTGGTTCGGGAGCTATTTCAGTTTGATGAGTTGTAGTTGTTATTGTTTGTGAAACGATTGAGGACCATGACTGTGCTTGGGAAGGCAAATCCACAGTAATTCCGGTTACAACTGGTTCCTTCTGATTCTCTTGTTCTCCGATGAACGAAATTTCAGTTGATTTGGGTTTCGAAATATTCTGCTCATCAACAACAATTGGTTTTACAGATGCTGGTTCAGGAGTAACTTCGACTGGCTGCAATTTTTTATCCTTCTTTGATTTTTGTTTCTTGGGCTTGTCGTTTACAACAATGGAGAAATTTTGCTCTTTGTTAATAAACTCCTGAATATCATACGTAGCTGGAACATCAGTTACTTCAATATTTTGTGACACAATCGAGGACCAGGACTGTGGTTGAGACGGCAAATCTGCGATTTGTTGAGATTGCATTACGTTTTGTTCGAGTGGTTTGGTCAGCTCGAATTTCTTTCCGGATTCCACAGTCTTCGGTTCTTCCGGAAGTATAAATTCTTTAACAGTTTTAGTAACAGTAGTAGTTGTGACAGTTACTGTTGGCTTCGTATCTTCAGAAGATAAAGACTCAACAGTCTTCTCGGGCTCAACGACTGTTTTTGTAATTGTTGTTATAACAGGTTCAGCAAGCGGCGCTTTCTTAACTGGAACTTCCTTAACTGGAACTTCCTTAACTGGAACTTCCTCAACTGGAACTTCCTCAACAGGAACTTCCTTTGTTGGTTCTTCCTCGTCATCAGAGAAAGTCATTGGTTCATCCAGAACGTCCATCCAAGTGCTACTCGAATCATCTACAGGCAGTCCAGCATAGGCTGGTTTCTTGGGCTCTTCAGGTTTCTTTTCAGCTTCTACCTTCTTAGGTTCTTCTGGAAGAGTGGATTGGCTCACAGTTTCAGTTACAGTAGTAGTTGATGTGACTGTTACTGTTGTCTTTGTATCTTCTGAAACCGAAGACTCAACAACCTTCTCGGGCTCAACAACTGTCTTTGTAATTGTTGTTGTAACAGGTTCAGCAACCGGCGCTTTCTCAACTGGAGCTTTCTCAACTGGAACTTCCTTGATGGGTTCTTCCTCGTCATCAGAGAAAGTCATTGGTTCATCCAGAACGTCCATCCAAGTGCTACTCGAATCATCTACAGGCAGTCCAGCATAAGCTGGTTTCTTGGGTTCTTCAGGTTTCTTTTCGGGTTCAGCCTTATTGGGTTCTTCTGGGAGAGTTGATTGGCTCACAGTTTCAGTTACAGTAGTAGTTGATGTGACTGTTACTGTTGTCTTTGTATCTTCTGAAACCGAAGACTCAACAACCTTCTCGGGCTCAACAACTGTCTTTGTAATTGTTGTTGTAACAGGTTCAGCAACCGGCGCTTTCTCAACTGGAACTTCTTTAACTGGAACTTCCTTTGTTGGTTCTTCCTCGTTCTTGGGTTCTTCAGGTTTCTTTTCGGGTTCAACCGGCTTCGGTTCTTCTGGGAGAGTTGCTTTGCTAACAGTTTCAGTTACAGTAGTAGTTGATGTGACTGTTACTGTTGTCTTTGTATCTTCTGAAACCGAAGACTCAACAACCTTCTCGGGCTCAACAACTGTCTTTGTAATTGTTGTTGTAACAGGTTCAGCAACCGGCGCCTTCTCAACTGGAACTTCCTTAACTGAAACTTCCTTTGTTGGTTCTTCCTCATCATCAGAGAAAGTCATTGGTTCATCCAGAACGTCCATCCAAGTGCTACTCGAGTCATCTACGGGTAGTCCAGCATAAGCTGGTTTCTTGGGTTCTTCAGGTTTCTTTTCGGGTTCAACCGGCTTCGGTTCTTCTGGGAGAGTTGCTTTGCTAACAGTTTCAGTTACAGTAGTAGTTGATGTGACTGTTACTGTTGTCTTTGTATCTTCTGAAACCGAAGACTCAACAACCTTCTCGGGCTCAACAACTGTCTTTGTAATTGTTGTTGTAACAGGTTCAGCAACCGGCGCTTTCTCAACTGGAGCTTTCTCAACTGGAACTTCCTTGATGGGTTCTTCCTCGTCATCAGAGAAAGTCATTGGTTCATCCAGAACGTCCATCCAAGTGCTACTCGAATCATCTACAGGCAGTCCAGCATAAGCTGGTTTCCTGGGCTCTTCAGGTTTCTTTTCAGCTTCTACCTTCTTAGGTTCTTCTGGAAGAGTGGATTGGCTCACAGTTTCAGTTACAGTAGTAGTTGATGTGACTGTTACTGTTGTCTTTGTATCTTCTGAAACCGAAGACTCAACAACCTTCTCGGGCTCAACAACTGTCTTTGTAATTGTTGTTGTAACAGGTTCAGCAACTGGCGCTTTCTCAACTGGAACTTCCTTTGTTGGTTCTTCCTCGTCATCAGAGAAAGTCATTGGTTCATCCAGAACGTCCATCCAAGTGCTACTCGAATCATCTACAGGCAGTCCAGCATAAGCTGGTTTCCTGGGCTCTTCAGGTTTCTTTTCAGCTTCTACCTTCTTAGGTTCTTCTGGAAGAGTGGATTGGCTCACAGTTTCAGTTACAGTAGTAGTTGATGTGACTGTTACTGTTGTCTTTGTATCTTCTGAAACCGAAGACTCAACAACCTTCTCGGGCTCAACAACTGTCTTTGTAATTGTTGTTGTAACAGGTTCAGCAACTGGCGCTTTCTCAACTGGAACTTCCTTTGTTGGTTCTTCCTCGTCATCAGAGAAAGTCATTGGTTCATCCAGAACGTCCATCCAAGTGCTACTCGAATCATCTACGGGTAGTCCAGCATAGGCTGGTTTCTTCGGCTCTTCAGGTTTCCTTTCGGGTTCAACCGACTTCGGTTCTTCTGGGAGAGCTGTCTCGCTAACAGTTTCAGTTACAGTAGTAGTTGATGTGACTGTTACTGTTGTCTTTGTATCTTCTGAAACCGAAGCCTCAACAACCTTCTCGGGCTCAACAACTGTCTTTGTAATTGTTGTTTTAACAGGTTCAGCAACCGGCGCTCTCTCAACTGGAGCTTTCTCAACAGGAACTTCCGCAACTGGAACTTCCTTTGTTGGTTCTTCCTCGTCATCAGAGAAAGTCATTGGTTCATCCAGAACGTCCATCCAAGTGCTACTCGAATCATCTACGGGTAGTCCAGCATAGGCTGGTTTCTTCGGCTCTTCAGGTTTCCTTTCGGGCTCAACCGGCTTCGGTTCTTCTGGGAGAGTTGTCTCGCTAACAGTTTCAGTTACAGTAGTAGTTGATGTGACTGTTACTGTTGTCTTTGTATCTTCTGAAACCGAAGCCTCAAAAACCTTCTCGGGCTCAACAACTGTCTTTGTAATTGTTGTTGTAACAGGTTCAGCAACCGGCGCTTTCTCAACTGGAACTTCCTCAACTGAAACTTCCTTTGTTGGTTCTTCCTCATCATCAGAGAAAGTCATTGGTTCATCCAGAACGTCCATCCAAGTGCTACTCGAATCATCTACGGGTAGTCCAGCATAAGCTGGTTTCTTGGGTTCTTCAGGTTTCTTTTCGGGTTCAACCGGCTTCGGTTCTTCTGGGAGAGTTGCTTTGCTAACAGTTTCAGTTACAGTAGTAGTTGATGTGACTGTTACTGTTGTCTTTGTATCTTCTGAAACCGAAGACTCAACAACCTTCTCGGGCTCAACAAATGTCTTTGTTATTGTTGTTGTAACAGGTTCAGCAACTGGCGCTTTCTCAACTGGAACTTCCATTGTTGGTTCTTCCTCGTCATCAGAGAAGGTCATTGGTTCATCCAGAACGTCCATCCAAGTGCTACTCGAATCATCTACAGGCAGTCCAGCATAGGCTGGTTTCTTTGGCTCTTCAGGTTTCTTTTCGGGTTCAACCGGCTTCGGTTCTTCTGGGAGAGTTGCTTTGCTAACAGTTTCAGTTACAGTAGTAGTTGATGTGACTGTTACTGTTGTCTTTGTATCTTCTGAAACCGAAGACTCGACAACCTCCTCGGGTTCAACAACTGTCTTTGTAATTGTTGCTGTCACAGGTTCAGCTTCCGGCGCTTTCTCAACTGGTTCGTCTTCCATTTTTGTCGTGGATTCCAAAACCTTTGTTTCTTTTGGAAGCGTGACACTAGTAGTAGTCACTGTTACAGCTGTTTTAGTGTGTTCTGCAACCGAAGCTTCAGATTTCATTTCTTGGATGGTATCGATTATTTTATTTATGTTTGCTTCATCACCATTTTCTGGGAGTAGAGGTATTTCCACTTCATCCTCAATTAATTCTCTCCAAGGTTTGTGCTCAACAACAATATCTTCCATACCATCGTCAATCATATCAGCCCACGACTTATGGGGTTTGTCATTCTCAGTGCTCTGAAGATAATCAAATGTATCAAGGTGAGATACCAACTCAGGATGTACGGATACTTTTTCTGGCTTTTTAATAGAAGCTGATTTGGATGCCGCTTTCTCTGTTTCCATAAAGTCAATGGTTTGTTGGCTTGCTACTGACGCCCATGAGCTAGTGTGCACATCCTGACCACGAATATTTTCTCTTGGCTTTTTCTTATCATAACGATCTGATTTCACATGATGTTTTACAGACTCTGTTGGCTTTTGCTTGACATCAATCTTTTCCTTAGGTGGCAAATCGGCCATTTTGTCTATTTGGCTGGCAATCTTAGCCCAAGTAGTTACCCCGTTATCAGGAATTGATGGCAATGGGGTCTCAATAACATCACTATCAGATGTGGATGATATATTGGGTTCTACCCTTTTAGACTTAGGAACTTTCGTCTTCATGTCATCGGCATCAGTTGTCACAGCCTTCTTAGGAATTCGTTCTTTTCGTGTTCGAGGCTCTGGCTTGGGCTGCTCCTTCGGAACGGCAGTAGGTTTTTTGCGGGCCGCTATATCATCAACAAATTCACCAGGTTTTTTAAGCAAGGCAGCCCAAGAAAACGCATCAGAAGTACTTGGCACAGGCTTTTCAACAGTTGTCGGCGTTTCTACATCAATTTCGACCGGAATTACTTCCTTAACTACTGGTTCAGATATGATTTCCTCTTTCTCTGGAACTTGTTCCTTTTTAGATATAATTCGTTCCTTCTTCTGTGGGCGAACCTTTCGTGGCTTTTCTGGCTCATGACGATCAGGCTCTACTTTTTCCGTTGAAGTTGTCAATGCACTCTTAATATGCGTCACAGTTGTATCCACCCATTCCCCGGGTCTCTTTACAAGCGAAGCCCATGAAAAGCCACTCGACTCGTGCTCTGGAGATTGTTCGGGCTCTATAATTTCTGCAGGTTTCGATACAATAATCGTTTCTGTTATTTTCTTTGTATGTGTTGTTGGTATTGCTACTTCAGGTTCTTGCTTCTCATCCTCGGAGGTGGTGGAAACTTGTTCTTGAACTGGTTTCTTAGACTTCTTTGATTTTTTTGTTTTTGTAGTTTTTCGCTCTGGTTTTTCTTCCTTCTTGGGTTTTTTATCATCTAGAGTTGTCTCTGGATGTACTACTTTCTTTTTGATTACTGTAGTATCCGTCCATTCTCCAGGTCTCTGCACTAAGGCAGACCAAGTCAGTTCAGATGGTTTCGCAGCTTCGCGCTCATCAGATGAGGGTTCCTTAGAGCTAGTGGTGGCAGGCTTTGATGAATCTGTACTTAAATTTGGTTGGATGTGTTCCACAGGCTTTTGTTTTTCTTGTTTCGGCTTCTTCTTGTGCTCTTTTGGCCTATCGGTCTTGGGTAACGGCTCAACATCAACTTCCAATTTTGATTCATGAACTGTTACAGGCTTTTCCGAACTTTGTGATTTCAAATTGTCGCCTGCGCTAAACAAAACGTCTGCGTAAGACTTTCCGTCTCTGTTGTTTTCCCACACACTTGGTTCTGCTATTGTCTCTGAATCCAAAACAAATGTGGAAGGTACTGGAGCAGCATCAATAGGAACTTCCTGCGAGGGTTCATCTACAGGTTTCTTTGATCGCTTCGCTGGCTTAACTTTCTTTGGTTTCTTGGATTGTGGCATTTGTTGATCTGCTCTGCTTCGTGGAATGAACTCGTTATATACTCTTTCATTGGCAAGGAATGTGTGCGTTTGATCAGCATATGCAGGCCTCAGATAAGACGGCGTAAATTCTGGAGCATCGGCAGACAAAGTTGATATGAAAACTGCACTTCCCGAGCTCGGCGACGATTCCTCCAGCACGCTCGACCAGGTGTCAATTGGACCCTCAAGTGTCAAGTTTGAATAAGCAGGGCTATTTTCTGAGTCACTCTCTGGTTCTTGAATTTCGCTAACAGTTTCAGTGACGGTTTTAGTAACTTTTTGTGTCGTCTTTACATCTTCTGAAACTGACGAATTCAAAACCTTCTCGGGCACATTGACTGTGTCTTTGATTGAAGTGAAAGCAGATTCAGTAACGGGTGCATTCTCAACTGGAACTTTATTTGCTGGTTTTTCTTTCTTTCCCTTAGTGGGTTCATCTTTCTTTTCGGGCTCAACCGTCTTCGGCTCTTCTGGGAGAGATGCCTCGCTAACAGTTTCAGTTACAGTAGTAGTTGATGTGACTGTTACTGTTGTCTTTGTATCTTCTGAAACCGAAGACTCAACAACCTTCTCGGGCTCAACAACTGTCTTTGTAATTGTTGTTGTAACAGGTTCAGCAACCGGCGCTTTCTCAACTGGAACTTCCTCAACTGGAACTTCCTTTGTTGGTTCTTCCTCGTCATCAGAGAAAGTCATTGGTTCATCCAGAACGTCCATCCAAGTGCTACTCGAGTCATCTACGGGTAGTCCAGCATAAGCTGGTTTCTTGGGTTCTTCAGGTTTCTTTTCGGGTTCAACCGGCTTCGGTTCTTCTGGGAGAGTTGCCTCGCTAACAGTTTCAGTTACAGTAGTAGTTGATGTGACTGTTACTGTTGTCTTTGTATCTTCTGAAACCGAAGACTCAACAACATTCACGGGCTCAACAACTGTTTTAGTAATTGTTGTTGTCACAGGTTCAGCAACCGGCGCTTTCTCAACTGGAGCTTTCTCAACTGGAGCTTTCTCAACTGGAACTTCCGCAACTGGAACTTCCTTTGTTGGTTCTTCCTCGTCATCAGAGAAAGTCATTGGTTCATCCAGAACGTCCATCCAAGTACTACTCGAATCATCTACGGGTAGTCCAGCATAAGCTGGTTTCTTGGGTTCTTCAGGTTTCTTTTCGGGTTCAACCGGCTTCGGTTCTTCTGGGAGAGTTGCCTCGCTAACAGTTTCAGTTACAGTAGTAGTTGATGTGACTGTTACTGTTGTCTTTGTATCTTCTGAAACCGAAGACTCAACAACCTTCTCGGGCTCAACAACTGTCTTTGTAATTGTTGTTGTAACAGGTTCAGCAACTGGCGCTTTCTCAACTGGAACTTCCTCAACTGGAACTTCCTTTGTTGGTTCTTCCTCGTCATCAGAGAAAGTCATTGGTTCATCCAGAACGTCCATCCAAGTACTACTCGAATCATCTACGGGTAGTCCAGCATAAGCTGGTTTCTTGGGTTCTTCAGGTTTCTTTTCGGGTTCAACCGGCTTCGGTTCTTCTGGGAGAGTTGCCTCGCTAACAGTTTCAGTTAGAGTAGTAGTTGATGTGACTGTTACTGTTGTCTTTGTATCTTCTGAAACCGAAGACTCAACAACATTCACGGGCTCAACAACTGTTTTAGTAATTGTTGTTGTCACAGGTTCAGCAACCGGCGCTTTCTCAACTGGAGCTTTCTCAACTGGAGCTTTCTCAACTGGAACTTCCGCAACTGGAACTTCCTTTGTTGGTTCTTCCTCGTCATCAGAGAAAGTCATTGGTTCATCCAGAACGTCCATCCAAGTGCTACTCGAATCATCTACGGGTAGTCCAGCATAGGCTGGTTTCTTCGGCTCTTCAGGTTTCTTTTCGGGTTCAACCGGCTTCGGTTCTTCTGGGAGAGTTGCCTCGCTAACAGTTTCAGTTACAGTAGTAGTTGATGTGACTGTTACTGTTGTCTTTGTATCTTCTGAAACCGAAGACTCAACAACCTTCTCGGGCTCAACAACTGTCTTTGTAATTGTTGTTGTAACAGGTTCAGCAACTGGCGCTTTCTCAACTGGAGCTTTCTCAACTGGAACTTCCTCAACTGGAACTTCCTTTGTTGGTTCTTCCTCGTCATCAGAGAAAGTCATTGGTTCATCCAGAACGTCCATCCAAGTGCTACTCGAATCATCTACGGGTAGTCCAGCATAGGCTGGTTTCTTCGGCTCTTCAGGTTTCTTTTCGGGTTCAACCGGCTTCGGTTCTTCTGGGAGAGTTGCCTCGCTAACAGTTTCAGTTACAGTAGTAGTTGATGTGACTGTTACTGTTGTCTTTGTATCTTCTGAAACCGAAGACTCAACAACCTTCTCGGGCTCAACAACTGTCTTTGTAATTGTTGTTGTAACAGGTTCAGCAACTGGCGCTTTCTCAACTGGAACTTCCTCAACTGGAACTTCCTTTGTTGGTTCTTCCTCGTCATCAGAGAAAGTCATTGGTTCATCCAGAACGTCCATCCAAGTGCTACTCGAATCATCTACAGGCAGTCCAGCATATGCTGGTTTCTTCGGCTCTTCAGGTTTCTTATCTGCTTCAACCTTCTTGGGATCTTCTGGGAGAGTTGTCTCGCTAACAGTTTCAGTTACAGTGGTAGTAGTTGTCACTGTTACGGATGTCTTCTCGACTGGAAGTTTCTGTATTGGTTCTTCTTGTATATTCTTGCGCTCCTCTGGTTTCTTTTCGATTTCCACATTCAGTGGTATTTTCACTGTTTCAGATTCGCTGACTGCTTCCACAATTGTAGTATTTGTTTCAGCGTTAGCCTCCAATGGCTTGATATCTACCACTTGTGGTGCTTCAGAATCGTGAAGAATTACTGCGAGAAGATTTTCAGCTCGACGTTGATCAGAAGTATTATACTTGGGAACCTCGTAGTTATAAACGGAAGGCCTTTCATCCTTGACTTCTGTGATATGTTCAATTTGAGTTTTGTTGTCCTCCACAGTTTGTTTTTTAACTACGTCAGTTTCAACGATCAAGGGCGACTCAACAGGGTGTTTCTGCTCTATCGGTATTTCTTCAGGTTTAGTTTTGGCAATGTTGTATTTACCCTCAGCAGTATTATATGAACGGATGTCGTATGTTGGAATTTCAAATACCCTCTCTGTTGTTGTGGGAGTCTGCTCTTCAGGGCTAGAGATGGATTTTGTTGTTTCAATTTCAAGTGAAGGAGTCTCAACAGGAGAATCATCGGAGTGTTTTGTAATTAAATGTTCCGCGACAGCTGGTTGCTGTTCCTCGACTGGTGTTGAAGATATTTCCGGAGATTGCTTGGCATTGATTATGTGATAATAACCTTCAGCAGTTTCAAATGAAGACATGTCGTATTTGGGAATTTCATATATCTTATCTTTTACAGTGGGAAGTTGCTTGGGATGTTCAGGGGAAGCAACAACTAAAGTTTCTGTTATTACAGAGCTTACCGTACTTACAACCGGTAAAGGTTCTGCAGATAACGAAGGTAATGGAGTTTCGACAGACGTGGGCTTCGAATTGATTTTGTGATAATCGCTCTCAGCAATATTGAATTGAGATAAATTGTATTTGGGAATTTCATAAATTTTATCAGCTGGGCAAATAGTTGGAATATTAGTGATATTTAAAGTGCTTACCGTGTTAACCACAAATGCTTCAGCAGTTAATGCGCTTGGCTTGGCAGGAACAATTTGATTAGCAATATTAGTAGGGTCGGGGAGTAACTGAATTTCACATGGAATATCAATTTGCGTTTCTACTTGAGTTTTAGAAGGAATTTCTGGCGTTGCTTGCATTTTTTCACGGTATAGTATATCAGCCTTGGCATGCTCAATGATCTTTGCTTTTGAAATCAATGATATATCTTGAGAAAGATTCTGCACTAAGTTCCCTAGAACCATGTCGGGTGAAGGAATTGGGATGAAAGATGGAGATGGTTTTTCATCTGCAATAGGTATTTTAATTGTTTCATTACCTTTACTTTCTTCAACAAGCACCTGAATTGTCTCTTGCTTAATGAACTCTTCGGGGATTGCTGGCCGCTTTTTCTTATCTTTTTTGGATAGTTTCTTTTGAATATCTTCGAATAGTTTCTGCTCCTCTGGACTTAAGTCAGACGGGGGTTCACTACTCTTGTCTACAACCTCTGTCTTAGCAACCTGTTCTATTGACTCTACCTTAGGAATTTGCTCTTCATTTTGATGTTTCAATGAATCTGTTTCTACTACTTCTGGTTTGGATTCGGCGAACTCAATCATGGAAGTCTCGCTAGTTTCGGCGGTTTTCTGCAGGGACTCTAGGTTTTCGGTAACAGTCTCGGTCACGCGAAGACTAACCTCCGGAAAATCTAGATGCATTTTCACGATAGGAGTCTTCAGTTTCTCTTCATGAGTGATGAGAGAAATTTTCTGTACAGTGCCTGGTGGATAGGCTCCGTCAATGCCTTCTCCAACGAAAAGGACATTTGTGCCATCTTCGGTTTCGAAGCTACGTTGACGGGTCGTTGTAAGGATTGTATTTTTGGTAGTTGTCGTTGTAGTAGTGGCAATGCGGCTTGACTCGTTCAGAGCCCCGTTCGTCGAAGTATATTCTGTGCTGACAGTCGGTAGTTCAGTTGTCTCAATATCTACAACCTTTACGCCAGATTTGCCTGTCGTATCCCTAATGCCCAACTCAATATTGACACCAACATTAGCAAATTTACTTTCAGTGCTAGATGTGACAACAGGTGGAGCTGAATCCAGCCTCGAGGACACAATGGGACTAGTTGATCTATGATCGGGCATTTCAATACTAGATGTGACTATAACATCGCTAGGTGTGTCGCTTTCGGTCAGTACTATGCGTCCGTCATTTGTTATGCGCTTAGTTATGCGCATTGTACGAATTGTTGTTGTTTTAATGATGGCCCCATCGATTTGACTAGATGTGGTTGAGGCTTCACTTGGTAATTCCGATATAGTTGGAGACGCTTCTCGCACAGTGATTGGTTCGCTTATTGTGCTGCTTTCTGTTGTTGTCTCACCATCTTCGTTCAATTTCTTTACAATTTTCGTCGTACGCACGGTTGTTGTTTTGGTTACACCACCAGCCACTTCACTTGTTGGCTCAACAGCATCTGGAGTTGGCTCATCAGGCGTTTGGGTTTCCTGAACTTCACTAACGCTCTGTTTATCAACATTTTGGGCAACTTTCTTGACAATTTTTGTAGTTCTTGTAATTGTTGTCTTAACCACATCATTGCTAATGTTGGCATCGTAGGGTTCAGCAACGATGTCGCTAGTAATGTCAACAGTTTGTTTAGGTTCATCTTGAACTGGAGCAACAAGTTCCTGAGTAGCAACCTGAATATCGACACTCGCCTTAGGCACAGCTTCTATTGGAGTTTCCTTTTGTTTTTCCTGTTTTTTCGATTTGCGCGTCTTCTTCTCGGGTACAGGTTCTGCAGTCTGCTTTTCCGAGGCTATGAAATCCAGCGTAGTTGACTTTATATTCCTACTTTCCGGCACCTCTGTAGTTTTTGGCGTTATCAACAGCAGATCTGCAACCTGTTGCGGCTCGGCAACTGCAGGAATCTCTGCACTCTCAACGACAGCCTTTGTTGTTCGCGTGGTTGTAGTCTTTGTAATGCCTTCGCTGTTCGACTCCGTGGTTACCGATTCAGCTACTATTGGAGCATCCTGTAGGATGGTTTCAACTGTCTCCAGGGCAGGTTCTGAAGCACTACTGTGTTCGCTTATGGTTTCCGAGTCCTGGGTAATTTTCTTTATTATTTTAGTAGTACGAACAATTGTTGTTTTCAAAACAGAACCATCTTCAGTTTGTGATACATCAACATCCGATTTCTTTTCAGGTGTACTCTCCACTTCGGTAATAGCTTCAGGCACGAGTTCCTTTTCTGGTTCGGCTTTGGCATTTTTAATCGTACGAATAGTCGTCGTTTTGGTTGTCTTAACTACACCCTCATCGCTGACCTCGCGACTGTTCATTTCAGATTTCTCGACTTTGGGTTCTTCGGCAGCTTCTTCGGCTAGTTCATAGGAATCCAACGAAGCTACATCCGAATGGATCGATGTGGACATGTCCTGGCTGTCTTGTTGGTTTATCTTTTTCACAATCTTAGTTGTACGAATGACTGTGGTTTTGATTAGACTGCCATCGTCGCTGATAACAGATCCATCGGATGACTGAGTTTGTTTCTCGTCTGTTGTAATTGCACTTGTTGTATTCAGGGGCTCTGTGGTTTCTAGTTGTGATTGTGGCTCAGTTATTTCGACCACGTTTTGTGAAATGGGACTGTCTGTTTTTGGTTTGATTTCTTCGCTTTCGGATTTCTTGTGCTTCTTCTTGTCCTTTCTGGTCGGCTTTTGTGGTTTCTTTTCGGGCTCGACCTTAACAGTTTCTGTGACAATAACTGTATCTTCATCCTTTTTGTCCTTACGCAATGGCTTTTGCGGTTCGGGTTCAAGCACTTGCTCAGCTTTGTCCACAATTTCCTCGACTGCAATTTGTGCTGCACCAATTATGTCTGCTTGAGATTCGGCTGGTTCATCCAGAGCCGTAACATTCCTGGAAGTAAGCACTGTAGTCGGCAGCAATGTTATATCGCGCTCCACCTCGGGCTCATCCTCATATACTTCCTCCACAATTTCTTCGCCATCGGCGGTGATGCGTTTGAGTATACGCTTTGTCTTAGTTATTGTAGTTTTTGTAATTGAGCCGCCCTGCACAACAGTTGTATCCAGAGTTGAGCTTAGTCCGGGCATGATGATGCTGCCGGGCACAGAACTTGTCGTTTCAACTGAAGGCAAATCAAATTGCTCCACAGATATATTCTCTTCGGGTAAGTCATCGATGACATCTTCCTCTACAATTTCCTCTCTACCATCGATAATACGCTTAACAATGCGCTTGGTAATATGTTTCGTTATGGTCCTGGTAGTAATTGTAGTTGTGCCGCTTTCTGTAGAAATCGTGTTGGTCGACGTTGTTACTACTGGCTGGCTTTCCAGTAAGGTTTCATTCGTATCGATCCTTGATACTGTTGTAGGCTCAGATACTTGAGAAAGGCTTTCCACAAGTGGTTCAACATTATTCGATTTTTCTGTCTGAACTGTGGGTTGCACCATGACTAATTCCTCTGTAACCTTTGGCGACTGTTCATCCTTCTTCACTTGAACAGGTTCAATTGCAGGCTCAACCAATTTTTCAACGATTTTTTCTGTCACAGCTTCGATAACTGGCTGAATTTTGATATTTGTAATTTCCACAATTGGTGCGCTTTCCGTCTGCTTGCTAACTGCTACGACAGGTTCCACTATGTTCTGCGTGACAGTTGTTGTTTCCACAATTTTCGATTTCTTTTTATCCTTTTTAGGAGCAGGCTCTACCACTGCTATAGTTTCAGTTGTTTTAATTATTTCTTCTACAGCAGGCGTTTGATCAGCTTCAGCAGATTTAGGGATTTCTTGAACAGGCTCAATTTTTTTCTCCGAAGCTTTCTTTTTATCCTTTTTAGTCGGAGCAGAAACAGCTGGAGTTTGTTCAGCTGCAGGCGTCACGGTTACAGTTTCAACAGATTTAGTGACTTCAACAACAGGTTGAACTATTTTCTCAGATGTCTCAATAATAGCTGCCTTCTTATCCTTTTTGACTGTAGCAGTTGCAGTTTCTACAACAGGTTCAACCTTTTTAGTTGGCTCTGAAACAGTTGTCACAACAAGTTCGATTTCAGCTGGCTTAGTAATTTCTTCAACTGGCTTAATCAGCTTTTCAGCAGTCGTAGTGGTTGTAGTTTCCACAATAGTTGTTGTCTTCTTCCTATCCTTTTTGGTTGAAGCAGAAGTAACCGATGATGGATCAGCAATGGGTGCGACTGTAATAGTTTCTGCAGGCTTTATTATTTCTTCGACCGGCTCAACTTGCTTTGCAGAAGACGAAGTGATCGTTTTCTTCTCATCTAATTTCGAGGGTGCTGTGGGCTCTGCTTCATGTGGTTTGATGACTTCCTTAACAGGATCAACCTGCTTCTTCGATACAGTTACAGTTTCTACCTTTTCAGCTTTGGTTTTCTTTTTGTCTTTCCTTGATGGAGCCTTAACAGTGGGCGTAACTTCAACTGCCGCAATTGTTTCCGGTTTTGTTACTTTAACGATTGGTTCCACTGTTTTTGAAGTAATTTCCGTTGTTTCAACAACAATCGTTGGCTTCTGCTTGTCCTTCTTGGTTTGCTCTACAATAGTTTCTTCGTAGCTGCTATCTCTCATCTGCTTGACAATTTCACTAACCGGCTTAGCCGTCTTCTTGCTGGTGATTGTCGTTTCCACTGGTTGTTTTTCCTCCTGCAGTGGCTCAACATTCTTTTTGTCCGAGAACTCCTCTGAAAGATGTTTGCTCTTCTTAGACTTCCTTGGTTTCGGCTCAGGCTTGTGCATCTCTTCGACTAGGACTACCTTTGGTGCACTCTCAACATGGCCGATCGAGGCGCCATTTGTCTCTGGAGACTTATGCTTTCTGCTAGCTTTTGGCTCTTTCCTATTGCTCACTTTGATGGGCAATGGTTCCGGCTGCTGTTCATGTCGCTGCCGTTTAGGCCTCGGTATCCTTGCTTCAATGGTGTCATCGGACTTTTCTGTCCACCTGCCTTGCTGGCCCTTGGACGTAGTAGTGCTTAACGTCGTATGCTTTGTAGTTGTTGTTGTCGTTGTTGTTGTTGCATGCTCAGCATTGCGGATTTGCGACATGGCTGCCGCGACACGTACTGGAATATGTTGCTGTTGACTGGATGGCTGGAAAACTGGATGTGCTGATCTATGCTGTTGGCCAAATAGCACTTCGGCATAGGTGCTGCCAGCACTGGGATCTTGTTGCTGATAGACATTCTTGTTGGGCTGCTGCACTTGGGGACGAACGACAACTGTATCTGTGTCCTTCCTTTGTGCTATCACAGTTGGCTGTATCGGTTGTGAGCTAATTGTCTCCTCCACAAATGTCGTAATTACGTTTTGCTGTGGTTGTGGTTGCGGTTGTGGTTGTGGTTGTGGTTGTGGTTGCTGCTGAGTTTGTGGCTGAGGCACCTCAATGGGTATGGTCTCAATAGCATCGACATCAAACTGACCAAAAGTAATGTCGGGACGTGGTTCATTCATTTCAAACTCTTGCGGCTCCACTGGTCGCAGCATTTGCACATGTTCCTCAATAAATACCTGCTGTGGCGCTGGCACCTGTTCATGAGCTGTTTGCGGCAATACAACTGTTGCCTGTATTTGCTGTGTGCTCGTTGTTAGAGGCTCGGCACTCTGTTGCACCATCGATGCGAGCGTTGTCACCACACGGTCGAGCACGCTATTGCCTGTTGTAGACGTCGTTGTTGGAATTGCCTCCGCTCGGTATGGCTCAAGCAGATAAGTTTGATTTACAATCTCCGACTGATAGACGGGTACCTCCGTATTAACATCCGTTAGCTGCTGCTGGGGCTGTTGGCTATACTCCTGTGCGTACTCCTGCGGCTGTTGGGCATAATAGATTTGTGAGGATTCCGTAGTATATACCGTCGGATAAGTCTCAGCCTGCGCGACAGGCTGATAATAGCCCGTCAGCAGCTGGTACTGCGTTGTCGTCGGCTGCACAGCCACAGGCTGGTATTGTATGGGATATTGCATCTGCATGATTTGATCGTAATAGTTTTGTGGCACTGCCTGCTGCTCCCCGTTTGAGCCCGCCACATAGCCCCACTGGCCGCTGTCGGCCACATTCTCATACATGGTCTGATAGAGTTGTGGATCCGGTTGCAAATAGGTGGCGGTAATCTCCTCCGCACTCATGGGCACTTCATAGCCGGGTAACTGCGAATGCTTCTGCTCTAGCTGCGGTTGACCATAGCCCAAGTCGGCACTAGTCTCGCCCATGAACTGCTGATGCTGTTCCGGCTTGGTATGTGGCACATAAATATTTGCCGCTGCCCCACTGGCATCTACCACATCCTGTATGGTTAGATCTGTATGCGGCTGGGCCGCTTGCCTAGCCAACTCTTCGGCCTTTAGACGTTCCAGCTCCATGCCACGCAAAACTTCGGCATACGATGTCGAACCCGGCACCCACATGGGGCTACGCGAACGCGCGCGATCTTCTTGCGGCAGATAGAGATGTTGGTATTGCTGCTGCTGTTGCTGATGTTGCTGTTGCTGTTGGTGTTGGGTGCTATCCACCTGCACTGTGCTTTGTGGTTCGCGTCTGCGTCGGGGTGAACGTGCACGACGTTCGGGACGCGATGGCTGCAATTTCTTACCCGCATTCGAACGCTGCTGACTGCGCTCCATTTCGATAAACTGACTGTTGGGATTGCTGCTACTGCTAGGAACTTGTTGATCTAATGTGGATGAGCTGCTAGACGCTTCCACTCGGGAATTGCTGATGGTTGTCTCTTCATAGTCGGCGTTAGGAGTACTGCTGCTGGGTGGTGTAACACGGTGTTTGCGCTGATAGAGCACAGTGGTTAATGGTTCCGAATTCGTTTCCTCAACCTCCTGCGTGCGTACGTTTGTTGTCAATGTGGTTCTTGTTGTTGTTGTCGTTGTTGTGATTGTATCGCGCTGGTTTAGGTTCGTTTGTGCCTGTGGCTGTTGCTGTGGTTGTTGTTGTTGTTCATGATGGTGTTGGCTACTTGTCGTTATTGTTGTCTGGGTCGTGGTCGTGTCGGGAGTTTCTTGAATTTCTTGTCGGGGGATCGTCGCCGTTTCATTACCGCTTACCGGACTCGCATGTCCTAATAACACTTCAGCATAGGTTAGACCTACTGCCGTTGGCTTCATAAGCAACGAGACAGTCGATGAAGTGGTTACCACTGAATGTGGATCCAGAGCATAGGATTGGGCGGCGGTTGCGTCGTAGCTTTGCTGCATGCCATCGATTGATTCTCGCATTGCCTATGCGTTCAGGTAACGATCGATATATAGAGAGAGTGTGTGTGTTGGGAGAGAGAAAGAGATTGGGGGAAGATTTGCCAAAAAACGGTTAGCTTTCATTTGTTTGAAAGATCATGGGCCTAACAGCTACCTAAATCAACTGTCTAAGACTGGGTTCAGCTAATTAAATAAATACTCTTTGTGGGGGTTTTCATTTTAAAAATAATATATAATTTAATAAATTTTTTTTTTTTTTTTGTAAATTTTCTTAAGCTGTGGGTCATGTATGTTGTATATATATGTATGTATGCATATATATATATATATATTACGGCTGATCTGACATGTTTAGCTGTTGCCACTGCCAAATTGGGAGATTGTTGCAGTGGCAGCTGTAAACATGACACGCCGCGGTGGCTGCTTAACATTTGCTTTGGTTTTCAATTTCATTTCATTTCTTTGGCGAACTAGTTCTAGTATATGTATGTAGTATACATCGGTGTATATATATATATATAGTTATGACTTATAAGTAATGTCTGCCATAGCTGTGCGGCATCTCTAAATCTCTAGCTTAGCATCGTCCGGCGTGCCGCGATGTATTAACAATTTGATGCGCTCATTACGTGCGGTTATTTTCGAATGCAAGTTTTTGACACGTTCACGACATGCCTATATAGATTTATATATATATATATATATATGTTTGGGGGTGATATTGTTTATGCGTATGGTGCATTGTTTAAGAGAGAGAGAAGAGACAGAGAGAGAAATGTTTGGCGAAGAAGAATTACAATAAGGTCAGCATTTAATCGTAATTTTGATATATTTTGTAGGCAGCGAGCATAAATACGCCATAAGATAAAGCAACCATATACCAGGTGTGTATATATTATATATATATATATATTTTATTTGTAGAAGTACGCAATACCCATGTGTGTATGTATGTGTGATGTGTGTGTTTGTGTGTTACGTTGAGGATATATAGCAGCAGCATCGAGAGGAGTTTGTTGGGTTAGTCACAAATTATGTTTAGTTTTAGCAAATAGCACAAGAGGCAAGCGAGCAAAGCCCAAGAACCGGTTTGGTTATAGATTGAAGCATGTTTATCAAATATTAGTAAGAACAATTCAATTAATGTTTAATTAATGTAGTGTGTTTTGAAAATTTAATTGATTTTTTTCAGCGCAACGACACCAGATTTTTATATTCAATAAGAATGTACCAAGAGAAGAGATAAAAAGAAAAACAAATTGTCAAAAAAAAAATAAAATATATAATTTAAATTAAAACCGTAACCATACTTTGTAACTAAAACTGAGAGCGCTATTACGGTACAAGAGAGAGATAGAGAGAGAGAGAGAGATAGCTGTGACTTCGAGCGGCTTAATGTGAGAATGTTTGCCCGGCCATAAAGCTACTAATTTAATAAATAAATAAAATAAAAAATAAAAAAAATGATTAAAAAATAAAAAATTATCTAAGCTTTAAGCGTAATGTGTTTCGTTCACTGTGCCACGAAATGTGATGTGATGTGATGTAAAGTGATTTATTGTGATGTGACTTGATTCGATTTCAAATGTTATGAGTGTCGTCATATTGAGTTTCAACTGTACGTGGTGATTAGGTGAATGGTAAATAAGTTCTCATAGCTTGAGTTGCCCCAAAAAGTATTTAGCTACTGTCAATAAAAGATAAAACCCAAAAAGTTTCTTTTTTTCAGAATTTTTGAAAAATTGTTTTAAAAATTTTAGAAAATTGTTTTTAAATTTTAGAATTTGTTTTAAAATTGACTTTATAATTTGCCACTTACCGCCAACACTGCAATTCGCAATGTAAACTTAAAACGAAATTTATTTAAAACTAATATAAACTATGCTCTATCTATATATATATATATATATCTATATCTATAAATATATATATGACTATATAAACTTTTTTTTCTGTTGTGTGTGAAATAAATTTGAGGCAATAATCTGGCATTGCTTAAAATAGCTGTCTGAATAATGGGCTGGAGAAAGAATTTTTAGCATTTCGAAAATATGTTTTCTATATTAAATCTTTTTTTGGGCTACCCCCGGCTAACAAGAACTTATTTGAGTATTTCTTTACGGCACGTGACAATGAATCGAAAACGGAATTGAATTTGTTTTACAGACACAACAAATGTTTCGGTTTTTTTTTCTTTTTGTGACAAGGCAGACATAACAATGATGGGCATCAAGAGTATTTATGTATATATAGTATGCATGATATGGTATAAGAGCGAGCATGGCATATATATACTATATGGGTACGAGATGATCATTTGTGCCACAGAACAAGGCGAATGAGTTTTTCGATGTTGGATGAGCTGCACGGTTGGTATGACATGATTTTGTTGTTGCCTTTCGCAAATTATAAGAACATAAGAGAGCACAAAAATGAATAATGTAAGTGTGCGTGTGTGTGTGTGTATGAGAAATGAATGGCATAAATCGAATTCGAAAATAATAAAAACTTAAGAAAATTTTTGTTCTCTACATAAATTTAATGCCGCATAAAAACAGAAAATAGAAAATTTAATGCGCACTTGAAAATTAAAAACAAAAGAAAATGAAAATGAAAAAAGGCAAATTAAAACAAAAAAAAAAAAATAATGAATTTAAATATGGATAAATTAATATAGAACTAAATACGCAGCCACCGTGCAACTTTGGTTTTCTTTTTCCGGACCTACCCGCACAATATTTCATCTTTTTGTTTTGGGTTTATTAAAGTTTTATTGAAAATTGAACTTGATCTATTTTGGGGTTACTTGAGGGTTAATAACTTTTGGGCCAACAAACTGGTTGTTCTGTCAACTGTTGCATAGCACAAAATCAAAAAAGTATAGAATCGTTCAATATATTTATAAAAATAATTAGCATGATTATGATGGAGAAAGAAAGGGCATACTGGATCGATAAAATCGGGACATATTCGTACACAGCTTAGCTTAACAGTTGCTGTTATTTACGAGCGCTACTAGAGAGCTATATATGGATAGATAGATATATCGAGTTGTTCCTAGACTGAGAGTTAAGTTCCTGGCTTTGGCTAGCTGATTTGCTAACTGCTCTGATTGGGCTCTACACATAAGAAAACAGTTCGAGATGCGCTTGGACAGTACGTACCTGTTGCTCGGCTAATGCGCGCTCACGATCGTGCGGCAAGTACGTGGGCGCCATGACCAGACGCAGCTGCTGCTCCTCCTGTATAATACGCTGCCGGAGCGTTTGCATTTGCTGTTGATAGACATCGATTTGGGCCAGCGTCTGCTCGAGACTCTGTGACTTGGTCTTCACCAGTTCACCGAGACCGTCGAGCACGCGCACCAAATCGTCAACATTTTCGCTAAGGCGTGGATCACCGCCCATGCCATTGCGGAAGTGTACCTAAAAGGCAGAAGGGTGGAGCATGGAAATGCATACCGGATTAGCTATGCCAGCTACCCCCACTTACCTCCAGTTTTTCAATAGACAATCTCAGTTTAGTTTTTTGCACATTTATGTCGGCCAGAGTCTTTTCACAGTAGCCCAGCTGATCGCGCAGCGGCTTCTTTTGCTGTGGCGATGAGTCCAAGGTCTGTTTGGTCTTCTCGTGCCAGGCACGTATGTCCTTGATCTTGCGCTCACATTGATCCCACTCTTCGCAGGCCTCCTGCAGCAGCGAGTTCTGTTGCGGATGACAGAAAGGGGAGACAAAAGAAACGAAAATTGAAAAATATTCTAGGTTAGGTTGTACTCCTATCCGCTTTACCCTCTCCAGCAGCACTGCTTCCACGGCTATCTTCGCATCCTCGGCCTGCTGCAGTTTGTCCTTGAGATCGCCCACGGTTGTCACTTGACCAATGTGCTCCAGTTCCTTGTCCATTTCGCTCAAATGCTTCACAATCGGTTTAATACTCTTCACAGCCGTCACATAGTCATTCAGCTTGGATCGCGCCTCGGGCAGTGTGCGCAGCTCGATCGTTTGATCAATGAAGGTACGCTTATCAGCCACCCAGGACATGACAATCTGGTACAGATTCATGAAACGCGTCCAGGCATCCAGACTGTCGCCGACGGCCTGCTTCTTCTCATCCAGCCAGCCGCGCACCTGCGCCAGCTGTGCCGCCAACTGATCAATGGTCGATTGCACCAGCGTCTTCTCCTCGCTGTTGCGACAATTCTCAATGATCAGCTGGCCATTGGTCTTGACCAGGGTGAAGCGTTCATAGATGGCACCGATTTCGTGATTGATGCGCTGCAGCAGCTCCTTCATCTGTGTCGGCTCCAGTGTGCGCTCCTGCACCTGCACCTCGGCCTGCAGCAGCCAGCGCTGAATCTCATCGACGCCGGCCAAATAGTCCGTGCGTACGGTCTTGGCGCGCTTGAAATCCTTCTCTTTGGTCTCCATAGTTACCTGCACGCGTTCCGCTAGCAGTTCAAGTGCGGTAAACTCCTGGGCAATATCACTGGGCAATTGATTCTGTTTGTTTTGATAGAGCGCTTGGGTTTGCGCGACAAGCGCGCGACTCTCCTCGCCGGCCTGTTGCACCTGGCTATTGAGTTTGATGAGGGCCTGTTCCGTTTGGACGATATGCTCGTCGTAGACGTGCACGGACTGAAGCTGTTCGTGTAGTGCGTTCAATTTGTCCTGCAGCTGTGAGATGCGGCGGAACACTTGCTCGATCTCCTCGAGATCCCTGCTAACCTGTTGGTCCTTATCGCGTAGCGTATCGTTCAATCTGCAATGAAACCAAAAGAGAGCAGAACCGAGAAAGAAACGTTTGCCCGGGGCGTATTAGTCAATGACGTATCTAAAATATAGCTGCCTATAATATAGATATAGTATGTAAACAGTTTGCAAGTATCTGTCTGCCTGTCTGTGTGTGTGAAAAACCACGCGGTTCGTCTTTTCCTCTAGAATAGAACGCGTGCTGCACACAATATAGAGAAAATTATATATATTTAATATATATCTTCTATAGCTATATATATTTGATATATATTATAGAAAAGTTCTTTCAGCGAAATGGCTGAAGTTGTTCAGAATTGTATAGATCTCGCTCTTTATGTGTATCCACTGGGCTCTGGGAGCTGTTGGCCTCGAGGCGTTTGCGAAGATTTCCGTGAAAATGAATGCTGCCGTTTGACTACAAGAGAGTTTTCTAAATGAATGGCGATGTCGAACATTTTGACTAGCCACGGCACGATTTCAAAATCGAATTCGAATTCGAATTCGGATTCGAATTATATTTTTCTTGTATATTCGGCAAATGCCTTGAACTGCTTTTCTTTCAAGAGAGCGAAGCGTGTCTACGCGCTGCCGCTCACATTTTCGAAAAGTTTTTATTTTGTTTAAACATTTCGTGTGCCTTTTAAATTTGCTATTATTATTATTATTGTTATTTATGCTGTACACGTTGCGGCGCGGCCTGCTTAACGGCTGCGCTTATTTTTATGCAGACATTTATATTTTTAAACATATTTATTATGTCGATCTATTCGCAGGCCGAGCAAAACTTGGTCAACGCCAACCAAACTGCAGCTGACGTCATCTGGCAATGCGTGCATTTCAAATGACTCAGAGCAATCTCTATTTGCCTTTTACTTTACTTTACAGTTGTTGTTTAATTTGCTTTTATTCCAGATCTTAATGCTCCCATTACTCATACGCCGCGTGGGCGCTAAATGAAGCCAACAAGTGTTTCGCCTCTGCCTCAGACAAGCAGCCAGCACTTGAAGGCAGCAATTAGCATTAGCAAAGAGTCGTGAGTGCACGAACATTTTTATGGCTATGCGTTGAAGGACGCCGTCGCCTGCTGCCCTTTACAGCAACAACAACAACAACTATTGAAACGGAAGAGCAATGCGCCTTGAGGAGGCCAAGTCAATACATTTGGCTTGCAGCCAACTGAGGCTGAACCCACATTTTCGAAAACAGTTTTTAGCGCATCAATTGTAAAAGCACAAAAAAAACGAAAGTTTTATGATGAGCACGACTAGTAAATACCCAGTAGAAAGAAACTGAGCTAAGTAAGTGTAGCAAAGCAAGGGCAAAAATGTTTTAAAATGAAACAAATGAAATCATAAATAAGACATTAATAGCTCAACTAGATAAAAAGTAAACTATTTCGAAAAGCTCTCGAAACTGTCGATTTCAGAGCAGAAAATTGTTTAGATAATATAAAAAAATATAATTTAAGGAAAAAGCCATCAAAGCTTTTTCTTTGTAATGGAAAATCGCACAAAAAGAATGAAAATAAATAAAAAAAAACCCTTGAGATTTTTTGACAAAATCTAATCTGAGGTAATCTAGAAATTCTCATTTTTTTAAACAACTTTTTCTATTACCCGTTGAATATGCCTAAAATTCTACTAAAGTGCTCTCATCATCATCATCTCATAAATATTAATTTAAAATTCTCATTTAACATAAAAACTAATTTCCAACAGTAACAAATTGTAAGCAACAACAGCTGCCTATAAAGCCCACAACCTATGAAAAACTAATTTTCGCTCAATAAATTTTTGCACATTTCAATTTTCTATTAGTCCAGAAAACTTAAATCCTTTGACATAAACAAACATAAATATTATTTAAGACTTTAGCATAGTTTGCCACTGGCAACAGGGTATATGAAGCATGCAAATAATTTCAGCCTTAAATAACACAATAAAAATTCTTGCAGATTAATTTTTGTTTTCTTTTCAGGTTTTTTTTTCTGCAGCTATTTCGAGCAGCGATTTGCCATTTTACTACTATACAAATTAACGTATTAAATTTAGTGGATATTTTGAATTGAAATGGCCAAGAATGTGAGAAATGCGAGCGAAACTAAGTGAAAAGCGAAAGCCACAGGGAGACGCGTGTGCTTTTAAAAATACATATATGTTTGTTTGCAGCAGACGAAAATAAAACGTTGAACATTAGTTTGATCAATTATTGTAATTAAATGTCTGTCGATAAGCATTTTGAGCGCCTTTTGGTTGAGGTTGGCTATTTTTGATACGACGACGACGACGGCGACGTCATCGATTCAAATCAGAGACACGCGTCGCTAAGCAAAACTCTTTTCAATAAAGACAACAACAATGAACAACGAGCGGCGAACAACAACAGACAACAACACCTGACGACCTCGCTAAAAGACCGGACCCGAGGCCCGAACCCAACAGCCGGCTAGAAATTGAGGCTGTTTTTTGCATAAACCGAACGACTCGGACTTTTTAGCCGGCCTCGATGACTTAATCATGCCACACGACGCGGCAGGCAGTGCGAAATGAAGTTAAGTTAAGCTAACTTGTGTTTAATAAACATTCACCTTTTGCTTTTGACGACGTCGTTTTGGAGAGTGCGTGTTAGCAATTAGCATTCGCCTCTTTCTCTTGCTCTAGCTCTAGCTGCTGTCTTTTATTTGACTTTATTATTTTCTTCGTTTGCCAGTTGTTTAGCGACAACAATCGCACCTCCTGACTGGGGAGGCAGACGTGTGCTGAACAATTGTTAACTGCTTTTTCTTATTCTTCAACTGTTTAATTCGTTTGTTTCTTTTGCTTGAAACTTGAATTTCTTGCGAAATTCAGCAGCTAAAAACTTGACGCTCTTCAAATTGCGTATACGCCTGGTAATCCACAAAGCGGCGTTTGAGCAAGTGCAGTGCATGAAACGAAAAAGATATTACGTATAGTATTTCAAATTGTTTAACTGCGCGCCTTAACGGTGCTTTCGAGACCGCTGCACAGTTATGCGAATTAAATACTTTACTGGTTTCTCTTTGGGCTGTTGCTTCTTCGTGTGTGTGTGTGTTTGCTGCTTCTATTTCTACTGCTTCCTAATTAAATTGTATTTTATTTGTTTTAAAAATATGCGTCTATATATATATTTTGATATATATATATTTTTTTTATTATGCTCGTGCGGTCGCTTCTTCGTATTTAGTTTCCAGCCATCCAGTTATAGAGAAAACACGTCCGCTTGCAACTAACTCTAAATAAAAACTAAAATAATTCTCAGCGCACAAAAATTGCCAAAATGTTTCAGCGTCGCGACGTCTCAGTCGACGTTCGTGCGAACGATCGGCGTTAACAGCGGGAATGCGAGACGGAAATAAAAGAACAAAAACTGTTGCTACCGATAACTCACCACGGTCTCTCACACACACACAAACAAGCAGGCGCACGCATTGAAGAGAGAGAGAGAGGGAGTGGGGAAAGAGAACAGCACCAGCAACACTTAACAATTTGTATATTGAATATGCGCTTGGCATTGAAATTGCGGCGAACGGCAAAAGTTTGCCTCACTCATTAGCAAGCCAAAAAATTCGCCGCTGATTTCAGCTGCCAAATATGCCGCACGTAGCCTTAATGCAAAAATCCCGCAAAAAAAATAAACATAAATGCAATTTAAATATAATAAACATATATATATATACATACATATATACTTGTTATGTATGTATATATTGCATGTTTAGCAGTCGAAATGATAAGGCAATAACAAATCATTTTTGCCGGTTTCGATAAGAGGGCAGCAAAAAAATGCCGGCACCTCAAAGAGCTGAGAGACAACAAATGGCAACGGAACAGAATGGCATTGGAACAGCACGGCACAGCAGCGCGTGAGTTAACAGCGCACTGTTAAAACAGAAAAAAACGACATAAAATAAAATAAAAATAAATTTATAATTACGCGATTACCTCATTTGGGCAACGTTTTCGCGTTATTGTTGTAGTTTGATTGTGTGTGTCTCTCTCTCTATCTCCCGCTTTGTTTTGTGTGAAATGACAAATTGACAATGCAAATATGCCTTGTTTTTTTTTTAAATTGTCAGTTGTATTTTGATTTCATTTATTATTTTTTAATGCAGCGCAAAATAATCTATTTTTGCATATTTTTTTTATAATTTACATTTGTATTTATTTTTTTAAATAATTTGTATTTTCAACGATGAAGTCAGCAATTCTGCGATTTCCGTCTTGTTTACATTTATTACTTTATTTTTGCCCTGAGGCTTGTTTTTATTTATTTATTTTTTTATATATTATTTTTGCAGCTTTTTTTTGTATACTCTAGAGCAAAGTCTTTTATGCAACAACAAATTAGGTTGTCAATAATTTTAATTAAAAAAACAATGTTTTATCTGAGTGATATTAAAACAGTGAGTGATAAATAAAATCGTACGCATAGGGAAAATGTATGCAGAGTCAAAATAAACACGATTTATATTTATGGATACATGTGGATAAAATTTAAGACTAAAATTTACTTAATTTTTTTTTAATTTGCCTCGATTTCTGGTAAATGACTTTATTAAATAGTTATATTATATTATTATATTATAATATTATTCAGGTCTTATACTGATATTATGTTATATATTTTTATATCAACTTTGTTTTGCTTTTTCTTTTTGACCAATCGATAGAGCTCAAAAATGATTTAAAAATCCACAAATAATTATAAACAAATAGATAATAATCTTGCCTGGAAATACACAAGAATATCTTTTAAGTGCTCAAGAATTACGCAACTTTTTAAGTATTTTTAATTTTTCTGTTTTTTTCGCGTTGATTAGATTTTTGCATGTTCGCCAGCCGAAAAGTAAATCTCAAGTACAAATGCAACGCAATTTGCGTCGCAGTTAAGGAACATAGATATAATATAGATATAGTATAGATATATATTTATATATATAATTGTCGATGAGCAAACTTTCGGGCATTAGATCATTTTTTGTTGGGCTTCGAATGATGATGCTGATGATGATGGCATTGTCAATTTATTTGAGGCACAAAATATATGACGAAGTGAGAAATTATTTAAATAGGAAAATGCAAATTGGGCAACAAAAGAAGTATTGCTAGAGAGACTTCAAAGAAACAGAGTGAGAGCTGATATAGAAGCTTAACAGAGAAACTAGATATAGAGAATAGAACAAATAGAGATAAAGTGTAGATGCTTTACAGAGAGACAAGAGAAGGAGTAGAGAACAACAGAGAAGTAAAGCGGGAGACAAAGAGTATAGAGAGTATAGAAACTAGAGTTTCTAGATAGTGTATAGAGAAACAGCGAGGAAGAGGTATACAATGTAAAAATATAAGAAAAAGTTCAACGTTTACAAATGCCTTCAATATTTGCCTCGTCATAACTGAAGTTCGTTCAAAATATGATACGTGAGAGCTGTTTCAATGTTTACTTTATGGCTAATTTTAGATGTAATTATCTAAAAGTGCTGAGTTGAGTAAATATTTTAGTTCAGGTCAAAAGCTGAACAGAAATGTGACTAACTGTAAATAAAACGTGAATTTCTATAACTCATTTACAAAATACATACAAAAATATCTTTAGAAATTTTAAAAGTTATTTTTATATATATCTTATAGATCTAATCACATTAAAGTGCATTAGAATAATTGCATAACAGCTGTTGACTAACAGCTATTAAAGTTAATGCTAGTGTTACAATTGCCTAAGTGAATGACTAACAGCTGTTGGCTAACAGACACATTAGGCTTAATGTTAATGCAAATGTTAATTGCAGCGCCCTGCAGCTGTCAAGCAAATGTAACTTAATGGACAAGTGTTGTCATGAGGCTTTCAATAGTTTTCCCAATTATTAAAGTGACCAAAAACGTTTGAAAACAAACAAGATATTCATCGAAAACATTGTGCTGGCCACAGTAAATATTATCTATCTGCGATCTAATTCCATATGGCATACGTCACAAAAAAACTATTATTGTTATTCGGTAAGAGATTTGGTTAAGCACATGGGGAAATGAAGAAAGGAAATTAACAGCTGCTGCTCTCGTTTTTCATGAAAGCCAACGGCAGCCGGATGAAAGAAAAATGTGTATAAAAATAAAATAAAAAACAAAAAAACAGAAAATATACACGGAAAATATATACTTCTTATAGATAAACACACATGTGTTGGGTGAAAATTTGTGTCAGTGCTGCATTAAGAAAGGCCGCGGCATGTTTTTCTTTTTTCTTTTTTGTCTTTTTCGATTTTCTTATTTTTATCATTATTTTCTTTAAATTTTTTTGTTCTTTGCTTTGCTTGCCAAGCAAAATGTTTACGTGATCAACGACCACACGCACACATAGCACTGTTAAGTCGAATCGTGGTGAATTTCTCTGCTGTTAAAGTGCCAAATGTTGCGCTGTTAGCAGCGTGTTGCCAATATTCGTGTGTGTGTAGCAAAGCCAATTGACAAATTGGCAGCGTTTTTTATATTGTTTTTTATTTTGCTTTGTGTCAAGCGCCATTCAAAAGAATTTCCGCAAAAATAGAAATAAAAACGAACAAGTTTTTTTGTTAAAAATCTTATCAACAAGGCGTATACTATATGGAATGTAGAGCATTTGCTATGCTTCAGTTAACAGTGCCAACAGAGACCCTTCCGAATAGAAGTTTTATATGATTTCGAGAAATCTCTGAGTCACAAACTGTAGCGCATATTGTGAACTACCTGAGCGAATCTTTTATAATTATGATTATAAAATTTATGGCGTCAACGCTTTGTCTATTATCGTAAAAGTCTAAGATAAGGCGTCAACACTTTGGCACAGTTAACCGTTATCAGCTATCAGTGGGCATGCCCCGTCTGTTGGTATGGCCCATTAAGGGGTGGGTAAACAGACTTTTGACCAGGCACTGTCTAATGTGCAATGCGAGTGTCTTTTCTTTTAATTTCTTTTCTTTTTCAAAATGTAATGATCCACAATTCTCAAGAACTTGACTTTAATGCTACCACAGAAAACTTGGCTTATGTAAGTGCCATGTCTCGAGCTACAAACCGAGCGTAACCACTGCCCTGACGTCAGAGAGAGCCGGAGGTATTCAGAGAGAGAAAGAGCGTGAGGGGGAGGCGGAGGTAGAGAGAGCGAGAGCGAGCGATTGTTGTGCATGAAATTTCGAGGGCTTTGCGGCTCAGCGAGCCGAAAACAAAAAAAACAAACTGAAAACAACTGAAAACTGATGTCACAGACTGCCATATAAACCAAAAGTTGTCCACGAATCATATTGCTGTTCCTCAATATAGCCAACTACCTATCTCTATGCGCGCGAGTCTGTGGAACCAGTTTAAATGCTGTGAAATAGGTATGAAAACAACTAGTTAATTTAGTCACAATAAATTAACATTAAACGCAAATCAATTATAGAACGAAATGTTTTTATGCAGCGAAATCGAATTCGATTTCGATTTCGAACACGATTTTCAATTCGGTTTCCGGCGTTGAAATTTCGATTGGAATTGAATAAACGTCACGGCCTATTAGTTCTATTGTTGCTATAAGTTTACAAATAAATAAAATTAAATAATAAATAAGGAAAAGTATGGCACTTATTGCCAATATATAATATAGATACATTGTATATACCATATATATTTGTTTATAGTCATAGTTCAAATTGAATTCTTATATTTAAAGTAAACAGTTTTTCACGTATTTATCGATCATTGATTTATCGATTGAACTTTAACTAAAGTCATAGCATTAAGTACATATTTTTCTTTCATGAAATTCAACTTTCGAATCAGACTCAAATCAGATTCACTACATTAGATTATTTTAGGTTTGTTTGACACTTGTTGACAGATTTATCGATCATTGGTACGTCGAACTTCAACGAAGCTGTTGTTTATATTTAACTATAAAGGTAAAGTTACCTAATGTCAACTATTTTTTATTATGAAGTTAAATTTGAATCTTTAATCTAAGACATTATAATCACTTTATTATCACTAAAACTCAACTACCTGCCATATAAGCTATTCAGTAAAGACTTCAAGATAGTTGAATGAAACTCAACATTTTTTCACAATAATTTCCACCCCTTTGCCACTTATTTCTTAGACAGATAGCTTGCAACTGTATATAGACATAAGCCAACTATAATAATAATCTATTATATATATATGTCTATATATTTAGTAAAGTTTCCTGTACTCACTTTGCTTGCTGTTCAACTAACTTATCCACTTTGGCCTGTATGGCCTCCGCCGAGGGTTTGTGTACTTCCCCAAGGAATGTGAGGATGGATTTTGAGAGCGTTTCGATTTCTTTATGTGATGATTTAAGTTCATTTGATTCTTCACGCAGTTCCTAAACAGCCAGAAAAAAATAATAATAAATTCTAATTAGTAGAACAAACACAGGCAGAAAACTACAAATTTGTATTTTTGTTTCGTTTTTTCTTCATTCTTTTCTGCTTCGTTCGATCAAACACAAACAAAACAAATGTACGCTACGTTTTAATTCAATTCCAGTTTATAAGCTTAAAAAACGAAGGTTAACACCATAAAAAATAAAAGACAAAAAAAAAACATAAAATATTTGCGGCAAGCTCGAAAAACGGAAAAAAATTGAAATAAAACAAGTAAAAAAATCCATAAAAAGAAAACAAAAAGTTAATTTTTTTTATGGATTTGTTTAACTGGGTAACGCAACTAATTTTTTTTTGCATTTGCTATACACAGTAAATAAGGAGATATATATGAGAACAGCATTAATGAATTGTATTGGATGGCAGTGTGAAGGTTTTACGACTTGATAATACTATAGAATTAATTGAAATGTAGTTGGAATTCTCAGTATTTTCGTAAGCTAAAAAGTTGCTAATTGACTTGTTTTGCTGAAGAATTTTAATATTTATAACACGCAACGTGATTATAATCTATGAGAATTTAATTAAATAAAAGTTAAAACATTAAATTTCAATTTAAATTAAATTAGATTTCTTTACTTTTACTTTAAATTTTCCTATTACAATCCTAAAAAAAAAATTAGACTAAAAAATTTATATAATTTTGTTTTGATTCTTCGATTTAGATTGTAAAAAAGGCAATGAAATAATATATTTATTGCAAACATTTTATTTTTTATTTATTATGTTAAATTTATTGTTAATTTAACTCTTCTTGTTCATTAATCAATTTATATGCCATATTTAAACTTGTTGCCTCAAATCTTTAGCTTTAAATAAACCTTAGCTATTTTTAGCATTAAAATGATAAGTTTTACATTTTTACTGATTTTTTCGCTCTTAACACAAACAAAATATAAAAGCAAAAATAGTAATCTGTAGCCATGAAGTCATGCAAAGAAAATCAAATAAAAAAACTCAGATTGTTGATAACAAAAACAAAAACAAAACAAAAATGCTGCTAAATGCTATAGTAGCAGTTGTATAATGGGACAATAGAAAAAATATTTAGCTAGAAGCTGTGACTAGAAAAAAGCAAAAAACACAAAAATAAGCCAAAAGAAACTGAAAGTTACAAATTAAACTTTTGTTTTTAGCTTTTACATAGTCAATCATTAACAGTTCGGACAGCTGTCGAAGAGAGGGTAAGGAGAGGGACAGTGAGAGCCAAAGCCGTGCTTTTAGTAAGAGAGCGCGCAAGCTCTCTGTACATAGGCTGCATGTGACCATGAACTTGCCAAAAGTATATGTATGTAAACATGTATATGGGGGAACATAGTGTGCGTGTGTATATAAAGTCTGACATTAGCAAAACATTTGCGGCATGCCTACAGCCGTTAGGGGAGGGGCCCAACTAAATGAATGAATGAATATACACACACACGCAGCATACATACATACATACATATATATGTATATGTATGCATGCGCACGTAGTAGCAATAATAAATCAATTAAGTTTGTGAGCTCATATATTAACAACAGTTTATACATATGTATGTATGTATGTGTGCGTGTGTGTGTTCATTTAAGCTTCTGTAAAGGTTAATCTCACCTGAATGGCATTCTTTGTATCTTCCAAATGACGTCGCGACCTTACAGTTGGGTCGACATTGCGGAACTTATCCTCCAAGCGACCTAATGCCTTCTCCCAGCCGTGCAGACCGTTCTCAAAGCTATCCCAATGCTCGGCCAACTGTTGCAGCTTATCCTTTCTCTGCTCCAGGCTATGCACCAGGTCCTGCCAATCACGATTTAGCCCTGAGTTCTGCTGCTCAATCAACTGGCGATTGCGGGCGTCCGCTTGCCGTATAAGAGATTGCGCTTGCTGATTCACTAGCGAGAGGTCGCTGTTTTGGCTCTGTAACGATGTCGACGACAACAATGACAACAAGCAATAACAATCATAACAACCATAAAACAGTAATATAGAGATATAATTAATAACAGCTATAGTAAACTGCCATTCAGAGAACAGTTTACTTCAACAATAGATATACGTTTCGATATTTTTTTTATCACAATTTTGATTAGCGGCACTGCTCGATTGATTGGATTTGCACAATGTAAAGCGATTTATTAATAGAAATTATTTCGAGTATATAAGTAAAATATATATATATACAACTATATACACATAAATGTGTATATTTAAATATCTATATATGCAAGTATAAAGCTACCTAAGTACTGTGTGTGTGTATGTAGGTGCGTGTAGATTGCCTATTGTTTTTTTTTTTCATTCAAATATTTTGAGTTGTAACTGTATCGCCGACTGCGGTTTCACTTCGATTTCATTTGCTTCTTTGGCATTTCGTCGCCTCAACTTTGACATATATATATATATATATTTATATATAAATGTGTGTGTGTGAGTGCATGTGGCACAATCTTCTTCTTACTTCATTCTTTCACAATATGGAAAGTTAAGTACGCTCTTAATTTCTCACCTAGACACACGCGTTTGTATCTGCAGCAGCACTTTGAAAGTATCTTTCTATATATATGTATATATACATAAATATATATGTGTGTATTTAATGTATTTCTGTTTGTTGATGACGTTAGCTTTAAATTCGCCTGTTTCTTCTCTCTTTCTGTCTCTCTCTTTCAATTTGCGCTTTTCAAGCACATGGCATATTTTATTAGAACGTTCGAATATAACAAAGCTGCGCACAAAAATAACACTATTTTTTTTTTGTTTTTGTATTTTGCTTTTGATTTTTATTGCTCTTGCTTTGTCGCTATTTCTTCACTTTATAAGCCGCATAAAAAATGTAGACAACCGCACAGTTAAACGTCTCAACTAGAAGTGAATTTCATATAAAAATTATACGGCATTTGCCCAAGCACGAGTTAGAACCAACTTAAGAGAACGCGCGTGCAACTTGTCTCAAGAGCATCGCTCTGGCTGAGGGAAAGAGAGCGAATTGCGACTGTGCTTAGTCGCAAATATAAAACGTCGAATGAACACGTTTACATGTGCACATGCCGTTGAGCTGACAGCGGACAGCGGACAGTGCAAGAGAGAGGCGTGGGCAGTTTCGAGCAATAATTTACTCTTGACTGCGTCACACTTGCTCACCAATACACATACGCTATCATATACCATATACCATCGCCATTGGCTTTGCTATAAGCCGGCATGCCAACAACAACAAAACGGCTGTCCACTGAGAGCGCTGAGAGTTGAAGTGCGCTCTTAAAGCTCGCTCAGTGTTTGGCACAAAAACAAAAAAAAGCTGCTGCTGCTAAACATGTGTTTGTTGATGCCAAACAACGTGGTTGCCAAAAGGGCTGGGCAGAGAGCGTAGAACAATATGAAATTAAAAATGTTGAGCTTTAAATGCTTAAAAAATATATTTTTTTTTTTGTTTATTTCTTAAGTAAGCCTACGAGACTACTAGACTGTATCAATTAAAATTTGGAATTTTTTTTTTAACTCAAATTTATTATGCCATTTGCGGAGCCCTCACGAAAAACTAGTTTATTCCTTCTCTGTATTCGCTGATGATGTCATGAGCTACACTCAAACAGCTGGCCTTAAGCATACCTATACATATGCATATATGTATGTATTTATGTTGAAACATTTTGTGTCTGAGCATCGGGCTAGATGTTTGACAGTCGTTGATAAGCTGAACAAGTGCAGGTTAAAAGATTAACTCATTAATAAGTTCTCAAGGTGAAAGACGGAGACATAATGAAAGTAAACAACTATTTTAAATGTTTCAGGCCCTCGGCAATCGACTTCGCTGTCTACAAAGGCATCTGTGACCGGCAATTGACCATTGAAGAATCCTTGGACCTATCCTCTGACCACCTGCCACTAATAGTCACAATCCACGCGCAGCCACAGCCCTTGCCCATTAGGAAACAACTACTGCCAGCAGGATCAGATTTAGGAGTCTTTAGGCGCGAGCTCCATTACTCTTTGCACATAGAAATGGAACTTAACACTCCTGAAGACGTGGACTACGCAGCAAACAAACTGCAGGAAGAAATAGTCAAAGCTGCGCACCAAGCCGCCCCACCATCTTGCCAAACAAGACAACAGTCTCCGTACAACATCCCCCTCACCTTGGAGGCCCAACACCTACTAATACACAAAAGATGGGCCAGGAGACGCTGGTTAAGATTACGCACGCCTGATGCCAAATCCATGTACAACGAAGCCACGAGGCATCTTAAAGCTGCTCTCGCCCTGCTTCAAAAGAGGTGTATCAGCGATGCGCTGGTACGAGCTGAATCGCCCACTGACGCAGAGTTTCAATTATGGAAATTTACAAGAAAGCTCAAACGGCAGCCAATACGACGTCATCCCATTCGGAGCATTTCTGGTTCCTGGCACATTGGAGACGAAGCTCAAGCTGAGGCTTTTGCAAACCACCTTCAAGACCAATTCACGCCGGTGATTACCGCAGAGGCCTCAGAAATCGAAGCAACAGAAGACATCGTTCTCTCGCCCCTCCCAGCTGAAGACCAGATAACTGGATGTACAAAAGAAGAGGTTCTTGAACACATCAGAAGAGTGAAGGCAAAAAAATCCCCTGGATATGATCTAATAAACGGCAGAGTCCTTAGAGCACTGCCTGACTCCACCATAGACTACATAACTATGGTGTACAACGCCATGCTCCGCATCCGGCACTTTCCAGCCTGCTGGAAGCGCGCCGTGATTGTGATGATTCCTAAGCCTGGCAAACCCGTGGGAGAAATTGAGTCGTACAGACCAATTAGCCTGTTGCCAGTACTCTCCAAAATATTCGAAAGAATATTTCTGGAACGAGTACTGACACATCTGGGACGCCAGGAGGCCATTCCAAACCATCAGTTTGGCTTCAGGAGACAGCATGGAACACCGGAACAGGTTCACAGAGTTGTGCACCATATCCTTGGAGCCTTTGAAGAAAAGATGTACTGCTCTGCCGTCTTTTTAGACATCAAACAGGCGTTTGATCGAGTTTGGCACCTGGGACTGCTGCAGAAAGTGAGGACCACCCTTCCAGCCCCATTTTTCGCGTTGCTATCCTCATACCTTATTGGAAGAACCTTCCAAGTGTCAAGGGGGCAAACAGTATCCTTGACTAGACCAATTATGGCTGGAGTACCACAGGGTAGTGTTCTAGGCCCAACACTTTATACTTTATTCACAGGAGATATGCCAACTCCCGAGCCAAATATAGGAAGTACAGATGCAGTACTCATAGCGACCTATGCAGATGACACCGCCATCTTATCACGTCACGTATCTGCGCAAGAAGCTTCAGACTCACTACAAAAATATCTGGACTCTTTCGGACGCTGGGCAAAACGGTGGTGTATCACCATTAATGCACAAAAGTCTGTACATACTACCTTCGCCACTAGAAGAGGAGATTGCCCAAGCGTTGCATTGGGGCCCACTATTCCCAAAGCCTCAAAAGTAAAGTACCTTGGTATCACTCTTGACAGAAGGCTGACTTTTAAAGCGCACATAAGTCAAGTAACCTCAAAATGCAAAAGCAAGCTAAAAACCCTCGACTGGATGCTGAGAGCTTCAAGCAAGTTGTCTTACAGCAGCAAGGCCGCCATCTACAAGGCAATAGTTGTCCCAACCTTCGTATATGGTATCTCTCTATGGGGCTCCTCGGCGAAGACTACAAGGAACAAAATTCAGACCCTGCAGAATAAAGCACTACGCAGATGGACTGGAGCCAGCTGGTTTGTAAGAAACTCAGTCTTACATAGGGATTTAGCAATTCCCACAGTTGCTGAACTCATTGGGCGACACAGTTCAAGATACGCGGACAGACTTGCAGCGCATCCTAACCATCTCGCAAGCAACCTGGCTATAAACAACAATAGGCGAAGACTGAAGAGATTGCATCCTCTAGACAATATTAGAACTAATTAAGATAGTAGCTACAAGTGCAGAATAATTGGCATATCTGCCCTCCCATTAGTTAAGGTTTAGAGCTAAATGCGCTATAGAGTCTAAGACAATAAGCTGCAACAAAATAAAGAAATAAAAACGAAAAAAAAAAAAAAAAAAAAAAAAAAAAAAACTATTTTAAATGTGACCTCATATAAGAGAGTTGAACCACACAAGAGAGCTTTAGCTCAAAGAGAGCGAACAGTGAGTGCAGCTGAAGTTTATTGGTTTTGCCGGCCGGCAAATCGTATGCGGCCGCGAAGCTAGCACTCAGCGCGAAAGTCATCTGCAGATACATTCTCTTACATGCGTTGCAGATACAAATTCTTGTTTTGCAGTTTTATGAAAGATGTTTCGTTGTGTCACACTTAAAACAGGTCTTCGCTTGCCATGTACATACGTACATAAATACGTATATATATTTATATGTGTGTGTATAAATACAATAAAAGGTTTTTAAGACACTTAACATAATCCGATTGTTTGCCAAGGCTTTCTGATTCACTACCTATGGATGCTAAGCAATAAAAATAATAGCACCACAGTGACATAGTATTGAGCAAAACTTTCGATTGATTAAGAATTTCTTTGCATAAGAAAAAGGAAATTATATAAAGAAAGAGAAAATCATAAAAGGAAAGGAAATAAATTTATAATTTTAGTTATAATTTAATTTTTCTTATGCAAAGGAAATTCTTAATCAATCGAAAGTTTTGCTCAATACTATGTCACTGTGGTGCTATTATTTTAAAATATTAAAAAAGTTAGGGTTTACCTGACTGTAAGCCTAAGGTAGATGGCTAGGAATGTTATGGTTTTTCTTCTTTAAAAAATTATTTTTTCTTAAATTTGTTGGCCTTTCAAGCTGGATAGATAACAAATACTACCAATCTATTGACTGTTTCAATTTCTATTGCAAATCAGCTCTAATCAGCTCTACAAATATTTATGCAACGCTTTAAAGGTAGTCAAATTTACGTCTGTTTGATTAGCTCACCTGTACATTTCCAATGGCATGCGACAGCTTCTGAATATTAAAGTGCAATCCGGCCAAATTCTGGACGGGCTCATCGCTAAATTTGGTACGCTCAATGGTGGCCTTGACGCGATCGATGGATTGTTGGTATTCACGCCAGCGTTCCGCCTCTCTTTCCAGTTCGCTTTGCTGGGTCTTGGCATTGGCCAAGGTATTGGCCAGCTTGGTCTGGAACTGTGTCAGCTCGGCCGACAGCTCGGATTGCTCGTAGCTGTTGAGCGAGGACCAAATCTTGTCGGATGCCTCCTGGATTTGCTTGTGCACCAGATTGCGTATGGGCGCCTCGTTGCCAAAGAAGATCTTGTGCTCCTCGAGATCGTGCACGAGATGCTCGTAGTCGATGCCATGCTGGCTGTTCTGCAAACGCAGCTCGGCCTCGTGCACCCAATCATTGAACTTGGCCACCAGCTGCATGTACTCCAGACGCGAGTCGCGATTGTTCTTCAAATACTTCTCGCGCTCCTCGAGCTCATGCGGCAGCGAGGCGACCAGTGAACGACCCTCGGAGAGCATCTCTAGCAGAGAGCTGGGCATGCCCACGTCCGTCTTGACGCTGTCATTGATTTTATTGAACTTCTGCAATTGCGATTCAATGTCCTTGCTGAGTGCTTGATGCTTCTGCAGTTCACGTTCCACCGACTCGGGATCACGGTCGAGCAGGGGTCGCGACTTGGCAACGCCTTCATTATTGTGCAGCCAGTCGAGTATCTCGCTCAGCTCGGCGGCCATCTTTTTGTGGGACTCGAGCTGCAGCTGATGCTTCTGGCGCTGCGATTCGACAGCCTTGCGCAGATTCTGCAATTGATTCTTCAGGGATTGCAGCTGCTCTGTGATGCTGTTCTTATCGGCCGCATTGCCCTCGGAGGCGATCTTCTGACCCTTGTCGTTGGCCGAGGCCAGCAGTCCCTCGCACTCCTGTATCTTGACGATGACATTGTCGTATTTGTTGATCTTGTCCTCGAGGCTGTCCGGTGAGTTCTCGATGTCGATGATGACATCGGTGTACTTCATAATGAAGGCAATGATCTCGTTGATTAGAGCTATGAACTGCTCGCGCAGCATCAACAGCTGACGCAGATGCGCCAACTGATCCTCAATCAGTTTAATCATATCGTCCTGCTGCGCCAGGATGCTCTGCAGCTCGGGCAAGTCGTCCATTTGCATGTCGCCCATTTTGTGCTTGCTATCCTTGAGCTCCTTCAGTATGCCCTCGTAGGCGCCCAGCAGATCCTGCACATCCTCAATCCTGGAGCCAATCGGTCGATTGAGCTCTCGCATGCGCTGCTGTATGGTAGCCAGGAACTGACTGCAATCGGCCAACCGGTTCTTGGCATCCTTGTACTTCTTGATGTGATCGCCCAACGTATTGACACGATCGTCAATTGTCTGCTTGATACGACCATAACGATCCTTCATGTTCTTGATGTCGTCGTTCAGCTTTAGCTTGTCCGCATTGCTGAGCGTCGGCAATATGCTCTTGCCCTGCTCGGACACATCGTTGATGACGCCGCCCATGTTGTCGGCATTCTGCAGTAGCTTCTTGTAGTGGGCCAGCTGCTCCTCGAGCACGGGTAGGCTCGTGGTGCGCAGTTCACTTTCGGTGGCTGTTTCCATTTCGTTTAGCCAGTCGCCCATCTTTTTCATTGAATCCTCGAAGGCTTTGCGTCCCTGCAGTAGATCGTCCAAGGACTTGCCGCGCTTGCCGCTCTCATCCTTGAGCGTCTGATAGTCGGCGGCAATTTCATCCAGAATGTGCTGCAGCGCGGCCTTGTCTGGCTCGCCGCAGTCCTTCATGATGTTGGCAGCTTGACGCTGGACATCACTGAGGACGCTGTCATTGAATTGCTTGGCGTCATCATCGTATTTCCTGTTCTCCTGTATCTTCTTCTCAATCTCAGCGGAGGTCAGTGGATGATAGACGGGCAGCTTGCGCACCTCAGAGATTTTGGCCTTCAGCCATTGACGCGCCTTGTCCAGATCATTCTCCAGTGCCTTACGCGCCTTGCTCGCCTCCAGCGCACGATCCAGCTCGGCCTTCAGAACGCCAGCCAAATTGCGATTTTCGCTATTCAGATTACGCAAGGCCGACTCCAGTTGGGCATACTCAGCAGACTCCAATTCGGGCTGCATGTTGGCTATGCGCTTTTCGAGGACATCCGCCAGCGATTGCTTTGCCTCGGCATCCTTCATCAGGCTCTTGATCTTCTGCTGGCGCGCCTCCGCATCCTTGGGCGAAAAGCCCAGAGCAGCTGGCGCCTGCAGCTCGTCGATTTGCTGCTTCACCCATTGCTGCAGTTGATCGATTTCGCCCTTGGCCCCATCCACGCCCTTATTGGTGACATCGAGCAGCTGTGCCTTGCGATCGATGCGCTTGCCCAGATCGGCGAAACGACGATCCAACGATTTCATTTGCTCCTCCACCTGCTGCCCATCCAGATTGCTAATGACCTCAGCCACCTGCGCGGCCTTGCCCTTCAGCTCTTGTATCTTCGGATGACCCTGCAGCTCGTATTCGTTCTTAATCTCATTGATGGCGGCCATTTTCTGGGCACAATTGAGACCGGAACCGCGATCCAGCACATCCATGCGCTTAATCAACGTATCGAACCAGTTCTGCACATCCTGCATGCCCTGGCGATAGCCGTCGATGATACTCTGGCCCGCCTGCTTCTTGGCAATGGCATCCATCAGCTCCGATTCGAGCTTGTCAATGTTATCATCCAGATCCGTGTCCTCATCGCCTACTGTTGGGTTAAATGAGAGAAAGAAATTTGTGTGAATTTGTGTGATGCTCTGCACAGAGCTGCATCGCATGAGCTACTCACATGATCCTGTCATCTCGAGCATCAGCTGTGAGCGCTTGTCTCCAATGGAGTTCAATAGATCGTTCATCGAGACCAGCTCCTGTTGCGCGGCATCTGGACGCAGCTTGCATGGACGCATTAGCCAATCGGAGACAGAGCTCTGCTGCCTCTTGACCCAGTCCTGCAGCTCGGCGCGCTGCTTCTGCTGTTGCTCCAGTTCGCTAACGGATGCAGTCAGACCACCCAAGTGGGATTGCACCTGGGCATAAGAAGAGGACACATATAATTCAACAAAGGCTCTAGCTTGTGCTGTTTGTTTGGACTGCGTTATTTAGTTTAGAGAGCAAAGCCGCCACCATTGAAGATTTGAATGCCGCTTACCTTAGCGACGAGTGCATTCAGCTTGCTCACGTGTGCGCTATTCAGCCGTACTATGCGACAATAGTTTTGAATACGCTCGTAAGCAATGGGATCCGACAGCGCCTCATTCACATCGCTGAGCTCAACGTCGAGATCGTTGTCATCGTCGGTTGAGCTCCGAGTCTTTGGCGGCGGCTGCTTTTGTTTTTTGTTATTTTCGAGGCGAATGCAAATGCAAACAGGCAGGCGGCGAGCAAAGTGGGCGTGGTAGTGCGGTTTATTATACAACAACAAGAGGAGTTACGGTGCGGCAAATCAACATTAGTTAGAGCGGTGTTTGGTTGGGGGTGGTTGATTTTACAGTTGGTTGTAGTTGACAAAAGTCGGTGTAGTTGGGTTAGGTATAAAAGTAAATTGCAATAAAACAAAATTAACAAAAGATCATAAGGTTAGGGTAGAAAAATTAAATAGGTTCACTTTCTAAAATGTAGAATTGGGCGAGTAGATGGCAACGATCTAGCCTCAATAATCAATTGACTTTAAATACAAAGCTCTGCTCTGGTTTCTAAGCGTTTCTAGATCGTTTCCCAAGAATTTTGTTTTAGCTGTTTATGCTCGTTCACAAAGTAAAGAGAGTATATTGGCTTACTGCAATTCGTCTGTTCGTTCTTCTGATTGCTTAACATTTGAAGCTAGAGACTCTACATTTGTTAGCTATACTCATATATAGTCGTTGCTCTTAATATCAAGATTGCTTAGTATAGCTCTACAGGAGCGTGGCTTACTTGGTATTACTATATCTTTTGCTATTGCGCCTTGGCATATATGCCCGAGTGAGCACTCGCCGAAAAGTCTTATACGGCGTATATATATGAGGATAACATATCAGATAAAACTATCTATCTAGCTATCTATCTATAAATCTAAATCTATTAATATATATCTATTTATTTTTATATCTATCTATATATATTTCTATCTACCTATCTATATCTATATCTATATCTATATCTATATCTATATCTATATCTATATCTATATCTATATCTATATCTATATCTATATCTATATCTATATCTATATCTATATCTATATCTATATCTATATCTATATCTATATCTATATCTATATCTATATCTATATCTATATCTATATCTATATCTATCTATCTTTCTATTTGTATATCTATCTATTTATATTTATATTTATATATATCCATTTCTATTTCTATCTATCTATCTACAGCTATTTATATCTAAAAATCTTGTATCTATGTCTATTTATGTAAATCTATCTACATCTCTATATTTTTATATCTATCTATCTATCTATCTATCTATCTGTTTATCTATCTATATATCTATCTATCTATCTATATATCTATCTATCTATCTATCTATCTATGTCTATCTATCTATCTATCCATCTAACTATATCCCTCTATCTATCTATCTATCTATCTATAGCCATCTATCTATATCTATCAGACTACACTAGCAGACTCTCAAAAATTTAAAAAAATGCTGCTAACTTTATGTAGATTGGAATCAAGCTAAAGTCGTCTGCAAGCAGAAATTCCTATAAAGCGTTTAGTATAAATCTTATAATATTTTAAATACTATTAAATATAGGTAACTGTTCTGCTATGATTTCATTGCAATTTAAGCACAAACTTATATGCTTTGTCAAGTCTAGCAGAGCGACATTAGAGCTCTTCAATCAAATAAATCTTCAATGCATATTAGCTTAATGCAAAATATAAATAAAATAATTATAATAATAATACTAAATATATTTTCTTTATATCAAGCTAAAATTAATTTTTGTCTTACTAGATTTCTTTGGTTAGTTAATCAAACTATCAATATATGCATCAACTTCTGTAGACTTGCTACTAAATGAAGCCTGCATGCAACCCATTCCCTACCTTTGCTCCATCTACATCGCCATTTTCTACTTTAGTTAATATTTTTACTAAATAAATAAACAACAACTACAAATGGAATAGGAAAAACTTTATAGAAAAGCATAAAGCTTCGCTTAGAACCCACCTGATCCAGCAGATCTTCGAGCTTGGCGCGCACCATCAGTTCACGTTCGGGTATGGCATGCATAGCTGTCTCCAAGGGAGAGCTGGGCCGGCTGATGGATGCTGTGGCTGCCTCGCAGGCCTGAACGGCAGCTGCCAGCCTGGATTTCTCATTGTTCAGTTTATTTTGCATATCCTGAGCGCACTTGAGCTGGTTCTGCGCCAGTTCCAGGCTAGTGGCTGGCTCGTCCAGTTCGGTTTGTATGATGGGCTCGTAGGCCTCCAGATTGCGCATGATATTGTCCAGCGTATCCTCGTACTCCTGGAACTTGGCCAGCGATTCGAGCAGACGATTCTTGATTTGCACCGAGGTCTGCAGCAGCGAGTTGTAGCTGTCCTGTATGTTCTTCAGCTGGGACTCGACAGTCGGACGTATGGCTGGCGTTGTTGGCTCATAGCGTTTGATTTGAGCCTGACCCTTGGCGTTCAGGTCATCCAAATTGGTCTGATACTTTTGTATCTCGCCCAGCAGCGCCTCGTGCTGTTTGATCTGCTCTTGCGTTTGTTCGCGATTCGAAATGAAGAGCGAATTGTGCGCCATCAGCTGGAAGGAGATTTGCAGCAGCCATTTCTCTACATCCTGCAGGCTCTGATGATATCCATTGTAGTCGAGCATCTCCTGTTCCAGATCTCGAATGTAGCCGGCGCAATCGTTCTTCAGCTTATCGCAACGCGACTGCAAACGATTGACCGCATCCAACTCGGTGCCCAGATCACGTGCCTCCGACACCAGCTGCTCGAGATCGTTGCCCTTCTGCTTGAGCTCATTGCCCAGCGTCTTGTAGCGCTCGAGCAGAGTTTTCATCTCGCTCAGCTCGCCCTTCGTTTCGGGCGCTATCTTCAGCGTCTTCTCGGTTTCGATTAGCCATTTGTCGAGCCTCTCCTTATTGGCTGCAAAATCATTCCAGCGATTTTGGGCCTGCTTCAGGTCACTTAGCTTCTGCTTGACAGCCAGGCCCAGAGCATCCCAGTCCTCACGCACCTTGGTCATCAGGTCACGCAGCTTCTCCTGCTTGTCCCCGGGCGTTATATTCGAGGCCTTCGAGTAGGCATCCTGCACCATGGCCAGCAAGTGTTGGCCCTCTGGCAAATGCGAGGCCAATGACTGCAAGTGAAGTGCATAGTTCTGGGAGCTTTGAATTAGGCTTAAGATTTTTAGTACTCACATTGACAGTCTCCAACTTTTGCGCAATGATCGCGGCATCACCATCGAGGCTGCAGTCGTTGAGCACCTGCTGGGCCTTCTCAATCCAGGCATCCATTTCGTTCTTGTAGTTGAGGAACTCGGTGTGATCGGACAGATTCTTTTCGACCTTGGCCACCAGACCCTGAGCCGCGGTTAGCAATTTGGTATAATTGGCCTGCGTCTCAATGGTCTGGTCACGTATGCGCGTGCAGGCGCTTTGCTCCATGAGCAGCTCACAGTTGTCATTCAGATCCTCGACATTTTCACGTTCGGCCAGCACCTCATCCAGCAGTTTCTAAGAGGGAATGCAATATTAGTTAACAGGTCGGACAGAGAGCTGTGTGTGTGTGTATATATTAAGCATTAATAGGCATTAGACAAAGTCTGTGTAGAAATGATTAGCTGCAATAGTGTGAGTGTGAAAGTGATTAGCTGAAAAGTTAGCAACTCTGATTAGTTTTGTTTAGTTTGTGAATCAGTTTACATATAGATATATATTGAAATTTTGCTACGGGGTGCACTCGTTTTTAGTTCATTTCAATTGATTATATAAATACAATTTTCTTTGGGGTTAGCGTTGCGTGCGACAGTTGCGTGAGATTTGACGAGAGACTTGTGGCTTACCTTGGCATTGACCAAATCTTCGGTGGTTTTATTATCGGCTTCCTGTGATTTGGCAACGCGCTTGCTCATCGTAACAATCCACAGATTGATTTTGTTGAACTTTTGCAGGAATGTCTCCCAAGCAGCCAGACAGGTCTCCAGGCCGCTGCGCGCATCTCGCGATAGAGCTTGAAGTGTTTCCCATTCGCCATTCAGATGCTTGATCTCCTGGGCCACATTGTCTTGACCCTCGCTGCCGCTGGTGGCTATGACCGCCTGGCTGAGCTCTTCGCAAGCATCGAGCAGCGATTTGCCCTCCATGGAGGTTGCCTGTATATCACCCAGGCGATTCAAGCGCTCCTCCACCTGATCCTTTTCGCCATGGCAATCGGCGCACTGCTCCACCTCGATGCGTGTGCGACGCAGCCAATCTTGCAGCTCATTGTAGGCCTGCTTGTATTTGTCGTGATTGTTCACCTGGTTCTCCAGCGACTCGATGATCTTGTTGACTTGCGCTTGCAGCGCATCGAATTTGCTCAGACCCGCTGCGAAATCGTTCTTGTCCAAGCTATTGTCCTCGCGCAGACGCACATTGATCTTCTCCACAATATCGTTGTGTCCGTTGATGTCGCGCTGGGTGACACGGAATTTCTCCAGAGCAGCGCGCTTTTCGCTCAAGTCATTCAGATACTCGTCGCTGGCTTTGACACTGGGCTCAATGTCCTCCAGCCACTCAAGCAGTATCTTGTACAGCTTGAAGATCTCCTCCAGCTGGGACAAGCGATTCGCCAATTTCTGGCGCACATCGTTCAGATCGACAAGCAGCTTATCGAAGTCCTGCTTGAGTGATTCGGTATCCTCTTGAATCTTGGCAGCGCCATTCTGTTCGGTATTCATAATAACCTTCTCCTTCAGCTCCAGCAAATAGCGCAGCTTGTTCTGTCCCGTTTCGAAGCCCTGTCGCAAGTTCTTAACCGTATTCAATTTGATTTGCACCTCGTTCAGCGTGCCGGGTATTTGTTCGCACTCAGCCAGCTTTTCGCGTGTGTTTTCGATCCACGACTGGCATTCCTCGTACAGTGTGTGATGCTGCTGATGTTCCTGGTAGTGCAGCTCCAGGCGTCGCATTACCTCCTTGGCCAATGTGAGCAGCGCGTTGTATTTGGTGGTCAACTGCATAATGCCATTGCTGATGCGTGTATCGGAGCAGGTCTCGAGCAGAACTTGGGCCTTCATGTTCAAATTGTCCAGTGTCTTTTGCCAATCGAACAGGGTTTGCAGTAGTCCTTGGAACTGCTCCAGCACCACCTTCTTTTGGGTCAGGCTGTCCTGCAGCTTGTTGTAGGACTGCACCTGCGCCTCAGTCTGGGTCAACCATTCGAGCGCCTCGGTGTACTGATCTTGGTAGTCAGACCACTTGACGATGCCGACCTCCAGGTAAACCTTGGCCTTGTCGAGCGCGTCCACATAGACATCGAACTCCTCCTGTAGGAGAGCGACTTCCTGTTCAATGATCGCGCAATCCTCGGGCTCTGCTGTGCGACAAGCGATCTCGCCCTGGGCCAAAGCATTTTGTAGCTTCGCTGAGCCCTCGGGAACTTCACCTTGCAGTATCTTGAGCTGATGCGTCTTCTCAGCCAACGCTTGCTTATCGCCCGTTGGCTCAGAGCACTTGCTCAGTCTCTCCTTGGCATTTCGCAGCCAGGTGGCAAAGTCGTTGCCAGCATCGATCAGCGCCTGGTAGCTATCGATGGTGTTCTTCTGTTTGGCATACAGATCCTTGGCCTGCTTGGTCAGATTTTCGTACTTATCGGAAATTTCCGTAGCCGGTGCACCCTGCTGCAAGTCGGAGGCCTTCGAGGTCACCGATTGTATCATGGGCTCAAATGAGACAATGTCCTGGACAATGTTGTTCGTTTGGCGCAAATTAGCCTTGCGTTCGCTCAGGCCACTGCTGAGACCGGGTTGTCCACGCTGGGATTTGATGATCTTCTGCTCGCACGCCTGTTGCAGCTTGGCCTCTCTGTCGGTAATCCATTGCTGCAACTGCGTATAGCTGGAGCTGTAGTCAGCCCATTGCAAGAGATTTGTCTCCAGCTGCACCTTGGCTGTGGACATTTTCTTGACCAATCGATCCCAATCGGTTTGCAACTCCTTCATTTCACTGTTAATGGCATCGCGTCCATCCGAGCGCGTATTCCGTATGATCTTCTCACCATTATTGATGGCTGTGTGCACCAGATTCTGACCAAATTCGCGATTGCGTATTAAGTCCTGTATTTGCTCGAGGCGACGTTGCAGCGCCTCCTTGGAGCCAGCGCCATCGCCAGCCGATTGAATCGTTTGCTTGGCATTCGAAATCCAATCCCTGGCCGACTTCATGTTGGCATCGTATTCGCGATGCTGATCGCGATTGGTTTCGACCTTCTTCAGCACATCCTTGGCCAGGTTAACCTGTACCTGATACATGGAGCCCAAGTGTCTGAGCTGATTGTTCACATAGCTATCCAGATGCGATTTGAGTAGACCCGCAGCGGAGGCATTAAATTTATCAATGTCGTCCTTGCCCTTTTCCAGGCGAGACATTACCTCACGCATATCGGCCACCTGTTTCTCCTTGTCGGGCAGATTGGGACACAGGTTTAGCTTATGGTTCTTGACAAGTATATCAATCTGTTGTAGCCACTCCATGAGACGTTCATACTCCTCTTTATATGCGCGCCATTGCACCATGGTAACTTCCAAGTTCTCCTTCTGCTGATTGATCTCGCGGAACAAACTTTCGAAGCTATCACGTAGTGCGCGTATATCATTGCGTATGATCTCTTGGCCCTGCGTCGATGTACTTGCCAGCACCACCTCGCCAGTGTGCACCAAATGCTCAACCAGAAGTTCGCCCTGCGCCTGTTTGTTGAGCAGAGCTTCGGTGGCTTGCACGGCATTCTCAATGGCCAGCTTATCGCTGAGGCTACTCTGCTTCAGTGCTGGGAATTTCTCACGAGCGCGACTTATCCAGCTGACTAGATCGTCGTAGGCTTCCTTGAATAGACGATGATCTCTGTACTGATCCTGACGATCCGACAGCAATTTCTGTGTCTTGGCAAACAGTTCATCGAACGTGTCGAGCACTTTCTGTGCCTGGAACGCCGCTTGACTCTGTTGGCCGCTGGCAATCATTTCCTTAGCCTGAATCTTCAGCGAATCCACATCGATTTTCTCCACGCGCACTTTCTCCTCCGTGGACTTGACGCGATCCAGCTGTGCACGTTTCTCAGTCATTGTCGTCTGATGCTCACCCAATTCCTTTAGCAAGGCATCCAGCCATTCATTGAACTTGCGCACGTTTTGCACTTGATCCAGGAAACCAGACCATTGCGTTATGGAATCATCCAGATTCGCCTTGACATCCATAATACGCAGAGCAATGCCGGACCAAAGATCTTGCAACTCGGAGAGCTCCTTGTTAATGGCTTCGTGGCCATTGGGCGCTGTGTTTGCCAGCACGTGTTGAGCCTGCTCTAAGATCTTAAGCACGCGCGCAGAGCCCTCGTCCTTGAGCAGAATCACATCCTGTATGGTGGCCAATTTCTTATCCAGTTCCTTTTGGCTCATCGATGACATGTCCGAGCAGTAGTCCAATTTCTCCTTAATGCCATTTATCCAGGATGCACACTCGCTGATGGCGTTATCGAAGTCCTCGTGCGAGCTAACGTACTGCTGCCAGCGATTATTCAAGTCCTTGACCTTGTGGAAGATTTGCTGATATTTGGTTACCAATTCGGGGCCAGACGAACGCGTTGTGCTGGGTCCCTTCAGCAATGTTTGCGCTTTCTCCGTAACATTATCAACTTCCAATTCCTTGGCGCGCACATCACCTTGCAGTGCCTTCAACGTATCCAATTGGGCACGCTTCTTGGGCAGATCCTCCTTAAGAAAAATGGCATGCAATTCATTGTCGGTGTCACGTATCCAGGCCAAGCACTGATCGCGCAGTTGCTCATATTCGGACCACTGCTGCAGGCGTGCTTCGATGGCTTCGATGGTTGAACTGATGGCTGCCAGTAGACCTTCCCATTCCTGTTGTGTTGTATCGATCTGGGACTTGATATTCACTTGACCCACATCAACGGTGCCGGGTATCACCTTCTCGCCCAGTGCACGCACTTGATCCACGCGTGGAAACTCGTCGGCCAGGCTGGCCTTCAAGTTCTTCAGACGATCTAGATTGGTATGCAGAGAGGTTTGCTCCAAATCAAGATCGCCCCAGTAGTGCACAGTATTCAGCGTGGCATCAATGAACTCCTGCGCATCCATGACAGCCTTCGAGTATTGCTGATGAGCACTAACAATGCCCTCGTACCGCTCCACATAGCCTTGGGCGCGCTTTTGCAGTTTACCAAAACGATCTGTGATATCCTTAAGGATCTGATCCACATGCTCAGTTTTTTCTGGCAAATTGGCTGCAATCTCCTGCAGATTGCCAACTTCCACCTGATGATTTGATATATCATTGAGCACATCGCGATAGGCCTGCAGCTTATTGCGCTTCTCATCCAGCGTGGTCTTCAGCTCAATATCCGCTGGCAATTCATGCTCCACGCTGTCTAGCCAGCTCTTGAGATTGTCAGCAGTCTCATCGAAGCCAGACCACTTGGCAATCTTATCCTGTATCTTACGAGCAGAGCTGGCAATATTGTCAAACAGCTGATCAAAGGTCAGATCGTTCAGTTGGCTGCGTATGGCCTCACGTCCCTCCGTAGCCGTTGAGCTATAACACTTCTCACCCAGCTCGACGGTGCTATTCAGCAGCTGAGTGGCCGTTGGCTGTTGTGCCAGCAATTCCTGTATGATCAGCTGTTTCTTTAGCAGATCATCGCGCGATGCCACCGTCGACAGGTCGCTGCAGTCATCGTAGCGCGCCTGGGCGTTGGCCAACAAATCGGCGCATTGCTTGTACTTCTCGTTGAAATGGCCATGATCCTGAACAGCTTGCTCGCATTTCTTGAGTATTTCCTTGGCAGTTGCTTGTATGGACTGGAAACGTGATGACACTTGTTGCACGTTGACAGCAATTCGAGTTTCGCCCGAGCTCTGCACCAACTCGGAGGTGTCGTCCTTCATTTTCTCGAAGTCCGCTTCGTTCTGGCGCAGAGTCTGAGTCATTGACTGGAAGCGATTCAGCTGCTCTTCCTTTTCCTCAAACGAATTCTTCAGATTGTAGTTCTTGAGCGTATTCTCAGCTTCGCCCAGCCAATTAATCAAGCGATCCAAATCGACTTCATAGTCATTCCATTGCTGCAAACGATTCTCCAGTCCGCTCTTCACATCGCTCAGCGAACCACCGAACTTTTCGAAATCGGCATGCAAATTGGCCAAGTCACGGGTCATTGCCTCCTTTGAACGGGCTGGTATGCCGCCAGCATGCTGCTCAATGTGTTCCTCCAGTGCTTTCAGCTTGGCAACGCCCTCGGGCAGTGCATCCTGGACTTCATTGATCTTCTGTAGACGTGCCTGCAGCGCGGCCTTGTTGCCCGAATAGTCAGAGTAGCCGGTCAACCGATCCCATAGGTTCTTCTGATAATCCTGCTGTGCCTTCTGCAGCTCACTGAACTGCTGATACACCTCGAATGCGGCATCGAGATCGGCAACTAGCTTCGCACAATCCTGTCCAACCTGTTCATACCGCTTATTAATGTCAGTCACAGACTTGGCGATCTCATCAGCATTGGCTGGGGCGGCGCTGCTCAGTAGCGCTGCTGCCTTCTCATTGACAGCCTCCACAATGCGCTTGTGCGAATTGATGTCCTGATTTGTCGCCTTGTATTTGTAGAGTTTGGAACGAATTTCCTGTGCACTGGTCCAGGTGGCAGGGCTTTCATTGTGCAGTAACTTTTCCACTTGATCCAGCCAGTTGAGCGTTTGACTTAGTATATCTTGATAGCTGGATAGCTGTACGGACTGTGCCTCTTGACGCTTCTCCAAATTACGAATGCCTTCGTCGAGTTTATCCCAACGATCGCGTATGTCACGCAAGTCCTTGCGAATCTTCTCTCTGCCCTGGGTGGATGTCTCTGGCAGAGCCTTTTCGCCAGCAGCATTCAATGCTCCAAATAAGCTCTCGGCCTGCTCCCTCTCGGAAAGCAAAACGGGCAGTATATTCGAGCTCTGTGTGGGTTCGTCCTTGAGTGCTTTTTCCAGCTGCGTCTCGATCGGCTTCAGCCACAGGTCCACCTCGGTGTATTTGTCCTGGTAGAACTGATGTTCGTCAACCAGATTGGACCAACGATTGACCACCTCTTTGCTCAACACCTGCAGCAGTTGATAACGATTTGTGATTTGTGTTGTCAACGTCTTGAGGCGATCTGCACCGCAGTTGTTGAGCAAAGCGTGCGCCGTATCGCCAAAGGCATCGATTTCCTTCTCCTTTTGCAGTATGAGCTCTCGCTGTATTTTATATTTGTCCATTTGCTCGACCTTCTCATGCAGCGTTGACTTCAGCTGTTGCTCACGGAAGACAGCCTCCGCATTGCGACACCATTTAGTGAGCTCTTCCAGATTACGCTCAAATTTATCCCACTGCGAGAGTACATCCTTTTGCTTGCCTTCGATGCCTTCGATGTCATCAAAGTGACTTTTCATTGTTGTCTCCAGCTCATCGATTTCCTTCTCGAGCACTTCAACACCCTTCTCCGAGGTAGCGGGCTTAACCGTCTCGAACTGTGCACGAATTTCGCTTACTAGATTCACGGCCTGCGCTTTGTTTTGAGCCAATTGTCCCAGCGTTTCAATCTTACGCTTTATATCGGCCTTTTCACCGTAGGAATCGTCGCACTCGAGCAGTTTGGCCTTCTCATTCGAGATCCAAGTCTTGGCCGAACTCAAGGCATTATTTAGCTCGCTGTGCTTCTGCACGCAGCTCTCCAGATTCTGCAGTATTTCGTCGGACTTTTGCACAATATTCTGGAAGAGTTGCTTGATTGACTGCAGATAAATGTTCAACGAGTTGTCCTTGATTTGATCGACTAGGATTTGCGCCTTGTCACAGACGTTATCCACGAGCACATTATGCGTGGTGATCTCCTGATGCAACAGCTTGTGGTTCTGCAACTGAGCGCGTTTCTCTTGGAGCGTGGTTTTCGGTTCCGTGTGGCTCTGCATGGCCTTGTCCACATCCTTGAGCCACTTGGTCAGCTGATCTTGAGCTATGGTAAACTCATTGAATTGCAGCAGACACTGATCGATCTTATGCGTAGCCGAGTTCAGATCGTCCGTATAGTTGTCCCACAGGGTGCGCAGGGAGCGCAGCTGTTGACGTATTATCTCACGACCCTCTGGACTTGTGTGGCCGTAGAGCTTCTCGCCGCGATCAATCAGACTCTCGAAGACAGTGGAGTCTACAATGCGCTTGTCCGACATCTCACGCAATTTGTTTTGCTGCTCTTGCAGTACGCTCTGATCGCCAACAATTTCATTTGTCTTCGCCAGCTCGTTGGCGCAGTTTTGCAAGTCCTGCTTAAATTGATCGTAGTCGGCGTCAAAGCTGTCGTGATCCTTGACGTAGTTGATGTACTTGGCAATCGATTCCTTGCACAGATTCTTCAGTGTCTGATAGCGTGTATTTAGACGGGAAAGTTTCAAATTCAGATCGGTTTCTCCTTCGATTTCCCGTCCCTGATCCATGAGTTGATTTATGGCTACGCCACGACGTTCAATGTCCTTGGCACTATCTTGTAGCTGCTTCAGATGGGCGTTCTTAGCTTCGGCAGTGCTCTTTAGGCTTTGATTCTTTACCACAGCTTCGACATTCTTCATCCAGTTATCGAGCTCCTCGATTATTGAGTCAAACTCATCCCACTTGGAGCAGAGCTGCTTGAGCTTCACTTGCGAATCCTGGCAGAGGGCCATGAACTCTTCCCATGCATTCTTCGGCTCCTCGAATCCCTTTAACAACGCCGGATGGCCATTGGGATGGGTTTGGTTTAGCACTGTCTGCAGCAGCCTGTGGCATGTCTCGAATATGGAATCTCCCTCGGGCTTGTGCTGCAGCAAATTCTCAACGACAATTAGTTTCTCTTCGGCGCCCTCCTTCTCGAACGTGGTTTCATTCAAAATATCGATTGCCTCCGATTTGATGGTGTTTAGCCAGTCTTGCGCCTTCTCCAGCACCTGATCATAGGCTTCGTGCTGGGCCACCTGGTTGCCGACGGTGCTGATGCGATCCGAAATCCTCTTGGATAGTGTATTATATTCCTGTATGGACTCGTCCGTTTTGCGCTCGGATTCGTCGTCGCAAAGTGTGACTGCCTTATCGTGCAGCTGCTTGAGAGCGTTCTTATGCAGTGTGATCTCCTGCAATTGTGTCTTATAATTCTGAAGCGCTGCCTTCTTGGCTGCCAGTGTGGGATAGAGTTCGTCGGCAGCAGTTACCTTGGCCTTGGATTCGTTCAGGTAGTGCGACACCTGAGTATAGCTCTCTTCAATGGAGGTCTTCTGTATGAGCACGCCCTCGACCTGTTGCATCAACGCATTGGCCTCATCGCGCAAATAGTCATATTTCTCGCGCATTTGACGTAGATCGGCGCGAATGCGCTCCCGATTCTCAGGCGAGACCACTGGATAGAGACCTTCACCAATGTCGACGGCATTGTTTAGCAATTGTTGGCCATTGTCGAAGGTCTTCAGATAGTTCTTGATGGTCTGCAATTGTTGAGCCGTCGCTGAGGAAGAGCCCGGCGAGCCCATGCGTGCCAATTCCTGGAATTCAATCTTGGCATCGCCAAACCATTCGTTAAAGTCTTTCGATGCCTTGGCGAAGTTGGCATTTGACAGCTGAGCGGTGCGTGTCTTATCAATGTGTCCGGCAAGGCTCTTGGCCACGGTTTGGTAACGCTGCACCAGATGCGTAACGAACTGTCCAATGCGCGCCTCCGGATTCTTTTCAATCAGCTGCTGTGATGTTTGCTCCAAATTGCTGATGATTGGCTCATGGGAGAGCACGTCCTGCTGCAGTACGGCCAGCTCTTGCAATTTCTGTGGCACCTCCGGCAGATTCACCTGGCTGCTGGTCTCCGCCTTAACGCGACCTTCCACGTCACGCAGCCAGTTGGAGATTTGCTCATTCGACTGCTCGTACTGCGACCAGAGATCCACATTCTCATCCAGTATGCCCCTGATGCGATCAAAGCTATCCTGCAGCGCCTGCATTTCCTTGCCCATCAGCTCAGCATCGCTGTTCAGTTCGACCAAATTCTGTGGAGTTTCCACGGCCTTCAGCATTTCCAGAGATCGCAGCGTTTCAGCATGACGCGCCTTGCAGTCGTCAATGCTCTTGCTGACCTCTTGCAACGAAGACTTCTTCACATCCAGATTATACTTGTCGCTGGTCGACTCGGGCTGACACCAAGCAACCTTCTCGCGCTGCGTGGCAATGAGCCGCTTCAGCATGCCCACCTTATCGGCATGGAACTTCTTGAGGAACTGCAGCAGAGAGCTCTCGATCTTCTTGGCATAGAGATCGACGCCCTCGTAGCGCTTCTGCACATTATTCAGCTCCTTGGGTATGATGGACTCATTGAATGTCGGATACAAATTACGCAGTTCATCCACATTTTGTTTGATATTTTCGATTTCGTTGCCGCTTTGATCCAGTTGGGCGCGCAGAGCGCGGCACTGCAGCAAGCGCTCCATGATCTTGTTGTTATCGCCGGACATATCATCGCATTTGATCAGCTGTTCGCGCAGCTTGCTCACCTGCTCGCCGGCGACCTTGGTGCGTCGGCGCAGCTCCTGTTCCTGATCGGCAAAGGATGTGGTGACCGCGCTCAGGCGCTCTGCATTGTTGCTCACCTCGGCGAACTGCTCGCCCAGCAGCTGATTGAGTGCACTAAGCGCGGGTATCTGTGCGCCGTTGTTAATTTTGATCAAATCGTTGGTTTTCTCAAGAATTGTGTCCTTTAGGGCTTGATACGATGGCAATTCGTTGCGATATTTGGTCAAGCGCATCGGTCCAAATTCGATTTCAATTGAATTGTCGGCAGCATCGCAAAGACCCTGATTGGTCTCCGAGAGCCAGGGTAGCAGGTCCTTTTTGGCATCTTCGATTTGTGACCAAATCACAGCTTCTGTCTCGTAGACATGCGCATTTTTGGCCGTCCTATCGTGCAGGTCCTGCCATTGCTGCTTGGCAGCGGCAACTTCTTGCTGCACCTCTTGGGGCACCGGCTCACCAATGGCTGTAAATAGTTTCGCCACATTGTTGCCGCGCCGTTCGAGCTCATCGAGATTCATCTTGGACTTGCGCAGCTGCTCCATGGTCTTGCGCGTCTTCTCAGACGCCTGATGCAGCGCGGTTTCATCGCCGGGCTGCTGCGGTATGGCATTGAACAAATCTTCCGCCTTCTTTAGTTCCTTGGAGAACCTATCCTTGGACTCGGCGTACTCTCGCAAGGCCTGGCTAATGAGATTATACTTTTGTATGCGATCAGCTATTTCATTTTGCAGCGAGTCGTAGTTCTTATCCAGAACCAAGAGACTCTCCTGTATGGCCGGCATGCTGGCAATATCCTCACGCATCAGCAGCGAGCCCTCGTCGTGTATGCGATCCTTCAGATCTGCCTGATATTTGAGCGCATCATTCAGCGCCACAAGATCGGCAATGATTTGATCTATGTTGTTCAAATTGGGATGCTGCTTAAGGATTTGCTCAAGCTTGGCACGATTCTCCTGCAACGCCTGGCCAAAGTTGTGTTCCAGTGCGTGGAACTTGTCCTTGCGCACAGTCATCTGCTGCAGTTGTTGCTGTTGATTCTGCGAACGCAGTTTCAAGTTTTCCAACTTGTTTTCCACATCATTCACAATCTGCGTGGCAATCAGCGGTCGGCGAGAGAGCGCATCGCGCAGTTGTATAGCTGGATTCTCGTCGATTTCCTTGGCTTGACCCTTCCAGTAGCTCAGACCCTGGCCCAGATGATCGATTTCGTCGATGGCTTTCTTTAGCTCTTCGACAGCGGGTCCTTCCGGCTTTTCTAACTGATGCTTCAAATAGTTCAAGTGCGATTCAGTGTCATGTTTCCAGCCCAAAAGCTCGGTCCATTTCTCCAATGCGGCCTTCTTTTGCAGCATATTTGATTCCAAGTTCTGGTAGTTGACCACAAGAGCGGTGTACGCATCGTTGAGTGCATTCGATTCTTCGGGCGTAGCGCCTAGCGCCAGTTGCTTCACTTCATCATAGATGGCATTGAAGCTGGGCTTCTTGTCGGCATGCTCCTGCAGCAAGGCATGGATGACATGCAAGCTGGTCTCAACACGTTCCGGATTGATTTCCTCAACTTGGGTAACCTGATTGCGCAATTGCTCCATCCAGTTGGAGAAGTTGACCAATTTAGCATTGAAGTCTTGACGCGAAATGATGGCATCGGAAACCTCATTGATGTTGCCGCGTGTGGCCTCTGAAAGCTTCTGCAATTTACCCTTCATATTGTTGACGCGATCCTTGACAGCCACAGCGCCCTCTGGCGCCAAATGCAAGCTAATTTGATCGGCATTTTGGCCAAGAGCGACCAATTTGGCCTGCTGCTGCGAAATCTCGTTGTTGAAGGACTTTAGCTTGACCAGCTCCTTTTCGAGCTTGTCAATGTGGGGAGTATTTAGCACAGCTGGACGCTTACCCATCTGCTGTGCACCCTGATCGATCCAATCCTCCAATTTGGCTGCATCGCCATCGAAGGATTTCCAATTGGCAACGAGCTTTTCGAGCTTGGCGCTCGCCTGTTTCGCGTTTTCATGGACCGCCGTCCAGCGGGAGTGCATGGCATCTAACTCATCGGGGGCATTGGTTTTGCATAACATTTTATGACTGATGTTTGATATGCCATGGAGTTTGTCCAATTGCTCCAGGCATTGTGTTTCGAATTGTTTGGCATTTTGTTGCATGGCAACGGCTTCATCAAGTGTTATAGGTTTAGGAACTATATTATTTACCTTGACTTCGCTTTGCTCCACGGCGGGCTTGATTTGCTGCAGTCCGGCCTGGAATTGCTGCCAGTTGACCAGATCCTCCTGCACGGCCTGCGACTGATGATCCACATTGCGATTGATCGCACTGAGCACCTCTTGCAGTTTGGAGATTTCGCCCTTGAGACGCTTGGCCTCGGCAACGTTGCCCTCTTTGGGTGCCAGCTCCGATGCATCAGCGGCCAGTAGATCCAGCTGTTTCATGCGCTCGCCCAGCACTCGCTTGAACGACTGCACCTTGACGACACGTTCCTCCGGTGTCAAGTCCTCAGATTGTAAGGCTTCAATGTTCTTGGGCGCCACCTTGTTGGCCCACTCTTGCAGCTCAGCTAGACGCGTCTTGTAGTTGTTCCACTTGGCACTGTAGTCCTCCAAGTAGCCGACACGATCTTTCACATGCTCCATGGTATTGAAGAACATCTTCTCCACCTCAGTCACTTCCTTCTCGAGTAAGGGACGCTTATCGGCGGCAGCTAGCGGTGCCAGCTCCGATTTGAGGGCATGCAGCTTCGGCAACAATTGATGGGATGCCTGCTGCAGCTGCACATTCAGATCGCGCTTCGACTTCAGATCCTGGCTAACATTCTTGGGATCTGTCTGGAGTGGGGTCAAGGCGCGCAGCTCTGTCTCAGCTGTTTGCAGCATGGAGAAGATATCGTTCTTTTGATCAACAAAATCGCTCCACACTGCCTGAGTGCCCTTCAGTGCTTGTAGCTTATCTGAGGTTTCGGTATAGGCTTGATTCCAGCCGGTCTCCAGATTCTTGACTTCGGCATTGACAAACGCCGGCGCATGTACATCCTTGCTGAGATCACGTCCGCGCTGCAGCATGGACATGATGTGTGGCCGCTGATGATCGAGCTGATTGATGGCATATTGTTGCTCCTCGATGAGGCGATTGACGCGGTCCAAGCTTTCGGGCGCTGGGATATTGGCCGTTTGATCCTTGACCTTGGTCAACAGGCAAACAACCTCGTGCACCTCGCGACGATATGTATAACATTTGGAGAACACCTCGGTCTTGACCATTGTTATCTCAATGGTGGGTATTAGGTTCTTGTAGCGTGCAATCAGATCTTCCAGTTTCTTTTGCTCCACATTGGCCTCATCTTCGGTGGCATAGCTGAGCAGTGAATCCAGCGTTTTGACCAGCCATTTCATGTCCTCACGTTTGTTATCTGCATCCTGGCAGATTTTCTACAAATAGAAACGTTTCATTAATAACTGAATTCAGACGCAAATCACATTTCCATTGTAGCAAAAAGCAATTTAGTTACCACTAATTCCCTCAGCTGCATGCAGGCAGAATAAATGTTGGCAAGTGAAATACGTTTCTAGCATTTGATATGGATTAGCAGTTAACTCACCTGGAAAACGACCTTCTCCTTTTCAAACTCCTCCATGGTGTTGACCTCATTGACGATGTTCTTAAGGCTCTGATCAACGCTGTTCATCCAGTTGATCATCTCGTTGAACTTCAGATGATAGCCCTGCCATTGGGCTGGTATTTGCTGCAATGTCTGGCGCATATTAGCCAATTTATTGGACATCACTTGCCACTGGGCCTTAGCATTATCGTAGGCCTGATCCAGGCTAATGTCGCCGGGCTGCTGTTGCCTGTGCGCCTGTGCCAAGCGCTGCATATTCTGCAGGCATTTCTCCAAGCGTGGCACAGCGTCCTGTTGCACCAAGAATTGCTGATTACGTTGCAAGATGGAGTCGACATCCTCGTTGCGATTGAGAGCCTGCTGCTCCAGCTGCAGCTCCTTTTCGACATCCTTCAGTGATTGATAGAACGCATTCTCATCGAGACGGAACTCCAGCTTGAGCAGATGCAATGGCGCCTGGGCAAGCACATTCTTCCAGCGTGACTGCAGCTGCTCGACGCTTTGCACCACAGCCGGTTGCTCCTGGCTGGGTATTGTGCTCAATAGCTGCTGGGCCGATTGCACCAGATCATTCATCCAGCGATCGTTGACTTGCTCGAAGAAATATTTTTGCGTTTCAATTGTTGTCTTGGACTCAATGTGCTTCTCCACAAGCATCGACTCGGCCTGTGTTAGCCATTCATTGACCACACGTTCGTTATCCTTGAAGTTGATCCAGCCACCGGCCGCATCGTCCAAGCGCTGCTCCCATTTGCCCGCATTCTGGATGACATAGTTGAAGCGTTCGTTCAGCTGCTGCATCTGCTGCGCAGCTGGGGCCGTATCGATTTTATCATCGGCTGAGACAGCCTTAACCAAATTCTGGAACACTTTGTTCTTGCTCTCCAGCATGGAGCGATAGTAGACGGTGCGCGAGAAGTAGGTCTTGTGCTTGTGCAGCTGCTCATTGATGGACTCACGTCCGCCGGCTAGGTTGTGTGTGCCCAGCAGCTGTTCGGCTTCGTTTAGCCATTGATGGATTTCCTTTTGGCCCGCCTCCAGCGATTCCTGCTGGATCTGCAGCTGATGGAACAGATGCAGCTTGGCAGGCATTTGGGCGCGTATGCGCACCAGCGATTCCTTCTCCTGCTTGAGCAGCTTCATCATTTTATCGACCTCGTCGCGGGACAGATCCTGTATAAGCGACTGGAAGGTGCGGCTGATGGTCTTAAACAGCTCCTCGTTGTCATCGATTTCGCTGGCCAGCTGCTGCAGCTGCTCGCCATAGCGGCGTATTTGCTCGCTATTGCCCAGCACCTGACGCTGGTCCAGCACGCTCTCGGCGCCGCGCAGCCACTTGGAGAGCTTCTCAATGCCAGATTTGTACTCCTGGCGAGAGCGTATGATATCGCCAGCATGCATATACTGCTTGGTGTTGGCGAACAGACGCTCGAAGCGCTCAGCTAGGGCGCCATGGCGTTGACGCAGCTGCTGGGCGATGGGCTCGTCACAGGAGGCAATCAAATAGTTTGCGGCATTGGCCAAAGCATCGAATTTATCCTTCCACACGGTTATATCCTGGAAGAATTCCAAGCGATCGTCTTCGCTCTGATTCAGCTTCTGTTCGGCCAGCAGCAGCCATTCCTCGCAGCTGGGCGCCAATTGATTCCAGTTGCGCCAGCAATTCACAACTTCCTCGAGGGAATTTTGACAGCATTTTAGCTCCATGGAGACACGCTTCCAGCGCTCCTCGGTTTCATACATGAAGCGATCAATCTCATTGATGTCCTTGCGGGCAACATTGCCCTCACGCTTGTACTCCTCGACCACTTGTTGCATATCGACGAAGGCCTTCTGGAACTCCTGGAATATCTTGTTGCGTGAGACAAAGTTCTTATACTGTTCCAGCTGTTGAGCGACCTTCTCCTCGTGCCCGTACTTGCCGGTCCAGGCACGCATTTTATTCTCCACCAAATTGAGGAAGGCAATCAGGCAACACTTGTGCTCGAGGAATTTCAAACGGATTCTGCGCTCGGCGGCCTTGGGGCCCACTTCCTGCAGACGTCGTTCCATGTTGCGCAGCTGCTCGAGTGGCACCTGTTGGGCCAGCGGCGAGCGCTTGACATTGTCGAACATGGCCACAATGCGTGGCAGATTGGCAAAGAACAGCTTGTGCTCCTCCAGCTTTCTACTGATCACAGCGGCTGTTTCCTCATTCATCGCATTGGGTATATCGTTGTCCATGAGCAATTTCTCGGCCTCGGCCAGCCATTTGCCCACAGCACCAAAATCGCCGGGCAGCTCGGCGTCCAATAGCCAGAGCCAGTACATCATCTGGTATTGTAGACGCTGCCACAGCTCGTTAATTTCATCCCACGACTGACGTGAGACCTGCAGAAAACCGCTCTGACTCTCGATCAGTTGCTTGAGCCGGTTGTAGGCAGGCAAGTGTGCGTCGACTTCAGAACGCGCTAGCAGATATTCACTGAAATCACGTGGGAACGAACTCATCATGACCATCGGCTCATATTCGGTGGTCTTTTCCAATAGGAAACGACGCAATTCATCCACTTCTTGTTGCACATGCGACTCGTCGCGGGATGCACCCTGAAAATAAAACATTTTTATTTATTATTTTGATATATATTTAAGTAAATTTCATTTCACTTTTATACACACCTTTGGTTCAGGATACTTGTGCAAGAATTGCGCCACATATGTCATTATACTCTTCTCGTCCGGTTTGGGTACGTCCACATCCTCAGCGTCTAATATTTTGGCAATGCCCAATTTGCTTTCGGCCACATCGAAAGCCGTTTCCAAACGCTGACGATTGCTGGTCTTCTTTAGCTCAGCTAAATTAACCAGATTCGCTTTAATTGCATCGATAAGTGCGAGGAAAGCGACGCCATCTCTCCAGCTAGCGCCGAAATCCTTAACCTCTACACCACTGTCTCTGCAAAGGAAGATCGCAAAGCATTAAATTACGAACGATAATCGCACTTTGAGTCTGGTACTCACTTTGGCAAGGCGTTTGTTACCCAATTGAGTAGCGTTTTCTTGGCACCTTGCTTCCACTTCTCAGCTCTCAGATCACCGCCAGCCTTATGATTGCCAACACTGTCGAGTGAGCTAACCGAACCGCCAATACCATGACCCAAATATTCTAGGTTGCGGCTATTCTCCTCGATCTGTGAAAGTATTTGATATTAGAGAGAGACATACTTAATAGAGGCATCAGCGACACTGAATGATCAAATCATAAGTTAAGTTTGAGTGCTTTTACGATCGAGACTACCAACTTAAGAACTTAATTATCGAAAATGAGAGAGTTACGCATGGACAACACACCAACAACTGTTTACAACGATTTCAACCTACCTTTGGCGCATAATTTATAACTACAACTAAGTTTTTCCGCCTCTTTTTACGAAGCTTGTTTTTTGTTAGATTTTATTAATATTTTTTTTCAATGTTTTTTTTTTTTTCAATAAAATACAAAAAAGAAGATATAGAGGGTTAATTACATTCATATAATTGGCATTGTGAGTAGCTATTTGGTGCTTCATAAGTTGGTGGTCGAAATTAGGGGTGACAAAGTGTACCGCTAGCAACCAATTAGTTGTTGTTGTTGTTCTTTTTGTTCGAGTGCTTCAATTTTTTCGTGAAAAAAAAACTGTGCACCTTGTAGTGTGAGGTGTGTTGGCTTATAGTATGCAAATGCTCACCTGGAAGTACAATATGATCGTCCATATCAGACCCAACACAACTGGTGGTCTCCCATCCACCAGATCTGCGGGATTAATATTGACCAATTTGATGCGCTTGCTGGCTAAGAATTGCAAGGCCGTATTCGCATTGCTAAGGAAATGTGGACGTCTCAGGACGCGGCCCTTCTCCACGGGCAAACGTTCGCCGGACAGCACTTCGAGCAGTGCGATGAGTTTTGTGCCATCACGTAAATCATTGATTAAATCATCAATACGAAGCGGTGGAACACGCTGAAAAAGTGAGAATTTATTAATTTTTTAATATTATTTTTATATGTATTTTATTCAGATTTTATATATATTTATTTCTATTTTTTAAAAGTAATAAAAACATTCTAGAGAAATTATACTAAGCTTTTTCTTAGATTTCAATGTATTTTACAACGAATTTTATTTTCTAAAAAATTTTAAACTATTTGATATCATAGAAACCTGTGGAGGTATCCACAGTGAATATATACAATCTCTAAAATATCTTTCCTAAAATGTATGCCTTTATATAATCCTTTTGTGCCAACCGACTGCGAGTCTTAAAATACATTAAACTCAAATTGATTTCACTAATTAATGCTATACAAATATCTAACTTTTTCTAGCTGAGGCTAAAAAGTCAAATTTTAATCTATTAAAAATTAAAAAAAAAAATGTATTCAGAATTTTATAAATATTTTTCTTAAATTATTTGATATTACTTAAATATAACAGAATGGAAAAGCTACACGAAATAATTGTTTGCATAACAATATTAAAAATTTTAAATATATTTCAATAATTGCATCAATGTGAGCTTTAAAAAAAGTTCATTAAACTGAACTTTAAATACGGCTGTATTCTAAAATGTTATATGCGTTATATATGAGTTCGTATATATATATATATATAAGTGAACACATAAATGCATTGTTTAATAAGTATTAAAGCGTAATGGACAGACGTCAACGCCGACTTTGAAGTGCCATTTGCTGCAACATTTAATGGGCTTTTTATGAGCACATTAACTAAGTGCATAATGAATATACAGAAACATATATAAAGAGGTATATATGCTATATATATATATACGAGTTGCGTATGCCATGCAATGCATGATTCAATCAATATAATTTATGAAGCGCCAAATACTTAAAACATTTTCGCCTTTGCGTGTAATTAATCAATTGCAGCAGACGAATTTGTCGTCAAGATATGCCTAAAATGTAGCTAAATAATTAACGTAAATCACATTAAATTAATTTAAGTTGATAGATCTGTGCGCGGCGCTAATTTGGTTGGCTCTTGCCTTGCCCGACAAATTGTCGAGTGGCACGCGCGACCATTTAAGCCGGATTCACCGCACAGATTGCAATTTAAGTTAATGGCATTACGACGGAAATGGCAACGACCAAAGAAATCATGACCGAACAGCCATTATCATTTGAGTTTACAATTTAATTGAGCCGCGCGCATAAGAGTTGAGCCAAATAGTTTGTGAAAACTTGGCCTCAACTGTTGCGGACATGCAAATGACGGCAAAAGTTTTGTCTATTTCGCGTTGGCCTGGCCGGAAAGTTGTTGCAACTATTCAAGAAACTATGCTACTTACAATGCGAATTCAATTTCTGTATTTCCGCTTGTTTCGCAGCAATAACGCCTCTCTTTGCACTTCTCAGCACAATTTATGGTGTTGTCTGGCAATCGAGTCAAACTTTTATAACAGCTTTTTGTCTTGTCAAGTTTGTTTGTTGCCAACTTTTGCTTATGCTGATATTTACAATTTTTGTTGATTCTTCATATTTATTGTATTGTGAGAAGTTCGTATTAAAAGTGGCAATATCTGGATGGATTTTCATTTAAGTTTTGTATAACAATTGAAATCAATTTAATTAGTAAATTAGCAAGAATAAAATTCTTAATTAACGTTTATGATGAACTTTTTCCACATTTAATTGTATAAAATGTGTGGAAATTTGTTGAATAAAATATAAGTTCTTAGTAGTACAGGGATATATCTGTATTGAAATCTATAGAATTATTGTAAAATAAAATCTTAACTAGAACCTAGATGGAATTCAGTGAAGAAATTACAAAAACTTCTACATTTTAAATTAAAAAAGGGTGGAAAAAATATTAACTGAGTAAAGACTCATTTGTATAAATATATAATGTTCAAGGTATATTTTAGTCAGGCACTGCCGGCATTCTTGTTTTAATTGACTCAACTTGGAAAACTCTGCAAATCCTTTTCAGACATTGCAGCTTTTTAAGTGGAATCTGGATGAAATTCAAATTGAAATCTAAAGCTAAATAAAAATGCATATTTAAAATTATTTAAAAAAATAAATTTGTTAACAGATAAGTAAAATCAGCAGAAACATAACACATACATAAGCAGTGGCTTGAATTTATAACGTGTCTTGATTGGCATTATATATCTTTCAGACACATATCGTCATGTAAATTCTCGCATAAAAATAGATGTCGCAAGCCTCTTACTTATTTTGTTTACCAGTCTGAAGCTTGGCAGAATATAAATAGATAACATCTAGCAGAGTCAAGAGCTTTGGCGTATTGGTAGACAAACCATTCTTGGCTGTTGTTTGCTCTGCGATTCTTTGCAATTGTCTGCAGTGCGTTGCTTCTAAGAATAACTTAAAGTCAACTGGAAGGTAGGCACGCACCTAAGACGTTCATGGAATTTGCCAATGCGAGAAATTCCTCAAAGCCCAATGGCAACATGGACCGAGTGTGGTTCAAAGCATGCAAAATGCTCAAGAGCTGGCTACGTGCTAGCCAAGCTCATAGCCAGACATGCGTTGGCCTATAAAGAGAACCGAATGAAAAAAAAAAATTGTGCTGGGAGCTGAGTCGAGCAACAATGCTGCATTAATGACAACGGCAACAGTTCCGTTGCATGTGTGGCCCGGACAGTCTTGGCTTGGCTTGGCACCAGTGGCAGCTGCTGCCATTAATGCCCGCACAACACAATCCACAATTCACAATCCATTCGCAGCCCACGCAACAATATGCAACGCCCACTGACTTACTTTCGGGCTAGCGAGCGTTGATTTAATGCACTTTTCCGTAAGGCACTCCACATAGAGAGCGGGAGATACGTTTGCTTTGGTCTCTAATGTGTTATCTTTTAATACAACTTCAATCTGCAGACGTGAGCCGGCATTTCGTTTTCGTGTATCTCTTGCGCTTGAGCACATGTACTACAACATTTTGCCGGCCGGCCATAAAAACCAGTTCTTCTGGCCCCAAATGCCATTGCGGGCATTGCAAGCTCTCGATAAGGCGCAGCCGGAGAGCCGACCATAGTCGTAAAGCGCTCAACTCGACAAAGTGACTGGCAATAAAAGGAGTCGCAGATACATATAGCCAGTGTTGAGCAAATGACCTTTCCTTTCATCCAGCCTGTTGGCTAGCCAGCGGGCAATCGCCATTCAAAAGTAGCCAAAAAACATACGAACTTTTCTACTGTATGCAGAAAACATGTATCAAGTCTCTATATATTCGGGAGAGGTCGAAATTATTAATATTGTAGCCAGAAGAAGCTTATATAAAATAACTATGCAACGTGGAAAAGTTCAGTAAACTGATGAATATCTACAAGTATAATCAGCTTAGAGTAATTTATCTTTACTTATGCCTATAAGCACGCTATGAGTCAGTTGACATGGACAAAATCAACGAAAGTCTGTGCCACAGGCCATAAGTCATATATAAAACATTTGGTCCAGGAGTTGAGTCGAGTCAATTTGAATGTCTCTCAGCATAATCAATGCTTGGACTATTAAAACTAACTTTTATGGCATGAAAATCGTATGTTAATCTATCTTTTAGTATCTTCCAGTATAAACACAACTGTTTGTTTAGTTTAGCTAAGGAAATAGAGATGCCTCATTACTACAAGCAAACCAAGCCCATATTAAGTTCTGAATGAATGAATGAATAAAATTATTTTGATTTCTTTTTTAATCATTTGATGACAGCAATAAGGCTCCTAATTTGTTGTTTTTACTATTTATACTATGATGCAATTTTTAAAATTAATTTCTAGTAATTTAAAATATATTTCAAGCCCTTTTACTGACAGCTAAATAGAATTCCAGACCTTCCAGATAGACAAATTTGTTTAGCTATTTCTATATTGAAACATAGAATTAAAAATTTCATTACAAAACGAAGTCAATTTAGTTTGGCATTCAAATAAACCTAGACAACATGTATTTCAATCAAAGCCTTTTCAATCGACTTGCAATTTAGCTGTTAAGAAGCCAAAATTTTGTCATGCCTCAACTAGCTACATTTTTTCAAGCTAAAAACTTGACAACACTTAAAATTATTGCAGACGTGTCAAGGAAATGGGGAAACCTTTAAAAAAATGAGGCGTGGGTAGTTCATGAGATCATTGATTGAAGTCATATTTCAGCCAATTGCAGAGCTGTTGAGCTGAGTCCGTTATGCAATATGCAAATGATTCATTTAGTATGCAAAAAACAACTACGATTTCTTCAATGTTTTCTTAACTCTTTTCATATGAGTTTTTTTGCAATTGCACAACAACAATTCATTAGCACATTTCATCGAGAGTAAAACATGAAATTGTCGATAGCTAGACAGAATGTTGCCTATTGTCGACGTGCTAACTAAAAGTAATTTATTAAATTTGTATATGCTATGGAGCGTCCGTCAATTTGCGCCTAACAGCGTGTGTACATCCGTGTAGCTGCTAGATATTAGTTAGTACTTCTTCTGTCATTCAAACAAATTGTAGACAATGCCTCAAAATGGGCGTATTCCAAGCCAAATTCAAGTTTTTTGAGTAACTATTTCGGTTCAAGGTGAACCAGTTACGTCATTCACTCTCACACTCAGTCAGTCAGTCAGTCAGTCAGTCAGTCAGTTATTCATTCCATTCAGTTGACGACCCGAATACGCACTGTGCTCTTTGTTCACGGAATTTGATTAAAATTTATTAACTAATTCAACAATAACAACAGCCAGCATCACACGCCTGTCGCATATTTCGGCATGAATCCCGCCGTCTTTTACCCTCCGGCTGACAGCTCAATAGCCAGGCACGAGCATGATTCGCTTTAACTCAATTTTTTTTTTGCTGTTGTCATTATTGTGGGTGTGTGTAGTGCAGTGTATTTCACTTTTAATTTGTTGAGCGACTGCTAACATTGAAACAAATACAAGTTTGCGCTGTCATTAAGGCTCGTTAGATGAACGGCTAAGAACAGGTATTAAGCCCAGGCTGTAAACAGGCTAAGGCGAGTCGCCGATTAGAACCTGTAAAGCCAACTTGACTTTATACTCTGAGTGGAATTCTAAGCAGCAAAATAGTTTCATTTTTATTTGATTTGACTCAAATTACAAATCTTTTGTAGAAAAGCATAAATATAAATGGGCCTAAAAATGCTGTTTGACTAAAAACTTTTTGGTAAATTCCAAATTTGTCTTAAAATTTAAAATATACATGTATTTTGTGTTTGGAGATATCAAATTTTAAATTTAAGTTTTAAATTGTGTAAATTCATGTATAAAATATTTAATGAATAATAAGGCAAAGTATAAACGAAAGTCCGGTTTTAGAGACGTGCAAAACAAGGCTTAGTATCGTTTCTCAAGGCAGGACGTCGACTCGAAATGCTATACTAACTCATTATATTTTCCAGTTATACTCGTTCGCAAGGTGAAAAGAGTATATTGGTTTAGCACAGTGTTTCTCTTGCTGTCCATCTGTCTGAAGTTGGAGACTTGCAATTTAAAGCATATTCTCGATATATATATGTACACGAGTATAGATTCCAGTCTCAAGTTCTATAGTCCCTAGATCGAGAATATGCTTCAATATATATATATCCACGACCATTGGGTGCGAGAAAAAAACTTTATATAGCATAGGTTTTTAATAAAAATTGCCAATAAAAATTTAAAAATTTAAAAATTTAAATTTTATGGTTCGCCCAGGCAATGACAATGCCAAAAAATATATTATTTAACACACTAGCTAATATAATAACTGTTTGTGGACTTTCAACGAGTTTGCCGTACATATTTATTTTTTTTGCAATTATTTTTAAAAATTATTGCAGTCATAATATCATGAATGCATCAATGCGCTGTGTCATGTCTAATAAAAGCTACGAGAAGGCTGTAAAAATTATTTTAAAAATGTTTAATGAAGTGTTTAAAAATGGGCGTGTTGACAATGCCTTTCTGTTTCATATATATGTATATATATACGCATTCCGATCAGCTGCTAAGCTCAAATAATAAATGACAAAAAATGTCTTAATTTATTTACTCATTTTTTTATCTTTTAGGTTTGACTAAAGCCAATATCAAGCAGAAACTCAAGCCATCACTCCACTATATTATATATGTTCTTTAAAACCTCAACTACTATCTCAATATATTATATCACACAACTGTTTCCAGTCCAAGATGCATGCGACACCAGCTAACTGTAAACGCCTCTTGGTTGTCAGCTGTAAATTGACTGAAATGTCTTGGCAATTATCAGAGTGAATGGAATGGTTGGCCAAATTGGCGCTGTGAGGTGTTTAAATTAGAAAGGATACACATATACGTCTGTTAGCAAGGTGAAAGTGGGCTAGAAGACGGCTGCAGTTCTAACTGCACTTGGCGCTGATCACTTGGGAATTTGTCCACGTTCAAACCGGACTGAAATCATTTCATTTATTAATTAAAAATTTAGCACGCAATTCATTTTTTGCAAAAATAAAAAAAACACGAACTATATTTCAGGGCCATGTCACGATTTCGCACGTTTTGTTTTTTTTTGTCGTCTTGACTAATGCGCAATCGATATGCAAATCTCACGGCCAGAGAATGTAGATAAAAATTGTGTTTCGCATCGATTAAGCTGATACGAAGACATTGAGAGAGACACAGAAACTCACCTTCGATAGGTATGAATTAATCCAATTAGTGAATGTCTTCTTCTGCACACGTTCTTGCTCCTCTGCAATGAGAATGTCGTAAAGAAAACATAAGAAAATTGTGTACAAACAGTTTCAATGCAATTTGTAATTAAATGTAAGACAAGCAACAAACTGTCGATTGTCGCAGAAGGCGACAACAACAAGTTGCCTGATAAACGAAAAACAAAAGATAAGATACATTTCCTAGTAAGCAGATACCTTTTCCCCTCTCCCCCTCTCTCTTCCACTCACTCTCTGTGTATCTTGGCTTTATGTGTTGCCGACGCTTGTAGCTAATGTTTGCATTAATTGAATTATCAGTGAAATTTTAGAATGAGACTCAAAGCCGGATGACATCATGTTTAACAAAATGTAGATACTAGATATTTTATAGTGTATAGTTAGTTAAATGGAGGGTGACCAAGTAAGAACAATAGGACAAGAAATGCCAATAAAATATCAACTTTCGAGACATTAATTTATTTTTGACTTTTTCTTTGAAACTATTATAGATAGAGATAACCTGGCTATGCTGGCAGAACTTTAAGCTTCAAGGAAAATGTAGCTACAACTTAATTTCACTCAAAACTAAAATCATTTGAAAACATCTTTGAGATGTTAGATTAAAATCGACTTGTTTACTAAGCTAGTACCAAAATATAGTTATCTAAAATTGTATTGTTAAGTCAGCCTACATATATACATAAACTATATAAATGTTTTCGTACAGCAGTAACTTAAAAGCTCTAATAACCTTATAAGTTGCAACTCTTGAGCTAACTAACATACTGAAATTATATTTTGAATAAATAATTAAAATTGTATTCATTTCACTTTGGCTCTATAAACAGTTTCTGCAGACATTATTGGTAAGCTGTATATACCTACGATTCATCTCGATAATAATTACTTCAAATGTTATTAACCTTTTGCTTTGTGCGCACGCAATTTGTTAACATAAACAGCATTTGTTTTTTGATTACTTTCATTTTGAAAATTTCATATAAATTATAAACAATTCATTAACGAACAGCAATGTGTAAATAATTATACAAAAAAGTCTAAATGCTAAATGCTTTGTGATTCATTTCAGTTGGAGTGCAGCTACGAAGACTTCGCGCGGCTGTCATAAGGCGGCAGCTGTCCAAGCATTACCATAATCCTCATTCCGCCCAAACCACATTTCTATGCAGCATACAAAATAAAAAACAAAAAAGATGACATATGATGACCACGCACTGTCTTAGCTGGCGAGTGGCCAAAACGCATGTCTATAATATGCACCGAAAATAGATTTGAAGCAATTTTTCAAAATGGAAAATTTCTGAACAATTCATAGACAAATAGAATGTGGTCCATATAAAACATTACACAAAATAAATAAATAAATATCGCACTATTTGACAGACTTTTAGCACTCAAATGTCTGATGTTAGCTAATTGCTGCCGTAATTTGCATTGCATGTTAAATGTTTACAATGGAAATCAGAAGAAATTAATTTTTTATAATTTTTAAATATTTTTTTTATTTGTTGCGCGTGTGACGCAATTTTCTGGCACATTTGCAGAGAGAGCCTGGCAAAAGATTATTTAAATAGAAATTAGTTCAAGGTTGAGCAATTTGCAAGCAACAACAGCTAAGCAAGACAAGATTTTTCATTAATATATATATCAGACACAAGATCTATGCCATATTGTATAAGCATTGAGCAGTGAAATTGCAACATTTTCAAACACAATATATAAATTAAAATGAACTTGAGGCAAGGTAAAATATTTGAAATGTTGTCTCAAAAATTGATGTGCAGCACATTTAAGCAATTTCTAATGGCTGCGAAGTATTTTTACAGTTCCTAAGAGACTAATATATTATTTATTAAATGGGCCAAGACAAAATTTATTTACAAAGACGAGATCTGTTCAAAAAATATTGAGTTGGTTATTGAGGCTTATTCAATTAAGCTTTATGATGCTACATATAAATCTTACCCAAGCCCCAAGTTTGGCCTTTACGAATGTTCAGTAAATTTTAGCTGTTTTATTTGAACGTGATTTGGTTCATCTTCGATTTTTGGATATACCAAAAAGTGGAGCATTGAATCTCTATAAAATTTTGGCCAACCTTAACCCTAGCAAATAATTATCACAAATATAACCATAAATTTGTAAAACTTTTTGTACAGACCTCGTATATTCTAAAAAGTTGTTCAAAAACAAAAACGACCAATTTTAATGTTAATGTCTAATGCTAATTATTTGCTTTAAAAAATCGAGTGGGAAACGCTAAACTCTAATCCCCTTTAATAGTGCTCAAACCGAATGTGTCTTTCAGCTTTCAGCACGTTTTGGCATATTAACAGGCATATATACAACTATATATATATCCATATATATATGTGTAGATGTATGTATATCTGTTTCTGATGGTCACTAAATTGTTTTGTCCAAATTAAAGTTGTTTTGGCCAAAACGTTTGCTTTGCTACCTACTCGTCTTGCAAATTAATTAAACCTGAAATTTGAGGCATCAAAAATGAAAAAAAAACGACGCAATGGGAATAAATTAAAGGCGGCCAAAATCAAATCTGGTTATTGCTTTTATCGGCATTTACTTGATGTGTTTTTTCTTTTTCTCAATTCAAAACTAGTTAACAATTGAACGTACATATAAATATATATATAGGCATATATGTATTCGATTCTATAAATATAATTATTGGTTAATTTGATTTGGCTTGTTCTATTGCTTAGTTAGAATTCGTGTTTTCATTATAAATATTTGCAATCAGCAAATACTTTCGCTAATTGCTGCCAAGATATGGCAAACAAAATGAACTTGAAAACCGAATTCCAGATAACACCAAATTAAACCCACATTCGAAATAACAAATAGAAATACTTATCAATAGAACAACGAAAATTAAATACCCTAGTTGATAATGTGTGCTTATATATTGGTACATTAATACTTAGTAAAAAATTTCAATTTTAAGAGCTTCCGATTTCAAAGAGAATAATGAGAAAGTAAGAAGGAGAGCGAGAGAGAAGAGACACAGAGATAGAAAGAGAGAGAGTGAGAAATTGAGAGGAGAGAAAGAGAGAGAAAGATATAGATAACATAGATATAAAAAAGTAACACAAATCGCTTCAGCTTAAGCCACTCAACTTCATCAATCTAAACTAGATTAATGTCAAGTGCCTGAACTTTATATTTTATGGCTTGCTATATATCAGTTATCTAATCACATATAATGAGACATATGTATATATATATATATATATATATATATATATATATATATATATATATATATATATATATATATATATATATATATTAGAAATATCTAGGACGGTTTCCACTTAACGTTTTTTGCTCTCAATTTTGAAGTACACAAATATATATTCTATAAAATTTGTTAGCTAGAATAATTGTTTCTAAACGTGACTTAAACAAAAAAAATAAGAAAACCTTATTAAAACTATAATTAAATATTAATAAAATTATAATTGTTAAACTAAAATCAAATTTCGTAAAAAATAAAAGCAACAAAATAAAATTAAAGATAGTATTATTAAATGATATTACAAGCAAAAGAAATTTTTTCATTTTTCTATTAAATCAATCAACAATTCTAAAACAATGAATGAAGCCAACTAGGTTAAGCCCTATATAGAATACAAACGTTTAGGTTGAATGACTGTTCGATATCTTGTAAATTTCAATTTCAAACTCGACAGAAACAAAAAGCTGCCAAAGCCCAACGGAAAGACAGAAAGAAAAACCCTGAGGCAGAGTCAAAGACCAAACCAACATAAATTATTCAAAATTAACAAAAACCAAACAAAACGAAAAAAACAAAGAGCAACAGTATTTTTTTTGTAGATTTTTACGTTTTTTTCTCGATGGCTCACTCAGTCAGTAAGTTAATGATCATAATTATAATGATTCAGTTGCTGATTATTATTTTTTTGCGTCTTTAATAGGCAAAACTCTACGCAGTTAAATGGCGTTCAAATGAAAAGATATATGTATATAGGTATATAAAAGTTGAAAGCTGAAAACAATTTTCAAACTTTTTACCAAATTTATTAAGCGTGAAAAAATCACCTTTAAAAAGCCAGAACAAAAGTCAAACTGCAGAAACAGTTAGTAAAAGTTTGAAGTTGGCCTCGTTGTTGCACACACAACAAAAAATTGTGTGTGTAAAAGAAATTACAAATACGAAAAGCAAAGAAAAGAAGAAAAAACACAATTGTGCAAATAATGTGTAAAAATAGTTTATTTACGTTTATGCAAAGCTCCCAAAATTGTTTGGCTTTCCCCAGCCAAAAAATTGAAAAAAAAATTCGATCGCATTTGCATAAACAAAACGAGGCCGAACATGTTGTAAATGCGTGGCAACCCCACGGGTACTTAGGGGCATTCGATTGGTATGTGATATAGCACATAGCTAGAGATTAACCATATGCTAACGGAAATGTTATAGATGGGAGTGTGTACTAGCATTTCCGTGGCTATAAATAATTGTTTATTTGCTTTAAAGCATTGCGGGCTGCAAGTTTCTCTCTTCGTGCTTTAGTTTGTTGCTATATGGAAATTTTTAGTATTACATGTATATAAGTATATAGATATATATATACATTAATAACTTTTGTTGTATTTTCTGTTTCTATACAGTGTCATCTATTAGCTACAAGTCTATCATAGTATATATGTATATACTGTATGTATTTGAGTTTAGAAATCGATTTCTTATTTTAACTATTATTATCAATTTTCTTATTATTAGTAATATGAAGTATTTAGAAATTCTTAATAATGAAATTACTATTGTATCCCCTTCAAAAGAAATGACATGGAAAGTAAATTTTTAGCTTAAGCTGAGGTACTCTCATATCTGGAATATGGCTTACTACGCCCCTCAATAATCTGCAGACAGAACCAGCTAAAGATGAAATAGGTGTCATTATATCATATAACTGTCTAATAGCAATATATACATAGGTGTATACACGTTTTTCCTAAGAAATTTTAAGGCAAATAATTGGAAAAAATGGCTACAGAAACATTGCATTTTCTCTCTCTCTCTGTCTCTCTTCGTCTCATTTTATAACACATTTATACTTTCATATCATGTCGTTGACTTTCACAAAAGAATTTGTATGTCCATAAACTTATTTACATAGATTGATATAAGTAGCTAAATTTATATCAGTTTATTTTTTGCAATATTACTAAAATATATATGATATGAAAAATAACTATATCCCATACCTAGAGAAAAATGTATATAAAATTTAAGATTTCTAAAATGTCTTGAGGCTTTCAAAATTTTTACTATACAATATATATTTCTATAGTATCTTTGCACTTAAGATATAGTATCTTTAACTTAAGCATATGTCTAAAAAATATGATATATATAGTAGACAGTAGACAGACACTGAATACTTTTATATCAAGTGTTAAAATTCGCTTTTGAACTTTATTTACGCTCGATGAGCTCGCTGAGGTGTGCATACACCTGTGGGCGACAAGCGATCGACAAATTAAGAATTTATGCGATTAAAGATACGTTCATTGTTGCAATTTACTGAACAACTCGGATGAAATATTTTACGCTTGAATACGTTTTTCGCAGGTTGCTAGCAGGGCTTCGCTTCATTCACATATCCCCAACATTTCTGGTGGCATGTCATAAATTGTATCTATTAGATAAACACACGCGTTATGAATTGCGTCATGTCTTTAAGGTATAGATATATAAATATATTTATATATATATATACTAAAATTTATTTATTTATTCTATTAATATCATTCACTAAAGCCAGCAGATAGCCAGGGCAAGCGCAAATAAATGATTAAGCACTCGGTACCCGCAAAAAGACTTTATGTTGCTCTCGCATTTGGTAAACCTCACAGAGAGAAGAACCACGCCATAAAAAGATTTCAAACGACAGCCCACGATGAGCCGAAATGGGTAACAAGCACAGTTTTTGCATACTTATCTTGATGAGGTTCTTTAAAGAACAACAACCCACCATAATTCTCTATGCCACATGTCCAACAGCTGCCCGACTTAGCCCACTTTTATGTGGGTGTCTTTTCGCTTTGAAGAAGATTTTCAGCCAAATGTTTTTCAGGTTAAGTTGCGTTTGCTTGGAAAATCAAAAAAACTTGAGTTAAGTGCGACAACAGTGAATGATGTGGACTTGAGAAAAATTCACTTTGATAAACTTGTTTCGCTTCTTAAATTACAAATCGCTGTTCGAATTTCAATAACAAACAAACACTCGGTGGGGCGCCAACTTCTCGCACTCGCAATCGCTCTCGCTCTCGAGTTGTCGCAACCACATTTTAGGCATCAATTAAAAAGCTATAGCTAAATCTATAGACCAGTACACAATAAATATTGATACTGACAGCAACAGCAACAAGCAGCATCAATAAATAAATAATTCAACACGATGATCTCACAGAGACAAACAGACAGAGGGACAGAGAGACTGACTGACAGACGAACGGACAGTTGTACGGCTGCTGATCGTTCTGGGCTTTTGACAGACAGATTTGAGAGATAGATAACGCTATTTAAGTACTGTTGTGTACCCTATTAAAACTGCGCCAAATGGGGTGCTATGTAGTTTATAGACAGAAGAATCATATATTCCCTGTAATGCAAAATATTTCTAATCGATAAATATTGTAAATATTATAATATATTTGCTTAAAGTAGTAACAGTTTTAATTCGATAAATATCGATTTTTGTGCCTTTTTTCTGATTTTTCCACAACTTTTCGCTTATAGCCTATATAGCACTTATAACTCTAAGATAGTCAATGAAAGTGTATTTAAATTTATATTGTGTATCGATACATATCGATTTCTGTGTACTTTCTTTTTACTTGAGCATTAATAGAATAGATTATTGAGCTCAACAATAGTCAATGCAATTAGTAGTTGAATTTGTATTTCAAATCGATAAATATCGATTATTCTATTTGTAAAGATATAATGTTTTTATAATTAAAATATAGACAACAAATTCTGTATTACTACATTTAATATTTTAGATAAGTCTAGTTAAATCTCTTTACTGATCAATAAATATCGATTACTTGTATCAGTAGTTCAGTTCAGTTTATCCATAAGAGCAAAAGCCTTAGGTAATCACATACATCATACTATTTGTTTTTTTTTATATGAACAGGGTATTATCTCGTCGTTTTATTTTGACTTTATTAGTCATTTCGAATATTGTTTGTTTGTTAATTATCTTTGTCGTTTTCATGTAGCATTGAGTATTGGAATTGTATGTCTCTCAATAAAAACATAATCATATAATCGCATTAATATTCAAATGATGAAAGTCAACTTTTTGGCACTGAAATGTGGCTTGAATCGGCAGAGGTGGTGAAGCGGAAACCTTGTGTTGACACAGTAACTGATATTCAGCGGTATTTTTGCCAATAAGATTCACATAGCTATTAAATATGCATTAAAAGGCAACTCTTAACTCTTGATTGACCTCAAAAGTGGACTTTTCTCCCGACTTGTTTGTACCTTAATGAAAGGCCCAATAAAATCGTAACGAAAAAGGGGAACCAAGCAACGAGCCAATCAATAGTTTTATAGTATATATATAGATATATTTATGTATAGATGTGCATGTCAATTAGCATACAGTTGACATGCCATGACAAACAGTTTATAAATTTATTAAGAGCGCCCCAAAGTATCGTGTAGCGATATCTAACCCATAACACTCAATCACATAGCTGCGCCTGTGTTGTGCATTCTAGCTCCAAGTTTTTAAGCTGAAAAAGTAAAGCAAAGAACCAAAAACTAAACAAAATGGCCAAAACACGCAATCTAAACATATTGGCAGAGTGCCGTTGACGTTAACAACCGAATTCCCCTGCTATCAAGAATATATAAATATATATATATGTCTTATATATATAAAGGAAGGCAAGAAATGCACGCAAACTTTATTTATGCCAACTAATTGTCACATTAAATTGACTAACGAAATAAATAGCTGAGCTAAAATTGAGGCTTGACTTGTAGATACTCCTTATTCTTGATTTTTAAAGGAATTTTTACTATCAACATTTAAGACTTTTGAACTTTAAGTTAGCTTAACAAGCCAAGTCAAAACAAGTCAACATTTCCACATAAGATGCGATATCGAAAGACAACAATGATAAACTTGAAACTGAAAATGATATACAAGTATATATATTTTTAAATTGCATGGCTATACAGAAGGAATGTGGGCAGTGTGAATAATATAGATAAATTATTATACTTATGTACAGTATATATAACAGAGGATGCTCGACCTATACAAATGTAACTATTATATAAAAAGTCTTTTGGCTCGAAACTCAACATTCATAAGCTCATCTGGGATTCGAAATCGCTTAAAATATATAATATAATTCTAATTCTCAACTAGTTATTGCTGTGCCCTGGGCTTGAAGTTTTTATTATCAAATCTTGCACAATATGAAATATATATATATTTTAATCAATTAAGACACACCTACTCCTAATATAACTCGCTCAAAAAAATATTAAAAATAATAACAAAATAAAATAAGATATATTTTAATAAAAATATTTAAAAAAATAATAACAAAATAGAATAAGATATATTTTAATATATTATACAACATAAACAAATCTTGTAATGTTATTGTATATATTAATTTTTTTATTTAATTATTCATAAATCATTTATTTATTATTTATATATATTTTCTTAGTTAAATTATATTTTTGCAAACTATAAAAAAGCTTCAATCATTCATATTCATTAGAAATAAAATTGCCATAGATGCATAACGCAATCTTTATATTTACATTGAATTTATAGCCTAATCGCTGCAGGCTACACAAAATCAATTACATAAATAGCAAAATGGCCCCATTAAACTGCAAACATTGAAAGTGACAAGTCAAGCGACACACCTACTCGGCGCACATATATAAATATATAAATATATATATAGATAGGCATAACTAGAGCTGCAGATACATTTGTGTAGACAGACGAGTTGGTGAGACAATTAGACACTTAATTGCTTGTTGTGTTTAACATAATAAGAGAGCAATAGGAGGTCACATAATAGCGTTAAAGCCAGAGACCCAAACGGCAAAGCCTGCTAAACCCAACAACCAGACACCCACCCACCCAACCACCCCTCTCCTCTCTCTCTCTATCTCTCTTCTTTTTTTTGGGTGGTTGTTTCGAGTGGTTTTTGGCTGCCAATGAATTGTGTCTGGGGCAAAAGAGGTAACAGCCAGTTGCTGCTTGCCAACACAGTTGAGGGTAAATATACATAACAAACGCACTGTATGCGCATTTTTATATACCTATATATAAATAATGTATAAGCTGGCAAGTCAAAAGCTTCAGCAATAGGCTAAAGCAGCTGATGATGATGTCATTTTGGGCAACACAAATTTATCGATTGTCTCGGCAATAATTTATTTAGTAATGCCCCAGAACCACAGAAATAATGCCACAAATTGACCTTGGCATTCAATGACCACAGCTGACCAGCCCAATCTATGTGGTCGCGGTTTCCGATCTCATCTGATCCGTGCAATAACAAATAATGACAATGCACGATTAAAATCATAAAGCCAAAGTGTGCTAAAGATATTTTTTATAAGTGTCAATATTAAAGGCATCTACAGTAGTCACTCGCTAATGTGCACAATGAGCAGTGCAATTGGAAAGTTAATTTTAAAATTGAAGTTTGAATTTAATTTTTTTAATTAACTAAAATTGAATTTTAAAATATTTGTTTGTGTTTTTATCAAATTTAAAAATTGACAACTTTTTTAAATAAATTTGTTAAATTTGTAGATATTTGTTATTGTTTTTTAATATATCAAAAAAACTTGTTCAAAATAAAAATTGCCCCCGTTTACCAGTCAAGAAATTACTAAATTCATATATATTATTATAAACATATATATATCGAATATATCTGTATTCTATGCCAATCGTCAAAATAATAATTCAAATATATGTCAAAACGTTTTCCGCTAAATGTTTATTAATTCTATCAGAGAGATGAGCCAACAAATTAATAGTTTTTCTATTGCCTACAAATGAGTCGTTCGAATGGCTAATCCGTCATTTCGTATGAAACGTTCGAATAGCCGAAGCGACATTCCATTTGATATTTCATTATCATACTAAAAAGTTGTCAGTTAATTACGCTCGATGAAATCTTGAACATATTGTTGCTGTCTTATATTTAGATAGACTAAGCTATATATCTATACAAAAGCAATTGTTGAATGACTAGAAATGAACGATGGATCGAACAACTCTTTCCTTTCCATTTAATTAGATTTCATTAGACATTCGGTCTATTTATAGTTCTATTTATAGACATTTAAATCTACTTATATTGGTGAAAAATGCGTGAATTTAAAGTTGACTAACAAATACTTGATTACATTTCTATTTACTAACCAAATATTTTAACACTTGCCCATGTGAGCTGTAAACAAATATAGAAATATCAAATCGGAAGCTAAACATTGGGCACAAATGCAATATCTTTGTACTTTGCGCCTCAACCTAGGCTACCTTATCAGTATATATATATATATATATATATATATATATATATATATATATATATGTTGCAAAAATATAGAATTAATTATTATATAACAAATATAGCTGATGCGATAACAAAACAGAAACCAAATTATTTGTCTAGCAAACGATGTGATATGACGGAAAGATTGAGAGCTAAGCTAAAAGAGCGAACAGCTGATATGTCACGAAAAGATCGATTACTCGATAGACCGGGTATGAGAAGATAATGTCAAATGAGACTGCAATGCGGTACTGAAAGGTACAGGCACAAATGGTTTAATTGAACCAGATCCATTTGCAAGTGAATGTGAACAAGTTCAAAAGTTAAGTGAAACCAAAAACTAGTTTCATATTGATGCATCAGAAACCAAGAGTTAATATTTTGTGAGCCTAGCTGGTTGAATCAGTTCAAATGAATCAAGAACCATTTCCGAACTGAACCGCATGGTTCAGTTAAGTTGTACACTCATTAAGGCTTAAGGATCACTGAATCTATTCGATCTCAGGTCAATAATATTTCAATAATATTTTCCATATTGTAAATCTCTCGCTTGGCTAAGTTTACCTCGTTTCTCCTTGATGTGGCTGTCGTACTGGGAATTGCTGCGTGCGAAATTGATCGACGCCATGGTGGATTGGAACTCCTGGTATTCGTGTTCGGGTTCGTTGGTGTGGGTGTGGGTGCTGCGGTTACTTTGTTGCGCTTGAGTCTGATAATCCTGACGCAGACTCTTGCTAAAAGTACCAATGCCGCTCAATGCATGCGCCGACGAGGGCGTTGTTGAGCGCGTGGGCGTGGACACAATCACAAGACTGCTGGCCGGCACGCCCTCAGTATCGGAATCGTTATCGATGACGTCCGCGTTCGCGTTCGCGTCGTCGCTGATGCGTATCTGCGAGGCGGTAAACGAGATATTGCCAGCGTTACTCGGACTCGCATTCGAGTCAACAAAACCGATTGATTTACGCGACGTTGAGGACGTTGAGGACCGCTCGGACCGTTCGGACCGTTCGGATTGTGTGGTCGTTGTCGTTGTGCTGGTTATCGTTTTGTGGCTAACAATTTTTCGGGATTCTTCCGTTGAAGAACCGCGCAATTGGCACGTTGCAGCTGGACTAAACACCTCGTCCGGCGTTACTGTTTGCGGTTGCTCCTTCGTGCCAATCGGTGTGGATGTTAGCAATGTTTTTGTTGTTGATTTTCCCGTTTGCCATGACAGTTCGCTGGGACGCGTTGCCCGTTGCTGTTGTTGCTGTTGCTCCTGGTGTTGTTGTGGCGTCTCGTTGCCACCCATTTGATACGTTGTTTGTTGGTATAAACGCTGACGCCTGCGTGGGTTGCTACCCACGGTAATGTCAATGTTACCCGTTGCCATAGCATCCTCGTCCTGCCCACCAAATTGACGAATGCGTGCGCGGACCGAACCGTCAGTTTCATCGGGTTGCTCGCCATGTTCACCACCGGCTAGCGGCGACTCCGGCTCATCCTCCAACTTGATTAATATACGTCTGCCACCAGCGGTCATATCGACGCTATGTGGCGAAGTGACACTCGAACGCTCGCTGGACACGCTGGAGCGCGACCAGGAGGGTGAATCTCGGGGCGAGACATAGCCCTCGCCATGACGATAGATTTTCTCCTCGGCATAGCCACCGTCACTGGTCCTCGAAGAGGTAATGATGGTGCGCACACCGTCCGCCGACTGCACTTCGCGCACCGTGCGCTCGCCATCCAAGAAACGTTCCAGTTCCATTTGGCGTGACAAATCCTTTTTTACAGTGCGTCGAGTGGTGCGTAAAGTGACATTGAAAGGCGACAGCTGATCCTCCACATTGCCCAGCTCAGCGCCAGGACTTATGCGGCTGGTGGTCTTCAAGGTGACATTGAACGGACTGGCCGTGTGCTCGCTGGTCACTTCGACGCGCCGTGGGGTCGTGTGACGCAGATGCACCTGCTGAAAGGCCAGCTTGGCTGCCTCCGCTTCGGCCAGGCCGCGTTGTCGCTCCTCACGCAAACGTCGCTCTATTTCATGCACATCAATATCGAAAGGATTCTCCTCGTCGTAATCGTCTGTTTGCTGCTGACGCAGTTCGTCCGTGCCCAGCTCGGCTGGACGCTTGCCAGTGCCATCGGACCACACCTTCTCATATTGGGCCACCTTTTGGCGCAAACGTTGCGGCGGCGTCTCCAATTGTAGATCGCCGGCACTGCTGGTGGTGGTCAGTGACGTGGTAATGGTCTTCATATACGTGCGCGTCACAGTGGACGTCTCCAGCTGTTTGGTTTCCGATGCCTCCTCCTGCTGCTCGACATGCTCAGTGGATTTCTGCTCATGCGCATGGCGACGTCGAACAGCTGGTATTGGGGGCACGTCCTTACCCACATCCATGCTGGCGCCGGCATCTATGGTTGGATCCTTATGCCTGCCTGGATCTGTGCTATCGGCCATGATAGCATCGGTTTTCTAATACGCTTGTCCTTAGGCCAAAATGTCATTTGGGTTCGCTAGCCACAGCCTTGTCCTTTTGTCCTGCTTCGCTATTGCCGCTTCGCTAGGCAGCCCAAATGCAAAATTGATTTTTCTCACGCGACGACAACTAGAACAACAACAATAATAACATCAGCTTTTCCGCAGAGTTTTCCTGGCTCGTTAACAACCCCCGTGTGCCCTTCACTTGTATTTTTTTATTGAAGTCACTTATGGCCCGTTCGTAATTCAACTGTAATTTGTTAAAAGCACACCACACACAATTTTTAATCACCGAAGCTTTTTGGATTTTAGATTTTCGGTTTTTTTCTTTCTTCTTTCGGTTTTATGACACCATATATTTATATCACATACAACGACGGAGTCGTTAGGTAAAAAACACGTATTTCATTTGTATGCCTTAGACAGAAATTTGATTTAATTTAGTTTTCGGCAAAATTCTATAGTCCACTTCTCCACACTATTAAACTCAGACTAAAATGGCATGCCTTCGGCAAGCAGACAACACATTATAGTCGAGCTTCAGGTTTCATTTGTTCCGTTTCCAATCCGTTGTTGTAGAAAGCCGGTTCGATACTGAGTCGTCGTCGCTGCCATCGTCAATGTGCTACGCCTTGTCCAGAGACCAACAACAGCAGCAGAGACAGAAGCAGCAGCCCAGAGTACTGGCTGGACTATAGTAATCGTAGTAAAGCTCAAATTTCAATGAGAGAGCGCGAGCGTAACGAGAGACGCTGCGCAAATTTTGTTTTTATACCCTGATCCCATTAAAAATGGGAAATCAGGGTATAATGGTTTTGTGCAAATGTATGTAACAGGCAGAAGGAGGCGTGGCAGACCCCATAAAGTATATATATTCTTGATCAGGACGACAAGCCGAGTCGATTGAGCCCTGTCCGTCTGTCTGTCTGTCCGTCTGTCCGTCTGTCCGTCTGTCCGTCTGTCCGTCTGTCCGTATGTGTGAACGCGTGGATCTCAGCATCTATAAGAGCTAGAGACTTGAAATTTTTTTTGTAGGTCCGTGTATAGCACGCGCAGGTCAAGTTTGTTTCAAATATTCGATAACTATTCGCATTTAATTGTTATCGAATAAAAACATTATTGAAATGCAGTAAATAAATTATATCTCGAACGTCTTAAGAGCTAGAGCCTCCAAATTTTGTATTTAGTGTTATGTATATTTTATGCAATTTTGATTTTTGTTGGATTTTGGATACCGGCTCCAAATTCCCCCAAATTCTTAGAATTTAAGTTTAGTTGGAACTAGGGCCATTATGTGAAGGCGTTTGCATCTCAACCAAGCCAATAGGATATGTAGATCATATGCTGAAAATTTCATTAAAATCCATTAAGTAAAACAGAAGTTATTAAACAAAACGTTTGGCCAATTTGCAAAAGCACATGTCAGCAGCGCCACGCGCACGCATTTTTCCTATGCGTGTGCACACATACATTCAAATGCGTGTATACTTTTCTATTCCAAGAATTGAAATTGCGATTGAATTGTGCTGAATTATTAGCTGCTACTTATGTTCAAATTTGCAACAGCTCGCGTAAGAAGGGCAGTGGCTGCGTTGGTAGAGGCACCTCTCGGATGCAGCTTGGTCCGGGTTCGAGACCAGAGGAGATGAAATGTTTTTTATTGTTTTATATTATTTATTTATTTTTATACCCTGATCCCATTAAAAATGGGAAATCAGGGTATAATGGTTTTGTGCAAATGTATGTAACAGGCAGAAGGAGGCGTGGCAGACCCCATAAAGTATATATATTCTTGATCAGGACGACAAGCCGAGTCGATTGAGCCCTGTCCGTCTGTCTGTCTGTCCGTCTGTCCGTCTGTCCGTCTGTCCGTCTGTCCGTATGTGTGAACGCGTGGATCTCAGCATCTATAAGAGCTAGAGACTTGAAATTTTTTTTGTAGGTCCGTGTATAGCACGCGCAGGTCAAGTTTGTTTCAAATATTCGATAACTATTCGCATTTAATTGTTATCGAATAAAAACATTATTGAAATGCAGTAAATAAATTATATCTCGAACGTCTTAAGAGCTAGAGCCTCCAAATTTTGTATTTAGTGTTATGTATATTTTATGCAATTTTGATTTTTGTTGGATTTTGGATACCGGCTCCAAATTCCCCCAAATTCTTAGAATTTAAGTTTAGTTGGAACTAGGGCCATTATGTGAAGGCGTTTGCATCTCAACCAAGCCAATAGGATATGTAGATCATATGCTGAAAATTTCATTAAAATCCATTAAGTAAAACAGAAGTTATTAAACAAAACGTTTGGCCAATTTGCAAAAGCACATGTCAGCAGCGCCACGCGCACGCATTTTTCCTATGCGTGTGCACACATACATTCAAATGCGTGTATACTTTTCTATTCCAAGAATTGAAATTGCGATTGAATTGTGCTGAATTATTAGCTGCTACTTATGTTCAAATTTGCAACAGCTCGCGTAAGAAGGGCAGTGGCTGCGTTGGTAGAGGCACCTCTCGGATGCAGCTTGGTCCGGGTTCGAGACCAGAGGAGATGAAATGTTTTTTATTGTTTTATATTATTTATTTATTTTTTTTTTTTAGTTATGAAGTGGCGGTGTTGGTAGAGTTTGTGCACGTTGCGCAAATAATCCGGGTTCGAATCCTGGTCTCGCAATGTCGATTTTTATTTGTTTTCTTTTTTTTTTAATACTCGATACAAACTACGGAAAATATTACAAAACTCAAAGGACTGGGATCAGGGTATCTCCTAGTCGGGCACCCCGACTAGAGCTTTCTTACTTGTTCGTTTTTTTTTTTTAAGAAGAGAGCAACACGTATGTGAATATGAGAGCGCGTTTATGTTATTTACGCATTGTGATGTATGTTTACCCACTCCGTGCTTACTTCTACGGCAGCACGTACTACCTTTGAACCGACGGCTTGTGCTATCATAGCATGGGCGAAGCTAATGATATTTTTAAAAGGGTCAAACATTAATTATTATTCAACTTGTAATAAAAAAAATAAATATTACTCGAGCCAGTTAGAGACGATATCTTTCTAAAACTCCTACTTACATCATTTTTTAGCATAAACATAAAAATATAAAAAATTATTGACAAATTTAAATGCAGTTCTTCATTCATTTATTTATTTATATATTTTTTGACCCCCTTGAGAATTCATGCATTGCTAAACACGACGTCACTGAAACTGCCCTACGTCTATGAAAAGTGCCGATACGCAGAAAAGCTCTTCTATTTTTTTATTGGGCAGTAAAGGTTTGAATGAGTACTGTAACTTGCGCTCTCATTTACTGGCGCTCTCAATGTCATAAATCATTCATACGCGTTCTCTCTCTCTCTCTCTTTCTATGTCTGCCTATACTTCTGCATTCCTATGTATGTGTTTGAAGCTCAAGTACAATTTTACTTCTTATTGCGCTTTGCTTTGTTTTTGTTGTTTCCTTACGCCTTCTGTGTGTGACATCATGAGCGTGAGAAAATACCAATTACACACATTGTTGTTGGGTGGTTGTTTGTAACAAATATACAAACACAGAAATGCACTCACATACACACAGAGATGAATATATATGTATATTGTATTGTAATTCAATACTAGCTCGAAAAGCGATTTCAAAGTATTTGGTAAACATGTACCGTTTTTTTGAAGTGGCGCCTGAATAGCAAATGTGGGTCATCACATAATAAAGCTCAACTTACAGCATTTAATGAAAGTCATTCATGAAAGCGCGATCGGCCGCCAGTCACAGAAACCAAAACAAATGTTTATTTTTCGAGCTTACATAATCGCCATTTGTGTTTATCACACTCAAACAAACTAGTTTTTGGAGCTACATGTTGAGTTAGGCTAATGACGTCACGCTTTGGTGAGCGCATTCCAGTTGATTGTTGTTGTCAAACTAGAAGTTGACCTTAAAACCACGGCAAATTTGTTATGCCCAGATATCTATTTATATAAAAACTCTAATCCAAATCTGTGCATTCATACGCACATAAAGTCGCCGACTAATGTTTGAAACGAACTTTCATAAAAGCTTAAAAAGATAAAGACAAAACTCATCTATCAATTGTCCCTCAACTAACAGCAGTTAACAGTCAGCGCCAATAACATTTCTGCACGTAAAGTGAAGGGAGAGATGCGCTCGACACTAGAGCAACTCTCTAGATACAGATATGCCCATAAAAACAAATACTTAAATCTATTTAACAACAACAGCGCGCACATGAATTAATTGGATAAACAACAGTGGCTACATCTGGACAGCTCACCTACAATAACAACAGAGCAAAAACAACAACAACGAAAATGTAAATTTTATTAGACAACGTAAAGCAGAGTGTGGCTGTAAAAATGTTAAGTGGCAGCACACTTGATAGGCCAACCGAAGTGACTATAAGTGGCTATAAATAGCCTATGTTATTTTAATTAGCACAACAACTGCTGTTAAGCCTTTAACAGAAGCTGTTAAGCTGGCCTCAGTTCACTGTTAAAACTGAATGCTAACATCTAGCAGAGCTGTTGTCTGCAGATACACTGTAATGTTGGTCAATAAATTATTCAGCTACATAAAGAACTTGTTGATTTAGTATTTCGGAATTTCTAAACAATAATATTCGATGTTTGTCTTATTTGAAATATTTATATAAATAATTTGTTTATTTATAAAAATTGTATACAAAAATCCTAAAATATTAATCGAAAGTCTTCAGGCATGTTGTTTGCATGATGTTAATAATAACAATAGTTTAATCAAATTCTAGAATTCAATTCTAGAATGTTTGAATACAATACAATTTTGAAACATATTTATATATAAATTTATTTTTAGTAAAAATATAAATAGTACCAAAAATAACAGTTATCCATACGAATTCCGCGGAATAGTTCAAAAATAGAAACGCTAAATTATCTGGAAATAAAACATATATATATTTTAGATAATCTATTTATAATGCTCAATAGAGTTGAGTGAAAAACTTTTTTCATTTTTCGAAATATATCAATTTGTACGTTTGATAGCAAAGCACTGAATATATTTATGATTTTATAAACATATTGAAATCTATTTTGCTTCAGACGGATATATTTATCATCCATCAATCGGCTCAAGTTTGAGCAAACAAAACAGTTTTCGCATAAACATTTGTTTCCTACTTTTCACATTTGGGTTTTCAACACGTTTCAATATTTTGGCTGGGCTAAAAATAAATTTTTTTTTGCTATTTATTTCGCACCTAACCATAAAGTTGGGCACTTTAATGGAAAGGCAAACGCAAACGTTTTTCAAAAATATTGACTCAAGCACTAAAAGCGCTTTTGTAAACAGACATTCTCCGAAAGTCTAAACTATATATATATATATATAGGTATCTGCTCAGGCATCTAATAAATGAGTCGAAAAGTCAATTAAAATGAAACCAAGAAAGCGAATTGTGTTCCTTTAAAGACTTGACCAACAAAATATTTGCACAAAAATTAAGCTATGTAAACCATTAAAACTATTAGACATCAAAATATTTTCGAGCTCACGCACACACTCTCACACACACGTACACAATTACCAGAATCATAAAAAGGCAATTAAAAATCGCACTGTCAACAATTTTGATTTGTTTGAATTGCGCCATTCGCATATGTCTCGACTATATCTAGATACGTATATATCTATAGAATATCATTCGTGACCGACTCTTACGTGCTGAATTTATTAAAATTAGTTTCGAAATATCTATTTATAGCTATGCATTTCATATGTTTGCCATTTGATTTCTATATAGATTCAATAGACCCACGTCATAATAGAGAGAAATAAAGAAATGTCTATTTCGATTTCATAGATGCCAATCCGGTTGGCTTATGTAGCTTACATTTATGCTCTTTTAAACAAGACACACTAATTATACTAAAGTTTATTTGATTTCTTATATTTTTCATAGATTTGTTCGATAAATCATTAATCTCACTAAATCAGAAAATAAAAATTATTTTTTTTGTAAATTAAACAACTAAATAAAGTAAACCAAACAATCTATATAGTTATGTTGCCTAGCGTAGCATATATAGACTAGATTTCAAACGTAAGTACTGTCTATATATATATATATATATATATATATTTACATATCAATCAAAAAGCAATCAATCTCAATATCGTCCATTAAACGCCTTAAAATTTCGTAGCACTATACTTGAATATATATATGCATATTATATATATATATATTACTTCCAGTTGCCAGGTTAACTCATATTCCAGCAATCTGATCTAAAATAAATTATTTTTTATTGAAATTCTTACACTTATATTTTCATTTCATGCAGAAATTTATGCTCCTTTAATTATTTTAAATATAAATTGATCTTTTCTTTAAACTTATATTTCCATTCCATATAGAAACTTATACCAACTAAAATATTAATTTTCCTTTATTCTAAACAAAAACCTGTCGCATTTGTCTTTTATTTTAAATTCCATTCCAACCAACCTTTATTTTTAAAACAAGCACAAAATCCCTCTTAAAAATAGATCAAAAATATATGGTATAAGCACATGCGAGTGCAATGAGAAAACCCAGAAAATGCTGAAAAAACTTGAAGGAAAATGAAAAAAAACTCTATTTTTAATCACTTTAGCGGCGTGACAAGACAAGTTCGAGTAAATTGAAAAGAAAAAGAAAAACGGCTCAGAATGAAAATAGCAGGAAAAGCAGGGCGAATGAATCGACTAAATATAGCAGAGTCATACCCGATTCCCTAGATGATATTTTATACCAAACATGAAGCATACACACGATTAGCTCGTGTTCTTTCTTTTTGGCCGGCTTTGTTGGCTAACAAGACAATTGCAACAACAAAGAGCGAGGCAAATGCAATTTATAAATAACAAAATGTAGGCAGCATTTCCCCCGTGACATCAGCGCCAGCATCAGTCGAACGTGAAAACTCATTTTCACTCGCTGCCTTTGTCTCTGTAAACAGCTTTAATTGTACATATGTACATGCACACGCATACATCCATATGTACATACATACATTAATAGCAGACGTGCCATAGACGAGCTGCGTTTCAATATACAAAAAAGTGATCTCATTGCCTTTGTACTTAGTTAGAGATATGCACATATATACATATATAGGTATACTTTTATATATATACTTCTACTTAATACATCTATTCAAGTCGTATAATCAACAAAAGGCTTTAATACTCGTAAACCTTGTCGACAGCAAAGTGTGATCACCATTTTGCGTTTGACTTTGGTTTACAGATCACATTTACATCGTGGCTTTGAGTCAATTGCGTTAACAATAACACAATCTCTTAGCAAGATAAATTAGTTTTGCTATTTTTCAAATTTCAATTAAGCGTTTCACCTTTACATATTTCCAATAATAACGAATGTTTTTAACTTTTCAAGTTTGACTGTTTACAAATTAGTTAAAGTGGGAATTTTAGGTATTTAATTTGAAAAGTCCTTCGTTAAAATTCCTTTCATTTAACTCATTCATTCAATAGGGACATTTTTCAGGGATATGTTATACATACGGGAAATTTATTAAGTATGCTCAGAGATAATGTGGATCATTTTAGAGGAAATTTGGCGTAAGGCTTATTTGGGAAGGATGTTTTCTTGGGATATTTGTAGGAAATTTAATTTTATTTAAGCACAATGGGCTTTTTGTATGCTAGGCAATTGTTAGGAAATGTACTAAATACTGCAAAAGTGATATTTAAAAGGAAATTTTGTAAAAGTTTAGCGCGCAAATATTTCAATGGAAACTATGAACAGATGCACGAATTGGTTAAAGATTAATCATCAAATATATTTCGAATACTTATATATTATAAAAAATATTCTATATATATTTAAATCGTTTTTTTAGCTATAAAGCTTTTATGACATGTGCTAGCGATTTAAGTTCTTATATAATAATTTATATTTCGTACAATTGTGAAATAAAGAAAAGAAAATGACTTTAGTTGTTGGGTTATATCTAAGCGATGTAGATATCATATAACGTACTTAACAAGATTTCGATCTTCATCAATATTTGCGCGCCCAATAATCAGAGGCCAATTGATAAATGGAAAAATTTGGAGCAACGAGTTGACACTTGGATAAACAACTTTAAGGGGCTGGTCATTGTGATGTGTGGTGTGAGATTATAGTACGCTTTACGCGCAGTTAACTGAAACATACAACCTATATCCCGCTCCCACATCTACGCCATTGGCTGTACAAACACAAGTGGGTGCCCACGATAAGAGCCGCATGCCGCAGTAGCCGCTGCCAGCAGCAACCGCAGTAGCAGCAGCAGAAGCAGCAACCGCAGCAGCGCAGCATTGCTCCAAATATAATCAGTCCAATCTACAATTCTACTCAGTCCGTTAATAGACATTCAAGACCACAGTTTAGAAAAGAAACACAAACTGCGTTTAGCATGTCCACGCTTGAAAACGAGGTGACATTCCGCCAGCAGACACAGCTCAATCACAATCTGGAATCGCAGTTTAGCAACAGCTCCACGGAGTTCATTCTGCTGACAGATCATCGCACCTCCAAGTTCAAAAGTCTCGAGCAGCTGGAAGCCGCCAAGCAAGAGTCAAATGAATCGAGCTGTAGTCGCCGCTGCGACAATATCTGTCGCCTGAAGACGTTAAAGAGACGTCTGCCCATTCTCACCTGGCTGCCCAAATACAACCGTAGTGATGCTTTGGGCGATCTGATCGCTGGTCTCACAGTGGGCCTTACGGTCATTCCCCAAGGTCTGGCCTACTCGGGCGTTGTTAATTTGCCACCTCAGGTAAGTTGTTCCAACGAATATTGTTCGTGTGGCTGTGTAAATATGTTTTCTCAGTCTTATCTTTATAGTAGCTATATATAGCTTATTCTAAGTGAAAATTATAAACTAATTAAATATAATATAAAAAGTGATATTCTTCTGAGTGCGCATAAAAGACGCTGACGTATTTCAACTTTATTTTGTGTATTCAAATATATAAAAATGGCACAAATTCCCATCCATTTCTTAAGAGAATGCTACAAGCTTAAAAGAAAAAGTTTAACGAAAAATCAGTTAAGATAAAAAACTTTAAAGAAAAATAATTTAAATTGCTTTAAAGCATATCAGTTTGAACAAAGTTATGTTTATCGAAAAATATTCCTGCATTTTTGCGGTCTTACAAAAACTATTAGGAATAAAAAAAAATAAAAAATAATTAAATGATGGAAAACTAAATAATAAATTAAAATTAAACTAAATATCAATAAATCAATGTTTAAAATAAAAGAGTTAACTGAAATTTTGAAAAAAAATCTCCAGGATTAATAATAAAAAATTTAAAAAAAAAATTCCAAAAAATATAAAATGTATAGTCGATTTTAAATAAATAAAAAAAATATATCAAATATTTTTAAATAAATATTGATATAATATAATTATAATAGAAATAATTTAGAAATTAAAATTAAATTTTTAAATCAATAAAAAAATAGAAACTATTTGATAAAATATTTTATTTTATTTTAAATGAAAAAATAAAATTAAGAACAAAACTTTATGATCCTCAATTTGTTTAAAAAATTAATAAGGCGTGATGGCAGGAGATATATTACGTTCTTCAATGTGAAAAAGCCAACGAAAAAATAATTTAAAGTTTTTGAATATACAAAATTCAAATTAAGAGAAAGATACAAAATTGTACTAATCATAAAACGCGTTTCAGAGTTTTGTTTGATATAACTAAAATTAAAAACTAACCTTTTTCGGCTGTTATTAAACTGGAAACCAATTATGATACAGCCTGAAGTATTCCACTGCCAAGCTGTCCCTCCTTCTTCCAATCAATGCAATCATTTTTAATTTTATTTTCATTCAGTAAATGTTTCTTTTTTTACTAAATGATAATTTCAAAACTGATATCTGACTGTTTGTAGGTCGTCTAACTAACTGGAAACAGAATATCACGAATCCTAATTTAATTTCTAATTATTCCTTTAACCCCTCCCACAACTAATTCCTTTGCAGTACGGCTTATATGGCTCGTTTATGGGCTGCTTCATGTACGTGCTGCTGGGCACCTGCAAGGACTGCACCATTGGCAGCACAGCTGTTGCCTCGCTGATGACGTACCAGTTCGCCAAGGGCTCGTGGCAGCGTTCGGTGCTGCTCACCTTTATCACGGGCTTCATTGAGCTGCTGATGGCGCTCTTCAAGCTGGGCTCCCTGGTGGAGTTCGTGTCGGGCCCGGTGAGTGCGGGCTTTACCAGCGCCGTAGCGCTAATTGTGAGCACCTCGCAAATGAAGTACATACTGGGCGTGAACAGCGACGGAGCCTCGTTTCTGCAGCGCTGGATTAGCATGCTCAAGAACATCGGCGACATACGCCTAGCGGACAGTTACTTAGGTGTTGGCTGCGTCGTTGTACTCCTGATCATGCGCAGCCTGGGCAGAATGACGATTGGACCAAAGGAGCTAGCGCAGCAATCTCGTTGGCAGCGCATTGTGAATAATCTTATACGCTTCGTGGGCATCTCGAGGAATGCGACGGTTGTGCTGGTCACCACAGTGCTGGCCATGCGTTTAGAAGCAGCTGGAAGGAATCCCTTTCAGTTGACTGGCTATATACCGCCTGGCATGCCAACGCTGGCATTGCCACCCTTCTCAATTGAGCCACAGCCTGGCAACGCCACAGCCGGCATTCCAGCTATACCTGGCCAAACATTCCTCGAGATGGTGCAGGACTTGGGCTATGGCTTGATTATAGTGCCGCTGATAGCGCTGCTCGAGAGTGCATCGGTGTGCAAGGCCTTTGCCAAGGGCAAGCCCATCGACATGACCCAGGAGATATTCGCCACGGGCATGGCCAACATAGCCAATTCGCTCTTCTGCGGCTATCGCAGCAACAGCGGCCTGGCTCGGTCCGCCATCAACAATGCCAGCGGCTGTCGCACCAGCATGTCCAACTTTTATATCGGCCTCGTTGTGGTGCTTGCTCTAAGCTTCCTCACCGAATACTTTTGCTTCATACCACGAGCTGTGCTGGCGGCCATACTCATATCGGCGGTCATATTCCAAGTGCAATACCAGATCGTAGTACCCATGTGGCGCAGCAAACGTAAGTGACAGTAGGTGAGATTGCTCTTCTCTCTTTACAATTGACTTCTCTTTTAAGGCTCTGATCTGTTGCCTGGTATGTTGGCCTTTGTCAGCTGCCTGGTTCTGCCCTTGGAGATTGGCATTCTGGTGGCCATTGCTGCCAATCAGCTGTTCATACTTTATCACTCGGCACGGCCCAAGGTCATGGTGGAGCAGCTGGAAACGGAGCAGGGCATTCAGTTTCTCAAAATAACGCCCGATCGCTGCCTAATCTTTCCCTCCGTTGAGTTTGTGCGTAACATGGTGATCAAGTCGGGCAGCCGGAGCTCATTGCCCATTGTCATCGACTGCACGTATATCTATGCCGCCGACTTTACCGCCGCCAAAGTCATCTCTTCAATGGTCGCCGACTTTCGCGCCAGGCAGCAGAAGATCATATTCTTCAACCTCAAGCCCAGTGTGGCCAGCATATTCGAGGGATTGAATACCCGACTAGTGCTATGCTATAATACGTACGCACTCAATCAGGAACTGAGACCTGATCAAGTTCTTTCCCCTTCCTTGGATTCGCTGGACAAAAGTCCGGGCACCGATTGCGTAAGCATGGCCAGCACACTTTCTTTGGCCAAGAGTTGAGCTAACAAGCTGGCTATTACTGTATATATATGTATATAACTATAGCTATAATATGCCCAAACTTGATATGATAATAAAAAAATTAAAAAAAATTATAGAAAAATATTTAAATAGTTTTTTTTTTAAGTATTATCAATCATATATATATGAGTATGAATATATATATAGTTTTCTACAAATGTTTTCACCAGTCTATAGTATGTTATAGGTATTACTTTAAAGAGACAAAGTATATATACATGAATATATAATTTTTCTGAAGAATTTAAGATAATTTTTTAAAGAATTTCTAAATTTTGTTTTGCAGTTTTTAATTCTTGAATCGATCTCACTTACTATACACATATATAACCCATCATTCGCAGATATACTCTTCAGCAAACTTAAATTTTTTTTCTATCTTCTTTCAATATATCGTCTTAAAAGAGCTTAAATTTTAAATGAATTAAATCAAATTTGTCTTTGAACTTGACAATTCGCAGTAAAAAATTATTAAATTAAATTCTGCTGAATTTAAAGTGCAATTTATTCAGCTTGTAGTCTAGTGTAATCAAATGAAATGTGTAAAATCCCAAAATAAATTGTTACAGATGTATTTCATCTATCTTTGCAATCGCATTTATTGTGTCAAAAGTACCAAAAATGGTTTCTATAATGTATTTAAAGGCTTTATAATGCCTTGCTCTATTGGCGATTACTAATACGCCTATAAATAGAGCAGCACAAATGGCATGGAACAAGTAAGTGAACGACTAGGGAATGCTCTATAAAAAAAATTAATTTATATTTTATAATATTTATTATTTGAAGTCAGAATTAAAAAGAAATGTATAGAAAGTTTTCAAAATTTATAGCATACCAAATATGATCAGCATATCTTATAGCGCTACTATAAGAACCTTCTGTGAACTGTTCACTTTCAACTTGTTACAATTGCCCAGACATTACAGAATTCTATGGTTGAATCCACGTTTCTTTTGTTAATAAATGTTGATAAATAATAAATTAATAAAATGTCTTAAAAATAATATGATCTACATAAAAAAGTCATATATAGTTACATATATATATTAAACATATATATTGTTTCTATTTCCTTTTAGTATAAAATTAAAATTCTCCTGTTTCACGAACTAAATCTTATAGCAAAGAGCTAGTGCCCATTGTGAACTAGCGCAATTTCTGCGTTTGCGTTTGCAGCCCTGGCAATTGGCAGTTGCCAAACAAAAGATGTCCAGCATGTTATTACAGGGTATATGCATAAGCATACACATATAGTTCTGGCATGACAAACACACATTGTAAAAGGTGAAAGAAAGCACACAAATTTCTGTGTGCATGGTCAATTCTAAAAACTTGGGCGACGTTGATCGACGTGGGCGACTGGGTCAAGTTCAGATGAGACATTCAAGGGGGGCCGCAGCTGAATCATCAGTGGGCACAGCGCGATACCCAAAGGAGTGTGAAGACGTGTATATATATATATACACATATATATATATATAAATTTACATGTGTAAATATGTTTGTATATGCATTCGACAATATTAACCCAAGGAACTTGTAGGCCGGCAGCTGTTCTAACCTAGCTTTGGCGATTGTTTGAAAAAGTAAATATACGTATGCTTGTTTCTACATATAGCCATCATAAGTATATAACAAAGATACCTGTGCCACACACAATTAGCGTAGTTGACGTGCAACTGTACATGTTGAGCGTAATTAAATTTTCAACTCGAATTCACTTTTTCACTTAAGCACAAAATAATACTTATATCGCAAAGCAATGTTAGGCAACTTCAATTTGTGCCTATCGCGCCTATCGATAAGTACTCAAAGCGATGTTTCTCGATGATTCTCTGCTCGAAGTTAACTTTGCAAGCTGTCACACTGATTGTGAATCCTTTTAGCAAGAAGAAGAAGGCTGCTAAGTCTTCTGGTGTGCAGTCTCTCCGTCTCTCTCTCGCTCTCGTTCTCTCTCTGCTGGCCCTTCATTATGGGCAAATGTAAAGTTCCGGCACATATTGAGCCGCTCGCTCTAGCAGCTAGAAAATCAAATTTGCAAGCGAAACAGCCCAACGGATCCCAAGCAGCCAATCGACCTAAAAAGTTGAAGCAGCTGCTCTACGAGAACTTCAACGAAAATCTGGAAAATCATTGGAAAATGAAGCCAAATGGAGTTAAAACGTTGCCCGTGCAACGTATACTCAATGGAGAGTCGGGAAAAAATGTGCAAACGATGCAGCCGCTGATGAGCATGGATCGCGAGCTGTGCCCAACAATGACAGAATCTGAAGAAGAATCCGTAGAGGAACTGAAAGGGAATAGAGCCAAGACGCCTAACGTCGCTGCCTTTAATAAGCCTAGAAACTTCCCGGAGCAGAAGTTCAAGCAGAAGGACTTGCAATCGATCACCCACTGCCAGGTGAATGGGAACATTGTTAAGCAGGTAACCTACTACGACACCTGGTATGTTATACGTCCCAAGATCTTTCCAGCCGAGACGCGTCAGCAGCGACATCATCTGGAGCTGCCGCTGGTCAAGTTGGCCAATGCAGCCAAGCACATGAAACTGCCCACAGAGAGCTGGAGCAGCAAGGTCACCCTGTACAAGGTGGCTCCGGCTGTGCTGCAGCGTCACACCTTGACCATATTTACGGGCGATCTGAAGGTGCACAAGATACCCGAACGTGAACGCCATAAGTATCAGCCATCGTGCGTGATCTTTCGCCGCGAACTGCCGCCCGAGGAGCGCAACAAATGCCACGTGCCCTACGATCGTGTCATCATCTTCAAGCATAAGCAATATACGGTCAATTTCGATGGCAAGCTGGTCAATCTAACGGGTGCCCCAGAAGCGGTCACGTCCCTTCAGGATGTGCAAAAATTACTGGACATTCTGGAGTGCATTACGCTGTCTCATTCGATGATCGAAATAGTCACGCCCAAGTAAGGGTCTCGAATGTTTGATGCTTGCTAAATTGCAAATCAAATAAATAATATATTATTCCGAGACATTTCTTTATTTACTATGTAATAGTATAAAAGGAACTCTTTGGAAACAATTCTCTAAAGAGATGATTCATTCTAAATGCTGTGCCTTCTGTGTTCTGGAAGAATTTAAAATATGCTCAAATTATTGGCTATGCATAAAATGTTTATATAGAGATATGATATCATTTATCTTAGCAAGCACTCAACATCAATATTTTTCTTCATAAATATGACAAACGTTGCTACTAATGCGAGTCAATGGAAATTTTTGAAAGACTAATTTTTTTACAAAATATTTTTCTTTGAAATTTTAGATAAAAATTTTTATAAAAAATTAATCAATAATTTTGTTTTTTTTCTTTGCCATAAAGTCGAGTTTCTATTCAGATTTCACAATTTTTATAAAAAAATATGGTTAAAAAAATATTTTTCAAATATATAATTCAAATATATATTTAAGAGACTAGAAAACGACATGAGTCTTCGCAACATAGATTTAAAAAAGTTCATCTAGTTTAGTAATCCAAATTCAAGAATAATTTTTAAACAATGTTTTGTTTATATGTGCTAAACCCTTACTGAACAGCCCTATGACTTCTGATATACTCAGGCTCCAAAGACCTGCTGTTATAGTAATGTAGTATAATAGAGAAAAGCAGAATTTAAATACTTAAAAAAAAACTTTTAAAACTTAAATAAACATAAAATAAAATAAAAACAAAAAATACTAAAGAAACTTAAATTTAGGTGCTACAAAAAATACCAAAGAAATTTAAGTTTAGGTAATTAAAAAATACTAATGAAATTTAAGTTGAGTACTTAAAAAAAAACTTTAAAATATAGTTTATGTATATAACAAATGCAGAAAAAATAAGCTTAAGTAGTTAAAAAAAATACGCTTTTCTTTCTTTTAAATAAAATTGAAACCGTTCACTCATTAACTTTTTTAAATACTAGAAATTTAATTGTTATTCAAATTTTCATTAACGAACTTTAAGGAGTGAGGAATAGAAAAATCAGGTTATATTTCCAAGCTATGTATATATATATATATATGTATATACCATATGTGGTCTACCACGCCTACCTCTGTCTAATATACACATATTAATAAAACCGTTATTTAGCCCATTTTCATTTAAGCACGAAATTTGGCAAGGGAACATTTTGAATAAGATTTCATCAAAGATTTTACAGCTATAAACATTTCTCTATATATTACTCTAAATTTAATGTTGGCTTCACTTACCTTGCAGCTGCGTTATTGTCATTTGATATTCGGCCAGCTTCTCATCGATGTAGTCTTGAGATTGATTCGCAATTATCTCGGCAGTCGATGGGCCAAACTCCTCCTCATCGTCGTAGATGACATAGGATCTGGGCTGTGGCGGCTCCAAGGGCACGCCCACAAAATCGATCTGATCCTGTCCGTGTTGTCTCGGTTGTGGTGGCAGTGGTGGTGCACCGGTCTGGCGCAAATATTGCGGCGGTGGCGCCGGCTGCGGATAGTGCGGCTGCTGATGCGATAGAGGCGTCTGCCGGCTGCTGCTGTAGGTGAAGTCCGAGCTGGGCGTTTGGCAGACAATGGGCGACGGTGTGGGCGACAGCTGAAACGAGCTGGTCGGCTGGCCGCCATACGAGTTCTGATGCTGCATCTGCTGCAGCGGAGCAGGGCGAAAGGGACGTGGAGCGGCGCCATACGCATAGGCCGGCGGCTCAAACATGCCCGGCGGCTGATACGGTGCTGGCGATTGATTGCCGCCAGGCCACTGTGGACGTGGATGCGGCATGGCGTTGTTGTTGTTGCTGCTGCTGACGCTGCCGATGGGTCGCTGGCCACGCAGCTGTGGCGCCGGCGACATGGGCTGGCCAAAGGCACGCGGCCCGGATATTATGGGCGGCGGACTGGGCGCTGTTGTCCACGGCGAGGGCGGACGATACAGAAACGAAGAGGGCGATGGCGAGGCGGGATTGGGTGCACGTGGATTCCAGCCACGTGGCCCATTGCCAAATGGCGGTGGCCCGGACATATTCAATTTTCACAGCCTACGTTTAAACTACTTGACGGTTTCTTTTGCTTTTGCTTTGATATGGTTTGGATTTTGCGAAGACACTTCAATGGGATAGACTTAATTTTTCTTTGGATGGGGGCACACTTCAATATAACATATTACACTGTGAGTACAGAAGAGATTGGATTGATTGGGATCGTAATAAGCACGGGATCAGTCTAGCATAGAGTTCAGCTCACACACGCACACAGAGGCTAATCAATCACAGTTTGCACACCTGAACAGCCAACCCAATTATGTCAGACAAACAAAGAGTCGTACGCAAATAAATCATGACCTATTCTAAAGTCTCTGATGAAATTATCTGTAGACTGTGCTATTTTCTAACGGAAGTGGGCTAAATGTTTATTCGACTTTTCGCACTCAATTCCCAATTCTTTTATGGCTTCGCTCTACATATATATGTATATATAGATATATCTATTTGATTTCGACTTTTTTTAAAATGGGCGCTGACGCCATTCGTTAGCTTTGCGTTTGCCAATTTGAAAAAAAAAAAGAAAAGAAAAAGAATTTCTTTGGTTTTAGTTGTCACAGAGATATAGTATATAATTTAGTTGAATATGAATATGAATATATCGACCAATAACTATATTGTCGCTGTGGAGAATTAGCCAACTGTCAGCATTTGTGAAGGTCTCTTGCAGCATGCTTATGCCGCTGAGTGCTCTTTGGCAGGCGGCAAGGACATAAATACTACACACGTCTGGCCAAGAGCCGTCCACTGATATCATTCATAAACATAGAAAAGCTGAAGCCATTAATTTCAATATTAAATACATATATTCGGCTATGTTTGTGTTGCTGAAACAACTTTGCTGTGAGGTAAAAAGACTTTCACGAATATTTTCATTTTCCAACTTAATTGCATTTTAGCCAAATAGAATTTTGTATGTTTATGAAAGTGAAATCAACGAAAGTTTTCGGCAATTTTTGAAAATTAAATAAATATATATGCATACAGTAAACATTCGCTAAAATCGAGTGCGAAGCTATGTTGTCTATAAATAAATATTTATTCTTATATATAAACTGCTTAATGGAAAATTATAATGATTTAATTATGAATAAGTCTTCAAATAGAAAAAAAAATTATTTGAAAATTTTAGCAGAACTTTATTTAATAAAATGTTGAATTTTTATTTAAGTAAAAATTAAAAATTTAAAAAATTTTTTAAATAAAAAAATTAACTATTTTAATATTTTTTATGCTTAGGTATTTTTATATTTCTTAATTTTAGTTCAGAAATCAAAAGAGGACTTGAAAATCGTATAATAAGTATATACAAAATATTTGTAATACAAATAAAAAAATGAAAAGTTTAAAAAATTTATAAATAAAATTTTTTTTTCAATTAAAAAATATGTTAAAAATAATTTGTAGATAAAAAATAAAAAGTTTGTTATAAATTTCAAATATTCTACACTATTCTCTTTTAGAAATACATCTTAGCGAATATTTACTGTAGCAATTTCGCAATGAGCGAAAAGTCCATAAAATGGTGTACAAAATCTGCATCTGTTCTCAATTTATGTCCAGAGGCAACAGAAAATTTGCACAGTGTAGGCGTCTCACAGATCAGTTCCCGTAGCACACATTTTGCCGCAGCGGAAAAACCATGCAGACTTTTCACTTTCTTGTGCCGTTGCGTTGGCTGCTTTTCTTTCAGCTGTCTTCTTCTTCTTGTTCTTTACTTTTTCGTATAAATTTCAAAAATAGAAATGAACTCAGTTCGTTAAACTTTTGGTCGGAAAAATCATGCTGCGAGTGCAGCGTGCTTCGATTATATATCTACTGCTACTTCGACCTCTTCCTCTTCTCCTTTACCACAACACACACGCCCCACTTGTAACCGCCCCCTGCTTGCTAGTTGCAACCGAACTGATCTTAAGTGCCATCGTTTTAATGATCTTTTTTAATATAATTGCTTTAAGTGCACGCGCATTAACTAACGCACGATTAGTCGAACGTTTTTCTGTTTCGTTTTCAAGTGGAAAACGTGTTTTCCACGTTTTTCTTCGCTGCGATTATGTAATCCGTTTTCAAGTGCGTCTGTGTGTGCGTGGGTGGCTGGGAAATTGAGTAATTAAACGAACCATTTGGAGAACTGAAACACGTTATTCGATTTAGTCAAAGCACACAGCGCACAGTAATCGGCTTTGATTCAACTTTAATAATATATGTATGTATATATATATATATATCTATCTATATATATGCACTCAGCATATATAGGCGAATATATTGTATGTATGTATGTATATATTGTGTGTGTGCTGTGACAAAAACTTTCGTTTATGTTGAGGAAAAACCGAGAACAACACTCGACGAGCACGAAACACTAACTGAAACATCCAAGCAACAATTTGCTGCCGATCTTTGATCTTGAAGGGGAAATTCGAGGAAAACCGCCTCAGCCGAACCGCAGTCTTCGGCACTTGCCGAACTTTTCACGAGTCGCAGGCTGCTTTTCTCCCTGCGCCGGCTAATGCCACTGCGCATGCTCCAAGGGAAACACAATTTACTCACCTTTTCTGTTTGTTTACACATCACATTCTAAACAAAAATGAAAGCTCAAAAGAGAATCGGCGATAGAAATTGGCGGCAACCACAAAATGTGCTCATGCCGAAGCGAAAGGCAAATATAAATATTCTTATTGGAAACGCTGAAGAGCGTATAAATTGTATACTTATTTTAATATAAATTTTTCACTTGTATATCATATAAATAGTCGTACTTAAAGAATATCTTTTTAATTTTTATTTCCTTTTAAAATTTTATTCTATTGAGCAAATTCGTAATTATTTAACAAGACTCCCAAGTTATTCAATTGAAAGCTTATTTCCAATAAGAATTTAGCTTGGTGTGGCTTGAATCATTTTGTATCGATATGTATTCCTTTTATATCTACATCACACATACGCATCGTTAAACATATATGGCGGCAACAGTTAAACAGCAAATGTTAAATAGTTCATAACCTCGCTGTCAGCTCTGTATGGTATGCAATGACTGTTAAAAAACTTATAAAATATATTGCATACCAAGCTAACATATTTTAACATGCCACTGTTAACTTAGCAGAACTCGTAGAACAAACGATTATTCATATTGGACAATCTGTAATAAAAACTGCTCCAAACAATCAAATTCTGTTAAGTCCACGGAGAAGTCGATGCTGTTAAGTGCAAGCTCGTATGCCAAGCAACTATTGTCAGTTAACAAATCTAAAAAACGCCATCTAGAGTTCAATGTTGAAAATGGATTTATTCAAGTCATAAGTTGGCGCGCATTTAAATTTAAATAAAAATCGATTTGTTTTGTTTTTTTTTTGTTTTTATTTGCATTGAACACACAACATGTTTAAAGACTTTATTTATGTATCGTTATCGATTTATTGCATTGTATATCTTGTCAACATTTTTTGTTTTTTTTTTCGGCTTTTTTTTTGCATTATTTGCGCCTTGTTATTTTAGTACAGTGTTTTTGTTGTTGTTGCATTTGCTTACTAACTAATTAATAATTATAAATAAGTTTTATGGTATTTTGTTGTTGTTGCTGTTGTTGTTGTTGTTGCTGCTGTTGCTTGAGTTTGGCTTTAAGTGAAATACTAATTAAATAATATTTTTTAATTATTGTTTTTTTGTTTTTTTGACAAATTGATCTACGCTTGATTGGCAACATCTTTGGATTAAATGCAATTTACAATTACTTTAAATTGGGAGAAACTTTTGTCATTTATTTGAACAGTTTTTTTTTGTTTTAAGTGTTGGCTAAGCGCATTTTGCTCGCATCGAGTTAAACTGTAAATATATGCCTCTATATATATATATATATATATATATATATGTATGTATATATATATTGTTTTTGTTTTATTATTATTGTTAGTATACTGCGTTTTTAGCATTTAGTTAAACTTTTATTTATTTGCCTCGCATTAACTTTTGTTTCTGTTTTGTGACACGCAAAAAACAGTGTTGTAAATTACAAAAATATATCTCGTTTTGTTCTTGTTGTTGTTGCTGTTTGCTGTTTGTTGTTTATTGTTGTTGTTTTCGAACTGAAGCAATCAAAAAGCCGCAATAAATTTTTTTATTTTTATTTTAATTTTTTTTTTTTTGTTTATGGTTTTTCTCTTCATATATCATAAAATTGTTTGTTTATTTTGCTTATTACAATACAAAAGGTACGAAAGGCGCGACAAATTCCGCAAAGCGAAATTTACACTAAAAATTGACTTAATTCTTGAAACTTGAAAGTTGAAAGCAAAAAAGAAAGACAAAAAGCAATAATCGATTAAAGTTGTTAAGTTTTTAAGAAGAAGAAGAAGAAACATTTCCAATTCTTAGTGTCTACATTGCACAAATCTAGAAAGTGTCTTAATTTTGTTAATTTAATATTTGCATTCAATTTTTTCTCTTTTAGTTTTTAGCATTATAGGAAAACGTGAATCGAAAGCGGCAAACTAGCACGAGTATCTGTTACTAGATCTGTTTTTGTTTTCTTTTATAGATTTTCATTAGCTTAGTTATATATTTATATATATATATGTGTATATATGTATGTGTATGTATGTATGTATTTATGTGTGTTCTCTATTCGGCGCGACAGAGCAGCGAGGCGAAGCGAAAGAGTCGCAGCCAGCTGAAGAGCTTCGACTCGATCAGATTCTCCTCCGCCGTCGAGGTGGTCATCGAGACCCGGGACATGTTGGAGGATTTGCTGGTGCGCTTCTGCTGCATGATCCGCGGCGAGCTGAGCTTCATAATCGAGTAAGTCGTCTTGACGGCTTTGGGGCGCACGCCGCAACGGGGCGTGGCAACGGGCAAGCGAGCAAACGGCTAAAACGCAAACGCCAAGAGCTGCAAGAAAAGAAAAAGAAAGAGACAAAGAATATGGGATTAGTTTGAATACTATTCAAGTGCTGTTCGCTGCTCCGAGTGGCCCGTCAAGTGGGCCTTGACAAGCGCTGAGGAGGAGACAAAAAACCAGCATGTGGAGCGTGACATTTGAGCGGCTGTTGGCCCTCAGCACACAAGTGGGCAACTGCTGACAGTGCTGACACACACACACATACACAGAGAGAGAGAGAGAGAGAGAGATATACACACACACGCGCACGCACACAAATATGCAAAACTTTGTTTCAGCTTTATTGGCTTTGCTCATAACCCCTACTCTAAGTCACTTCCGCTCCCGTCTTACTCCTAGTCAATTGCCATCGAGCTGATGACCTTGCCCACACGCTCGCGCGCTTTGCCCGAATTCGTGTGGCATGCTCCAGTTTGCAGCGCCAAACCAGAAACAAAACGAAGCCCAACCCAAACCAACCCAACCTAACTCAACCAAAGCTCACCAGAAATAAGCGCTTCAATGACACACTCAACGCTTCGTTAATTAGATGTGTTTATAGAGATATATGAAGATATGTATATCGTGACACGATATTAACGAGACTTAACTCGTCTATGTTATCTATGCAGATATGTATATTGTGGCAGGAAACGAGATATATGGAGATATGTATGTGTGTTCATCGTGACACGAACTATGCACGACTTAATATAGATGATTCAGCAGTTATATCGTGACACGACCTATGCACAAATAAACAGAAAATTATGTAAACATATGTATATCATATATGTGTACATATTAAAAAAAAAAAACAATAAATAAATAAATTAAAGAAAAGAAAATAAAAAGGAAAAATAAAAAGCTTGAAAATTCATTTAAATAAAAATATATATATGTGTATTTATTAAAAAAAAAACTAAAACTAAATAAATTAAAGAAAATAAAATAAAAAGAAAACTAAAAAAGGTTTAAAAATTCATTTAAATAAAAAAATAAATATATAAACACAAAAAATAATTACCCAAAATAAATGAAAAGTCATTAAAAAAGAATAAGAAAAATAAAAAATAAAATCAAATAATTTATATCAGAAACCATAATTAAATTTAATAAATATTTCACTAAAGTCGAAATACACTGAAAATATTAACTCATGAGTTCACTGAGTAGGATTTGAGACCTGAGCCTCACATGGCTCACTATGAAAATTGGATATAAACATTTTTGGAAAATGCTAAAGTGAAAACTTTCAAAAATATTTTTGGCTTGCAAACAAAAATCAAACAAATTTAAAAAATAAAAAAAATATATTTTTCTTGTTTTAGATATTAGAAAATCAAAATGCCGAAAGGAGGTGGTGCAAGTAGTAAAAGTAGTAAAAGTAGTAAGAGTAGTAAAAGTAATAAAAGTAATAAAAGTAATAAAAGCAATAGAAGCAAACAAGAAAAAAATTCAGAACGCAAAAATTCCAATTCCAATGAAGATGTGATAAGAAGGCAAAGTTATTGGGGCAGTACATTTCCTTACTGGTGGCCTTGGCCTTTCTTTTTGGCAGGTATGTGGAATTAAAGTTATAGTTTTATGGAAAATAATATTACTTATACGATATTGCTTATCTATTATTTAACTATTATTTAAACAGCTTTAAAGAATATTCGAGACTATCAGAATATTCTTTAAAGCTGAGTATTTAATACATTACTAGAAAATACAGATAAATATAGCATATAAAATATGTATATATATTTATTGTATGATAAGGAATGAAGGATCAAAAATACAACAAATTTGAGGTATATACACACATAAATTTATATAAGTATAGCTAATGTACATATATATATATATACATGTATATGTTCATTATAATATAGTTATGTCACTTATCTATATACATATATATATACATATTTCAATATTCATTTATGTTCGCGCTAATTGCCTCAAAATTCTGGCAAACACATTTCGACGTCATTTGCAATTATGCAATGCAATCGACACAATCACAACAGCACAGCCATCGTCTACTGCTCCGGCAGCCGCCCACTTCCATTTCCATTTGCCACCTCCCCAGTTTTCCATGAAAACACTTGGAGCTCTCTGGCTCTCGGCCCACGCCGAGTGACGGCGGCGCAGCAAATTAATTTCAATTCTCATTTAAGTTTTACAATCTCAGCGCTTTTTGTTTCTTTGTGTGCGTGTTTTGGGAACTGACGACGACGACGACGACAACAGCAACAGCAACAGCAACAGTTGAGAAATATATGTCATGCAAACAACAACAGCAACAACAACAGACAACAAATGCAACAGCTGAATGAGTAGACCACGCGACAACACTTTATTTATTTATGTTTTTCTTTTTTTGTGCATGGCAAAATGAGATTAGCTTTTTTTGTTTTTACTCTTTGTTAAGTACATTTATAAAAAACATGCTGTAGCTGCACGTTTTGAATACCTTATACATAAATACTTTAAGAAAACGGTTAAAACAGGGTGGCTAAGGAGGGCTTAAGTTAGAAAAGATATCAGTATAGCTTATATGGGAAATATATAAATAGTTTCATTTAATTTATTAATAATTTTACTAAACATACATCAGAAAATATTTTATAAAATAACATCAAAGTATTTTATTTCTTTTATTTTTTATTTAAAATTAAAAAACATATTTGAGGATATTTGAATGAAACAAATTTCCTAGAAATTTAAAATTTCGTAAAAGCTTATTTAATATTTAAGGCAAGAAAAATGAAAAAAAATATGTTTTAACGAAATTAAAATAAACTTAATAAAGCCAAAGGCAAGCTAATTCCAACGCTCAATAATTTCTAATATATATATTTCAAAAATTTATATATTCAATTTTTTTATTTGAATTCCAATAAGATCATACAGTTTAAAAAGGAAATTCAAGAATCTGCTTATGTGTCCTATTGGTCCGCAGTAAATTCTTGTATCATGCTTCTTCTCTTATTTGAATTCGCTAGAAAAATTTCTTAGCTGCAACGGTATCCATTCCATTTGTGTTTGCCATGGGCATTTGGGAATGGAGGGAAGGGAATGAAATAAGAATGGCAATGGGAATTGGAATGGGAATTTTTGGTTTCGTGTTGCGCTTTAATCTTGCGTTGCGAGTTATGCAGCAGCTGCTGATGTTGCTGCTGCTGCTGCCCACGCATGCCCCCACCCTTACCCATTGGTTGACACTTTGTCGCTGCTGCCATTTATATTAGTTCACGTTGTTGTTGTTGTTAGCTGTGGGGCAAACAAATGATGAAGCTTTCGCTTTGGTTAGGCGGGGACGTACATTTGTTTTATTGCATTGCCGTTAGCAGCGGGGCGTATACGTGATGTTTTTATTACCGTTAAATTAAAAAGAAGAGGCGTGCCAGACATGAGCAAATGGAAATGGAGTTGAACCAACGATACCTATCAATCGATGTTGGGTGCAAGAAGTTCACACTTGGGCACATAACTTGTGCGGCGCCAGCTCTCCTAATTTATGAGCGCCCAGTGTCAAATTCCAATAAGAATCGATGATTAGGCGTGAGCGCAGAACTAATTTGTGTTGCTCACTATAAATAAATGCATGCAAGACTGGCAGCCTCTGGCGAGCTCTCTCTTTGCCTGTGTACTCTTCTGTCTAATTGGCTCGTGTGTGCTGTCACATGGTACTGACTGACCCACTTGGCTGGCAACTCTGCAACTGCTAACTGCAGTTTGAGCCTGTGCCAAACTCAATTATCAATTTGCGCTTTTCATTCACGGAGCCCCTGGCCATGTCTCTATTTCGTTCAGTTTCAATTGCCAGAGTTGACGTGCAATGCATTCGTTCAATTGACAGCAGCAGCCGTTGACGAAGAGGCAGAGTGAGCGAAGAGAGTAGAGAGAGAGCGGGGTAACGGGTTTATATGTTAGCATATGTATATATATACGTATGTGTGTGCATATAGATTGTTGAATTAGGTGCATAGTCCCAGTTGGAAACTTGACGATGACATGGCCTTCACTGCGTTGACAGCTTGTTGACATCGCAGTAAGCATGCAGCTCTCCCTCTTTCTTCATGCATTTGATTTTAAGAAATATAAGTAGGTATATATAAATATATAATGCGTACTTAAATCTAACCTCATCATAATTTTTTAGTGTTTTTCTCTTTTTATGTATTTGTTTCTATTGATACGTAAACAAGACAAATGTCAACACAATCAATGACATGACACATCCGAAGACATGTTGCTGAGGTCATCATCTACGCTGCTGATATGTATGCCATCAATTTCCTACTGGGTGCAAAGACATAAATATTCTTGCTGCCTCTGCTGTCAGCGCTTGTATATTTCCAATTGCATTTCAAATGCGTTCTCATTGCTCTTATCAGAAGCGTGCCAATTGTGCGCCTCACTGACTGACTGGCTGACTGACATAGCCTCACACATACGCACAATCTAACTGGATTTTTTTATTTTTCTTGACATCCATCTTAATGGGGGACTCAATATCAATGCTTGAATGGAAAATGAACAACAATTGCCTGACATAAGCTACGCAACTTTTGTCTACGTCTAATTGGGTCGTTCTCGAGCGACACCAAACATGCTGAACTTGAATGCCTTGACAAAAGCTTTTTTCCAACCCGTTCACTCGCTGTTACATGGGCGATCTCTACAACTGCTGCTGCTGCGGCTGTTTTTGGGCCCGATATGAGCTCAGCAATTCATAGAAAATGACATCAGCTGTTACCAGTTCAACTTGAATTGGCAGCTCATAAATATTTACAACGATAATCTCGGCACACACGAACTTTAAGATACTTTTGAAGCAATTGCAAGATGCTCTGCCCGCGACAAACATGCGCTAAGTGCAGGGGAAAACCCGCATTTAAACACAAAGCAAATGCTAATTTTGATATACACACACATTGTTGTGTGCTGTAACTGTAAACGTAGACGACGTCTGCGAAAAGTCGCACACACAGCAACAGCTGCAAAATGAAAAGATAAAAAAAGTACTTAACAGATTCGCCGCATTGTTTTTGGCCCAGAACCGCATCGAAGCAGCGCATCACAGTTGAGGGCCTCAAACCGCTAGGCAGTAAGTGGCCCAAAGTGGCCCTACCACTAGCAACCTGTCCTTACCTTGGCTACAACACTCCACGCCCCTCCCAACCCACCTCAACTACAGTTGTAACAGTCTAGTTAACTTGCAGCTACAAATGAACGAATGTATCTCCAAGTTACTTACAATGCCCCATGTAGCTGTATCTTGTTGTCGTTTTTCATTGTTGTTGCTGCTGTTGCTGTTGCTGTTGCTGTTGCTGTTGCTGTTTCTGTTGACTGACTGACTTTCGAAACGTGTTGTCATGTAAATTAACCAAAAAAATGAGAAAAATGAAGCCATGTACTTTACATAGCTGTCGCATTGGCGGCTGCCGGCCTCCCTCCGCTAGAGCAAACAGCGAACGCCGCCAGTCTGAGAAATGCAAACACTGAGATGTGATGTCCACAGAGCCCCCCAAATGGATAGACAATGCAAATGCTCTATATACAAGCTGAGACCGTTGTCAGTTGATCACAGCCACAATCAACTAACTACTAACTCTAACTAGTAACTAGTATGAGTAACTATTCAGTGGAAAATTGCCAGCATTGTTTATGGAACTTAACTTGGCTTTCGAGCTTAACCTAACTTCAATTTACTGTTAGCCATAACAGTACAGTAAATACTATAGATACTGACATGCCAAGAGATTTAAATAACAAAAATATATTCAAAAGCATTTAGGAAAATACACAAAAAGTTTTAAAATGCTAAACAAAATTGACTGAAGTAAGATTTTATTGAAATAGCTTAAGTATTTTGGTCTCTTAGGCTTGGAGACTTCCAAACTGTTATGTCACCCTCAAGCAGCAACATTACTGTATAACTGTATAATACTGCAATAAAAGATATTGCATTTTCGCTTCAGCTTGACCTGAGTCTTAGAAAGTTTCTGCCTTTCAGAAATCTATTGGAATAACATTTAATTTAAATAATAAGCAAACTTTAGTTACAAAACATTAAAAACTGAAACGAAGAACTTGATTATGCTGCACTAAGTCTGTGTAAATAATATTTAAAGAAGTCACAAGTGACTGCACAATGCACGTTAGGCTCTCAAAAACAATTAAATGTATTTAAATGACAGAAGACATGAGCAACTTATATAGAGGCTTTAGTAGTTCTGTATAGGATGTCTATACTACTGCTGTAATTCACTGCAAACCTTAGTAAGCCTGACTCTACTGTATCGAATATAGTTTTTCAGCTTTGCCACGCCTTCAAATTCGCGTATATAACAAAATTGTTCAACTATATTCAGCAGAGTTTTAAGCTTCTAGCTTTAAATCATTGCTTCCAAGCTAAATATGCTAGCTATAGCTATCTACTATACTAGCTTTACATTCTAGCTTTAAACTATATTTTCTAGCTATGGCTATCTAAGTTTCCAGCTTAAGGTTTCTAGTTTTGAGCTATATATTCTAGCTATAGCTATCTTCGATTCTAGCTCTAAGTTTCTAGCTTTAAATCTTTGCTTGCAAGCTATATATGCTAGCTATAGCTATCTACTATACTAGCTTTACGATTCTAGCTTTAAACTATATTTTCTAGCTATGGCTATCTAAGTTTCCAGCTTAAGGTTTCTAGTTTTAAGCTATATATGCTAGTTACAGCTATCTCAAATTCTAGCTTTAAGTTTCTAGCTGTAAGTGGCCAGCTTAAAGCAATGCAGCTAATATACTCTTCACAATTCATAAAGACAACTGGAAACATAATCGTAAGCTACGCAAAACCAAAATACTGTAAAAAACATTAAAAACTAAAACTTAATCACTTCATAAACTGCAATTAGAAGCAGCACAACTGTTATAAAATTTTGTTTTATACAAAGGTTTAGTGCGCTACCTCATATGGGACCTCATTGTTTTGTAAACATTTTTAATGATTTGTTTGGGCCGTAAAAGAAAGCCGACTATGGCGAATGAGTTTATCAATCTGCGCGCATCGATTGTATATTTATGTGAAACAATAAAATAAGCCAGATACAGCAACGGTCACAATTATAGGCACATGCCCGATTGCTTAGCAGATTGCGGCATTCTTAATTTCCTGTTTGGCTAAATATTGCGCATACGCGGCGTAAGACTACAAATGCAAATATTTAAAATGAGAAACAGTTAGGGCAATAAACAAATGGGAAATCAATAAACAAAAGAGCGCAGGAAGAGCAGGAAACAACAACTGAAGTTCAGAGTTGGCCACAAGTAATTGCGATGCTGTCGCAAATGCCGCTCATTAGCTATAAGCGGGAGCCGCCACTCCAAGTGCTCGTGGCGTGGATCGTGGTCAGTCGTTAGGAGGCGGCGCAGGGGCTGAGATAATGATGGGAAAATGTTTTGTTTGACGGCGCCCGATAAGAAGAGGTCGAAGCGGAAGCACAACTAATGGCCTTCAAACGAAACGAAATCATTTCGGTAAACAAAACATTTTCAGCCTCAGCTTTTATGGCTCGTTAAACGGCGACGAAAACAAACGTGTTTCAAATTAATTTGGAAAATAGAAAAAAATTCAAATAAACTGTATCCAACTACTAACTGAAATTTTCCAGTTTTCAAGTGTTTTTCTTTGTCTGCCAGGCAGAGATAGAGAGAGATGGAGAGGGATAGGCAGAGGGGGAGGGGGAGAGTGTGTCTCTGTAAGCAAAGATGACTTTTAGTTTTTTTGCCGCGCTGGAGACCACACGCAACGCACACCTGAGCCACACCTCTAATCAAATTTGACCCGAAACACCATTTGCATATTTGATCAACTCTTTTGCGCTCGTTCCAATTTGAACTTTTTGCTGCTCTCTGTCTGCTTGGAATGCTCATCGATTTTCGATTAAGTCTAATTGGCAGTCACTCAGACTGTGCCCAGCTCCATCAGAATTTAATAAATTTCTTTTGCATTTCCATCAATTCGCAGCACTTCGTTTGTTTATTTCATCAGCTTTATCTTTATTCAGTTTTATCTTATTCTCTGCGCTTCTAGAGGTTGGGTCGCTTTTGCAGCGGGCCTCAGCTGCTGGCGGATCATTAATTTGGCAGAGAGTCGTTGGCAAATGTTTTGCTTAAGCCAGCAGCAATTTGCATAAGATTTATCTATGCCATCATCATAAGTCAGCTCTAATTGTATAAGTCTTAGCGGAGTGATTGAATATCAGCTGAGAAAGTAGCGAATGTGAGACCAAATTAAATTTTCTTTTTATAACTTGGCCAAGAGAAATGAAGTGAAGTAGACAAATAAAATTATGTAAGTATTCAAAGGCAATCCAGGTTAGGTCTCTGTGGTTTAGCTACTTTAAATTTATTGTGGACTAAAATCTTAAAAATGATTGACTTTTTCATATAACAAAAATTATCTCATTATAATCGAAGAAACATAATTTTTTGAAATCAAACCTATTCACTTGAACGGCATTGTATAATATAATAATTATTTATATCAATACTTTCAAATTTTAATTTGTCTGTCAGTTAAAGAATTATTTTTAAAATATTTTATTAAAAAAATATATAAAAATAAAAGTCTAAAATATTAATTTTTTATTGAAGGTGTAAATTCTGAATAAATATTACTTTCTTAAAAATTCAAGACTTTTTTTATATCAATTCTAATAAAATATTCTTGTTTTTAATATTTAAATTAAAATGCATATAAAATATTATTTTTTAATATTTAATAATTAACATGTTAAATAAAAAATATATATATTTTGATATTTTTATATTTCCATCAAAATATTCTTTCTCAACTCTCAACAATTTTGTATAAAATATTACCAAAATCAGACCAACGAAAGAAAGCTCATAAAACACCTCTAAAAAACTTAAATCCAAGGCAAATGCTTTAAGCACAAATCTGAGTTGGCTTTGTGGCTCGGGTCTCATACTTTAACGCCCTTCATTACATTTTATTGCATTTGTTTTTCAATAAAAGATGCACAAGAGTAGAGTGGTAAGGGGGCTGGAGATGGTGGACAAAATAATAGATGGAAAACTGCGTCTTATCGGGCAAGTGGTCGCACGCCCCCATAGTGCTAGAGCTGTGTGGTGATATAATCTGCTTAATGCTCCGCTTTGGGTTTCATTTCATTTTTCTTTTTCTCTTTTTTCCGTTTTTTTATTTATTTGGGCCACAAATATTGATTTGCCGTGGCCCTTGGCTTGGTATAAATGTAACTTAAGCGATAACACGACGATAATTTGGAACTATTCGTACAAACCAAACCAAAAATCGGGCACTCAATGTGCACATATGTTGTCTGTATGTATATGTGCGTATGTATTTATCATCCAAATATGTTTTTTTTTTTTTGGAGCCAAGTGCATTTAACGATATGATAAAAGTACGGAACACATGAAAGATGGGGCAACGTGGCTCTGAAGTTGACCCAAATAAAATGCGAGCACAGCTGCCGCGGCATTATATTAAACGGATATCTAGTTTGTATATGCGTATATATCTAGTATTATGCTGACAACATTCAATTAATTGGCAAACATTCTATCAATTGTGTTCATTCCTAATTAAAATTAATTATGTACTCCAAGTGCTGGCACATAAAACAAATTAATAATAATATGATATGAGCTGAGGCCGATGCCTGCTGTTACACTACAATTGGCCTATATACAGACCAACTAGGCTAGCCCACGTTAAGAGCTAAGTAAAGTAATTAATAAACAAAGGCACACTGTTAATGTTGCCTGAGTGCTTGGCTGGAGGCAAGTAGAAGGACATAAAAACGCAGATATATGAGATGAAATTAACATTCTTGCGAAAGGCTCGAAGGAAACTTCATTAAAATGCCAAGCGCATAACAATTGAAGCTTTCATTAATCGTGTGACATGGCACATAAAACAGATTTATTTTTTTTTGCCTTGAATATTCCACAAAATAATTCTGATTAATTTCATATTTTTACATTTTTTATTTATCTATCGACGAGCAACAGTTGCCGCATGCCTACAATTTCCACCTCAACTAGAAAACACACAAAAATATTTTCCAAAATATTCAGACTGTATATATGTATGTACATAATTCAGCCATGAAAAACATCCCGTAGTACTTCATCAAATACATATATATATATATATATATATATATATATATATAAAGTAAATGTGTTGTTGCTTAAATAAGGGCTTAAAAACAAATAAAAGTGAGCTTAGCTTTACGTTGGAATTAAACGCAAAGCGTAAACTTCTACTGATTACGTAAAATGCGTAACATACACACATACACTCAAATGATAGCCAGTTGGTTTTACGCATTCAAGGACAACAGGCAACCAAGGGCACTCAAAGAACTGACGTCTTTTAATACAAAAGTTAACCGACATTACACAACACTGGTTTCGTTTTGAATTGAAGTTGGCAAGACTTACCGTTATAATTTTTAGTTGGCAGTGCCTTTGGGGAGACACTACGTTTGGAGATATGTTTTTTTTCTTGGCTGACAATCTAGCAGGCCTCTGACAGCTATCGTTAGATTTGTATTTTTAGTGAGAAATCAGAGAGAATAGATCAGAGAGCAGCAAGCTTTCGACGCTGCTAACAAATTTTCCGTTCTATTAAGCAAAATCGTCGTAACTTTTATGTTGTATTTCCCAATTCACACGACGCGTAAAACTCGAGAACGTTACGAACTGTTTTGGATAGCAGAGCCCGAATAAGACGAGAACCTTGCGCCGCGAACTCAGCTGACTGAATGAAAACGGACGCAACGCTCGAGCAGCCGACAACAGCCTTAACGTAGCAAAAGCAGCGAAGAGCGTGAGAGCAAATACACTAACATCAACATTAACAGCGACGTGGACGGCGACAGCGACATCGACATCGACAACAACAGCAAAAGCAAAGGCAAAATCAAACGCAAAAGCACCGTAGCTTTGCGCTCAGCATAGAAATAGTGGGAGGCAGAGCAACAAGCACAGACCGTTACTCAAGAGAGTCGTCAAGCAGGTGAGCGTATTGTTACTATTTGTTGCTGCTGCTGCAGTTGCTGCGCTGCCCATACGCTGCACTCGCTTGCAGTGCATACATGTTAATATCTATATGCATTGCCATGTACGTTGCTGAGTGCACTAAAAAAGTTATAAATTGATGCATATCACTTGATAAAAATTTATAGCAATTTTTCATTCACTTTTCCCACGCTGCTAATGCAGCTGCAAGGGACACACACGCTCTCTCTTCGACTCTTTCTCTCTCTCGCTTACGCTCTGTGTGCGCTGCATGTAAATGTGAAATGAGGGAAATTTGAAAAGAAGCAGCATAAAAGCCAAAACCAACTGACGACGTTGACGCTGCTACTGCGCTGCTTATGTAACTTGACGTTGTCTCAGTCTCACAGTCTCAGGCGTTGAAGGGCAGTCAGCGACCTCGTTCTAGAAAAATGGCAGCCCCCAGCAGCAACAGCAGCGCACAGGAACAACACAAAATAAACATTCAGCAACGTACACAATGAAAATGTAGGGTTTTATTCTATGCAGCCACATAGCCCATAACAGCGGGTGTTACTGTGTGTAGGTGGTTTGGGCACAGTTTTTTCTTCTTATTCGGGCGACATCAAAGCCAAAGCGAAATTGCGCAACAGCAACAAAACTTCGCAATAGCCACGTGAGCAATGTGAATGTCAGTTTGGTTTTTTTTTTTTCTAAATTGCTTTTGCTTTTCCTTCTTCCTACTTTTGTCCTCTTGACCCAGCGACCCACATGATTTTTATAGACTACTACTGCAGTGCATCGCAGTAAACAATTATGCTACTCTTTCAGTCGCCGCTCCTCGCTAAACCTTGCTTCCACATAATTTGTTAGCTGAAGCGTAATTCAATTCCAGGCGTCATTTATTTATAGTAGCCGTCGGTCAGGAGCCAACTGCAGGTTACAGCAGCAGCAGAAGCAGCAGTTGCTGTATATGAAAGATTTATAGCTAACACAAATTGGGTTAGGTCAGCAGCACACAGTGAATAAAACACCTGATGCAAAGCCTTCTGCTAAACAGCATAACATGAACTCAACGTTCTTTTAGTTACCGTTATCTGCAGGCTAATGCAGAGCCCTAAGAGCAGCGCACTTACAGTTATTTTCAGGCTTTTGCTCTTTCTTGCCTTTGCGGTGTCTTCTTCCCTTTCCAGTATTTCCCTTTTTACTTTTGTGCTTTAATGTTTGGCGGCATCTGGTTTTGCCTGAGCCACAAGAAACATGCGTAAAATGCGTTTTAATTGAAGGGAAATGTTCAAAGCACATGTTCGTGGACCTTGCGTTGCCCGGGGGGAATGGACGGATCTAATTGAATTATGTACACGCACATATACATATAAATGCGTGCGTTCCTTTGTTTATAGCCCGCGATTTACCAATACTATTAGACGTTGAGGCAAAAGTCGTGCGCTCCGCTTTTTTATTCATTCCATTTTAGCCATTTTTCATTTATATGACCCAGTTCCTATGCTATTGCCATCTCTGTCACTTGCACTCGCTTGCAACTGAGAGTGTCAAAAATATAAAAGCATCAGCAAAAAAGAAATGAGAGAGCGAACAGTTGTCATCATCGATACATATTTAAATTAATTTAAGTGAGCGCACACGCACACACACATACATATATGCACACACCCGTTTATTTGGCAGCACTTAAATTGTCTGCTATAAATAGAATACAAAACAGCAAATGAATAGGCAAAAATTATGCATATTCATATGTATATACGTATGGGCATATGCTCATGAATTGCTAGTTATGACGACGGATTCTATTTTTTGCACGCGGGTTAGCGGCTAAGACTGCAGTTAGCCACGTTTTTCACATTTACTATGCACTCACGTAACGACCCACATTCACACCCACTCGGAGTCAGGCAATTAACTTGGCAGACTGCGTGGCTCACACTGGCGTCGTGACATAACTTTAACAAAAAAAAAAAAGGAAAAACAACAAACAAAAAACATTAATCCAGCCAAACAGCCATCCTTTGCCTGCCCAAGCCTCCTATTCGCATGTCACGAATGTCCTTGAGGCGTGAGCTGAAGGCCACGTGACGCTTTGTTTTTGTTGAGCCATGAGAACTGAGCTAAAAAAGTAAACGTAACTATTTTCTTTCGTTGATTTTAGGAATCCCATATTACAAGATGGGTGCCGATGCGCAGAATGGCAAAAAGATTTTTGTTCAGAAATGCGCCCAATGCCACTCCGCCGAAGTTGGCGGCAAGCACAAGCAGGGTCCTAATCTTGGCGGAATTGTTGGGCGCAAATGTGGATCTGCTGCTGGTTACAAATATACAGACGCTAATATCAAAAAGGGTATCGTTTGGACGGATGCCAATCTGGATGAGTATCTGAAGGATCCAAAGAAATTTATACCCGGCACTAAAATGGTTTTCCCCGGTCTTAAAAAGGCCGAAGATCGCGCTGATCTGATTGCATTCCTCAAATCAAACAAATAGTTTAAGCAACTCTGAAAACAATATGAAAAGAAAATAAATTTGGGAACATTACTTTGATAAATAATTCACAAAGGGAACTGTTTTAGAATTTATATTAATAAAATTTGTTATTTAAATTTTAAATTTACCGCCAACTATTATTTATATCAGCTTTTGTCAACATCAGCTGCTGTTGGCATTAAAAATGTCTGTAAATACCAGAGCATGCAGCTTTTCGGCGAATTAAATTTAAACAAAATAACATAATAGAAAACATAATATTCAGACAAGTTAAAAATTTTTAACATCGATATAAAAAATATATATATAAATAAAGAATGAAAAACATAAACAATTTTGAAATGCTAGATGAACGCGCGTGGAATTGTTTTGAAAATGCAATATCATTCAGCATTTGTATGCCTAGCAATAGAAACACAATAATCTTACAGATATCGAGACGTCTACTATAAATAAATAACGTTTTTTAATGTACTTATTCCGCAGAAGACAAAGTTAAAGTAAATTGACATGTTTATTGATTGACTATTGAAGCTATAAGTACATGCATATCTAAAATTGAGTATCGTACGCTTTAAAAAATATATCGATGTTTCGATGTATTAACGATAACGACAATCGTCAAAAACAATCATTTGAACAAATTGGGATTTGTTGTCTCATTCGTAAGCTAACTGTTCGCAGCAAAAGACGGTTTGTGTTCAATGTAAGTAGCGGGAGTTTGCTAATGACGTAAATATATTAATGTATAATACCCTGAATAATTATTGATTGTGTTCAAAGTGTACATATAGTTCAGTGTTAATTGCCTTTAAAATTCTCATATAATGTATGATCGCATAGATGCTCAATCTGAGCTACAAATCCCACGCAAATTTAATTTTTTGGGGGTTGTTTGCGTTACATAAACGTGTGACTGACTGCAAGGGTGTTTGTGTGTGTGTGTATATACTTGTGATATACATGTGCTAAATATGTATGCAAAAGTACAAAATCTAACAACTATTATTAATGTAACATATGAGAACAGTGTACACATACATAAATATGTGGATGTGCTAACAAAGAGTCACATTGACATTAAAAAGATTGCGAGTCGATTACATGAGCAAAAATCTACTACTAAAAAGGCCACACGATCATTTGCTATCTCGCTCGCACGCTTTCTTAAGGAAAAGTTTCTTCCATTGCTCAGAATTTTAACCCGCTCGCCACGTGGTTGCTAAGCAAGTTGCGATTCCATTGCCCATTAGCTCCATTTTGCCTCTGCTGAAAAATCGCAGGTCGCTTATGTAAGCGACTCTACTTTTGCAAGAACACTAACCCAATTTCGCTTTTACCTGCTCTCACGCATCCTCACATACACACATAGACTGAAGCATCAGTAGTTGGCCTGCTTCCAATGCAGTTCCTATAGAAAAAGTGGTTTTATTTATCTCACCAAGGCCACAGTTAGATGACATTGTAGTCTTTCATGTAATCATTCGCTCTCTAAAATAAAAAAAGTGTGTGTGTGCGTGTGCGCGTGTCTATGGTTATGTGTGCGCGTTCGACTGCTCGTGTAGGTGACTTACTCATTGCACTGCAGCTTATGTCTCGCATGCAACAATTCATTCAAGTTCGCATAACTGCATGCAATGTAATTAGTCACCAGATAAGCCGTTGGACTGCGATATGTTGACCGCGACACAGACCCTGAAAGTGTTTTGCTGGGAATGTGAAGAATTATTGGAGTTTGGACTGTTGCTGTGCGGCAGCAAAATCTGACGCAATTAGAATTTAAATTATGATGGTGAAACACAGTGATGGTACCTGTGCTTTTAGCCAAATATAGCTTTTTTAAAGTGTGAAAACTTAAAAAGATTGTATGCAATGAAGCTCTATTATCTATAAAATAATTGATATAATGCATGAATAATTTAAGTAGCTTAGGTAACATTTTTTTATTTAAAATCTGGAAATTAAATAATATTGAGCTAGCGACGAAAATGTAGCTTTTTCGCCTTGAAGCTAGCTTTGAGAGCAAAAAGCGAGCAGCACTGAGACGTCAACATGTGACCAGATCGTGTGTAGGTGTGAGTGCGTGTCTGTGTGTCTGGTGACGTTGTTCGTCTTCTGGCACGTTAAGAACGTTGAATGAACTTTGGGCGGGCTGGCGGGCTTGGGGTATAGAATGTTAGATAATCTAACGGTTTAGTACAATGCACTACTAATGGGTGGCATGTGCTGTTATCAGCAAGACCAATTAATGCGTCGGATGTTGATAAAAATAAATTTGCCAACGTTAAACTTATTTGTTGTTTATATAACGATTCTAATAGTACGTTTTCCTCTATCTTTCTCTTTCCCTCAGTCGAGTCGGTGTTAACACATCAAATATTTATTAACTAAAATGGGCGTACCTGCTGGTGATGTTGAGAAGGGCAAGAAGCTGTTCGTGCAGCGTTGCGCGCAGTGCCATACCGTCGAGGCCGGTGGCAAGCACAAGGTTGGCCCCAACCTACATGGTCTGATCGGTCGCAAGACCGGCCAGGCTGCCGGCTTTGCCTACACAGATGCCAACAAGGCCAAGGGTATCACCTGGAACGAGGACACGCTCTTCGAATACCTGGAGAACCCCAAGAAATACATCCCCGGCACCAAGATGATCTTCGCCGGTCTGAAGAAGCCCAACGAGCGTGGCGATCTGATTGCCTACCTGAAGTCGGCTACCAAGTAAGGAGGAATCACTACCATCTACCCACATCCGAATCCAGCACCACCTCTTAGCTACACGTAAACTCTGTATTACGAGCTATATCATTACGGAAGCGTGGCAGTAGCGCATCCGAGGCTCATCTTAACGACGGCTTGTATTTGGGTCACAATAATAACAAATCAGGATACTGAACATAAAAATACAATTATGTTAATTTTAAAGTTTAAATAGGACAATTACATTATTTAATTTATAAAGTGGATATAACTAATTTAAAGCCGAATAAATTGTGACGCCCACGAGAAACATAACAACAAATTAAATAAAAACAAAACAATAAAACCGAATTTATACTCGTTTTTCTTTATAACGTAGAAAAGGGAAAATTTTGAAGAGCCGATATCACGAGTCATTCTAAAAGCTTTACACAACCAAAAAGCACACAGACAGAGAGAGGCGAGCTTTTAAAGCTCACTAGGTATTGAATAACATTCTAGCTCTCTAGGTCCGAATAAATATATTACAAGATATTTATGATTTTCAATTACATTTATTTATGTATATTGTTTTTATACATTCAAAAATTTATCATACACTTTAATAACAATTCAATGCATTATTTTTATGTGATTTTCATAAACAATTTTGCACAGGCAATTTGTATTATTTATTATTCACACGCTTAATAACATTTATTTTATATTGCATTTATTTCTTTGATTTTTTCCATATATATGTTTTGCTTTAAAGAAAAGAAATACTTGATAGGTTGTACATGTGCGCCGATGCGTTAATATATAATACAATTTTACTATTTAGACTTTTGGTTGAAATCGTGAGAAAACCTCTGTACAGCACAGCGCAAATTAGAATATTTAAAACGATAATAACGAAAATAAACAAAACAGACAAAAACAAATATAGAATTTACTCTGTGTGTGTGTGTGTGTGTTTGTGTGTATGTGTGTGTATATATTTTCAGTTTGTCTAATTAACTTTCACTCTCCTCTATGTATCTCTCTAGTGGTTCGGAATGCCAACAAAGAGCAACAATTAATTAGTTTTAACGAACGCTGGCACCATCTGGAATCCGCAATAGATTCGCCATGGAACTTAGTTTACTGATTAGGACAAAGAAATATGCGCTTAAATGGTAGCAAGAAATAAAACGATATTTTGTTAATGGGGTGGGAGATGGAGGTGGACGACACGCCCCCAACTCTTATTGTTAGTTAAGTTTTTTGAAACAAGTTGGCGACCCACTTGGCTAACGGTTGTACATGGTATAGCTGAGCGCCTTAGGCCTTGCCAGCAATGGGAGCTGCGCCTTGTTTTTGGTTCTCGTTCTCCTTCTCCAGCTGCTTGCCCAAGTATTCCCTATTAGAAATACGATAAAAGAAACATGAATTTTGAGTTTGACTATGCTAATTTTGAATAGAGCTCTTGAGATTATTCAACAATACGTTGATCAACTTTCAAAAAATGCGAGTGTGATTATCGAGCGTCACCTGAGTGCGACAGGTGTGCATATGATTAGATTTGAGTATCCACTTATATCATACTAACCAGTTGTGTACCATCAGTTTTTGCACGGCCAGCAGAGCCTCATAGCGTACATTGGGATCCTCGTGGCCCAGATGCTGCATGACAATCTGTTTGCCGCCCAACTGCTCCAACACACTATAAGGCAACTGTATATTAGACACGAACAAAGAGGTTAAGGTAGATCCTGGGAACTCACTGTTTGCCGCGTGGGTAGTGACGCACATACTCTCCAATATCGAAACAGGCAACGGACAGAATAATGGCATCCTTCGAGGTCTCCAGCAGATGAACCAGAATGCGCAGCAGTTCGTAGTTCTTCTCGTTGAGGCGCTGAGCGTTCTCACGCCAGAATTTGGCCGATTTGTGGACGGGCGACCATTCAAGGCGGCCGCTGCGCACCTCGGTGGCGTACTCGTCGAATGAGCTAAGGTCCTGCACAGAGTTCTGCAGCTTCTCGCTCAGATACTCCACGTCGGCTGTAATGTCCTCGTCGTCGAAGCGACGCTGTTCCAAAATCGACAACTGCTTCAGCACCTTGCACTGCACCATGGCAATGCAATGATCCTTGGCCACAGACGAGTCCTCGGGCTTCTCAATCAGATTGCGGAAGACGGCCAAAATGATGCGTGTGACCTTCTCCTTGGCGCAATCGCTCAATATGTCAGCCAATATAGGTATAACGCTGAACTTGTTCATCTTGGCAGCCAGCAGAGGATTGAAGGTCAGCACCCACAGACAGAAGATCAGCTGGTATTGCACCTATGAATAAGAAATCGAATTTAAATTGTACCAAACAATTTAGACATTTCAATTTCAAACTCACCTGGAAGTTGACACGCGTCGATAGGATGCGTATCAAAGTGCTGATGCCATCAACGCTGACAAACGCAAAGCGATATTCATCCACGCGCAGCATCATCTGCAGGCAGCGTGCCACCGACTGGATGTACTCGTTGTTCTGCGAAGGCAACAGTCGATATTAATAGGGATCATATACCACTAACAGCTTTTTATTTTAGTAGCGAGTTAGTTATGACAGTTTTTGTTTTGAAATATATTTTTTTTCCAATTGAAAGTTGTTTGGACTACGCGCTACAACAACAGCAACACAACAGTTACTACAGCTACTTAAGAGAGAGAAAGTGGAAGTGGAAGAGACAGACAAAGAGAATTGTGCTCTAACATACCAAAAAAAAAATATAATAAAAGTAGATGTTTCACAGAGGACAGCAAAGGCAGTTGCAGTAGCTGTCCTGCATTGGAAATCCGTATAATGGGCATGTCAATTGTTTGTTTTTGTTTGTGTATTGCGTTCACACCGACACCGATTTGCGTAACAAAATTCTTCTTTTTTTAATTACCTTTACACCTTTACCTTTACCTTAAAGTTATAATCAATTAACGCTTTATACATTTGTTGCTCTGCTGCTCATCTTTAATTTAGATCGATGATATTTAGTGGAGTTAGTAAACAGTTATCTTTTGATATATATATGTATATATATAGACACGCACACACACACGTACACGCACGCACGCACTCACACAACGTTTATGCATTGGGAGACATGTGAGTTTTTTCTGATAACAAAAATAAAATAAATAAATTTCTTTTCAATTCTACTTTAAAATGCTTTAAGAAAAATAACATTACTTTTAAGAAATATTAAATTTAAATTAAAATCAAATATAAAATTAAAAAGATTTAAATTAAAATCAAATTCAATTAGGAAACATATACATTGAAATTTCCAAATAATCAAAAATAAAATTCAAATCAAAAATCTAATTCAATGTCAATAAGGGAGCTTTAGAGTAGCATGAAAATGGAATTCTCATAGAATTTGTAAGTGCTTATCAGAAATAACACAAGTCCAATTGGAAAATTCTAGCCTTTATAGGAAATTGAATAAGCTTTGCATATCTTTGCCATATAGCATAAACGAGTAAAATTTACAGGTGTGTGTGGGTGGGTGTGCGTATGTCTCTGTGTCTGTGTGCGCTGTATATTTGTTTGATAATTTGATATTTTGTTTTGTGTATTCTTGTGTGTGTGTGTAACTGGATTGGGTGAGTGTGGTGATTGGATAGCTTTTGGGCTGCATTTGGAATACCGGTATAACACATTTGCCATCCTGCTGCTGATCGAAGGCGGAGGAGGTGCGCACTTCGCGGTAGCTCTCATTGGCCAGATCGTGGCGCTGCTGCAGCTGGACCATATTGGGACTGTACTGGTTGCCATGATGATCTTTGCCATGCTGTCCATGCGAGTGCACAATTATCGTTTGCGCCCGCTTGGCCAGCTGGGCCATCTCTTGCAGATAGGCAGTGCTCTAATTAAGTTCGTGTTGGGTGTCAGAGTGCGTGGGTCGTAGGTTTTATATTCGGTTTTGGGGTCAGCAGCGCAGCATCCGCATTGTTTGTGTTTGTTGATTGATCGATTGGTAATTCAGTTATTGGTGTTTAACATAATTGATTCGTAGATGTTGTTGTTGGTTTAAATTGTAAATTGGCATTAAATAATAAATACAAGAAAAGTTATGTTTGATTCGCAAAGCAAACAAAAAGTTGAACAAAAAACATTGCAAGAGTTGAACTTTTTGCTTTCGGATGACTTTGCGTTTGGGGACGGCAGAAGACACATAAATCGGAACGAGTAAACGTAAGGATTATTTAATATTATTATTGATTTGTTTGTTTGGTTGTGCAGATGGTGCAGGTGGTGGTGGTGCTGGTGGTGCTGATGTTCTCTCAGTTCTCCACGGCACACACTCAAATGCGATGCGATGCGGTGCGATGATCTTTTGAGCATAGTTTTTGGACTTGTCGCAACGGTTATACGAACATCTTTATCATTTAATTTCAATTTGATTTTTATTTGTTTTTTATCTTTTAGTTGCGTGATTCAATGAAATCGGATGCCAAACAAAATCGTGTACACAGAACACGAGTCGAATACTTTAATCACGCTCACAGACAGCCAAAGAGTCACATTACAAATGAAAGACATTTTTATATACGCAAGGCTAATGTTGTTGGCCAAAAACCTGACTAATGCTTGATTCACGTCTCATTTTTAGAGGGTTCTCACTGTGGTTTAATCAGTTTAGTACGATTTGGAAGGCAAACATAACTAACAAAAAGCGTGCAGATTTATTTATTCGGTTAGTTGCAATCAAACAAAATTTTTAAGTCTTTTAGTTCGAAGTTGAACTGTATTTTAGCCAAATATATACCCCGTTAGATAAAAAAAAAAAACAAGAATACCGTAATACATTCCTGATTCGCCATGCGCTAATACAAACAGCTTAAACAGTCGAGCTCTACACTCTTAGACTTAAGAATATTTTACTGTCAAAAAGTGCTGTATAGTTCTTATAAAGTATTTGTTTTATATATGAAAAGTTCTTGCAGCAAATATTCCTCAAAAGCACAAATTTTTACATTAATGGTCATGTCAATACAGTCATCAGGTCTGTAGTTGACTATAATTATAAGATAGAGGTAGTACTAGTAAGTAGAACAGCTTTACTGTACTGTATACCTCAATCAGATTGAGTTCTTATGACTTCTTCACATTGAATTTGTAAATTTTACTTCTTAACCATTCTTATATTATTAAAATAATTAAGAAATCCATATCAGAGTCGATAAAAATGTATAGTTTCCTAAACACAACAGAGCTTAATTGACATCGAACTATTAAAACGAATTTCTCAATTAACAAGCTTTTCTCTAAAGCTTCATTTGAAACAGTGCATATTTCTTATTAGACTCCCATCCATTAATACCCCATTCTTATTGGTCGCGACTGCATGAATGTGTAGTTCTTGTTAGATTCACGTCCATGTGTATGAGATTTACTTCGTTCATCGTAGTTATAAGTGAAATGAAACTTCTTAATGCAATCAAATATTTACTTAATATAATTGCAGTTGTTCGCTCGCTAGAGTTTTCGCTGTATATATATTTCTTATATATTTCTTAACATGCGATTATACAAACTAAATAAATACTGTTAGAATCGTTCAAAATCAATATATATAAACTTCTATATACATATCAATTCAAACCGATAAAGAAAATATCATGCTTCATGCTATAGATATATTTACATAGATATAGGTTTACCTAGTGTACCTGACTAAAGTTCTATTTACAACATAAACATGCAATTGAGGGAGAGGAGTTGGAATGGGTATGGACTTGGAGCTTGTGCTTTGATCTACTTACATTGCTGGCCAATTGGTCCTTGAGGAACTGCAAGTAGAAGTTGAGGTCAGACTTGGGCATCGTCTCATGACCCCAGCAAGCGAACTTGGCCAATATGCGCGATGACATGTTGACTATGAAGCCATCCTGACGATTCAACAAGTTCAAGAATGGTCCCCAGACGCACTGCTTCATCTTGCCGGAGGTCTCGTGGAAAAGATCGACACGAGAGCGATCCTCTTGGAGCAAATCGTCGAGCAGCACGAGTATATACTGAATGGTCGAGTCCTTGGACAGGTGCGAGACCAGATTCAGCATTGTCTTCACCACCTGCGTTGAGTTCTGTGCCAAAAAGGAAGCGCGTGATTTATCCAAAGAGCTAATAACCTGATAGTCTTCTTGGCTGATCATCTGCGACTGCATGTACGAAGCCCAGTTGATGCTCCTGGTGCGTATATCGGCTGCCTGTTGCTGCAGCACCGAAGTAGCAGCAATCATATCTGTAAAATGCAAACGCATTCATAGTTAATCATTTTCTGCAACATTCGGCCAGAGGGGTTGGCTGCACGGGCAGCACTTCGATTTTTCACAGAGGTCAGCTGGTGGCACTTACCAATGTTTTCTTCGGGCAGATACAGTGCGGTGGTCATTTTGATGGCTGTTTTTTAGTGCGTCGAGATTGATGCGAAATATTTGTAGTGTTGCGCGCGTTTGCACACAATTTCAATCGAAATATCTAGGAAAAAATATATTAAATTACGAGTGTCTTTTCACACTAATGCGACAGCACCGAAATTCAGCTGACTGGTCTTGTGACTTATTCGCCGAGTTCGCCGCGTTCTAGCGTTGCCACCCTGCACGCATTTCACTGTGTTGGCAATTTAATGTGAATGGCAAAACAAGCTGTGGTCACACATTAACATTTTTGCGGCGAATAAACTAAATAAAGAAATGTGCCCTTATGTGCATTTTATATATTATTAATCATTTATAGTGGCACATATTCTCTTACCGCTTAAAATCACTTCTGTTCGACTGCCCACAGATTAATTAAGAGCAGGCACCAAATAATTTGAATTCAAATCAAACAAGTGTCATTCGACTATAAACAGTGAATTGGGTAAATTATGGAATTCACGCCGAATTTCAAACGCAAGCGAAGCAATTTTAAAGACTATATTAAATTTGCGCCCTTCCCATCAAACCCTGACGGACAACGTTACCAAGGTGTCTTTAATGGACTCTCTGTGGAAGTGGCGGACTCCAAACACAAACCAATAAGGATTCTACACGACAACGGCTGCTACGGCAAAGGAAGTAATTCACGCGGTGGCCCAATTTCTGGAGAGCCAGACGAAACGCTTCTGCTTGGCTTGGAGGAGGCATGTGTATTGGCCTACTATTTAGACATACTGGAGATAAAAGACACTCTGGACAAAGACATTACCTGGCAAGAGTATGTTAAAGCAGCACTGGAATATGACAAAGAGTTTATCTCTAAACTGGCTGCATATTTGTATCTAAAATCTAAGAATTGGATAATTAAGAGCGGCATTAAATTTGGTGGTGATTTTCGTAAGTGCTTTTCCGGCAATTTGTAGAAATAAAACAGCTTGTAATTTTTTTTATCGCCTTTTCACAGTCATCTACAAACAAGGACCACGACACTTTCATGCTAGTTTCTTGGTGCTCGTGCACACTTCTGCCTATATTAGTAACACCCATTACGTGGGCAAGAATTTGAAAGGTGCTCAACGCGTAGCTGAAACCTCAGACAAAGATGTGCTCATTCTTGGAGTAAACGAACCGAAAGACTTTGATCCTGCGTTGCCCACACCGGCGGCACTTGAATGCCTGACCATTGACGAGACTGTGATACGGCGTTTTAACTACACATCTTTTGTGCAAAGTAAACAGAAACAATAACAAGAGTAAACTAAATTTTCTCCACACGATTCTTCTTGGGTATCCCCGTGCTGCGGTATTCCGCTCGCTCTTGCAAGTAGATTGCTTTGCACTCTTCTTTGAAGGCTTCGTTTTTATACCAGCGAGAAAGACAGTCCATGAGCGCAGAGTTTTGCTTGCGACAGGTGGCCACCATGAATATGCTGCTGGCCTTGCAGCATTCCTCAAAATCAGCCACTTCTTTTGGACACAGCTCGCTCCGCGCCCGATCTCGCATTATTTTTGGTATTAACACCTCTCGCTCTACCTTGCGCAACGTTGTGTCATTCGGATCACCTATAGGCGGCAAGTATATTAAAATCTAATAACAAATTTAATACTGCTTGACTTACCAAGGCCATGAGGGTTACGTGGATTTATTGCGGCTGGCTCCTGTTGCGCCAAACTCATCTTGTGTGTCGGTGTATTTATATTTCGGCCTAAAGGCTACTTTGACCTAAGATGTCAAACAGTGTGGCTGTACTCTACGGTGACATTAATACCAAATAAATAATATTCTAGATGTTACAATTCATCGCATTCAATGAAACACGTTGGCAGCACTACTATGGATATCATAGCTACCTTCGATTGTTTTTTGTTTTACAGCACTGGCCGCTTCCGCCTCTTTTTCTGCCAGCCTGCAGCGCCTTTGGACGTGTGTCAAAAGCGCTCCCGTTGCAATTTAATAAGTAATATTTCAACATGTCTGAGACATTGCAATTGCGTGGTACGCTGATCGGTCACAATGGCTGGGTCACTCAGATTGCTACCAATCCCAAGGATCCCGATACCATCATCTCGGCATCTCGTGGCAAGTATTATTAACAGTTGTGAGGTTATGTTGACGTCTTTTGAATCCTCCGATAACTTGGGCATCAGAGCAATAATTTTAGATTTAAATTGTTATGTTAAATAATATATTCTTGGTTTTATAGACAAGACCTTGATTGTCTGGAAATTGACCCGCGATGAGGATACCAACTACGGCTATCCCCAGAAGCGTTTGTACGGCCACTCGCACTTCATCAGCGACGTTGTGCTCTCGTCCGATGGCAACTACGCTCTGTCCGGCTCATGGGATCAGACTCTGCGCCTGTGGGATTTGGCTGCCGGCAAGACTACTCGCCGCTTCGAGGGACACACCAAGGTGGGATAAGTTTCCAAGTGGTTTACCAAATGGTTTTTGAACAGGGCCTAGAATTGCTGCAGCAATCGCTGCTTTTTAAACTCCCACACCCAAATGGTATTGGTGTATATATGACCCATGTTGTAAGGTTAGACTTAGTTAGCACACCAATACCAATATACATAAAAATGTATATTTAAAAAAACAAAAATATTGCGCCTATGCGAGGCAGAATTTCTCTGGTTGACATCTTTAAAGTTCTACGCCTGAGTCGACATACTTTTGCGTGAAGCTCTTCCGTAAGTAGGCAACAAGATCTCTATCCGCTACTCACTTTACAACCTGCACTCAACTAAAGAATTGCTAGCTAATAAACTGATTTTTCTTCGCTTATAGGATGTGCTCTCGGTTGCCTTCTCGGCTGATAACCGTCAGATCGTGTCTGGTTCTCGGGACAAGACCATCAAGCTGTGGAACACTCTAGCTGAGTGCAAGTTCACCATCCAGGAGGATGGCCACACTGATTGGGTGTCGTGCGTGCGTTTCTCGCCCAACCACTCCAATCCCATTATCGTGTCATGCGGTTGGGATCGTACCGTCAAGGTCTGGAACTTGGCTAACTGCAAGTTGAAGAACAACCACCACGGCCACAATGGTTACTTGAACACCGTGACCGTCTCGCCCGATGGTTCCCTCTGCACCTCTGGTGGCAAGGACTCCAAGGCTCTGCTTTGGGATCTGAATGACGGCAAGAACCTGTACACTCTGGAGCACAACGACATCATCAATGCCCTGTGCTTCTCGCCCAACCGCTACTGGCTGTGCGTCGCCTATGGCCCATCCATCAAGATCTGGGATCTGGCATGCAAGAAGACCGTCGAGGAGCTCCGCCCTGAGGTAGTCTCGCCCACATCTAAGGCCGAGCAGCCACAGTGCCTCTCCCTGGCCTGGTCCACCGATGGCCAAACCTTGTTCGCCGGCTACTCCGACAACACCATTCGCGTCTGGCAAGTGTCTGTATCAGCGCACTAAACTAATTTTATGTTTGACAGCTCGTATAAATCGATGGCAAATTGATTTGTTTATGCCAAAACAACAATAAACATTTAAACAAAAATCTTATTTTGTTTTATGGCCTTTCAAAATTAATATTTGGAGTTGTATATGTGAGTAGTTTGGGTGGATGAGAGTACTCGTATGTGCATTAAGGCGAATATCGTTTTTTTTTATCAATTTGTCCTCGTCATCAGTGACCCATATCTCGAAAGTTTCACCGTCCCTATATATAATTATAATTTGGGTTATATACACATGTAGATGCTAATATAGGCTCAGAATATATTTATTCAAGTTACAAAAAAGCTTCATTTAACATTAAAGCATTTTCACAGGCCTAAAAAATCAATTTTATTGCCAATCGTTTAAACTCATCGTTACAATTTTCGAGTATTTTATATTTCAACGTTTTCTTTTAGAGTTATAAAAGGTTTTCTCTTGGTTTACAAACAGAAATGTAGGTATAACAAATTAATTTAAATAAATATTTATGAGTGATGATGTATGTGAGGAGTAGGAGGAGGTGGGGATAACAAAGTGCATTGGGAGTGATATTTTCTAAACATTTTGTATAAAACAACAATTTTTAAAAAAATTTTAAGTCCTAGAACGAAACCGAAAAAACGCCACCTATATTCGAAAAAAACATAATCGTGCTGGCTTATATTGTATAAATATCTTGGGCACTTCATAAGGTTGCTATTTAAATGGGACAGAGTCTGGCCCGTTACTTAGTTTTGATTGAATTGGAGCGTTCGACAGCCGTTGCAGCTGAAGCTTTGGCTAACGGAACTTCGCCGATTTTGCCAGCCGGTGAGTTGACAATTTTGTAGACATCGTTCTTAAACACAATGACCAAGACAGTGATGTTGTCCACAGAGCCGCGCTTATACGACTCCATGGCCAGGGACTTGGCTCCAAAATCGGGCTCCTTGAGATGATCCTGCACAAAGCTGCAAGCCTCCTCGTTGCTGAATGTATCCCAAAGGCCGTCCGAGGCGAGTATTAAAAAACGGGGCCTGGCAATCACATATAAATAAAAACAAATGACGCAGTTAATACAAGAGTTCATTAACTTGGCATCAGCTGCACTCACTTGTGATCATTTAACTCGAAGGTCAAAATGTCTGGTGTGGCTATGACTAGATTCTGTATGGGGTAATATAAAGTGTAGGCTGATTAGCAATTGGGAATTCTATATGATATGGAACGTGACGTGAGAAATTCCCATCACGCCATCTATATAGAGCAATAGCATCGGCATACCTTATCTTTCAGGGGATAATCACCCATCGCTCGTGACGTTGCCAAGACCCCAGCCACACGCCAAACGCCGCGAAAGGCAATAAAGCCGCCAGCATCGTGAATGCGTTTACGCTCACGCACCTGCTGCGGCTTATGGTCGAAGGACAATGGTATAGCGATCCCACGTGAATCAAACATAACGCCACGCGAGTCACCCACATTGGCCACAATCAGTTTGCTGTCCTTAACAATGGCAATCAGAGCTGTCGTGCCTGCTATGTTGGTCTGCAAAAGGAAATGGGAATACATCATAAATCAAGGTTTTTAATGCAATCCGGTGGCTCACTCACTGCGAGCTTGGCCTGCTCGACCAGTTTGTGATCGGCTGCCAGTATTTCGTCTGTGATAAGCTTGCCAAAATTGATGCGTCCATGTTCGATATAGCATTTGGCTTCGTAGCTGGGCGGCGGTGCATTGCCAGAATTTTGTGCATTGTTGTTATTATTGAGAAATGAATCTTTTGCCGCACTGTTGCCGCTGGCGCGCATCGCGCTATTCAGCTGCGCCGTATAAATGTCGGCGACAGTTGCCTCCGTTGTCTTTTGTTTAATTACGCTGCAATCGGCTGTGGTGCTGTGTGCCTTACGCAAACTGTCGCGTCGTGCAACGGGATCAGCGTTTTCCTTGTTGGTGACATCTTTGCGACTTTGCTTGCGTGCCAGATACGGGCTCTTATCGAACCCACTATACTCTGTCGAGCTCTCGGACTTTAAGATCTTGTTAATATCTATGATTTTGTTATAAATATTCTTGACCAAAACATCCCTGGCAAAGTTGGCAGCGAACTCGCCGCCATGTCCATCAAAAACGGCAAAGAACGAAATGTCTGTGTTGTTGTTAATGTTCTCCTCAATAATGAATCTGTAAGCAGGGACATATGTATATGAAAGTCAACTTGGCTTCTTTGGGCTTCACTCTCTCTTTCTCTCACCTGTCTTCCATATGAGGTCGTCTTCCTAGCACAGCGAAGGCGGCACTCTGTTGACGTACCTCTTCCCAGCTCTGATGATCGCCAGCGCCACTTGTCATTTCCATAACTCGTGGCGCCTTTTGCCTACCGAGTGTTGCCTGAATGCGCCCCAAAATGCCGCGACTCCACACATCTACCGCTTGCAAATAGATTAACAAGACAAATAGAATGATGCCACAGAAAATGACCTCGGGACGGAGCACGTAGATGCGGCATAGTTTCCATAGATATGCCAAGGGCGAATTAATGGACGAGAAGCCCACTGCGAACTTGGATAGGATTTTCATATGTGAAACGTATGTCTGATAGAAGATCTTGTCTTCCAATTCGTCATCCATTGATGGAGCCTTATTTTGTTGTAGTCAAAGAATCGGCTCGTTCTTTTCGATTTGGTCACGTTATCTGATATTTATGCTACTTATATGTAACAATTATATGTGAGTATTAAATTTTGGGGATAGCGTGCGAGTGCGATTTGATAGAAATGAAACCACTACCGCACAATAATCAGGGACCAGCAGCACTTGGATTCAAAATCGAAATTTCGATTTATTTATTTGCGTCTGCACTTTTCCTTTCCGTTCCGCTTCTTCACGTTTTCTTTCCCTTATTGACGACTTTTGCTTTGTGTCGCTCTCATTTTTTGACGTATTATTGCACAGCAGATTCGCCCGACTTTTTGTACCATTATATTATTTCAGAATATTCTTATTAATAGCCTCTGTTGCTTGCATAAAACAAAAACAAGAACAACATCCGTCTATGTACGCTACATGTGTGTGTGCGTGCCTGTGCGTAAATATACACGAACATACATTGGTAATACCAACACAGTACAGCTTCAATATAACTACTCGCTAATGTTCCAAGTGGTAACACTGAACTCTGAATGAATAACACTGAACAACAAAAAATTTTGATTAATACTCACTCTATTAATTTTAAACAAATTCTGAATATTTTTTATTTTTCTTTGTTTTCTTTTTCTTTTTTGCTGTTGACAGATGGATCATTGTTTATTTTTAGCATACAATACGTTATAGTGAACGACAACTGTTGAATCTGTGCTTGTAGTATTAAAGTTTAGTTATTTTGCAACACACAATAAATGAAAAATTTTAAATTTTAATAACAAAACAAAAGTATGTAAAACAGGGAATATATAAATTACCAGAGTAATCAAAATATTGACTTTAATATAACGCTGATGCTATTACTATTATATTATTTTTGGGAAATTATTAAAGACTAATAAGCACAGCCGTTATGATTTTCAGTTGTTGAAACTATCGATAGTCTATCAATTGCAAAATAGTGTGACCACATTAAATTGAAACAGAATTTTAGCACTCTTCTGTATATACCCTGCGGTTTATTTAGAATACATGTTAAATTGTGCTTGTACTCACTTTACTTAACGTTGTATTTTGTGTGTTTTGTTTGCAGTGGAGTTTTCTCTGAAAGTATTTAAATAAAGAATGGATTTTATACCTGCAGAGTTTCTGCCCGAGTGCACATATCGCCTATCCATGGCAGTCAGTTATGAGCTTATTAATTTCTCCATTTTTTTAAAATAATTGTACACAAAGGAAGAAAGTTAAAACTCAATGTTTTTTTGGGCAACTTATGAAATTAACAATCAAAACAAGAACTGCAAGCGATGCGGAGCAGAACTGCAACAAAACGGAATGACAAACCGCCAACTGGCAGATTTTTGATATATAGTATTATTTATTATGCTTTGCCATGGCGTGCAAATAAACAAATTGATATATGTATATAAAAATATTTATATAGATAAATGTGTGCTTGCTGCATGCACAAACAAATGCAATTCTATTAAACAATTTAAAGGGATTTATGCTCTTTTAATAAGTTCCCTGCTTTTCGAAATAAAACTGGGATATTTTTTAAAGTAGTAGGTATTTTAATTATATTTATTGTATTTTTCATTTAGTTTGTCGCATTACAAAAATAATGTATTCATTTCTTTCTGTGTATTTATGTAGGATTAAGAAAAACTTAGCTCAATAAAAATGACATAAATTTGAATTGAATATTGCATTTAACATTGATTGCTTATAGTACAAAACGTAACGGTTACACTTAACAGCGTTAAATAGAAATAACTTGTTGCCTTTGTTGTTGATGATGCTGCTGATGCTGCATTACGCATTTGTTCATAAAATATGGCAATGGTTGAGCTGGCCGCTGGGCTCGCAACTGCAATTAAATTGAGAAATATATAATTATTATTATCTTTTTACAAAATGTAGAGCATGCAAATATTGAAGTTTCTCAAAAAAAAAATGTTTATTTGCTGTAGTGTTGCTAATCGACGAAATACAAACTGACTTATTTGAGACTTTGTTTATTACTCATTATACTCTATTTCTGAAGGTAAAAATGGATACTTCAGGCTTGACTTTAGATCTGACAAGGTAAAATGAAAAATAAAAATTAATAAACAAAAGATATTAAAAATTTTATAAAATATATAAAAAAAATAAATATTTAACATTAATATTTTAAAATATTACCTTATGACTTGGCTAAGAAAAAGCCATAAATAAATTATATTGGGAAATTTGTATAAGATCTAGTCTAAGGCTTATTTCAATTTAAAGAAACGCCTCACAAACTTGCCTAACGCGGCTCACTCTATACCCATTTAAATATATTTATAAACAGAGTATAGACTAGTCGACTATATAGACAATTTGCACACCTTCACACACCTACATACCTCTTTAAACTGTGCACTGTCGGAAACGATCGGCATTTTCCTGAATGTTACGCAGATAGATGTTGAGCTGATCGTTGAGCGGCTGTATGGACATTTCCAGTTTTTCCAGCTGTTTGTTCTTATCCACATAGGTATTCTGCAGCATATTGAGCTCGTTGAGTTTCTCATTGGTGTCCACCGTCAGCTTGGAGGCGCGCTGCAGCAGAAGCTTGGCGCGCTCTCGCGCATGCTCGGATCGATTGGCGCGATCCGTGAGCGTTTGATTGGTGGCACTTGTCGAAAACTGGAGATTGCTGGCCTCGCCGCGTGCACGGATCGCCTCCTGCTTGACGCGATTCGCCTGCTCGGTGATCTGCTGTGCATCCATTTCGTTTTTCAGTATATTCTTCTGTAGATGCTGCACCTTGCGGGCTAAATTCTCGACCTGCTGTGCAGTTTTGTTTGCAGGCGCTTCGGCCTCTTTGGTCTCCAGATCAATTTGCTCCAGATCCTTGTCGGCGAGCTCAATGTTGCTATTTGCCTGCTGTATGGCATTCTGTGCCTTGCCTTGAGACTCGCTAGCGGATACCAGATTCTGGACCACCAAATTGGCCTCCTCCAATATCTCGTTAGCCGTCGCTTTGGTGTTGTTGGCCGTGGTCTGTAGGTCGTTGACGTTATTTAGATCGGGTCGTGTTTTGTATATAATCGCTTCGACGTTCTTCAGCGAGGAGACAGCATCGTTGATCTTCACACCCAGTGACTCGATCTCTTTGGGGTCGAGCGTTAGGTCCAGCTGCAGTGTGTCCTGTGCCAATTGCTTACTCTCGGCGGGAAGCGCCGTTTTATTCTGCAAAAAGTCGTTGACCTCTTCGAAAAGTTTGACGGCCAGCTTGATGCTCTCATCTGTTTGGTTCAAATAGCGCTCGGATTTCACAAATCCAAGCTGAGCCTTCTGGTGCGCCTCAGAGGCATTCAGTTTGGCCTGTGTTAGGGCGCGTATGGTCTGATCCGCTGCATCCTTTTTGCTAGTTATGGCCGCCTCTGTATTCTTGGCCAGCTTAAGCGCCTCCTCGGAATGAGCACGTGCGCCATTCTCGCAGGAGAGGAAGCCGCCGCATTTGCCACAACCAGCACCGCCACAGAGATTGTCGCAGGGATCGCCCGGCTTGCCGCACACCTGATTGTTTAGATCTGGAATTTGGGAGGTCAATCCACTCAGCTCTGCACGATAATCGGCTATGGTCTTATCATTATTCGCAATGGCATCGCCTTCGTCCTTAATCTTGTTGGTCAGCGTCTCGACGCGCTTGCAGTTGCGCTCTGTGTTGGACGCCAGCTCCGAGGCCTCATCCTTGAGAGCTGACAGGCCGCTCACACGCTGGTAAGCATGACGGGTTAGATTGAGTGCACCCTCAATGTTGGACTCCTGCAGCTCAATGCCATTCTCTTTCAGTTCACGGGACAACTGCTGCACGAGACGCGAATGATTCTGCAAGCCCTCCAGCTCCACGGCGGACACACTGAGCGAGTTGTAAATCTCATCCAGTTTGACTTCCGTTTCGCTGAGTCGCTGATGCGAGTTGACCAGCTGTTGCTTCAGTGCGTTGGCAGCAGTATCCAACTGATCAATATCCTGTAGACTGACCGATGTGTTCTGCAACAGATCTCGTACGTGCTGGAGCTTCTTGTCCAGCTCACTGAACTCGGTGGTGTAGGCGCCCGTTGCGCCGACCTGTTTGATCTCCTTGGCACGCTGTATGGTCGCCTGCGTGGACTCATCCAAGGCCTTCAGTATTATGTCCCAGTTGTTGAAGCATTCGCCACATGGAGCGCAATGCGGGAACTGACCCAGATAGCCACGAGCGCACTCATTGCACTTGTAGCCGCCGATGCCCTCGTGACAGACGCATTGACCCGTCTCCCGATCGCACTGATAGTCGGCGGATCCAAACTGATCGCATTCACAGGGCTGGCACTTCTCGTTGGGATTGCCCCAGAAGTGCTCCTGGCACTGATTGCACGCACGTCCGCCAAAGCCGGGCTTGCATTCGCACTGGCCTGTGAAGGTGTGACACTGTTCCTGCACAGCGCCAATTGCATCGCAATTGCACGGCTCACAGCCCTCGCCAGAGCCGATCTTCCAGTGATTCAGCGCGCACTGGTTGCACAACAGTCCCTGAACATTGGGCAGGCACGGACACTGACCCGTGAAGCGATCGCAGTGCGCAAGCGACTTGTTGGTGCCCAGGAAGTCGCATTCGCATGGTCGGCAATTCTGCTGCAGTGCATCGCCGTGATAGCCATCGCGGCAAAGCTCACAATGATCGCCTGTCGTGTCGTACAAGCACTTGAGGCAGGCGCCTGTCTGACGATCGCAATTGCCCGTTTCGTAGACATCGATGTTGTTGCTGCACTGGCACTTGGAGCAGCTGCCCCCAGCCTCCGGATTGCCGAAGTAATTGTCCGCACAGATCTCACAGCGTGCGCCCGCATAGCCGTCCTGGCAGTTGCACTGCATATTGTTGTTGCGCGTGTCCAAGGAGCAGCCATCGGCATGCGACAGGCCACTCGCAATGGTGTCCGGACAGCGGCAGGCACGACAGCCAATCTCGCTGCCCAGCAACGGATCACCGTAGTAGCCATCCAAGCAGGTGTCACAGTTGAAGCCATCCGTAGAGTCCAAACAATTGATGCACTGTCCAGTTAGCGCATCACACACGGACGCATGGCCATTGCACTCGCAGACACGGCAGGCGGGGAAGTTCCAATAGCCCGGCTGGCATTGATTGCACTCGCGTCCATAGGTGTTCGGATGGCAGGCGCACTGGCCCGTCAGCAGATCGCAATTGTTGTCCTTGCTGCCAATGCTGTTGCAATCGCAGGACTGACAACCCTCCGGGCCAAAGCCGTAGGTGCCCGGGGCACATTGATCGCACTGTCTGCCCACAACGTTCGGTTTGCACTGACAGAAGCCGCCGTTGGCTTCGCACTCCTTGCTCAGCGAGCCAGTGGGATTGCAATTGCACATTCTGGCGCCGTTATTGATATACTTGCTGGCGTCCTGCTCCAGGCTGCGACATATAGCCGAGGTGTGATCCTTGTAGCGCATATCGTACAGCGATTGATTGCAGTTCATGTTGATGTATTCGCGCAGACGCAGATCGGCCACGGGCGATCCATGGAAGATGGGTGTCACCTCGATGCGTGGTATCAGTGTCAGTGAGTCCACCAATATGGTGGCTGTCGGATTGTCCTCGTTGTGGCGCCTGCGCTCGAAAAAGATGCGGAACTTATAGACCTTACCCGCCTCTAGGCAGACATCGTGCAGAGCTACCACCTGGCGATCGCGTTCGGGAAACGTGAATGGGACGCGTGCTTCCGTTATGGGTGACTGTATGGCCTGAGCGCATTCGCCCTGCGGATCAATCTCATCTGGACGCACCAGCGTTATGTAGGCACCTTCCCAGTCGTTGCGAGACGTGCTCTGATAACGTATTACCACATCGTAGGGCATAGAACGTGGTATATCATCCACAGTTATGATCATCTCGGAGTTTTCGGGCACACGCGTAAAGCCGATGCCCGTAAAGTCTGGAGCATGGCCAGAGGGCGGCACCTGTGGCACGTTGCTGCAATTGACATTGTTACTGTAGGAGATGCACATGTCGGCCACCTCGGCATCGTGCACAACATGCAGATCGGGTATATAATAGTTCTGTTTTGGCTGCGAGCAAGTGCGTCCGGTCATGTGAGAGCGACAGCGACACTGGCCCGTCAACACATCGCAATAGTTGTCATAGGAGCCGCCCGTATCGCAATTGCAGAGCGTGCAGCCATCTTCCGATTCGGAGAGGCCAAATGTTTCCGGCTGACACTGATTGCAGTCTTTGCCGGTGACCAGGCGCTTGCATTGGCATTCCCCGGTGCGCATATTGCAACCCGAATTGTTGACAGTGCCGAGCGTATTGCAGGTGCAGGCCTCACAGCCTTCGGGATTATTGGGATCCAGATTCCAGAAGCCATCCTTGCATCTATCGCAACGCCGTCCCTTGACATTCGGCTTGCAATGGCAGGCGCCTGCCTCGACGCCATTTTCGGGATCATTGACCGAATCGCAAATACCATCATCCAAGGAGCCATCGGGATCACAGTCGCAGGGCCTGCACACATTGGGGCTGCTCAGTTGCTCGGCAGGATCGCGATAGAAGAAGGCCATGCACTCCTCACAATGCTGACCTTGCGTATTGTGCAAGCAATTGTCACAGAAACCGCCCGAGACTTGACCCGAGGCCATATACACAGCCTCATCGAAGTGACAGCTGACGGCGTGTCCATTGCATTCGCACTTCTTGCAGGCGTTCGTTTGCTTGCCAAAGGCCGGCTTCCAGGGCAGATCGTTGTAGAAGTCCTCGCAGGTCTCACAGTTCAGACCCTTTGTATTGTGCGTGCACTCGCAGCGTCCGTGGACCATCTCATAGTCCTGGGTAACATCGTCCAGTGGCAAACACTGTGACGCATGGCCGTAGCAGGAGCACGAGCCACGCACCACCATATTCGAGATGCCATAGTAGTACTTCTCCTCGTTCTCTAGACGATTGTCGAGCAGATTGTCGCCCAGCTTGTGCAGCTTGGTCATCTGGATGCGCAGATTCGTCATCTTCAGTTGGTTCTGCACGTGCTCCGCATACGGATCGGACACATTGATATTCGGCGGCAGCACACGGAAGATGACTTCGCCGTTGCGCGATGGCTCCACATAGGAGTAGCGCGATGTGCACATCACGTCGGTGATGTTATGCAGAATCGTGGTCACGCCTGGAAATGATTCGGCGCAATCGTAGGCAAAGTAACGATACACATGCCACGTTTTGCCAAAGTCAAAGCTACGCTCGATGTACATAGCCGCCGGCCGGAACGTGGTGAAGGTGATGATCAAATGGGTAAAGTGAAATTCCGCTTCCAAATCCAGTTGCAATGTGACATTCTCTTTGCCATTCTCCGACTGCCACCAGGTGGGGATATTGGTGCCCGGCTTGGTCTTATAGATGATCTGTCCAATGCGATGATTCTTGTACGGATCGTTGCGCGTCTCGTCCCGTGAATCGCACAGGAAACACTTCTTATCCTCCAGATGCGATAAAATGCAGAAACGCTCCGGCGATTGCAAACCGCACGTGGAGCTGGCCGTCAAACGATTCTCGCGTCCAATCAGCAGATTACCCGTTGCCGGATAGCAGGAGGAACGCTCACACGGATGTGTCTTAACATATTGCCGTGGCGGATTGCGCGGGCGATCGCGACGTCCGTGCTGCTGCTGCGACTGTGGCAAACGCTGCGCCTCCAGCTGCTGGAGCACGGCGAGCACAAAGAAAAGCGCGATAAGGCCGCTGCGAAGCGACATCGCGTATGCTCTCAAGATCTTGCTCGATCTCGCTCACACACGCTTTCCCACTCTCCCTTGCGCGCTCTCTCTCTCTCTCCCGTTGGGTGTTTGCCTCACTCGTTGGCTGTCTGTCTTGGGGCTTGAGGTCGTGTTCCACTAGAGCGCTTCCGGCTCCGTTTCTTAATCAGCTTTCGTTCGATTTCCTTTACAGAATGTAGACCACGTGGATAAGCTAAAGGAATACCAATACTTTAGTTCACTATCTTGTCTAGATATGTGTATATATATCATACTCACTCTTCCTTAACTTCCTTCCTATGAGTGCTGAGCACTCATTTTGCCTCGATTCTCTAGCTGCAGCTTATCTGTGCCCTGAAATGACATAAAATTTGAATTAGAATTATTATTTCTTCTCAACTGCAACGCTTATCAACAGTTTCCAAGAGCTCTAATATTAATATAAATTTCTTATAGCTTCGACCCCCGAAATGGAGAAACGTCCGTACCCAACGACTTTTACGCATCAACTGAGCGCCAACCAAAGCCTTCTCCAAGCTAAATGTGAATGAATCCGAGCATACATGAGTTCGACTTTAGGGCGATAAACAAGAGAACATGTACAACCATATACACATATATACACTATATACAATCCGTTGTTGCCTGGTGCCTAGTGACTGGTGTTTATCAGCATTTAAGACATGTACTAAATGCTCAACCAAAGATGATGATTATTTTTAGACACAGCTGCCTAAAGTGTCCCACATTAAAAACATTAAAAAGAGTTATATATATATATATATATATATATATATATATATATATATATATATATATATATATATATAATTATATATATATACATTAGCTTTGACTGTTTCTCTGTTGTAAAACAATTATTAAACAGAGCTTAGTTATAAGTTCATTAGGCATAATTCTACATACAAACTGAATGAATATTTAAAGCAAAAGCAACTGTCTTTTTTAATATCCACTAACCCTTGCGGAATATAAGTGAAAATAAGTGTAGTTCACATAATTAACTAATTAATTAACTAACTCTAATTATTCTAAACAAGTATTAAAAATACATTACATGAAACGTTAAGAACTTCTAACATCTAGATGTCAGGCAACTTTATATATATATAAACATATAAAAATATAAAATAAATATAGATATGATATTTAAGAAATCAAGTCTATTAAATCTCTATCCTTTGCTCTCTATTTTGTTGTACAACTGCTACATCATCACATTATTTTGTGTTCATATTATAAATAAATATTTAATTTAATTTGATTAATTATTAATTAATTTAATTTTTTTTTAATATTTATTTATAAATTTTTAATACATTTTCAAAAGTTTTTTTTTGTCTTAAACTTTCTATGTCTAAAATTTCTTTTCAATATTTATATAAACTTGTTGCTCTCAATTGATTGAAATCGTGTTAAGTTTCAGTCTTATTATGAATCTGGGTCTTTATTCTTATCAGCCAAGTTTCATGTTCCATGGGACACGCAACTAAATAAAATGGAAACTGTGCTAAAGATGAAGCAGCAGCGGCAACAGCTTGAGATAAGCTGACATAAGTCAGAAACTTGTGCCTTTGATGTGGTCATTGATATGGATTGAGATGAAATCAAGCAAGGCAAATGTTCTCTCTCTTCCACTTTCTGTCTCCTTTTTCTCTCTCTCTCTCTCTGCCCCTCTCTCTCCCTCTCTCTCTCTCTCTGTTAAATGAGTCTGCACAACTATTTTGTAATTTCGAATGCGACATGAAACCGATAAGAGTTCATTCACAGATGCAGAACTATGTATACTATATGTTGATAACTCTGCGATTGTCTGGCTGTGTATGTGTGTATGCGTGTGCGTGTTATGCCCAAGACCATTAGCGGATTCTATACACTAACAAATGGACAGCATAAATATGGCTTTGAGTGTGTAACATGGACAAAAGAAACTTTGAATATATAAAATATATACTTTAGTTAGTTATATATTTATATATAAAAATACATAAATATTAAAAAAAACTGTCTTAGAAAGTTATCCAAAAGTATTTCGATACGTTTCGCATAGTCTAATTTCTGTTGAGGGAAAGCAAAGGTCAAGTTGAAGAGGTAAACGAAACTCAAGTTAAGAAAAGATCATACTACTATATACTCTAAAAATGGTTTAAGTTTTTATTCTAGTTATACAATTATATTCTATACTAGAAATCGAATCCCAACTAACTTGGCAGTCGAAAAACTCATTCAATAGTAAATCGTAAATTCTATTTTAGACTTGAGTCAATTTCGTATTTTAAGTTACAAAATTTCCCTGTCATAGAAATTTAATATATCTAAAAATCTGTTAGTTTGCAACAAAGTAAATATGTATATAGTAAAAATAGCTCTGACTTGACCTTTTCAGTATCCATTCTCGCATAGCTTAACCCATATTCAGATAACACAGTTGATTTCAGTGTATCTGATAAACAGCAAATTCAACTTTCCTGTTGCCCGCCTTTAATTGCTGAAGATTCTTTTATTTTTTGCTTTTTGCCTTTTGTTAATTTCAGTTTCGTTTGGGGCGCAACACAAAAAAGCACAAAAAGACAGACTAGAAAATAAACAAATAATCAAGGAACTAAACAAAACGTTAATTTACCAAACACACACACACACTGAGATACAACCGATGCACAGAGATAAATTCTGTGCGATGTGCTTGTGTTTGTTTATGAAATGGTATTGAATAAACATAACTTGTGAGCACAGTAAAATGAAATGCTAGACTGAGAAATACCCTGCCTTTTTAGAAGTGTTGTAGAGCTTGGTAAAGAGAATTTAACGTAAATAAAAGATTTTATAAGTTTCATAGTAGGGAACTGCAAAAAGAGAATTCAAATTGCAGTTCTTAGAAAAAAGCCATTACTATTTGCATAAAGATGAGACTTATATTATATCATATATATCATATATAAATCTAAATAGTATTTTTTTATAAGACATTCTAGCTTCAGTTGAAGTAAAAATATGTTTAAATTATATTTTTAATAATATATTATTTTTAATAGTAATATATTATTTAATATAATAATATATTATTTTTTTTATGTTTTATTATAATGATATTTTTGATTTTCTTTTTCATTTTTTTTTTTTTTTTGATATTGTTTCAAGATTGTTAAAAATTATTTTTCATGCCAAAGCAAAGCGAAAGTTTGAGTTCTTAAACTGAGGATTCTTCACATTGACAATAGAGTAAGTTATATTAAGTAAATAATTACTTTCTTTGTTTTACTTGTACATGAAGTGAACGGAAATCTGCCTGTGATGTCTGTTCGTATAAGCGGAAAGGTCAGAGATATGTAGAGATATCTTGTTAGTACCCTTGTCTGATAAAGGGTTAAGCCTTATTTTGATATGCCCACCAGAGACGTACGAATTCGGGTTTTTCATATCTAGTAAAACAGAAAAGCTATTATTTAAGCTGTTAGACATAACATTTGGCATATGCATATACACATATACTCAGGACAAGTCAAGATCTAAAATTGGAACAGATATATAAAAATCCACAATTAACTTGGAAAACTGTGTATAGGTACTATAGAAAAACTAAATAGTTAAGTTACTGCAGATTCGCTCTTCAGACATAAAAAATTTAAAAACTAGACTTAGACTATGAACAACTATTGTACATGCTTTAATATAAAATATATATCAAGTATTTGAATGTATTTGACTTGTAGAAATTAAGATTATTTAAAGAAAAATGTGTGTATAACATTTAAAGAAATATTACTTGTAAATTTATGATATTGAACATTTTCCTGGAATCTTAAAGAATAGAATAGAATGCAATGGATGAAGCTCCGAACATTCAGCAAGTCTCAACGTGAAGCAGGCAACGTTCCCATTTTTACTTCAAATTACTGTTTGCTCTGTCTACAGCTATCTTATTTTACATACATATATACTACATATAAATATATATATATAAATATATATATATAAATATATATATATATGTGCAGCAGTGTATATCGACAAGTTCATAAAATTTTGCTTATGTGAGTGTTTGCTTAGCTTTGCCATGTTTATATTTTCAATTCCATCAGAGCGCGCTGCTTATTGACCACACATCCTCAGCTGGAAATGTTTTTACTTATGGAGAACATGTGTGGAACTTCCCTCTCTCTCTCTCTCACTCCCAACCCAAATATACAATATGAGATCATGCATGCGACGGCAAAACTATTATTAGGCCTGAACTAAGTCCTGCCCACATACAGATAGATATATATATATATATAGAAATGCACAGCTATTTAACTATATCTTTCATATACAGATCGGACAGACTTAAGCTTGGCTCTTAGTTTAATTAATAACCTCGTTGCAAGACAATTTGCTTAGCTTTTAATGCGCTATTCCTTGCCTAGTGCAAAATGCATTGCACACATAAACATACAGACATACATACATATATACGAACAGAATGTGCGAGGGTGGCTTAGGGAGTACATCAGTAGCTTAGACTAGTGCATTATGTTTTATAGGAAATTAAATTTTGAAAATATTTTTGGGGTCTTATATTGGAGTTAAATTGCAAGAGGAAATTTTAGCTTTATTATACTTTATACTTTTTTTATATAATGTATCTATATATATTATGTATTTTAAATACTTTGTATTTTGTATGCTGTAATACTAACTTACAAAACACTTTAAACATCTTTTAAGCGAGTGCAAATCGACAGACAAAAACAACTTGAGCTACCCTCGCCAGCTATGTGCACGGGCATATGTATGCTATATGCAAGGCAAGACATTCTCAAATGGATTTGGGTATGAGGCATCGTGTTACAAGTCGCATATAATCCGAAAGAATTCATGTGCTTTACATTGTAAACTTTTGTTGTGACAAATAAAATAAATAATTTTTGAGTACAAATCTCAGCCTAGCGATAAGTCTTGCAGTAAAATAAAAAACACACGCACACAACAGTAGCGAGAGTAACAGCGGATGCAGAGAAGTAGAAGACGAAAGCAGAAAAAGAAGTAACAACAAACGGAACATAACAGATAAACTCAGTCAGCAGCAGCGGCAACAACAACAATAACAGCTGCGTACTTCGAATTGCGTACGAACTTAACAATTGTTATATGAAGTCACAGTACAAATGTGTAGAACAATTTTACATGTTTATTTCACTTACCACGCTATGGCACAGCTCCCACTCCAATTCCTTGCACTTTTAATACAACATTTTCTGTTATACACAAGAAAACAACAAACACTACACAATTTCTGTTGTTGTTGTTGCTTCTGGTGCTGCCACAGCAAACACTTTTCAACTTCTTTTTATAAACTTAAAGGGAGCACACAAACACGCACACATGCACAAGAAGATATTTTCCAAGACAATCAGAGGACGGCGAAAGAAAAACCGGGACTACCGAAAAACCCGTCCGTTCACCAAAGATCCACACTCGTTACTGAGCGAGCGGTTTGTTATGCGGCCTGCACAGCGTATGTCAGATACTTTTAAACGAGAGCTCAAGAGCGATCACATGTATAAGAGTGGACAACACACAGATGAAGTCATAGAGTAACCTATACACTCTACAATTTCTCTGTACCTGCTGAGTTAAGTATGTGGTTGCAGGTACTATAACAACGATTTGTACCTAAATCTATGTATAGAGCTTGATGTCATTGGAGTATACTAAACCTTAAACATATGTATATTATTTAATTTTTGAATTTAATGTTAGCAATTACCAGCACACACAAACTACTAAGCAAATTAAATAAAAGGATCAATTGTGGTACATTTCATTACACTCAACTGAATTCAACATTCTCAATGCAACAAGTACGCTGACTTTCACTCAATTAACACAGATGCACAATCGCACAATCACTCAAAATGAGCGTAAGGTGTTAATATAACTCTCTCTTTTTCTCTTGACTGCATGTGTTTGAGTGAGAAAGAGTTTTGTATGCGATGCACAATCAGTGCCTTCTTTATAGCTCTCAAGTAAACATATAGGTAATTTATTTAATTATTTTTCATTTGTAGCTGTATTTATTTATTTTGTTGCAAATATTTTACCATGATTCACATTAGTTTTATTTTAAATCTATTTAGTAATTTTCTTTATTTGAATTTATCGGACATTGATACTGAGTGGAGTGGAACATAATTGTAATGATTGGCAACGCTAAAATATAAATGCGTTGGCAATGCAATTTTTGCAGCCCTGGTAACCTTAGAGAGTGAGACAGAGAGCGGCCGTAAACTTGTGAGAGTGCTAGTATTGGTGAATATAATAGCGCCAACATATCACTAATGGGTGAGCGGGGTATTTGCGGCGCTCACACAAACACGAAACGAAAGAGAGCACAAAATGCAACGGAAAAAGCGCCAACGCCGCAACGAATTGTCAGTTCACTTTTGGAGCTCATACCGAGCAGTCGATCGCACACGAACTCGAGCGTTAGTCGCACTCTCCCCAAGAGATCGTTACGATTTTTGAAAACATAAAAAAGTGGAGAAAAGAAACAGTCGTCAAACCAAAATTAAAACTTAACTAAAAATGTTATAAACTGGGCAGCATAACTACAAAATTATATGTGTTAAATTTGTCATGAAAATTCGTTAATCCTCCCCCACATTCAAAACGCAGAAAAGAAGTACAAAAAAAATACTGTGAGGTACTGTGTTATGCGGATTCCATTTTTTTGTCATAGTCAAAATTTCTAGTTTTATGGTGTGCTTACGGCCGCTGTTGCTGTTGCCCCAACCCGTTGTGCATATCTATACATAAGCACCCAAATATATTTAGGTGAGTCCATAGCTACATACGCATATGTACGTACATAGATATATTTGAACTTGCCTGCCAACTGTGCAACTGTTACAAGTTCCCTCGCCACCCGAATATCACAAATATAGTCCAGTGGACTGCTATACGACTACGAATATACCCCCAAAAATTGATTACGCAGTACACATAGCATACAGAGCGACGTTTGCTTCTTCTTCGATATTTCGCGTTTAGTTTCATTTTGTGTTGGATGAAGAAAAATGCGTTGGTTGCTTTTATTAATACAACACCAACACACACACACTCATGCACAGGCAGCTAAATGAACAAGTGTAAATGAAGGAGAGCGGGAGAATAAGTCGCATCAGCTTTTAAGCAATAGAGAGCGAATGAGCGCGCGCGAGAGCGAAAAAGAGCATACGGCATGCGCAGTGGTGGGCAATAATAAGCGTTGTGGTAACTGTGGAGCCAGTGGAGAAGCTGTTGCTGTTGCTATTGCTGTTGTAGTTGTGAATTGCTTTCTGTTTGGTTCTTGTGTTTGTGCGCGGCAAAAATCTCTGCTTCGGCCTCGGCGTTCATTCTTTTTTTTTTTTTAAATAAAAACTGACAACTAACTGTGAATCGCCGCTGCCGAACATCGCCATTCATTTTACGTTGACAACAGAGAGTGGCTTTTATTTTGATGTTATTGTAGTTGTAGTTTGCTATTGTTGCGAGTTGGTGACGTCATTTGACAGTTCTATATTTAAAAAAGTTGTTTTAAATGCTTATTGTTAGAGCAGCTTAGTTCTAACTACAAAGCGAATGAATGCAAGTAGATACCTTACTTTTGCTTGCCCCTTTTCAATGTTTACATGTCGCGAACGCCGATAAGCGCTACATGTGTGTATATGTAGGTATATGAAATATGTACATGTGTGCGTGTGTGAATGTTTCTTTTTTACTGATATGATTTGTTGTCGTCACGTGGACTGCACATAGCTGCAAGTATATACACATGTATGTATGTATATATGTACATATACTTACTCATGTGTTTGTTTTGGCGCGTTGGAATTTCAGAGCGCGGCGAACGCTCTTTTATAAACTTTGTATAGAAAGGTATGAATATCCGTTAGAAGTTTTTCATTTACCAACACTGTTCAATCTGTTTGATGAGATCCGCATACGTACGTAATTGTGTATGCATATATTTGTATGAAATTATAAAAAAAAGTATACTTAAAATGTACAATGTGTTAAAATATTAATTTAACGGCTGTTAATTGGAAAAAATGTATAATAATTGCAAAAAAATAATAAAAGTATCTAAAATGGGTAACTGCTAGTATATATAGTAGTGACGTCATCAGATATACGATATATAAAACAATATAATTCCTATAATGATCATATGATATCATAACTACTTTATATTTCCCATTTTAGATGTTTTATTATACCTATTCCGTCTGAATACTACAATGTTTTTGAATACTTTAAATATGCCTCCAAATTTAATTAATTTTATTTTTGTTTTTAATATCTTTAAAGAGATTTCATATTCAATAATTTGAACAATGATCAAAATTATACGTGTCTGGCTTAGGCAGGCTATACTGTACACATCTATTACATAGTTCTTCAAGTCCGTATATTTCTCTTTAGGCCATGGCACACCTTTGAAGCTACACGCCACTATTTTTACTTTCATATCCGAACTACATAAATTTGCTGCTTCTGGCTTATATAGAAGCGCAAGTAGATATATGTATATATACTGCCTGTGTGCTAGCCCACCTGTGTCCGTAGTTTCTCACTTTAATTGCAATCTATCTTTAGCTCTAGCGTTTGCCCCAACTCCTGTCTGGCTGCCTGCCTGCCTGACCTGGCATGTATTGAGGTTTGTGTTTTCTGTTTTCTGCTTTCTTGACTTTTAAACTTTAAATCCGGAAAAGGAAATGTAGGTCCCTTCACTAAAAAAAAAAATTCCCTAACGGCACGCCAACTGCTCTTTGGACTAACTAAGCAAAAGGTTACAAATTTGCATAAAATCGAATATTATTAAAGTGTTGGTCTGAGTGAGTGTGTGTGTGTGTGTGAGTGTGTTTATGTGTGTGCATGACGAAACACATTCCTCGACATGGCAGGCCAACATCATAAACTTTGCTGCCCCACAGTCCTCCACGATTTCCATCAGCTCTGCTTAAGGACTAAAAAAGAAAAACGTTTTAGTGCCCAACTATTGTGTCAAGACTTTAGCCCAACTCATGTTTCATATGTTCGAAATTGTTTTGTTTTTCTGTCAGTAAAAGTTTTTGTTACTTTGGTTTTTATTGCTTTTCAATCGATATTTATATGCGCTTGTCGTACATCTTCAATATGCTGCAATATAAAATGAAATTTATATTTTTTATACTCTTTATATTTGTGTCAAATAGAGTATTATCATTTTGTCATATGATATAAGCGAAATCCTAGGAATTATTATAGGTAAACATAGCTCTAAAGGCGATCTTAATTATCAAATTATAGAACTATGAGATCTTTTAATTGGAAAATATTTCTAAATGATTTTATCGCGAAAGCTTTTATAGTTTAAGATTTCTAGACCAAACTTAACAGATATAGACTGTACTATTTTAAATTAAAGTACTACATTATATATTTCTATGGAATGAATTGGTCAAAGTTAAGTTCTTAAATATATTTTACTATGTATAACCATTAGTATGGTAGGTTTTGACTTATTCGAACTCTCAATTGAAGTATCTTTAATATTGGAAACAATTATTCAAATGTATAAAACATTAATATCGTTTGAAATCTTAAAATTGTTGTGCAACAAATTTGATTTGCAGCTTGAACTAGACAGTTATAAACTTTACTATACTAAATTGAATTCTTATGAGAACAATTATTAACAGTTAAACTCAATATGCCCTCCTATATGGTTTGAAATACCTAAGTTAGGTGTTCTTTCCAGTTTCGATGCGGAGCGTGGGCGCAATTGAAAGTGATTCAGGAAATACAAATTAGAATTTAATTGGCTAACAACAGTTGCCTTGCCCAAACAAGGAGTTACCTATGTTATAAAGTACACTGTTAATCTTAAAATAATTGCATATCTTATATATATAAATATAATATATATACGTATATATCGTAAGGTTCTTGGCAAGCGTGTTAAATAGTCGTTGCTTTGCTATGCACTTATAGTTTTTATTAGGATGCGGATGTCGACAAAATTTGTGTGTCTTACGTGCCTTTTATGCATATCAATAAACTCATATCCGACACACACACACGCACATACACATGTCTGTCTAAATGTCTCAATGGAAAACTGGGGCAAATATGGAAAATGCGGCATCATCGCAGACATTGTCCTCTTGGCTGCTAAGCAGGCCAAAACGAATGAAACACATCTACTTTGTTGTTTAGTATTTCAATATGGGTTACGACTATCTATATATATATATATATATATATATATATATATATATTGATATTGATATGTTTTTAGCGGAAAACAGCATTTACTTTGTTCAATTAAGGCAAAGTTTGCTGGGTGGGCGATTTTATTGGCTTGAGATGAATGGCAAAAGTATAAAAGTTATTTATGATGGAAACAAGCGGAAGTATTGTGGAGAGAATACCAAGCGTGGGCCGGGTCTAAAAAAGGTGCTCTATAATCGAATCTTGTTTGCTGCATGAGATAGCAGAGGATGTTGAAAGCTTACATAGAACTTAATCAATTCATTCATTGAATTTTTCTTTGTCTTTTGCAGTTTACTAAGAATTCACACACAAAATGCTGGAAGACGACAATTCGGATCTGTTGGTGTGTGCCACAGAGTTTAAAGAAGGTATTTGAATATTTAAAACTGGCAGTGGAATGAACTCGTTTGGGCCATGTCTAATTCGCTTTCTCTGTGCATTTCAGACCGCTTGTTCTTTGTTGTATTTAAGAAGAATATCAAGCCAAAGAATACGGCCTCGACACATTACTTTAGCATAGACGATGAGTTTGTCTATGAGAATTTTTACAACGATTTCGGGCCACTCAATATATGCATACTGTATCGGTATTGCATGAAGCTCAACAGCAAACTGAGTGCCAAGAGTCACGCGAACAAGAAAATCGTGCATTACACCTCCATGAATCCGGCGAAGCGTCTCAATGCGGCTTACCTGATTGGTTCGTATGCAGTAAGTTCAACCTTTCCATTTTGGGTTGATGTATATTCTATATATCACTTTTGTTTAACGCCTCTAAAGACGCAAATTGAAATCTTGTTCATAGAATATGTTCTGGTCCTTAACGTATCATTATAATAATAACTTTACCAAACTAAACTTTCCAATAAGCTAAAACTGTCAAAGATGTCTATATATGTCTATATAGTATATAATATCTAGTATAGAATATATCAAATATATTATATGTATAGTATTTAGAACATCATCAAAAAGCTTGAAGCAATCCAGAAATTCAATTTATAAGTTTGTCGAAACCTAGCTAAGGGTTCTTCTTGATTATTACTTAACAAATTGAATGAGTTGATAGACAAATAGATAAATAAGTATATCCTTGGTTAAGTTAGGATTAAAGAGTATTAAAAGTATCCATTTGATAGCAATGCCCAAATAAAGTTTTTCTCGATTCTAAAATAAATAATAAATGAAATCGGTTTAAGAGAGCATATACTTATACTAGTTAATTACTATGCTCTAATCTGCTTATATAAAACATATAGAACATTTTATCATCAATATAAAACTATGTATATTGAGAAAGTATAAATTAACATTTGGAATTTTCTATTTTTCAGATAATTTACCTGAATAAAACGCCCGATGTGGCGTACAGATTGTTAACGAGTACAGAGGTGCCTGCCTATACGCGCTTCTGTGATGCCAGCTATGGACCCAGCAGCTTTAAGATTTCACTGCTCGACTGCCTCAATGCCATACACAAGAGCCTGCAGGCGGGCTTTCTTAACTTTAATGACTTTGATGCGGAAGAGTATGAGTACTTCGAGCGCGTGGAGAATGGCGATTTCAATTGGATTGTGCCGCAAAAGTTTATTGCATTCTGTGGACCGCATCAGAAGTCGAAAACTCTGCCGAATGGCTATCCATGCCATGCGCCGGATCGTTACTTCAGCTACTTCAGGGACAACCATGTGACGACGGTGATTCGGCTAAACGCTAAAGTCTACCATGCCTCATCGTTTGAGAATGCTGGCTTCGAGCATAAGGATTTGTTCTTCATTGATGGTAGCACGCCCAGCGATACGATACTCAAAAAATTCTTGTCCATCTGCGAGATGACAAAGGGCGCCATTGCGGTGCATTGCAAAGCGGGCCTTGGACGCACTGGCAGCCTGATCGGTGCCTACATTATGAAGCATTACGGTTTCACTGCGCTGGAGGCAATTGCTTGGCTGCGCCTCTGTCGACCTGGCTCCGTTATCGGTCATCAGCAGCAGTGGATGGAGGAGTAAACATTGAACACTTCTAAAACTGAATAGCTTTAATAATTATCATTTTCTTGCAGCAAACAGAGCTGGTTGTGGTCAGAAGGCGAACGGATGCGTCGTCGTATGGGCATCCCAATTTTGCAGCACAAGTACGGCATTTATAGCATTGAGTTGAAGGAGAAATTGGGCAAGAATGAGATGGTCGAGCAAACGCCGCTGCAGCTTGCCACGTCGGATCCGTTCGAGAATATCGATTTGCTGTTGACGCGGGTTAAGCGCATTTCACAGCGTGTGGACACAATGCATTTGCATGATCAGGATACATTAGATGGAGGCTGCGAGCAAACGGATGAGGAGCTATCAGAACAGCAGCTGGAATTGCAGGAGCTGCATTATCACTCCACGGACGAGGCCAATTGCAATGCCAGTGATAATGATACGGATACGGCTAGTGCGCCCGCAGATCAAACGCTTGGCTCCAGCTATGTAGTGTCGACGCGCCGACGTAAATCGCCTTCGAATGCCAACAAGCCAACGGTAATTGCCAATTCATTGCGCCGCCTGGTCAATCCTGGAAGTATCCGCAACACAAGTGGCAATAGCAGCGCTATATCCGGCAGCCTGGAGCCAGCCGGCAGCTGCACTGAGAAGAAGCTACGCAAGCCAAGCAGCAACGTGTTTGAGGCAGCCCGTCATACAATTGCATCCTCCGTACGCATGTCACAAACGGCCCTCGAGAAGAAGCAGATGCAAACGCAGGGCGACAAACTGAATCAGATCAAGGCGTTGCGGCGACATCATTCGCGGGTTGTGAACAGCAACAGGTGGGTATTTGCTATACACGTATACATATATACACCTATACACTTTGAAGACATTGTACTCAATACACAATACCCTGTAATTTATCTTCAGTGACTCTGATCCAAATCAACGGCATACACGCGCACGTTCTCAGCCATTTCGCAACAACAACAATGTGGTGAATGTGTCAACGTCGCCGGCTATGGCTCTTAAAGCCGTCAGCTGTTTGCCTACAACAACAGCCACTGCAACAGTAACAACAGCAACAACATCTACAACAACAACAACAGCATCACATAATCTTAACAACAGCAACTATAATATAAACAACTCTTTGCATAACTGTAACAATAATAGCACTAACAACAACAACAACAATATGCAAACCAATACGGCCAGCCGTACGCGCAGTCTGGCTATCTACAGCAAGAGGTAAGTGCCCTGCGATCGCCCCCACCAATAGATAACCGTCCCTCCCCGCCACAAACAGCGCTACACAATACACTCACACACACACACACACCCAAACACAAACTCACTTTTGATTTGAAGCTCGAACTGTGCAGCGGCTTTTTGTATTCTCGTCTAGTATTTTTTTTAGCATTTTATTCCCGTCTTTTTTGGTGTCCTCGTTCGCTTTGCACATTTTGCCAGTTTGTATATAAGTTTTTAGCATAGTCTTAATATTGCCCTTTCCGCTAACCGTTATTATTGCACATCACACACACACAAAGCTGGCGTGAGAGCGAAATGGTTGTTGATAAACTGTTATCGATAGCTTTCGCTTCGTTGGCTGGTTAATAAATTCGTTAACAAACACTAATTTTACCAATAATTTTATTTTGTTTGATTTATTGAATTTTGAGTATGTACTTACATTTGCTGTTTGTTTTCTTTCTTTCAATTAATTAGTCTTACAACTTGTTTGTGCATGCAAAATTACAAAATAAAAAAGAATCGAAATCAAAATTTATTGAGCTTGCGATAATTTTTGTTTATTTTTTTTTATAACGTTTGGCGATTATGTTTCTGATGCTCCTTGGCATATTTTGTATACTTTTTTTTGGTTCCTGCGTAGCAATTAAGCTTATTCTGCGTATCTTCTACGACAAATAAATCTTTCTCTATTGTCTCTCGTGCTTGGCTGTGGGCTCACAATCTTTCGCTCCCCTTTACTCCCTGCCCCCCGTACAAATGACAGAATGGAATTGAAGCACCTGCGCAATGCGGAGCAACAGCAACAGGAACAACAGCCCGCTGCTGTGCTCGATAAGCAATTGAAATCCTATGCAACGATCAATGAAAGTAAAATACCCATAGGTGTCGGTGGTGTTGGTGGTGCTGGCAGCTCGGCAACCATACCGCCAGTGCGCAGCAGCTTGACCCGCAGCTCGCTTCACCATATGACGCTTAGGGGTCGTTCACGCATACGCTATCAGCGGCCTGGTCAAGTTGGTTGTGGCGCATCTGAAGAGCAAGCGGCGCAAGCGTGCACGATGGCAACGGCTCGCTACTATCGTGATGTGTCCGCTATACCCACGACACAGGTCAATGCTGCTTGCAGTAACAGCAGCAGCCCCAGCCCCACCAGTGGGTGCTACACTGTTACGATGCGTTCCTCATCCGCTACGCTTGACCTTAACTCTAATCCGCTGCCAGCTGCCTGCAACAACACAATTACAACAGGTGCAAACGCAACAGCAACAGCTACAACAACAGCAACAAGTACAACAACCAAGTCAAAGATACCCAACTTGAACAACAACAACAACAGCAACAGCAATTTGAGTAATTCGCATTCTTCTACACCTCCCCCAGACACAAGCCGTCTTAGCATGTTGGCCAGCATGAACAGTAGCAATGGACGTACTAGCGATGAGCAATCAGTTAACAGCAACTGCATTGAGCAACAGCACCAAATGGGGCACCAACTAGGCGGCAGCAAACGGAATAAGCGTTCGCTTAGCTCAACACGTATCGAAAAGGACAAATGCGACGAGTATAACACTAAATTGCTGCGTAAGACCAGCGTTGCGGCTGCGGCAGCAGCAGCAGCAGCAACAGCAGCCACCGCTTCAACAATGAGTAAAAGCAACAATAACCCCAACAATAATAATAATAATAATAATATAAATAATAACAATAATAATAATAATAACAATAGCGGCAGCAGCAGCAAATATAATAGCAACAGCGGAACTCCTTCGACCACCACTGGAGGTGGCAGCTTTAGGCTATCGCGTCGAATCTTTGCTGAGTCAGGTTCATCAGCCTCCACATCAGCCTCCAATTCTGGTATACCAACACCTACGCAGCCGCCAACGTTGCCTTGGCATCAACATCCTCATCCACGTGTATCAGGTCGCGTGACTACGGACCGCGATCAACAGCAGCATCTGAAGCTGCGCAAGAAGATTAGCTACTAAATGGCTTAGTCACAGCTAAATGGAACTGCTGCAATTGTTATTGTTAATACCTATTTTGTAACGAAAATTTTTTTTAGTAATACTAGTAAAATTTACAGATTCAAGACCCACAACTGAACGACTTGGGTTTGGTTTTTATTTTCTATACAACGTTTGGTTGCAAGAGGAACGAATCTGCTCGATTTGGTGAAACCAATCTTAAGCTATAATAGTGATTTGTTCCACTTAGGAACTGCATTCATATATTTGTAATATCTGACAATTCGTACTTCCTTGAAACATGTTTGTATATCAGAAATTTTCGCAGCTTTTATTGAAGCTATGTGCAATTGGTTCTTTGACAACACATTCAATCAGATGTGTTTGTTTTTTGCTGCTTTGATTTAGAGCTACATAATCTTAGCTTTCGGATTATATTAAAGTTTAGCATGAGCTGATTGCTTTTCCTTACCAACGTTATAATCAACGATACGAAAGTTATTCAAGAAAAGTGCATTTAAAGTGCGATTAATGTTTGTGGATCTTTCAATTATTGAAGACAACAAACTTCCTTTATATGAAAATAAAAGTGTGGTATATTTAAGTTTCAGCATAAATTATTTTTACTAGTTAGACACAAGTTTTGGCATAGCATAAATTGAAAGTTTATAAAATGTTATATAAATATATAAACTTCGAGTGCAGGGCAACATATAATTTAGCATTCTCAGAATTTCTAAGTATATTTTTTTGCACTAATTTACATTTTGGGGGAAGTACCCACAATTTACAAACAGAAATGTCATTTGCGAAACAAAGTTCAACCAATTGTTTATACATATATATTATTGTTGAAAAATGATTCTTCGATTTCGTTCCTTGCGCCAAATTGTTTGTCCACGACGACCTTAACAGAACTCTCGCTTTTATGATCGAAGAACATATGTACGAATTGTATTTTTATTACACGATGTACAAAGTATATAAGTATAGACATTAATATACAACTATACATATATATTTATATACATAATCATGTGCATTATTTCAAGTGTTTATTGTAAATAACACGTTTAATTAGTTTTAAGTATTAGTTGAAATATATGTTAAATATAAATATATATATATATGTATAAACAGAAATAAACGGCGTTTTTGAGCACGTCTTCCCTTTTCAGTCTAAACCAGCATATCACGAAAGTATTCTACAATTTCCCCATAGATCTTGCTTTCCAGTCCCACAAATATGCAATCGTATTCGCAGTTTAATTCGAGCATTAGCAAAGGCTCAAAAGAACTTGACTCGAGTGTAGTGATGCGTGGAGTTAGTTTAAGTGCTTCGAGCACAGCCAGCAATTTGTCTTTGCCTGATAAATAGCTGTCGTTGTTCATGGCCTCGAAAGCAGCTTGTTTTAGGTGTGGATAGTAGGACTTGAAGTAATTGTGACGATCGCACAATTTGACGGATTGTGTATCTTCGCAGCCGGCGTCGGTTAACTCACGATATGTCTTGAATTTACGCCGACGTTCGGTTTCCACATCCTCTATACTGCTATCCAAATCGTTAACGTTTTTTGCCTTGGTGCAAGCCACTTGATTATCCGGATTTGCATTATTCGAATCGTTCGATATAACGCACAGCATTTCAATGGCAGCGCGTTGACGTGCATCCTTCTTCTTATCAGACTTGCCATAACGTTTGATGGACGCCACCGAGCAGCAAGCTACAAACTCAGGAGCGTTCGGTGATCCGCTCTGTTGGACTATTTCGATAATGGGCAGCGGCATATCGTGACGGACACAATAATCGCGTAGTTCCTTCAGCATGTCGCGATTTATGTTCGTCAGCTCATCGACCACACTAGTCATATTTAAATTATCTTGACAATTATCGTTGACATCCACACCTAAGTGACTTAAGCCAGGAACTTTGCATAATTTGCGCATTATATTGGAGGCGGCCAAGTGCTTGGCATCACGCTTCGACCGACCTTCAAGAGATATTGCAGTATGAAACTGTCATTTAGGCATATGCTAATGGCTTACCATTGCCGTAGGCTTCAATATCCAAAAGAACGGCTTTACAAATATAACCGCCGTCCTCCCCGTCAAGATATTCATAAACGGGGTTCCCGGTCTTTGCTTGTGCGCAATATTCCTGAAGCGCTGAAACTGCAGACTTGTTGTCCATGAGACTTACTGATCCAAAAGTCACCAAGCAAGGTATTAAGTATGAACCATTCACTTTTTAAGCTATGGGTTAGTTAAAATTTAAAATTGTCAAACATTTAGTTTTAACAAGTTTGTAAAGTCTAAAATTCGTCTGAAGTGTTGCCATATTATTTATTTGTTTAATGTACTAAATTTGACCTAAGTTTTGTATTGCTTCATATCTGTATGTGCCCCAAATTAGAATTTGCAACAGATTTGTTTTTTAATTATTAATAAACAATGTTTATATTAAATTATAGTTGAGACAGTATTGTCTTCACTTATTTTAGATACACGTCATTTTGTCACGAGTGGCAACGCCATAGCTGCCAAAGCAACCCTGAGTAACCCTGGTAAAACAAGTGGTGCTGTAGACGAAGGAACTTTGATTATTTATTTTGCTCAGCTCGGCTCTGCTCGGAAATTCGTTTCATAATCAACAGTTCTCAATTTAATGCAAGGCGCCGCACAACGAAACACAGCAACAATTACGTTTTTAGTAGAACATCAATCAATATTTGTTATTAGCAAAATTCGTTGTTGAAAGAAAATCGTACAAGCGGGGAGAGTCAGACGAAGTGACCGTGGAAGTCTACACAATATACAAGCATACAAGTATAGTGGAAAATACGGTGCGCCCGCCCCTGCATAACTGCATACCCACTGCCCCAACTGCCGCCCAACGCTGACGAATCACGAGCTCACAATAAAATAAAAAAAACACTTGTCGCTTGTTGCTCCATTGCGTATCGAGTGGTCGTGCCTAGCAATTAGCAACGACGCAGAAAGTGACCCGGGAGGGTGAGGAGGTTTAAAAAACTATGGATGATACAGCAGCTACAACGCCGTCGCCGTCATCAGCGGCCGCTACGGCCGCTGGCTATGATGCTGCCCGAGACAAAACAAACGAACCAGTCGCTGCCGCCGTCGCTGCCAGCAACAGCAGCAGCAGTGGCATTAGGCTCTTGATTAAATCGTCGAATCAGCAATACGACGACGTGAATATCGAGAGTGATCTCTGCTGGACTGTGCAGCGACTCAAGAAGCAGCTATCCCTGGTGTATCCCGGCAAGCCGGTAGGTGCACCCACACACACACATTACTTATATATATACACATATATGCATGTATATATATGTTTATATGTACATATACTATAAACATTGACGTCAGCTTTGAAAGTCTATCTTATCAGCTGGCTGCGACGCTGGCAAATCTTTTGTTATTTGTTATTGTTTATCTTGTGCGAACGACAAATTTCTGTTCGCTCTGTTTGTCAGTTTCGTCTCAATTGACGTTGCCTTCACGAAAGTACACGTCATTTAATATTTTCTCAAATTGCAAATCAAGAGAACTTAATGGCTAGGCATATTATATACTATAAGGCTTGATAAACTATCTGCTATAGTATATAGTCTGTGCTAAACAAAAATATTATTTTTTTTTATTCGCTTCGCAAATATAAGATAGAGTTTTATTTATGAACTAAAATAACTCGGCGCATGCCAAGATAATAATGCCGTGCAGTACGGTATATATGTATATATGCACGTATATATATACATATGCATATTATATATTTCAGCTTGAGCAACTGTTCTCAATTTGGTCCGCTCTATATATGTATATATATGTACTATATATAATTTAGCTTTATAAAACTGTGCAAGGAAAGTCTTTAAGGTTTGTGCATATAAACTTAATTTTCGTTCGAATGAATATAATATAAGCAAAGCTTCCATATTATATTACTGTATAATAGTTTATAGTATTCTTGAGCTTTTCGAAATGCATGTATATATATATACATGTACAAAAATTCATATATTACTATATAAATAATTCCTTAATTCAATTGAATCTTTTTGCATTACATTATCTTATATACACTATATCTTATTCTGGGAGAGCGAGGTCAATGTCTAGCAAAACTGGGTCGCAGTTGTATACATCTACATATTCTTCCATGTATAACGGTTGCTAGGTACCCTTAAATGTTAACCTTTTGGTATTAGATAAACAGCTTTCGGCGGTCAGTGGGTAACAATTGGAATAGTTTAAAAAATATTTTTGTATTTTGCAATTTTCAATTTAATAAAGCTTATTTTTGTATAAGAAATAATAAAGCTGATAGCATAAAGTATTTATTTTTATTTAGATTCCGCAACGAAGCTTGTTATCAAATGTGTTTATTAAGTGGAAGCATTGAGATTATTTAGCAAATTAAGAGAGACAGATGAAGGTTACGCCCACACAGATTGTGAAGCTATAATTAAAGCCTAAGCATATAATAATGCCATTTATAATATATATATAAACATGCTTTAGACATATATTTAATCTACTATATTATATTAACTTCTATCACCAAGAATAATTTCTTTCCTTTTGAAGTACCTCAAGTGCCAACCGATATTGATTATAATCTACTTTTTTTTGTACAGGAAATTAATGACCAAAAGCTCATCTATTCGGGAAAACTGCTGGACGATGCCCAAAAGCTGTCGGAGGTCATACGCAGTTACAAGGATGTCTATCAGCAGCATCATATCTTTCATTTGGTGTGCGCCAACAAAAATACTGCTATTAAGGCGCCATATAAGACGTCCACACCGCCAAAAGTTACTACGAGCACGCCACGCGTGGATACGACCAACAATGCAAATAACGACAATGAGCTGAGGCAGCGACATGTGGCCGCCGCCGCTGCTGCTGCCGCCCAGCATCCTTATCAGCAGCCAAACCTACAGCAGGCAAACGATCCGCATCTCTGGTTCCAATTACACAATCAGGCTTATCAAATGGCCATCGGGCAGAATTCGTCGACATCGGCTGCAGCAGCTGCAGCGGCAGCGGCCTCAGCGATGCCATCGACATCATCGACAGCCCCAAATACACAGTTGGCTTACCAGCAGCAACAGGCTCTCCTATATAATGCCTGGATCCAGCAGTGGTATACAATGTATATGCAACAAACGATGCAACGGTGAGTGTGACACGACATAAAATGCACAAATAGATAAAATAAAAATGTGGCAGAAAAGTTAGGATTTGTTGTATTGTAATGCTGTGAAAGATTATTGCTTTTGTCGTCTGTGTATCGATGTAAAGAATGTATTATTAATCTCTATAGATTCATATATTGGAACAGTATTAGAGTAAATGAAAGATGTAATTGTAACAATGAGCAAGTATATATACTATACACATATATTATACTATAAACGTAGGCAAATTATTATACCCATTGATATTAGAATCTGTCAGCTGCACGATGTGCTAAGAAAGCAGAAAGTGAAGCTAATTGCTATATGAGAATATGTAATGTTAGGCTTTAGCTTTTATTATCCCTAATGCTGGGTTATTCTAATTTTCATTACAATTCATTTAAAATTTCTTTTAAATAACAAATGCCTACAGTCTTATGCATATGATAAATCTTTACAGTTTAACGGTATATAGGGTATATAATAATATATCATATCTAATAGCTTAGATAATTGTACCACGATTATTGAATTATTGATTTTGCTTTAGTCTTGTAACCTGCTTATAAAAGCTGCCAATGGGCACAACACGCTTGTATATAATATAGTATATATACTCGATAATTATTTATGTTGTATTGAAATTCAAATTCCAATCGAATCCTTGGCATCTATATTCGACATCGTTGGAAACGTCAGAAATCTTATTGAAATGACTTGTGACATTCGTTGAAAGTAATAAGAATAAATCGATTTGTCTATTCGCAGCACCAGCAGCACAGGCGGTGTCATTCCACCGACAATGCTGCCACCTTTTATGCAAAGTATGCCAGGACTTCATAACAATATGGGCGTGCCGCTGGTGGCACATCAACCGGTGCCAGTGGTGGTGGCAGCTGGCGCAGCAGCTGGACAGCCCAATGAGGAGGCCGTAGCTCGACGGCCGGCAGCACAGCCTGTTGATGGTCCCAATTTTCCCAATATACAGGAGGAGCCCGAGGTGCGCGACTGGCTGGATAGTTTCTTTAGCTTAACACGATTGGCCATTTTTGTAACAGTTTTGTATTTCAATTCATCGCCCATGCGCTGCTTGATGGTGGTGTTCATCGCAAGCGTGATTTATCTGTGAGTATGAATGAGGCTTGAGAAATTTGAGATTATCTGCTAATTTATTTATACTTTTCATAGCTACCACATCGGCGTCTTGCGTCGTCGTCGTGAGCGAAATAACAACAACATCAATCGAAATAACAATGCTGGCAATAATATTGCCGCCTTTGCGGCTGTGCAACAAATACAACGTATGATGGACGCAGCCGTTGAGCAAGACAATAATCCACAGGCAGTTGATGCAGCTATTGCTGCTGCTGAGCAGCCCAATGCGGCACCTGCACCAGTACAAGCGCCAGCACAAGCACCTGCCGCTGAACCAAATGATGCTGCGCAGCCAGCAGCCAGCGCTGGTGGGGATCAAGCCATGGATGCCGCTGCAGCTGCCGCTGAAGCTGTAGCCGTTGAGCCAGCGAATGCCAATACCTCTGTGATTTCTATTGTGCGCACCTTTGTCATAACGTTCTTCACTTCGCTGTTGCCCGAGGCGCCGGCGCTGTAAAGTCGAACGTATTACATCTTTACTCTCTGTGGCCTCTTGGATATTTTCTCCATTATTTCCTTTTTGCACTTCCTCCCCTTTTCCTCTACATTTATAAATGTTATAATTTATGCATACCTGAACTTTTGCAATATCTGTTTTTCTAGCTACGTAATGAATTATATATGTATATTTATAACATGTCTGTGTGTGCGCGTGAAGCGCAAAATGGGCGTGTCCCAGCGTATGCCGCGCAGCAGCCTGCCACCACTTTATGCCCCATGATGTAGCCTTAGTGTTTTTTATAGCCTTAAGAAATAAAATTTGTTTTTGATGTGAATGCTACGAAACTAGCTAAATGGCAAATGAAACTATGAAATCGATTAATTACAATTATAAATATTAATAATAAAAAATCACATATGTGTATATTATATATATATATATATATGGATATGCTTTAAATACCAACTCTATCGATCGCTTATCTCAAACGGCTTTTCATGAATGGAAAAATTTGTGAATGGAAAATTTTTAGACTTGAAACACTTTCACTCGACCTCCTAAGTATTCATATAAATGGTAAAGAGAAAGAGAGAGTTTAACGGTATATAGGGTATATAATAATATATCATATCTAATAGCTTAGATAATTGTACCACGATTATTGAATTATTGATTTTGCTTTAGTCTTGTAACCTGCTTATAAAAGCTGCCAATGGGCACAACACGCTTGTATATAATATAGTATATATACTCGATAATTATTTATGTTGTATTGAAATTCAAATTCCAATCGAATCCTTGGCATCTATATTCGACATCGTTGGAAACGTCAGAAATCTTATTGAAATGACTTGTGACATTCGTTGAAAGTAATAAGAATAAATCGATTTGTCTATTCGCAGCACCAGCAGCACAGGCGGTGTCATTCCACCGACAATGCTGCCACCTTTTATGCAAAGTATGCCAGGACTTCATAACAATATGGGCGTGCCGCTGGTGGCACATCAACCGGTGCCAGTGGTGGTGGCAGCTGGCGCAGCAGCTGGACAGCCCAATGAGGAGGCCGTAGCTCGACGGCCGGCAGCACAGCCTGTTGATGGTCCCAATTTTCCCAATATACAGGAGGAGCCCGAGGTGCGCGACTGGCTGGATAGTTTCTTTAGCTTAACACGATTGGCCATTTTTGTAACAGTTTTGTATTTCAATTCATCGCCCATGCGCTGCTTGATGGTGGTGTTCATCGCAAGCGTGATTTATCTGTGAGTATGAATGAGGCTTGAGAAATTTGAGATTATCTGCTAATTTATTTATACTTTTCATAGCTACCACATCGGCGTCTTGCGTCGTCGTCGTGAGCGAAATAACAACAACATCAATCGAAATAACAATGCTGGCAATAATATTGCCGCCTTTGCGGCTGTGCAACAAATACAACGTATGATGGACGCAGCCGTTGAGCAAGACAATAATCCACAGGCAGTTGATGCAGCTATTGCTGCTGCTGAGCAGCCCAATGCGGCACCTGCACCAGTACAAGCGCCAGCACAAGCACCTGCCGCTGAACCAAATGATGCTGCGCAGCCAGCAGCCAGCGCTGGTGGGGATCAAGCCATGGATGCCGCTGCAGCTGCCGCTGAAGCTGTAGCCGTTGAGCCAGCGAATGCCAATACCTCTGTGATTTCTATTGTGCGCACCTTTGTCATAACGTTCTTCACTTCGCTGTTGCCCGAGGCGCCGGCGCTGTAAAGTCGAACGTATTACATCTTTACTCTCTGTGGCCTCTTGGATATTTTCTCCATTATTTCCTTTTTGCACTTCCTCCCCTTTTCCTCTACATTTATAAATGTTATAATTTATGCATACCTGAACTTTTGCAATATCTGTTTTTCTAGCAACGTAATGAATTATATATGTATATTTATAACATGTCTGTGTGTGCGCGTGAAGCGCAAAATGGGCGTGTCCCAGCGTATGCCGCGCAGCAGCCTGCCACCACTTTATGCCCCATGATGTAGCCTTAGTGTTTTTTATAGCCTTAAGAAATAAAATTTGTTTTTGATGTGAATGCTACGAAACTAGCTAAATGGCAAATGAAACTATGAAATCGATTAATTACAATTATAAATATTAATAATAAAAAATCACATATGTGTATATTATATATATATATATATATGGATATGCTTTAAATACCAACTCTATCGATCGCTTATCTCAAACGGCTTTTCATGAATGGAAAAATTTGTGAATGGAAAATTTTTAGACTTGAAACACTTTCACTCGACCTCCTAAGTATTCATATAAATGGTAAAGAGAAAGAGAGAGCTCTTAACACGCCTCTTGTTATTTTATTAGGTTTACACGCTGCCCAGAGACGCTCCATTATGCCTTGTGTGTGTCCGGCTTATCGCCCAACGTGGGTCCGTCCGTGTGTCGTTCGGTCTGTTCGTGCCGCTGATAGAGGCGCGTCGACTTCTCGCTGGTAGGGTTTTTAGAACGCATCGAGTGCTCAGTGCTGACGGATCTTGCAGCGGCATCAGCATTTCGGATCATTATAATAAATCCCCACAAATATATATATATATATAGAGTGCATACTCTTCATTCTGATTGACAAGTGACAGACAGAATATGTCGCGTTTCCTACAATTGCGCGCAACGATCGCGCCTGCGCTCACCAGGCAGCGTCATGTGAGTGGGCGTCAAGCCAGCATCCGTTGATGAATTATGAATCTATATATTAATTATAGCATGGCCGAGTGATTGCCATACGTCGCGAGGATCAATCAGTGTGGGAGCGACGTGCTCCATTCGGACCCACCCATGTCCAGAAGTTGGTCAAACAGGGCGTTAAAGTCATTGTCCAGCCCTCCAATCGGCGCGCCTATCCCATGCAGGTGAGTGAGCCCAGAATCAGATGCGAATATAATTAAGCTTAATCATCATGTTATACGTGGGCTTAGTTACAGAGTCGCCTGATGTAGTCCATATGGAGTGCATCATAAAAGTTTTTTTTGCCAGATAAGCTCTAAATTTGGCAATCGTTGGCCTTGGCAGCAGTCAAGAGCTGCGAATGTAGCGTAATTTCATGTTATCTCGCTGGGAACATGTTTTCAGTCAACCTTTTCGTTTGTTTCCTCAGATAATATATATAAATGAACTTTACGAAAAACAATATTTATTTGATTGGCATTTTCAAAACAATAATAGCTTGATAATAGCTGTGATGTGAAATCGAAATCAGATTAGTTGCCAAGGACATTGCTTATTTATGCTTCAGTTATTTATAGTTGAAGTATTTTTGTTTTTATTTTTTTTTTGAATATATTTTGGAATGAAAAGAAGTAGATTTTTAAATTTGTTGTATAAAAATGAACATAAGGAAAATAATAATAAAAAGTATTAAATTGATTTTTATATTGCAGTGCAGAATTCATAATTTTGATCATAAAAATTGTAGTATATTTTCAAAGCATATTAATAGATTGTAAATTTGAAAACTTTTTGAATGAAGTTGAGATTTTTAGTTATAAAATAAAATAAATAATCAAAATAATAATTATTACAATAATACAATAATATAATAAAGAAAATATATATATATATTTTTTTAAATAATTATTTATTAATTATTTATCATTATATATATATGTATAGATATATATTATGATAGTATACAAAATGTATAAATAAAAAATACATTTGTAAAATATAGTAAAAATAGTAAAATAAACATTAAAAAAGTATGTAAATATTAATAAATAATTATTTAAAAAAAATTTTTATAATAAAATTATAGGAAATAGAAAAAAAATATAAACAATAAAATAATATTTAAAAAATAATTAAAAAATAAATAATAATAAATTTTCTGAAAAATATAATATTTACATATATAAATAAATTATTTATTATAAAAGGTAAATAATTAAGTGCTTACAGGGTATCTCGCAGTCATTGTTAGTTCTTTCTTCTGATCTAAAAATATACCAATTAGCTAGACTATTAATCTTTTAATGTTGCGCATTATGTTGACTATCGAATTATCAAATCTTCTGGTTAGATTACGGATAAGTAGAAATAAAAATTGGGAAAATTATGAGCAGAGGTGTCGAGTAATATTTGGGCAAATTGTTGATTAGATAAGAAAAATTCTGGGAACTCTTAACTTACAAAAAATATATAATCTTTCTTTTGATATAGGCATACATGCATGCTGGAGCTCAAATCCAGGAGGACATTAGCGATGCTTCGGTCATTTTTGGCGTCAAACAGGTGCCCATCGATGCGCTTATACCTGGCAAAACCTATTGCTTCTTCTCGCATACGATCAAGGCGCAAGAGTCCAATATGCCCTTGCTAGATGCCATACTCGAAAAGGTTGCAAATCATTAATCTTCCCATCTGAACTCTTCTAATTCCCTTGCCACTTTTGCTACGTAGAAAATCCGCCTCATTGACTATGAGCGCATCATTGATGAGCGCGGCGCCCGCCAGGTGGCGTTTGGCAAGTATGCCGGTGTTGCTGGCATGGTTAACATACTGCATGGCATTGGATTGCGTCTGCTGGCACTGGGACATCATACGCCCTTCATGCACATCGGACCCGCCCACAACTATCGCAACTCCTCGATGGCCCGCCAGGCGATACGTGACTGCGGCTACGAGATTTCGCTGGGCATGATGCCCAAGTCAATTGGACCTTTGACCTTTGTGTTCTCGGGCTCCGGCAATGTGTCCCAGGGCGCGCAAGAGGTCTTCTCCGAGCTGCCTGTTGAGTATGTGCCGCCAGAGATGCTGCGCAAGGTAGCCGAGCATGGCAGTAAGTACTGAAGATCAGAGAGATAGTTCGATTGCTTAAGGGATTTCTTCCTTTGTCTAGATACAAATAAGCTATACGGCTGCGAGGTGAGCCGCTCGGATCATTTGGAACGTCGCGAGGGCGGCGGCTTTGATGCCAAAGAGTATGATGAGTTTCCCGAGCGTTACATTTCCACATTTAGCCAGAAGATCGCGGCCTACGCTTCGGTCATTGTCAATGGCATCTACTGGGCCGTTGGTAGTCCAAAGTTGATCAGCATACCGGATGCCAAGAATCTCTTACGTCCGGCCAACACACCTTGGCTGCCCACTAGCAAAGGCAGTCCTGCTCTGCCGCATCGCATGCTCGCCATTTGTGACATATCCGCCGATCCCGGCGGCTCCATTGAGTTCATGAATGAGTGCACCACCATCGACACGCCCTTCTGTCTGTACGACGCGGATCGCAATAAGGATACCAAGAGCTTTAAGGGACCCGGTGTGCTGGTCTGCTCTATTGATAATATGCCCACGCAGCTGCCGCGCGAATCAACGGATCTCTTTGGCGAGCTATTAACGCCCCATGTCCACGACATCATCAAGAGCGACGCCAAGAAGCCGTTGCACGAGGAACACTTTACCTATCCCATACAGTCGGTGAGTAAGCAAGGTTCCACTAGTCTAAGAATTGCTCAAACATCCCTCGCATATTTGCTCAGTATACACAACGCCCCTCAGCTTTAGCTTATCAGTCATAGCGTTATCAAGTGTGCACATAATTTCAGTGCTCACTGTGTTTGGCAATCGCTCTCTTAATATGGGTCTTTCACTCCCTTAGGCAATTATCGCTAGCAATGGGGAGCTGACCGAGAGCTTCCAGTACATACAAGAGTTGCGCGAGGCGCAGAGCAATCGTTCCCGCCACAAGATGGAGGGACGTTCCGAGGCACAGAAGAAGGTTTTGGTGCTGGGCGCTGGCATGGTCTCGGCTCCGCTGGTCGAGTGGCTGCACCGGGAGAAGGATGTGAGCATAACGGTCTGTTCGCAGGTCAAGGAGGAGGCCGATCGCCTGGCACAGCAATACGCCGGCGTCGATAGCGTCTATTTGGATGTACACGAGAGCACGGGCCATCTGCAGGAGCTGTGCGGCAAGGCCGATGTGGTTGTCTCACTGCTGCCTTACAGTCTCCATGGCATGATTGCGCGCTACTGCGTGGCGGAAAAGACGCACATGGTGACCGCCAGCTATCTGAACGACGAGATTTCGGAGCTGCACGAGGAGGCACGCGCCAATGGCGTGACCATCATGAACGAGGTGGGCTTGGATCCAGGCATCGATCATCTGTTGGCGCTGGAGTGCATACACGAAGTGCAGGAGAAGGGCGCCGTTGTCGAATCCTTTGTCAGCTACTGCGGCGGCCTGCCCGCACCGGAGCACTCGAATAATGCGCTGCGCTACAAGTTCTCCTGGTCGCCAAGGGGCGTGCTGCTCAACACGCTGTCGGCGGCGAAGTACTTGAGCCAGGGCCAGATTGTGGAGATCTCTGGTGGCGGTGAGCTAATGTCCAATCCGCGCAGCTTGGACTTTTTGCCCGGCTTTGCACTGGAGGGCTTCCCCAATCGGGACTCCACCAAATATGGCGCACTCTATGGCCTGGGCAGGGATGTGCACACCCTGCTGCGTGGCACCATACGCTACAAGGGCTTCTCGGAGTCCATTAAGCCGATGCAGCTGCTGGGCTTGATCGATCCAGAGCCAAATGCTCTGCTGCATCCCAGTGGACCGGATGTGACCTGGCGACAGCTGGTCATTCATCTGCTGGGCCTGTCCGACACGAGCATCTTCTACGAGAACCTCAAGCAGAAGCTAGTCGAGCGCCTGGGCGATGTGGATGGCATCGAGAGTCTGGGTCTGCTGGAAGAGACGCCCGTGGTCAAGCTGCACTCGCCGCTGGATACGCTCAGTCATTATTTGTCCAAGCGCTTGGCATTTGGTAAGTGCAAACGACTTTGGGTCGACTAAGGACTGACTTATCCAGAACTTCCCTGCAGAGCGTGAGGAGCGTGATTTGGTCGTGCTGCGTCACGAGGTGGGCATTCGCTGGCCCGACGGTCGTCGCGAGGAGCGCGGCATTAACTTTGTCGTCTATGGCCAGCCCCAAGGACACTCCGCCATGGCCATGACTGTGGGCAAGCCAGCTGCCATTGCAGCCAAAATGATATTGGATGGTTAGTAATACTCTATAGACGTTATATGGGTATATTCACCCACTTTACATTTCTTTATGCCAGGTGAAATCCAGGAACGCGGAGTTTTGCTGCCCTTCACGCCGGACATCTATCGTCCCATGTTGCAGCGCCTGCGCTCCGAGGGTCTGACTGCCACGGAGACTTCCAGATGGCTCCACTAGTAAAAAAAAAAAAAATGCCGAATTAGCGAAACTTTTCCAATTGAATTTTAATTTTATGCTTGTTATCTGTTTGTTTTATTATTTATAAACAAAGACTTGTTTTCATTACATTTTCAGTCAGGCGAAATTTTGATAAGACTGCACCTGTTATCTATATACTTTATATATACTTATTAGTATGATATGTATTATGATTATAATTTTGCTTTCATGCAGGAAATGAACGTTCAAATTTCAAATTTTCTATAATAAATTTTGTAGACAATTGTGATTAATCAAAACATTAAACATAAAATGGAATATTTTTATCAGTTGGTTTTGAATATGTATATATAGTTGGTTCTCAATGTGGTAATTGGTTCTCTTTTAAAAGATTATATAATTAACTCGTAAATAAATTATTTAACTCTATATATATCCTTTTTTGTATGCTGCACTACGTAAGCTTAAAGTTTTTAAAGATATTGCCTAATATTTAAATTAGTTTGAAAAGTTCCATATTCGATGGGTATTTTGTTGAAATTTCTATTTTGTAAAGCTTGCTTTTCCATTCCTAAAAAGTAGTTCAAAAACTTAATCTAAAATAAAAAAGATAATTTTCATAAATATCAAAATTAATCTATTTAATATATTGCACCATATTCTCCTATATTATTTTCTATTTTCGCCACTATTATTTAACATTTCATGTTATGTTCTACAAAAAACTAGGCTTCCATATGCACATGTTTTTTTCTTTTAATAGATTTGGTTTGCTGTCGTCAGTATGTTGTCAATTTGTTAATCACTTGGCAACCCGTTAGCTTTATTTTTTTTAGGTTATCAGTTGAACTTGAACTATTTCAAAATCATAAATAAATATGTTTAAGTACATACATACATACATATAATGTATATGTATTATGTTCCATATTTAGTCAAGTGCAAGCTAACTAACGTAGCCCCAGAGCTCCAACATTCACATGATGAGGTTTCCGTTCATTTTTAGGGTTTTCGCTGGGCAATCTAAATTGGGACTCGAATAAATAATCACACCTCGCATATTTGTTAAATACTTTGTCCCAGAGATTGGGGCTATCAGCGAAGAGTCTAACATGATAACCAATAACCCCCTTCTACTAGCACTTGTTTAACTTTTACAAATTTTAATTCATTCAATGCAAATTCACACATACGCACACTTGTGCACATGTGTGCAGGCGTGTCTTTCGCTCTCTCTCTCTGTCTTACGCTCATTCTGTGTGTGTGTGTGTATGAATTCTAAAGAGAGTCGCAAACTGTGCGATAACAATGTGTGCAATGGGATTAGTGGAAAGCAGAGCGAACTACCGAAGCTCAGCCGCAGTCGGCGTTGTAAATTAAGCGCTTGGATTTTTTTATACACTGTACGCTATGCGAAAAGAAGTGTATGTAGGCCTTAGCTATGCTTGCAAATATTTTTAAATATATTTGAACAGTTTTATAAACGTGTAAGAAAGTGTGAGTGTTTCAAGAGAGTTGAATGATTTGCTTTTACTATTAATTTAATTTTACTAAAGCCACGCCCACACATAGCTTACAGAAACTCTTAAAAGTCAATTGAAATTCAGTTTGCAGTCTTAAAGCTTCAGTTAAGCTTTATTCTGGCTGCATATAGAGTATAGCGCAGTTGTTGTCATCCGACCGCAATATTCCTAGTTGATTTTTTTTTTTAATTTTTGGGCTGCGCTCGAACTGCCGGCCAGCCAGCCAGCAGTTCGTCTTCAGTCTTGATAATACACAGTGCTGAGGCAGTCGCAAATCGTCATTGTCTCGCAAGTGCCTTCGCCTGTTCTATATATAAATAACTGTTATATATATTAGTAACGGTTGTTTGCGTGTTGCGTGCCAACAATAACAACAACAAAAACAGCAATAGCAAGAGGAGCAACGGGAACCGCAGGCGAACGGCATCCCGTGTGTCTATATAAACGATTATTTAATTTATGGTTTGTAGTCATAAAAATAAAGAAGAAGAAGAAGCATAAGTTTATTTTTTCGAAGAGAAGTGCGTGCCGGTGGTGAACAGCTGCTGAAATTTCCCAACTAAAACGTTTCGTAAAATGTTTATATCGAAGACAGTTACTTGCATTTGACCCCACAGGCAAAGGTCATAAATATATCAATATTATAACTGTGCTCCGCTGTTATCATTGCAATACAACAATATATACATATATAAGAAAACAAGAACAATATGGCCAACATGCGCTATTTGTCGGAAACCCATTTGCGGGGCTTCGAGCGTTACAAGGTGAGTATTAAATGGCTTAGACTACATACAAACAAATAAATACAAGCCGAAGCGCACCTGCAACACGAACCTTAATAAGAAGGTATAAAAAAATCAATGCCCCATGTATATTTTAAAGGCGCCTCAGTCACAGTCGCAGTCACTCAATCAATTTTATTACAAAGGCAATCAGTTATTATCAGGCTTACGATGAGTTCCGGTTAGTGCGCTATAAATATATATATGCCATACATATAGAGAGGATCGCATGATTAATCTAAGAATTGGGCAATGGGAAGATTTATTTGTTGTTGTTGTCTTTTCTGTCAATGTCACTGTCACTGTCACCGGCATGTGTTCTACATGTAGACATTTTGGTGGCTTATCAAATCGGCCCTAGGCATGACTAGGCCTAGGTCATCCATTTAATAGACCGGATGATGCTAAACACATTTTTTTTGTTTCGTAAATCCCGCAGAAAAGGCATTGAACTGCGAATAAAGCATGTGCTGTCTTTAGAGAGATAGTTCCCGGCTTGACAGATTGAATGGAATTTGTACAGGAGATTAACCTATAAATAAAAGATAGAGAAACAGTGACAGTAAAGCAGAGAGGGAAAGAGAGAGAAAGAGAGGTATAAATAATTACAGAAAAGATTACTGATTAAAAAATCAATATATAGTTCTGGTGATACGTTGAAGTACACTTCACTTTGAAAATTTCCAGACTTATATAAACTCTTATCTGTATCCAAGAGAGCTGGCTTCAAGTTTTTCGTAAGGCTATAATTGAGATTATTCCATAAGTTGAAGATGAAGAAAGAAAGGCAAGACAGAGGAGACAGAGAGAAGCTCAAACACATACGCTTATGAATGGAACCATAAAGCATAAAGCTGACATAAAACTATATATTTCTATATTACTGGCAATTTAATATTGCACACTTAATTTCTGGAATCTTAAGTCATATAAAAAATATTATTATAATCTTGGAAATAATTGCCATAGATATTAGATGGGAAATATAAAACTCTCAGATTGCATTGTCAAGAAATATATATAAATATCACAATATTAGCTATAGTTTATGTATAGAAATTTCAATGTAATGTGGAGTAATTTGATTACAAGGGACTTTTATTCGAGCAATTGTTTTGGTATATTAAAATTAAATAAACTTCAAGCGTAAACAATCGCGCTATTTTGAGGTCCCCCTAATGGGCGTAAGTACTACCAAGAAAGAAAGTGAAACCTATTTATAGGTTGTCAGTCGAAAGTATTTGTAGATTAAGTTGTATTTTAGGCAGGGGTATTTCTAAAACTGAATTTATGTTCAAATAGTTGCGAAAATATTTGGCGAGGGCTGACCATTGATTGTCAATAAGTTTATATATATGATATGATCCGTCATAATACCTAGTCATATTTCTCTTCTAGTACAACAGCATAGACACCAGCTATCTGAGTGTCTATGTTATGCATCCCTTCTGGAATGCTTGCGTTAAGGTATGTATTCTCTCTCGAATCGAAGCGCTAAGAGGTCTTTCATAGATCCCTTTATTGCTTTGCAGTATTTACCAAAATGGTTGGCACCCAATCTGCTCACCTTTGTGGGTTTTCTCATGACCGTGGTGAACTTCCTATTGATAGCCAACTACGACTGGGACTTTACGGCGGCCAATGATAAGGCCGTGGGTAATACAGTGCCTGGCTGGGTGTGGACCGTGGCTGCCATAAATATTCTTATCTACTACAATTTGGGTGAGTCTGCTAAACAGAATTATCTCCGACGAATCGCTTTCAGCTGGATTATTTTCCAATAGATGGCATGGATGGCAAACAGGCTCGCCGCACTGGCACGAGTGGGCCGCTGGGCGAGCTCTTTGATCATGGTCTGGACTCCTATTCGGCGGCACTCATACCCATCTATATCTTCTCACTATTTGGTACCGAAGATTTGCCACCCATACGCATGTACTTCGTTATTTGGAACGTATTTCTCAATTTCTATTTTACACATGTGGAAAAATATAATACAGGTGTTATGTTTTTGCCCTGGGGTTACGACTTTACCATGTGGGTAAGTGTGTTTAAATGAATTGTAAGTTGTTATAAACTGTTATAAATTTTTTGAAACAGTTTTTAGACGATATGAACTGTGACAATTTGTTAGAAATAGCTATAAGCTGGTATTAACAACGAAATTATAAAGTATTCAAGCAGTTTCAATATTTATAAACATTTATGAACTGCTATTAAAGTTATAAGCTTTTATACAAAGTTATAAACTGTTATAAACAGTTTTAACCTTTTATAACCAGCTAGAAACTATAAAACTTTCAAGTATCAACTGTTATAATGGCTTCCAAGCATTTTCAATCAGTTATAAACGCTCATAAAATATATAAACTCATAAAATATGAGCTCGTAATAACTTTATAAACTCTCAATTACTGTTATAAACTCTTATAAATGGTATCAAACTTTTATATTGTAATATATCTAAAATTATATATATATTTTAATATATGTAGTTTAAAACTATTATTACTTACTATAAACTGTTATACAAAATTATAATTTGATCAAAAGTATTTTGTGCAGTTTTAAACTTTTATCAACTGCTCTGAGCTATACAATTATAAGATGCTTAAAACTGTTATACACTGCTCCAAGCTATTACAAACGTTTATAATTAATTAAAAACTGTTATAAATGATTAATAAATTTTAGGGCGTCAGCTTGATGCTTTTTGTGGCCACGCTCGTGGGTCCTGAAATTTATCGCTCGAGCTTTTATGGCTTTACGGTGGCAAATGTATTTGAGGTGGGCCTAATTGGCTCCGGCATTCTGTCCAGTCACCCCATCATTATAAGGAATATATATCTGTAAGTATTATATTCGTGTGGATATCTCAATCTGGCTGTAATATGTTTTAATCTTTGCAGCTCTTATAAGAATAAGACGGGCAAAATGCGTCCCATGATGGAGATGTTGCGTCCGTTCTTCGCCTTTCTCTGGTTGTTCGTAATAACCGTCGTTTGGTCGTTCTTCTCACGCAATAAAGTTATTAATCTGGAGCCGCGCATATTGTGGATACTCTATGGCACTATCTTTTCCAATATTGCAGTAAGTTTTCAATCTATAGAAACTATTCTAGAAGTAGCTTTAACCCTTGCTTTCATAGTGCCGCCTGATCGTGGCCCAAATGTCGGATACACGTTGCGATAGCTTCAATATACTCATGTGGCCTTTGGTGGCCACCGTGGGCGTCTGCTGTTTCCCTTGGTATGAGCAGGTGCTGGGCACGGATCTGACGGCTCAGGGTGAGCGCTGGCTCGTCCATGGCTTGACAATATTTGTTACATTGGCCCACTGGCATTATGGCTTTGGTGTGGTAAGGACACACATATATTTCCATGTATTTCTATATAATATCCAAATCCTCTATCTATATAGGTCACGGAAATGTGTAACCATTTTAAGATTCGTTGCTTCAAAGTAAGAATATCCCACAGCAATTCCGTTGAACATACATACCAAAATAATAACAAATCCCTGAAAAGTCATTGAAACTAATTACATAACTAACTGAAATCAACAAAGAAAAGTCAAAAATTTCAACAAATCGTTAAAGAAAACCAAATGGTTGGCCATTTTATATGTGATATAAATGTTGGGTGTTACAAAATTCTATTTCGCCTCGCTCTGGTCTAAGTTTAAGTGATCCATAAACAGTATATAAGCTCTCTCTCTCAGTCTCTCTCATGCGCCGCATCAATGTAATGGTAAAGTTCACCCAAGAAATCCTATTTTAATCTAACCTAGTCTAAGAATATAGTATATATACTAAATATCTGTAGATCAACACATGTATAGATATATAACTGGTACTTAACTGCATGATAAGGCAGCTGCAAATAGCATGTGCTATGACCCCTAACTGCATGTTCCGATAAGTATTAAATGCATTCAGCTAACGGAAAATCAGCTAAGCAATATTATCTTAAAGCCCGCATTATAATTTCTATAGATAACAAAGACGACGGCCAATACCGCTGCGGAACTGAACGAGGCCGTCGATGCCACAAAAGCCACGGAAACCGTCGAGGAAGTCTAATTGAAAAGCCGTTTGGACTCTTTTTGTCTTGTCCAAACGTCTTTACTAAGTACAGTTGTGTAAAGTTTCTTATAAATGGTTTCTTAGTCTAAGTTGAAGTCATACCAAAAAAAAATGTTACTGTTAAGCAGCGCAAACAAAAGCTTACCGAGTGCCTTATTCCCTAGACTTATTTACGGCAAGCTTTCTAGCGAAAGCTTTGCTGAGTTGCACAATTTGCCCGCCAGATGGCAGTTGTGTGCATCCCATTTTGCTGAATAAATGTCAATTTCAATTAAATCAATTAATGTTTTATTGCATTTTGGAAATTTAATAAAACTATGTTTAATATTGAATATTTATAAAAATTAAAAAAATATATATATAAAAATATAATATACATATCTTCGAATTTTCATGTTAAATCGAGGCAAAAGACAAAATTTATTTTTGGCATGAAACCAAAACTGAGTCAAGCCATATATTGTTTAAAAAAGTTTAATTCAAAACTTTTCTGGAAATTTATATCAATTATAAGAAGCTTAAGCAAATATGAGGAATTCTGAGTAAAGATAATTGTTTTAAGTGAAAATCTGGTAATGTTAAAAGAATTATTTGAAATTCTAATGAAGGTAAATGTTTGAGATAAAAAATACTCTACTACTATAACTATAAAGCTTAAATAATACTGTGCTTAGTTATATAAATATAAAATAAATATAATTTATATAGATGCAGATAGATATATGGATAGCTTGACTTTAAATAGGCATGGAACTGTAGGCCACGTTTAGAATATAGTATAATTGATATATCTCAGAGAATATAGTTTTTCTAGTATGCTGCAAAATGAGAAACTTCTATACTATAAACTTCCATACCCCTATATCTACATACCTACATGCCTACATACCTGCAAACCCTCATATCTACATATCTATACAGAAATGCATTGAGTGATTCGTGATCAACATTTTCAAAAAACAACAACATTATAGAAAAGTGCATTTAATATTACAGCTAATAAATTGATTTTTAAGTTTAGAGTAAAGCATTGAATGCTTTGCTTGTATTACAATGTAAGCCAATATTATATTACTATCAAAGCCTTTACTTTAAACACGCCTTTCTCACTAGATTCTTCTTATATATAACTTTAACTTCATTAAATTAAACATATTTATTAACATTTTTAAATATTATTACTTTTTATATTATTCAAAATTGTTTAAATTCTAGAACTACTTTATCTGTGCTCACAATAATTTCTGGCGTATAGAAATCAAAATTTTGAAAACTTTTGTAATAGTTTAAAGATTCTCAGCTCTATATATATATGTATATAGGGATTTCGCAGGCCTTTTAGCAGTTCCGCTTTGCCATTGTCACGTAGCGCATCCATTTCTCATTTCTCATTTGCTACTTGCCTCGGGCTGCGACACGCTTCTGTCAGCAGCAACAAATTATATCTGCGGCTGCACACATATCTAGCCCATATCTATTTATATATATATATATATATATATGTATATACATATATATATTTCAACACTTCGGTCTGCTTTTTTATTGGCATTGCATTTAGAAAGTGATTTGGCGTATATGTGTTTGAAAAATATTACACACACAGACACACGCACAGTCACACTCACACTCTGAGCTTCAGCTAATGCACACTTTAAGGCCAACAATTTTTGCATGCATGTCACGCATTGTTGTGGTCGTTATTATATTTGATGCCATTTTACCTACACACACACACACACACACGCAAACATTGAACGACGGATCGTTTAAAGGGATATTTTAACTTTGTGTAAACCTCAGTGGGTGGTTTTTCCTTGCCTGTTTTCCTGTTTTATAGATTACGTTAAGCGCCAGTGTGGGTAGAGGCTGCATAATATTGTTAAGCGCTGCCAAATGCTTGCAGCAAGCGTCTGTAAATGTTGAAGCCATGGAGCATACCTTAATAATAATAGTGCTTAACTCTGAGATAGTCTGCTTGTAGATCTTAGTATGACTCGTATGATATATGACATACGATATATGGTATACGATATACGATATATGATATACGATATACAATATACGATGTACGATATACTATATACGATATACGATATACAATATACGATGTACGCTATACGATATGCGATTAATTAATTAATTAAAATTGCAAAAAACATGTTTAGTTTTTTGCTGGCTTAAGCCCCGCTTAATTTATCCTTCCCTGTAGCTTATATCCCATATACCTATACTATATACTTCATACACTATAGTAAACTTACATAAAACTCTATACCCGATATCTTATACTCCATATATTATGCCTAGTACTTTATATCCCATACACTATTTCCAATAGCTTATACTCTATACATTATACCTTGTGCCTTACAGCCTATTCATTATACACTGTACCTCATACCCTATACATTTTACCTAACACCCAATAATCTATACTCTATACGCTATGATCTTTGACCTATACTCATTTATGGTCTAACAAAAAAACGTCTAATGTCATGGAGATAATTTGCTTATTTGGTAAAGGTAAAGGTCAATGTTTTCATTAAGTACTTCAGTAGTATAAGCTTATATTAGATTTATCGCTTACTATTAATTTTACTAAATTAATTTTAAATATTAATGATATATGTATCTTCTTAGGCTTAAATTGCTATTGGCAAACACATTTAAAATTGTTTAGCAAGCTGAAGCTCAAAAAAAAACTAGCAAACTCAGCTATATGAAAAAGTTTTTTTCTATGTATAATTAGGACATAGACTCAGAGGCTTAACTAATCAAGTAAACAGGCTAGACTTTTAGACTAGTTTCTTGATTTCCAGCAATCGAAATTGAGACCAATAAAATGATATACATTTAGCATTAAAAGCTTGCTAAAAAAGATCATTTATAGTATCTGAAAATTTAGCTTACTTGCTGAGCTTCTAGGCGCAGCCCTTAACTCGCTGGCTACATTTGGTCAGAGTTTACCTTTAACATCTGCTAAAAAAGCTATTAATTAAAATATTAAAATATTATTAAATTATTTAAAAATTCATCCTAAACAAGTCTCATCAAATATTAAGCTCTTAAATAAAAACAATAATATTGATGAGCATAAAATTTACATAAATTAAAGATTACGAACATTTTGTCTCTTAGATGTGATAAAACAGCTAAAATATCGACATCGACTGGGCCATAAATTTGCTTTAAAAGCAGAAAAAGATAAGGGAAAAACTGCCCATTTGGCGTGTGTGATGAGTACCTCAGTTGCCATTGTTTTTTATGCGGATGCGAAGTATTTATATGTGTGTGTGTGTGTGTGTGTGTGTGTAAGCACATGTCTCGATCCACCCACTAAACTGATGGTTCATTTGTCTTTATTTAGTCGCAGCGCTCGAAATGGTCGCTCGGAGGCTGCATTTATTGACAATAAATAGGTCATAAATTATACATTGGGATGGGCTGAAGTTCGTTTTTTTTTTTTGGGCATGGCTGGGCAGCTTGTTTTAAAGGACTCGTCCTGTTGGCTTGGTGTAGTTTGACTGAGGCCGGGCTCCAAAAGAAACGCGTGCGACACAAACTTCAAAGCGGAAGTTGTGCAGTCGCTGGCGGTGGGTGCCGGCTGGCGGAAGTGTAGGCGTCGAATGGGCGTGGCACACACTTGGCAAAGTGCACTTGAAAACAAAGAGCGTAAAGTTATTAAAGGTTTTTGTGCTTTGTGCGCCTTTCATGTCACTTACACCAGCAAAGCCGCCACCCGCAACTAAACCCCCAAAGCCTCAGCCTAAAACTTGGGCTCCTCTTTTATGTATTGGAACGGGTCTGGGCCGCGCTGGGCTGTTCGCGTAATCTTGAAGATGCTTTGCATACAGTTGTTAAGGGAGCGAGGTGGAGGGGGCCGGATCCAAAGCAGCAAACTTCAAGCGTGCGGCAAATTCAATTTGAAATTTCCAAATGTTTTTGAAAATTACATTTTTTATGAAGGGTGCAAAAAGTTGCCGGTGTGTGAGTCCCAAAAGCGTGTCAAATGCTGAACCGATGCTGTGGTGGGCGTGCCACGGACTCGACTTGAATGATGCATCCTGTGAAGCAACAACAACAACAACAACAAATGTCAAGTAAATGAATATTTTATTGCCAGGCATCAGGCAGCGAAGCTTGCGATTTGCGAGTTTGTTGGCAGGGCAAAAGCAACGGCAACAGCAACAGCAACAGCAGCAGCAGCAACAGCAACAGCGAAAGCTACCGAAATTGGCTTCCCACTGTGTGCATTGGTTGATTCTATGGCCGCTACGGGAGCACCAAAGTGCGTGCCCGAGTTTCGCTCCCCACTCGGGCAAAAACTAAGCAAAAATTGATGATGTAGATGATTTCAAAGAGCTTCCCGCCCCGAGTCGCACGAGGACTATTGAATTTTTATATCGGGGTCGCGTGCGTTATTTGTTTGTTATCAAAGGAGCCACCCTACATGCTCTCCAGCTGCTACCGGCTGGGTTACCTGACAACCGATCACAAACGTAGCTCCATATGCTGATTCAATATTTTTCATCATTTTCTGTCGATGAGAAAACCGAATGCGCCAAGCACTCGCCAATCACAGGGTTTTGCTTCAGAATTTAACAAAATGTCTTTAATGCTGGGAACATATAAATAATAACTTCTAGTTCTATAGGGTATTTCCCAAAAAAAAAAATATTGCAAAACCTTTTAGGCATCATGAATGCATATTTATTTTAGTCCAAATCTCTACAGACTTCAATTTGTAATGGATTATAAGGAACCCCATGCCCAGAAAATTTTCGTCTTCATATAAGCTTCGGAAAGGGGCCGTTTTTTGCTTGGAATTTTGTATATAAAGAAAGGGAAAGCAGCAGAGAAAGAGAGATGGGAAAGATGGAGAGATAGACAGAGAGATATAAAGAGGCAGGGAAAAAGGAAAAAGGCAGGGAGAGTGAGAGTGAGAGTGAGAGTGAGAGTGAGAGTGAGAGTGAGAGTGAGAGTGAGAGTGAGAGAGAGAGTGAGAGAGAGAGAGAGAGTGAGAGAGAGAGTGAGAGTGAGAGTGAGAGTGAGAGTGAGAGTGAGAGTGAGAGTGAGAGTGAGAGTGAGAGTGAGAGTGAGAGTGAGAGTGAGAGTGAGAGTGAGAGTGAGAGTGAGAGTGAGAGTGAGAGTGAGAGTGAGAGTGAGAGTGAGAGTGAGAGTGAGAGTGAGAGTGAGAGTGAGAGTGAGAGTGAAAGTGAGAGTGAGAGTGAGAGTGAGAGTGAGAGTGAGAGTGAGATTGAGATTGAGAGAGAGAGACAGAGACATAGAGAGAGAGCAAGAAAGAGAGAGCGAGAAAGAGGGAGTGAGATTGAGAGAGAGAAAAAGAGCGAGCGAGAGCAAGAAAGAGAGAGCAAGAAAGAGATAACAGGAAAGAGAGAGAGAGAAAGAGAGAGCAAGAAAGAGGGAGCAAGGAAGAGGGAGCAAGAAAGAGGGAGCAAGAAAGAGGGAGTGAGATTGAGAGAGAGAAAAAGAGCGAGCGAGAGCAAGAAAGAAAGAAAGACGGAGCAAGAGAGAGAGAGAGAGATAGAAAAAAAGATAGAAAAATTAGAGAGCGAGAGATAACAAAATAGAGGGAAGGAGAGCAAGAGAAAAAGAGGTTTAGAGTGAGAGTGAGAGAAGGAAGAGAGTGAGAGAGATTAGAAGAAAAAAATGAGAGATCGCGAAGATTTAGAGATATAAGAATATAAGAAAGAGAAAATAGAAAAGAGAGCACAAAAGCAGGAAGCCAGAGAAAGCGGGAAAACAAGAAAATTGAATTAGGGAGAGGGCATGCTAGAGACTAAGCGGCTGTAAGCCTGCTAGCAAATCTTGAGATTCGCATAGAAGGACAAAGGGCAAAGGTTAGCATGCATGAAGTAACCTTAGTTTGCAGAGGATCCATAACGACTTTTAGTTATACATAAAATAGCTAAAATAACCATCGATGCGAGCATGAATACTGCCAAAGATATTACAAAATTTGGATAGACTTCGCCTTCAATTCATTTAAAGCTTCTAAACATGGTTACATTAGGCTCGTCCAGTCGGGGCAACGAGTCAGATCGCTGAGTGGCAGCAAATCAGAGTTAACTGTTTTGGATTGTGCACACTCGCATATTGTAATATGTGCGTAGGCATATTTACGTGCATGTAAGCTAGACATAGGCGCATGAGCGCACACTCTCCCTCACACACACACACACACACATAGCTACATAGCTGCCGTCACATTCACATTTCATAGCATACTTTTTCGCGGTGCGTCTATCACAGTGCCAACTGACATTGAGCTGTGGAGGTGTGTGTGTGCGTGTGTGTGTGTGTGTGCGAGGGCATGTTAAAATTCATTTGTCAAAAGGATTACCATGGTAATAGGGTTTTAAGCATATATACGTATATATATCCTGGCAAGCATACGCAGCCTTTGTTTTCCATTTCGTTTTTTTTTTGTCTCCTGTATTCCTACACAAACGTTTATCATGTCCTTTTGTTTGTCTGACATGCTTTTTGTATTTGGCTTTGTATTTTACGTCCATGTGTGGCGGCTAATTAAAAACATGGCGTTAAACAATTATGTCAGGCATTTGTAATGCTCAATCCCGACACCCAACAGCTGCCAGCTGCCAGCTGCCACATGCCACATGCCACAGGCCGCTCCGTTACCTGGTCAAATGCTGGCTTTGGCTACATTTACAAAGCTGTTAATAAATTGACTGCAATCAAAGTTGTCATAAGTTGAGCAGGAAGCAGCCGACTGATAGCTGTGGTCACGTGCACAAATATACACCCACACACACACACACACACACACACAGACACATACACAGATGCAAAGATAAGTATACCCGCAGCCAAATGACAACTTAATAGCACAAAAAATCAAGTCAAGCAGACATTGTCCTTTTTAGTCAGGCCCAAAAAGCAGCTGCTGGTTTTTAGCCATGTGTGTGTGCCGCCAACGCCATCATCGTCACCTTATATATATATAACGTCTTCGTTTCTGGCCAACGAGGCGAAAATGTACAAATTGTTGTGATTTATTTTAACAGATTTTTTTTGTTAACCCAACAACAAGCCGAGTTTCAGCTGAAATTGGATGAACACTGTGGCATTTGCTCTATTGATGAATATGCTGGTAGCTGCCTCATCTCAGCGCGTCTGTGTGTGGCAGGTTGGGAGAGCGCGCGTGACAATGCGCCAATGTGTGGTCAAGTAGTGCGCACGGCTGAGCTGAGCTACGACCAGTCAATTTATAGACCAACAAGCTTCACAATGGCTGCAAACTTAACGTTAACAGGTTTAACCCAGCCAAGGACAAGTCTGACATGAGTGGTAAGCTCCTACCCAGCCCCATCATTAGTGGGCAGCCGTAGTTGAGCTTTTACTGTACTGGTCGCTCTCGCCTCCTGGCTGCCATGGCTCCCGCACTCATGGAGTCGCCATTCGAGCAGCGAGCCATCTAAAGTTAAAGCTCACTGAGTGGAAAACTTCTTGTACGTAGCTCTCTAGCTGCTAGCGTGGTAATTTCTTGGTCTATACCCACTTTGATTTCAAAGTGTGTGTGCGTGTGTGAGTCTTAGCAATCCTTAAGTGATTCATGTTCCTCTTCATGAAGCAAAGAAATTGAGTATAGGCAGCTCTGTCTGCTATAAACTTGTTTTTTTTTTTTGCTTTACTTTTCTTGCTTTTTAGTTACCTAAGAGCGCACGAGTCAGTTATGCTTGATATAGGTAGAAATGACAAAATATAGCTGACTGATTGAAAACTATCGTTAATGAAATTATTTTATTTATACTCTACTTGAATCTTTCTCTGTAGAAAAAAGTCTTACTTTGGTTTATTATCTTTAGGTATGGCATATTTGCCTTATAAAAGGGGACAGAGCAGCATGACGACATGTGGCACTTGGGGACTGAAGTTTTATTTAAGGATGTTTTGTAACTCTAGCAACCTTGTCGTATATAAATACGATATGATATCATATGCTATGGCAATTACTTTGGTAAATTACTAAAGAGAGTTTAATGGTCTTTAAATAGCAAAGTAAAATGTTTTTTTCTTTTTGACTAATTTGAGCAGAGTAGGAGTAAAAGAGGAAGAAGAACAGGAAGAAGAATGGCTTTAACTAACTTTCATATTTGGACTGAGTTTTCTGAATTAGTTGTAGAATTTAAAGAAGTAAATGTATATCTAAGAAGATTGTTAAAAGCTGACAGAAAAGGGAGAAGGAAAAGGGCGAAGATAATATGTGTAATATATTAAATATATAATATATATATAATATACAAAATATATAATATATAAAATATATTATGCATAATATATATAATATATATTTTTATAAGAAAGCATAAATAACTTCGGTTAACTATGTTTCATTATAAATAATTTTCAATCTTACTTTGCTTTAAATTTTTAAAAATCAGGGCTCAAGCAGAAATATTTATTTTATAGTATTTCTTTCGTAGTATTTAAAAACTTTAAGAATTATAAGCCACAACACCTTTTAGGCAGCTGGCAGAATATTTCAGCATGAATACTTGACAAAAATAATTATAATATTATATACGATCTGGTTCAGAATATTCCAGTTAGAGTCTGGCAAAGTTTAAGAGATCTTTTTTTTTTTAAATAAAATGAATATTATAAAAAGCTCTAAAGACAGGGAAAATCTGTGAATACACATGGATATTAAGAATCCATATTTTTCCAAAAAAAGTTGTCTTTCATATAGAATAGGGAGAGAAATGGAAACATGATATGTATGAGACTTTTCTTGACTGCAAGTAGGTTTAAGAGTACCATTCTAGGTATATAAGCCAAGGGTTTTAAGTGAAGAAACTTGTAGAAGACTTGAGTTCAATGAATGAGAAGCTGTTATGCTTAACTCTCTCTTAGAATAAGATATTCCAAACTATATCAATTATCATGTCATAGACCAAATTATCAGCTTAATGCTGAGTGCAAGAGAGAATCAAATTGAGCAGATATATTTCTATGGATGCATCTACTCATCATGTTATTGAAACAACTAAAATATAATTCTACTAGGCACATACAATATATATATAAATACAATATATATGTATACAATTAATATATAAATAATTATAATAAAATAAAATAACTTAAAATAAAATATTTACTCTTTAATAAATATTATGTAAGAATAAAGTTAAATTATATTAATATAAATATAAATGACTTCAAGACTTATTAAAGTTGTTAATAAAGCTAAACAATTTAATATACTTGGAGCTGTATATTTGCATATATATGTATATATAGACATACATCATCTATATATGCATCTATTTATAATATCAGAAAACACTATCAATTTATGTTCATTGCATTCCATTTAATGAATTGATTTGTGGTTTTAAGTGCGAATTCTAATTAAATGTTAATTGCTCTTAGCATATTGATTTCGACAGCACGAGCTTGATATATTTTGCAGCACAGACTATAAATTGGTTGTTCTCTAAGAAAACGAATCGATAATATAAATCAGAGACAGGCAGACAGATAGAGAGACAGAGAGAGAGACAGACTCTGATTATGTTTAAACTTAGTTGGAATAATATTGATGGCAAAGTCGAGAAGTGTTTCGGCGCCTAAACCAACAGCTGCAGCAGGTTGCCATTAGCATGACCAACTGGGGTCTTCTGCTGCTGCTGCTCAAATTCAGACAATTCCTTGAGTCAATCTGATCCGGCACTTTGGCTAAGCAAACGCTGTCATAGGATTATGCCATTCGATGTATATGCATATATATATACATATATATATATATATGTATATGTTAGCATTAGCTAATTCGCAGAGATGGAGAGCTCAAGTTTATGAAATATTGCGGCAAACAGCCGAGTTTTATTCCGTAGGCAATCTGGTGGGTTGACGGATTCGTGGCCACGTACTTCAGCTCAGCTGTGAAACGCGACAATTTAATTTATTTGGCGTTTTACGGGCCAAGTCAGCGAATTTACGATTGACATTTGCGTTTAACCTACTTATGCTGATTTGATGGCAGCTCATAAATAAAATTTAAACCAATTGCTGGACACCAGCAGCCACAGCAGCCATAGCAGTCGTAGCGCAGGTTGCCATAGCAGCCAGCCATCAATCGCAGCAGCTGCTATCAATGTGGACCATCATTGGTTGCGTATACGCCCCGTGCGACTCCTTGTCATTATCTTGAGCATTCCACGGCTGGCAAGGCATCTCTCTGTCTGTCTTTGGCTACGTAGTTCTCGGTAATTGAACACTTAGTGGGCCAAGCAATTTGGGGCTTAGTATGCCAAAGGCAAATATTTAAAATCCGGCTAATGCAACAGACACACAACTCCTTTGACATTATCAATGGACACGAACGGTTATGCCACGCCCATTTCGCATTTATATGTATATAGAGAGAACGCCCAGCTGGTTTGGCAGCGCAAATTTGTCGTAGCAAATGATGCAGAAAGTCGCCGAGGCGCCTAGGAATTAAAACGGGAAATGAGTCGTAAGAAAAACAATGAAAACTCCTCGCAATGGAAATACGCAAAAAGTCGCCTCAAAGTTTTCCAATTGTCTAGGGAGCATACTAGGTGACGCCTCAACTGGGGCACTCTCTATCTCTCTCTCCCTCCGTGTGTGTGTGTGCAAACGGATTGGGTTTGCAAAATGTGTCACTGGGGTGCAATTTGAAAATGAAATTTTCTCAGCATTTTCCTTCGTTTTTATTTTACTCGTCGTTCATTCATCGTTTGGCATGTGACGCTCGAGTGGACGACCTTGGCAAAAAGTTTCAACATGCCTTCGTACAACTAGCGTTGTGCATAAGCTCAAAACTCTATCCAATGGTCTCCAGATATTAAACTGCATACAAACATATTGCTTTCTTTGAACTGGTTCGGGCGCGCTCAAGCCATAAGTGGAAAAGCCATTAACATTTCGAAAATTTGAAACCTGAGAAATTACTTTTACTACTACTAATTTTATTACATTTCTATTACTACTACTTTTATTACTTTTCTCAAAATGTACTACTTTTCGACTACTACTAATACTACTACTACTTTTACTACTTTTCTACTACTACTAATACTACTACTACTTATACTACTTTTCTACTACTACTAATACTACTACTACCTTTACTGCTCTTCTACTACTTTTCTACTGCAACTTCTAATACTACTACTACTTTTTTACTACTTATTTTCTACTACTACTACTACTTTTTTACTACTTATTTTCTACTACTACTACTACTACTACCTTTTTATTACTACTTTTGCTACTTTTCCACTACTACTAATACTACTACTATCTTTACTACTTTTCTACTACTAGTACTACTAATTTTTTTACTACTACTTTTACTACTTTTCTACTACTACTAATACAACTACTACCTTTACTGCTTTTCGACTACTACTTTTACTACTTTTCTACTGCTACTGCTACTACTACTACTACTACTTTTTATACTACTACTTTTATTACTTTTCTACTACTAATACTATTACTACTACTAATTTTTCTAATTTTACACTACATTTACTAATTTTCTACTATTACTACTATTACTACTACTTTTACTACTTTTCTACTACTACTACTTTTACTACTTTTCTACTACTACTACCACTACTACTTCTACTACTATTACTACTACTAGTAAGATCATCATACAATTTCCTCTTTTTTTTTTAATTTTCTAGTGAAAGCTAAGTGCTCTTTGTATATTCCATATATAAGACATTTATGAAATATGAGTTTCAAATATTTCACATAATTAAAGTAACCTTTATCGTATCAAAGCCAAATAAGGTCATCCATATTTTATATCAGATAGATTACAGCATATACACACATATATGTTAGACAGGCTTGAGTGCTTTTCTTGGAATTTGTTTTGCTTTAAATATGGCCCAAATTTATTGACTTGATTCGTCTGCTCAATTTCCTAGAAATATTGCGTCTCAATTTCTGCTCTGCTGCAAATTTCGTTATTTTAAGTAAATAGCAAAAACTAATATAAATTGTGTCTGGCAAAATTTTTTGTTTTAAGCTTTTTGTTATTAAAAATTGAAGAAACGTTTGCCGGCAATAAAATACGCCAAATTTAATACGAGGTAATTGAAATTAAGTTTGAGTAAATACTTTAAAAAAAAAATAAGAAAATATAAATAAAAGGTAAAGGAATGTGTTTTAGAAACGTAAGTTAGAAATTTAATTAATCTGATATATATATATATATATATGTAATTTATAATTTGCTATTACAAACATTGAGAGTTAAACTCATTCAACTGGAAAGTTTTTTTATTTTGCTATTTCTTTTGGTTTGGCTTTAAAAGTATCTATGAGATACTTTTTGCTTTATGCACTAGCAAAAAGCAACTTGACGGCTTGAATTTTGACACATATCCAAGTGCTTATGCCAAACAACTCAACAGCAAATAAAAAAGCAATGCCAAAAGAGAATATAGCTGTACCTTTTTCTACATAGTGCTAAACAAAAGAGCAGCTTCAGCAGCCAGAAAAAAAGAGTTTCGTTTTTTTATATGCATTTTTTTTTTGGCTGTCAGGCGACTGTAACAGCAGCCATTCTCTGGGGCGGCCAAAGGTCGGCAACCGGCTCAGTTAGGGCCACATTCAATACCTCTTACTCAGAATCACAATCACAATCACAATCACACAGACATACACACACACTCACACACAGATACACATGCACATATAAATATACATTGCCATTCACGGAACATGGCGGAGCCTGTGTAATGTGCATGCCCAGAACTAAAGCAAACAAATATTTATAAATGCGCAAATAGAACAGATAACTGTATTTTTATATGCACACCGACATACACATACACATACATACACACTAATCCACAGAGCCGCTCACTTTGCCGGGCAAAGGCATTCGAGATTCGATTTCGCATCGTCGTGGAGTCGTCGACGGGTCGACGCTTTCATTCATTCACCAACAGCAGCAGCAGCAGCACTGCCGCCGCTATACCCACCACACCCGCAGCTACAAAAACAACAAGTTACATTTTTATTGCTTTGGCATGGAGCATATGAAAGCGCCGTCTACCCTTTACCCCATTTTCTCGCAATGCCGCCCAATCCTTCCGCATGTGAGTGCTGCTGCTGTTTTTTTTTCCTCTCTCTTGCTGCCCACACTAAAAGCGAAAAGAAAACTCGTGCAGGCAACCAAATAAAAGGTCTGCAGAAGCGATGGATGGGAAAGGATTGCTTGCGCAGAAAAGAAATATATTTTTCCGATATTTTAACATGAATTTTGCATATTGTTAATTTTGCCTTTCAACTGAATACGGGACGTACAGCGCCACTGTGCAACATCCTTTTATATCATTTAGCTTCCGTTTGTCTGCAGTATTTATGAGCCAAATTGCCCAAGTTTGATTTGTTGGAAAAACACATATGAAATATGTGAACAGTAAAGGCATAAGCAGCCGAACTATAGTTCCGTTAAGCTAGATAAAGTCATCTGATTTATGTTCCTATCAAAGAGTTCCCCCACTAACGTAATTGCATGGTTATATGCGCTTATGTTAGTTGATCAACTCAAGTCAATTCTGATTAGTCACCACAATTGACATAATTGCGTGGTTAAGTCAACACACTGCAATTAGTCACCATATTGGCATTGCTAATCAACAAACTTTACCCACCACACTAACTCAGTTGATCATATGTTTAGTTTCTGTTAACAGTCTGGCAGCGCTGTTTTCTTATGCGTGCTTTTCATTTACGTTTTTTATTATTCGTGCGTTTTGTTTCATTCTCTCTGATTGTTAGAAACAATTAAATAGCTCTTATTTATTAGTGCTCCTGGTGAAGTGCAAGTGTTGTAAAATGTAAACACAATGTAATATGTAAATTAAAACGTTGCAGGTGCATGTCAGGTGCTACAAAGTGTTATAAATTCATGATGATGATGATGATGATGATGATGATGATGGTGGTGAGTGTGTGACTGAGTTTGTGTGTGTGTGTGCTGCCTTCGAGCCAATAACAACAGTTTCTAGCTGCTCAATAGAGAATTTAATTTGCATTCACATATATGTGTATATATGTATGTATGAGAACATTCAAAAATTAATATGTATTTGCATAAAATATTTGTATGGGTGCTAAGAGTATATATTTACAGAGTAAGTTTAAAAATTATCGCTTTGTTTAGCTCGAATTAAGAGTAGTAGCAAATGTGAGCGAAGTGAAATCTAGGGGACAGACAGCTGAAAATATTGCATATTTATAACAAGAGTAAAGATGTAGGTATATAGGCATTATAATAGACATTGGTAGTATAGTATATATAGAATTAGTATTTCAGTACTTTTTAAGAAAATGTTTTAAAATTGTACATGAATATAAATGTGAAAAAGTAAAAAGTTCCGATTAGAATTAGTATTAATATTTGAAAATATTTATAATAAAGCAAAAAAAAAAAAATTGTATAAAAATGTGAAAATTATATATTGTATTGAATTTATATATATATATATATATATATATATATATGTAAAAATATTTATATAAAAGTTTATAAAATTATTTTCATTATTAATATACCCAGCTGCTCAATGAAATTGAATAAAATATATATATTTAAGTCATAGATTCAAAATTGATAATAAATGTTAAAAGCATAAACTCAAACGTTATACAATTTTATAAATCATAAATTTGGGAATTTTCGTGACAATATATTATGAACAATTATGTTGGAAACTCGAATTGGCTAATTTGCAAATTAAATGTAATTTTCTACTGTTATCGTAACTTATTAGCATATGAATATCCATATCTATGAACATATATATATGTATGTGTGTGTGTGTTGGCAAGCCAATATGTTTCATGCTGTTATCTTTGTGTATACACATTAGAAAATTTGTCTAATATTTCAGCTGCCGCTTTCAATTTTGCTGCTGTTTGGCTTAAGTTTGTGCAGGCTATAAGATTGGAAAGGGGCGTGGGGGTTGGGGGCTGAGCATGTTCGTCTGGTTTGCCCTTTTAACATTTGACAAACCGCTTAACCTTAACCTTAGCTATTTTGCCATGTAGTTTGCTTATGCATATTTCATAATGCATTACTCATTTCGTTCGTAAAGCCATTGCTGCATGTGGGCTGCTCCAATGCTAATCCTATATTACAACAACATGACCATTAAGACAAGTCAAACTACACACGTACACACACACGCACACACACACACACAAGGGCCATTTGGCACAGTCTCACATAGTAATATGTAACAAACAACAGACACGATTACAACCAAATGACACAGAAAATCACTCCTGCTCGTTATGTAAGTATGTAGGTGTGTGTGTGTGTGACACTCTATGTGTGTGTGTGTAGACATTCGGTTTTGTTTGGTTCATATGGGAAGTAAATTAGCCTAGTGCCCATTCGAAGCCAGCCTGTCGCATGCTATTTATGTATGTGCAGCAGTCACATACACACACATACACACATACACACATACACACACATACACACACACACATACACGCAGCTGCACACGGCGCAGTGCGTGTTTTGGTCGACAATTTCATTGCCAATGCAGAGCAGCTGCCGGCTGTATTCTAGCCAACGTCCATCTACAACGCTGCTCCGCCCTTCTAAGGCTAACTTAGTGACTCCGTCCGTTTCGGCAGACGTCTCCGGTCGGGGGCTTAAATCGAAATTCATGCAGCCATTGCGGCCACTCGCTTTCGATTTGTTTATAGCTGCGTTTAATAAATTACAAATAGAAGTCAGCAAATGCGAGTGCTTACAGTTGTCTAGCCCTCTTCGACGCGCTCTGTAGCTCTCGACAGATTTAGTGTATAAAGTATATTCCTGTATATATATAGGAAATGAAAATATATTTTCAACTATGCAACTATTTTATCAAGCTAAATTGTTAAGCCGTCTTATTTGTGTTTAAATATAGCTACAAATTGCTTAAATATTTTTCTGTACGATAAAAATTTTGTTGCTCCCAAAAGTATGCTATATTATTTTGCTTAGCTGCCGCTCGAGGCTATTTGTTTATTATAGCATTATTAATAGTGCTTAAAAGTATAGATGCATATATTGATGTTTTTATTTTATTTTGTTTTTCTTATCTTTACATTCTCTCAATAAATATAAGTATTTCTTTTTGCATAGTTTAATACACGCTTATCACATTGAGCATTCGTCAAAGATTTCGAGTGAAAATTGTTACTATTATTTATTTTGATTGCCACTATTTGTTTGCAAATATACTAGAAATATACATATATTTGAAATTCATACAAATTTTCAACATATTTATTAGTGTAAATCAAAATATATCAAATATTTAAATTGCTTCAAGTAAATTATAATTTGTCAAACAATTTTCTGCATCCTCTAGCGGGAAATCAGTAAAGAAGTAACTGCTATTATTATCATAATTATTGCTTAGTCTAACAAGCTATTTACTCGTATGCCTTCGACATTATAATATATACATATGACATTATCTATGTATGACATTAGAAGGCAATGATCCCAAGCATATATCAGTTAAACTACTGAGAATTGCGTGTGAGCTTCTAACATTTGTTATTATTATTTATTACTAACACAGACACAGAAGTTAAATAAATATATATAATTATTAAATATGATATAGCATAAATATATTTAATAAGTAATCTTGTAGTTCAGCGAGCCAAATGCAATTGCGAACCATTTGATAATCTTGTCTTGGGGTTTGGCTTATGAAACTTAACGTTCAGTTATATTAAAAAAGATTTTGGCTTAGATTTATAGACATTTTGATATATTAATAATATAATTTTGAAGTCCAATTAATGTCTTAATTTGTTTAATATTTTATTTTGCTTTAATAACAGCTGCGTATTTTTATCCAAGTTATAAATTAAAAACTTTATAAATTCATAGCTAAATATGAAAATATTAATATTAAAAAAACTACAAATAATCTGAACTTTAATTCTCCATTTAAATAATAATAAATTGTCAATAGGTGCATATTTGATGTATTTTTTGAAGTCAGGTCTTAAAGCGAAGTTCCATAAATCCATATAAATAAATAATGCATTTGTGCAACTCTCACTCTTGCCATACTCTAAGCATATTCTCTTATTTATTATCGGCCAACAATTTTGTGGCTAGTGTACTAAAGTTTAGTTTCGTTTCGTTTCGTTTCGTTTCTTTTACTGATAGCTTTTGTTCTTGGCCATGTTTATATAGCCTCTGCTTGCTTTCTATTAGTTTTTGCAAGTGTTTATATGAGCTCTAAGAAATATGAGCGCTCAGTGCCGGCTGCCAGCCCCTCAGCCAGCCAACGGCCGGTCGTCTGCTCCTCCGATGTGGTCATAAAAATTGTAGAACAGGCAATGCCAACAGTCCAAAATGGCAAATGCTCCAAGCGCCAACGAACCAAAAATGAAATGGCTTAAGCTTTCTGCCTGTTTGCCTGTTGTTGCTATTGTCGTTGTTGTTGCACTTGTTGTTGTTGCTGCTGCTGTTGCTGCTCAAATATAAATGCATTTGCGCCCGACCACAAAATGTGTTCAACCGGAAATTGTACGTGGAGAGTGCATGAGTGGGCGGTTTGGTTTTTGGAGGCGTGTGTGCGGGCAATACACTGCTTTTCGAATACTGAAAAGAGGTATATGAGCGGGATGTTATACAAATGTGATACGTGAACTTTTTATATATTATATAAATTTTTTATATATCTATGGGTGCACTCCTTTAAACCTTTTTTTTTTATTTTTTTTAATTATTAAAATTATTGATAGGGTCATGGGTATGTGGCTTATAGAATGTCATATAATAAATATGTATTTCTGTACTAAAAATATTTGTGCTATACTGACTAGTTAAAAGTCATCAGAAACTTGGAACACTTGAAATGCTGAATTTCAGAATTTAGTGCATTTTTAGTTAAATTATTTATTTATAATTATATTTAGCTTTTGTATAAAAGCTAAGATCAAGCTTTGATTTACCTGCCAAAAGCTGAAAATAAGTAAAAAAAAAATATATTATATGAAAATTTATATTTATATATATATTTATTATATATACTTATTATATTATAGTTTTATAATTGGAGTGGTAACAAGGTTGAAAAGGCTGATAAAGCAAATGACTTGTTTTATTGCCTGAATTCTTGCTATTTTTATTTACATTTGAATTGCCAATATTTCAGCTAGTTTTAGCTATTTTTATTGACACATGAATTATAGCCTGCATTTTAGCCTGTTTTAGCCATACACATTTGAATTGCTGCTTTAACTCAAGCTAGTTTTAGCTATTTTAATTTACATTTGAATTGCCAATATTTCAGCTAGTTTTAGCTATTTTTATTTACACATGAATTATAGGCTGTATTTTAGCCTGTTTTAGCCATACACATTTGAATTGCTGCTTTAACTCTAGCTAGTTTTAGCCATTTTGTTGTCTACATTTCAGCTAGTTTTAGATATTTTTATACCATTTTGCATGGCACTTTTCGACCAAGCTTTAGCTTAGGCACAACTTTTTAAACAGAGTATTTCGCAGTCAATGAAATGCACACGCAGCGGCTTTCACTTGTTTGTGTGTTGTATTTCCGTGTGTATGTGTGTGTGTGCGTGAGTGCAGAATTGTGCAGTGGGTTTTCGGTTGCTTTGACAGTCATTGCCATACGTTCCATTAGCTTTTTTTAGCGCCTATTGCTGTGGCGAATATGGCTATAGGTATGGCTATGGCTATGGCTAAATCTATCACTGGTTATCCAGCTATCTATCTGTGCGTGCTGAAAATTTAACAGATTTTTGCGTGTGCGGCTTTTCTATATTGCGGTTGGCCAAAAAGCCGCTGCGACTAAGCTGCAGCCTATGTGCTGAGTGCGAGCATCAGTCCGTGAGTCAAACCGTCTGCCAGTCAGTCAGTCAATCTGTCAATCTGCCAGTCTGTCTGTCCATCAGTTTTGTGTGGCCGTGTCATACGGTTCTTATTTGCATCGATGGGCTTCAAAATGGAGCTAAGCAGTTATTGGACTCGTTAACGTCATCATTGCCATCAGTTGCACCTGCCTGACTCTGCACTTTTTGCCAGCAATGAAGCGTCAAAGTGCAAATGAGCCAGGACACATACACAGAGCACCTACGTACACACACACACAGAGAGCTGGAATGCATGCAAGCAGCTCTGTGCAAACAGAAGAAAATGCACTCATGCAATATGCAGCAGGTAATCTCGTTTCTTTTAATCGCTGTTTGACATCAAAATTAGAATTTCTTAAGATGCCAAGAAGGCCCCAGCTATGGTGCTCAGCATAAAGAGCTCCTTTATTGCGAGTTGTTTGCATAGCTTTTACTGCAGAAGACGCGACACTCGGTTTCAAAAGACACCTTTGATTGGGCAGGTGTGCATGCGTGTGCCTGTGTGCGTGTGTGTGTGTGTTTCCCGTTCTTTGCTTAGGCAAATTGAAAATTGATGGAACGCTTTTAGAGCTGACCACAGTTTGCTTGGCATCAATTCGAAATTATGCTTCCTGGCAATCCTTACACACAATGCTATTGCCATTTAGCTCGCTTTAGCCTGAGTGTATTTCAATCCCTTTTTGATTTTTTGCACACTCTGATTCGCTCGTTTCTAGCTCTGCATTGTTCATTTTGTTGCATTTGGGGAGTTGGTTCTCTACGGTCCACTATTGATGCCGTGACACGTTCCAACAATCGCTCACTTTGACGGCTTCTATGGCCCAGTGTTTGAAGTTTTTCCTATTATTGTTTACTTTTCTTTTCCACTTAGATTCCATCCTTTTGTTCTCACCTCACTCCCTTTCTCTCTCTCTCTCTCTCTCTGTGGCCATGTAGTTTTTGCACATTGTTGCTGTTGGCTCCGAAGGAAAGGTTCAAGTTTTGCATTAACAAAAAAAGAGAGAAAATTGAAACAAGAAACTTGAATTGAACTTGAAGCACACGAAGTAGTAATACCCTAGCTCACTTTTGCTAATAAATTGCTTTCGCTTGACTTTTAGTTGAAAACTTAATGATAGTTTCCATGTCAGCTTTAGCTGTACTTATTTGCATTGACAGAGTTTGCTTGATTGGAGGTAGGAATATAAATATATATATGTATAGTATTTTTTTGTCTTAACTTTTGTTTGTTTTAAGCTAAATTGTTTTGCGGTTTTTAATGACTGAACCAAGTTTGCAACATTTTAATAAAATAGTAGAGGTTTTTCATAGTCTTTGAGTTTTTTTGGAGTAAAAAATTTCTAATGAATTCTATTCTCTATTCTATAAAATATATTCTATATTCTATATTCTATATTACATATAATAGAAAAAGTTCGATTGGAATTGTTAAATATGCTTGGATAATTTGAAATTTTAGTTATGAAGAATGTATTTAAAATTTGCATAGATTAGCTTAGGTAGCCTGGAATTTGTATTTACAATATATTTAGTCAAAATATATAAATAAATAAATATAAGATTTTCAAAGAAGAAACTATCATTGTATTAGACACTCGCCCTTTCAGTGAATTGAATCTAAAACCTTAGAAGAATATCCGAAAAAATTAATAATTAATAAAAGCACAAAGAGCCTCAACAAAGTATAGACTTAATAAACCTGTGGAATTAAAACCTTAGAAGAATATCCTAAAAAAATTAATAATTAATAAAAGCACAAAGAGCCCCAACAAAGTATAGACTTAATAAACCTGTGGAACTGGCCTTGACGAAATCAAGCCAAGTCTTGAGCCCAATTCTTGCAGTTCACTTCCCAGTTCTTTGAAACTATTTACTTCACTATAAAAGATCCAAGAAATAATACATCAATAAAATATATATATATATAAATATTTGCTTATTTTGTAGTTTCCCTGGAGTTTTCGCATGGAGTCCTTTGTGGCATTATTTATGTCTCGCCTTAGACTCGGAACAGCCATTGCCTTAAAGCGCTTAGCTGAGCCTTGTTTTCATTCGTGTGATTGGATTGTGTATGTGAAACAAAAGCGGAAGGGGGGGCACAAAGGAAGTTGAACTGTTGTCTGTTTGTTTATGTATTCCATTGTATTATTGTTTAGTTGCTTGGGAGACCCAGATGTGCCATGGGTGTAGCAGCAGCTGGAGCCCTGCCACATGCATTCAGGTGAAACACTTTTGCAATTTCACGTGGCCAGCCTCTGAACCTCAACAGGGCAGGGCATGGTAGCGAGCGGGGGTAGAGGGCTTCCTCATGCTCATCGTCCTTTTTCGTCCTGGCACTAGGCGAGTGCCAGTTGCGTCAGCAGTTGACTGAAAGACAAATGGAAGCTTCACTTGGCTTGGCTACTGGCTGCGCCAGCAATTAAAGGATTTCATGTTGCTGTTGCTGCTGCTGCTGCTGCCTTTGCTTCTCCCACTGTTTCTTCGGCTCTTTTTTCACAGGATGAGTACACAGAATTTTTTTGTTGCTCTTGTATCCATTTAGTCACTGTTAGTTTTAACTTTAAGGGTCATTTGTCTCTTGCAAAACTTTTCGTCTCACTTTGTTTTGCCAAGTTGCATGTCATTGTGCATGGCTCAGAGCTTGTCTGGCTGGCTGGCGTTTGGCCTGGCGCAGAGGTCTAGCCAAATTATTGGCCCCATCTTCGCATGAACGTGTATATAAACGCACATCTACATAGCAGATATAGCGCCATATACAATATAAATTTATATGTGCTGTGAAACATTTTAATTAATCACCAGGGGCATCAATTGCATTTTGTATGCTAATAATTTATGTTATAAATATTGCACAATCTCTGTCCCCCTCTCTGTCTCTCCCAGCCGTTTGCCTATGATCATATATCCATAATTTAAGGTTTTCCCGACTCCTAAAATGTTTTCCCCCCTCGCTTGTGGCGCGCATTTAAAATGAATTGATATTCAATTATGCCAAACAACTCTGCACTATGGCAAACAATTGAGTTTTGTGTTTTTGTGTGGGTGGTGTTGGTGGTGGGGGCGTAGCTGGTGCTGCTGCTACTGCTGCTGCTGGTGACGCCCAGCGCTAAATATTAAATAGCAAATAATAAATATTTATTTAGGTTTGCAGTTCATATTTTACAATATTTGATGCGGTCGTAATTGTTGTTTAAAAAGTGCATGAAAAAAGAAACATCTGCATTTGAGAGAGGAGTTTCCATTGAAATGGGGAGCTAGAAAATTTAGTGGTACATCACGGATTGAATCTCAAACAAAGTTTTATCCAGATCATTTTAAAATTTAGGTATATTAATAACAATATATATTAATAATTTACTTTAAATATCATTTTCAATATAATTGAATACAGCTTTGACAGGGAATAATTTGAGAATCACAAAAAATGCTTTATATTAATGAATTTTATTGAAAATAAATTAAAAATTACAGATATTTGCGATTCACAGAGAAGGCTGCATTTAAATGTGATTTAATGTAAATTAATGCACTCAAATTACAGATATTTGAGAATCGCCGAGAAGGCTACCTATACATAAATTAATTTACTTTAAACATAATTTTAAATATTTGAAAATCGCATAGAGAGTTGCATTTAAATATGTTCTGATTGATTCAATAAAAATGAAAATAATTAAATTACACATATTTGAGAATCGCAGAGAAGGCTACATGTACATAAATTAAAATACTTTAAGCATAATTTTAGATATTTGAGAATCGCATAAAGTTGTATTTAAATATGATATTATTGATTCAGTAAAAATAAAAATGAAAAATTAGACATATTTGAGAATCGCAGAGAAGGCTACATATACATGAAATAATATTTTAAATATTTGAGAATCGCATAGAGTTGCATTTAAATAATAAATAATATGAGAATCGCAAAGAAGGCTGCACAGACATGAATTAATTCTCTATAAATAAAATTTCACATATTTGCGAATCACAGAGAAGACTGCATTTAAATGTGATTTCATGTAAATAAATGCAATAAATTGCACATATCTGAGAATCACAGAGAAGGCTGCATATGCAATTAGTAATTTAATAATACATTTTCACATACACACATTTAACTATCATTAAATATCCAATGCTTAACATAATTTAGTTTTGTTGCACTCTTTTAAATTTAAGCAAAATCCAATATTTCTAAAGCTACTTTTGTTTATTTGTTATTTTTTTTCTATAAATATATACATTCAATTTGAACATTCAAGTGTATAATTAGCAACTGTTTTTTGATCTTCACAAAGTGCAGCCGAAATGATAGCCATATTTTTGCAAGTATTCGACTGTGAAGCGATTGCGTATGAGTTGATTTATTCGGGCCGCGAAACGCAGTCGAGCGTGATCCGTGTGACCCCTGTTGATGCCTGGCTTGTGCACCAAGAAGGCATTGTCCAGGGTGTTGAAGCTGTAGCCCATTAGGCAGAGGGCGAAGGATTGGATCATCTTATCGGACATGCCTTCCCAGTTCAAGCGTTCATCGTAGGGCGGATCGTGAATCGTTCCAATATAGATGGGATCCCAATAGCTGGAGCGTTTGCTGGAGCTAAACACTTTGATTGTAGTCGAACCATCGCTTTGGCGCATCCACTCGGGCAGATCTGGAGCCGTGTTGCACCTGGGACACACATAGGTATGAAAGGGAATGGCCTTACCCGTGGCCAGCAGTATCATCAGTTCATTTTTTGTGGATGGCACCGTGGCATTCGCTTCCACCTCGAAGATATTCAGCGGAAAGACTGATGCATTGGACCTAGCCAAATGTATATTGGTGGAAAGCATCTTCAGGAAGCCATCAACCAGGCCAGGTGTTGGATACAGTTCGATATCGGAGGCAAGAATATAGTGCGTCAGCGCTGCCTGCTTGGCAATATTACGTCCCATATTGATGGGATAATCCAGCTGCTGCTGCGTCCTATAAAGTGCAGCTTTCGACACTCCGACGAATGGCGCCAATTTCGAACATTTCAACTTCATGTTGGACAGTGAGCTTTGTGCGTAGACCCTGTCTGGCACATGATCCACGGGAAAGTAGATATGAAAGGTAACCCATTGCTTGATAAGTTCCCGCTCTGGTGCACATTGTCGCAGCCACATGATGCTGTTCACGGTCTCCTCGAAGTCCGTGCCAGGTGCGTAGATCGCTAGGCTTATTGGCGCCTGCCAGCGCTCTACCAACGGAGCCACATTATCCAAATACCGATAGTCCCCATGCGTGGTGTAGCTGACACTGGTGGAGCAGCGCACAGAGCCATGATTAGCCGGCACATAGTTCACCAGAGCCCAGTGGTTCGAGTGGCGTATCTTTTCATATTTAGGCACGCGATCTGTACAGTTGATGGCGACGCGCAGAGCGACCAAGTTCACAGTTGAATCCTCAGCTTCCGATCCGACATACGCAGCCAGCATTCCCATTGTAGTCTGGCTTAGCCAGACGCAGAGGCTGAGCACGTAAAGCAGCAGCCAAAACCATGATTTACGCATTTTTACTTCCGTTCACTTAGTTTTTCCTTAATTGTGTCTTGCCAGATATTTAAATGAATAGCGTAAGCTTAATGTATAAAAAAAAAAAACATTAGTAATTGATATCAAATTTTGAATTCATTTGAATTTATTGATTTTTGCAGAGTTTACTTTGTTGACTTTTGACTTTATGGCTATTCGAAGTGGGGAAAATGTTTTCACATAAATTGTAAATTATAAATATTATTTATAAATTTTTAAATATACACAACAAAATTATGTAAGCAATTGGACTTGACTTGCATCAAGCCAATGCACTCTGACTTTACTCAGTGAACTACTATATTTTCTAGAAGTTGACATTAGTGCTGAGTGTCTTATAGGCAGTGCTTTTGTCATATATTCCAAGTAGAAGTTTTAATTAAATTTTGAAAGGAATTTAAAATACTTTGCAACAATTCAAAGTGCTACTTTTACTTTGTCAACAAACACAGCAGAAATGCAAATATTCTAGTCAAGTTTCGAGCTTCTAATTGTCGTCGATCAGGCACTCTGCACTATTGTAGGCCACCACAATGTGATCCACCTGGTTGCGCACAACATGCGTGTCCTTGGCACATGGTGACCACAGCTTAACGATGCCCTCTTCTGAACATGACACAACATTATGCTGCATGGTAGTCTGGATGGTGTGTATACTCGCTGAGGTTTAGCTTTTATAGCTGCTGAAGTAACTATTGGAATTATATGAAATTGGAATTCTTTAAAGAGAACCTTGCCTTACCTTGAAAAATCAACAACATTTTAATACCTATGAAGGGAAAATCTGATTGTTATAAACTTCTTTACCAATTCTATACTCGTTCACGAAGCGATGTGAGTTTATGTGAGCTTTGTGGAATGTTACAGCCCGTCTTGCTGCCCGTCTTTTTATTCACATGAACTCAAATGATTTGCAATTCAAGCCATTTGGAGCACATACTCCTTGGTGTCCTCGTTTTCCAAGCTGCCAAGATCTTTCCGATATGCTCATTAGAAGCAGGGCTAATTAGTCTTCATACATACATCGTCCACAGGCTTGCAGCAAGAGCTCCATAATTTGACAGCTAACAAGCTGCAGAACGCTTAAGATCTATAAGAAATTAGACAACTCTTATTACGCCATGAGCGAGTATTATGCAGCTAAATATTCTTACTTATTTTATACCCTATATATGTTAGGGTATTTAAGTTTCGACAATCCAACAAGAATCCGAGTGGCCAATCCATTCACTATATTTGTTTTCTGTTTTTGGCTTGCACCACAGAGTTTGCTGTTTAGTAATTTATTTGGCCACAGAAGAGCGGAAATGAAATATGTGAAAAAAATTCTAAAACCGAATTCCACTCAAGTGAATGACTAATAAAACATTTGTCATATGACAGCGGATCAGTTGTGACTGTGTTCGCTGGCAAATTGATTTGTTTTGCGCAATTTGGCGGCTATTGAAATCAATATAATGTAAATAATCTGTTTTCAAGTGAGCCAACTATTGATTAGCGCGAAATTTTAATATGCAGCCGGCGCAAATATACAATTAATAAACAAAATTAATGTACATTGTTATTCATTGTTGTGTGCCCCTGCCACAATGCCGCAGCTCTCGCCGGACACAGCAAAATTTTAATTATGCCCCATCGAATACAAATACAAATATATGTATGTATGTGTGCGTGTATGTGTGTGTATAGAAAATATTAGTAATTACGAGTTGAAAATTCATGAAAATACAATTTGCGATTATTGTTATTAGTGTCAGGCAACAGGCAATGGCTGCGCCAATGTGCCCCTATCCCTTTCTTTGGGCCCCACAACTTTCAATGGCGTAAAAGTTTTACGAGCTGCGTCGTCGAGCAACAGCAGCTGAAAAATTTATAAATTCAATAGCACCTAATTAAAATTAAATCTGAAAGCTTGTTGTATCGACGACGGCGACGACGATGGCACACAGCTTAGGCGCCGGCAACAGTATCAGCAGCAAAAGCAACAGCGGCAGCAGCAACAACGTAAACACTTACAGCAAATATGTAATCAATAGTGTGTGCGACTGGGCCATACCCTGTAAATAGGCATTTTCTGCTGCTTAAACGTTTGCCTCATTAAGTGCTCAAGAGTATATTTGTTTAGAGTTTATTTGTTTGGACTTTGAATATAGTTTTGAAGATTGAAGAGATTTTAAAGGACTCTGAGGTGCTCATAATCAACTGATAATGTAGAAGGTAAGTAGTATATTCTTAGATCTGCCCATATCAAATGTCTTAAATCATACAATAGTCATATGCGTATACTTAATATGCGATTTGCAGAATATGCAAAGAGCTTTACAAGCAATTTATGCTTTTTAACATGTTCAAAATGAAAAATAATTTCTTAGCTATTCATATTCAAGATATTTTATTCAGATATCAATAATTGCAATTATTTATTTATTTTTTTATGTATATATTTATATATTATTTTACCTATGCCTACATAAAGCTATGCTGCGTATGCTTAATGCACATATGAATATAAAATATAGTTTTCTAATATAGTTTAGTTTAGTTTAGTTTAGCTTTCAATATAGTTTATTATCCCATTGAACAAGCATATACATATTTCTATTTATATATCTCAATATTCATGCAAAACTGTGCCCATGCTGCGTATACTTAATATGATATTTTATATGCAGCAAATCTATATTGCTATTTAGCTTGCTGTTCTGATCATGACTTCAACTTGTCCTCGACTTCATTTGCGTTTCAGCACATTAATATACGCCCCTTCAGCAAATTGTAATAGGTATGCTTACGCGAGTTACTGGCAAAAGACGGGCAAGGATGCTGCCTAGCTTGCCAAAGTCGTTGTTGTTGTTGTTTTTGCTGTTGCTGCTGGCAGGATATGCACGGTAAATGCTATAGCCGGAAATGAACACGTACTCTATGTGTGTGTGTGTCTTAGTGTGTGTGTGTGTGTACCTGGAAAAAGTTTACCAGCTGCCTCAGTCGAGCTCCGCTGAGCTTATTTATGAGCTGCCATACTGCGTGCGTATGTGTGTGTGTGTGTGCGTGCGTATGTGTGTGAGTACAATATTAATTATTGAAAGATTTCATATCGGCTTAAAGTTTCTGTTGCCGTGAGTGTTTTAGCCTGGCTTACGCCCAAAAGTATGCAATGCGGCAAGCAAATTGAAGTCACTTGTCGCATGCATCATCATCATCATCATCATCATCATCAGCAGCAGCATTATCATCCTCATCATCGTGATGGCAAATCCAATTTAATGCACCTAGCATCTTCTTCTCCTTTAGCAGCTGACCAAGCGTGGGCTGAACTGTGGACTGAACTGTAATACGAACTACTTTAACCCATGGACCTGGTGGGTTCACTTTGGCACTTCGACTGTTGCACTTACTCCACAGACTCGGGCGCTGGAAATGAACCAATAAATCAGTTTATAATGGCAAAAAGGCAAAGGCAACGGCAAAGGCAACGGCAAAGGCAAAACGCAATATGATGTCAGGGCAAACTTTTGGCGCCTCTTTTACGGCTGCAGCCACAGCAGCTGCATAGATCAATGAACCAAACTCGAAAGTGTTTTACGATGCGCCTGAAAGCAACGCAATGGAATTATATTTACTTGTGTGAGCAATAACCAAACCAGAGACCAAGACATTCACTCCAAATGGCATTGTGTCGGCTGTAAGGGATACGACAAGCGATTGATGACACAGCCTCAAAGTGGAAACGCCAAATGTGAGCTGAATGTGCTCAACAATCAGTTGACTCTAAGCAACTAGGGTCAATGTAACTATATGAAATCAATTGTTTATATTTTTATATATATTGAGACTCTAGTTTTGAACTATGCACAAATAATATAAGACAATTATTATAGCAACTTTTTATGCATACTCTGTTTATGAATGAAAGTCAAAAAGTTTTTTAATTAATACTTTCAGGTTAAACTTTGAGATGGAAGAGTGGAGGAGTGTCTTTAGTCTCTCTGGTATTTTTTATTTCCATATATATTTTTAAAGAAATCATGTACTAATTTATGCCAAGATAAGTTTGCATATATCAAATGTGCTTTAAAGTTCTTCAGCTCAAATAGCTAACACTATTGAAAGCATTAAACAACTCTAATTAAAGAGCTGAAATTACTGAACATTTTACTGATTTTTGTTTATATATAATTTTTTTATAAATTTTATATATGATTTATACAGACCTATAAAGTCTATATATATGATTTATGCAGTTTTATATAGTCTCTACATATGATTTATGAAGTCTTTAGTAGATCAAGCAATTATTAGAGTAAATCAAATGCAGGAATATGTAATATTTTCATTGCAACTAATAGCATTTGCACTTCTTACTTTTATCTGCTTTATAAAATGCGATTCGTTGCATCTTCGGCTTTCAGTCGATTCACATTCTGTGCAGCCCTGGCAAATGCAGTCTTTTGCTGAATAAATGCTGTCAAGCATAAAACATGTAAAGATAAACTGCTGCAAAAAGAACTGTAGCAAGTGTTGCATTTGTGATACCCTGTAAAGCAGCAAAGAGGGGTATATTAATCTTAAAGGCAGTAGCTTTGATAAATGTGCTAAGCTTGATGCTTGTAAATATTTCTTCTGTCTGTCTCGCTCTTTAAGCTAAGTATGCTCGGATATCATTAAAATATTAGAATATATTATCAAAATGCTTCATATTTATATAGAGTATCTGCAGGTGTCATCATCTTGAGTACGCATTCTTGCACATGTTTTGCAGATGTCTTTGTAATACACATAAATTATAACATGTAAACAAATATGTATCTATAAATATGTACAGATGACTAGAAAAGTCTGCTTGTCAACACTCAGCGGCAACAACAACAACTGTAACTGCAACAAGGAAGCACAAGAATTGGAGGCGGAGTACGTGGTACAGTTGGCCACGCTGCATATTTTAACATTTCCGGTTTCATTTCACAATGCAAACAAAATGGCCGGCAGACGTGTTTCCGGCGCAGCAAGGCAACTGCTACCTGCCTTGACCAGGCACACACACACACACACACACAATGATTGCGATGGGGGCGTGCAATCGTGCAATGCGCACACACACATATATATCTATATATACCGTTATGTTGAGCTGGCCTATAAGCCAATTGATTAGAGCCGTGTCCTCATCATCATCAGCATCATAACGGGCTTACGATCAAAGCCACCTCCGAGTTCGAGCCCCCAAAAACTGATAATCAATGCAAATAGTTTCAGATGCGCCGTGGGAGCTTTATTTCACATTTATTCAGTTCAGTTCGGTTCAGTTTTTTGTTGTTGCTGCCTTACATAGTTTAAGTGCAGGTTTTTGGGCTCGATTTTTGCGCTTAACTCTTTAATCTTGCTGCCTTTTTTTACTCTTCGTGTTTTTTTTTGACTGTGCGCAGTCGACATAAAAAATTTACCAGTTGATTTTATGCTGGATTAAGCTTAAACTTTATACTAAAAGGAACTAAGCAAGCGTAAATGGAGCCTGCTCGATTTTCCTCTTTTACCGCAGCTTTCCTTTTGCTGTTGTTGTTGTTGTAGTTTTGTGTTGTAGTTGTTGTTGTTGTTGTTGCCTATCTTGCGATTTTGTTGTACTTGGGGCCCTTGTTAAAATAGGTTTACGGTGCAAAGGCCTTCGATTCATGGTTTGCCCTTTTACATGTTTGCTAGCAAACGTGTGTGTGTGTGTGTTTGTGTGTGTGGGAGCGGGTTGAAGGACGCGTCCAAGCTACGTCTGACTGATTCCGTAGACCCAGTTGCCCGCCCGCTGGGTCTGGGCCTGGGCCTGAAATATTTGCCATGACAGTTTCTGGAGGGGGTCGAGACGGTTTTGGGGCCTCAACCATCATCGCCCACTTCACATAATTCAATAGCTTCTGCGAATCGGCCAGTCCATCAAGCCGGTGTGGAAATTTGTGGCACTGGTTTATGGGCTTATACACATCGTGGCCAATTTTCGAAGCTGGCTGCCAAACTCTCTCTCTCTCTCAGTCTCTCGGTTAATAGCTCCATTATATAATTATTGTGCATTATTGTTGCTTGTTCTGCGACTGCAGCACGTGCCACAGCAGGCCAAGCCACCTGGTTCGCTTATTTTTTATATATGTATAGGGTAGTTGCTGCCCGTTTGCCACATTACATTAATTTTGTCCGCATCAAGCGGCGACGGCGGCGCAGCTGCGTTGGAAGCCAATAAAAATTTGTGTCATTCAACTGGAAGGAGGCAGGGGGCAGTAGGCAGGCGGCAGGAGTGTCTGAAGTGGACCCCGCTACCCACTGCAAACCAATTCAACCACTCAATAACCAACGATATATAAATATATATATGGCATGTCATGGTGCCGCTGGTCAGTAGGCCCCCTGACAGAATCCAATTTCATTTCAATTGACCAGGCTATGCATATATAATGCCGCAGCATATGATTTGCAATCAGCCCACGCAAACGCAACTGCTGTAAGTGTTGACATTATTTATTATGTTGCTGCCACGCACATGATTGTTATTTATACAACTAACTATATAGCGTCTCTACAGATTATATATATTTATATGTATATATAGTTTTGCGCGTGCGAAAGGCTTTTGCGTCGCACTCCAAATTGGTGTAAAGCAATCGAAACTAGTTTTACTCTTAACAAGTTTCTATGCATTTAGTGAAATGTAATTTGTTATTGAATTTTTATATTCATTTTTAAGTTTTTTGTGTGTTTTTTGACATATTTTTATGTTTTGCGTGTGTATTGACTTTTGCTAGCAGTGAAAATAAAAGCTTTAAATGTTTTCGTTGGCATCTCATTTGAATATATGGCAACTGACAATGACTCTGAGTTAAACAGAGTTGGAGTTAATTACTTATTATGAAATTGTGATTATTATTTTATCTAATTTTTATTTTGATAATTTTTTATTAGTTGACACATCATATATATTCAGTATGAATTGACTTGCTATAGTGATCCGAAGGCATAACAAGTTCAGGCTTACATTACTAATAAATGATACGTTTTTGCTTTATATATTTTTAAATTGTATTTTCTTATTTTTTTTTATATATTAATTTTTAATATTTAAAATTTGGTTTTTTAATTTTTGTTTTTATTTTTATTTATTTATTTTTATTTTTATTATTTTTAAGCCTTTTTCAGTTCAGTAAAATAAATTGCAAATATTCATCAGGGCATTGATAATATATCTGCAAAAATAATAATAAGAGCTAGAGCTAGAAGGTCATAATATTTGCTAGAAAATATCGCAAATACATTTATTCCATTTTTGACCTTTTGTAGTGTTATATTGGTATTCATGTCCCTCACCTATGCAGATTAATTCAAATATTTTGAATACTCAATTCATATTAGACTATTTAATTCTTGGCTATTCAATAATTGAGCAAAGTAACTTTATCAAATTGTCTGCCCAAAACAAGGCACTAATGATGCCCCTCTCACATTGTCCTGGTGCCCGAAACTGAAGAGCGCCATGAAAGGACGGCGCTAAGCTACAGTAAAAGACATAAAGACGGCATTATAGGATGAGCTAAACAGGATCATAAGAAATGCTTTTTTGAACAGCTTCGAGCAGTGCGAAAAACCTTGGCACAAGCCCAGCCCACTTTAAAGGAGACAAAAACGAAATTAATGAATAAATAAAAAAACTTTTAAATACCACGAAAATCTCGATACTTCTTCAAAAGAACTCTATATTCATATTTAATAAAAATTCAGAATTCTCTTCTTATATAGCTTAAATATTAATAGATCTCACTGCACTCAATAATACCTTTTAGCGCGTTCTTAAAGCTGACCCAGATTCAGGATTGCAGTCAATTAATCGCGTTGTTGGATTGTGGAATTATTATTATTTCGCTTGTTAAGCACATAATGGACATTTTATGGTACATACATATTGTATATATGATGGGAAGACATTGCAAGTAAATCAATAAGCTGTACTCCTTTGATAAATGCCCGCGGCTTCTTTGGGCCACAACCGAAAAAAAGAAATGAAAAGCAACGAAAAGAAATGAAAAGCAGAGAAAACAAAAAGAACGAATCAGTACAACAACAATAAAAACAGCAAAGAAAGGCGAGCACATTTATTTGGCTTGTTGTGGTGCTGGCCAGACACGGTGCAGCGTGTCCACACAAGCTCCACAGCTTGGAGTTGGCCACATGGCCCGCTGGGCCTTTGTTGTTGCGACGGGTTTGCGGTTTTAGCCATGCTGCAGATGAAGCCGGCGAGCGAATCGCTCAGCTAGCCAAGCCTGCTAGTCAGCCTGTTTGCTGGCTCTTAAAGCGAAAATGTGACGAAAGCATTGAATTTATTTCACACACACTCGGCCACCCACACTCACACACGGCTAGAGTGTGCCCCTCTGTAGCTAGCCGCATAAATTGCTGGCCAACTAATTGAAAATGCTTCTTGTGCTTGTGGTTGTAATGTTTACACACACACACATATATATATATATATATATATATATATATATATTATACATATTTATACATGTATGTGTCTGTGTACATTCAATAAACTACACATGTGTCTTGTCTATGTGTGTGTGCGAGTGTGTGAGTGTGCCTTGTGCGCAATCTAAACGCTAATTAAATGATTCAATGATTCCTCTACCAATGTTGCTCGTTGCCCACCAGCCAGCAGCTAGCAGCCAGCGACTCTTAGCCTTTTCTCTCCCTCCGCTGCTTTGCAGCTACTTTACCTTAATTTCTTTTTATTGTTTTTCGCATGTTCTTTCAATTGCTTTTATGTGCTGCTGCAGAAATGGCGACCAAAGTCCAAGTAACTCCTTCAAGTGTGCCTTACGAGTGTTCCATCTATGCGAGTGTGTGCGTGTGTGCGTGTGTGTGTCCGGGTTAATTGAATTTTATGTCTTGGTCAGAAATCCACATGCCCTGTCTGCTGCTGAACTGCGCAAATTAATTTCCTTATATTGACTTTTTTCGCTTTCTATTCCCTGTTCAGTCTGTCCTTTCTAATACCCTTGTTGAGAGTCTTATAAATTAGTTGGAGCGCGTGTGGCATATGAAAGGAAATGTTGTTTATTTGTCATGTAAATATATATTTTAAATTAGTATAAAATTGGTGTAGATCTGTCTCATGCTTTTAGTCTTATGACTGTTGCAAGCAGCACTGGCTGGATCAGACTACTATACTGATTTGTCATATATGAAGTTCTCATCAGTTTTCTTAGTTATAGATAGTGGCTCACTCACTGCTTGTGTCTCTGATGAGTGCTGCTTCTTATCAAAAATATTTATATAATAACTTAATCTATTCCTGGGTTTTCCATGGCTTAGATCCTCAGGCTTGTACTTAGAGCTTAAGTAATTTAGTATGCTTCTCGCTCGATTCGATATTGGCGTTGATCATAAATATTATGTTTAAGCTTGAATACAATTTCCATATTCGAGCAGTAACAGTTTTTCTTTCTAGTCAAAGTCGTAGAGTTCTCGCTTCAAAAGTTTTGAGCTGTCTTCAAAAAGCGTAGCAGAACTTATTAATAATTATCCATGCGAGCTTCTAACTATTAACCATCTCTTACGCTGTACGCCTTCAACAGAAATCATAGCCAGATCTTAGCTGCCTTTCCAAAAGAGTATTAACTTTTCAGCATGTAAAATAATTGGCATTTCCTTTCTAACATTCCATGTTCGATGGCCAGTTTTGCTTAAACTGTTTGTTGCTGGCTTTAAGAATTTATTGCCCGGCTTGAAATATTGTTGCCTCTAATGAGCGAATGATACAAACCGGAAGAGGCACTGTGAGCGAGGTGGCACTCACGCGTGGCGCCTCGGCTGCACTTCATTTTAATGGATTCGCACTCGCAATGAACCGCAAGCATATGCAAATGTCTCGAGCACCTGCTAACGACATTAACTAGCATAGTGGAGTGTGGTGGCAGGGCGGCTCCATCAATAATTATATGCTGCATACATTTGGGGAGGGGGCGCCAGATGCTGGGGCGCTGCTCGCGCCGTTTGACTGTGCAAATGTTTGTGCAACACTCGAAATGTGTGTGTTGCGACGTTGTTGGCGCTCTCGCAAAAATAAGACGGCTAACATTTTTGAGTGCCCCAAAGCTGGGGGCGTGGCAGCTACAGGGTTCGCTTCGCTTTGCTTTGCTCTCTAGCTGGCTGCACTTAAATATTTTGCATATGCGTCAAGTGGCGGTTGACGACTGCAAGCGTTAAGTATGCTGTAGTTAAACTCCCCCTCGCCCACTCGCCCCCTCGCCCCTACATATCCGCATCAAAAGCCCCAACTTCCATGCCTGAATCTGCAACTCTCATTTCCATTCCCATTTTCGTTATGTTCCAATTTGTTTTGCAAAAGACGCGACAAGCTTGCTGCACAACTTAATCGTACTTAGCTGGCTGTCTGAAAGGCAGCGTACACCAAAAATTTGGTCGGAAGAATACAGTTGACAGACACTGTGACTGTTGTCAAGTGTTTGCTAATTAATGGTTAGAGCGCGAGCGCTTAAAGAGTTTGATTGTTTGTTCTGCCGAGATTAATTAGAGGATTGCTCTTAGAAATGTAAACTTGCAGAGCTGCACTAAAACAGTATCAAAAGATATTCCCAGTTAAGATTTTCTATTTTAAAATAACTATCATTTATTTTGAGTCTGGGCGAGTGAGTGGGAGCGGCATGAGAGAGCAGCAGGATGAGAGAGAGAATGAGTAAAAGGCTTAGTAAGAGGAAGGCAGAGGCATAGTGCGGGAGACTCTGCGTGACAGAGAGAGGAAAGGATAGAGAGGAAGAGAAATTAGAGAGATAAGTAGGCATATATAGAGGGAGAAAGGGAGAAAGAGAGAGAGAGCTAGTAGTAAAAGCAGCACACAGAAAATGAGAACGAAGGAAAGAAAGATACAGCAAGAGAAAATGCATGAGGCCGAGCGAGAATGAGAGACAGAGAGTACGTGTAAGAGTGAGAGAGGGTCAGTAGGAGATAGCAGGAGAGATAGGGAGAGATAGAAGGCAAGAGAGAGATGAGATTGAATGGGATTGAGGCAGAATAAAGCAGAGAGGGAAAGGCAAAGTGAGAATAAGAGAGAGTGTCTGTAAGAGATATTGATATATATATATCTATATATATATGGATAGAAAAAGTCACACAGAGAAAGCTAGCGAAAGTGTTAGCATAGACAAGAGTGTTTGAGAGCAAGATGGATATAGAAAGAGTTAAAATGTTATAGAAAGTAAGAGGGAGATATAGATATAGAGATAAATATTGATTGATCGACATATATATATAGAATCCGAGAGAGATAAGAGATAAAAGAAAGAGAGCATTTGCTTTTATAGCCTTGATAAAGAAAGCAATACGGAAATAATTAACTGGATAATCTAATACTAACAATAAAGCTATAAACGAACAGATTTTCAAATCTATGTTGTAAATTTCCACGGAAATTGATTAGCTTTATCTATATATTTATAAAGTTGAGATTAAAGACAATGCACAAATGCTTATATCTGTACCTAGTTACCTGCTTATATCTGTACCTAGTTACCTGCTTGATAGTGCTTAGAGTTTAGTTGGCGTTATTGATTTATGATTCTAGATTAGCTGGCTGGACTTTCATGCTTCAATAAATCCAACAGTCCCAAGATTTTATAATGAGTTGAACATTTCCCATTCATATGGCAATGATAGCGAGAAAGTCCGCACAGCCTTTACTGCTGGCTTTGAACTTGCTTGGGATTTAATAAATAATTAGCCAGATTCCGCAATGCCCACAAATGTTAATTATTGAAAAGTAACTATTCCAATTAGTGATTAGGGCAACTACACGTGATTATTGTGTCAAGCATGTGTAGTCGGGCGCGATTTAAAGTACTATTTTCATTATCCTTAATGCCATCCTTGGCAGCCTTCCACACTTGCCCGCTGCTATCGTTGCCAAGCAGCTGCTTTCGCTTTGGCTCTGGCTCTAGTTCTGGCTTTGGCTCTGCTGGCGCCTTCACATAATTGTGTAACACAATAAGCCAATTAAGTTATAGTTTCCACACAAGTTGATAACTTAATTTTCAGCATAATCCAGATGCCGATACGGAAACTTTCTGTATATGCGAGTGATTGTTTTTTGCTGTTGTTGTTGTTGTTTTTTTTATTATAGCACACAGAATGAGACAACTAATTTGCTCAAATGTAGAAAGCTGCTCAGCTCCAGAGTCTGTTGCAATCAAGCCCATGGGTAAGATGAGCGCCTGCCCTGAAAAGTAATTTATTTAATTTTGCTTCAGGATTTTCATTTTTTATTTTGTGTTCTCGTATTTTGTTTGGTATTTAGGATGGCGTGGGGCGGGAGCGGGAGCGGGAGCCATTGCCATGCTAATCAAGAGCCAAGAGACCAAACAAGCGGTTGTCGTACCATAATTTATTATAGTTTTCTAACCACAAGTAAGACACATGACAATGCCGCATCCAGGCAAGGACCCTGCCCCTCGCATGCGTCGCTTTAATGCCTTTGTCTGTGCGTTGCGCGAGGCCCCAAAATTAATTGAATTTTTGTACCACAAATTCTCGAGCATTTCTGGCCAGGCATTTTCCGTTTAATTGCTACCATCATCAGCGCAGCGGTTAAATGTTTGAGATCGACAGCAGTAGCTGAACAACCAAGTAGCCGATGTAGGCAACAACCGGTCGCTCGTCCTTAAACATTTCATTTCATATTTAACGCATTTTTGCCATCAGCATGCCTCCTGCGTCCTCGTCATAGTTGCGGTTTGCTTTTTGCCAGCAAGTGGCAGAGCCTTGCAGAGAAAAGGAAAAGTATAGACCATATAGAGAGAGAGACCGTGATGGAGTGAGGAAGAGCGTGAGTGCCTTGTGGTTAGCACCGAACAGCAATCAAAGCGATTGCCTTGTAGGCCTTCGCTCTAATAAAATAATTTAATTGCGGCCATGTGGCGTACTTAATATAAATGCATAAATAGTTCAAAGTAAGACACATGCAATTAGTTCAGTACCAGCAGCAGCAACAACAAAGACGAACACGCTCTCGGAATGAATTAAAAAATATATTTCCTAGCTGCACGGAAATGCTTTCAAACGGTTCTGACAAAGTCATTAAATATGCCCCGAAGTTTGTAGAGATGAATAAATGTTGCTTTATATAGAAGACTACATATATATATATATATATATATAGATTATGAATAGTGACTTCAATCGCAAGTTAAAGCGACAACTCAAAGAGCTTGAGATGGGCGTAAATTCTAATAAGAAAACTATCGAAAGTAGCTTAAGTGGCATCCATCCTGGCTCAGCTTACAGTTCACTACGGAGCATCCTCATCATCTGCTTCTTCGTCTTCATCATCTTTTGTCTGCTTGTTATATCTGTTGCGGCTTATCCGTTGGCTAACAATCAATTACTATTAAATGTATATCCGATACTTATTGAGTTGCATGCAATTAAGATAGAAATTGATGGCGAGCTGAGGCGAATGGAACCCTTGAATATAATGCCACACTCAAACGGAATTCAAATTGAACTTCTTATCTATGCGCTGAGGTAGACAACAATAAATTGTGATAAATAAGTGGAAAAGCATAAAATAAAGAAAAATAAAAATCGCTTGGCGGCCGAGTCAGCAGAGCTTAAATTGCCTACGCAGGCAATGCGACCAAAATATATATGTATAAAAAAAACAACCAGAAAAAATCAAGAAAATTAAGAGTGTTTCGCACGCCGAATACTAAATACCCTCTGAACTCTGTTGTGAGAAAAGAGCTTTGGGAAATCGACAGATTGATAAGGTCAGATTGATAAGGTATCTATGGGCTTGTGTCGTAGCTGTTCGAATCGATAAGGCTTTTTTCTTAGATATCTTGAGAGCGAAGCAAAGTTTTGGCCATGTTTCTTTATATATGTTATGAAGTGTTACTTTCCATTAAATATATAATTTTCATATGAGTTCTTCTTATAGACTTAAAATTATGTTTGCAAAGATAAATAAAAATAAATAAAGATCAATATTTCTTGTAAAAGAAAGAAAGTTTTTAACTATAATTAATAATATATAATTATAAAATATAATATGGTAAGATTAGTTCACATTTTCTTATTAAAATTTCTTCTACAAAGGCTAGAAAAAATTTAAAAAATATATAAAATATATACAAGGAACTTATTCAAAGTCTAAGCAGCTGAAATCATATAAGCAAAAATAATAGTCTTACAATGATATACTCCGATCAGGTCATCTGTGAGACGTAATGCCTTAAGTCACTCTACACATTCATTGACAAATTCAATGCCTTATTTGCAGGGCATTTAGAAAAGGAATATCGAATGCCCGAAATCAAAAGCTGGGCGCAGTTCGCAGAAGCAAACTCCCGCTTGTCAGTTGCCAGTTGCCCCGATTCCCAGTCTCTGGCAGATAGACCATTAAAACAAACACACGCACAAAACATTTCCCGATGCATAAAAAATCGGCAAAGTAACGATGAGGAGAGCAGGAGACCAGGAGAGCTGGAGCAGGAGCAGGATCGTACAACAATAATAAATAGAACAACAAAACGAAACCAAGCGCATTGTCAAATTCTTTTGACACTTATCCCTTGCCGGCACATACCCAGGAATCCCAAATAGCCCCAGACCCAGACCCAGCTCCAGCTCCAGCCGCAGCCCCACATCCAGCTCCTGTCCCTGCCAACGGAAAGGAGCAGAAGGACCTTACTTAATGCCATGCCTCGGCCTCAGTACCCAACGTGGGAGAACTTAATATGCAAATGGGGCTCATGTCTAGGCCGGTTTGTCACCTGTCTCGCTCGCACGCAGCCATTTCATTCGGTTTGTGCTTCATTATTATTATTATTATTATTATTATTTTGTTTTATATGTGTGTTTCTTGTTCTGGTTGCTGCTGCTGCTGCTGCTGTTGTTGTTGTTGTTGTTGTTGAGTATTTTGCTGGCTGCTTTCTTGATTTTTATTGCAGGAATGCGAACGTCGGCCGTTTTTAAAGCCACCACAGGACCTCACCCAGACCCAGACCACAGACAAACTCGCACACACACACATACGTAGACATTATGAAGGCTCGGCAAGGAGCTACGATTGTGTGTGCGTGTGTTAGTGTGTGTGTGGCAACACTTACACGAAAATGATGAATGATTTTATGGTTTGCTTGACCTGAATTTTATAGTATGCATGCACGCCGCACAGCCCTACCCCCTCCCCTTTCCCGCCTCCTCGAGTAACCCCTATGCCCACCTACTGCACCCTGCTATCGCTGTCGCCTGAGCATTGCGAGTGGAAAATTTTATGTTTGCATAAGAAATTGGATTTTTGCATTAGTTATGGAAATGAGAAAACTTCAACTTGATTTGTTTTTCACTGGCTGGCTGACTGGTTCTCTGGCTGGTTGCTTGGTCTAGGGTTTGGGCCCTGGTCAGAAGCAGAAGTGGCAGCACGCTCGTCTAGCTTTGCTTGCCAGTTCAGCTCAACGCTCAGTAACTGCTTTTGGTTAGACGTTTTTTTGTTCTTCATATTTTTCGTCGGCTTTTGGTTAGCATTGGTTTGCATTGGTTTTGCGGTGGCTGGGTCTATGGATCTATGGCTTTTTGGTGATGTTCCTTTGCTCTTTGCGCCTAATGCTTATTAGATTTGGCTCATGAATCAAAAGCTGTGCTGCAAAAACAGCCTCTGTGTGTATGTGTGTGTGTGTGTGACCTGACTGCCCACAGATACCCACTGCAACCACTATCTGCATCTTGAATGCGCCCTGTCTAGTGGTTGGCAGCTGCACAAGAAGCAGCAACCCCACCTCATAACGCGCTTAAAGCAAACATTGGGGCAGTTAGGGAGGTTGCTGTAAACAGTTGCATCTATGGCTGCCTGGGCATATTGCGCAATATGCCAAACAAGTCACGATATATATCGGCACATGCGAATATGAAAAGTAAAACAAACAGTCAACCAATGCAATATATCATATATTGCTCCACATATATATATATATATGAAAGTATATATAAGCTCTTATGTTTTTATTTGTTTGAGAATAAATAAGTAAAAACTTGAGCGCACTGTGGCAATAAAATGTGGGCGTTACCAGAATTCGTCGATGTTTTGGCTGAATGGCTTACAGAGCGGCAGCATTCAACGTGATAGACACCCTAGAAACGGCATGAATGGCATGCTCTTTGTTGAGCAGCGCTGACCGATTATAACACGAGCCACACACAAGCTGCAGACACAGCAATAAGAATGAATTGAGTTGATCTTTGGATGAAAGTCGTTTGGCTGTTGCTCTATAAAATTATATATTTTCTGAACTATTTGTGTTGAGTGTGGGTAAGCTAAGCTATGTTTATGTCCATGAGACCAGGTGTTGATTGAAATTGTGTTAATGATTAGATGGGAGCTATTTAAGGGCTTATAACATAGTTAAAGCTTTCCTAAGACAATTGTATCTTAAGTGAAATATTTTTATATGATTTTCGGATTAAGAATGTATATAATTTTCCGATTTTTGGACGATTTCTTTTAAAAATTGTATTAGTTTTCAATTAATTAATTAATTAATTAATTAATTTTAGTTATATTATATTTAATTTATATTTATATTTATTTAATTTACATATATATTATATATATATATATATAATTTATATATATATTTAAGGCCATAATTCAGTTGTTTTTTTGCTTCAAAATAAAAAAAAAAACAACAAAAATATTTAATTATATAAAATATATTTACAATGGCTCGATATATATATTTTATATGCCTGTTCTGTCTTACTAAAGTTTTAAATTTTTTATTTATATATACATATATAAAATCATTTATTATATAATTCGTAAGTCTATGCGTAGCTTTCTGTGTGAATGCACTATAATTTATAATTATAAGTATATAATTTATAAAAAAAATAAGTAAAATATATGAAGGAATTTTTGATTATATAAATCAAAAATTCCTTCATATATTTTAGTTATTTTTTATAAATGATATACTTATAATTATAAATTGTAGTGCATTCACAGAACCTTAAGACCCCAACACTATGCCACAATGCGATCGTTTTGGCAACGTTTCGGTTCAGTTGCCGTTTCAGTTTCAGTTTCAGTTTCAGTTTTAATATTGGCAACTTTTTTAATTATTTGCTTGAAACGCTTGTCGATTTGTTCGACTCTGTTGTTGATTTGTAGCGCCCCTTTGCTTGTCGGTCACAGGGCTATTTGTGGTTGCTGTTGTTGTTGTGGTTGCTTGTGTTATTGCTGGTGAATGGCGCCAAACTATGGCGGCAATATGTGCCAACGGTTGAATAATCTGTCAATAAGCTTTTGTCATCGCTTGGCTACAAATCGAAGTAGTTACAGTAGGGCCAGGACTAGGTGGCGTTAGCTGTGAAGTAGATGTTGCAGTGGGAGGTGCGACGGCTGCTGCTGCTGCTGCTGCTGCTGCCACAAACAAACATTTTGCTATTGGATGATGCCAGTTGCTCGTTGCCCGTTGCCAGTTGCCAGTTGGCCCCAGGGGAGGCACGTGGCGTGCAGGGTCTGGCCATATATTGCGTCTTGGGCGCGGCTTCTTTTGCGAGCCAAGGGCCAAATAAACAAAAAAAAAGAAGAAAAATTGTGTTAGAATGGGAGAAAAGTTTTTAATAAAGGTCGATTGCTGCATGTCAATTGGAATGTGGCTCCAGCAGGGGGGGTCAGCGGGGTCAGCGGGTGCAGAAGTTTGGCCTCGTCACGTCACGTCACGTCGCGATTAGCTTGGCAATAGTTCACTCTGCATGCGCATCCACATCCGCATCCGGTTTGCCAAGTGGGTTGGGCTAACGGCACTTTGTCTTCCGTTTTATCACTTATTACTTCCGTTGCGACAGTTTCCACAGTCGCTAGCTTAATTTGTGTCACCTTTTCGCATTTTAATTCGCTTTTTGGCTTGTAATGAGATTTTTCGGCCTTTGCCGTTTACCGTTTGCCGTTTGCCGTTTGCCGTTTGCCACAAAATGAGAAATGCAATTTGCGACGTCAGTTTGGCTATTTGCATTGCATACTTTGTGGCAGGGCGGCGATTAGCATTTATATGGGCAACTTTTCATTCATCTAATTGCTGTTTGCAGCTGCCAAAATAAATCTTATGCCATGCCAAAGAGAACAAAAGTTACGCTGCCCAGCCAATTTCCAAAGGGGGCTTTGCCATGGCCGCAAAGCGGGGGCTGTGGGCGCTGCCCAAAAGCTGCTTGCCAAAGCGATAAAATATACATAAATAACCTTTATTACACATGCTGACGCTCAAGTGCTCGAACTTTTTCAAGTCCACTTTGCACAGTTGTTTTGGAGTAGTTCGTTCGCCGTTTTTCGGCGTCCTTTGTGGCACAGACTTGTGTTTCTTTTTTTTTTTTTGTTTTGTTTGCTGGTGTGTGGCTGTAGTTAGCCCAGGTGGCCCAAAAACCAAAGCAGCTTTCATTCCACATGCTACATGCCACACTGGCAGTCCTCGTGCCTCATCCCGCCCGGTCATCATCTGCAATCCCGCATAAGTCCCACTGTGGCATCAAGCATACTAAGCCAATGCGCACAATTCAAAGTTCAAAAAGCGTTTTCCAAGAGCTCTTTATTGCGTCTCCCGTGCGTTTCGCTGCCGAACTCTCCCAGGAATTTCTCGGAATGTAATACATACTGTCAATACTCACTCGAGTTCATGCGAAAGTGCTAATCTATAAAAAATCTAGATGCGCGTAAAAAGAGTTCGCCTCTGCCTCTGATTGGTTGCTCGCAGGGAATCCGTTTCTTTCGGTCTCAAAGTTCAGCCAAGTTAAGCGCCACCCCGTTCAGCTGATAACGCTTATTAATAAACAAATGTTGATAAGTGTTGCTCAATTTTTAATTTAGTATTCATTTGACGCGATACTCCCAATGATAAAAACAAGTTATCAATTATTTATTTATTATTTATACGCCATAATCCATTTGATCGACTAATCAAATATTTCAATCAACGCAGTTTAATGAAATTCAAAACTGTTTATAGGGCACTCTATTGTACTAGGCATTCCAATCAGCGCTAACTTATAAAAATATTATTAATCTGCAAATGAGTTTGAATGAATGAACTCAATCTACACTAGCTGGTTATTAGGCAATCTCAGATAAGCCCTGGCTAAAACTGTTCAATTTACTTTATAGTCTAAAATGATACGCAGTCTATAATTATGCCCTTTTAAGTAAGCTCCAACTGATAGCAGACCTCGGTAGCCTCGAAGCAGTTCATATATTGTAAACTTCTTGAGCTCCTTCTGCGATGCCGTCTTAATATGCTCATTCGTAGCGTAGCCTCGTCCTTTCAGGGGCCCTTCAGATCCCTTTTGGGAATAAGGTAAAGTCACAGAACTGATAACTGAGGTGATTCCTTAGTTTTTAGTCAAAACTTTGACATCGATTCCTTGCTTCATTCTGTGGCATAGACAAATCCAGAACGCATAGCTGTTAAAAAACTAATTTATAAAATTAACGAAGGCACATGATTAACAATTAAATATCATGAAAAATTGTTAATTCTAGTATCTCTACATTTTTTTATACAGACCTCTTAGACGGTAAATGCGCAGGTTTTATTTTAGTTTTTGATCAAAAATAAAACAAAATATTTTTAATTTTTTTTAGTATTTGCTCTAAATGAAACTTATAGTTTATGTAGTTTAAATATGTAATTTTGTGTCTAAATTGTTTATTCTAGTTTTCAGCTCATATTCAACTGAGAACCTTTTATTATATTTGACTAGCTTAAGTTGTTATGATTATACGATAAGCAAGAACTGATTTCACGTTCAGGCATAAACAATTTCACATGATGAATCTACGAGTCATCAAAATCTGATAACGACTTAGCCTTGTAGACATATTTAGAAACAACTTTAAGCAGCTCGCAATTGATTAGATTCTTAATTGTTGTTTGTTCTAAGGTAAAGGGGTTTTTTGTAGAACAATGTTCAGAGCATCTCTTCTCTGGGCAAATATTTCTTTTCACTTTAAATTATCGCAAAGTCAAGCGAGCTCACAGCGCATCAAGTTAATCGACTGTCCTCTAATGTATGATAAATGCTTTAATTAAAAAAAGCAGGCGGCACAAATTCTTTGACACAAATTTTTTATTGAATCACAATACAACTGCAGTGAGCTGCAGGTGTTTCAATTAATTCAATGAAATAATTTAATTTTTTATTTTATTTTTAGCTTATGGAATATTAGCACGCTGGCAAGCTAATCAGTTTAGACACAGGCAGCTATCCAATTACCAACGCTGTCAATTGTAATGAGTGTGTATTGGTGGCGGTTGAAGACTGTGTGTGTGAGTACTGTGCGTATACGCTATATTTGGAATATATTTGAGCTTTGCATACGCTGCAGCAGCTGTCGCAGCAGCAAATTTTAGTTAATTAAACCACGCAAATCCTAATGTGACCTAATTGGATTCCAGCTCGTCCTTCGCAGATGGGACGACGTTAGTCTGACATACCGTTAACAGTCGTTTGCCACTTATCTACACTCATTTCGCAGTAACTCAGCCCGGACGGGCGCCTTTATGCTCTGCTCTGTGCCAGTTCCTGTTGCTGCCTTCGGTTTTCTTTTGCGCCTCAGATCTCGACCCTTTTTCATGGACGCGTGTGGGCGTTCATCAGCAGCTTGTTGCTGCCGTTGGTGTCCTTGGGTCGCCTTGCGCTTTACTTTCCTGTTTTCCTTTTCGCCGCGCATCCTAATCCTACAAGCAACTATAAGCCTTGGTAATTATCTGCAAAGTGACCATTTGGCGATTAGTTGACGCTCGCTCGCTGCTGCGCTGCTCATGCTCTGCTGCTGCGCTTTACTTAAGCTCTGCCGCGCTCTCGCCTCTCGCCTCTCGCTATCTTGTTCTTCACTCGCAACCTATCTGTCGTAGCTAATATGGACAGTTTCGTGTCGTGTTACGTACCAAACATGTTCTATGCGAGTTGCAAATAAATCAAAGAGCTATCATAAATAATGCCCAATAAGCAGATACCCTGTTCTTCATAAGTAAACCCTGCCCAGCTGCTTATCATATACAATTTATGGACTCATTGGCCAATCCTAAGAGTATCTATAATATAGCGTACATCATAAAGCTTATGTAAATATAGTATACATTATAAAATGTATTTATGTAATTGCCAATCTTATCGCTGTATTTTATAATTCGTCTAGTCTATAATATCTGTAGCCTTACGCTTGGCATTAGAGTGCTATGAGCCACCCGTGGCTCTTATCTTTACAGGGTATATGCAAGTAATCTCTTAATGCCGATTACAACACGATTCTGTCGCTAATGCAATATGAAACGCTCCGCAACTTGAATCGCATTGATTAGCAATTTCAGCGCAGAAACAATTTTGCCTGGCATAGACAAATAGTTGCTTCATCTTGCTCTATATAGGTATAATAAGTATAATTATATTTTATAAATTTATAAAATAAATAAAAGTGAATAGAGCATAGTTTTAATGACAGCTTTTAACTTCTTAAACAATTCAAATATAAAAGCAGTTCTGCTTGCTACTTCTTTTATTATATTTCTTTTTGTTTTTATTTTATTTCTTGAGCTATTTAAATAAAGAAACAGATTGCCCTTTAATGGCCTTTAAATTAAATTATTATATTTGTAGCAGGTCTTGGCCTAGACTGTGGCGCCTCTAGGGCTTTCGAGTGGCTTGACCTTATCACTCACAGAACGATGTCTAACACAAAATATGTGTGCGTGTCTCACAGAATCTTTAAATTTCGCAATAAAAAGCTTCAATTTCTTGCAATTTTAAGTTCAATGAAAAAAATTATTGAATATGTGGAGGAATTTTGAATAAGGTTTTACAGAAATCTGTTTTTTTTTTTTCAAAAACAAAAAACTCTAAATGCATAAATGCTTTAAAAACTAAGTAAGTTAATTGTAACTTTTATATCATTTTAAAACAAAATAAGCTTACATAAATAAAGTGAAATATGAGCCAAACTTAAAGCCAGGTAATCTTTCCTTAGCCTGCAAAGAGTATCAGCTAGTCGTTACTCTTAGCTATTTCTGCCTTTATGACATCATAAGTTGGTTCGCAGTTTTTTTTTTTTTTTTTTTTTGATTCATTACATTTTCCGACATACTTTTATCTATGCTGGCATTCTCAGATGCTTTTCCTTTTATAACTTTTCACATTTTCCTTCGCTCATGGCATTAGGCTCCTGTGTCATTCAGCTGAGTTGTGCTCATGCCACGTTCTCTGTCGCACAGTCTTTTGATCTACTCTTCTTATTTTATCCAATCTCCACTTTACTCTCACACGCAAATGAGTCCTTTTCGAATGTAGCTCGCTGCCGCTGCCGCTGCTGCTGCTATTGGCCCAACCCCACCGTCCGCTGAACGCTTTGCGCATCGCATTTCATTGTCTCATTCTCATTTTTTATGTTCATCTAATTTGCATTTGCATAGTTTCCTTTCTGTCGTGCTCCGTTTTCGATCTTTGTGGCCAGCTGGAAAATATGATGAGTGCCAGCTACTTCTGTTCCACTCCTCCTTCGCCAGGTCTCCTTCTTCTTCATTTTTTCCCGCAAGCAGCAACATCATGGTTTATGAACTGTTGCATACATTTCGGTCTGCTAACAAGCTGACTTAGTATGTGATAATTTTGCTGGCCGATAGTTTCATTTTCATGTTTTTGTCGTAACGAAACATGGCGAGTGGAATGGAAAGCGAAGCACAAAGGACACTTTTCCGGGACTGCGACAAAAGCTGCAATTGCTCAAAGCGATTCAAGAAATTTCCATAAGGTCCTGCGGTCTACCTACTAACGCCCCTCCCCCCCTCCTTTCGGTCTCATCGAAGTCTAAGCACACGCGGCGCATTGAAAATTATTTACGATAACGATCGCATAATCATAATAATAATCACATTATAATAATTCTTGGCTTTATGGCCTTTGGTCTATAAGGGCGACCACGGCCTGCGGTCTCCGCTTCTCTGCTCCTCAGTCTTTGGTCTTCGGTCTCCGAGGACGTGTAATAGTTGCTAATAAAATGCAATGCCCATCTGCCTCCACATGTTCGAGCTGCGGGCACGCTGTGGGCAGAGTTAAGGTTGTAAATTCTGCGCAACGCATAGCATGAAAAAAATATATATCGAGACTATATCCGAGGGGATGTGACAGAGGTCGGAGTCGGTTGGGCAAAAAATGGCAACTGCATTGATGTTATTACCTGTGCTGCCAACAATTTGCCAAAGTCAATAAACAAAACTGACAGGCGGACAACTGGGGCGGCAAGGCGACAACGTGGAGACACACGCCCAGCTCGCCCACAGCCACACCCCCCGCCCACCAACTGCAGTCGCTGCTGGTGCACATATATGCATGTTGTTTCGCTAGCAGCAAATTATTGTTATGCTTTTGGATTTTGCGCATAATTCTGCAGTTTGCGTTTTGTTGTTTTTCATGTTGTAAGCGGCATTTGGAGTATGTTACTCATACGCCATGTGAGCCAGTTCTGGCATGCAAATGTGTATGCACGTTTTAAATGAGCCATAGCCTCAGACATGCCACCATTTTCCAATATACGACCGTATGGCATACATATATATTGTATTTTTTCTCTCTTCGGTATTTTTCACCATTTTCAATTTGTTTTTTGGTTTGCAGCCGCGGCCAGCTGAGGGCCGCCCGAATTGCAGCTGTCGTCGTTATCATCGTCGTCGTCGTGGGCTTGCCATTTCGTTGGATGATTGGTGAGGGTATGCAGAGGAGTACACATAATCGAATATGCACTTCGGACTTGCATGGCGCCGATGAACTCGTGCCGAATTAAGACCCCTTTAACAGATATGCCTCACAGAGCATGATCTAAACTTCAAGCAGTTATTAATACCTTACGATTTTTAAAATTTTTATTATCAGCTTAAGTGGCACTTTGATGTATTTCATTCTATAATTCCCTTTTGCTCATTGACAGCTCAGATTATGATAAGCGAAAATAAAGTGATAACAGTAACTGCGTCACTTTCGGGCACCGACTCGCGCCATTCATCAAGCGCTCTTATCACATCGTTTGGCAGTAATTGGTCTTGCATGAGGTCCGCAAAAGCTGACCAACAGCGAGGTTTATAAATAGGCAGCGAGCTTATCTAATTCATAGCCAATTTACGCATATGACGGTAAAGAAAACAAAAATTTAAATTATTTCAGCTAATATAGTGTGGGATTATTGTACTGTTTCAAGGACGGATAGATAAAACTTAATCTTAAACTTTTCGGATTAGAAATATTGACGTGTTCAGGTACAAATCAAGGTCAAATAGATAAAAGTTAATTATTTAATTAAATATTTATTGTGTTTTATTGTTATTGGATCAAAGATTTTTTTACTTTGTGGATCCCCAGCTCCGAACGCCAAATGACGTCACACCGAAAGCACATCCAACTCAACTTAATTATGATCAAACAGTTGGAGACGAAGAAAAGTCTACATCTGCTGGATCGCAGGGGTATCTGAAACGGAATAGATTAGAAGAAGAAAAACTGTAGGATATATTTGCTGACTTACAATTACTAGTTAAGGTTTAAGGCAACTTGAGCTGTAGAGTCGTGAAATTCTAAACAAAATTAAAAATATAAAAGAAAAATAATAAATTAATTAATATTAATTAGATAAATATCAAAAGTGAACCACGAAACTTAGCTGTTTTTAAGCGTAAACATATTCTAGTTTATATTTATAAGCCAAAGGCGCTAGGGCAGTTTTATATAATGTATATATAAAACATTTACTTTATAGTTAAGGGAGCGATAAATATCAATCAGCTAAAGTATCGAAATATTAAAAAGAAATATCTTATATTAAACATTGCAAAGCTAAAGCCGATTCTTAATTATGTTAATTATAAATATAAGCCGTCTCTACGGGCTTTAAGTAAGGTGTATAAAGAGCACTTAGTTTATAAGTAAGAAATCGATAAATATCAATCAGATACAGTAGCAAAATATCAAAAGGAAATATCTTTTATCAGCTTAAATTGATTATTGTTTATGTTAAATATAAATAAAAGGCGTAAGGCAGCTTTGTATAAAGTAAATTAATAACATTTAGTTTTAGCTAAGATATTGATAAATATCTATCAGGTAATGTATCAAAATATCAAATGTAAATATCGAATATAAGTTGTTACTAAGCTCAAACATATTCATGTTCGCGTTATATGTCAGCATAAATTTATAGTTATGAAATCGATAAAAGTCTATCAGAAATGTGTGAAAATATCAAAATTAAAAAGTAAAAGTATATATATATATATATACACACATATATATACATATACCAAGTAGAGTATATAGAAACTTCGTCTTGCTGCTGTTTATGTGCATTCATAAAGAATTTTTATTTAGTTTGTACGCTGCGGTTGGAAACTCGTTTTCAAAAAATCGACAGCGAAAATAAAAAGAGTGAAAGACTATAGCAAGTTTATTTATGCTTTGCGTGTCTGCTGTGAATTAGTGCCAAATTTGATTATCTATGGCCACACATATAGACAAACACACAGATACACACACACATACACACACACAGCAACACGCCTAAATGTAAGTCACGATGATTTTGCTGACTGCTGACAGTCTTTGTAGTGGGTGTTGCTCGTATTTTTGTTGTAATTCTCGTTGTTGCTGCTGTCTATATTCCTAACGCCCCTATTAAATTGATTACTTTAATCAATTCAAATATTTATGGCCTAAATTTTTTAATATTTCATGTAAGCTCAAACTCAAACTCAAAAAATTAAAAACAATTTGAAAATTTCATTTTCATTTCAATTTTCATTTAATAATTTCTGCCTAAGCGTTTTGAACTTTGGCTTTAAAATCGTGGCGCACCTTTAATTGCGTGTGGCCATCGACAGCTACAGATTTTGATGCCATAAGTAACATGCCAAAGAGTAATTAGTGGGCAGCTCTCAGCTTGAGGTTGACCTTTCGGAGGCGCAGCTCTAAACTAGTTCAAGGATTTGGGAAAACAAAAAATTTGGATCACTTTTTACTTTGCTGCTAATCTCAATTTATAAAGCTGAGAAAAGTCTGTGACTGTAGGAAAAGTTGAATTTTTATATGAAATACTTTAAGCTAAGTACTCAACACACAGTGAAGCCTCAGTAATGTGAATATATTACTCTTTGACTTGAGCATTAATAGCATTTAAATGAGATAGAAAACTTTTGCTATCTTTTGTTTGACTTTTTGTGCTAACATCTAAAATCGGAAAGTTACACATAACGAGCGAGCACTGTACGCGTGCTGTACATGTACAAGCTGCTGCGCCTCGCTTTATTGATTAGTGGGCACATCAATGCAATGGAGTCTGTATAAGATGCTAAGAGTGTATAAGGACTTGTGCTCTCTCAATGAATTTGTCTGCTCTGTGTTGCTTTGTAATCGATTTCAATGGCTTGGCGGCAAGGAAGCGCATTATGGCTTCTCGGCATAGCGACTGCCATGGCAGTGAGGCAGTCAGGCAGTCAGGCAGTCGGCACTCGGGCTGCCAGGCTCACAACAATGAATGGCGCGAACAATGTCTAAATCTTTATTAATTCGACTATTTTGTGAAGCTGTTCGCCGTTGCCAGATTCACCAACTCCACTGCTCAGTGGGCCGGAGAGACGACGACGCATCGTCTGTGGACCACTCAACAAATAAATTAATAGCCATCAATCAGTAAATCCGCCAAAGGACCTTTTGCTTTGAATGCAAAGGTTTCGTCTCTCTCTCTCTCTCTCTCTGTGTGTATGTGTGTGTGTGTTTTTAGCGTATATGCGTGGGTGTATGTAACTGTGTGTGTACTTGTGGGGAACTCGTACAAAAGCGCGCTATAAACGCGCTCAATGAATGGCTAATATGCCGACTGCACGCGTTCAGCAGCTTCTGCTCCTGCTGCTTTTACTCTCGTATGGGGTCTTGGTGCTGCAAAGAACTATATGCCTTTTGCTGGGGTCAATATACAGGTCTGTACATGGCAGCAATTACAGTGCATTGATACAGCTCAGTATGTGCCGCAAATCCGATTAAGCTAGCTCAGCTTTAAATGAGCCCCAAAGGTGGGCAGAGCCTCAGGCAGCCAGCGAGCTTGAATGTGATTTAAAGGAATCAAAAAGCAACATTTTTGTTGCAAAAGGGTTTTTTGGGTCCGAAGCTCATTCGCGAAAGTTTCTTTAAACAGCAAACCTCAAATAATGCCAAATTTTTGCTCTGCCTCTTAGCTGATTTTGGCTGATCTCAGATGGATCAAGTGAATAGAATTTAAGAGTTAAACGATTGCTGGCTAAGGGCGTTTTGACAGTTCAATTTCTTTAAGCGACAGCCCGGGGCCAACTGGCAAATGGCAAGCGGCAAAATGCACAACACAGGAACAGCCACAACAACAACAACAACAACAACAAGAATAGCAGCAGCAAACAGCATCTCATAAATCATTTCGCGATGTCTATGTCGAGTATGATGACGACTGGCAATCGGGGCATCTGATTGACTACTGTCAGACAAACGGACAGACAGTTAGACAGACGACAAACCTATAAACCTACAAACAAACATTCATAGAAGCTGTAAGCACAGACCATATATGCTATATGCTATATCATATTCGCATGTGTGTGTGTGTGCCACGTGCATTTATTGTAAACGAAAGAGACACTGACTGAAAGAGAGGGCAATAGTATTGATGTCGAGGGCTCAATAGATATGCTGCAGCATTCATATGCACAGGCGCCGTCGCTGTCTCTGCCGTCGCTGACTGCGCAGCCAGCAGAGCGTAACAAATGAAATGTGACACATTATGCGACGAGGCGTATAACTGTCTTTCTCTATCTGTGTGCCAATGCAGCTGTGTGTGTGTGGGTGTGTATTAAATCAAATCGAAATGACTTTCGTACTCTATCAATGTCGAAATTATGCAATAACTTCAATTGATTACGAGTGCGTGAGTAATTTAGTACAACCGAAACATATGACGCTGTGTGTGTGTGCGTGTGTGAGAGTGTATATATCGGCAATCAGTGGCACCCTTGTGCGATACTGGGACCTACATGCGAGGACAGTAAAACGTTTAAAGTGTCATGTTGTGACCTGTGACGCTTTGCTGCCTCGTTACGCGGCACTTGGCTGCCTTTTCTTACTTTATTATTATTTGTTGTTGCTGTTGTTGTTGCTGTTGCTGTTGCTGTTACTGTTTGCTTTGACAACCCACTTACTTAGATAGACGGGGCACCTGTCCCGTTGTTGTCCTGGCTTCTGTAAGCAAATCGCACGCATCGACATGGTTGAGAGCAAAAACCCTTCAACTTGGCTTGGTCGACGTCTTGCCCTTCGCGTTGCTGCTGCTGCTGCTGCTGCTGTTACTGCTGTTATCTGCCTGCTTAGCTGATGGCTCCTGGTATTTGCCTTGGCTCAGGTCCCGCATGTGTTCGCCATATCCAGTTAAAAGGATAATGGAGCACAACAATTTTTACACGCATATATTTTACAAATATTTGCATTTTTGCCTGGCTGCCTGTCAACTGAGCTAACAGGACATGGCCAGGATACCGAAAGGGGGAGCGCTTGGCTATGTAGCACATAACTTTGGCGTACCTTTTGCATTGCTTCTTTTTAAGACACATTTGCGTCGTACTTTTTGTTGTTGCCTCGGTTTTAGGCCTCAAAAGTCTCAACTGCACATAAAGGGATTGAATACGAGTGTGTGTGTGTGCGTATGTGTGTGTGTGTATGTGTGTGCTTGTGCGAGCAAAGGATTTACTATGTCGTCTGCTAAAGACTGTGCTTTCTAACATATTCACTGGCTCACTCTATATATAGCTAAGTGCGTGCTATGATTGAATTACCCCTTTCAATATGATCCCAGAAAGAAGATATAAATACCAAACTATATACAAATTATACGCAATTTATGGCAATGGATTAATCTTTAAAGCAGCCATCAAAGGCTTCAGCTGCATTCATTTATATATCGCAAATCTGTGAGCCTATTTAAGTATGCCAAATGGCATAGTTTATCTTTGGTTCAGTTCAAAAATTGCGTTTATTATAAATGCAGAATTTATAAATTCTTTGGACTATAAAATAGATATAAAACTAAATTAAAATGTACTTTTTCATATTTTTGTTACTTTGGATTAGTTGTAATTCCTCCAAGCGACATCAGCAGCTCGAGGGCTGCCTTTCGCATGGCCTTACCATTGTTGTTGAAGGGCAGCCTTTCGGTGAATCGAACACCGCCGTGCAGCTGCTTGTTTATGGTGGGCAGGCGCTTGGCCACGTGATTCACAATTTCGTCGTGACTGATCTCGCTGCCTGGCACCTTGACCACCAGGGCGGTGGCCGCATCCATTATGAGATCTACGTGCACGCCCACAACACAGACATCGCGCACCTGCGGCAGCTCTCTGATCACGTTCTCGATTTCAGTGGGCCAGTAGTGAATGCCCTTGTACTTGAGTACCTCCTTTTTGCGATCAACTACGTGGAGATAGTTGTCGTCACTGAAGTAGCCCAAGTCCCCGGTATGCAGCCAGCCCTCTGAGTCCAAAATTTCCATTGTGGCAACGGGATTGCCGTAGTATCCATTCCACTTGATGGCGGAGCGCACATAGATCTCACCGATCTCATTGTGGGCCAAGCTATTCTCATTCTCATCCACGATACGTATGGTCATGCCCGGCATCGGCCTGCCGGCAGCTGAGGCTTTCTGGACGCCGGCATTCAGCGTAATCAGTCCCAATTCAGTCATCGCATAGGCTGAGTTGAGTGTCGCCTGCGGGCAGAGCTCCCGCAAGCGCTTCAGCGTCGCGTCCGAAGCAATGCTACCGCCATAGTTCACATTACGCAATGTCGCCAAGGAGCTCGTTGTGGCTGCAGGACAACTGGCCAGAGCTGCCATCTGGGATGGTGCCATGGTCACATAGTTTATTTTGTATTTCTGCACTAGCTCCACAATGTTCTCAGGGGAAAAGGGCTTATTCGATAAGACGCGAGTGCTGCCGTAGACCACGCTGAACATGAAAGCCCACAGACCGGAAATCCAATCCAATCCACTCTGAATAAAATAAACCGTTTCACTGTTGACAAACCTGACGTTTCAGAAAGTTCCAACCACATTAATATTTTCATGCAGCATGCGAAGTAAGAGCACTATATTATCATGATTATTATTCACTTACAAATTATCCTGTATGAGCACACTATTGGATATGCACACCGCCTTCGGCATTCCCGTAGTTCCAGACGAGCAGAGGATGACCACAGTTTGATCGCGGCCATTTTTCAGGGGCTCCGGACTGTAAATACAATTATCTTAGCTATCTACACCTGTGATTAACTCTCAAATGGTGCTCACTGGTAGAACTTTTCCGTATTCGTGGGCTCCAATAGACTCTGTATGCTGGGCTTGCCCTCTATGGGCTCGCTGACGGTGTACACCTCGGGACTCCAATCCTTGGTGGCCGCGACAATTTTGTTGTACTCCTGTTTGTCACAGAATATCAGCTTTGGCTTGGTTATCTCGAACATGTAGTTGATAGTACCTACGCAACAAGAGAATTCGGTTAGGAATCAGGGACTAAAGTAGGTAGAATATACGTACCCTCGTCCAAAATTGGATTGATAGCGTGGAATGGTGTGCCATTAAATAAACAACCCACGGCCAGTGGCATGACATAAGTGCTATTGGCAGCTGCAATTCCAACGACGCTGTTGTGGTCAAATCCACGTTTCTTGAGGAACTGGGCTATGCGAATGGACCACTTGAGGGCCTGTTCAAAGGTCACCGTCACTCCGTCAATATCTGATATCTGCGAAGTAGTTAATGTTACGAATATGATCACTGTGATCACACAGAAGGTCCTGTTTCGGCGCTCACCTGGCAAACGTTACTTGGCCAGTTCTTCATGTTATTGAAAATGATTCGACCCGCAGATGTATCTGAGCTATACATGGAGCTCCGGCAGGAGGCACTCCATGTTCTATCGATGCTATTCCATTTGCTTTCCATTGTTGTTGAGTTGACCAGAATAGTGTTTGCTGCAACTTGTCATAAACGACTATGTAAAGCTTCCATTCATTACTTCCCTTTATATTAAATATTGCGTGGGGAAATCAAAGCCAAGCGTTATCTATTATTTTAATTATCAATAAGATTATGTACTATATAAGACAAGGCATTCTCAACAGAATACTCTCTAATACTCTTACAGTTTTACGAGGTATGCACGCTTCTATGTGTTGATTGATTTTCTATGTGTTGATTGATTTTCTATGTGTTGATTGATTTTGGCTCTCACTTCTATAAAGATGGTTCAATGCTGAAAAAAAAGCATAGAGTATTAAAAAACATTCTGATATTAAGGCAGGAGATAGAAGATAACAAATATCAGGAGATAGTCTGAATCCTAACCTACGCTGTTGCTCAAAGCAACTTAGCTCTTATCTTTTCACGAAACCCCTCACTTACACATATACAGCTTTTAATATAATAGATAAATTTACAGAGAATAATTGATAACTTCGTTAAGTTAATAAATATTCCTACTTCTAGCTTCGATCTTGACCTTCCGCAACAAATTTAGCTAATCTGCATGGTCATACTTTTCCAAAAGATTTATACGCTTAAAGTATGGTCATACGATTAGTAGTCATTCAGGAAGTCTATAAATTGAATAAGTCTATTTTATAATTATTGAGTCCAGACACCTGATACTTACTCGTGCTTACTCTTATCTGATAAGGTGTTGCTATTAGTGAGGTACGCCCACTGAGTGCTCAATCGTGAATTATTTTGAAGAGCTAATAGAATTTTAAATATGTCGACCCATGTTTTACATTTAGACTCTCAGAAATTGAGCTCCATCCCCACTATTTCTTCCGTAGTATGATGACAACTGCTGATCTTCTCCACCGATGGAATGTTTGGTTAATGAATGATTTTGGTTAAGTTCTAATAACTGGATGATTTCATTTTATATTATTTTATTTATTTATTTCATTTTATTGAACACACGTTAAGTCTCTCAAGAGTTTGGCATACTTGAATTTCAACTTAAATTTAATTTATATTGTCTGATTAGCCACTCACAACTCATTTGTATAAGTTTAAGTTTAATTGAAATACAATCAAACGAGTTGAAGCTAAGCAATTTGCGCATTGCGAATTTATGGATTCCTTATCTTAATAAAAGATGAATTGAATTAAAACTGATTACTTTTTATTTATGTTTAGTTTCCGTTAGCTGTTGTGTCACTCAGCGACTTATAGAGCTCGCGGGCTGCAATTCGCATAACCTTGCCATTGTTGTTGACGGGCAGCTTATCGATGAACCGAACACCGGCATGCAGATGCTTGTTTATGGGGATAAAGCGCTTGGCCACATGATTCTTAACTTCTTCTTGAGTGATGTTGCCGTCTGGGCTTTTGACCACCAGCGCGGCAGCCACATCGCCAAGCACACTGTCAGGTATGCCCACAACACAGACATCGCGCACCTGCGGCAGCTCTCTGATGACATTCTCGATTTCGGCGGGCCAGTAGTGAATGCCCTGGTACTTGAGCATGGACTTTTTGCGATCAATGACATTCAGTAGGTTGTCGTCATCGAAGTAGCCCAAGTCTCCTGTATGGATCCAGCCATCGAAGTCAAGTATATGGCGTGTGGCAACGGGATTTCCGTAGTAGCCATTCCACTTCATGCCGGTGTGAACTAGGATCTCACCCACCTCGTTGTGGGCTAAGTTATTTCCATCGTCATCCACGATCCGTACGGTCATGCCGGCCATCGGCTTGCCAGTCGCTGTCGCATTCTGCACACCCACATTTATCGAAATCATTCCCACCTCGGTCATTGCGTAGGCCGAGGTAATAATCGCATTCTTGCACAACTCCTTCATGCGCTTTAGGGTTGCTTCGGTAACAATGGTACCGCCGTAGTTCAGGTTACGTAAGGAGGACAGAGCGCATGGATTTGCAGCAGCGCTGGTGGCAAGGACGGCCAAATGAACAGGTGCCAAGGTCATATACGTTATTTTGTATTTCTGCACAAGTTGCACAATGTTCTCCGGGGAAAAAGGCTTATTCGAAATGATTCTAGTGCTTCCGAAGACCACGCTGAGCATGAAACCCCACAGGCCGGAGATCCAATCCAAGGCACTCTGAATAAAGAAGACCGTTTCGCTGTTGACAAGTCTGTAAAAAAAAGTAAATATATTGTTAGTATATACTCCTCAATAGTGACACCAGTCAAGTCTATTAATCTGTATTACTATTAAATAATTTCCGAAGACATTTGCAATATCTCTAAAAACATACTTTCGATCCTTTGTCGATACCGTCGTTAGAAAAGTGTTTTTATAGTGTATTAAATCCTTTGAAAACTCCGTTTCAACTTACAAGTTATCCTGCATAAATACGGAATTGGAAATGCACACGGCTTTCGGTAGTCCCGTAGTTCCGGATGAGCAGAGGATGACCACAGTTTGATCGCCACCATTTTTGAGGGGTTCCGGACTGAAAACACAATAATCCCAGTTATCTGTACCTATGGATTATCTGTTAGCTCTGAAGTGGTGCTCACTGGTAGAACTTTTCCGTATTCGTGGGCTCCAATAGACTCTGTATGCTGGGCTTGCCCTCTATGGGCTCGCTTACGGTGTACACCTCGGGACTCCAATCCTTGGTGGCAGCGACAATTTTGTTGTACTCCTGTTTGTCACAGAATATCAGCTTTGGTTTGGTTGTCTCGAACATAAACTTAATGTATCTGCACGGCAACAGAGTTCGATTAGCAATCAGGGACTAAAGTACACAGAAAATCCGTACCTTCGTCAAACATCGGACTGATAGCGTGAAATGGTGTGGTATTAAATAAGCAGGCCACGCCTAGTGGCATGATATACGTGCTATTGGCAGCTGCAATTCCAACGACGCTGTTGTGGTCAAATCCACGTTTCTTGAGGAACTGGGCTATGCGAATGGCCCATGTGAGGGCCTGTTCAAAGGTCACCGTCACTCCGTCAATATCTGATATCTGCGAAGTAGTTAATGTTACGAATAATATCACTTGCCACAGAAGGTCCTGTTTCGGCGCTCACCTGGCAAACGTTACTCGGCCAGTTCTTCATGTTATTGAAAATGATTCGACCCGCAGATGTATCTGAGCTATACATGGAACTGCGATGGGAGCCACTCCATGTTTTATCGATGCTATTCCATTTGCTTTCCATTGGTGTTGGGTTGATCAGAATAGTGTTTGCTTCAAGGTCTCAAGAGCGACTATGCAAAATTTCTATTCATTACCTCTTTTTATATTACTAATTGAGTGGCGAAAGAAAAAGTCTTATCTATTTTATTTTTATTTAGGATTTTAATTAGGAACTAAATAATATACTATATAACACAGTGCATTCTCAATAAAATACTCTCTAATTCTTTTATAGTTTTACGAGGTATGCACGACTTAATATATTTTTTGATTTTGACTATAATTTCTCTAATGATGGTTGAAAGCTAAAAAAAATGAAAATTTAAAGAATTCTGAGGAAGATATGGATAATTCAATAAATTCATAGAAAACTAGTAAGAAAGCTCTAGTCGGCAGATACTAGAGGACACCCTGAACCTCTTCCGATCATCATTTTAAAATACGCTCCACAGTTTTGGACGAGCATAAACTTATAATAATTCGCATTTATTTATAATCAAATAGAATATTTGGAAAAATAGACTTTTCCAAAATATTTATACATTTTACGTATGGTCATACGATCAATAGTCATTCAGGAAATCTATACATTGAATTAGTCTTAATGTTATAGAATCCAGACACCTGCTACTTACTCTTGCTTACTTATATCTGATAAGGTGTTGCGATTACTGAGTGCTAAATCGTGAATTATTTTGAAGAGCTAATAGAATTTCAAATATCTTGGCCAAAGCTTTACCTTTGGACTCTCAGAAATTTTGCTCTATTGAATCCATATCTTCCGTAAGATAGTTATGATCGCCCGGCTTTGCTGGAGGATAACTGTTGACTTTCTCCACCAATAGAATGTTTACGATTTTGGTTAAGTCTTATGAACATTTTATTGATTTACCGAGTGGTAAATCTCTCAAGAGTTTGGCATACTTGAATTTCAACTTAAATTTAATTTATATTGTCTGATTAGCCACTCACAACTCATTTGTATAAGTTTAAGTTTAATTGAAATACAATCAAACGAGTTGAAGCTAAGCAATTTGCGCATTGCGAATTTATGGATTCCTTATCTTAATAAAAGATGAATTGAATTAAAACTGATTACTTTTTATTTATGTTTAGTTTCCGTTAGCTGTTGTGTCACTCAGCGACTTATAGAGCTCGCGGGCTGCAATTCGCATAACCTTGCCATTGTTGTTGACGGGCAGCTTATCGATGAACCGAACACCGGCATGCAGATGCTTGTTTATGGGGATAAAGCGCTTGGCCACATGATTCTTAACTTCTTCTTGAGTGATGTTGCCGTCTGGGCTTTTGACCACCAGCGCGGCAGCCACATCGCCAAGCACACTGTCAGGTATGCCCACAACACAGACATCGCGCACCTGCGGCAGCTCTCTGATGACATTCTCGATTTCGGCGGGCCAGTAGTGAATGCCCTGGTACTTGAGCATGGACTTTTTGCGATCAATGACATTCAGTAGGTTGTCGTCATCGAAGTAGCCCAAGTCTCCTGTATGGATCCAGCCATCGAAGTCAAGTATATGGCGTGTGGCAACGGGATTTCCGTAGTAGCCATTCCACTTCATGCCGGTGTGAACTAGGATCTCACCCACCTCGTTGTGGGCTAAGTTATTTCCATCGTCATCCACGATCCGTATGGTCATGCCGGCCATCGGCTTGCCAGTCGCTGTCGCATTCTGCACACCCACATTTAGCGTAATCACTCCCACCTCGGTCATTGCGTAGGCCGAGGTAATAATCGCATTCTTGCACAACTCCTTCATGCGCTTTAGGGTTGCTTCGGTAACAATGGTACCGCCGTAGTTCAGGTTACGTAAGGAGGACAGGGCGAAGGGCTTGGCAGCGGGGCTAGTGGCAAGGACGGCCAAATGAACAGGTGCCAAGGTCATATACGTTATTTTGTATTTCTGCACAAGTTGCACAATGTTCTCCGGGGAAAAAGGCTTATTCGAAATGATTCGAGTGCTTCCGAAGACCACGCTGAACATGAAAGCCCACAGACCTGAGATCCAATCCAAGGCACTCTGAATAAAGAAGACCGTTTCGCTGTTGACAAGTCTGTAAAAAATAAAAATGGATATGTAGTTAGCATATGTTCCTCAACAGTAGCAATAATTTCAAATTCAATTATCTGCATCTCTATCAAATAATTTTCCTTTGCCGAAACGGTCGTTGGAAAAGTCTACGAAATTGTGTATATTATTCGGCTGATTTATAGGGTATTAAATCCTTTGGAAACTTATTTCCAACTTACAAGTTATCCTGCATAAATACGGAATTGGAAATGCACACGGCTTTCGGCAGTCCCGTAGTTCCGGATGAGCAGAGGATGACCACAGTTTGATCGCCACCATTTTTGAGGGGTTCCGGACTGAAAACACAATAATCCCAGTTATCTGTACCTATGGATTATCTGTTAGCTCTGAAGTGGTGCTCACTGGTAGAACTTTTCCGTATTCGTGGGCTCCAATAGACTCTGTATGCTGGGCTTGCCCTCTATGGGCTCGCTTACGGTGTACACCTCGGGACTCCAATCCTTGGTGGCAGCGACAATTTTGTTGTACTCCTGTTTGTCACAGAATATCAGCTTTGGTTTGGTTGTCTCGAACATAAACTTAATGTATCTGCACGGCAACAGAGTTCGATTAGCAATCAGGGACTAAAGTACACAGAAAATCCGTACCTTCGTCAAACATCGGACTGATAGCGTGAAATGGTGTGGTATTAAATAAACAACCCACGGCCAGTGGCATGATATACGTGCTATTGGCAGCTGCAATTCCAACGACGCTGTTGTGGTCAAATCCGCGTTTCTTGAGGAACTGGGCTATGCGAATGGCCCATGTGAGGGCCTGTTCACTTGTTACGGTTACTCCATCGATATCTGATATCTGGGAAACAGTTGGTTTAATATTACGATCCTGTTTTGGTAAAGGTCCTGTTTATGCGCACCTGCAACACTTTTTTCGGCCAATTGCTTAAGGTATTGAAAATGATTCGACCCGCAGATGTGTCATAGTCATACATGGAGCTGCGAGGAGATCCAGTCCATGTTTTGTCTCTGCTATTCCAATTGCTCTGCATTGTCGTTCAGCTTATTAGTAACTGGGACTATTCTCTGCAAAGTCTCGTAAGCGACTATTTAACATTTTCATTCATTGCCTTTCTATATATTAGTTGTTTAAAGGTAAGAGCTTTATTATTTATTACCCACTCAACTTTTCATTTTACTTATCAATAACAGATTGCTGTGTATTATTCTGTGAATTAAGTATTGAATGATTTGAGCTTGTTCGTAAAGATTACAAGGTGGGCGTGTTCCTACATTTGTATCTGTTGTTCGAGATTAATTTTATCAAATTAAATATTATCTATATATATATAAATATATATATATATATATATAAATATATATTTATATATATATATAAATATATATATATAGATATATATAGATATATATCAAGTTTTTCACAAGGACAGCCAGACAGATGTATTGCTCTAAATTATAGATTCCCTTATAAATTGATTAGTGCAATAAAAAAAGTGTGGACTAAAATTAAACTGGATTATTTTTTATTTCCAGCTCAGTTTGTTTGTTGTTTGTTTGTGGTAATTCCACCGAGTGACATAAGCAGCATGAGTGCCGCTTTTCGGATGTTTTTACCGTTTCTATTGAGGGACAGCTTATCAGTGAATCTAACACCGCTGTGCAGCTGCTTATTTATGGTGAGCAGGTATTTGGTCACCTGATTCACAATTTCGCCGATACTGATCTGGCAACCTGGACTTTAGGTCCCCACTGTGAGACACCTCTTCGCATACTTGAGGCAACTCTCTGATAACATTCGTGATTTCAGTGGGCCTGTAAAAAATATATATTTTAAGCAATTACAATTAAATATTACAGTGACTCCATTAAATTCTGCTATCTGTGAAATAGTTTTTGACATTGATCCTGTGCCAGAAAAGGTCCTGCCCATGTGCTATCCATTGGTGTTTAGGTAACTTCTGTATGCTTCTAGGTGTCTTTAGCGACTAAGCAAAACTTTGGCTTATTTTTATCTTCGTAATAGTTATATTTAGACAAAAGCCAAATGCTTTATCTTTCGTGCTTACTTATCTGTTCGAATATTTATCTTATTGGTCAATGTCGCTCCATTTGAATACTCTGTAATTTTGTATTGTATATTGGATCTTGCTGCAATGGAGCCCTATTAGTGCGTGGATTAATAATTAGTATGACCATAAAGATTCTTAAGTTCTGTTTGTAAACGGAAATTATTTCATTTGACCTTCAATCAAAAATAAAACCAAACGAATCGCTATTGTTATAATTATTATTATTATTATTATTATTATTATTATTATTATTATTATTATCATAATTATAATTATTATTAATATATAATAATATTATTTCAGTGATTCATAACTACGAAGCTGAAGCTGTTAACTGATTTTTCTGACAATACATTTTCCTATATAATTAATATGTTTCTTGTGTCCAAGTAGATAAATATTTTGCCAAGTTTTATTAAGATTTCAAATCTGCCCAAAGCTATGCAATCTTTTAAGGGTAACCATAAGTTAGGAACAGTTAATAAAATAAAACTGTGTAGCATACTTACATGTATTGTTTATTAAACAAATAGTAAAATAATAATTTTTTATATTTTTTCTGTCTAATATTAAAATACTAAACATCAAAAATCGTTTCAGTTGAGGCAAAAGCTCTACTCGTTGTGCACTTTTGAATTTATTTAATTTCTATATTTATGGCTTAAAATAATTCCTATAAATAATGCTAAGGTCATTATCTCAAAATAAAAGTAATAAAATTAATAAATAGAGAAATTGTTTATACTTTAATTTTAATAATGAATAGCTAATAGAAAAGCACATATTTCTTGGCCATAATGCAACATAATTCAAAAATTGTGGTTTCATAACTGCTCGAGTGCATAAATGCCAGATTTGTAGCCAAAATAAGTGCTTTTCTGCCTACAATGCAATAAATGCCATAAATCTTCGTTATCAAAGAGAGTACAGCCAAATTATGGGAAACCAGAAAAATAATATCTAAATTTTGAACAGCTTAGGTCACAAATGTTATGAAAATTTACTAAAAAAAGTTAAACATTTTTCAAACTGATATTGAAATTGAAATAAATTTTCTGTGTTTTCTATTTGACTAATTTTCATTGACAGTCTGATGGAAAATCAGCCAAATGTCTTGGAAATTGGGTTCCAGTATTAACTGTTAGATTTGTAAGTTATCCCCAATCATCACACTAATTGTCAGCTGTCAGCAGAACCTTTTTGGACAAATTGAGCTGGTATTCTGAGAATTTGCATAGCTTAAGACTTGGTTTTCGAATGAATTCTGAAACTCGGTCGGTCATCTTTCGACTTTGACAACGATTTGCATGCATAATTTATAGCATTCAAATGGCTTAAATTGCAAAGTCATTTATTTGATTTTATTATTATTGCGAAAATTGGCCCAAATGGCATCGGTAAATTATTTTATTTACACTTCACAGCCTCCGTAGCAGCCTAAATGAGTAAAAAGTAATCAAAAATTATGAAATGACATTTCAATTGACAACGCATTTTTTTCACAATCATTTTTATTACACTGTGAATAAATGCAAATTTCGAGCAGTAAAGTCACTGTGTTAATATGCATTAATTTATTCGCTTATGTATACACAGTGCACAACATGTTGGAATGGATAAGTTTATAAACTAATTTTCATTTAAATTTTAAATATATATTTTTTTCATTTGCTTTCACCTGAAAAGCTTGGCAACAATTTACGCATCTTGAAGAAGTCTCCAAGCGAAACTATATTTTCTTGCCTGTGACATATTTTTATGGCACGCACTGTGCCATGTGTAAGAGCTTCTGTGCTTTCGTACGTAGTTGCAATTTTTGCCATTATTAATATATATTGCGCATACGCCATGTGTGACGACTTTAATTAGCTTTACACACCTTCGCACTGCTCCGGCTAAGGTCAATGTGCAAGCGTGTGTGTGTGTATATGGGTCAAGCAGCGCTAGCTCTGTGCTTTGCGTACTCGTACTTGGATAAAAAATGATGTGTGCGTGCGCCAGTTGAACAGCAGAGTAGAAGCGACAGTGGGACCAGGTCAGGTTTTAAAGCTGCTGCAGGAGTGTGCGAGGCTCTGTTGTTGTTGCTGCTGCTGCTGCTGGTAAATGTGTGGCATACTGTCGACGTCGCCGTTGACGTCAAGTCGCACTCATCCTAGAAAGCAGAGCAGAAGGCGAAAAACGGAGGGGAAAAAAAAAAACTAAAATGTTGGCCTAGCGACTGCGTGCGAGGCAAGTGGCGCCAGTTTGTATTGTCATCCTTTTGCCCGTTCGCTTTTTGTCTTCGCTTGGCGCTTGGCGCTTTGCTTTGCCATTTTTTGTTGCTGCAGCCTGAGCCTGCCATGTATCTCTCTGTAGCTGTACCTAGCTCTGTCTAACTGTCCGTCTGCGTGTCCTTGTGTCCTTGTGTCTGTGTGCGCCGGAACGCTTTTTCTTTTTCTATTATTGTCTCACTTACAAGTGTACCCGATGTATTATGCATATCCTGTAACACTCCACTTTTGTTGTGCATTAGTCAAATGTGCGACAGTTGGAAAAAGAAGACGCCAGCAGCAGCAGCAGTAGTGGTGGCAGTGGCAGCCAGAGGGGCGTACACTGTGGGAAATGGGCATGGAAATGGGGCACATTTAGTCACACAATTGGCTTTGCATGGCCAATGGGGCAGGCGCTGGGCAAAACGTTGCCAACGAGCTAAATATTGTTGTCAGCCCTTTTGTTTTTGTTTTTTTTTTTTTTTTTTGCTTTCGCATTTCAGGTAAGCAAATGAAGAAATTAAAGCAACGAATTAATAAGCACTTTATCCATTTCCTGCTACGCCTTTAATTGGCCTTCTGCGATGGCTTAGTGCGTCTTAGTCTCTCTGGAGCTTTGTTTATATTAATATGCCTCCATAAGCCGCTGCAAATGCCTTTCCCCTACCGCCGCATCGCCAACCTCTCCGCTGTAGGGCAATTATCAGGGCGAAGGCGTCGACGTCGACAACGTCGGCCTCTCGGCAATGCCATAAAAGTGCCACTTAAACTGTTTTAGTTTTTTGCTCTTGTTTTTGCTCTTGCTGTTGTTGTTTTGTGCGTCCCTTTGAAGTTTCAGGTGGCAGTGAACGGAGCGCCATGCCAACTACTAATCCATCCACGGCAATGACACTACACTGCACGTTTTGGTAAGCAATGCAGACTGTGGCATTGGCTAGAAATAGTCTTAGATTTAGATTGAGATTTAGATTGAGTTTATGAAGTTAAATAAATTAACTTGAATTAGTTAACAGCTTAAAGATATGACAAAACTTTATGTGAAATGCCCAGTTAACATTCTGCTCAATAAAGTGTGATTGATTGTTTAAATAATTATCATGTATTTATCAATTCTTTTTTTATAAATTCCTACTTAGATTGTATGTGAAGCCCTCTAAGTTTCATGTAAAAATTTCTCTACAATCTAGATCTGTATCAAAATCAATATAATCAGCTCATGTGCCTGCTTTAAGGTTTTACTTCTTCTAAGGCAGCTAGCTGAACTGAATCTTAGCATATTTAATTTTGGCTTCAGGTCATTGAATCAGCTTGAATAACTCTTGATCATATAAGCTACCTAAGATATATACAATATAATTTCTTAATTCAATTTTTTAAGTACTCGTAAACTGGTTGATTTATTATGACATTTACATATCAAGATGTTCCGCTTTAATAATGTAAGAATAGTTCACAGCCATACAACATTTGACCACAAATTGATCGGGCAAACATATTCATCTAATCTAAATAAACACAAGCTTGACATCCTTAAAAATTTACCAAGATTTTATTGGCATATGCTTAAATATGCGTAATTGAATTTGTGTAGTACATTGATTTCAATTTGATGTAGAAGCCAACAAATGGTCAATTATTCAGAGGACTTTGTCAAATTTGGTCAGTTTGTAGGCGAGTGTGGTCTAGCCATAACTGTAAATTGTCAGGCACAACAGGCTCTAAGCGAGTGCGTGTGTGTTAGTTGGCAGTTGCTTAGTTGTTTAGTTGCTTGGCTGTTTGCCTGGTCGGCAGTCCAAATGCGAGACGTGTTTAATTGCTCGATTAGCGCACAGTTTGCTGGGCAGTCTGGCCGAGCAACGCCCACGCGACCCTGTTTCGCCCCGAGGCGGCTTGTTGCACAATGAGTGCTGGCCCGTCGGTGGCGTCACCAAATTCCCCAAGCCATAATCTTGAACTTCAGCTGAGAGTTGTGTTGAGTTCAGTTTGGTTTGGTTTGGTTTCGTTTGGCCTGGGATCAAAAAGCTGGGGGACGATGAAGCAGACGAGGATGAGGACGAGGTTAAATCTGGTTTTCAATTTCATTTTCGCTCGAGCAACACTTAAAAACAGTCGCTGAATTAAATTATTCAAAATGTCAAACAATTATTCAAACGCCAACGGAACTGTAACTCTCAGCTTTATGCAAGTGGGGCGAATGGTAGATAGAAGGGGCGCATGGCGGGCAGCTGCGATGATTCTGGCCCCCGGGGGGCACCTGCTCTGCAGTTCCTGCTGCCGCCGTATGGAAGGCAAGTTATGATTTAAAAAGATATTAGTCCTGTTCACAGTCGCTCTTGTTGGCTTTGTGCTTTATGCAAAGCAGCACGAATATATATAAATATACGCACAAAATGTATATAGAGCGAGCGAGAGAGGCAGCACATTGTTGGGAAATTTAATTATATCTAAAGTTGAGAGGGCAGCTTTATTGCTGATTCTACGCATAAACTTTTATTAACTGTGTGCGCTCGTATTTTGCAATTTTCCCAACATTTTTTATATATTCTTTTTTGAAGCCAAATGGAGGAGCTCCGGCTAAAAGCATCCATTGATATTTAAAAGGTTCGCATAGCTCGAACTCTCAGCATTTAAAGAAGCTTCAAAAAATTAAACATGCCAGCGCTTGGCTGTTTGTTCAGCTTGTTTCTATCAATCAAAGGCTTAGGGCAACCACACTCAAACACTAAGTACACACACGCACACACAGAGCGGAAGAGATGTAGGCAAATGTGCGTAATGTCAACTCGCAAAATTTAATGGAAATGCGGTTTTTCTTTTCATTTGCCAGCACAGCTGATCAAAGGCAAAGCACCTAAAAGCCAACACGAATATCTGATCTTGATTTGTCACACACTGAGCTCATTTGTGGTCTGCGTATGCGTATGTGTCTCACTCTATGCTGACTGAACGAAGAGAACTAGAGTAGGAAGCGAAGTCCAGCTGCCGAGTTGAATGCGATAAGCTATACAGTGAGCTATATAAGTATCTACAGATTTGAAAGTCCAAATATTGAGCTTTATCTGAAAAGAATTTATATACCAAATATGTTAAAAAAGCAAGTCAAGTGCTGCAAAGTGTTGAGAACAGACTAACAAATAGATGAACGTATAGAGCTGCATCCTTATCAAGTTTTTATACATACATACACATATACATGAGATTGAAATTTAATGAGAAATTGATACAATTTATATACAAATTAAATTTGTAAGTCAACTCTTCTTTTTTAGTTTTTGGGTAGAAATTCTTCAAGATAAACCCAACACAATCTCAATTTTGAATAGAAAATATCAAAATAAAATTTGATCAAATTTAAGACTTAAATTCGAGCTAAGCTAAGAATCAAGCAGTTGTAGTTGCAGTTGAAGTGGCCATCAGTTGTTGAGTGATACTTGAGTTGCTTTCGAGAGAGAGAGAACAAACTGAAGTGTTTGTGTTTTTATATATGTTGTGCGCTTATTGAATTTGGCTTAGCCGGCAGCCGGTAGCCGGCTCTTAAATGTGCGCCAGGCCATCCATAATTCAGCGAAAAACTAAGCTGAGCTGAGCAGTGTTATAAATCCATAACACAAACTTGGGGCCATTAAAACAAGTTTTGTAATGTCTTTCAATTACACTTGACGCTCATAAGTATGCTATGATTAATGTAAAGGCGATGCGGCCCACACGCTTTAGCTGTTCAGGCGCCAGCGCCCTCTCATTATCGCATCGCCAATCCCAATGTCCATTTATCATGAGCGCAATGAGACAGTCCCTCCATGCTGCGAGATGCGAGTCTAGCTCGCACTTACTGTGCGTGTGTGTGGGTGTGTTAGTCTTATTGGAGCTCAAGTGGAAAGCGGAGGAGCTGGGCTGCATTGTGACATGCGCCATAATTACAAGAGCTGGCAAAACTAATAGATGCCCAAAAATTTGTTCATTTGCTTTTAGCTTTCTGGATGAGGAGGCGAGCAAATGAAGTCGTTAGCTTGACACTGGATTTGTTTTCCATAGCCTGATTGACATAAATTTTGTATGCCAACTAATTGATGTTAATTTTCGCTCGTTCGGCTTGTTTATCCAGCGACGAATGCAAAAATTTTGATGGATTGCCACACACACAGAGCTCGGCCGTCGAGCTGTTGTTGCTGTTGTTGTCGTTGGCCAAAGGGATGCTATCCCAGTGTGGACCGGATCACGCAGAAGCGTTGCGAAAAGCACTTTGGCATTTGCTCGTTGTATTAAAAATAAAATGCAAAACTCAATCGACGGCAAAGTTAAAGCGACGCAAATCGAATCGCAACGTCTTGGGATTTGCTTGAATGCGAGCTGCGTCTTAAAGCGCGCACGCAGCGAGCATTAAGCACAAAGGCTGACAAGATTGAGTGTGTGGGTTCTATGCTGAGCACAACTGGAAAGTACCCTAGATAACTAGATATATATTTATATATATATGAGTATGCAAGATATTCGCCTTCCTCTCTAGAGTCTGCTATAGCCATATGCTTCAGTTCTCTTCTAGATCTAAAACTAACTTTATCCAGGTGCCTCTAAGCCATCCACCCGCACCAAGCACTGGGCATAGAAAGGATAGAAACAAACAAAAAAATACACACACACGGAAAGAGTAAGGGAAAGAAAAACAACAACGTGTCATCGTCGACACTTGAGGAAAAGTTGTCAGTTGTCCTTGGCAAGCACTCGCTAGCACTGGCGCTGCTAGAGCCGTTCAAGCTACTGTTTGTGGTGTGAATCGAGCAGAAACGGTAGCAATTTCTGAATTTATTTTTATCCGTTCGGATGCCGCGGAAATCCTGTCACTGCTGCTCCTGCTCCTGCTCCTGCCTGTAGTCACTTCTGTGCCCCATCCAACACGCCCGCATGCCCCTATTGCTGCGACTGCTGTTGACGCGTTTTGCGTGCTTCATTCGCAGACAGATTGCCAACCGCAATTGCAGCCGGACTGCTGCCTGCGGCAGTCCAGCTGGCATCCATCTTTCGATCTCCTCTGGCTGTGCGATAACAAATGCAGCGCCTTAATCAGCCACAGACTGTGTCCAGTTTGTGAGTTTGTTTGCCAGCTAGTGAGTTCTCCAACTGCAAAACAATCACTCAATCCTCGACTTCAGTTAATCGCCGCTGGCCGCCACGACTTTGACGAGACGAGACCAGACTTTGACTTGACCTGCAAGTACATTGAAAATAGCATTCACAAGTCTGGCTCAATTCTCACTCCTCACAGTCCTACGCACCCACACGCACACAGCTGCAGGGGTAAACAGAATTGATTGCGTGTATTTTCATTTGGGTGTATGGCCGCAATGCCATTTCTGTCTCAGCCAGCCAGATGAAGAGTTGTGCTGCCATATGAAACATTTGAGCTACATGTGCACATAAACATGCAACAGGGCTGGCAAACAGCAAAGAAACTTAATGAGAAAAAGAGTTTTAAGACAGGTGATTAATTATTGCTTTGACTCTGCAGAAGATAGCTATATGAGCTTAACTTAAACAAGTTCAATTCAAGAATAAGGAATTATGCAGTCAGAATAATTTTATCGAAATTTTAATAAAATATAAATAAATAATAAATTTTATCGCAAATTACATTGCGAGCAAATATTATTCTAATATCATTTTAAAATCATTCTCTTAATAAAACTGATAAATAAATATATAGTAATTAAACTGATAGATAGATAGATAGAAACTGAAAAATAGTTTTAAAGTTCTGAATCTACGGACAGAACTACTTCAGAATCATATCACGAATCATGACATTATTGACGTTAATTCAACAGCTTAAGACATTAACTTTCAGCAGATCTAATCTCAAGAAGATTTGATAAAAATTTGGTGAAAATATAAATCTAAATAATTCCTAAAGCAAATTTCACTGAACTACAGTAATTTCGGTACTCGAGCAAATATATTCTGATATAATTTTAAAATCATTCTTGTAGTAGCTTCCTAGACACTTTATACTAAATTTTCTTAAAGTAAAGAAACTTAGTAACCAAAATGGATTTCAGATTCGGAATCTATGGATTGAATTTAATCAGAATCTTATCATGAATCATAACGTTAAGGACATTACTTCAAAAAGCTAAGGCAATTCAATGATCAGGAATCATGATGTTTACTCTAGTCTCAAAACAATTTGATACAAATATGAGTAAAATATAATTAATAATAAATTTATTTATCTAATTTAAAACAAAGTCTAATGATCCGCAGTCAATTTTGTTTAAATAATACCAAGACTGAATTTCAGTTTCAGGTTCTAAAGACAGAAATCCTTCAGAATCCTAGCACTTAAGTATACTGTGCTGTTGCTTAGCACTCTGAGGTGCCTTTGCCCTAACTGGAGTTCTGTCTAAATTGTTTGCCCAGTTTGGCATGCGGAATATGTTGAATTTGAAAAAAATATTTAAATAGTTTCATATGCAGCATAAATTGTAAATAGAATTTGGATATGAAATTCATTTAATTGTGGATTTTTCGTTTACACTTAAAAACCAAATGTCTGTGGGAATTTCTATGAATTGGTTGATTTGGTAAATTCATAATTGTTGCACAAGCAAAAGCGGTTTTTAAATTTACAAATTCGATATGCTTTAACATGGAAATTGGATTATGCCCAAAAAATATCTTGTTAATTTTTCTGTTAAAGCGTAAATAAGTTGCGTGAATATAAATAAAATTGAATTCTAGCAAGTCTATAGTTTTTTTTTTGTTTTTTAAATAACTATTTATGGCTGCATATGCAAAACAGAATTTTAATTAAATTACATGCAATAATTAAAAAAATTCTATGTTTTCCCTGGCAATGCGAGAAAGTTTTGCAAAACTTTTGCCACCCTGTGCAAGGTACGTCGAGCTGACTACATATATAAATATATATATTTGTATATATATATATATATATATATATGTAGAGCGCATCAAGTGTGCATTGAATGCCATATGGCATTACTGTTATTGTTCAATAAGCCTCAGTTAAGATGTTAAACTTGTAGGTCTTTGTTTCAGCCCGAAATGGAGCTGAGCTCTGTTGTTGCCAAAAATTAAGCAGTTACTTTTGAAGGTTTTATTTGGGTTAAGGCTAACATGTGGCATGACTTTTCGCCAACCCTGCGACTCGGCTGCACTTTTCTGTGTGTATGTTGTGCGCGTGTGTGTGAGTGTATGCGTAGCCTTTTGGCTTAACTTGCAATTTAGTCGTGCTCCTTGGTGTATCTGGCTGCTGCTGCTGCTGCTGCTGCTGCTGTCATTTGTTGGTGTTTCCTTCGACCTGCTTGCTTGCAACTTATGCGTGACTCGAGTGCATACTCGAGAGCTTGAGCCGGTCTAAAAGTGTACGCAGCTAAAACTTTTGCCACTTGAAATAGTTTTTACTCCCACTCACAGCAGTCTCGCTCGCACGCTCTCTCCTTTCTCCACTCTCTTTCTTGCTCTCTGTGTGTGTGTTTGCTTGCCAATTGCTGTGCCTTTCACTCGTGGCCGACTTTATGCAAATAAATGTTTTTACTCATTTTAATATACATTTTTATGGCACTTTTGCTGGTAATGGGCCCGCCTCTCATCGCTGCATCTACTCCAACTGCTGGGCGTCATCCTGCGTCTACAGCAATTGCTTCTCATCTCTCATTTTGCTTCTCTCATCTCGTTAGTGCTCAGTATTTATATAAGAATTGGCTCAATTTGCTCTCGATTTATGCAGAAGATGCTTGAAATACTCCATGCTGCGATTGTTTGCACTGTTGCCATCCAACCATTTGCTACTTAATTGACTTGCAGCTTTTGCCCAGCGATTGCCATAACGATGCCCACTAGAGATGGCAGCGTGGGCTCCAAGCCATGACACAGCCATAGAATTAAGATGTTGGATTCTTGAAGGCAAAGGTTGCTGGGACTCTGCTGCAGCTGGAGCTGTGCGTAGTCAAAGGGTATTTTAATCATCTTTGGAATTTGAATCAGAATAAAGATTCGCCTTAACTAAGTTGTATTTAAAAAAGAGTCCTGGAAGTCATAGAAGATATCTAGCAATTAGAAATGAACAGAAAATTGCAATAAGCACTAACTTTTTTATGGAACATTTCAAGCTCATTTTCATAGTCATAGAAAGTCACTAAAATATATGCAAAATGCTTTTAGACTTTGTGAATATAGAAAATGCACTTCGAGTGTTCATATTAGTGCAACACAAGCTGGTTACTACTGGAGAGTCTTCAAGATTTTACCTTCACAAGTGAAAGATACCTGAAAGTAGAGTTGGCTTCCTTAGGAGGCAACTCACTGAGTTCCTCGCTAACAACTTTAAAGCATTCGGTATAAAGCTGTATAAGTTGTCGATTCAAGCAGAAGCTGGCTAATACTTAACTATGTGCGCACAGGTAATGTCTTAAATTAACAGCTTTAGCTTATGCTTGGGATTTGGGCACGTGTCTTTGGCCATCTCCAGTGGCAACTGGCAGTGTCCATTGACGTGGTGTGGGCCAAAATGTTGCCCATTTTATTGTGCAATTTCTGAGTGCGACAATGGCGTTTTGGGGGTAGGCGACGTTAAGTATTGCTTAAACCTTTTGGCTCTGCTTAGCAGCAGCAGCAGCAGCAGCAGCAGCATAGTAAGCGATTTCCGGCGCTCGTCAAAAGGTGGCGCTTTTGCAATTGAATTGCAAATGGCGGCCGTTGACGTTGCCGCTGACTCGTTTGCCAGCTGATGGCGACGGAAGCGAGGCCATCAGTGCCAGCTACAGCTACAGCTAACGTTCAATGGCTTCGCCGTGGGAACGCGGGTGGATGCCTGCAGGCATTTGGCTTCAGTGGGCTTCAGGCTACTGGCTGCTCGGCGTTGCGACTCCTGCGCCTGCTTCTGCTGGTGTGTTGGACTGCGGTTGCCTGACGCGCCGTTTGCTTTGCGGCCTTCGCTGTTTGCCGCCAGTCAACCAACCCGCTCACCCATCCACTCGTCCGTCCGTCCGTCCGCGGCTTGCCTCGAGCTGCTGATTGTTTGTTTGCTTTGCGGCATATTTATTTCAAACGAGCCTGCACTTAGCACCAGCTCCTGCCCTGCTCTGCCCCTTGCCCTGTTTCACAGCTAATACAAAATTCAAGCGAAATGCGCTTCGAATGAGAAACTCTCAGAAACTCAACTGAATTCACGCCAAAATGGTTTCCGGCACGGAAGCGGAAGCGAATGACGACGGCGACGGCAACCGTAACAGCGTCGACGTTCTCTGCTTAGCTTATTTATGTTTTCAAGCCGCAGCAGCCCAAAAAGGATTGCGCAAGGATTGCCTAATTTAATTAGTTGTCGCCTCCGTTGCCAGGCCTTCACACACACAAACACACACACACACACAGCAAATAAAAGACGAGAGCAGCAAAAAGGAAAAACTCCAGCCTTTTGCTACGCTGGCCAAATGATTTACTCAGTTTTTTGAGCTGCCGCCGGTTGACGTCGCCTGTCATGTTTGTGACACATACTTCAGTCGAGACTGTTCAGCCTGTTCAGTTGGCTGTTGGCTCGTCCTGTGCCTCGTTTCGGCGCGGCATCGTACTTTTGCGTGCTGCATGCAAGCGAGTCCTGCGCGTCCCGTGTCGTGTGTGCTTGTCACATTGCGTCGAAGTCTGAGTCTGAGTCAGAGTCGGAGTCTGACTTGGAATTGGAGCCTGTCAACTTTTTGCAGACTGTATAAAAATGCTGTCAAAGGCGAGCAACGTACTCGTCCTCGTCCTCGTCCTCGTCCTCGTCTTGGCCCCTGTCGTTGTCGTTGTCGTTGTCGTTGTACTCGTTGTCATGGCGATAAAAATCCTTTTGATTAGAGACCCAACTTGAGAAATTAAATTGTGCTCACCTGGCAGCTTGGCTTGAGCTGACGCTTCTTCTTCTCCTTCAGCTGCTGCTTCTTCTGCCTATTACCGCTTGTCCCGCATTCTGGGCTGCATTTCTGCTGCGTCTGACTTTGGCTTTGGCTTTGGCTTTACCATTTTGCCTTTGCGGCAGCATCTTCTCTTGCTCTTGCTGTTGCTGATAAATTTCCTTATTTCATGGTTCGTTTTTTAATTTATTTTTTCTCATTTTTTGCTTTTTGTATTTTCGATTTTACCGCTCGCGGCATTTCCGCAGCAGACGACGCCAAGGATGTCGGTCCAGCCAGCCAGCCAGGATCCTTGCTGGCTAAAGCGCGTCAGTCGTGTACTCTTGTAATTACAGTTATGTCTCTGGGGTATGCAAGCGATTTCCAGCATCAGTTCTGGCGCCCACAAAGCGGGCGTCGTGGCGGCCGTGGGTGGGCGTGGCAAATGGCAAATGGCAAATGAGTAAAACGCTTTTAAATATTGTTTGGCTTTAATGCAATCTCGTAATACAGATTACTTACGCAGCCAGCCTCTGTTTAGCACCATGTTGCCGCTGTGATTGCAACAGATTCTCTTGTCCAACGTTGGGAATTAACTAGGGTTTAGGGCAATGTGTATGTGTGTGCGAGTGTGTGCGAGTGTGTGTGCTTGTGTGTGTGACTTGTGATTGCTGTCAGTGTGTTGCTGGTGTCTGTTGTTATGTCCTCTTGGATAATGAAAGAGCTTTGCCGTCCTGTTATTATATTTCGAGAATTACAGCAGTTGCTTCCACAGCAAAATTAAGCATTTAGTAGTTATTAAAATACTCGTTTAACTGCCTGGAATTACACTGTCTAAGCAGAGCAAAAAAAAACATATTTTAAATATGTATGAATGCAAAACTGCTCCGATAATATATATATATATATATATATATATAATTGCGTTATATATATATATATATATATATATATATATATATATATATATATATATATATATATATATATATAATTGCGTTTTCAAAATAAATAACTTTTTATGTCAATTTTCGCTGGCAGCGAGCGCTTTTTTAATATAAATTTAATTCTAATTTAGTTTAGCTACTCGTGAGTTAATTGGAAACGTAATATGGTATACAAGGGGAGATAAGTATTTATTTAAGCTAAACAGATGTAGTTAGATATTCTTGCTGGTCTACCTACATCTACATATAAATTTCAAATCATTAAAAGTATTAAAAAAATATTTATATAATTTGAAAGATATATATTAAATATATATGATAACTATAAAAATTTAAAATATTTTTCAAAAAAAACTTTTTAATATTTTTATAATTTTTAACTATATCTAAAAAATAGATTAAATATAAATATAAATTAATATACATGTATAAAATAATTAAAAATGTATAAAATTTCTTTCAAAAAATATTAAAATATATTTTTTAAAATGTATAATATTTTAAAATAATAATTATAATTTTAACATTTTCTTATAATATTGTGTTAGCTCATTTCTTTATGGCAGCATCATCATGATCAATTATTAACTTAATTAAGTGCTGCAGCAGCACTCGCTCATGATTATTTTTGCATAGTATGTTGTCAGTTTGCCCATTAATTTCACGGCTAACAATTTTTCTGGATGTTCTTCAATGTTGTGATACCCTGTAGCGCAAATAAAATGCTGATAAAATCATGTGAGTGCTTAAACAATTTTTTAAAATTCAAAAGTAATTTTCTGGCTAGCGAAGGCATATAGGGTATCTACTAGTCAATCAGCGTTCAGTTAAAATTGTCTTCTCCATTCTCATTTGATACAGTTTCTCATATGTCTTTTTCTAATTATTGCTTTAACAACTTGACTACAGGGTATCTGATTGTTTGGCACTCGCTCTCTCTCTCTCAGCTGGTCCGCTTTTGTTATATTTGTTTCGCTGCCATTGCCCCCGGGGCGTGATGCTGTCGCGCGCTGACATCTCTGCTGCTCTGCATCAGCCCTATCTTTGCATAGGGCGTCATCGTTAGTGGCGCGCCTCTCTCTCTCGCTCTCTTTCTCCCGCTCTCCTCCCACGCCCAATATGCTGCTCGCTCTCGCTTAACGCTCTAGCACCCCGAGCAGAACAGTTCGCCCTGTTAGCCTCCCCTTTGTCCCTCCTACTCCTCCTCCTCCTCTTGCAGCTCTCCTCAACTGTTTTTCCTATCAACACACTTTTTGCCTGGCCTTTTTATTATGACAGGGTGCAGGATAAAAAACAAAAACAACGTGGAAAAAATGAAGAAATTTAATAATGCCATCAACAATAAATCTATTTGTTGTGCTTGCTGTTATTGTTGTTCTTAGACAATGCACAGCAGCAGTTAGCCACGCCCCCTGCCGGCCGCATCCGCCTTCAAGCGCTGTGTGCGTCGGTTTAATGTTTTGGGCTTTCGGTCCCTGGGCTTAAATAAATCTGCGGCTATTCTCATTTTTACCTACTCTTTTAATTGCATTTTGATGACGTCTTAATTTTTATTTCAGCTTCGCCTCGCTGTTGCCCCCAAAATCCAATTTCGCCGCTGACACACCCCCACCTCCCTCAAGCTGCGGCCAATACAAGCGGGAGGGTTGGGGAGTTAGGGAGATGCTGTAGCATTTTATGCGCTTAATCTGCTGTTGCCATTTTTCAAGGTTTCTTTGCACTCGTTTTTCCTCTTTTAGATGTGGCAACCCCAGCCCTCATGCCACCCTTCTGCACCCCCCTTGGCCATGGGGTGGTTAGTCAACCGGCAGTACATTAAAACTCCGTGGCCGTTACACTTTCTGGCTGGGTTTTGTATTGTTTTTGTGTGCGGCAATTTTTGGCATTTGCTGCGGGCATAACAACAGCAGCAGCAGCAACATGTTGTTGTTGTTGCTGCTGTTGTTGTTTTAATGTCGCGTGATAAGCGATTTATGGCGCAGCTCTCTTGAATCGCTACTCCAGTTTGGCGTCTCGCTTGACTGACTGCTTGGCCTGCTTATTGAGGATTGTGGGCGGCTGATGGTGAGCTGGGCGTGGTAGCGGCGTACCATGGTAGCTGGACTGACTTAATTCTGTTTAATGGCATGCCATGGTTATAAACTGCAAATGGTTTAATTGTTCGGCATAGGCTATAAGAACAACAACAGCAACAACAACATGGCCCATTGACAATTTCAACAGTTGCTTGCCAAAGATAAAGCCCGCAGTTATTTTTAGGTCTTAGAGAAAACTCAAAGTTGTCTCGCATCTTGATACAGTTGCCATGTAATCCTTTTGGCAACAGGGTCTCGGGAAAAAGCACATATGATGCGCTCGTAAAGGCTGAAAAAAATAAATGAAAATGTTTCCATTGAGACAGCATATTGAATGTATTTTCTCCTGAATTTATTTAGCTTTGCTTTGAGTTTATGAAATTCTCTTAAATATTATTTTTAGTGCATTATTAGTTTATTGAACACGCAAGACGAGGTCAACTGCCGCATTTATCCCTTGGCCCTGCTCTCTTTGGAGTGTCAAGTCTGGCAAGTTTGAATTCGTAACTCGTATTATTAACATGCAATTCAATTGTTATTCTTTGCAAACATTTTGAATAAATAAAAACACGAAGGAAATAATACTCATACTGCAACAACAAAAAACCCTGATGCAGCAGACTTTTCCCAGCGTACACAAAATAAATACATATTTAGTTTTAAAGCTTAAATTTTATTTTATTTTTCATTAAAATATTGAATTACGGTTTTTGTAGGGGGACAATGATAGGGAATAGGAGTTTTTGTCTTAATACTTTTATTTTTTTGGTTTCTTCTTTTTACATAAACACTTTGTGAGTTCAAAGAGCTTAAAATATATTTGATTTTTAAAAAGATTTACATAACTCTATAAACAGTTATGATACAGTACAAATGCTATTGACGTAAGGCTTTGCAAACCAAAATATATAAAAACTTTTTCAGCTTGCATAATATATATAAATGCGAGAAATTATTAACTATGCGAGGTCTGTTTCAGTTTTTTTAGTTTGTGCCTCAATTTTGGCGACAAGTTGGGTCAGTTTGAATGCTCAGCTTATTTCTGACAATTGTTTTGCTTAGCTTTTTTTATCTCGACTTCGATAACCATTCCAAGAAATGGAATCTGTATCAAATGTTCGATCAAACACCCGTGACTCTTTGTTGTTCCCGAAATTGAAGAGACCTATGAGAGGGCGACGCAAGCGACGGTTAAGAAATAAAAGACGGCATGGAAGCTGGAGCTGAATACGATTACAAAAATGATTTCTTGACTGATTCGAGGAAACTTATAATAACTGATGTAAATTACTTTAAAAGTGACAAAATAGATATTTATATATAAATAAATATTTTCTGGAAAAATAAAAATTTTGTTTATTTATTAAATATACCTCATATATACATGTATATATAATAATATATGTAAATTATATTATACGAAGCTAGTTTTCTTTTTATAGCAGTCACTACTATTTTTATGAACAACTACAGTTCGTTATTTTTCCTTTCTCAAGGCCTGTTATGCACATATTCTTAAGTTATGTTAATAACATAGCATGTAATTGTTAATATTAGTTTCAAATTGTTATCAAAATATTGTAGATATTACTAAATTGTGTTGGTCCACATTTAGTGCACTACTATTTTTATGAACAAGGCGTGCTAAACCGTAAACCTCTAAGCAGATGAGCCTAAGTATTATGTAGCAAATGCTTGTCAATTGTTTTTAACTATCTTTATTTGCTAACCAGATTTTTATGTTCTATTTTTCGCTGATTAAATTGCTTTACAGTGCTCAGTGCTAGGTTAGTGTTGCTAGCGCTTCTTGCCTCAGTTAACTTAATTGAGTTACCAAGTATCTTATCGCCGTAAATGCACTCGATGGCATCTTTGGTTTGGTCACGCCAAACAGTGGAAAATGTCCAAAATGGAAACCTTAATGGCGCAGCGCGTCGTCTGAGCCGCTTAAAAATGGCGGAATGCAGACGATGGCACTCGACTACGGTTTCCAGCAGGCCACATACAATGGCAGAGCGGGGGCAGAGAGGTAGCCAGAGAGAGAGAGAGAAAGAGAAAGGAAGACAATTTCCGTATAAACAAATATTGCATTTACGTATTTTATATGTATGTATATATATGAGTGTGTGTATATGTGTGTGTGGGTATATGGGCAATAAATAATGCGAAATGTGAGTTGCCCACACACACGCACACAGACTTATGGCAAATCATAAAAAATGCGGCTATACTCGTCATTTGTTGCCTGTTGCCTGTTGCCCGTTGCCATGCCAGGAAGGCGCTCAAAGATCTGCTGCCAGTTGGTCAGACGCTTTATTTTGGTGTATAATTAATTGTTGTTGGCTACCTGGAGTTGCTGTTGCTGTTGTTGTTGCTGTTGCTGTGGTTCTGCTGCTGTTGCCGTGGCCGCACAACTTGTTAAAGCAGAAGGAGGCCAATAATGAAATTCACTTTAATTTTCAACTTGGCTCAACATGAAAGTAAAAGTTTTCCGTTCTACATAGTTGAAGCGCCGCTCGTTGAGACGCTCCACTTGCATTGATAAAGGCTTACTTCAAGTGTAGGTGTGTCAGCCAGTGGGTGGTGTCTCTATTTCTATCTATATGTAATGGTTTGAGGGGGTTTCGGTTGGCTTGTACACACACACACAAATATATATATATATATATATAAATATATATATGTATAATGCCTTAAAGCCGCCAATTAAAAGTTTTGCCAAGCGAAACTGATTCAAACGCTGCCTAGAAACAGAAACGGCCATGCGCCTGATTAGGGCTGATAAATCTTTAATTTTCACAAAATACAAATACAACAACTGAAGAGCTGAAGAGCTGAGGAACTGAGGAGCTGACAAGCTGACGAGCTGAAGAGCAACAAAGCCAACAACAAGTCGACGCAATCCAATTTGCCATTGACCCTCGCCTTTGATTTTGACATGAACATGAGTATAATAGCACCCAAAACCATAGACTCTCTCTCTTTCTCTTTCTCTCTCTGCTTTTGCTTTTAGGGGATGGCTTATTGGGGGGTGGGGGAATGGCTTACCAGCTGGGCGAGCTCGCGTGCGGCGGCTGTTATTGAATTTTTAAGATTTATCGATTTTATGTGCACATGGCAGAGCCGAGAGTTACCTGCGAGAGTACTTTGAACTCGGCAGCGGCAGCAGCAGCTGCCGCACTTACACACAACATACGAGTGAGGCAGCGTACTATATGGTTCCAATGTTATAGTCCATGTAAAACACACACCATAAAAAACGACAACGACTGCGGCGCCCATAAATTAAAGGTCTTAATAATGATGAATGGCAAGGGCAAGGGGTGGGGGAAGGCGAGGTCTACCAATACGAATGGCAGCAAATCAGCGCAGTACTTTAAGAGGTTAGAGCTGACAGACAAGGTGCTCACCTTATGATCTATGCCATTGCCAGGTTAATCAAGAATGTGCTGCTCTTCATACTGCATGAGTTGAGCACAACTTTCACTTTACAAAGTGTCTGGGGACAGCTTAAAATAGTTCAAATCTAGTGAATAGCGGTTGCGCTATGGCAAGTCCCACTAAGCGTATACGCAATTCAGAAGCAATAAAGAGTATTTAGCATATTATGTTAGCTATGAAAAGGAATGACATGGAGTATATAAAATAAACACATAATTAAATAAGTACTAAATCAGCTTATTGACGTCAAATTGGCCTACTGTTTATTTAAAATCAATTAGTTGTTTATATAATTTAGTTTTCCTTGACGTTGAGAATATTTAATGTGATTTGAGCAACTTAAGATTTCGATAAGAAAATAATTAAATTTGAATAATAAAGAACTAGCTGCAGACACAGCAGAATAAATATAAAAGAATGTAGAGCTTGATAAGTTTATACATATATATATATATATATATATATATATATATATATGCATTGATTGATTGACTGACTGACAGCTAGGCAGAGTGACTCATTCAGTTGCTAATTAACTCTCTAATTGACTAGCTCACTGATAGATTGTCCGAGTCTAGCTGAATTCCAACTGCCGGTGACCATTCCGATTGCTTGAGCTTAACACATTTTTCCTAGAACTCAATTGAGAGTCGTTATTCAATTTTCAAAAAACTCATCGTAATCTGGCTGGGGTTCGGAGTTTATTTGGCCAAGTTTCAAATTGCGACTAGTCGGCTTCAAAGGCAAGCTAAAGTCTATTTTTTGTTGACTACTTTTGCAGCTAATGGATATCTCTCGAGCAGATATCTTAACGGATGCTTGATTGTTCACATTTGACAAACATTAACTCTCATTTCGGTCAGATCTTACTTATCGGCCGGCACAGCCAGACGCATTAATTTCAATTAAAGCACGAAATGTGTGTATACAATACACACACACGCACGCATGTATATGTGTGTGTCAACAAATATATATATATTGGAGCTGGCGCGCATTTGTCTACAATTTTTCGTGATATATGAAGATAATTATTGACAATATTGCCGAAGAGCAATTGCGGCGATTGGGTGGCAATCACGTAGCCACACGCACCGCGCCCTGTTGATGAGGTGTGACAGATGATAGCCGGCAAGTGAAAGTTGTGCATTGCACAAATGGATTATTAACCCCTGAATGCCGTCAGCAGCCAGCCAGCCAGCCAGCCAGCCAGGCTAAATAAGTGTGAGCTAAGAGTGCTGAGCTTTTTGACAAATTGACTAAATAGTTGTGGCTGGCGTTGAAATTAATAACAATCGATACGTCATAAATTTATGCACGTGGCTCAAATCAGACACGCACTAACGGGACTGCCTACCTGTTTGCCACGAACGTGTGGAAAGGGAGCTACAGCCAACGAAAGCGCACGGTTGTTATTATTTAATAGCATTGACAAGGCGGGCGTTGAGCTTAATGAATAAATAAATGGCAAAAAAGGAAAAACAAAAAGAAAGTGTTGCAGTGGCAGTGCACGACTGCCTGATACCCTGTTTAAAACAAGTGGTAAGCTGATTCAGTTGCTTAATAATCGATGGGCACACAGAAGAGATATAGATAGCAAGACAGAGAGAGCTTGCGTTGCCTGCATATCAAGTATACGTAACATGATACAGATTATGCGTCATCTGTCTGGTCTGGTCTGGCATACCATAACTGCTGCAGAGTATAGCCAAGCCGTAACGTATCAGATCGAATCACATCAATTGAAAATGCGACGCCAGCTGACAGAGGCACGCGTCTAATTATCCATATTGGAACAACATGCCAAGTGCTCAAATATCTTTTGGCGTACATCTTTATTATGTTATTTGTTGGCTTTTGGTTTGGGCACCCGCCATCCAAATGACTGCAAATTGTTTTTATAATTTTGTGTATCTTTATCTTGGCTTATCTGTCAAGGCTTTCATACTCCCCTAACAATGGCTTTTTGTGCTGGTTTCCAATTTGATTTGCATGGAAATGTAATCGTCGTGGAGGCGTGCCAAGCTACTCGTTTGTGGACTAAACAAAACAATAACAACAACAGCAGCAGCAGCAGCAGCAGCAGCAGCAGCAAAAACATCGCTTTGGCAATGTATTTTGTATTGAATTTTTAATGAGCTAAGCTCACATCGAATGCGCTGAGATCTTCAAGTGCCCGACTCTGCCACCATCTTTAGCTAGCTCGCTGTTTTTGCTGGGCTGACGCTGCGTATACTTGCTGCTCCGCGGTATATTCAAATGCCGCCGTAGGAAACCTTTCTGCGAAAGCCAACCTCTGCCTGGTCTGCATTAAAGCCCGCATTGCCATTCTAAATTCTATTGAATTAATTTGCCGTCTTTTACATTTTGGCCAAATTATTAAAAGAAAAAAAATAAAATCAATACATTAAAATTGAACGTTTAATGTAGCTTAAAGATTTGTGTGTGCTGCATTAGAGTTTGCGTCTTATTGTATTTTGTATATTTAATGCAAGCGGATGGGACTGAAAATTATATTATATTAATGAATGGGATTTGCAGGAAAGAATAAATGTCTTTAAGATAATATTGGAAAAAAATGGGAATAATTAAGACTTGACAGTTAATATATTACAAAAGTATTATACTGTAAGATATTATTTTTATATGGGATTCCTATATGAAACATGAAATGACTTCAATAGTTTTAAAAAAATATTTGTGAAAAATATAAAAAAATATATTAAGAAAATGATTTCGATTCGTGTAAAAAATATAAAATACCTTTAAATATTTTTTAAGAATATTTATGCATACATTAAAAAAAAGTTGAATATAACTTAAAGCTTTTTTTAAATATTTGTTAAATAATATTTTTTTTATCGAAAAGTAAAATTTAATTTTATTTCGTAATCCTCTTTTTATCAGAAATTCCACATGAGCTATTGAATATATGAGTTAAAAAGAATTTTTAATATTTATGTATTTATTTTTGATATGCCAGAAATGGTGTACAGTTATCATATATAAAACATAAATGCCAAGTGCCTACTTATTGCAGTGATTTAAACGTTGATGTGAGATTCTCATTCGAGTGATTCAGTTATTTTTGTAGCATACTTTTAAGGGCGTTTTTTTAAGTTGCCTTTGAAGTCTTTGTTTTTGCTGCGGCTGCTGCTGCTGCTGCTGCTTTTCATATGAAATGAAAATAAAACAAATGCCTATAAAAAGCAACAGATACAGCCTTACAGATACTGATTTGCATAATGTGCCCACACACGCATACACACGCACGCACACAGATATAAAAACATATACAATAACAAATGCAAACGGAAAAGGGCAGAGCCACGCAATAGACAATATAATTTACATTAAATTGCTGATCAATATAAATGTATCTATCTGTGGCATTAGTTTAATTTGTATCTCCAAATGCCTATGTGTATCTGCGTGTATGTGTGTGTTTGGATGGGGTTTTAAATTGTTTTACCTATTGCGCCTTTGCATATATGTATGTTTATATTGGGATAAATAGATACGCAGTTAGATTTTGGCTGACCGCCGTCGAAAAATATTTTTGCATAATTTCTCGTACTGATTTGCTGGGTTTTTGGTTTTTACGCTTTGTGCGCCATAAATTATGCTGCCTACAAAGTAATTTGGTCCATAGACTTTGTGGGCTGCCCCAAATATTGTTTATTATTGATGCAGTTGTTGCTGTTCCTGCTATTGGCATACTGACGTGACTGGGAACGAAATTATCATTTGGCCGCTGATTTTATGCATATGTGTTTTGTATTTTGCATACGCATTTGCCTGCTGATTAATGTTTGATGTGCCATAATTACAAAGGTACACAGAGCCCGGGCGTTCGGCTCTGCCATATGCTTGTTGCATGCAGCACTCGCTTAGCTGCCGCCGAGGTTTATGTTTATGCATTTTCAATTTGCTGTGCAGTAAAAGCGATTTGTTTTAATTACTTACGCACATGGCATTTAATTATTTTTATTGATTAAATAAAACAATTAAGTTTATGTAAATTAATGCGAACGAGCAACGAGACATTTACCATTGCTATTGGCGTGCGCGACAGAGGATAGATGGACAGATGGGGGTGAAGAGGGGTGTGGAGTGTGTAGTGCGGCGGAGCTGGGGCAGTCTGCCTGAGTGGCAGTCAAGTTAATGGAATTGCTGAGCAGCAGGCAGCTACTCTCTGTCTAGTAAAATAATTTAAGGCCAAGCATAGAAAATTAATGAGGCCATTAAATGCTGAAGACGCTAAAGGGACAACACACACACACACAGACAGAGCCATGTGTGTGAGTGGCAACTCTTTGTCGAGCCTCTGTTTATGAGTGTGCGTGTGTGCCGGCTGTTATACATGTGTATGTGCATGCTCGTAATGTATGAGAAGACATGAACAATAATGCCAGAGGAATTGAATTTTGTGGGCATATTAGTTAGCTAAGTGCCTCGAGCGAGTAGACCTTAAAAATACGTATACTTAACCTTTTTTCTCCACAGCCTTTCGCAATAATGTATTCATGAATAAACAGGCCTCAGCACAGATTAAAACTCAAATAGCCATAAAAAAGATTACAAATATATTCAAATTTATGATGTAGCAATGTTTGTCATGCTAATAAACAGGCATAAAAATCATTTCTATATTAGGCAGCCCAATTTCTTGCAGCTCAATAGGTTCTTATATCTAAGTGACAGCTGCTTTATGTAGCGTATCTGACAGTCTGCTTCGGTCTGTGGCAAATTGCTCGCTCGTTTGCTTCTTATTTAACTTGCGGTCGCTTTGACGTACGGCCGAAAAAAAGGCTTTGGCTGTTCGGCTCAGCTCCTTGCACCTGGAATCAGCTGTTTGCCTGCTTTGCTGCCGTTTACATCCATCAGCGGTCCTGGATGTCCTTTGTTGTCCTGCTATTGAATGATGTGAATGGCGCTGCGAGACCCAAAAATAAACTGCCATTTTCAACAATATTTACGGTCTGTTAGCTTAGGCATATGAGAGTTTCGCGTGCCTGTGTGTGTGTATGTGTGTGTGTGCTCTCATCTCTACTCATACTTGTCTCAACTTGTTTTCCTTTTATAAATTCCTCATGCTAGGCATTGCTCAAGTCGTTAAACAGGCCGCAATGCATGAACATAAAAGTGCGAGCAGCACCTGCCGGCGCTGTCTTCATTAGATGCGCAAAGATCACAGGCGAGTGGGCGTGGTAAGGGAGGGGAGGGGGGCGGTGGACGCCTCGTATATGGGACGGGGGGCCACGTTTTGCATTTTGGTTATTTACACAGGCGGAACAACGGCACGTATACGTAATAAAGTTGAACAAATAAAATTCACTTTCCTTCAGCACAAAAGTTCTAATTTTTCTGCGCTTGGCGCCGTTTTGTTGTTGTTGTTGCTGCTGCTGTTATAGCTGCTGCTTTGTTTTGTTTGGCTTTTGTTGGGCTTCAGTTGCAACCTAAATTTCATTTGAGGCACAAAACTTGTTTAGTTGGCAAACTTTGCGCGTCGTCAATAAGGCGAGGGATATGGCGGACAGTGGAGCGAGTCAAGCAGGGAGCGGACAGGGACTGTATCTGCGGCAACGAGCCAGACAGTTAGACCTATGCATGCCATGATATAATCTCGTACTGGGGCCTGCCGCCGTATTTATTACGCGCTTCCCACAACTTTCCCAGCACACACACACACAAACACACACGCATGTCAAACATGTGTAGCTGCAAATTTGTGGGCAAAACTAAAGCGAGAAATGGCATAAGCAGGGCAGAGGGGCTTGGCCTGGCTAACGTTTCGAGAGGGTATCAAAACGTTGACGTGAACCAGGCGAACCCAATGAAGAAGCAAATTAACACTAATAGTTGTGTATATAATGTTGTCAGACTTTCTTCCATAACTGTGTGCGGCTCGTGCACTGCGGCTAATACATTTTGCTTAACATACTAAATTTATTCATATTAAAGTTGTGCGAGAAGAGGCGAGAAGAAGAGACAATATATTGTAAGCTAAGAAGGCATTAAATCTAAGTGAATACTACATAAAGGATATGCTATAGGAAATGAGAATTTTAAATAAAATAGACGTAAGTAGAAATTAGTTATAAAACTGTCTTTGCATTCATATTTACTTTATGAAAAAAAAGTTAATAAAAAAAGATTAGCAAAGAGTCATATCTAATACTAAATGAATACGAGATGATATATTAAAACAGTTGATAATAATTTAAAAATATTAAATTTACTTAAAAAGAGTGTTTAGCTATACAATTTTCATATTCATATTTATTCCTAAGTTGAATCAAAATATAATTAAGTCAAAGCGAGGATATGCTAGAGAAAGCATCAACAGCATTAAGTCATGCAATTTATACATTTATTTATTATATGTTTATACTTATATATATAAAGTTGAGTGAGTTAGCAGAGCTTTGTGGTAAATTCTAATAAAATATAAATTAAAATAAAAATAAATATTTATACCATAGCTTTTCAACTTAGAGCTAAAAACAATTCGCCAAGGAAGAAAACAAAATAATTAGTCAGATATATTTTGTAAATCTTTATGCAATGCATTTTATTCTATGAAAGAATTTATTATTAAATTGGAATTTAAACTCTTTCTATTAATATTTAAGCCAAAACTCAATATAAGAAAATATGGTTCACTTACGAGGAAAGCAATTGAATTGGGCTTTGTTAGAGATTATATTAGTTTCATTTGAAGTGAAACATGCGGATTATCTAAGCATAAGCCTGAACATAGGCTGGCTGATAAAATAAGCAATAAATATCAATTCGAAAGAGATTTTTGGGCAATCAAATAAAAGTGTTTTTCTGCTTTAAAATATTGCAATTGCCAATGTCTCACTCGGAAACTCTCGTTGTCAGAGTATTTAAACTTCGTTGAGTCGCAGATTTGGCTTTGCCCTCTCGATTGCGCATATCGATTTACACAGCTAGGTAATCTCTGTCTCTGTGTGTGTGTAAATTTGAGGCTAGGGGCGGTTGGGTTAAATGCATAATTGGCGATTAGACGATTGGCCCTAATATGCCACACGCTGCAATGGCCAACAACAAAAGCGCAACAGCAACGGCAGCAGCAGTAACAGCAGCTGCTGCTGCTGCTGCTTTAGGGCAACATCATGCGAATTCGATTGTCTCTGGCTGTGTGTGCAGCAGAGTCTTTGCTGCTGCTGCTACATTTTTCTTTTTGTTGCTGTGAGCTAATTGGGTCACGCCCCTCGCTGCCCATGGGTACCTACCTGCCTTTGCCGAGCTGTAAGAGTAATGACAACGCCGTGTGCTTTCATTCATATATATATAGATATATATATTGTTTATATATATTTCCTTTGCTTTGTTCTTCATTCAGTTGCATTCAATGCTTGCCTTTTGTTAAGCGAACTCTGCGCCCTGTCATACATGTTAAGTAGATACATCTATATACTATATTTATATTTATATTAATATTTATATTTATAGATATATATGTATATGCATTTTAGTTATATTTATATATATATATATAGATATATATATATATTATACAATACATAGGTATTACTTAATTGCTAAGGTTATTTTTCATGTTCATTGTTTTGCTCATTCAAGTTCAACATTTAGTTTATGCCCTCATTTACTAGATGCAAAGAAAAAAGTCTTTGGTTTACCTTAAAGATATTATTTTGTTTTTCCTCTTCTTCTTCTTCGTTTTATTTTTTGCTTTTCAAGTGAATTTTTTTGTTTTTCTCTTTTTGTTTTTATTTTGTTGCTTGAATGCTTTTAGAGCTTATGACGTACAGGCAAGTAATATCTGTAGATATATATCTTGAAGTTCTTTTTCGTATGTGTGTGGGTGTGGGTGTGTGTGTGTGTGGGTACTTGGAGCACTCTGTGTGTGTGTGTGTGTGGGCATTTACATATGTCTTATTTACGTATGAATTGATGAATATGTTGAATTTCATTTGATATTCCTTAACTTTTTACATGTTTTAGCTAATGTCTGCAAATACGAGTTTTACCTAAGTTTAATGCCAAAGCGCAGTCGGATTCACAGTTAATTTTTTCTTTTGTTTTCTGGGGTTTTCAGGAGTGGGAAATATACATAGTGTGCGGCGCGGCGTTAACTCAACTCTCACCATTTCTATTAATATGCAAAAGTGAAAAAGTGGGTCAGCATTCTGGCGCAAATCTCGCTTTAGCCTTGCTCAAAATCGATTACTGTCAAAATGTCAATTAAAAGTTGGAGTTCAACGGAATATCTGAGCTGATGCAGTTGACATTGATTTCGAATCGAATGCGAATATAGTTTCATTTGTTGTCGAGAGATAAATCCGATTCACCATAAACAAATTAAATGTTGAAGGACGTTCGATAATAGCCAGCTGTCAAATGTGTGTGTTAAATTTATGTTCTGTCAAGTCTAGCTGTCATGTCTCAATGCAGATACACCCAATCAGAGTGAACACTTCTTTAATCCAATAGAAAAATCAGATTGTTAGCTTTAAATTAAGTGACAGATTAGTTTTTAATCTGCATGCTACATATTTGACAGGGCATTAAAACGGCTTGTTAAATATGCAATATGATGAAAAAAATTAGGAAATTGTTAATTAGAATAAATAAGTGTAAAATCTAAATGTTAGTTTTTTATTTAGGGAAATTCCGCTATTTAAACTAAATATTCGTCTGTCAAATCTGGCTGTCAATATAAGAAATTATTTGCATTTAGTTAAATTTAGTCAAATTAGAAAATCTATTGAAATTGAAATTTTTAAACCTGCTTTTCAAATTCAGCAGTGAAATTAGCCATTTCGGCATATCAGCTGTCAAATTTGTAAGCTAGCAGCAATTTTCTAAATTATAGCAGTCAAATCTGATGTAATACTAAATGTATTAAATTCAGCTGTCAAATATAAATGTTAGTTTTAAGTTTTATGAAACCTAATTCCTTTTTTAATGCTGCTGTCAAATAAAATGTCAAATCTAACTGTTACAAATTCGCTTGTCCACTTCTCCTTATCAAGTCTAGCTCTTAAATCCAAGTGTTACGCCTTGCTGTTATTACAGCTGTCACATATAAATGCTAGTTGAGAGCTAGAGCTGAGTGAATGTTAGTTTGACAATTGAGTTAACACCGCCTTCGTAAGTATTTGATTCTTGGTATTACCTACATAGTCGATGCGTGCTGATCATTGTTAAATTTTTTATTTTTATATCTAACGCTCTGGCCACGCCCACAAATAATGCAGATGCTTATGCAATACATTCAATATTTTGCCTATATATACAGAAGTCACACAGATATTAAGATTTAATTTCACTTTAAATTTTGCTATTTTCTTTTTTGTTTCGTTAACACTTAAAAATTCATAAAGTGGGTCTTGCTCTTGCTTTCCTTTCTCTTTGTCTTTCTAAGTTTTAACTGACAGTTAAGGATTTTTGTTGAGCCGAATAAGAGTTTTCTATATGTAGTATGTAACTGCCTACAATTTACATTTCTTTTAAAGTAGGGAGGGGGAGGAGAAGATTTTGTTGGTTGGCTTCTTTGGAAACAACATTTGAAACTCTCACACACGCATAGAGAGAGAGAGAGAGAGAGAGAGAGAGATAGAGAAAGGGAAAGACAGAGAGAGCGATAGTTACAGTTAGAGTTACAGTTAGAATTACAGTTAGTTTTACAGTTATAAATTTAATTACATTTACATGGGCATAGACGACGCTTAAGTACTCTGCCTGCGTGTGTGTTGGTTATTTCTGTCATTTACTTTTGACTTTTACATTGACTTTGACATTTACTTTGACTTTTACTTTTACTTTTACTTTTACTTTACTTTTATTGCAGTTAGTTTTTAGTTATATCTTATACTTCTTAATGCGGGGATTTGCGAGAGTTGAGATGTTGGTATTTACAGTTTCTTAGGGTTCGCTAGTTAGTTGTAGTTGTATTCATACATATATATTCTATATATATTGTTATAGGTATGATATATATTATTTAGTTTAGTTTTTAGTTTTTTTTTTTTGTTTTCCTTTGCCTTGCTTTGCGCTTTATAACTAGAAGTATACTGTATTATTTTTCATTGAATTTTCCATTTTGAATTTTCTTTTCGCTTTTGCTTTCGCAGTTTTCTTTGTTTATTATCTTCATTCGCCATATCTTTTATTAGACACTATCACAAACAGTTCGCTTGCACAAATTCACGCCACCAAATTCGCCCGATTCTCTCGCTAGTCGATGAGCCATATGTGTGTATATAAAATATGTGTGTGTGTGTGTGTATGAGTGGGTGAGTGTGTTTTAGTTAGTGTTTACTGTATGCATTCAGTTTAAGTTTAGTCAGTTCTGCGGGGGTTTATATGTGTGTGTGTGTGTGTGGGGGTGTGTGGATGTGGGTGGAGGCGCTTAGACATCGGTTCCACAGCCCTCCTGGTAGCCCTCGTCGGGCGAGTTGCGACTGCTGCTGATCAACGCCCGCTTCAGTGCTGTTACGGGCGGCAGCACGGGCACGCCCCCTTTTTGCCAGACCCGTATCGTCTTGGCATTCACGGGCTGTCCATTGGGCAGTATTGAGCAGGAACTGGAGCTAGCTGACGGTGCAGCCATTGCCTGTGCGGGCGTGGGCGATGAGCTGGCCGAGCCATTGCTGCTGCCGCCGCCATCGTGTAGGCGTGGCAGGGTGCGACTGCTAAAGTGTGGACTGCCGCTGTGCTGCAGCTGTTGCTGCAGCTGCTGCAGTGGATGCATCTGCAGCTGATGATTGTGCTGATGCTCAGCGCCCGGCACTAACGGCAGGCCATAGTCATTGGGGTAGCCAGAGGAGCCGCTAGATAGATTCGTCGTGGCCGTCGAGGTGGTCGAGGCAGCTGCTGCACTGCATCCGCTCTGCTGCAGCGTCGCATTGCAATGGGAGCGCGGAAAGGTCTTGCTGAAGTAGTCGCTGGCTGCGCTACGCTCATGCAGGTCGTACAGCTGGCTGGAGTCGATGATGGGCGTCTTGTCCGTGTAGCGTTTCATGAACAGATCATCCGCCGAGCTGGCCGCTGCTGCTGCATGCTCCCACAGACCGGATGGATACAGCGAGTCGCAGCCGTTGGCCCGACTGTATTCCCCACTGCCGCCGCCACTCGTCAGCTCCATGGCGGGCAGCTTGAGATCGCAGAACTCGTCGCTGCCAAAGCGTTTCGTATCATTGATAAGATCCGGATTGTTGCCATGTCCAGTCGAGCCGCTGGGCGAGATGAAGCACGAGGCTGTGGAGAGCACGCTGCCAGCATTGTCATAGCCCTGCGTCGAGTAGGGCAGATCGGTGAGTCGTGGTGGCTTCTGGACCGGATTCGCATTGCGTTGCTCATGAGGCGATCCACTGGTGCGTCTACAATTGGTTCCAACTCCTCCCACTCCGCCGCCAGTTGGTGCTGTGCTGCTGCTGCTCTTCCGCTCCAGCGTTCCAGCAGCGCCGCCAGCTAAGCCCCCGTCGATGCAATTGGGCACAGCTCCATTGGCGATGACAACGCCGCCGATGCTGCCATTGCCCGTTGCCGGCTGTGTCTTGTTGGTGATGGAATTCTGATGGTTGACCGAGGTGATGACCTCCATGTGATTGGGCGTCTTGCTGTCCACATACGGCTGCCGTTTGACCCGCAGCAGCAGGCACATAATAGCCGCCAGAGCGAACACTATGAGCGCCACCAAGGCGGCGCTCAGGCCCACAATTTGGCCGCTGCCCAGCGAGGCCATGCCCGCGGCTCGCATGCTCACGTGGAGCGTAAAGTTGGCCTCGGCGCTGCCGGCGCGATTCTCGGCCACACAGTAGAACTCGCTGGAGTCCGTCTCCTGGGCATTGGTCAGAACGAGACGCGAGCGTTTCTCGAAGCCGCCCTCCAGCTGCTCGAACATGTGGACACGCTGATAGGCGCTGAAGGCGCTGTTGTTTGCCAGCTGACGGCCATTCCAATACCAATGAATGCTGGCCGCGGGCACGGCGCGTGCGCGGCACGTAATCGAGGCATTCTCGCCCATGGCCGTCTCCACGTAGTGCGAGATGGGCAGCATTTCGGGTCGGCAGGCAAAGTCGTCCACGTGCAGCTCCGCAAAGCTGCGATCGATGATGCGTTCGGGTCCGCCCGCACACAGCGGAGCCACCGGATAGGGTATATTGCGCTGCATGAGCCATAGCTTGGCATCCCTCAATCGACAGTCACATAGCCAGGGATTGTCATGCAACTCGATGCCGTGCAGCCGGCTCAGCGTCTCGATGGTCTTTGGCAGCAGCTCGCTCAGCTTGTTGCCATTCAAGCGCAGCAGTGTCAGTCCCTGCAGACCACTGAAGGCCTGCGCCGATATGGTCTGTATGTCGCAGTGCGACAGATCCAGTTTGTGCAGCGAGGGCGTGCTGCCGAAGGCTTGCGCCTCGATCTTGTGTATGTGATTCGAGGCGAGTGTCAGCTCGCGCAGCGAGGAGATGTAGCTCAGGGCCAGGCTGGGCACTGTCACCAGGAGATTGTGCGACAAGTCCAACTCCACCAGATTGGTCAATCCCTTGAACGTCTCGCGCTCGATCTCGCCAATCTTGCAGTTGCGCAGATAGAGCTTCTGCAGATTGAGCAGGTTGGCTCGCACGAACTGCTCGTTGGATAGCGTTTGGAGCTTGTTGCCGGACATGTCCAGCACCTGGGTGCTGGGATCGATGTGCTCGGGTATTTGGATGAGCTGTCTATCGATGCACTCCACCGTCTGCTTGCCGCCCTTCCATTTGCAGGCGCACACCGTCTGACAACTGCTCAGGTGCTGCGTCGGATTGTCCAGCTCGCTGGCCGGATAATAGGGAGCCGCTGATGGAGCCACATAGCCATCGTCTGTCATGGGCTGGCTATCGGCTATGGAGAATACTTCGTTCTGCTGCTGTGACGATTTGTAGCTCAAACTGGAGCCGGAACTGGAACTGGAACTGGTACTTGAGCTGCCGCCGTTTGCATATAGCTTGCCTGAATTATAGCGATTCGCTAGCAAAGATCTGGGCAGTTGCCACAGCAATAGCTGCAGCAGCAGCAGCTGCCTCCAATGCAGCTGCATCTTTAAGATTTTCTATGTGTGTATGTGTGTATGTGTGTGTGTTGGTGTGTGTGATATGCTATCCTTTAGGCCATGCCACGCTGGCTTACTTTGATATGCTTGCTTTGATATGCTAAACTCCTGCTCCTCCTGCTGCTGCCCCTTCTCCTGCTGCTCCTTCTACTCTGCTTTGCTGTTCCCGTTTTTAATTATGATAATAGTGCAAACTTCCGTGTGGATTCAGCTCGAATGAATTTATTATATATTGGTCAAGCGGAAAATTGATTAATTGCCGAGTTTTCCTCGTTGTTGCTGCTGTTGTTGGGCCTTTTGTTTTTGTTGTAAATATTTTCATGTTTTGGCGTAATTAGCGGCGCCTGGCGCAACGTTATTTATAGAAGCGACGCCGCTCGCTAGGACCAGATGATAATCGTTTTTTATTTTTTGTTGTGTTTCGTTTTGTTGTTGTTGGCAGTTTTTTTGCCAGAACTCGCGACCAAAAAAATGAAAGCGAAATTTTTACTTTTACGCAACACTGTCCGGCCACAATTTTCTTTGTGTTCACTTGTTGGGGTTGTTATATATGTGTATAAATTTCCTTTTTTTTACCGTTATGTTTGTTTCTTTTTTTTTGCTCTTTTGGTTAGCGATTTTTGTCACGCAAAGCTTTAATTTTCATCGCGTTTTCGTTTTCGTTTTCGTTACGTTTCGGCCTCGTGGCCTGCAATCAGAGCAGCGTTAGAAGAACGACAGGAATTGTGGAAGGAGCTGGACTCGAGCCCTGCGTTCAAGACACACACACAGCCGCACAGAAACAGGACCACACACACACGCACACGGTCGCGGCGTCGAGTCACGAGTCACGAGTACACGAAGCTGATTGAAGATAGTGTGTGTGTGTGTGTGTGTGCGTGTGCGAGGTGCGCGTGATGAGTTTTATTCAACTGCTCATTGATTTTCATAGGCAACTGTTACACATTGCTGCCCACTCACATTGCACTTGATAATGATCATTGCCAACTTCATTATAGCATTCAATTCAAATTTCATTTGGTTCACACTTGTAACGATTTTCAAGCGAACGAAGAAGCTCAAACGGCTACGCGCTACATACGGCTAAAAACCCAACCGTTCGGCAGCAATCATCGACTTGAACTGAGCGCCGAGCTGATGCACTGCACTGGCAAAAGCGAAAGCCAAAGCCAAAGCCAGCGAACGACAAAAAAAAAACGAAAAAAGAATAACAAAAACAACGCTCGTTTCGTCGGCAACGCTGTGTGCCACTCGTGTTCGGCCCACCGCTTCGTGTATACGCTTGACTTTGCTGTGCTTAGCTCTCGTGCGCTGTCGTTGTTTAAGCGAGGGGGTTGGCTGTACGCTGAGGAGTGTTGCGTTGGGCATTCGTGCGGCCGCTCTCACTCGTGCTCAGCGGCTACCAATGTTGCTTTAACCGTTTCGCAATGTGCGCGCTTGGCAACATGCGACTCTCAACATGTTGAGCATCTGCAACTTGCGATAAGATATTGCTTAAAAGACGACATTGATCTAGTTAGATTACAAATTATTATAATGTATAAAGTTATTTGGTAAGAAATCAAATGCCGTATATAAAAATGTTGATCTTCATCTCTATTGAATGCAATTAAGATTGTTTTTTCGGCGCTTGTTGATCTGCTGGAATAGGAATTCTTTGACCCGGCGCGACCTACTCAGCCGCGAAGCACAACAAAACCAAATAAAGTAAATAAACATGAGAAACGTTCCTTGGGCAGGGCGGGGTGTGCTTGGGGGCCTCTCTTTGGGTCTTCTGAGACGTAATTTGTGTTTGAAGTGAATGAGTCACATCCGTCGACTGCGCCGAGACTCGAGTACAGCCAAATGAATGTGAATGAATCGATGCATTGTGTGCAACGTGTGCAGAATTTCACAATTTGTTGAAATCTGGGCGTAATTACAGGGTAGCAGGGAGCGCGCCATGCTCAAGATCAGCTTTCAACTGTGCAAATGCATATATCGATATATATATATATATATATATATATATATATATATATATATATGTATATGTATATATATGTATGAACAATTCTATCTGGAATAATGATCGCCTTGGCTGCTTCTGCAGAACAAAGACCAGAAAAAAGTTGTTAGATTTGCAGCAGCAGCAAGAGAAGAAGAAGAAAAGGAGAGTTGCTTAGGCTAAACGAAGTGTAGATACTCTAAGAAAATTTCAATATATATCTTTATATATCTATTAATGCTTCAGACTTTGCAACCTGCAAGTTTAGGGCTTCACCTTAAAGATCTAAATGAAACGACTTTTGATCTAGAACCAGAATATATATAAGGCCGCAAGTCAACAACATCTGCTAAGCGTGCAACACATGGCATGATCACATTTTAATACCCTCTGTGAAGCGCACAAAAAAGCAAAGAAAAGAAGAGATAAAAAGATACAGCCACAGCCACAGATACAGATACAGACGGTCTGGGCTTTTAATGATGATGACAACAAGACTTGAGACCCACACACAGTGTGATTGTGGACCCTGAGACGGCGCGACCGAAACTGGAACTGAGATTCACTGAGATGGAGCTGCAGCTGGCGCTGGGGCGACGCGGGACTGTGAGGCAGGTACTGCGGGGCAGCTATGTGAGCGTTAAGCTAATTATCTGCAGGCGGCGTATAAGTTACTTCACCTGCGGGCCACTTTGTGGCAGGTAGTTGTTGTTGTTGTTGCAACAGCAGCTGCTGCATTGTGCATGGGGCACATGATATCTCATGATGTTGCCCAGACAGGAAACGCGCTGTGTAGCTCACTGTGCGCTGTGCCCCTGCCCCTCTCTCTACCATCCTCTTCCTCTCTCTCTCTCTCTGTTTAATGCATATGAATGAAATTTTCAAGTCGCATCTTCAAGATACAGATACTTAGACAGCGATTGCGCCTCAGCTTCAGCCTGAGAAGTTTTTTACTTTTGCCGCAAACGTGTTTGCTCAACAATAATCGTAAAAAAGGCGAAGCAACTTAACCAGCTACGCATTTGCTAGCTGCTGCCCAGCTGCAGATACATCTAACAGATACATATGCATATATAAGGTCTACCTACTGCATATTTATAGATACTTGCTACAGATACATCTTACAGATACAATTATTCATTTAGCTTAGCTGCTGCATATCAGAAGATACTTTTCTTTCTTGCCTAGATTCTACATAGCTAAAGATACATTCAACAGATACATTGGTGTATCTGGTCTAGATCACAAATATATATTTATATATACCATAATTTATATATCTGATACACTCTTACAGATAGATAGAGATGTATACACTCTACAGTTACATCTATGTATCTAGACCATAATCTGCATCTTGATATAATTACATCTCACAGATACATTTGTGTATCTAGCCTAGATTCCTCAGATACATTTGTATATCTCATCTATCTTAGATACATCTTGACACTCTACAGATACATCCATGTATTAGCTTACCTCTTGAATATATATACAATGGATAGATAGATATGTATCTTCAGATACATCTATGTATCTAGTCCATCATCTGCATCTACATCTAGCTACAGCTCACAGCCTAAAGGCTATTTTTAGCACTGCCAACATTATTCACTTTGATTAAGGTCAGTTATGATTGTCGAAAAGTGAAATCTTCTCATGGCGTGTTACTCTTCACAGTTACATTAGCGTCTTTATGCGCTTCCCCTTGTATCTTCTTTAGCTTGTATCTTCTATCTTCTAGCTCTGGCTTCCTCTTCTTCTACATGGAGTCAGCCAAGCGTAGAGCCACGCTTTGTCTTCTGCACATTTTCTAAATGAGTTGCGTTTTTTTCTTCTATATAAAACCAATTGAAATGTGTTGAAAATGAATGAAATTTTTTTTGATTCGATTTTAAACTATGTCTTAAATATATATGTATTTATAAATATGTTTATATGTATATATTTATATATATATAATTTTATGTATATTTAAGAGACGTAGCCTTGCAGTCAAGCTTAGGCTTTGCACACTATGTAGCTATTGCAGCAACACAAAAAGTTATTGAAAAATACCTTTGTAGGGGCTATGAAACAGCTATGCGAGGGTGGTTTGAAAAGTCTTAAAACTTTGCATGAATAGAAAAGATGACAGACGATATGAGTTAGACAGAATATAATTTGTTATATATAAGTGTTATATATGCATGTGTTATATAAGTGTTATAGAGATGACAGACGATATGAGTAAGACAGAATATAATTTGTTATATATAAGTGTTATATATGCATTTGTTATATAAGTGTTATACATAAAAACGTAACATTCTAAGTCAAGACTTTCAATATTTATATTTATACTTATTTTTAGATGTTATGCATGAATGGAGCTGAAGCCAACTTCATCAAAAATAAAAATAGTAGTGCGTTAGCTTAGGTCAAAATATATTTTTATTATTTTAAAGATACAATCATATATACCCCATCGAATCGCAGTCAAGCAACCTGCTCGGCTAGAGTATTTAGAGTTCGGTGCGCTGCTCTTTCGTGTTTCGCATGTAGCGAAATGCCCGATCAGCATTGGGGAATCGCTTGAATTCCATGTTAGGCATGATAATCATTTATTTCAGTTTTGTTGCTTTTCAAAAATGATAAATTCGCTTGGCTGGGCGAAAGTAGAACTCGATTGCTTGCAAATCGTTCCGCAGCGGAAGTTGGCTGAGAAATCGCTGTGAGTGCTTTATGATCGCTGTGCTGCGAATGAATGTTGCTGTATTTTCTCTCTTTTCTTTATGTCTTGGCTGTCACAGGCCGCTTCTCATGCCACTTCTCTGTGTCGCCCACATGGCCACACATGTGGCATGCTGCTGATTTGGCTATTGTGGCTGCCACACACTTGTACAATTTGTTGACTTTCACATTTGGCTACAATATTTCTCTCTCTGTACGCAACAATTAGCCGCAGTTAATTGGCCAAAGTGCTTTTGTGCCACGCTTTCTGCACTCGCCGCTAATCTCGGCGATTTGAACAACTTCCGCAGCAGCGGCAGCAACTGTAAAACCTACGGTGCAACATCTCGTAATTAATGCAAAAACAAAAAAAAGGAGAGACGAACAAGACGAAGAAGCAGAATGAAATCGTAGTCGCTGCATGAGGCAAAATAAATATTTGCCAACATAATTTTCAGATAGGCAAAAATCACCTGAAGCCCCTGGAGAACTGGAGGCTGGGGAGCAATTGGGCAGCGGGCAGGATGCTGGCTGTTCCAGCTGGCTTTGACCTTTGTGCTCGTAATACTCCGCCTAATTGCCCTTAATTTATTTAACTTCAAGCTGTGCCGCCGCCGAGCCCGCTTGAGCCCCGGCCCCAGCCCAGTCCAGTCTAGTCCAGCCCAGTGTCAAGGGTTCACTTTGGAGCCGCCGCTGCGTGTCCTTTGGGTCGGTCATTGGGTCGTACGTCTGCTCCTACTATAGACACATTCCTTTATATATATATATATATGTATATATATCACGCTATCTCTGGTCTTCGGACTTGAATGACAGCGAAGCAATGCATGCCGCTTACAACTTGTGTGTTGGCTAACAATTAATGCTGCCCAAGTTGTTTCGTTGAACAACAATTGAATACGCATTGAAATATGTGTGAATATTAACTGATATCTATCATTATTGGTAATAAAGAACGAATGTTGAACGAAATTACCAGCTATCACCTGTCAAATAAGCCTCGGCTGAAGCATTGTTATGCTCACACAATTCATTAGGCTCGAGCCTTGGAGCTGCATTGCTAATTGGCACCGAAATATGAGGCATACAAATTGATGGATAGATTGATTAGTATTAGTATTAGTATTAGTATTAGTATTAGTATTAGTATTAGTATTAGTATTAGTATTAGTATTAGTATTAGTATTAGTATTAGTATTAGTATTAGTATTAGTATTAGTATTAGTATTAGTATTAGTATTAGTATTAGTATTAGTATTAGTATTAGTATTAGTATTAGTATTAGTATTAGTATTAGTATTAGTATTAGTATTAGTATTAGTATTAGTATTAGTATTAGTATTAGTATTAGTATTAGTATTAGTATTAGTATTAGTATTAGTATTAGTATTAGTATTAGTATTAGTATTAGTATTAGTATTAGTATTAGTATTAGTATTAGTATTAGTATTAGTATTAGTATTAGTATTAGTATTAGTATTAGTATTAGTATTAGTATAAGTATTAGTATTAGTATTAGTATTAGTATTAGTATTAGTATTAGTATTAGTATTAGTATTAGTATTAGTATTAGTATTAGTATTAGTATTAGTATTAGTATTAGTATTAGTATTAGTATTAGTATTAGTATTAGTATTAGTATTAGTATTAGTATTAGTATTAGTATTAGTATTAGTATTAGTATTAGTATTAGTATTAGTATTAGTATTAGTATTAGTATTAGTATTAGTATTAGTATTAGTATTAGTATTAGTATTAGTATTAGTATTAGTAGTATTAGTATTAGTATTAGTATTAGTATTAGTATTAGTATTAGTATTAGTATTAGTATTAGTATTAGTATTAGTATTAGTATTAGTATTAGTATTAGTATTAGTATTAGTATTAGTATTAGTATTAGTATTAGTATTAGTATTAGTATTAGTATTAGTATTAGTATTAGTATTAGTATTAGTATTAGTATTAGTATTAGTATTAGTATTAGTATTAGTATTAGTATTAGTATTAGTATTAGTATTAGTATTAGTATTAGTATTAGTATTAGTATTAGTATTAGTATTAGTATTAGTATTAGTATTAGTATTAGTATTAGTATTAGTATTAGTATTAGTATTAGTATTAGTATTAGTATTAGTATTAGTATTAGTATTAGTATTAGTATTAGTATTAGTATTAGTATTAGTATTAGTATTAGTATTAGTGTTAGTATCACCTTTGATATTCCTTTCCTTCTCTGAACATCTGCTTGAGCAAGGGAATGGTGTATTTGGCTTGTGAGGCGGATAAAGGTAAACGTGAGCCGCAATCTAAAAGATATTCTAGCGCATCTTTGAGTCTATCTGTGTCTGTGGGCTTGACGTTCGGGGCACTAAACGCTCTAATTATTTTGTAACTGTTGAGATTTAAATGTCTCTCAGGCGTTGCAGTAGTCAGTGGCCGCTATGGCAGCCACTGGAAATAGCAGCAATGGCTGTGGAAGCAGAAAGCGCTTTATCTTCATTTGAGCATTAAGCCGCTTACTGCATTTGTTGGTGTAGTCTGGCTGTTGTTGCTGCTGTTGTCCGGTCTCTTAGCTGGCCTTTGTTGCTGTTAGCTCTGTTTGCATTAAAACTGATTTGGCAGCCGACGCCGCTGTCGCCGCTGGCGTTGCCCCTGGCTTTTGCCTCCAGTTTTGGGGCAATTATTCAAAGCGTCTAAATTAGGTAATTGCCCTTTAAAGAATCATGCTAATTATTTATGTTTCTGTGTGTGTATCTCTGCTTGTGTGTGTGAGCGCTGCGAGCAGCGATTGTGGCCCGCATCCCATTTTCATGGCCGTCCGCAATGCATTTCGGCTGCGTTGTCATCGCTATGCCGTTCCGTGCCCGGGTCGGTCCTCAGCTCAGCTACGACTCCATGTACCGGGCTCCGACTCTATGCGACGCTTGTTTGCGGCCTTGATTAATGAAGTCGTCCTGCGGCCGTCTCCAGGACCAAAGCACCAGCAACAATAACAACATGGGTCAACGGGCGTGGCGTGCTCCGACTGAGCAGTCGTCGTCCGCCCCAGTTCTGCCTCCCTGACTTTAGCTTGTTTTGCTTAGATTTATGTCAAATTGTCGACCTTGCTCCGCGTGGCCGGTGGCCGGAGTAGCCACGCGGGGCGTCGCTTTTAAGCTTTTCAATCAAATCGAGTTTAAGTGGTTTACAGTTTTCGGCCCGTGGGCGTCATACGCAAGTTGGCGAAATTAATTGTTTGTCTAATCAGTTGATTGCATGCGGCTCCAAAGAGGACAGCGTAGACGTCGGAGAGCAGCTACTCCTACTCAGATTTTGGGCGACCGCAGCCAACACCAACGGCGGCTGCAAATTGACCTCTGCTTGAGACTCAGCTAATGGGTCAATAGGTTAAAGACTTCTTGTCTAATAAGGCCTGCATGCAATGCACAATTTAATTGACGCTGATGAGATATGTGTCAATATGTTTAGATAAGCAATTGATAGCTGTCATAGATATATGTGACACATATGAGGGCAGATCAAAGGTGATAAAGGCGTGACTTGAAATATGCACTCTGTAGAGATGGAACTATGCTTCATATATATATATATATAAATATATATATATATACATAAATATATATACATACATAGATATATATGTAAAGGGAATATTTAAGCACTTAACATAGTTATAGATACATGAACTAACAAGGCTAAGTTGTATATAAATTCAAGTTATATAACTAAAAAGTATCTATAAGTACTGCAGATATATATATATATATATATATATATATATATATATATATATATATATATATATATATATATATATAGATATATTTATATTAATTTTATAGCTACAGATACACTATCGTAGTCTAAGATAAATATCAACATAAGCTTATATGAAAAGTATCTTTGAAATATTAATTAAGACTTATATAGCCATGGTTGCAATACAGAAAAAGTGTTGAGTTCGTTAGAGATAAACAAATGCTGAATAAGCTTGACGAGCTTTAAGTCTTTAATTGAAACTACGATTCGAATGAAATAAATTTTGTTGTATACAAAAATTAATAAATTCTGATAAGGAAAAGTTTCTGCAATGTAAATTTTACTTTCAGATGATTTTAATTTAATTTAATTTAATTTCTATATAATTTATAAAAACTAAAAAATTTACTTATCTAAATATGCTTATAGATGCAGATGTTCGTCTCAATGTGCCTCACATTTATACTCAAAGTATCTATGAAGCTTATAGAATATGCACTTGAGAGACATTTGCAGCTACGACTTCATGTTAGTAGGCTCAAAATATAACGGTAAATTGACAAACGAATAAGTCACAATTTGCTTTGTGATTCATAATAAATGAAAGAAAATTGTTGAAGTAGCTGTGGACAATGCCAATTGCAAGTGGAAATTTAACATGCGATTTTCTGGTTTTTAATTGATTCCATTTCAAGCGGAAGTCGCCGATCCCCAGTGCCGATGCCCAGTGGGCCTTTAATTTCCTATGATTTATGCGTAACTTGCTTTCGGGCTTCGTTTCGTTTAAGTAACTTCCAATGTAGCCTGTCCGACAGTGGAACGACGACGACGACGACGACGACGACGACATGGACATGTACACCTGTGTCGGGCACATCCTGTCCGAAATGCAGCTGAGAGCGAATACTTACAACAACAACAAGAGCAGCAACAGCAACAGCAACAACACGACTCACACTCGACCAAAAGATACAGATACCAAAATTCAGGTTTAACTAGACTTTGGCTGGCCACAGAACCGAGTGGGACTCAGGGAGCGGGCGCTCAGCGGGCATTGGGAATAGGGTCTTGTCGCAGGGGAAACAGCTGAAACCTGCCCTGGCCAGCCCTGCATTTGCCTCGGGGCATGCCAAAAGTATTTAGAGGTCTCTCTGTGCCGGGGCTATTAAATGTCAATGGATTTCTGCATGAATGAGTTGTGCGACTCCTCAGGGCATGCTCCGCCTTGCCCCATGCCCCGTCCCGTCCGGCTGCCGCTGTCGTGTTCGGCTCTCTGGTTCTTACCTTTTGCCCATTTGAACATTTGATGTTTACGGGCGCACGTAGTTTCATTTAAATTTCAATTGCCAAAAATAAATCTCTCGCTCTGTCTCTCACTTTTTTCTTTTTTTTTTTTGGTTTGGGCAAGTGCCCCACTCCCCTGGGGGCGTTGCCGTGCGCAATGCATAAGATTTTAATTTGCAACGCATTCAAACATAATTTCTTCTTTTTTTCTTATTCATTTCCGTGTTATTTATAGAATTTATTGAAATATGAACATGTGTGTGCCTAAGGACTTAGGACTCGGCGCTGCTCTCGACTCTCTCTCCATCGTGTTAATTAAAATGTACAGCAGCAGTCGAGGACCCACGTCGCTGGCCATAATTTCTGGAAGACTCCCCTGACTCGATGGCTGGCTGGCAACTCATTATGTAATTCAGGCAGCGATGAGGCTTATCATAGTTGTTGCGGCCGGGGCGTTAAATCTTCAACTAAATATTAAGCGTCGCCTCTTGCCCCCGTAAAAGGCCGCAGCGCTTCAGTTTTATGCTCGTAGCTCCCTTTTCCGGGCTTTGACTTCAACACTTGTCTGGTAATAAACGCAGCTGCCGCCTAATCCGCGCACAGTTGGAAATATTTTTCATTAGCATTAAGAGGCAATAGGCAGCAAAGTAGCTGCAACAAAAAAAGCCTCAAACCCAGAGCTGAAACTTGGCCATAAGCTTGCCACGTTTTCACGTGTCGGACTGCTAAATCTTTGCCCGATAACGCTGTGAGCGCCCAACCCACCAGCCTTGACTTCAGCTTCAATCTGCTCTAACTGCTAAACACATAAGTTCACCACGTGTAACTGAATGTGTGTGCGTGTGTGTGAGTGTGTGTGTGTGTGGTGGCCTTTATGGCTACGTGTTTGGCAAACGGAAGTGGCCACATAGCCACAGATACAGAAGGAGATACAGATACAGATACAGATACATATATAGTTAAGTATCTAAGTATCTATCTTATGGCTGTTTATGTATCCACGACTCACCTATGAGGCGGTGCCTGGTTCTGTGATTTACACGCCGCAGTTTAACGCTTTAACGACTCACATTAGAAACAATTGCGGGAACTTTTAATTAAACTGCGCCACTCATTAGATGTGTTGTTCTAGCTGCTCTCTGCTCCGCTCTTCACTTCTTCCTCTTCTGATTGTTGCTGGCAACAAAAGCCTTTCATAAAAGCAAATCCAGTTGTCGCGCCGTCTGTCTTTCGAATGAGAAGTAATTATGTATAATATTATTGTTTTTTTACGCTCCAATTGCTCATTTCCGGCTTGGCTATCTTAGACGACTCAGCTCCGCATCCAAACTTCAGTCAAGCGTAACGTAGACTTTAAACAATATCGAAAAACCAAATGGTGAAAGGCCACAATTCAATTGGTGAAAGACTTATGACTCGCTCAGTTCTCTGGTCTTGTCTTGTTAGTTAGAATTTATACAAAAAGCTTGAAGATATAATTCAGTTAGGTAATAGCTGAACGGGGCCAGAGAACAATGTGTGAACGCCTCGGTTATTTATAACCAGTTTAGTAGATGGCACAACAACTCATGTTCCATGTACTACAAAATAAAACAAAAAACAGAAGAAGTAGAGAAGAGGCTTAAAGTTTTTCAGTCTAACTCAGTTTATGTGAAAGTCTCAGTCTCGATGTGGGCCTCGAATGGGCGACAATTTCCGCACTTACTGTCATATTTGTTGGCTCTTTACTTACTCACAGGTCACTGCCAGAAGAGGTCTCATACGAGTCTATTGAGCGGAGGCACAGAGAAGGCATGAAGCAGCCTCACGTCATATTGCTAGGTCTGAAGTTGAGGGCAAAGGCTGATAGAACTTATGTAGGTAGAAATCAAGATTATATATTTCGTTGAGATAATCTCAAGCAGCTATTGTGATACTTTAACAAGTCTCAAGTCCTAACTATCATTGAACTCTAATGCATATATGAATCGAGGCATGTGGCGTGTGCTTAACAGAAATGTTGGTCAAATGTATCTCAATCAGAATAAAGTTTTCATTCAATATATATCTATAATAAATCTAGAGCTCAATCACTGCTAATCTGTCCACTTGAAGCCACAACCAGCTGAACTCAGTTTCTGTGATAGAGTCCAAGTTACCTGTGCTGTTGTTTCATATTCATTAGAAGCCACAAGTAGTGTCGCCTCTTATGCAACATAACAAACATATTATGCCCATTTGTTTTGCAGTTGCAACAGCAACAACAACTTCTGACCGGCAACTGTGACAATCAACTGGGAAATAAACTCCGCTGGGCAGCCACCAACAGACCACACACACAAACACACACACCCCCCACTGTTGCACACTCACACACCCACAAACTCTTAAGCTGCCGCGATACTTTTGACTTCCTTCCACACACACAAACACAGAGAGAGAGAGAGAGAGTTGGAGAGTGGACATAGGCTCCAAGTGGGAGCTGGCTGGGTGCATGCCACACGAAATTGCGGCTTTGCAGTGCAACAATGAGATACTTCAGAAAGAATTAGTTGCACTAAAAATTGCTAAAGTCGCACTGGACTCGTTTCGCTTCGGCTTGTCGCTAAGGACTACCTACAACAGACCAGGCTAGACTTTCACTGTTCTACACACTTGTTGTTGTTGCTGCTGTTGTCTCTGTGTGCTGCACACTTTGTGGCACTACGGGCGGTAGCTGGCAGGATACAGGCGCTGGTAACCAACATGGGACACTGGCTGAATGTTTTTAGCGGTTTTGCCAAACATGTTTATTGTTTAACAATCGAGTCTATTAGCTTCTTCATTAGCTTTGTAACGCCCACGCTAAAGTTAATTAAGGCAAATATTATGCTCTGTTCTACTTGAGCCAAAAATTGCTTTTGAGTTCTATAGACTAAGCTAAACTTTTCTTTTATAAATTTATATAAACTATAAAGTTTTCTAATTTTTCATTAAATAATAATAATAGTAATATTATAACATGAAAGACTTGCTTGGAAACTTACGAAAAAACATATTGAAGAATATTTTGTTGCGTGTTTAAATAATTTATTTCTGAAACTTAAAAGATTTTTTTTAAATTTAAAAATAATTTTTTTTAAATATATGTTGAATTTTTTAAATTTTTAAAGATTTTATAACGAATTTGTAGAGAAATTTTAATTCTTATTTTATACAGATAGATGTTTTTTTTAATTTTTCGTATGATATTTTATTCTAATATTTTTTTTTAAGTTTAACACTTTTGTAAAGAAGTTTTATTGATATGAAAATATATGACGGATTGTTTTCAAATTTTTTAAGAATTAAGAAATTTGTCGAATGATTTTTAACGATTTGTTTTTTAAATTTTATTTCACAGACTTTTAAGATTTTTTTTTTTTTTTAATATTTCTAAAGATAGTTTAGTTAGATAGGCAGCTCTAATTGTGCTTTTATGAAAGCCATGTAAGTTAATCGAAATAAATTTCGTGTAGAGCAATGAAAATTTGGAAACTGAAGTAATGCTGGCCTGAAAATAGTTGTTTTGTTGTTGTTGCTCTTTTGCTTCTGCTGTTGTTAATTTTTTCTTTTTATTTTCTGTAGTTTTACTTTTACTTTTATTTTTTTTATTATTTTCTTTGCTGGCTTTTTGTTCTGGCTGAGTCAGAGCATGAGCTGGCATTAGAATAAAGGCGACGTTTTTACGCTTCTTGCTTGTTGTTCTTGTGATTGCTCTTGTGGCAGCTTCAAGTTGTTGTTGTTGCTGCTGCTGCTGCTGTTGTTGGCGCTTTACATAGTCGTTTGGCCCGGACAAAAGTTGCAGACACTCTAGCCGCAGCTCTTGTGGTCGTACTTTTTTGAAGGCCAACGGCGTTTTTAATTCAGCTTTGGCTCTGGCTTCGTTGGCGCTGCATTTTCATTTTTCCTCTTTCTCTTCACGTTGTTTTTCCGTTTTTCGTTTTTTTTTGTTAGTAGAGTTTTCCGTTGTTATCTAACATGTTTAATTCAAGGCGCGTCTGCTGGAATTAAAGAGTCCACAGGTCAACCATAACGAGCTACTCGTACCGTTGATAAATTGTCATGCTCCTGCTACCAACTAGATAGGCGTCTCAATTCGACTCTCGACTCTCGGCTCTCGACTCTGGAGTCTCGCAATGCATGGCAAATTTAGCGTAAAATTTTTGTCACAGCGCATGGAAGCGGCACGGAGGCCGTCAATGACTGTGATTACACCTGGCTGTTGTACCTGAACATAAAGTTCCCTATCGAAGTCGTAGTCGATGCGATGCGATGCGATGCGATGCTTTCTTTCTTTCATCGTCGTCTGCTGTTCGCTCTGTTTCGCTTGGTCGACCAAAAATGTTGCCTTCGAGTTACATAAAAGTCTCCGCCCCCCGTCACTGATTGTTGTAAATGATACAACACAATTATGAGCGAAACAAAGGCTTTAATTTATGTCAAAGCAAACAAATGAAGCTACGTCTTTGGCAACTGGGCAAAGGGTCTGCCAATTGGGCATCAAAACCTGGACCCCAAAAAGTCACTCAAATTGCCGACAATGACAGAGCAAAGTTTCAAATCTGCGCTTATGTAGCCTAAAATCTTTATACATAAATCTCTGCATGTACTATGTGTTACACACACACACTTATATATCGAAGAAGGGTGTGTGTGTGTGTTGACACACACAATCAAGCAATCAAAATCTGAAAACTTTATCCCCATTTATTTACGTGTGAGACCAAACAGTAAACGTCATAGAATCCCAGACATATGCAATATATAGTTCCATATACGCACGCACACATTTGTGGGCAATAGTGTGTGCGTGTGTGTGTGTGGGTGTACCCTGAAGGCATAATCAAACACAGCAGCGCACACTAATGCAGTTAACAAACTTGCGGAAATATAAGGCACACATAGACACACACTTACCCTCACACACACACACACACACACACACACACACATATATATATAGAAATATGCGTGAAGGAGCCTTAAGTGCTGTTCACTCTCTCTCACACATACATAGACACAATGATGATGATGTATTGTGTGAGATGTGAATGTGATTAAATTTCCATAGCAGCTCGTCTTTCATGCCAATTTTCCATTAGTGTTTGCCTCTGCTCAGGCAGCTCCTGTGCGCCTTGCCCTTGCCAGGATGTACGCCCAAAAACTCACACCCACTTAAAAGCACATCAACTAAAACACACACACACCCACACGCACACACCCATCAGCCTGTGTGTGATGTTTGCTGTAAGCTTCTCGCGTCAAAAGCGATGATGAATAGTTTGTTTGATGTTACTTTGACCGTCCTTACGATCAGCAAAAATAACGCTCAGTCCAAGTATGTGTGTGTGCGTGCGTGTGTGTGTGTGTGTGCAACCTGAGTGAAGCGATTAGCGCCTTAGTCAATGGCATTACAGCGAATCACAGCATTAGCTTAAGATCAGCTCGATTAGCAAAGTGAGCTGCTTTGATTGCCTTTGGCTGAGCCAATGAAATTGTTAACGAAACCAAATTTGTTGGCTTTACAATTTATTGTTTATAATTGTATAATTATTATGCGCTGACTGAACCCATAAGAGTGCTCAATGCGTTGAACTCTTTGTAAGCGAGCATAATTGTAATTGAAGCTCTTCTTTCTAAGAGCTCTGTTATTTCACTTGACTTTGCGAACTTTATGGAATTCATAATTATTTATTTGCACAGAAATATTAATTATAAATAGCAGAAGCAATTAGAAAACGATAAAACATTAATTGGGGATATAAATTGATTGAGTCTTTGTTGAGTTTTGACTAAAGAATAAAGGCTTTAAGACAATTCATGTGCTGCAACCGGAAACTTTTGCATTTAAAAAGACTTGAAAAGATACAGAAAATTTATTTGTAAAACTTATAATTTAAAAAATATATAATATACACATATATATGAGAGAACTAAAAACAGAAAAATAGAAATCAAATTAATTTTTATGCTAATGGAAAGGTTCTACATTCAATGCAATATTTATTTCCCTTAATATAAATATGACTTTAATTAAGCTAAAGATGAATCAATATTTTCTGAGGCAAATTTGCGAGTTCTCACGTACTACACAAGAGGTTTTTATAGCTTTATAGCCTTGATTTTGATACCAAAATGATTTCGTTTCGTTCCAGAAGTCAACATTGAATGCCTCCTTCGAGTGGCATAAGTGCACTGAATCTTGAATTAAATAATATAGTAGTATATAATAATTAAGTCGTTTTCATAATATTATCTTATTGCGCGCATTATATAGAAGGCAACATTTGTCGTTATATATCATCTATCAGATAAGTTGACTCTTGTTTTTGCTTCTAAAAAACACTAACAATACAGTTGAGTCTAAATTAGTATTATTAATATTTTATTATTTATTTATTATTTATTGTCATGCTGCTTCGAAGTTCATATTTCAGTCAGCTCAACTGTTAGATACAGACAAATATATATTATATATATATCAATCACAATGAAAATGTATCTTATTGAATACGCCAAATCGTTTAGCAAACTATGTCAAGTTCTGTTCAACGAACCTTTGCAGTAACTCGAGCCTTTTTGTCTGCCATTAAGTCGGCATTCTAATTGTGCGCTACGAAACAATTAAATGCTTAGCTCGGCAAAAGTCTGCGGTTCGCATTAAATCATCAGTCTGCTGTTGACTACACAGCCATTGCCCGCTCAGCTCTGTTCTGCTCTGCTCTGCGCTGTGGTGTGGTGTCAAGCGCTGCTCTCTCATGGCTCATGGCTGCAGTGCTCCATCAGCGACATGCAAAATAATTTACATAAGCAGCAACCGCAACTGCAGCAGATAGATGCAGGCGCCGGGGATGCCAAATTAAAGCCAAGCCCCAAACCCGAAAAACCCATGCAGGCAAATCCCTCGACCAGGCCAACAAAAAAAAAAAAAAAAAAAAAATAACAACATCGCAGCTAAACAAAAAACCAAAAACATGTGAGAATGCAAACTGAAAACCTTTCGAATAGAATATGCCCTGCAGCTAATAATTGAGTGGGTTTGATCGAAGAGCGGCGAAAGTACTTTGTGGTATTTTCTTTTAAGAAATCTCACTGAAAACTGTAGAAAGTGTTTGACTAGCTTTAAAATCTGTATCCTTTATTAACGTCTCCAAATGGAGTTGCCATCTGACAGCTGACAAAACTGTGAGCAGACCCTTTTGATGCATGCATATAGCTAGGGTATTCAATATCTATAGGTTTATTCTTCTGCGACTCTAAGGTTCTTTTAAGTTCGTTTTCGTTGTTTTTTTTTTTGTTTTTTGTTTTTGTTAGTGGTTTGGCTTGTTTTGTTTGGATTTTCGTGCATTCACTTGCGGAATTTTTGTGTTGTTGACTCGACGTCGCATATGAATGTATCCCGGTCGCACATGAGGAGCTCCAGTGCCAGCTCCAGCTCCTGGTGCTGGTCATGGCCTGGTATGAGCTCGCATATGTGTTGGCGCATACATAAACAATGGCAGGAACAACAAAAACAAGTCGCAGAAGCAGCCCAACCCACAGACGCACACATAACAATGACAAAGAACGCATTTTGGAGGAGCCCCAGTCCCCCACCTTGACAAGCATTTCCCATTTGGCATTTCTGTGCCGTTGGTGGCTTGCCAATGGTGCCCCGTTCCCGGCTGGTTTATTATGCAAAAGTTATGCAAAGATAAGCAAAACTATGAGCAGCGACAGCATCAGCAGCAGCAGCAGCAGCTTGCCATCGAAAATAGTATGAAACCCTGTCCGATATCCTGGCTGCATAAAGCATTTCACATCATTGCCAAAAGACAAGCGCGCTGATGGAGTAGGAGCTCGTTGGGTTACCAACTGCTGTTCGCAGTTAGCAGTTGCCAACTGTTTTCTTCCTCTTTTATTTTTTTTTCGTTTTTATTATTATATTTTTGAGAGGAAAACGAACAGCTGTTTGGTTGGTTCGGTTAAGGTTTGGCTCGCTTTTTTGTTGGCCGGCTACCGTCCGTCGTTCAAGTTAATTGTGCGGCCAAATGCAAAAATCAACTTTTTTACAAGTTCTTTTGGCCGTCGCGTCGCAAACTGCCAACTGGCAACTCGTCGGCACCTCGTGAACGAAATGGACACTTAAACTCTAATCGAAAAACTTTTGCCCATATACAAGTCACTTTAAAATGCGCTTAATTTGATCAGCGTGCGGCGATTGTCGAACCGAAAACCCACAGCTGAGCGCCGAGCGCTGAGCACTGAGAACTGGAGCACACTCAATACAGATTAACATAATGAGCTTCGGGATGGGCAACAAACATAACAAAGCAGTTGGTTATGGCTAAGGACCTGCCATCCAGATCCAGTTATAAAGTTGTTACTGCCATTGACTACAATTTGTGTTCTTTTCAATTGTGTGTTTCTGTTCTTTTCCCCTCGACTTATTCCCAAAAAACGCTCTTCAAATGTCTATATGGATACCCTAACAATATGATTATGGCCAAAGTTAGCAGTTGGCTAGCTACAGTGCCAGCAGCAAGGTAAAGGTAAACAACTTTTGCTTTGGGCACAGAAAATGGAACTGGAAAATATGATGGCTGAAATAAAAAAACTTTTCTTACATTTTTTTGTAAAACAGTTCGTTTATAATTAACTATATTTTATAATTAACTATATTATATAGAATGAAACTCTCATATAATATAAATACAATATATATATATATATAATATATTTGATTTTATATTTTAAATTTATTTTTTGAATAATTTGGGACAGCTGCTTGAGTAGGTTTGAGCCGCTCGGATCAGCTCGATGCTTTGATAAAGCATTTCTTGAGTTTAAAGATATTGATATATTTTTGTTATAGCAATTCTAAGAGAACTTAAAATTTATTGAAATCAGTTTTTACCAAGCTCATTTATTAAATTATGAGAGCAAAGAGCTCAGAACGCTGGTCTCCGAGCTGAATTTTCACTTTGATATGATGACTATTTAGTTATTATGATATATAAAAATTATATAATAATTAATATAATATAGTTGTAGATAGCTTATGATATTCTTGTAAGTTTAGTATATGGATATAATATTAAACAATAAACTTATAAACTTATAAATTCCTTTAAAAACAATAAGGAAGTAAGTCTTTAAGCAGACACCTCTCTGTTTTTTTAGCTCCTTGGGCAACACCTATAAAATAAATATATAAAATATATTGAACTGTGGCTTTAACTTGTATTCATTTGATTTAAAACTATTTTTTTTAAATTCTTTTATAGTTTTTTTGTGCCAAAAATATAGTTCCCTATAGAGCCTTGAATGTCAAAGAAAATTAATATAGCAAAGCCTTAAATTAATTTAAAATCTATTTCTAACAATAGTTAATTATATACATACTCACGCCTATATATGCTGATCAAATAAAAATATTAAAAATATATATTTATATAGGTATTCATAATATGCTTTACATAATTTATAGAGTATATTTGCAGTTGAGCTGAGTTTAGATTGCTTCCGTTTTCTATATATAATTTCTGTTTGCTGTAGCTGCTGTTTGTGACAACAGATCGAGTGTGCAGTTTTTGAAGAGTGTGTGAAAGTCAAGTGGGCACTTTAGCTCACACACACTGTGCTACGAGCACACACGCACGCACACCTACACACAAATATATATTGAGAGAGACATTTTGACAGCGTTTTGCGGTAACAGTCCGCCACTTGACGCGTTCTGCACCTTTGCCACAGCTCCTACCATCGACAGGCAGACACTCACATATGGCGACGATTCCTGTAGAGAGAGAGAGCGGGGGGCTGGAAGAGGTGGCAGTGGGTGACTTCTCAACTGGGAAAACAAACGCAGCTTGGGCAATTGAAAAATTAAGCAGGCACTTTGTCAAAATGTTGTTTCAATAAGCCCATTGCGAGGCCATAACGAGTATCGGGCTCATGGATGCCCCTAGTCAAAAACCCATTGGCAGCTTTAATTGTCAACATCTGTGGCTGACATGCAAATGCGAAAGGTTCTCCACTAGCCAGGCAGCCAGGCAGCCAGCAGCCCGACAGCGGCTTGATGGAGCATACTCGCTTGGCACTTATTACATTGGCATCTGCGTATGGTTTTGTCATTTATTGATGCAAATTTTCGCCACGCCTTTGCCTTTTTTTATGCGCCCTCTGCCGCCGCAGCTGGCGTTCGTTTTGGTGGATTTCCAAGGGGTACGCAAGGCACTTAATTGACGTCTATGTCGAACACAAGTGCGCCTTGGCGCTGATTAGGGTTGCCAATTGCCTTATTGCTGTATGACGCCTGCCGGGCCCTTGGCTCAATCTGAGTCGCAGTCTGTAGCTGGTGCTCCGTGTCATTGTCACCGTTGTCAAAAGTTTGGAAGCGAAACCTTTTTCAATCGCTGTCGCTGGTGTCTTTGAAGCACATTCTGTGGCATTCAACAAAATGTTGTCATCTTTTCTTCTTCGGCTTTTTTTTTCTCTAAGCGGATTTTTTTGTTGATTGGCCACACAGATTGAATTGACATTCATAGCTACTTGGTGGTGTCAGCGTTGCTGCCGCTGGCAGCAAATGCCAAAACAAACTCAACCCCAAGCAATCAATCGCATCTTAAGTCCTTAAGATCCATAATCCAAGCTGAAGCTATAATGCGTGCATTAGCATTTCTCAGCACAAATAATTATTGTAAACATTTGCATTGTGCAATAAGAGCTTTAAGTGTTTATTGTGTTAACCATGCATACTTGGCGCATCAGGAAAGTGGAGGAATGTCTGAGTGCTTCAGTGCAGAAGGTGTGACTGCGTTATATCCTGTATGTAGTAGATGCTTAGCATGCCAGCCTTTGCTTTACTTCACCTGCCAAAAGAAAATTTAATTGCTTTAAACGCAATTCATATCAAGTCTTCTCTGCCATCAGGAAGTGAGATAAAGCCTCATATGCGAGTGAGTTCTTTATATTAATTAAAATTGATATCATATTTCGAAATATATATATTCTTTCAGCTCACAGATTTCTTGGTATTAGAAGGTCAAAGCTTTTTAAATGAAATTTCAAAGCTCACTGCAAATTGATGTTTTTACGCAAATTTGATTAATGCTTCCAAAAATCTGAGCAGATTTCCATCGAAATTTTGATATATACAAATTACCAAATGTATATTATTTTGTATATATATATATATATATATATATATATATATATATATATATATATATATATATATATATATATATATATATATATATATATATATATATATATATAAACTTATCAACTTATAAACTTATCTTGACTTTCACTTCTGCTAAGGTAACTCAATAGCTCTAAGAACTTCAGCCTGTTGCGTACGCTGAAGCGACTTTAAGACACCCGCTTAAAGAAGTCTGCTGAAATATGTCTATGCATAAATATCAACACATATATGTACATATATAGATATATAAGCTTCTCCAAGTCAATTGCAAATTAGAATAAAATACTTGAATGCAACACGCAAGCAAATGTCATTATGTTGCCTTGGCCACCGTCCGCATTGCATGCAGAGTTTATTCGATTTCCAGTTGCGAACTTAATGTGTTAATATTATCGCATAGTTGATTAGCCTGCAGCTAGTTAGGTCCTGCGGTGCTCGAAAGGCCAGGTGTGTCCCAGGTAGCTTGTGAATGCAGTAGAGCCAGAGATAGGGTGAGAGCGATAGAGAGAACGGGAGCACTCGTGTTGTTTTGTTTGAGCGTCTTTAAAGCGCTCATTGATGTGAATTTCCTACTAATTGGAAGGAAGTTAATTAATTAGAAATTAATTGCAAGCTAGTTGAAGATGAGCATTCTATATTTACAGTATAAATTGCCATTTGCCTTTTATGTTTATATGTATTTACATTTCAGCTTAAATATGAATAAATATAATGTAAGCAGAGGTTATTTATATGCTAATTATAAGCACTTCGCCGCTCAATATTCTATGAATATTGTAAGCGTCATATTATTGGCTGCGTTTGCTTTAGAATAAAACAAATACGAATGCTCTCGTCGGGGGTGCCCAACTAGCAGATACCCTGAACCCAGCGCACAGCTGTTACTGCAATCATTTCAAGCTCTCTTTTATAGCAAGCAACACATGCGTATCATATATGCATAGATACAGACGTAGCCATAGGCAGATGCTTCGCTTACTGCGCTCTTAACTCAGAGGCTGCAGTTGGGCTGCGCCTATGCGCTTTGCTTGTTCAATAACTTGGAATAAACTAGAATAAGCTGAACTTTTTTAAGCACATTTTTAGAGCTTGCAAATTTAGCAAAGATCAAAAAATGTAAATATAAAATATATCTGTATTTATCAAAGGATCTGCGCTATAAATTTGATTTAGTCTTTATTATTTTCAAACAACGCTTGTAAAGTCAAGCCAAAGCATCGATTATTATCGTTAGTAGATATAGCAGATATAGGGGTGAATTATGGAAAACAGGTTTATACTGAGTGTGGTGTATAGTAGTGTATATTCAGGTCAAAACTTTCAACACTAGCTCGAGCTCTCTTCAACTGGCTCTAGATTGGCATGGCTATGCCAACTCAGCTTGTTGTCCTGATCAAGAATATATACTTTATGCAGTCTGCTACGCCTGCTGCTGCCTGTTACATACATCTTCACAAAACCAATAAGCCCTGAATTGCCATATTCAATAGCTTCAAGGCATAATCAGATGCAATCAGATGTCAAATAAAATATATATTTTTCAAATGGACAGCTTGAATAAAGTTCTGTCTCTCTCTCACCCTCTCTATTTCTCTCATCCTCAACCTCTCTTCGTCTTCATAACTGGCATGTTGAATATTAAAGAGTTTCCAGGCAAAGCTGAACTCCTCAGACTGTTCTGCTCTGCCTCCGACATACTCTTTAAGGTCTGCCCAACTCTTCTTGGAGCACAATTAATTTGCGTTTCTGAGCTGGCAATCATATTAAATAGTACTAAATATGTGCATAAGTAATAATAATTCATATGTGAATAACGTACTTTTCGTTGGCATTCCTTTGTTTTCGTTTTCTTGTATTCAGGATTTCAGTTGAGTTTTTCTATCTCTGATGAACACGAACTCATGAGCTTTTCTTGTCTGTTGCATCTGTGGGCGTTGCTTGTCATTTGCTAATGTTACCAGCTACGCTCCCTTAACATTCCAACATCATCATCATCATCATCATCATGATGAGCATTGTCGTCTTCATCTTGAGTTCGAGGCGCAGATACTGTGGGCGTCTGCAGGAGTGGCACTTTTTCATGCTGTTGCGTCCATGTGATCTACTTGGCAATGGCAAGAGATGCATCTACTTCAGCAGCATCAGCATCGGCATCAGCTCCAACTAAGCTAGCTGCCTATCCAGTGTGGGCGTTGCTTTGGAATTTTGTTGCTGCTCGAGTCGCACCTCTCTTTGTTCCTATTGCATTTGCAGTTGCAGTCGCTGCTGGCATTGCTATTGCCATTGCCGTGTGCCCAGGCAATTCAGTTTGCTGTCGCTTTATTTTTATTTAATTAACTTCATTGCAATGCCAGGAACTGAAAGGCTGGCAGGCTGGCAGGCAACCTGCCTGAATCTTTGTCACTCTTTGGACTGACTCTGCCCACATGCAAAGGCTACGCTCAAGCTCTGCCAGTTGTTGCCTGCCGCAGTCGTCGCAGTCGCCGTCGCCGTCGTCGTCGTCGCTTCAGCACCTTGACAATGACTTATTGTCGCTGCTCGACTAAGAGACACAACCAGAGCCTGCACCGGATGGGACTGTATGGGACAGCCAGGCCAAACGAGTCGGCATCAGCTCATCTTGGTTCATTGGCAATTCTTTTGCAAAGTGGCCTTTCTTGTTGGCCAACAGACGTGGGCTGCTGCGCTCTGTCTACGTCGTCTCCCTCCTGCTCATGTGGGCCGCACTCGCATGTAAATCAATTTATTTCGTTCAAGCTGAAGTTTGAAAACTGAAGTTGAACTTGTTGTTGATGTTGCAGCTGATGTCGATGCCGATGCCGATGCCGATGCTGAAAGTCAAGCGAAGGTCACTTGAGACAACTAGCAGAAATTTTTGGCAATTTAGAGTCGCAGCCTCAGCTTCCTGTGGGCAATGCGAATGCACATCCTGTCTGGTATTCATGACGCTGCAAGCATTTAAGTGTATCCCAGGGAGCAGTAATTATAATAACCACTCAACCAGGCAAAACACAAAACCCAAACCCAAGCCCAAAACCCAATACGAAAACCCTATAACAAACTCACTTTTCAGTCTCGCAGTCTCTGTCTGAGTAGCTTCTATTTCGCAGAGCGCTCAATGGAAACCGCAAAGTCATCTCCGGTTTATTTACTGGCTAGCAAAAATAAAGCAAAAGCGAAGATGAGCCCAGCCAGCAGCCAGATATACTAAAAAAAAAAAACAGAATAAGAAGAAGCAGAGGAGAAAAAAGACCAACTGAAGCCGCATGAATTTCCAATTGTGAGCCTGCCAGGCGAGGCCCAGAATCAAGCTGAAGGTACATAAAACAAAGGCGAAGCCAAAGTGACTCTCGAACGAGCTGTCCGCAGCGATACATCGAATTTAATTTCCTGTCAAAATCGAAGAAGGTATTCCAGTTGTTGTTCTTCTTGTTGTTGGGCATTCAAGCGTTAAGAATAAGCTCAAGTTAATTTTGTGGCTTAAAGTGCTTTGGTTGGCGGCGTCCATTTCATGGAATTTCAATTTGAGACGAAAGGCAACGTTCGAAATTATGAATGAAATGCGCGCGCAATTAGCGAGCCCCAGCCAGCCAGCTAGCCAGTCTGTGATCCAGCTCCTGGCCGTGTGCTAATGCATCTGCCATTCGCAGCAACTGTCGCCGCGGCACGTGATCAAAAAAAAGAAAATAAAGGAAAAGGAAAAGGAACTTGTATTGGCGTTCCTGTGACTCTTGGCAGCAGTTGTGCTCCACTTGCTGCTGGCTTCAAGCTCAAGTCGAGGCCTAATGCGCTGACAGTCGAGTCGAGTCCTTTGGCCGGCACATGTGGCGTCCTTAAAATTATATATACAATCTATATATATATATATATATTTGCGACCAACTGACGCACAACGACCTTATTAAGCCGGCTTGACTCACATGCTCATATTTTTTATTTTCTCTTTTCTCATTTTGTTATTTTTTTTTGTTCTTTTTGCATTCTATTTTAAAGGCATCGATATGGCCCGGCCGATGTGCGCGGCCTTGTCCAAATCCTTTGGCTGGCTATTTTTATAGTCCATAATTTAGTTGAAAAATCGTTGTAGAAAACTGCCGAAGGCTAACAAATGTGAGGGATATTTTCTTACACTTATTGGACTTTGACAAACTGTACAGAAAAACGCATAAAAATAAATGGAAAGCGATTTCATTTTGACGCAACATGTGTAATTAATAGACTTCAGGCGTTGGCACCCAATGGCCATGCCCCTGACCCCGGCCCAGCGTATATATGCAATCAGAATCTATACACAAGCTCGCATAGTGCTTGTCGGCCTGGCCACGCGGCGTATGATGAATGCGAGCTCGTAAAGCAGCAGCAAAGTCTCGGATACTAAGGTGTCTATTGTATTATTTAACGGGTTTCGTGCGCCCCACCAATACTCGCCATAAAATAGGCATCTCCCCCATACCGTACACGCACACACACACACACACTTAACGCCACCCATGCCCCGCATCGCACACACAAGTGCGACACATGTCCTTGTGTGGCTTTGACTTGGGCACAGCCCCAAAATAGCCAGGCATAGCTACTATTAAGCGCCGCTTGTCCGCTTCCGCCCAACCCAGGCGTGTGTGTCTCTGCGTTTGTGTCTGTGTCAGTGTCACACTCGACGATTTTGGTGTGCCAACATCGAGCTGTAAAAGGGCACAAAAAATCATACACTCTATCACTGATACTCTTACGAGTCCAGACATCAAACTCATAAGCTCAACTTTTTACATATTAAATTAAATCACAAATTTCTGTGTTGAGTTTTTTAAACTCTTAAACTAATAAATGTATTAATTTATTCATAAACTGGATGTGAAAGGAAATTTGAAAAAATTTTACATTTTAGGCAAGATTCGGTTAAGTTTTCAATAAAACCGAAAACTTATATTTTTTAGATTTCGTATAGTTCTAAAATTTTTTATTAAATGTTATCTATTATATTGATTGAAGCTCAAATCAATTTTTTAAAAAGCTTAAGTAAAATTCTTGTATTAAATAATTTTGTCATGTATATATATGAATGGCTAATGCAAATACTAAAAAATTTCAGACTTCTGTCCATAGCGAGGTTTGTTTAAAAACTATCGCAAATATTGTGTTTTTATTTTTTTTTTCTATATTTTTGGTTCAGTAATATTTTTTTGCTTCCTTTAAAGCAATTCCCATCTGACGTTGTACATTTGTTCACACTTTTTTTTCAATGCACGAAACACTTAAAAAACTTATAAATATTAAATAAACAAATATATATAAATATATAAATATACGTAGATTTTTCAAATTTTTGCATGATAAAAACTGGTTTAAAGAATATCTCAAATATTGCTTAACTAAATTTAATTTTTTTAAATTAATAATAATTTATTAACATTTAAATAGCAATTTAATTATGCTTATATAATAATTCAATAATAACTAAAGCAATGACAATAAATATTAAGTGTTATATTTAAATTTATCAAGTCGAGTTGAATTTAAAATATTTTATAAATATTTTAGATAACGATTAATTAAAAAATATGTGTAAATTAGAAAAGATTAAGACAAATAACGCAGATAGCAGAGTAAATCTAGTTTTACTTAAATATATAAATATATCTTTAGATATATATACTCCCTTACGTTATTTGATTACTCATGCTCAACTCCAAGTCATTTGGATTTGTCACTAATTGGCATATGGTAAGAATATGCTCGGCTTTATTACTTTTCAATGGGTTTCCAATTGAAAGGGTATTTCGCTCGGTTAGGCTTAGCATATGAATCTCAGCTTCATCGACTTCGCATGTCCGGCAGCTAACATGACAGTTACTTCGCAGCTGCTTTTGGTCGTGGTGAGCGCATCATACCCGACCCGCTTAGGGGACAAACAGCAGCTAGTCAAACACGAGCTGCCAGATAGAGTAGATGAGTGCGTGTGCATGCGTGTGTGTGTGTCTGTGTGTGTGCCTGTGTTTTTGGGCCCACTAGTCGAGTGTTTGTTATCTGTCGCTTCTGCTGTTGCTGCTGCTGCCGCGGCTGTTGTTGTTGTTGTTGTTACTGCCGTTGGGCGGCAAGGACATGTTTGTAGGCTGCAGACTGTTTGGCTGGCAGCTGCGTGCACGCAAATAGAAAAGATACTCAAGGCACTCATTTGAACGAGACGAGGCACACACACACACACACAGGCATGAGAAACTGTTACGTGATGAGTGCGCGTCATGCGGGTCAGAGAGAGAGGGGGAGAGAGGGAGAGAGGGAGAGAGAGAACCACAGCAACCGCAGCGTGCCACAGCGTGGCATAGCGTGCCACAGCAACTGTAAACGGTTGAGAGCATTGCTAGCCAACTAGTAAGTGGAGCTGTAGCTGAAGCTGTAGTTGGCCCACAAACAAAACAGCCATCAGTGGGCGTTTAAGCCAAGTCGCCTGATGTCCACAACGAGATTTAAATAGAATCAAATTAGTGTGCCATTTGCATTCGCATTTACTGGCTAGCTGACTGTGGCGCCCTGCTCATTTAGCTGGGGTTCACTGTACGCATCCGAAATTGTTTGCTGTGCAGCTTAAATCGCTTACCGAAAACATAAATCCAAATACATATAGACGAGCGGACGGGCGAGACAGACTGAGTGGGACGACGACGGTCGTCGACGTTTCATTTGCCTTTGTCAACGGTTTTTTGCCATTTAGTCAGGTGCACAAACACAAACAGACAGCCAGAAAGACCGACGACTGAACCAGGTGAGCTTGAATCTGAGCTGCAGCCCAAAGCCCAGAGCAGCAGAGCTCAGCAAGGAGTAAGGAGCAAGGGAGCACCATGTAGCGGCATTGACAGTTTGAGCTTAAAAATCCAATTAGTCTTTGATTTGCATACAAACATACAAGCAAACAGAGACAGTTAGAGAGCAAACGAGACGGACAGACAAACAGACAGAGCGAGGCAGAGAGAGAGAGACCGTGTGACAACGTTGACAAACAGACAAAAACTCGCCGCATTTCTTGCTAAATATTTTAAGACCTACATTCGGATTTGGATTCGAACTCAGATTCGGCCAGGTTACAAACATCTAAAGCAGCCCAGCAAGTTGTCGGGGGGGTGGGGTGTGTTACGTGCGGCATCTTCAAGCCCGCACCACAATAGACAATTGGATTTTTGCGGTTTCTAATCCAATTTATTTCGTCTTAAATACGAAAAGCTGTTCGCTCGCTCGCTCGTTCGTTCCTTCGTTCGCTGAACGTCCTTTGGCTCAGTTCATTGTTGCTGTTGTTGCTATTGTTGTTTGCTACAAAGTATCCTGTTTTCGGGTGCGGTTCAATGTAATTTAATGGCTGGCAACGGTCAGGCCACACACACACACACATACGTATATAAGCATTATACATTTACAGTAAGTCGCAAAGTTAAGCTCTCAAACACACACGCTCACACACACACACGCGCGCACACACATACATTTGCGAGTAGATTGAATCACCTGCTCACTCAAATCGCCGACGACAGCTCTCAGCAAACTAATTTAAATATTTCAGCAATTAAAGAGTCCAGGCAATTAAAATAAACCAAACACCCAAAGCGCCACCGCAACAACTCAAACTACACAGAACCCAGTAAAAAGGAACAGGAAATGGTTTTTGCGGTTAGCTGCTTAAGAAGTCGAACTACAGCTACACTATGAAAACAACAACAACAGGAAAAGGTATTTGGAATTAAATACATTTCACTAATTGAGTGTTCAACTCAGACTATGTATGAGAGACTTAACTAAAGTGAGTGCACCTGAAATAGACTGCAGTGCGCAATTAACGATAAGAAGCATTCGACTTTTGTTATTAAATAAAAGTATAATATATATTATTATAGAAAACATATTCTAAACAGTATTTCGAGTTGAAATTTGAGTTAACTGTAGGCAGCGAAAAGCGCTAAGAGAAGTTCTTTGTTCTAAGAGAGGACAAACTTTGTTCCAGCTTCATAATTGACTAGTTTGTAAAATAAATATTTTAATTATACAATTAAGTTGATAATAAATTTCTTCAATTATTTCTAGACTTTATGTGCTCAGAAATAAATGAATATTATTAATCAAACTGAATTTATGCCTTTTATTTTAGGCCTTTTTGAATAGGCCAAAGAGAAAAAACAAATTATTTATACTATTAAAATAAGTAAATAATAAATTTGTATTTAATTAATAATTTAATATATTTAAGAAAATTATTTACTTAATATATATAATATATAAAAATTAATTATTAAAATAATATATTTTTTTGATAGATCAAGTTGATTTTTATAATTTGAAAATATTTAAAAAATAATCAAAAAAATGTATTTTTGAAATGGATATTTTTATATATTTATATATATATATACATATGTATATATAATATGATGTACAAATTTATTTAGATATTTATAAATATAATAAGTTATTAATAAGCTTATAAAATATTGATTTCATTATAAATGCAATTTAAACTAATATACTATAATTGGAAATTTAAATAGTTCAGATATGAAAATTCATAGGAATTATGCTAGTTTCCCAATTGAGCACGGACTCAGTCTATGTTCTATAGATTTAATCCAAGTAAGCTTAAGAGATTAATCTATAGTCACAGATTAATCTATTATCTCATGCCTTATTTCAAAGACATATCTCTTATCCCAAAGATTTCATATTACATGCCATAAATAAGTGAATAAATACATGTACTCACACACATGTAATTAAATTTAGTAATAACCGCACAAAAGTAACAGTAAAAGTGTTGCCGATCGATTAGTACAATTATCTATATCTAACTGGTGAATCAGAAGCACAAAAGTTACCCAAACTTATTAGCTTCATTCACAGAGTTAATTAGTTTGATCTATAGATAAGCTCATACTAATCTACTGCTAAATAGATGATAAATTCAGTCAAACAGATACACCATCGATAGTCATATTTATCGATAACACATATAACACAGTCAACTCGTTGTTGAGCTAATTATCTTTGGGCATTATAAACATTGTCGCACATTCGTTATAGCCCTTTAGCGCCAGGGTATAACAATCAACGCCGTGTGACTAACAACCTGTATGCCGTTTCCTCTATGCCCAACACACACACACACACGGACACAATGAGCGATGGTCAATGGCGTGGACAGCGTGTGCGTGTGTGTGAGTGTGTGTGTGTGTTTGCTGTTTGTTGTGGACAACGTTCAATCAATGTCAACGTGGTTGTCATCCTGCTGCCTGATCCTGTTGCGGGTCTCCCCACGCTCACTCACTGTTGTTGTTGTTTCTGTGCTGCGCTTTGGCCAAAAGCATCTTCACATTTACCTACCATAATTTTGAGTTCAGTTAGGCAACAGTTATTCTGCGGTCTAAGTTATTTTCCTTTTTTGCCTGGTTCCTTGGCGTTTTGGCAAATTTGCCACAATGCGAAGCAATTGGCGTTCACTCAGCGTTTACAGGACTACAGGACTCGCCTTGGCTCCATCTGCGCGCCTCTCCCAACTGTCAATATCACACGCAGCGCTGGACACATGACAGACACATTGACACATGACGTACAAAGGCAAAGGCACACACACACAAAGAGACTGAGCGAGTGAGAGAGAGAGAGAGAGAGAGCGGAAGCTAACTTATGTTCATGCTGTATTACTATCTCTCTCTCCCTCCCTCTCTCTCTCTCGCTCTACTAGCACTGAGTGTGTCTCTGTCGATGTATTAAGTGGAAACACCTTGTAAAATGGCTGACAGGTGTTAGAAGACTTTGCAAGATTTATGCGCTGACATTAACATGAATATGTATTAGTGTGACAGTGCTGCAGCTGTCAGTGTGTGCGTGCGTGTGTGTGTCGCCCAAGCAGTTAAAGGATAACAGCGCATTAAGCTAAGCATTACAACAACGACAACAATTCACAGAGTCTCACTGAGCAGAGAGACATGAACACGTGTGCCAGGACACGCTGTGGTTGCAACAATTAAAGTTTATTTGCTGCGCCCACACACACACTCACACACACATACACACACGCACTTATGCAGACTGACAGGGCGACGTAAACATGGCATTTGTGTATTTATAGTCGGTCCGCCTTGCCACAAAATTAAATAAAAGCAAAAGTCAACAAGAAACATAGATTTGCTTGCCTGCCTGCGCTTTCTGCCAAGGTAAACAACAATACAACAGTAACAGCAATAGCTACAACAACAGCAACAACAACAATGGCAACACGATGATCCAACATGTTAGCCATCATCGTTATAACGGACAACAGACCTAAAGAGACACGCGGCGACGGCTACGGCGACGGCAGGGGCAGCGGCAGCGGCGCCGGCCTCAACTGGACCTCAACAGACGACCTCTTTAGGCCATTAGAGATGCGAGCGTGAGTCAGGTTGAATATTGCATATATATAATAATAATATATTAAATAAATAGCATAAATAAATATATTATATAAAAAGGAATTAATCAGATTGTAACATTGTCAAGACTCAAATTAATTTTTATATATATGTATTTTTACAAGTTAAAAAATATATGTAAAATGTTAATAATAAAAAAAAAAATGTTAATAATAATTTTGTATATTTATTGTTGTTTGTTAAGCTACAGAAAACTTTTTTATTTTTTTTTTTAAATTTATTTTACTACATTTATTGGGGATTTATTAAAGCGTTTATGTTATGCAAAATATTTAAAATTTGCGAACTAAGCAACAATTTTTTCGGTTATTTATATAGCCGAATCTACTGCGTAAAAAAATATTTTAAAAATCAATTTATCGCACAGAACTTAAGCTACGCATATTATTTATATAAAATAATCTACAAATATGTTATACATATGCATTTTTTCAGCCTTAGCTATATCTTTTTATGCACAAAAAATAAAAAATACATTTGAAGTGTAAATGTTGCATATTTCATCAAATAATCAAGAGTCGTTCATAATTTATGAGCAGTTTGCTTGGTAAATTTAACAAATGTGAACTTAGCGCCAAAAAGTTTTTAAAAATTTTATGCACTTTTTGTTTGAATCAATTAAAAGTATTTACCTTAATTTGCCAAAAGAAATTTTGCATTTTTGAGTTACCAACAACAATGAACAACTCAAATATGACTTCAGGCTCCTAAATGCTAAAAGCATTAAAATATTCACGAGAATTCATTTGTTTTTAATTGTGTTCATATATAAACATTGCTATAAAAAATTCATATGAAATAAAAATATAATTCTATATTCCGAATTCCGCATAATATGAAAAGTATAAATTTGAATATAGTTTTGAATAACGTATAAATATTTTAAATATTTTATTTTATATAAAATGTAAAATAAATAAATTTAAAAGGAAAACTAAAAATATATTTTAGAATAGTTTTACATTTATTCTAAATTTTATTATTATTTTCATTATATTTAAATAAAAATTAAGTTTGAAATATGTATTTAAATATTTAAATATTTAATTTTTAATATTATTTTTTCGTTTTCTATAAAAACATTTAATTCATTTGACTTCGAACGAACTTAAGTTATTTGATAAATATATGTTTAGCTTTTAATTTATTTAAGAAAATATTAAATGAATAGTAGTAATAAATAATAATAAAATTATTATTAATTTTTTTGCTATTATTTATTGTGACTGTTTTTAAATATAATTATTTAATATTGTGAGAAATCAGTTTGCAGCATAATTTACTCTTGGCTGTTGTGATCACTTATTCCCTTTACAATTTATTGACTCAATCAATTATTTATTAATATTTTAAATATATTTCAATTATGCAACAATTCTGATTTGCATTTGCGTTCATCTCTAGCTGCTCTAGCTGTGATTGTTATACCATTTCTGCAGTCAGCTCTGCTGCTGTCAGCCATTTTGTTGTGTGTGTGTGTGTGTTGGTGTTGTTGTAGCTGGTGGTCTGTGCTGCTTGCCTCATTATGATTGTCAAAGTGACGGACTGGTCATGCAAAGGTAAACACAAAATGTGTGTAAATACAAAGACAAGGATATATGTATATATATATATATATATACATATATTTTGTGTGAGATATCTGTATATGGTGTCAGCTACCCCTCACTGGCCGCTGCCCCTTGAGCACCCCTACTGCCTGTTGTCATTGTAATTATCATTGCGACACTAAATATTTGTTGTTTGCTTAAGTGCTTTGTATGCCAGCCAGTCAGCCAGTCAGCCAGCCAGGCTAGAGCCAGGCTAGAGCCAGCCAAGCCAAGAGAGTCAGCTGCCAGCTGCCAGCTGCTGGCCAGGGCAAATCAATAAGCGTGCTTTGGTTACCTTTGCAGTTGGCTGCGCGTGCTTTATGGCTTTAAAGGCGGAAATTGCTTTTTATGCGCCTTTAAGTAGGCAAAACGATTCATTTTTATGTCATTCTGCTGTCGTCGACGTAACCCAGACCCAACTCCCTCTCTCTCTTTCAACACCCACTCTTGTCAGAGCGTTCGTCATTCATTATTTGCACTTTTTGTTTCAGCTTCTTCTACTTCTCTACTACTGCTGCTGCTGCTGCTTCTTCAGCTGCTGGCCCCGCTACGCGATTCTCGTAAAGCTCATGAATTTTTTATTATGTTTTTCCGGCTTTACGCGGCGTTTCCTCTTTGCTGCAATTGCTGTTGTTGTTTTTGTTGTTGTCGCTGCTTTTGTTGTTTCATTTTTAAATTATTAAATTTTATTGGCGTATCATTTTTTATGTGCGACCGCTGCTGAAACATTATATTTCGATTAGCACCTGTTTGTTTCTTTGTGCCTCGTCGCGCTTTTCACTTTTCACAGTTGCCCCACCTTGCCACACTTTTGGGGCAGCTTTGCTGCGCGTGCTGTTTACGTCTTGTTCTGGCTGTTGTTTGCGGCTTTGCCTCACAGCCGCACCTCGAGTTTCTCTGCCGATCACACCTGCTAGACACAACAGGTGCGCTTCCTGTCCCCTGCTCCAGTCATTACCTTTTATTGCACTGCGCTTGAGCTGAAATTTCATCGGCCCATAAATAGAGACGCGTTTTGATTCACACCAAATTAAATGTGATTTGATTTTATTTTCTTTTTGGCCCAACAGCAAAATAGAGGCAGAAAAAGTAAAATATTTATTTATGTTTAATATTCATTTTTATTATTTAATCTGAATTATTTTTTTTTGCAACTCTCAGAGGCTTTTTAGACACATAAATCTATAAGAGTTTCATGTGTCACCTGTACCTGTACTACAGCTGGATTACTAAGGAGCCACAGGCGCTCTTCAACTGAACTTCTGATCGTGATGCTGGCATTGCCAAACTTGTCTGTTGGATCAGTCATGACCGCTTGCTGAGGCAGCAGGGAGCTCTAAATGATAGATAAAGATAACGATCAAATTTGGTGCAAGTATTTTGAAGTCGAATATGCCTCAAGAGTGGCTAAAATAAAGGAAAAAGAAAAAGCAAACGAGCCATAGGCTCGGCTCCAATCTGAATGCTTGTACTCTGGATAGATATTCCTAACCCATTGACCCACGTAGTATCTATATATACATCATCGATCCCTTAGCCAACTTTCAATAGGCTAATCTTAGATTTGTGATGTGATTAAAATTGCGTAAATCATTTCATCAGAGAGGAAAACAAATAAAAAGAAAAGGAAAATAATGTTGATGACAAATTATTCAGTTAAATTATAAATTTAACATTAATTAACGTGATTATCATAAATTCCGATACGCTGGCATGAATGTCAAGTGAAAAAGAGATAAGAAAAGAGAAAAGGCGAAGAGAGAGGCAGTGGCAGAGGGAAACTGGGAAAAAAACCAAGTACAGCGACTGTAGTTGACGAAGATGTTTGCTTTTTCCCTATCTCTCTCTTGGTATTGACTGAAGGCGAAGCTGTGTGGTCCTTCAGCAGGGATTGGAGCTGTCAGCGCCCTTGGGGAATAAGGGTATTCCGTTGTCGTTGTCGTTGTCGCTGTCGCTGTGTCGTCATTGTCGTTGTTGTCACTGAGGCTGTCAGCAGCTGCAACTCAATGCCAACTAATTAATGGGTCGCTGTAATGGCCGATATTCCAGACCTCAAACGTGGGTGGGCTGCGTTACGAATATTTCGTCCAGTTAATAAACTGTCAATGTGTGCGTGCGTGCGTGTTTGTGTGTGTGTGTGTGGTTGAAGTCGTTGAATGATGCCATTTAAATTGATTTCAGTGGCTCTTCACGTTCGCTTCGATGACAGTTTTCTTTTCTATGGCAACTGCTGTTGCCATTGCTGCTGCTGCGGCTGCTGCTGCTGTCCAATTGGTCAACTCTCCTGTCATCCATCCAGCTTATTTTTATTGAATAAACATTCACGTAAAAATTAAAAATACAACAACACGAAATGAATACACGCCTGATGCTGCCATCGCACCGAAGACAAACAGCAGTCAATGCCAATTAAATGGGAATTTTAATTAGCGCAAGTTGCGCCTCGTGACGTCACAGCCCAGCAAGCCCGAAGAAAGCTGAGTGTTGGCCAGGCCGTTGCCACCGAGGCCAACAGCGCCCTTTGTGCCAGAATGGCTAACGAGATGAATTCATATACGAAATTCTCTTCCTCTCTCTCTCACTCTCACTCTCTTCTCCTCTCCTCCCTCTACTGCTCTTTAGGCAACTCAGTCCCAACTCGATTTGCATTACGTTTGCTTTGTTGTTTTCTCGTCCTGGAGCAGAGATATTCCTAGAACCAATTGCAGCCATTGGGTCAACGATAATGAATGCATTTATGCTGCAGAGTCGAGATTAGTGTAGGTGTTGCGCTTAAGCATGCTTTGCTGTTAACTGATTGCTGCCAAAGCACGCCTGAAATCAAAGTAGAGTTTCGTATTAGGGAGGCAACTGCAGTCTTGTGTGGCTTAGGCTGGGATTATGTCTGAGAGCTGACTTGAACTCTCATCGAAAGTGAGTCTTGGATGCTGCTCAAAGCCCAAAAGTTGTTAATATATATACTTGGCTTATAAGCAATGCCCACTAAGGCAGTTGGCTCATATTGCAGCACGATCTACCTGAGATATTTAAAAGTATTTGGCAGGAAACGAGAAACAAGCATGTTGCACGTCTTAGAATTTGATTTGATTAAGCTTTTGCCTGTGATCCAGTTGATATATATTGGAGCTGGACACTTATGTTAAAATCTTAACACATTCTAGACGGCACAAGAAACATTTGATTGTAATCATTGTCAAAATTTATGTATACTTGGACCTCAGTTGAAGCTTCTCCAAGTTCGAGTTGTGTTTAAAAAATATGCCGATTTTTGTATTTTATTTTAAAATTATTTATATCCATTTTAAGCTCTTCAAAAGTAATTTCTATCAGCCATTTTATACCTTTGTCAAGATCTGTTGCTCCAACTTTGACTGCTCAATCGCTGCCTTAGCATCGTCCCTCAGGTCTCTTATGTTTCTGTGAAGCCACAGCTCTAAGCAATGCGATTGATGTGGCATCATTAGAGTCTTGTTTTCAGCCAAAAACTTGTTATAGTTTCTTTGCTTCTTTTTTTGGTTGGGGAAGTGGTCGCAGACGCGCTCAAAAGATGTTCAAGCTGAATATTTCAAATGGCCAAGCTTGTCTGAGGCACATTAGTCAACATGTCAACATAACAAAGCAAAAATCGATAATCGATAATCGAAATTCGATTATCGATTTGTAACATTTTAAACAAACTTCGTATATATTTCAATACATCAAGTGACATCTAGACATTGATTTAAATTTTAGTCGAGTCCTTGGCTTCCTTTAAGTTCTTAATTTCCATAGAATCGATAAATGTCGATTGGCACAGTCTAGGAAATTCTGAGAGCTAGCAATTTCCAGCTTTCCCCTTACATGTCAGTTAGCTTGCCTCATTGCTGCTTTTCCTTTTAAAAATTGAAGTCCTTCGTCTGCGATTTGCAATTTCAAGAATCGCAATTTGAGTTTTGATGTGAAATTTATAGCTTTAAAAACGACTCTTTGCGCTTTTCTGTTTTTCCAATTTCCGCTCTGTGCATATGGAAAACAGAATTGAATTTTAATTCTTCGGCACATAAGCAACATTGCAATTGACACATGACAAGGCACACAGAGAGGGGGGGAGAGGGAGAGGGAGAGTGGGAGAGAGGGGGCAGTCTTGGCAGCAAATTGAAATGCATGAAAGCAAAATATAAACTATGTAACTGAAGAATACAAATTGATCAAATACAAAAAGCAGCTACATCATCATAAAGCAAGGCTGGAACGGCACGATGTGGCGCTGTCTATGTGTGTGTGTGCAAAGCCCAAAAGCACTCAACAAAACGCAACCAAATCCCAGTCCCTGGTCAGACTAGACGAGGAACAGGAACAGGAACAGGAGCAGAAACAGGAGGACAGCTCGTCGGCAATGCCAGCTGCCAGCTGCCAGCATCCAAATTGTGAGCTCATCATTGGGAATTCGAGCAATTTATTTGATGTGTCGATACGTGTCGCCATATTCAGCCCGCCCCTGCAGTTCAGAGGCCCCTGCAGTCCACTGCCACCGCCACAGCTGACAAAATCTGCAAATCAAATTACAAAAATCATAGCGCTGGATTTTCACCCGGCTATGTGCAGTGGGGAGCTAAGCTGCCACGCCCACACACTTTTTGCCTGCAACGCCCAGCGCAAGCGGCCGGCAAATTGTTCAGACGTCGAATGATGAAACGGAACGAAATGAAATGAAATGAAATGAAATCAAACAGCAGCCGAGGCGAAAGGAAGGGCTTGGCGGCAGCACAGTTTTCGGCAGACTAGTTGTCTGCCTGTGTGTGTGTGTGTGCGAGTGTGTGTGTGTGTGTGCCTGTCTATGTTTGACTAGCGACTAACTAGTGGAGTCGCTGTGAGCTGAGCGCTGCGCCTGGGGACGCGCTGCCAATCTGCGAAAATTTGAATTTGAAAACATTTTTTTTATTTATAAAAAAATTAGTAAGAGGGAAAGTGTGAATAAAGTGTGAGTGTGAGTGTGTGTGTATGTGTGGACAATAAAAAAAGGTTGAAGCTGCTGTTTGAACAAATGCAAAGTGCAGCCAGTTGTCAGCAGCTGAATGCGCACTTTTCACACTCTCTCACTACGTCCCTCTCTCCCGTTTTGCTTCACCCTCTCCTTCTCCCTCTATCCCCGCTTGTTTAGAAATAGTTATTCATAATTCATTTTGCTATCTTGTTTTTTCGGTAGCTGAAGCTGCAGCGTTTCATAATTGATATTGACGTTTGTTCAGCTCTCGAATAACCAGTTTAGTTGCCATACAAATTGCATTCATTTATTCATTCAGTCATTCATTCATTCATTCATTCATACATCGATATCAAAACTCTCTGATTTACCTCAATTTAGAGCGCTTTTTCTATCCCGATGTATAGAACAGATGCAATTGCTCTAATTGAATGCTCTGCACGGCGAGCAAAGCGGGCGTATTAGTTAGTCTGCAATTTATAGGGCAAAAATTGTGAATAAATCAAGTTGTAATATATATATATTTATATAAAAATAATAATAAATTATTTATATGAATTATATTTAGCAAACAGTTATTTGCTATTATCTTCACATAGTTATATCTTATATTCATTTTGTTAAATCCTGTCACACGTATCCTTTGTCCAATTGATCTATTCATCAATTCCTATAGATACATTGGCAATTAGAATTCTATGTTTATAAACATGTTTGTAGATAGTTCCAATTGGATAGTTGCAATTGTCTAGGCATTGCAGTTAGGAAGGCTGACGTATATATATAACTAATTCCAATTAGAAAACTATGAGGAACATACACTCTTGTAGTGTCAATAAGATATCTACTAAGCAACAAGACTTGAAAATTGTTATCTATAAGTATTCAAATAAATAAAATTTTAGTAAAGAGAATTCAACAGCTCAATAAGATTTAAGTATCGCATAGGGACAGCATGCTCTATACCATTACACTCTCTGTGTGCCTATAAGTTAAATTCTTCTTTTCTTCGAATGATAAAAAAAAGATTTTATTTGATTTGGACGAAACAAGTCCGTTTTATTCAAATTGAATTTGGCAACTGACAACTTAAATCAATTCTATCCCTAGCTAAGCTGTGGTTCAGTCAACGGCGCTGGCAGCGGCGTCGCTCGTGGTGTTGTTGGCCCGTTGTGCAATTCTTCTTAGAATTGCTGCAGCTCTGGTTGGCGTGTGCAGGGAGTCCACTGCAGCTCTGGTTGGCGCGTGCAGGAAGTCCACTAGACGTGGTGTCAGCAGATTTGGCTTATGGAGTTTGTTATGTCTTATTTGTGTTGCAATAATTCCCATTGGATTTTGTTGCAATGTGGAATTATTTTCGTTATTAACTCTTCCCCCTTTAATTCGAGCTTGTCCTCAAGCGATTCTTAAAAGAAGGGAATGTCATTGAACTGTATGTTCTCTATTGTTCGTCTTGGTGCCTCTGTTACTTTATTTACTTGGTTATTGTCCAATAGTAACGTTATTTTTCTAGCTCTCTTTGTGTAGAGGTAGGCAATGACGATGGTTATCGCTACAATGCAGATCAATATTACAGATGATACTGCGTGTGTCGTAAGTTTTAGTTTTTCCAGTATTTGGCTATTGTTGAGGTGTAGTGCCTGCAAAGCCTTTAGCGATAGAATTTGGAGTCGTCTCGATTCTTCCGGTGTCATCTGGATTATTGATGATCCGACTCTCAGCGTGTTTGTCTCTAGATTGCTGAAAGTCCGGTTGCCAATCGAAATGGACTCGTTGGTGAAGCGAATTACGTAAGTGCCATTTAACCATGTACTTTTTTTGTCCGATGTCACCATCCCATTAAAGTTGTTAAGCATCAGAAGACCATTGGCCAATTCGTCGATGGGTTCCACATGCTCAGCATTACTGAACTCACACAGCGACTTTTCTCCATTGAGGAGCCTAGGCAAACATGTACTATTGCTAATGTTGACAATGTTATTTTTAGAACAAATCTTAATTTTATTATATTTCTTACAGCTTTTAATAATTCCATACATTACATTTTTGTGCGACAATATTTCTTTGTATTCTATATTTATAATGACATTATTTCTTATTACTGGTTTTACTATTAGGTTTTCGAATTCTGTTTCTTCTACGTTAGGTATTTTTATTACATAAAACAAAGTAGTCGTATTGTGAAATATGGCCACGTCTGAATATTCTAGCATTTCTTCTACGGATAATGAAGGCATTCTGCCAGCTTTGAATATCCTCTCTATTTCATTAACTTCTGCTTCTTTTAATATTAATATTTTATATTTTATATTAATGACTTCCTCTTTGATCAATCTAACTTGGTTTTGTAAACTTTCTGCTATTTCATATGTGAATCTATCGTCTTTCCTTATGTTGTTTGTAAGGCTATTGGTGATTGTAGTTAATTTATTTAGTCTCTGTTCTAGTTGTGAATTTATTATTACCTGCCTATTATTGTTGTCTATTACTTTATTAATATGTTCCTCTATTTGAACGAAGTCATCGTGATCTGGGCTGCCTGCTACATACTTCCAAGCTGTGCCTAGGATATTAATAGCCCTTGAGGTCCTTTTGTTAACGTCATAGTCTATGGTACGTAAAGTCAATTGAGTTTGGTTAATTTCGTGGCACAAGGTATGGTATAAGCTGCTAAATTTTAAATCTTTTTCTGTATGGAACTCTATTTGCTCTAATGCTTCTTTGATTTTGTTTAGATTGAAAATATGAATTATTCTTGTTGTTGTTGTTTGTATTTTGCCTAGTCCATCGTGGATCGTAATAGTTTGTGCTTCTGTGTGATTTGCTATGTCCATATTTGGTTCTATTGGTTGTACCGTCACCATCAGTATTACAAGTAATCTATAATTGTCAAACGTTTTTTATGTTACTTTTGTGTACGATGAGATTTGTTGATGTTAGTACAGTCGTGTTTCTGTCTTCTTTTACTATTGCCTTTTTATATCTAGGTGAAAGTTTAGTACCTAATCGTGTATTTATTTTAATGTAGATTTCTTGTCCAGGTGTGTAAGTTCGTATATCGTTTCGCGTCTTGTTATGGTTGTGAATGTCTGTCGTCTGTTTTTGTTTAAGTCTGTCTATATTATCTTTCCTAGCTTTTTCATACTGTTCTGGGTCTGTCGTCACGTTTCTGCCAAAAAATATGTCGAGTGGTCGTTTGTTGGTTGTTGAGTGTATAGTGTAGTTATAATCGTATATTGATTTGTTCAGAAGTTCGTCGAAAGTTTTGTATTCGTTTTTTCGTCTATTACATCTCATAATCTCTGATAGTGTCGAGTGGAATTTTTCCACTTGCCCATTGACTGTACTCTTATGTGGTGGGGTTTTATAAATTTCAATTCCGAGTTGGTCTTTCATCATAAAGGTTAGTGAATCTGAGTTTAGGGACTTCTCATTATCGATGACTATTGCTTTTGGTACGCCATAGTAAAAGAGTATGTCGTGAAGTGGTTTTTTTACGTCCTCTATTGCTCTGGATTTGATTACTCTTCCTTGAGCGAGTTTTGAAAATTTGTCTATTGCTGTCAATACTAAGTTCTTTTGTGTTGTGTATATATCGATGTGTACTATTTGTCCTGGGTATTCAGGTATTGGGGTTTCTTTTAATTTTGGATTATTCGGATGTCTGTCATATTTCTCTTCCTTGCAAACTTGACACTGTTTGACAAGGTCTGCTATTGTTTGTTTCATTTTAGGAAAATAATAAAGTTCTATCATTTGATTTCTATTCTCAAGTGCGTTCCTATGTGCTCTATTATGGGTGGCCAAGATTTTTTCGTCTCTTTCGGTTTCGTTTGTTAGATCTTTAACCTGTGACTGTGAGAACCTAATTTTATAGTTTTTGAAGTGTATCGGATATATGGTTTGGATTTGGTGCATAACATCTTCTGAGGTTATTATGCCATTGATAACAGAAGGGTTGAGACGAGCTTTTAATATTTGTATGAGATTATTTGTTGTGTAGCTTGGTTGAGTTATTATGTGCCTATGGAAAGTTGGGAATGGTATATAGAATCTGTAGTCTGTTTTATTGGCCTTTTCCAGAAATATCTGGTTTTTAAATACGTTTATGGGTGCTTCAATGCTTGGTATTAAGTTATGGCTTGAACTGTCTGCACTGTGTTGTGTGGAGGCTACCGATCTGATATTGTTTATGGTGGGGATTCGAGATAGCGCATCGGCTACAATATTGTCCCTTCCTGGTTTATAAAGTAATTCGTAGTCGAATTCTTCTAAGTATGCCTTCCATCTTTTTATTCTAGCGTTTCCGTTCCAGCTACTTAACGAATGTGTTAATGGCTGGTGGTCTGTGTATATTTTTACTTTTGTTTTACCGTACAGGTAATTTTTGAGAGCTTTGAGTGCCCAAATGATTGCTAGCATTTCTTTCTCGTTTGTAGCGTAATTTTCTTCCGCTTTTGAGAGAGTTCTAGAAAGGAATGTAATTGGATGGCGATTTTGAGATAAGACGGCTCCAATGGCAAAGTTGGAAGCGTCTGTCGTTAAGTGAAATTCTTTTCCGAAGTCTGGGTAGTGAAGAATAACTTCGTTTGAAACTAAAGCGTTTTTTATCTTATTGAAAGCTTCTACCGCTTCATCGTTGAGATAAATCAATTTTTTTGCGGATAGGTTTTTGGACACACGTCCATCTTCCCCTCTTAATAAGGAGCTAAGGGGTTTTGCCAACTTAGCGAAATCCTTAATGAATCTTCGGTAATAACTTGAGAGACCCAGAAATGATCTCAAGTCTTTAAGGGTTTTTGGTAGCGGGTATTTGATTATCGCTTCCACTTTTTGTGGATTTGTTTCGACTCCTTTGTCGGATATAACAAAGCCGAGAAACTCAACTTTGTTTTTAAAGAACTCGCATTTGTCCAATTGACATCTCATATTGGCTTCTTGCAGAGTTTTGAAGATTTTGTCTAGATTTCTGGAATGTGATTCATTATCTTTGCTAAAAATGATAATGTCATCTATGTATATGAAACATATTTTGCCAATATGTTCATGAAGAATATCGTCTAATGCCCTTTGAAAAATTGAAGGTGCGTTTTTTAGACCGAAAGGTAGTCGGGTAAATTCGTATTTGCCATTATTAACTGAGAATGCTGTTTTCTCAATGTCAGCCTCTTTCAGAGGAATTTGATGGAAGCCACTTTTTAAGTCAAGCACTGAGAAAATTTTATTATTTCCAAGTTGAGCTAGTACTTCGTTAATTTCTGGAATAGGGTATTTGTCTGCTATAGTTTCTTTATTAAGTTTCCTATAATCGATAACCATTCTATATTTTTTCTGTTGGGAAGCGTCCAATTTTTTTGGAACAATCCACACGGGTGAATTGTAGGGTGATCGGGATGGGCGAATAATTCCGTCCTCTAAGAGTTCTTGTATTTGTCTATGGACTTCGTCTTTTAAAGACATTGGGAATTGATAAAATTTTGAATATATCGGTGAATCTGTCTTAGTTCGAATTTCTGCTTTTACGTTTGTTGTGTAAGTTAGCTTTTCGTTCGGGGTGGCAAATAAATTGGGATATTTTGTGACTAACTGGTTTAGTCTTTGTTTCTGTTCAATAGTCATGTGGTCTGTTCGTGGTATAACAGTGTTAACTGCCTCAATTTTTTTCTGTCTAAGGATTATACTCATGTTTTTTTTAATTATTAGTTGATTCTTGCTGCTGTGGATTACAGCGTCTAGTTCTTTAAGACTGTCATTGCCCAGAATTGCGTCGAATGCTTTCAACGTTGGTAATAGGAAAAATTTGACTTGAATATCTTGTCTATTAAAAAGATTAGCGATTTTATGGTGAGTTATTTTTATATTTCCACCGACTGTTACGGCTTCGAAAGGCTTTTTGTTAGGAATGGGGTTAGAAACTAGTTTGGGCTGTATGTAATTTCTGTTTGAACCTGTATCTATTAGTATTTTGAGTACCTCTCCGCTTGTTGTCTTACATTCTATGTAAGGAAGCGAAGAGTTGGTTATCCTAAAAAATTGATATCGGCTTGTTCAGTGGCGTTTCCCTGTTCGTTTTCGATTTGCTCTATTTCGTCTGTGTATTCTTGCAGTGATTGTTCGTACTCTGTCTGTTGCTGTTCGTAAGTTTCGATGGTCTGTCCGTATTCTTCCATATTCCAGGAAGCGTCACTGTTGTCATAGTCGGGCCATTCCTCTATTGTTTGAATATTGAAATTTCTTTGTCTTTTGTCAGTTGGGTTTGCTAACGGTGGAGGTCTTTTGCCTGTCTCGAACTTTGGTCTGTTCATGCAATTTACCATCCGTGTCTGGATGCTCTGGTCAACGTCCATTGGTTCGGGACGTGGCTGTGGTTTGGGTGCTAATGGTCGGGGAGGTATGTATGTACGTTGTGGTTGCATTTGATGAAAGTGTGGTTTATTGTATTGATGTACGTTATTATTATTATTTGGCCATGCAGACTGCATTGTTCTCATAGTTTGGGGCGGATTTTGTGGATATTGGGCCATGCGAGGTGGCAACATAGGTGGTGGTGCACTTCGAGCTGCGTTTTTATGACCTGTTTGATGGATTTTATTGAAAGCAATGTTTGTTCTATAGCTTTGATTTTCTAACTTTAAGCAGTAATGGAGGGCTGAGGGAAGGTCTGCTGGTTCCTTTATGCAAAGAATACGTGACAAATCTCCTCTCAAACCTCTGATGAAGGTATCTAATGCCTTTTCCCTGTACATTTTTGTCATGAGGGTCTCGGCCTCTCTGTTGAGTTCCATGCATCCTACTTTGTTCAGTATTAGTGTTAGGTGATTATAAACAATCTGGTAAAATTGTTCTACCGTCTGGTTGTGACCTTGTATTAACATGGTCATTTGATATTCGAGTGTCCCTATATCTCTTTTATCTGCATAATGCAGTGTGAGACACTTGGAGATGGCATTCCAATTTAGAGGCACGTTGTACGACTCGAGGGCCGTATCAGCATTTCCGACTATCTTGTTTCTCACGGTATGCAATATGCCATAATATGTTGGTGAACCAACTTGGCTTGCATATATCGAGAGTATACGGTCTACACTCTTTTTCCATGAGCTGAATTCAGCTTTGTCACCAGAGAATTCCCTGAGGCTTTTGACGATGTCTGGTACTCTGTTCAGATCATTCAGATTTTGATCGCCAACTATGTTTTGATCTGCTACGTCATTAAATTCCCTGGAGGGGTTAACTAGTTGTTTCACTAGTGTTGGAAGTTGTGCTGCTAAAATTTGGGCAACAGTAGTTGCAATCTGCTGTTCTGCGTTGTTTGCCATGCCTCTGTTTTGTAAGTGTTCGTTTTGTCGGTCAATGCGTCGTTGTTGCTGTCTATCAACGTTTTGTCCGCCTACCTGAGGTTGTTCTCCTAAAACCGGGGGTCTAATCAAGTTATGCTCATTAGCCATACGTCACAAACTGACTTCTATGGTACTTATGTCTACAGATTTTGGAATTTATTTTTGGTTTATAGATATTAAGTGTATGGTTAGTTTAGGATTAATATTATTACAGCTTAATTTATTACAAAATGTGCATAAAATTTATTTACTTATTTACTTTTTTTCTTCTAAGACCAGTAGCTGGTTTTTCCCTTCTACTTTGGAGGGTCCCCTGGGAATCGCAAAGTTGGGTTATGTTATACTACGTTTGTAGTCAATGTAAATTTTATCGCTTTACGCTTTTTAATTCTTTGCTTTATTTATTTTTTCTTTATTCTCTTAATCTTTAAGTTTACTTTTTTCTTTTCTTAAATTGTTTTTCTTTTCTTAATGGTTGTTTTAGTTTTGTTAGTTTTTGATATTCTTATATTTCTAACTTACAATAATGATGATGTGGCGGTCTTCACTGCTGGTCCGGATTTCATCCTTTTTGGGTTGTTCCTACTGGGGATCCTGCGACCAGACACCGTTGAAGTATCCTGTGGACTGACCGTACAGGATTACCGTCCACCGATGGGCAATCGAACAATTAAGTTCCAGACTACCTTTAGCGAGTCGAACCGAACGTCGAAGTTAATCAACGTGAGTTGCTTCGGTTACTTTCGCACAGACTCTGCAGTTCTTTTACAGTTGCGTGCACTTAGAGTATCGTCACTCTCTCGCGTCACACAGTCTGCTTTGATCGGCTTTGAATTTTATCTGTCGCGTTCGTACAGGCGTTTTGCTGTGTTGAAACGCGATCGAATTTTCACTTTTTAACCGATTTTTATATTTTGAGATCACACCGTCGCGTTCGTACAGGCGTTTTGCTGTGTTGAGACGCGATCGAATTTTCACTCTTTAACCGACTCTGCTTTTATATTGCAGTATCACGCACGTACTAATCGTTTTGCTGTATTGCGCGCGAAGTCGGTCCCTGCTCGGGCGCCAGTTAAATTCTTCTTTTCTTCGAATGATAAAAAAAAGATTTTATTTGATTTGGACGAAACAAGTCCGTTTTATTCAAATTGAATTTGGCAACTGACAACTTAAATCAATTCTATCCCTAGCTAAGCTGTGGTTCAGTCAACGGCGCTGGCAGCGGCGTCGCTCGTGGTGTTGTTGGCCCGTTGTGCAATTCTTCTTAGAATTGCTGCAGCTCTGGTTGGCGTGTGCAGGGAGTCCACTGCAGCTCTGGTTGGCGCGTGCAGGAAGTCCACTAGACGTGGTGTCAGCAGATTTGGCTTATGGAGTTTGTTATGTCTTATTTGTGTTGCAATAATTCCCATTGGATTTTGTTGCAATGTGGAATTATTTTCGTTATTAACTTATATAAAGTATTCCAATAAGAGTTGTTATTGTCTGTTTGGCATTGAATGTGCACATAAATGTCCCAAAGAAATATTCAAAATGTTTAGACACATTTATTAAATCGGTTTCAATTCGACCATTTCGATACAGCACAAATGGGAATTCGAAATGTTTATATACATAGTTTGTTGTCTATATGTCTATATGTATATGTGTTTAAGCGATTCCAATTAGATCGCTCCAATTAGCCGTTCCAACGATAAGAAATTTGTTGCATTTCGTCCGCTGAGTTTTTCGGCTTAAAGCTCGGAGGCATTGACTCCAATTGCTCGCATGCTGCCAAGAGAATCAGCATCAAAGAAATCTTTTGTGTACAGCGCAGGTCCTTGAGGGAAAAGAGGAGGGGGCATGGGCAGGGGTGGGGGACTAAGCATCATTAAAGAGCCATCAAAGGCCGCTGACATCAAATGGCAGCGACTCTGATTTAAGGCCGAAGGAAAAGAAATTGTCAAAAGTTTTCTGTGTTTGCTGGCATTAAGTCAAGTTTTTTTCTTCTGCTGCCTTTGTCGACGACAGATGCTGGAAAATTGTGCCGATAAACTGGAACTGCTTAAAAATTCCTTTGTCTGCGGCAGCTGCAACGCCTCGACGGGGCAGCTTGGGGCAGGCAGCTGTAAGATCGGTCGCAACGGGTTTCGCTGTGGCACCTGCCTGGACATCCGTATGTGTGAGTGTGTGTATGTGTGTGGCATGCCTCGATTATTTTATGAGAGCAATTCGTCTATTAGGCCCTGATTGCAGCGGGCAGCTCTATGTCCTTTATTGTTTTTGGGGCTGGCCGTAAGTGGAGCAAAGCTTGGAAACGTGACCAAATCAAATTTAATGCGTGTTGCCATGCCACACATTGTGGCACACAGCGCACAGCACACAATAACACAATAAACGTAAGCCGAAAGCGAGAGTGGCGCCATCCAGCGGACAGCAGCGGCACATCAAGCGCTTTGTCAATTTGTTGCTGCTGTTGTTGCTGTTTGGCATGATTGATGCAGCAGCTACACATATATAACTGTATTCTTATTTGTATATTTGTATCTATAAATATTTAAAGAGCACGTGGCGATTGTAAATGGTTTGTCATGTCAGCTGCTGCACAATTAATCAAGCATTTTGTTTTGCAGCGCTAAATAATGAAGCCAGCGGCAAAGCTGCAAAAGGAATTCCATGTCAAAAAAAAGAAGACGAAAGCCCCTAAGGAGTTGCTGCCACAGATTTATTTATTTATTAATGCCTCATTGTTTGTGTTGCCAACGTGCAACATGCTGCCAACCGTTTCGCAACATTAGCTGCAAGCGTGCGCTTATTCAGCGCGTGAGTAACAAACCGTGTGTGCGCTCTCTCTCTATCTCTGGCTCTCTCGTGCTCGCTTACGCTCTCTAAGCAGCAAGCGTTATACACAGAAACGAAACGAATTGAAACGAAGATTGCCAGTGACACAGGGTGTTTCAGGTGTTTAGCATTAAACAGCCACAGACGATGGCGTCTGTCAAGTGCGCTTCATCATAATTTGGCCGTTAATACTCACACATGCTCTCACCCACACGAACATACATACGCACATACGCCTTTGACTGGCTTTGTTCTCACCTTGGTTGCCCAACATCCTTGGCACCCATTCATTATATTACATTTTTAAGGTGTTTGCCTTGTTAAATATTCAGCTACGGAATTTAATGCGTGGTTTCTCAAAAATCAACTGAAATGTTTTGAAATAATTATTTGCTTCTTGAGAATTGGGTAAATTTGTATTTACGTTTGTGCTTTTTTAAATGATACACTGACAAATGGGGTATCTTATACTAACTAAGGAATTTTTATTATATTTTGTTTTTATTTTTTTTTTATAGTAAATAATAATTAATCAATAATTAGTCAAGATTAATTATTTTATACTATACAAGGATTTTTTAAATTACAAATTTCTTTGCTTTTTGATTTTAATATGAAAAAAAAAATTATTTTTGAAATTTTCGCTTTCTAATTGTTGATATCTATATATTTTAGAAGGAAGATTAGCTAGTCAAGCATAAAAAATAAGTAATTAAAATTAAATTAAGTTTTATAAAATTTAATAAAGAAAAACGTTCTGTATTCTATAAATATTTGCATATATATAATTATTTATACTCAGAAATTTTTTTTGAAATACTTAATCAAAGACAATTTCCTAACAAAAAACTAAGTTGCAAACAAATTACAAATTATTTCAATTATTTCATTATTTGACTCCACTGTCGGCAGCTAGAAAAGAACAACACGAAGAGTAAATACAAAAGTCTAACTGTAACTCTGCAACTGTAAATGTAAAGGTTAGCGTTTTATTTTTAATTTTCGGCTCAACTCAGTTGTCCGCCACAAATTTGCCCTTCTCTTATCTGCTGCTCAATCGGCCAAAATGAGAGTCAAAAATGCTGCTGCATGACATACTTTGCGGCCATCCTTCTGCCCCACTCCTCTTGCGTTCATCCTCTCCCTTCGTTTCCGTAGTGTAAATAAACGGCAAAAATAAAAGTCATCAACTGTCGAGGCGAAACGTGCAAAGTGCGCGCCAGCATTAAGAAAGGGACAAAGCATACTTGGCCTGCGGTCAGTTTGGTTCTATTTCTTATTTAATTCTACACTTTCGCTTGCACGCACGCTCACCTCGTCTGCTTCTCTTCTTCTCTCGCCTATGTCTGTTTCTCTTTGGCTGCTTACTTTAACACCCGCTGCAGTCGAGCCTGGGGCCTGCCTAGGCAGTTTCATATAAACGCTTTACATATGCTCTGAGACTGTGAGCGTACAGTTCGGATTTACAAGCTATCTCGCTCTCGCTCATGTGGGCTTTGCGCTCTGGTCACGTTTGTAAAATTTTGCAAAAATTTATTTAATATTTTATTCTTCCTGTGGTGCGGCCATTGATGCTGCTGCTGCTGTTGCTGCTGCTGCCGCTGCTGCTACTGCTGCTACTGCTGCTATTGTTGTTGTTGCTTGGCTTTTGTTCACTTTGGCTCAGCAATTTAGTGAAATATTTTGATTGCCAAACATGGCGCTGGCTGTGGCTGCTGCCATGGCGTTTGCATATGAATAACCGACAGCACTTAGCACATACACACAGATGCGAGTATGCAAGTGTGACTGTGTATGTTCTCTAAACGGAAGTGGCAACATTGGCGCCACAGCAAAAGTTTTTGTCGCTGACAGGAAGTTGCAATTTTGTTTGCAATTTCCTTCACTGCACATTTGCCAGAAGTTGTGGGATCAGGAGGAGCAGCAACCGCTGGGGTAGCAGGAGGTGGAATTGCTCTGCAACTGTAGCAACAACAATTGTCGCCACACGCCCCACACTTTCTATCAGCCGCCTGTCAGCTTGTTTAGTTAACTAAGTTGCGGTTATTACGAGAGAGTTTTACACGTGCGTATGAAGCTGCGATTGCAACAGCAGCAGCAGCAGGACCACCGACTGTTGCATCTCTGCTCCTGCTGCAGTCTCTGTCATATTTCGTAAAGTCAAATTTCGTGCCAAATTAATTTGCAACAAAAGTTGCGCTGCGCATTTAATAAATTGAAATATGAAAACATAAAAAAGCAACTAAAAGCGAGACTAACAAAAAATAGTTAACAAAAAACAGCTATAAATATAATGATAGAAAATTGCATTATGTAAAAAACATGTTTCGCTTTTTAGCTGCAATTTTTGCGCATTTCTATTTAGTTTTTGTGCACTTTGTAGATTAGTATGGAATTATGTAGAGTGAAATTTTTGGGGCTGGCAGCGTATGAGTGCGTCTGTGTGTACCTGTGTGTGTGGGCATGTGTTCTGTCAACCTGTTTCAATTAGAGCGTATTATTTGATAATTACCATTGAAAATGATATGCGACAGCTACATTATTGCAGCACTGCAAATCCACAAATTAGAGTTCTAATTAAATATTAATATTTGTTGCATTTTATTTTGTGTCGATATTTGGGCAAAATACAAAGTAGAAAAAATTAATTTAAATATATTTTGTAGGCTTTTGATATACTCAAAACTTTAAACAATTTTAAATTTTAACTTTTTTGAGAGATAGATGTATTATAACTATAATATTTCTATTTAAATTAAAGAAAATAAAAATATAATTTCAAAAAATTTTGTAGATTATGAAATTAATGAAATGTTAACTGACTTAATGATTTTTTAAAATATACATATAAATAATTATACATAAAATAATTAAGCAAACTATTTAAAAATAATTTTCAAAAATTGTCAACAATATTTGTAAACATTTTTAACAGTTTTAAAGGCAAAGTCATTATTTTTAATTAAAAAAGTCTTATTGAAGCCAACTGTTGACCATGTATTGCCCACCTGGCCTCATTCCAACCTGACTAAATTCATTAAATGGTGCAAAACAAAACAAAAATATTTTTATTTGTTATCCAAAATAAATTCAAGAAGCTATTAATTTCTATTTGGCTTTTTTTTGTGCTTTTATTTTTTATATTTTGTTTTAAAAACATTTCAATTGTTGCCAGGAACAACAACTGAAGATGCTCTAAAAGTGATTCGAGTTGGGTGTGGGGCGATGGAAGTTCTTCTTTTTTATGACGATAATGATGTTATTGATGGAGCTGAGAACGATGTGGAGTTGGGCATTTGGGGGGTCTGGGCAGATGCTGGGCTTGGGGCTGTCATAGGTCAGCTGGCAACGAACATTTTTTGGACATAATTTGCTCAATCATTTGCATAATTTTCACAGAAACAGCCGCTTGCCACGCCCCCAGCACACACACAGTCTCATGTACAAGCCCCACGGGCTGCTTGTATTTTTTTATTTTATGTTTTTTCTTTCGTTTTGTATCTCGTTAACAAAAAATGAAAAATATTCAACATAAAAACAAACATAATGCTGTCTGTGTCTGTGTGTGTGTGTGTGTGATAAGAACGTTAAGGAAATTTTTGTCTTGAATACTTTGTGGCCACACACACATACGCACACACACGCACGCATATATGTATATATGTCTGTATATATGTCTGTTATATACGTGTTTAAGGCAAAAAAATAATTGTGTTTACTTTGTCTAATGCGATCAATGGGCCCGATGACATGAGCGTATTTGCAGCCCACCCGAATGACTTGAGTGGATTTTGGATACAGCTGCTTATCGAGCCAGTCTGCATCTTTGTTCATCTCTTCCTTTTTGGGTAATTTAATATATTTATGCGGCTATATACGTTAAGCATTAATTTGCCAAAAAAATTAAATTTGTCGATTTAATTCTAACGCACGTTCAGTCGAAACTTGTAAAACTTGGCTAAACGGGAAAATATGCTTTAGCCAAGTTCTTTACTTAATATCACGCCGCTTGTAGACATGCTCACTGACTTGTCATCAAGCGTGTCATACAGATACATACAAGTGTTACTTAGCCAGAGCACACTTTCCTATAGCTTTCATCACTGAATTTGGCAGAGCATAGCTTCTTATAGACATGCTCACTGACATGTCAGCAAGCGGGTCATAAGCATTTGTTACTTATGCAGAGAATACTTCCCTATAGACATGCCCACTGATATGTCATCAAACATATTACATCTAGTTACTCCAATAGAGACCACTTATTAGACACTCTCTCATCCCATATTATACACCTATTTGTTAACTATTTTTATTTTTACAGTTTTCGCTCATCACAAATTTGCGCAAATTTGAACTAAAGGGCATTAGGTTCAAAATCCGTTGAAAAGTCACAGCTTATGTTATTTCCTTTGATTCTCTTAAAATGTTATTTTTAAATACATTTTCACATGTCAACTTGACAGCAGCATTTGGCAATTGGTTTAATTTGCAGTTCGTTTTTTTTTTAATCAATCTATTTTGGTTTTGTTTCTGGCAATGCCCTAATTCATATTCCAAAAAGCAGTCATGTCTGTGTGCTCCATTGGGAATGAGCTTCCGACAGCTTATGCGATTGCCACAGAAGCCAAAAATAAAAAGAGAGAAAAAATAGAAAAGATGAGTCCAATGCCCGTCGCCTTTCACATATTCAACTGTTCTCTCTGTCACGGACAGAGAGCAGACTGACAGGTGTTGCCCAGACTCTAGGTGACAAGAGCTACTGAAATATACCTGGAGTGCCTACCTGTCTGCCAGCGACTGTGCGGCAATGTGACAGCATTTTGGCCATTTCAATCAGAGTTCGGGCCAAGCGATGCAAATGCCTCGACTGTACACGGTACAGTGGAGCATGTCCGCCACAGTGGGCACTCGGCAAGTCGACAATTGGTTTAGAATTGAACTTTTGGCTCGATGTCAATGGGAAATTTCGTTTCGTTTAGCCAATTTGTGCAAGTTCAACCCTTAGCGCGTGACCTTCGATGATTTCACCCTCGCTGGGTAGGATAGGAAAAACTACTCTGTAAATTGTCGTCAATATTTAAACAAATTTTCGTTTCTTTTTTGGCATTTTTTATATATATATACAGCTTACATTTGGCATGCAAACCACTCGAGTCATTTGCCATGCAAACTTAATTACAATTCGATTGGCTTGGCGAAGTAGTTTCCAGTCGCAATTTGCGTAAAAATAAAGCTAATACACTTTGCTGCGTGAATATTTAAATGATGTGCTATGTATAAATAAAGTGGTATAAACGGTCTTCGAGCATGCTCGACGCTTCACTTGCCTCAAGATGTTGCAAATTAAAATGCCACTCTCTCACTTGACACAAATACAGATTGAAATTTATTGCAACAAAATGATTATTTAATAATAATACGCATAGGCAGTGGATCCCAGAAGGCAGCCAGGCTTGACAAGATGCCACTGCACTTTTCATAAATATGAATATGAGATTGGAGTGCGACACTCTCTGGCTCACTCTCTCTCTCGCTCTCTCTGTCTGGCAGCCTGGATTTGTGCTGCTGTGGCATGTTTGCAACTGTAATTGTGACTGTCATGTTGCCGGCTCGTGTCGAGTCACAGCTAGAAAATTGAAATTTATTTGCATTTTTGATTTGCCAGTCGTCATAAATATGCACACGGAGAGTGCACAAACAGAAAACGAGGAACTAAGTTCGTGGCATTTGGATTTGATGAGATTTTTTAATGAAGCTTCATCGTAGACGACTCCTCATCGTCGTCGTCGTCGTCGTCGACACCGTCTGTGGAAGCCAAAGAAGTCACATTAATTGCTCTGCTCCCTGATCCCCAGCTAACATCGTTTTATATCTCCAGCTAATGGCCACTGCTCCCGCTCCCATTCCCTCTCTATCTCCTCTTGATTCCCTTTTCTTTTTCTCGTATTACACGGAGGCAATAAATAATGCAACAGCGCGCTTGAAAATCGCCAAGTTCATCACAGTTGGAAGCCATTCGAAGGCCACACTGATTGAAATCGAAACCGTAAGGATTTTCTACATGGCAAAAGGATGGCTCAGTGTCGTGCTAAAGAGTGCAAGCTACTTTGACATGGCTTAAGAGTTCAATGCGTCTAGGCTTACCCCACTGCAATCGGCATTGAAAGCCAGCCAAGATGGGGTTAGGGTAAATGTTGCAGCAGAACAGAATAGAAATCTTATGCAATAGTTGCAACAGAAGAACTCTCGACATTGTCATTGTCATTGTCATTGTCATTGTCATTGTCATTGTCATTGTCATTGTCATTGTCATTGTCATTGTCATTGTCATTGTCATTGTCATTGTCATTGTCATTGTCATTGTCATTGTCATTGTCATTGTCATTGTCATTGTCATTGTCATTGTCATTGTCATTGTCATTGTCATTGTCATTGTCATTGTCATTGTCATTGTCATTGTCATCATTATTTCACTATATCACTATATCACTATATCATCATTATCATTTTATCATTATCATTATTATCTAAATTATTATTATCCTCAACTCGAGTTGAAAGCTCTTTTAAACTACACTAGCTAATGCATATTCTAGATCTGAGTAGGTCCTCAACCTTTTGCTGGGTCACTACTCCAAAAGTTCAAAATCAGTTTTGCACCGTGTTGTTCACCTTGCGAGACAGCACCCAGCATAAAAGGTACATTTGCTCGCATGTATTTATACGTATATGTGTGTATACAATGCGTAGCTCCCTTGATTGACTGCACGTGCCCGTTTCATATCTCAGTCGAAGCGAGTACAAGCCACATCTCTCAGCCGCTCCCCTCTTGCTGGCCACACACAGTAAATGTATTTATCTCCAGGACTTTTGTTCTATTTATCTTATCGTGCATCTTGAGAATCGAACGTTTGGCTTTCATTTCCACAAAAGCTGCGCGTCACTTAACATCATTTGTTTTGTTTTTTTTTTTTCGTGCGTCTTTCCCGGTTTTTGTTTTACCGGCAGCTGCTGTTTGGCAATCCAATCCCCCTCTCAGCAGAGCGGAGAATATGTTACGCTCTATTTCACCCCGCTTTCCTATGTTCATTGTGATTCTCAACTGTGTTGCCCACGCACACACACTAATGCACGTCAAAATCATAAATTACCCAAAAAAGTATGCAACATAATACCAGAAATTTGTGTAAGCTCAGCCCCCCTCGCCGCTTACGTTCCACTTTCCGTTCCGTTTTGTTTCGTTTCGTTTCGCTGGCTGCACCCCTTGGCGCAGAAACATAACAACCCTAAGCGCATTTGCCTTGCACTCTGCATAACCCAAACAACTGTCAGGATTCGCAGGTCGTGCCACTGCTTTGCGGGCTTCTCAATGATCCGGATGCAAGCGCAAACCCCCTAACAGCTAACAAACATTTAATGCAAATGTTATAAATAAATAAAAAAAAAACTTCATATTATGCAGCTTTTGTTTAGCCTTGTCTATTACCCTTTACCCTTTCACTTGCCGCTCTTTTATTTTCCAATTACTAATGAAAATTGCCTCGTCCGTTTGGCCGCTGGGCATTGATCTGAATTTTGTAGTTTCTGTTTGCTGTTTTTATTTTCTATTTGAGCTTTGTTTTATATCATTTTGATGCTATTTTAACTGAACAGAGAAATGCATATTTCAATTTGTCCAAATATAGTTTTGTTTCAGTTTTAGTGTCAGTTTCAGTTGTTGGATTTGCTGCCTTTACAAGCAGCCGAGCATCCGGTCTAGGCGGAATACATATTCGATTTATGGTCCTGTTCATGTTGGCTGGCAAAAAACATTTATATATTTTACAGCTAATGGCTGAATAGCTAAATAAATTTATAAAGTTTGTTTGCTGAATGAACATTTAACATGAAGTTAAATTGTTTATATTTTTAGCAAAAACTATATTTTTAAAATATGTATATATATATATATAGAGAAGGGCATGAACTCTGACTTTTACATGCTAAAATATGTTGAAAATGATAATTTAGGGGCATATAGGTTTTGGGAATGTTTTTAACAGCCAGAAGGAGGCGTCATAAGGCGTCATAGTTTATATATATATCAGGAGACGAGCTGTATTGATTTAGTCATATCTGGCTGTCGTACCTCTGAAAGCAACGACCATGTATAATTATTATAATTGTAAATTCTAATATATATTTCTTAAATCGTAGCTTTTATACCCTCAAAGTCAGAGAATCTAATTTTCACTGTTTAAGAAGCGTGGACTGATGCGGATAGCAGGTCTGCCCAGGGTTTCGAGTATTTCCTAGTTGGGCATACCCGACTATTTAATAAGGAAAATCTTTTATTCTATCAATATCTAATCAATCAATCAGTTGTAATTTCGCTGAAGCTCTAACTTTATGCATTCTCCTTATTTCATTTGCTTTAGCAAAATCGTTTCAGACATTTCAAAATCATTTCAAATCTTTAATTTATAGTTTGTATATATAAAAGTATTTAGAATATGCAGAATTCCAGTCAGATTCATAAATGTCCAAGTTAACTCAATTGTAATATATTTTCAAGAATTATAGAAATAATTGAAACAAGCGTAATTTCCTTATTCATTAATCATTCCCTTACGCAATTTGCCCCGTTGATGGTTTCAATTAAATAATTCTTTGTTTGGCTCGTTTTTGTGTGCAGTTAACCTGGAAAATGTTGGAAGCTTAAGTTGTGTTTAAAATTTTCCATTTCCATTTCATTTTCATTTTCATTTTCATTTTGAGCAAATGCTCGTTTGTACAGCACAATTCATAAATGTGGCCACGGCTTCGCTATATAATTGAATTACTCATATTATTTTCCTTACTTCTTCTTTTTTTGTTTTTGTGCAAGCTTCTGGTTTAGTTTGCCACTTGAACGACTTTTCAATTGAGTTGCGAGCCAGAGAGATGCCCAGATATATATATATATATATATTTATATGATATATATATATCATCAGATACACACACACATACTATATCAATTGGACTCACAGCTATCTATCCCTGTTTGGGAGCGATGAGCTCACTAATTGCAATCAGTGCGTTAAAATACCAATGCCATTCACAAGAGCAGCAGCAGCAGCTTCCTCTAATGGGTTGGGGCTTCCTGGCGCTGTGGAGTAGGGCGTGGCAGTCGGGTAAGTGCGTCCGGGGCCGGTGTCAGTGCCGGGACCGGGTCCGGGGCCGGCACTCATTTAAATTTCATGCTTATTGCCACAAAATAGCTCAGTTGCCTGCAGTCGCTGGTTGCAGTTGCTCCGCAGCCTGCGAAAATATTTTACATATATCACTGACAAGCGACGACGGTTGAGACCGGGGCCAGGGCCAGCCAACCAAAAAACAAGCTCGGGGAAACACCAAAATAACACCAAGGGACAACACATGAGTGTGTCTCTGTGTGTGTGCGTGTGTGTGTGTCCATATATATACATGTGTGTGCGTGTGCGCTTGGTTAAGCTTTCAAGTAAAAATAGCAAAAATGCTGTCAACATAATAACGAAATTTTAACGCGCACAGCGACCGACTCGACTCTCGACGGTCTGGCAACGCCATTTCAACGCATCAAGTGATTTCTATACCCAGCAAACGAATTAAATATATGGGGTATATACAATAAGCGTAAAGGCATTAATTGTCGCGTGTGCTGAGACTCTAATAGAAGAAAGCTTCAAAACATTTTTTATTGGCATTTTTCTTTACTGTGGAAATTAGATTTCACAAATATTTCCTAGTGATTCGGAGATTTTCAGAGTTTTACGATTTAGATTTAATTTTCTGCTTTTTGTCGAAGTAATTCGGAGTTATTAGAAAATAAATTATAAATAATTTTGTAATGCAACAAAAGCCTTTTGTACACAAAATACATATTATGTAAATATTTTAAGTATATATAAAATTAATTAAATTTATTTTTGACAAAATGAATTTATAAATTTAAAAAAATCTAATTTTTTATACATTTTTCAAAGAATTTGGAAAAAGCCCACTTTAAAATTGTGAACTTTAATGTTTTATTTAAGCTTAACTTGATGTTTAACAATCATTAATATATATATATATATATATTTTATAAAAATATTTAACTACAAATGAAATAATTAACAAAAGATATTGACAGGGTGCTCAATAGTCGATGATTCCCCTAGACGTTACGCTTATACGCTTTGCGTTGGTTTTGCTGCGCGGAAAATGCTGGAAAAACGTACGGCAAACTAAAAACTGAAATCCAGGAATAAATAAATTGGTGTGGCTATGACGCTTACATGGGACAGGCAACACGCAACAGAAAAGCGAAACGCCATTGCATCCTGCAAGGACACAGTCATCACAGGAGCCGGCTTTGCTAGCTGAATGTCTGGCCACAAGCAGAGCTCAGATTGGGCCTCAGCAACAGCAGCAGCTCCCATTTTCCGGGCAGGACTCGTAAATTTTTGGGCGTAAAAAAAGTTGCACGAATAAATTAAATTCGTTTGTAGTGTGCCCGAAAAAAAACTGAAAATAAAAGAGCGAAGTAGCGCCGAGGATGTGCCCGGGCTGCCGGCCAGAGTCCTGTCTGGAGCTGAGTACATTTGTCTGATTGTGAGTGCATCCATATTTAATTTTGCTATTTTCAACGAAATATTCATGCCGCCTCTAGTAGGATTTTAATTTACGCCTGCATAAGTCATGTCAAAAAAACAGATATATATATATATAAAATATATATTTATATAAATAAATATATAGCACACAAAAAGTGAGACAATTATGGCTTAAGTTGATTGTTTTTTAGGCATTTTGTTTTGCAATTGATATTCAGCTTTCGTTATTTGTTTAATTGTTTAATTTGATTTATTGACATGACGTAAGCACTTAATTAGAAAGGCTTAAGTTAATAATTGTAATATTATGTAGGCAATTAGCTGTGATTTGTAGGCCAAATTAGTTTACGCAACACTTATTGAAGAGTTTATTAAGACGTAGAGCAAAGTGTAGAAAGATTAGGCAAGCAAAAGTCATGAAAGTTGGGATGTTTAACAATTTTGGAAACATAAATGAATACAGGTGCTTCGAAATTAGTTGATAGTAGTAATCGTTAAAAAGTCTGATCTACAAATGATCAAATTACTGATATATAAACAAGTTAGAGTCAGAAGGGCTCGAAGTGCTTGCTTCCAGGCGGAAGTGACCTGATATGAATATCAAGAGTATCAAGTCAGGGTATCAAGCTTCACACTCTGGAGGCAGTCTTAAATTAAGTTTAGCTGAAATTGCACTTATCGAAAACTTTCTTCAGTTACTGTGCAAGAAAATTTCGGTTGATGTCATAAAAGTCAGCTGCATAGAGGCAAAATAAAAGACATAAAAAACAAAACAAGAAAATATAATAAAAATATATAACAAATTTGATACTTTTCAATGCAAAAGCTACAAAATAAAATATTCATTTTTATTAATAAATAAGCAAAGAAACTGAAATACAAAATATGATAAAATTATACTCCGTTTGGCATACAAAAATATATAATTAAAATGAAAAGTCTTTAGCTGCGATACATTACAAGATTCCTGAATTCAGAAAAGTGAACAGATGGACAGAAGAACAAGAGCCATATGATGGCCTCTGTGAGGGCTGCTGATTCAGCATATATATATAGCCTTCTCTGAATGTTAAGTAGACTTAAAGAGAAGCATTTTATGCTCAATTCCCATGCTCAATGAGCGGAGAGAATAGCTACAGATATATTGTATATTTAAATAACTTAAACTGTTTATTTTCACTAATATGATTATATGTCAGCTGCAATTTGAAGCTAATCTAAATAATGTAAGTATGAACAAAAAGAAAATATTGAAATTGCTGTTCAACTATACGTGACAGCTTCTAATCTATCTACATTTCGATTTGCTCATAAATATTTTCAAATGAAAGGCCAAGAAGGAGAGAAACGTAAAAGGTTGCAATATAACTTCTTGCAACCAACACACACACACACACGCATGTAGCATACATTTATGCATGACTTAGTGGAAAACATTGAAATGCTCCTTTTAAGAAATGTGAATCAATGAAGCTAAACGCATTGCATAGCAGGCGTCGCCCAGGCGACGAACGTGTCAATATCCCTTTGATCTGGGTTAGACAGGCATGCCTAATCGTAGCTGCTGCAGCAACTCCTGCTGTTTACGGCTGTATTGACGTGATGAAATGCAGCATTGGCAGATTTGCAGTCGCCGAATGCTATTGCTGGCAAAGGGCATTCCACGAATCTCTATGCAGGTTGAGTTTGAGTCGCTGCTTGAATACCCAATTGGCCATGCAGCGAGCTCTGCGGCAACAACAATAGCAACAGCGACGTGGCAACAATCAAAAGGGATAACAACAATCAAAAGGCACAGCAACAATGGCAATAATTTGACACTTGAGCAAAAGTCCCGACGACTTTCAAAGGCAACTGTAGGCAGGCATCAAAGGACAACCCCCCACCACACATATAATTGCCCTGGCTATATCCTGTCAGCGCGCTTTGGCAATTGAAATGAAAATCGAAATTAAATATAATAGTGACAAAGACCAGGCCATGGGACGCCGCCACCTGGATTAGTCCATACAGAACAAAGCCCAAGACGCCGCGACGCAGTCAAATATAATTATAGCCATAACAAAATGGAGACGTTGTCGCCCTGGCCCAGGCACAATGGACGCCGCTAAGCTGCCAACGCAAAGCAGCCGCAGACCAAGTGTCAGCCGGCAAGGACATGCCAAATCGGATAGCTGAGCGCGGACTATAAGCGAAATTATTATCATTAAAAAAAAAATAGAAGAAAAGTTGACCAAAGTTCAAGGCTGGCTGGACTCTTTGCTCCTTACTGCTTGCTGCTTGCTGCTTGCTGGTCGTTAAGGTGCCTCATCGCCCGCTTGTTTAATTAAGCCAGTCAGCAGTCAGCTGCCTGGACTGCTGCTCTCTGTGCTGCTCTGCTCGGGGTCTGCTGTGGCCCTGTCCATGGGGCAGCGCAAAGCTCAAGGGGGTGGCAAAAAGGGTGGGCGTGTGCGAGCGAGAGCGAGCTTGTTTGATTGCCACTCAACTGGGGATTTAAAATATGCGACAGGCGTAGAAAAAGCAATCGACGCTGCGGCAGGAGGCGTGGCAAGGGATGCTCACTGAAAGCGCTGGATAAACTGACAGCCAGGACACTTAAACCAGCTACACGTGCTACCCTTGTCGCTTCTGCTGTTGCTGTTGCTGTTGCTGTTCCCGCTTTGAAAGCGAAATCAAAGTTTGCCTCACACCTTCGCATACAGCAAGCTGCTCAAATATGTCAACAATGAGCGACATAGCTGGCAACTAGCAAAGAGAAAAAATGTTCGCCAGACTGTGGCAATTTATGGCCCCAGTTGACATTTTGTTGCAATAACCCGCAGCAACTTGTGCAGCAACAGCAGCAGCCGTAAGGAAGCGCTGGCAACAGCATGTTTCATATTTTGCCAAGATGCGGCTGCCTTTTGCTTGGCTTCTTTTTACCTTGCTCTGCCGCCAAACTTATCTAGTTGCTGCAATAAAAGCAAGAAAATAATACATAGGACAGCATTTCAATTGTGTGTCCTACTGACTAGCCAATGCTCGCTTGCAGCTATATTTCTGTGAATATTGCGACTTATCGATTATATATGATTTGAGCGATATCGACTTATCGATATCTGTGAAATCTTTTAAGCAGTTCTTATTAGAAATTTATATGTTATATAAATATTTTATTTGATCGATTACTTTGCGCAAATAACTAGTTATCGATTATTTTCAAAATATTATATTGACTTATCGATTATGTTTATATATCGATATATATTTTTCGATTTCAGACTTCTTTAATGAATTGGTGTTAAATATAGCTTATAATATTGACTTATCGATTATTTAAAGAGAAATATTTGGATTTATCGATTTGTCGCTTTCCAAGATATCGATATTTGAAATTGTATTTAATAGGTTTTTAATCAAATATATAGACATAGATTATTGAATTATTAAAAGTTGATTGCTTGAATTTGCCAAAATTTTCGATAAAAAATTATCGATTTTAGATTTTATAGCTTCTTTTGCAAAATTTATACCAAATTGAAGTCTTTTAGACCTAAAAGCTAAGGAATCTGAAAATCTAATCACCTAAGGAGTTTCTGGAGTCATAAAGTATATTTACAGAGAAGCTCATGATCATGATCATTATTACTACTATAACAACTATTTTCACAGCCAATATACCCGTTTGAACTAATTGAACGCGTATTTAAGAAAAACTGAAAATGGGAAATTGTTGCAGTGTCAGCCAAAAACTAACGGTAGTTGTCTTATTGTTTAGTTTCCCCTCGGCAAAACACGTGTTAGCCTGCATCTGTGCCTCGCAGTCGCAGTATCAGTCGCTCCCGCTCCACGGCCAGGTCGCAATTTGCTTCCACTTGGCAGATATGCAAGCAACTGTTGCCTTGCACTTTCGCTGTTCGCTTTGCCCGTTGTTGTTGGACATGGCCACGCCCATCGCGGCCCAGCGAGAAACAACCTTGAGTGAAAAATATTGTATGCGACCAAAGTTAATGTGTGTTTACGTTTACATTTGGCTTTGCTCGCTGTAAACATGTAATTTTCAACAGCTGCACAAAGGGCGCTGGGCAGGGAGAAGGGCGGAGAGGGGGGTGGGGTGGCTAGAGATGTAGATTGCGCTGCGGTAGGGTCTGAGAGGGAAGATGGAGAGGGATATTTGGCGTCGAGTATGTCGCTTGTGGTGCTGCTGCTGGCGTGTGTTGCGCCACATTACCCATACGCACACACACGCACACATACGCACACACACGCACACACACGCACACCCTGCTCTGTTTGTTTGTGGAGCTTTAACAAAGCCACTTCGGCTGTCTGCGTATGTGGAGTCGCATAGCTGAAGACGCAGTTGGTCATTTGTTTGCCTGACGCTTAGCAGCAGCTCTTCGGCTATTGTGGCCTGTTGTGGAGGTCAGCGTAATCCGCTGCACCATTGTCCAGGTGGGCGTGTGATTAATTGCAAGCATTTAACTGCCAAGTCTGGCCACAAAAGTCGGCACAAAGCTGACAGCAAAAGAAAAACTGCGACAAAATATGGAAATTAGAAAAAGTCGGGGAGAGTAAGAAGAGAAGAATTTTTTATAGTGAAAAAAGGGTTATATGTAAGAGGAATCAATCGAAATATGTCAATTTAAATTGTGGTTGCAGTGAGAGAAAGCAAAGCTGAGTTAAAATTTTTTACTTATAAAAGTTAAGAAATTAATAGGATTTTTAGCTATGAAAAATGTTCATGTTTTGCAATATGAAATTAAGTAAAATTTATTCTTATATTCAGGCAGATGAATGATAATTAATAAAATTAAGGAAATAAATATGTATGCCAGACAGAATGAAGGGATGATCTAAAAGAAAGTCAAGATATTCTTTTCAGTCTACAGCAATATCTTCCAATTCTAGCTGTAACTCTTGAACACAGAATAAACACATAAAAATGATATTTATTATTAGTTAAACAAGATATCTATTGCGTATGATATCATTTTCTAAATACAATTCAAAGCAATGAAAATCAAGCCATAAATTGCTTTCAATTCAAGTTTCAATTTAGCTGCAAGGCACCAGGAGGGAGATGATGCGCTCGGCACGCCCACCTCAGCCGCGTCCGTTTGTCGCTTTCAGTGCGTTTTATTTATTTAAACGCATTTGTGTAAATTATCATTTTAAATTGCTGCCAGAGAGCAGACGCGGCAGAGTGAGCGGTGTGAGCGGTGTGAGCAGTCGAGTCCTGTTTGGCTGGCATTCAAAGTAATATATAAATAAATGAACGTTGCTTATACGCAACAGAGCAGAGCCTGTCTGACATCCTGCGAGTGCTCAAATGCTCAAATGCTGAACTGCTGCTGCTGCCCCCTTGCCAGCCTCATTTGACTTACTTTACAATGACATTTGCAATGTAATTTAATGAGTCACAATCTTGTTCTCCAAACTGCCTGACACTTCCTACAGGACTTAGTTGCCAACAGCCAACAGCCACGCCCACTTTGCCACCCACCTGCCAAAGATTGATGTTTGGGTTTGACAAACTTTAAATGGAATTAAAAAAAAAAGTAAAAGGTTACAAATAACTCGGTCATAATGATAATGCGAGCGCCTCGAGGGTTTTGGCTAACCGCTCTTGCCCCACCCCGCCTCGTTCTGCTCACTTTTGTGCTGACCATGTCTTTATTATGAGTTTTTTCTCAAGTTAATTTGTGGGCGCACGCCACTTTGGCCACTGGGGAGCTGGTTGGGTGCCACATGTGCTGCGGCGCTGCGTTGCAAATTTTTGCGCACGAACGCTGACCACAAAGTGGGCCAAGCTAGGGCCAAAGCCAAAGTGGTGCTGAGGTGGTGCCAAGTGCAGGGCAGCTAACACGGCCTGGTCCTGAATGCCAAGTAAGACGGCTAAAAGAGTCGTCGGCAAGTAAATCACTTGAGCAGCAGCAGCCCTGCCATTTTGATTTAGCCAAAGACTCAAAAGGTAACTAACAAAGGCAGCATCCGCCTCGGCGCATAGCTCGCTCAAGGACATGGCCCAGAACACGGGCAAGTGAAATATTTTTTGCTTGGACCGCACAATTTTTCTTACTTTTGCTCGGACCGAAAGCGTTTTGAAAAATTGGCTGCTACTTTTCGGGTTGCCGTCATGTCACGTCACGTCGGGGCGTCAAGGTGAGCTCTTAGCCAAAAGTTTTTCTTTCCTTAGCGAGAGAGGGGAGCAGCATAATGATGATGTCACCACAGAGCAGAGTTACGGCGCGTAATGATGACGAACTGGCTGCTGGTCGAGAAATTGTAATGGCATGGATTTATTTAAGTATCTGGCATCCAGCGATTGACAAACGCCGCTGCACAGATTCGAAGCGATGGAGCTGTTAGCCGATGCCAAGTATTTGCAATCTTTGTGCTAAGCGGGCCGAAACTTTAGCGCTGGCTTAATGAGCTTTTAATAAAAGTCAAGCTGCAACTTGTGCCATGTCCTGAACACAGACAAACGCACACGCACACGCACACGCACACACACGAATCTAGAGTGGGTAGTTGGTTGGGGGCGTGGCCTGGGCTGCTGTGCATTTGAGCGCAAAACTTATTTCTGTCACGGAAATTAAATTTGCTCGCTCCGGGCCCAAGTGAAGGCCTCCGTGAACGCTCTTTGCCTAAATCATGCCCGACAGCCAACCAAAAAAAAATAAGAGAAGAAGAAGAAGGAGAAAAGAAGGCCATGGCCAAAAACAACGCCCGTAAAACTTCGCACAACTTCACAATGCTTTCGCCGCGCTGTTGGCCTCCACTGCTAAGGCGACAATTATACGCTTTTAATCTCTTTTGAACGTCGCAAACGTGCTCAAAATTCTCAAAATCTTTGCGCCCGCCCAAGTGCGAACTTTGCTGCTGATAGCCGGGCGGCCACTGCTGTTGGCAAACACGCCTACAAATCTATCGGAAAATCTGTTAAAAACAAGTTGACAAACGTAAACGTTTGCTGAACTGCCTATTGCCAATAAATAATAAAAGAGTTTCAAATTTTTCCAATATCCTAAAGCTGAATTTTATGGCCAAATTATGCAATTGCAAGAACGGGGAAGACAGCGAGGTAGAGAAGGTAAACGACTAAGAGATACTCTAAGTTGGGTGAGTGAAGAACAAAAAAAAAGTTTTTTTGAAGATTTCATATGAAATAATTTCTATGCAATAGATAGGATATCTTTTAGTCTATCATGTTTACCTTGAGCACTCTTTAATGCCGCGTCATTTATATGTAACCCTCGCTTGAATTGCCTTAAGTATTACCTATAAGAGCAGAAGTCTTTATAGAAGTGACATTCCACACTTTCCACTCATATTCCACATTGCGGCGTGAATTCTTATATATACCTTACAATGTAGAGCCTATCCAAATACAGCCCAGTTTTCCTATGCAGCCAACTGTCAAGCGACATATGCAGCGCCAAGCGGGTGAGCACGTAGTCTGTTGCTGCCATCTATACATATAAATGAAATGTATCTGAGCCGGAACTAAAGCTTACAACTCAATTCGCGTTAATTTCGCCAAATCTGGCAGCAATTTTTAATGCTAGGCACAGGCTGCAGCTGCTGCTGCTGCTGTGGTTATTGCCTGTGAGAGAGAGAGAGAGAGAGAGGGAAGGGCGCCGAAGCTCAACAATTGTGTTGACAGCCGCGGCAATGCGATGCAGCCAACAAACAAACCGCGTAACAAGGCCGCAACAAAACAGGCGAGCGCACAACAATGCCAACTGAAGGGACTTAGGTGGGTGGGCAGTGCAAGTGGCCAAAGCGAAAATCAGGCAACAAAAATCTACCACAACAATCAGGCAGCAAAGCGCGCAGGCGGCGGCAACTGTAATGACAATCGACAACAATTACAATCAAAAAAGCTCAGCAACATGCAAAATGAAGGCATCGACCCAGGACACAGCCAGGACCAGAACGTCCGACCAGTCAACCACTCGGCCCAGGACCATAATTACCTTTCGGGCAGGGTGCAGGGCGCCCGAGCTGGACAGCAGCAACAGCAGCGAGCGCAACGACAGCGGCTGCCACAACATTGTAATTTTGATGTGTTGGCCACAGAGGTGATGCGGGGTGGGACGAGGGCTGCCGCGGGAGCCGGTGTGGCAACAATGGAGCTAACTCCAACCCGGCTACAATGCTGGGCGAGGTCAATAGCTAAAATATTCGCTACATGACAGGTCAGGAAAGTTGATTGCCTCATTTATTTTTCAATTACAACATTTATCCCGTCAGCAGCAACAGCAACAGCATCAGCAGCAACAGCAACAATAAAGCTACATCAATTTGGAGCGCATAAAAAGCAATGCGAGACTAATTAAAAAATTCAATGAATAAATGAGAAATCACAAAACTCATTAGTCGAATGCCAAATGACAAGACGCCAATAAAAAACAGCAACAACAACAACAACAACAACAATGATAATGATAATGGCAATCATAATGAGCAACGAAATCAAATGACCCGCAATGAGAACAACAAAGATAATGATACCACTTTCAACAACAACAGCAACAAAATACCACTTAATTGTTAGGTAGAGAGTCAAAAATATTTAATTAGTCAACTAACAATAAACTTGCCAGCAAACTGAAAGCCATTCGCCAAAGAAATTTTTAACTTAAAATTATTGAAAGCAAAAGTTCAAGTATAGATATATATATATATATATATATTCAGAAATTAACTTTAATCTGCTAACTAGATTTAGTTATGTAATCTTGCAATAATGTTGTTCTGTCTAGTTAAAGTATTTAATTCATTTTTAAGCCAACTAATTGATATCATTTAGAGCTTAACACGCATATTAATGAGCTAATGCATTGCCAATGCACTGCATACACATGCGCAAGAAATCAAATATTTACTGAGAATAGGAGAAATTTAAATACACTAATAAACATATATACAAACAGATATAGAATATATATTAATATAATTGTAACATAACTTTTTTGAGTTAATTAAGTATTTGTGTAAGGCATTGCCTTTGTCTGGCTTTAAAATAAATATAATAGTTATTCTATATAATATAATATTTTTTTTATATTTTTTTATATAGTTATTCTATATAATATAATAATTATTCTATAATTCTTACATAACATTTTACAGATTATTTTTAGAGAAGCGCTATTTGTGCATATATGTATATACGACTTGGGCTTAAAAGTATGCTGAATTGTCTATGAGTGGGCCAAAAGTCCGCCAAGTCTCATTTGGGCAGCTTGCGATTCTTTTCTTTACTGTCTCACAGCCATAGTCATATGCAGCCCAAGTACATTGATTCCTAATTTTTAATGCCTTTTACATTAAAAACACTTAAAAGTAATTAAAAATAAATTTGCAAATGGAATTTATGGTCTCTTGAATAGGCTACTCTGCTCATCTTTCAATATACATATTTTGCATATATAAATATTCATATATAATCATTTTAAATTATTATCATATTATCGTATTTGCTGTAGTAATGTCAATTATGTAAAGCTTTGCTCTTCTGATATTAGCATTTTCCATTGAAAATTCTGCATTATAATCAAACAAAAAATTACGCATACGACCGATTGTTCTCACTCAACTCAAAGAAGATTTTTTATAAGATTTTAATTTAATACTTTTAACAGAATAAAAGTATATTCTTCAATACACAAGCATTAAAAATTGTTACAAATTTCTATATAAGTTTTCATTAGTCTTTAACTTTTGCATAAAAATTCAATCTAGAAACTTTTTAATAGAGCTTAAAACCTATAGGCAGACGTGCATACGTACACACAGGTAGACAGCTAAATCCCCTACATGAATATGCTGACTTTATAACTCTGACAGACTCCATTAGAAAATCATAATAGTCCCACTACATAGGAGCAAAACAAAGCACGTTAACTGCATTTAAATAAAATGTTTTCCTTGACATGACATCGACTACAGATAGTTGAAATATCTGTAGCTTTTCATGAATATGTTTGAAAATACATGATTTTCATTTTATTTCACTTTGACAATGATTAAAGTATAATTAGTTTGCAGACAATTTAATTGATAACAATTATATTTTTATATAATTAACTATGGCATTTATTGAGATGATTTTTTCAATCAAAAGAAGAAGAAGGCAAAAAACAACAATTGTTTTGCATTTATTTCAATTGCAGCGAACATCCATCAATAATGTTGCATACCCCGTTAGCCTACAGAAGAGAAGGGCATACTCGGCTAGAAGAAGAATTAAAGAGTTTATATAATTCAAGGAATTAATTAAACTGGTTTTGGGTTACGCTGAAGAACCAAATGGAGTCTATAAATACATTAATAAAAATTAAATTAAATACGTTTACAGGGTATCTTAGTTCGATCAGCAATGCGTACATATTTTGTTGCCCTACTACCTACGAAACACTGAAAGAATTTTAAATGTGAATAAATATTTCGCGTGACGGAAAATGAGATAATATAATAATATTAATTGCCGCTCGTTGTTAAACAGCAAAGACAATGGCCGGAAGCAATTATTTGAGTAATTGAACGAGTAAGCCGTAGAAATAAATTAATTAATCGAATTTGTGCACGGATATTAAATAGGTGCAAGATAAAGAAGCCAGCGAGCGACACAAAAAACGAGCGAAATCATGCTGCAGCTCGATTTGAATAGTTCAATAAATGAAAAGATGCAAATATGCGATGCAATTAATCAATCTGAATAGATATAGAAGAGTTTAACTTTACTGACTCAGTGATTGACTGATTGATTAGCTAGGCTAGGAAATGGGCCAAAAGTGAACAGAGAAGTAAATTTTCGGACAGGAAAATGTAGGTTAAAGTTGGCATGAAAAGTATGCAAATGGAATGTGTAAGACGACTCGAGTGCTGCTATAGAAATTAACTAGAAAATCCATCACAGCAATGCTGAGTCGCTCAATGCTAAAGAAAGTATTTAAAATAAATTTAAAATACATTAAAAAAGAAATGAAATGAAAAATTTAATTTACTTCAAGAAAATATTTTCATATTTAAGCCTTTGCTAATTGAGCTCGAACGTCCAAACCATGTGCAAATTCCACGAATTGCTTGACACCTATCAATTGGCTTCGATATATAAAGTCTGTGCTGTTGCTGACACAGATATGCCTAGAGGCTGAAGGGGCGGGCGGGCTAAAACAATTAGGTATCTGTCCCGACAACTCACTTATGGACACTGTGTGGTGTATAGGGCTAAGGAGGTGGAGAAGTAGGAGCTGCCCATGTAACCCAACATATCTATGCCTAAATGCTAATATCAATGTCTGACAGTTGGCTTTCAGTTCGAGTTGCGCTATCGGGTCTGTCGCTGTTGCCGCTGCCACAGCCGTTGCTTATCCGGGACCGGCTTAACTGTCATGCAACTAGAGTCGGAAGGGGGCACACTGTATCTATGAGCTGACTGTTAAATGGTGAGCGAGAGCTCTGTCGCGATAGAAGTAAATGCGAACGGCGAACGGCGAATGGCGAATGCGGATGCGGATGCCATCGTCCGATAGGACTCAGGCCATATTAGTGTGGCGTCTTTCTTATTCTCTTTTGCCTGGTTGACAGCCAAGCACCGAAAAAAAAGCGAAGTGAAAAATAAATAAAATAGAATGCTAAAAATTCAATTTGCAAAACGTTATCCGTGGGATTTACATAAAGCAGTCATTTTGAAGTTATACGCAGCCCGAATTGGGACATACTTCTTATGTGCGTGTGCGTGTGTGTGTGTGTGTGTGTGTGTGTGTATGGGTGGCAACTACAAGAGCGCAGTGTTACCCTCGTTGAGGCAAAAAGCTAAACCCACTGCCATGTCAATAACTTTGCTTGTATTAGTCATTTGAGCAAGGCAGCAATCTGTCTCTCTCTCTCTCGCTTGCTCTCTCTATCTGAGTCTCTCTCTTTCTCTCTCTATCGCTCTCTGCGTAATTCGAAATTTTTTACTGCGAATAGACGATTGAGTTTGGGTTGCAAATGGAAAGCCATCAAATTTATTGAAATCACTTGCTGCTGCTGCTGCTGCTGCTGCTGCTGCTGTTCGCTTGACGCGTCGTCCTTCATCCTTTGCTTTCACTTGCGCGCTGCTGCACTTTAAGAGCGAGCGCCTTGTGTTGATGTCCTTGCCGCATCCTTTGCTTTTTGTAAACATCAAATCACTGACAGTAAAACCCCAAACACACACGCCCACACACACGCACTCGCTCGCAGACACACACGCATAAACATAAACGTAAACATAAACAGGCGCTGCGCCTGGCTCTTGGCAAATGTCCTGTTTGGTCATGCGGGCGCTCGCCCATTCTTCCCACTCATCTCATTCCTCAATTTTAGCGGCTGTGCTGTAAATTCTGTTCAATTTTCTAAAAAGTTTTCCTTCGCTTGGCTTGAACCTGGCCACGTCTAGCGCTGCCTTCTATTTTATTGGCCAAAGAACGCTGCAAAAAACATCACAAATAAGAAATCTAAAATTATATGTGATATAGTTTATAAGTGAGTAGATATATATAGAATATATTTATTTATTAATATTATAATTAATATATTATAATTTATAATTAATATTTATTAACTCAATTAAGAAGACAACTAAGGCCTGAGCTTTTTACATTACAATTAACTTGAGTTTAATAAATGTTCGTAGTTCATATGCAAATACAATATATATATATATATTTTTATATATGTTTATATATATATTTATGTATATATTTATATATATCTATATATATTTATATATATCTATATATATATATATTAACATAAGTCTGTCGAGCATTTAACCTTTTAAAGTTCCTTCCTTTCGCAACTTAAGACAATCTTGAAGTACTTTGACAAGGGTCGCACATGTTCAACTTTATTTCGTAATAAATAATATAAAATAATAGCTTAAATGTTATTAAATTATTATATGAATTTTACGATTTTTTGGCCTTTAAGTTGAACTTTCGCCTTTGACCTATATTTACCAAACTTCTGTAGTGGTCATTCAGAGAACAGTAAAACACGTGTAAAACAAATCGATGCTCACAAAAATGTTTGCAAACAAATTCAATTATATGTAACATAATTTATATATATATTTATAGTCAAACAATTTCTAAGAGTTTTTTATCTGCATTTGCTGTACAACTTCAGCTTATAATGAAGCTGCTATAGAATCGATTTCACATTCAGTGAGTCAGTTGGTAGTTAGCAGCTCAGTCACTCACTATAACAGTCAGTCGATCAATTAGTCAGATACTTAGTCATTAGAGCGGTGAGTCAGTCAATCAATCAGACAGTCTGTCATGCAGTTAGTCAGTCCCTTGCTCAGCAGTAAGTCACTGCATGAATCAGACAGGCAGCAGCACTTAGTCAGTCGAAGCTCTTTTGATATCAATTTCTAATACAGTTTTTAAGCTGTATATAATGCTGAATGAACAGCAGCGATATATGCTGCACTGATCTGTGAGTATCTTAGCCCTAGTGGGAATGAATGAAATTAATGAGATGAATGAGATAAAACTCTTTATGCTGCACTTAGAGGAATTAGCTGCAGCCATCTGAGCTGCCTGTGAACCCGGCTTTTATATAAAATTTCTCATTTAATAGAAACGTTTTTCTTGCAAATAAAGATTCCTTTGTCATGGTCACCTAAGATGTCTAAAATATCTGCTTATAGCTTATGTTTTTATATACCCATGCTCGAGCGTTATCGATTTATCTTGGGCATCTTACTCAAAGCTCGCCCGCAGTCCACTTAAGGATCAAAACCACATTTAAGCTAAATTTATTTTATCATAATTTTATAAACATTTACATTTTGACCAAGCTTCTTCTATTTTAAGTTGTCGCCGCATCGAGTACAGCTGCAATTGCTAAACTCCATTTCATTCCAAAAATTATTCCAAAAATTATTTCTAATATTGTCTTCACAGATTACAAAAAATGTTCAAAAATACTTAAAATATCTCAGCATAAATTCGCAAGCTGTGAAGAAGCAGAAAATACCTGCGTGTCACCTACAATGCAGACTTAAATATATATATCTAAGCATCTAGGAATATTTATTTTGTCAGCTGTGGTCGCTGCAGCTGAGTAAATCTTGCTTGTTGTGCTCGTCAGAGTTTATCTATCTCTGTCTGCAGCTGAGCCTCAGTATCTATCGGTCTCAATCGTGACTGTCTCGTTACGGGTGTCCATTTGGCAAATGCCATCGGTTGAGGCGTATGTAAAGCGAGTCGAGGAATCAATAAACTTTCCGGTGGTTAGTAAAAATCTTCATGGCAAATATTTTGCAATGTTTACAATGTTTGCAGGTGGCACGCCTCAGCTGGTCTATTCGTCTTGCTGCTTGGCTCACCTGTTCGACTTCTGGCGTTTGCTTTTATCATGCAATAAAAATTCAATCGCACACGTTTCCAATGCCCAGCCCCTCGTTGCGGCTGCGGGACACAATAGCAATGATAGTTATGTGGATACAACAAACTACAAGCAGCCGTAGGAGCCGTAACAAGGATAAACAGGCGTTGGTGCTGGGTCTAGGTCTGCTGTCCCAGCACAGTGCTTAAATATTCACATATCGCAAATTCAATTGAACACAACGCACAGGACACACAGGACACACAGGACATTGCAGTTAAGCCAAGGCAATGTGGCCAGCGTCGTCGACATCCTACGCAATGGCAAGTATAAAATGGTGTTGACAACAACAATGGGAATACACACACTCGCACGCACACGCCCCAAAGGGGCGGGGTGCTGGGATGGCCACAAAACGTTACTTTTTATATGTTAAAAAGGATTTGCGGTTAAGCCGAATGGACAATTGGAAGGACACTGTCTCGCACTGGTTGCATTCGACGAACCAGCCTGTCTGTGTGTGTGCGTGTGTGTGCGTCCCGGCTGAGCCACAGGACTTACAGGCTAGCAGATAACATCTGTACATATCCAAGGATTGCGCTAAGGATTGGGCCGGCTAGCCGTTCAACTTGTTTGTGCTACTAATAGGGATCAACATTGGGCTGCCTCTTGAGACACAGCCAAGGACCCACCCGCAGCAGCAGCAGCAGAAGCATAAAATGACAGACGGCAGGCAACGGGCAACTGGTCGACCAATCGCCCAGGTGTGTCCTTAAGTTTTTGTAAACAACAGTATCCAATACACAGCGTACAGCCTTAAGGGGCCAGCCACTAATAAGCATCGATATTATATTGAAGATTGCGCATACGCCACGTAGTATAACAATTATTGAGTAAGCGAGAAATAATCGCATCAAAGTGAAATTAAATTAAAAGTTGCGCAGCCTTGCGTAAATCACTTCCATTTACAGGACGATGTTGGTGGCGCGATGGTTGGTGGGCGATGCTGGGTGGTTTATGCGTAAGCGGCACATGTTGAAATTCACTTAAGCATTTTTCGACTGTGAGCTGCGTAAAAGGCAGAAATCAAAGGGAAGAAAACTTTTCGTAAATGTTGAGGCAGCTAAAAAATTTGCAACGAACGTGTTGGTAAGACTGGAATTGGAGAGCGAGAGACTGAGAAGAGATGGGGAGGGAGAGAGGCGCTTCTACGTGCGAGTCACTAATACGAGAACCAAAGTGATTTTAACGCAATGCAAATGTACCTGGTAGAATGTGAGCAGCAGCCGGTGGGTGGGTAAATTAATGGCTCTTAACTTCATGTTTACAAGACGAATGTGCGCAGGAAGTAGCAGCAGTGGCAGGCGTGGGATCAGAGTGCCGCCTGTCATAGTACCTTGTGTACATGTGCAAGTGCAGGAACATGTGCACGACGCTCTCGTCTGCTGACTGATGAGCGTATGCAAATGTAAGGTTCAGTTTGACGTAGTCTGATGACAGCCAAACGAAGGCTCTGTTGAGGATTTGGCAACGGCACGCCTATCTCTCTCTCTCTCTCTCTCTGTGCGTTTGCAGCGCCATCTACAGCTGAACCTGAAGCCGTTGCTAACGCTGTCTCTGAGCGACTGTGCGACGCAGAGCCGATTAAAAGTTACCGCGACATCGTTACATCACAACGCATCACATCGCATCAGCTCAGGCACATAGCACACAAAGTTCCAGGAAATACGTTCAACTAAGCTTTTGGTCTCTTTAGGGGTGAATGGGCATTACGACAGGGTCTGCCAATGGAACTAGTTCCGCAGACTCTAACTAATGCGATAATGATAATTAGAATGTGGATTATGTAATTGTGTATTTGGTTTTTTTATATGAGTTTCTTTAAAATTAAGTATCTGCACTTGACACCGCAGTCACAGCATCAGTTCACTTCTCTTCGCATCTCTTTTCTTTTGTCACATTTTTGAGCTTGTCACACTTTGATTATTCGTCTAGTTTTGAATACTTGACGCAAGTAGCAAAATGTCTGCCCACTTTGAACTTTATAGGCAAGTTGGGGCTTTCATCAGAAAAGTAAGTCGTTTTCGGAGTTCAGTCGAATAAAGCAACTGACTTTCACAATACTTTGAGGACTATAGATATCCTTGGGGAGTTCTTAGAGTTAAACGAAAAGTATGCCAAAGCATTTTGAAAGGATTTGTGCCTAAGCTAGTTCACTTGGCAAACAGTTGGCAGTCCTATTAAAACTTGGCTTGTCATGACACATGTGCACACACTGCACACACACACACACACACACATACTTCTTGAATGGCCTACTGCCTGCTCAACCTTTCAACTTGACAAGTGCCATTAGAATGGCTGCAATAATTATATCACTAATGTGCACTTACTACTTACTATTGTTGACTTGCGCTGCCACGCCCACAGGCTGTAACTTTTTGACGAGATTTAATAGCAGCCGCACCCACCGCCCCGACCACTTACTCATCCCCAGTGGCTGACTGGCCGGAAGGTAAATGCGTTATTTCAAATTTATCGACGCACTGGGAATGTTATTATGACTAAATCAATAACAAATATTGACAGTCAAAGTCGAGTGAAGTTGGGCTGGTTGCTCGGGTGAGCTCTTTAAAGCGCCACCTAGGGGCAGAAAACGCGTGACATTTAAATATAGCGCCCCGCCAGTTAGGCATGTGCCTCAAGTACGCAGCGAATCAGACGCTAAAATCCCAATTCCATCCAATTTATACATATATATATATATATCTTTTATATATATATATATAAATGTGTATATATATAGCAAACCATTTGAGCGACTTCAATGAGGATGATAGGCGGGCGAAGGGACAGAGTGAGGTGAAAGGCGGGCGTGGCGCGGCCATGACTGATGGCGACAGCGAAGGCATCGCTGCAGTTAGATAGACAAATACAATGAGGATGGTAAATTGTTGGTGGGGGTTGTACATAACAAGCTCAATCAAAGACAAAACGAAAAAAAAAACATCAAATCAGCACACTCACACACACACATATACAGGCGCACACACTCACGTACACTTAGAGAGTACGCCGGAATAGTGGTGGGGTGTGCGAAGGACACGCGATTGGATCTGTATTGATATAAATTGCTGGAGCGACTAACGCGAATTACAGAGCGCGAGTAGCGAAGGCCAAGAATGCGGCAGGAGCCACTGGGCGGCGGGGGCGAAAGGACCAAAAGGACCTGCGCCAGCAACGCGCCATTCAGAGACCGAATAGCGCAATGCGAACGAGACGTCAGCAATCATGGTGAACAAATGAAAATAAAGAAATAATAAAATCAAGCAGCATATTGATTGATTATGCAGCATAAATAATGAATTTATATCTACAATATATACATATATATATATATATCTATAAGCCTTGGCACAATCGACAGATTAAGATTTGAACAATCGGTGCAAAATATGTTAGGCATTTGACAAAGGATTAGCTTTTAGCTGCAGCTTAGCTACAGGTGCTTCGGCTTCTGCAGGACTTCAACCTGCTGCTCATTAGGTGCCACTCGGCAGCCTCTAAATTGTAATTTATTTGACATTGCGCATACGCCACGTGAACGTAATGCAAGTAAACAATCTGATTTCCAGCCGCCTTAACGCAATGATTAATTGCTATATATATATATATTGTGTGTATGTGTGTGTGATTGGGGCTGTGTGTGCGTATGTGTGTACTTGGGGGTAGGCATGGTGTAGCATGTGGCATGGCGTCTCTTTTATTTATTTGCAACGCAATGAATTCGCATGCCTCGCAACAAAGGGCAGCGCCAGCTTCCTTTGTTTGATCTTTCAACAAGCTCTATTGACTTTGATATTCAGCATGCGACAGAAATTGATATTGATTCGTAATCGTGTTTGGCTTGAAAGGTATATAAGAGCTGAATAAGTACTTAATATGTTCCGTTAATAAAAGAAAAATATGATACAAAAAAATAATATAAGCTAACTAGCGACTACTAATTTATTGAAAATACAGTATTGATATTAATATAATTTTGAATCAATTTTAGTCTCTTTTATTGGCTAAATAAATTAAAATTTAATTTAAATTTATAACTTATCTTATAACAAGCTTAATTGCTATCAGATTTTATTGAAAGCTAAGTCTCTTAACAAAATATACAATGGTATGCACAATTTAAATGCAAATAAGATAAACTTTTAAATATGAGCTGAATATAAATTTTTACATTTCCGAATACAAAATTGCTTAAACTATTTATTTTTTTAATTATTTTTTTATTTTCATTATTATTATAATATATTTTTATTTTTAAATAACATAACATATTTTTATTTTTAAATAACATGTTACTTCAATTATTTTAAATATATACTAAATACTATTTTTTAATTTTATAAATATTAAAAAAAAAAATTTATTGTTTATATTAAATATATATATATAATATATAATATTTTTAAATTTTTTTTAAATAAAATAATTTTATTAATTTTTATGTTGCTTTGGGTTTGCTTTATTATATTTGCTTATTATATAATATTATATATTTTCATTTATTGTTTATAGAATATTTTTTTAAATTTGGAAATTATCTTATTTTGATTATTCAAATACCAAATGAACTAAATTTTTCCGCATTAGTTTAAGCGTATTTAATAACTGACTTGTCTGTAGCTAAGAGTTTTCCTTCCGTTTAGTTGAGTTTAAATTTATGTGTACCAGCTCAGCGATTTATATTTAATTAAATAAGCAGCTATGTGTGTGTGCGTGTGTGTATGTGTGCTTAAATGTGTTGTCATCTAAATAGGATATGCGATAAGTTATGCTAAACTCGAAGAGACTGCAGACGTTCAAGTGCCTTGAGGCGTAATTTATGCATTATTTTCCACTTAAATACGCCCAGCAGAGACAACTGTTGTTGTCGTTGTTGTTGTTGGTGGTGACTCCAGCTGCTGCTGCTGCTGCTGCTGCCGTTACTGCTGTGGCCTGCTTTATTGTTATTTGTCAGCCACAAAATTCGAGCAAAGCCAGAAAATTGCATTGCCATAGCCAAAAGATATGCAATGGATGCTTTGTTAGAGGTTCGGTTCGGCAACTTGATTAAGTGCTGTCTAATCGAAAATGCATGAGTTATTTGCATAACTGATTAGGCCAGGCTACCAGCTACCCAAAGAGCCAGCCGAAAAAAACACACACACAATATATAATATATAAAGTGTTGCAATTGGGCAAATTAAATGAAAAGCACGTTAAACCAGGCACAGACACAGACGCAGACAATGGGAGTGCGTGTGGCAAAAATTGGCCAACGCTTCGCCTTGACTAAGCTGATGAGAGCGAGCAACAAAAAAAGTTACAGATACTTACATATATATATATATATATATATATATATACCATATATATATATATATATATATATATATATATACCATATATATATATATATATATGTGCTTTTTGTGGAATGTGGGAAAATTGCTGGGCAAATGTTGAGCTGTTTGGCATTGCGCTGCGTTGCGTTTGGCTGATTCGTTTCCCCGTGGACTGCAGCTTGGCTTGAAAATTAAATACCAATTTTTGGCCAGCTGCCGCGTCTGCTATGTTATTGTTGTTTGCTACACAGCTGGCGCTGTAGTTGCTGCTGCTGCTGTTGCAACAATTCAAATAACATTTCAACTTTACACAGCAGCCGAGCTAGCGAGCAGACAATGTGGCAGCAACAGCAACAGCAGCAGCACCAGCAGCAGCAGCAGTGGCAGTAGAACGACGACGGTATTTATTTATTTGTATTTGAGCGCGCAGCTCAATTACGTTTAACGCTTTTGACGTTTTACAACATGGCCTGACCAGGACAAACACACACACACACAATACAGTGGGGGCATGCCATCGCTGATTGCGGACAGCTGAGGAGCAACCCGAAAAAAAGTAAAGAAAAAACTGGGCAACTGGGGAAACTGGCGAGAGATACAGCCAAAAACGGGGGCCATGGCCAATGCCAGCGTGCAAAAGCAAAATGAAACGCTCGGCCAAGCGATGCGCAACGAAATTGTTGGAATTTCAACCTTGTTTCTGGGTGTATTTGGTTGCGCTTAATTGGTTCTGTCAGCGGCAGCAGCAGCACCAATAGCAAGCAGCAGAGGCAGCGGCGGCAACGGCGGCAACGGCGGCGGCGGCGGCTGCGGCAGATTAAAAAAGTTCTCCTAAAACAACATTAGCAGGCGGAGCGGCGGGCAGGCGAAACGAGCAGCGGAATTTAAAGTATGTGTCTGTACGCGCGTTGGCCAAACAATTTGCTTAGTTATTGATATGAGAGAGACGCTGCGAAGGGGGCGTGGCAGTTGGACATAGCTGCAGAATCCTTGCCATCCTGTGAGCCACTTCATTTCCGGGCTTCCGTTTGTAATAATGAGAGTTTGCAGTAATCTCGCGAAATGTACAATCAGTGGAGCAATACGAGGGGCGGCGGAAGGGTGGAGGGGGGCGGGGAGGTAGGAGTTTAGGGTCGGGGTTGGCTGTGTGTCGGGCGTCCAAATTGCCAGGCACGTGAACAATGTGCCATTTTCGATTTTGCTGGATTGGGTTTGCAAGTATTTGCCGTTCAGTGTTTAGCTTTCCTTTTCAGCTAGAGTCCTTCGGCTGCCAATGTCCTGGCAAGTGCGCTCAAACGTAGCTAAAAGAGTCACGTACGCGGTAAGGCTGTCCAGTAGCCCAGCAGGCCAAGCAGCGAGCTCAGCTGCCACAAGCGTGTCCTGTGTGTCCTGCGTCCAATGTCCTGCTGCGTGCTCTATTCTACGCTTTACAGTTTTGCACTCAATTGCTTATGAAATTAATAGGATATGTCAGTGTTTAGTATTGACCGGAAGTAATACAATTGATAAGGATTATATGTATCTATCTCACTCGCTCTCTCCCACTCCGTCTCACTGTTTCACTCTGCGCGTGTGTGTGCGTTCGTGCAGTGCTTACTGAGCAAAGCAGCGACATTGATTGCCCAACTGGGCGTATGAGTGATATGGACAGCAGCTCAAGGCGCTGGATAATTGCGGAGTGGGCAATGAACACGCCCCACACACACACATACACCCACACATACACCCACACACACACGCACACACACGATACGCATTAGAATATATAATGCAACCGCCTGCGGTCAGTACCTCCCTCACTCTCTACCTTCCGCTCTAGCTGCAGTTGGATATGGACTAATTATGCGCTAATTACGCACTTGAATATTTATACACTCACGTTGGCTTCAAAGTTGTAACATTTATTATTAGAAAACCTGCACGGATATTGCAAAGTTTTAGAAATTTGTGATATTATGTAATCTGTATTTATATTATTTATTCAAAGTTATTCAAAACTGTAGGCAATAAAGGATATATATAAATTTTTTATAATTTATTTATTTTTTTTGTTACTTTGATCAAGATATCAAGAGAAGTTGAAGCAGATTTCTATGCAAATTGTACGTTTTTCTGTTTGATATTTGTTATAAAACTATATGAAGATAATTATGAGGATTAATAAATCCATAGAAATTAAATTTGCTGTCAGGCCTTAGTTCAAACTCTTCAATGTGTACGCACTAGTATTTTGAAAAATAAATCAATTTATGTTAGAGGGATTTGATTCTAAATTAATTATTAATTATAAGATCTATATGATATACATAGCGGTATAATCTGGGCAAACATAAATATTCTGCTAAAGAATCTGACATCAGATATCAGCCGAAATTCCTAACAACAAATTTCTAGCTAGGCAACAGCTTTACTTAGAGACTAACAGATAAATAATCGTCTGCCAATTAAAAAATATAATCAACTTATATAATGCAAGAACATTTAGTTATATAATAATATAATATAAACTCTAGTTAAAGAATGATTTAATATGAAATGTAGTTATATAAAATATACTTAATTCAAATTACAAATCAAGTATTAAATTTTTTTAATATAGTTCAGTTTATATATAATTTTATTTCACATATTTAAGCTAAAGTTTCCATTTGAAAATATTTAATTTATTATATATACTATATTAGATTTATTTAAAAAAATACTTTTAGATATTTAAATTATTATTTAAATATTTAAAAATATCGCAAGGTTCTATTTTTATTTTAGATATATTATTTCTAATATAAATATTTAAAAATCTTCTCTAGCTGCTATTTCACGCATACAATTTACATTCGTTTCTATTCAAGCACGTCGCGAGTCCATCTCTATTTAGTGTGTGCATTGGCTTTGCGTGTGTGTGTGTGTGTGGCGATTCACAATTAATAATTCAGAACTCTCATTATGTTGGCTGGCTACCTGACTGTTGTTTTTATTTAAATAATTTAATTGCTTTTCGATTTGTTTACAAGTTGAAAATGCAAATTGTGCCTAGGCCGCGGGGCAGTCAATTGACTGCGATTTTAAACCGACCCACAGTTAATACGCCTGTGCAAATATATGTGTGTATATTGCTTGTTTGTGTGCGTGCGCGTGTGTGCCGATAATAAAATTAAAAGCTGCATCAATTGTAAATAAATAATGCGATTGAATACTTTAAAATCGAGCATTGCAATTGCATTAAAGCAGCAGCAGGCGCTATGTGAGCTATCAAAGCTACTGCTAACGCTGTGAAATGCTTTGGCTAAAACAGTATTTACATTTGCAATCAAGTCTCGAGCGACTGCCCAGTGGCTGCTTACATAACCACATTAGCCAAGTGCCTGGCCCAAATCCAATAGTCAACAAGACCCGAAGAGCTTGGGGGCCCAGCTTGAGAGTCAAAGCAGCGTGGCCAATTCAATTTGTTTGTCTCACTATCAGAGACCCCGCATCCGCATCCGCATCCGCATCCGCTCGATAGCTCGGTGTTGGGTTAACTAAATCTTTGGCTATTCCCCAGCTGCATTTGCAGCAACGCCACAAAAAAAAAATAAACTGAAATGCGGAAATTATTATTGGTTTTTGGAGCAGCTAGCCCAATGATCCCAGCGGTAAACTCTCAGCGGCGCAATGATGAAGCAAGCCAAAAACTTTGCCGGACTTATACAGCAGCAGCGAAAGCGGGTCGAGAGAGAGAGGAGAGAGGAGAGAGGCAGAGGCAGCAAAAGTCTTGGCCCATTGTCTCCGCACAGGAGTCGATCCATAAAACTTTGCTCATGAACTTAATGCCGGGCGGACTGCTGCCACAGCTGCTTCAGCTGCATTATGCGTAAGGTCGTTGTAGCTGTAGTTCTGGCAAACCGAAGTTGCTCACTGCCCCAGGGACAAACACGCAGCCACATGAGCAACAACAACAGCAACAGCAAGGATCTGAGCATATCATTGCTGCGGCGGCTGCTGACTTTGAGCATTATTCTTAAATCCGATTCAATTAAAATGCAACCAACTTGCATATGCAATGCAATTTAATTAACGTCGCTGGGGGATTACCCCGAGCAGCCCTGCGCACTGAAACCCAGTTTCAGCAGCTGCCCGCACTCGGACCCAGGTCAGACTCAAAAAGCATATAAATATCCAGTGAGGCGTGTGTGCATGGCAGCATATCCTTCATATCCTTCACTTCATTATGCAACAATTATGCACAGCAAAGCATGCGTTTAATCTTTTGCCCCAGCCGCACATACTTACTACGCACACGCACACAGCTACTCATGCATATGCCAGAGCAGCGTCTGTTGTGTTGCTCTGCCTCCTGCCATGTCCCTGAGTGTGTGTGTCTGTGCATGTGTGTGTGCATCTCTTATTGCATTTTCTGTGCGATTTAATACCCATTTAAATGTAAATTTGTATACGAAATTATCTACGTGAAGAAATCTTCAGCTTTTAATAACATTTACTCGCAACAAACGTAGCCCTGTATAGGTCTACATATATATTATTATGTATGTATGTATGTATATATATATATATATATATATATATATATATATATATATATATATATATATATATATGCATATATATGCATGTGCCTCAATTTGTTTACACACACATATATTTATTTATTTATTTATTTTCAGCTTTCATTTCTTTTGTGCGCCTGCAACCAGCACAACTTTTAAAAGCTCCATTTAAGTGGTGTATGAAAATAATGTTCAGTAATTGAAGAGCAAAACTTTCATAAGTACTCTTCTCTTTATTTTTTGGCAGATAGAAACCAGAGCTCAACAAGCAGGTGTTATCAAAAATAAACTAGGCTAAAGAAAACAATGGGGTAAACATAGCTGGGTAATTTATGTGAAAATGCGAGCCTTTCAAGCAAGAGATTTTCTGCATATATCGCTTGACCAATGAGTCTCTTATACTCTACACCAGAAAGTTTTAATGAACTATTTATTATCCCACAGTTAGCTCTGAGTGCAAGACTCTAGTACAGCGTATAAAGGTGAATGACATTTGAAGGTATAAAACATAATTATAATTATTTAATAACACTCGCATGGCAGTACAACTACCCACGCTTTAATTGCACAGTCGGCGCAAATGTTTGTCTACAGAAAATAAATCAAACAAATAAAACAGCTCTAGTCGGCGTGTCCGACTAGGAGATGCCCTGAACCCAGGCCTATCTGCGGTTTTTAATATTAAAAAAAAAAGACATAATAGCCGACATTAGAACACCAAGATTCGAACCAACTTCGCCTGCACAACGCGCTTCAGCTCTACCAAGTAAATAAAGAAATCTTGAAGGGCATTTAATATAGGTATAAATATTAATGATATATGTATAGGCGTATAGTAAATATACTATATATATAAATATTATCATATTAAATGTTTTAAAGTTATTTTTTCTGACCGTTACTATTTTTTCTTTTATTTATTTTAGACATTTTTTCTCTTTTTAAAAAGAGAAAATTGTCGTAAATATTTATTTTGTAATATATAAATAGATTATTTAGCAAACATTTGTCAATGTTGTTGTTATTTAATATATTAAATATATTACATATATTTATATATATAATACGATTGTACATTCTTGTTTTTCCACATAAATATATATATACATGTGAGTGTTTTGGTAAATATTTAATATATATGTGCAAAAATATGTTATAAAAATTAAAATTAAGAGAAGAGATGCCCTGCCTGTGACAAATACCTGTGACAAATACTATCACATGTATATAACACCAGAGCATAGAGAGCTATGTGTACCTATTTCTATCACAAAGCCAACGGCTGCTCTCTCTATTCCTGTGTGCCCTTCCCTATCCACGAATATGTTTGAGTTCACTGTGCTGCTGAGTCTGGGCGCGATCTGTATGCTTGGGTCACTCAATCTGATTTCAAGGAGAGAAGTTTCCCAACGGAGTTGCTTGGCTGGCGACGGTAGGTATAGAAGAGGCATCACGGCGTCATATATTAATAACCTTAGTTAATACATCATTTGCTCGATCTCTTTGCAAATAACAGAACAATATATACCAAGAGACAATAGTAAGTTAAGTAAATAACAATTTTAAAGAGAACAAACTCTGAGCGAGTATTTGAATCGTAACTTAATTAGCATTACGAAAATGATCATGAAAAATCATATTGCTAATGATCATTATTGTTAATGATTATTACCAGTAATAATCATGAACAGAAATGATCATTATTCTCAATGATCATTATCGCTAATTAACATTACGACGAACATCATTATTATAATAACAATAGGTGCTTATGAATAATTATTAAACATTACTACAAATTATATATTTCTAACATTTAAACAATTAAATATTTATTAACAAATAGACAAGAAAAACTTAAATATATAGTTAACAACAAATACAATATTTATTAAACTTAAACAATTTAACAAAAAAACTTATATTTATTCACTATTTGCACTGCACCGCACACGACTGACCTAGTCCAGGTCATAGACTTGACTGATCGCCACAGCCGCTGCTGCGCCCTTTTATACCCAAAAGTCACTCAAAGGCGACGCCAGCAGAGCCCTTGTTGAGTGAGAATTTGCACTCAATTTGAATTAGGTGAGCAGCAGAGGAAAGGCGAACAGACAGAGCTTGCTATAGGCACTCAACTTGTCACTCTGATCGGGAGTGTATGTGACACACATATATACTTCATAAGTGTGTTTTCTTCTTGCTGCTGTTGAGCACATTTATTACTTTTTAATCATTTTAGATGATATACAAGACAGACAAATATATGCAACTATTTGAACAGCTACTGATCATGCTGATCATAAAAATATTTATATATATAGCTGATCATAAATATATTTATATATATTTATATATATATTTATATATATATATATATATATTATATCATTTCTTGGTTGTTAATTTCAGTCTTTAGCTATTATAGATGCTGAGCCGGCCAGACAGACAGGCAGGACTCAATCGACTCGGCTCTTTCTGATCAAGAATATATACACTTAATGGGGTCTGCCACGCCTCCTTCTGCCTGTTACATACATTTTAACAAAAGCATTTTATCCTGATTTCTCATTTTCAATGGGTTGAGGGTATAAAAATATGATTTCCTTATCAGACGTGGGCAAAAATATAAATTGAGCCCACGCCAGCGCCGAAGGACGACATTTTTAACATAACTCAGCTGCAAGAGAAAGGCGAAAAGTAGTTTATAAAATTGATAAACTCGGCATAATTAAAGTGATGAATGAAAAGGTAGAAGGCGGAAGTTTATTAGTAAAGTGTTTATCTATATATAAAAAAAATATATATATATAAGATATATATATGTAGGTGAAAATCTAATCAAATGCCCTGCAATATGGTCGATAAAATGTTTGCAGAACTTTTTTTGGTTTTCGTGCTGCTGTGAAATGTTTTTATGAAATCGTCAACAGCTTTATTTGTTTTCAATGGCAATATTTTTGCAGCGAGCTCTGTTTTTGTGTCGAGGCACATACACACACACACACACACACACACACTAGATGGCTACTATTTTGGGCAGTGCCTGGCTTTTTATTAGTTGAGGCAGCTTGCGTTGAATTGATTTGTTGTTATCGCATTGTTGCGGGCAGTTGGATAGATGGCTGGATGGCTGGATGGATGGATAGCTTGGTTGGTTGAATGGGGAATTGGAGCTTCAAGCATGGCCGCTGAGTGGGTGTCCTAGCAGAAGGGCTCTGGACATGGCGTGTGGCATCAAAATTGAAAATAAAAAGCAACATCTGCGCTGTCAACAAATAAATCAGCAGACAATTTCATTATTTGACAGTAAACGCGATAAACTGTGCCGCATCCAGAAATGGTGGCAACGTGACCCACGTAATAGACGAAGCTAAATAAACAGCTGTGACCCGTGCCCCCTTCACTCTGTCTCTGTATCTTTCTGGGCTACTAGTCACGCCCACAACAACAACACGAACAATAGGAAATCTGCAGAGTTGTCGCCTGTTGACAGCGCTGAGATTTTGGCTGGCAAGTTTTTCTGAAACTTGGCCCTGGCACACACAATTAGCAGCTTCCTCTCGACTTGCTTTATTAATTGAGCTGCAAAAGTTGCGCCCGAACGCGCTCCCATAAACGTAACCCTAACCTAGAGACACACACGCGCACACTACTCGACCCACACACACACACACTCGCACACTCGCACACCTAGACTTAAGTGGAACAGGCAGGGCAGACACACGCCGCAGGTCGACTCCAGAAACAGCGTATGGAAATGTGGGTGTGCGTGATGTGTGTGTGTGCGTGTGTGTGTTGCGTGTACACAAAAGTTGCTCCTGAAAAGTAGCGTTGCGGGTGGCTGGGCGCAACCGCAGCAAATGAAAGCAGCGGCTGGCTGGGATTGTAGCCATAGCACAAGTAGTCAACAGAGGCAAAGGCCAGAGGCATCAAAGCGTTGGCATGGACAGGGAGCTAGGTGGGTGGATGGGTGGAGGGGTGGTGCGCATAGTTGAAATGCTCGAATAAAATTTCATTAAATACACCAACATACTCACAGACAAGTGCACGCAATTATGGTAAGACAGTTAAGTTTTTGATTGTGGGAATCACGCATGAGTACGCACACCAACATGCACACACACACACACACACATGTACAGAGAGCAACCAGCACACATGCACGCACTTTCATAGTTTTTCCACAACAAATTCTGGAAACTCAACTCGTGCCAAGTGGCAGAAGGACGCAAATTTTCATTCGTTGTGGGTTTTAGTTTTAACAATTGCCTCAATTTATGTCTCAACGTTTTCTGGCACAACTTCTGCCAGGCATTGTCCTACGCACACACCCAACTGCAACAGTGTGTGTGTGTAAACGGGTAGGTGTGTGTGTGTGTGTACGTATTGGGCGGCGCCCCATAGTCAACTACGCGTGTAATAAATTTCAATGCCTTGTCGTTTAATTAATGATAACAAATGGGGTGGAGCTGGCAACGGGCGCCCAACCCAAACAGCAGCAGCAGCAGCAGCAGCAGCAGCAGCAGCTACTCTATATGTCGTTTCAGTTACAAACAAATACACACACACACACACACACGCACACAGTTACAGTCGTGCGTTGGCGTTAATTCAATTTAACAAATATTGACATATGCTAATTCATATAAATGTTTGTCAAGCCTCGACGTCTAAGACTCGCTGCCTCTTGCCACGCATAATTGATTGTAAAAATGGCAATGAGCCGAATTAAAGCGCAATTATTTGCAGCTGGCTGGCATTAAGCATTAAGCGATGTCAGTTAGCATAGCACTTAACCAGGATTTAGTGCCGGTTAACTTCACATATATATATGCTTTTGTGTGCTTTGCACATTAATCAAATTTCTCATTACGACTGCCCACAATAGTTGCTTGTCAATGGGCCTTTGTTTAATCGTAAATCGAACTCCAATATATAAATAATCGATCCATTATTAACAGAAATAATATTAACGAAATATACGATTTCAATTAACTAACAAATACCAATGCGAGCTGCAGCTGCTTCGCCCGATTGCTTTCTTTAATAAATATAAATAATAAATGTAGTAATATGAAAAATTTATTAAATAATATAAAAGGCGTAGCTCACTCTGAATTAATAATATGCAACATGAGACGTCAGCTGCTTGCTGCAAATTGTTAGCTTCGATAGCTGCTGCTCATGTCCCAAAATGAAAAATCCACTTCAAATTATTTTTATATATTATATATCGATTTATTTTGCCTTATTATGTGAGCAATCCATTCAGCTCTGACATGTTTGATGAAGGTACTCGGAACAGGATGTTGCGCTGCTATATTGGAGCAGTCGCCTCTATTCCAGTCTCTTGCTACCTCGACAAAACTTGACCTTGACATTCAGTGTTTAACAAAGCTCATTTATATAAAATATAGCACATTAGGTTTCTATTGATTTTGTAAGCTATCTTAAGGATTAGAAGTTGGCAAGGCTCCTTCGTCAACTTTATCAATATGAATAGTTTTTAGAAATTTTATTTACCTTTTGGACGTCAAGCACAAACTTTTCTCAAAAGTCAAACTAGTCCATTTGATGTGAGTAGCTACGCATTATATCAGATGCAAATTTGAATTAAGAAATATTTTTTTATCTTTTTTCTGCTTTTGATTAGTTTTAAGTCTGTTCAAAGCGATCTAGAAACATGTAGTTTGTTCACGACTTTGGCCGTCATGCTGTCCGCTGTTATACACATGTAATATAGTCAGTTGAGAGCCTTTGCCAGCTGTATGCAAACAGTACTCAAACACTAATTAAAAAGCCATAAGCTCAGGCTACAAGCGTCAGTTCAAGCCGTTGAGCGCTAAGGGCAAAAGCAGCATGTGTCGAATGGAGAGCAAGCGGATCGAAAGACAGCAATATCTGTGCACAGATAAACCTCTTAAAATTCTTTATCTATGTGCCCAACATGTAAGCAGCAACTAGCAAAAAACTGCAGTTGAGGCCAATGAGGAATGAGCTTTGAGAAGGCTTAAATTGTAAAACAAATTCTGAAGTGTTTGCATAGGCCTGGTCAATATGTTTTTTAGCATGACTAAAAGTAGTTCAAAGACTCTCGTGCAATGCAATTTTTGAACATAAAGCTTCCTCTAACTCTGCCAGTGCACTCACAGAAACCCCAACTATAAATTTTGATAATTTACAACTTAAGTTATCTACTTACTCTACCAACCACATTACTGAATCTGTCATCATTAAATTCTCTGTATATTTGTACAGATGGTCAATATGCAGGTGTCACTTAATGCACTCAGGTGCCAACGACGCCTAATCAAATCACATTTTCAGACTTTAAGGCGACGAGAGTGGAAAAATTCCAACAGCCGCTCACATTTCATGCCCGCATGTCGAGCTCAGCTCCTAGTTAGAGCTGGCTTTGGACTACTGTCCGATCTAAGCCGTAGCCAAGTGGTTGCAACGCATTCGGGAATTTGTCGCTTTTGTGGGGCGTGTTTTAGCCCGATTTAAGCCCACTTACAATTACTGTGGCCCGATTGCAGATGATGCAGCTCACTTACAGGCGCAGTCTGTGGCTTTCAACTGCGCTCCAGCCACTTGCTATTGACGGCAATGATGTTGATGCTCTTAGTGCATTGTGTGTGTGGGTGAGGGTGGCCCGAAAATCTAACAATAATTTGGCCCGAACTCTCGAGCACAATCAATGTCTATACAATTTGGGTGCGCTCTATTCAGCCAACACTGTGCTCCATGGCAGTCCACAATCCACATCGTTGTCGTTGTCGTTGTCGTTCTCATTGACAGCATCTGAAGTTGATGGCCGGCACATAATGGCAGACTAATGACAATAATCGCCTCGCTTTTTGCTAGGCGACACAGCAACACACACACACACACACACACACAGGCAGAGTGTGAGGGCGCCTAAGCATTTGGTAAATTTATGGCCAAGGGCAACGCCAGCCTCAACGAAGGCGTTGGCTACGACAGAGGCCAGCAGCCGGTTAAGTCTGGCTGAGGAGCGCACAGCAGGACATTCGATTTATAAATGAGTCGTGCGTCGTTGAGCGCCTTTATGAAAAATATGTTAAATTATTGAGCCATAAAGCAAATGCCTCAAATGAGAATTTACTGAGAGAGAGCGAGAAAAATAAACTTCCAGTTCGAAAGATTGAAGGTCGTATGCCAAGTACTTTATTAAATTTTCAAATCAACTGCGCGACGTCCCGAACGTTTCGAGTTCATGTTTTGCATGTCACACATACGTGCGCCCTCGGAGGGAGCTGGCGGGCGTGGCATCAGCAGCGGATATGCGGCGTGCGCACCATTATTGCACCATTAAATTTGTAAGTCAAGCATTTTAATATTTGGGCCAAACAATGCAAACGAAGCTACCAACAAAAAAACTACAAAAAAAACTACAAAAAGGAGGCGAAGAAGAAGAAGAAAAACCAACTGCGTCGTCCTTGTTGTCGCTGCTTTGCTCCACAATGCACGCGATTCGCCCCAGCTCCCGCCCTCAGGCATGCCCCTGGGACCGGGGGCGCCCTAGCCGACCAAAGGAGCAACAAGGAGGCAGCAACGAGCAGCAGCAGCAGCAGCGACAAAGATATGCAATTTCGCATATGTACTTATATCCTAGCGACATGAAAAGGATCAATTGTGGCAAAACGAATTGCATACGAATGCGCTGCCGTGCATGAGCTGAGGACTCCAGGGGGCAGCATGCACGGGGGGTGTGGCAACTGGTGCTGCAACTGGGGGCAGCTCTCGAAGCAAAACGACAAAGTAATCCCGGATTTGCATTTTATCGGAATGTGGCGACGTCGTTTGGCCGCGCTTCTGAAACCTGCAGCCAGTGCGGCACAGTGGGGCAAGTAAAAGCAAAGAAAAAAAAGCTTGCAACTTATTTATTATTTATTATTCAATTTAAGCAGTTGCCAGTTGAATGCGCCATGATTGAGATGTGAATTAAAAATTATTTCAATTAGAAGAAATTATAAAACGAAATTTGCTTTAGCAAGTGTCAAGCCTTGAGCTTTAAAAGTATAAAAAATAACTATAACAAATAAAAACTTTTTAGTTTTTTGACTTGAATAATTTACTTAAATAAATGTGTAAAAATAATTTACATTTTTTAAGAAATTTTTAACTTATAGAAAAAGCTAAAATAATAATAAATGCCTTTTAGTTTTTTGACTTGAATAATTTATTTAAATAAATAATTGAATTAAATAGAAAAAGCTATAAAAATATATACAAAAATATTTTTTTTTTGCTATTTAACTTAAATAATTTACTTAAATAAAAGTGTAAAAATAATTTACATTTTTTAGAAATTTTTAACTTATAGAAAAAGCAACTTATAAGAAAATCGTATGCTTTTGCCAAGCCTTGAGCTATAAAAATATACTCTAAAATATTTATAATAATTTTTTTGCTATTTAACTTGAATAATTTACTTAAATAAATGTGTAAAAATATTTTAAAAATTTGCAGAAATTTTTAACTTATTGAAAAAGCAACTGATAAGAGAAATAGATACTTATGCTATGAAAATTGAGCGTTTTTGTTAGCTTGACTTTAGTGAAAAAATAAAAATAAATAAAATAAAAAAAGCTTTTCTATTTTTTCTGGAGTCTTGTGGATTTTGTATTATATAAGCCTCTCTCAAAGACCAATTAGAACTGGCTCAACTTTTCAATAAAAGCATTTAACCAGTGTGCAGAGCTGCTGCTGCAGACAGCGGTAGCAGTGGCAGCTTGCATCTTGCTCTGGCAACAGTTGCTGTCTCTTTTCGGCCGTAAGTCAGTCATTTGCATGCGTCGCATATTTGTCGTTACAACAGCCAACTGTTTGTTATGCAATTGCAGTCGGGTAGTTGCCACTGCTCAGACTCTATACATGTGTGTGTGTTGGTAAATGCTGCTATGGTGTGTATGTGTGTGTGTGTGTGTGTGTGTTGGCTGCTGCGTCGCATTGTTTGTATTTGTTTTATGCATGTTTGCAGCGGCAGCTTATTCATATTACATAAACTAACTGTGTGCGCGTCTTGCGCAACGAGTCGAAACTGCAATCAAGAGCCACTGGGCGCCCCCACACAGCTCAATTGCTGACCAACAGTGTGGAAAGAAGTTGAAGAAGCAGCAGCAGCGGCAGCAGCAGCAGCAGCATCATCCAATTGCCAATTGGGTGCTAATGTGCAACGCTGTTGACATGTCTTATCAACATTTTTGCGATTGCGATTGCGATTTGAGGCAGCAAATCGAATCGGCTGGCAGGCTGTGAGTAATACTTTGACGCACACACACACATACACAGTTACTCTAACACGCACACGTACACTAACACACACGTAAAATGTGCGATTTAGCAACTACGTGACGCTTTTGTTGGCTGCGAGTTTCGGGCAACAGTTGCCAATGCCAGGGCGTCATGAGCAGCGCACAAGTTAGGGCCAAAACTCAAGCACGCACACACACACACACACACACACACACACACACAGCACTGCAAATGACAGTCAGTTGGGTTGTTGTTGGTGTTGTTGTTGCCGCTGGCATTCCAACTTGTGCCGCACATTTTTTAACATTTTGGCGAGAAACGCATTAAAATTTGTTGCACGTCGCATAAATGCTGCGAGTATGTGTGCGTGCCCCACTCTCTGTGTCTCTCAGTGTGTGTGGCAAAGGCAAACGAACGCGCCAAACGAGCAGCAAAAGGGTGGCACAAGGACAGCTGGCGAGGTCAGAGTGTGGGCTCGACTCGACTCGAGTCTGGCAGATTGGCACACACACACACACACACACACACCTCTAGCCCCAATGGCCACAGAGAAAAAGTTTTTGCTACGCTCCGCACTGCAGGCAAATAAATTTGCGGATACCAAAACCGAAAACAGCACATAAAATCACAGCTAGAGATTTGCCAAGGTATTGGGATGTGAATACCCATAGATGTGGAGCATAAAACAAAGAGCCAAAGCACAGCACAGCACAACAGAGTGCAGAACATAACAGGCTCTGCTGTCCTCGTGGCATATGGCAAATGGAAAAAATTGCATAGACTTTAGTGCAGAGCAGATAGAATAACTTGCAGCAGCAGAGAGAGAGAGAGAGAGAGAGAAGAGAGATTGTGAAAAATTTCAACATTTAATCATGGCAAAACTGAACCGAAACCTTATTGACAGCCAATAATTGCATACGTGCTCATTTATAATAGTGCTTCAGTGCTCATATTCCATTCTGTTTTCATTTTAGCATGGGCAACGAGCAATTGCGAAATATGTATTTCGCAAATAAAGGAAAACAAAGCAGAGAGAGAGAGAGCAGAAAAGTACTTTGTTCATCACTTTCATTTCCATTAACTGAGTAAAAATCTCATAAATTCTAAACAAGTTTTTACAAAGGCAAAAACTGAACTTAGATTGGCGCATAAATACTGCAGACAGTTATTGATTTTCCTTGATTGTTTTTATACATTTTATATATTAGCTTGAAGCAATTTCGCTTTAAAGCGCACATTTTATATTCAAGCTGAGCCATATTTTTGATTTATGAGACGGGACTTAGTTGAACAAGAAACCAGTGATGCACGCACAGCATAAACAGGCAGATAACTCTTAAAGGCAACACATTTATGGAAATTTACCTACTTTATTTTTTTTTATATTATTTTTTATTATATTAACAATTTAGGAATAAACTATAAATTTTAATTTATAAAAACATATTTTTAAATATTTTTTAAGGTATTTTAAAAGCTCTTTGTAAGATTAGCTCACTCAAGATTAGGTCAAATTGGTCTAATTTATAAAAATAAAAATAAATTATTATTTATTAAATTATTAAATTATTATTTATTTATTTTTATTTTTATAAATTACACCAATTTGACCTAATCTTGAGTCAGTTAATCTTAGAATGAGCTTGTAAAATACCTTAAAAAATATATTTACAAATGTAATATGCAGTAGTAATTCAAGCCAATGAAATTTGCAAAAGCTTAAAAAAATTCTACCTTTAAGCATTGCAAGTTTACTGCGTTCTGAAATGTAAAGATTCACTGAACTAAAAGAATAATTTATTTAGGAATAAATAAATAAATATTTAAACACATAATGCTACTGTAACTTACGACTACCCTGACCTACGAGCCATAAAAAAATATTACAGATATTTAAAAAAAACACAGATTTAAAGACGCTTCTCTAAAGTGCAGCAGAAGGCAACAGAATAAATTAATAAGCTAAGAAATAGATACTACTTATACTCTTTTACTTATACAATTACTAGTTTTATTACTATTTCTTGCTACATTTTACTACGACAACGACTTACTACTTATATCATCATTATTTAGTAGCTTAACAAACTTCTATTACTATAACTAGAATGCTACTAAATCCTAGGCCAATACTATTAATATTATTTATAAACTATTATTGCTACCTTCTAGAACTATTATGGTTTAGTCCTATTCCCACTTTATTCTACTTATGCCACATTTAGTATTATTACTACCTTAGTATTATTACTAATATAACTATTCTTCCTTACCTTTACTTTGCATCCTTCTACTACTAATTTACCTTCATACTTCCTGCTCATATTACCATTTTCCACAACTATTAAAGTAATAATAGTAACCTACATAGGCACAAGCGTGCAATGATAGATCATGGAAATATTTCAATTATTAACTCATAAATTTGCAAATTGTATTCTCAGTTAATTATTAAAGTGCATTTAATTGCTGTACCGAGACTCTGCTGCTTGGATGGCTCACTGCGCATTATCGATGCCATTTATTGAGTTCGCATTACCTCGTTGCTCGGGTTACGATATTGATAGAGCAGCCATCCGGACGGAGTCCGACACTTACTAGCACCATCTTTTTATCGTTAGTCATTAGAGCAAATGGTAGCTCATCTGCCCACCGCATTTGCCAATATCTTGGAAATAGTTACAGGCAGCAACAACACCCACACTCACACACACACACACACACACAGACAGTCCAGTAATTTCGCATGCTAAATGTGCAATCTGAGGCCCACTAATTGCAGCGCATTCATCAGATACGCACCCAGGCAGACAAAACGATAGACCACGACAGCTGGCCTCGGGCAGCTCCTTGGCAAATGTGGCCAGGTTCCTCTCGCTCTCTAACTCTCTCTCTCTCTCTCTTACACTCCATCGCTCTCTCTGTTTATTGCTTCAGCTCCAGGTCTATTTGTTGTTGCTGTGATTTCTGTGGCAGGAGGCAAATGAAAGAAAATTGTAAATTGCTTTTAATTAAAAGCACAAACATAAACACCTGCTGTTCTGCTAAGCCCCAGCTATACACTCACACACACACACGCACACATACATACGCATGCGAATTAAACAATAGGCGGAAATGAAATCGCATTGGCTACAAATATAACTCCAGCTACTGGTTCCGACTTCCGTTTACCAAGCCAGAGTCAGTGCCAGCTGCTTGTGTCCTTTATCTGCTTGTTGTTGCTGTTGTTGTTGTTGCTTTGCAGGCACGCATTAATAAGCCCGACGCGTAGCGCTGAGCTGGAGGCCAGAAGCGTCAGCTGTTGGCCTTTGGCTGCTTCTGTTGTTACTCATACGCCGCGTGTGCCTCCGCTTTGTGTTTCGATTTAACTGTACAATTTGCTCGGCCCACTCTTTGCTCATTAGATGACTTCGCATTCAATTGCAATGCAAATTTCATGCACTCAGCGAAAAGACTCGAATAAAAGCTTTATTATATTTTATTGTAGGTAAAATAGGGGCGAAGATTCAATGTTATCGAGCATATATTAGACGATTATATATGTGATATGAATTATGTCTGAAGATATGAACAGATGCTTAAGTGCGTAAAAAGAGAGTAATGACAATTTTGATTAAAGTCTGATAGCTATTATGCTGAAAGAGTGTTATAGCTCTTTAATGTCTGTATATTTAAAATGAATGATGAATGAATGATGGAGAGGAATCTATAATTCGCTTGAATATATATGTAGAATATTTATAAAAACCTGTAGTTAATTGATGGATGATCTATAAATATAAATTATGGAAAAACCATTAAAAATTAATAGTGATTACTAAGTGTAATATTAATACAAAAATAAATAATATTATTAATTTTTATATATTATTAATAAATATTATTATTATAAGAGAAAGAGTAATCACATTAGCAATAAAAATAATAGTAATAATAATAATACTATTAAGAAAAAAAATATAAAATTAATATATATGACAATAATAAATAAATAAAAATAGTAAAATAAATAATAAAAAAATAACAATATTTTTTGAGCTAGCAATGAGTGCTTCACATCAGCCAGGTTCTCTCTCAGTCGTTGTGTCCGATTGCTTACCAACTACAAAGTCTTCTCTTTGTTCTTCATCCTTTCACCTCGAAACGAAGCGCTGTTCCGCATTAACCTTCAAGGTGAAGCTTGTTCGATTTGCTCTAACTGAGCACTGCCATTTGTGTGCTGTTCCATCAGTGTCCTCCATTTGCCAGCCGCAATATGTCTTCAGCAAAGTCTCTGACTCTTTTCCAAGTAATTTCAGCTGTGCACATTTTCTTCATTATATTCTCAAGTTTGACTTTACGAATAGTTTCTATATATAAAATTAAAATAATAATAAACTATATATACTATATACTATATACCAAAAATTCCCAAAATAATATTATTATTAAAAAATGTTCAAATTTGATTTACAAAATTCCCAATTTTAATCACTTAACAACGAACAGTTTTCTTTCAGTGCATCGGACTGGGCAATGCCGATTCGTATAAAGCTTCGCTGGTCTCGTTGACTTGTTGCCACAATGTTGTTGGCGTCAAGTGCGCCACATGCCGCATTTGCATGCAACAATAGTGGGCGTGGGTGGGTCGTAGGCGTGGCACAATGCATTGCCAGAGCAAACATTGCCTTCGGTGCGATGCGGTGCCTGGCCTCCTGCATTTATTGCATCCAACGTCTCATGGTGGGCCTCGATGGCGCACTCTGGTCTGTCTCGCGCCGTGTCGGGCTCAGTTTGTTGCAGTTGATTGTTTTCGTGCGGCTGCCGCACCGCAAAACTGTGAAAATGTGAAAATGCACGAAACAAAAATTGAATATCCAGCCGCCGTTGCCACCATGGCCACCGCACTGTGGCAGCGGGCACAGGACCAGCAGGATTTTGCCTGCATCTTTGTCTGGCCATTTTGCTGCTTCTTCACACACACACACACACATACCGAGATTCCTTTTGTTGGCCCTGGAGTCGAGCCGTACCGCCTCAGCCATAAATAATGCAGTATTATTTTCAAATAAACTCGACGCTCTGGCTGCTGCTGCTGCTGCTGCCTAAGGCAGCTGGCCCAATTCTCTGCCTCAGCCACGCTTACACACCTCCAGCTGCTGCTGCTGCCTCTTGCTCAGCCGCCAAATGATTTTCACACATGAGGAACGTGCAAAACTGGCCATAAATCTTGACGGCCATTGCGTTCGCGTTGTTCTTTCACTTTGTTGTTGTTTGCGCCTTGACTGCCTTGGCCACATGCCTTTTTTGCTGCCATTTTCATTGAATTTGATTCGCAACTGAACAACGGCAACACTTGCAACAGAGGGCGGCTGGCATTGTTGCTACGCCGTTTTACATTTGCAAGTGAAATGTTTTGCGGCCTGTCAGCCAAATGCCCATTGAAGGCACCAGCTGTCGCCGCTAACCAATATGCAATTGTTGTTTTGCTAGCTCACAATGCCACACAGCTGCCACATGTAGCGCCAAAAATGGCAAGAGCTAGAAAAAACTTAACAATAACTCTTGTCGAATGCATTTGACTCGGGGCTATCCTCTCTGAGTTGGCTCAAATTGCTTGCTTCATAAAGTAAACTGAAGCACAAAGTGCTGAAAATATGATGCTATAAGCAGTCTTAATTATTAAAATTAAATTAAATTATTATAATTAATTAATTACATTATTTAACATATGCATTTGAGTCGTTGTCAAGTGTTCCATTGGGCGAGCAGCTATCAATAAATTTCTATACACTAAACACTACAGAGTTTATGGAGGCTGACACAGCAAGAGTGTAACTATTTCCTATAGCTATAGCTTAGTTTAGACTTCAGTTATACATAAAAGTTTACTATAAAAATATGCAATAAGATATGCCATTTAGTTGTAAATATGTAAAAATAAATTTTAAAAATGTTTAAAATTCCTGCTCAGTGTTTGCACTGCGTGACTTCCAAGAAAGTTGTGCAGTTGAAATTTGTGGCAACCGAATGCACGCTGCGATCATGCGGTTTGACACCTCGAATATTTTCTCAGTTTCATATTTTATAATAAAAAACTTAACACTTGGGTTGAGCTTGAGGCCAATGCTATAAATCAACACATGTTAAGCCAAGTCAAACAGAAATGCACCTAAGGCTTTAAGCACTGTCAGTAGAGGTAAAATTATTTCAAGTTAAAAAGGTGTTGCTTCATATTAAATGGCATAAATCTAGCTTAAAAATTTAACTAAAAAGTAATTTAAAATCTCAAGCTATTTTTGTGTTTATTAGAATATCTTTTAATCACCCTGTAATCACTTTATTTTCGATTAGTTTGTATATAAATAAACTAGTTAACTCTTTGACTTATAGTCATTAGTGTGTTATAGAAGTAATAATAATTATTATATAATTGAGTTCGAGGCCTTCATCTACAGACAGCACTACATGCTGCGGCTATAGCTAGATCGAGTCGTCTACTAATAAACAGCGAGAATAAATTTTTTTATTATTAAATTTTTTTTCTTCTATATTTTATTCAAAGAATTTTGAAACACTCTCTTGTGGCATATGGCGAGCTATGATTAACATACAAAGAGCCCGTGGCTTAAGCAATCTCTCTAATGTCATTTGTACAGCAAAATGTATAAAAAAGTCAGCTGAATATATAAATTTAGATGTGCTCATCAAAACTCTTAAACATATACCTGCATATAGTAAATATTTCTGTGGCACATCAGATAAAACTGGTCTTTAAATAAATTGCAGTCAGTGAAAATCTCATTACACTCGCCCTCGAAATTCCTGTTATGTATTTAACCTGACTCGAGCGGATATTATGTAATTGTTTAATCTTCATCTCAATGGCATTCTTAATATTCACTTTATAATTCCTGAGTTGGCAGCCCACTCGTTGGCTGCCTGTAAAAGTCCCAGATTTATAGCAAGTTAATATGCTCATTTCACCCATTTCACATGGCCAAAGAGGGCATAAAAATGCGCTTGTTATAGTTGAATTGCTTCACTACTGTTACGGCTGCTGCTGCTGCTGCTGCAGCTCCCACTGCTACTCGTTCTGTTTTTGTCCTATAGCTAGCTCTGGCACACGGCAAATTATTAGTTGAGCATGTGCCAAAAATATTGCTGAAGACGTTGCCGTCCGCCAAGCAACTGAAGCACAGCGCACTCAGCCACATCCGCACCACCCGCACCACACTCGGCCCAGCCTATGGCATTTCTATATAGCAGTTGGCAGTAGGTCGCAAAATTTATGGCCGTTGTCTGTCGCGGACAAAGAACATCTTTGAATGTTGTATAACTTAAGTGCCAGTGCAAATTTTCTGCCACTTCATGGCTGCCACAAGCACATGCACTGGCAATGCAATCCTATACCTAATGCCACACACACACACACACAACTATGTAGTATATGTGTTTATGTGTGTGTGTTAGTTTTTGTTGCCAGCAAAGGCATTTGCAGTTTGGCATTGCTTTCAGAGTGGCAAAAGATATAGATATATATGCTAGACAATACTTGTCTTTTGCCCTCTCTCTCCCACTCTCGCTCTATCTTTTTCTTGACGAAAAATTGTATATTATAATTAAGACCTAATTGTCTTTTGGCAAATGATATTGCAAATATTACAGAGAGTGTGAGAGCTGGAGAGTGGGTCAGGTGACTGGCTGGCTGGATTCTGGCACAGGTTATTGCCACTCGCCGCTGGGCGCTCAATTAGCCCGGACAGTTAAGTGCAGCAACAACCAGCACCACAATGACAAGTGGCAGCAACAACAGCAGCAGCATAAACAAAATGCAATAATACTTAACATGGCACACGGAACCAATCCAAAGCCTACAACAGTGTGCGTGTTGTGTGTGAGCCGATTATGGCCAACACATGTTCACTTGGCAAATGGAAACGGACACGAAGACGGACATGGACACGGACACGGACATGAACATGGCCCAGGCGCTTGATAGTGGGCTTAATTAAGCAGAAACAATTGCACATAAATATAAAACATTCGGAATGCAGCTCGAGATTTGGCCAGCATATCATTTGGTTGGCTGGCAGTGCGGGCCATTGGATTAACTCGTTTAAGCCCATAAAATTGTAATTGTTATGTGTGCTGTTGCCGGTATTTAAAACATATGTCCAGCTATTTGTAGCAACAAGAAAATTACACAAATCGTTAAATATTTGCGCAGGTTTCACAAATTTTTTTTCTGCGTTTATTTTATTTTTTTTTTTTTTGTGTTTTTACTTTTTGCCAAGTCGCAAGCAATGGACCCATAAATTGCGCCAGCCATTTTACCTGTGACATTATTATTGCTGTTGTTGCTTTTTATTTGTATGTCGTAATTGCGGCGACACAAACGAGGGCGAAACAACAACAGCGACGCAAGCCCACAGAGACAACGACAACGGGAACGACACCAACAACAACAATGCGTGTAGACCATAAAAATTTAATGAAAATTAAAATGAAAATAATTTGTGTGTTTAATTTAATTTTATGATGCCCCAAAGACTGCAACAACAATGAAAACACTCGCCGCGAACGTTTAAAATACGCTTCATACGCTTGATGAATGCGCCTAAAACTATGCAACAGATCATAAATCAAGCGCATAAATTACACATAATGATAAAGAGAGAGACAGAGAGAGGGAGAGTGGCAGTGAGAGAGAGGGCAGCAGCGTAGCCCCAGGCTGACAAGAACCTTTAGATTCCGTTCTGGCCAATGAGAGCAAATGGAAAAACAATAAACCAAACTTGTCGAGGTCGTTCGACTTGTTTGCGCACAAAACAAATGCGAAAAAAAGAAGATGAAGAGAATTAATAAAAAAAAGTAGAGATAACAATAACAATAACATTAACAGTAATGCCAACAATAACATTACTTCAAATTTAATTTAAATTATTTTGTCCTGAACGCCAACCACCTCAGTCCGCTCCAGCGACAATTGACAACAATTGTAAGATGCGTATCACAAAAGAAGAAGAAAAAAGCAGCACAAAAATTACCTACAATGCTTGCCCAATGTCCGCCATTAGCCATAACCACAATAACACGAGTGTGTGTGTGTGGTTAAAGCAATAGCCACAAGGCTGTGTGAGGGAGGCTTTGCCAAATGGGCTGTTCGCGCTTTAGATAGAAATCAAATCTCATCAAGGTTAAACGCAATGGCCGTGTTTTTAGCATTGGGTCAACAACAATTTAAGCTAATGATACAGTTAAAGTATGTAAATAACTGGTTTGAACTGCTGCAAAACTAGTTGACTGACAATTGACTAAGGCTCAATTTGATATACGAATTTAGTGGGTATATCAAATATATATATATAAATATATAAATTGTATGGTACAGCATCAGCTAGAGTACAATACTAGACAGGAGGACTGTTTAGATAAATGTGAAATTTGTGTTTAAGACTTAGTGAATAGTAAATAGATCGATTTATTCATTGACAAATTGAAGCTACTTAAGAGCTGTCTAGAATATAAGGAAACTTATTAATTTAGATAATTTTTAAATGTTAAGTAAAGGGAGATTTATTAGTAATAGGAATAGCCGTCTCCTTCTTTATAAAAGTTAATTTATATTCGATTGCTACGGCTAGTTCTTCTTTAAAAAATGTAGAAAAATATGTTTTCTATATATAACTGCAGCACTGCTGCGTTTGCTTTTTAAATGTGTGCTGCAAAAATAAAATTTGCTTTGTAGAAAATTTTATTTACAAAAATTTTGTGAAACAATTTTCATTAGCTTAAACATAAACTATATTATTTTAGCATTAGCATGGCCAATTAATATGCGATTTCCCTTTAAATATAATTACTCTTGTTATCATATAAAATATATCTTGTTATCATATATAAATATATTACTCTTGTTAAATCACAGCAAATAATATATAAATAATAATAATAATATAACTTCATGATCACAGCCAAATGTTTGATATTTTCAAAGAATTTGAATTGGAAGCAGTTAACTGATGAGCCACTGACTCGGCAGACATAATGCTAAAAGCAACATCAAGTCAGAGCTTAGTAATGTGAATTAAATTTTGGTGCAATTATTTCCTGTTTTCATTAAAAACACATTCAACAATAAGAGCCTGGCCAACACACACTCACTATTACTCTCAAATAAATGCCCCCACAGCAGCAATTAGTGTGCACCATTTTCATGTGCTGTTAATTTCCTCTTTAAATGGGCGCAAAACAGAAACAACAACAACAACAACAACAACAACAACCTTTGCGCAGAAACATGACAAAAGTCATAAGTACTCCAGCAGCAGTCGTAGTCGCAGTAGCCTGGCTGCTGGCTCGTATGTCTATTGCTTTTGCCAATCGTATTTCCATTTCCGTTTTCATGAGCTGCGCTGCATTAGCAATTCAAATTTGATGTCCGCCATTAAACTCATTAACTGCACACAAATGCAGGGCCAAGCGGCAGCATTAGAGATGCTGCTAGACAGCAGCACTCGACATGGCCAGACTCAGAAAAAAAGCAACAACAACAACAACAACGACAACTACATAAGCATTAAGACTGCCTGAGTATGGGTGAGACGCACTAAATAGCAGAAATGTCAGGTGGGCGGCATTCACCTTTAATGACTGCAACCAACGATCGCCAAATGAAGAACTGTCTTCATTAAGCTGGCTGAAGAGCCGGAGCAGTCCTGCCGGTATGCTGTAGGCAACTGGCAACAGTTTTTGCGTGGCTGCAACTCGTGTTACTTCCGACTCGACAAAAACTAAACGTAAATACCTAAAACATAAAAAAGGTAGAGGCAGCGTGGAGCTGGCTCGGCCGGGGCCTGGCCTGGTTTGCATGGAAAACCCATTTGTACACCGTTGAGCGTTGTCTGCGCCAAATAGTTGGCTGACTAGCTGGCGCCGTCGCCGTCGCTTGGTCTTGGCACAGGATAATTGACTTTCAAATCAGTTTGCTATAAATTTTTATCGGCACTTTTGATGCTGTCGCTGGCAGCACTCGACCCGCGGCGACAACGGCTGCAATCAATTGCCAAAGTCAATGGGGACCATGCCGGTGATAATTGCCAGCCAGCCAGGCCAGGAGCAGCCCGGACCTGGACCCGCACTGTGGACAAAACGCCACTAATGAGTTTTATTGAGTAGTTGCTGTAGCTTGACACCCACCCAGAGCGCCGGGCCAAACCTTTTGCCTTGGCGCTGCTTGGCTCTGCTCTGTGACCCGGGCACCTCCAGCTAGCAAAAACGTAGCCAACACGATGACGCACGGAAGCAGTTAATCAAATCTGTAAGTGCCTGCTGGCCAATCGAGTGGCCCTGCAGTCCATACACGTAATTGCATTTACTGCATCACACATGGCAGCTCACAGCTTCGAGCTTCGTTGCGTTTAAAGTCCTGGCTCAACAAACGCCGAAGAATTGAAAAAAAGGAAATGGAAATTGGCATAAGCACGTAAATTATGTGCTGCCAATTAGCAGTTGCCAATTTTTGCACGCAACAGCGAGAAAAAAATGTGAAAATGTGCCCAAATATAGGAGAGCAGCGAGCAGGCGCGGCAGTCGACAAAAAGTTAGACCAAACGCGTAGAAAAAAAAACGAACCGTTAGACAAACTCGACTTGCAAATACCCTGCTTTGTTATTATCTAAAATTATATATTATATTTATTAGAAAATACTTGTGTAGCTCACTTTATCTCACACAAATATCTCTGGCCACATCATACTCTCCTCTCCATAATGCCAGGGTATTCGTAAATATGTTTATGTGTCCTATATATGCACACATTTTTATACATATATATAAATAATTTCGTCACGACATAAGTGGCATCATTAGAGGCAGTGTGTGGCGCACTGCTTGACTGCCAGAGAAGCCTACACAGACACCCGCACCACCCCGCACCACCCCGCACCACCCCGGCCGACTCGTCTCAAGTGCCTGACGTAAAAAAGTCAAATGCCGAAATTGCCAGGCAGCAAAACAAGAAAAAAAAAGCTGAAGAAATGCCAAGCCAAGTTAAGGCAAGAGGCAGCAGGAGGCGTGGCGCGCACTGGAGTGGGCGCTGCGAATGAGTGCGAAGAAAACATGGTAATTTTTCATAAAAACCGCCAAATGTGCACACAACCCGAAGCGAAAAAGAAAACCGCAGAGAAAACCGGCAAAGCGGCAAACAACAAAAAAAATATATAAATTTTTTTGCTGTCCTGCGCGGTTTTCTTATATAGAAACATATATATATATATACAGTATATATAGCTGTGTGGCTGGAATGTAATTCAAAGACGTTATTGGGCGCAACGGGGGGTGTGGCTGGCCATGTTTATGCGACGTCTTTTGGCATTTAGGCATGCGAAATGCGTTGCCCCAAATCCTTTTTACGTGGCTGCCAAGGACACAGCGAGAAGCGCCGGGCGCCAGGCGCCAAGCGCCATATGGGCCGCGAAGTGGCCATAGATGCGAATAGGGCAAAGGGGCGGCATTTGTTGCTGCTGGCGCAGATTGAGGAATGATGGAGGATAGCCAGGAAAAACAAACTTTTTGCGGAAGCGGCAACGGAAATGTCAACAAAACGGCCAGCGGGCCAGACCAGGACCAACGGAGGGCTGAGGAACAATGATGGCAACGGAGGACTGGGAGCCCAGTTGGGATTGCGGCCCAGTCATAATAATTCCCAGCTGAAATATTATCAAATTGCGGCAATTGATTTAACCGCCAGCGGGCAGCGGACGGTGGGCAGTGGACAGCTTAATGCCAACAAGGCGTGGCAGCTATTGAGTTTTAGCTTAAAGTTTATTTTTCCAAAAATTTCAATGTGATGATAAGAGCATGGATTGAAATGATAAGGAAGGCTAAGGAGAAGACAGCCAGATAGCATATAAATATATATATAAGTGAAGATCGACAATTTAGAGATGGATTATAGTTGAGCTTTCTATAACTAACATTCAAGAAGTGGGCTTAGACAGAGCTTAAGCTGCGATCATAAAGTAGTAGTAGAGCCAGTAATGGATCTAAGTTAGAAGTTCAATTAAGAGTCTTATCGACTCAGGCGCTAGCAGATAAGTTCATTATATTCACTAGTTCATTTAGAACAGTAGTTCATAAACACTTCTTATCAAATTGTTCAATTCTTCAAGATTGAAAGCTTAACAAAACTTATTCACTGTAAGCACCTTAGCAAACGTGAACTAAAAGGCTTGCTCAGGAAACTAAGCAAAGATTAAAGTGAACTAGTTCATTTACATATTCTATGGCTAAATGTTCGCTAGCATTTTCTAAGGCAGTTCATTTTGAATGTTCCGCTCATCTTAACGTATTAAAATCAATTGAAAGGCTCGCTCATGAATAGCTGAATAAAGAGTATAGTGAACTAGTTCATGGATATATAAATAATGAACTAGTTCATGAAAAGTTCAACCAAATTGTTTACTAACGTCGATAAATGTTCTATTATTAACCTGAAAGATTCGCTTATCTTAATTTAATAAAAGCTCAGGGAACTAGTTCAATAGTTCATTTCAATGTTTTTTGCTTATTTTCGATTCATATTGAGCATTGAAACAATTACTGCCGAGTAGCTAAGTAAAGATTAAAATGAACTAGTTCACGAATCAAATGGTTCTTTAGAATATGTTCAATGTTCCGCCCATTCTAACTTAATAACGCCTATTGAAAAGCTCACTCATCAAGTATTACAATAAGCAAAGATTATAATGAACTAGTTCATGAACCAAATTGTTCATTAGGCACTTTTAAGCTGCACTCATCTTAATTTAATGATGTTCAGTGAGAAGCCCACGCACGAGTAACTGAGTAAAAAGTATAATGAACTAGTTCCTGAGTTCACGAACCACAAAACTTCTGTTCTGTAGTTCACTTCAATCTTTCACTCATCTGAATATGACTATATTCAGTCTCTAAATGAATTTGACGACAAAATAATGGAATGTTTCCTTTAAGAACGAGTTTCCTTTAGCCACGCCCACACAAAAATAGAACTTAAAAGTTAATCGAACTGAATTTGTATTCAAATCAGTTTGAAAGTTCAATCACAGTTAAAGGGCACTCGGCTTAATATAATAATTTCCTTTGCAGCGCATTATTCGAAAATAGTTTTTTTTTTGGGCTTTTATTTTGCTTTTTGTTAAGCCTTGAGGGAAATCGATATTGTGGCAGCTACGATTGGTGGTCAGGTTCCACGAACTGATTTGGGCAATGGATTTGTGGGCAACGCCATTTGGCGCCTCTGATTTATTTCCGTCAAGTAATTGGAAGCGTTGTCAGGGACGCTGGCTCAAATGACGGCATAATTAGTGGCATGCTTAAAAATAGACCATAAATAATCGTCGCCTTCATGCAAAGACAGAGAGCGAGCAATAGAGAGAGAGACAAAGAGAGATAAAGAAGTAGTGAGCGTTAGCGTGGCAACGTCGGCAGCACCACAAATTGTCTCAGGCCCTGCATAAATTACTTAAATGTTTTCTTAGGAAATGAAGATGCTGTGAGCTGTGCCATGAAAGGGCTGGCGTTCGGTTGAGCTGGCCAGCCGTGCCACGTTACGCGGCGTATGCGCAATTTTATTAAATTACATTCGTGTTTTGGCAAATTAATTACGAAATTATGTTGTCGTCTGACGCCTAACCAAGTACATGGCACGCATGTGGCCCGGCAACTAACTGCGAGTTGCTATGGCTATGGCCCTGGCTCTGGCTCTCTAGATGCTTACGCCTTGCTAGGCGGAATGCCATAGATCGCATTTATCTCTGAATGTCAGTCCGGGGCGGGCTTTGCTTGTGGCCTTGCGGCCTTGCGGCGTCGCTCGCATATTAAAAGTAATTTTGCCTCATTTTTGGCATATTTCGTTGTCTGCTGCCAACAGGACATAACCCGCGCAGATTATGCAGCTGTTGCTGTTGTTGCTGTTGCTGTTGTTGGCCATTTTTCTGGCGCATATTCAACTGGAAATCTCAGTCGCAATAAATTTGACTTTATGTTCATGGCTGGCTAACCAAATTGTGTTTACAAATCATACGACTCTGCCTCAGCCCGACGTTTTTTTCCCTCTTCATCTAATTAAGCTCGCCGCCCTTTGCTCTGCTACTAAAAGGGCAAAGCTCTCGCATTACTCATACGACGCATTAGTCGCTCCCAAATCATTGCCAAATAAATAACGTTAATTTGTTAAATCGGCCAAAGCGAGCGTTAAATAAGAGTAAAAGAACGGGAGAGAGAAATATAAAAAATGAAAACCCTAACGAAACGAAGTTAAAAATCACATTTGCATATTTCCTGCATAACAATAAGAAACCCAATGGATTGTGACGTTATCGGTTGGAACGTAGCGCTGAAACTGTAGCTGCTGGCAAATTCACATATGAGCTCTTCTACCTGCGACATTTTGCCAAATTGCTCAACTTGCAGTCAGCAATCCAATACCCAAGCCAGCTCCCCCACTCACTCTGTCTCTCGTCCCTCGCCCTATTTAAAACGCATGTGTACGCTTCATTTATGCATTCATCAATCAGCTAACCAAGTGTAAATTTTTGCATTTCCTTGCGCGCGCTGAAATAAAACAGAGAATTTGAATTTGCACCAAAGACCCAAAGTTAAATCAAACAGGCATGCCCCACCCAAGCTCCAGCTCCATCTAATGTAGCAATTTGGCCCAACCCAATCACCGCATAGCTGCTTTGTCTTTTGGGCTTGCTGGCTGGCTGGCTGGCTGGCTGGAAGCAGCAGCAGCAGCAGCAAAAGTACCAAACGAGAACGCCCTTCATTTATTTTATTTTGAAATATATAAATCGCACCTAAAAAGTATGCTACACTAAACTTTGATTCATGGCGCAAAGTTTCCGTGCGCTTGAAAATTCGTTTTCCTTGGCCTTACGCACACCAACAACACATCAGCACACACACATACGCACAGTTCCCTGCAGCTGTTGCCCACAACGTTCCGGTTCAACGCTTTTTACGTGCTCAGCTGCCACGCCCACTGCCGGCCCAGCTCCCCTAACCACCTTTAAATTTGGCTGCTCTCGCCAAAAAAAAAAACTGTAAGAAAAAAGAAAAACAAAAACAAGAAGGAAAATTTTTGCAATTTTCCCTGGCGCCCATTTAGCACTTGGCCATGATACGCAGTTTCTCTTTTATTTGCTGTGAAAATAATAGAATCATAAACTGAAACAGGGCGTGGCTGGGGGCAGCAGCACGTGGTACCACTGCTTTGAAGTGTTTGATGAAATTTTCGACACTTAATGATAGCACACGCAACACACTCACACACCCACCCATACGGCGACATCAACAAGACCATCAGGATAGCGCTCGCGCCCCCCTTTTTACAGCCCCACACATCATAAAGGACAACGGCCATGCACCGCAAAATTGTTAACAATCGAAATGAAGCCAAAAGCTGTCGTTGCCTACGTGGCCAGTGAACGGACGGGCACAGGCCGTGCAATGGGCCGCCAATGCGACTGGTAATGACATCGCTTCGGGCCAGATTCTGGCGCCGGTTATGGACTCTCGACTCAGTCACGGTGACGGCGACTACATAAATAGCAGCCGTGACAGCCTGAGCAGCAAAAGCGGGAGAGAGAGACAGTCGCTACATGCAGCCAATAAAAGCCAACGGGCCAACACGAAAATAACTGCAGCGACTGCTGTGCGACAGGCGCGAAAATTTCGCATGACAAGCAACTGGCTGTGAATATAGACGACGGCACGTTGCAGCAGCAGTAAATACCCTAGAAAGAAGTGATTTTGAGAGCTACAAAATATGCTTAAAATATGTTCACCTAAAGCTAAAGTCTACTAAAGACTTTAATAACTCTCATTGAACACATCTTGCTCGATTCGATATTCGAAATGCATATCTCAGTTTTATTCATAAAGCAAATCAACAATAAACTTTACAAGTTAAGAAAAATAAAGTTAAAAATATCTACAGTTGAAGCTTTAAGCTTGTGAAGCCTTAAATATTTCTATTTCTATTTTCGTTTTCACAGAGCAACATTTTCTATACGGTTTCTCAGCTACTTTGATCGCAGCATCTAAGTTTTATTATAATTGCCAAGAAAATATTTTTAAAGATTTTTCAAAGTAAGCTTGAATCTAGTGGGCCATTTTCAAACACAAGATTTTTAAAAAAAATTTTAAATTCTTTAAAAAACATTTTCATTTGATTTTATATATTTTTTTTTATAATTAAGTATAGAACCTGTACAATCAAATTTACAGTCAGCAATATTTTCTATATGGCTTATTATTTAGCTTAATTATATATTGAATTTGTATTGAAAGTTGAAGCCAAATGGTTAGTTAAATTTTTCTTAAAATATTAAATTTAATTTTTAAATTAAATTCTTTTATTTTTAAATTTCGAAAATTTTATGCCTTAAAATTTAAATAATTTAAGGGCTTTTTCTCTTATATCAACATCTTTTCTATAGCCTGATTATGCAAGTAAGTTTTATTCAAATTTGTAAGCAATTATTTTGCTTAAGTTTTTCTAATAATAACAAAAAACATTTCTTAATACAAAATATGTCTTAAAAAAGTTTAGATATTAGAAATAAATTTATCAATTAATTATAAATTTGTCAATTAATTATTAGATTTAATAAATATAATTTTTAATATCTGAAAGAGTAAATTAAAATTAACTGTTGAGTGTGTCCACAATCAATGCTTGCCAAGCCTAACTGTAACTAAATTTAGTTCTGTGCAGCTTTTACTGTTACCAACTTTTATAAAATCTGCAGCAATTCTGGTATTAGACACTATTTTCTTTATGACTTGTAGCCTAATTACACTTCAAACTGTTCTTTAGATACATGAGACAAATATAAATATCAGTTTCTGAAAGGAACCTTCAACTACACCTTTTCACTACATATTTTATATATATTAGCACAAAAGATTTCAACATATAAATGTCATTTTCATAGGCTGCTCTAAAGCCTCTAACTGACAAAACAATCAAATAAATTTGAGCTTCATATAGATGTATTAAGTGTTGGCAATAAACGATAATCACCGTGTGGCAAGTGCACACAGCAGCACATAATACACGCACAGACAGCCACGACGACAGAGTTGCCTAGCTTGGGGCTGATTATAATGTGGAGTTTACATTCATTATGAGCCCATTCTATATGCACGGCAAGCCGCATCACATAATTATTACGCCCGAATTAGCATGAAGCTGGTGTCGTTTGCTCCTTGGCTGCAGCTGCTGTTGTCATTGCTGGTCAACAGCAGCAGCAGTGGCGGCGGCAGCAGCAGCTGTCGCTGTCGCTGTTGCTGGTGTCTGTTGTTTGCTTTTGGTTGTTGCTGGAATTATGTTGTTAGCCATGTTGATGTTTAAAATCCCAATAAACGCTTAGCAGGCGTAAGCGAGAAAATTGCATTGGTTTGTTGTTGTTGTATATGTGTTGTCTAAAGGACCTGCCAGTTGCCACCTGCCGAGGCGCCAAACGGCTGCCAATTGCCAAATAAATTACGAAGTTTACAGCCTCAAAACTAAAGCCAGAAGCGGGTTGGGGGCAATTGCCAGCGGTGCGGCGAATGTTGGCTCACATTAACGATATCGCCTTCGAAATGGCCAGACCCGAACCCCAGCCCAAGCCTCAACCCGAAGCGACAGCCGACAAGGACCCCAACTTTAACCAAGCCAAGCCGCATGTCAAACACGCAAACCCTGTCCATTGACACAAACCCCAGCGCCAGGTGAGCCAGATGGCCAGGTGGCAGGCATTTGGCTACGTTCCCAGTTTAGCTTGTTGCGTGTCCACTTTCACTTCCAGATTGGGCCGCTCTCTCTCTATGTGTGTGTGTGTGTGTGTGTGTGTGTGTGTCGAGAAATTGCGGTTTGTTTGCTGGGTAATTACATTTTGGCATTTTCTCTAACCAAACACCAAGCTCCACCTACGTTTGCCTGCTCAGTCTGTGTGTGCTGGAGTGTTAGTGTGTACAGGCATGTCAGCGTGATAATTATGCGACTATAATCGCACTTTTACATGCCAGCAGCGGCGGCAGCAGCAGCAGCAGTGGCAGTGGCAGCTCAGACTCCAGTTCCGACTTGGAAAAACGAAACACTTGAACCCTAAAACGAAATATGTCGACCGAGCGTCAAAAGTCAGCAGCCCCAACTAATTAACAGGCCGCAGGTACAAAGTGCCTCCTTCGCTTCCACTCGCCCGCCACAATGCACACTCATACAATATTTAAGCCAGGTTGGCCAGGGCTTAAACAAAAGCGAAAGGCATGTTTAATCATAAGAGCAAAAACAACAACTAAAATTGTTGCTGCTGCTGCTGCTTCCTTTGGCCAACGGCAACTTTTGCTACTAAAACTCACAGCGACGGCGCACACAAAAAAAGGGTTAAGTAAATATTGAAGTGAATAAAAACCATGAAAAAGGAGCCAAATGGCAAAAAAATACAAGTCTGCAGGTTGCAAACGGGTGTCGAGAGCTGCACAATGCAGGCCCAAGGCCACTTTAAGTGGGCTAAGATGAAGTCCTTGATGGTGCCTTATATTGTGCATAGGAAATTGGTAAACTTCATATAAAAAATGGCCAATTTTGATGGACATATTGCAGCTACGTTGCCAATAGATGTGAGCTGCTTGAGACAATCTTTGTCAGCATGGCTTGGAGCAACCAAATTAGATGAAAGTCTCCCAAGTCAGGTCTACATAAAGTAATCCCACTATTAAAGGAGCTTTTAGAGATATTTGACATGGACATATTTGTAAATATATATATAACTGATTCAGAAATAGTTGGATAAGCTCTTGCCAATATGCTCTTCTTCATGCTGTGAACGGGTATAAAAAACAGAACACACACGCATACCCACACACACACACACATAGTTAACTACTCTTTTGGCCGTGTCGCGTGAAATGGGCGACTGGCCGTTGAAACGTTGGAGCTGGGCGTGCCGGGGCGTCACAGCCATGCTCGCCAGCAGAGCTGTAGCCAGGCTTTAGTGAGCAGCAGCAGTAGACGCAGGAGCTGTGGAGCAGAAGCTGGTGCAGCTACCAATTAATGTCCTTGTTAGGCAGTGGCCTGTAAAATTGGCTTAAAAAATATGTAACCTTATGCGAGAAAACCAGCTATTGCCCAACTCTCTCTCTTTCTCTTTCGCACTTGTGCTCTAGCTTCTCTTTTTTTTTTGTTTTTTGCTGCGTGGTTCATGCGCAAATTTCTTTGTGATTACTTAAATAGCTTAAAAATTATATGAAAAGGACTTACAGATTTTGTAAGTCAACTTTGTGTATCTGATAAAGAATCTTAATGCTTAAATTTAAACTGCACTTTGACTGATTTATGCATGTGGTTTTTCATGAAGGAGCTTTACATTTCTAAAAATATTATATTGGAATTGGAAAAGAAATTTATTTTAAATAACAATTCATGTATAAAAATAGATAATAAAGTCGAGGATATAGCTTCTTATTAATAATTAAATGTTGAAATAAACGAATGAATTATTCAAGCAGCAAAGTCTTGCTTGAACCTAATTGTTATTCACTATATATATTTAGTTAAACACTACGTATACGTAATTTTATATTTATTTTCAGAGCCAAAATTATTTTTAAAATTTTTTTAATTTGAATAAAAACAATCACAATAAATAATAATAATTGATTTTATATTTTAATTAATAAATATATTAATGCACACGTTGCGTATACATAATATTCAATTTATATGAAAATAATTATAAATTATTAAAATATTTGAAGCTTAAATTTAAAACCTTTATTTTTAAATGCTGAAAAATAATTTATATATAAAATTAACCTAAATTTGATTTTATATATATAAGTAAAATTAAAAATCACGCAGCGTATACATAATTTTATATAAAAACAGCTCGCACAGCGATAAATATATATAAAAATGGATTTCAAATTTGTCTATAATTGTTGTTTATAGTACACAAAGCATAATTATATGGAGTTGGTTATATGAACATATAAAAGAAATTTATTTTATGTTAACGCCGCGTATACTTAATTTCATGAATATGAAGCCCGCATAAACGTTAAAGCTTTACAGGCACAACTTTGTGTAGGCTGTGTGTACACATATGCATGCGTAGGTGTATCAGTGTGTGTGTGTGTGTGCGTGCGTGTGTGTATAGCAACCACTAGAATGCAATGCAATTGGCTACAGTTTCATTGTGGCCCAGTTGGTGTTAGTATTGGTGTTGGCATTGCTTTCGGGGGCTTTAAGTGAAATAAAGTTGATAGCCACACTGTTTTCTGATTTTGTTCTCTTTTTTCAGTTCGCTGGCAGCTGCCATTATTTAATTTGTGCATCTGGGCGTAGGACGCGACTTTGACATGGCAACACGAAGGCTTTCATTTCGGTTCTGTGTGTGACCAGCTCTCATGCAATCGCTATGACGGAAGGCTGTGGCCGATACAGATTCTGACGCCGAGGCCGAGGCCGAGTCCGTTGCGGCTCAGCATATGCCAGAGCCGGCAGCTTAAAGCGGTTGAGCGGCACGCAAAAACTGACCAAATGTCGAATCAAAAATGCAACATTTCGTTGCCAGCCTAGGCCACAGCGGCCAATGTCCGGCTGCTGAAACGCCAAAAACGACAGCAGAGGGAAAAGAAAGGTGGGCGACTGGTCAAACGAGAGACAAGCACACACGTACCAAGCCAAATGGCCAGGGGCATGCAACAGTAATAGGAGCAAGCTGAGGCAGCCATCAGCATGGCAACGCGTGTTGTGTATCGCAGTAGAGGGAGCGATAACCGCAAGGGCCAAGAGTGCCAAGCCAAATGGCAGTGAAAGTGGGCAAGTGCCACCGGGCAGCCACTCCACAGCCAGCCAGCCCGCCAGCCAGCCAGTCAGCCAGGCTAGCTAGGGCTGGGGAATCTAATCTGTAAGCATAAATTCCAATCATTTTGCAAATGGAATGTGCAAATGCAAACCAATAAAACCGCAAAACACAACACAGCAAATGGCAGCGACGAGCAACAGCTACAAACTGAACGGAGGAGCAGAGAAGACAGAAAGCATAGCCAGCAGCACTTTTAGTCCACACATTCCCAGCCAGAGTCGCCGTCGCCGTCGCCGTCACAGTGGCAGTCCCTGTGACAGTTCCAGCTGCAGCTTCTGCTCCAGCTCAAATGCCAATAGCAGCCACGAGCTACGTGCGGTTTAGAGCAGCAAGCGGCGGACCCAGGGTCAAGTGAATCTTTGACTTGGCTTTCGGTTATTTCTAAAACAGAAGCTGTCTCTCTCTCTCTCTCTCTTTCTCTCTGTTTTGTCCAGTTGCTGCAAATGCTTTTTGCAAAATTTGTCTACCATGAGGTTTGTTAATGAAGTGAGTAAAAGCTTGCAGCGGGGGAGTGAACGTTGAACGATGAACTACTGCTATATTGTGCTCGACATACATATGCCAAATCAATATTTGGTTACTGAACATATTGAAAAGTTGGATCCAAAGCTTAAGTGGTTGCCAAATAAAATGTACAAAATGTGGTTACATTTTTCGAACAGCAGAAAGTTGTCACAGCTAAGAAATTTTCATTTATTCAATATGCTTCAATTATTATTGCTTTTTGGCTCTTGCTATAAAGACTCTTGTCAAGACTTGTTCGAGTTTCTCTTCATATGACACGCATTTCATTATTAATTAGTTGAGACCATATTATGACTGAAATGTCTGAAAATTAAATGTAGCTGGCTTCATTTGCTCTAATGAAATTCGCTGGAAAACTTCTGGAGCTGGAGCGACTGGTGTGAGTAGCAAATATCTTTTCATTAAGATGTAAAAACTTTTGGCATAAAAAAAATTTTAAAAAATTAATAAGGCTGCTGGAAATACTTATTTAGCATAAAATTATATTTAAGAAAAAAAATAAATATAAATTTTTGTATTTAAACAAAATAAAATGAATAACTCTCATACTTATAAAATGAAAAAAAATGTATAACAAAAGCAAACAAAAAACTTAACTAAAAACTCGAGCTAAGACATCAGGCTGATCTACAGCTCACAGCAACCTTTGTATGCTCTAATTTAAAGTTTAATTAAGTTTTTTTCTACTGCAATTCAGCTCGAGGCACTTTATTTCTACATGCTTCCAGCAAAGTTGCACAGTTTTTACACAATTTCAATTGCTAAATATGAGCTTTGGCACAGTAACATCTAGTTAAACTCTGAAATCATTGAAAAAGTTTAAGTGACGGGCAGCAGGAGGCCTGGCAGACAACAACTTTAAACATTCTAGAGCTGCAAGTCGAACTGTGTCGATGTGTGGATTGCTATTAAAGAAGCGATCTATTAAATACCAAAAGCTAGAGACTTAAAGCTTTCAATCTATATTTCTATATAGCAAACTCTGTAGTGTCTTTTCGATATCTTAACTAATTTTCTTATTATTAAGAAAAATCGAAAATTGAATTTCGGTTTTTGAGCTTAGTTTGCAAACTGCAAAAGTTATTTAATAATTGAACATTAAATAGTAAAGCCCTTGAGAGCAGCTTAGAAGCATAGCATGATTGTCATGCCAGCTTTACGTGAGGTTCAGGGTATCTGCAAGTCAGGCACTGCCGACTAGAGCTTGCTTAGTTGTTATTTATATAGATAAGTTAAGTTTTACAGCATTTTCAGTCAATTATTTATGCTCTTGCTTAGCTAATATAAAGAACTTGAATCTTTAAATTCTGCGCCACTTTTGAAGCAGCTCGCAGTAAAGCGCACACACACACACACACAATCACACACACCATAAACAAGCCAAAAATGCAGCTGCCTTTGAGTATTATCGTTTATTGTATTATTTTTATGCGATGAACGCGCGTCGATTAGAGACTAAAAATAATGCATTTCGCATTTCGCATTTCGCATTTCGTGTTTCGTTTTTTCGCTTTTCGCATTTTCCATTTTGTTGCCGTTTGCTGAACAAACCGAATTGCAATAAAACTGGCAGCTACACGAACTAGCTGTAGCCTGGCCTGGCAAGGGCGATGCAACGAGCTGAAAAGGCAAATGGCAATCGCATTTGCCGCCAAGCAGCTGCAGCAGCAGTCACAGTAGCAGCAGCAACAGCAACAGCAGCAGCAGCAATCGGCAGCAACTATCAGCAGTTAACAACAATATTGGCACCTTAGTTGGCTGGCTGAGTGCTGGCTGCCAGGCTAACTGTAAAATTGTGGCCATAAAACGTGCGCATTACAAGTGCAAAAGGCGCCACAAAGTATGCAGCAAGTGGAACAACAAAGCTGCAGTCCCAACTGCCTGGCCATTGCTCAAACTGGCTAAAAATCTTGCCCGCCACATGGCGTATACGTGTTAATTTAGCCCAACGATTAGACAGGCCCCTGACAGTCAGTCGGGCCAACTGGCTACGAGCGAGCTTACTACAGTTAGTAGTCTGATGCCCCTCCCCCCTCCTCTGCTCCGCCCTGTCTGTTGGTTAAATTGCCCGTTAGCTTCTTCAGCAGCGCAGTCTATAAATTTTGCGGCTGTCAGGCTGGCGGCTGGCGGCTGGCGGCTGGCGGTATTTCTGGTTAGCTTGCCCCGACCGATCCATTAAGTGCATTTACTGAGCCGTTTTCGATTTGGCCCGACTCTGTTTTTAGGCTACAAAAAGCGGCAAAACACTATATTTTGCAGCGTATAAGTAATGATGTGACGATTTGGCAGCCAACGAGCCAGCGACAAGCTAAACTGGCTGCTAAACACTAAACAGAAACAGTCAGAATGGCCAACACGCTCCCACTCAAACCTCGCCAAGCTGTGCCATCCCAGTGTTTGCCTCTCTAAATATATATATGTAGATATCTATATATATATATATGAGTATGTATCTGTATAGCTGCATATAGCTTGGCTTGTGTGAGTAGCCAGAGTTCATTGCACTAACCGAGTGTCGGATAGTTCAAGGCTTCTTTTGTTTGTTTTTAAAGCAGTTTTAAGCTTGAAGAGTCTATTAGCTATGAGCAGCTTGTGGGCATATAATAAATATTATATAAATTATTTATAAACAAAAATAAATTGTTAAAAAAAAAAGTTAATTTTAAAAATATTTTCTATTGAACATAAAATTAGTAAAACATCAAAATTTATAAATAAATATATATTTTTATAAAAACTTAATAAAAAAGGGCCGACATCGTTTACAGAAATGAAAATTTCACTAATGATAATATTTATAGAAATTTGAGTTCCTCCGGTTTCTGATTCTAATTAAAAAATGTATAAGTGAACCCAAAAATTAACTCTCAGCATGTGTTTTCTTTAGCTCATTTAAAGCTACGTTCGCTTCGTTCACAAAAATAATAGCGAAGCGCCGCTATGAGCCTAAGCAGCCATCTCGCTCTTACTCAGCAACAGCTGCAACTAAATTCAGCCACAACTATTCTTATCTCAGTCTCCCTCTCCCTCTCCCTCTGTCTTGGAGTGTGAATTGCCGCCAGTCAGCAATGAGAGGCGTCCCACTGAAGCGCAAGCTCACTTGGATAATATTCTAGCAACAACTCTAGACAAGCGCTCAGCCACTCACTAATACTACTGCAATAGTAGAAGGCAAACAGATCGAAACTGAATAGAATTAGAAAACTGTAAAGAGCAATGACAGAGGAACAATCTTAAGGAAAGCAGACTTTGCTCTTAATTGCATAATATCATAGCGATAGGGCATATATATTTAAATTTATATTTATAAATTTATAACTATAAATATATATATTTATAAATATATAATTATAAATATATATATTTATAAATATATTTAAATTTAAATTTTAGATAAGAAAATTTAAATAGTATTTCAGACTTTTATATAAATATATCAAGATATATAAGGCTTAAGTTTTATTTTGCTCAAATGCTTGAGACAGTCAAATTAAAAGAGAGACAGATGGAATTGGGTAGATCATGGGCTGGATGAGAGAGAGGGAAAGTGTGTGTGTAGGAGAGAGAGAGAAGGACAAATGCCAATAAACTATTATAAAGATATAACAAATATATACAAATATATTATACATAAGTCGTAGGCATAAAGAGTTGGACATCTGGAGATTAAAAACTTAATACAAAATAGTATAAAATAATAGTAGATAGATAACGGCATAGAGGTGGATGTCATAGGTAAAAGCAGAGTCTAATCCCATTCAGCACTAAACACCTAACTGATATCATTTGCCATTTTTCGGTCATTCATTTGCCTTTCACTAATAATGCAAAGCAATCTACTCACATCCAGCAAAACTCTTTCGAGAAGTGCATTCAGAATTCGTGGTGTTGCAGTTGTCTGTTTGGTATTTTGCTTGTTTGTTGCTGCTGTTAAACAAAATTTGCTTGGCATGCACTTTGGGCATACAATTCGATGCGGCGTGGGCGGTTGGCTGGGTGGGGGTGGCTGGCGTTGCTGTTGTGTGATAGTTGAATCGCTGGGGCTTCTGCAGTTGGGCAGATACTTAGTTTAGTCATGTTGGCCAGCCTGATAAATTGTTTCCGCAGAGCGTTGCACGTAATTGCCAAGCGGATCGATGAAAAGTAGCTTAAAGGTCCCGTTGCCATGTTGAGATGCCGTCGAGCTTTGCTAACTCTAACAGTTGCTGCTGCTGCTGTGCTGCTGTTGATGTTGTTGCTGCTTGTGACAAGGCCAACTAATTTGTACACTTCATCTTGGGCAGGGCCAAAAACCAAACGACAGTTGCCAAAATAAGACAATTCTTGCAAATGCACAGGCAACTCATTGCTGCTGACATAGCCAGTTATTGTTGTTGTTGTTGTTGTTGTTGTTGTTGCCTGCTGCTGTCTTTTGCCGTTGGCTGTGTGAAATGTAATGCAATTTCATGTCAAAAACTAACATAGCGACAGCCAGAGCACAAAACTTTAAAGTGATATTTTTGTGTCGGTTAGTGCTGCGCACCTGTCGAGCTGTTCTTGCTGTTGCTGTTGCCGTTGCTGTTCTCTTGGTTTTTGCTGTCACTGCAGCAGCAGCAGCAGCAGCTTACAGGCGCACACACAAATGCCAGTCATGCGCCGCAGGAAAACAAACTTTTGTTGCCGTCTTTGCGCAGTTTTTCCTTTAGCTGATTCTCCATTTTCAACCGCAACAACACGACGCTTACTTCCGCTTTTAAGTGTTAAGCAACACACACACACACACACGCACATAGACTAGCTCGCTGTCCTTTGACATGCATGTCTCGCTCTTTAGTCCTTCCGCCCGCTTAGCCTAAGACTGAGCTGTCTTTCAGCTGTCTGCCTAACCGCCAGCTGCAGTTTTTGTCAATGCCTGGCTCGCTGAAGTTATGACAGTGGAGTGCCACGCCTTCAGACACAGCGCCTACTGGCTAGGCGCCACTTGCCACTTGCTAACGCTGCATTTTCTTGCAGCGAGCGAGACAGGGACGCGCAGAGAGCAGTAGCACAGCAGGAAGCATTAAAGGTGATTCACTTGTTTGTTGCTTGTTTGTTTGCAATTTGTTGTCATAATTTGTTGCTGTTGTCTCCTATTTGGGTGTCGGCATTGGACTTGCACTACAAATCGTTATGGCAACATTGTTGTGCTTGGCGAATAAGCAGCATTGGCCATTGTTGTGCGGGCATTATTCACTTGGCTTGACCGGCTGTGGGGCACGAATAATTTCAATGAGAAGCACTTTCGTTACTATAACTTATTGAATACCCTGTAAAAATTAACCATTTGACTCCTGTGATATGAAGCTTTGCACAAAAGTAGGCCTTATTTATATGCCTGAGAATCGCATAGAAGGGATCACTATAGCAATGAAATTTCCTTTCACTAACTCACTCTTTTGTAGTAGCTTTTGTCTCTCCATTATAAAGTATACGCCCAGTACGTATTGTCTAACATGACATTAAGTATACGCCCTGTAGCTACTCCGCAACTATTCTCAAGCTCTGTTCTGACTGCTCATAGATAGAGCTACATTTGCAACTAATTTCGTATCAGAAACTATTAACGCATGTAAAAGTCAACTCTGTTTCAGCAGCAACAATGCACTGCACTGCGTATACGTGATATTTTCGTTTGCAAATAGTCAAATGACATTTGGCCAGGGACTGTGCGAGTGTGTATTGCTGGTAGTTGTATTATAGCTCGTTCTGATGGCCGTATCAATTTTGGTTGGCTCGCTCTTGGCTCGCATTATCGTTAAAATTGTATTGGATTGGGCCAACATGCTTTGCTGACTGTATGGACCATTGTGGCCCGGCTACCGCTTCAGCTTCAATTCCATGTATCCATTCCTCTGCATTTTCATTCCATTGCCATATATATATGTGTGTGTGTTTATAGATTTTTCGTTATAGCCACACGAACTTCTTCTTAAAATGCAATTTTCAAGATTTTTTTATTTTTTTATTTTTCTTTTTTTGTTCGTGTTTGTGTTGGCTCGTTTTGCCCAGCGCCATTTCAGCCTTCGATGTTGTAGCTGCTTTTGACGCTGATTTTAAGCTGCCACTAGCTCGCACTCACTCACACTCAACGTTCCACTTCCTTCTGTGTATTCCCTTGACCACGCCCGCTGCCTGGCCGCCCGCCCTTGCCGCCTCCTGCTTGCATGTGTCAAAAGGTATTTTTATGTTCAGTTTCGTGTTTTTCAACATTTTCTCAGCATTTTATTTTCCTTTCTTTGCTTGCTCGCATGGTTTTCCGCAGAGTTAGGTTTGGAAACGAGCGGGCGGCAGCGGCGAGGGGGCCAGGGGTTACGTAGGGCTGGGGCTGCTGAACCAAACCGCTTTGAGTCGAGTTGAGTTGAGTCCCGTCTTGTGTGCAGGTAATATGGCACTTGGCTAAAATGGTGTGTGAAATTTTATGCGAAATGGCTTAAGACTTTGTTGTTGTTGTTGTTGTTGTTGTCACAGTTGTTGTTGCTGCTGTTGTTATAGTTCTGGTTGTTGCCGTTGTGCTTGTTGTGCTGATATTTCTGGAACGGAACACAATCATTCTGCTATGTTGCACATAAAAAGTTACGTTGAGTGGCACTATGCGACTCTCTCTCTGTGTGTGTGTTTGTGTTTGTGTTTGTGACCAGATTCAAGGAGCTGCAATGGATCGAATAGTTAGTGGTAAGGAAATATTGTGGAATGGTGTAGCAGCTTCTGGCTGCTGATGATGACATTTTCGTTTCTGGCCGCATGAATTGGCATTGGACACAACAACAAAAAAATAAAAAATAAAACGAGAGCGAAATGCGCAAAAAAGGATTAGTTAGTTTCAGCTTGGGCCCAAGTCACTCAAAGTTGTCCAAAGGACATTTGCTTGAAATTCGATTTCGATTTCGATTTCGATTCCTGTTTTTTGCCGTCCTTCCTCACATGCATTTCCTTTATGCGTGTTGTTATGGCCAGCTTTAAGTCACTGCGTATGCTTAGAGCAGCTTTGGCAAGTGGTTTTTGCAAAGAAAAGAAAGGATTCAAGAATTTTCCTACAGAGCTGATTAAGTTCGCTTGAAACTTTATAAAAAACTTCGATTTTTATTTAAAATCCCTACACTCAAAGCTGAGTTTTTTGAAAATTTATTATGTCAAGGAAATGTTCTAGCTGAAGCTAATATTGTTAGCCATTTGTGTTTTGTGTGTAAGAAACATTGCATAAGAATGTGTTGTGTGTTTCTTAAGGATATATTGAACAGCAAACAAATTGTTTATGTGAGAGCTTTAAAGTTGATAAGAGTATAATATCATAAATAATATCAACTATTGAAACAAACATTTTATGAGAGAACGTCGCATCTACAGATTCAGCTATATTCAGCTTCCACAAATGGGTAGAGACTTAAGACTTAAGACTTAAGACTTTAAGATTTACTTGTATAGCTAAAATTTGAGGCTGCATTAAAGCTAAAAATGGGGCTTTATCTACTACAAATGAATTAAAGTAACATATTCAAACCAAGCTCTATCTAGAAAAAGCTGACATAATATTTATTAAAATTGTTTAAAAAGTACTTAAAGCAATCTTAAGCTAAATCAATTATTTTTATAGCTATTGCTTGATTTGTGCAAATAATTTAATTTGGCTAAAGGTTTTTTATTAATTTTAAAGAAAAGCCAAAAATGTATTGAAAATTGGAAGCAACCTGCAGAGGTCAGCTCTTAATTCTTGCATAAGTCCAAAGTCAAGGACAGACCAAATAGATAAAGAAGCAGACAGATGGGCTAACAGATTGAAAGACTGACTGATTGACAAACTGACTGATTGATAGAATGACGGACTGACCAATTAGCAGATTGACAGACTGATAGACTGACTGATTGTTAGACTGAGTGCTTGCCAGTCTAACAGACACATAGAGAGACAGTCAGACTTATTAGTTCGACTGATAATAGAATTGAACTAAGTTAACTTGGCTTTAACTGCAAGTTTAAAATAATTCTACTGCAAATGAGAAGACAAGTCTACAGCAGCTTATTTGTGGACGGCTCTGGTAATCCCTAAAGAAAGGATTTCGAGATAATCTTATATCTGCAATGAATTTTTTGCTTCTCTGGCAAGCGTTTAAGTCGAGTACCATCGTTTACATCGATAGTATAACCCAACATATATAAGAAAATTGTGCTTTATTTTAACTAAAAGTTACGATTCAGAAACAAGAGAATGTTTAAATTTTCTTCTTTAAGTCGTGTCCACCTCTCCGAAATAATTTGGCCCGCCTAGCTGAATGCCCTTTCAGATTCTACGTACGTAGCGGGAAGGCACAGCTACTTGCAGAACAGGCTTTTAATAGAGACGCCCACTATCGATGGCACCATCGATAGTAGATGGGCCACTATCGAAAGTGTCTTCTACTATCGATTGTGGCTCGATAATGCCCAACCATCGATAGTGCCGATAGTGCCATCGATTGTTCTCCACCTCTAGGCTGCACATGGCATTGATGGCCAACTAATTTGGATCTTTTTAACCATAGTGTTAACGCCTTTATAATCAAATAGCACTAGAGATAAGATACTCTTAGGCAAAGAAATATTCCTATTAAATAACAATCTTAAATAAACATAGATCGTTCTAGCTCAAGCATGATATATAGAATTCTTGATCTTGATGTTGTTTAGAATACAGAAGATAAAATATATTTTTGAGTGAGTATTAATAGTTTTAAAAACAAATGAATATATGAATTCTAATATATTAAATGAATATATAAACTTTAAAACTTGAAAACTATTCCTGATTTATATGTTATACAAACTCCGAACTCTTTATCTGGTCACTGCATTGCTGCAATGCTCTGTTGAAATGTAAATAGGAATGGGAATGGGAATGGGAATGCCATGTATATATGTTACGTGATCTGACAGCGTTCAGTGTGGAGCACTTAGCACTGTGCAACATGAGAGCCGAGAGCCAACATGCATAGCTCTCTCAATGCTAACGGCACATGGAATGGACACATGTGTAAATATTCAATTAGCTGAATAACAACAAAACAAATGCCAGCAGCAACAACAAATGAACAACTTTACGCTGTGCTGGGCTTTCGCTTTGTCGCTCATTTTCCCGAAAAATTGAGAGAAGATAAAAAAAAGTTGGCGCTGGAGAACAGGTAAGGTAAAACCTCGTAGAGAAAAATGATTTTTATTTAATTTTCGCACCTGTTTTCAGTGCAAATAAGTTTCGTATTTTAATTCTCATTTGAATTTTACATGCATTTCAATTTGTTTTCCCATTTTTTATTTTCTTCTCTCTTTTTTTTTTTTTTTTTTGACAACGTGTTGAGTATTTTTCGTGTTTCCGTTTCATTTTTTTTTCCGCTGGCATACCCCTACTTTTCTTCCGTTTTTTGTTTTTCTTTTTTTTTTTTGCTCTGTCGATATTTATTCCATGCGGCGTTTTACATGTCAAAGGAATTTTTGCAGCCAGCTACGCGTGCTCCAGCCCTAACCGCTGTCTGGCTATTTGTCTGTTACCTTAACTGTCACTATACAGATATGTATATATATATATTTTATGCATATATAGATATATATATAAATATATTCAACGCTTGTTTTTGGATGTTTCAATTGTCAACGCGAGGGCAAGCTTTTAACAATTAAAGCAACAATGCCACACATATTCATTATCAGCAACATCATCATCGTCTGCATGATGATCGTAAATGTATACATTGTATTTGTATTCATCATTATCATCATTTAGCTTGTCTGTCATCGTCGTCATCATATTTTGCAAGTTGCTCGTAAAAATGGCTTTTAATTGCACGTGTAAAAAAGGGTTGGCAGCAACTGTGGCAGCACTCTAACCACGCCCCCTCTTCACAATTTGCCTCGCTCAACTGTTGAAATTTAAACGCTGCCAAGATTAATTCAATTAACCTGCGCCACACCCGAAAGGTGGGAGGCGAAATCTGTGCCTCAAAATGGGTGAAAAGCATTTTAGAGGCAAGCTTCATATTATCCTGTTTGGTATCCTGTCCTCAGCTTGGCTTCTGTGCTTTGGGCTGCCGCTGCTGCTGCTTTTGACACTTATAATTGGTAGGCGTGGCAAATCATTAATTATATTTCGAGGCCAAAATGCATGTCACTCAGCAGAGAGCGGCTTGAACGACAGAGAGGGCGCTGCGGAAGAGAGCAGACTAGCTGTCAAAGCAGCACTCACAATAGGCTCGCAACTCGCTAAAAAAAAAGAAGAAGAAGAAGCTGGTAATCACTTAAAAGCAAATTAATTGAGGAATTGAATTAGAACAAAAAGCACAAAGCACTTTACAGTCGAGTAAAAAATCCAATTTTTTACGAATAATGTATGCTTGCTTTTATTGAATTATTTATTTACGATTTTCTATATCTATATTGTAGAGCAGATGTTCTAAATATCCTGAAGACTATTATGAATGGATAAAAGTATTCGCTTCATTCATTTTGAAATGATTTAAAATTTATTAAGGACTTTATTTAGCTCGTATTTTAATAAAGATTGAAAAAGCAGTTGCCATTAATGTTATTGTGTGTGTTAAGAGCCGGCGTTTTAGAGAAATAAAAAGAAATAAAATAAAAAAAATAAATTACACATTATAGAGATTTAAAAAAAAATTTGAAATAATACTAAATAAATATGTATATAATTTTAAAAATATAACAAAAATAAATTTAAAAAAAAATAGAAATAAAATTAAAAATGAACAAAAAATAAGAAAAAAATATAAAATATTATTAAATATTAAAAGACATAAGAGAAAGAAATAAATTTTTACACAATTGAATGAATACGAAATATTATTAAAGATTATTTTTTGTATTTGCAATAAGTTTGATAAAACAATCAGTGATTTATAATTATGTAAGCAGGATACTTGATTAGGGGACTTAGAGGACACCGCACCTGGGGGTTCAATTACAGCGATGTTGAATGACCAGCGCTATATATAATATATATTAATAATATATATTAAAAATTTGTGATATAGCTAAAGAAGAGCTGAAGGCATAAGTCTTTTTTGCAGCAAATTTTATTAATTTAAAATTTATTTGAAAATAAGTATTGAAGCTCTATTCCAAATTTCCCGCCTGTCTTAATTCCCTTGCCTTTCTCTCAGAAATGAGCTATAAAATGATCTTGCATTATCTGAAATGCGCACAAGCTGTTGCTTAGCCAAGACATTAATCGAGCAGATTCCGAGAGTCGAGTCCTTTTTGTTCAGCTATTTTGCATTAATGAACTTTGGCGACAGTTGGCGGGCAGGTGAACAAGGTAAATTACCAAAGCCGCTGAGAACTAAGAAAAATGGAAGCCAAGAGCTCTGCAAATGATAAACGGCCTGGCTGATAGAGCTAAGCGAGCCGTAGACTCTGACAAGCTCTGAACTGAGAAGGGGACAGGGCATGGCACTCTCAGAGGAGTTATTCGCATAGGCCGCGCTGCTGCTTTCTTTTTGTGGCATTTTTGGTGGGCAACGCGAAATTTAGCGGCACAATAAAACACATCAAATAAATTTGCGCTGAAAATGTTGCTGCTTATCAGCGAGGCGTGGCGGGACATAGACATAGGCAAAGAAGCAAAAAACAAGATATAATAGGAAGTTGATAAGCCGAAGAGTGAGCTACAGTCAGCTCTGCCCACTAAAGGACAGAGGAGAGGAGTAGCTGGAGTAGCTGGAGCATAGCTTTAAACTTGCTTACGGTAATAAACTCAGCGAGCCGTGATGCTATTTTAAATCTAAATAGACTCGAGCCGAGCCAACTTGAATTTTTATATTTGCAATGAAAACAAAAATGAAAATGTTAAAAAAAAAACATCAGAGCACAGAAAACAATGGTGGAACGAAATACCGCAGCATGCATAATTTCGAATGCTTTGCGGGCAGCCGGCAGAGCCACATTATGCAACATTCCTTTCAGCACACACAGAAAGTTGTGAGCCCCCTCCAGACCCTGTTCACTGCCCAGCTACGCCCAACCCCACTACCCCAGTCCTTCTATTCGTGCCTAGCCAACCCGACCGCACGCTCATTATGATAATAATAATGCGGGGGCAGCGCTGCACGAAATTCCTTTTTTTTCGTTAAGCACTCGACACACTGGTTCCAAATGCCACCCGCACATCCCCTCGTTAACCCCATCAAAGCCCACAACAACAATTAAAATGTTATTAAGCGGCCAAAATTATGCAATGTGCGAAAGCAGCTGAGCTGGCCAAAAAAAGGAAGCATGTCTCTTTCGACCAGGATGAGTCGCTCGTCCAGAGACCAGACAAATATATGCATGTAGATGTACGTGAATGCAATAAAAGCCAGCCCGTAATAACAATAGCTAAAAAACTAACGTTAGATCCGGAACCGAGAGCCAAAAGAAGACTGACGGAAATGGAAAGGGAGAAATGAAGAGAGCGAGAGCGAGAGCGGGAGCGAAAGAGAGAGCGGAAGCAGAAGCGGAAGCAGAAGCGGAAGCGGGAGCGAGAGCGAGAGCGAGACCGAGCTACAGAGCAAATAACTAAGCATATGCATAAATACACACAAGTGCTGCATGGATTAATAAAACAAAAACACAAAACAACAATAAAACACACAATGGGCGAAATTATAAAACAAAGATAGAGAGAGAGAGAGAGGCAGGGAGAGATACAGAGAAACATTTCGGTTTTTCTTGGACACACAAATTAGACTCATTTAGTTGCCACAAAGAAATGACAAAAGCAAAAACTAAAAGAGAAGGAATAAATATTATATAAATTACGCTAAGTATATATGCACTGAGCATTTTTTTAAACAGGCTTAAAATGCATTGTGTGCAGCAAAAATACAACACTTTAGACAAAAATTTGCAATTATTTAAATAAATAATAAAAGAATTTTAATATATATATATATATATATATATATATATATATATATATATATATATATATATATATATATATATATATATATGAGGTCTACTTAAAAAATATTGTAAATTGGGAAGGATATGAAGACGCAAAAGCCGAACAAGATCACATAAAAGGGATTTTTTGAACTGCTTCAAGAACTGGAACTTGGTGTTTAGCATGTAATGGGTTTTACGTTAACGGGAAAAATTGAAAAATACACAAAATTAGCTGTACCTTTTGTCCCGTTTGTAAGTATAAGGAACCACTTTAATAAAGAGCTTAGAAGATTAAGCTCCACCTATTAATATAAGTGTATATGATCCTGCCTAGACAAAGAATAAGTTTAAATATTTGTTAGCGGTTTAATGAGCCTTTGTTAGATGTCTACTGGATAATATGCATATACATATATAGATAAGCATTCACACGCGAATTACAATATTTGTTCTAAGCATTTAAACACTTGGCGAGAACAACGCTAATAAGTAAACACGAACCCCTTTTCACAACAGAAACAAACACACACACATACACACTCGGGCACACACACAAACAGACAAGCACACACTTATGTAAATAATAAGCTCTCTAAATTAAAATGCTTAAAACTCCAAGAAATTTTTGGCACTCTTATGGCTTAAGCAAGCGCAATAGGGTATTTTGTTTTGAAACGATATTGGTAACAAGCTAAAATAAAATGTATAAATTATACTATATATATAATATAATATATAATACATATACTTAATCGTCATCAATATCAATTGTGTGCCTACCATACAGAAACAAGTGAAGCTTTCATATATACATTTATAAGCTACTTACAATTCATCTTTGCAGGGTATTTAATCGTCTTGCTCTGCCTATCCTTCTTAGTTTGTCTACCTGCTGTCTGCCTATTCATCTATCTATTCATCTTGCTTCAAGTTTTTTTCGGACGCTCTGAGCTTCCAGTTGGGCTGCCGGTGTTGCTGTCTTGTGGGCCTTGTTTTGGTTCTGGTTGCGTCGGCCTTTGTGTCAGGTACTTGGCTGCTAGCCTTGGCCAACACTTTTCACGTTGCGCGAAATTTATCATGATTCCATTACATAATTAAATCCGTTTTAATAGAAACTTTGCGCGTCTTTGTTGCCGCTGCTTGAGTTTTTAGTGTTGTTATTGTTGTTGTCGCTGCTTTTGAGATGTATTTGGTAAAGTTTCGCCGGGCGAAATTGAAAAACAAAACAGCAAAGGCAGCAACAGCGGCAGCAAAGTTGTCGACTGCCTGCGTCGACGTCAGCGTCGCTGTTGCTGCGCTAATGAAATTAAGAAAGTAACCGTAGAAGAAAGATGGAGAGAGAAAGAGAGAGAGAGCGAGAACGGTAGAGAGCTGCTTTACCCCTCGAACGCACCTATACGCGAGTGCTTGCTGAAATGCTTTGCTTTATCTGCTGCTGCCATCTCTCTGCTCTGTATCCATGTGCACTCCATCTACTCATTCCGACATCTAGCCGCTCTTTGTCGACTGCTGCCTCTGGTTTTTGTCTTGATAAATTACCCCGTCCTTGGCAGAGACGTTGGGCGACACAGTAAAGTGATATTTTTATTTGGAGCTTTACCCTCTCCCCTCTCAGTTACCCTGTCAACCTCCGCCCGTCCTGCTGCAGACATTTTTAAATCTTGCCAAATTGTTAACGATGCGAAAGTTGCCACTGAAATGGGATAGGAGCAGATGGAAGACGAAGGCAGAACGGGCGGGGTACAAAGGCGGGGCGCATAGCTACTCGGTCGACGGCAAAGTTTAGTAAATGAAAATAATTTTCAGTTGGAAAATTATTTAAAGTAGTTCATTAAGTGGCAGAATTTTTAGACAAGCTAAACTATTTGTTAACTATTTCGTTTTGAGTTTCTTTTTCTTTTTTTTCTTTATGTCGCACATTGCATTCCTTGCTAAATATATGAGCGCAGACAATCACAATAAAGCTGACCGCAAAGAAGCCACTAGAAGATTCGGTAAGAATCAGCTCAGTCCTGACTTTGAGTTTAGTATGCTAGTATAAGTGTTTAAGAGTATAAGCTGGCTGAGCTCACAGCAAATGTCGCTCCCTTGCGTTTGGCAATCTAAACTACAAAAACATTGGGATGGATTAAAATAGCTCTTCAATCTAACGGACGTAGACAAACAAACGAACATGCTATGAAGCAGAAATAAATGTAGAGTTTAAGGTAAGCGAGCATTGGCTGCCCCACTGGAATAAACTTTTGCATATATATATATATATATATATATACTGATATATATATAATTATACATGGCGCCATTCAATACGTGACCGAAATATAGAATGCTCTACAAATGTACACAGAAGTTTATTGATTATTCATATTATTCAAATTAATTAAACTAGATTTAAATTTCAAAAGTAATTAATTTAAAATAGCAAATAGTTAATGCAGCAGCGCAGCAATTATCTTTAAAGTGATAAAATAAACTTTTCCGCCTAAGCTAAAGTAACCTACTCCATCAAAGCTGTTTCAACTGCCTTAACTTTCAATTAAAAATACATTATCTGACATATACGTATCTGTGTGCGTGTAGCTGTGTGCGTGTGTGTTATGTTCTAAGCGTGCCCGCATGTCAAGTGTTTGTTTTTACTCTCTTTGCTCTACCCCGCTCCATTCGCCACCACTCCCTCTCTCTCTCTCTCTCGCTGCCGTGCTGCCCACTGGCTGACAACTCACTTAAACTGCAATAAATAACGCAAAAAAAGGTAAAAGATAGATGCTCAGGCGACACACCTGACAACACCTACGTTCTTCTGCCCCGCTCCAATCGAGGCTACTGCATCGCTGATAAGGCTCGAGCCCCGGCCCAAAGTGTCGAGCGGATTTCCAATCTCTGGCAACCCTTCGCAAATCCCCAACAAACGCAACGAACATTAAAATAAAATTAATTCCCATTTCGTAACGATATTTTCTTCCTTTTTTTTTTTTTACTTTTCCCACTGTTCTGCGGCAGTCGAGGCAAATGGCAAAACGATTGACTATTAAAAAGGATAAGGCATAATATTTTTCGCATTTGTGCCGGGGGCCGCGTGCTGTACTCGTCCTTCGGGCGCCACTCGTCACGTAAATGTAAGAAAAATAGTTTACGGTCCGGACTTATCCGCCGGAGCCAATAATGTTGCCTTTAAAATGACAAAGCGGCCGCCACAACAATGACAGCTATAAGGAAGCATAAAAAACCATACCCCACACCGCCCACCGGACAAACTTACGAATTAAAATAAAAAAGGGAGTAAAGTTTTTTATACCTTTGCGGAAGGGGTATTTAAATTCTTTTTTTTCAATCGCGATCAGTCGTTCGACCTGTAAAGACGTGAATTCGAACAGCCTTCGCTTAAGCTCTACTGCTGCAGAGTTCTAAAAATAGAACTTTGCGGTGCATTCTTCAACGCAACAGCAACAAAAACCGCACACGCAGCGTTTTCTTATCGCTTGCTTCCGCGTAACTCAATTGCTTTAATTGTAATTTACGAAATTTCGTCGCTTGGCGCGAGTGCGCCTGCACTCAAAAGCACAATCCGCGATGACATCTAATGTCAATGACCGCGCTACAGCTGTAAAGGTAAATGCAGAAATGCAAGCCCAGCTTAACGTTGTGATGGCAAATAGGCAAGCCTCCATCATGCCAATAAACTCAAAAATAGATATCGCCTCCGTGCAAGGCATCACTAACAACAAAAACACGAAACGTAAACAGCCAAATTCACCAAAAACCATCAAGAAAAGGCTCATCTTCGACGAACCAAGCACCAGCAATGCAGCATTAATATCAGAAAATCGATTTTCACTGCTCGTAGAAGAAGATGAAGACTACAGCGAATCACCTGTAGCTCCAGAAGCCCCAGTATTGACCGACCAGCAAACTACACCGAAACCTCGTCCGCCCCCCATATGGTGTCCAAACATCAAGTCTGTGGCCCTACTTCAACAGATAATAGATAAAGTAATTGATGCTAAATCATACGTAATTAAGCCAAAGAAGAATAACATAGGTGTATTAACCCAATGCAGTGAGGACTATCGCAGAGTTATAGACCACTTTACTAAGCTGGAATTGGAGTTCCACTGCTACCAGCTTAAGGAGGACAAACCATATAGAGTCGTGTTCAAAGGGCTTCACTCCAGCACTGATACAACACTAATTAAAAAGGAATTGGAAACCAAAGGCCACACAATTACAAATGTGCACAACCCACTGAGCCGTATGGACAAAACACCGCTAAATATATTTTTTGTTGACGTGGCTCAGGCCCCCAACAACAAAGAAATTTTGGACATTCGAGTTGTCTGCAGGCAACGCTGCACAGTGGAACTGCCAAGAAGATACAACGACCTGACACAATGCCATCGCTGTCAAGAATTTGGACACACACAACGCTACTGCCACAAAGCTCCCAGGTGTGTGCGTTGCGCCGGGAAACACGCATCCAAAGACTGCACCCGCGAAAAGGACCAGGCACCAACTTGTGTGCACTGTGAGTTACAGCACCCAGCCAACTATAAGGGCTGCCAAGTATACAAGCGGTTGCGCAAATTGCAATCCCCAGCACAAAAAAGGAGTCCCACACAAACACCGTCTACGGGTCCGAGTACTGCTTCCGAAATTACAAGGCCCCGGAGCATTACCCAAGCCACGAGCTTTGCAACGCCTATTAGTGGTGTTTCTTACGCACAGGCCGCTAGAGGTGGACCGTCAAATAAGAATACCACAAGTGACACTTTGTTCACTGAAATGCTTCAGCAACAACAACGTCAGTTTGACGCAATTAATGCCGAGCTCAAAGCGATGCGAGAAGTACAATCCCAACAAGCAACCATGCTAAACAGTTTAATGGCCATCATAACCAAGCTTGCCTACAAATAATGGCTTTACGTGTGGGTATCTGGAACGCCAATGGCCTGAGAAACAAGACTCAGGAACTGGCTGCGTTTCTCTCACAAGAAAACATAGATATAATGTTAATAACAGAAACTCATGAGTGCCCCACTACACAAATTTTCGGATACGAACACTATCAGGCTCATGGTGAAGGAGCAAACTGCTTTGGTGGATCCTCAATCCTCATACGAGCAACAATACCGCATACACCTTTACTGTCAATTTGCAACGCAACAATGCAGGTCTCAGCCATCACCCTGCCTACGTCTATTGGAGCGATCGAAGTTGCGTCAATTTATCTTCCGCCAAACACTGGTCTGTGTGATCATCACATGGAACAGGTTCTAGGCCAAAGGTTGAATAAGACCCTCATCGGCGGCGACTGGAATGGATGGCACCCATTTTGGGGAAGCAATAGTGCGAATCGTCGCGGAGAAGTCATATTTGAGGCGATTCAAAACTTACAATTCAGCATATTGGCGACTGGAGCCCCCACCCGTTACCCAATTAATGGACACAGGCCCTCGGCAATCGACTTCGCTGTCTACAAAGGCATCTGTGACCGGCAATTGACCATTGAAGAATCCTTGGACCTATCCTCTGACCACCTGCCACTAATAGTCACAATCCACGCGCAGCCACAGCCCTTGCCCATTAGGAAACAACTACTGCCAGCAGGATCAGATTTAGGAGTCTTTAGGCGCGAGCTCCATTACTCTTTGCACATAGAAATGGAACTTAACACTCCTGAAGACGTGGACTACGCAGCAAACAAACTGCAGGAAGAAATAGTCAAAGCTGCGCACCAAGCCGCCCCACCATCTTGCCAAACAAGACAACAGTCTCCGTACAACATCCCCCTCACCTTGGAGGCCCAACACCTACTAATACACAAAAGATGGGCCAGGAGACGCTGGTTAAGATTACGCACGCCTGATGCCAAATCCACGTACAACGAAGCCACGAGGCATCTTAAAGCTGCTCTCGCCCTGCTTCAAAAGAGGTGTATCAGCGATGCGCTGGTACGAGCTGAATCGCCCACTGACGCAGAGTTTCAATTATGGAAATTTACAAGAAAGCTCAAACGGCAGCCAATACGTCGACATCCCATTCGGAGCATTTCTGGTTCCTGGCACATTGGTGACGAAGCTCAAGCTGAGGCTTTTGCAAACCACCTTCAAGACCAATTCACGCCGGTGATTACCGCAGAGGCCTCAGAAATCGAAGCAACAGAAGACATCGTTCTCTCGCCCCTCCCAGCTGAAGACCAGATAACTGGATGTACAAAAGAAGAGGTTCTTGAACACATCAGAAGAGTGAAGGCAAAAAAATCCCCTGGATATGATCTAATAAACGGCAGAGTCCTTAGAGCACTGCCTGACTCCACCATAGACTACATAACTATGGTGTACAACGCCATGCTCCGCATCCGGCACTTTCCAGCCTGCTGGAAGCGCGCCGTGATTGTGATGATTCCTAAGCCTGGCAAACCCGTGGGAGAAATTGAGTCGTACAGACCAATTAGCCTGTTGCCAGTACTCTCCAAAATATTCGAAAGAATATTTCTGGAACGAGTACTGACACATCTGGGACGCCAGGAGGCCATTCCAAACCATCAGTTTGGCTTCAGGAGACAGCATGGAACACCGGAACAGGTTCACAGAGTTGTGCACCATATCCTTGGAGCCTTTGAAGAAAAGATGTACTGCTCTGCCGTCTTTTTAGACATCAAACAGGCGTTTGATCGAGTTTGGCACCTGGGACTGCTGCAGAAAGTGAGGACCACCCTTCCAGCCCCATTTTTCGCGTTGCTATCCTCATACCTTATTGGAAGAACCTTCCAAGTGTCAAGGGGGCAAGCAGTATCCTTGACTAGACCAATTATGGCTGGAGTACCACAGGGTAGTGTTCTAGGCCCAACACTTTATACTTTATTCACAGGAGATATGCCAACTCCCGAGCCAAATATAGGAAGTACAGATGCAGTACTCATAGCGACCTATGCAGATGACACCGCCATCTTATCACGTCACGTATCTGCGCAAGAAGCTTCAGACTCACTACAAAAATATCTGGACTCTTTCGGACGCTGGGCAAAACGGTGGTGTATCACCATTAATGCACAAAAGTCTGTACATACTACCTTCGCCACTAGAAGAGGAGATTGCCCAAGCGTTGCATTGGGGCCCACTATTCCCAAAGCCTCAAAAGTAAAGTACCTTGGTATCACTCTTGACAGAAGGCTGACTTTTAAAGCGCACATAAGTCAAGTAACCTCAAAATGCAAAAGCAAGCTAAAAACCCTCGACTGGATGCTGAGAGCTTCAAGCAAGTTGTCTTACAGCAGCAAGGCCGCCATCTACAAGGCAATAGTTGTCCCAACCTTCGTATATGGTATCTCTCTATGGGGCTCCTCGGCGAAGACTACAAGGAACAAAATTCAGACCCTGCAGAATAAAGCACTACGCAGATGGACTGGAGCCAGCTGGTTTGTAAGAAACTCAGTCTTACATAGGGATTTAGCAATTCCCACAGTTGCTGAACTCATTGGGCGACACAGTTCAAGATACGCGGACAGACTTGCAGCGCATCCTAACCATCTCGCAAGCAACCTGGCTATAAACAACAATAGGCGAAGACTGAAGAGATTGCATCCTCTAGACAATATAAGAACTAATTAAGATAGTAGCTACAAGTGCAGAATAATTGGCATATCTGCCCTCCCATTAGTTAAGGTTTAGAGCTAAATGCGCTATAGAGTCTAAGACAATAAGCTGCAACAAAATAAAGAAAAAAAAAAAAAAAAAAAAAAAAAAAAAAAAAAAAAATTCTTTTCTGTCACGAATTGTGTGAGCATGAAACGGACGAACTTTTGATGCAATAAAGCTTACGTTAACATATATACGGCTATGTATTCCTGATTAACAATCTTAACAAATGTTTCAAAAAAATTTTCAAAGTTTTTTAGATATTGGTATATATATGTATATATTTGCTCACTCAAATACTCTCATCGTTCATGAAGTTCACTCCTTTTTGATTCCTTCAATCAAATGTAAGCTGTGCTACAATACAGCTCTAACCCGTAACAAGTTCTTCATAAGCTTCAATAAGCTTCGCTCTTGACTCTTCTACTCATACTCTTATACTACTATTTAATCTTCGACCATCTTCTCCCCGTTCTCTCTTTTCAGCTCACATGAGAAATTATTGTTACTCAACTGTTGCCCAAGTTCTTTTTTTTAATATCTTTTATATGGTTATGGCTGCTTATTGCCAAGTCTGTGCCAGTTGCCGTTGCTGTTGTTGCTTTTGTTAATGTGGCGCTTGGCAATTAAACATGGGGCAAAAGTTCGCCTCAAGTGCCTGGGCGGTAAACTCACCATGAATAATTTCCGAGTCCGAGAGTCGCAAAAGCTGCATTAACAGTTTTTACCAGGCATTTCATAGGCCTGACCAAACTTTCGACTGCGGTTTTTCGCTTCGGTTATGCTTTAGGTTTTGCGGCTGTTCTCTCGGACACACGCACACTCACACACACACACAAGCAGAGACTCATACACATACGAGATTATAGCGCGTTTAGTGGGCAATTATCGCCTGCAGCGCCCATAATTATCATGCAGAGTTCTAACTTGCACTCGCATTTCATATTCAAAGCTGTCCTTGCATCGCTCTCTCTCGCTCTATCCCCGCCTTCCTCATCCCCAGGGGACATACACATCGTATCATAGTCATGTTATCTGCTTCTACACATGAGGCGCATACACAAAAGGCGAACAGAGAGCTCAGAGTGTGTGAGAGAGAGAGGGGGAGATGCTAGTGCTGGAAAACATACATAAATATAACACAGATGCCCAGGCGGATGAGTTGGTATGAGTGCTCGACACAATGGACTCCAGCTGAGAGGGATGTGGGGCGACTATGACGAGCGACTGCCACTAAAAATAATAATAAACGTAAATTTTCTCTAATTTACACATGCAGACCCAGAGAGTGCTCTCTGGCACACTAAATGCCTGACCGAGCAGCAGAAAGAGTGCACAAAAAAGACGAAAGATGGAGACGGAGAGTTGAGAGAAACGAAGTTTTAATGCCCTATAAATTGTAAGTATTAAATGGCAGCTTAAATTTTTAAGTTTAACAACTTTTTTACTACGCATCATTAATAATTATTTTTTATGTTTTTTTTTTTTTTTTGCTAAGCGTTTTGCTGCAAAGCTTTAATTATAATAATTATAAAACTGCAATAAAAGGAAATTAACATAACTATTTCTATTAAAAGTTTTTATAAAAGTTTAACAAAGAATTGCGAGCTAATTTATGCCTAAAGTCTTATACAAAATATATTTGGCACCGTGATCAATTCTTTGCCTAGTCAGTGGGAAAGTCAGAATACCCTTCAACTGCACTGGCTCATTGCCAACTCCCATGCTGCAAATAAACAACAAAGTCACTGAAATTTAATTTCCAAGCAGCAACAACAACAACGACAGCGGGCGACAACAACGGCAACAAGAATGGCATTTGGCAACATGTTCATGTTGCTGCTCTTAGATACATGACAGCAACAGTCGTTCTCTTTCTCTTTGCCCCGCTGCCAGTTGTCAGCCTTGCCACTGCCCGGCCCCGCCCACCGCAATGCTAGCTGCAGTAGCCGAAAAGTTGCCTTATCACTTGGGCGCATTTACATAAAAAAACCACAAATAAAAGTTGCCAACTAACGCAGCAAGAAGAGAACTGAGCAAAGAAAATAACTGCGAATGTATGTGTGTGAGTGGCTATATGAGTGCCGTCTTCATCTGTTTCACCTCTCCCCTCTCTTTAGCTTTTTTCGGTTTAAGCTGGAGAGATCCAGCGACAGCAACGGCAACGGCGACGACGACGGCGGTGGCGACGCTCTGCTTAAGCATTAAAAACTTTTCACATTAAAGCACATTACAACAACAAATCATAGAAAGCTGAAGCAAACGCACACACACACAGGCACACCAACACGCATGCAACACATTTAGATAATATGCTACAACTGCTGCGGCGCAAACAAATGACAATACGAGAGCAGTGGAATGAGTAGCGTAGATTTTGTATAAGAGAGAGGCAGAGCAGTGGGCTGGGTAGCGTAGATTTTGTATACGAGAGAGGGAGAGGAACATGCAGCGAGTAGCGGGCCGGGTAGTGTTGATTTTGTACATGAGCGAGGGAGAGGGAGCTCATGTGAGTTGTAAAAAGCTTTGGCAACAATGTCGCCTGAATGTCGCGCATTGTTTCCAGGCCGCTGCCTTGCGACACTAGCAAAGAGCCAGCTCACTCCCAGTGTCAGCCAAACTTTTATATACATATCTGCTTCTTTTTTTTATTTTTGTTAAGCACATTTGCGCACTTTCCTTACTTATGGCATACTTTTAAGCGCGAAAGCGCATTAGCCAGGCAATGCATGAAATTAAATTATATATTGTGCTCTCTCGTTGATGACCGAACGACCCTTGGCCTAACCCCTTGTTGAATGCACAAAATGACGGCCATATTCATTAGACTGAATGCGCGCCCACAATATGACCAAAAAAACTTTCAGTTATGAGGCCTAGGGCTGCAGGACATCGAAGACATTAGCAACTATTGAACTAGTTCTTGAGAATCAGCACTAATACACACCTGAACTCACATTAAACTTAGTGAGCATTTAAAAAGCGTATTCTAAACTCATTCAAAAAGCTTTCCAGCCCTGGCTAATAACACTTGATGAAATGACCTAAAAAAAGAAACAGAAACTAAACGCGTTGACAACCCGGGACAAGAATGTCAGCGTCCTGCTTCAAAACTTGTTATGTCGTTAAGTGTGAAACTTATTTCGCACATGATGGAACCATGCCAACTACTATACTGCTCGCTCTCTCTGTCTCTCTCACTCGCGCGACAAATTGCAAAAGAAATCAGCAACAAAAGTTTTCAGTTTTTGTTTCTCAAAAATCAAAATAGCTAAAAAGTAGCGACAAGTGTTAAGAACGTCAAGGGAGAAAGCAAAGGGCGAGCCGGAGGTACAAAAAACTTTCTGCCCCCAAAAAGGACACAGCAGGTGGGGCGGAGCATGCAGGGCTGACGTGGGAGGTAGCAAAGTAAGCCAAGCGTCAATGATGCCAAAACAAGGCGACAAAGTGCGCGGCCAATCTTAAAATAAACTGCAGCTGCGCGTAAAAAGTGACAAGTTTTGTGGACGACGAAGTAGAGAAAGAGAATGACAGACAGAGCGAAAGAGAGAGATAGACAGAGAGGGGAGAGGGAGTGAGGGCCCCGGGCTGCAGGAATTGTGGAACATGTGTCCCTTCACTTATTGGCAACTTGGCGACGGACATCGCACAGCACGTGACATATTTTAAAACTGCGACAATTTTCCTTCTACGGTTTTTGGCTTTAAGTTAACGGAACTCCCAACCAGAAGAACTTGACAGCACGGAAGCTGGAGCAGGGTGAAGTCCGAAATTGGTGTTGACAGCGATGTGGTTCACTTTTGACAGAGTTGGCAGCAAACCGTCCAAAAATAAATAATACATAGATCATCATCCACGACGATAAGCAGCTGCTTGGAAGTCACGTTAGAGGCAAGATCTATTTATAGCTAGGAGCATAGCATATGCTAGGAATATAACGGAGGTAACCTAGAGGCAAAGCAAGTGTGAAGAAATGCGAGATAGAGAGAGTAAAAAAGCAAGAGAGCGCGCAAGATGAGAAAGCAAGTTAGAGGCGAGAGACGGAGAGAAAAATAAATAATGAAAGAAAAGAAGGAAATATAAAGATAAAGAAAGGGAGAAAGGTAAGGTAAAGTGAAAGAGACACAGAACGACTGATAAAGGCAACGAATATGAGGGATTGACAGACAAATAAAGAGATAGAAATACAGAGAGACAAGGAAAGAGGCAAAGAGTAAGAAACACAGGCAAAGTGATAACGACAACGAACAATAAAGAGGCAGAAAGAAAGAAAGGGAATGAAAGATTGAGAGGGAGAGAGAAATAAATATAGATCTAAAAACAGAAATACAAAGAGCGGCAGAGAGAGCAAGAGAAACAAAGCGAAAGAGAGCTAAAGGAAGAAATGATATATAATATTTAACTAGACTCAAGTGGAGTTTAATTTTCTATCTATATATCTGTACCTATATGTGTAGCTGCTGGGACTTCAAGAGGTTTTAAGGATTTCTGGATCAACCTTTGTCAAAATTGGGGGAATCTACAATGACTACACAGATCTTAAGAGACTCCACAGTTGTCCCGAAGTGAGTTCTTCTCTTTAGCATGAACTTGGCTACTTCTTCTTCTTGAGTCCCACTACAGTTATATACCCTAATGTCTCATAAATGTATAGCCAGCCAAGAGCTTGTGTTAATCATGGTTTTCACCCTTTGACAGACTTCAACTTAAGAAGCAGTTAGCATATGGATTTCCATTGCCATTTCCCTCTCGCTCTCCATTTGCATTTGCATTCAATCCCCCACTTCTTTGATAGAGTATCATGTGATAGGGTACCATTACTTATCAGCTTGTAACCGCTTGGCTGACCCGCTCGCCCGAAAGAGACTTTCGGTTAAGCTCTGCTCTGTTGATAATAAATGGAGCAGCAGCAGCAGCAGCAGCAGCTCCTTGCGTTGTTGGCATGTAGATACTCTCATTTTTAACTGCTTGCCATTTGCCAACTGCAGCGCGTCATTTAAACTTTTCTCATTTGCTGGCAGCGCCGCAGCAGCAGCAGCAGCAGCAGCAGCAGCAGCCGCAGCCGCAGCAAACTTTGCCCCAGCTGCAGCCATCTCGCTTGTGTGGCCAAAGATAAGATGCTGGCCGAAGCACATGGGATTCCCCCGGCTCATCTTTGTTTGGCCAAACATTTTTAATATGCGACTAATTTGCAGGCCTTGCTAACTCAAAGCTGGCTGACAGAACATTCGACGCATTGCGGCAAGGACTCAGCCGTAGCGGCAGCCGCAGCGTTGCAACTGCAAAAGCTCCCAGTCTTGAGTCCCATGACAACGGCTATTGTTTAAATTCAATTCCCGCCTTTGTCGTCTCAACTACTTTGAAAAGTTTCACCTGCTCTGCCGGCTACCTGCTACCTGGTCGCTGCGGCCATTGCTTAGAAGCAGCTGTGGGTCTCCTAGCTGGCTGCCTCAATCCAGCTGTTGTTTGACTTTCAGTCTCGAATGATTTACCTTACAAGATAAACAGACGTTGCCAGCAGCAGCGCTGCTGCAGCGCAGTTGCAGCGCAGCTTTTGGCCTTTTTTATTTGGGTCTGAGCAGAGCCGAAGTTTGACTTTTGTCTTTGGTATGCAACGCGCCGGTGTCTGAGCCATAGGATAATGCGCTTCAAATTGTGCCAGAGCTGCCTGCTCTCACTTACAACTACTCTGTCTCTCTCTCTCTCTCTCTCCGTCTCCCTCTCTCTCTCTGTGTTGCAGCATCACATTGCGCTTGGCAATGCAATTTAAACTCTTTGATAACTCCGAAAAGTGCATTTGGCTGACGCTGCGTCGACGCCTCTTTGCCAGCCGCGCCCCCTCGCACCCCTCGCGCCCACTGGCCGCGTTATCAGCGGCAAAGCGAAAAGACAAAGAGGGAGTCGGCCCGAAGACACATGAAAATACAATAGCCAAAGTTTGATATGAAACTGCAACGCAGCTCGCGTCGCGTATTGCAAAACTTTTCAATTGTAATTTTTTTTCTGTTTTTTTTTTATTCCTTGTATGTGTGTGTGTGTTTTGTATACTTTTTTGTTTTTCCTTGGCTTCTTTTTATTTTTACTGCCACTTTTGCGCTTTCCGATTGCGAACTGAGCTCTGAACGCCGCCAATAAATTTCCCCAGCATTTGCATTGTGCCCTAAAAGAAAATCTCAAAATTCAAAAACTATTGCAACCACAAAGGCAGCTGAAGTGGCAGAAGATTACGCTGCAGCGACAATATCACCAGGCAGCTATCCTAGTTACCTTTTGTTACCTGCTCTCACATCAGCCATTTTAGTGAAATTACAAATTTTGCTTAAAAACATTTTCCATGAATACATTTCAAATGTGTACAGTTTTTTAACTAATAATAAATTCATTTTGATTAATAAAAAATTAGACTGTGACAGGCATTACAGGTAGACAGGTATGAATTGTAGCATAAAATTATATTTATTTTAGATGTGGAGAGAGCTGACTTAAACAGCTTGGCTAGGCGTCTAGGCGCTGCAGTGCGAAGAGCTAGAAGCAGCCTCAGACGCCACGGCTCTCAAGAGCTAGCTGAGTGGATTTTGACTAAAAAAATGCAAATATTTCCACAGAAACAGATAAACATGTAAATTAGGTAAATATATGGATTGATCTCATTGGAGCCCAAGCCATCCAGTTATGTAATATTATTGTTAAAAAATTTGTTTATTGTCTAGTATAAGACAGATGCAAATAAAATCAGCAAAATTTAAAAAAAATGTATATACAAATATATATATTTTTAAATTGGCGGTTTTTATTTGTCTATATATATATATACATATATATAAATATATATATATATATATTTTTTTTTCTACCTCTTTGCTAACTCTGTGTATATTATTAATTTCTGTTTGAATTGTTTAAATAACTAAAATAAAAACCAAAAAATAAAATTTTTATATATGCTTTAAAAATTTTGAACTTGAATTTTATAATAAATTTTATAATTGCTGGAATTAAATTGAATAATTGCTGCAATTAAATTATCTAAAGCTCTACCAATATTTTGGCATTTTAATTGATTTACTTAAATTCAAATAAAATTCGACTTGCAACTCGTAATTGTGCTGGGAGCTGCGCCCCACATGTGGGCAGCAGTACAGAAGGTGCTACAGACATAATTCCTATGCACAGAGTGAACAGCAGATTCCTTTAAATATGTGCTATCTGTAAGCAGCTAATATTTTTAAGAGTTTCTCTATATTACTATACGCTTCAATATATTAAGCTCTATACCATAAAGATCTCAATCAAGATTTTTATTACGTAAGCTTTTTCTTCTGCCTGCAGCACGTTTTTCATTTGTTAATTTATTTTCATTTTGCATTTTCTATGATTTTGCAATTTTTCATATATTTATGGACTCGATCTGCTTTAGTCTTCACAGAAATAACTTTTCTACTTGATGTACGGTCATAAATTGTTGTTTCCTCAGCTCAAAGAAAAAAGTTGTTCACACACACACACACACACACAGCTAAAATTTTGTGCTCTTTGTGCTCATCTATTCATCCATAACTGGCATTAAAACGCAATCAGTGTTTAGCAGTGCTCACTTGTTGTTGTTGTTGTTGTTGTTGTTGCTGTTGCTTACAGCAAAATCACATCAACTTTGCTGTGTTTGCTCAATTGCTTCGTCCACGTTGCCTCCTGCTGCTGCTGCTGCTCCTCGCTTGCTATCGTCGCGACCTCGTCTAACTTTTTCATTAAATGTATTTCAATACTTTTCGACACCCCAGCCCTAGATTCTCTCTCTCCCTCTCTCTCTTTCTCTCTGTCTTTTCGCCTCACGCGTTGCCAATTTTTTCCACTTGACCAATTCATTTTGCGCACTTCACACAGCTCCGTCTCCTGCTCGCTACTTGCCTCCGCTCTGCCCACTTTGCGCTCACTTAGCAATCTGATTTTGTTTTTCTTCGCACCAACTTTCAGTTGATTTAGTCGCCCCGTCGCCCCGCGCCGCTCCTGCGGCCATCGATCCGCGTTCAGTTGACGCAGTTGCTCAACTGATTGGCTGCAAAGTTTGTTTTTTTCTTCGTTCTGTTTTCGGCAAATGAAATTCCGTGTACCAAAAGGAAAAACTGACCAACTCCGGCCTGCTGCTGTACAGGTGATTGTTTTCCAACCTCAAGCGCTTCAGTTACAGCCTCAGCAGCGGCTGCTCTACGGTCTTAACTGCTTTATACATATACATTTTTACGGTCAATTGACGTTTGTTTGCCGCTCCCCAGCCCAATCACCTAACTCTGTCTGTCTGTCTGAGCTCTTGCCCCCCCCTCTCTGTCACTCGCTTTGTTTGTTTGCACAACTGACGCCGCCTGGCGACCAACTTTTGACCAAAAAAATGAAATAAGAACAAAAAAGAGAGAAAAGTTTTTAATTTTATTTATTGAAAAGTTTGTCCTGTTATTTATGTTTGCAACCGTGTCGAAAATATGACCAAAACGAGTCTAGTTTAAAGCCGCGTCTCCACTTAAAGTCAAACACAGCCAGCAAATTTGTTAGCACCACTAGAAAAATTGAAGAAGAAGAGCGAGAAGAAGCTGCTGCTGCTGCTGCTGCTTCATTAAAAAGCCATTGGCACTTGCAACTTTCTGGCTATCATTACAAGCTCTCCTTGTCAACTGCCACATTCAGTTTACAGTTTACAGTTTACATTTTACACTTTTACAATTTGACTATTTTACAGTTTTACAGTTAACAGGCAAATGATGTTAGCCAAAAATTTGTCAAAACTTTGCGCTGAAGCACATTTAAAAATAGCTTAAGACATGGACACGCTGCCGCAACACAGCAACAACACTTGCCACAACTGTGTCGCAAAGTGCTTGGCCAAAGCCACAAAAGTCCTACAAACTGGCCGTGGCATCATAAATTATGGTTAGTTAAAAGTTGATAAAGCATCTTCACAGAAAAAAGAGCGCCAAGAAAATAGCCGAAGAGAGCGCTGCACGTTTGCTAGATACCCTACAGAAGACTTAAGCTTTCTCTCCTTTATAAATTTCCTATTGCTCTACAATTAGTTTTTCCTCAGGCAGGATTATCTTTACCTTCTTGTAGGCTTCATTATAGAAATATCTAAAATTGCTGCAATCGATATTTATCGATAAAAGTGAAAATCAGCAAAATTAGTTTAATATATGAAAATATTGAGCAGCTTTGATCGATTAATATTTTATATGCCTCAGAGTTTCTTCAAGTAATATATATTTCATGAAAACTAATATACCCCCAACCTTGCTGACTTACAGTGAGTACAGGGTATCGTGAGACAGTTGTCACAGTACCTAATTAACAATTAACAAACCAAACTTAAGATTCATATACATATACATATACATATACATATACATATACATATACATATACATATACATATACATATACATATACATATACATATACATATGCATATATATACACATATACACATACACATAGATATACACACATACATATACACACCTTAACTTAATTGACCTATAATCAATATTCCACTCCAACAAAATCCTAGATTTCTCAGAATATCTTAATTTCAGCCATTTATTTCCAATGTCAAACAATTTTTCAATTTACTTCCTAGTTTCGTACAACAATTTTAATTGAGTTAAAGATTTGCAGTTAAAAGCATTTTTCATTTTTCTGTTTCATTTCCAAGAACACATTTATCCGTCATCCTGAAATAGACATTTGTAAATATGACATAGGATTTTCTTAACATTTTTAATTGCACAATTAAGTGTGCTTAGCTTGAGTGTTTTTCTCGTTTGAAGATATTTGCTCATGGCTTGAATGCCACAAACGGTGAGCTCAGTATCAGAAAGCTTAAGTGCCCAACTCTCATTTTTATTTAAATGTCAGCGAAAAAAGTCAAAGACTTTTCCAATTTTCAGACTGCTTTGGCTGCACTATTTTCAACTGACTTCAAGTACAATTTTTCATTTGTCATTTATTTATAATAATAATGATTTAAAAATAAAATGCATTTTTTAATTGTAAAGTCTATTTCTTCTTAACTTTGTCAAACATATTTCAAATTGCCGCAGTTCTTTGACGACTCTCGAAAGTAGGCAACACTTTTTTTCTCATAACTGCGCTGCCTTCAAGATCTTCAAGGCATTTGCACTGCTTGGCCCTACACTGCTTTGACGACGCTCAAAAGTATGCAATACTTTATTTCAACTGCCCAATTGTTAAATACTGGAAATTTTAAGGAGATTTGAGGACGGGCAGAGGCAAAGCAGAAATTTTACATTTTTAATTGCTTGTTGCGTTTGTTATTGTTTGTCAACGTTGCTCTGGCTGCCTTCATTGTTGTTGCGATTGTCTATGTTGTTGTTGTTGCTAATCTAATTTACTGCCTGCAACTTTTGTCTGTGTTCTGTGTGTTCCCGTTGGCCTCGCATTATGATGAGGCATTTTAATTAACTTTTGTTTTAGTAAGTGGAAAGCAACTTGAGCAGAGTTTTTTTTGTTGTTATTCTCGCTGCTGCTGCTGCTGCTGCCTTTTTGCCTGCCACGCCCAGCATTTATTGTTGAATGGGTCTAGCAGAGAATAAAAGAAAAATTATATGCATATACTTATTTATGAACTTGTGCCTTGTGCCAGCAAAATTAACATTGACAACAACAACAACAGCAATATTAACAGGCTAAACAAAAAGAAGTCCCTTTGTTGTTGGCCGCGCAATTAAATTGCTTTTGCGTGTGTGTGAGTGAATGTGTGTGTGTGTGTTTATGAGTATTCATACCCGTTCGCAAGATGAGTAAGGTATATGCGTTGAGCTGAGACCTAGAAAATATTCTAAAAATTTATTTTAAATTGGAAAATGTTCTAGAAAATACATTTACTCATCTTTATACTAATTCTTTAAGTACGTTTTTGAGTTCGGAAATTGGCATATTTTATTTAATTGAATTTCCTAACCTCAGCCCAGCTTTTAGACCAAAAAGGAATTCTACGGGCTTTCATTGGCTTTTTTGAAAGAAATAAATTTCGATTAATGAGTCAACGTTCTGAAGTCGATATGAAGTCATGCACATGACAATTATGATAGATATAACAAATGAAGCTTGATACAAGACTCTGGCAACATGTGAGCAATCTTCACTTTGTTACTTTGTATTCATGATGTCCCTAACTGTTAAATGGATATTATATTAGGTACTCATAAAGAAGACACTTTAAAATAAGCAAGGGCAACTCATAATATCGTTAAGAACTAGAAATCAATTTTGCTGTAGAAGCTGAGCAGAACTTTTTTTATAAATTACATCTAAAAATGATAAAATGTGTCATAAACTCAAGATCTTTGCGATAGATTATGTCACAAATATCTCAATAAATATCTTCATAATTTAAATTAGCTTAGCTTTTAAATCTTCATTTCCCCAAATATACTTAGGTATCTTAATCTTAAGCATATATAACATAATCATTTATATTTTTAACCATATATATTTTTTTAAATTATATTATTTCACAAGAGCTAACTTAATATATCTCTTATTTGTCTCTCTGCCACTATATATTGTCTGAGCGCGTATTACACAGTCGTTGAAACTTGATATTTTTGTTTTGTTTTTTTTTTTTTCGGGTGCCCTCGATGCTCTCGCTTTTGTTTGAGTTTGCGCTTATTTGACATTTTTATTTTATTTTCTTACACACACACACACATATATACACACATATATATTTATATGTATGTCCGTTTACAAATACTTATACATTTTTTGTTTTAATTCAACTTTGTTTGCACATAATTTTTCGGAAACATGCGTCAGAAGACAAACAAATGCATGAATAAATACGCAGCAAGCGAATGACAATGAATGAATGAGTGAGTGAGTGAGTGAGTGAGTGAGTGAGTGAATGCTGTTTGGCAAATGCAAAAGTCAAATACAAGCCAACACAAAGCGGACTAGCAGACGGACAAGCGGAAAGACGTACAAACGCTCATGACATTTCCATTGCCAACTTCCATCTTCATCTCCGTCTCCTTTGGCCATGGCCACTTCCATTTGATATGCTTTGATTTGATTGCTTGACTTGTGCCGCTGACTATTCAAGTTAAATGATTAATTATTTTGCTTCTCACTTGACCAGCTGCACGATGCAAGTGCCGCATGCAGAGCCTAAGCGAGCTCGAAGAAGAGCTTGTATTATATCATGTGTAAAGAAGCAAATATATGTTTATATATTTATTTTAAAAAATCTATAAATAATCTATAAATATAAATAAAACCAAGATCAAGATTAATTTAAGGATGGTTGTTAAGATTTTCAGTTAATCTTAATTTTAAAGATTTTTGCTTTTAAATATATATATATATATTTTTTTTTTCTTACATGATATGAATATTTTTAATAAATAAATGATTGAATAAAATAAAATTAAGAAAAAAAAAACAATAATAAAAATAAATAATTAATCTATATGTATATATAAATATATACATGAATATTTATAAATATTTACTCCCATGAAAATGGCAACTCCGAATAGAATGCATTTGTTAAAATGTATGTAACAGGCAGAAGGAGGCGTGGCAGACCCCATTAAGTATATATATCCTTGATCAGTATGAGCCGAGTCGATTGAGCCCTGGCTGTCTGTCTGTCCGTCTGTGTAAGCGCGTCGATCGCAGCATCAATTGGAGCTAGAGACTGAAATGAAAAACTAAGAAATTATACAATATATATATATATATATATATATATAAATATATATAAATATATTTATGATCAGCATGATCAGTAGCTGTTCAAATAGTTGCATATATTTGTCTGTCTTGTATATCATCTAAATGTGCTCAACAGCAGCAAGAAGAAAACACACTTATGAAGTATATATGTGTGTCACTTATACTCCCGATCAGAGTGACAAGTTGAGTGCCTATAGCAAGCTCTGTCTGTTCGCCTTTCCTCTGCTGCTCACCTAATTCAAATTGAGTGCAAATTCTCACTCAACAAGGGCTCTGCTGGCGTCGCCTTTGAGTGACTTTTGGGTATAAAAGGGCGCAGCAGCGGCTGTGGCGATCAGTCAAGTCTATGACCTGGACTAGGTCAGTCGTGTGTGGTGCAGTGCAAATAGTGAATAAATTTAAGTTTTTTTTGTTAAATTGTTTAAGTTTAATAAATATTGTATTTATTGTTAACTATATATTTAAGTTTTTCTTGTCTATTTGTTAATAAATATTTAATTGTTTAAATGTTAGAAATATATAATTTGTAGTAATGTTTAATAATTATTCATAAGCACCAATTGTTATTATAATAATGATGTTCGTCGTAATGTTAATTAGCGATAATGATCATTCAGAATAATGATCATTTCTGTTCATGATTATTACTGGTAATAATCATTAATAATAATGATCATTAGCAACATGATTTTTCATGATCATTTTCGTAATGCTAATTAAGTTACGATTCAAATACTCGCTCTGAATTTGTTCTCTTTAAAATTGTTATTTACTTAACTTACTATTGTCTCTTGGTATATATTGTTCTGTTATTTTCAAAGAGATCAAGCAAATCATGTATTAACTAAGGTTATTATTATATGGCGCCCTGATGCCTCTTCTATACCTGCTGTCGCCAGCCAAGCAACTCCGTTGGGAAACTTCTCTCCATGAGATCAGATTGAGTGTGCCATGCATACAGATCGCGTCCAGACTCAGCAGCACAGTGAACTCCAACATATTCGTGGATAGGGAAGGGCACACAGGAATAGAGAGAGCAGTCGTTGGCTTTGTGATAGAAATAGGTACATATAGTTCTCTATGCTCTGGTGTTATATACATACAGACGTATATTCCTATGTACATGACTGAGAAATTAACATCACGCTTTATGTATTTGACACTCTCAGTGTAGCCCATTTAAAATGCTACGAATTCGGTGTAAAAATGTATTTAATTTATTTCGAAGCAAAATATGTGTGAGATTTATTAGAAATTGGACTCAAGAAATGCAGCGATAGATGCCTGAAGATAATTTGTCGGAGTCTTGGCCCACTCATGCCCATGGACGTCTTTCTTAGCTCGGCTCGAAAAAGCTGTAATCAAATTTTGTAGTTAATTTATTATAGAGAAGTCTCAGGACTTAATTTTTAGACACTATTTACTTAAGTATAGTAAAATATATAAGGTCTGTGATCAGAAAATGCCACAAAAAAGGAATGCATTTTCTTATAAATATTTTTAAGCTGAAAAAATAAATTCGATGTTAAAGAAAATAGTTTAGCATAAGCTAAATATGATAAACAACAACAACTTAAATTCTAGGAGTGAACCCATTTACAAAGATAAACATGATATCATTATAAAACTTTTCAACATACGATAAATCCTGTAAACATTTTTGAATGAAAACAGAGTCATACGATACAGTAGCAACTCCCCAACTTGTTGGTCAAATTGTAAGTAAAAATTGTGGAAAATTTAGAGCCTGAGATTTGAGCTAGTCAGGCATAGAAGGCATAGAAACAAGGAGCACAGTCGAAGTTTCAGTCTTTGCCCTTTGATTTGTGCACAAATAACCATAAACAAATTAGAAATTAATAACATACTTTGCTGCCTAGTGCGATGGAGAGAGGAGAGGGGTAAGAGGCAGCGGCGGGGTGGCCATAACTTGCAGCTATCAAATGTTGTCAATGAGCAGCGGCTGAGCGAGATAAAAGGCAGCCGCACAGGCAGTGGAAAGCCCAAGCAGACAGCAGCACGAAATGCGGTATAAATTTACATATTTTATTGAAAATTGAATAGCAGAGGCAGGCAACATTACAATGAACCCCATAGAGGGACTGATAGAGAGAGAACTGTAAAGCAAAAATAACAAAGTTAACAAAATCCAGAAGCAAAAGTACGCAAAGAGCCCGACATTCAGCGAACAGGAACAAAAAAACCAAAAAAAAACTTTTACAAAACAAAAAGAAAATATGAGAAAAAAAACAGAAGTAGAAGAAGCAGAAGCAGCAAAATCTCCATTGAATAGAAAGCATGCACAATAATAACAAAAGCCGAAGCGTGGAGCAGATAGCAACCAGCATAGGTGGGAGAATAGGAGCACACGGCTAGATGAAAATATGACAGTAAGTTATATGCTAAGCCCCCAAACAAAGAAATGGAACAACGGAAAAACCAAAAATACAAAAATACAAACAAACATTGCAATTTGTAGTGGAACAAGGCAAAAATATGGCGAAGAGAACCGAAATGCAGAGCAAAGATTGGAGTGGGAGCCAGCAAGCTGCGCCTGGGCAGCTTACAACGAGATTTATTTCAAATCAATACACATAAAGAATAAAGCTACGAAAAAACCAATGAGCAAATACAATGTGGCGGCGTCTGTGCACAGCAGGTGTGTGTGTCTATACTCGCGCAAAACAATTTCGCGCCGCTTATCAATGCAACTGAGCCAATTGCAAACCCAGTCGATTGCTTCATCTTGTTAAATATTATGCAATAGCTCACGAGCTGCTGGACGGCAGCTGTTGACTGTGGCTAGGACTAACAAATAGCAGCTGACTTGAGTAGTTTGCATAGATGAATAGTAAATAAGATAGCAATACTCCTCTGTTAACAGCAGAGCACTGAAGGAAATGAAGCCATAAATCATTGAGAGTGAGAGAGACATCAGAGACAGTTTCGCCTTTTGGCTTGAATACCAAATCCTGATTTCTTACATCAAGTTTACTAAGCGAACTTTTTGTATTAGCAAAGTACTCGTTATTATTTGCCTAGCAGCATTTCTATTTGAATAGTTTTACAAATTTTTGTATATTTAATTCATTGTTCTTTCACAATGTTTATTGTTCCCAAGTGACATATTAACTCATGCAGTTTTGCTATAGCGCCATCTATTGTTTAGTAGCGCAACATGTGACTATTTATTGACTTGGGAACTGCAGAATGTGCAAGCAAATTGTTTATAAACTGTGTTTAATCAGATTAAATGGCACTTATTTAAACTTTTATGCCAAAGTTGAATCATTTCTGGTTCTATCTGTGCTATATATTCTATAAAATGTAGCTATTTGAAGCTTGTCTACTGTGGACTAAGTTAAATGTTACTTAATATTTGATTTTTTAGAAGAGCTTTTAGAAGAGCTTTTAGACGAGATTTTATAAGAGATTTTAGAAGAAGGATTTAGAAGATGTACTCAGGAGAGGCTTTAGAAGAGGATTTAAGAGAAGCTTTAGAAGAGATTTTGGGTGAGGCTTTAGAAGAGAAAGAGCAAGACATGGAAATCAGCTAAAGACCAAAAGGCCTGATCCAGAGCGTGAGCTGTGAGAGCAAAAGCATTCTGTAAGAGGTAAAGAGAAGAGAGAACGTAAACTCTTTAGAAATCTTAATTTATTGAGCCAACTCTATATTAAGGCCATCTTCAATATGCTGTTCTCCCATCTTCATAACATATAGAACTGATGATGGCCATTAAATAATGAAATTTCCAAATTGTTCTGTCTATTTTTCATGCACATATTTTTACATATTTTACATATTTCGCATATATTCGTAAAAATATATGAAATTCCATTTTTATTATCTAGCATACTTTGCATATCATTTAATTGCAAGGCCATTTATTGGTCCACTCTGCATTCATAATGCTTCGCTTTTGTGTGGCTTAAATGAATTCTTGTTTTACTTTTAATTATGTGTATTGCTTTACAGCTATATATATACATATATATATATATACACATATATGTATGTCTGTGTGTATTAATATGATTCGCTTCTGTGTAATCGGAGTCGGCTCTGTTTTATCCAAAAGCCATGTCGACATGACTTTAACGCATTGTGAATTAATTAACTTTAAGAGCAAAATCTGTTGTTTGTTTTATTCATTTCTTGTTGGTTTTATTGTTGCTGTCTCAGCTTTCGTTTTTACAAATTTCATTGCATAATTTCGGATGCTGCCATGGCTTCTGCAATATTAAAGCGTGCGAGCAGATGCCAAGCGAATATGAGCTTAATCAAAAGCCGCGCGCACACACACACACAGCAAATCATTTAAAATTGTATAGACAACACACACGTGCCACACACACACACACACACACACACACACACACACACACACCCACACACACCCACACACACACACACCCACACACCTCTATGAGTTGAATGGAAAGTGGAAAAGCTCGTAAGAAAATGTTGCTAAAGACGCAGAGCGTAAAAGTGCAGCGTACGTGTAAATTTACCACAAGTAGTCTGACAGGGAGGTTCTGACTGGTGGGCGTGGCATAGTCGATAAGGTGCTGCCGGTAAGTCATATGGCCCGTTAGGCCACACACGCTCCGCAGCTGAGCGAGAACCCCGAGCTCACAAGTTTTTCAATGCGAAAACAAAAGATTTTTTATTGAATTCTGAAGCGTTGCATTAAGTTTGCTGCCGTTGCAAGACAGCAGCCGGGCACGCCCGACGACGCCCACATTTTAGCCGCATGTTGTGTGCTGAGTGAAAAAGCCACGACTGTCACGCTGCATTTGCTGCAAGAGAAACAAGCAGAGAGCGAGAGAGAACGAGAGACACCTTTAGCCAGGTGCGCAGGCAGCTGCACGTGCAGCTTATGCTTTGCTGTGGCTGTGCTGCGTGGGGGATTTGGCGCGGCAGACACATCGCAAGTGCGATCAAAGTTTAGCGGATTTTGGCGCGCACATTTTAAAGCTTGTCAAACGCGGCCATAAATAAACGAGGCAATGACTATTGGGGACAGGATTCCCTGCCGGCTTTATGTGGAACGACTACGACGACGATGACGACTCAAGCTGAATGGCTGACAGCTACAGCAACACCAGCAGCAGCAGCAGCAGCACCTACAGCTAGTGCTGGTAAATAACACTTAACAGTAATGACAGCTACCCAACTTAAGTTCCATTCACCATAAAACGTCTTTCAACTGTCAAAACGGGCCATGGGAGCTGCCAGTCGGCGACACCTTGAATGTCCTTTAAAGCAGCTTAACACATTTTCACGAGCAAATTTTCGCACATTTTAAATGCAATTTTCATTTATGTATTTAGTTGAGGAACATTTCAGCTAACGTTCAAATGCGAGCTGCACACTCTGTTTGTTCTGCTCCGAGCAGAGCTGGAAGCGTGCAAATATTAGTTACATTTAACTCGCTTTCTCTATACACAAATTACAAAATTAACTTTCACTGAGTGTGACTTAAATGTGGAAATTTTAATATATTTAGCAGTAATAGTGAAATGAATCTAATATGGGAAAATTAAAAAAAAAGACAGATTTATAAGTCATCAAAGAGATGAAGATATTGAGTAGTAAATGGATCGATGAAAGGATATGGACAGTCTAAGAGTTAGGGAAATAGAAATATATATGTATAAAAATATGATAGATAGATTGATATAGATAGATAGATGGATAGCAAGATACATTGATTGATATAACAATTTTTAAGATAGAGAGTTACATACATAAATAGATAGCAATATAACAGGTAGATATATAAGTAGATGGATGAATACTTGCAAGGATAGACTGACAGAGATAGATGAATAGATAAATAGATAGACAGATCTATAGATTGATATATAGATAAACAGAACATTAAACATAGTGAAAAAAAAAAATATATATATATAAATAGTCTAATATGCATCAATAGATTATAGATAAGCAGATAGAAAGATAGCTGGATGCTTAGGCAGAGCTGATTAACAGTGTTTTTTAGAGGCTTACAACTTGAAGTTAGCAATACAGCTTTATTTGATAGCCCATTTAGCTGCTAATAGCTGCTTTTTATAGTGCTTGGCTTGACATTTTACTATAGACAAACTTATGCTAAAGTAAATGCTTACAGTGCTTACAGGTAGTCCAAAAGATGGGTTGGGTAAGTAGACAGACCAGGCAGAGATAGAGCTCCTTTGGCAAGGTAGCTGTAATGAAAACATAAAATGATGTAGTCCTTAAAGCAAGTGCTTCAGACAGAGCTTGACCTGATAAGAACTGTCGCTATTATAGTAGATAAACAATGAGAACTATCCAATAGAGCGCAGTCAGTCCTAGTCAAGCTCATGCTTTGTGGACATTCAAGCCAGGAGTAGCTGCTGCTTAAATGTATATGATATATGATATATATATATAAATGATATATGTTATATATAGAATATTTAGTACAAATTTGTATATATAACATACTTAAGCTACTAAGTCCATAGAAATATATTTTCTTAATTTTTTTAGACATTTCAGTCTCTGCCTTTCTCTCTCTCTCTCCCTCTCTATCTCATCCCTAAGCAGCCAAAGCATCGTCACTATATGTAGCTCATATTAATTAAGTATTTTAGCTACTATGATCAACTTCGTGTTGCTTCTTTTACTTTAGCAACTGCTTTCAGCTATTCTTCAACTAAAAAACAGCGTCGCATGCAGTCATTAGTTGTAAAGCTCAACTAACTAGCTTTTAATTAAGTTCTCAAACTATATCTATATATATATTAAGTGACATTTGTATTGCTATTATAAGCAGTATATATTAATATATATGCTTATATATATATCCCGACTGAACTTTCGAACTTGATGGATCATCGCGTGCCAAAGATTTGCGGCACAACTTTTCAACACCTGAAGGCAGCAATTCTTTGCGCCCAGAAAACTTTTTCCCAATACATGCATATATATATATATATGCTTTATATATAGACCATATAGTATTACATTTGTCTTGACTGTCGTCAGCGGTTTCTCGTATTTATGCGCCCCGCAGGTAGCGCCATAAAGCTCCCGCGGGCCGTTATAAATACACGCTTTAAAGCAATTTAGCCTGCGCTCGGGCCTAGCCAGGAGCTACCCATGAGGAGTCCAGAAGGGCAGGAAATGCATTTTAAATGTCGAGCACGGCGTAAATAACCCGTTAATGTTAACATGCACACGGCAATGGCAACGGCTGCGGCACCAGCTACAAAGCTGCAACTGCAACGATTGCAACTACGGCTCCTGGTCGGGATCGGGGTCTGGGTCTGGGGCTGGGTCGGGGTCGGGGTTCGGGTCGCGGCATGGCAATGCGTTGCCTTAATTTATGTGTCACGGCAATGGCGACAACACAAGGACGATTCGACGGCCAAAACTATTTCATTTCATTCGACTCGATTCGATTTTCAGTGCGCACTGGCAAAACTTTGACAGCCACTTGGCACCTTGGAACTTTTTTGCCGTGCCGCGGCCCCGCCCACAGCCAGCTAGCTTGGCATATACTTTGCATATACAAGTAGAAATGGAGTTGTGTGAATGTTGACTGACTAGTAGATGCCCTGCAGTCAGCTAGTTGTGGAAGAAGATGTAGTTTTATATGCCTTAACTTTGGAATGTTTAGGTGAAAGGCTGTTGGGCAATGCATTACTCTATAACTAAGCTGTTTATATATATATTAAAAATGTCTTATAGAAAATTTGGAATTTTGTGAATAAATGAGTTGCCTCTTGTGCCCTATGCCCTGAGTTATTTGATCAGAAAAAAGCCATAAACATATTTGTGATTCTCTTCATGGCAAGTCAAGTTTTAAAATTAAAGTTTTAATATTTTTGTTAATAAATACTAAATTTAAGCTCATTTGTTATATAAAGAAATTATTGATAAATATTTGAGCAATATATGAGAGTTTTATATAATTTTTTGTCTTTAAGGCTTTGAGCTTAATATTACTGTTTGTAGCTTAAGTTAAAGCAATCAAAGGCACAAATTGAGCCTAAATTCTAAAAAAAAATGCGTTTTGTTGCTGTTACTGTGCGTTATTATTTTATATTTTATTAAAATGATTTTTTTTGCAGTTTTGATTTGTACTAAAAAGTTGACTTGCAATTCATAGATCAAGTTGTTTATGCTGATAATCTAAAGCCTTGCAGCCATGACTAAACCAAAGTTAGGTATTTTTTATATGGAAAATTTTATAAGTTTTTAAAACAGATTTGAATAATAGGCGAAAAATATGCATTTGACATACAATATATTTTAATATAAAATGATTTAAATATGAAAAAATAAATTGCATATATAAAATATTTGACAAGATGTGAAGCTAGGGCTAAATTAAACCTAAATTATAAACATTATTTGTTGATATTATAAAAAAAGCTTACGAAAGGAAAGCCTTTTACATGTCAAACAATTTTAGCTGCATTCCTAGCTGCTACACATAAAGTCCTTTACACACACACACACACACACACCTACACACATGTTTGATGTCTAAAACAAATCAGTTGCTTAATTAAAAAACTAATTACATTGTGATTTTCGTGCCGCCTGTCACATGTACAGCACAAAACTAATAATATCAACCCAAAGCCCGTTTTCAATGGGTATGCGGTATAAAAAACACACATACACACACACACACACTAACACACACACAAACGCAAACACGAAAAGTTCAGTAGCTGGCCAAAAGTCACTTGGCATGCATATAAATTGTCAGCCATTAAATTTGCATTGACATTTTGGCCGTGCAGCAGCGCCCCCTAAGCCATGCGCCATTCGGCATGCGCCACGCCCCCTTTGGCACCCACTTTTTGGTTTTAGTTTTTAGCTTGGTGATTTATTTGTGCGCTCTTTGATTGCATGGCCGGAGCCATCGAGAGCAACAGCAGCAGGAGCCGCAGCTTCATTCTGCCAAGTTGTTTGCCATGTTTTGATGCTTGTTTTTATTGAATTTGCTGAATTAATTTGACTGCAGCATCATCAGATGACAACAAAAAAAGCCAAATAAGAAATAGACGAGTGAAAAGCAAGAAGAAGAGAAGAGAATTGGCCAACGTTGATTAAACTTGGCTTTGCCACTGACAGGCAACCCACTCGAGGACAGACCGACAGAGCTACACATTCGTCCACCTTTTCAGCTGCTGTTGGCCACGGTAAAACTGCTCTCGGCCAGCAATTAGACTAATACCAAGGCCATGCCACGGCTGTTAGCTTTTAGCCTTATTGAGCCGCCATCTACATCATCATGGCAGCATTGACGGCATCATCTATGACTACTTCAACGACTTCCTAGTCCAGACTTATGCAACAGCTAAATATGTTGACAGACAGAGTTGACAAAGTCCACCTGACTAAAGGTAGGTAGCTGGGAAAACTGTGAGAAACTGCTGCCCCAAATGAATGAGTATAAAAAGTCGAGCACAATGAAAGAATTGTCTTCGAACATTGTGAGCTGAAAAACGAACTGAATCAATCAATCGATTGACTGAAGAGCTGACAGCGGCTGGCCTGATGAGCTTCTAAATTCTGATTGGCTGGGAGACTGTCTTTGAATTACAGACTAATTAAGTAACTGACTGACGAACTTTGTGAATATTTGATTGATTGAAATACTGACTGACTTTATAGGTTGCTAACCAACTGACTGATTGATTGATTGACTGACTAATTAACTGACTCACTGACTGACTTACTTCTTGATCGACTAACTAGCTAACAGACTTACTAACTTATTCACAAACTGTCCAAGTGATTGATAATATATTACTATCTGATTGATTGACTTATTGATTGATTAACGACTGACCAACTAGACAAGCTAACCTACTGCATGACTGTCTAACTTCATTTATCACTGACTAACTAATTTACTGCATAGACAGCTAATAAATGATTGATTATTTGATTGATTGATTGATTGATTGATTGATTTATTGATTGACTGATTGATTGACTGATTGATTGATTGATTGATTGATTGATTGATTGATTGATTGATTGATTGATTATTTGATTGATTGATTGATTGATTGATTTATTGATTGACTGATTGATTGACTGATTGATTGATTGACTGATTGATTGATTGATTGATTGATTGATTGATTGATAGACTGACTGATTGATTGATTGATTGATTGATTGATTGACTGATTGATTGATCGATTGATTGATTGATTGATTGATTGATTGATAGATTGACTGATTGATTGATTGATTGATTGATTGATTGATTGATTGATTGATTGACTGATTGATTGATCGATTGATTGATTGATTGATTGATTGATTGATTGATTGATTGATTGATTGATAGATTGACTGACTAACTCACCGACTTACTGATTGATGAATTGACTGACTGATTAGCTGTCCGAGTTATTTGCAGATTGATTGCTTGATTGAAACTAACTGACTTACTGAGTCCTAGACTCAATAACTTACCTACTGATTGATTGATTGACTTCTCCCATAATTAACTTACTGTTTAAACATTTGATTGATTAACTTGCTTTCTGATTGACAGACCCAATTACTCACTCAGTGACATCAATTTAACTTCATGATTGAACTTCAGACAAGTCGTCGACATAAACTTTTAGGTTTTTCTGACGCTGCTCATTTCAAATCGCGTTCGCACCCAAATTGAGTTGACAATTGAGAACTTTGAAGCACTTTTAACTGGATGTGTTTGTATGTTTTATTGCGACTAATGGGAAAAATAAAATTAAAGAAGATTTCGAGCTTGCAGCATCGCTCTACTTGTGTCCATGATCGTGTTCGCTGCTCTTCTTTTGTGATTTGTGCCACTTCTTTTTGTGCTCCTCGGCGCCCTTTTTGCCGTGCTCCTTCTTGTGGCCCCACTTTTTGGACTCGTCGTGCTTCTTTTTGTGTCCCTGGTGGCCCTTTTTCTTGTGGCCCTTTTTGCTGTGACCCTTTTTGCCATAGTGCTCGTCGTGGCCGCCCTTTTTGTGCTCACCCTTTTTATAGCTGCTGCCCTTTTTGTGCTTTTTGCCCTCCTCGAAGCCGCCGTGCTTTTCCTCGCCGCCCTCAACATGATCCTCGTCGTAATACTTCTTTTCCTTTTTGTCCTCGTTCAATTTGTGTACGTTGTGCTTGCCCTTGATGGAGTGCCCCTTCTTGTAGCTGCCATGATCCTCGAACTCGCTGCCCTTTTCGCCCTTCTCGCCCTTCTTCTTTTTCTTGTGATGGCTCTCGGAGTGCTTGTGCTTCTTTTCGTGGCCCTCCTCCTCGCCGTGCTCGCCCTTCTTGCCCTCCTTGTCGTGGTGGCCCTTCTCGCCCTTCTCGTGGTGCTCGCCATGCTTGTGACCCTTCTTGCTCTTCTCGCCCTGCTCCTTGTAATGCTCGCTGTGCTTTTTCTCGCCAGACTCCGATTCGCCCTCCTCGCCATGCTCCTCGTGCTTCTTGGACTCGGCAGTCTGCAGGTCATCGAAGTGGGCGTGAAAATCGACCAAGTCGCTGCCAGTCAACGGCTCGCCTATAACCATGGCATTGTCCTGCGTATAGGGATATGGCAGGCTTGTCGTCACCGCGAAAGCCGCAAGCGTTGCCAGACATGCCAGTTGCCAGGGTATTCGACTTGGCTTTGCCGCCATCTCGCCTCGTTTTACTTATCCTTAAAGGCTTTGAGCTGCTGCTTTTGCTGTTGCTGCTGCTGCTGCTGCTGTTGTCGCCACGCCTTGTTGTCGTTGTCTGGTGGGCAGCTCTCCAGCAGCGTTCGCTTTTTATGTGACCACCCTGCCAACGGCCACGCCTCACTTGAGGCTGCCGGCTGCCCAGCTCTGCGGCTGATTTGGCAACATTTTCTTTTGGGCGCTCTCGAGTCGAGTTTAGTCGTCGTCGCCTAAGTGCATAACGCTGTTTCCACAGCAGCAGCGGCGGCTAAAGAAAAAAACACCCTTCCACAGCAAATGGCCAACTTCTTGCGGTTTCCTCTTGCCACTTTTTGTTTTGGCCAGAAAACAAGCGACTTTTGTTACGTACGCTCATTGCAAAAGCATTTCAACAAATGACCAAAAGATCGACTAGCTGGAGACGCACAGACTTGCGTCTATAAATGGACTCTGGATAGGTTTGAGCTTAAAATCTATTTAGCTTTGTAATATAGAAAACAAATATAGATGTCCCAAGTGCTTAAGTTGTATTTTATCTGAAAATAGATAGATTTTGTTATAAAGGTATATACTTTAATATATATATATAAATATCTGTTTTGTTACATTTTGACCTTCTTTTCATCTCTTCTAATCACTCCCACTTTATATCATTTTCTTCATAAGTTGAAAGCTTCTTTAATCAGGCTTTAGAGTTATTGAAGCCATTACCAAGACAGCATTAAGCACTCAAAATATTTATATAAATGAGCAAGAGATTATATATATACACTTGCCAGAAAAACTATGCGTACAGGCCTAATGAGCGACTTTAATAGAGAATAAATATGATAAATAATAGTATATTTATCAATATTATATTTTTTAATGGAAAACAATTTAATAACACACATTTATCAACAATTTTTTTTTATAATATTAAACAGTTTTTTTTATATTTAAAAACAACGAAAATTCACTTAGAAAAAGTATGCGTACAAACTAAAAAAACTTTTTTCCATGAGAATTTGCAAAATTAGTATGAGGTTAGATACCTCTTTCGCTTCTTGGTCTCTTCCAACCGTTTTGGCATCGATGCCACCAATTTCCGGGTGAAATCAATCGGAATTTTTAGCCATTCCTCCATCAGAACCGATTTGAGCATGTCCCTTTATGTAATTATTCGCTCTCTGATCCTGCGCTCCAAAAAATCCCATAAATGCTCTATGGGATTAAGGTCCGTATTGTAGGTCCGTATTAAGGTCTAGTATTGTAGAGCAACCAGAGCTTGACATTGTGGGCTGTGGGTTTGGGGTCATGTATATATATTAATCATGATGTATTAGCTATTGCTTAACAATCTAATAACATATTTGAACAGCTTCATTCTGAAATGTTGTTATACCTAAAAACAAATTTTTAGACTTCAAAAATCACTGAAATATTTTAGATGTTAATGTATGATAATGCTCTAGCACTAAAATTACTGGATGACTCAAGCAACCATAGGCGACATAAAAGATTTCATGTACCCCACAGAAATAGGTAAATATGTAAATTATATGGATTGATCTCATTGGAGTCCAAGCCATCCGGTTATGTAATATTATATATAAGACAGATTGCAAATAGAAATAGCAATTAAAAAAATGTATGAAAAATCAATTTCACAAATCTAAATTGAAGACTCTGCTACACTGATTCATAAAGCAACTTACCAAAAATTATATAAAACCAATAAAAATATAAATATCTCAAACTAAAGAAAATCAGGTTTGCTAGTTGCTGAACTAAGAATAGAAATATTTAATAATCTATTTCTATAGGCTTACAGAAGGCACTGGTTCACTGGTTCACTGGTTCCTGAACTGAATAACCAAAAATGCGAATTTTATTGTTAAAGTCTCGATTTCAATAGACTTAAGTTAAAGCAGCTAAAGCATTTAAGTTTCTGTTCGTTGCTCCTCTTTTCTCTTCTCTGCCCCTCTGGAGCTCCTCGACTAAACTGGCCAAAAACTCAAGCTTAGCCATATTCAAAAGTTCAAAGCTCAATTGGCGGCCTTTGCCGCTGACAGGGCCGTTCCTAGCCGCCTAGTCGTCATCGCCACCTGCATTGTCCTAATTGCTAAAGGGGCTGGGCAGACAAATGAAATATGAATGTGCGCTAAAGCGTACACACATACACACACACACAAGTCTATACACTCATAGTGGGCCGTGTCAAAGGTTAATTACGCATGCTGCAGCTCGTTCGCTTGCCTTGCCTCGACTCGTCTATGGCTTCCTTTGTTGCTCGCTTCGCATCGTCCTTGGGCTTGGTCCATAAATCGCTTAACGCACACGCATACACATGGCATATGTATGCGTGCGTGTGTGAGTTTGCTTAAGCCATTTCCGGTTCGATTTTACCCATTGCTCAGCGCAGCTCGCTCGCTAGCTTGGGCAGGCAAACAGCGGGCAGCCGGACAGCCGGACAGCCAAGCAGCCGGTTGAAAGGACAAACATCTTTGTTTGGTTTCATATGCTAATCCTTCGAGCTGCGTCATAAATCATCCTTGTCCATGCGACACAGAGACAGTTTCTCAATCAGTAATCAAGGCGACCAGCTCTTTCCAGCCTAAAAGCTTCTCTTTTGTATTATTGCCGGCTGAGCAACGTTGCAATCTGCCGGGATTTGCGGTGGCTGCTGCTGATGCTGATGCTGCCTCTGCCCAAAACAAAAGCAATAACAACGACATGAATATAACAAAAGCATACAGCAGCAGACAACGGCCATCACCTGGCAGCTACCAGCTAACAGATTCGACTTCAGCTTCAGACCCAAACCTGCAGTCAGGCATTGAAAAGTGTTTTTGTTTAACATGCGACTGGCAACTGCACATGTCTGTGTGTGTGTGTGTGCATGTGTGTGTGTGTGGCAGCCCAGGTGAGCAGTCAACAGTTCAAGTCCTTCACAACTTCTCTGGCTGTGGTTGTTTTTGTTATTGTTTTGAAATTGCCTCGCCAACAGCAGCAACAACAAGGAACAATCCCACATGGCCAGTGGGCAAATGCATTAACGAAAGTGCTTGGAGAGCAAGACGACGTAGCTGCTGCTGCAACATAGGCAAAGGTGATGGCTAAGTGCAGCAGCAGCAGTCCTGCCCTGGCCTTCCGTGCGGCATGGAGCCTGCCAGTGGCCTGGTATCAGCATTAAGAGATCATAATTCATATAGCTTGGCTAATAATTCAGTTAAGTTGAAATGCGCAATACAGCCGCAGCAACAGCACCTACACACACACACGCACGCATATACTCGTACACACACACACGCACACTCTCTCACATACTGACGTATAATTTGATTGCTCAACCCTTTATTGCTATTGTGCTGACATCGCACCTTGGAACCAGTTGGAACTAGTGGCAAATTGTTGAAACTAGTTGAATTACTCAACCACAATAGCAGTACTGATATTAGTAATATAAAAATTGTATATATATATGATTAAAATAATAAAATAAAGTTAATAAATATATTTAAAATATTTCCTAAAATAAAAGTTAAGAAACATATTAAAAATCTATTCAAAATTAAATTTAAATTAAATTTAAATTAAATAAAATAGAAAATCTATAAATTGTACAACAAATATATATTTTGGTATTTTTTAAATTCCTTTTTGTTTATATTTATGATTATAAATGTGCTCTCTTAAAAACCAACAAAAAACTTTTAAAAACTAGGAAAAATAAAATCATATATATATAAAATTAATTTAATTAAATGTTATATAAACATACAACTGTTATATGATATATATTATATTTTTTTAAATTTAACTGCTAAAAATTATATTTTAATATTATATATTATTATTATAAATTAAAGAAAACAGTTTAATATTTTCTTCACCATTTAACAAAATTTTGCTATAATAAATTTTATTTCATTTTTTATTGTAATGTATCATCATTCATCATTTGTTAAACATTTTCTCTATAAGCTTTTAAATGTCAAAGTCAAAATTTTTTTATTTAAATTCCAAATTAATACATATTAACATTTAGTTATTTAAAGCCTAGTTAAATTAAAATACTATAAATTATAACAGAAATTCTTAAAATAAAATTTTCTTTAATCAATTTTTTTGTTGAAAAATTAAACTAGTTCTAACATAACGAGTTCTAACAAGGAGGCAACAGAAAAATAGAAAATGGAAAATAGTTATTTTTGGCAGGTGTTTGGCATGGGGTCTGCTGTTAGTCCAAGGGGCTTAGCTTCATTACCCTACTCTCTCTCTCCCAGAGTCGGCTCTATGGCTGTGCCCTGTGCCCTGTGCCCTGCTGTGGTTTTGCCGTCGTTGCAGCAGTTTTAAAGGATTTTCAATGTTCTTGCAAATTAGTTTAATCCAGCGTGTGTGTGTGTGTGAAAAAGTTTATTGTTTTCAGCAGCAGAATTTGCTGCAGCTAAGGTTGATGCTGCTGCTGATGCTGATGCTGTTGTTTGTTGCTGTTTGTTGTTTGCTGTGGCTTGAGAGCATTTCCCCAGCTTAAACCATATGTGTGTGCGTGTGTGTGTGCATTTTAGCAAATTGCCAAAAACAAAAAACAACATTTCAATGCATAAAAGTTGAATTTTTAATATGTGAAGCACTTTTTGCAATTAGCTGGCATAATGAATGCTTAAAACTTGTGCGGCAAATGGCAGGAAATTTGATAGGAAATTGTCGAGGGGTCGTAAATATGGCAATAGGCTCGCCTCAATGAATCAATGAATGTGTCAATGATTAGCATAGAGGACGCACGCAGGACACACAGTGGACAATGGCCAATGATAGCGCAAATGTAAATATTGCACTTAGGCAGACGACCTGCTGCTGCTGCTGCTGCTGCTGCTGCTGCTGCTGCTGCTGCTGCTGCTGCTCCCAATGGACCAGCAATAACAAGCTAATGCAACTGCAATGTGTGGCCAAAAGGGGCGGAGGTTAAGCTGAAGTCCTGTTGTGCTATAATCAGGCGAATGGCTGCCAATGGACACACACAGCGCTCGCCCATTGCAGTTAATTTATTGTGACCAATATAACGCCCCAGTATCCGTGCAAGGAGCACAGAGACAATGATGCTGCCGCCGTTCCTCGGGGCTCCGCTCGGCGCATGTAAATTGAAAATTATGGCAATGCGCAACAAGATTAGCCCAGACAGAGTACAAATCCCCCATTCCCCCCGCCCAAATTCCCAGCATCTGTGCACATATCCAAAATGAATTTATTGACGCCTGCCCTCGCGAAGCACTCGCTGCGTAAACTGAACGAACGACTGACCGCGCCCCACACCCAGCCAAAGTTATGACTTAATGTATTCAGCTATGGACAGCACAAGATATGGCACATACACAACTCAGTGCAGTGCTATGACTGACATATGTACATATATATACAAGCATATATATACAAGCATATATATACAAGCATATATATACAAGCATATATAAATTATATGTTTTCCAGTCCTGTGGTGACTGAAAGTTAGGTTGAGAGGCGACTGTGCCTCTTATTGCTGGCCTCGGGCTCAGACAATGAAATAAGCCATTTAACGAGCAAATGACGGAGTGAATATTTATTTAAGCGGTTTACTGGAAGAACGCTTTTTAACCCTGCTTTTAATTGTTCTTTTTTGAATAATCGAAACAGTTAATTTTATTGGTTTTTCTTATTATATTCACTATTTTTAGTTTTACTTATATGACACCAATTTTTAGCATGTCCTATCAGTACGAGTTAAAACACGAGACTGATCTATATTTTTACAAATCATAGCCTCACCGGCGTAAGTAGAGTTGCCCTTGCCAGGGCTGTTCCTTAACTTGTCTAGCACCCGATAATAAGTGTTGAATAATACCTTACATTAAGTGTTATAAGCTAACTAAGTGTTATAAGTTAACTACCCCCCCCTCAAGTGTAAGGTCGTCCTCGACCGACCCAATTCCAGCGACGACTCCTCGCAAGTGCTTCGCGGACTTCTTTGCGTCGATGATCCACCAAAGAGTGAAGCCAATGCAGATTAAAGCACAGCATATGGCTCCTCTTTCGGAGTGCCGTACAACGACACATCATCAAAGTGCACCATTTCGGTTCCTTGGTCGCATATTAGCAGCGGTGACCAGCGAGTCGGTGCAGGTGTTCTCGAATGAAATCCGCAAGTCGTTCTCATTCACATTCAATACGGAGCAGTATGAGCAGCGTACTGATTCTTCGCTATCGCCGTTCAGCAGGCGCTTACTAAGCTTGCTCTTGCGCCTACGTATGTGGCGTCTGTTGAAGCTGTTGGTGCACGACGTGGACGTGGGCCTTGGCATCGGATGATGCATACCAAAGTTGTGCAGCTGCAGCGACTTGAGTGTGGCTGGCGCCGTCGATGACTGGCCGTGCACGTGCCCGTGATGGCCGTGATGACTGTGTCCCACCACTCCAGCGATGCTATGAGCCGTTACTGGACGAGTGATGTGTGTAGTCTGTCGGCGCGCTCAGCTGGCGATTGAATTCGGCCTTGCGGCGCGTCAAGTCCGTCAGGCAGTATTTGTTCAGATGGCCGTTGCTGGAGACAGGGCTCTTGGGCGATGATGCCAGATGCTGCGTATAGGCCGAAGGAGTTGCTGCTCACGCTTAGCTTATTGCCGGCGTTGTGCAGCAGATTGTTACAGTTCTTGCCGCTGATCTTGGCCGACTTTTGCCCGTCGTCGGTATCGTGTTGCTGCTGCTGCTAGCCGCCCTGTACTCCTTGTCGTCGCTCTCGCTGCGCACCGATGCTCGATACGCAGGAAATGTCTTCGTCTTGCTCTTCAGAGAGCCGTTCAGCAGTAGCTGCTGTTGCCGTGCGGCAACTGCCGACAATGCCGGCAGCTGCAGTTGACGTGACGCCGCTGCCGATGAGGATGAGGATGAGCCGGCAGCCGTGGCAGGTGTCGACAGAGATGGGCAGCGGTTGGAGCAACCTGTGGCTGTGAAACTTCTTGAATTAATGCAGTTGGCGGTGTTTTGGGGATTTCTTGACTTGGTTCTAGTATGGATGAAGAGTCGCTTGGCTCTGCCGCCGCGAAGAGTTCGTTAGTTGTTGCTGGCTGATGAGCTTCTACTGTTGGTGGTGGTGCCGTGAACAAGGGGGTTTCCTCAACGATTCCGCTTGTAGATTTGCATGCTGTGGTTCTGGCTTAGCATCCAACTATGGGGCGAATAGAGCTGTTGCTGGTTCTTGTGGACGACAGGATAAATCGTAATTTTTCTGCAGGCTTTTTTAATTTTTGGGAATTTGGTTATAAAATGTATAGTGTTGATGGATTCCTCTAGCCAAATTGATTTTAAATCTGAGGAGTCCAAAATGTTTGGGCTAACAATGAGCCTTCGCGAGAGTAATAGCAAGCATTAAACTTTGCAACTCCATCGTCCGCATTCTGTTTCTGGACAGTGTTTCAGTGTTTCAAATAAATAAATCAATAAAATCAATTTGTGAGTTTTGGCTATCCCGAGAACTCCACTGACAGCAAATGTTAACTGGTTAAGTTGGTCTTGAACCTCAGTGTTTACTTCTATCCGTCTACTGTTGGCATTCATTAGTCGCATTTCAGTGGACCTAGTCTGCTCTAAATCACCAGCATCGGGTGTACCCGCCACCAAAATGTTTTATAAAAACTATGCCAAGTGGCTAAAGGTAAATAGAAAACTATATCTAACTTATTCGAAATTGCCTAGCGGCTTAAAAAAAAGGTGTAATAAAAAAAAGCAAGGGAGTCATCTTAGGTTGTCCTTGTGGACCACCCTTCCTTTAATGAGGACCTCGGTCCCCAGGTCCGCTTCCACGGCCTTCTCGTCACATAAAGGTGCGAGTTTGTTTCCGAGCCGTCGGTTGGACTTGACCAAAACCTTGTCACCAACATCGAAGACTCTATTCTGCCGCTTTGCGTTCTCCCTAGCTCTGAGCGTCGTCTGAGCGTTTCTGATCTTTTCTTCTATCTTTTCTTGTGGCTCTTGCTTTTTGGGGTGTCTATCATACTTAGCCCTAGCACATGTTTTGCAGTTTTGTACTATTTCCTTGGCAATTTTTGCCATCCGTGGAAAGTAGTACTCCGAGAGTACCTGCTTAACATTTTCCTGTGCAGACCTATGGGCCCTATTATGCTCGACTGTGAGGATTTCCCTTCTTTCTCCAACCGCAAATATGTCCACTACGCGATTTTTGCAATGCCAGAACTTTGTGGCTGGGTATCTTCGCACCAATGCATCTTGTATCATTGCAAGCGTGTGTAAATTACAGTGGAGAGCATTTACGCATTTGGGTGAGACTACATCTTCGAGCTCGTCTAGCAGCGATTCGACGCATGTATAGCTGATCAAGTAGCGTTTCTTATTTCCAAAAAGAATAAAACTTCGTTTTAAGGGGAAACGCGCCTCTTCTAGCACTATCTGGTTTTGAAAACAGTTCAAGGGTTTGTCTGTCGTCTCAATGGTGTTGGTGAGAGATACCTCACTGTGGATCGTTGCTGCGCAGGACTCAATTTCTTGCTCATTTATAGCGTTGAGCTGCTGTCTTGACAAGGCATCCGCAACCAGATTGTCCTTGCCAGGTTTATAGAAGATACGTGCATTAGACTCGTCAATGCGCGCTTTCCACCTTTTGATTTTCGCATTTGGATTAGATTCCGAAACTGCGAAGGTCAAGGGTTGATGGTCAGTGAAGATATTAATGTCTTTCACCCCATACAAATAGTGCCTTAATTTGGCAAGTGACCATACAATGGCCAATAACTCTCTCTCATTGGTTGCATAGTTAACCTCACTGTCCTTCAATGTTCTTGAAATCATTGTTATAGGACGACCCTCTTGAGACAAAACTGCACCTATGCCGTGAGCCGAAGCGTCGGTCGTTAGATCGAATGGCTTCTTAAAATCGGGGTACCTGAGCATTACATTCTCGGATGACAAAATATCGCGCAACTTCTGAAATGCCCTCTGCTGCACTTCAGAGAATTGAACCTTTATATTTCTGGACCTATGCTTACTGACTGTTCCATTTTCACCCTTCAGGATATTCGAGATGGGTCTTGCTATTGCGGCGAAGTCCCTAATGAAACATCTGTAATAACTTGCGAGGCCTAGAAATGATCTAACCTCGAACAGCGTTTTTGGTTCTGGATACTCCTGTATTGCCCTAACCTTTTCAGGATCCGTCGTGGTGCCAGTGCTGGTGACTACGAAACCAAGAAAGTTCACGCTTTTCTTAAAAAAACGTGACTTTTTGACGGAGACCCTCATGTTTGCTTTGTGTAAGCTTTTTAGGACCCTATCCACGTGTTTAATGTGGGATTCCTCATCTTCTGAAAAGATGATTACGTCATTGACATCAACATAGCAAAATTTGCCAATCTGCTCTCGCAGTATGTCGTCGATGGTTCTTTGAAAGATGCTTGCTGCATTCTTTAATCCAAAGGGGAGTCTTTTGAACTCGTATTTCCCCCCGTTTACAGAGAAAGAGGTTTTTTCACGGTCGCGTTCAGCGAGTATGATCTGGTGATAACCAGACTTGAGGTCTAATGTTGAAAAGAATTTGGCTCTCCCCAAATTCCCCAATATCATTGATATATTTGGCATAGGGTATTTGTCCGGCACGGTTTTTTCGTTAAGTTTACGAAAGTCCATTACCAACCTCATTTTCCTATTGCCCGCTTCATCAGTGCCCTTCTTGTCTACTACCCATATTGGGTTATTGTAGGGAGAGACGGACTTTTGAATTATATCATTCTTTAGTAGATCTTTGATTTCTTTATTAACGAAATCAGCCGCTCCCATTGGATATGGGTAAAGCTTGGTATAGATCGGTTGCTCATCTATGGTCCTAATGGTAGCCACGACTGATGTGTTATACGGCAACGTCTCGTCTGGGTCTGCAAAGGCCTTTTGTCTGGTCTTCAGCATTTTCAAAAAAGAACTTCTAACTAATGGGGATGCATCTGCTATTTGTTCAGCTAACTCATTAATTTTTTGAGTCCATGCATGCTCCCTCTGCTGGTTTACAGCAGCCTGTTCGGCTAAAGCTTTGCTGATAGCCGTCCTTATTACTTCCGTAAGCTGATCTACATCCATTCTACCTGATGGTGGGAGAACTGCACAGTCGGAATCTGAGTCGCTAGACTGCCTGCGAGGGTTTCTCTATTGGTTGAACCGAGACATGCGCAGGTCAGTGGTCGCGAAAAATAAAACGGACCGTCAGAAGATGGGTCGAATTACGTCACAGCTCTGAACTACGAGAACTGCATGCACAACTTCAGACACACAGAAAGTAACACAATGTAATTTTATTGACGATCTGAATGATCAATTGCTGCCACTAAAATTCCCAAAGTAGTCACTCTCACTTGGTTCTGATCATTAATTTTTTTTTTTTTTTTTTTTACATGCAATTGCAATATAAAATACTCGCTAGTCCTAGGTATTTTTTTATAAAATAAATTTTAACACTTTTTGTGTTTGAAGAAAAATTTTGGCTAGAGTATCCACTTACAAGATTCAACTAACACAAAACAAAAAAAAAAATCCCTTTATAAGATCTGTCAATTGCAGCTCCCGCGCTGCTGTCTTAATTGTTGTTGGTTGTGGAGTCCGACCACTAGTTGGGCGCCAATTATATGGTTTCCAGTCCTGTGGTGACTGAAAGTTAGGTTGAGAGGCGACTGTGCCTCTTATTGCTGGCCTCGGGCTCAGACAATGAAATAAGCCATTTAACGAGCAAATGACGGAGTGAATATTTATTTAAGCGGTTTACTGGAAGAACGCTTTTTAACCCTGCTTTTAATTGTTCTTTTTTGAATAATCGAAACAGTTAATTTTATTGGTTTTTCTTATTATATTCACTATTTTTAGTTTTACTTATATGACACCAATTTTTAGCATGTCCTATCAGTACGAGTTAAAACACGAGACTGATCTATATTTTTACAAATCATAGCCTCACCGGCGTAAGTAGAGTTGCCCTTGCCAGGGCTGTTCCTTAACTTGTCTAGCACCCGATAATAAGTGTTGAATAATACCTTACATTAAGTGTTATAAGCTAACTAAGTGTTATAAGTTAACTTATATACAAGCATATATACACCCAAAAGTCTCAACTAGATGCGGCCAGCTTGATAAACATATGCAAAAGCTTGATAAAATGTGAACAAACCAATTGAATTTAAAATGTCTTTCCATTTAATTGAATTGTTGCTTATATTAATTAAAAAAACTTGAGTGCAAAATAGATTAAAAATTTTATGAGTTCAAGTCTTTTATATAAAATATATATATTTTCTTTTATATTTATTTTAAATCTAATACACTCCTTAATAAAATCTAAGCTGAGCATAAGGTAAATTTAGTTAAATTTGCCTTAAAAATAAATTCAAATTGAAGTAAATATTTGTAATATAGCAACAGACTCACAAAGTATATAAAATATAGTTTTCTACCCTTTCATGGCTAGAGCTTGAGAAGGCGCTGCTTCTTTATATTTAAAAAAAAAATATTTAAAACGTAAAGATGAAAAGAGCTTATTTATATAAATTAATAATTAAAAAATACAATATATTAATTTTAATAAATACAATTCCAAAAAGAAGAGGAGTCGGTATTTTTTTATATATATTTTTTTTAACTTAAAAGTCACTAAAAAAAAGTTGAAAATCTTTTTATAAATAAAACAAATGTAAATTGCTTAATGCAATAGTCAAATGTCTTCAGCAATTGCTCTCAATGTTTTCTGCGAGCAAACGAATGAATTAATTTTTACTCCAGAGTTCATAAATTTATATTCCAATTATAGAATTTTTAACTCTTTAAATAAAAAGTATTTGCCGACTCACCACGTCCCTACTTTAAGCACAGTCTAAAGTCTATAAGACTAGAGTATCAACAAATATTTCAGGACAATGCTAAAAACCAATAAACTCTTTTCAGTTTGTGAGCGAGTACAAAAATTAGAGTTTATGAATTAGAGTTTAGAGTATAAGAACTTATAACATTTAGCTTAATTTTTAAGCAGTTTTAAAATGTTCTATGGAGCAAGAACTAAAAATATGCGAGTTTTATACTGCTTGAATAAAAAACTTGGTTTTTCTGTTTATAATCTTTATTTAAAACAGAGCAAAAAATATAAGACGAAGGAGAAGAAGCAGGCAGAAGTTGAAGTCACACTTAACGTCCAACTACAGTGAAGACTTGACAGAGCAGATGCATAGATACCTGATATGTCAGCCCATATATCTGGGCAATGTCTGTTTGTCTATCTGTCAGTTGCAGCACTCGAACACTCGAAACTTTTACCAACAGTTGCCACTCTAGAAATTTTCTCTGCGCCGTTTTGACACAGAATCCGACACTCAAGTCAGGATGAGCAGAGAGCGGACTAGGATGTGGACAAGTACTTGGTGTTCATTGGCGCAGCGCACTCATACAGGGGCAGAGAGAGAGAGAGAGAGATAGTAAGAGGGGAGCTCAGAGCTGAGGCAGCCAAGTGCAGCCAACTTTTCAGCTTGCCTTATTATGCAAATGCCTCGACTGAGCAGCCAGCTCTATCTATATATACATATATACATATATATATACAGATATAGCTGCATGCGAACGTCATCGATTTATAAGTTATGCAAGCGCCGAACCAGAACCCACAATCACGCTCTAAGAATCTGTCTGTCGACTACTTTGTAAGCAATGGTTTACTGTTGTACTTCCTATGGGTGCTATAGGGATGCCCTGCAACACCCACCTACCACCGCCCACCGCCCACCGCAATCAGCAATTTTTTATCCAGCAAAAATCAATCTCTTGGCCCCGGCTCGCTCAGCTTCCAATTAGAATGCAGGTTTGTGTTCTTGTTTCTTTTTTGTTGCTGCCCCTTGCAGCTGCTGCTGATTGGTTGCACGCAAACAAAAAGAGGCAAAACTATAACAAACGAAAAACATATAACAAAAACAATAATAAAACGGCAAAAAGAATAACAACATTGTTGTACAATAGTTGCATAGATATACATACATATCTTTTTACAATGCGATTTTTAATCAAAGTTTTTGCCATCGCGGCAGCCGCAGTTAGACAAAAAAACAACAAAATATCTAACAAAAAATTCAAAAGAAAACGCAAAGAAATTAACAATAGAAGCGTAATTGACTCTGAGATACCCTGCACTATACGATATGCAATTTTTATATTTAAAGATATTATAATCTCTAAAATGAAAATAAGGATTTATGAAGAAACGATTTGTAATTCTTTGTTTTCTTACTTAATTAAAAATTTCTTGATTTTTGGCCAAAAGTTTACAGTTTCTTAGATATCAAATATTAATAATATTTAAAATTTTAATATTGTGTTTACTGTCTTGAGACATTTTTAAAATTTTTTAAATTATTTATTTATTACTATTTATTTGATTTATTTTACGATTATACTTAACTACTTCACTATCTACAGCTGTCACTCTTCTGCCCCTCTCTATCTCTCTCGCTCTTTCACCTCAAGCAGCATGGCAACGCCGCCGTGTGTCTGGCAACTCTTACTCTACCAAACTAGCGCTGTGGATCGTTAGCGAAAGATTTTTTCACACACCATATCGATAGCAGCAGCTCACAACTCACATGCAAAGCTGTCACCGCTTTAAAGCTTTCGGCAAAAGCTCAAGCGCGTGTGCTTGATCATTGGATCGACTTCCAAACGACTCATTGGAACTTTTCGAACTTCGAGCGACAAGTTTGCTCGCGCAGCTGCTCAGTCGGTTTTAGTTCTGTTGGAGTAAAGCAGCAACGTTCGCAAGTTGAACGTCGATACAGAAAAGTAAGCACAAAGCAAACAAGTAAAGAAAAAAATGAGAGAAAAAAAAGAAAACAGAAAAAACTAATTTAAATGCAATTCAAATACGTTTCGGCAATTATTTAACAAATGATATAAGGCTTATAACAATATTTCACGCAATTAATGATTAGAAGCGGGAAAAAGTGATAAAAAATGAGAGATACCAAAATGCAATTAGCATGAGTATTAGATAATAAATGCAGCCTGCAAGGCTGACCCAATCACAAAGCACACAAAACAAAACAGCATTAAAAACAAAGCAATACCCAAAGTGCGCACAAAATAATTGAATATGAACTATTTCATTTTGTGAAATGGAAAAATATTTGCCCAGTCAGCTGACCTCACACCCGTGCAACGACGGCCCCCGGGTCTTGTGATCGAAGCGGTTTCCAATTGGAGTTACGCCGCAGTCGCAGCGTAGCTTCACTTTTCCTAAAGAACGAAGGCAACTCCCATAAAATGAAATAGAAGCAGACGGCAAAAATTCAATATGGTGGCTCGACTGTAGCGCACTTGTAGAGCTCAGTCTGCATTTTTCCAGTAGTGCTGTCAGCTGACAGCATGACAGTAGTCTTGTGATCAACGTCAAAAGGCAATTGTCAAAAATTCGAACTCGAATGCGAGAGCCGAAGTTGTGAGCGCTCTCTCTTGCGCTCGCTCTCTCTCTCTCTCCCTCCTTCCCTCTCAATGGAACTCTAACTCTAATTGGTAGATAACACATCTGCCCGCATAGTTTTTTCTTTTCGTAAATCGAAAACGTAGCTGAGAAATACAGCCACAGCTGTATTTATTTTTCGGTTTAATTTTTAATTGGTTTGTCGTCTCAGCAGTTACTCGTGCTCTTCGAAAGTTACAAAGTTATCAATATCGTGGAAGTCGTTTTTCGAACTGCTGCGAAGCTTTGTCACGTGAAATAAAAGCTCTGCAAACTTTTATTCATTAGGAATTTTTTCATTACTAAAAAGTAGCGCTTAAAAGATCTTAAAAAAAAACAATATATTACTTGATAAAAATCCCATAAAAATATGTAAGTGAGATAAATATCAATATCTAGATAATTTTTTTGAGCTAGAATTACAATTTTTTTGGTAGTACGCCTCACATGCGCTCTTTATGTCAGCTGACAGCGATAAGAAAAATTTTTAACACTTATCTTGTATCGTGAGCGAAAAATAATAGTAGTTTTTCATATTTTTAATTTCTCTTGCTTATGCAGTTGTAGAGTCGAAAATAAACCAAAATGTCCAACTTGAAGCGTTTCGATGACGAGGAGCAAGAGTCCAAATATGGACGTGTCTTCGCTGTCTCTGGACCTGGTAAGCATTTCAAAGAAAAATCAAAAAAAAGATAATCATAATATTAAATCAATTTTAAAATGTGCCCTTCAGTCGTCACGGCGGAGTGCATGTCGGGCTCTGCTATGTACGAGCTGGTGCGTGTAGGCTACTATGAGCTGGTGGGAGAGATCATTCGTCTGGAGGGTGACATGGCCACCATTCAGGTGTACGAAGAAACTTCCGGCGTCACAGTCGGTGATCCCGTGCTCCGCACTGGCAAGCCCCTTTCCGTTGAATTGGGTCCCGGTATTATGGGCAGCATCTTTGACGGTATTCAACGTCCATTGAAGGACATTAACGAGCTCACCGAATCCATCTATATACCCAAGGGTGTCAACGTGCCTAGCTTGTCCCGCGTGGCCAGCTGGGAATTCAACCCCTTGAATGTGAAGGTCGGCTCTCACATCACCGGAGGTGATCTTTATGGTCTGGTCCATGAGAACACACTGGTCAAGCATAAGATGATTGTCAACCCACGTGCCAAGGGTACCGTGCGCTACATTGCCCCATCCGGAAACTACAAAGTCGATGATGTTGTATTGGAGACCGAATTCGATGGTGAGATCACGAAGCACACTATGTTGCAAGTGTGGCCCGTGCGTCAGCCCCGTCCCGTCACCGAGAAGCTGCCCGCCAACCATCCCCTGTTGACCGGCCAGCGTGTGCTCGACTCGCTCTTCCCCTGCGTCCAAGGCGGCACCACAGCCATTCCCGGTGCTTTCGGTTGCGGCAAGACTGTGATCTCACAGGTAAGGAAAGAGATTAGCTAGCTTATGGATCATAGCTCACTTTTATAAATTTCACAGGCCCTGTCCAAGTACTCCAACTCCGATGTCATTATCTACGTCGGTTGCGGTGAGCGTGGTAACGAGATGTCTGAAGTATTGCGTGATTTCCCCGAGCTGTCTGTTGAAATCGACGGCGTCACTGAGTCCATCATGAAGCGTACCGCCCTTGTGGCCAACACCTCCAACATGCCTGTCGCTGCTCGTGAAGCTTCCATCTATACTGGTATCACTCTATCTGAATACTTCCGTGATATGGGTTACAATGTGTCCATGATGGCTGATTCCACCTCCCGTTGGGCTGAGGCTCTGCGTGAGATCTCTGGTCGTCTGGCTGAGATGCCTGCCGATTCCGGCTATCCCGCCTATCTGGGTGCCCGTCTCGCCTCCTTCTACGAGCGTGCCGGTCGTGTCAAGTGTTTGGGTAATCCCGAGCGTGAGGGCTCCGTGTCTATTGTAGGCGCTGTCTCGCCACCTGGTGGTGATTTCTCCGATCCCGTTACTTCCGCCACTTTGGGTATTGTCCAGGTGTTCTGGGGTCTCGACAAGAAGCTGGCCCAGCGCAAACATTTCCCCTCCATCAACTGGCTCATTTCGTACTCGAAGTACATGCGTGCCCTGGATGACTTCTATGATAAGAACTTCCCCGAGTTCGTGCCACTGCGTACCAAGGTCAAGGAGATTCTGCAGGAGGAAGAGGATCTCTCTGAAATCGTGCAACTGGTCGGCAAGGCGTCTCTGGCCGAGACCGACAAGATCACCCTGGAAGTGGCCAAGCTGCTGAAGGACGATTTCTTGCAACAGAACTCCTACTCGTCATACGATCGTTTCTGCCCCTTCTACAAGACCGTCGGCATGCTAAAGAACATCATCGACTTCTACGATATGGCTCGTCACTCCGTGGAGTCGACAGCTCAGTCTGAGAACAAGATCACCTGGAACGTTATACGCGAGGCAATGGGCAACATTATGTACCAGTTGTCGTCAATGAAATTCAAGGTGAGTCCAATTAGCACGCGATATTTTAGACCCGAAATGTATATACTAATCAATGTTTTGCTTTGTAGGATCCCGTCAAGGATGGTGAGGCCAAGATCAAGGCTGACTTCGAGCAGCTGCATGAGGATTTGCAGCAGGCCTTCAGGAATCTGGAGGATTAAAGCACGTTGTCCGTACTTTACAAATCTAATCTAATATTGTTATGTAGTTAACTTTTAAAAAAACAATTTGCGTACAGTCCGTACCGAAGTACCGTCAAAAACAACTATTCCGTGCAACAACAAAAGATTCCAAGCGTCCAAAAAACTATTGTTAACATTCCTTTTTGTTAAAAGAAAAAAAAGAACAAAACAAAACAAAACAAATATAGCCAGCGAGATGAAAACATTCCGGCCTGCGGTTGCTTCTTCTTACCCCGCCTCTCGGCCTTCAACAACAACAACAACCACAGCAGCAACAACTAACTAACGTCCTTCTATGTACTTCCATTACCAATACATATAAACACACATACACACGCCAACAAGTCCATACACACACACACACACGCACACATACACACACGCAGATACAAATGCATGCATAGTATTATTGTTTAATGAATGGAAATTCTTTTGTTTATTTGTGAAAAAGTCATGTTTTCTCTTTGTTTGTTTGTTAAACTTATGTAAATATTAAAAGTATGAAATATTAAATGTACGAATAAAGTGCAAACAACAAATACATTTAATGTAATTGAAAGCAGACCTATCTCTCTCACTCTGTCACGCGCTCTCTCTCTCTCTCTCTCTCTCTCTCACTGTCTGGCTGTCGCTTTCAGATTGCATAACGATGTTGACCAAAGTAACTGTGTGTAGCTTTCAGTGGATATGTTGAATATTGACTAACTACGGCTTAAGTTAAGCAGCATAGTATACTCTATAAATATATCAATACGCGGGGTATACTGATATTTTACAGTTTGATAAATACCGGAATATATATTGATGTACTAGACTATCAATCGACTCTAGGCAGATAGACGAACATATAGATGACGCATAACCACTTTGTGAGTTGGGCAACTATAAGTAATTGTTACACATATATTAAATATTTTTAATAATATTTATTAACAAGAAACCCAGCAAAAATATTTCAAAATAGAAATATTTATTTTTATTTTAATGTGTGAACTTCGCTTAAAACTGTAAAGGAAATTTTACATTTCATTACAAATAAATACCTTTACCGTTATTTTCATTCATATCTTGGAGTGAGCTCTGCTACGAGCTATATATCTTATATACAAATAATAGCAATAACATAATTAACCCATTTATATTGTATTTTGAAGTCATAGTTTAATTCTTGAGAACTGCATAGAGAGGCAATATTTAAAAGCGCAAATTATCTTATGACTTTACCGCAGCAGCTACTATAGAGAAGAGCTAAACTGAGAGCACTTGCCCCAAGCTAAGCAGAAAGTTGCAATTGAATTTTGGTTATACTCATGAATGAAAATTTAACGCCCTCTTGTGGGCATGACATATCGAAAATATGCTTTAATTTTTTATAGTTTAACAGTTCAAATACAACAAAGTTACAGTTAACCTGCTCCATTGACTAACCAAAAATGATATATTTAAATATATATGTCACTTGAGGGCATGGCAAGCCGAAAATAGCTTATTTTCCGAGGTTTTTGAGCTATCAGCGCTTAGGCCCTGCCAGAGTATTATGCAGTCGGTAGCGCCCGACTGTGACATTCTTATTTGTTATTTTGCTCACTTTAACCAAGCAGTCAAACATTTTTGTTAAATTCAATTTAAAAAGCGTTCAACATTTCGTTTTCCCATACTCAAAAACATGCAAAAATAGCTAAAAACTTCTTGCAGTTTACGTTATTTTCATAAAATTTCTTGTTTTAATTCGTTTGATTTAATAAATTTCGCAATAGTCTGCTATCTAAAATGGATCTCCGAAAATGTCGCTGTCGTAAGATATTCCCGATTGTTAGGACACTAGAGGAGGGCACAAATACCTCGTTCATCAGCGATATGGTTCCACCGTCGCTGATAGAAATTCAGCAAGAGCCATCCGAACAGAAATCTGAAATACCTAATATTATACATGAGAAAAAGGATCCGAGACCTTCGCTTAAAGTACCTGATGAAGATACCGTACAAAAGGGATGCGTATTCGGGGTGTCCGGTCCGGTGGTCAATGCCGAGAAGATGTCCGGCTCGGCCATGTACGAGCTGGTGCGAGTGGGCCACTACCGACTGGTGGGCGAGATCATACGCTTGGAGGGCGATATGGCCACCATACAGGTGTACGAGGATACCTCGGGCGTCAGTGTCGGCGATCCCGTGTATCAGACCGGCAAGCCGCTATCTGTCGAGCTGGGCCCTGGCATAATGGGCTCCATTTTCGATGGCATTCAGCGACCATTGCGCGACATCAGTGAGCACATGAAGTCCATTTATGTGCCGAAAGGTGTCGATGTCTACAGCCTCTCGCGCTCCTTTGAATACGAGTTCATTCCGGAGAAGAGTATAAATGTGGGCGACCTCATCAGCAGCGGCGACATCTACGGCACCGTCCAGGAGAACAGCATGGTGGAGCATCGTCTAATGCTATCTCCGCGCTTTCTGGGCAAAGTCAACTATATCGCTCCCGCTGGCAACTACAGCTTAGAGGACACGGTCATCGAGACGGAGTACGATGGCAAGGTAACCCAGCACACGATGCTCCAGGTCTGGCCAGTGCGTGAAAATCGCCCGGTCATCGAAAAACTACCTGGCAATCATCCGCTGCTAACTGGGCAACGTGTGCTCGATGCCTTCTTCCCCTGCGTTCAAGGCGGCACCACAGCCATTCCCGGTGCCTTTGGCTGTGGCAAGACTGTGATCTCACAGGTAAGAGATTGACTGGCTCTTGGATCATAGTTGACTTTTATACATTTCACAGGCCCTGTCCAAGTACTCCAACTCGGATGTCATCATCTACGTCGGCTGCGGTGAGCGTGGCAATGAAATGTCCGAGGTATTGCGCGACTTTCCCGAGCTCACCGTCGAGGTTAACGGTGTCAAGGAATCTATAATGAAGCGCACAGCTCTGGTGGCCAACACCTCCAACATGCCCGTGGCAGCCCGGGAAGCCTCCATTTACACTGGCATCACTATATCTGAATACTTCCGTGATATGGGTTACAATGTGGCCATGATGGCCGATTCCACCTCCCGTTGGGCTGAGGCTTTGCGTGAGATCTCTGGCCGTCTGGCTGAGATGCCTGCTGATGCGGGCTATCCCGCCTATCTGGGCGCACGTCTCGCCTCCTTCTATGAGCGAGCCGGCCGCGCCTTGTGCCTGGGCAGTCCCGAGCGCGAGGGTTCCGTGTCCATTGTGGGCGCTGTCTCGCCACCTGGTGGTGATTTCTCCGATCCCGTTACCTCATCAACATTGAGCATTGTCCAGGTGTTCTGGGGTCTCGACAAGAAGCTGGCCCAGCGCAAGCATTTCCCCTCCGTCAATTGGCTGCAGTCGTATTCCAAGTATATACGAGCCCTCGACCAGTACTACGAGGATGAGAGTCCGGAGTTTGTGGACTTGCGTGCAACGGCTAAGCAAATACTGCAGGAAGAGGATGACCTGTCCGAAATTGTTCAGCTGGTGGGCAAAACGTCGCTGAACGAGTCGGACAAGATTACGCTGGAGGTGGCCAAAATGCTGAAGGATGACTTTCTGCAGCAGAACTCGTACAGTCCGTACGACTCCTACTGTCCCTTCTACAAGACGGTGGGCATGCTCAAGAACATGATAACCTTCTACAATCAGGCCATACTAGCGGTCTCAAATACATCTAGCCAAGAGATGCATGTCACATGGGGTCTGATACGAGAGCAATGCAACGAGTTGCTCTACGAATTGGGCACCATGAAGTTCATCGATCCCAAGTTGGGCCAGGAATCCGTGGAGGAGCAATTGGAGAAAACCTACAAAAATGTTCTCAAGACTTTGCAAGATTTGGAAGCCAATGTGTCGTCGTATATATAATGTAAGTTCCTAGACTAGAAATAACATAAATTAAGCTAAATAATTATAACAAAAGACTTTACTTCATTTCAGTATATCTTTAAAATATATTAGAAAATATTTTTAGGTACGTCGCCAAACTCCACTTCAGCTAATTTCAGCTTAAACCGCACTTTGGCTTATTGCATCCTGTAATTGTTTTTTTTTTGTTCGATTTCCACTCAACTCTATTACTCTATTTTTTTTGCATAAAAGTCAGCGTCAGACTCAGAATCAGAGTTAATCCTTTTACCCGTTTGCCATGTTCCTGTTTGGCGTTTTTGCTGGAAATGTTCGATAATTTGCGCAGCGGCATCCAAATGTCGACAAAATTCGTTGATTTATACGAAAAGTTTATTAATGCGCTGCAAGAGCGAGCGCTGCCAGCTGCGCCCACTGCACCCACTGCGCCCCGCCAGCGCACAAAAATTGCAAAGAGAGATCGATTTCGATTCAATTAGTGAAAATTAAATGTAAGTATATGTGTGTGTGTGTGCGCGCTCACACACATGCAACTGTGTGTGTGTGTGTGTGTGTGTTTGTACGTTTGACTTTGCCGATAAGCTGCGCCGCGTTGGGCGTAGGGCGGCTAGGCGTGGCAGGCATTGCGATGATTACATTTCCGCATTCGAGGCTCGGCACCGCAGCCAAGTAACCAAGTCAGCCATAAAATGAGCGCAGCAGAGTGCAGAAGAAGAAGAGCGCAAAAAACGTCGAAGCAAGCCAAAAATCAGTTCAATTGCAAATTGAAAATCCCCTTACAACTTCCGTTTCCGCTAGGCGAGCACAGCGAGAGAGAGAGAGAGAGAGCGAGCGAGCGAGCGAGTGAGTGTGTGGGTGTGTGTGTGTGAGATGGGCCGCTCGGCTGCCATGACAAACGTGGCGTATGAGCAATGCTCACTAATTGGCCGCCGTTCGTTGCCACAGTCTGTGGCACACTAGCCCGCCTCCTGCCAGCCAGTCAGCTACTCCTCTTCTTCTGCTCTTCTTCTTCTTCGTTGCCATTTTGAGTTTAAGCTGTACGCTTGAGCTGAACCTTAATGGACGCAGCTGCAGCATAGAGCTGCCCGCGTGCCTCAGTTGCTCTTCAGGCACGAATCACGCACGACTTCAAGCGCTATATGAAACGTCAGTCGAATCGAACGTATTTCAATATTAGTATTAATATTATATATATATATATTATTATTATATTAAATTTAAATTGTCATATCAGATATCAAGCCTTATCGGACGCACGCATTCGGCACGCGCTCAACACCCGCTGGGAAGCCGCGTCGCTTGGCTGCTGTAACGTTATTGCATAATTTGAAGGGGTTAAGCCATTGAGCTTTAATGCAAAATTTCAATTGAACGTCAAACAGTCAATTCTCTTTAGCGCCGATAATCGTAAAAGGATAATGGCGCTAAAAGCGCATAAAAAGGCGCCGAGCCAGCTTCAGACATAGCCGTGCCAAGGACCTGCTGCGCACCCTAGTGCTGCTTGCATCTGTATTTGTATGAGTGTGCATGTGTGTGTGAGCGAGTGTGCGTGTGTTGGACGCTGCTCGGCAGAAGTGTGCACTCAATTAAGGGATTTTTCGGGCGCAGGCTAACGGCCGTTGATGCTAGCTGCTAGATAAACCTAAAGCTGTGCAAACCTCCGACAATTTCCTTACACAAGCACACACAGACACACACACACACACACACACACACATACAACGAATGGTAAAGCAGCAATAAGCAGAAAAAAAATAAAGAAATTTCATCATAATATGAAAAAGTAAACAAACTGAAGCAAAAACAAATTTAATTCTTTGGTCTCGCTGATGTCTGCTGAGTGGATCAACATGATTTAAAGAAATGTAAGTCTACGATTTAGATGTGAAATGTGACTAGATAATTTAAAGAGAGGAGGAAGTGTAGAGAGGAGCGAAGAGAGAAGAGGCAAGAGTAAAGAGTGAACAGAGAAAAGTGAAGAGGAAGAAAGTTAAGAGAGAAGCCAAAAGTAAGAAGACAAAATGGAGATAAGTAAGATAGAAGAGTGGAGTGAGAGGGCAGAGTGAGAAGACTGGAGAGAGAAGAGAAAGGAGAGAAGAGAGAAGTGCGAAGTGAGAAGTGGAAAATTGGGAAGAGGAGTGAGAAGGGAGAAGTAAGAATATAGAAGTGAGAAGAGAGAAGTAAGAATATATAAGTAAGAAGTGGGAAGAGAAGCGAGAAGATAGAAGTGAGAAATGCGAAATGAGAAAAGACAAGAGAGAAGTAAAAAGTGAGAAGTGAGAAGAGAGAAGAGAGAAGAGAGATGCCAGAAGTGAGAAGGGAGAAGCCAGAAGTGAGAAGGGAGAAGTGAGAAGAGAGAAGTAAGAATTTAGAAGTGAGAAGTGGGAAGAGAAGCAAGAAATGAGAAGAGAGAAGTAAAAAGTGAGAAGAGAGAAGAGAGATGCCAGAAGTGAAAAGGGAAAAGTGGGAAGTGGAAGAGAAGTGAGAAGAGAGAAGTAAGAATTTAGAAGTGAGAAGTGGGGAGAGAAGGGAGAAGTGAGAAGTGAGAAGTGAAATGTGAGAAGAGACAAGAAAAAATAGGTGGCAGAAGAGATATGAGAAATCAGAGAAGTGCACAGAGAAATGTAAAGAGTGAAATCTGAAGAGTTAAGAGAGAATAGAGAAAAAAAAACCCACAGACAGAGAAAGAAGATAGCAGGACGAAGAAAGAAGAGAAAGAGTACGCAAAAAACAGTAAAGGAGAGAAGGAAAGAATAAAAAAAGAATAGAGAAACTAAAGAAGAAAAGAGTGAAGAAGTAAGAGTTAACTCCTTAGAGTTCAAATATATATAAATATAGTTTGGCGTACTCTCCTCCACTATCTCTCTGCTTTACTGTAATCCGCCTTTCTATGCGATTCACACAAACTAAAAACTAGCTTAAACCCTTTCATAAATAAGCAAGCAAAGTACTTTACGCTTTTCCTGTGTACACTTAGGCTTTCTCTATATACTCACACACATATGCATATATCCTTACACATATATAGCTGAAATATAGTGAAAATAAAAAATAACTGTTAACATTATTCATAGTTTACGCATGATATAAATGAAATGCTTTTAACTGTATGCCCAAGCAACGATGCGGCTCTTTGGCTTCCGCTTCTGCTTCTGCTTGTTGTTGTTGTTGTTGTTGTTATTGTTATTGTTGTCAAATGGCCAAAAAGAGGATATCATAAGCAGATGGCAAGTCCTTTAACTGGGGTGTTAGCGTCTTTAGCGACTGGGTTTTTGGTGACGGCAACTTAATTTGCAACTTATACGCAAAATCCTTTTGATTCTGTTATTTTTTGAAACAGGCGAGAGTCCTGTGTGCTGCTCTTGCTGTTGCTTTTGTTATGCTTGATGACGATATGTCCTTTTGCGCAGATTTACAACGCCTGCAGTTATTTGCCAAAGTTAAGCGAACCTTTTTGTTTTTTTTTTTGTGCTTTTCTCGTTTTGTTTTGGGCTTTGCTTGGGCTGCTTAGTTCTGCATGCCAAAAGGGTCCTGTCGCTCATTGTCCTTTTTAGCCGCTGCGGCTGTTGTTGTTGTTGTTTGATATGCTTCTGATTAAGGGAATTTAAATTAAGCCTATGCAAATGCGCCGCTGGCTGTTTTTTGGCTGCTGTCCTTTGGTATTGTTGCTGCAGCGCGTGTATCCTATTTCAAGTACTTGCCACACGCACACACACACACACACACCTCCCTTCGCTCGGCCCGCCGCTGTTGCAGTGCCCAAAAACTTGCCACGCCCCTCCATATATGTCATGCAAAAGTTTAACCATAAAAAATTTGCCAACTGGCAGCTCACAGCAGCCGTAGACAATTGGCCTATCGCTCCTTCATTCACTGAAGTTCTCGCTGACAAAGTCCTTGCCACGCAGATAATGAAATTGTTGTGCGAAGCGAAAAAAAAAAAAAAGAAAAAGCCGCAGCAACGTAGCGGAAGAGCGAAAAGTTTCGCTCTGTTCATCAGGCAAGGCAAACATTTTAAATACAAAAGGATATGCGTGGGCAGACGGCAAATCCTCCCGGCACAGCTCGAGCTCGATCCTTGGTCTACGCCAGCCGCAATGACATTGACGAAACGCTTGAAATTTACTGCGTTCCATTTGCGTTTCACCCAGGACCAAGACAGACTCCTGGCCCATGTTTCACTTGGTTTTTTTTTTTAATTCTTAACGTATTTCAAGAGAGTATAAACACTTTGGTATGAACTATGTGACGAAGTGCAGAAGTGAACTCCTAACTCTTATAATATGAGCATTCTTAAGAGATATGTTCATATTGATATCTTATATTAATTGCTGTGATTAGATTCAATATATCGAGAAGCGGTTAAAAGCTATTTTCTTATATAAACAACATTTTTGTTTGTTATGATGTTCATATTGTTCTTCTACTCAGCAGCCTTCATATTTACTCTCTTATATCCTGAATATACTAAAAATGAGAAATCACTGCTTTGCTCAAAATATCTTTGTCAGACTTGCTAATTAAGAGTCTTTCGTTTGGCAAACTACAAAATTATATAAGCACTGAAATACTTTATCTTTGAGTCGATGGCAAGTCAAAGTTAATTTATTTCTTCTACTCCCAACTTTCAACATGTCTCTAATGCAGCATCATATTCCATATAGCTTCTGTATCTTATGGAAAATGCTCGTATAGTCACAAATATTCTTAATATTCTTTTTTCCCCCTATATCATATGGCTACTGTATCATATGGCAGCCTTAACATAGAGCTACAATATCATATGGTTCCTTATCATATGTGATTGCTGTATCTTATACATCTCTAACTACTACTTATATTACGACTTCTACTACTAATATTACTCACAGCTAAAATGTGAGATGACCCTATATTTCTATCTCTATATCTATATCTTCTTTTGCATATTGTTCATATATCATATTTGCCAGCTCTATCTCATAATTCTCTGATAATCGAATACTACTGGTATGACTCTATATCTCCATATTGCTCTTTTACATATTGTTCATATGTCTATCTTATATTATACTTATATATACTTATACTAGTCCTACTAGTCACTATGTTCATTTTCATATTGTTCATATATCATATGCTTTATCTTATAGCTGCTATATTCTAAAATATCATAAGATTCTTATATGATCTCTTATACTACTTTTACTGCAACTTTATCATATCATATATGTATATCTCTATCTCATATTGTTCATAAAGCAGTCACATTATCTTATAATTCTCTTATACTACTTATACTCGCCTACTACTAATAATATATCAAAGTGCAGCAATAGGCAATATATAATATTGTTCATATATCATATATGAGTGAAATTTATCTTATAGCTGCTATATTCTACAATATGTTAAGACTCTTATATGATCTCTTATACTGCTACTACTACTATATTATCACATAATATGGTTCCATATAAAATATTGTACTGCATCATATATATTAGCTACTAAAGTCTACTAAATTCTTTTTCATTTCGTTTTTCTCCAGTGTCACATAACTCTTATATGATCTCTTATACTCAAGTTACTATATAACATAGTTACTATTTAGACTTATATATTTTTATTTTTATTTTCATCCAATTTCTCATGGCTCCTCCAGTCACAATCATCCTCAAGTGCAGCTATCTTATAAAACTGTTTGAAGTTAAATTTCTATGGATTCCCTAGTGTATTCAGGGTTCATTGTGTCGCATTGTGTTTTATTTTTGCTTTGCGGTTTGCTGCTGCCTCGACTACAGTGTCGCCCAGTCTCTGGCATTGTTGTGTTTACTTATCCCTGTCGAAAAATTGCCGAAAACTTGGGGCTTGGATTTTGCTGGGTGGCAGCAGCAACTCCCAGCAACGGCAGCAGCAGCAGCAGTCATTGCATTTAGTCAAAAGTGATTGAAAAGGCATTTTGTTATAATGCCAACTTAATGACAACGAAATTACAGCAAAAGCCACGCCACGCCACGCCAACCAGCATCAGCAGCACCAGCAATAACGACAGCATCAGCAGCAGCAGCAGCAGCCCACGCGACTTGCCAGCTAAATGAGTTTGAAATACTTTGAGACAAGCCAAAGTTGTTTCGACAACGCACATCAACACAATATATAAAAGCAAAAAGATACATAGATAGATGTATATATAGAAAATATATATAAAAATATGCAAATGCGAAAACAAAATTTCGATTCATAGCTATTTTTAAGGTTTAAGTAACCTACTTTAAGATACGCCCACGGGCGACTTAATGGATGAGAGGCAGCTCCAAAGCTGTAAGATAGCAATTAGCAAAATATGCTATTTCCAGCTGGCGACAAATTGTAAGTCCTTAAGCTCAATTTGGCTGGAAGGAATTGAGAGAGAGTCCTTATGTATGGAATAATCATATGAAAATAACATTTTTGAGAAAGAAGCGTAAGATAAGCTGGCACAAATAAGAGAAGAGGTAGAAGAGGGAGAAGAGAAACCTATTATAAAAAAGCAAATCTCATAAGAGAGAAACTTATGATAAGCCTGATACAGTGATAAGAAGCGTACAATAAGTTGGCAGAAAAAAGAGAGAAAAACTTTTGATTGACATGCTCAAATCAATCAGAAAGAATCTTTCAATAAGCAAATTATGTCAGAGAGAAATTTCTGATAAACATAAGCAAATCACACAAGATAGAAACTTATGAGGGAGAGAAACGTAATAGAATTAAATCATATCAGAAAGAAGCTTCAGATAAACATAAGCAAATCACACAAGAGAGAAACTTATGATAAGCCTGATACAGTGATAAGAAGCGTTGGAAGAAAAAAAGAGAGGAAAGCTTTTGATTGACATGCTCAAATCAATCAGAAAGAATCTTTCAATAAGCAAATTATGTCACAGAGAAATTTCTGATAAATATAAGCAAATCACACAAGAGAGAAACTTATAAGGGAGAGAAACGTAATAGAATTAAATCATATCAGAAAGAAGCTTCTGATAAACACATAAGAGAGAAACTTATGAAACAAACGTAAGAGAATATTTCGATAAGCATACACAACTTATGATAAACATAAGTTAAGTACAGCAGAGAGAAACTTCTGATAAGCTCACATACTTTACAGAAGACTACAATTTTTGTGAACATGACTAACTTATGTAAGAGAGAATCTTGCGAGTGGAGAATCTGCTGATCAGCAAATTGCTAGAGATTGAAACTTTGGATAAGTTAGTTAAGGATCACAAAACTTGTGATAAGTATGTATGAGAAACTTGTTCAAAAAGCATAGGCCGGAAATCAGCTCAAAAGGGAGAGAAACTATCTGTACTAGACAGAGAACTTTCGTACCTACGCCAGCAAACGCTAAGCAGCTCTAAGTCGCAGACAAAAACAGTTTATGATACAAAGAGTGAAGAGAGATATCGAAGCTTATAATCATCACATGAGTAAGAATCTTATGATAAGCAGTTGCAAATTACAAGACAAAGTACGTTGCAAAGAGAAAAAAACTTATGGAAAAGTTAAGTTGAAAAGAAGAAGAGAGCAACTCTTAATAAATATATATTTCATAATCGATTTTCGTGTTTTCACGCTAAAACTTCAATTAATTTACATTTTGATAGCTGCTTTAATGGAAAACTTTTATCTAGATTATAAAAGGCGCTTAAATCGAATTGTTAATCGTTTATCTAGCAGCTGCTTTGCACGCTCTAAAGACGCCAACAGCTAAAGTAAAGTAAAGAGCCATAAAGTAGATTAAATGTGGAATATCCAAAGCTGAATACCCCTTGTAAATGTGGCCTTTCACATAAATGAATGTAAACTGATAACCTAAATTTGTTGCAGACACCCACTTAATAGAGATATCTTAGAGAAGCGTTGTTTATCCACTCAACTGCTGTAATATGGAGCCAACTCAGCTGTGCGACAGATTTTGCATTTCAAGTCCAATATTACGGCCAATGTGTCTGCAAAATTGTTTCAATTATTTACATTAAATAAAAATGCAGCAGAGTATTTCGTTGCACAAAGAAGCAACAAGAGCAACAACAACCACAGCCGAGGCAGGACGCCAGCAACTGCGCTCAGTGCACGTAGCCGAAAAGTATGCTATTGAAATAGTTATGCATCGCTCGTTCACTCGTTTGCTTTGTTTGCCACACACAGTTGGGTGTGTGTGTGCGTGTGTGCTTGAGTGTGTGCGGCTGATTAAGCATTTGACATACATATTTCCTAACAGCGCCTGCGAGTTCAAAGCGTATTAGACATGCAAAAACAACTCGTGCCAACACCAGCTCTCTCTCTCGCTGTCTCGCTCTCTCCCGTTTGCTGTCTCTGTCGCTCTTTGGCAATGTCTGCTCGTTGTCTGTGTCGCATTTTCCTATTAGCAGCCAGTCGAGCAACAATTCGCAACAAAATATGCAAATGCAGCCAAGCGTATGAGCTATAGCCCCCCCTTCTACTTCCCCGTCTCTCTTTCGTATACATACAAAGTTAGAGAGAGCGAGAGAGCGAATGACAGCTCTCTTTCCATTTGCCGCATTGTTTTTCTGTCTGTTTGCTGTTGCCGCCTGAATGATTCGTAGCTGAGCATTTGCCAGCCAAATTTGCAGCACGTGCTTAAAACTTTTTTTTTCTCTTCTTTTGGTCTAAACTCGTTTCACCCTTATCCTTAGCTTTATCCTTATCTCGCCTGGTTCAGTCCGGGGAACTAACTTTCAGCATCAAACTGAATGCCCGAGTGTGTGGCAAGTTTTTGCTCATTCCATTCAACTAACAAGAGAAATGTTATGTTGTCTTTTAATTGAATTCTGGAGACCGCATAACTGAAATCGCAAAGCCAGCCAAATCTTGACCAAAACTCAGATCCAGACCGCAGACAATCGCCATTTGCCATTCGACAGCCAATAAAAATGTTGTAAAAATCGCCAAAACGTAATTTGAACAAGTTAACACAAATTGTTGCCAACTAACTGAATCTTAGATACTCTATCATTTTTTCTAGCCTATACTAAAACTTGATAATCATCGATTTGCTATAAATAGTTGAGAAATCTGATTGAAGACGACTTTCGTTTTCTTATTATTAGATCTATTTCTTAAAGCAGAGGTTTGAAACAGTTATGCCTAGATCTTTATTTAATATGACTGGATTTTCCTTTATGTATATCTATAATCAAAAATCTTTAATAATAATTTCCTATATATATAATACAAAATTAGTACCCAAATAAATTTCTAAAAATAAAATCAAGACGAAATGTTTTTGGAAACAATTTTAGTATATCTATTAGTATATCTATAAATATATATCTATAAGATATCTATAAAAAAAATAATTATTTATGATGATTTCTTTTACCTTAACCTATGTTTTTCCCCTCTAGTAAGTTCCAGAGAAATTCTAAAACAAGCTTTTGGCATATATAGAAAAAAAAATTTGATTGAGAACAATTTTTCGTAATGAACTATTTGAAAAAAAAAATTTATTTAAAAAAAAATTTTTGATTGAGAACAATTTTTCATAATGAACTATTTGAAAAAAAAAAATTATTTTGCAAATTACTGAAATTCTTGCAAGAATTGAATATGCAAAGCTTTCAAAGACTTGAAAAAAAAAAATGCTGAAAAAATTAATGATAATTTTTTATGCAGACCAAACTTATATTTTTTTGATAATCAGCTTAAAGGTTATTATTTTTCTATTTAATGTGAACGTTTTTCACCCATGTTCCACCCGTAGGGGTGATTACATATACATATTTATGCATGAAACTTATTAAGCCCAAAATGAATATTCAATTAATAATTGTAAATTCTGGCATGAAAAAAACTCTCTTATAGAAAGAGCCTTAAGCGGATTAGGCTAGATGCGTGCATAGCCAATAGAGTACGCAGTCCGCGGTCCGCTGTGCCATGTCCGATTGTCGGTTGCAAACTGTATGACAAAGTTATAATGCTCTGCGAGAGTGGGCCAGTGGCTCGTGAGTGAGCAGCAGATTACAAGAGATTGCCAGCTGACGATAAGAGGGCAGAGGTCAGGTCGCCAGCGCAGGTCGGTGCGCTGGGCAAGGAATCCGGAACCCGCATTCAGCAGAGGCAACAGCAACAGCAACAGCAACATGCTCCTTGCCCAATTAGTTAGCGCATTAAACTGGGGATCTCTGCAGCGGGCCAAGGAATTTATTGTGTTAGCCGGCCGAGTTGTGTTAGTGTTAGACGCTTATCGCTGCAACCAGGCACAGGATTCGACTCAACTCGTAATTGACTTGTTGCCAAGTAATCGTTGCCTGTTAACTGCTGTTGTCAGGGGATTATCTACAGTTCAGTTGAAATCGACTTGGCTTGCTCAGAAACCCAGCTCACAGCATCTGCTGGTCGCCTATCACAGCTATCAGTGCGCAGCACACGCTGAAGTTAGCAGCAGGAGCTGGAGCTGAGGCTGAGGCTGAGGCTGAAGCTGAAGCTGAAAGTCCAAGTTCAATGAAGTGAATGAAAAGTGAAAAACAATAAACATGCTTAGCACACATTTTTACTCCTGCTGGGCCTTCAATTCAAGAGCTTTGTTTTTGCTATCCCAAGCCAGTTGCTTGTTGCTCGTTGCTGCGTCTCTCGAGCAGCGTAGCCAGCTAATTGGTTTTTGCATGGCCCAAGTAACGTTACAGCCAATTCACCTGGTCCGCCCCCAAATGCTAGCTGCTACCTGCCTTTGCTCCTCGCTTCACCTATACGTTAACTGCTGTGGCTTTGGCTCGGCGCCCGGAAGCATGCAATAAGCGGTGTCCGCAGCAATCAACGTGCTATCCCTGCTCCTACTCCACCTGTCCCTTGCCCCTTGTGGGCTGCCCATTTTGAAGCATAGCCATAAATGTTACATTTGGCTTTTAGCGAACGTCGGATGCATGTGGATGGCTGGGCGGCGTTGGTGGCGTATATGACTTGGGTTGCCTTGGCTGAGGCGAACCGAACAATTTGGTTTGGCTTTTCTAAAAGTCAACGCCGTGGGGATTACGCAGCCGACTCAGCACAGCTTATGACAAGCCGTGTGCCTCGCCCTCAACCACACACAAACGCAGCTGTGCTGGGCACTGAGCGGCTGCTATCGTGTTTGTATACCCTGTAACCAAAAATAATAATCATTAGGAAAAGTGTGAAAAAGCTGTGAAAATGCCACAGACCAAAGCATTGTTGGCCAATTGCAGCAAACTGTTGCGGTCAACTCATTAAGCGCTATCAACAAATACTTATCCAATTTATGTAATTTTTTAAACTTTTTTATTTTTGCTTAAAATTTAGGCATAGACTTAACTACTAGTTAACTAATTGTCAAGTTTTTAGCTTGGCATGTTAAAGAAATCTAATTATTATATTTTATATTATTTATATTTTTTATTGAGCACTCATATTAGTTAAACCTTTATTATTATTATTATTATTTATTATTTAACTTTAAGATATATCTAAAATCCGTGCTTATATTCTTAGTTAAATATCCAATAAAAAATCTTAAAGTCTTCCCTACTTGATTGCAATTAATAGCTAAATAAATGAGTCTGTCCTGTCGCCTTTGTAACTGTTGTGGTTTGGTTAGTTTGTAGTTAAAATACACCTTTACACGCACGCATACAGCTGCATGCTGACAGCCTTTCGCTTTCGCATAGTCAATGCGCTTTTAAGCGCGCTAATTAAAAATGTGGCAACTGCACACGATGTGCCTTTGGTTTGTCTTGCAAGATGAAAGAGCGCTGCCAGACTACCCCGCCCGCCGTCTCTCTCCCACTCCCTCTCACACTCTGCTCTCTCCGTCTCCTTCCCGCTCATTGCATGTCATTTATCCATAATAGCGTTGCCATCACGTTTTCTATTGCGCGCACTTGCCAAGCGTTGCGTTGAGGCAGCGTAATTAACGCCATCACTTTTGGCATTGGCTGCAACTTAGAAGCAGCTGGCAAGGCCTTAACGGATTCCTCCTCTCCCTCTCTCTTACGCTCACTCACACTCTCTCGCTTGGTGGCTTTGTCGCTGACTGTGCTTGAGTCGTTGAGCTTTTTTTGTTCGGTTTTCTTTTACGCTTTACTTATATTTAGACTTATACTTTCTTCTTCTTCTTCTTTTTTTCTTTCTTATATTGCATATTTATTAAAATGCAGCTCGAGAGAAGCTGCTGCGTCAAGAGCTAAAATGTAATAACTCTTGTTGTGGCCACGCCCAATCCGTTGATGCTACGCTTTGTGCTGCTGCCGTTGATGCTTCTCCACCAAGTCCTCTTTCCACCTTGCTGGCTGCGCATTTGTTAAGCTGCTTTTGAACGCAGGTGTTGCTATTGTTGGCTTAACGCTTCTACGCGTTATTGTGGCGCACATTTTTTAGCCAAGGATTTGCAGCAGGCAAGTCCGAGCTGCTTATTAATTCAAAATTGAGCGCGGCTAATAAGCTTAAAGCAAAGCAAGCCGCCCACTTAAACAGCGCCCCAAAAGCCCACCACGCTCATTCCCCACCTGATGTGCTAATTGTGCGCTAATTCTAATTATCAGCAACACATTCGAGAGGTGAGTTTTGGGCGCTGCTGCTGCTGCAGCGGATGCTAACGAGTGTTTATTAATGGCGCTAATGGCGAGCTGCGCCTTTGATGAACGCCGCTTAAGCACACTCCGATTCTGGTCATGTCCTTTACACTGGTCCGACCCGGCGTTGCTTTCAAAATGCGCGCCACGCAATTAGCGCACAAATATTTCCGCATCTACATACATACACACATACATATATACATACATATACATATATATTTTTTCCACATTTTCATTTTTTTGCCAAGCGACCATAAAAATGCTCAACCGAATTGTAGTAATTACAACAATTTGCATAGGCGGCGAGTGGGCGTGGACAGGACTGGGCAGGGCAGAGCAGGCAGACGTGGCGTGGCGTGGCATGAGAACGGCACGAACGGAAATCAAAAAGCGCAAAGCACAAAGTGTGCTACGCATTTTGCAATTTATTCATGCAGAGACGGCCAAGGCGACTGCCATAAGGAGCAAAGCAAGCGCCAAGGCAGCAGCAGCAGCAGAAGCGAAGCCAACCCAAATGCCGCTAATTATGTAATATGAAAATGTGAGGACAACAACAACAGCAAGAAGGACATGAATCCGGGAAGGCGAATAAGGCCGATTTATTTGCATATGGTAAACAGGCAAAGCGGGCGCATAGCAGAGTCGGACCCTTTTTAGCAGATATACCCTGTGCCCATACATATAAAGAGCTAAGGTGGCTTATGGCCGTAAGTATAGATTTTCTGTGCGTGTTATATAAAGACGGCTGTAAGCCTCTTTGACTTACCAATTGAGCCCATTGCCGGCATTTAAATTCTGTGTGTCAAGTCAACTCTGACATTGGGTTAGCTAACAGGGTATAAGCTAGTCGAGCACTTTATGCTACTTCGTTTGCTCCGCTTTTTACTTGCTTCGCCCATTAACAAATTCAATTAACACTTTGCATTATTCAAGCGCATTCACATCTGTCCAAAAATTATACCGATTATAATCGGAAAATTCAACAAACCAAAAAAAAAAAAAGAGTTCCATCTTAATTACGGCAATATGAACTGATCTTCTATTCAACAACCTACCCTCCACAATTAATGTTTGTTTGCTTGAAAAAATAAAGTTTGGTAGAACTTTAAGTATTTGGAAAATGGAAAAAAAGTTAAGAAATAATCTATACTAGTTTGTATATAAAGATGGAAAATAGCAAATAGTTTCATTAGTATTTACGATTATAAAATATACTTGCAGTTGCTGAGTTGCGTTTAGTTTAGTTTGAGTTTAGATGCATTATATATTAAACATCTTGAGAATATAAATTGATAGTTAGAAATTCCATTCAGAAATGTGAAATAGTTAACGTCTTGGGGAACATTTGTAGAACTTTTTTCACCAATAATCATATCTGACACTTCATACCATCTTAAGAGCTTTAAAATTCGATAAGTATGGTATCGTAAAAATCTAAGTAGCTTCATTCCCAGACTACTATGATAAAGTGAAGAACATTTCAGGACAAACTCCATTTTAGTATGCTTAAGGAAACAGTTTAAGATCTTTATTAGGAGATAATTATGAAGTGAAAATCTTAGGAACTTCGCTCATAAACAATTGCGATACACTGGAGATCAGAAAAAAACTTGATTTTAGCATTACTATGTTATAGTAAATACCAGAAAAACGTAAGACTTAACTTAGATATATCGATACAGTTAAGCAAGATACGTACTTATAGACAATTCATTCCCTTGGCAGCTACAACGTATAGTAATCGATCCGTCATTGACAGAGACGTTCCGTTCCAAATTCTGAAAGATTAGCTTACCTAGAAATTCAAACTAACAGACAGATTTAGATATATAAATATAAAGTATTTATATATATACATCTATATCTTATTCATATCTTATTTGCCTATGTACCTTCATTCAAATGGAATGGAATCTTTTATAGAAATAAAAATATTTAATATCAGTAAAATGTATATAATTAAAATAAATCTTATAAGCAGGCATTACTTTCGAATCGAATTATAGCAGCAGTTGCAATTGAATCAATTGAAATGCAGCTTAAACTTGATTAAAATAAATGGAAAATTTTTAAAAGAATTCTGAAATGTGATAAGCGAATTATTAAAATCCATTAATGCATTTTGCATATTTATGGTAAGACTTTATTTCAACTATATATACAATTGGTATATAACGTGTATATGTGTATATGTGTATATGCATATAATATTTATACCCGAATTGTGGAACTCGATTTGTGATACATTTTTTATTGGCTCACATTAAATGTGAATTTATCAAAACCTTTTGTTTTTTTTTTTGTGTTTTTGTTTTTGCTGCACACTTTTAAAACTTCATTGAGCAGTCTGTGTGTCCTTTTGCCAGGATGTCAGCGAATTAAAATTTTAATATGTATAAAAGATGCCCTGCCGATCCGATAGCCCCGTCCATAATAAAACGAAAAAACCAATTACAATTTGTTAACAATTTCTCGTTTTTTTCTTTCTTCTCTTCTCTCTTTCTCGTTCTCTCAATCAAATTTATTACGAGAGTCCGTGTGCATGTTGTAAAAAAATGAAACGAGATGAAAAGCATATGGAAAAACAAATCTGCAATCGGCGCTTATATTCTTAAAATATTATCATGTCTATAGACTGTGTGTGTGTGTGAAAGAGTGTGTGTCTGTGTGGGACAATTAAAACCATGCCACAATATTGCAGTACACACAGACAAAAGCTGACACACACGCACACACAGACACACAGACGCACATACACGGTTGCCTTGGGGCGGCCTAGTAAATGGTAATCAACGCAAATCCTCCATAGAGCACCGCACACGGATAGGCAATCAGCAGCTGTTGATGGTCCATGGAGAACGCCGTGGCGAATAGTTTCGAGGCCGATATGGCGCACCAGAATATGGCGATGCCGCTCACAATTAGGCCGAGTGTGCCCCTGCAAAGCGCAAAGAGATTTAGATAGAGTGAGTGAGTGGTGAGTGAGTGAGTGAGTCGGTGTACAAAACAGGGGAGCGAAAGAGGAGCTGGAAAATTGAGAGAAATGCAAAGAGAAACATTGGCGGTAAAATCAATAAACAATGCATATGCATGAGCAGCGGGAAAGAGTATACGGCTGACTGAGTGTTTGCCATACAAAAAAAAAACTGTTCACTGCCTATGCGTGTGCATGTGTGTGTGTGTGTATTTTGTGAATGAATGAGCAGGGCAAACAAAGACAGCAGGCGCTGCGCAAAGGATGTGCAAACACAGTCCAACTACAAAGTCCTACGTGAAGAAAGAGAGAATGCAAATTTATATACACTTCATATATGAGCTAAGCCCACAAGAGCTTCAAGCTTCAGATGGCTTAGAGCATTCAACTAGCCCAACCACCCAATCATAGTTAAAGGAGATCAGGTTGAGCTATTAGTAATTGGTGAATTACACTGATAATGTTGATTGATCATCGATTGATTATATTGTCGATTCTTGAGACTCCAATACTATAAATTTATATTTTTATTATATTTATATATAATTGCAACTATATTGAAAACTTTAAATGAAACTTAAATAAAATACACTTTAACACACGATTTTATGAGAAACCTGACAGATTCACTCTAGCAATAGTTCCTGTAAATAATATATAATATAGTAGGCTGATATTTCGATATATTAATAGATACGAGACTTCTTTTATATAATTTCTAATCAATAACAATCTAGAACCTTCCCATACCAAGATGAGTAGACGATCGATAACTGATTCATTCTCATCTTAACCTGATAAGCTTCTTTAATTAGTATGTTAAATAACTGTCGCATATTCCTTAATCTTAAACTGAAATTCATTGCACAACAATAACTGCTATATAATTTATATGATATAGTAGTCATATTTGTGGATAAAAGTTTGCCTATAAGTCAACACTATATAGAACTCGATGCCAATATATGAATTGATTGAGACAGTAAAAGCAACCTTTGCCAACTGCTACAACAACTCATATTCAGCAGCTGAGTTCTCAGCATTTGCTGCCGGAAGACAACTTTGCTGACATGTCAAGCAGAATGTCCTGCAGACTGACAGAATCAGAAGGAAATACAATGCCATTTGAAGGCGCATATAAAAAGCTTTTCAAAAAGCTTTCAATTGATTGCTTTTCATTAAAAAATATATATATTTAAAGTAAATGTAATTTCTAAGAATAAACTGAATTAATTCATCACTTTGAATACTTTGCTTTCGCTTGACATTTAACTAAGTTAAAATTGATTTAGCTTTCAGCAGAAGTAACTTTTTTCCTCTTTTTTCTTTAGCATAATCTGGCCAACAAACTGTACAATCCGCATAACAATCTATAAATAATTGTCATGCGTTCAAAAGGCCCTGTGTGTGGGTGTGTGTTTGTGTGCGTGTGTGTGCGTGTGTGTGTGTGGGAAAGGTCTGACTGTTCCATTTAATGGATTGCCTTTTTTTCGCTTCATTTTCATTTTTATACTCGTTTTATTTTTTTTGCGGTCGCCTCGTCGCCTGGGGTCACCTGGTCCCACAAACTGTCGCAATTCGCTTTCATCTGACCATGTGTATATACATAACCTTAGCCACCTTAAGCCCCGACCTGTATATTGTTTAAATTTCTCTCTCTCTCTCGTTGTTGTCGATTGTGCCAAGTGATTTTTGGCTTAGCTTAAATGGATAGCACGCAGGGCCTGGCAACTAAAACCAATCAAACCAATGCGCTGTAAGAGCAGCCGCACACACGCCCACACACACACCCATGCACACACCCTTGGCAAACACGTCCACCAACTGCTGCCGTCTGTGTAATTTTTGTGCACTTTTGCATCACCAAACAAACTCAATTAAAAAGTCTGTCTAAAAAATCGCAAAAATATTTACTGTAAACTTGCTGGACGCTGCGCGCGGGCTGTCCAGTTGCGAGTAGAAGTATATGAACATCAACAACCACGCACACACCCCCACTCAGACACACACACACACACACACACAGGCACACAAAGTGCAGGCGTTTAAAACCAACAAATAAAAAATGCAAGCAAACGGCCAACCAAATGGCAATTGGGCAGCTACAGCAAAGAACTCGACGAAAAAAAAAGGCTAAAAAAATTAAAGCCCACTTCGAAATGGGGCGAAAGGGGAGACTGGGGCTTGGGCAGGCAGGCAGGCAGACAAAACGCTGCTGGTGTCGAGTAAGCTTGGGCAATAGTTGTTTTTCGTGCGAGCGCCAATTGAAATTATGACGTGCCAGAGTTCTGGCCAAAGGCTCGATAGGATTGCTGGCTGTTAGGGGGGGTAGTTGGAGCGCCGAGGGTCTCGCCACTGCATACGGGCTTTGGCACAGCGCACGCAACATTTGCGTGATGCTCTTCACAAGGGAAAATAACAAAAAAAGAGAGCAGACTAATAGTGTGCGTCTTTAAAGTGGCTAACCAGCAAATACCCTGTATAGCAAGGAAACGAGAATCATTTAAGACTTTAGTTATATCAAAAGTAACATATCCTACACATGTCTAAGCTATACGTGTGTGCATATAAATTTGATTACACTAGCTCTTATAATCCTCGAGATATGCTCTCGAAACTATATTCCAATATAAATAATTATAGATTTCTTAGAAATTTGTTAGCTTTAATGAAAGAAACTTGAGATGTGTAATAGGAGAAGTCACTATACAAATACAAAGTTTTTAATCCCTAGGGATTTTGACATAACAGAGACACAGACAGACAACAATTAGTCAGTTCATGGACATTATATAGTTAAGTCGAAGTCATTGAACTTAAGGTTTATCGAACAGTCTTTAAGATCTCATTTAACATCTTTATATTTATCTGTTCTACATCTAACTTTCATCTAGCTGTGTGACAGATGCAATACTACCCTGCTCTTCAATAACTACAGGGTATCAAAAGGCAAACTAGCGACTACACATACACCAAGTGCTGAACACATATTTGAAAAGGAAAATACGTGGCCAGCTCTGGATATCCGGACACGGCACATCACCCGCTTACTGTGTCTTTCACGCACACGCACACACACACACATGTAGCTCTCTTTGGCTCTCTTCTACTTTTTTTTGTGGCCTTCTCCACTTGCAAAAGTGGCGCGAAAATTAAACGGCGCAAAGCTGGGCGCTTGGTAGCAATTTTTTCATTTTCTTTTTTGAGGCCCCCAAAGTGCACTAAAAGCGCAAATTAAGTTGCCTGGTTTTTATGCAGCTACAGAATTAAAAACCTGTGTTCTACATACGCCACGATAATTAAGAAAAGTCAAGGAATGTAACAATGCATGTAACTGAAAACCATAAAATATGCAAGTTTATTAACATGTGTAATGCAAAATTATCCATTTGATAGCTCAAATGGTGTGGGCGGAGCGGGTGGAAGCTATGCATGTTATTGTATGTAAGTACATGAGTGTATGAGTGCAATGCATGCATGCTGTGCAAGCGTATGCGTGGTATCTATAGGTGTCTATCCACACACATGGATGAAGAAATGTGTATGTATGGGTCTGTGAACACGTATGTGAATGGGTGTGAATTTATACGACTTTATATGTACATATTAATACTTATATATGTATGTATGTATGTGTACACAACTCTGACTATGTATGGATGTATGTATTTACATATGCATGTTTAGGTATGTATTCCTAAATGCAAGTATGTATGTATTTATATATATATATATATGTATGGATGTATGCATGTATGTATGTAGGTATATAAGTATGTATTTGTTTATGTATGTATGTATGTATGTATGCATGTACGTATGTATGTATGTATGTATGTATGTATGTATGTATGTACGTACGTATGCTTGCATATGTATATATGAATATCTATTTATGTACGTATGTATAGACGTATGTATATAAGTATGCACACATACGTAAGTATGTTCTGTTACACTGACCAACATCACAGAGTTCTCAAACCCCGTAATGCAAACGGATGCGAGTTTAAACATCCTACTCTGTAATTCTCTTGGTAGAGCCAACAGAATTGCAATGTTTTAACTAAAACTATTTTACTTATTCAGAAGTTGTGTGGCAATTAAATTAACTTTATCTCTGCTAAAAACTATTACTCTAATTAACTTTTTTCCCTCTTTTTCATTCGTTTTCACTCCACTGCAGTTGCTTTAACTTGTTCTTCAACTTTATTTCCTATGTTGCTGAAAAGTCTGTCTGCTTCGTCTACTAATACATGCTAAAAAAGAGTCTCAATTCTAATCCTCAATATTAAATTGTATGATGAACTCTCTGGGAGTCAATGTGTAAACAATCGTTAAAGTAATCGTAATCAAACTAGAAATATTTCAAGTTTCAATAATCAAACAAGGCTAAGTAGTTGAACGTGCTGCAGTCGCAGCTGGGCTGACTTAACCAAAGTTTGTAATTACGGCCGGGCACACAATGCATTGGCAACTTTTCAATTAAAAACATAAATACAAATCGAGAAGGAGCAACTGGGCGGAGTTTGCCGATATGGCTGAATGGCCGACGAGTGGGTGGCTAGAAGGCTAGATGGCTGGATGGCTGAAAGCCAGCCAGTTGTGTCAACAATTACTTACTGAATGGTGATTAAAATGTTGATGCCCGACAGCACGACCATGGGCAGCAGACAATAGCCCAGCACGGAGGCAACCGCCCCAAAGGTCACTTGCGACCGTGTGACCATCAACGAGAGCAGACAGTAGAAAAATATGCAGCCCATGACGCCGATGCCGTATATATATGAGAAGGTAACCTTTCCGCTCTGTAATATAAAAAAAATGAAATGGGAAGGGCAAAAGCGTAATGAAAACATAGGCACTATGTAATTAGAGTATTTTTCGATTTACACACCAGCAGCAGAATGCCTCCGAGTGTCAAACAGAATACCAATGGCCCGGCCATGTCCGTGTCCTGGAGTATTTGTTGGTCTGTGCCGCGCAACGGGTTCAATACGGCCAGCGTCTAAAACGAAACGGAGAGCGAGTTATTGTGTAATTCGAAAGCAATGTTATTAAAATTAAAGCAAGTGAAGGATTTCGCAACAGTATACCGCCATCATCATTCACAAGCTGCGGCAGGACACGACACAATTCATTTGTTCGCACACACACACAGAGCACAGCCATAAAATGGAGCCTAAGTTCCGCTTTTTGAACAGTTGCTCTGTGTATATATGTATTTGTATATGGGTGTGTACACTCGCACAGTGAAATTTGAAAAATGGAAATTGATGATAAATGATATTGCTGACCAGTCAGCGAACCAGAGCACCGAACGACCCTGTCAACATGTTTGACGCACGAGAATTTAGACCACGAGCCCAGAAATAAATGAAACAACAGGCAACCAAAAACAATCGTTCTTTACTAGAGACAAAAACTCACACATACACACGAGCACACAGACACACACACACACATGTGACCCTGTGGCAGGTCAGTTGACTTTAACATGAAATCCTTGTAACCAATCCTCTTTTGTATCCTTTATTAGCTGAAAGCTAATTTATAGGCGATATTTTTGAATTTTTTTGTTTTTTATATATCACTATTAATATAAATAAACCTAACGTTTTCTTTGTTTTATACTATCTTATATTCTTTATTAAAAATCTGTTCAGCTTAATTTATTGGCCAGTGTTATACGGCCAACAGAGTTTATTAACCAAAAATATGACTAAGCTAGATTTTATTTTCTGATTGAAATTTACAAAGTCAAAAAATTTCGATACCTTAAAGTTTTTATTTTATAAGTTTTCTGACTTTTTTAAAATTTAAAAATAAATAAAAAAAACTTAAACGCTTTATTTTACGTTTTTAAAGTTTGCCTTAACAAATTTAATATATATTTCTAAAATATCTTCGGAATCTAAATTCTATTCAGAATTTATATATATCAACTAAATTACTGGGAAAATACCGTAATAAATGAATAAATGCATTCATTAAAATATTCACGCATTTAATTACATTTAAATTTGAAAACAATTTCGAGCATTAGAAATAAATCTAATTTTATTTCCAAAAGATTGGTTTAAAATTTATTTTAATTCCTTGTTTGGCCTCGTTCTGTACCCATTTGTCGTCGCTGTTGAATTCGGTTTTTTTCATGCAATTTAATTAGTATTTCACTTAATTTTTATTATGGCAACGGACTCATTAACATTTTCATTTTTCAATTAACACAAACGTAATAAATTCCGCAACAAACAAAATTAAAAAAAAAGAAGCAAACTACAACAACGCAAATTTTCCACAAAAGGCAAAAATGTGGAGAAAAGTTACATAGAGGAAAACGAAGGAAAAAGTTTAATTAAAAACACAAAAGTTGTTTTATTTATTTAAAACACACAACAAAACAAAACAAAACAGCAACAGAGCAATGAAAAAATATGTCTTCATTAACGACAAAACAAAAATAAAATTACATAAAAAAGCCAACAAGTGCAGGCCAACAACAATGCGAACGACCAAAGCGCAAAAAAAAACGGCATCATGCAAAAGCAGTGTGCAATAAATAAATACAAAAGCGAAATGCAAAAACATTTAAATTTCAATTAAAACTGAGCGCGGAATAGCGCGAAGTTGGTCGCGGTAGAAAGCTCGGCCTAGAGTGGACACACTCTCCCTTTCCTCCTCTCCCGCTAAGTCTCTTCAACTATCTTAACGGCTTTCCTCTCGTGCTCTAACTTCTTCCCTGTCTGGCACACACAATTTTAACTGCACAAATTAGAAAACTGAAAACAAAAGCGAAGTGCGTAAAAGCAAAACGAAGAATAATGCAGTAGGTGAAGTAATTGCGCATGCAAACAAAATGAGGCAGTGCGAAGCATCTCACCAAAGGAACGAAGCTCATTAAATATACAATTTACCGAGATGTGAAGTTCTCTTCAAACACACAAAACAAATTGCTAATAACTGGAAAAGCCCAGGCTTACCTTTTGGAATATATGATTCGGATTGATGCCCAGTTCTGAAATATACAATAATATATGCATATCATAAGCTTTGCTTACATATAAAACATGTGTTAAAACATCTTACCTTCTAAAAGCGGCGGTTCATCGTCAAATTCGTTGCCAGAAGACGCTCCGCCGGCTGCGCCGGCCTGCTTGAAGGATTTCTCCTGCGCAAAGCTGTTATCTGTGTAGGCGGTTGGATCGTAAAAGCCCCCAAGACCTTGGTTAGGTGCATTGGTATAGGCCACATCATAGTTTGGCGGCACCGTCGGCTGTGTGTTGTCGAAAGTTTGGAAATTGCTGTGACAATCAAAAAACAGATACAATTCTTAAGGAAATTGAAATGCGTTTGCGTGTCACACCAAGCTTACAGTTCCTGACCAAATTCTGGCACATCAAAATTGTAGCTGGCATCTGCTGATGGCCCGGAGGCGTAAAAATCATTCGGTCCACCAAACTGTGCCATGATATAAACACTAAACAATATTTAAAGTTATAGTTAATTTAGAAATACAGTGCAACACGTCACTGGGAACGGCTGATTGCCATTCACCGGTAACATTAACATCTATGTTAACGTAAAGCAAATTCTATGACTGTTAAATAAAGACCAGTGCTGTAAAGCGACAATGTGGCGCATAAATGTTAAAATTTAAATGTAAATTATGTAGGTCTTATTTTAAAACACTTTTAATAAAAAGACTTCGTGTAATATTAACATTCATAATACATTTTTATTTGCATAGCTCCATTTGTAACATGCACACAAGTTATTCCTCAATTGGGGCTACGTAATTATTGCATTTGTAAAGGTCTATAATATAGATAGTATTATAATTTCGTATTGTATTTAACTTGTTGTAACACGCAATGGCAAAAAACATTAAATAAATTGTTAGTAGTTTGTAGTTACAGTTACGTAGAGAACACAGTTAGATAACTTTACGAATTTGTTTTACTAACAATAAATAGCAGTGAATTATAATTATGTAGGTATACATATATCAACATAGATAATTTAATATATATATATATATATTATATACTCAAATATATATATATGCATATGTATGTGTATGTTATTTATATGGCTGGTTTAAGTGGACAACATCCTTTCCATTTTTCCTTTTTTTAGTTTTATATTTTGTTTTTGCGCTATCGGCTAATTATTGTTCGTCTTTCCTAACTCTTTGTTTTGTCATCTTCGTCGTCGTGTACATGGTTCAATGTTTCTTTTGTTTGTAAATCAAGTGAAACTCTAGTCCTAGCTGACGCAACCTTTTCTAAACTGTTTAACTTAATAATTAAATTGAATTCAAATATCTTATTACGCATTATGTATATATGACTAGCTTGATGGGGGAATTCGAATAATAACCTAAACTTTGGTTGCTTATTTCGTTTGGTTTTTTTTTCGGTATTTTTCCTTTTTGGTATTTTGCTTTTCTTTTTTTTTTTTGTTTCTTTTTGCCTTGTTCATGTTTCAAGTACACAGTCGCGTTAGTGCGATTAGTCCTCCAAATTTCGGAAGGCCTGCTGTAGATCCTCATACAGCTGATCGTAGTCTGCCTTAATCTTTTGCTCACCATCCTTCACGGGATCCTAGGGAGAGTAAGTGAGAGAGAAATTCATTATCTAGCACACTTTCTCGATCAATTGAATTGCTCACCTTGAATTTCATTGAAGACAACTGATACATAATACCGCCCATTGCCTCCCTGATCGTGTTCCATGTAATCTTATTGTCCGATTGGGCGGTCGACTCAACGGCATGACGCGCCGTCTCGTAGAAAGCTAGAATATTTCTCAACATGCCGACAGTTTTATAGAAGGGACACACTCGATCGTATGGCGAGTAGGAGTTCTGCTGCAAGAAATCGTCCTTCAGCAGCTTGGCCACCTCCAGGGTAACCTTATCGGTTTCGGCCAGCGACGCTTTGCCCACCAACTGCACGATTTCGGACAGATCCTCCTCCTCCTGCAGAATCTCCTTGACCTTGGTGCGCAACGGCACAAATTCTGGGAAGTTCTTGTCATAGTATTCGTCCAGAGCACGCATATATTTGGAATAGGAAATGAGCCAGTTGATGGAAGGGAAATGTTTGCGCTGGGCCAGCTTCTTATCAAGACCCCAGAAGACCTGGACAATACCCAAAGTGGCGGAGGTAACGGGATCGGAGAAATCACCACCAGGTGGCGAGACAGCGCCCACAATGGACACGGAGCCTTCGCGCTCGGGATTGCCTAAGCACTTAACGCGTCCAGCGCGTTCGTAGAAGGTGGCCAAACGAGCGCCCAAATACGCCGGATAACCCGAATCGGCAGGCATCTCAGCCAAACGTCCAGAAATCTCACGCAAAGCCTCGGCCCAACGAGAGGTCGAATCGGCCATCATAGCGACGTTGTAGCCCATATCACGGAAATATTCAGAAAGAGTGATGCCAGTGTAGATGGAAGCCTCACGAGCAGCTACGGGCATGTTGGAGGTGTTGGCCACCAGTGCTGTGCGCTTCATGATGGACTCTGTGACGCCGTCAATTTCGCAAGTCAGTTCTGGGAAGTCGCGCAATACCTCGGACATTTCATTGCCACGCTCGCCACAGCCGACGTAGATGATGACATCGGAATTGGAGTACTTGGACAGGGCCTGTGAATTGTGCAATAGTGATAAGGGATGCCAGGAGTTCGTCAATCTCTTTTAGCATACCTGCGAGATGACTGTCTTGCCGCAGCCGAAGGCTCCAGGAATGGCTGTTGTGCCGCCCTGGACGCAGGGGAACAGCGAATCGAGTACGCGCTGTCCAGTAAATAGAGGATGATTGGCCGGCAGCTTTTCGGTGCAGGGGCGTGGCTGACGCACGGGCCACACCTGCAGCATTGTATGTTTTGTGATCTCGCCATCGAATTCCGTCTCCAGCACAATGTCGTCCAGATTGTAGTTGCCCGCTGGGGCAATATAGCGTACGGTGCCCTTGGCACGGGGCGCCACAATCATGCGTTGCTTGACCAGTGTGTTCTCATGGACGACGCCGTACAGATCTCCACCCGTGATGTGGGAGCCAACGCGCACATTCAAGGGATTGAATTCCCACATTTCGGAACGGGACAAAGCGGGCGTGTTGACGCCCTTGGGTATATATATGGAGCTGGTCATGATGCCAATGTCTCTCAGCGGACGCTGAATACCATCGAAGATGCTGCCCATAATGCCAGGACCTAGCTCCACGGACAAGGGTTTACCCGTGCGCAGCACCGGATCACCGACTGTGACACCAGAGGTTTCTTCGTACACCTGAATGGTGGCCATGTCGCCCTCCAGGCGAATGATCTCGCCCACCAGCTCATAGTAGCCTACACGCACCAGCTCGTACATAGCAGAGCCAGACATGCACTCTGCTGTAACGACTGAAGGGTGGGTTGGGAGGAGAGAGTTATGTATGTAGGGGTCAGCAGGTGAAGGACAAAGGTGACGTCTTACCCGGACCAGAGACAGCGTACACGCGACCGTATTCGGATTCGCGGTCCTCGTCTTTGAATTTCCTCAGGTTAGACATGTTTGAGGTGAGTTCGGTTCAACAGCAACGGTCGAAATTCGTTTGCTAAGCAACAATAAAAAGAAAACAACAGTAAATGTATCTTTTTTTTTTTCATTATAAACAAACACACATTTTGCACGCTTGTTTTTGTGACAGAAATGATGAGAGGAAAAAAAACTAGATGGCGCTGCTGTGGGCAGTTGCCAAGCAGCCCCCAGTGAAAGCTTCAAACCCCCGCAGCAGCAGCAGCCAACGATCGATTTTTCCACACAAATTTCACGTTTGTCAGCCACAGTTTACATGAACAGTTTTTTTTTTAATTTAACTGTAACTATTATCACTTCATGAAGCCTTGCATATTTCTAGGCACTTCAAACTATTCATTACTTCTATTTTTTTAATGCAAGCTCATTAACTTCCTAGTTGGACAATCGCTTTTACTCACATTTGTTTTAGCTCTTATGAAAATTCTCAGCAGACTGAGTTTCTATTTTAATCTAGATTGGCAGCGCCTCAAATTTTCCAATACATTAGGAAAATTCTTATCGATTGTATCATATAACTTATAATCGATACTCGATAGTCATGCGCGTCCCTAACACAGAATGCTAGAAGCACTATGAATACAAAGTTTATTCAAATAAGATCTAATTATGTTATTTTTATTTGTTTATTTATTATTTAAAATACTGAAGTTTATGTATTTTAAATTTAACGCTTACTCATATAATTATATGTCTATAATATCCTTATGATACAATATAAATTTAGTTATATATTAAATTATATTATATGCGGGCTATTTACTTATCTTAGTTTATTTCAAGTATCGTTATGAATGCTTATTCATTTAAATATGTTTGCTAATAAATAATTATGGTTGCCTGACGCAGCTAATATTTGATATGTGCAGATGCACCCTAAATATGAACTGTTATCGAAAGAGCGAACCAAGCATTTAGCTATCGATATGTGGACTATCGTGCATTTGGAGCTAGTTAAACAGTGATTCACATCTCTACTACCTTCTCGGCTGCAAAACAAACTTCTCGCGAAAACAGGGGGTCAAGTGAATTTAAGAACGAGATATATCTTTAAAAGTACATCCATTAAGCTTGTCGCACTGCAACGCATAACACAAACATGTGAAAGTGTCGAACGCAAGCTGTGGAATATTGCGTGACGTGCCCAGACAGATTCAGACTCCGGGCAAGCAAATTATAACCTCAAAGTCTCGACTGGACGTGGGTGCACCTGCTTCGTACTGCAGGCGCTTGGGGAGTTCCCCAGACCCAAGAAACTATTGAACGTAAACATGTCAACATCTTCGATTGTGCAGCAGTTCGTCAACGGACTGAAGTCCCGCAATCGCAATGTCCAAAACAAGGCGGCACAGGACCTGTTCCTGTATGTTAAAACAGAGCTGCGCGAAATGTCACAGGAAGAGCTGGTACAGTTCTTCGATGACTTTGACCATCACATCTTCAACATGGTCAATGCAGCGGATATCAATGAGAAAAAGGGTGGTGCCCTGGCCATGAGTGAGTAAATAATTGCGGTGGCTCCCTTTGAGCTATGTGCTCAGTTAGTTAATGTTCTTTTATTGCTTTATAGAGTGTCTCATTAGTGGTGACGCTTTGATAACACGCAAAGGCATCTCACCCTACCTTAATCGTCTACGCGATCTACTGCTTATCAACGATGTCTCTGTTATGGAAATTGCGGCTCGTTCGCTCGTCAAGCTGGCCAATATGCCAGGGTCAAAGGGCGCGGAATCATTCGATTTTGATATAAAGAAGGCATTTGAAATGCTCAGCGGCGACCGACAGGAGGTGCGTAGCAATTAATATATGCGTACTATAACAATTATTAATCTAATGTTCTCTTATTTTCTATAGTATCGCCGTCATGCAGCCGTCTTTATTTTACGTGAGCTGGCGATTGCGTTGCCCACGTATTTCTATCAGCAAATTCTAACGTTTTTCGATCATATTTTCAATGCCATCTTTGATCCGAAGCCATCGATACGTGAATCTGCTGGCGAGGCATTACGGGCCGCACTTATCGTAACTGTCCAGCGAGAGAGCACAAAGCAATCGAGTGAGCCACAGTGGTATAAGATCTGCTACGAAGAGGCCAGCAACAGCTTCAACACTGATGTACTTCCTGGCAAGGAGCAAAAGGGCATGACACGCGACGATCGCATACACGGCGGCCTTATTGTCTTCAATGAGCTCTTTCGTTGTGCCAATGCGAACTGGGAGCGTCGATATACAACGCTAAAGAAACTGTTTCCCAAGTCGCATCACAACAAGTTCCTGGACACCACCAGCTCCTCATCAGTTGGCAGTCAACTGACCACAATTGTGCCACGCCTCAAGGTGCCTTTCGTTGACAAGCTGGGCAGCACTCATCTGCAGATGGATAGCGAGCAGCATAATGGCATTGGCAACAAGCTGACGAGTGTAAGAAATAAAACTATACCACATTAATCAAGTTACAAGTAACCAATTTAGGAGGTATTCTTTATTTATTAGTCATTGATGCCATTGTTATAAATATTTTAATTTATATAATAACATCTCTATATGATAAATATAATTAATTCTTTCTTTTTGTTTACAGCACAATGTGTTGGACTCAGCGTACGCCCACGAGATACTTAAGGAACACTTTATAACCATATGCGACAATGTGTTGGAGCAGCGTTCATCAAAGTCGCCGTATGTGCAACAGGCTCTGCTCCAGATTTTGCCACGTTTGGCTGCCTTTAATCGTGAAGTGTTTGTGGCACAGTATCTGAAGACATGTGTTGCTCATCTGATGGCCATATTGCGTGGCAAGGAGAAGGATCGCAATGTGGCCTACATTACCATTGGTTACATAGCCGTCGCTGTTGAGACCGATATAGATAAACATCTAAAGCATGTTATGGGTAGCATTAAACAGGCGCTGCCCGCAAAGGATTTGGCTAGCAAACGCAAATCGCCCGTTGATCCGTCTGTCTTTGCCTGTATTACGCTGTTGGCCCATGCTGTCAAATCGAAAATAGCTGAGGATGTCCATGAAATTCTGGAACAGATGTTCCACACGGGTCTGTCGCCAGCGCTGACTGTTTGTCTGCGCGAATTGGCCGAAAATGTGCCGCAATTGAAGTCGGCCATAACGAATGGTCTGATTGGCGTGCTCTTCCAGGTACTGATGAACAAGTCGGCGACCATACCATATGCCACAATGCCTCTGATTACAATTGATGCCTCGCTGATGCTGCAGACCGCCGACAGCGCCACAATTGTGTTGGCTCTCCGTACGCTGGGCACTTTTAATTTCGAGGAGCAGAATATGCTGGACTTCGTGCAGCGGTGAGTGCATTATTTAGTCTTTGGAGGTATTCATTAACTCACATAAAAATGTTTTAGCTGCGCGGACTTCTTCATAGTGCACGAGCAGCAGGAAATACGCCTGGAAGCAGTGCAAACGTGCACGCGCCTGCTCAAGCTTGCTGTACAGTCATCAGAGAGTATGGAGAACTCCAAGACGTTAAGCGACACTGTTTCACATGTGATTGAACGCCTGCTATCTGTGGCCATCACTGACATGGATTACAATGTACGCATCCGCATACTTCGCTCATTGGATGAGACTTTCGATGCTAAGCTAGCCCAGCCGGAATCACTAAATGCCCTGTTTATAACACTGCACGATGAAATCTTTGAGATACGCGAACTTGCCATGGTCACAATTGGACGGCTGTCCTCTATGAATCCTGCCTATGTGATGCCTAAACTTCGCACTACCATGATTGAGTTGCTCACGGACTTGAAGTACTCTGGCATGAGTCGCAATAAGGAGCAAAGCGCGCGTATGCTGGATCACCTAGTCATTAGCACACCGCGCCTTATATCATCCTACATGAATCCAATACTTAAAGCGCTAGTGCCTAAGCTGCATGAGCCAGAATCGAATCCTGGTGTAGTGCTCAATGTGCTGCGCACGATTGGAGATTTGGCCGAGGTCAATGGTGGTTCCAATGAAATGGAGCTATGGGCAGATGATCTTCTCTCCATATTGCTCGAGATGCTGGGCGATGCAGGTAGTCCGGACAAGCGCGGCGTTGCGCTCTGGACGCTAGGGCAGCTAATCAGTGCAACAGGTCGTGTGGTTAGCCCCTATCACAAATATCCGGTGTTGATTGATATACTGATTAACTTCCTCAAGACCGAACAGCGTCGCTCCATACGCCGCGAAACGATACGTGTGCTGGGCTTGCTTGGGGCTATGGATCCATACAAGCATAAGATGAACAAGGGCCTGATTGATAGCCAAAAGGATAACGTGCTTATTGCCTACTCGGATGGTAAGACAGACGAGAGCCAGGACATTTCCACAGCCGAGCTGCTTGTAAACATGGGCAATGCTCTAGATGAATACTATCCTGCAGTAGCCATTGCCGCACTAATGCGCATTCTACGTGATCCCACACTGAGCACGCGTCACACTAGCGTCGTTCAGGCAGTCACCTTCATCTTCCACACGCTGGGCATCAAGTGTGTGCCGTATCTGGCACAGGTGCTACCCAATCTATTGGACAATGTGCGCACCGCGGACAACAATCTGCGTGAGTTCCTCTTCCAGCAGTTGGCGATTCTGGTGGCCTTTGTTAAGCTGCACATCATTAGCTACATGGATGACATATTCAAGCTGATCAAGGAGTTCTGGACAATCAATACACCGCTGCACTCGACGCTGATCAATCTCATCGAACAGATTGCCGTTGCGTTGGGCTGCGAGTTTCGTGATTATTTGGCGCAGCTCATACCGCAAATTTTACGCGTGCTGCAGCATGACAATTCCAAGGATCGAATGGTCACGCGACGTCTGCTGCAGGCGCTGCAGAAATTTGGCAGCACTTTGGGCTATTATCTGCCACTGATTGTGCCGCCCATTGTGAAGTTCTTTGACTCGCCGTATGTGCCTCAGCAAGTGTCCTTGGTGGCGCTGGAGACGATAAACAGTTTGGCGTGTCAGCTGGATTTCACGGATTTCTCCTCGCGCATCATACATCCATTGGTACGTGTGCTGGACACGGAGCCGGAGCTGCGCGATCAGGCAATGACAACGCTGCGCTCCCTGGTCAAGCAGCTAGGCAAGAAATATCTGGTGTTTGTGCCCATGGTGGAGCGCACCATAATCAAACATCGCATCGTCGATAGCGAGTACAAAGAGCTACTCGACCGCATTCAATCCAATAGCACCTTGGCAGATGCCTCTGGCATTGGCTTTGGCATCGGCAGTGACTTTGGCCAGCGCCAGGCAAAGCCCAAGTACAACGAACCCTTTGTGCTGGACAGCAACAGCAGCAGCAAGAATCTGAAGGTGTCGACGAATGCGCTGCGCACCGCTTGGCAGGTGACGCGGCGTGTCTCCAAGGATGACTGGATGGAATGGCTCAAACGTTTGTCTATCGGTCTGCTAAAGGAGTCGCCCTCGCATGCGTTGCGCGCCTGTTGTGTCCTGGCCCAGGATTACGATACGTTGCTACGGGATTTGTTTAATGCGGCTTTCATATCTTGCTGGACGGAACTCTCGCCCGAGCATAGGTACGAGCTAACACAATCACTTATACAGGCGCTACAGGTCACGGACATGCCAGAGATCACACAGACCATACTCAATCTTGCCGAGTTTATGGAGCACTGTGATCGTGATCCCATACCCATAGAAACGCAGCTGTTGGGCACCCATGCCATGGCCTGTCGGGCATATGCCAAGGCTTTGCGCTACAAGGAGGAGGAGTTTGTGCCGCGCCAGGAGCCGCACGTCTTTGAGTCGCTCATCCATATCAACAACAAGCTGCAGCAGCGGGAGGCAGCCGAAGGTCTGCTAACCACCTATCGCAACTCGGCCAACGAGGGCAGCGTCCATGGGCGCTGGTATGAAAAGCTACACAATTGGGAGCAGGCGTTGCATCATTATCAGCTCAATCTGACAGCTGATCCCAACGATTTGGAGGCTCGTCTCGGCCATATGCGCTGCCTGGAGGCCCTTGGCGATTGGTCCCAGCTGAGCAACCGCTGCAAGGAGGAATGGCCCAACTTCAGTACGGAGGCCAAATCGCGTGCGAGTCCCTTGGCTGCTGTCGCCGCCTGGGGTCTGAAAGATTGGGAAGGCATGCAGGAATATGTACGCTGCATACCCGTGGATACGCAAGATGGCAGCTTCTATCGTGCTGTGCTCGCCGTGCATCACGATGATTTTGAGTCGGCCCAGCGGCTGATTGATGAGACGCGTGATCTGCTGGACACCGAACTGACCTCCATGGCTGGGGAGTCCTATGAGCGCGCCTACGGTGCGATGGTCTGTGTCCAAATGTTGGCCGAGCTGGAGGAGGTGATACAATACAAACTAATACCGGACCGACGCGAACCGCTCAAGTCCATGTGGTGGAAACGTCTGCAGGGCGGGCAGCGCTTGGTTGAGGACTGGCGTCGTATTATCCAGGTGCACTCGCTGGTCGTGAAGCCACATGAGGATATACACACCTGGCTAAAATATGCCAGCTTGTGTCGCAAGAGCGGCTCGTTGAACTTGTCGCACAAGACGCTAGTGATGCTGCTGGGCACTGATCCAGCACTGTCGCCCGATGACCCACTGCCTTACAACCAGCCCCAGGTTACCTATGCCTATACCAAATATCTGGCTGCCTCCTCTCAGCCACAGTTGGCGTACAAGCAGCTGCGTGACTTTGTCAATACGTACAGCGCTCAGTTGAATTGTCTGCCGGCTGAGGCACAGAAGCAGCAGGATCAGCGTCTGATGGCGCGCTGCTATTTGCGGCTGGCCACCTGGCAGAACAAGCTGCACGAGAATCGACCCAATCCGGAAGCGGTGCAAGGCGCATTAGAGTGCTTCGAGAAGGCTACCGACTATGATCCCAACTGGTACAAGGCCTGGCATCTGTGGGCCTACATGAACTTCAAGGTGGTACAATCCCAGAAGCAGGCACTTGAAAATCAACGACAGCAATCGCCAGCGTCCATGGGCTTGGGCCTGGACAGCGAACGTCTAATCATACAGCAGTATGCTGTGCCGGCGGTGCAGGGCTTCTTTCGCTCCATCAGCCTCATTCGTGGCAATTCGCTGCAGGACACGCTGCGTCTGCTGACGCTCTGGTTTGACTATGGCAACCATGCGGAGGTGTATGAAGCGCTCTTCTCCGGCATGAAACTGATCGAGATCAACACCTGGCTGCAGGTAATTCCACAGCTAATTGCACGCATCGACACACATCGCAAGCTAGTGGGCCAGCTCATTCATCAGTTGCTCATGGACATTGGTAAGAATCATCCGCAGGCGCTTGTCTATCCACTGACAGTGGCCTCCAAGTCCGCTTCGCTGGCGCGGAAAACGGCGGCCTTCAAGATACTCGACTCGATGCGGAAGCATTCGCCCACGCTCGTCGAGCAGGCGGTCATGTGCAGCGAGGAGCTGATTCGCGTGGCCATCCTCTGGCACGAGCAGTGGCACGAAGGATTGGAGGAAGCTAGTCGTCTCTACTTCGGAGATCGCAATGTAAAGGGCATGTTCGAAATTCTCGAGCCGTTGCACGCGATGCTGGATCGCGGACCACAGACACTCAAAGAGACGTCCTTCTCCCAGGCCTATGGCCGTGAACTGACCGAGGCGTATGAGTGGACGCAGCGCTATAAAACCTCGGCCGTTCTCATGGATTTGGATCGTGCATGGGATATCTATTATCATGTGTTCCAGAAGATCTCGCGCCAACTGCCGCAGCTGACGTCGCTGGAATTGCCTTATGTGTCGCCCAAGTTGATGACCTGCAAGAATCTGGAGCTAGCCGTGCCCGGTTCCTATAATCCAGGCCAGGAGCTGATACGCATCAATCACATCAAAACTAATCTGCAGGTGATCACATCCAAGCAGCGGCCAAGAAAACTTTGTATACGAGGCTCCAACGGCAAGGACTATATGTATTTGCTGAAGGGCCACGAGGATCTGAGGCAGGATGAGCGAGTGATGCAGCTCTTTTCACTGGTCAATACGCTCCTACTCGACGATCCAGACACGTTCCGTCGTAATCTGGCCATCCAGCGCTATGCCGTCATCCCGCTAAGCACAAACTCAGGATTGATTGGCTGGGTGCCGCACTGTGATACGCTACATACGCTGATCCGCGACTATCGCGACAAGAAGAAGGTGCCGCTCAATCAGGAGCATCGCACCATGCTGAACTATGCGCCCGACTATGACCATCTGACGCTCATGCAAAAGGTCGAGGTGTTCGAGTATGCTTTAGGTCAGACCCAGGGCGACGATCTGGCCAAGTTGCTGTGGCTTAAGTCCCCATCGTCGGAGCTGTGGTTCGAGCGGCGCAACAATTACACACGCTCATTGGCCGTAATGTCCATGGTGGGTTACATACTCGGTCTGGGTGATAGGCATCCTTCCAATCTGATGTTGGATCGCATGAGTGGCAAGATATTGCACATTGATTTTGGTGATTGCTTCGAAGTGGCCATGACACGTGAGAAGTTTCCCGAGAAGATACCCTTCCGGCTGACTCGAATGCTCATCAAGGCGATGGAGGTAACCGGCATTGAAGGCACCTATCGACGCACCTGTGAGAGTGTTATGTTAGTGCTGCGTCGCAACAAGGACTCGCTGATGGCTGTGCTGGAAGCCTTCGTCTACGATCCACTGCTCAACTGGCGTCTGCTCGATGTGGACAAAAAGGGTAACGATACAACAACCGCGGCTGGTGCCAGCGGCGGCAGTCCAAGCAACTCCATCGAGCAGGAGTCACTGCTGCAGGGCAATCCAGTTGCCAAATCCAAGACCTACGAGGCACAGCAGCTGCATGGCGGCTACACAAATGTAGCCGATGTGACCAACAGCAAGGCCAGCATGGTTATACAGCGTGTCAATCGCAAGCTAACTGGCACAGATTTCCAAATGCCTGAGATGACGGAGCAGCAGCAGGTGGAGCTGCTCATACAGCAGGCGACGAACAATGAGAACCTCTGTCAGTGCTATATTGGCTGGTGTCCCTTCTGGTAGTGCCGACGTGTCCAATCAATCTCCAGGCCATGCACCCATCTGAGACTGAGCGAATAAAACAAATATATGCAGTTACGATTATAAATACGAACACAAACAAACACACACACACAACTAAACACAAAACTATGTATATGTATAATTTATATTAGAAATACGCTTCATTAAAACTTTATTGTAAATTCCAGTTGCAATTAAATTCCAAATTTTGTTAAGCACGAGCCAAGCTGTGGCACCGAAGCAACATTTGGAGTAGTCGCAGCTCGCCCCGTAAGAAAGCAAGCCCAATTCGATGGTGAAACAACCAGCATGTTTGAATTGAAATTACAAAATATATATATATTTATTATAATAACTGAAGTATTTGTGAACGTGAATTTTTACAGAAACATTTTTCTTTTCTAAATGAAATTATACAAAAACAATCAATTAAGCAATATACAATATGTACTTAAATAATTAAAATTATTGCATTTCTCAACATTAACATAAGTTTTGAGAAATCTGAAAATCAACAAAATAATTATCTTTATAATATGATGGACTTGAGAATTTTTAGAAACAACTGCGACTACCCCAAATGGATACCGAAAAATAAGTGAAACTAAATTCTAGCTGCTGATAAATCGCATTTACATATAATAATAATTATAATATATATTTGTATAGAGATATAGGTAGACACTAAAACTGCACATTAAGCTAAGTAAGATTGTAGATTATTGTTTAAGATCTGGTTGCCTTAGCTATTGTTTCGCTTGCCCCGCTGCTCCTTGCGCCAGGCATCGATACGCTGCTTCAGTTCAATATTTGGAATCAGCATATCCTCAGTGAGGTGCTGTCGATTGAACGGATCAGTGCAGCTATTGAGCAGATGCCGCGTGATAATTGCACGATCCATCACCGTGCCAGAGGGCAGCACAACGGGGTCCGACATCAATGTGTCCATCAGCGGATCTTTAAACTCATCAGGCGCGTCGGCGCACTCATCCTCAGTCTGTTGATTAGAAACTGTAAATGGATATACATAAAGATAATCCAATTAATAAAACTCAGATGGAAAGTGTATTTCAAGAGACAAACCATATATTTCATGAGCCCGCTGCGTGAGCGCTTTGAAACGCTCCACCTCCACTCCAGAACGTATCGCAAGGCGTTTAATGCGTGCCGCTGCCTCATTGCAAATTTGCAGATCAAATGAGCGCTCGTCAGCGGCCAATGCCTGCGCAAATCTATCACAGTCCAAGTGGAGATATATATCAAAGATTTGGGCCAACAAACTGCGAGGCTCCCAACCATATTTGGTTGGGTTCTTCACCTTCAGATCGTTGCACTTGGGCCCAGCCAATTGTTTTAAATTAAAGTTAAGCATGGAGCTGAGACGATCGACCAGCTCGGCGCGCATGAACGGCTCCTTAATATCGCTCTACAATAATCAATCACAATGAATACCAAGTTAAATTAGCGACATTCTTAAAAACTCACGGTCAAGTAATGAAATAGATCAACAGTCTCGCGGGCTAATGTTAAATAGGAACGGCATTGACGCTCATCCGTTGCCAGCTGGGTGAGACGACTCTGCTGCTGCTCAGCGCTCATTCCGCTCCAATTCTGTACATCGGACATAAGCTGCTGTGTGAGATGTATGCGTTTAAGATTCTCGAGGCATTCGTCCAGCAAGAATGTCGTATCGTTCATCAACATGTTGACAAACTTAACAAACTGATTACCCTGTCGCGACTCACAGATGACAGCCTGACGGTGTATGGGATTCTCCCACATAGATTTAAATAGATGGCTAATGTGGTATCTGAAAGAAAAGATGTATTATATTTCAAGTAATACTCTCATAGAGACCTATTCAAACTTACCTTATAGTAAACTTATCGTAAAACTCAGTGCTTTGGCCAGTGGTCTCCACATCAACATAAAATCGCATTAGCGCGCTGACCAGCGCATTCTGTGCGAGCACATGGTTCCACATCTATATATATGGAACTTAAGTATTTACTTTTAGTATCTCTCGTATTTACTTACCGCTGTATTAACGGAATTGGCTGGCTTCAGGGAGAACACAAACATCACTTCTACCAGTTTGGCAGTTACATAGGGATTCTTGATGAGATGTGAGGCGCAAACGCAGGTCAACAACCATGTGATGATCGAATGATCGATGCCCTGCCTAATGTCCACATTGGCATGCTGCATGGCAAACAATATGAACTCTGCGATGTCATCGATGTACCACTCGGGCAGTGCGGAAAATGCGTCAGTCGGTTTTAGTTGCTGCACCGGCAGCTTCGAGATGAACGGACCCTCAATCGCACGTCCCTCGAATTGATAAAGCATAAACTCGCACACAGTCGAATAAAATTCAGTGCAGCGCTGCAGCAGCGCGGGATCCAGGAGCGTTATCTCGCTGCAAGTCTTGGAACTGTAAGGGAATACACATTGGTTATCTTACGTTCAGCAGAGGAAGGAAGCAACGAAAATATCATTTCATTTATAATTATATCTACAGTTCATACCGGTTAAGTTTGCGCAGCTGTTTTTCCCATCGCTCCTTGAACTGATTGTTGCGATTGGCATAGCGTGAGTTAACCCAGTGATGCTTGGTACGATCCAGCTCATCAATTAACTTTTGTAGTTCCTTGATGGCGCGCACCTTTTGACGATATCGTTGAATCGCTGGTAAGTAGCCAAGATGATGAGCCTGCAGCGTAAGGAACCAGCATTGCGTCTGGAAATTTACATTCACCGCTGGCGTTGCAAAATTGCGTGCCAAAAAGTTTTTATACTCCTCTTCGCTGTAACGGATTTTCGTGTCCTGCTCGATGTTGACCAGCGAATTGCTGTAGTAGTGGAAATTCGGCTCAATGCGATCTAACTTAATCTTCACCGACAGCTGCTGAAGTACACTCATCAGATTGATGACGAAGCCATCGCGGGCGAGGAGTTTTTCATCGCTGGCAAATTGCACACGACGATCGTTGTGACGCAGGATTTGAGACACGTACTCCAGAGTCTTGGGACGGCTGCTGGCATTGACGCAGAGCGAGTGGAAAACCGTGTGCATGTGAGTGCGCATTGAGTGGAGCTCCCAGCGTAGCCGCGATGTGGCAGTATCTTCAAGTTTGTTTTTGGTTGTGAACTCGGCAAATTTAACATTCTCTTCGGCAAAGAGGGAGACGGACAGAAAAGGGCCCAGAAAGCTGCACTTCACAATTTCTCGTCCCGGTATCTTTGTGCATATGGGCGGTATATAGTTTGGTTGGCGTGAAATCAAATCGGCAATGGGTCGCACATTGCCCACTTTAATAACCACCAACTTGGAAAGCCATTCTATTTGTTGTGTATTGATCTTCGAGCTGCAAATATTACGTTGCATGCCACTGAACAGACCGCGCAGCAATTGGCCGAATATGGTGTCGAAAATCTCACGCTGCTGATACGTTTCGGCCACCAGATCAATGAGGAAGGATTCGCTTACACGGTCCATATACATGAGCTCCAACAAGGTTGACTGGTCCAACTGATAGTTCAGGTTCTGTTGTATGCGATCCGTTAGAACAAGCACAGCAACCCGAATGATATTCGTAAATGCCAATGTCAACGTCTGCTGTGTGCTATCGTCGCCAGCTTGGCCTATTTCATTGGCTCTGCATCTGTTGGACTCGGTTTGATAGTTTTGATAGCAACGCAACAAATGGAGCATGGCATTGTGCTTGGAGGTAGTCACTATATTTAGGGGAGGAGGCACCACGCACGTAACACCAGCATCGCTGGATGTTATATCAGTCTGGCTAGGTGTTGCACTGGCGCTGGCACCTTGATCCTCTTCAGCGGCACTGCTAGAGGCGACTGCATTTGCCAGTATTTCCTGAACTTCGGTGTCGTCGCTTTTAATCTTTTTGGCTGAGGAGAATTCCTTGTCGTCGCCATTGGCGTCGCTCACACCGGTGGCAAGGGGCGTATCACCCTCCACTTTCAAGCTCTCGTCTACCTCATCGTTGTAGAACTTAAACGCCGTCTCTAGCAGCACACTCGTTATAATCGGTTCAAATTCAAAACGTAATTCAGGATAGAGCTCCAGAAAGCTGGCAGTTTGTGCACAAATGATGGAGCCACTACCGAATTCATTCCATGTGGCATTCAATAGTCTCGACAGCATCTGTTCGTTGCGCTCATCAGCGTTCTTAGCTACTGAGGAATTCGTATTGGACACTATTTTCTGGGACTTAGGCTCCGAGTTAAGCAGAACAGCGTTAGGTACGCAGATGGAATGTGCAGTTGTCATTTCAACGTCCTGAATGGGCGTCGATACCACCGATTTCATTTCAACATCCGTGTCCGGCTTGCTGTCCAGATCTGACCATATTATGGACTCTTTGTCGGCCAATGCGTTTGTTGTATCCGTGCTGCTGGAACCGGCAGACGCCTCGCGTACCAATCGCGATTCGCTGGGAACGTTCGCTTGAATGCGAGGTTGTTTCTCTGCTGCCAACGGGGCGACGACACTAGTAGTACTAAGGACGCCACTACGTGCGGCTAAAGTACGCAATCGTCGAGCACGCATCTGCAAATAGAAATTTGGCAACGTTAGACAAGCTTCAGATGATATTATAGAGATTTTATCTGCTTGCCTCTTCGGCGGATAGCTCAGTTACAACGTAGTCTGTAGACGTTTCATGTTGCGACAACGGCATCTGTTCCTCAACATTTGGTTCGCTGGCACTGGGTGACTGTGGTTGCTCTTGTTGTTCATCCATGGGTTTCTGTGATGGCTCCTCTTCCGGCATATCGCTTATTCAGTTGAGCACTTTGGCTGTGTAACCTGGCAGTTCCCGTATGTTTGCTTGTTGCGTAGTTCTTCTGCTGTCCGGGTTAACGAACCAAACAATGAAACGAACCAGAAAGAGAGATCGAGAGAGAGAGAGAAAAAAAGATCGTGAGAGAGTGACTGGCGATTGAGTGAATTGCCACGCGCATTTAACAAATAAACAAAAGTCCAGCGGTCAACGTCAAGTTCACGAAAAGACAATGATTCGTTGTCTGCGCAGCATCCAATTGCAAATGACAACAGTCAGCGAACTAATTTGTTCTTTGTGATATTAAGATTAACTACGCAGTCCATTTCTGACCTATGACAAAAGCCCAAAGGAAGACAACTATATCGAACATGCAGCAGCTATTTATAGTCTCGCAGCTAAGGCGAACGTTATCTGATTGTCAGGCAACACAGCGGACGGGCTACTAATAACAACAACTGCTTCTGCTGGTGCAAGTGCAGTGCACGATATCAAAACAAGTGACAAGTGTATATCGATAGCATTGATGTAGCAATATATAGATTTTTGCGGATTCCTTTCAATATCCATACGTAATTGAAATTGGTTAGATTTCAAGCATGTTGCGCAATTATATCTTTAAAAAGGCCAAGCAGCTGAATATTTTTGACAAGGGCTTTGTTGACAAGATGACATGACAAAATCCTATAATATATGCAAATATTTAAATGCCTAATTATAAAAAACAAATGTTGAGTTACTATTATCGCGACTCAGCAGTTCTCAATTGCTAAATAAATAACTAACAGAAGAACAGTTAAAATCAGCTACTTTATACCATAACCTAACATATTGTTTATAAATTTCTTGAATCGAATTCAAATGTTTTATAAAAAAAACACGTAAACAAGATGACGAATTATCTCTGGTGTCGAAAATCAAATTGACTCATAAACAGTTACTAATTTTGTTAGATATATTTAACAGTTATCGATAACTTTATCTGTGTATATCCTAGAAGCAGCCCACTCATTTGTTAAACATTGTTTGTTTTTAATTCCTTGTATGATTTTATTTTTGAAAGTCCATGCTATATGCGCATTTTGTGGCTAGCTCACTGAACAACAGATATAGGCTGAAAATACGCACTAGCTTGTGCTTACCTGTAATGGCACTTTCACCTGCCGTCACAATGAGAAATTCATGAAAATCGCAAAATGCGGGCAAAGTCTATTGCATTTCGTTGGGCCACTGGCAACGTTTACCGTTTGTGGCGTTGCCGATCGCAACGCTGGCCTTTGAGAGGGGGGAGGATGACGGACGGTGACACGCACAAAAATTTCTCTTTTGTTCTCGCAGAATACCTTTTTGGCCCCGCAGTGCCAATGTTTACACGTTTCTGCACAATTTAAACTATTTATGGCTTTACAATCACAATGCGTTATTAGATGCGCGTGTGCTGAGATTTTGCACACGTTTGCACACGGATTTTCTATAATTCTACTTTTAATTTTTAGACACTGCGTCCGTCAAACTAGAACTAGGATTGTTGATGTTGTATCGGCAGACAGACTAATCGATAGCACACAATAACTATCGATGTTTAACACGATATTACTTACGTTGACAGCCGAATGGCAATGTTAGAAAATATGAACCTATTTTCACACAAAGCAAACCAAGAGAAAATGAAAAAAAAATTAACTGCAAATTTGATATTAAATTTATCATTCACCAAATTAATACTGAGCTTTGCTGCTATTGACTTTAAAAGAAATCGATAGCGCATGCTATCGATACTTGCGCATTTGCGATGACAAGCAACTCGACAGTTTCGTTCAACAAAAGAAAATCATTTACTCCATATTACAAAAATGTTACAATTACTTGCGGAACCTAATTCGAATCCTAAAAGCTATATATATTTATGTTACTAGAAATCCGTATATCTCTGACGTAGGCTCTGACGCTTAGCAACATGATGCATCTGAAATATATAAATTTTTATTTATTTAGTTTACTTAATAATATTAAATTATGCTTGAGAACTTACTAGACGTTGTTGCCTTCGCTCCCGATTTTTCTCATAGGCCTTTAAAAGAGTTGGACACATGCGTCGTATAAAGTCCTCTGATTCCCAAAAGAGACCGCCTTGATTCTCGTATCGCAGCAGAAACTCAACCTAAAAATGAAAAAAATAATTACAAAAATTTAAATTTGAACTTTTTAATAGGTAGCTTGCCTTGCCCGCCTTTGTCTCCTTGCCCAATACTCGTTCTATACCGTTCTCCGGCTTACACTTTTTATAGAAATCATCTTCGTTGTTTTTATCAGCTTTCACCTCACGTTCCACCAGCTGTGGCATATCCTCAATGTTTAGCAGGCCATCGCGTAGTCGCTCGCCATTTTGTTCGACACGCCGCACAAATGTCAGCGGATGCTGCTTTAAGTAGTCATCCGCTTCGGCGATTGTCTTGGCCAAGTTGAATTCCTCCTCTTCCTCATCCTGGGGGTCTTCGTCGTCTTCGCACTCATCGTCATCATCATCCATGTCCATGCCATCACAGCTAAGATTTGCCTTATTGGCACTGTTACGCGTCGAGTGTTTTTTCTTTTTGACACGATTGCCACCATCGTTTGCTTTGACGTCTGGATGGAATCGTACTTTTTTGACACGATGGTCGCAGCTGTCTGTATTGTGTTGCTCCACCATATCATCTATCAGTTGACCATCAGCGATGTCGCTTGATGTGTTCGATGTTGACACCTCTGCCTCCGTTTCCGCCAGTGTTGTCTCTTTGAGGTTTTGGGAAATGAGTTTCACTTTCGTTTCAAATGCAGCACTGGCTGCCGTTGTATTGCTGCCGCTTTTAAGCGCTGTCGAACTTTCACCTATGTTCGACTCAGCACCGGACACATCAGTCTTTGGCTCGCCTGGTGGCGACTCTCTTAGTGCAGCGGAATCCCTGCTGCAGCTGTCTGTCTCCGCTGCGGGCTCCGTTGTTGTAGCGCTTGTCTCGACCATTACACACTTCCTTTGCATTGATTTGTCCAGGGAGTCACTGCCACCAGAGTCATCATTGGACTTCGTATCCATGTGCGGCAGGTGTAACGCGTCCTAACAAAATTTTTATTGCAAACAAATCAGTTGTGGAGCAAATCTGGCATTGCCATTCCGATAGACATATCGATTAATTGTATTATAAAACATAAATATATGGCGCTGCCAACCTGCTCGTAGTTTCTTGGTATATTATTTAAAAAACAGTCGATATACCCTATATATATATGTATATGTTCCAAAGGTGCAACTATATCTTTATTTGGTGTTATATTAAATCATTTCTATAGTGAATATTTTATAAATTTTAACAAATTCAGGTTATTAAAAAATTTCTTTGCCTCTATTAGTTTTTGACGAAAATAATATAAACATTCTGAATTTTGCAGTTTACCAGCCAAGCCAATGAGTAAATCGAAATGAGATTATCTTTATATTGTTTTATATTCTCAAAATAAAGTTATAAACATCAATGATATTGTGTACTAAGGTAACAGACGAGTTGATTTTGATTATTTTTTTGTTTTTCTGTCATTTTGATGTCCTTCATGGCATTTCAGACCTCATTTCCTTCTAAGCCTGTTGCTAGCAGGATCCGTACCGGGGACCACCACAGCAACCACGATATGGCGGACAGGGCGGCACGCAGCTCATACGAGTAACGGGAACTGAAGCGCAACCTGTCCAGTAGTTAAAACAAAAGTTGGTGCATTGAATTCCAGATGGTATGCCGCAGCAGCCACCCGGATTCCAGCACATGTTGCAAGCTTACGGAAATAGGTGAAAATTGGCCAAAAATCTGTTTATGTTTCCAACTTTGTGTCCCGCAGTGTTGCACCAGCGCCAGATTAAAAAACCAGAATTTATATTCTGCTTAAAAATAAAATGTTCTATTTCGAATATTTGGGAATCTACTAGCTTTACCTGAATCTCAACCCAACACACAACGAGCTCCAAAAAAGATGTAAAAATTTTGTGCTGTGCACACGACGGAGTACAAAACTGGAATGCGCTTTTCAGTTAGATGGGGCACCCAGAATATGTTGAAAACATTTTTTAAACAATTCAGAGCCAACTGTGTCGTTTAATCTTTGATGATTCATATTTAAATTAATGTCGACATGTTTTGAAGACTCTTTACACTTATTGCATAGACAGTGCCACCCGTTTCGTTGGTCAGCTAAAAACCACAAATGGACCAAAGCATTTTCTAGTGTTGCAAAATGGCAAACGCATTTGTCCGTTATAGTTTCAAATGCATTTAATATTAATTTTTCGCAGACTTTCAAATTGGGCACCAAAAACGTCTTTAAATGAATTCGAAAAGAAATACGTTTATTAATAAAATATTTTTTATATTCATTTAATATATTTATTTAAAGAAAAATATATTTGATGAATGCGCATTAAATGATTGAAAAGTATTTGTTTTGAATACAGCTCAAATTTAAATAAGAGAATTTTCTTATTATATAAATTGTTCTTGAAAATAAAAAATTAAATTGAAGCTGTAAAATTTGTTGTAAATGCAACTTGTGTTTTTTTATTATTTGATTTTCCTTTTTTTTTTATTAACAATTGTTTTTTTTTGTACATTTTCTTTGTTTAAATTTATGCCATAAATGTGTGTGTGTGTGTGTCTGTGCATAGTAAACAAAAACTAAGTTATTTACACTAAACTAATTAGAAGTATTTTATTGTTAAAGACTATTTCAAATATATATGTATATACATATATACATATATATACATACATATATATATATATATGTATATGTATATCAAAGGCGGTTTCATTTATATTCAATTAAGTTTCTGTATACTCTGCTTTTTCTCTTTTGTTTTTGCTTATATTTTCATGTTTTTTTCTTCTCTTGTTTTGTTTAAATATTTTATTTTTTTTTAAACTATTTAAATATGGCCCCGCTATTCCACATGTGTTCATTTCATTTCCTTAGATTTTATGATAACTTCTGCTGTGTTTTTAGTATATTTTTGTTCTTGTTGCACAGTGTACACTGCGCGACAGAAACAATGTTTGTATATATAGTTAAACAAAACCATTTGAAACTTTAAATTTTCACTATAAATTAATAGCTATAGTACTTATTTAATATGTGTATGTGTGTGTGTTGGCTGCAAAAATAAATTTCAATTGCAAATATTGCAAATTATTTAATTATTTAAAGTTCATCATTTTGAATTTGTTTCTCTTATTTTGTTTAGCAGCTCTGTTGTAAATATGTTTATACAGATATATATATAGTACCATATTCATTGAATGATATTTTGTATTTTATTTTGTTTTTTGTTTTTTTTTTTTTAAATTAAATTTCTCTCTTTTTTGTTGTTGTTTTTGTTTTTAATTTACAATATTCAATAATCACAGTTCCTATTCAAAAACAAATTGTTTAAAAGACGAATTTTGAATTTGTTTTTAGTTTTAAATTTAGTTTTAGTTTTTTTTCTTTTGATTTTGTCATGAACCAGTTTGGATTTCTTTGAAACGCGTTTGGATCTTGCCTTATAGCTAGGTTTGTTTTTAAAATATATTTTTTTGTTCACATATCAAGTGGAAATTTGAATAAACGTTTCGAAAAAAAGAAATTATAATAGCTAACATATTTAGCCACTGGTTAAATTAAATATTTCTTAGCAAATTAATTTTGTTTAGCTGAAACAACTTACAGTTAGATTTAAAAGTGCAGGAACTTGTCCATCTGTGTGTGTGTGTGTTGGCTTTTGTTAGTAACAATTAAACAATAATTGGTGCTTAAAACGACATTCGACAACTAAATACCCAATTAAAAACAAACAAAAAACATTAACAAGCCCCAAAGAATTCATTAAAATAATCAAAATAATAATAGTAATAATAATAATAATAATAATTATAATAATTATAATAATAATAACATAAACATTTATGCAATACGTCAAATACAATAATAATAATAGTTCAAGTTGGGTCCCGGCCACGCCTACTTGCGGTAAATGACTTTGCCCGTCTTGGCATTGACCAGTATCATTTTATCAGTTGCCTCCGCGCACGCCTCTGCCGTCGCTGTGGGCGTGGCGGCTGCTGCAGTGCCACGCAAGCTGCGTCGCCTCAGCCGATCGCTGATGTTCTCCACGCGCTGCTTCTCCTCCTCCACAATGGCCGGCTTGACGCTCAGCGCGCCATCGTTCTTGTAGAGAATGATCTTGGTGCTGGGCTTCGTTGCCGGCTGCAGTTGCTCTGGCTGCTCGCCATCAGGCTCCAGCTGCTCCAGCTGCTGCTGCTGCTGCACATTGGCATTGAGTACATTGTCCTGATTGTTATTATGCTCGGTTTGCTCTTTATCCGCCTGCGCTGACAGTTGGGCGTCCTGTTCCACGCTGATCTCCAGTTTGTCGTAGCAGGTGAAAAAGTCGACGGACTTCAGCTTTTCGCTGGCATTGAAATGCACCGCCGTGTGCTCCTCCAGCTCCGCCTCGTCCGCAGCATTGTAGTCACAGTGAGCGCACTGCAGCGCCTCCGTGCTGGGCTGATTGATGCAGGCATGCTTCTGCAGATGCTGTTGCAGTTCCTCGTGCTGCAGCGTCTCGTAGGGACAGTGCTGGCAGCGCAGCGGCGTTGGCGCCGACTGCGGCATGTCCAGGGAGCCGGCATCGCTGCTGGCATCGGCGGCCAGATCGCTGGTGGCCACCGAGGCGCTCGTTGAGGGCGTCGAGCTGCTGTGCCGCTCCTCGTCGGCATCCTCCTCGGTCTCCTTGGTCTTGGGTGGCGTCAGCTCACGCGCCACTGCACCGGGGCCACCCGACTCCAGTTGCTTCTTCAGCAGCGAGTTTTGGCCATCGTAGCTGCCGCTCATGGCGCTGGACGAGCTGATGGCACTCTGCCGCAGCAGCTGAGCTCCCAGCTCATTGTCCACCACCCAAATGGTCTCGGGTCCGCTGATTTGCAGCAACTTGGGCGCCGGATAGGCGACATCCTCTTTGCAATTCCTGTAGAGCTGCTGGCACTTCTCCTGGTAGTGCGACATGTGCACCGCACGATGCAGCTGCAGCAGCGTCTCTGCTCCTGTCCGATACTCACAATATGCGCACACATGCAGCTCCTCCGACTCCTGCTCGCTGGGCGTATGCGCCGCCAAGTGCTGCTCCAGCTCCAGCTTGGCATTGCGCTCATCATTGTGCTTCTGGGCGAAGCGAGCCGGACAGCGCGGACAGTAGCTGATCAGCTTGTATTGATATTCCGGCGGCAGCTGCTGGGCCTGCATCTCCCCTGCGCAGCTCTCCTCCAGCTGCATTTGACTCAGATCGATGGCCAGCGGCGCGGTGGCCGGCAGCTGTTGCACCTGCTTGGCAGCAGCCAACTGCAGTGCCACACTGAAATCCAGGCCAGCTCCAGCGGCGGCTGCTGCGCCCAGCTGCTGCTGATGGACGCTGCGCATGTGACTGCTCAGGTGTTGCTTCTTGGCGCAGACGAAGGTGCACAGCTGGCACTCGTACTGCGTGGGCTTGTGCAGCGAGACGTGGTAGTTCATCTGTGACTTGCTTTCCGAGATGTATGGACAGACGGGACACTTCTGCTGCTTGCTCTTCGTGTTGGTGGGCAACTCCTGTGAGCTGTTGATGGCAGCAGCTGCGGCTGCAGCTGAGGGCAGGCGCGTGATCTCGATTTGATCGTTCTGCTGCAGCTGAGCGAGCTCCTCGGCGCTGCTGCTGGCCATGGCATTGGCCGCCTTATAGGCGGCGGCCCAACAGGCAGCCGCCACCTCCAGATCCTGCTGCGTGTTCGCTGCATTCACCACGGCAGCGGTGCTGGCGGAGAGCGGCGAGTGGAGCAGCTGCTCCAGCTGCTTGCTGCTTAGCAGGCCGCTGATGCTGTTGTTGTTGTTGTTGTTGTTGTTGTTCTGGCTAGGCTTGTTGTTGTTGTTGCTGTTGCTGTTGTAGTTGTGTGCTTGGGACTCGTTGCTGGCGCCGGCGCCCTGTGGACGGTAAACGGGCGCAGCGCCGCTGCTGTTGCTGCTGCGCTCAAGGGTCTCGATCCGAATATCCCCGGAATGCTTTAAGCGACAATGCCGCTGTAAATGAGAAGAAGCAGAACACGCAATAGTTGCACAAATTAATAAATTGTTTTTGCTTATATTTATTTAAGTTTTTTTCCAGCGTATTTCTGTGTATGTGTGTGAGTATGTATGTGTATGTGTATGTGAGGATATTTAGTAGCTGGAGCAACAGGTATGGCAGAGCAGCGCAGCGAGCTCTAAAATAATGGGAACAATAGTAAGCCTTGAACATTTCCCTACTATATGTTTAGTGTGGGAAAACTGCAAGAGTTGAATAGTTCATTCATTTTGTAAAGGGCAATACTTAAAATACTGGGAATTTTATTTTTGCCTTTCGTAAGTTCCCAACTATATGTTAAGTGTTGCACAAGTGCAAGAGTTGATTAGTTCAACTAAGGAAATTCATTTTCTAAGTCTTCTTCATACACAGAGTACTTCAAATACTGGGAATAATATTTTTGGCCTCTCATAAGTTCCCAACTATATGCTTAGTGCTGCAAAGCTGTAAGAGTTGAAGAGTTCAACTGAGGAAATTACTGTAGTAAGAGCACTGAAAATGCTGAAAACATTATTTTTGGCTGCGAGAGTTGAAAATTTCAGATGTGGGAATTTATTTTCGAATAGCTGCCATAGCTACTGAAAATATTTTGTTTGCCTTTGAAATATTTCCAGCTACAGTGAGAGTTGCATCAGCTGCTTAATACCCTCTCTTAATATGTTTTTAATAATGTATTTTGTGTATATGTGTGTGTGTAATGTTTATGTGTATTTGGATGGGGAAACCCAAACGAAACACGCGCACCGTATGATTTCTTAACTATGCCCCCTGCATTTTGGGGGGGTTAGCTTGTTGCATGATATTTGTTTGTTTGTTTGTTTTTTTAGGATATGGTTTGAATTGAATCGGTAAATGTATTTTACATTAGTTGCGAAAGCAAGCAAAACTATCACCAATGAGTTCTTATAAGTAAACGTAAACGTATAGCTAAATCGTATATAAAAACATACAAAATTAACAAAAAAAATATAAAAAAATATGGAAAAATATAATAGAAGCAAGACCCAGACACCACACATTTAACATTTAGCATTAGCGTTTTTTCGTATAAAGGAAAATAATAACAAAAACATTTTTTGTTTGCATATTTACCAGCGTTACTTAGGGACTACAGACAGAGATGATTTGCTGAGCAGGGGGCGGGGAACAGATGCACAGATGTCACTAGCTAAATTTTGAATGCGGCTTCTCAAGTGACGGACAAGTTTAGGATATTCTCTTGAATTTTAAGTTAAGTCTTTGCAAATATCTAATAAAAATAACATTTAGCTTGAATATGTTGCTTGTCATAGTTCCGATTGTTAAATATCTTTATATTTTTTTTTTCAATTTTCTTTTTAATTAGCTTCAAATATCAGTCAGAGCAGAGCTGCCCATTTCGTAATCTAAAAAAGTACCAAATACTGGTTTTTAATTAAGTTAGCTAATTTCTAGTGTTGAGCAATTTCGGAATACATTTGAATTTTTGGGCGGACAAATCTCTCTACGTTGAGCTGTTTGGCGAATAGCGTTTGTTTATTGGGTTTTTTTTCGGTTTGTTTTGGGACTCGTTTCGTTTTGAATGGGACAAAACACAAACTGTAAAATGCATTTAAACAAATACCTGGATCACATGCTTCCAATTCGACACCTGATGGCAGTGGCCACAACGATATGGCGACGGATCGCGTCGATCTGTGTCGTTCATCGTTAACAGACTGGGACTACCTGGACTATGGCTATGGAAACGTGTCCCCTGGCCGGGCATGCTCTGTGGCATATACGCTGATGCTGAGGATGGCGGCGGCGACGAGTGCGGCGATGACGCAACAGACGCCGGCGATGCTGATGAGGACGATGCCGATGCCGATAGCGACGACGACGACGACGACGACATTGACATGGCTGGGTTGGATTTGAGATTAGTAGCGTGTATGTGGCCATGGGTTAGACCCGTTGCCTGTGTAAAATAACCATCACCAGCGATGATGAGTTGTTGGTTATGGGCATGTGATTGGTCAATGAGATTGGATGTGGTGCTATTATTATTATTATTATTATTACTGTTATTATTACTCAACATATGAACCAAGGACTTAGCACCAGTGGGAAATGATGTAGAAGTAGAAGTAGAAGTAGAAGAAGATATAGGAGTAGGAGTGGTAGTTACTGGCATAGGCGATGCATTGTTCGTGGTGGTTGAGTTGGTTGTGGTTGTGGTGGTGGGTGTATTGGATGATGCAACGTCGCTCGATGATTTCTTGTGGCCAGCCGCATCCAATCGGAATCCGATGCTGCCATTACCCATAACCATAATTGAGTTACTGTTAGCTGAGCTAGGATTAGTGGCCGTGGCAGTGGCCACTGTTGGCGAAGCACCCGCACCATAGTGTAGACCGTGTCGGGTACGTGGTGATGTGAGCAGATCTTGTAGCGATCTGGCTGTGCTACTACTGGTGATTGTGGGCGACGTCAGACTGTCGGCACTTGCCTCATTTTGACTCGCTTTCTGCTCACCGTGCTCTAATATGGAGGCGGCATTGGCTTTGGGTGTGCTCGTCTTGCCACTGGCTAGCGCCAGGGCCAGACCACTGAGCGCATTCGCATTTGGCGTGGGCGAATGCTGTGCCTTCTGTATGGCACGCTGCAGCAGTCCAGCCGAGATTAGGGAATGTTGCTGATGCTGCTGCTGCTGCTGCTGGTGCTGCTGCTGCTGCGACTGACCGCTGCCGGACGAGCCGTTGCCCGTGGTGGGCGACGTCTGCGACAGGCACATCGCGGCAAATACTTTGTTCATGTAGAGCTGCTGATTGGAGCTAACGGACACCTGCAACGGCGAGGTGCTGCTCACAGCAGCATTCGACTTGGGGTAGCTGGACTCCTGATAGTGTATCTTGACGTGAGCCAGCACAGCATCCCGATTGTGATGTCTGCATGAGGAGAACTGGCATTAGTCTCGGCTCTAGCTGAGGCGTCTTGGACACTCACCTAAAGTTGCACTTGCGGCATCTGTAGAAGGTCTTCTTCTCGCTGCCCTCTTGATGCACCTCGGTGATCAGGTCATCGGTGGGCTTGCCGGGCGGCGTTTGATGTGTGCGCTTCACTGGCGATATGGTCACCGAGGGTGTGATCATGGCCGAGTGGTGCTGCTGCTCCTGCTGCTGCTGCTGCTGCTGTTGCTGTTGCTGTTCGAGCTGCTGGTGCTGATGATGCTGCTGCGTGGCCATGGCCGCATTCATCATGGTCGCCAGCAGCGGCAAACGTATTAGATTGTCAGCCAGCGCTGCATCGTCCAGGGCACTCGATTTGCTGGGCGTCACTGGCTCCAGCGTGATGTCATGGCCAGTGCCAACGCCCACCTTCTGGTAGTCCTTGAGGAAGGCCAGCGATGCCACCTGATTGGGCGTCATTTCGCCCGACTTCATCAGCTTGGGATCGCCGTCCTCCTCGGTGACCTTCATCAAGGTGATGTACTTGTTGTACTTGGTATAGTTGCGTCGACCCGTCTCATCGTTCATCAGCACCTTGGCGGTCTTGTGCGAGGGATCGCGTATGGTCTTCAGGCGTATGTGCTTGGTAATATCCCAGCGCCAGTTGGAACGGTATGAGCATAGCGAGCACTCGAATGGTTTCTTGTTCAAGTGGCCAACGATGTGGACATGGAAACGCGATGCGGTCGATGCCCAGAAGCTGCAGTGCGGACACTTGTAGACCTTCTTCAGAGACGAGTTCGCTGCCTCCTCCTCGGGCGTCATCTTTTTGGTTACCTGCAGTGCATGAGAGAGTCAAATTTCATTTTGACGCATTTGTCGTGCGTGGGTTGCAAGGTCTCAATGTGTGTGTGTGTGTGTGTGTGTGTGTGTGTGTGTGTGTGTGTGTGTGTGTGTGTGTGTGTGTGTGTGTGTTTGTTTGAGTGTATGCACACTTACCTCACCATAACCTGGCGCCGTTTCGACACCATAATAGCTGTTCTCCTCGTTGCTAGTCGCCTGGCTGCCAGGTGACTTGCTCAAGAGATTCACCTTGTCCTGCTGCACCACGGCAGCGGCGATTTCCTTGGCCGCCTTGTTCCAAATGCAGACGCGTTGCTGCTGCACAGCTGCCTGCTGCTGCAGGGCATGCGGATCGGTGCGACGCTCGCAGCTTTCGCCGGAATTCGAGTCGTACATTTCGTTGGCACAGCGTATGACCTCGGCACATTGGGTCAGATGATGCAGCAGATCGGTGGAGGACTTGCAGCGATGGCGGCAGTGCTGGCAGCGTGTCGAGCCCGACACGCTCAAGTTGAGCGCCGAATGCGACTGACGATCGTCGTCGTCTTCATCGATCTCCAAACGATCATCGGCATCGTCCTCGTGCAGCGCCACATCGTCCTCGTCGATGACAACGGCCGAGGACTGACAGCTCTTGCCGTGTATTATCGATTCGGATAGACACTTGGCCACATGGCCACACTGACAGATCAGATTATCGTGCTGGGCGCCCGTCTTCAGCTTGTCGAAGAAGGAGCCGCCGCTCTTCTTGGCCAGCAGACTGCGCGAGGAGCCCATCGAGGCGATGGTCGTGGCGGGCGACAGCTGCGGCACATCCGACTTGTCCAGCATCTCCGAGATTTCCTTCTCATTGAAGAACTTTGAGGCGATCTCCGTGAGCGAGCTGCGCGAGGCATTCGTGTCCTTGGATAGGTTAAGCACGCTACAAGTTGAGAGCGAGAGACGGGTTAATGGGTTAAGTGGGGGATTTCCTCGTGCAGCTTAAATAGGTTTTTAGTATTAGAATGAACTAAAGTTTGTACTTACTCCTTGGGACTCTTCGTAATGGGTATGAGATTGGGCACCGGTCGCAGGGCACGAGGCGTGGCTGTGCCCACGCTGGAGGTGTCCGAGGAGCAGCCGCCCTTCTGCGAGAGATCCGTGGGCTCCTCGTCGTCCTCGTATTTGCTGCGCTTGCCGTAGTGCTCCTCGCCGCTCAAGGCGCCGCCGTCGACATCCTCCAGATCATCGTCCAGATTGTTGTTGTTATATTGATCCTCCAGCTCGGTGGAGTCGCTGAGAAAATAGTCGCACATCTCGCTGGCGCCCACCTTGTTCTGGCGACGCGGCCAAATGGAGCCCGCATTGCCCACGGGCGGCACATGGTGATTCATCTCGTGGACGGTCAGCGACTGTTTGATGTCGGCCGTAAAGTCGCAGGCGGCGCACTTGAAGGCGCCAGCGCCGCCATGGTTCTTCATATGCCTGTCCAGATTCCATTTGTAGGGCGTGCGGAAATCGCATGTGACGCACTTGATCATCGGCATCGAATGGTACTTGACGTGCTTGCTGAAGCGCGCCTTGATGTGCGTCACATAGCTGCACTTGTCGCAGCGGAAGAACTTGGTCTTGCCATGCTCGGCCAGCTCGTGGGCGCGCAGCTGGGTGCGATAGAGCGTGGTGAATTCGCAGGCGCTGCACTTGAGCAGACGATTCTGTGGCTCCTCGCCACCGGAGGACAGAGCCGGCGGCGGTGTGGCCGAGCCGCTGGGCGAGGGCGTTGGCGGCTCCGCTGGCGATGATTGATGGTCGAACGTTTCGTGCAAGTCCAGATCGCGCAGCGTCGCCTGCAACTGCCGACCGTAGCTGGACACCAGCTCCAATTGCTGCTCGCGTTGCTGTTGCTCCTCGCGCTGTCGCTGCTTGTAGGCCTCGATGTCGCGCTGCAGCTTCTGCTCTTGCAGCTGCAGCTCGCGCTTCACCTGCTCCAGCGTGGGCATGTCTGGCACTGACATGGCCAGCGACTGGCCACCCATGACGCCGACGCTCTCCTCCAGCCGGCGCTTGCGTGCCTCACGGCTCATGCCGCGCTTGCCACGCGCCTGGCCATGGCCGCTGGGTATGCCGTCGGTGCAGCCGTGCACCATCTTCATGTGGCGCACCAGCTTCTGGAAGTGGCGGGAGGCATACAGGCAGAGCTTGCACTTGTTTATCACAATCTTCTCGCCGTGCACGTCGCGCAGATGCGTCAAATGGTAGCGCGGATTCTGCGTGAAGTAGGCGCAATGGTTGCAGCTGTAGTTGCGCTTGATCTTGCACTGCGGCAGCCCCTCCTCCTTGGCATCCATGGAGAGCACTACGTGCTGCTGCTGTTGTTGCTGTTGTTGCTGTTGTTGCTGTTGCACGCTGTTAACCACAGCAGCTGCTGCAGCTGCTGCCTGCTGTTGCTGCTGTTGCTGCTGCTGCTGCTGCTGCTGCTGCTGCAACAGCTGCTGCAAGCGATATCTCTCCAGCTGCTGCTCTAGCGCACTCGCCTCTGCTGGCGTTGTGGTCGCGCCTGTGTCCAGCGGCGGCGTCGTGTTGCTGCTGCTGTGCGAATTGCCGCTGTTCCCACTGCCCTTGTGCCCCTGCTCCATGTACAACTGATTGCCGCTGACAACGCTGCGCACGATCAACGTATCGCCAGAGCGCTGCACCATCGACGGCAGATCCATGCTGCTGCACTCTGTCTGAGTGGCTGAGTGTGTGTGCGTGTGTGTGTGTGTTGTGATGTGTGTGTGCGTGTATAGATGTTTGCTTGGTTGTTCCTGATCAATCAGCTAATGTTTAACTGCAAGAGAAAAACATTTTTAATTTGATTAGTTTTAACAATTTTGGAGGCAGGCGTTTAAGCTAGAAGTTTATTTTGGCTTACTTTATTTTCTGTCTATTTTTTTATTTATTAATTATAATAATAGGTAATATATAGCTGTGTCTAAGCTCTTAGTTTTTTCCATTTTTTTTTTTTTTTTTTATTGACATTTAAAGGTATCACAGGCAAGAGCTGTCTCGACAGATCGTCTGTCTGTCTAAAGACTTTGATCTTAGCTTCTTTATGGCAGCACTAAATGCTTAAAACCTAGCCTCAATCAAACAAAATCATTTTAAAGATTAAATTGTTAATTGTTTTTAATATACACAGAAAACTCAGAAACACAGAAAATTCTTGAAATCTACAGCAGAAAGCAGATTAGAAAATCTTAAAAAAAATCTTCAAAAATTACTTGACTGTCAAGCTTTTCACCTTCGCTTCAGGCTCATGCAAAAATAAATTTCTCACATAACTAATTTATACTAATTTTAATTGGTAATTGCTCAAATTTATCAGTTCTTATTTATCAACAGCTTAAATTTATGTAAGCAAGCTGAGCTAGCAGTCAGAAGAGATGCAAACACAACAAAAGGTAGGGAAAATATGATAAATTATGCCAAAGTTTATGCTCAAATAAAATAAGTGAAATTATTTTTTAAAAATATCAGAGCATAAGAGTTAAATTATATATGTTATAATTTAGATTGTCAACAAACAGAATTTATAAAATTATAAAATTCTAATCAAATACTTTGCCAAAGACTTTGCATAAATATTATAAATATATATAAATATATATTATATAAATATATAAATATATTATATATATATATATATATATATTATATAAATATATATAAATATATTATATAAATATAAATATTATAGAACTTAAGCTATGACAACATAATACTCAATTTCTAGTTAATTTAATAATCATTCACACAATTTGCATTCACACTTTCAATTCATGAATAGAAAATGTTTAAGCAATTTTGCTTCAAATATTATAAACATATAATTCATAGGCAAATAAGATCTGCTCTGTTTGTTTAACTCTATTATAAAGTTCATATGTTGTTTACAACGCCTGGGACTAATGCTCTATATGCCATAACACAGCGAGCATAAAGAGCTTATCGTGTTATATATTTTGAGCACCTGAAGCGCAGCTGAAAAGTATGCTATAAAAATGTGAAAACGTATTTCAGGCTAAATGGTGTCTGCGAGTGCATTTGAAATGTGCCATTAAGACTTAAAGCCGTCTTAAATGCAGATTTTTTGGCACACTGCAAACACTCATTAAGGACACGCACACACACACATACAGACTCGTGTGTGCGTGTGTGTGCACAGCTCATAAATATTTCAACGCTTAATGTTCCGGCACATTGGAATAACAGAAGCAACAACAGCAAGAGCGACCCGCCCGAATGATCATCGCTTGGCAGCAGCAGCAGCAGCTGAGCCATGGAGTGGGATTTGCTTGGCTACTGCTGTTTGTGTCTCTCTCTGTGTGTGTGTGTGTGCGTCGCATTCGTTTCGAACGAATAAAGGATATTAAAATGAAATGTATGTGTCGCTGGCGGCCTGCGAGGCCTGCGACAACGCGACAATGGGCCTGCTGCTGAAGCTGTAACTGAATGGAATGTGGGCACAATAAATTCTGCAAGCAATGTAAATTTGAGAGCCAGCGAAGCGGGCGGCGTAAGAAGGTCCTGTTACAGCCACAAATCTCCAGGGCGAATGTATTGTAGTTGGGTTCGGGGTCCCAAATGTGTTACACAAATCCATTTAAGGGCTAATTGGAGCTGCTTGGCTGCCAGCCGGAAATGCCGATGTCTACACATAAAAAAACCAGCAAAAAACAGCAAAAGAGAAGGGCATAAAGCCCGGATTGGGGCATTGATGTGGTGGCCTTTTAAAGTTTATGCCGAGAAAGGTCACCAGCGTGGTTCATTCTGCATGGGCGCACAGCTAGGCAAAATGTGCTGACAATCAACTGGGCAGCAAGCCACTCGCATGTCAAGTGCGCATTATCCTTTTTGAACATCCTTTTAAATAATATTTATATTATTTTGTTTTTGCTGATGCTGTTTATATGCATAGTAAACGACGCTTGAAGTGCTCTCTATTGAATCAATTGTGCAGCTTTCGGCTCACAACTCAATTATTTTTGTTGGCTACGATTATTTTTAAGCTCAAGTTGAGGAGCTCATTAGTAGGGGAAGTGCTTGTATCAGGGATGCCAAAAAAGTCACTTGTGTTAGACTAAAATGTCACATTTTTAATTTCGATTGTGACAGCTTATATAGAATAAATACAAAAATAAAATTAAAAACTTAAAAATAAAATTTTAAATTAAAAAAAAAATTTATATTATTTTTTTAAATATGTATAAATATTTTTTTTTATTTTTTATCATTATTTATCTTTTATTCACACGTATGCGTATGCAAAAAACAATATATATTATATAAAATAATAATAAAATTTTTTAAAAAATATAAAAATATTTTTAAGAATTCTTTATTTTTTTTTTTATCATTATATATCTTTTATTCACGCGTATGCAACTGACATAGAGAGACCTCTCAAACCTTTGAATTTTTAGAAAAATTCTAAATCTTAACTTAGAAGGCATAAAGAGGGAGAGACAGAGAGAGAGAGAGAGAGAGCAATATATATATATATTTTAAGTATAAGTATATATATAAATTATAAGTAACTATGAGATATTTTCCAAGTCGTCCAGGATCTGGGTTCAAATCCTGGTTAAACTTTTGCGGAAATATTTATATATATGCTCCCACAATATCTGACAATAATAATTAAAATTCACATAAGTCGTGATCACAGTCACCGTTTGGCATTGCTGCAGTGCGTGAAAAGAGTTGCTGCTGCTGCGGCGGTTAGGGTAGGGGTAGTGGGCGCTAAGGGTGTCATATCCCTTAACATTGTTGACGCCTTGCGTTAGGCCCATTTAAAATATGCTTATTATGAGTAGGCAACGGCAAGGCTTCCTGCTTATTTGCCTTTGTTTATGTTTTGTTTGTTGTTGATGCTTTTTGTATTTCTTGCCCGAGTAAATACTTAACACACACACACGCACACACATAAGCACGCACACGTGCTGCAGCAGCCGCCGCAGTTTCTGTGGCGCTTTGAAATTTTAATTTTTTCACGCGACGCCTAAAAGTATGCAAAGAAAAGAGTACGAAACATTAACACGCACTTGGACGCGGACGTCGCAACATCCGCTGCCACAGTGACTGTTTGTTTATTTGTTTGTTTGTTCTTGTACCCTTTGCACATTAGAAAGGCACTAACAGCGAGGGTATATTGTGTGTGGATAGCAGCTGCGGTGAGTCCTTAAGAAATTTGCGTCTGTCAATTGCTCGATTCATTTGTCTGCAGAGACGTCTTAAGCCCGTTGTCAATGGCAGAGTTATTCACAGCTTAGCTATTTTATAGTATTATTTGTGGAGTTTATAGTATATATATGCTTATATGTATGCAGTGTATACTCTTTATCCTATCACTACATTAGCTTTTGCATTATATATAAACTAACATATCAATTCACAGCTCAAGTTTCTTCAGCTTGACTCTAGTAGATTCAATTATAATAGCAAATTGGTAAGCTGAATACCTGGTAATTGCGCGTTTCTATAAGAAATATAAGCCATATATTTATTGCAATTTATAATAGCAATATATCTAGAGACAGTTATCGTAGCTAGAGTCTAAGAGAAGAGCCAACCTAATCTCTGTCTATTTTCGTTCTCACTTGCTTAACTTTCGCATAATTAGAGGGTATTTCATAGTCGGGCACTCACACTCTAACTGTTGCATTGCTGTTGCTTCTGACGACGTTTTTTCTGCCTGCGCGGACTTAATTAATCTTGCCGAGGGCTTAGCACGTCGTCCTGTTTGTCCTGTTCCGCTTCGTGTTACTTCTACATCTTTTTCTACATCTTTTGCTTAATTTCTCCTTTTTTAGCGTTCCGCTTAGCCCCTTTTTAGCGTTTTCTTGCTGTGCTATGTTGACTGTTGCCTGCTGGCTTTTAATGAGTGAGAAAACGTTTCAGACTTAGCGTGCAAACGCCCGTTTGATTGATGGGCGAAACTGGCTTTTTCCTTGTGACTTTTGCATTTAATTAAAATTCAATTCGCACCGAAAGCATTGCCCAACTGCAAGAGATATAAATATGGAATTTCTGCTGGCCTTTAAGCCAAATTAGGCAACAAGGATGCACACGGACAAACTGCCACCACGTGTCCTGTGCGCCATTTCCGTGCATCCTCAATTGTTGTTTCGTTTTTTCTTTTACTCCGTGCTGCGGCTTTGCATCCGGTTGGCCCGTTGGCACCAAATTAAAAATGTGTTGGCTACAAATTAACAGCAATGGCAATGGGAACGGCAGTGGCATTGGCAACTGCGACTGCGACTGCAATAGGAAAACTCTTTTCGATTCAGTTGTCGACCCTCGGCGAAATGCTGTTCTCGCACTTGTTCGAGCAGCGCCACTGCTGCACTACAAAATGTTTTTATTCATCATCAATTTGTTTGTTGCTCTTTGTGCCTTAAGTAGTTAGTGTGCAAAAGTTTTTAAATAACTTTTCCAAATAGCCAGCGGCAGCAGCACCAGCACCAGCACCAGCAGCGTCAGCATCAGTTGTTAATTGGAAAATTTAATGCGCTGCAACAAAGCAAATTGCATTTTATACTTTGCTCGCCGAGCCGCGTAGCATTTGAAATTTGATTAAGTTTATCTTATTTCAAATTAACTTAAGCGCAAATGTATATATAAAGACTTTTTGGGATAAGTCACGCGAATATAGACTTATAGTTGAGTTTGTTAAGCGTAATTAACTAGCGACTAATCTAGAACTGGGCTTCATTTAGTTTTGCATTTTATTAGATTAACTTCGTTTGCTCTATCTATAAACTAAGACTTTGATTGAAGTCGAAGTCTTGGCTTGTTTTTTTTTAAATATATTTTCATATCTTTTGTATATAAGAGACAGCATCCAAGAGCAAGCCAATAATACTTATAGAGATTAGATCGTCACCTTGTCTAGGTACTGTAGCTCAAAGAGCTAGGAGAAGGCTCAAGCGCAAACATTCTCAAGGCGTATTTGACTGGGGTTTGACTTGAAATATATATGTATTATATATTTATCAAATTAAATATACATATTTTGAACTTACAGTATCTATAACTCCTTGTTCCCCTAAGCAATGTACTCTCTATGTATTATTTAATTTCTGTTTAAATTGCGTTGCCTCAAAGGCAGCAGAACACTGGCCTGTAACTAATAAATAATAATAATTAGAAAAGCAAAATATGTTTTATTTCAAAGCAGACAATCAGAAATTTTAAATCAATTCACTTTGCACCTTTTGCTTTGACTTTTGCCTTCCAGCAGTTAAAAAATCGAATTGCTGGTTGCCGCTCGGGAACAATGCTTTTATATCATTAATATTTCATAAATATTTGCATACATTTTAGGCATTTTGGGTTTAAGGAGTTTAAGAAGTTCGTTTCAACATATGCTCAGCAAATTGAAGCTGCGAGTTCAATTTGTTGTGTAAAACTTAAAGTTGAACTATGTTAAATATTAATATATTTATTAGATAAGCAGAATACAATGTATTTTGATTAGATATTGAGAAGTTAATGACTAAGTTTTGGCACAAAAAAACTTCATTTATATTTTCCTCTTTCAAGCTAAGCTTAACAGCAATTTTTAGGGCATTTTGAAAACAGTTTCAATGCATGACTTTAGCATCGAGATGCCAAAAGGACTTTAACAAAGTTAATAAAAATAAATAAACAACAACCTAACAGCTCTTCAGAGTTACGTATACGCATACGTATACTTAATATGCTCCAGTGCCTTTCACGTTTAAGTGTCTGCTGCCGACATACGCTCGAGACGTTGTAGTTTCTGCAGTGGAATAAATTTTGTGACTTTGCCATTTCGTATTATGCCTAATTTTATGTTCATACCGTGGCATAAATTAGTCAAAGATTTGCAAAACTAAATCGGGTGGCAGTCAAAAGTTTTCTTTTTGCCAGCCGTAGTCGTAAAACAATAGAATTTCATGAAATTTTAGTTGCCCTCTTTTTCACTTTTTCAACTTTTCGACACTTGGGCAGAACTTGAGCCTTGCCAGAGTTTATCAAATTATGTGGAAGGCGGAAGGCAGGCAGGCGGCAAACGGAATTGCGCTCGGCTATTGCCTGCGCATAAATCGCAACAAATGTCAAAGTTTATTTCCCATTTTTGGATATTAAATAAAGATTTGTCACGTAGACATCGAAGACGACGCAACCGTAAAATTTAAAGTGTTTTTTCGGTTTATTGTTGTTGCCGCTTTTCACTTATTTTCTTTGGCCATATGATAACTGTATTTTCTTCACATTTCTTTTCCCTAACGCTGACAGCCAAGACAGCAACTTATTTTTAAGAAATTCTTGAATGGCTTTGGCCCGCTTTGATTTTCCTATTTTTCGGCAGGCGCTTTTTTCCCCATTTGAAATACGCCTGGGAAATTGACATTTTTGCGTTGAGCTGGAAAACATTTTGGCATTTGGTTTCTAATCTACGCCTCGCGCCCTAAAACTGAATGGCATCACGTCCGTGCTAAGGACCTGCCCCAATTGTGCTGTCTTAAAAGTTGCCCGGAAGTTGTGCGCGCAACTTCCGTTTTAGAATTAAACTTGTATGGTCAAAAAACAAAAAACAAAAGCCCAACGAAAATTTAGACTTTTCCCACACATTGCAATTAGGAAAATACAGTTGCAAAAACTCCGTTACAAGCGTTTTGCCTCCCCTTTGTCCCACGCACACGCTGGCTGTCAGCATTAACATATGTTGGCATATGTTTGTCCAGGAGCTGCCATCGCAGCTCCATCCACCTGCTGTGCCATGTCCATGAATAACAATTCAAAGCCTGCCCGCCCACAGCTGTATGTGTGTGTGCGTACGTACAGCCGCCAATGTTGTCGTGGCCATTACTCATACGCCATGTTGGCAGGAGCTAAAAAAACGAGACAAGCAAAGACACACACACACACTTAATTACCACACGCACACATACGAACGTGCTGCGAGCATGTCAGCATACGTTGTCTGTTGTCTGGGCAGTTCGACAGTCTAGAAGCTGTTAAAAAACGTTTTGACTAACGGTTAAATCATAATAAAACAGCAACAGCAGAAGAAGAAGAAGAAGTAGAAAACCAACATGCAACCGCCAACAACAGCTCAGCAACAACAATGTCTGCACATGTCCGGCGGCAGCAGCAATTGTTGTTGCTCGCGGCCACAGGGTGCAGCCGCAGCAGTATTCTGCGCCCGCATGCACATTAACAGGCTGCCCATGGGCAGAGCTACTGATGCACCGCTCATGCATTGTCTGCACTCACACACACGCACACACATGTAAGTGCATATGGCAGCTAACAAAGCTTGCGGCAGTTCACTCACACATACACACACACATGCGCGCACTCGTGCTGACTGTCGCCGCTTTTAACATCCACGAGATGTGCCTTGTTTAAAATAAAAAAAAACTCATGCTAACGCTTGCCTGCTCTAGCCTCTGCTATGCACTATGTACAGCACTGTCTCTCTTTTACGCACGCTCTCTTTGCTCTGTTTTCCGTTCTGTTTCGGTTTTCTGTTTTCCGTTCTATCGCTGATAGCTCTCGCCGAATGCTTTCTACCGTCACACAACGAAACGCTCTTGCGGTTCAACAACAACTGAGCGCAGCAGACGCCAAGAAGTGGCCGCCATGGTGATTCTGCTGTTTGTTTATCGTGCTGCTGTTAGTTGGACCTCTTTGCCAGCCGTTGCTGTTGTGTTAAATTGCAGATGACGCTCGTTATGTTAACACTGCAAGCTCTCTTAAGAGAGTGACCGACCGCCATGCAACAGTTTCTGCTGCTGCTGTTGCTACCGTTGGTACTGCTGTTAACTAGCACTGTTAATTAACATTTGATGCTAAGAGCAGATGTTAAGGTTGTTAATAGGAACTTTTATTGAATACCAAACGTTAATAATTTTAAAATATTCATAGCAAATTAAAAAATACCGAAAAATATTAAATTGTGCTTGAATTGCAGTAATTATATAACAAATAATTAAATAATTATTGATAACATTTTTGTGCATATTTCGTTAGCGTAAACCCAAAAATAGCGTAAATCCGTTCGCTTAGCTTATGTTTAATTGAATATTCATTTTTTATGAGCTTAAGTTGTTTTTGTTTCCTATTTTTACTTATTTCAATAATTTCTCACTCAGCCGATTGCGAGTCAGATTTCGAAATTCCTCAAGTCGTTTATAGTACTTAATTTGTTAACCAAGCAGCAAAAAGAAAATCCACTTGATAAATGTTAAATTCAAGAACCCTTAAAAAAAGCCGCAGCATCGCAGCGGCGAGGTGAAGCGTGCGACGAGCAAGCGGGCATAAAGTTAAATTCGTGTCCTCTTTCAACGCAATCAACACAAATGCTACTTAAAAATTTATTTGCGACACGCACGAGACCAGCACAGCGCACGGCTGGCAGCTGGGTGGTTGGCGTGTACAGGAGGTAAAGGAGGTGCTCAGAGTGTCAGAGATACCCGTATATCCGAGTGTATCCGAGACTGAGGCGTTGCAAAGCACAAACACTTAGCCAGCCTACACACACACACACACACACACACACCCACACCCACACACACACACACACACACACACACACACACACACACACACACACACACACACACACACACACACACACACACACACACACACACACACACACACACACACACACACACACACACACACACACACACACACCCTGTTATAGAGGCACATTCATATGAAGGCAAAAAAAAGGACAATCAACATTTTAACACTTTAGAGGCAGAGCTCTGTGTGTGTGTGTATGCGCATGTGTATTGGTGTGTGCTGATGGAAGGGTTTACTGAATGGCCAGCTGAAAAATGTGTTGCGGTCATGCATTTTTATACGTTTTAGTCTGGAGCTGGAGCTAAACGTGCGGGCAAGGACAACGGGGCCACAGGGTCGGGCCATGGACCAGGACCACGGACATGCCACAGGAAGCAGGCAGAACGCACAGCGAGTGGCAGACACTGGCCGCCCATAGAAGCGCTTGACATGCTTCGACTCGAGCATTTTCACAAAATTGTCACAGAGCGGGCGAGCGTGTGAGTGTGTGTGTGTCTGTGTGTGTGTGTGTGTTTGGCTATATGATATATTTACTTGCTTTGCAAATATATATAGATATACAAATCGAAAATCAACACGCAAATAAATGCAGACAATTTAAATGGGTGCGAAAACGTGTCACTGATATAAATATAGATATAGATATATAAATGTATATATATATATATATATATATATATATAGCAGTTAGTCTAGTTGGATTTTAATAGCAATTAGGCAGCACACGTGAGAGTTGGCTGGACACGTAGCTTGTGCAAATATTGGGCTATAAAACCAAGGCAAGTTTTTAGCCAAATCTTGGCTGCAAGTTTTGGCGTAAACCCGAGAGCTGAAAACTTTTCTAATCAAACACTTGCCCAGTTGACGGCGCTGAAAACTATGCTACACTCAAGTGCGGTAACTGTGAGTGTATGTGTGTCTATGTGTGTGTGTGTGTGTGTGTATGTGTGTGTGTGGGTGCGGTGTGCATGTCCAACTACTGCCAAAGCTCAACTTGTTTGTTTGCTTGTTGCTTCGTTTGTGCAGCAGTCGCAACTGCCCCGCCTCCCGCCTCCTCTCTGTAGGGTAAATAAAGCCGCTCGATTTGGCCACAGCAAAGTTGTTCGAGTGCAACATGTGAGGCATGTGGCACACATTCAACTGAGCTGGGCCACTCACCAGCAACAGGAGCTGGCCAATGCTCAGAAGCTGTGTGTGTGTGTGTGTCGGAAATGCTGTTAGCCGGCGCATGTAAATGATTGCAGCGTAATGAAGCTGCACAAATGCACAGTAAAATTTGTTGCACTTGCACAGGATATTAATGCCGCACGGCCCCCGAGCGCGGTTGCATGCAGACAGATTGGTTACATAGTCAAGTGCCAAGTGGCAATTGCTTCATTGCTCGATTCATAAGATTATTATTAATTTAGAAGCAATTAATTGGCTATAGAACGCAGCGTGCATAAATTTATGTTTCTATACATGTGTGTGTTGACCTACTTCATTGATTCATGTGTGTGTGTGTGTGTTATTTGCATATGTGCGTAGCACTTTATTTATGCTAACACAATTTCAAATCAACATATGCTGCGCTGCTTCTGCTTCCGCTTCTGCTTTTATGCCCCTCTAAATATGCTACACAAACATAAACAACTTTGAAATGTTTGCTATATGCTGTTCACATTAAGTTTGAGGTGGATTGTAGAGAGAGCGAGAGAGAGAGGGTGAGAAATATGAAAATTAAATTAAGTTTGATATGTGAGCTTAATTGAGATGACAGCGTGGGCGGAGCTGGCTTTAGTGGGCATTAATGAGCGAAATATATAAGGAAATATTTAAAGGCCTACAGAACTAGATCTGTATGCCTCAAGCAGTGTCGCTAGTTCTAAAGAAATGGTTTAATCTTAGTGAATATATATATATATATAATCTTGAATATGTCTTTGAGCAGAAACTAGATTAGCTTAAATAAATTTTATATATATATATTAATAAAAATTTGCTTGCAGATGAATCAAGGTATTGTTTGATAGATTTTAGCTATTTACCCAATAAACATAAATTCATATATATATATACATATATTTATATATCTGCAAACACACAAAATTCAAAGAAAGGAAAGAGTTTAATAAGAGTTTGAAATTGTTGGAAAACCTTTGATCGTTAAGTGACGGAAATGTTTTAGTTTTCGCCTTTATATACGCTAAAGGCGTAAAATAAAATATTTTTTTTATTAATATTATTATTTATTAACATATTAATTCTTATTTGCATAACACTCAAAGGCTTTCCATTAATTCGAAACTCTAATTAAGCTCTTGCCTTTCTTTTGTACATTTAAAAAGACAATAATTTATTAATATATTTTTACAAATTATATAAAATTTTCTTTTGTCTGAGCAGCCAAAAATAAAACAACATGAACTAGATAAATTTGATTAATTTTTTGTTTTTTTTTTTCGTTGTGAGGTAATCAACGTTTGAAGTACGTCGCAGCCAAAGCCGCAAAGGCCCCTAAAAGACACTTCATCAGGCAAGCGAGTGAACAAGTTGCTGCTGCTAGGTAACGCCCAATATACACCTGCACAGCCACACATAAACGAATATAGCTACAGGTATATGTATACGTATATATTTATATATATATATTGGTTTTAGCTTTGGTTTGGTTGCTTGAAACAGTGCAAGGGGCGTCGGCAGCGGCCTTGTAAACACGTTCACAGTTATAAAAGCATATAAAATTTCCTATTTAACTTCCGGCATGTTTCACACACACAGAGAAAGGCAGAGAGAGAGAGGGAGAGGGGGGGGGGGGGTGAGGAGGCGCCTAACACACACTTAGAAAGCCCATGTCATGTGCGGCCGCTGACATGGAAAGTCTAAAGAAAACATATCCGTGACAAAGTAAAGTAAGCCAGCTGCAGGTGCAAGCAACAACAATAATGCCTCTGGTAGTTTTTGCTCCCGCTCTGACTCTCTGCTCCGCCTCCGTTCCTCTATCTCTCTCACACACTCTCGCTGTTGCCATGTCTATCTTGCACTTTCGCTCTGCTGCTTGCTGCTGGCTGCTTGTCGTCCTTCGCCAGGCTTTATTCCATTTGCGGCGCGCACAAAGCTAAAGCAAAGTTGGTAAGTAAGTTGCAAGCAGCACAAAAATTGAATTCAGCTGCAGGTGGCAGCAAGAGCAGCAGCAACGGCAGCCGCCACAGCCACCACAGCCACCAGCCGCACCTTGAGCAGCTGAGCTGGGCTGACAGGATGTGTGACAGTCTATTGAATTGAGTTTGCTGCGTGCCTTGACAGCCACAGGATTGAACGCTCCCCAGTCATACAGCGCTTTAATATTTAATAAGCTGACTTTGACTACCGGCAGAGACATTCAACTTGGCTAGAAACGGCATAATATATACGGGCTCTACGTGCTTTATGTCTCTATCTGCCGAGTTACGCAGGGGCAGCAGCAATGGCAGCTCGTGCATATTAAAGCAGCAACTTATATTTTATTTATGCTTCTTATAAACTGCAAATTTATCCAATTAGAAAAAATCAAGGTCTACCGAAATGCGCAGCTCTAAGTCACCTAGAGAAATGCTGCTTTGCTCATAAATTCTGTGATGTCTGTGACTCCTTCTTGTGGGTTTTTATGAATTGAAAGCTGTGACTGTGGCTTGTAATCAAAACTATGACAGAAAAGCTGTGACTTCTGTGGCCATGGCTCTAAATTGTGAACTTTTAATTGTGAGGAATATAGAACTGTAACTAAATAGCTGAGGTGACTGAGGCATTCACATAGAACTAGGACTAAGTAGGCTTATAACATGAGCAAAGGTTACAGATATAAAAATGTTTGCATAGGCAGCTGGAGCTGCTGCAAGTAGATCATTTGATTTGTGCAATAAAAAGAAATCAATTATGGGAATGCGTTAGTTTCAGTTGTGTCCAAACAGTATTTTTTGAACATTTATCAAACTAAAGTTTACTAAAGTACTTTTGACGTGTTAAATTTGAGCTTAAAATCAGAAAAGTCAAATCAAAGAATTGAGTTAAAGAGAGAGTAGTCAAATGCCAGACTTGCCAAAGATACGGATATTTGACAATTCAATTGAAAAATATCTTAAATAAAAAATAAAGATTTTTGTAATAGTTTAAACAGTGTTTTGCAAGAATGCAAAAGCATTTTAAGAAATTATAACTAAACCTTTAAAATAAAATAGTCTTTATTTTATGGTATATCAAGCATTTAAGCGCTTTCAAATGTCTCAAAGATCCCAAGATTTGGTACTAATTTAGCTGCTTAGAGACGGCTTTCACGCAGCAAAAATGTGTGTAAATTTGTATTTGAAATGTTCTTAAAAATTTAAAAGATTTGAGATTTATGATAATTTATTTTCAATTTAAGCAGATTTTAGTAATTTTTTATTTTCTTAAAAATTAATAAACTTTGCTTTGTGACTTTCAAGCTGTGTAAGTTTTTGTTATATATTTTTATTTGTGCTGGCATAAATAAATTTCTTTTAATAAATTTATAAGCTTAACTCAAGTATCTACAGCTTTAGAAATGTGCAGAAATGGGCGCCTCACAATAATTTAACACGTTGCAGACACAGCCTTCAGCTTTAAGAGCGCATAAATGTTTTAATTATCTGCAAAAACAGCAATACACACACATATATACATATATATATATATATATATACATGTAAACAGATATATCAGCTCAGCACTTTTTTTTTTTGCAATTCATCTTGAACTATTTGGCAAGATTCATTGTCAAAAGATTCCCATTGCTGAACTCGAGCAAGCTGTGGGCATGTTGCAAGGACTGCTCAGCCTCATCGGCTGCTACAGCAACAACAAAAACTGTATGCCGACATTTGTCGGGGCACGTTCGTTGGGCTTTTTTTGCGTTTGTCGGCTGGCTGCCAAAATTGTCGGCACATTAATCATAATTTAATGATTAGCGCAAGTTTTGTTTATTAAATATTCCAGCGGTTGAATCTTGTTGCTGTTTTTGTTGTTGTTGCTGCTGCTGTTGTTGTTGTTATTTACGAGTGCCGATGCCACGCGTCGATTGCTGGCAAACTTCAACCTCATAAATTGCAATTATTTCAGCAACGTAATAAACCAAATATTCAACCAATTTTTTATGGCCAACGCCTTTGGCCAGACTCCAATTTGTGGCGCAACTGCAACGACTGCAAACAGCTGTCAGCAAAAATCTGCCAGGCGACAGTTTTCTAAGAATCTTACAACAACGAAAAAGAAGGAATATGTTAAAGAATTTGTAGGGTGGCACGTGCCTGCCACTGATTGTGTCCTTTGAGCAGTGACTCCTTTGAATATTTTTTCTCCTTATTTCATAGCCAGAGCAAGACAGAAAAAAGCTGGATTCTAGATGTATATAAATATATATATATATAAAGAAATTGAACTTGTGGAATGATTCCAAAACTCTTTAAGATGTCTTTGAGTTTTAATATCTGAGCATGCATTTCTTTATGAATTTTAAGAACTGAATCGTGTGCTGAATAAAACTTGTAATAAATCTAACTTAAGAATCTGCTGGCTTTTTATATAAAATAACAAATTTTAAGTCTTTATGCATTATTAAGCTATTTTTTAAAGAATAATAATAATAATATAGTTAGCTTTTTCACATACTTTTCCCTTAGTAAGTTATGCGAACACATTGTTTACTGCATTTTCCAAGCTCTGGCACATTAAAGATTAATATTTATTATTAGCACAGAGCCTTACTCTGAATTGCTTGAATACGTCATCTCTTGGACGCAGCAGAGACTTTTTACAGTGAATCAGCAAGAGGGAAGAATTCTTATTTATATATTAGAACTTTGTTTAAACAGATGATTTTTATGGCAGCTCGAAGATCCAAGCCAAAGAAAATATGTATAAGGAAAGGAATGGATATATATATAAGATATTAATACTGTATATAAAAAGTGACAGACTGACAGACGTCTTTAACAATTCGCACAGCACTGTTGAAACTGCTGAAGAGGCTTAACTCTAGGCATATATTAGTTACCTAACTAATAAGCCTTCTGCAGGACGATCAAAAGATTGTTTTAAAACAAGGAAATCTTTTCATCAATCTCTTATAATTTATAATTAGCAACAATTAATATTGTGTTAACACCAAATTAACTCATTTAACAAAGTACCTGCTGTGCAGAAATTTATTATGCTATATATAAAAGTTATATGACTAAGCGCTACTATATAAAGAGTAAGAGTACATACAAAGCATTTACTACAAGCTGCAGGCAGCGCGATAAAAATCCACACAAAGAGAGCGAGAGAACATGAAAAAAGAGAACAAGAATTTGCTGTTTGCTCAACAGATGCAAAAGTCACGAATGTCGCATGACATAAAGCAAATGTGTGCGTGTGTGTGTGTGTGAGTGTTTGTTTGACATTGGCTTGATTTGTCGCAATACGGGCGTATAGTGTGTGATAGCAACTTGGGGCAGCTGGGGGCTGCGAGGGGGGCAGCCAGGGGTCGCTGGGAACGCGCATCATTCGCGACGCTTTGCCAACGGCCAGTTAGCTAATTGATAATCAAACAGTAAGCCGAGAAGTCGACTGTACTTGAGCGGACTGGCTGGCCAGGTCTAATTAGGCGCGCTTGTAAGGTCAGCGCACAACGTTGCGTATGCGCAATGTGCAAATAAGGCAAAGTGTGAGCGCAATATTGCGCATACGCCGCATGGCCAGCGCCTGCAACCGACAAATGCAGCTGCGAGCCGCAAGTTCAAGTGCATTGCGCATACGCATACGCATTCTACATTAATTGAGGGCAAACGTTGATCGGATCAATGTCATGGCATGGCATGGCATGGCTCTATGGCTACAGCCTATCTATATAAACTATATATATATTTATATCTTTGGCTGGCTGCTGTGACCGTGGCAACATTTAACAAATTGCAATTGGTTCAAGATCAGCGGCGCAACGTTTTGTTTTTGGTTTTCGGTTGACGGTTTGTTTTTCTTATTTCTCTGTCCATTGCTAACCTTGTGACAATTGATTTTTGCTGCTCAGCGAGCGCAGCGCAGCAAGTATCGAAGTAATTTTGTGGTGTGACTGAGTCACAGTTTATTCTTGCAAGCTGTGTCGGCTTATCAGAGCAGCGTAATCCACTGCTGTCGCCGCCCCGCATCTAAGTCATTCGAGTCGCTGCTTGGCATTGTTTTTGGAAATGCGGTTGCACTTGGCTATTAATGTGCCGCAGTCACAGCCACAGCAGCAGAGCCAGGGCCCATCGAAGACAGCAGCAGTGAGCTGTCGATGCGCATCGAGGCTGTCAAGCTGTGCGCTCTCTCCCTCTCTCTCTCTCTCTCCTTGTCAGCTACTCTAACTTTATAGCCAGCTCTTTCATTCATTGCATTTTCAGGGTCGTCACAGCTACAATGCATCTAAGTCAACAGATGTGTGCTAGACAGCTTACTCTATACTAGAAAAACCAGACTGCTGTGCGTACAGGGTATGTATATATATATATAGCACATAGACTACTGCCATGCACATGGCCAAATGGGGTGCTCGGCTGACTTTGAAAAGCGCTTTGAGTGACAGCCGCTTTGTTGACGCGCTATAAATATATGAATAATAGCATTTTTAACTGCCTGAAGTAAGCGAAATTCATATATATTGGCAAGCTAAATTGGCATGAAAATGGCCAGAAAAGTTAATTAAAGCTATTGGTTTTATATAACAACCTAAAGGAAACAAAGAGCTTTTACTTGATTTAAGTTAAAAATTTAAGCTGCATTTAAATACGAAATGCCAAATGCATTTTTTGCCTGCAACATTTTTACTTCGACTACTTTGATTTAGTTGCACAATTTCATGCTTGAATAATAAATGTAATTTTATAATATTTCACGAACCTGAATGATAAATTGCACTGCAAAAAAAGACCAAGGAAAATAAAGAATTTCAATTAAATGAAAATTGTTTTTTATGCAGCTCTCAGTGCTTTTGTATGTTGCACATGCAAATTAATGGCAAAGCATAATAAATGTATATAAATAGCTTTATTTATATATCACTGATTTATATATAGATGCATTTATATATGTATGTGCATGTGGGCCATCAGTGGCAATCGAGTTGGACTTTTAATTTCATTTTATGGCCATGCACAGCGCTTGATTAATGACTGCAGACGCAGCTCTTATAGCAGAGACTTTAAGAGAAATGCTATATTAATATAGATAAGCGAATGGCTATAGAAGTGCACAGATCTAGGTGCTTGAATCTATATAGCTTAGCTTAAGTATCATTAGGTAATATCTGCTCGAACATGTTGCCTGCTTATCGAACATGTTCGCTGTCCGGCGTCCAGCTATGAAAGCCTCAAGCTGCCTTTTGTCCAATGCCAATCAAACATGTGCACGAACTTGACTTTCAATGTAAAGCGAACAAGGCGAAAGCGATGTCGACGTCGCCGCTAGCTGTGATCGTTGCGACGGCGCTGCCGCTGCAGCAACCTTGACCCGGTTCTTGAAACTGCAATGGCAACAGCAGCGGCAGCAGCTGCCGTCACTTGTGCAACATTGAGAGAGGCTGCCAAACGGGTTTGCCTTAGCCGGCGCAGAGAGTGACTGCGCCACGGACCGGCAAAGAGCGCGACAGATCGTACGATGCGTCGACGCGTCGACGCTGCGCATGCGCAAAATTTACAATTCACTGTGACGCTTCGCGCCCGCCTATCGCCTGCCCGCTTGCACTTGCACGGCCAATTGGTCGCTTTAGTGAATTGGCAATTAGCGCAGCGCAGCGCAGCGCGCAGTCATTTTTTATGCTCATATTTACATTGCACGCACACGCATTATTAACTATTTTTTTTTGTTTTTTATTTTATTATTATTGATGTCTTAATGTGGCTGCGGCGATGGTCATCCAGTTGACCAGGCCTGGAGAGGCAGCGGCATTGAACGTGGCTTGTTTGGCAAAACGGGGGCCGCGACTGTGACTGCGACGGGGTCTGACGTCAGCGCGCATGGGCCGCCTGGCCGCGAAGGTCGAGGTTAATTAAGTTGTCTTTGGCCGTGCATGGCGACCTTGTTGCCTTGTCTCGTTTGCTTTGCGCTGCGGCTGCTGCTGCAGTTTGCAATCTTGACATTTTGGCTCAAGTCGCTCCTGTCACACACACTCTCTCGCGCTCTCTCTGCGCCTTAATGCATTATTAATTGTTGCAAATGAATGCAAACTCTGCTGCAGCAGACCAGACAAGCGCTCGCACTCACAAGTTAATTGGTTTACAATTTTATTAAAACTCAATTACATTGCGGCTCCGGCTACGTGGGGGGCAAAGGTTATAACTGGAGCAACGCAGCCTGCACTCGACCGTGGCATTTGGTTAAGCTGAAATGCCTGTACGTGGAAACGTTTGCCGTGGCGTTGCGACTCCTTGGCTGCTTCTTCGCTTTTCCAGTTCTCTGCAATTCGCCAATTCTCAATTCCCAGTTGTCACGTCGCACCGTAGCATATTTCGTATTAAATTGTTGCTGGCAACGTGAGTCAGTTTATTTGCAGCAGTTGCTTTTGTTGTTGGTTGCACGAATGACAGCTTTGCAATTTAGTTGCAAATTGGCAGTGAGTGCTGAGTGGAAGGCGACAAGTTGCCGAAGGTAGCACCAAAAGAAAGAAATCAATGTGCAACAGCGAATGTGCATAAGAGTTGCCTCACAGCCAGCTGCCAGGGCGCCTGTGTGTGTGAGTGGGGCATGCAACTAAGTGGAAGGCTGCACACTTTGTCTGTGTGCGCTGCGTTCAAATGGAACAGCAAAATTGTCAAGCAAACAATATCAAAACTCTCCTGGGCCAAATACCTAAGGACCCAAGCGGCTCAAACAAGGTTAAGCTGTTTAGAAAACATATTGATTACAAGTAAAAGAAAACAGTCTGAGTTTAACTGAGCAATTTAGCATATATATATATATCTTATAGTGTTATATGTAGTATTTTAGATGTTCGCACAGTTAGAGTTTGCTTAACTTTCTATAGGCTTATGCAAAAGCAAAGTCTTTGCTTTCATTCAGTTTATTTCGCAGTAAATAGCGTGAAACATGAGTGAGAATTTATAGCCATCGTCAGCTTATGCCTAAGTGGAATTTATAATGAAGCAGAGAATAAGTTTAAGCAGCCTTTGCCTCAGCTAAAAACCAACTTCAAAACGTGAAAGAAGTGCCAGAAACAAGCGCAAGCAGAGCTGACGAAATCTAGCTAAATCTAGCTTTTTTAAAGCTAACATTCTATATGAATTGGATTGAAAATAGTTTTAAATTTACTTATGTTTTTCGCTTGACGCGCAACGAAATTAATTTATCAAAGAAAAACGAAGCAGCGCACAAAAATCGCCGCAAAAACGTGCCACAAAATGGGCAGCAAAATGGGGCAACAAGTGCGAAACCCCAAAGAATAGGCATCAAAGAGGCAGCGCATGAAAAAGCCAAAAAGCAAAAAAAAAAAGACAAAAAAAGGGAAGGAATAAAAAAGCCAAAAAAAAAAGACGAGAAAGAAGAAAAGAAAAGCAGAAGAAAATGCCGAGCTCAGCTGCTGCTGCTGCTATTTGCTTAATTAAATGCGCAATAAGTGGGCGTGGCTGTTAGGCGTAATGAAAAAAAGAAGAAAATTCAACGGTCAAATAGCGTGAGCTAAGCAGCAAAAAGACGAAGCGAACAAAAATTAAAATAAAAGAAAACTTTCGCTGCGCGTATTTGATTACAAAGCATTTATAAGCGGAGAGGATAGCGGCAAGGATAACAGGCTGGCCGCAGTCGAGCCAACACACTTAGCGCAATGAAATCAAGAAATAATAAAACGCAAAAAAACTTGCAACATTCACAACAACAACAACAACAACATCTGCAGGTAAATCATTAGGGCACCGACTTAGCTATAATTAATGAGCAAGTGGAACAACATCGCTGAGCAAATTAACCTGAACTGCTTAGGGTCGAGCCGTGGGCTCGTTCAGGCTATGGCCAGGGTTCGCTGATTGTCCAACTCCAGGTGGAGTTCAAGTGCAATTAAAACAGCGCTACATTTCGCTTGTAATCGTTTCGCTATTTGCCACATCCGCCAGCTATTGCGTAGCCCAACCTCAATTCGTTTGGAAAACTTTACTCTTTGTGGCCAGTTGTCAGGAAGATCTTTAGTCTTTAAGTTTGGATTGTGTCAACATGAACTGCCTAGCAAAATAGAGACAATACTTTATATAACAGACTCTGGTCAGCTCTACTTTGCCATGCCCCAAATGTCTATTGTCAGCTCTACCCCGAACTCTGTTAACAACTCTGCTTCAAACTTCTCCTTAGGCATTTTAGGAATTTTCTAGTCCAGATATTTTTAAGCTGTCGATAATAAATATCGATAGTTTTTTGTATAGAACTGCAACTTTAATACATAGTTTTCAGTTTGCCAAGTTATCGATAAGCGATAACCATTCAACTTCAACTAGTTCAAGTATACAATTCATTTCTTTGGCTAAAGAATATTTTAGAATTTACAAAATTTCAATTAACACGTCAGATACCGATCATATGTCATCGATAAAGTTCGTATTTTATTATTTCAGAAGATGTTTTCATGGGCTATCGATAGCATGTTATCGATAAAAAATGGTTGCTTTTTTATGTCTGTTGTTGTTTGCCTATCCTTTGCTTTTTATACAACCTAAGCTCAAAGATATGCCTTGTTATCGATAACTCAATGAACTTGCTATCGATTACTCCGAATAACTTATAGAACAACAGCTTAACAGACAAAGAAACCACCTTCAGCTAAGCCAACTCAACTGTGCATTGAAGTTGTTCTTTGATAATGCTCATTTCATAATCTGCCAGCACGATAACTGAACTATTGTGACTAGATTTATCGCGTCAAAGAGCCCCCTTTTGTGCGCAAATGCAAGCTCTGTCACTGGCTGCTGTCTGGGCTCATATTGTTATAGGGCTGCCTATGGGCTCTTTTGTTGTGGTGCCAAAAACTTTTGCCAGTTAATTATTAAGTAGATACACGAATTTATTGCGACTTCAGCCGCAGGCACGCCCCCGCACCCAGCCGCCCCTTGCGTTGTCTACTTTGTGTGTGTGCGTTGAGGTGTAAACGTGCGGATTAAGTGTCTTGCTGTCAGAACAAAGTCGAGGCAGAGAGAGGCAGAGAGGGAGAGAGGGAGAGAGGGAGAGAGGGATGTATATCAATGTATTTTGGAGGCTGGATGAAATTTACGCTTCGCTTGGAAGTTGGCCAGAAAACTTGGCTAATTTTGTTGCTGCTACCGTGTTGTTGTTTGGCTCTAGCGCTCTCAGGTGTGCATTGAAAAATTGATGAGATTTTGTGAGCTTTGGTTTTTTGTTCGCCCAGAACTTTGCGCCCCAAAATACTTGAACTTTAAAGCCAAACGAGTTGAGTGAGCCAAAGCAGACAGATATAAAACATTATTTCCGTCAAGAGTTTGCCAACTGCAGCACGGAAAAACGAAGAAGCAGAACAGCAAATGAATAGAAAATGCCAAACAGCTGGCGCAAAAAAACAGAACTTGCAGCCAAGAAGATGCACGCGCCCATTCATATGCATGGAAAATGGAGAAAATGGAAAAAAATTGATTCTGGGTACACAAAATGAAGGAAAGTATGGATGCCGGACATGAATCTATAACGAATCTGGTGGCCATATTGATTGTGTGGCCAGAGGAAGCGCTGCAAAGCGCAGCAAAGTATGCAATAAAAAGTATGCAAAAGAGTGCGAGCACGGCGCAGGAAATCAAACTTGTGATTGACTTTGCCAGCTGCTGGCACTTGAGCACATTGCTATGGACAGAGCAGCCAGTCGACGTAAGCCGATTTGTGGGCACGCACACACTGGCACACACATATATATGCATTGGTCGCTCTCAGTGTCATTTGCGATTTTTAATTGAATTTCCTGGGCGGCTCACTGCTGTTGTCTAGCAACCACATTGAAGGCAATTTAAGCGGCAGTCAAGTGGGACACAAAAGGGTTAAGCGCACGCACACACATACACGTATCCGAATGAATATCAATGAACTGTCATAAAACAGGCGCCCCCATATGTGGCAACTGCCACTGACAGCAGCCTGACACGTAGGCAAACATTTAAGCGCCCAACGAACAAACAAACAACAGAAACAACAATAGTTCACACTTGGAACAAAGCGCCTGACATATATACACACACACACGCACACAGATACATATACATATGCATATAAACATTTATATGGAGAGCAGCATACACTCAGCGAATTAAGGTTTGACATGGAATACAGCAAGTTTTCTAGATATAAATTTCATAAATATTTTGTGTGGAATAAATTTGAAATTTATTTATATTTTTATTTTGTTATTATTTTATAATCATATTTATATTTTATTATATTTTTGTAAATGATTTTTATGCACTTTTATTAACAAAATTTAATTTAAAAATTAAGCTTAAATTTTACAAAAATTACTGAATAGCTTAACAAATGTCCAAACTCTCAAAACCTATATAATATTTCTAAAGCAATTAACTGTCCTTTTCTTTCAGTGTATGCATACCTTTTGACTCTCATATGCATTCGCTCACATATTTCTATATACCCTTCGTATTAAGTTGTGCAGACCCTGTTTGTGTTGGAGGTCAATTTGAACTGTCAATGACATGTGATTTCAACTAATGACAGCTTAGGCGCGTGTCCCTGCTCTTAACAAGATCAACAAGAGCAGCCAGCCAAGCTCTTAAAGTTCTTCCAAAAAGGTCGAAAATTCAATGAAATTTTCCTGTGAACCGTAAATAATTTGATATACATAAAAGCATATATGTCGCCTGACATGGCGTATGATTAATTTAAGAGCTCGGGCTACGCTCGGTTTCCGTGTCTAATAAACTTTATCAAATTAATACGCACACACACACATATATATATATATATACACACATATATAGCTGCTAAAGCGCTTGCCAAATTGTATTTGCTTCGACAGCAGAAAACCTTGCGAGTTCTATGTGCATACGAATTTTCCTCATTTTCCTCGCTCTGCCACACTGCCAGCGAGTCCTGCATGGTGTCTGTGTATGTATTTTTGATTAGCTATTTAAGAGTTTTGTAACTGCCTCTGTCTGTGGCACAGTCGCAAACATTTACGAGCTCTCGGCTGAGTCGCGCCTTTTGACTGTCGCAAAAGTTTAAATTGTTTGGGCACATTCCGCTTTTAACGACTTTCCCTGCTTATTTATTTATTTATTCAATATCTATCGGACTGCACTTACCGAAAACATAAAGTGCTCGACTCTGCGCTGGCCTTGAACATGTCAGCTGGAAAGATAGTAAGCGGATAAAAGTTTGTATTTAGTGAAAAGTTTATAGAAAAGGCAAGTTTTTATTTGATGAAATGTTAATTTCAATTTATGGCACATTTTCATATTAATATTTGTTAAAACTTATAGTAAAAGCTAATGTAAAAAGTGTTATATTATATAGTATTTATATGTCGAGGAAACTTTTTTAACTTTTGTTTATTTTGGCTTAGTTTTTCGGTCTGTTTAAACTTCTTAGTTTTCATTTATGAAATATTTTTTATTTGTAATAAATAATATAGTTCATATTTAAGCATATTCTGAATATATCATAGGAATTGCAGTATTATCTTTGAGCTATTCCACACAGCTCTCTTAGAGCTATGACGTGACGACAGAAACTCTGCAGACTTAAGATGGGTTATAGTATAAAAGACAGACTGAACTTTCGGAATACTCTTTGCAGATATTATTCAATATATCAGGTAATCTAATAAAATATAAAAAAATGTATTTTACAAATTTATTAACAGAAATGCTTTGTAGCCGTAGCAACTCTGCCTCTTACTTCATTTGCATCCACTCTGATTCTATTACATTTATATTTTTATATATATTTATATTTAAATGACATATCTATTAAAGCTAGTGTATATCTTATTATATCATATTACACTACTACATGTGCTTCAACATATTCAAGCGATTTTATATGCATCTTTTGTATAATCAAAAAAGAGTGTCAAATCAATGCAAATTGACAAGCACTTAATGCCAATGGCCCAGATATGCATGTTGTCATGTATTCGTATCCTTGCTTATTGCCGCATTAAGTGCTCTGTACACACACACACACAAATACACACACAGACGTTTATAGACAGTCAGTGCAGCGTCGCTCGTTTGACAAACTCTTTTGACCCGAATACAGCGACGGCGCAATCGTTGTATTGATTGATGATGAATAGCATCATCCAGTAGAGTCCATTAAGCAGGACACAAGCAGACACACACACACAAACACACATATATATACATATATTTAGTGCTTTATGGCGCTTTAAATGTGACTGTGAAAACTAATTGGGTGGGCAAGCGATTTGCATGTGGCACAACAACAGACAATAATAACAGACATGACAATAATGTTCGTTTTCATGATGATAATATTCTGAGTGTTTTTTTCTTTTGGCTAGCGCCCAGAAACAGATTCTGCAAATTCAGTCAACAGCTGCAAAGGAAAGTTATGTGCAGCATTAGACAACGAGTCAAGGCAACACACAAGTGCCCTGACTTTTGTCTGACTGCCAGGCTGCTGGCTGTAACGATAATGGATCCTGTCTTGGCAAACAATTGTCATTGGCAGCGGATGCACAACTCTCATCGTGTGCTCCAATTTTTTTTTTTTTTTTTTTTTTTTTTTTTTTTTTTTTTTCTTTATTTTGTTGCAGCTTATTGTCTTAGACTCTATAGCGCATTTAGCTCTAAACCTTAACTAATGGGAGGGCAGATATGCCAATTATTCTGCACTTGTAGCTACTATCTTAATTAGTTCTTATATTGTCTAGAGGATGCAATCTCTTCAGTCTTCGCCTATTGTTGTTTATAGCCAGGTTGCTTGCGAGATGGTTAGGATGCGCTGCAAGTCTGTCCGCGTATCTTGAACTGTGTCGCCCAATGAGTTCAGCAACTGTGGGAATTGCTAAATCCCTATGTAAGACTGAGTTTCTTACAAACCAGCTGGCTCCAGTCCATCTGCGTAGTGCTTTATTCTGCAGGGTCTGAATTTTGTTCCTTGTAGTCTTCGCCGAGGAGCCCCATAGAGAGATACCATATACGAAGGTTGGGACAACTATTGCCTTGTAGATGGCGGCCTTGCTGCTGTAAGACAACTTGCTTGAAGCTCTCAGCATCCAGTCGAGGGTTTTTAGCTTGCTTTTGCATTTTGAGGTTACTTGACTTATGTGCGCTTTAAAAGTCAGCCTTCTGTCAAGAGTGATACCAAGGTACTTTACTTTTGAGGCTTTGGGAATAGTGGGCCCCAATGCAACGCTTGGGCAATCTCCTCTTCTAGTGGCGAAGGTAGTATGTACAGACTTTTGTGCATTAATGGTGATACACCACCGTTTTGCCCAGCGTCCGAAAGAGTCCAGATATTTTTGTAGTGAGTCTGAAGCTTCTTGCGCAGATACGTGACGTGATAAGATGGCGGTGTCATCTGCATAGGTCGCTATGAGTACTGCATCTGTACTTCCTATATTTGGCTCGGGAGTTGGCATATCTCCTGTGAATAAAGTATAAAGTGTTGGGCCTAGAACACTACCCTGTGGTACTCCAGCCATAATTGGTCTAGTCAAGGATACTGCTTGCCCCCTTGACACTTGGAAGGTTCTTCCAATAAGGTATGAGGATAGCAACGCGAAAAATGGGGCTGGAAGGGTGGTCCTCACTTTCTGCAGCAGTCCCAGGTGCCAAACTCGATCAAACGCCTGTTTGATGTCTAAAAAGACGGCAGAGCAGTACATCTTTTCTTCAAAGGCTCCAAGGATATGGTGCACAACTCTGTGAACCTGTTCCGGTGTTCCATGCTGTCTCCTGAAGCCAAACTGATGGTTTGGAATGGCCTCCTGGCGTCCCAGATGTGTCAGTACTCGTTCCAGAAATATTCTTTCGAATATTTTGGAGAGTACTGGCAACAGGCTAATTGGTCTGTACGACTCAATTTCTCCCACGGGTTTGCCAGGCTTAGGAATCATCACAATCACGGCGCGCTTCCAGCAGGCTGGAAAGTGCCGGATGCGGAGCATGGCGTTGTACACCATAGTTATGTAGTCTATGGTGGAGTCAGGCAGTGCTCTAAGGACTCTGCCGTTTATTAGATCATATCCAGGGGATTTTTTTGCCTTCACTCTTCTGATGTGTTCAAGAACCTCTTCTTTTGTACATCCAGTTATCTGGTCTTCAGCTGGGAGGGGCGAGAGAACGATGTCTTCTGTTGCTTCGATTTCTGAGGCCTCTGCGGTAATCACCGGCGTGAATTGGTCTTGAAGGTGGTTTGCAAAAGCCTCAGCTTGAGCTTCGTCACCAATGTGCCAGGAACCAGAAATGCTCCGAATGGGATGTCGACGTATTGGCTGCCGTTTGAGCTTTCTTGTAAATTTCCATAATTGAAACTCTGCGTCAGTGGGCGATTCAGCTCGTACCAGCGCATCGCTGATACACCTCTTTTGAAGCAGGGCGAGAGCAGCTTTAAGATGCCTCGTGGCTTCGTTGTACGTGGATTTGGCATCAGGCGTGCGTAATCTTAACCAGCGTCTCCTGGCCCATCTTTTGTGTATTAGTAGGTGTTGGGCCTCCAAGGTGAGGGGGATGTTGTACGGAGACTGTTGTCTTGTTTGGCAAGATGGTGGGGCGGCTTGGTGCGCAGCTTTGACTATTTCTTCCTGCAGTTTGTTTGCTGCGTAGTCCACGTCTTCAGGAGTGTTAAGTTCCATTTCTATGTGCAAAGAGTAATGGAGCTCGCGCCTAAAGACTCCTAAATCTGATCCTGCTGGCAGTAGTTGTTTCCTAATGGGCAAGGGCTGTGGCTGCGCGTGGATTGTGACTATTAGTGGCAGGTGGTCAGAGGATAGGTCCAAGGATTCTTCAATGGTCAATTGCCGGTCACAGATGCCTTTGTAGACAGCGAAGTCGATTGCCGAGGGCCTGTGTCCATTAATTGGGTAACGGGTGGGGGCTCCAGTCGCCAATATGCTGAATTGTAAGTTTTGAATCGCCTCAAATATGACTTCTCCGCGACGATTCGCACTATTGCTTCCCCAAAATGGGTGCCATCCATTCCAGTCGCCGCCGATGAGGGTCTTATTCAACCTTTGGCCTAGAACCTGTTCCATGTGATGATCACACAGACCAGTGTTTGGCGGAAGATAAATTGACGCAACTTCGATCGCTCCAATAGACGTAGGCAGGGTGATGGCTGAGACCTGCATTGTTGCGTTGCAAATTGACAGTAAAGGTGTATGCGGTATTGTTGCTCGTATGAGGATTGAGGATCCACCAAAGCAGTTTGCTCCTTCACCATGAGCCTGATAGTGTTCGTATCCGAAAATTTGTGTAGTGGGGCACTCATGAGTTTCTGTTATTAACATTATATCTATGTTTTCTTGTGAGAGAAACGCAGCCAGTTCCTGAGTCTTGTTTCTCAGGCCATTGGCGTTCCAGATACCCACACGTAAAGCCATTATTTGTAGGCAAGCTTGGTTATGATGGCCATTAAACTGTTTAGCATGGTTGCTTGTTGGGATTGTACTTCTCGCATCGCTTTGAGCTCGGCATTAATTGCGTCAAACTGACGTTGTTGTTGCTGAAGCATTTCAGTGAACAAAGTGTCACTTGTGGTATTCTTATTTGACGGTCCACCTCTAGCGGCCTGTGCGTAAGAAACACCACTAATAGGCGTTGCAAAGCTCGTGGCTTGGGTAATGCTCCGGGGCCTTGTAATTTCGGAAGCAGTACTCGGACCCGTAGACGGTGTTTGTGTGGGACTCCTTTTTTGTGCTGGGGATTGCAATTTGCGCAACCGCTTGTATACTTGGCAGCCCTTATAGTTGGCTGGGTGCTGTAACTCACAGTGCACACAAGTTGGTGCCTGGTCCTTTTCGCGGGTGCAGTCTTTGGATGCGTGTTTCCCGGCGCAACGCACACACCTGGGAGCTTTGTGGCAGTAGCGTTGTGTGTGTCCAAATTCTTGACAGCGATGGCATTGTGTCAGGTCGTTGTATCTTCTTGGCAGTTCCACTGTGCAGCGTTGCCTGCAGACAACTCGAATGTCCAAAATTTCTTTGTTGTTGGGGGCCTGAGCCACGTCAACAAAAAATATATTTAGCGGTGTTTTGTCCATACGGCTCAGTGGGTTGTGCACATTTGTAATTGTGTGGCCTTTGGTTTCCAATTCCTTTTTAATTAGTGTTGTATCAGTGCTGGAGTGAAGCCCTTTGAACACGACTCTATATGGTTTGTCCTCCTTAAGCTGGTAGCAGTGGAACTCCAATTCCAGCTTAGTAAAGTGGTCTATAACTCTGCGATAGTCCTCACTGCATTGGGTTAATACACCTATGTTATTCTTCTTTGGCTTAATTACGTATGATTTAGCATCAATTACTTTATCTATTATCTGTTGAAGTAGGGCCACAGACTTGATGTTTGGACACCATATGGGGGGCGGACGAGGTTTCGGTGTAGTTTGCTGGTCGGTCAATACTGGGGCTTCTGGAGCTACAGGTGATTCGCTGTAGTCTTCATCTTCTTCTACGAGCAGTGAAAATCGATTTTCTGATATTAATGCTGCATTGCTGGTGCTTGGTTCGTCGAAGATGAGCCTTTTCTTGATGGTTTTTGGTGAATTTGGCTGTTTACGTTTCGTGTTTTTGTTGTTAGTGATGCCTTGCACGGAGGCGATATCTATTTTTGAGTTTATTGGCATGATGGAGGCTTGCCTATTTGCCATCACAACGTTAAGCTGGGCTTGCATTTCTGCATTTACCTTTACAGCTGTAGCGCGGTCATTGACATTAGATGTCATCGCGGATTGTGCTTTTGAGTGCAGGCGCACTCGCGCCAAGCGACGAAATTTCGTAAATTACAATTAAAGCAATTGAGTTACGCGGAAGCAAGCGATAAGAAAACGCTGCGTGTGCGGTTTTTGTTGCTGTTGCGTTGAAGAATGCACCGCAAAGTTCTATTTTTAGAACTCTGCAGCAGTAGAGCTTAAGCGAAGGCTGTTCGAATTCACGTCTTTACAGGTCGAACGACTGATCGCGATTGTGTGCTCCAATTAGCTGGCAGGCACAAAACTCTCCAACTCTCTCTCCCTCTCTCATGTTGCTAGCTGTAAATGTCTAAACATGCCGCATTAGGGATAAAGCGAAAGCGACTTGAATTTATCACGCATACGACGCGTTGCCAAAAAGCCGCTTAGATTGCCCAACAAAATGTAAAGAAGCCGCATGCCAAATGGCGGCCGCAAGACACCCACACGAAGGCGCAGCCAAGAACGATAACTAAAAATGTAATTTGGGCATTAAGAACGCGCTTGGCAGGCATAAAATAACCTTGATTAGAAACTCAAATGCGCGCCTGCCAAAATAACAAGGTGGCTAGCAGCCGTGGTTGCTGCTGCGGCTGCGGCGGCAGTGTGTGGTCTTGCTCCGATGGTATCTCGGCTGTAACATGCCAGCACGGCCTGCCACGTGGCCAACATATATCAGAGGACCCCAGCTCGAAACGACTTTGGCCCGTGCCATATATCAGTCTGCACCTGTGCCAAAAAAGGTGCCCAGCAGCCCGAAAAGAAGGTTGCGAAGCTGCCAGCACACACACACACACACACTAATAAACCTGTGCGTGGGTGTGTGTGCATTAAAGCCTGTTTAGTAATCATAAAAGCCAGCAGCCAGCCGCACATACGCAGCGAACAGTCAAAAGTATGCGAAATATGAATGCGCTTTAACTTTCATGAGTTGCTCATAAAAGTTATGAACTTTACTTCTCCAAAAAATATCAAGATACAAAAGTATTCTAATTTTCATTTTGAGCGGGCAAAGTTTCATATGAATATGCAAAATACTCATTCAACTTTCATCATTTGTGCTAAAAAATTAAATATTTTTTATTTGAGAAGTGAAAATATATAACTAAAGCAATGAAATAAAGCTGAAGAAGTATAAAAACTCTTCGTGTGTACACGACATTTGGGGTCTCTTTCAGCATCTATTAAGCTTTGTATGCTTTTCAAATCTCTATATCAAAATAAAATGATTGATTGATTGATAAATAACAAGCTGTGTCCAGCATAAGAAACAAGCGAGACTTCGTTTTAGACTCACAAAAATGATTTTCAATAAATTTATAGAATGTTCCGGGAGCTGTTACTTAATCGATTTTAAATGTTTATTCAATATGCATGTCAAACTAATTTTGGTAAAATTTTTTTATTTTCATAGATTTTTTATTGATGCACTCAAAGTTTTTGACAGCGAGAGAAATTTAAAAAAAAATAAAAATATAAAATAAAATTTATTTTTAATAAAATAATATATAAAAATATAATAAAATTAATTTTAAAAAAATATATATATAATATAAATAGAAATATATATAACTAATATTAAAAGAAAACCCAAACAAAGCCTGCCAAATAGCTAAGATATTTGTTCAGTGTATAAAAAAAAGAGATTTGCAAAGCGAGAAAAACTTTGTAAGCGTCGTTTGCTGTTACTGTGACATGAGTATGTGTATGTGCGTGTACCAATTATGTGTATGTGTGTGTGTGTGTAGGGCGTTTAGTTTTTATGCATGGCAATAGCCAGCAGCGAGACAGAGACGCAGAGATGCAGAGAAGTTTGGCAAGAAACGAAACGAAACGAAGCGAAATTCCCGCAGACACCGGACTAATCAACTAAATTGCAGCAGCCTTTTAGGCGCACGGCGTACATATGGCGGCCATAACCTTAGATGGGGCTGTCCTTTTAGCATATGTTGTTGCTCGACACATTTGCTGTTTTGATTGGAACATCAGGTTGGGCGATTGGGCGATTGGGCGGTTCGTTGCCAGATGATTGATGGCAGCCACTGAATAGCGTTCGAGGGCTGATAAAATGTACTCGCTGTACAAATGAGGCGAGTTTTGCCATAAAGAAGAAGAAAACAAAGTGCCAAGGGCACATTGAATGCCAATTCATGAATGCAAAATTTCCAATAGGAGAGTGAAATGTAAGTTTAAAGCCTAAATTACTTAGACAGCTTCAGCTAATCTTGGTGCAAGTTATAAGAAATTGAGCTTCAATTGTTGCTTCTGCTTCTTTCCCTTCCATTTTTCCTTTTTGTGAAGTGACACTTGCGTTGACAAATAACCCCGCCAAGTATTACATTATATCACATCATAATCAAGCCACAGCTTGAGAAGTTCACCAGCCTTGTCATTAGAAGGGCGTGTGCTCCATACAAGCCTTGTCTGACAATCTGAGTGTGCGTGTATGAGTGTGTAAGTGGGCTCAAGTACCCTAGTCCTATATTCAAAACACGCAACACTTGTCATCAGCAGGCGCCGACAATCATTTACGCAGTAACACATACTCTCACACACGCACACACACACAACACGGGCGCGCGCTCACACACCACAATAAGCAGCTGTCTACGACTTTGCGCTGTGCCGCCCCCTTGAGATATTTGTTTGCCGCTTTTATTAAATTATCCCACAGTTGTTGTTGGCTCAAAATACCCTGTAATCAGCAAGTGACAGGGTGGGCGCAAGCTAATTGCAGTTCGTTTGCGTTGAGTGAACAAATACTTTGCCCTGAGCTTTGCTTCTGAAATCAGGTTTGTCATAGTAATAAGGCCGGCCTTTTGCTTCAAGTCTTTCTTATTAATTTTTAAATAAAATTTAGCGTTTATAATTGTAAGTTAAACGTACTAACATATTTATATTTAATATTTCATATATTTTTGTTATTTTTTTCCTTTTTCGTATTTTATATTTATTTTTCATATGATAATATTAAATATTTGATATTTTTATATTTATGTTTATATTTTATTATTAATTTTTGATATATTTTATATTTTTCAAATTTCATATTTTTTATATTTTATATTTAATTTTTTTATATTTTATATTTAACTTTTCATTAATATTTTTCATGTTTAAAAATGTATATAAAAATATAGTTTAATTTTTATTTCATGTTTATTCTCTTATTTAATTTTATTCATATTTTATATTTCATAAATTTTAAATTTTATATTTTATATTTATTACATTTTTTAAATTTGATATTTTATGTTTCGTATATGTAATTTAATATTTTAAATATTTTTTTTATATTTTTTATGTATTATAATTTTTTTATTTGATATTTCATATATAATTTCTTTTCTTTCATTATTAATAATTCACATTTAATTGCTACTCCCATTTCTAACTCTCGTATTTATTAAGTTTCATTTTACTTTCTAGGGTATCTCTTGGCCATGCTCTTGCAACTTGAGCATTTTTAATTGTTGTTTTACATTGTTTGTTTGTTGACATTTATTTTGTGACAGGTTTTGATTTTCCGTTGCCTACTTAGCTGGCATTTGGCACGTATTCCTTGGCAGACTTTTTATCGTCCCGTCGTGCCCTTGCGGCATTGCGTGCTTTGGTCTGTACCTGAGAACAGGTGTTTCAAAATGAACGCAATTGAAACTGAAGCAAGTGAGTTTTAGACTGACATTTAATGCTGCGCGTCTGTGTGTTGCTGTGTGTGCTGCACTTGACTTAATTGAATCACTGATTGACATCTCATTGTTTATTTTTGGCTGATCTCTGAGCATTTGTCATGCAAATAAACAAATGCCCAAAGCAAAACTGGAATACAGCTATGAAAAGTGGAGTCCTCTTTGTTATATATGTGCTACATGTGTGTGTGTGTGTATGTGAGTGCGCATGCAGCACTCACAACATTCATCAATTATCAAGTGAAAAGAGCCCCGAGAATAAAACGAAAAAGCAATAAATCTAAACAAGGCCCCCAGGGACCTCCAGCCAGATCCAGCGAAAATAGGACTGAGAGATGGCTAGATGCACAAAGAGAAATAGAGAGAGACGGAGAGAGATGGGGCTATAGATTATGCGTATATGCATCAGCATCAAGATTCATTTCACACGGCCGTTGCATAAGCAAAGCTCTGGATGCCGCAGCTAGACAAAAGCCTTATAAGCGAAGTACATAAAGAAGGAGTGGAAAAATAGCTCTTGAAAAAGTTCGGGCAACTTGTTAAGGCCAACACAATGAAACTAAGAAATAACTAGACTTTTAACGGGCTGGCAGGTTGGATAAGTAAGTTGGGCTTATAAAATTGTGCAATGTAAGGACGGAATGCGGGAGGGGAGGGGAGGTTGCCTGCAACACGTACGTGGCAAATACAAATTTAAGTAAAACAAGCTGGCAACAAAGTTTGCACAGCGAACATTTTTCTTTGCACTTTTAGCCAGGATGCAGGCAACACATGTGTGTGTGTGTGTGAGTGAGTGAGTGTCCGTGTGTGTGTGAGCGTGAGTGACGTCTGTGGCATGGAACTAGTGGCAGAGACAAAGGCAACGTTGTGACTGAACAGACGAGGGCAAGGAAAAGCCATTGATTTCACAGAAAATGTAAGAGAACCGAGTGTAAAGCAGACCCAAAGGACTAAAAGGACTAGAGGATATGCAGTACGGGCAACAGCAAATAAGGCCAAGAGCGGAGTGTGCTGTGGGGAGTCGAAGCTGAAAGGCGTTCAGCTGGCAAACATAAGTCGCACACTCAAATCAATGGCATTGACAGTCGGCTGGTAAGGCGTGCCAGGGGGTGGGGGTGTGGCAGAACAAATGGCATAAAGCTGTATGAGGAGAGGGGGTTGGGCATGGCAATTGTATTCATTTGACTTGGCAACCAATTGTTGCAAGTGGCAATTGTTGTAATGGAAATTCGCAGCAGGCATCTTCAAATAAAACCAGAGCAAAGCGCCATCAAAAATTTAAATGGGCAACATTTTCAATTTACAATTTTCAATTTACAATTTTCAATTGGAATCTTTGAAATTGAATTAATATTCAATGTGTAAATATTTTAAATGCATACATAGACATCAAAGGCTAACTAATTGTCTGCCAGGAGCTGTGCCAAAGATCCATACTCATTTCATATTTATTGCATAGTTAACAAAGGCAGCAAATAAAGGTCTTAGAAGGTTTTTTTAAATAATAATTGCGCAGAGTGCAGCTAGTGTAAAAAGCACATTCAAGAAAAATATTTAAGTTTTGCTTTAATTTAAAAATAATTAAAAATAAATTCATGTTTCGAGTAAAACTTTTTAAATGAAGAAATTTTTTTAAAATTCATTTTAAGACTTTGAATAAATTGTGTTTTAATTTGTCTGAGACTTTTTGCTGGATATTTATTTAATTATTTATGTTTTTAAGAAACTTATGGCCAAATGAAGTTTTAAGCTAAAAATGTTTAGCAATTAAATAAGTTCTAAAAAAAACGAGATTTTTGTAAAACTGAATTTAAGATTTTTAATATATTTTGCCTTCATTTTTACAACATTTTTCACTGAATATTTATTTAAATGAAACTAATGTACATTAAGCATAATATATTGTTTATTTTTTTTAAACTTCATGTGGCACAAAAGTTTTATATAATATTTTATATTCTCTCTTTACTCTCTTTACTTCTCAGCAAACCCTACGTTTATATTCTAATATATTTTTGCGTTTATTAAGAAATCATAAATGGAAGTCACTAATTGCTTATATAAGAATTGTCTATATACACACATATATATCTAGTATCATATAGCAATGAAAACTAACTGTAAACAGTTCTGCATGATATCATATGTGCTGTAAAGTACACATCTTATAAGTAGATATTATTGAGCCCACAAATGCAGCTGGTGCGTATGTGTGTGAGTGAGTGTGTGCATTTTACATATACTACATATGTATATATATATGTATATATATATATATATATCATCTGTATACACATTCCATTTGTGGGTGTGCTTTTTTTCGTAAACAGAAAGCGCCGAAAAAAATGTGACTAATAGAGAAGAAACGTGCAGATAAAAGCAACAATAATAAATAAAAACGAAAACGAAAATTAAATAAATAAATGCGAAAAAGAACAACAGCAACAACAACAGGGGAAGGGAGGCAGGGAGATGGAGGTCGACTTTCTGAGCGTTGCAGGCGGATGAAGACGTGACAGCATAAATGGCGGTCAAAAATGTGCCCATTGCCTTATTTGCGTTTGTAATTGCGTGCGTGTGCGAGTGTGTGTGTGTGTGTGAGAAAACACAATTTCAAGGATTGCAATTACAACAACAATAACAAATAAGCAAGCAAACAAGACAACAGCAGCAACAACCACAGCGAGCAGCGAAAAGAGTAGAAAGATAAAAACTACCTTGGCCCAGAATTGAGGCGCATAAATACAACGCACCTACATTGTCTGCCTGCGTGTGTGTGTGTGTGGGTGTGTCCATCTATGTGTGTATTGGCAGCAGATATCGAGCGCATTGAGCTCACTGCAATAACAACAACAGCAGCGGCAGCAGCAGCAATGAGAGCCGCAATAACAAGCAACAATAAATGCCGACGACGCTGTCACTTCTGTCGCGCTAGCAGTGAGGGAGTGAGAGGGCAAACAAGGGCAAGGGGTAGGCAGCGGGAGAGGGAGAGAGCAGACGTTGTGCGTTGCAAGGGCAAGAGAAAAGCGCCTTCAAGTGCCTATAAAACGAACTCTGGTGCAAAAATGCATTTTGCAACCGTTTTCAGTCAGTAATATAATGAGCCATAATTTTATACACTAAATGTTATTTAATTAAAATCAATATTAACTAATATTATCACTAAATATGTAAAAAGTCGAATATAAATTATTATTTGACATTTTTATGATATAAAATTAATGCTAACGAATTTTTCGCTCTATGAAAGTATCACGATTCAAGTTCTATGTTAATTAACTTATTGTTAATTTAAAAATAGATTTATATTGCCTAAATAATCATTTTTATTATGTTTATTAATGCAGTAGATGGACCAGTGTATAAAGCTATAAAATTGTATCTAATTGACTTTAAGAATTATTCAAAAATAACTTTTTGGCTATAATCATTATTATTCTTATTCATTAATAAAAGTTATTTTTAAAAGCAATTCATTGCTTATGACTGTTATAAGTCTAATTATTACTGTCAATAAAATTTGTTATAAAATATTGTTGTCATTATAATTAATTATATAATAATTATTTATTCTTATAATATTATTATCTTTATTTTATAGTTACATATAATATATATATATATATATATATATATAAATTATATATATAATAATATATAATATATATGATAATAATAATTATATAATATATGTATTATAATTATTAATAATTTTATTATTATTTTTATTTTTAATGAAATATTAAATAAAAGTTTATTTTAATTTATTTATTTATTTTATTTAATTTTTTACTCAATTTATTTATTTTTAATTTATTTTTTACTCAATTTATTGTTTATTTATTTAATAATCCAACTATAATTATTATGTCATCAAATATTTCTTGTAGTCTGGCTGCACTTTGCACTCGCATTAAACCTGAGCTATGCAGCTACTCAGGTAAGAGGAGCACAGTATATACATATATATATATGTATATATATATAAGCTTGTCTGACATATTGTTAAATGCACATTTGAAATCAGAACGCCTCACTTAGCGCTGCTTAGTAAATAGTTTCGCTTAGTTTTTGTGCCCGATTCGCACGTCCCAATGCAATGTGCAGCAGCAGCAGCAGTGGCACTGGCAGTAGCTGAGGCAGCAGCAAATGGGGCAAATGCAAGCACAAAGTGCATGCTAAAGACGTGACCAAGACGGCAGAAAGCAGAAATGCAGGCGACGTTTAACGAGGCGTATGCGCAATATGCTAGCAATTGGTCAGCAACAGCGTTCATATCTCTATGACAGCATAACAGGTAGACAGACAGAGGCGCGGGCTTTATATTCAAGACGTGTTCGATGACTCAAACAACCTGTCGGACAAAGCGACAGACATAGGACCGAAGACTCGTCATAGCTGGCTTATCAGCAAACCAAAAAGTTTGCCCTGTAAACATGAGCATAACTGCAAAAGCAAAAGCAAAAGCAAGAGCCAAGAGAAACTGAAACTGAAACCCCAAATGGCAATTGCCAATTGGCAACTGGAGGGCTTGAGCCACGTCAGAGACCGATAACACACACACATAGGTTGGGGCCCAATTGGTCGTTGAACACGTTTTTCAATTTGCAGCTAAAATAAGTGTGTGTGTGTGCGTGTGTGTGTTAAAGTAAAATAATGAGAATTTGTTGAAATTGTTGTTGCTGGCGGTATCTTTGGCATATTCTTGACCGCCTTTTGTGCAATAAAGTGGAGCAACAACAACAATATCAACGGCAGCAAATGTGTATACAATTAAAATTATTTATTAGTGCGGCTGCTGCTGCTGCTGCTGCTACTCGAGGATCCCATCTTCAAGTACAGCGGCAGCGCAATTGGCCTCAACAGTAGCCAAGACTGAAAACAAATTCAAAGATGGCAACAGCAGCAGCAGCAGCAGCGGCGGCACATTTGGCCATGCCTTTTTGGCCATTTGCCAGCTACTTTTGGTGGCTGCCACCCAACAGCAGAAGAAGAACAAGCAGCAGCGGCAGCAAAAGAATAACAACATCACGTTGTATCCATCTACAACAACCTCGGCCAAGTTGGCTTTGGACTAAAGCTTATTTATGTGCGTTGGCTGCGAAATATGGCGCACAATTTTTGCTTTTTGCTTATTTACTGCAGTCTACAAAAAGAGCAGCCAAAAAGCTAATTGGGTGGGCGGCCCAAGTGCCGCCAGCAGCAGCAGCAGCAGCGACAACAACAACAACAGCAGCAACCGCAGAACAGCCAAAAGATGCAATATTTTCTGCATATTTAAGATAAAAATATTTCTTTATGCTAACAAGCTCTCGCTCTGACCCCCGCTCTCCCTCACGCTCTCCCTCGCTTTTTTCTTCTGTCTTTTATGTGATCAATTTTATTTCATTTGGGCCTTACAACAGTCCACAATATATAGAATATATATGACTTAACATGCGTTATGCCATTCTCAATTGTTGAGCTTTACTAAATGCTGTTATCTACATAATTATTATTTATTTCTTGAGGAATAATCGATAAATATCGAAGCTCTAAGCATATTTTGTTGATATGAGGAATTAAGAATTTGGAATTATATAGAACTGATATTATATATACATATAACTTTTATAGATGATCAACAAATATTGATTTATGCTTTTAATGCTGTAATCGATAAATATCGAAAGGGTAAGTCAAGATAATAAGAAGAAAGTAAAGAGTAAAATAATGACAGAAATTTTGAGTAATTTTAGATTATCTTAGATAAAGAATTAGTTTATTTTTTCGTCAAAGGGCGATATCGATTTACATCGATTGATATTTATGTATATCTTTCATTTTGTGTAAACTCAAAAGTTACTTAAGCTAGATCAGCTTAATATAGAAGTCTACCTAGTGAGTATTATCGATAATCAATAAATATCAACCATGAAATCATATTGCATAGCATTTAGATGATATTTCTGACTGATACTTTCTGCTGCCTCTGTCATGCTAGCCATTTGCATTGAACTTGTTACAACATCTGATCTCTTAGTTCAACTGCACTGGCATGATTTCGTCCGACAACCACCTGCAACTGCATTGCGCTACATGTTTACTTAGCCCAATTGAAGGCAGGCCAAATGGAGAGCGGAGCAAACAAAGCGAGAGGCGAAGATACTGAGGAAATCTCCACATTCCTGTCGCTCAACCTAACTGCCATAATAAAGATTGCAAATGCTTCTGATTTGTAGGAGGTTTGCTTTCTTATTTTCGTCTTATGCTTATCAAAAGCTCAGCAAAGAGCGCAGCCTGAAAAGGCAGAGTGTTGAGCCAAATGTTTGAACATTCAGCAGAGCGCAATGATAAAGGTAAAGTCAGTGAACTCTCTACATATACACACAGAAATTTATTGTTTACATGCTTATCAGTGAATTCTGTAGCTTCAACTGATAATTGCCAAAAATTTTAGCTAATTTGGCGTGGGAAAATCACTAAATTCTATGTGTATATATGGCAGTGTGTCTAGTCAGGGGAATGCCCCTAATGAATGTGAATAAACTGCCGCATTTACCATTAAATGAAAAGAATTTACTTTGATGTATTACCCTTAAGAGAGAGATTTTCGTACAGCTGTTGATCTGCTTATTAAGTACGTTCGGAGCGCATCTTCGCTTCCGAAATTAATTAAGGAATTGTCACATCAATCAGGCGCCCACTTGCCGACTGGCATTGTACTTGTTTCACAGGCATTTCGCTTGTTGCTGTTTTTGTTTTCAAATAAACAAATAAAATGCAGAAAATAGATTTACGAGTGTCGCGCAATTTATGACAGATGTAAAAATTGTCAGCGCTTTTTATGGCCCACGTTTTTGACGCTTGACTGAAGTCTGAAGAGCTGACTGACCAGCTGGCCATATCCATGGCCCTGACGGACTGCCCAATGACAGGCCGGAGACTGAGAGACTGAGCGAGACTGAGACAGAGGTAGAATGAGCTCATCACCCCCACACGCTGCTGCTCCTGCCATCCATTCTCAAGGCAACAAAGTTTAAAACACTTGCTTCTTGATAATGAGAAAAAGTTTTTTTTATATATTTCTCATTTCTTTTTTCTTTGTGTTGCATTCGAGACAAAAGTCTTGATGATGATTACAATGATCCTTGGGCTTGTAATGAGATATGGCCAAAGCACTTTGCTAAGCAGCATTATATTTATACACAGTCACCCACACACACACACACACGAGCGTGCATGCACATACGTGTTTCTTGCAGCTTTCTTTGTTACGTGCACAGGTCTGCCCCCCTCTCCCCTTTTCATCGTCTTTCTTTCTTTTCTGCGCAAGCCTTTGTTGCTATAAGTTCTTCACTGGAATAGCTACTTCTAAGAAGTACTTCAAATAATATTAATTAGCTTTAAATGTTTTCTTACAGGGCTAGAATAACATATTTATAATTAATTTACTTGACTTGGAAATTTCACTATTTCACCATGCGTATACGTTATATTTTGTTACATATGAGCAAAAACTTAGTTTTCTAGATATATTTAAAAACATAATTTAATTTATTTGAGAGGCATTTTTTTAGTATAACAAGAAAAATATATTAGTTAAGTTGTCAAAAGTTTTCTTTTCCAAAATTAAAATTAAATTTTAGTGCAGTTTTAATTTTCATTTATTTCCACTAAAATAAAACATATATAAAAAATAATTTTGCATCTTTACAAATTTTTTTTATTAAAAGTTTTTTGAGTATATTATAAAAAAAACTTAGAGCCGTCAAAAATTAAATGAGAAATCAAACAAATTTTAGCAATAGGAAAATTAAAATTTTCTTTTAGCTTTAAAGAACAAATTTTTTAAAACTATATTATTACTATGCAAAAAATTGATTTGCAAATTTAATAAACAATATTTTTGTAGTAAGATTGTTTATTCAAAGAAAATTAAAAAAAACCTTTTTAGTAAAATCCCATTCATTAAATAAAAAAGGGCAAATAAAACAGATTGTGGATAAGCTGCTACATTTTCTGCTGTTGCAAATTACAATAGAATAAACAATTCAAATTTTTGCCATTGACAAAGTATCCAACTCTGCGTATGCGTCGCGACGTATACGTAATTTATGCCTTGTTTGCCACGCAGAACTTAAAATTTAAATAAATGACACTGAAGACCATAAATTACGCGCCTTCTTAAGCAGCTCTAACAAAAGGTTCTTACCCTTCAACTGCCACGGGAAATGTATCCAAAATATTCCGCATTACAATAAAAAAGAGCAGAAGAAGAAGCAGAAGAAGAAACGCAGAAGCAGAAAAGTTTGATTTTTTTTTGTTCGTCTATGCAAAAGAATCCAAGAAGTTGTCACACGCTGCAGTTTAATGTGAAACTAATGCTGAAAACTGTCAGCAATTGGATATATATATATATATATATATTGTATATATATTTGTGTGCTTGTGTGTGTGTATCCAAGAGATGCCTTCCAAAGTAACCGAAAGCCGAAAGGTTGCACGAAAGTAGAAGATGAAAATTAAAAGAAATTTTTCCCTTGCAGCCGAAAATTTTCAATTGCAATTTTTTTTCAATTCGATTTGCAATTTGCAATTCTTTTGTTTATGTTTTTCTTTAACGCATTTGTGTTAGTAAAATTTGGATATTTCTTTTATTTATGCCAAATTTTGTGTTGTTGATCAATTTACATTTTGCACTTCACTTTGACACATTCAACATTTTGTTTGTTGATTATTTCCAATTGTGGTGTAAAATATTTGATTTTTATTAACATTTATTTTTCATTTAAAGTCTTTAAAAAATTCTAGCAAAAATGTTTGCTGAGTTATTTTTAGCGTCGGGCAATGAAACTACAAAAATTTTTTCACTCACATGTGGAAAATGCCGCTGCACGCACTTTTCATTTTATTTTCCGATATGTTGTTGTTGTCGGTGTTGTTGTTGCAGTTGTTGTTGTTTGTCACTTTCGAGTTTTTACCCTTTGCATTTGTGGGTATTTTTATAGAGAGAGAGCGAGCGAGAGAGAGCGAGTGAGTGCCCAAAGGAAGAACTCGACGCGTTGCGATAATATTTTTATTTTGATTTTTTTTTCTTGTATTTTGCTTGCTTTTATTTTGTATTTGTTATTTGTTATTTTCTGTTATTTTTATTTTTTGGTCTGTTTTATTTTTAGCGTTAAATTTTCTGCGGTCAGCGATTTAAAAATAACAACAGCAGCTCCGCATGGATTGCACTTTAGTTGGACATGGACTTTAAAGCTGATGCTGATGCTGATGCTGTTGATAATTTCTTGCTTGAAATTCTTGAGAAACTCGCGCCACAAATTTTGAATCGTAATAATAATTTTTTGATTTTGGAACTTGGAACTTGGTTCTGATTTAGCATGTGCTCTGCGTACTTTGTAGTTGTATTTGTATTTGTATAATTTTGTTTTTATTTTTGATCAGCGTTCACTTTTGTTGTTTCTTGTTTCAGTCTGAAATTGTGTTTCAGTTTTCAGTTACAGTTCAACCACATGCGATATCTTTGACGGCGGTTGACTTTTGTTACTTTTTGTTTTTTGTCCAATTCACCGCTCCGGCGTTCTGCTCACTTCGATGAACATCTTGTAACTATTTTCAAAAAGCGCACGAACGCAGCTGCAGAGCAACAATGACGCCGACGGCAGCGACGGCGACGACAACGACGACGCTGCGGAGCGCACAAAAATCAAACCAGCAGCAGCAGGCAGACAAACGAAACCGAAACCGAAACAGAGACCGAGACCGAGACCACCGCACAACAACAACAGCAATAACAGCGCCAACTCAAGAACACACAACAGCAGCAGAAGCAGCCAACAGCAGCAGCAGCAGTCGTCGTCGCAGTGCATATGTGTGTGTGTGTGTTCTGTGAGAGCGTCAGAGAGTGTAATTTAAAGTTAAAGAGCCAAAAGCAAAAGAGAGCGCACTGTTGCTGCTGCTGCTTGTGCTTTTGTAAACGCAGGCCACAAGAAAAAAACGAAGCGTAGCATCCGCGTGCTGCGCTGTTGGCTACTGAAGAACTGAAGCACTGGCCGGCTAGTCAGCCGAACCAGCCATGCCAGCCGAACCACAGCAACAGCAGCCGAAACCGAAGTCGAACGATATGTAATACGGTTCGTGAGCGACTGCGACGGCGACGGCGACGTCGAGACAGCTTCGTGTGCTGCCAAAGAGCGCCATGATGATTACTTAAGCAGTGACTAACTAAACCAGCGCTAACAGTGTGCGGAGCGCACGAGCCAAACGAAGCAGCGAAGTAAAGCCAGAGGCTAAGCCGCCGTCGTCGTCGTCACATAACAACTTATTGCATTGTATATTTAGCTGATTCGGCTGCTGTGTCTGTTAGATAGCGCACTGTTAACAGTTGCTCTGTTGCTTTGCCCTAACCTTATGTTATGACCATATGAAGCGCTCATGCATTTGATTAGCTACATCGATTTTAATGTCTCATTTAATTAGCTGGAATTGTCAGAGCTAATGGCCTGGCAGTTATAATTAGTTGCACTTTGTGACAACTTTATCACTAGGTTTGACGGCCGCAAGCGAATTTGCTCATTAAAGCCAGATGGGAGACGCGAGAGCGGCAACTATTGCAGCGGAGGCAGCAGCACAACAAAAAGCCAGCCGAAGCCAGTGACAGGCAACAATGGCAGATGAAGTACAGTAAGCGCTTATTAAATGCGCTGAATGCAAATAAAACTTTTAAGCTTAATAGAAAATGGCGACTGAGGACTATGGACGAGCATCTGGGAGCATCGAGAAACAATGGCCGGAAATTCGCGCTGCGGAAGCCAACAACAGCAACAACAACAGCAACAACGCCACTTGGGAGCTCGTCAGGCAGCCACAAAAAGCAGCTGTGTCCCGTCCTTGCCCCACTCAAAGGAATTCGCCTAGCGCGGCACAAAACAAAGCGAGCGTATAATGTTGCGCCATAGACCAGAATCGGGGGAGTGAGGGTGCAATAGTGAAAGGGCTGATTGGGTTGCCCTCCCTTTAACTGACTGCAAGTTTTACCCCAAAAAAGTTATGAAACATTCGAGCAGATTTTCATATTATTTTCTTTTTTTTTTGGCTAATATAAAAGTCGAGTGCATAAATCAAAAGCTCTGCATGTCCATCTACTTCACAAACACTTGCCGTCCCTTTCATGCAGTGTCACTTGGCATATTGATTAATGAGCCATGAGCAACTGCACATAGCTTGGCACTTAGCACGTGCTGGCCGGGTCCAAAGTCAGGTACAAGGACAACGGCAACAGCAAGAGCAACAGCGGCTACAAATGTTATTTATGGGCGCCTCAGAATGCAATTTGTTGTGGTCAACAAATCGCCATACAAATCGCGAACGAGAGATCATTAGAGAATCAGAGACAGCCAGAGGGGGAGCAAGAGGCAGAGAGTGAGGGAAGAGATGGGCGAGTGTTTTGCCCAAAAAAGAAGGACGGTAAGTAAGTTGATTAGTCACGTCCGAGGAATGCCGAAAATAAAAGATGCTCAGCACCCAAAAGGTGAGGTTCCATCCAAAAATCAAATGCGCTAAAAGCGGCCAAGAAATCAGCTTAAGCCAAATGGCGTTAATCCATGAATTATTGCCTAAAAGCATGCCAAAGCGCATTAAGTTTTTGACTCTTCGTTCTTACCCGAGCAGGTAAACAGACGAACTGATGGACAGACGAGCAAGTGGACAGACGAACGCAGAGACAGCCGCAGGACAACAGCGACAACAACAGCAACAACAACAACAGGTAGTTGTTGCTAGCTTTTATTGAAGCAAACGAACATTTGATACCCTTGCTAAGGGTTGGGAATTCATTAATTGTAGCATAATAAGCTCTAGATAAATTCCTTTGAGAACTAGTTAAATAAAACGCATGTTTTTATAAGACAGATTAAAGAGAGACAGAGAAAATGAATTGGGCAGGGTTACAGAGAGAAAGAGAGCGAGAGAGAGAGAGAGAGAGAATGAGATAGAGTGAGAGAGCTAAAGATAGCGAAAATAATGAGGGGGATGGAGCGCACGTAGAGAGAGAGCGGATTAGATAGAGAGAGATAGACAGATAGTAGAGTTAGGCACACGCCCACAGGCAGAGCAAGCGCGAGTTCGAAAGACCCATTCAAACAAAAGAGTGAGAGCCACATGCAAACTGTAGAGAGAGACAGACAGATAGCGATGCTGAAAGAAACGCTCAAAGACATTGACCAAATTAAGATGTCCTTGAGAGTCTAAAGTCTAAACTATAAATAGCAAGATTCCCAGTTTATAAGAGCACGTAGAACTGAATAGATTATCTTATCAATACATGAATTTCGTAGTCCAATATTTAGTGCCAGATCGCACTATTATTTCAATGAAACCTGCTGCTGTATGCCATCACTATATACATAATCTGCATATGCATATAATATATATACTAAAAAACAATTACTTAATCTCATAAGTGTCTGGGGTTTTTCATGAAATGGTCAGCACTGCAAAAAAATCAGCTTTTTGAAAAACCCCCTTCATAATATTGAAAATCCCATCAAATTAAATTATATATAAAGACAAAAAGAAAACATTTCTCAGCAATACACAGAAAGGTATTATAAATGGAAGTCGTTTTGGGCATGGCTCATCTATTGGCTGCCTTATCAGCCTGCCCCAAATCAATATACCCTTTGTTAGGGCAACAACAAGCCAGCCAAAATAGCAACAAGCAGCAACAACAATAAGTAAAGAAAACATTAGTAATGTCCATGAAAGTGCCAATGAATAACATGGAACATACTTTTGCTTTGCATTTGTATCTGTATCTCAACGAACCAAAACAAAAAAAGAACGTAAAAAACGCAAGCAAGCAAAACAAAATAAGCCCAATTTTGACCGCACCCAAGAGTCGAGAGAGATCCAGCTCTATAAGGCAGATATTTTTGCCTGTCAGTCTTCCACTCTCCGGCTGTGTGTGTGTCGCGAGCTGTTTTTTTTTTTTTTATGAGTATTGACATTATAATCAACGCCGTTTTCAATTTCAACAAACCTCCTCCCAACAACAACAAAAAAGGTGCATCCCAAAACAAAAGCTAAAAAAGTTCTGTTTGCTTTTTTGTTGTTCAATTTTTTTTATCTTTCTTCATTTTCATTTTTTTCGTTGTTCAGACTACTTTTCAGGGCAAAAAATATGTAAATTATGGCTGCAAAAAAACTACATGTGTGTGTGTGTGTGGCATGCGTCAGTCACCTGCGGTATTTCATTTTTGGCCGCTCGGTCTCGTTTTTATTGCTTCGATTGTGTCTCTGCGGCCCCGTTTTTCCATTCAATACGCTGCATAGTTTTTGAACTTGAGCTGCAGCTCCCCAAGGATTGTGGCGCCCGTTAAAACATATTACACGCTTAAGTTCGTTTACCCTTTGCAAGCGGCCAGCATATTGAACGCCGAGTTGTGTGTGGGGCGCTTGCTGTGTGCCTGTTGCAACTGCCACTTGTGGCATTTGCTTTGCTCAAGAGCATTATGTAAATTGAAATTTTCTATTTTCAAATTTTTAAAAATAAAAAAAAAAAATTTCTAAAATAGAAAAATATATGATTACAAAAATTGTTAAAAAAAATTTAAAAATATTTAAATACAATTTTATTTTATTTAGAGGCTGCAAAAAAATTTCAAAATAATTTATTTTTAAAAACTGAATTGTTTAAAATAATTTTTTTGCGTACTAATTAATTTTGTATAATTAATTCTACAATATTAAAATTTATATTTATTCTTATTATAATATATAATTATTTATGTATGATTCCTTGTATTTCTTGCTATGCATCAGTAAAATATGACGAGCATCTTGAGCTCGTATGTTATCACTTATTTCCATAGCATGTGATTTGATATATGATTTGATCTGTTACGTAATATACATTGAGAAAACAATATTTCGTCTTACTATATCTTTGAACAGTTTCCACCTATTGATAATTATACCTATCTAAGCCATAAGAAATTTTAGTCAGAAATTGATCAATTTCTTTCTTGATCATGTGTCAAGCTTTGGAGTTTTAGTACAAGGTACAATATTAGTACAAGAATTTCCGTACAAGAAGAGGCTTAGTTCAAGAGTTATGGTAGAAGAGTTTTAGTATAAGTAAAAGAGCATTATTATAAGAGTTTTTAGTACAAAAATGTTACCATGAAAGTTTTAGAAAATGAGCTTTAGTACAAGAATCTCAGCTAAAGAGTTATAGTGCAATAGTTTTAGTACAATACTTTAAGTACAATAGTTTTAGAACATGAGATGTAATACAGCAGTTTCAGTACTAGAGTTGAAGTACGAGAGTTCAAGTACACGTGTCTAAGAGTAAAAACTTTAATTTAACAGTCTCTGTAAGAGAATTTTAGAACAACACTTTTCATACAAAAGTTGATGGGGATTTAGTACATCCAATTTAGTACATTATTAGTTTTAGTACATAAGTTTTAGTATATAAGTTTTATTACGTCAGTTTCAGTATACCAGTTTTAGCACATCAGTTTTGGTACATCAGTTTTAGTACATCATTTTTGGGACATCATTTGTGGTACATCATTTTTGGTACAGCATTTTGGTACAGCATTTTGGTACAGCATTTTGGTACAGCATTTTGGTACAGCATTTTTGGTACATCATTTTTGGTACATCATTTTTGGTACATCATTTTTGGTACATCTTTTTTGGTACATCATTTTTGGTACATAATTTTTGGTACATCTTTTTTGGTACATCAGTTTTAGTACATCAGTTTTAGTACATCATTTTTGGTACATCATTTTTGGGACATCATTTTGGTACATCATTTTAGTACATCGTTTTTAGTACATCATTTTTAGTACATGCTTTTAGTATATAATTTTTAGTACATCATTTTAGTACAAAATTAAAGTACAAGAGTACAATTACCAAAGATGTAGTACAAATGTTTTAGTACAAGACCTTAAGTACACAACTTTTAGCACAAGAGTCTTGGTACAAGCGTCTTATTACCAAATTTGATCACGTTTTAGTACCACAATTTTAGTATAAGTAGAAGAGATGTTCCCAACGACTGAAAATATGAGTGAAAACCACTACGAACCACCGAGAGCTAAGCTTTTGACTAATGCAAGTTAATTTATCTATGCTCCCAGATATCTATTATAATATATGCAAGATGAATCTATGAAGAGTATTAAGAAGGAATATGTCTATCATGAACTGACTATAGGCACTCAGTAATAAGCCACATTTATGCATAGACTTCATGAAAATCATGAATCAATATTCAAATACCTTCGAACAATGTTATAGTCTCATTAGCTATTTCTGCTGTTCAAAGTTCAATACATAGTTAACAAAATTGACATTCTATGCATACGTTTTGCTTGTTATTGCACACGTTTGAAGAATTTCTTGAATTCATAATTCGACCAGTCTTCGGTTGCCTTAATTGAATACCTATGGCTATACAAAGAAAAAAACAAATCACAAGCCTCGTGCTTGAGTATCTTCTGTCTCTTCTGTTAGTGGAGCTGCTCGAATACGCTCAAATGCAGCTGTGCTGAAATGCAGAGAGTTGGATTACAGCAGCAATCGTATACAAATACGTAAGAGAATACAATTACCTGCAGATAGCCAGGTGTCGTGTGTGTGTGTGCGTGTGTGTGAGTGTTGCTGCTCTACACTCCACAGTCCACACTTAAACAACCCAACCCCAAGCCCAATCCAAACCCCTTTTCTGGCTTCTGACAACTCTCATCTGTCAGTGGCAACGCTCCAGTTTGATTCGGACTCGGATTCGGATTCCAAATGTGATTCTAAGCTTGAGCCAATGTGTGCATTAAATGTCAATAACCATAACTTAATTCATTTGGATTTGGTTTGTCTTTCACATGGCTGAACGTTCATCGCCCCACTATCGCACTCGAGCTGTTTGCATCGGCCACAAAGGTCAGCTCTCTCGCTATGTGTGTGTGTGTGTTTATGATTCACTCCCCCCTCCACTTGAGATAGAGGTATCGTTCGCTGGCTGCTCTCCAGGCACATTGAAATTGAATAAGCACACTGCAGTGGACTAAAATATTGACTCGACTGCAGTTTTGGGGTGAACCATAAATCACACTGACTGTCAGCACAACTGGGTTGGGGCATACATATATGAAAGGGGCCAACGGGCCCCCACTATCATAATATTCGACTGCAGCTATTTGATAACATTTTAGGCTAATTGCCGATTGCTAAAAGCTAAGGATTACAAAGCGATTGAACAAGTTCAGAACTAATTTGCGAGCAATTAAAATGCATTTTGTGCAATCTGTCTTCGAAGTTCGAATAAACTTTAAAGAAGCTGCGGAGAGATGATTTAGTTTAGTCAAATAATAGAAAGTTTAAGTATAATATATTTCAGGTTAAGCTGGCTGAACTTAAATATGGGTAACATCATTTTATTGAGCTGTATATGAAATAGAAAGTTTGCTTAATAGCACTCTTCTATGTGATTCTCATGCAATGTTCATAGCTGTATATGAAATAGAAAGTTTGCTTAATGGCGCTCTTCTATGTAATTCTCATATAATGCTCTTCTATGTGATTCTCATATAATGCTTGTTAGTTTTACGCTATTTCTCTCTATGTATCCATGTTTCTCTTTTCCTCTCGCTCCATTTGTCTCTCTCTCTCTCTTTTTTTCTCTCTTCCCTGCCTCTCTGTTTTTTATATCTCTATATTCTTTCTGATACTATAACCCACATCTCCCAAATTTATAAAATCTTTGTCTTAAGTCTGCAAGGTATTTCCGAGTCGAGCACTGCTTACTATTGCACTCGCACTCATATTAATATTAATTATATATTTCTCTCTCTCTCTCACTTTGTTGATAGATTAAGTCTAATAACTGGTTCTCTAAACTTATAAATTTTGAATAAAACTAAGTATTCTTAGACCGATATTTGTTATTTGCATAGATTTAAATATTGTTCTTTGGCTGTGAACCTTTTCAAATAGTAGCACAATGAACACGGAAGTTATGCAAGAATGAATTTAGCATAGACTGAAGTTAAAATACAAGAACACAGCACGTGTGAGTATATGTTTCAGCAAATATGTGTGTGTGTGTGTGTGTGTGAGTATAAGTGTAATTAAAGGCAAGGCAATGAGGTTGACAGGGCATCTAGCAGACATGCAAGTAAAACTAAGCCACAATTCTCATTGAATCGAATTTAAGTTCAAGTTTAGTTTATAAATTTACTTTATTTGTATATATACAGCAGTGTTCGTGAAGAATCAGTTTTATATATTATTTAATTAATTAAATTTACTGTGGCTATTATATTATTTTGAAATTTATTATAATTAAATTTTTTTTCAGTGCCTATTTTTTTCGCCAAATTTAAATGCAGCTAAAATTGTTAAAAACAAATTAATTCTAAGCGAAAGTGATGCGATTGTTGCACAATTCTCCTCTTTGTATTCTATTCTAAACATATTTTAATTCTTCAACAAAGAAAAACAACTTTTTATATGGCTTATATTTTCTGTAGTGCCGCACTACTATTTTTATGAACACAACTGGAAATCCGGCTTTGTTTCTCCTTCTTGACTAACTAAAGATACAAATTAGAAATATTCTTGATTATTTTTATATATTCTAAAATGCAACAACTGTTGGCTGATTGTTTGGCAGTGTTTAGCAATAATCGTTTGGCATTTAAGCCATACACAATTCCCTCTCCGGCTGTGGCCATCAAAGTACTTATTTAATTAGGCACGATTTGGCTGGGATAGCCATGGGCAGAGCCCATTGTTTCAAGTCTCAGCAAGTCTGACTGTCCGCCCACCAATTGTCCAGGCTCCCATTGTTAGAATTGCTGTTGTTGTTTTGGCGTCTTCTGCTGTCGTTGCGGTCGCTCGTTCAGCAATTAGTCTGCGCGCATGCGTCGCTGGCTTCATTGTCAACTTCAGCTTTGCCGTCGTCGTCGTCGCTGTCGTTGTCGTTGTCGCTTTCCCATATTCAAAGTATCGGGCGTAGTAAAAAGTTAATTAAATTCAATTAAAATGCGTCGCGAGTCTTCGATAAAATGTTATTCGCATTTCAAGGTTAATTTGACAGACGCTTTGACGCTTTGAAGAAGTGCCAACTTGTTCAAGGTTATCTCATTGGATGGGGGCGTAGGGCGCGGGGGGAGGCACTGCTCTGTCGATGCAAAGTTCATTTGTTCCGCAACATTAATGCCGTATCTAAGCCTTAGTCTATCAGCCGGGACAAGGTGAAGTGCTCGGCCAGCCCGAGGCCCAGCAGCTGGCCCAAATGTGAGCCGCCACTTCGATTTGGCTGCATGTTGCATAAATATGAAATTAATACTAGACCAAAAAATAATAATCATAAAAGCCGCAACGAATGTAATAAAAATTATGTTGCTGCCACAAAATGTCCAGACAGCTGCCACTTCATAGTGAGGGGACACCCACTCTGGCTTCTTGCCACGCGAGTGGGGCTCATGCGGCGTCAGCTGCTATGGCTGCCGCTTAATGAGTGAATAAATGAATGGCCAGAACGTTGCACGCTCCGCCATGGCGTGGCAGCGTGGCGAGGTGTCTGTGTGTGCCTGTGGCATGGGCCACGCGGCCATGAAGCCACTAACAAAGCATTTAATGCTTTTATTTGCGGGTGGCAGGCCTGAAACTGACGACGTGGTTAAGTCCCTCGCCTTGCCCGTGCAACATGTTGCTGCTTCAATTATGGCTTGACGCAGGCTCGCAAAGCTACATGTTGGAAAAAACGAACAAACACCAACAACATGACAAAGAATTTAATTAAATTAAAGTTTCTCTGATTGAAAAGCCTTTACATGGTAAAAGGCTTCTGATTAAGTTAAAATCAATTTGTTGATAGAAATAATAAAAATAAATATAAGTTAAATGTATTAAAAAGTGATTGCAAAAAAAGTAAATAAAAATAGTTTTTTTAATGTAAGAAAATTACATTCGAATTAAATTAAAATAACAATAAAGAAAAATATTAATAAAAATAAAATAAGATTTCAATAATCTAATTTAATTTTAATTAAATCAATAATAATTTAATATGAAATTTGCATGTAGTAAAATACAAATAAGTTTTTAATGCAACATTAAATTAAAATGAAAAAATTTATAAACAGAAAATGTAAATATATATATATACATATAAAATAATTAAAGAAGAAGCATACAAGCAGCTTTTTTCGTTTGTGCTTAGGCGCTTATGCAATTTATTTAATTAATTAAGTTTACTTTTTATTTGTTCATTCGAATCATTCAAATCAGCTATGAAAATTAGCTTTCTTTATGAAAATGATGCCATTGTCATTTTAAACAATTTATATTTATGAAAAATTCCAATTAATTGCAAATGACAGTCTCAAATTTGTATTGATAATAGCTTGACATAAAAAGTGAGTAAATATGTAATAAAAATTTCAGCAAAGTATTGGATTACATATGAAAAAGTTTTGAAAAATATAAAAAATGTAAACAAAAAAAGAATTTAAAAACATATATGAATATTATACATACATATAGTTAAAAAAAAGTAGGAAAATATAAGTAGGTTAAATATATATTAAATTGTGCACATACAAAAAAATTCAGTGGAAAATGGATAAAATAATATGAATATAATATAATTAGATCTCATATAAAATTATGTAAAAAAGATAATAGCATTTATATCTATATATATTCATAATTATACAATATATGCATTAGAGTCCAATTTCATATGACTCACAGCTTTAATATAAATTAGACAACAACTTTATAAATTCTTGATGAGTTTTGCAATGCTTAACTTATATGTATGTGTATGCATATATATGATATATATCTCTGTCAGATATCATGCGACTTTCAGTTCTTAGCACGCTGATCGCTGCTCGCATAGCCACATTCAATTGTGTGTTCATTATGAGAGAGTGCATCAGCTTTATTAGTTGGCCTGCTTTTTGTGCGTTGTAGAAGACTGCCACAGCGAGTGGCACGAATGGGCAACAGGCGGGCGCAGCAGCAGCAGCAGCAAGCAGCAAGCAATCAGAAACTGCCTCTCAAGAAACTACAGAAGAAGACCAGATGATGATGATGTGCATGGGCATGGGGATGATGATGATGATGATGCCACAGAAATAGAAGTTGCGGCTATGGCCAGCGATGTGGGCAGCAGGGATTGAAGCACTTCAAGGCGCTGTCTGACTTGTTGGCTTTGTTTTATGTCTGCCCAACGTTTGTTTAATTTGTCTACTTTGGCTCGTTTTCTTTTTGGGTCATGCAAAAAGGCATTCTTCAGCATACACTCTGCATACATACATATATATGGGTATATATAGTATATAGTCAAGATTCTCTAGACAGTTTCATAAACGGTCGAGGCGCTACAATTTGATACAATATTTGCATTGTGTATCTGTGTGGCTGCTATGCGATAAGAAACGCCACCAGACCCGGCCAGACCAGAGCAGCGACTTATCAAAGCCTCTGGTGCCGGCTGCAAATCTAAAACCCGAAAAGAAAACAAAAAACAAGAAGAAGAAGAAGCAGAAGCAGCAGCAGAAAAAACAAATGTAGATAGCAGCAGTCATTTGGCACTCTTGCACGAAGCTCTGGCAGGTCCATAGGCAAAAGGGCCGTCTGCTATTAGCCATAAATTTGTTTTGTGGTCCAAATATAGTAAAGAGGCCTTGCCTCAAACACAGCCCAGAACCTTGTCTATCACGAGCACCTGGAGTGCAGATAACAACGGCAGCTACTAATCAGCTAGTTGGCTCAGTGCATATATACAAATAGGTTTGCTTAGCGAGAAGTTAAAAAGATTTGTAAGACTTATAGAACGAAATTAAATTGAATAATAGGATACATATATATATTAATATCTATGATAAATCTTATATGAGAATACTAAAAATTTCCTAAAATATAATATGAAATGTTTTCATATAGTTAGTATTATATATATATATATATATAAACTATTTGAAAGTCTGTAGACAAGATTTATATCAGATATATTAAAATATATATAAGTCTGCAGCATATATATATATTTCGTATTCATATATATTTTTTAGAATGAATCGATATATATCTTCTTTTATATGTATATTCTTAAGGTTTAACTAAATATTTTAACAGACATTTAAGTCGCTAAGGATTTGCTTTATTACTCATCATTTTTAGACTGTGATAGAGCTGTATTTAATATAAGAATCAGGAATGTATACTAATCTTGACATTCAGCAAGGCAACATTCGTGGATAATATATGAATCAGGTATATATATACTCAAAATTTGGCCAATGTTTTATATGTAAGTCTTGATTGGATTCAAGCAAAAATTATTTACATTTATGAAAACTATAATACAAATCCCTTCAAATATATCTTAGTAAAAGTAAAAACTTGATAACTTAGCAGACATCTCTGAGCCATAGATTTTCAGCAGAGTCGCAAAAGTATATAAGTTATCTATCTCTATATGCCAGCAGACAAATATGAAACTAAGCAATTTATGTGTTTATATATTAGTAGAAATACCTACAGACCTACAGCTGTTCTTTGATCCTATGCTTTGTAAGCTTAGTGATCTTCTGCTTTTTATATAATATTTTATATTATTTTATATATTATATATGCATTTTCATTTAATTTTTATTAATTGCAAACTAATCATTGGTAAGCAGACCCGTTATTCCGAGCCACTGCCCACTAAGTGATTGGCTCACTTTAGCAACTCATCTAGCCAGCATTACAAACTATTAAACTAGACTGTTTCAATTATTGTAAGCATTTTCCAAATTGAGCTTGCTTTCTTGGAGAACTGCAGTTCATAGAGAGACACACTCAGGGACTACATAAAAATTCCTTTATGGCTATTGATTCAAGTTGCTGGCGCTGTGCACCACAGCTAGCTAGTTAGCTGCCTAATGTCGCTTGAGTGCTTATGTTACGTCGTCCCGCTTAAATGTCTGTCGCATGCTCATGCTCAGTGGTGGAGATGGTGCAACTTCCTTTTGGCCACACAAATCGTTGGCCATTTACAATGGCGTCCACCACTTGATGTTACAGTTACACAATTCCTGAGCGCGCTGCTTGCCCCAGCTACACATGTATGCCAGCTAAATAAATAGTAACGAGTACGTTCGCTGTGTGAGTGAGAGAGAGACAGAGAGAGTGTGTGCATCTGTGTGCGTGTAAGCACTCTCTACAGTGGCTGTCGGCGGCTACTTCATGTCGCGCACAATTGCCACTAATTTAACGCTGGTTTTTTCTTGCGCCTCTTTGCGCTGAGCTGCTTTCTTAAATCTCAAAGCTGACACTTTTATGCTGCTACTTACACACACATTACAGTACACACATACACATACTAATGCACACACTTAGATGTGGACTCTTGAGGGCATTACTAATCTGCGTCTTTTATAAAACCCAAGTCAAAGCGAGGTCAGGCCATCATAGCGACTCGGACGCGGACTCAGAGTCAGACTCGGACTCGGACTCTGGAGTCGAACCGGCTTGACACTAAAGTATCTCTAATGAGACTTAAGCACTGTGCACTTCAGACTCTCCCCTCTATAGTTGGACTTCTTTTTATATTCTTTTTTTTTGCGAGCAAGAACGATTTATGTGGCCAAATCTAATACCCCCTGGCGGCGCGTAGCTCAAATAGAACTGTTCTTGAAAAACAATCATCGAAGCAGCAGCAGCAGCAACAACAACAACAACAAGAACAACAGCAGCGACCACAACAAAGACTCTGAAAGTTAAATGCTATCGCAACTATTATTCGTAAGTATGAGAGGAAGAGCAAGTGTCATATATATATATGTATATTTGTATGTATATGTGCGTGCTCTCGCTCCCTCTTATTTCAATTCCCATTCACATTCTCTGTTTCGTCTATCGCACTCTCTGTTTGCATAATGCATTGTAAAGATCAAAATCAACTTGGGCCAGCAACGATAAGAATCTCAAGTGCAAAGCAGCCAGCGAAGCGTTCGACAAAAACCAACACAAATGTATCTGTGAGATTGTTATTATTGTTGTTGTTGTATCTGCTGCTTGTGTTAGCTCGTTTACAGCCTTCTTTGCTGCCTCAGTAGTCGCTGCTGCCATTTGAATAAGTATTTTTCATTGAATTTTGTTGGGCTGTGGAAATTTTCAGCAGTCGCAAACACACAAAACAGCATGAAATAGAGAGACGGAGAGAGAGAAGAGCATGAGAGAGAAGTAGTAGTGAGAGCATCAGAGGAAAGAAGAAGAGGAAGAAAAAACAAAAGTAATTAAGATGCACGAGGCAAACGGCGGAAGCAAAAAGATGGCGGACTTAAATGTGGGCGGCTTGGTGCTGACTAGCCATTGAGGCGGGGCAATAGTTGGAGGTAGGGAGTGGGGCTAGTTGTTGCGGTGTGCAGAGCCATATTGTCTCATACAGTTGTTATTGTCAGATCTACCCCTGGACGGTCGCTGGAAAAGCTCGGCATGTTGTTGCTATTGCTGTTGTTTCTGCTGCTGCTGCCGTTTCACATGAACAATTCGTGGCGATAATTTATAAAATAAATGAAATGCACTTCATGGCGACTTGACTGTCGACCTCCCCGGCAGATCCAAGTCTGTCCCAAAGCTGTTGCCGTAATTAATCTGTGTGCGCTGTGCGGTTTTGACGTGCTTTGAATAGTCATAGAACCAGCAGCAGACATTGAAGGAGAGTGAGAGAGAGAGAGAGAGAGCTGAATATAGAGAACCGCCAACAATAATGGCTGGATGATCATCATCATCATCAACAGCAGCCGCAACAGCAGCAGCAATGTCTTTGTGTGGGCTGAGAATTGTGTGTGCCCCCCGACACAAAAGGCCAAACACACGAATCATCCTCCCAAACCCCCGCCTCTTATGCAAATGATTAGCAATAACTGATGCTACCTTCTCTTATATTTGCTTCTTATTCTTTATTCTTTTTTTTTTTTGACAGACCGAATAAAATGAGTGGCTCGCAGAATGCACAGCGACAAGTCAAACAAAAGTGAAGAAAATAACAAATGAGCCACAACAACAACAACAGGAGAAACATCAATAAAAGCAAAAGCGAAAACGAACAACTTCAAATGAAATCAAAAGTGCAAATGACAACAAAAGCCAAAGCTGCGCTCAGGTTTACCGAATACCAAAGCCCAGCCGAAGAGAGGCAGAACAAGAAGTACACGAAGAGTAGAAGACAAGAAGCGGAATAACAAGAACAACTATGTGAAGCACGAAATGTAAATCATTTGCACAAAAGCACCAACAGCAAAAACCAACAGCGGACAATAATCAATTGAAGTGTCTGTCTCTCTATACGCTATACACTAACAAGTGAAGCGGACAGCACAGTAAAATAATGTATTTTGTGACAAGTAGATGACAGATAAGAAGAGCTGATAATAATATTTTTAGTATATAATAATCTTGAAATCTTAAACCAATTTAAGTTCGAAAACCTAAAAATAATCAAAAATATTTATTTGTAAAGATATATTTACAAATAAAAGTGTAAGCAAGAGTGTCGAGGGTTCAATGTGGTGATAAAATAGGGCGCTACATGCTGTTTGCCTTTTTTCGGGGTGTTCGTCAGTTGAAGAAGGAGTATAAAGGGAAGGGTGACTGAGGTGTTTGGTTAGTTACCAGTCAATGAGGGCGGCGCCAGCGGCATGGCAGAGGCAGCGGCAGCAGCACCAGCAGCAGCGTCAACCACATAAAGTGGAAGACAAGTGGCAGCATGGACAAGTGCCATAGAAATTACGTTTGTATTTGTTGCTGTGTGTTTGTATATCTATATATATATATATATATATATATATATATATATATATATATATATATATATATATGAGTAAATGTGTGTATGTGAGGGTGTGCGTGTGTATTGCACAAGCAAAAATGAAAGAACGTAACGCAAAATGCAAGAGACCAAAGCAAATCGGCAACCAAAGAAGCCAACGAAGACGGCAAAGGCATTGGCAACGCAAAACGAAGACGAAGAAGCAGAAGAAGTATGAGCATACCAAAGCAAAGGCAAAAAACCAAACTCAAGCACGCACTTCAGACGAAGAATAGTCGGGACGGACAGATAGACAGATGGACAAACCATTTTGTTGTTGCTGCCGACGCGTTGCTGTTGCTGCTCTGGCTCTACTGCTGTCGTCAGCCATTGGGGGGACGTCAGGTGCGGAAATGCCATAACCATTGAGCTGATGACGTCCATTTTTTAGTTGTTGTGCACGTTCCGGCAGCGAGCACAACAACGGCGGCAACTGTCCAAAGTGGAGCTGCCCAAGAAGAAATAGTCGCAGTTGAAAGCAGTCCGTTTGGCTGTCTGTCTGTCTGTCAGTCCGTTCGTCAGTTGGCAGTTGGCGTTGACAGTTCAAGTGTTTACTAGAAGCAACAGCAGCACCACCAGCAGCTGCGAGTCAATTTTAATTCAATAATAAACTACGTAATTGGGATTTTAGTTATTTAAAATGTTTGACTAGCTTATAAACGAATGAACTCAATTAAAATGGAATTTTAAATAAAACTTAAGCATATTTAAAATTCTGTTTATTGAAAGAACTGCAATAAGTTATTGTTTACTCTTATTAAGGTAACAATTGCCAATAAGTTAAAGATGAAAAGATATATAATATATTAAGTTAAGTTTGCTTCCAACAAACTTTCAAAAGTGTTCCGATATTCGAATTTTAAGTTCAAGTTTCTTATTTTGCTAAGGCAAAATAATATTAAATACAGATATTTAAAAAGATATATAGAATAATATCTAATAACATAGAGAGATATCCCCATATATAGAGAGATATTAAGATAATAAGATAAACAACACTGGAAACTTAGACAACACTGTTTGCAACACTAAATATACTTGCCTTTGTTCCGCCCACCAATTAATGTCTAAAACTGAATCTGAATGTTCGACAAATGAAATTATTCTAATATCAATTTAATAAGCGATTTAATTAAAAGCATAAATAAAATAGTTTTGCAAAACTATATTCGCATTGCATTTACAACTGGCCACGCTAATGAAGTGGCTATAATGGCGTTAATTGTGCGAGGGTATTAAAAATTGGTTATTAAGCTGCCACTCAGATGGCAAATAAATAGCATTTGAAAAATGAACAATAAAACAATTAGCAATTGTAGTTTTTGAATATCAATAAAACATAACAGCAATTAAAATGTCACTGGCGAAAAATCACTCGACTCACACACACAGTGAGAGAGAGAGAGAGAGAGACAGAGAGAGATACACAGATACATTTGCTTGCACACTTCAAGATACGCATAGTAGTTGTAGATACTTATGTAGCGCACAGCGCTTGACATTGTAAAATCTATCAGTGTGTATGTATGTGTGAGCTTCTGTGTGCTTGTTTGTTTGTATTTGTGGCTGTGTATATGTTTAATTTAATTGCCAATGATACGCGTCATTCAAAGCGCAAAGCGATACATTACGATGCTATCTATGACGGAGTCACAGGCAGGGTTTACTTATATATATACATATATAGATATATATATATATATATCTAAATGAAGTACCTTTAGTAATACTCTATGCTTAAGTCAAAGATCTGTATTACATTGCTTAAATTAGCTTAGTTTAATTACATCAACATTTTCTTCTCTTAATTTGTTTATTTCATTTTAATATTTATATAGCTACAGCTGATAAGCTCGCAAATAGTTTAAAAATGTTAACTAAAGTTTCGTAAGTGCATTTGCAACTCGTTTTCATCTTTGTGGCATTTTCTTTATATTTATATATTTATTAATTTCAACGCGCTTAGCGCAAAATGATATTTCGATTGGGGGGCACTCTTGATGGACTTTCCTTGAACGTAGAACAACGCCATGCGCTGACTGGCTGACTGAGTGGCAGAGAAGCAAACAGACAGACTGAATGATTGGCTGACAGAATGACTGACTGACAGAGTAAGACTAACTACTTCCCCGACTGGCTACTGTCTTTGCTTAGCTGCTAATAGATATTTTACAACTGGTTTGTTTTGTTTAACTAAAGAGAAATTGTAAAAAAATATTTGACTGGAAAATATATCTATCTATCTATATATCTAGTATAATTAATTTTGATATATATAAAATACATTTACTTATCTAAAGTATATATTTATTTATTATAAATATTTATAATATTTATTGAGTTCATATTCAATTTATATATTACAAATGGCAAAATTTTAAAAATATTTTTTTTGCTGATTTTTTACTTTTGAAACGGATTTTGTTTAAATACAAATTACATTTAGTTGCAGAATAAATGTAGAAAAAAACTTGAATATTTCAAAACTTCAAACTGTTTTAATAATATATAATTTTAATAATTATATATAGTCCAATCTAAACTGAACGAAAGAACATTTATTATAAGCCCAAAATTCCCTTAGCATTGCTTAAAAAGTATTAACTGCTTGCCTCTGTCTAGGGTATTTCCAGGTCATGTGCACCCTATTAGATGACTTTTACTTAGATTTTCTATACTTTTACCGTTGCAAATTGCTTGTGCATTGTTTTTCACCTTGCGAAATGAACAAATGAATCATTGTCTGCAGCACAGATTGCGAAATAAGCTTTTAATGTGCGCATCTGTAGAGCAGAGCAACATTTAATTAAAGCTGCCAGCTTTGGATTGGATTGGACTGGGATTGTGCTACGGATTGGGGAATTGGGTAGGTAGCTAGATAGCTAGATAGGTAGATAGATTGGTTGGCTGGCTGGATGGCTGGCTGGCTGGTTGCAGTGAAGCGTTAAGTTTCGCATTGTTGATTGCTGTTTTGTGTGAGCTTCACTTGCCATTAGAAATGTGTCGCCATGGAGAGGAAGCGCTGCGCTGCTATCGTTGCCAGCCGATCTGGTGTTAAATTTAATTTATGGCAACGCTGCATGCTCTACATATTTTGCCATCGCTCTCCGTGTGTGTGTCGTCAATAGTCGAAGGTGTGCCCCCTGTTGAACGCTTGGGTCAAACCGTTGGCGTAGCTCCCAATCGCTAATTGTCATCGACACGGGCCTTTGTTGTTAACTGGAATATGGGAATGGCACTTGGAATTGTTGACTATGCCTATGACTGAGCTGAGGGCAGCTGTTGCTGCTGCTGCTGCTGCTGCTTCTTCTGATCTCCAGTTGTCTGAGCTGCGTGTTCCATGCTATCTGACCAAAATTATCAGCGGCGACGACCTCGTTTCTCACAGCTTCTTCTGCGTACTCAACTAGACTCATCTTTGCTACTGCTGCTGCTGTTGCTGCTGTGCAGCGCGCATTTATTCAATTTATTTCTATTGCCTGGACGGTCTTCGTCTTTGGGCTTTGGCCAATTGTCATTGTACTAATTCCATTAAATGATGGCAGCGCCGACGCTTGCGTGCTTGTGTAATTGAAGAGCTCATCATAGAAAAGCAGCAGCAGCAGCAGCAACAACTCGATGGATTGCTCGTTCCATGCTTCATTGAATGTACTACATAAGTACTAAGCACACATACACACTCACACACATACATGCTCGTTCGCTTGCTTTGCGTGCTCGAGTGTCAGTTTGTCTATTGAGACATTTGACGCCTTCGCTCGCTGTTATCAGAGTATTTGAAATTCTTTCAAATAGCTACGCCTGCTGCTGCTGCTGCGCTTTGCTGCTTGCCCAGCGATTGCCATACACCGCCTCGACTATGCACACACACACACACATGGACACACATACATATATATAGTTTTTTTTCAGTGCTTATCGTGGCGAGGGCAACTGCGAAGCAGCCGAAACGAGGTCGTCGTCGTCGAATGCAATTTTCTAATAATTTTTTGCCATTGTATATGTGTGTGTGCGTGTGTGTGCGGCACTTGTAATCACCATTAAAACGCTTCAGAGTTCAGCTGCTTGCAGCTTCCTTTGAGTAGCACTGCTGCCCCTTGGCACCATATTCACATTTGCCACTCTTGGCCCCCTGCTCGGCACGCCTCTGCCATCGACTTCTAATGCATAAACTTATATACATACATACATACATATATATATAAATATATATATATATATATATATATATATGTTAAATCTGACCTAATTTGTGTGCACAAAACTGTGCGCTTAAATGAATTCGCATAATTAGATGCAGCAGCAGCAGCAGCTACAGTGGCAGCAGAAGATGCAACAGCAGCTGCTGCGAGTTCTGTTATGTAATTGCCAGTGCGTACGAAGCAGCCATAAAACTTCTTTCCCAACTATTTTCCATATGAAATGCGTTAATTACAACACTTTTTCTCTTCTCTCTTTTTATGGAAATGTTTTTTGGCTGCCTGAAAATTATTCTTATTAGATTTCGCTTAAGTTCGGAAAGCCTTTCAGAGGCAAGAGGCATTGTTTGGTAGCTGTTTAATATTCTTAACTTTATTAAGCTCTCACTTAACTATATTTTATGTTCATATTTTATTCTATATACATTTAACCTAGTTCAAGGAAAGCCTCTATATCTTCGTACAAAATGTGAGTGCAATGCTCACTTTAAGTGGAGCATGATTAGTCCTAAGCTGCCCACAAGTCACACAGCTAGTCTACAGAGTCCACTTATACTCTCATTTCCACATTATCCATAGGCTGATTGTATGGCTTCTCAAACACCATCAATACAAATGCCACTTCTCTATTCTCGGCCAAATTTCGATGCTCCAGGTTCAATGCAATTTATAATATTTGTATACAACTCTAAGCCAGTTGAGCTTAAGTGCTGCTGCCGCCCCTCAAAGAGCTGCGAGTGCCCAACCCAAGTGGGGCTAAGTGATTTGACTAGAGATTAATTTGGGCTGAATTAAAAATTCATTACTTTGGCTTACGGCTAAAAGCCAGAGGCAGCAACATTTAATAGGAGCGTAGGTGCAGGAATGCTCTACAAATTTACATATTAAATGGGAGAGAGGGAGAGAGAGAGCAAGAGAGAGAGAGAGAAAGAGAGAAAGAGAGAAAGAGAGAAAGAGAGAGAGAGAGAAAGAGAGAGAGAGAAAGAGAGAGCAGAGCATGAGAGGGAGGGAAAGACCGAAAAAGATAGGGAGGGGATAAGAGGGAGAGAGAGAGAGGGGAAGAGAGAGAGGAAGAGAGAGAGAGAATCAGAGATAGAGAGGAAGAAAGAGAGAGAGAGAGTCAGAGATACAGAAGGAGAGAGAGGAAAACACCGAGACAGAGAGAGAGAGTCAGTAACAGAGAGGGAGAAACAGTAGTATAACAGGCTAGTATAACAGCCTATTAACAGTCTAGTATAACAGCCTAGTATAATAGCCTAGGATAACTGGCTAGTATAACAGTCTAATATAACAGTCTAGTATAAAAGCCTAGTATAACAGCCTAGTATAATAGCCTAGTATAACAGGCAGTATAACAGCCTAGTACAACATTCTAGTATAACAGTCTAGTATAACAGCCTAGTATAACAGGCTAGCAAATCAGTTTATAAAAGGAAATGATACGAAATTTGTTGCCTTTTAAAGCCAAACCCTGACAGCTGTAAGAACTCTTCAGAAAATAGCCAACTTAAATACGAAATAATCGAATCCATTTACAGCTTAATTCGAGCTCCACCTGCCGCTGTTTGCTTGGCCCAATGTGTGTCCAGTTGAAGCATGGCATAAATTCCACAAATGGAATGTAATACAGATAACTCACATGAGGCATATTTTAGCAGACACCACAAAAATGGATGCCGCCAACGTTGCCGCCACAGAAATTCGAGTGGCAAATGGCTTTTGGGTGACACAAATGTCAACATCAGTGGGGCGGGGTGGTGCGGGTGCGGTGCGGGTCAGCTATTCGGCAGAGTGACCACAAAAGCGTTGACCACTTTTGTTCATTTGTGCGGCTCATTGGAGTTGGCTTTATTGGCCGGCAATGCCTTGGCCAGGCCACGGTCCCGCTCGTTAGCAGTTCTTAAAAGAAGGAAAAACTTTGTGAAAATTGCCTGTCATGCGTTTTATTTTCACTAAGTACAGAACGACGAGCGGCCCAATTCGCCTCGAGCAACAAGAAAAATTAAGACACTTAACGCTTTTTTCATTACGCTATTGTCAAGGTCCCACTCGCCCTGCCGCTGCCACTGCCACTCCCACACTCCCACACACTCTCTGTTTCTGTTTCTGGGAAAACTGTGGCAAAGTCACGGCTTGTGGCAAGTACAGCTTTGTTTGTCCAGACGCTAGCGACACACGTTTCAACAAATCTTCGTCTGTTGTTGTTGTTGTTGCTTTGTGGGTTTTTCGAAAGTCTTTTGCCAACTCCGCCCGCCCTCAATTGGCCAGGCCAGCTTCCTATGTGCGTGGAAATTTGATAAACTGCTTTTCGACTTTATTGCTGTTTTGGCAGAAATATAAAGAAATGCGCCTTTTTTATTTGCTATTGCCAATTGGGGGTATTCCTGCTTCGTTCTTTTTTTTTATTAGTATTTTTTATTTACTTTTATGTGTTTATTATTTGACGCTGGCTTTGCTGCTATCCCAAGCGCAAAATTGAGACATTTTCTGTTGCGAAAAGGTTTTTGGCTGCAGCGGGGGCAGCCTTGGGACATTTTTCTTCTTTTTTTTCATTTTAATTTCTTGATGTGAGTTTTTGTGGTTTTATATTTATTTATTTGTGTTTTCTTTTAAGTAAATTATATTGACCAGCCTCAGCTCTGGGAATAGCCAAGCGACGGAAATCATTTTCATGGGAATTACAAGTGGACACGTGGATTATGTGTGGCTATATATACACATATATAATATAATATAATAATAATATATATATATATATATATATATACTATATATATATATACTATACTATATATATATATATATATATATATAAAAGAGAAAGGCTTTGAAAGTCTAATGTGAAATATATGTTGAAATTGGTTGGAATGGCAGGGTCTGATTTTTGGATGTGGCTCATAATCATTCACAATGACTAACTTAAGCAGACCCTACTCCAGTCAAGTTTATGGGCTAAAGAGGAAATCGGGGAATTCTTCTTTCATATTTAAATAAATAAATAAGATTTTTCTGGAATGAATATTTTGAGATCTTTGAACTAAATGCTTAGAAGCACCAGAAATGTGACAAGTGTTTAGCTTTATTTATCAATCAAATTGTACTTTAATCAGTCAATCATTTGAAATCATCAACTAAATGCATTGAGCTTGAAGAATATGTCAATTAAGTGCCTCAAAATAGTTCTATATTGCATAACATAACTATATAGCCTTGTAGCTTAAGCACTATTACATCAATCATGATTGAACCAACATAATATGGCATTATTTGCAGTTAGCAACGAAGGCCTTAAGATGTCTTTTAAAATACATATGATTATTTTTTTTGCATTTACTAAATGTCCATCATCAAGCACAATCTCATAATTTGCATCAATCATGATTGAAAGGTTTCAAATAATTGCATCACAATATCATTTAAGTAATAAGTGTTTTCTTCAATATTTTAAGTAAATAAGAAAAGAATAATTTGCTTCAATCATGATTGAAAGATTTTAATATATAAAATATTTTGTATTTTTTTAAATAAAGCAAAGTTGAAATAAGTATAATTGGCATCAACACTGACTGAATGACTTATACATTATTTGAATTCTATAGTACGTATAAATAAATTTACTTCAGTCTTGATTGAAAGACTTTAAAATTTTAATTATGAAAAAATAGTCTTTTTATACTTATAAATTTCATGAATACTAAAAGAAATGCTGACCTTATTTTACTTAATAGCATTCTATAGTTAAAAAAACTAAAGCTAAATTTGCCTCAATCATGATTGAGTCGACGCTGCATTCCTTTAGAACCGCCTTAAAGGCACTCCCTAGAGATGTGAACTCCAATATTTGCTAATATTTTTAATTATTTTAATGATATACTCAAATAAGCTCTAACAAACTTAAAGGTAAATAATTTTATGAGCTTACCGCGAATTTGTGGCAGGTACTTGGAGTGTGGCCTCTGTGCACAGAAAATGACTTCATTCGCTTATTTTATATTTTTTTTAGGCTCGTCTGCAAGTACTTGGCTAACTTTCTGTTGCTGTAACAGTTACTGCCGATGTTGTTGTTGTTGTTGTTGTTGCTGTTGATGTTTCGGCTTGAGACGCGCCCAGTTGTTAACAATTGGTTTGAAGGCAGAGCAGAGGGGGCGGGCGGGCTGAGGCGGGTTGCTTTTGTTATGCCAACAGCTGCAGTTGCAGCGGGCCACAATAATAAATAAACAGCGAAGCCACTTGAAATTGGATCGCCAAAAAAGAAAAATAAACAAAAAGCAGGCGACGCGTCGCATCGCGTCGCGTCGCGTCTCGTCGCGACGCCAGCAGCCACAATAAACACACAGTTTTCACTTTTCTGACACTTGACTTGGCTGCCGGCAGAGTCCAGAAGTCAGCTACCGGACCTCAAATGGCAGGCGCAATGATGATGATGTCACACACACACGCACACACACACACACGCACACACACATCCGCACTTGGACAATAAGTCATAAATGAAAAGTGAAAAGTAGAAAGTTGCGCAAATTCTCTTTGGCCCTACGACATAACGGATTGCGACGCATCCGAGAGTTCGTCCAATCTGGAGATACACTTAAATATTTGCTCAAGTGTCACGCTTCTTGCATCATCATCGGCATCATTATCATCTTATTATATTATCAGTCATTATCATTGTCATCGGCCGTGGCGCGCGCATCCTGCGTACGTTTTTGAGGACAACTGGGTGAAATCGCAAGTATCTTTTGGATGCGCGCTTCTCGTTCATTGGATTTACGTGCTGCTCACGCCCAGTCGCCTGTTGCCAGCCGCCAACTGGCAGTTGCAGCTCTTAATTTGCGTGCCGCGACAATTACAAGCATCGCATCAGATGGACCAAGACCGCGGCGATGACGACTGCAGTTGACATTGATAAAATCATTGGGCGCGTGCTGTGGCCCAGACGCGGCCAGACAAACAGACAGATCGCACAGATACTTGTATCTGACAGATACGCAACGGCATGTCACAGATACATACGTATATATATACATGTGTATAGGGTAGCTATGTTAAGGCATGCCTTTAAACTTTTGACTTTTGCTGTTGCTGCTGCTGCTGCTGCTGCTGCTTCTGCTTTTGCTTTCAATTTCATTTTTATTTTTCATTGCCTACCCTGTGCCAATGAGTACTGGGTTAGCATGGGGTATATGGCTTGAGACAGCGCACGCTTTTGATGAAGTATAAGTTTTTGCTTGACGGAGCATCAATTACTGAGTTCTTCTAGATAAATAAGTCTTACTAGTCTGCCTGAACTTCTAACTTTCTGTGCCTTTTTTCTTGAGTGCTTGTCTGTCCTTATATGCTCTCGTCTCTCAATATATCTTTCTTTAGCTCTCGATCTTTCTCTTTCACAGTCTATCTTGTGCACTGTCTCTCTCTCTCTATGCTCTCAGCAGCTTTCATTCTCGCTTTCTTTTACCTGCTTTCTTACCCTTTTTTCTCTCGCTTTCTCTCGGAGCATCTTTCATTCTCGCTTTCCTTATCTAACTTTTTATTTATCTCTCTTTCTTTTATATGTTTCTTTTAAGGGAGGAAAGAGGGGGGACTCGGAGGCTCCCTTCTCTCAAGGCCGAGAGAGAGAAAGAGGGAGAATGAGGAGAGAGGAGGCGAAGAGAAGGAGAGAGGAGAGGGGAGAGGAGGGGAGAGAGCGGAGGGAGGCGAGAGGGGCGCGATCGAGGGAGGGGAGGCTCTATCTCTCTCTCTGGTCTCTCTTTCTCTCACTGTCTCTCTCTCTCTTTCTCTCTCTCTCTCTATCTCTCTCTCTCTCTCTCTCTCTCTCTCTCTCTCCTCTCTCTCTCCCCCTCTCTCTTTACCTCCCTCTCTCGCGTATCTTTCTCAGTCTATCTCTCTGTGTATTCAATATTTTCTCTCTCTCCCTTTCTGTTTCTCTCCGATTCTCTTTCTCTCTCAATAAATTATAGTATATCAGAGAAATCGATAACAATCGATATTTCTATTTGAGTGTTTAAGTGCTTCTTAGAGCTCCTAGCTCTTAGCTCTTAGCTCTTATATCTAAGCTCATGAAACTCAGCAACATATTTCGCATAAATATTGTTGCTTCCCTCGAGCTCAGCTCTGTCGTACTTAAGCCTTAAGTTTTCACTATGTAAACATATTGCTACTGTCTTCAGGATTAGTTACATTCAGCTTATTCTAGAACTCATTACACTCTTAGATAGCTTATAGGGTATCGCCGTCGTCGACACTCTCTCATACTCTTAAATCACGCTAGTTGCTGCTGCTGCTGTTGTTGTTGCTGTTGCTGTTGCTGTTGCTGTCGTTTCTTTTATCTTCAGTGTCGGTCGCCCCGGTGAGTTCTTGGAAAATGTATCCGCGCCCGTCCGTCTATCTATCGCCGCTTGCGTTAGCGACGCCTTGGCGGCACAACTTGTGGGCCGATTGCATTTGCTTAGCATAAATTTAGAGCCATTTCAGCTGCTGCCGCTGCTGATGTTGTCGCCGCTGTAGTAGCAGTAGATGGCATTCACTTTCAGTTCTTTGTAATTTATGCTGCCAGCTCTCCTGAGGTCAAAACTCAACCAGAACGAACCGAAGAATGCCAAAGCAGGCAAAGCTGCAGCTGAAATAATTGAGACAGCTTTTCAGAGCTAAAGAGCAACCGCAAGTCGCTAGGCGACTTCTCTGGCATGTGCCACCGGCAAGAAGTAGAGCAAATATTTCGTGAATGCGGAAGATCAAAGTGAGTATAAGCAGACTGAATATAGCTTGTCTAATTACTTTTCGCCCCATGCATAAGGCACAATAGACCCACCGAATACACTCAAGATAAGAATCAATTGGCTGTAGTTGCCTTATGCTTGAAGCTTTGTAGTCTGCTCAAGCCATTGCTGCTTCCTGAACTCAACTAGTGGCTGAAACAATTTCTTTTTAATTACATTTTGGGCTGCCATTGCTATTGACTTTATTTGCTGCATAGATTTGGCTATCAAGTGTTTGTTTTAATTTCAATATTTCATTTTATTTTAACTTTTTTTAATATTTTTATTTTTATTTTATTTTAATTTTTTATTATTTATTTTTATGTTTTATGACATCAAATCTTTGAATCATGTAATCTTTGAAGTAGATGTTTTTATTCGATTTTCTTTCAGCTTTGATTTGTAATAAGAAATCAAGGCAAGGCAGCTTGTTATCCCAGGTAATTGGTTATAAAGAGACTTGGTCAAATGTTTTTAGCTAAATGAGAAGTAGACTCTGTAATGTATAAGTATATATTCTTTATCTAGATCTTTCATTGTCTTTTTTTTTGTATTTGTTTTTCTGTTTCGCTCTGTTTATCCCTTTGTTAGCACGCTTAAATCCTTAATTCGATCTTGCTTTAGCAGACATGCTTCAAACGTGTTTCGAATTATCAATAAGATTTAATGTGTATCTGTCTATATATCTATATGTTTATATGTCCGTCTGCCTGTCTGTCTCGCATTTATGATTGCACAGAACCTCGAGATTATATTTTAGCAGACGAAGCTCAAGCTTGCTTCAACTCATCAATAACTTTTTACACTTTTATATTAGCCATCAATTCAGTTGTCTGCTTCAGTTATTTGGCAGCTAATTTTGATGTTGGCTAAGTATATCAAGTGTGGCATATAAATAAAGTACAATATTCGACTATTCCTTCGCTCATATGCCCTGCTTCATTCCCGCTCATTTGCACAGACAAAGTTATCTCTAGGTTGTAGACTAAGGTTTAGCTTTACATCTTTATACTAGTAATATATACACTTCTACATATCATGTATCAATAATATATATACACATAAATTCATTTAAATTAAAATAAAAATTATGCCTTTCAAGTTCAGTCAAAAAGCAATCGAGTTGCCATTTCCCTTTGCCAACTCTAGGCAAATATAACTCTCGCTTCGCTCTTAAATAACTTCAATTGCAAGTTCCACAGCTGAGCTATGAAATATTTATTTAGACAAGAATTGTATCTACAAGAAGTGTTGAATAACTGGCCTGTTGTCATGTGAAGATGTTTGGGCACTCAGCTTTGGCTTTATATGTGCACTCGCTGCAATGGGCACAACAACAGCCTACGTGAATTTATGGCCAAGTTCATGATAAATTTACTATACGAACTTCCTTGGGGGCTATAAACCGAGAGCACCGGCGCCAGGCGAAGAGGCTGTGCTGAGCTCCAGCCGAGGGGCAGCTGAGACAGAGTTTTCGGGAGTTTCACGTGCTGCGGGCGGCATTTAAATAAACCATGTGCAGAGCTTTAAATTTATGCGCATATCAAGCTGACAAGGTTATGAAAATGCTAAAACAGGCCCAGGACCGTAGTCCTCTATCCGCATCTTCTGCTTCGGCACCAGCTAAGGCGCAGCTGGCTGCTGAAATTTTCCGACTGTGTGTCATGTGTTTGTCTTGGGCTCTAAGTTGTATATATTTCGGTAAGCATAATTGAAATGTAAATTTTGCTACGGTTTGTGTAGACAAAAGGTGACGTAGCTTGAAATTAATATTTAACCATTTCTGGCTGACAAAATAAGCAAAACGCCAAGCAGCCAAAGAAATTAGATCGACCAAATTGAAGACTTGCAAATACATAACTTTGTTATTTCATGTGTATATATTACTGTCTAGCCAGAAGGCAGTTTGTTTTGCCTCAGAACTGAATCAGAAATTCTGTAAAATAATTCTAATTTATTGTCGCTCTGATTTGACTAAGATAAAGCAAAAATGTTGTGCACTTTGGCTAATCTTGCGAGCAGAAAATAAAAGGAAATTTATTTTGTACTTATTCAAGTTTTAACTTGAATTTTTGACAGCAAAATAAAAGTTGTATGTATATAAAATAATGTATATAAATAACTTAATAATCATAATAACTTAAAAAGTTATAAGAGCAGCAACAACTTCACAGCTGACTTAGATATTAAGTAAAGCAAATCAAGCAATGTGAGTTCTAAGTTCTAAGACCAGTCACAATTTAATTTAAACTTCAAGCTCTATAATCACAGTTAGAAATTCAATAGCTTGCAATGCTAAAGTCACTCACAAATGTAAGTCAAAAACTCAAAGTACTTTTCAATAGCTTAAACAAAAGTCCAAGCAGGCAGGCAGCCAGCTTCAGCTGCTCCTGCTTCCCTTCGTCCCTTCCACAGCTAGTGCCATCAACTACATTGACTTCAACTAGCCAAGGTTCATATAGACTGCTCATATATCTAGAACAGCTCACACTTACAGCTGCCCATTATCTCAGCTAATCTGCAGCTTAATTATGCTCTTAAATGGGCCATTTGGTGCGCTGCATGCTAAGCAGCTAAAAAAAATAAAAAACAAAAAAAAAATTAAAAGGTATTCATATTTACAAATGGCAACAGCTTTATAGCCAACATTTGGCTATATACACACGCACACACACATCCATGTGTGTGTGTGGTTGCTGCAACTGCGAAACGTGACTTTTGCTGCATTTTTTTGCAACGCTCTGCAGGCAGAGGGTGAGAGCGAGAGAGAGGGAGAGTGTGAGGCGAGGGCAGAGCGTCTCTTGTATAAGAGCCCCCCATTTGGATTTCATAATTCGCAGCACAAGTTTCTCGGCCATTTTGTGGCAAAATAAAAATAAAATAAATAAAAAAACTTAAAATGGCCAACTAGTCGCACCTACACTGAACGAAATGGAAAGCTGCTGGCTGCATAAAGCGTCGCTTATTAAATTCCGCTCAATTTTAATAAGCAACATTTAGGCAAGAAACAAAGTGCGCTTTTCACAATTTTCTTTCCATTTTCACACTCCGAAAAAAAAAGATGAAATGAAATTAAAAAAGCGGCGAAAAAGCAACATTAAAAGGGGCCCAAACGGCGGCCTTTTAATGAATTTTACACGCGCGCCTTTGCAAATGGAACTCATTTCGCATAGGCACGTTTTCCAGCGTCTCGCGGACACCCATTCGCAGCTGTTGTTGTTGCTGCTGCTGCTGTTCGGCTGATTTGCGCGCTCGAAAGCGAAAACTAGCGAAACTAAAATGTTATTACGCATACGCTCAGTTAGCCCGCCCTAAGAAATTTGGGTCAATTCAAGCAGCAGCGCATGCCCTCGAGAGTACATGCATTTAGTGTTGGGGTTTGTTTTTTAGTTTGCCTGGTTTATATGACTGCCTAGTTCTGTAGACGCGTTCGTATTGCTAAGTGTTTATATAGACTTTTCTGTGTCTGCTTGACGCTGTCTTTGTTGTCTCCACAAATCTTTCTATATACTTGAAAGTTTGCAAAGAGATACTTTTTAGCTGTAGCTAAATTATATAGCAAGATTGTCTGGATCGTGGCACTATATAGCATGTTTATCATGGCAAATATTTAACATATGAAGTGCTTATATGAAAAACTTATGTCTATTTATGCAAGATTTTTACTCTGGGAACTCTTTGTATGATTGTAAGTTTAATTAATTTAGTTTACTTAAAAAAAAAATATATATATATATATATATATATATTATATATATATAAATAAATAGATATATATATATAAATTAATAAATCACAAATAAATGCCATCAACATATTTTAACTAAAGCTAGCTCAGATATTCTAACTCTCACTTAAATGAAGATTGAATTTTTGTATAGATATTCTCTCATTTTCCTGTCATTTATCTCAGCAATTAGTAGTTAATACTCCACTCTCCCACACATAGTTCATATGCCCAATATAGTAAAATTTACCCCAGGGTATCTACTCTTCGTCATCTTCCACATTTTACCACTTTTTTTTGGTGAAAATCCTAAGTGTTTGGCTTTTCCTACACATATGAAAGGTTCAACGACTTAAAGTTCACAAAAGACAGCAAAAAATAAAAATGTTATTTTGTTAAAAATGACAAGAAGAAGCAGCTGTTGGCCAATTGTAAAATTTAGCAGGCATTTTTTTTTTAAATTTTTTTGGCAACTTGTTTCTTTTTGCGCCTAGGCCGAAGCTTGTTTGCAAAAATGAGTTCAGCAGCCTGTTCTTCTTTTAATTGTTGTACATTGTAGTTGTTGTTGCTGCTGCTGTTGCTACTGTTGTTTTTTTTTGCTTTGTTGGTTAACAAATAAAACAGAAATGAGCTGGGTTTTGTGGCCTAATTAGTTTCACCTGTGTCAATGTGCAAACAAAGCCACAGACCCAGACTGCGGCCAAGAGCATTGTTAATGAAGAAGACAAAACGTGCGAGTGTATGTAGATGTATCTGTATCTGCAACTGTTTATGCATTTGTAGCTCTGCCCCCCTCTCTCCCCTCTCTGTGGGTTTGTGTATATTAAAAAAGCGCATAAATAACGCATAGAGCATGCAAGGCTTTTTTATATAGAATACAAAGACTTTTGCTTCTAGTAAAAATATATAAATGAAACATTTAGATAGCTAGGCAAAAATTGAAGAGCATTTATGTGGGCGTGTATGTGAGCTCTGTGGAAACGGGAAGTGATTCATGCATAGCCAAGACTTCGCATGCGACTGACTGTTTTGTGTGGGTTGCGCGCAGCTCGATGATAACAGGGCCAGCTGCATAGTCCACTGATGAGTCCTACATTATGAAAACAAATCAGTTGTAATTTCGCAGAATGCCAAAGAGTGAGTTTGCTTTTACTATTGCTAACGGGCAGCTTATATAAATTATAGATAGGCTTTTATGCATACTTCTGGTTCCAGTGGAATATTTTGAAATATTCTTAGGTCATGGAAAATTGTGATTAAGGATCGATACGCTTGTTATAGGGAAATCTAATGAAAAATACTTCAGTTACAGTCAGTCAATGTCCAAAAATAGTCTTGGCTTGGCTTGCCAAATTGGCAAAAAATATTTTCTATTCTAAAAAATTTTAGCTTCTATTTATGCTGCTAAAACTCAATCTCTACTTTATATAAGTTTCTATATAATTGAAGGACAAAAGGGGAAAATCAGCTGATAAAGCTGTAAACATTTTTTGGCACAAGCTCATATACTCGTTTATTACGTGAAAAGGGCAAATTAAATAATCAAATATTTTACGACAGCTTGTGAGCTTCATAAACTGTTCTAGATGACAAAGACTTAATATTGTATATATATAATTTATTGTATTCATAATTAAGTTAGCTTGAATACAGATTTTCAAGAATTGCTGACAGACAAAGGAACTTAGCTTCAAAGATGATCGAAAAGTAAACTAAATAAGCAAGCCAATATACCCTCTTGCCAAGAAAGAGCCTAAGAATTTATATGAAACATAATTTTCCGGAAGCTCAGCAAATATTTTTTCACCATCCAAACACAACAGAAATTTGTAAAAATATGCTTTTGTTATTATAATTTTAAAAAGAGTTAAATGTAAAATTTATTTAGTTAATGAAAGCTGTTAAGTGGCTTAATTTAGTATGAAAATAATTCTTGCAGAAATAAAACTCTTACTTCATATAGAACGTGTCCTTGTTATATAAGGAGACCCAATTGAAATTGAAAATTTGAAAATTGATTAAGAAAAGGCGAAAAAGTCTAAGCAGCAGTAGCAGCGCTGTGAGCAAATGTGCTTAGAGCTGTAATATATGTCCTTCTATATAGATTTAAAATCCAATATTGTGACTTGCTCGAGTCCATAAATAATGTGTGCGCTGTATCGGTGGCTTATCGGGAGCGCGATTTGAAGGCTTAATGCTCATCAAAATGCATTTCGGTGGCTCGGCAAACATATTTCATGTGGGGCAGCCAACCCCCAATCGCAAGTCCCAACCCCCCCCCACACCACAACTGGAGCACATTCATCAATTTTAAAGCCAAAGAAAGAAAGCGCCGTCTGGGCATAAATAAGCCACAGTATCGAGGCGGAATGGAAACGCGTCAACGGCTCGTAAACGTAAATTTCGAGTGGGGCACGTAAAGGGAACGTTAAGTATTTGAAGCTCATGACCAAACGATGGTATTGTATTTTATTGAAAATTCTCACATACTATTTTATTAAGCTTTTGCCATATTTGTTACGTAACAAAGTCAGCTGAAGCATGTGTCTCAGCGTGTGTGTGCGTGCACGGGGGTGGACAATGGGGATGGTGCTGCGACTGCGATACCACGACGTAAAATTGTATGCGACAGCGGCAAGTAATTCTTATGATTATCATAATTTATATGGCCTTGGGGTACGACAGCTTAGCAGCAACTTTGGAATTCGTTTGGCCTGGGCTCAGCCCAAAATGAAAAACAAAAGCGTCAAGCCGAATGTGCAATACACTGACAAAAATTGGAAACAGTTGTGCGAGTGTGATGAAGTGGGATTGAAGCTCGAAAATTAGAGAAACTTGAATGTGCCAGAGTTCAGCAAGCCGAAGACTTAATACTCTGACAGCAATTGAGAGTGGAGAATGAGTGAAGCTCTACTAACAAGAACTTATGAATAAAGCAATTGCTCTATGATAAAGCTAAAGAGCAGCAAGCCAAAGAGCTACTGCCCTCATGCAGACTTGAAGTTAATTTTTGGCATCTTGCTGAAGACACTGAAAATGGAAAATTTGTTGCTTTTATTTAGTTGAAATTGAATTAGAATTAAGCAAAATGAACTGAAATGAATAGAAAAATATTCAAAACTTCAAAAGATCTATAAAGATTTGCAGCAGTAGACCTACATTTCAAGGTATTGTTTTTAAATAAAATACAAATGTGACTTAGAAAAATGAAGTTTAGTTTGGCTAAGAACTAATTGTAGAATATATTTAAAAAATAGAAAAAAATGCATTTGTCTTAGTAATGCAAAGCTTCAAAGTTTTGGTTTATGTAAAAGAAATCTTAAGAATATTGAGATTAATGCAGACATTTTGCAAATAAAAACTTAATATTTAGCTAGAGTATACAAAGTTACAATCTAGTCTAGTCTAGTCTGCAGCAGAGATCAGAACTCAAGCCTAAGCTTAGCTGCTGAACTGAGAGACTCATCTTAGAAATACAAAGAGGCATGCATAAGCTTAACTTTATAGGCTCTGCTTTAGCTGCTGATCAAGATTTTATATGAATGAAATCTGCTTTCATAGATTTCAACACATATCTAGAATGCCCCCCGCAATGAAGGGTATCATAAAACGAAACCAAATGAGCTTCAGAACCAGAACGCAGCAAACAAAGATTTAGATACAAATACAAAGCCAGAATCTAAACTTCTTTGTGCTGCTGCTGCTGCTGCTCTGGTTGTTGTTGCTGCTGCTGTTACTGTTCCTATTGCTGGTGACGTCTTCCGTGCCGCTTCGTGCTTTTCAAATGCACAACGGAGCAGTTGGAGAGCCATCTAACTAATGCTAAATACTTTGACCTTGGTACCGCGCACGCCTCAGGGTCTTGAAAATTATATATATATATATATAGACGACATGCGAGTGTGTAATTGTGTGTGTGTGTGGCTAGCACCTAGAGAGAGAAGAAAAAATAACAAAACTCATACACAGAGCCAGATAGACAGCTGAAAAAGCGTTCAACAAAAACAATTTCCACTCAATGAATAGAAAAATTGCGCACAATTGTTTGGCGTTTGGAGCATTTTGTTGTTGTTGTTGTTGTAGCTGTCGTTTTGTGGCCGCTGTTTGATGATGTTAACTAAATAATTAGCTGACATAATTTGCTGGCTAAGAGCGGCAATCGACTTGGAACCCGGCCCGACCATTAGACACGAGGCACTCCTCACACAGACCCTACGCAGCCAAAAGTCAGGCCAAAAGTGTCAAATTAAATGCGCATTAGAGCGTCATTTGAAAGACAGCAGCAGCCGAAGCAGTCGGAGTTGCCGGCGTTGTCGCAGCAGCAACAAAATGCGGCAGCAACAGAGCATCTCTCTCTTTCTCTCCTTTTTATATATTAAACAATTAAATGACCAGCAACATTTAATTGCATAATTAATAAACATTAAAAGCACTTAGGTATGGCAACAGCGCTTTAATACTATACAATTTGCAGTTTGCGTTTTCCTTCGAGTTTCTTTTATTTCTTATTTCTTATATATAAATTTTTTTTATGAATTAACTGTTGAATCTTCATGACAAAAGACACGCACAACAATATCATAGACAAGCTCACACATATATATATATATATATAACATACATAATATGGAGCACAAGATTATCTAATACTAGAGTTGACTTTTTTTATTTTGACATTTTTTATTTGATATAAGAATATAAGAAAACTTAATTATTCCATATATCATATGTTTGTATAGCAATTTATTATAATTTATGAATGTTTCTTAGTTTTATAACACAAACTGGAAATAAATTGTATCTAAATTACATTCCTATATTAAAAGTTGCAAAGCTTCAAAGAAACCTAAATAAATTCTATAGTTTTTATATACACATAATCTGAATACCGTTAAATCATTAATCAAACTGCAACAAAAGTTAAGCTTATTCAAGCGGAAGAACTATAAATTATATATTTTGATGTCTCTTAGAAATGTTCAAATAGAAGTAGAAGTAGAAGTAGAAGTAGAAGTAGAAGTAGAAGTAGAAGTAGAAGTAGAAGTAGAAGTAGAAGTAGAAGTAGAAGTAGAAGTAGAAGTAGAAATAGAAGTAGAAGTAGAAGTAGAAGTAGAAGTAGAAGTAGAAGTAGAAGTAGAAGTAGAAGTAGAAGTAGAAGTAGAAGTAGAAGTAGAAGTAGAAGTAGAAGTAGAAGTAGAAGTAGAAGAAGAAGAAGAAGAAGAAGAAGAAGTAGAAGTAGAAGAAGAAGAAGAAGAAGGAGAAGTAAGCCAGCCAGAAGCCAGCTTTTCATTTATTGAATTCAAGTTTAGAATCATAATCAAAGATACTAATCAAGATAATCTTAGAGCGAGTTCTAGACATATGAAGACTCAGTTTTGGAAGTCTTATATCTCTGTTTCTGTTTAATATTCAAAGCTATTCCACTTGATTTTACTCGGCTACATCCTATTGCTCTCTGGTATTTCCTAGCACTTAGAGTAGTATTTGTGAGTTAATATGCAGTTTATCGGGAATAATAGACTTGTTTCCCTTTTAACAAGTCTTGATGCTGGAACAGCAAACCGAAAGAAGCTGTCCTCTGCCCTATAGATATTACATACTTCCCATACAAACTGTGCAGCTCTCACCTCTTCTCACGCCTAAACTCAATCAAACTATCTCAAGCTTTTGTAGTCTTTCAGCTATGCTTTAAGAATCTACAAAATATATTCGTTTGCAAAGAAATGGAATTTAGCAGCTTGTCATGCCTAGAGTATATAAGAATATATATATATCATTTCTGAATTATCCAGCGTTTATAGTTTACGAGGCACGTTGATATGAGATGTAATTAAACTGCAAGCAAAATAAATTTCAAATTCAAGTATAATTAAAAAAGTATATTAAACTGCTGTACAATACAACTCGACAAGAAATATTTCACTTATCAACATCAGATCTGTGATGTTATAATAAAAAAACCTTCTTCTAGCTGCTCCAGCCATGCTTTTGTCATATGATTTCCTAGGTTTTTCTATCGTTTACGTGTTTTTTGGTAATTTCAATTTCGTATTTTCTCCAACTCTTACTGCCTGAGTTTGTGCTCGGCAAGCCAAAGCTGAAAATAGCATTTCAAAGGCAAACAGAACAAAAACATTGCCGCGACCTTCACCTACAACCAGCCAGATCTGCTGCCCCACAGGCCGCCAACGGGGGTAGGCACAGGGCAAGCTCCCCATCGCGCCCGCGTCCCGCTCTCACCCTGTTTCTGTCTACTTGGTCATGCCGGGCAGCGCCTACGCAATTAGCAATGCCCTGAAGCTATAAAAATAGCAACAATTGTCGGCTCGCGTAGCACAGGTCTATCATAGTCGCATAGAAAGTGAATTTTTTTTTATTTTCAAATACCCTGTAGTTAATGAAAGAGAGCATGCTGGCGTTAAGTGTGAGTGTGTGTGCCTGGGAGTGGTTAATACAGGTGCAGTAAGGCTTTTTGCATATGATGTTCACCATGTTGCTTTGTTTTCGATAATTATCGATTTGCTGGTTCGATATTTTAGGGAAGATAGTGAAGCGAGAATATATATAAATATATTCAATTTTCAATGAGGATTGTTTTATATTATATTCATAGCAAATTGCCTTGATTACAAGCTATCGATAAATATCGATTTATGTTTTAGAGCATAACTATACATAAACAGAACAAATTTTTGAATGCAGTCTCTTGGATATGAGGCATATTTTTAGAGTAACTCACATTCGATACTCCCCTCGCAGTTTTTTCTGCCCTTGCCCAATGTAGCTCCTGGCCATATGGAAGAGCAAGAGCCCTACTCGCCCACAGCAAGTGTCTAAAGCTGGGTATCTCCGCGTCGCTCATTCCCTAAGTCTAGCAGACTTGTTTTTTTTTCACTTTTTTTCATGCTTGAAATCAAAATCAGTTTCGCTGTCGCTGAAATGAAATCAAAAGTTGACGTATTATTCTCCGGTTTCGCCTCTCCACGTTTTTTTGACAATTTGTTTACATTGTTGTTGTTGTTGTTGCGTATTCTATGCGTTGTTTACGCTCGCCTGTTTCACACATAAAACGTGCGACTTGAACTTTGAATTAATACATTCGATAATTTACATTTTTGTATCCACGCCCCTCGCCAAAGCCTTCGGCCTCGCCCTCGCCTATGCCCCTGCCCCTGCCTCTGCCCCTGCCCATGCCGTGCAGCTAGTTCTTGGCTTTTGCCTTCGCTGTTATTTATTTATTTATGGCAGGTTTCAATGTAGTCTCAAGTTCTAAGAAACGTTTCTTGTTATGGGTTAGGTGACCAAGAACCGGTGACGATTTCCCCGCAGCCAGCTATGATCGTGGCTTGTGTGTGTGTGTTTTTTTTTCTAGGAAGCAGCAATGAAATCGAATGTCTGTGTAGTTCCCGGTTATGTGTTTGGCATTACTTATTATTGTTTTCGGGTTTTCTGTTTTTGTCAGACCAGACCGTCTCCCCATCTGTCTCTCCCTCTCCCTGTTGACCTCATGAGGGCAATAAATGGTTTTCTAATCGCTTCTCAATCACAAAGAATTTTAAATTATTTCTTACGCACTTTTGTGTATTTACATTTAAACATAGATCGTAACGTGCTGGAACTGTCAATATTGGTGAATCATTGTACATCATTTATACGTTGATTAAACTTAATGATAAAATAATGTTGGATGATAAAAATGATAAAAATAATGTTGTGCTTTTGACTCTTGTGAGTTTTAAGAGTTTTACTTATGATAAAATAATTTCAAAGCATTTTTTAAAAATTTTTTTAAGAGCTTCAAACACCTATTAAAAGTTGAATATTTATATTAATTTTAAAATTATATTATATGATTTAGTTTTTAAATTTGTTTTGCGTGGTAGGTAGGTAAGGGGATATAATTCACACGTGAATTAGAGATTTTCAAAAAGAGAATAACTAAGTTTGGCAGCTCACAGACTATCAAGCTCTTCTACAGTGCGGTCTATAAATTATGTCCCGTCTTTTAAAATATGGACTGCATATTTTGACTTCTCAATTATTTGATTTGACACTCAATTATTTTATGTATAATTATAATTATTTTCTATTTCTATAATAAACATAATTAAAAACTTAATTAAATTTTTTTTTATAGTGTTTCAAAGTATTTCATAAATAAAGTCAATAATATATAAAATAAACAAATTTCGAAAATATTTAAAATTTAATTATTTTTAAATACAATTAAAGAAAATAAAATATTATAAATTTGAAATTTTTAAATAAAAAAATAATAAACAAGTAAAAAAGAAAACAGAAAAAATTAAAAATTTAATTTTATATTTATTTTTTATTTTATTATATTATTTAAAATTTATTAAATTGAAATAAATTTGATTGCCTCTCGTAGAAGAAACCCAATTAAGAAAAGCTTTTTGGCCACATTTGATTGATATGGCCATAATTTATAAGCCAATCAAATATAATACGCATATATCATATCACATATCTGTGTATCTATATATTTAGATAGCATATCGAAAACAATTGTCGCTTGTCAAATTGCTGTTGCTGCTGGCATCGAGAATTTGACAAACCATTTGATTGGAATCGTTTAAGTCGCTTAACATTCAATGCATCTGCAAGTGCCACGCCCACTAGTGGGATTTGTTCTTATTGCTGTTGTTGGATCAATCAAATCGTTTGCAAATCGTTTGCTATATATAAGTACTCGCATTTTTTATTCAAAGCCCATCGGCGAACTGCAGCTTTTGTGTCATGTTCAACATCGATAGCGGATGTCGATGATGATGACGATGATGATGATGACGCTGATGATGATGACGACGATGATGATGACGACGATGATGTTCGCTTGTCTGCTCTTTTTGGCGCTTTAAATTATTAAATTCATCAGCGCTGACAGTTGACAAAACAAACGGATTGTTGGCCAAAACGAAAAAAAGGAGGACAACAAATCGATATCAACGTCTGCTCTAAAATAAAATATTGCATTTCTGAGCCGAATTTTCAGTCTTTCGGCGGGTTCTCTGCTGTCGCACCGCAAGCCAATCCGTCAGCGCGCAGGGAGCTCTTTGGGATGGGGGACCACACGCTCGGCATATGAAATGATTTGTGCCCATTGTTCGATTGGCTGGACGTCTCTGCAATCGAATGTCGATGGCGCGTATTGATAATTGAAATCAGGCATGAAATCGCTGCGGCCACTTGAATTATGGCGTTTGCTGGCGCTTTTGTTCTCGCCAACGTGTGCAGGCGACTGATTGGCTTATCCCCCGATCCCCTTTCACCCCCTTTCACCAAGACCACGCACCCACACACAAAAGCCACAGGCGACATTCGCTGCTGCGGACAGAAGCTTGCGACAGGTATTGCAGGTGAAATTTGCATAACAATTTAAAATTCTTGTGCAGTAACGAACCAGACTCCGACTGGGACTTTGCCAATTGCCAGCTGAACATTAGCTGGCCAACAGTGGCCCTCGCACTCTGCCTCCTTTGTCTGATTGATTGCACACACGCGCTGCACTTTGATTGCTAACAAATTCTTGGTTTGGCCAACGGGTTAATTAACATTCACCTTTGTCGCTGTCCAAAACAAGCGAAGTGCCTGCAATTAAAATCAGTTGAACGCCTCGCACAAGGATCATAACAATTTATCACCTCTCCCAGAGAATCTGCACGAAGCCAGCTGCCACAAGGCCCCGCTCAATCTGGAGACCGTAGCTGGTGACTGTAGCTACAGCCATAAGTTTTTAGTATATATTTTGTGCAAGTAGCTTACACAGTTTTTGCGGAAGCACGAGCCATTCCTCTCAGACGAGCAGTAAAAACTTGGCAAGCCACAGACCAACAAATAGCGCAACTTGGCCACAAAGTTTCAAAGTGGCAAAATGAAAAATGGATAAAGCCACGGCAAAGCGGAAATACTCTGCATAAAAAGTTTCTGGGAGAGATTCTGGAAGAGTTTCCTCTTTAATGAGACTAAAGATAGATATAGAGATAGAGATAGAGATAGAGATAGAGATAGAGATAGAGATAGAGATAGAGATAGAGATAGAGATAGAGATAGAGATAGAGATAGAGATAGAGATAGAGATAGAGATAGAGATAGAGATAGAGATAGAGATAGAGATAGAGATAGAGATAGAGATAGAGATAGAGATAGAGATAGAGATAGAGATAGAGATAGAGATAGAGATAGAGATAGAGATAGAGATAGAGATAGAGATAGAGATAGAGATAGAGATAGAGATAGAGATAGAGATAGAGATAGAGATAGAGATAGAGATAGAGATAGAGATAGAGATAGAGATAGAGATAGAGATAGAGATAGAGATAGAGATAGAGATAGAGATAGAGATAGAGATAGAGATAGAGATAGAGATAGAGATAGAGATAGAGATAGAGATAGAGATAGAGATAGAGATAGAGATAGAGATAGAGATAGAGATAGAGATAGAGATAGAGATAGAGATAGAGATAGAGATAGAGATAGAGATAGAGATAGAGATAGAGATAGAGATAGAGATAGAGATAGAGATAGAGATAGAGATAGAGATAGAGATAGAGATAGAGATAGAGATAGAGATAGAGATAGAGATAGAGATAGAGATAGAGATAGAGATAGAGATAGAGATAGAGATAGAGATAGAGATAGAGATAGAGATAGAGATAGAGATAGAGATAGAGATAGAGATAGAGATAGAGATAGAGATAGAGATAGAGATAGATAGATAGAGATAGAGATAGAGATAGAGATAGAGATAGAGATAGAGATAGAGATAGAGATAGAGATAGAGATAGAGATAGAGATAGAGATAGAGATAGAGATAGAGATAGAGATAGAGATAGAGATAGAGATAGAGATAGAGATAGAGATAGAGATAGAGATAGAGATAGAGATAGAGATAGAGATAGAGATAGAGATAGAGATAGAGATAGAGATAGAGATAGAGATAGAGATAGAGATAGAGATAGAGATAGAGATAGAGATAGAGATAGAGATAGAGATAGAGATAGAGATAGAGATAGAGATAGAGATAGAGATAGAGATAGAGATAGAGATAGAGATAGAGATAGAGATAGAGATAGAGATAGAGATAGAGATAGAGATAGAGATAGAGATAGAGATAGAGATAGAGATAGAGATAGAGATAGAGATAGAGATAGAGATAGAGATAGAGATAGAGATAGAGATAGAGATAGAGATAGAGATAGAGATAGAGATAGAGGTAGAGGTACCTTCTCTATACCCTGTAAAGTTGTTGCAACTCGTGGCATTGCAGAGCATAATGATGGCCTTTAAGGCAGCCCTTGCGACCACCAACGAAGCAAACAAAAAACTCGAAAAGAAGCAGGAGGTGGTTGGGTGGCACTCTGCCTTAGCGCGGGTGAACTGTGGCTGGGTCTGGTCGGGCGTGGCCTACTCTGTTGCATTTATTAGTTCTTGTGAAAATGTTTTTTCTGCTCTCAAGTGTGCCAATTAGTGCGACACATGCCAAGTGGTGGCAGCTGAAAGGCAGAGAGAGAGAGACTGAGAGAGCAAAGCTGCGGACGTTGCGAGAATTTAATATACGAGCTGTCGATCATCAATGTGGCCGAGGCTTATGAGACTTTTGACACTTGCTTAAACGCAGCTGCTTCCGCTCAACCCTCGCGCGCGCTGTCTAGCTAACAATTTGTATTCCATACACACGCACACAGAGACAGAGACAGAGACAGACACAGACACACATAAATAAATATCTAAATGCATATATATGCCTAGATGTGTGCCGTGCATCTAACTGAGAGGCCATAGCACAAGTGTCCATGTCCGTCTCTGTTTGCATTGCGTTGCCTTGCGCCTCGTCTATTTGTTTAGACATTGCGCTCGCATTGCATACGTGGCGTATGCGTAACCTTGACAGATGTATGCATACATAGATACGTCTATATATACATATATATTTGCTTGTATTATATTGCCAGCTAACTGGAGAGCAATAGTGCAGAGTGCTGTAACCCACAACAAGAGAAACGGCGCGGCGTGACACGCATCTGAGCGTAATTTGCTCGAAAAATATAACAATTACGGATAGTTAAGAGTATGGCGTGTTCTGTGTGTGTTCCGACTCTAAAGATTGGCACAGCATTGTAATCAGCACTCACACAAGCACACATGCATATCTATATAGTAAACGCTTAAGCTGTTTGACTGTGGCAAGGGCGCAGGCATTGCATAAGTCCAGCACAAGAAGAAGAATCTTATTGTGTATTGCTTATTAATATTTATGACTGCAACAATACTGGCATGGGGGAAAAACTGTGAAACTAAATTATGGCTGCTATATAAAGAAAACTTGTTTTGGAAAAATAACCGAAGCGCTTTGTATCCGATATTCAAGCTAAACATCAGCAAACAATTCGCTACAATTACTGATCTGCTCTACGTATACTTAATATTTCCATTATGCATTATTGCGTATACGTAATGTGGGACAGCGTATACGCAAAATGTCATAAAGCACAAGTCGCTACTCCGTTTTACAATTCCAATTGGAAATCAACATTGCGTATGCGTGTTTATTGTATTTGTTCAATTACGCAGACACAATGCAATGCCCTGGAGATGAGGGAAACCTTCGAATTCGTCCGCTTTTCCGGGTGGCACACACTAACATATACATATACATATTTATAAGTATGTACGTATGTCCTTTGTCATGGCAATTCAAACAACAATAACTGTTTAATGACAAAACATTTCCAATAGGAAATGCTATAAAAATCTTGGCGCAGCTGCACTAGACAAATGCCAGCAAATACCAGCAAAATTTACAAAATGCACTTGAAATTGTTTCAGTAGCAACAATAGCAGCAGCAGCAACAACAACAACAACAGTGCCGCAACAATTTTGACAACAACAACTGTTAGGCCCATTAAAAGCCTCGACAATGAAGCATCGAAAACATCGACAACGTTGGCAACGCCAACAGCGACGGCGACGGCGACGGCGACACAGGCAGCGACAGCAGCGCTGATGGCAAATGATCGCCGACAATTTTCACTGAGAAACTGCTAGCTGGAAATAACAAAAACAACAACAACAACAACTACAAATACAATGGCGGCTAGCATGAAAAAAGTTTTTGCTTACGTGATCGAGGCCCGGACTATTCTCAGCGCTGTCTGGTAAAGATTTACACGCCTGACCTTGAGGCGAAAATCTCGCTGCAATCTTCAATAATAAAATTAAATATAATTGCGGGGCTGTAAAAGCAGCAGCAGCAGCAGCAGCAATAGGAATAGCAATAGCAAAAGCAACAAATGCAAACTGCCAATCAAATTGTCAGTCAAGTGGAAAAGAGCAAAAACTGCAACAACTGGCGATGGACGAAGAAATTTTCGTAAAAACTTCTCATTGCTGTGAGAGATGATGCAGAAAACGAACGAGTGCAACAAAAACAACAGCAACTGTTGCTGCCTGCACATCAGCGAGTGCAAAACTTGGCAATAGCAAATAATGCAAAAGACCTTGAAATGCTGCTGGGTTGGAAAAAAAACAACAACAACAAGAACAAGCGAGAATAGCGAATGCAAAATCACCCTGGAGCAACAACACGCAAACTTGGGATCGAAATTGACGAAACGAAACGAAAAAAGAAATCAACAGCAACGAGCGCTCGTCTAACAACAATAATTATAACACCAACAACAACATGCTGTTAAAAATACAGAAATAAACAAAAATATGTCAAGCAGTATCAAAAAAAAAAAAAAAACAAATAATAAGAAAACAATATAAGCAAACAAGTAATCAAGGTTTTAAAATAATATCCATTTCAAGGATTTAATTGCATGTAATTTGAACAAAATTCCCTACTTTTTTGCAACTGGTTCTATATTAAATTCCCTTTTTCTCATTGCCCAAATTTCTCTATCTGACTGTCTTCTTTATGTAACCTACAAGTTAATAGAAAGGGTATATTAATTATGACATTAATTATTTATTGAAATTAAAGATATAATAAATGGTTTTCTATTTACAAATATATTTAATATATTTAAAGTTGTAATTTTTAAGACATTTTTTGTATATGATCAAAATAAGTAGGGTATCAGCAGTAACAACATTGGCCGACAAGATGCTCTGCAAGTGCAGCGAAACAATTTGCAAAAATGAGCGGGCTGCGCGGAAAGCGAATTGCTGACTGTGAAACTGTTGGAACTGTGGAATAGCGGCGTGTGGCTGGCCGGCGTCGTTTCGTAGGGGGCTGGACTTGGTGCAGGGGCAGCAGCAACTACCAGCAACAAACACATTTCATTATCATCCTCTTCATTAGAACAACACACACGCATACATATGACGGCGCGAAGAGCGATAGAGACAGAGAGAGAAGAGAGAAGGAGAGCGTGAGAGATGATAGGAAAGGAGAGGAGAGGAGAGTAGGGAACAGCAGAACAGCGCAACGCAGCGTCGTTCAGATAAGCCGAGGCTAACGCAGCGACGGCGATGATGACGATGGCGATGATGGCGATGGCGACGGCAACGGCGGCAGCAGCAGCAGCGAAGACGGCTGCTTCTCCATTACAGCGACGCGTCTCCGTCGCGTCGTCGACGTCTTATGGCGCAGTTAAGATTTATTTTCCATAGTCGCCCGCTCGTCGTCTATTAATGTACAACAGCTTCTAATGTACGAGCATTTATTTCAGTTTCTGTTTCGTTTCGTTTCGTTTCTGTTTTGCAATAACTTTTTGTTGCTATTGCTATTGCCATTACCTATAGTTGTTGTTGTTGCTTTTGTTCTTGCTGTGCGGAAACTTTTGCTGCCCCCAACGTCTCACTTTTGCCCATTTGACCGCAGCTAAATCATGTGACTTTTTTAGTGGTCTCCGCCAAGCGTCACCGTACAACCCGCCCCCCAAAACCCAAGCACAATCATCTCACTCTAGAGCCGTGCTACAGACTAAGCCTTAGTTTTGTTTTTTTTTTTTTGTAATTTTTTTTTTGTTTCGTTTCCAACGTAGCTTGGACTTCTAAGTGGATTTCAGTTTTGAGTTATGCGAAATTTGGTTATTTAAGCAAAGTTCGCCAACAATGCATTTCGCTGATGCTGTCCGACTCCGAGTTGAGTCGCAGTTTCGAAATGATGGGGGGATTTTTGCATAGCCATTGTTTAAGCTAAAATTACAATTATACGGGAGATTTCGTGGAGCTTAGGAAGTGAATTGAACGAATGAATGACTACTTCGAATTTTTTTTTGCATTTTCTTATCTGTTGCGGCTAAAGAGTGAATGCAATTCACATAGAATTTGAATTTCTTAGCGAATTGTTTCTTAATTACTAATTTAAATGTTCTCTATTATCTGAAAGATCTAGATATAACTCCCATTGCCAATCGGCTCAAGGCCTTTCTGACCCAATATTAAAAATATGTATATTCTAATTAAAAGTTATTTAGAACTTCAAGGGATATGAGTAAATATAAAGTTTTATTCATCAAGTAAATATTTTATGTTTATTAAATATTTATTTGTAATTAATTTATTGCTGCAATTTCTAAGCAATTCGAACCCAATTATTTTCAAAAGCTAAGCTTAGAGACAAACCAAAAACTGTTTAATATAATTATCTGTAATTTGCCTTATTTCATCAAATTCATCCAATCAATCGAATTTCAACTCTAATAATTACCAAATCATTGCACAAATTGCTATAGCCAGCATCTCAATAGACAGAGAGAGAGAGAGGGTGAGAGAGGGAGAGAGGGAGAGCGAGGGATAGAGAGGGAGAGGGAGAGAGCTTTGGTCTTACGGCTGAACGAACACAAACATTCAAAGGCACTCATCGAAATATACAGATATTTCAATCTTCTGCGTAGGAGGAAGCCGCAACAGTTGCCATGTTGTTAACAAGCCAGGAAGCAGCGAAGGCGTAGAGATATGGTAATCAATGAGATTTATGAAATACGAGCAGTTGGCATTAGCAGCAAAACAAATGACACAGCAGAGGACTTCCCAATTTGCTTGGGACTCGCTCTCAGAATTGTTATTGAGCCAAAGCTGAAAAAGATAAACCCTCATTTGGACATCTGTGCCAGCTGGCGGCACAAAGAAAGCTATTGACCATTGAGTGGACAAGGCAAAGGACAATCGACGGAAGCCCAATGAAATATAATGCCATCGCTTGGTTTCACTGTGAACTGGTTGCTGTGGCCTGGCTGTGGCCGGGACCTTCTTGACCTTGGTCAAGCTATTTATGCTGAAAGCAGAATATCCACAAGCCACTTGACAAAACTCACAGTTCGATACTCTTTGGCCAGGCTGCAAATCAGAGGCGCGTTTCTTAATTATAATACCCTAACGAGGAGTCTTTACAATCTGAGGTAGGCTAGAATATATACTAGAATGTATATTAAAAAAATTGAATGTGTTTTAACTTTTTGTGTGTCTACATATTTCTATAAATATTCTGATTAATAATTAGCCCACTCTTAATATCTTAATGTCTTAAATGATTTTCAGCTTTAGCCTGGATTTTTGACATGGAGATATTTCCTTCCGCTCTGTGCCTTACCTTACTTTTAAGCGAAGGAAAAGCTTCACTGCAGCTTGTCAGTTTATCAGTATGTCAATCAGTTCATCAATCAGATAGTCAATCTTACTGAATCTAGTAAATAATCAATCAGTCAGTTCGCCTTTTAGTCAATCCAACAATCACTACATCAGTCAATCAATCAGTTACTCAATCAGTCAATCAATCAGTTACTCAATCAGTCAGTTTTTCTTTCAGTCTGTCAGTCATGTAGTCAGTCAATCAGTCAATCATTGCGTGAGCTATGCAGTCAATCAGTCAGATATTCAGTCAATCAATCAGTTACTCAATCAGTCAGTTTTTCTTTCAGTCTGTCAGTCATGTAGTCAGTCAATCAGTCAGTCATTCAGTGAGTTATTCAGTCAATCAGTCATTCATTATCATTATCCATTTGGTCAGCTAATTCGTCAATTAGTTACTTCAACTCTTAAATTATTTAATCAATCAGTCCTTCAGTCAGTACATCAGTCAGTCACAACACTCTTCAATCATAAATTCAGTCAATAAATAAGTCCGGCATTCGAATAATAATAGACTAAGGGTCAATCACTGAATCCGTAGCTCAATCAGTCTGCAGTATAAGTATTTCAGTTGTTAAGCAAATCCAACATCAATCAATCAATCTTTAAATTATGAATATATTTTTATATAATTAATATTTTTGCATGCAAAAAATAAGTTAATTGTAAATGCTTACATTTTTTAACTTTTAAATTTTCGATATGTTTATTCAGGTTTCAAATTTGTTCAATTTGAATGCAACTCCTTTTGAAGTGCAACAGCTAGTGTATGCAGACTGCATTGTTGCAAAAAAAAAAAACAAAAAACAAAAACAAAACAAAACAAAAACAACTTTCTTTATTATGAATACATATTTCAAGCTTAATCCCAAAGTGGCAAAACGAGAATGTCGCCGGCCAATGTTGCAACAGCAGCAGCAGCAAAGATGTTGAGCGACTTTTGGCAACGCCACAGTTGAGGCAATCTTCAAGCTCTGGGCCGACACGTTAAGAAGGCAGCAGCAAAGGCAACAGCAACGGCAACGCCAACGGCCACAGCAAAGGTAACATCCACATAATGTATGTGAACTGCTCTGGTTTGGACTGAGCCTTGGCGTCAACTGGTTTGGCATAGGTCCCTCTTTAATCGAGTTCATCATTGTTCATTATTGTCGCCATGGCTGCCATGATTCAAGTGTTTAAATTTATGCCGCCTGCTACTCGAGTGTCAGTCCGTCCCTCCGTTCGTCCAGTTTCCATATGCATGATTAAGAAGCGGCCGTCGAAGGTCAACTGGTGCCAAGGAATTGGAATTGGACGCGACTTGGCATCGCCTGCACAATCTTCGGATGGAAATTTTAATAACTGCACAAGGTCAACCAGGAAACAGACGGTTGCGGTTTGGTCAGCTTTTTGGCTTGCCTTTCGTTTCCACTCTTAAGTTGGCAATAAGACTTTGAACTTAAGCAGGGCCACCAGCACCAGCAGCAGCAGCAGCAGCAGCAGCAGCAGCAAGCAGAGCTAAAGCGTTGCCCCAGGCAGCCAGAATAAGAAAATGCTGCGCTTAAACATTTCTAATGAAAAAAGACAAACAAAAAAGCTGCTGGCCACGGACAGCGCGGCGTATGCGCAATATTTGTTTGAAACTTGAAACTGGCGCATGGGAAATTCATTTGGTGTTTGAAGAGCAACAACAACAACAACAACAACAGCAACATTGATGATTATTACAAGGCTGGACCTGAGCTGACTTGGCTGGGGCTTCAATTGGCAACCGCATGACAGTTGCTGGCAATTGCATGTCAAGTTTTTATTTTATTTTTTTTCTCTGTGTTTGCACGCGAAAATTTCAAAAGCCAAAACTCGACGAGTTACATGCCGTGGAGAGAGGCGGTCAAGTGGGCGGCACTTTTGTGGGCGCGTCAAACGCACAGTTGACATACAAATTAGCAGGTTGAAGCTTTGATAGATTTTGCCATAGCCGCTGTCGTCCTAACTGCTGGCATGGCATTTCAAGTTCAGCTCTGGCAAAAGCTGTTGGCATTTCCATTGCAACGCAGCGCAACGAGACGAAGCGAAAAAAAAGTGCGCTGCATTGCGAGTAATTGCAGTGCGAGCCGATTTCAAGTGCATACACAAATTACCAATGCAAATACAACAACACAATGCACACAAATCGTAGGCATATTGAGTCAGCACACGCTCAATGCCAGCGGATACATTTACAGATACATTTACAGATACAGATACAGATACAGATACGAAGTGCTCTCGCATGGATACGGATGGCCGTACGAGCGCACAAAAAAATCGTGCAAATTTTATTTGCTTTAGACAGCTGCTACACATACTAAAAGATATCAGTCAGCCAGTCAGTCAGTTACCAGTTAATAGATACAGCTACAGTCACAGCCAGAGATACAGATACAAAGTGCTTAGCCGTGATGTGCGGACAGGTTGAAAACATTTTCACACTTTGCCGTTTGCATAATTGATGGCTAATGCTGCTGCTGCTGCTGCTGCTGCTGCTGTTAATGCTGTTGTTGATCAGTTTTTCGATGTTAATGATAGCTGAGAGCGTGGTCCATTGCTTGCGTCAGCTATCTGTGTTGCGGCATATATTATGGTCTTTATGTTTAGCACATGATTTACGACCCCTGCGAGTGCTCAAGCAAAAGAGTTTTGCCTGCCAGTTCTTGAGCTGCCTTAACTCTTAACCGCTGACTGCAGAAATCTTTGTACATATGAATAAATTCATTTGTCCACATAGATTTGTTCAGCTAACTGCGATGGCTCAAGCTGCCAGTGTGGGCAGCCCAACAAGCTGGCGCTAATGTTATTGTGCTTATAAACAAATGGTCGTCTTATATTCTAATGCGCAAACAGCAGCAGCAACAAATGATTGACATAAATTACACAAACTGGACGCCACTAGCTGGCAGCAGCTGCCGACGAGAGAGCTAGAAGCTACCCTGTTAACTGAAGTTCCCTATGCCTACAGCACGAGTAGCTTAACGAGCAGTAGAATATCTTAGATTAAGTATTCTTATGCCTAATCTAACTAGACTCTAACTAGCTAATATGTCCAGATGTCTGCAGGCAACTCTTCGACAAGCTGCATATACCCCATGGACAACATTTACAGCGTATACGGCCATCAAATGCAAATTGATCATTTGGCTTTCTTGCAAAACAATTTAGCATAAAATGAGTAATAAGCTATGCCATTAAATCACTGCAGCTATGGGTCGGGCTAATAAAATTCTCAGTCAGCCAACTAGAAAATTGACTGCAAGAGCTGATCTCGTCAACTTTGGCCCAAAAGGTAGATTGATTACTCAGCTCAGCACAGCACTTGTCGGCGCACATGAAACGTGCCTTTAATTGCCAGATAGATAGATATATCCATGTGTATATGGACAAGTCTGTCAGATAGTTATGGACTAGCGGCAGTTCACACTTCATTTGAGATTTGCATTTGCATTTAAGTGCCTGGCATAGATTCGTATAATTATCGAAACCGAGCCGAGTTCTAATCAATCTGAGCTGCAAGTTTCAAGTTCATGCTGACGCTCATGTACTTGAGCCACTAAATCTCCCACGTTCCCAATTGGCTAAAGCCAAGCCAGCTAAACGGCTAACCAAGAGCCAAGGCGGCTTCTTGTGCACTGGCCCGTTAAATGGGTCATTTGCAGCGGCTGTCGAAGACAAAGCTCTGTGGCAGTTGCTGCTGCTGCTGGTAACGCCCCATCAAGAGAGTTAAAACACGTTGACAATGACGACAATTGTAAACAGCAGGCCAGACCAAACATCTAGCCAGCCATCCAACTGCTCGTCCATTCAACCAACCAACCAAGCAACCATCTCAGCCATCCATCCATCCATCAGCGGGCAGAGCAAGACCAAGACAGCGCCGCAATTTTAAATGACCAAATTCGTCTTGTGGTTTGTACTTGAAAAACCCAAAACTGGTAAACGAAATGCGATATATACACACACGCACACACACATATATATATATAGCACTATACGATAAATACGAGAACTTAACAGCCTGGCCAGCTGTCAAGCAACTGGCAAAATGAAATGAAAATGAAACCAATTTTTATTTTTCGTTGTTGTCCGCTCTTTTATTTTATTTCTGTTTTTTTTTTTTCATGATTTCTTGTGCCGTAAAATGTTAAAATATGTAGCCATAAAATTGGTTTTGGGCTGGTTATATTAAATTAAGTGCAATAAATAAAAGCGCACAAAATGAATTAATCGAACAATTGGCCCAAGTACAAGCAGCAGCAGCAGCAGCTGTGCGTTTATATCTGTAAGAATCAAAGTAGAAACTCGTAAAATATGCCACGAGTTGACATTTGTTGGGCAGAGCGAGTGAGTGGGGGCGAGTGAGTTAGAGAGAGATGCAAAGAAATACTAAACTTAAATTAGTTAAATGCAGCAGGCAGTGGAAAAGGTCTGAGATTAAAGTAAAATAACTTTTGCTCATGGCACTGGGTATATACTTTTTGTGTGACTGTAAATAGTATCGATATAACTTATAAATATATATATTTGAAAGCTTGGTTGCTTTGCTTATAAGCAGAAAATTTTATACTATAAAAGCTAGTCATAGTTAAGCAAAATAACAGCTCAGATCAAAGTGCTTGAGATAATTTAAAGAACCAAAAAGTTTATTAATTTCTCAACAAATTTGTCACAATAATATTTCTAACGAAATCGTATTGCAATGTGATACAAGTTATTTATAAACTTATACAAAATTATAAATAAATATAAGTTAACACATAACATTTAATATAGGGTATTTCATAAGTTTATAACCAACCCTCGCTATCGCGTGTTTCGTAAGTTAAGAAACAGCCCTCGCAATTGCGACACTGCATACTTTGTATCAGCGCGCTATAACTGCAATGGTCAGCGGCGGTAACCAGATACTTTTGTTTACTGCAAGAGTTTCCGTTATTGCCTAAGATTGCTGAGTCGGCTTGCCGACCATGACATTGTGGTGTGATGCGAGTTTTGGCTTAGCTTAAGTGAAATATTCTATGTAGCTAAAAATCAGTTTTGCATTGAAGTTTGAAGAATAAACCCGCACTACTCCGGCACACCGCCGTAATCAAATTGTTATATTTCTGATCATTGCTGAGCCACAAGGCCAGTTAATAGAAAAGGGGGTGAAGTCAAACCCTCCAACATAATCATCATAAGAAGATTATAATTACCCGATCAACGCTGGACCTGCCACCGACGCCTAGCTCATAGCTGGACCAGCAACTTATTGATTAAGACTATAAATACCCGATCAACGCTGGACCTGCCACCGACGCCTAGTTCATCGCTGGACCAGCAACATATTAATTTATATATAAATAAAATAAATATCCTAGCTATATGGACTACATCAAATATAAATCATACCAGCTATCCACATTAAATATTTAGATATATATGTGAGAATAATAAATAATTAAATATAAATAAAATAAATATGCTAGCTATAAGGAATACATCAAATATAAATCATAGCAGCTATCCATATTAAATATTTAGATATATATGTGAGTTCTAGAAAACACTTGCCAGAAGCTCTGATCAAAAAATCAAAATGATCAAAACATAATCAAAATATCTTAAGGAAACCAAAAACCAAACCAAAACTAGTTCTTGCAAGAACATAAAATTTCGATTAAAATAAACATTTTGAAGCCCAACTTGTTTTTGCTATTTCCTATATGTTGATATATTCAGGTAAGTCAGCCCAGCCCTCGTTGTTAGTGGCATCTGTTGAGCCCTTCTTGAAGCTACGCACACACGGCTGCATTGCGGCACGTTTTGTAAATTTTCACACATTTTCATTTTGGGCGCTCAATTACTTAATCTTTAGCTCTGACTTCTCTGACGGCATCGATACGATCGAATCGATGCTGCCACGCCAACTTTGTTCGCCCGCCCATTTATGGAGAGTCCAAACTGGAAAACAACAAGAACAAGAAATTCTTTGGCTGGCTTCGCTGTGTATTTTATTATTTATTTATTTATTTATTTCGTATCGCTTGACTGCCGAAATAAGCACGAGATCAAGGGTAAGCGAGGTTGAGTCGCCTCAGTTGGACGTTCCTCAACGATGTTGGTTTTGGATCTTGCTTGCCCGGTTGTGCGAGAAGCTGGAAAACATTTCTTGGCACCACGCAGAAGCTGTTAAATGCCTTGCACAGCTATAGCAAAGGGGCATATTAGTGTGCCCTTTGAAATTTAGCTCGCCTGATACAAATAAATACATTTTATGATGATTGAATATATTGAGTGCCCCAAATATTGTGACATATTAGAGCTAACTATAACTAAGCTTTTTACTACCTCGTTCAGCTAATAAATAGGGTATATTGGTTTTAGTTAAACACTATTTGACAGCTTATATTAAGTAGCTAGAGAGTTAACTTCTCTAAAATCTATCATAAATTTTAGTTTGGAAAACTTGAGCTTACAGCCAAAATCTAATCAAACCACGCCCACAACCCACCTTTAAAGAAAAGCAAATCTATATTTTTCACTAGAGTTAAGAAATTTGTATCCAATTGCAATCGAGTCTCATCTTCAATCTTCTTAAGAAATCAGATAGAATTTTTTTCAGTTCTAAAAGCGCGTATTGTGCAGTCGTTAACACCCGTTTAAATTATTAAATTCATCCACATTCTACCAAAAATATCAACATTCAATAAACTTAACTTTTTTACAAGATTCCAGACAGCATTGCACGAGCATTAGACAGTCGCTTACGCCCGATGGGAACATGTGTGCTTAATGAAAAATTGTTTTTAATATAATCTTTACTTCACCTCATTTTCCACCCTCACTAAGCCCTGAGCGGGCATTGGCCAGTCGCTGACAGCCGTCTGCAACATTCCTCGTTCTTGTTTCTCTTGTGAATCTTTGTTTCGTTTAGCGCACAAGTGCAAAAGAAATATATATACATATACATATATATGTTTGTGTGTTTATTTTTATGCAAATTTTCATGCTCGTCTTGGCATCAGAAGTCTGTGGCAAAGAGTTTTTGGCTTTCAGGCGAGTGTGTGTGATTTGATTTGGTTTCTGTGCAGTTGTTGCTAACAGCTACAACAATTGTCGCGCATTAGTCGCGCTAACCTCAAGGTCCAACTTTTTTGCACATTTGCAAAGTGCTGGGGTGAGCGAGAGGGGGAGCCAAATAGAAACTTCAGCAGCTGACGGCAGAGCAAACGCTGCTGCGGCTGTTACTGTTGCTGCTGCTGCTGCTGCTGCTGCTGCTGCCAAAGTCATGTCATGTGAAATAATTGCAATTTACGCTTCGCAGCCAACGGGCAGCGCAGCAGCCGCAACAACAGCTACAATTGTCGGCCCGTTCCACGGGGCGAATACAGAACGTAGAATTTTTGTTAGCCGCTGATGATCTCACATGCACTCGCTGCATGATGAAAAGCAGCCATCCAATGGCTGTGCACAGAGTCGGACACTAAGCCAGGCCGCGGGCACATGTTAGCACGCCTCGTCGTCAAATTATCTCTCTCACACACACACACACGCACACAGAGAGAGAGTGAGGCTTTGTGTGTGTGCTCTGCTCTGCTCTGGGCCCGGATTGCATAACACGCTGCTTGTAATGAAGCGTCAATCTGCGTCGCAGCCAGGTCCACAAAGAGACCGGAATCGGCGCTCGTTGTCTGAATATTTCATGGTCACCCATACCAATAAGCAGCATGCATGTGTGTGTGTGCGTGTGTGTGTTTGGTGAAAATATTCGCATTGTAAGCGAACTGAAAAAGCAGCTAGCAAACCTAAAGGCAAACAAACATTCCGGCAACAGCTGTTCCCAGCAGCCAAGAGGCGTATCACAAACGATCTGTAAAAAGTTCCATTTCAATTCGTGGCTGTATTCCCAGCTAAATGAAACCTTACACAAGAACAAACAAGCATCAAGTATTTTGTACTCACAATCAAGTGCAAACATTTGTCTAGGTCGAAAGTGCTTCAACTGTGTGTAAAATGGCAAATTTAAGGAATATTTTTAGTGCTTAAACTGAGAATATTTGTTTTTCTATTAGGCACTATTGAAGGCTTATAAAATATAAATTTTTATATTTAATTACTTTTATTAAATTATTTAATATTTAAATTGTTTTTTAAATCTTATTTGATTTATTCCTTCATTTCTTGTCACACGAAACTTTATTGTATCTGAGTTTTATTTCTACAAACTTTATTTTTATATAATTTCTTATTATTTTAAGATTTAATAAAATATAAGATATATAATATATTATATATATAAACTAATCTGCAAATATTTGGCCAACATCAAACACACTAATGAAGCAGCAGACACCGTTGCCCACACCTGGTCGTCTGTGATTCTATTTATATACAAAACTGAAGTGGCCCTTGGGCCAAGGATTGAGGAGATAAAAATGGCATCGAAGCAGCAGCTAAAGAAGATCACACAAAATTACTTTGTCGATTGGGAAAATATTGTTAGTGTCTATAATATCAGATGGAGATTACCTTGCAGGGGGCAAAAAGGGTGCAGATATTCACGCATACAACTAAAAAACACAAAATTCTACTTTGATATGGGATAACAGCATTTAAAGCTTAGTTTAAATGACATAAATAAATACAATCCATTCTAAAAACATGGCTTCAATTTTTATAATAGAATTTCATATTTTAGAAAATAAATTAAATATAATTTTATAGAATATTGGTAAATTAGAGTTTTTTAATACGAATTTTCCTAGTCTAGCTGCAGATTTGAATACTTAACACTCAATATTAAATTACAATTACTATTATTATTATTATTACTATATATTTTATTTACCATATTTATGTGTATTATTAAGTGCACAAGTCGGGCTGGATAGAGCGCTACTCTTATAGAGCAGCTCAAGTTCAGTTCGCTCATCTAAAAAGTTCAGCTTTTTTTGGTAAAGTTTACGCACAAAGTTGTACGAAGGCTATTTAAATACACACAAAGGCACACACACATATATGTGTATACACACACACAGTCACTCACACACACAAACAGACAAAGGGAAATATGCGCGTTGCATAAATACAATTGGCTTTTAGTCAGCGTTCGTTTGCGGTTTTTCCACATTTCCCTCACTTGTTTGACTCATGTGTGTGTGTGTGTGTGTATGTGTGTGTGTTTGGCATGTTTGTTCTTTATATGCGGCTTTAACAAAAACTTTCTGTTGCAATGCAGCGCAGCTTTCAAGCCAATATATATTTGGCTCTAACTACTTTTTGACAAAGCGAAATCAAAGGGCAAAAGCAATTGACTAGCTGCAAACTTAATACGATTATAATAGCTATAACTTATATAATTATAACGGTTTTTACAAACACCTTAGTTCGCAGGGAGCTACTAATTTTAGCTGCTTATGCTTAGCTTTTCCGTTTCATTAGCTCGTGTTAGAAAATCTCCTGACGAGCTGTTCGAGGGAAGTAATTTTATCTAATGCAGCTGCCCGTGTGTGGCGCAGCAATTTCATGCAATTGACTTTACTTTAAATTACATTTATTGACAACATTTAAATGGAAAATAATTATTTGCCTTGAATTGTTTCAACATTCTCAGCTGTTGCACTTTTTCGAGTGACTCGAGTGTGTGCGTGTGTCTGTGTGTGTGTGTGTGTGTTGCATACAAATTAGGTTAAAATGAAGTACAATTGCGAAAAAGCTGCACGACAGTTGCCAGCAGATAACAGTTGGGCACCGAAGATACATTTCAAGCAAATAGATAGACAAAGGGAGAGAGAGAGAGAGACTGAGAGAGCGAGGGGGAGATACATTTGTGGAGCTGCTGTACAAATAGAGCTGCTGATGAGTGCCAAATTGTTGGCAAATGAATTTAAGCTAGCTGTTCAAAAAACATATAATATATTTTATGCAATTTATTTAGCACATTTGATATAAATTTTCATATAATATATATATATATATATATGTTTCATGCATGCTTGGCTTAGCCGTAAAAACGTTTTGACAGTTTGCAGTTGCTGTAAGTGAAATTGCGTATGAACTTGGCATTCATATATATATGCGTGTGTTTGGTGGAAGATAGAATATGCATACATTTTGGTTAAAGTTTTGCAGTTGTTCGTTAGAACACAATTTGAGCAACTTTGGCCGCACAGTGCGTATGAGTAATTCGAGCGTGTTTGGTGTTAGTTTCTTCTGGTTCTGGAGTTCGCTGGAACTGCAACTGAGTCATTTGGAACGGACTGGCACCAAAATGACATAGAATATGCAGCTTCCAATTACGAGCAAACGATTTGCCACGATTAGTCACCTGTTTATGGCTATTACACAGTTCCTGCCAACCACACACTGGCGCACAGGGCGTATACTGGGCGAACACAGTCGCTGCAACAGTGTGTAGGTGTGTATTCGTGAGAACCTAATGGCTGGCTCTGGCCAACTCATCAAGCGCAACTGGCAGATACATTTTGAAAAGCCATAATTACAGCCCGAGCGGGTGCGAGGGCGCGCGAGCGTGTGAGAAGGGAAGCTCTTTTAAAATTGATTGGAAAACGTTGCCAGCTATAGACGCTTACAGCGCGCGACCTTGAACTTGATATTAGATGCGATCGCAATCGCATAATGCATATATATATATATATATACATATATACTACACTAATAAGAGTAGATTGGAACCGGTTTGGCTGTCTTTGGATCGGGGCAAGGCACTGGGCTAAATGCAATACGAGCAGTTTAGTCAAGTGCGCACACACACACACGATATAGCACTTGGCACTCAGCTACACTTTGCTCTTCACACAGAGAGTCATCAAAATTGAATTTAAGTATATTTGAGGGTCTCTGGCCTAAACTGCCTGCTGGCTGCCATAGCCATTTGCTGAGTCATAGCCCAAATATTTGCTGGTTCTGTACGTTTAGCCAAAGTAAACAGTTTGCCCAGAAGCTGCTTTCGTTGACGTTTTCTCAACATAAGCCTTATAAGCAGGCTCTTCGTATTTGTCTCTCTCTCTCTCTCTCTCTATCTGTGTGTGTGCGCAAATACATATGTAAATCAATATGGGTCGCCAGCAATAACAAGCCTTGTCAAAAGGGCCGCACGAGGTCGACTTGATGAAAGTGACTTCTAGCTAGGCTGCTTCTGCTGTTGATAACCCAAGTCAAGTGCTGGCAACGGTTGGCAGCCCACCAATTGTCGCTCAACCCACTACAGCTGCAGCCCGTACCATAAATAAAAGAAGTTTCTCTGAAGCGATAATAAAAATAAACTGTCCGCATCTCATATTTCCCAGCCAGCCCTAGGTTTGGATACAATAATTGTTTATCAAATTGCATTAAGAAGTAAAAGCCACGAAACGAAGGCAAATAAAATGGCCTTTTACTTGATGTTTATAAGCTTCATCATTTATAAATTTCAATTTCCAGTGCAGTTGTATAAGAACTTGTTTAGCGCTTAAGCTTTTAGAAGGAAATTAAAATTCTAGGACTGGATTTTAAGCCTTCAAATCTTTGCTGTTATAGATTTAGTTAGTTGTTTAGCTTAGAGAATTTATAGCAATTGCTTATCTATAAATTGTTTTATTGCAAGTCTCAGTGACTTAAGACTTTATCGAGGAGGGCAACGTAACGACACAGACAAATAATATGCTCGTATTCCTTGCTTGATTTGTACCGATGTTGATGCTGGGCTTATATACACAGTTCTTAAAGGAAAATACTGATATTGTGTTGGGCCACGCCTTAATTAAATGTTATGTATAGACAGGGACGTCTGACGTTCAATGAAATAAGCTAAGTAAAAAAATAAAATGATATTTTAAGCTGTTATAGTTTGACGTCTTGGTTAAACAGGTCAGTCAAAGAGATAACCAACCTCTAAGATATTGTAGAGTCATTTGTTTATTGAACTGCCTGCTGGCATGTATCTGCTTAGACATGCTCTTTTCTTTTCTCGTGGCTCTTAGTTTGAGATCAAGACACGAATACTAACCTGAAGAGTTTATCTGACCAGGTTCTTGTATCAGGCATAATTTAGTCAGATAAAGTCTTAAGACTTCATCTGACAAAGTTATGCAATTTATAGAGTTATCCAATATTAAGTGTTGATCAGACAAAGATGTGCCTGATATAGATTGTATTACGCTTAAGTTATGCCTGCTACTGTGTGCCGAACTAACTATACCAAGTTGCAAGTCTGATAATTCATTAGTGCAAAGGAAAATGTAGTTCGACTCGTTGCACTAATGTTTAGCATATTTTGTTTGAATATTAATTAAAGTATATTCATGTGCATACAAAATATATATATTTCAATTATATTTTTAGTTTATATACATAATGAAATGCCAGCTGTAACTTCTGTATACTTATAGCAATTCAATGCAGTCAGAAGTGTCTCAGCAGCTGCCCTTCTGTCTTGGTTGTAAAACTTTTATGAAATGGGTGCAATTCATGCAGTTCTTAATGATATATAAACAGATAAATTGTGTACATACATACATATGCATATATATATATATATATATATATATATATATACATATATCTATATAAATTAACTTGGCGACAGTTGTTGGCACAGCCTACAATAAATTTGCATTTTATTGAGGCTTATTGCATTATTTTGGGTGGGTGGTTGGCTTGGTCATGTCTCCAGATGGCCAACCGCCTGTTCTGACCGTCTGCGAGGTTATTGTCGCATCAACAGATGCGACTTTCCGCCGTAGAACAATGTGAAAATTAATCATTGGCGACTTAATGCAGATGATAATGAGAATGTACGACACGAAACGACATATATGAACAGATATCTGTATATATATAATATATATCTTTATATCAGATACTTTTGCATCTTGTTCATTGACTGACGCAATGTATGCTGCATATCTCAATGAGCTGCTAAATTATTGCCAATAATGATAATGCTGATATACAGTCTTGTGTAAGATATAAAATGGAAAACTCAGCGTATTCTCGCTGGCTTTGTGACATTGATGGAAACTGCAGTTCATATGCCTTGTCACAGATCACAGATTTTCTCCTTTTGTCACTTAGAAAGCGTTTTTCGCTTTTTATGCTACTTTTTTTGCTCTGCTTTCAGTCGCGTTGATTTGATTTCCGCATCTGTTTCTTTGTGACATATTGCTTAAGTTGAGTGAACCTGAAAGGTGAGATAAATAAACCTAAATGACAAAGTTTTTAGCAACAGAACAACAAGTTTCAGAACAAGCAGTGACAGTTGTCGAGTCTAAAGTATAGACTACTTAATTCGACGATTTTTTATGGGCTTCGACAAAGTGGCTTCCATTTTTAACGGGAATGATGTTATAGAATAAAATTATAAATAAAACATTTATCAAGCTTCAGTACAAATTTAGTTAATATAGTTAAATTTTTCTAAGTTTTGTGAATAAAAACTTAACTTTAGCAGAATAATTCTGTATCTTAAAATTCTGTATATCCTTATTCATTATTAATAAAATCTTACCTTTAAGACCTTTAAGAAGTCACCATAGGAAATTCTTTTTAAGTATTTATATTATACTTTATTTTATAAGTATTGTAACCTATCTGTTTCTGAACTCTTTAAGTCTTATATACAGAGTTTTATATACAAAAGGCCACAACATTTGAATATACATAAAGTAACGATTTATACATAGAGAAATTTACACTCCAGTTAAATTGTGTTTCAAGTGAAGCCTTGACAAGATAGTCTCAAATGGATATGATGAGACACAGATTAACAAATGCATTGCTTAGTCAAACTCACTTATATATAAATGTAATCAATGCATGTTTTCCTAGCATATTTTTACTTGCTAAGGATAGACTCATTCGATTTATTCAGCCAAACATCATTTAAGTTAGTCAATTGAACAATTAATTTATTTTACATGAAATTTACCAACCAAAATTCATAATAATTGAAATCAAATTGACTGAATAGCTGAGCTATACAACTGTAGCTCAATACCTCTGCACCGCCTCTTAGCTCAGCTCTCCCACACTTTTGACTCTCCAGTGAAAAGTCTACTTCAATTGAAAAATTTTCTAGCTTCAGCAATGGAAACTTCCGTGTAAATATTGTAAATAAAACAAAATCAAAACACGCAAGAAACGCGTGACGTCAAATTTTTGACCAGCCGAATTGCATATATATAAATATATTTAATTACATATATAAATATATACACATACATAGACGTAGCTAGGTATTGTTCAAAGTGTTCTAAACGGCGAGTGAAACAAAAATAAACAAATTCCATGACAATGACCTCCTAAACAGATAAATAAAGCTATGAGCAAATAAATGAGCAAACATTTTGAGTTAAGCACACAAATAGGCAAAACAAAAAATGCTATAGACAACTACTTAAGCTGATATAAATATAAATAAATATATAAATAAATATGAGTGTGTGAAAATCATAAAAAAAACTATTTTCATTTTTCATTCAGCATTTATGAGGCTATTCAAAGTTAAATTGATTTGATTATAATTAAAAAATATGTGAAATTTAGCTGTATTAAACCTATTCAGCTGAGCCGGAGTGTGCATGCACCTATATGCAAGCATGTGTGTGTGTGTGAGGGTGTGTATAATCAAATAGTAGCAAGTTCACTGCACGGAAACAACAAAGCAAGCGAAAAAAAAACACACACGTAGAGACTAGAAAAGCAAAAGAAAAAGAAATAAAAATATATATAAAAAGTAAATTAATAATAAAATAAAAAATACAATTTGAAAACGTCATCGTTTGAGTGTGGGCAGCGGCTGATTAATATTTTTTTTTTTTTTTTTTTTTTTTTTTTTTTTTTTTTTTTCGTTTTTATTTCTTTATTTTGTTGCAGCTTATTGTCTTAGACTCTATAGCGCATTTAGCTCTAAACCTTAACTAATGGGAGGGCAGATATGCCAATTATTCTGCACTTGTAGCTACTATCTTAATTAGTTCTAATATTGTCTAGAGGATGCAATCTCTTCAGTCTTCGCCTATTGTTGTTTATAGCCAGGTTGCTTGCGAGATGGTTAGGATGCGCTGCAAGTCTGTCCGCGTATCTTGAACTGTGTCGCCCAATGAGTTCAGCAACTGTGGGAATTGCTAAATCCCTATGTAAGACTGAGTTTCTTACAAACCAGCTGGCTCCAGTCCATCTGCGTAGTGCTTTATTCTGCAGGGTCTGAATTTTGTTCCTTGTAGTCTTCGCCGAGGAGCCCCATAGAGAGATACCATATACGAAGGTTGGGACAACTATTGCCTTGTAGATGGCGGCCTTGCTGCTGTAAGACAACTTGCTTGAAGCTCTCAGCATCCAGTCGAGGGTTTTTAGCTTGCTTTTGCATTTTGAGGTTACTTGACTTATGTGCGCTTTAAAAGTCAGCCTTCTGTCAAGAGTGATACCAAGGTACTTTACTTTTGAGGCTTTGGGAATAGTGGGCCCCAATGCAACGCTTGGGCAATCTCCTCTTCTAGTGGCGAAGGTAGTATGTACAGACTTTTGTGCATTAATGGTGATACACCACCGTTTTGCCCAGCGTCCGAAAGAGTCCAGATATTTTTGTAGTGAGTCTGAAGCTTCTTGCGCAGATACGTGACGTGATAAGATGGCGGTGTCATCTGCATAGGTCGCTATGAGTACTGCATCTGTACTTCCTATATTTGGCTCGGGAGTTGGCATATCTCCTGTGAATAAAGTATAAAGTGTTGGGCCTAGAACACTACCCTGTGGTACTCCAGCCATAATTGGTCTAGTCAAGGATACTGTTTGCCCCCTTGACACTTGGAAGGTTCTTCCAATAAGGTATGAGGATAGCAACGCGAAAAATGGGGCTGGAAGGGTGGTCCTCACTTTCTGCAGCAGTCCCAGGTGCCAAACTCGATCAAACGCCTGTTTGATGTCTAAAAAGACGGCAGAGCAGTACATCTTTTCTTCAAAGGCTCCAAGGATATGGTGCACAACTCTGTGAACCTGTTCCGGTGTTCCATGCTGTCTCCTGAAGCCAAACTGATGGTTTGGAATGGCCTCCTGGCGTCCCAGATGTGTCAGTACTCGTTCCAGAAATATTCTTTCGAATATTTTGGAGAGTACTGGCAACAGGCTAATTGGTCTGTACGACTCAATTTCTCCCACGGGTTTGCCAGGCTTAGGAATCATCACAATCACGGCGCGCTTCCAGCAGGCTGGAAAGTGCCGGATGCGGAGCATGGCGTTGTACACCATAGTTATGTAGTCTATGGTGGAGTCAGGCAGTGCTCTAAGGACTCTGCCGTTTATTAGATCATATCCAGGGGATTTTTTTGCCTTCACTCTTCTGATGTGTTCAAGAACCTCTTCTTTTGTACATCCAGTTATCTGGTCTTCAGCTGGGAGGGGCGAGAGAACGATGTCTTCTGTTGCTTCGATTTCTGAGGCCTCTGCGGTAATCACCGGCGTGAATTGGTCTTGAAGGTGGTTTGCAAAAGCCTCAGCTTGAGCTTCGTCTCCAATGTGCCAGGAACCAGAAATGCTCCGAATGGGATGACGTCGTATTGGCTGCCGTTTGAGCTTTCTTGTAAATTTCCATAATTGAAACTCTGCGTCAGTGGGCGATTCAGCTCGTACCAGCGCATCGCTGATACACCTCTTTTGAAGCAGGGCGAGAGCAGCTTTAAGATGCCTCGTGGCTTCGTTGTACATGGATTTGGCATCAGGCGTGCGTAATCTTAACCAGCGTCTCCTGGCCCATCTTTTGTGTATTAGTAGGTGTTGGGCCTCCAAGGTGAGGGGGATGTTGTACGGAGACTGTTGTCTTGTTTGGCAAGATGGTGGGGCGGCTTGGTGCGCAGCTTTGACTATTTCTTCCTGCAGTTTGTTTGCTGCGTAGTCCACGTCTTCAGGAGTGTTAAGTTCCATTTCTATGTGCAAAGAGTAATGGAGCTCGCGCCTAAAGACTCCTAAATCTGATCCTGCTGGCAGTAGTTGTTTCCTAATGGGCAAGGGCTGTGGCTGCGCGTGGATTGTGACTATTAGTGGCAGGTGGTCAGAGGATAGGTCCAAGGATTCTTCAATGGTCAATTGCCGGTCACAGATGCCTTTGTAGACAGCGAAGTCGATTGCCGAGGGCCTGTGTCCATTAATTGGGTAACGGGTGGGGGCTCCAGTCGCCAATATGCTGAATTGTAAGTTTTGAATCGCCTCAAATATGACTTCTCCGCGACGATTCGCACTATTGCTTCCCCAAAATGGGTGCCATCCATTCCAGTCGCCGCCGATGAGGGTCTTATTCAACCTTTGGCCTAGAACCTGTTCCATGTGATGATCACACAGACCAGTGTTTGGCGGAAGATAAATTGACGCAACTTCGATCGCTCCAATAGACGTAGGCAGGGTGATGGCTGAGACCTGCATTGTTGCGTTGCAAATTGGCAGTAAAGGTGTATGCGGTATTGTTGCTCGTATGAGGATTGAGGATCCACCAAAGCAGTTTGCTCCTTCACCATGAGCCTGATAGTGTTCGTATCCGAAAATTTGTGTAGTGGGGCACTCATGAGTTTCTGTTATTAACATTATATCTATGTTTTCTTGTGAGAGAAACGCAGCCAGTTCCTGAGTCTTGTTTCTCAGGCCATTGGCGTTCCAGATACCCACACGTAAAGCCATTATTTGTAGGCAAGCTTGGTTATGATGGCCATTAAACTGTTTAGCATGGTTGCTTGTTGGGATTGTACTTCTCGCATCGCTTTGAGCTCGGCATTAATTGCGTCAAACTGACGTTGTTGTTGCTGAAGCATTTCAGTGAACAAAGTGTCACTTGTGGTATTCTTATTTGACGGTCCACCTCTAGCGGCCTGTGCGTAAGAAACACCACTAATAGGCGTTGCAAAGCTCGTGGCTTGGGTAATGCTCCGGGGCCTTGTAATTTCGGAAGCAGTACTCGGACCCGTAGACGGTGTTTGTGTGGGACTCCTTTTTTGTGCTGGGGATTGCAATTTGCGCAACCGCTTGTATACTTGGCAGCCCTTATAGTTGGCTGGGTGCTGTAACTCACAGTGCACACAAGTTGGTGCCTGGTCCTTTTCGCGGGTGCAGTCTTTGGATGCGTGTTTCCCGGCGCAACGCACACATCTGGGAGCTTTGTGGCAGTAGCGTTGTGTGTGTCCAAATTCTTGACAGCGATGGCATTGTGTCAGGTCGTTGTATCTTCTTGGCAGTTCCACTGTGCAGCGTTGCCTGCAGACAACTCGAATGTCCAAAATTTCTTTGTTGTTGGGGGCCTGAGCCACGTCAACAAAAAATATATTTAGCGGTGTTTTGTCCATACGGCTCAGTGGGTTGTGCACATTTGTAATTGTGTGGCCTTTGGTTTCCAATTCCTTTTTAATTAGTGTTGTATCAGTGCTGGAGTGAAGCCCTTTGAACACGACTCTATATGGTTTGTCCTCCTTAAGCTGGTAGCAGTGGAACTCCAATTCCAGCTTAGTAAAGTGGTCTATAACTCTGCGATAGTCCTCACTGCATTGGGTTAATACACCTATGTTATTCTTCTTTGGCTTAATTACGTATGATTTAGCATCAATTACTTTATCTATTATCTGTTGAAGTAGGGCCACAGACTTGATGTTTGGACACCATATGGGGGGCGGACGAGGTTTCGGTGTAGTTTGCTGGTCGGTCAATACTGGGGCTTCTGGAGCTACAGGTGATTCGCTGTAGTCTTCATCTTCTTCTACGAGCAGTGAAAATCGATTTTCTGATATTAATGCTGCATTGCTGGTGCTTGGTTCGTCGAAGATGAGCCTTTTCTTGATGGTTTTTGGTGAATTTGGCTGTTTACGTTTCGTGTTTTTGTTGTTAGTGATGCCTTGCACGGAGGCGATATCTATTTTTGAGTTTATTGGCATGATGGAGGCTTGCCTATTTGCCATCACAACGTTAAGCTGGGCTTGCATTTCTGCATTTACCTTTACAGCTGTAGCGAGGTTATTGACATTAGATGTCATCGCGGATTGTGCTTTTGAGTGCAGGCGCACTCGCGCCAAGCGACGAAATTTCGTAAATTGCAATTAAAGCAATTGAGTTACGCGGAAGCAAGCGATAAGAAAACGCTGCGTGTGCGGTTTTTGTTGCTGTTGCGTTGAAGAATGCACCGCAAAGTTCTATTTTTAGAACTCTGCAGCAGTAGAGCTTAAGCGAAGGCTGTTCGAATTCACGTCTTTACAGGTCGAACGACTGATCGCGATTGTGATTAATATTAGATTGACATAAGCAAACCGAGCTGAGCGAGACAGAAAGAGAGAGCGAGAGTGTGTGTGTGTGAGTGGGATAGCAAATCGAATAGGTTTTGCTTAATGTGCAGCGAGCGAGCCATAGGCCAGGGCAGCTGCCACTTGTTGCAGTAATTTGCTTTTGCTCGATTTCTTGTTTTGAATACGTCTCTTTATTCGTTTTTTTTTTTGCAGTTTTTTCTTGAATATGAAACCTGCTGCCCACGAACCTCGCACAAGCTGCCGAAAAAGTTGCGAGCTTGAAATACATTTTATGGACATCATCGTTAAAGTAATCAACAGTAAGAGCAAGAATCATCAGCAGACGGCAGCGACGCATTTAACACAAGAAAAAAATCGAGTGAGTGCAGAAAGTGACTGACTCTGTGAATACCCTAGAGATAGGCATATCTATAATGAGTTTTTATTATATAAGATTCTGCATACCAAACGTGCTGTTTCTTGATCTTAAATGCTTCAATAAGGCTTTAGAGCAAATCGATTATTATCGATATCGTAACAATCCAACATAGATTATTTATGATTAGAGTATAAGCAGTATTTGAACTCAAGGTTTTTAGATTGTGTTTGGGATATATGAGCAAGCAAATAAATGTAAAGAGTTGCGAAGTAAAGGTAAGAGAGATTCATAATATCAATTCCGTTATCGATATATATAAACCTTCTATATACACACAATAAAAGCAAAGAGTCCAGCTGCATATACACCACAACATGCCCTTGATCACACTACAGGGTATCCGAAAGAAGTAAAGCAAAAAAAAAAAACGCAGCCAGCAGTCGCTTGAGCCGAAAGCGAATAAAAGTTAAAAGACTTTAGCCAAATTCAAGGTCAACTTCGTTTCAATAAATTGCAAATGAAATGATGCCCGACGAAGGGGATGCGACAGTCGGCAACTGCATGACGCAAATGATGCCAAAGTCAGCGGCTTACCTGTAACTGAAGTCGAAGCTGTGTATCGCAAGCTGAAGCTGCAGCTGAAGTAGAAGTTGATGTCGAAGCGGAATATCTGGATTCTCAATTTGAGCTGCACAATGTGTAAATTTTTGACGTGTTCTTAGAGAAAGTGGAAGATTTTAAGGATGCATTTTAAATAAAAACATAAGCAACTGTTAGAAGGGACTAATTAGCCAACTGAGTGAAGAACTAACTGAAGAAAGCTTAAAAATAACTAGCCAAAAGACAAAGCATCGACTCTGTAGCCATGAAACCTTTGACTGAAATTTGGATAATGTCATTATTAATAAAGTATACTAATTAATAGTGTAACAGACAAATGCAGATTGGTATATTATTCTCATTCTTGATCAGGATCAACTGCCTAGTTTGCGTTGATCTGGGTGCTTCAAGGACTTGAGACTCGAGGTTCACACTAAGATCAGATCATTCAGCCAAACATCATTACAGCTAGTCAATTGAAGAATTGAATATATTAATTACAAAGCTTAACAAAATGTAATGAAATTTACTAAGCCAGATTCTGATTAATCGAATTGCAATTGACGCAATAGCTGCGCTATAGCCCTAGACTTTAACACCCTTAGACCGACTCTTTCCTTACCTCACACTCTATTTAACCTTTACTCTGAAATGAATTGCAGCAATATCAATTTTATGTTATTTAAGTATATTATAGTAGTCAATGAATTCAGCTGCTTCGAGGGAACTAGAGTCTAGCATCTAGAATCTCGAATATCTTTAGGTAGCTCTAGAACATGTAAATGATCAATCTTCTACAATACATTAAAATCTAGAGTTTTGTAAAGAGTTCAACCTACTTTAATAAATAAAATTAAAAAAAAATTGAATAACTTATTATTCAAAATTAGCTTAAAATTCCAAGCTTACAAAGATTATTACTGAATTATTAAGAGATTATTAGCTAACTAAGTGGGAACGATTGTGTTTTATAACAATTAAATAAGTCCATAAGCCAAACCCACTCGCATAACAATTAAATGAGCTGCAACAATTTGAATAAAATTTGCTATTTTAAATTTACATATATAATTTGTTTATGCATTATTTGTTTACTAACCTCTGCCCAACTCTTTAAATCGAGCCAACAATTTCGCAAAAATAACCAAGTGTGTGTGCATGTGTGTGTGTGCGTGTGTGTGTGCATTAAGCATTTATCGAACTCTGTGCTTAATTTGTTTATTTTACCTGTTAACCAATTTATTTCTGATAAATTGTTTATATGTCGTTGGCTTATACACAATTCGGTGGTACGATCTGGTCTGGTTTCTGGCTATCCTGTTGCTGCTGTTGTGTATACTTGTATATACGTTTTTTTTTGTCTTGTGTTAAATGAGCTTCGTGTTTTACAAGTTCAATCAACTTTGCAACGACGCCGAAAACACAACCGCTGCAATTGATTAATTTATTAATTATTTATTGAAAAACTTTCTGTATTCGCTTGAAGCATTAGTCAAAGACAACACAAATGCAAATCGATCGAAATTTATTGAAACGAATTGACTCGATAAAGAAATACGATGCAAAGAATATAATTTGTTAATGAATTTAGGCGATGTTTTATATATTATCAGATACTAATTCTGAGAACTCTGAGGCTGCTTGCTGAGGAGCGCTTAAGTCACTTGCAGTTCTACTGCGTCTTCCAAGTCGGCGACAGTGTGTGTATTGATAGCGCCTGGGTGTGTGTGTGTGTGTGCACATTTGTATATTGACTGTAGCTATAAAATAAAAAAAAAAACCTAAACATTTGCACTTCGTCTACTTGTTAGAAACTAAGCAAGAACGAGACTGGCAAATGGGTTGGGGACGACTAGGGGCTGGCGGCTGACGGCTGGGGACTGGGTGCTGGCTGCTGGGGCCAGGGTGCTGGGGGCTGGGGGCACTGGCAGCTGCATGGTTTATCGCAGCAGCCAAGCTCCTCCAATGTGCACTCGAATGCCCTTCATGCCCCGCTGTTGCTCCCCCTCTGCCTGCGCGCGTCCCTCTTAGCCCGCCTCGCGCTCGCCTCTTCTCGCTTGAACTGTGTCAATGGCCTTGAAATTGTTTTTGCGCCATGCGCTGCTTAGTTAATGTTCTTGTTTTTTTTCGCATTTGTTGTTTTTATACTTGATGTTTTTGTTGCTGTTGTTGTTGCTTTGACGAGATTAGTGAAAATAGCGCGCACTCAGCACACGCTTTGTGAGTCGCCCATAAGGAAATGCAATTCCATGTGACCCAATATATGTACATAATAATATTAGCGCCGCGGTACCACGGTGCGTATGATTATGATTATGTTACCAAGTACCAAATGGCACCACTATCTGAGCAGATCGTTTCCCCGTTTGAGTTAGAGTGCACATATAGAGCATGTTGAGCGATCATTAGAGGTTCAGGAAGCATCATCAGCTTTTGTGGTTTTTACATCAATGTCATCGTGCATCAGTAGCGGGCATAGAGAACTGAAACAAAAAAAATAACAAAAAAATACACTGCACGACAAGGTCAAAGTCAACGACAACCGCACGTACAAAGCGACTGTTCGAATGTTGAGCGCTTTTTTACCCCTTTTCGTTTTTATTATTATTTATTTTTTGTTTTTTGTTTTTTGTTCTGCTGCTCTCTGTGTTGTTACAGGCCATGCACAGATGCTGCTAATGATAATGATACTCGCTACGAGCTGACAGTATAAACTAATATGTAATTTGTCCATTCGCAAATATTTAATATACTAAATCTCTAGCAAAGTAAAAAAGTGTGAAATTTGGGTTAGAAATTATGGAGTGAGCTGAATTGAAAGAAGTTGTGAAGATATTGGAAAACAACATTTTCGAAGATGAAATCTGTTAAATATTATAATAATAAGTAGATATCTTGAATATATATTATTGATAATTATTTATTTATTATTATTATATAATTATATACAAACAATCAGCTAATTTTATGGCATTTCTTACTGATTTAATCGACGAATATTTAATTATATTTTATTTAATAATTTATTTAGAATTTTTCGTAAAATATTTTTTTAATTTTAAATGTGAATTATCGAGACAGGAGTATATGGACAGCTTACTTACACTTAGCCACTCTGAAAGGTTAGTATAATGGTTGCCAACGTGGAGGTCGATGCCTGCAGAATGATTTTCGTGAAGGCCATCCAGAGACTATCAATGCTTGGGAATAGTTGATAAAGCAAGTTCATCGCTTTATATATATCATATTACATTTTATATAGACAACAAAAATGAACTATTTCTATATTCAAGTTCAAGTTAATTATATACTATATAATAAATATAAATAATGTAGTTCTATATTCCAATTTTCTCAAAAATCGAATTACTTTTTACAGCACTAGAAAATATTTATTAAGAAAAACGTATTCAAGTATATAAATTAAAATGAATTGTAATTTAAAATATTTATGATTATTTGTTTTTTTTTTTTTGAGAACTCGAGCGCTGCGGGATGACATAATGCACAAGTCGCGTACAGCCGGGTGGCAATTATTTACTGCTGTCAGTTGCATCGTCCCGTTTCGTTTCCATGGTTAACTGCAAATCGGGCGCTGCATTTAGCAGTTCAACTTTGTTGCTTAATGAATCTTTAGTTGGCAGCATCAAGTGAAACTGCATTTTCTTGCAATGTCGCGCTGGCACATTAGTTTTTCACAAACTGACGTAAGGCCAACCAGCAGCAACAGCAGCACGTTAACGCTGCGTATGAGTAACGTAATTGATGCTGGTAATTAGCAGCAGGCGGGTAGAGACTGAGATGTCGATGTTAACGTCTCGGCAATCGCACACATCTTGAAGGCAGACAGCACTTCGAGGTGTTGACAGGCTGAAGTTCAAGTTTTGCTTTCCATAAATTATAAGACCTTATTGCGAACCCAAAAAATACTGAGGCGCATGTATGTAATACATATTTGATTCTGTTTTGTTTTTTTTTTTTATTCATCAACATTCTCTTGTCCGCATCTCGAGTTGTTTATCGTTGGATTTTCGCATTTGCTTGTCTCGGATTAATCTCTTAATTTTGTGGTCCGTGTTGTTGCACTTGTTATTATTGTTGTATTAGTAAGTACTCGTGGCGCACTGCTGGGTTCAAAGGTTTAGCGCAGCTGTCTCGAGACTTTTTAGGGCCCTGAGCGCTGCGCTGTTCAGTGTTTTGGCTGCAGCACTTTCAAAGTTTGTAATGGGAATTTACATTGACCTTAACGCTTCAGTCAGGTGTCAGGTGGGATAAGTGCGTTTGTGTGCAAGAGTTATTAACTGAGCAGTTAATATTTTGGAGCACTTAAGTGGATGGCAGCAGCTGATTATTGATAATTGCTGTGCCACTGGAGTTATCAATAAAAATCGATATAAAGAGGAACTTTTTGGGCTAATAACAGTCCGTGAATCATAAATCGCTGAGTTGCAGAAAAAAACTTAAGTCAATCAAAATATTAAATACATAAATTAATTATAAACTACTTAGTTACTTCAATAAGTGCATCAGTCGGATATCGATAGTTCTCATGTTACCTTTCTATCGATCAATTTATGTATATACTTATTAGAAAAATTACTTTAAAAGCTAACTGCTGCATAATACTGTGATTATCATATTGCTTAGCTTTGCAGTTTGATTATCGATAGTCATCATGCTCCTTCATAATCGATAAAAACTCGTTTTGCTGACGCCCTAACTTAAAATGATACTCTTTGTTACAAAATCATGCTAAATACTGAAATATTGGCCCAGCATTTAGATCAATAGTTCCAAAGATTGCCTATCGATAGCTGATATATATGAGTATAATCGATAGTTTCATAAGCTTGCAAGATATTTGTTTTCATATAAGCCTTTGATAGCCAATTAAGATCAAATATAAAAATTAAGTTTAAAATGTTACTTCAATATTATCGATATATCACATATACTGATATCGATAAATAGATATAGATGAACACGATGATTCATTGTGGAGAGAGCTGCTTAGCTAGCTTAGAATTCATAGGTTCTTTAATTGATTAACTGTAGTTATCCAAAATTCAATAACTCTCATATTGTCATTTGATAAAAAATCGATATACAGTTGACTTACAGTGATCAAACTGACATTGTAGAGTTCTAGTTGTATTTCTTTATTGTATAGAATGTAAGTTGTTCTCAATCATCGATTTCTTAGGTATTCTCACAGTATTTCTTTCTGTCACAAAGTCTTTTTTTTTTTTGGCTAAATAGACAAATTTTTGGTTGCAAGCGACATAAAGCGAGACAACAAACCCGTTGGGCAACATTTGTGGCAAGCCGGCAATCAGATTTGGTGACGCTGTCGATAACGCAGCCAGCCTTGACCCGGTTCTAGATGCGACTGCCACTGAATGGCGCTGGCTTAACTTGGCTCGCGTAATGCAGAGCCCGCTGGCTGACTTCTAACCTCCACTTAAGACGCTCCTTGACTTGATCCCAGCTCCCCCTGCCCACGCAACTATTTTAAGACGCAGACAGATTTCAATTAGCATTTCCGCACGTTCGCCTATTTAGTGTTTGTTGTTGTGGATTTAACTTCCATTTGCCAGGCCCACTGTTGCTTCCTCTATTTCTTTACCCGGAGCCTAATTAAAAGCGCATCTCTCGCGTCTGTATTGGCAGCCGCTGAGTTAACACTTTAAGCTCCAGCAGCGATGCCGACAAGGGAGTTGCCGCCTGCTCTAACTGTTGCGATGCTGCTGCAGCCCCGCCCCAGTGGCCCAAAAAGTTTTCAATTAGGAAATTTTCTCATTTGCATTTCAAATGAATTTCGCGCTACTTGAGCTTCAGTTGTGCGCCGCTTAAGTGCTTCCTATTAACATCTTGGCATGGAAATTATCCTCTCTGCTAAATATGAAAAATCACTTTTCAAATGCTTCATTCGTTTGTTCAACAATTTGTTCAAGGCGATTAATGTCGTTTAAATAGCTTAAAGTATGCCAAACAAATGCTTTACAAAGTAAATAGATTTCATGCAGAATTTAACGACTTCTCTCTTTAAGTAATCGAAAATGCCAACTTATTAAATTTCCAAGCAAACCAAAGTCACACAAATATATATGTTTTATATATATCATACTCACACTTTTTTCATTAAATTAGTTTTTGGGTCCCAGCAGTCGCGACGACTGCCTGAAAAAATCTTGAAAATCACCTAAGGGGCTCAAGACGTCTTAGCTCTGCAACGTGATGTGCGTGAAAAAGAAGAATAAATAGCGCTGGGGATACCCCCAGCCTAGACTAAAGAGCTGGTGCTAAAAGCAAAATATCGCCAGGAGTGGCGCCCTCTACCGAACAAAAAAATAAACAGTTAGCAATGACACATGCGAGAGTATATGCCACTTGGAAATACCCCACATTAGAACTTAAGAAATTTCTGAGTAGCTTAAGACTATATATATCATATATAGAAATATATGACAAGAAATCTTTATTATCAATATGAGCACGAAGCCCTTGCACAGATATATCTTTTAGATCTTGTACCTCCAATATATATATCGCAGCTTAAAGAGTCTCAAATTGTGGATACCCAGTGTTAGAGCATCTAAGTAGCCAAATAACTGTAATACATATAAATTATATCAAATAAATCAGTGATAAATTGCAAACACAGGTACAGCATCATCCCCATCACCTGAGCACGACAACGGCAATAGTTGGGCACACCAATATTAACAGCTAACCTGTCACACCTTTATACGCAGGACATGTATGTCTGTGTGTGCATTGGTGTGCGTGCGTGCGTGAGCACTCACGCGTATCATTTGACAACGTGTTTATGCTGGAAGCTCAATTTCGCATTGACAGCATCTTCAATGGTGCAAACGAATGGGGAAAAATAGAAAGTGGCAGCAGCAACAAGAAAAGCGCCTAACAAGCACTTTAAGCTGGCGCCCGTGACAAGCTATTCCAAGTGCTTCATTCATGCAGCCCAGCAGACCGTCTCGCTCTCCAGTCACTCGCTCTCTCTCTCAGTCTCTCTGTAGCCTGCGTCCTTCTTAGGACCACCCATCGCTGCCTCGTCCATAGACAGTCAGCCATCATCAACAGCAGCATTGATGTTGTCATTATACTCATCGACATCCTTGTCATTACGCTGCACATACGAAAAGAGCACGAAAACACTTGTCATTAACACAATCACACACTCAAATACACACAAGCACTCACACACACACACACACAGAGGTATACCTCAGCAAGCATGCCTTTAACACCCGCCTAAGAAACTTGTTACATTTTTTTCTTTGTTGTTGTTGTTGTCGCTGAATACAACCCTTACAAGAATACTTGAACTATTTGACAGTGCTTGTCACATATGAAAAGACATTTTTGTTACCCCCGGCTAAGGGGGTTGGTTAAATGCCGATTCTGGGTATAACCATATGCGTATAGATATATATACGTTTCATAATTATATATCATAATGTTACTTTAGACTGTTTGATTGACTAGCTGATTGACTCAATGATTGACTAAACTAACTGACGATACGCTGATTGATGGACTAAATATTAGACAGATTGATTGATTGACCACTGACTAACTGACTGATTGACGCACTGATTGACTATATTAACTGACTGATTGACACACGGACGACACTTTGACTGATTGACTGGCTGATTGACTGACTTATTGACTGACTGATTGATTGACTGACTGATTGACTGACTATCTGATGACACACTGGCTGAGTAACTGATTGTTAGAAAGATAAGCTGACTGACGATAGTCTGATTGATTGACTGGCTGACTGATTGATTTAAAGATTATTGACTGAGTAAATTCCTGATTGACCGATTGAATGAGTGATTGACTGGCAAACTGATTGATTGTTTTATTGACTGACTAACTTATTGACTTGCTGATTGACAACTGATTGAATGACTGAGTTATTTCCTGACTAACTGACTGATATGACTTACTGATTGATTGACTGACGAACTGATTGATAAGCATGTAGAATAACTGACAGATTGAGTGACTCTCTGACTCATTTATCGTCTAATTGATGGCAAAAAGATTGACTGATTGACTAGCTCACTGACTGTTTCACCCACTAACGGACTTAAAGTCTACCTGTCTAGTTTGGCCCTTCACCTTAAATTTTAAGCCCAACCCATGCAAAACGCCGAAACACCTTTGCAACAGCTTTACCTTTAAATCTTTTTCTCTTTGTCTATATTCGCTGGCGGCTATATTTTCCCCCTCCTTATCGAGCACTCACAATTGTACATAGCTGACCACAATAAATCAAACATTCAACTGTATTGTCGTCGGGGGCTAACCACACGAAAATACTAAATCACTTTTGGATGATGGTCAACAAGCAGGTAGAACAACAACAGCAGCACCAAGCAGCCAAAAATAAAAACAAACAAAATTGTGGTATATATCACAAGGATAAAAATTGCAAAGCCGCACAATGAGGCGGGTCAGGATATATGAATGTAGAGCATTTATTATTATTTTTTTTTTTTTGGAGCGTGTCTTTTATTCAACTACAAAATTCACAATTTTCTTTTGCTTGATGTTGTTGTTGCTGCCTTTGGCACATTCGTAACGTATACGCAGCGTATTGCAGATGCTTGCCACAGCTGGAACATGCGAACGAACATCAAATATCAAATAATTGTTTGCCATTTAGCAATGTGCATTTTGAATGGTTGCCAAAAAAAAGAACACACAAAATAGATGCAATGTCCATTTGTTTACACAGACAGACGTAGAAGAAGCAAAGAGATTCCAAAGACATATGTATGCAGATGCTTGTAAATTTAAACATAAAAAGTAAGTTTTTGTAGAGGGAATTTTCTGTAAACGAGCAACAAAATACCCTTTGAGGCATTTAAGAGCTAATATACACAACTATGTAAGGTTGGAAAAGTTAGCAAATGCCGAAATAATAATTTGAATAGTTCAATATTTATTACAAGCATTTTTCATTTCATTTCGGCAACGAAAAATATGATTCAGAAATAAATTTTAAAATTAATTTTATACTAATGAAATCCTATTACAACCAAGTCTAAACTTGTCATGTTTGTAAACTTCAACTGTTTACTGAATTCACAAAGTCCAACTTGACAAAATCTAATCTAAGAAAGTCTATGTAATCCCATAACTCCCGCTTCCCTCCTAAGCCTCAGCTTTATTGTAATCCTCCCACTAATAGCTCGCCCTTGTTTACAGGGTAAAATGAAATTGCAATTGAAATAAATGAATGTTATAATCGAAGAACAAAAGAGCACGCCATGTGGCAGGCAAAATGCAAACTGCAAATCATTTGTTTTTTAGCTTCAAAATGGTGAAAAGACCCTCGAAATCTCTGTAACAGTTTCAGTTGCTCTCCCAAGCATTTAGCACTTAGATTTGTATGTCCAAAAACAAGATTTATAAATAGGACAGCTGCTGGCTGCCAGGCAGCTTCATGGTCAATAACATCGTCATTGTGAACTGTCAGCAACTCAGGCAGTTTATTGCAGTCATAATTGAAGTGATTGATGCGACAATGTCGTTTATAGCCTTCTCTTTTTTTGGCCAGGTATTGCAATTGGACTAACAGCAGCAGCTGCCAGTTGGACCGCCAATTTACACGCAATTTTCACGTGCCAAAGAAACACACACGAAAAAAATGCCACGACAGCCCATTGCAGGCAAATGTGACTCTGGGGAAAATTAAAATTTTCTACGCAATTTGACGCACGCTAATCGGGCCGGCGTCAGTCGAGCTTAAGGTCCGGCACTGTTAACTTCACATGGCCGTAACAGCTGCTGTTCAGCGTAAAGCAGAGCAGAGCAGAGCCGAGGCAGCAAGCGTAGCAAAGAGCGCCATAAAATATGAAGAGAACCATGGCGTGTCGGCTGCTGTTAACTTGCGCTCTCTTAGCAGCTGTAGAAGCGCTGTTAAATATTCGGCTTAGCTTAACAGCTGACACTAAACTAAGCAGCTCTTTTAGCATCGACAAAAGCTGTTAGGCTCGCACGCACAACCCTAAGCGCTGCCCTGGGTGGGTAAATTGACTCATCTGGCAGTTACATTAAATGTGCGTTGGCCTTTTTCCGGCAGTAAAAACGTAGCCAATGCCAAGGAAAATTTAACAATGCGGCAAAATAAAAATAAAAGCCAAACAAATTGTGCATGAAATGATGCCAGGACGACCATTGCAGCCATCGACTTGCCTTCAAGTCAGCCTATGTAAAAATATATTTGAAATTTGCACAAATGAAAATTGTGACAGAAAATTGAATTACCCCAAGCAGAGGAAACAACAAGGCCGACGGCTACCGCAGTGAAAACAAAACAATAAAACCAAGAATAAAAGTTGAAAGTGTGCCCCTGAAACGAATATGTTGACAAGGCCGCTAAAGCAGCAACAAAGAAAAAAATGCGCTAGCAAAGTCAAATGAAAATCATCAGACCCAGAGGGCATCTCCAGCTCCAATTGCTTTGCCTCCCACCGCTGCCGCCAGTCGCTTGTTGCCACATTAGCCACGCCACGCTGTGTCCCCTAATGAGCATGCCAGACATATGCCATGGGCCATGTACTACCTACTTAATCCACCTCCACCTCCGACATAGACGCCGACGTCGACACGCTCTTTCCTCCTCTTTTATTCCTCTATCGAGGCAAAGATCTTTGGACTCAAGTGAAATACGTATATTCTTGACAAGAGAAAAAAGCCAGCCCACTTTAAGGGTTGTCTCTGTCGGTCTGCCGGGCTGCGACGACCCATGGCATATGCTTCGCCAGTTGCTGCTGCCATATGAAAGTGTTTTTATTGCTGCATTCCATATAAGGCACTAGCCATAAGAATGCGATTTTTAGCATTGCGACAGCTGGTCAGTTTGAAACTTGAAACTTACTGAAAGCAAGAAAAACATTTTAATTTGGGCGAATTCGTAGAGGAGTTGAAGGCGTTGAAAACAAAAGTAATAAAAGTTTGTTCGAATTGCGCGAGAAAATATTAAGATCTTCTAATTTTGTATATACATATATATATATATATATATATATATATATATATATATATATATATATATATAACGATAAATGTTATAAACATTTTTTTATGAGTACACTAAGTCAATATAGTAGTATTAGCAAAACGAGCTTGCAGCTTGGAACACTTGGACACACTGTTTTTATAGAAATATTGTATATAAATATAGTTTTGACGTATCGACTCACATACAAGACTTTTTCAACGCTCAAAAAATTGAATAGATGGGTTATCCAGTTAAAGCCCTTACTTCGCATTGTTTCCTAATATCAAGAATAATATGCAAAGTCAACAACAGCAAAACGCCTTTGAAAACTGATTACAGTGTATTGACTTCCAAAGAGAATACTTAAAATAAAATAAGCCCATTTTCATAACTATTTTACTATATTGTCATTCTGGTTAGCACTATAGAAAAATCAAGCCTCGTAAAGCTTTCCTATGCTAAGCCAAAAACTAAGTCAGAAGAAGAAAATATTTTTCATATTTTTTTGTAATATTTTTTATATAAAATTTACAATTTTTAACATAAATAAAACTGGTTTACTTATTCTACAAAAGCTTTTAATTTGCAAACATTATATTATATAAATATTTAGAACTAAAAAAAAATAAATTGCAAATAATTTTTAACGACAACATTTAAATAATTTCAATGAACTATTTTTCAATGGAATATTTAAGTAATGTCTGCAGAGATATGTTTCGTTTTTAATGTGCCCCGGCGAAACATTAAATATCATTTATTTGGCCAAAAATGTTGTTCGCTTTGTGCAGCAGAAACTGTTTCACTTGTTGATGTGAATGCATATTACGTATACGCAGCGTAAATTTTCTCATTTCGCATAATTCGAATTTACATGTGCGCTTAGCTTGCCAAAAAATATAGTAGAGAAAACAAGAACAAAAATCAAAATGGGAAGCGTAAAGCGGGGGATAAAGAAAGAAAAACAAACTTTGCGCGGCACATTTTTCACTCGCTGGGTTTCCATTTCAAGTATTCCGTAGACGTATTTCAAAAGATGTCTAAACAAAATGCTAAAGAGATTTCTTTCTGCTTTGGCTAGGATGCATGTTGAGACTCTACACATACATATATGTTACGTATGACGTCAGCGAGGCGCACATGAGCTATGCGAAAACGTCAGTCTGTCAGTCACTCGGTCGTGGAGTCAGTGAGTCAGCTTTCAGAGCAGAGAGCAGCGCGCAGCGCGCATTAACAAAAGTTTAGCATTGCATTGTGCTGAGCTACCGGGCTGCAACGAGCTAGTTGCGAACTTGACGGCTGCTGTTGCAGTTTTGCTTGATTTGCACCAAATTAAGTTGGCCCCCATTCATCCGGCCAGTAGACCATGTAGACCCAATAACCAACCCCCGCCAACAGCCCCAGTTCTGTGCCGTCTGACTGGCGGACGACCTGCGCCACTGGCTGCTGCCCAAAAATGCAATAAAATTAAATGCTTTTATGTAAAAACTTTATGACTTTGTGTTTATGCTCGCTACACGCTCAACGCTGCGACGCTGTCCCGGCCAAGCACCGCCCATTGCGCCTCTCCGTGCCACGCCCTGGCCCCATTGTGCGCCTTCGTAATGTCTTCTGCTTCTTCTTCAACTTTGTTGGACTTTAGCTTGGCCTGCTTTAGTTTTTCGTCTCTGTCAGTTGCTGCCGCTGCTGTTATTACTGCCGCCTCGCATGTGTTGACAGTAATTAATTTAACTGGCGAAAATGAAATTTATATGGCCAACAACACATATTGGCCCGCACTTTGTCGCTGCAATTTGTCCAAATGTTGCACAGCTCGCGCTGTCCGCTAAGTTCTAAAAATTCTTGCTGCTGCTGCAGCTTTAAGTAGCCAAGTAACTAAGTTGGTAAGTAGCTGACAGAGCTGATGAAAATTGATGGCAATTGAGTAAACAACAAAAAGAATGAGTCCAAATAGAACATATTTGATGCTAGGAGACATTGCTCGACCTTTTCAAAGCATATTAACAATTAAAAATAATTAATTAAATTCTACTAAATTTTTTTTAAATTATCAATAAGAAAAAAAACTTCCAAGTTCCACGAATAATATGATTTGAGCAGACGTTTCCAGAGTTAAAACTTATGCAAGCCAAACTTATGAAGCTTAAGAAAGCCGTGCCAAACAAGTAAGAATGAAGCAACTGCTCACTTTTTGTACATTACTTATATATATTATTCACAATCTATATTATATATATATATATATATAGTCTTATGAACACGCCCTAATTGATAGTTCCATTAGTAGCGGCTACTGTAAAAACTTGTTGATTCCAGCTCTATAATTATATATATTAAAGTATGCTTGCTATATAATAATTTCTCTCTTATCTTACAATACATTTCGTTATATAAATTTGAAGCACCTTTCCCTCTCTCTACAATCAAAAGCTTTCAATAGAGCACATCACCTTTGACCCGTTTATGGGATGCCACAGTTAAGAACTTCGCCTCTGTACAAATTTGTCAGACAAATTTGTCAGCGAGAAAAAAGAGCAAATAAAGAAACGGCAATTAGCTTATAATATCATTGGGAAACTTGGCAAAACAGTCGTAAAAGTGCTGTGAGGAACAGTCTCAGCCAAATGAAGCTGAAAAGTGCAATAATTTTTGTCTTTTTATCTGTTGCAAACTTGGCCAACAGCATCAACAGGAAAAGTCAACAACAGTAATTATAATTTGTTTTTGCTTTTGGCTTTGCAATAATAACAAACAAATACTTAATTACAGAACTGTCACAGTATGCAGCAGAGACAGATTTTTGCCAATTTAAATTTCATTTCAGTTAACTGAAATGTTTTTGTGCATGCCAGTCAATAGCCAGGTCATAATTGAAGCCCATTGAGTATTTAGTTACAAGTCACAGCTATGCATAGTGAATGAAAATTGAACTTCAAATGGAGCTGCCAGTTGTGGAGCTTAGTTGCAGTTTGAAAGGTGTGCAGTTCTAAATATTTATATATATACTTAGTCTAAACTAAGTTCTAGTAAACCAAATTGTTTAGTTACTCATCAGATAGAAGTTGAAAATTTATTTCTAGAAGTTAATTTGTATGACATAATCTTTGTAATCTCTATAATAACTTTTGTTTTACCTAAAAGCCATATTGATTAGAGCTTAAGATTTTATCAATAATTAATACGCAAATTGCATTAAGATAATGAACAGAATTAACAACTTTATTGTTTAAAAAGACACTTGAGAAGCTTCTAAAAAACTTCAAGAATATGATATTTATTTCAAACATTTTTTATTTATATATTAATATTTATTTAAAGTAATCCACAGCAGATAATATAAATCTAGGACGAGCTGCATCCAATGCTTAAATCACTTCCAAAAATAATGTTTTGTGATCTTGTTCAGCTGCTCCTTTCATGACGTCTTTATCTTCTCAATTAATGTGTGCGTTGACCTTTCATAGGCCTCCTCAGCTTTACAGAGGGATTTATCAAAAATTTGATACAGATGCTTCATTATTTGGCGGCTTCAAAAAGCGAAGCAAAAAGTCCACATTCTAAATGCCCTCACTTGACAGCATAAGTGAGGCACATGAGTAGCAACAATTAACTCGACTGCTCCCTATATAAAAATCTACTTTTCAATAAAAGATTTCTTTTGATATCTTCGAACGTCCAAGAGACTCAGAGACACAGAATTGGTAATGAATTGGCAATAGCACAGTCAATAGCGCGTACTTGTGAGTGAATTTCCCAAAAGATCATCTAGCTGAATCTATATTCACTGGGTGACACGCTCAAAGATATGCACAAAAACTGCCAACGTCAGCATGAGGCATGGAACGTGCGGCATGCGGCATGCGACATGTGGCATTAAATCATTTAAAGCAAAAAGGACACAGGACAGAGGACAGAGGCCAGAGGGCAACGAGTGGCACGACTCGTTGCGATAGGTTCACACAGCACACTTCCGCTGCCACACAACAGCTACAGCAACAACAACGAATGGCTCAACGTGTTGCCAACAAGTAAACAAAAAGTTTACGCTTCATAGCACAAATTGAATAAATCAACGAATGTCGAGCGATTTGAAAAGCATATAAAGAAAAAGTTACGTGCATAATTGTTGTTGCCTAAAAAAGCGATAGATAAAAATAAGATGAAAGAAAAGACCACAAATAATTAGTTTTAAAGCTAAGCTTAGAATGAAAATGAGAAATATAAAAAATATATAGATCCGAAAGGAATTAACAAATTATTTTTAATAATATTTTCTAGGAGTAATTAACACCGTTAAGTTAGTGAGAGGCTTAGGCAATAGCAGCTGGGAAATAAAAAATATGTGATCCATCTGTATACCAGTGCTAGCAGCGAAACAGAAAGGCCAATGAATCCGACAAATTAGCTAAGGGAGAAGAACATATATATGGGCCCACTAGGAAACATATCAAAGCCATTGGGAGAGACGAAATGAAACAATATATACGTAAATAATAGTTGTTTATATTAGTTAACTAAAGCCGCTGGCATGCAGTCAAAGTTTGTTTGGGAAACCTAAACTGCTTAAGCTAATATAATAATTAAATATATTTGATTTCTACTTAAAGATTATCCTAAACATCAAAGCTTGTGGCAGACAAAGAGAGTAATGAACAAATTATTCAAGCAGAAGCAGCAGTGTAGATTCGAAAACCGAATATAAAAGGAAGTGTCCGACTAGGATATACCTAAACTTCCTTTGACAATGGGTTTTGTGTATATAAGAGTGCCAAGGAAACAGACAATCGAATAGTAATACAATAATATTTGAGATATCAGTCAATTATATTAATATAAAATATAAAACTATGGGCAATCGTAAACAATGCGATAAACGAAAATTTGTAGTACTTGTTAAAGAAGTGAAAAGAGTATATTATAAATGAAATGATATTCGTTAAGTTGCTAGAGACTTGAATTTTGAATATAAACTCAAATAGTCAAGCCAAGATCAAAAATATATATTAAAAAAATTTACGCATCTTTGAGACGTTAAGAACCACATACGTGGAACCTTATCTTCTGCAGTTATACAGCTAAAACTTTTTACGACTAACTTATTGTTAACAATCTCTGTTGATTTACCAAAACTTATATATATATATATATGCCTCATGGGAGGTCTGCCAAAGTTTTAGAGCTACAACGCTTGGCAGACTCTCTCTTGAGGCTTACTAGAAAGATTTTACCATTTATGCAGTCTGAGCCCGTATTATGCAGTCGATGACGCCCGGTTGCAACACCACCTGCTTGCACTTATTTAATGGAATAGTTTCAACAACTGTTCAGTTCTAGCTGAAAGCTCACTGAGCCAAGATGTATCGCCACAGAACGTAGGACATATATATATATATATATATATATATATTATTTATTATTACTTATTAATATTAATAATAATAAATTATTAATTTCTGACTTACTTCTTAATTTCAGCCTGCTGCTGCTCGCGGTGTTCTTTGTGATGCACATAACAACACAAAAAGTGACTGTAGATGAGCGTTTTTTTGTGGAGAATTGCCCGAATATAAAAATTATAACGAACCTGACCAAGGAAATGGTATGTATTTACTTAATTCTAATTCTTTTTGTTTTTTTTTTTTTAATTATTTATGTTCCTTTGAGTAGCTTTTGGGTGTCTGGTATGCGTTCGCATCGTCTCCGATATTCTTTAACGACTATCAGCGTAGATGCGCCTCGTACAATGTGAAGGACTCACGTGAGTATATGGCAGCGATTGACCTGTGGCCAGCCAAAGTAACTTCTTAGTACAGCCTACTTTAAGACCAATATTGTGTATTACGACGAGGAAGGTTGTCTAATAACATATTCCTGTTTATTCAACAAGAAACGGGGCATGTACTTCAGTAAGTAATGCAGCTTAAGTTGCTAAATCTCTTGAATAATCAACTATTTTGTAGGAAAACTTCGAATTCTCACCCGCACGCGCACCCCTACAAGCACTATAATGTATAAGGCAATGGAATTTACAGACTCCATACACTTTCCCATCAATGCATTGCGCTGGCTAAGAGCGGAGGCATTTTGCTTTGAATGGTATTTGTTAAAATTTGATTCAGAACGTCAGCCGATGAGCTATCAAGCGCCCTTCAATCAGCACGGTCCATTGGGACGTTAGCAGCTCGAATTAATTGCATAAATGTTCAATTATTGTAACATAATTTGCCTTACGAATGTTAACCATTGAATCGCTGATTAAAATGAGGAAATCGTATAATGGCTGAGGCCAAACTTAATTAGGATTGTCGACCACCAAAATCAATTACGTCGTCAGTATCGGCCAATATTATATGTATATATATATATATATATATATATATCTGTGTATATTTATTGCTTTCGATGATTTCATGTGTTTCGCGCACATATGGCCAACATCCTGGCATCCTGGCCATGACAAGGGCGCATTAATGAATGATGCCATGAACTACACCCTCAGCCTCCACGCCCAGAATTTATGTGTGCGTGTGTTTGCAGCCTCCCAAAAAACTTTCCATGAGCCCTAAAATTATCTTTAGTTTGTGTATTTTTTTTGTATTTTCCTTTTTTTCCTTGTTTGTTTGGCTTCCTTAGCCCAAATTGCTTGGCCGCACAAATTGGCTTTAGCCTCGGGCTCCGGCAATAAAATCAAACTCACGCAGGCGTATGCGTAACGCACAATTATCCCTCATTGAGTGGGTGTGTCTGCACTCGAAGGGATAACAGTCAGAGTCCCTTAATAATTGTCATTGTCAAGTGGATTCTGTGCGAAGAAGTCGCCGCTCGCCTCGGCCAACAATAACATAAACTGTCCTTCAGAATCAATTTACTTTCAATTGTTGCCAAATTCTATTGCTAATTGTTGGCATTAAATTGAGCTAACTGAGTACTGCCAAATTCAAGTCACGCTCTCCCACAACAAATGATACTTCAGTCCCCTAATGGTACAATAATATGAGAACTAAATATGAGATTCTGAGCGAATTAAGTTTTTGCTCTGATCAACAGATATCGATGAATATTTAAATATGTTTATAAGATGTCTGAGAATATGAAGTAATAAAAAAGTATATGAATATTGAAATCTGTTGCATTGTTGCTCAATATTAAAGAATTCTTTTTTAGTATAAATAAGCTCTCTAATATTAGCCTTCTCTGGAGACAGAGCAAGACGAATGATTAAGATATACATGACTAAAATTGTTCATTCCCTTTAGTTAATATTTTAAAATATTTGTATTATTATTTTTATATTTATTATTATTGTTTTTATTATCACTTAAGAGACATAGAGAGAGAGAGAGTTAAACTGAAAGGAAGAGCTGAGCTGCAGTTGTAAGCCTAAAGCTCAGTCAGCTCTGCAGATATCTTGCCGATAAATGAAGATTATTAAATATACATTAAATTGCAGGGAAATATTAGTATTTTCAGATGTTCCTGCTTATGTTATGAAGCATCCATTTTTATCAAAAGATGCTTTAGTGAGAGACCTGTCACACATCCACCAACTCTAGTTTCGATCTCATGTCAATTCTGGCTGTACTAAATTACTTCATATTTTTGGATTCACTCAACTCTATATTTTCTTTAGATAGACATTATATAATTACATATATAGTTGAGTGCTTAGTGCAATATTTAACCACAAATCAATGCAGCCAGAACAACATCTGTGTGTGTTTGTGGCTATGAACGTAATTGGTAAGCGTTTTCAGACTCGTATTATATTTAATGTTGTTCTCGCTGTAGTTGTTGTTATAGTTGTTGCCATAGTTGTTGTTGCTCTTCTCTTTCGGCCTGCTGCCATTCAATTTAATCTGTTTGTTTTACATTGTTATCGTTGTTGTTGTTGCTGTTGCTGTTGTTGCTGCTAATGCGCTGGGGTCGCCATTGTAACAATTTTATGGTTAGTACGTTTTATTTCAAGCGATTTACTTGTTAACATGCGCCACAGATTTTAGCAAATGTATTCGACGTGCAAATACCCTGACATAATTATATAAGCTTCTTTTTGCTTTTATCTGTTCTCTTCTTCTATTGTGCGCTCACTGAACTTAAAAATTAATAAGTTTAATTTTCGCCCAGTTTCGTTTCATTGATTGACATTCAAACTATATATTTGAAGACAAATTAAAAGGAAAAATAGTTAACTTAAAATATATATTAGATAATATTTGTTAATGTTCTCTGTTTATTGAAAACATTAAATTTTGTATAAATCTCTATAAATCTCAAGCTAAATAAAAATTAAAGCAAAATAAAAATCGCCTGTCGAGGATCCCATCTTGCTTAAACATAGTTTTTAGGTCTTAGAGGCATCACTACTATTGAACGGGTCTAAGTACAGAAAACTAAAAATTGTCAAGTTTTTCTGAAAACTTGTAGAGTCTGACAGCTTTATACTTACAGAAACTTTAACTCATTCTTAAGAAAGTTGCACTGTTTGAATTATGCCTATTAAGGGCTTGCCATTTATTGAAATTCAGTTTGCAGCCAAAACGTAAAATATCTTAGGAAAAAGATTCTAAACTGAATATACTACAGTTATGTTATCTTGGGCATAGTAAGCTGCTTTCGCTTTGCAGACTATTCAATAGCTATTGAATACGTATACGACCTGTTCACATCACTTTTCCGACTCGTTTGCAGTTTGTTGTTAAAAAACAACATATAAGCAGAGTATAAAAAACTAAATACTTTTATGTGTGTGTGTTTGGGTTGGCTAATGTTGTTTTTACTTTGTTTCAATTGCATGACGCTCTCTGTGTTTTCAAGTTCAAATTGCTTTTTATGGTTTTTATGCAATCACGTAATCGCACTCGTACGGCAATTTCCATCATGTTTCTGGCTAGCAACGGGGAAATTATTTTGGTTTCTTTTTTTCTGTTTTTTGTTTTGTTTATTTTTATAGAGCTGCAATACAAAAAGCGCGAGTCGCAGTTATTAAGGTAAACATGCAAATATCTTTTATTTGCGCTTGGCAACTCTTAATTAGTTCAAGAAGTTCTTTTGGTACGACTTGGATGGCTGTTTGACTGGTTCCACCAGTTTGCGTACGTCGAAGTCGATGTAGCTGGCTGGCTGCCTGCTATTTGTCAGAGTTAGAATTTCAATTTCGTTTTCGTTTCTTTCACGCCAAAGACACAAACACGAAACGTACCAAAGAAGACGACAAAGCAGCGAACTCGGGAGGCAACAACAAAAATTACCATTTATTGATGTGATAATCTAAAGATCAAGGTCTTCCTTTTGCCATTTCAATAATCGTTGTCTCAGCGCTCAGTTTTTATTCTTTGTTTTTTCTTCTTTTTTATTTTTTAGAAATAACGAAACTAGAATTTTTTTGTTTGCCAGATTTGATTTTAATGAATGATGCGGCAGCTTTTGCTAGAAAATTTTGCAGATTAGCAAAAATACCAAAAAGCTAACAGCTAAAGACCAACTGAATGGCAAGTTCCCAAACAGGAAATGCTGCATATGCCGAATAAGAGTTTGCCTAACGCACACAGCACAGAAGCGGGGAAAAAACGAAAGTTAAGCGGCAAATGTGGAGCAGAAGCTAGTTCTGTATTGACACTGGGGATTCGGTATGTATGCCGTCAAAGGGAAGCCCAGACGTACGTCTATGCTAAATCCAAGCATATGCAAGTCTAATGAGCCTGGAGGAAAGTGGAAATGCAATTGAAATGCAGCAAATACCGCCGCCACTCACTGCGGATTTGCTTTGATTGAGGTAAAATCAGCAGAAGTGGCATTAAAAAAGATGAGTGCATGTTTCGCATAGCAACCACTACACATACACACAGATTTGTGCAGGATTCGAAGTTGCCAAGGATTTATGCAAATTTTTGCCATTACATTAAGTTCTAATTGGATTTGTAAAGCAACTAATGAGAAGAAGTTTATGAGAAAAACTACATACGAATATATATACATACTTTTTATATTAAGACCATCGGATGTGCACTCAAATTGTATTTCATTTATATTGAAAGCAAAGTTCAAAAAGCAAATTCATAGACAAAACCCAGATTCATCGACAAGCCCAACCTCTACGCAGTCAATTGATTCAAAGCCTAAGTCAAACGAGCAAGAAATTTATTTTCTGCTTTATCCTAATCTCCAATGTGCAACTTTGATGAAGTCAGTTTTGAAACAAAATCAATGAGGAAACGAACGAATGCTAACAAATAAATGAGAGAAACTTCTCGTTGGGCTCAAATGGGGCGCCATCATATATAGAAAAACAAGAAAACAGCAGAGCGAAATTTGGTGCGTTGATAAGCAAAAGTAGGAGCCGTAGCTAAAATAAAACAAATATATAGCCGAAGAAGAGGGCGTCAAAGTTGACGCTTATCTGCGCCTCATTTGCCAAACAACAAAAGCCTCATCAATTTCATAGGCTGAGCGAGTGATTGGGCTGCTGAGTTCAAATCGTAAACAAGAGGTGACAGCAAACAGAAGACATCACCGGCTGCAGCAGTCGCAGAGCAGTGGGCAAAGAAATCAAAGTGGCCAAAGTTCACTCAACTTTCAACTTGTAATTTGTCATTGTGCCAGCGCCACGACTGAACTGAACGCGACACCCGGCAGCTGTCGCCGGCCTAGGCAAAGTGGCTGCCACAACGTCATCATTGGGGCCGGGCAAATAAATATTAAACATCATGTGCGCCAGTGTCTGCTTTTGACCATTTGGACATACGACTGCAACGCTGCGTATACGCAATAAAATTTATGTGCTCAATGCAAATGCTTTAACTGTCGCATTTTTGTGGAGAAAACGGAATGAGGCAGGCAGTCAGCGTCCAGCGTGTGGGCGTCTGATTAATTTGCGTATTGTTCTGTGAGCTATATATTTCGCTCGATCTTATTTTGCCTGATTTATATATTTTACTTTTTTATGCTCTAGCCAAAACGTTCAATGAACGCGCTGCCGCAGTAGACGAACATTTCCCCTTCACCATGAGTTATGACATTATTAACATAAATGATAAATGCGTTAATTTGTTAAAGGCTAAAAAGCTGCCTCATTTGTTGAGATATATATTCAACTAGAATCCTAAGGGATCTCAAATATTTAAATTTTACTTAACTTTCATGCTAAAGAAACCCAATTGCTCAGCTAATTGGCAGTTGTAAGCGTCAGTCATGGAATGTAAAATTGTAATTTATAAATACCAAGAATTATGGATATCGAACCAAGTCTAATAACTGGTTTGCTCATACCAGCTACACGTTGGGCAATAATAATAACACTAAAAAATTACAATAAATGGCCAAAGCGGAAGCGAATTCTATAAATTTCATTTACAAACAGTCCTTGACTATGAGCGAACACGAACACAGCATCCAAGTTCTAAGTTCGAACTGCCGGGTGCCAGTTGGAAACCACTTTGTCTTGACCGAGCCACTGGCAGGTGGATCAGAAATTAGCACTTGGCACGGTGCAGGAAAACCATCTTCGATTCAGCGAGTCAGCGCGTCAGCGATTCTCCGATTTGATATTAAAATGAAGAGGCGCTCGCATAAATCGCATAAATATGTTAATTTGTCTCTCGAGCGACGTTTTGCGCTTTGCGGCCAGGTATTTTATTTTTTATTTATTTTTTTTCAATTTTTATATCGCATTAAGTTAAAATTCAGCTTTGCACAATTAGCATAAGTTGACTGAGTGTGTGTCGTTGTGCTTATGAAATACAAGTTCTAGAGAACAAAAATAAAGAAAAAAAAGTAAAAGTAATTCGCAGCTATTGCCAATAAGACTAAAAACACATTTTTTTCACGAATTGGGTCAATGGAATGATGAATAAAATTACGGAACAGAAACGAAAAAAGTTAATAAAACAGCAGCAGCAAAACAGTAGCTGAACTGAACAAGTTTAAATTACATATAAATGTATGCAATATCATGAAATTTAATTAGCTATAAAGCAACTGCAAATCATGCGCAAACATTAACCTTCTCAAAGTTTGGGCTTGATAAAGCCAACAGTGCGTATGTGTGATGTAATGTGATGTGCTGTGATGTGGGCTGTGCGTCTGTAAATAATGGAAAATATATGCTGTGGCATATTGAAATAAACTCACACGCACACAGAATGTGTTCTTTTTCATGACACAGACAGTGGCATAGACAAAGGCATCGCAAAGGCAGCCCGCGAGATAAGCAAAGCTCATAAAAGGTTCAAAATTCGAATGAAATGAGCGCTAAAGACTGAAATTATAAACTCATAGATAGACAAACGACAAACGACAAACGACAAACTCTGAAAGACACAAGAATGTCAACGAGCAAAGCTCTGCGACAGATTCAGCTCGGCGGTCGACCCGACAAGTCCCAAATTTGAATTCGAAAAGCTAGGCACAAGACTGGGTTGGAGGCCCGACCCGACAGTCGTTGACGGCAGGCAATTGATTAAATTTATTTATTAGAGCACTGAATGTGCGCTTTATGAGCTGTTCTTAAGCGTTATCTTTCAGAGCTGTCCAAGCAGCAAGTCGGCAAGTGAACGCATTTGTCCTTTTCACAGTCCTTGATTGGTGGCAAATTGATTTTGGTCAGCAATTTGGCCGACAACTCTCCGAAGACGTCCGCCTTTTGTTCGTCAATTGAATTCACAGACTGTTGTTTATCTGCTTAGCGAATCGATACAGATTATCCCAGCAGCTGACATATGATATTGCATATATGTAGGTCTCTATTGCTTGTTTTGTGAGCGTCTCCATGGCAGCTTTCCCTTAGCGGAAATGCAATTTCATATTCCTATTTTACATTCTATTGAAGTCTCGCCTCGGGCTACGTGCGCTCTTTAGTTTTAGTACTTATTTTGTGTCTTTCTGATAAAAAATTAGCTAAGTTCGTGGCTCGATTCACGTCCCGGTGCTTACACGTCGCAGCACAACAAAGACACAAAACAAACAAAAATTGAAATTGATTATTTTATTATACTACGAATACCCTACTCGACTCAACTCGACTCAACTCGCCTCGAGTCGTTGTTGTCGTCAATGTCGCTTATCGTCGCAACATGAGCAGACGTTTAAATTTCATTTCTGTTCTCCATTTCTTTTGTAAATCGTGCTTCAAAGCTTAGATTCGCACTTCACACATGACTCATACTTCGACTCAATAATAAACAGGCTATATATACACATATATCACTTATATGTTATATTTAAAGAAACATAAGAAACACTTTGAGTGGACTTTGGCTGGCATGAAATTTTAAATCAATGCTCAGCGAAAAATATCATGAAAGTTTCTATAAAGCACAAATAATTTGCTTTATAATTAGTGGCTTGCAGTGAACAACACTCTTTTGTTTGCAGCTGCAATTTGTAGGATTTGTGGAAAAAAAAACCCTGAAAACTGACATTTAATGCGGCTTGGGCGGGCTTTGTTCGAACTTTGGCTTGGCTAGCAGCTCAAACAGTGTCCAGGAAATTCCCATTTATTTATTGTTAGACTGACGATTCAACCATGAAAATGTTGAATGATCGACTAGCAGATAGCCCGTGTGACATTACAAAGTAGTGTATATAGTGAGAGAGAATATTGAGGGAAAATATAGAGAGAGTATGGAGAGAATAGAAAGAGAATATAGAGAGAATGTAGAAGGAATATAGAGAGAATATAGAGAGATAATAGAAAGAATCTTGAGATAGTCTACAGATAATATAGAGAGAAGACAGAGAGAATAAGAGAGAGTATGGACAGAATATAAAGAAAATATAGAGAGAATATAGAAGGAATATAGAGAGAATATGGAGAGATAATAGAAAGAATCTAGAGATAGTCTACAGATAATATAGAGAGAATACAAAGAGAATATAGGGAGAATATGGAGAGAATATAAAGAGAATATTGAGAGAATGTAGAAAGAATATAGAGAGAATATAGAGAGAATATAGGGAGAATATGGAGAGAATATAGACAGAAAATGTAGAGAAATAGAAAGAATCTAGAGATAGTCTACAGATAATATAGAGAGAATACAGAGAGAATATAGGGAGAGTATGGAGAGAATATAAAGATAATAAAGACAGAAAATGTAGGGAATATAGAAAGAATCTAGAGATAATATAGCGAGAATTTACGGAGAATATAGAGGCAATAACGACTGCATCAAAAGAGAGATTCATATACATAAACTCTAATCAGCTCTGCTATGCTAGCAAATAAGCTATATTCGAAGTGAAGCTAGAGTCTTGTATTTAATCTAAAGAAAACATTTTTCTGAATGTAAAGTCTGCTCAGCTGATTTGTGTGCAATTTTGGCATATTGCAAAATATGGAGCAAGCAAACTGCATTCAAATTTTTGGGCAGAAGCCACACACTAATGATGCTGCAGCCACCTATACCCAGACCTGGACCCTGCGTCTCATACTTCCACCCGAAACAGCAGAGGCCCCTGAAAGGTCGGCGCTAGGCTACGATTGAGGAGATTAAGACGGCAGCTGAAGAAAGCCACTGAAGACTATTTGTTAGTGTTTCGTGGATAGGAAAAAACTTTAAATCAAATCTATATCTGACAGGGATTACTTTAAAAGGCACAAAATAGATATTCATGAGTAAATAAATAGCTCTTGAACTTTTGGAACAGAGCTCGCCTAAGCTGCACTGTACTCGAACTTAAAGTTGATTATAAGCCCATCACAGTGCCAACATAACATATCATATATCGTTTCATTCATTTGAACTTAGCACAACTTTCAGCCGACCTTTAATGCTGTTATTCTGGAGCATGCAAAAAGTTTTCAAATATTTTTCAACTTAACATAAAATATGAATCTCGTATATCTCAACTTATATATCATATTATATATACTTTATCCTTAAGCAGCGCTTGACCCAGCCAACCAATGGCCCAGCTCATTGGCAGCAATGTGCGTAAGTGCATTTCCATATGCTGAGATTCGAGCGTTGCACAACATCTGCCAGCCACACAAAAATGCAATTTAGCCAAATGCTTTGGTGCGACAGTGAAAAACACTCACGACGACGACGTGTCGTCGCGACTTGCTTGGGGATACTTTAATAAAGTGCAGCCCAAATTGTAGACCTTTGTTGTTGCTGTTGCTGTTGTTGCTGCTGTTGTTGGTGCAGTTGCAGCCACCGTGGCGTCAATTATCGCCGCTGTACGCAAAGTGGGCCAGGCAAATAATAAACGCGCCCAGAGCCGCGTCGTCATCAGAGGCACTCCATTGTCAAATGAGCTTAAACAGGCTGCCACGCCTCGATGAAGTGCCTTTGCACCTCCAGCCCCCAGCCGCCAGCCCCCGAGCCAGCAGCCACCAGAAACCAACCAACAGCCCCCAGTCCCCCGCCCCAGCCCTGCTCCGTCTTCGTCTCATTCACTTATGCAGCAATCTTTGACTGCAGTTTCGTTTTCATCTTTTTAAATGCCCTAACGCAGGGTACAGCAGAAAATAGATTCAAAATGTTACATATATTAAGCTTTACTACAAGTAAAGCTTATTTGAAAATTATCTACCTTAAAAGTTAGGTATTTCCATGAGCTTGTTGAAAGAGTGTAGAGATTGGCTTCACCTGTCTGAGGTAGATCTACTCCAGTAATGGCAAGGGTATTTTGAATGTCGATCTGCCGCTTGATGCATTTTTTTCTTGCTCTTTTTTTTTGTTTTCTTCGCCATTTTCACGCCTCACTTAACGACTCGTTCGCTGATTGATGGCGACCTCAACTTCAACTTGGACTCCGACTCCGACTTCGACTCCAGCCGCGACGTTGACTGCTGCGGCGTCGGCGGGCAGGTGTCGCCGCCTAATTAAACGAAGGCAACGCGCACGCATGCGTAACTCAATCGGCAAATATCAGCAGAAAATGCCCCGCCCCCTGCCCACTTTGTGTGTGTATGTGTGTGTGTGTGTAAAATGGGTCAATATGCAATTATTGCATTTTTATTTTTATATTTCTTATTTTTTTTGCATTGGGCTCAGCTTTTGTTTGCGTCACTGCGTAACGTGAATAGTCGCTGCCGGGGAAAAGGGCTCGCACGTCCCATTTGAGCTACTCGAGATCTTGATTTGTCAATATTTGCGCATTGCTCGCACAGTGTGCGAATGCCATTCACGGAACTGTGTAGAACTCAACTGAAGCGAAAGACAATTACATAATTTCATTCACATTCAACTGGTAGCAATATTTGCAATTCAGTTAAACAACACGTAGGAGTGTACGAGTGCCCGACTAGAAGATGCACTGAGCCCTGGTCAGAGCTGCATAGTAAATTTGAAAGCTTTAACTATTGTAATAAGCGAAATAAATATATCGATTATTATCGATAGCAAAGGAAATGGGTTGAGTTATCGAAGCTTTGTTGCTGCCATCATACGGGGAGGCAGACAGAAGAAAGCACAGTAAGACATGCCTATATCAACTCATGCCATGCCTCCTTCTACCACTTACAAAGATATTCATAAAACCAATCAAATCTGAAATCGCATATCCAATGGGTTCAGGGGTTAATGTAAATTCTATTTCAAAGATAAAGTTTGCTCAAACACACAGCATAGCTACATACCTACAGCATAGCTACTTCCTCATTAATTTAGTTCTTTTACGAACAAATTCCACAACTCAATTTCAGGTAGTTCAAATTGTTTGCTCAAGAACTTTGCTCATTTCCGTCAGGTTCAGTTGCCAAGTTCAAGGTGACCATTTGCATAAAAGCTACAGAGAGAGAGAGCAAGAGAGGGAGAACGAGAGCGAGAGAGTGAGATGGAAACAAGGCATTCATATGCCATCCATATTCGTCTGTATTATTACTCATGCATTAAGCGCGCACCTTTGACAACGACCTCTCTACTACGAAATACATCATCGTAATAAAAGCCACTTGGTAGTATTTGTCGAAGAGTCAGCTCGCATGCTCTTCGAGCTTGACTCAGAGAAATATTCGGCTGTCAAGTGCAGTCAGAACGTCTGCGCAACACCCAAGATCTAAGTGTGAAAACGAAAGAGCTAAAATAAGAGAGAGTTAGAGAGGGTGAGAGAGAGAGCGAAGGGCACGCATTACTTGGCTGATAACACTAGCTGACAAAACTTACAATTTTAACTTAAAGAAAAGAAAGATTATATAATTTGTTAACATGATTATATAATATATATCATATATATATGATATATTATATATCATATATTATATATTATATATATATAAATTAAGTTTTTAATAATTATATTTGAAAGCACTTGAAATGTCTCCTGCGTAAGTAGCAATGAAAGCTAGAAGACTTTTGGAAATTTCTTTGATTCCATAAAGCATCAGAGACTGTCAAGTCGATACAGATATTTTCTGTCTATCCCTTAACCCCTCTTTCTCTCATTACTTTTCTACGTCTTTCGCTGACTCTTTCTTTCTGTCCCTTTCACACTCCATCTGTCTATACACCTCTTCCACCTCGAATTTTCTTCAATCTCTCCTCACTTTTCTTATGTCCTCTCTAAAGTCTTGCTCCTCCTTCCTCTCTTCTATTTTCTTTCTATCTACTTTTTATTGTATCTGTGTCTATATCTTTACATTTCTCTTTCCCTCTCTGTCTCTCTCTCCCCTTCTTTTAATATTTCTTTATATTTCTGTTCTCACAGTCTAACTTGATTTTTATATCTTTTACTATCTCTATCTCTCAGTTTCTCTGACTCTATTGAACTCTCGCTCAATCAGTACATGTGATATATAGGAAAAATTAAGTAAATTTAAGATTCTTTTACAAAAAACTTCGATTTTTTAAAGATATTATTAAATTGCGCTTAGCAATCATTTATATATTAAATATATATTAAATTGTATCCCATACAATCTTTACCTTAACTTTATAAAAACTTTTCAGTCATATTTAACTACGATCATAACACATATTACTCGAGTGGGAAGTTAAGTTTTGCCAAATAGTGTTAATAAGTCATCGATGCGAAGGCTTTGAGATAAATTAGCAACGTGACACGTGTGTATAAGAAGAGGGAAACGAATTGATGCCAAGCTATAAAAGATGCTGGCACAGCTAGTGGCATGAAAACAATATCCAAAAATATGCCGAGTTATATAGGGCCATAATCGAATTGGAATTGGCGCAAGTGACCCAGTTTCCAGATTCTTTTTCTTAGGCATCAATGCGAAGCTGTTGCGCGCGGCTATTTCATTTGCCTCGCCAAAGATTCTTATGCAACATTTGCGGATCTATTTAGCCTCGACTCGTTGTGCGCTGCCGTCTGCCGGCTGCCGGCTGCCCACTGTCCGCCTCGTGCAATTCTGTTCTGATCTTTGCTGTATTCTTGCTAAATTAAGTAATTGGTGCAAGAAGCAACTGGGGCAGACCAGACCTCAGTGGGCATGCCCCTGCGCCGACCAGTCCCCCCTCAACCGAGTCGAGTCAGTCAGTTATGGATTCTTGCAATTTAGATGCGTTTGTCTGCGCATTCGTATATGTATCCATATAAATATATATATATATGTATATATATAAATATATATGTGTGTATATCTATTTGACGTATCTGCATATGTGCATCTGTGCAACTGTGAGGCGGTTTCTATGAGAAGCGGGCTCTGTCCATTTAGTTCTTTTATGTATTCTGTTCTGGTTCTGTTTTCCATTTCGAATGAGCTCTGCAGATGCAGTTCGCAGCCGTGGGGCAGCCATTGAATGCAGGCCACGCCAAAATACGAGCCATATAGGAGTCAAAGGGGCTAATGGGAGTGTATACATGTGTGTCTGTGTCTGTGTCTGTGTGTGTGTGCTCACTTGCGCAACAGCTAAATCAAAGCAATTGTTGTTGTTACCGAACTGCAGCTGGTTGCATTTAGCAAATGCAGCGCCCCCAATTTGCAAATGGCACGGCTTTCAGCTCGACTAAAGCTAACAAACAGCCGATAAACAGCTAGATAAACAGCTAAAAAGCGCATGTATTTGTAGTTATTAAAAAACGCGCATGAAAAGTAACAAAAACTGTTGGAAAATCGCAATAAAAAATAATATTAATAAAAAAAGAATTTCAAAGTTTGCATTTTATGATATTTAAATGGCGAGCCGCAAAATCGCATTAAAAAGTAATAAATAAAGAAGCCAAAAAGGCGAAGACAGCAGAGAAAGACGCCAAAGGCGATAAAATGGAAGAGCAATAAAATAATACCGAAGTTTAGATACTCTAACCAAGGGATGCCCATAGCAGAAGCATAAGGATGTAGTATAAAGTAAAGGAAATAAGATGAGGTGCAATATATCTTAAGAAACATTTCTGATTAGGATATCCCTGACCTAAATTGTCCATGTGTCAGATATAGATACATTTTCTTAATATGCTCAGAGTGTAGTAAAAAGATTTCGAGTGTAAATACTCTATGTAGTCGTAGGCATCTGTGTAATTGAAGCACCTACTGTACAGGGTATTGAATGTCGATGAATATACAGCTGCAAAAAAGTTGAAATAAAATTCCAAGGTCGTTAGCAAAAGAACTTTTTTTTAGCATGTGTACGAAGATTTTTGGGCGATGCTCAATGGGGAATTCAGTTGCACAGTGGATGTTGTTGTTGTTGCTGCTGTTGTTGTTGTTGTCTCTTTGGTGTTCTCAGTTTGTTTAAAAAAGAATTAGCCGGTTAATCAGCAGCGTATGTAAACTGGAATATATATATACATATCTCTGTGCTTATATATAGAATATATATCCAAAAAAGATATTGCCTCTTTGGAGTCTCAGGTAAAACGGGCAAAACAAATGACACAGCGCCGGTAAAATGTTGAATTCGAGTGCTAATTAAAGTCACAGATCCAGACAGAGTCGCAAAGAAGCCAAAAAAAAAGTAAATAAAAGTGAAAGAATCAGATTCATTTGAGTATAATACAGACGAAACTTTTTAAGCATGCGCTGATGTGCACGGCTTTCTTTGAATTGCGCAGCTCAGTCGCGAAATGACTTTTTATTATATTTTATTGATACCCAGTTGGGTTCCCAGCCGAGTCCGTACACTCACCTTGACCCCAGACTGAATGCGGCTTCAGCTCCTTCTGGGTGCACAGAACTGAACTGAGCTGAAACCAAATGATTGCTGAACATCAGTGAAGACTAATTGAGTTTGGCCAAAATTGGTCAAAATGCGCAGCATCCAACACAGGTCCACGACAGAACAAATCTATCAACGGCAACAGCTCAAGCTGACAACATGACATCATCTCAGACGACAATTACCTGGTACACAGAACGGCAAAAATAAAGAATTGCGATCTCAACCTGTCGCAGTCACAGCGCCAACGGTTAGTATGACAAAGCACTTTGAGCTCCAAATTCAAATAGCCAAGCCAAAAGCCAAGAGCCAAAGCAGCTGCAGCTGCTGCTGTTCAAGTAGCTAACTTTGAAGATGGAATCGCACAATCAATTTTACGACCAATTCCTAGAATTTTATTTATAACCAAAAACATTATTTCTTGCGAAAAAAATGTACTTAGATTTGTAGAATAAATAATAATAATTTATTGTTTTGAAATGCAGCATTACAAAGTCTTTAATTAATTTGAATTTATTGAAGCCGCTTCGAGTGGGAAATTTCTATAACTTAGCCAGACGAAACCAAAAGCTGCATGAATTTGATCTTGAAACTAAAATTTGTGGTTTTTAGAGGCAATAAAATGCAACATGCTATAATGAGTGCTCATTGATTTAAGCCCCAAAAAGCTTATATATATTTATAAAATTTATGTAGTTATCTAATTAAAAAATGAAATTTCTAATCAACAAGTAAGAATTTTGCTGTAGGTGTTCAAAGTTAAATCATCTTTGGTAATTGTCAAGAAGAAGTCTGAAAGCTTCAATCGATTCAGCACACCAACAAGAGGCGTATATATATCATTATTAGTAAGTCAATAGGTCAATAGTAACTAAATTATTTGATTATTATAAGTTTATTGCCATAAAATTGTAGATGAAAAGATTTTTCCAATGAGCTACGCTTGCTAAGTGCGCATCAGGGAAATCTTAACACTTTTTAAGACAAGAAAACCTATTATATATATATCGAAAATGACTCAGGTCTATAGTTTCTATAGCTAGAGAAAACTGTCAGCAAACCTAGTTTACACAGTTAGTTTACATATACTCTTTTTATATCAAGACATAAGTAAGAAGACTCAAGCTCTGCTTCTCAAATTTCTTAACTTCTTCCATACTTTTTAGCCCAATCTAGCAAAGCCAAGATCAAGTTGACACCAAATTAATTTAGTAAGGGGGAACTACCTAACAATATCTAGATCTACAACAGTTTGGCCTGGATCAATAAAATTGCAAATATAATATCTACTGAACAGTTAACTTAAAAATAAACTCTACACTTCTCGGCTTGTTAACTCATATTGAATTTTGTTTGTTGGGCTATGATTTTTGTTCGTTTTTTTCCGCCCATTCGTAGCTCTTTTTTTACAACTGACTTGCAACAAGCCAGCGATTATGCCGCCTCTCAAGTGGCAATTAGCGTTGACATTCATTAGAAGCAATTAAAGTGAGATCAGATTATGGCAAACGATGACGAGTCGCGCGTGAGCAGGAGCTGTCAAATTGTTGAGACACCGACCACGCCCCGCGTGCCCCACGGGAACTGTGTGAATCACCTGAATGCATCCAAATGGCAGTGGCTAATAAATTAGAATGGCCAAAAATTGCTAACTATATGACATCAAGTCGATATATACGATGTGAGGTGATTCATAGTGCAAAAGAAAATGAATCAGGACTGAAAGCCAATCACAATGAATCTTCAACTTAATAAGCTGATATGTATCGAGAATTTGTTTTTCCAAATTTATTTGTTATACAGAACTTCGATTTACTAAATTTTTCATGCACACCCAAGCTAAGGCAGCTGAACTTATACCTGAGTTAATACTCTAAACTAACAATTCTGTAAAAAGTCATAAGCGTTTAGGTGGCACTAAGCATGAACCTCTCTATTGCTTTGATTGATCACGAATCAATACTTGAATTCGCTAAGCCTGACTCGAAACACATTTCCATTTCAACTGAGAACTAGGTCCCATCATCAACTGAAACATAATTTTATTTAGCCTTATAAATCACACATTGAAATACATCTTCTCACACATCTAGTTGCTCAGCTCAACAAAGTAAATTTCTTTTCCAGTTAAAAGCTTAAGCCCCTCCACGTTAAAGATATTCTGTGAGACTTTGTCAAGAGCTAAGCATTTTCATGGCTGAATAATCTGTTTATATGGCTGGCTTAAGTAGCTGTTTGGCTGCCTGGGTGACACCTTCGTTGACTAACTACCTTGAACTTGTCAAGTGATCTTCTCTGAACTTGGAACTGTTCCCTCGTTCGCTGCGTGTGGCACTTTAAATGCTATTTTTTCATCGTAATTGATGATGGCAATTGAAGCTTTTTTCCTGTGTGCAATTGCATGAAAAGCGAACGCTGAAAAAAAATGCTGAAAATCGAGAGAAAAAAAGAACGTTAGCTGCTTTGTTGGATTATATTCAATATTTGTATGGAATGTGTGCAATTTTTGAGCTTCACCCTCGCAATAAAATGATGACGGTTAATTTTTTTTTATATTTTATTTATTTTTCATTTTTATTATTTGTTGGTCGAACCAAAAAGCAACGACGCCATCATCAGACGCCATCATCGGAGCAATTACGTTTGTTTAAGCCGCGTGCAGGTTATGCAGGTTCAAGGCCAGAAACTCTGCATTAATTATAATTATTTTTGCATTTGTTAAACACTGGCAGCAGCAGCGACAACAGCAGCAACAACAACAACAACATCAAACATTCCCCAGCCACATTTGCTTGTTAATGGCCAGCGGTAAACGTAATGCAAAAGAAGACAAACAGGTAAATGCAGCCTTTGTTTTATTGCGCACATTTCGAATTCGAATTCGAATTCGGAAACCCAAAAATATGGTAATTAACTGTGCCACACATATACAACTGGCTAATGCAATTGCTCGACTAAATTTGATTAAACACAAAAGCCATAAAACACCATTAAAGCAAATCGAATTTGCTCTTGGGAAAGCTCTCGTCTGACGCAAGAAGAGTTCATTGCCAGATCTTAAAGAAAAGATATATTGCTAAAATTCTCTACCTCATGTGACATGAATTTATAATTATATAATTAATTACTTAGACTAAGAAAATTTGATGCAACCTAAAATCAGATATATCTACTATAAATATGTATACCTTCCCGCAGGTTTTTAGCTAGCATAAATATTATTATTATATTCTAAAAGCCTGCAATAAAGTATAATTTGCATTTGCTATTTAATAAACAAAAGCATATAAATCACATAATTTCGTGGTCAACCTCTTAAATTCGTAGGCAAAACTCTCGAACCGAGAAATACTCATGGATTGCCAGCGATTATTTGGCGAATAATTTGACTTGCACTCAAAATAAGTTCTCAACTGACGGCTCTGATAGGCATCAGATCAAATTCAATTAGCTAACCATCAATGCCCAGCAACAGAGGCAGAGGCAGAGTGAGGCGGCATAGCTAAGCTGAGTGCTTACCTGCCCCCAAGTGCTTGGTAGGGCCATCTATTTGCGATTACGCCCAAGAGCTGCCCATTAGGCGAGTTGATAATAAATAAATTTAATCAGTTGACAAGTGCTTGGAAGTCCGCTTCTAATTCGGACAAGAGAGCTTTAACATTCGCTTTAATATTCGCCTTTGCTTTTGCTTTTGCTTTTGTTTTTCTGTGTCGTCTGTCTGCCGGCCATCCGCCACGGCCTGGGCGCACCCTGCGAGTTATCTTGGATTCTTGTGCTGGTTTTATTTATTTTTTTGTCGACTTCAAGATTTCGTCGTTGTCTACTTTTTTATTGGACTGGCTGTTGCTTCAGTTCATATTTTTGTCTATGCCGACGCTCCCTCTTTTTATGAGATGTCATTTTGTTGCTTATCTGCTCTACATTTTTTCTGAATTTTCTTTACGCTTCGATTTTCGCTCAGCGACCAGAGTGTCGTATACGTAATCACTGGCAAACTATGAGTGTCAATTTATTTCCCTTACACTTCATGGTTGATATCATAGGATGTGAAACGTATTGCAGACTCCACTAAATGGATACATTCTCGCTTATTTATTAAACTGAAGCACAATCATTATTTTAAGTATAGATACGATTTCATGCCTACAAAATATGCTGCTGGTTGATGTTTTAATTGTAACGCTTGAAGTTATGTTAATTAAATATTGTTTTTTTTGCGCTGGTTAATTAAAATAAATAATAATATTTAAATGCTTGTATAAATAATTGCGGTGCTTTATGCAAGCAGAGCAACGCAACGCATCGCGTCGCGACGTCCCAAAGAGCCAAACTCGTAATTGGATTATGTTAAACGTTTTAAAAAATTGCTGCAGGCAATATTTAAACACAATTACACGCCAACTTAAATGGAAATGTATTTTATTTTCATTCATAAGCGAGATATTTATAAACATGTTAAAACTGAACTTTTGCTTCCCTTTAAATTCAATATTTCGTGAGTTATCGATAAATTTACGGAAATTGGCTTTGGAACAAAACTTTAACATACAATTGATTGATGAGCTTTATTAAAATAAATTATCTGAGCTATACAAAATTCAAATTGTATAAAATTACATATTATTGAGGTATAAGGAATTCAAATTGTATAAAAATACATATTATTTGCTAATCGATAACTTATCGATAAATTCAAAATAACGAACGTCTCTTTACTCATGGAGTATATGTTTAGTAAAAGAAAAATATTGTTGAAAAACTTAAAACAGCTTAGAGGAAATGATAATGATAAATATTTATCGATGAAGGTATTTAAAAACGGCAATACAAAGACATATACTATTTTTTTTTAATAAGAAATATGTTCTACAATCTACACCAATAATAAATATATACATAAAATCGATAATCTATCGATAACAATTTTTAGAATATATTATTTTGAACTGCAGTCACAATTTACTGCATTATATAAGGCAAATGTGAACTCCAAGCTTAGTCTCTAAATGTCAGTCACGTCTGGATTAAATGATCCAGCAAAAAATAAAAATACAATCCAAAAAAGCATTAAGAACTTTCACTTTTATCAAATGTTAAACACTTAATATTGAATGCCGTGCTTAACCGAAGAACTGGCAATCAAAGCCAATTCTATGCTAATTAACAGAATATAAAATGAGCAACAAATAAACGAAACGAAACGGAACGAAACGAAACGAAACCTGAGCTCAGCTGAGTTGAGAGAGATAGCGAGAGATCGTTCAAATCGGATGGGCGGCAACAACATAAATTAGCATATTTATGCGATTTATGTCGCCGGAGCATGGTCAAATAGAGTTCTGTAGCGTGTTAATTGCTTTGACTTCTTGATAACACCAGTTTTATTTTTCTTTCCTTTATATATCATCCAAAACATATTGGTTATGCTACAAGGTCGGCACATAAAGAAATTTATTTCCGCTTCTTGGCATTAAGAATACGACAAACATTTCGTTTCATTTTTATATACCCATCGATTGACTAATTTAAAACTGGAATTTGGGTTGTGATGGTTGTCCCTGATGTAGTAGCTAACTGGCAGAAGTAGGCTTCGACGACACATGGAATGTATATATATATATATATATATATATATATATATATATATATATAACGTCGATAAACTAGTAGCTGTCTGACAATCCATCTCTCTCTTATCTCTATACGATTAAAATTAATTCTAATGTACACAGTGTGAGTTTTCTAATTTGTTTTTTATCAACAAAAATGTTTAATTTTTCTTGATTTTTTACGGTCATAGAAGAAGAACTAAATATTTTAATGTCTGCAGCGACTATCAATACTTTTATTTTAAAATGTCTTGAAATTGTAGAAAATTGAATTTTATAAAATTTTTATAGTTTATGCATAATGTATGTAGAAACTTGGGCTTTAGTTAACTTTAACTGTCAGAGGTTGACCTAATTCTCTGCAAATTGGATTAACATATCTCAGAAGGAGAAGCTTTAAAAACTGAAGTCAAATGCAACTTGCAGAAAAATGTATTATACGAATGACTGATATTAGGGCTATTAAGTATTACCTATGTGAAGCTATTGCTAGCTTATGAATGAAGCAGAGTGAGTGACCCTCGTAATCTGACAAAACTGCTGGCTTGCATTTGGAATCAGTGTTACTTGATCTACTAAGATAACCCATAGTTAATATATTTAATCTAAAAATACTCATAGCTAAGCAGTATTTTATTAATTAACACTATTATAAAAAATACTATATTTAATTACATCAAATATAAATTTACGACGCATTACAGACAATAATGCTTGGAATTTGACTGGAATTTACTGAATACAATAAAATATTTTATTTTGAAGTAAATTCAAGTGAAATATGAAATTCTAATTGTGCAATGTAATCATGAAAAATAAGAAAGCCTCAGCCTGTATAATATATACATATAAACAAATGTTCTTATCTTTCGAATCCATTCGTTCATTTCTCTGTTCTTAAGTCTAATTACATGTAAATTCTTGAGTAGCATACGGAAATCAAGAATAATTTATACAATCGAAACATTTTTTATATACTGATTTAAATTATTATTTAACATGTCTCATGGTTTTTAAGAGTTGGAGTCACAAAACTCGTTACTTTACCTCTTTTAATATAAACATCAAATTATGGAACCCTTCAAATTTTTAACATTTAGCAAAATAGGAATATTTGCATAGACTCACATACTAAAGTCATATGAATGTCTATATCCACATATCTAAACAAGTTAGCTTTAACCTTAAACCAACCACAACCTTTGTATGGCATAGCTAAGCAGCTGGCTAGACCTGATAAGAGAAAATCTTATTTTAACTACTTACCCAGGTCAACTCTTAGTTCATGGCATGTTTCGACTTTTTATGACGATCCACAACAAAGCCGATCTTTGCTTTTATAGATGTAGCGACTGCGAGTAATAAAAACAAATCTAAGAGAACAATTTTATTACAATTTTAAGTGAGGTATGGCTGCAGAATATAGAGCATTGTAATCAATATCCATGCAACAGACTGGTTCAGCCTAGAATTACATAACACATACGACGCGTTGTCGCCTTTAAAAACACTGGCGCTAAAAGTCAGTAAACAGGCGCAAAATATGCAAATAAAATTATAAATAAAAATCTTTAAACTGATATTTGAATATAAAGCGTTTTTATGTAATATTTAACAGTTGTATTAGTGTGCAATAAAAGTTAATGTTATTGTTGAATGGCAACATTATTTCATTAACAAAGGCGCTTTCAATGTAATCCACGTAGCAATTTATGAATGTTTGTTTTCGTTGGTGAGCATACTTTATGGCAGCACTGTTTATTTGAGCCACTCTCATTGGCAGGCCATTAAAATTAAACTGTTCTAAAAACCACAGCCACTGTGTTGCCATGGGCAACCCCTAAATCACTTGGCTACAACGTCGAACACGCGCTTCCCCGATTCCTTGCTGCCTTTCAACAGCCAGATTCTCTCCCTCCAAACGCTTTGCGCCGCCTGGTTATTCAATTTTCCACAGCTGCAGCAATGTGCTCACAAGGCTAATGCCCTTTTATGGCTTTCGAAAGTACCGCATCAGCAAAAACCTTCGCTCCAGCTGCATCGAGCAGAGAACGCCATCCACCACGCGAGCCATTAGATACAGCACCAAGCAGCAAGCACCAGGCACCAGGCAGCAGCCAGCAGGCAATCCCTAGCGGAGGCTGGCATCTAGCGTTCATATTGGCGCAGACGGCAGCTCATTATGCTTATGCGTTCGTCCCCTTCCATCTCTTTTTTGGATGGAAGCTGGTGACATGGCACTAAGTATGTATCCCATTTGCAGGTCGTCTGTTTCGCGTCCTTTGTCTACCTACCCCTAGCTGCGACCTGTGAGCTGCGAACTGCGAACTGCGAGTTGCAACCTGCGAGCTGCCATAGAAATTAACTTTACTGTTACACAGATCGTTGACCAAGCAACTTTCGATTTTTATACTTTCTATATGAACATATATGCGAGTAAGCAAGATGTATATCAGATTAGAATTAAGTAGAATATTTATTTTTATTAATTTGGTTGACCATGCAAGAATGAAACTATTTCTAGTAATTATGTTTCTGAAGTTGTTTGGGTTATCGATTAAATTTCGATGTTGAAATGTGCAATGGGATTTTATTTATCTTGAACATCTTGATGATATATAAATAGCTTCAAAATTTTGCCAACATTTTAATCTCAACTATCAATAGATTATAGAACTCAACTAAACAAGAAAAAGAACAAAGAAAAATAATAAAAATAAATATAAATAATAGAAAATTTAAAAATTTAAAGAGAAATGGAAAGGGAAGTAATTACCAATTTTTAGAATATTATTTATAAAATAATATTTATAAAAAATATAAAAAAATTTATTTTGCCAAATAAATAAAAAAAATGATATAAAACAATCTGTATTAAAATATATATATTATTTTAAATTTTATTAAATGTGTTCAACGAAAGAATTCAAAATGTATTCATTTTAACTCCATTTTTGCCATAAGCTAAAGCAATAACTGAGATGAATAAGAAGAAAAATTAGTAATGAATTTAATTAAATTAATTTCAATTTACAGCAACAAAACAAAAATGCAACAAAACCAGGTTCAACATTCAAAGTGAGCTGATGATAAAGGAAAATCAACTTCACGCTGAATTAGCTCAAGTCGATTCATCGACAGCATTTTAAAGTTTATAAAAGATAAATATGTATATATAAAACATACATGATTCATGCGTCTAAAATTTAAGTACTATATAAATATATATACATATTTTTCTTTGAAAATGTGGCATCAAGTACTTACAGGTGTACAGCCAACGGTGACGAAGTCATCAGAAAATCCAGCAAATGTCAAGGAATTTATCTGTAAAAAATCAACAACAACAACAATAAACTGAAAGCTTCATATGTCTGCGCTATACAAAATGCAAATGTGACTCGATTCGTTTTTTATACATTTTTTGTTTTTGTTTTTGTCTTACTTTATTTTAGTTTTAATTGCGCGCACGCAATAATTTTCTTTGATGGCACATCAGCGTCAAGGCGAATCACCCAATATGCGCCATCCATCATAAATGCCAGCTCACCCCAAAGTGGCAGCCGATACGGAATCCCACTGAGGAATCTTTGATTATGAGCGCGTGCGCACAATCAGTCAGCAGTGGCACAGTCAGTGCCAGTTGAAGACTCAGTCTCAGTCTCTGTCTCTGACTCTGACTCGGACGCGGACTCGGACACGATGTCAGTGTTTCTGTGGCTCAATTATCATGCATAAAGCGCAGCGTTCATAAAACGATTCTGCGTTTCTTTCTGGCCAAATGGCGTCTTGTGCCTTGTTTTGCATGCGCTGCTCGTTAAGAACGACGCACAGAACAATGCAACAACAGCGGCAGCAGTAGCAATCGCATCAGCAGCAGCAGTTACCCAACTGTTGTCCAGTAATGGGCTAAGCCCATTTTACCCAAGTCACAGTCATAGCCCATGCCAAAGCTGCTCTGGCAAGCAAACAAAAAAAATACAGCCAGAGCTGTGGACTGCATATTGATTGGCCAACAACTGCTCCCAATGGCACGTTGCAATGAGCCAAAGAATGTGCTAAGACGGCGCTCAAAGCCAATCTCATCTTCTCTGTATTATTATATAAACTAGTAATATTTGTTATTTGCTTAAATACGAAATTTATTAACAAATTGTTGAGCTGAAAACACAACTGAGTTATAGTTAGGGAGCTAACACTTACTCAGCAGAAGTGTGAAGAGCAAGCACTTTAAGAAATTTGACTGATCTATAGAAGAGAGGTTTACAATAAAATAAAATATAGTCATAAAATATTAGTCAAGGGCACAACAAGATGCTCGAGTCCTGTAATATAAAGAAAAGTCAGAGTTAACTAAAGTACAGGGCAAAGTCTCTAATGCTTAAGTCAGCGTAGTCAACTGAACAATGAACAGATATGAGCTCTAACTGCTTAGCGAAAGTCTTACAATTTATGTAACTAGACAGTCTAAATTTTGTAATCGAAGCTCAAATTCATACTTTAAACTATTTCTAACTCTTACCCATACTTACCCAAGCCACACCAATAAGCAGCAAGGGGACATGCCATAGGCGAGTGTACTTTAAGCAGCCAATACTAGAGATTAGGTATATATATTATATAGATATATATAAGAGAAGTTACCCAAAAATATGATTTATACGATTCATTAATAGTTATTTATATGTTGACTGTTGTAGCAAGATTGGCTGGACCAGCAATGACCCATGCTAAAGATCATCAGGCTTGATATGATGACTGCAGGCAGTCTATAATAATGGCATTGTACTTGAGATTGCGGCAAGTAGACCCTGGGTAGCAGCTGTTGCTGCTTGTGGGTTATACATGAGCCATGGTTATACAATATTTATATAAAAATAATATTTATATAAAAATAAAAACTCCTAAGTTTCATAAGACAAAATTGGAATTTATAAAAACTTTGTGTTTTAATTTTATTACATTATTATTTTATTTATTTTTTATATATTTTATACTTTAAGCATGTTTATAGTTCTGAAAACTAAAATATTGAATTGCTCTGAAGTTGTTCGATACTTTTCAGTAACTTTTTCGATATTAGTCCGAATGCTTGAGGCCAGTTCTTAAGCCAAGGCTGGCATATACTCAAACAGTCGTAACATAACCAATTTAATTTGTTTGTTTTACTAATCAGTGGCACGTACAAGCCCGTTTCTATACCCTATATATGCTTAGGCATATGTCAAAGTGGGCATATTGGCTTGTGCAACAGAAGTAACTTCAGGAAATATAAATATTCCACATCAACTATCAGGTCAAATTTAAAACTATGTCTAACTATGATAACTATCAAATCATTAGTTATATAAATCACTTTAGATCAACTGACATATAACACAGACTTCATCTAAGAAAGAAAGCAGCATTGCACACGAAAAGTGCTCCAGTTACAGGGTAGTGCCTAGTCAACCCATGCGTAAGCCACTCTTACTTTTTTTTGCGTTAAAGTGTCTTTAGCTTGTGGTTCGGTTCTTTTGGGCTGTTTGCTCAAATGGTTGTTGTTGTCGCTGATGTGCCGTTTTTGTATTGCCCGCCGTTTGGTTAAACAGCCCACGTTTAAACATGGCTAAGAGCGTGCTAATCAAGTAGCAAAAAAAAATAGAAAAAAATGAAAATGAAAAAAAATTACGCGACCGACTGAACAAATGCTGTTGGGCCGTGTTGTTGGCTATTCTGCTTGGCTATCTGCTCGTCCGTTGCTTGGCTATTTGGCCAACCTATCTACATTTGGCTGTACGGGTTTTGGACTCCTATACAGAGATACGTTTGGGGCTGGGCCACCGGTTCGTTTTGATGGCTTCTAGGTGAAGGTCATTGTGTGACTGAAATGTTAATTTGTCCGTCGCTCTGTCCGTCTGTTTGTCTATCTGTTTATAGCCAAACACTCTCTATACAGCTGTGGCATGTGGGCAACAAGAGTTTCTTTTTATGACAGTTGATATATTCTGCTTTGAGGGTGCCCAAATGCTTAATGTGGTTAGAACCCATTAAAACAAAACAAAACAAAAAAAAACTTGGCTATTTGAGGCAAACGTTGGCATGAAATAAAGTCAATTGGTGTTTGTTTCAGTTGATGTGTGTTTATGTCTATCAACTTGGCTCTGATTGAATAACTGACTGATTGACTAATTGACTAACTGCTGCGACACACAGGTGGTAGTCCGAATTCCTTTTATAATAGTTACCTTTTTTTGTGATTTATGTGCACAGCAGACAAATATTTGAAGAATTGTTTGAGTTTGCTTTTGTCACTTATTTGTTTATGAAATACATAATAAAACAATTATTTATCGCTAATACATAATTTATTTACTTTATGAATTTAAGCTTTATATTTAATTACGAATTAATACAAATAGCTTGAATTGAAAGTTAATGAAGGAAATTGCTAGTTGTTTATATTCTTACATGATTTATTTTTAAATTTATTTAGCTTAAAAAGTTTAAAGAGTTTTGCTGAGCAAAGGTTAAAGAAGTAAGGGGAATGAGTAGCCAGAGCCTCTCCATATATGGAAAGTAGTGATGGCAGGTATGTAATTGCAGTTCTTGCTTTATTTGACAAAATATTTATTTGGCTTAATCTTTCATCTGAGCAACGCTTGCACATTGTTGAAATATTTTTGAGCAGTTCGTCTATTTTATGGCGGAATGATGAAGCCAATTTTAGCTCGAATGGGTACGTATATTAGCAGAACTGTCTGATTTGGAGTAAGGATAATCTTAATGGGCTGGCGGAGTCGTTAGTCCACATGTCTTAAAAAACTAAATATATATCAAATTATCCATATTTATCTGGTTAAGTTAATGGATACTGTCATAACATTTGTTGCCACCAAATCATATGCGTTCGAGTATCAAAAAAGACAAAAAACTTTGCAGGCTTCGGGTCTTTTATTGGTTGTGAGCAGGTTGTCTGTGTCGCTATTTCAGTAATCTTCCGGTTCTATTAACAAAAGACTTGGCTATCGTCTACTGGTTTCTTTGCCACTAACTATTAGAGCATTGTATGACAAAGTGGGACTTGAATTGAAGCATATTAAAGGCATTGTTATTTAAATATGCGTTGAGCAGCTTTGCAAATGGCCTTTCTAATAATTATTTAAGCTTTATATAAATGGCTTTTTAGTACCATATACCAACAAATGCTATTAACAAGGCTAATATAATAATTCAATCTAAATTAGACTAACGATATCTGAATTTTCATGAATTTTCACAACATTAAGACAGTTTTAATTTACTGCAAATCGATTTAGAAATCACAATTAAAATTCTACATAAATACTAAATAAAGAGCATTTCATTTATGCTTGGAGCTATGTTTGTTACATCTATTTCAAAGGCTTACAGATTGTTTGCACTCAACTTTACTCGAAATATGTTTTAGTCCAAAAATAGTTTGAACTGACAAAATATGTGAAATTCAACTTTCATTTAGAAATTCACAATTTATTTTCTGTGTCACGGCCACGTTGCATGTTCCATGTCCTTTGTTTTTGTTACTTTGATACTTTGTACTTGTGAACTTTGTATCCACTGAAAGTGTCCAAACAATTTGCATACTGATAGTCATAACATCAAAACTTTGTCAGTTAATAAATAACGAGAGAGAGATAGACTTTTTTTTCTTTATGCTGTGACGCATAGGCTCCGTGTCCCACTCAATTTATATATATATTTTTTTAGGGCGGAAGTTCCTATCGTTTGATGACAAACGTGTCTATGGTGGGCCCGCAGCTCTGTCAAGGGGCTAACCCCGGCGCTTAAGAGCGACATTGTTGACATTTCGCTGAGCTATCTGGACAGTTGGATCGCGATGTATGGCTGATATGCCAGGCAATCGGATTTCAAATGAATGTGCGAATGTGCGGATGTGTGGAGCTGTCGAGCTCTGTGGATGGGTGTCTGTTAGATGCCTTTCAAAATTTATGGCGGTTCGCAAACAGACGCAGGCCAAAGGGAGTTCTTGTTTGTGACAGAGTGGAAAGGTTTTTTGAATAGCCAGCTGACAGGCCGCTTGCAGCAACTCAATGCCTGCAAGGCTGATTTATTTCTGCTTATTTCACTTATTACACGAATTACATAAGAAATATAGACCGATGCATATCTGCAAAAAATATTGCAGTCCGTCAACTGAATGAATGAGCAGATGTTTGATTACCGAAAAACAACACAAAAACAAAAATGTTTAGATTGTTGATCGCAAAGTAGCTGCAAGCTACTGCACAGCACAACTGTCGGACACTCTGCGAAATACCAAAGAAATTCCATAGCAGATATCTTCAGTCTCGCATAATCATGTTTTCAAAATATTTTGTATACAAATAATATTTAAGTGGTTAAGAAAGACCCCAGAAATTTAAAAGAAATTTCCTAGCCTAGCCCAATTTTGTATACCCTACGAATATGTTATTTATATTTGCTGGCCAAAAACAAATATTTCTAAAACAAAAAAATTGTATATGAAGTGATACGATGTTGCTGAGATTTAAGTACACATAAAAACAAAACATAAAACTGCAGTAAGCTTCACGTTTAACTAATTAGGCATTGTAATTAAAATGATACTCCAACTGAATACCAAATTTTAGATGCTAAATAGAACATTTTCATCAAAATAAATAGAATATATATATATATAATCAACACATATAAACAATTATATATGGCATCAAAACATATATAAAAAAGGGGAAATTACACGAAGTTGTCAAGTCATAAACAAATATTTTAAAACTAGATTTAAGCTAAATAAAAATAAAATAAATAAATAAATAAAAAATTAACTGCAATATGTGTAAAATAAAAAAAAATACAAAAAATAAAATAAATATAGAACAAATAATAATATATTTAATAATATATAAAAATATATGTTAAATAAAATATAATAAATATAAAAGAATATGAAATAATTTAGTATGCTTAAAATGAATATAACAACAATGTTATATAAAATATAAAGTATAAAATATAAATATAACAACACTGTTATATAAAATATAAAATACAAAATATACATAAAATTAATATAAAACAAATAAAATAAATAATTAAGTTGTAAATATATTTATTCTTCACGCTTTTACACAGTAGCAAGTTAATTTTTTCAATTTTATATAATAGAAATTTTACTACATACAACTAGTAAACCTATTATAACTTACAACCTTTTACAATTTGAATAGTACGCTTTATAATCGATCAGTCACTTATATAGAGGCTCTATAGCTGTATGTTCAGATACTCTGCCACAGCAACATAACAGCAGCTTCAACGACGACAAAAGCAGCCGCAGGGCAAGCACGCGCTCTGCTTGTATACACATACACATACCAATGCACATACATACATATATCTACAATTTATGAGCTGTGCCAAGCCAAAGATCATAAAACATATACACATACATATCAGTGTGCGAGGGGATATTGAGAACTGGCCCCGTTGTGATTTACCGACTGCGCTTCAAGTAGCCGTGGCAGCTGTCAATCAATCTGGCTGCAATCGGCTTCCATATGAGATGCCTATAAAAATGTCAGAGGAAGAAAAAAGTAAAAGTGGCTTACGGTAAAACGATCTGCTGTCGACAACGCCAAGACAAAAGTGAAGAATCGCTATCTCCGCTCTACACTCAGCCACACCCCCAGAAAGCAAAATGCGTTCGCATCCGCAGTTATTAACCAAGAAAGACAATTGCTGACCTCAAAAACGTTTAGCACTTGAGCATTTCTGATCTGCATGACCGATATTGGCAATAAGCCTGTGCATACATCACATACGCTCGGCTGCTGCATTTAGTTAATGAGCCCTTAAACTGTGCCGTTGCGTTTTCACTTGGCCAACGAGCTCATTAAGCCGCAGCGGAACGTGAGCGGCCCAACCCGGCCGAGCCTTAACAAAAAAAAAAAGAAATATATATTTATTTTTTATTATTATTAATATTATACATTGAGCAGGGTGTGGACTCTGAAGAATGGTCAAATGCGATGGTCAACACGTTAATTTCTACCTGGTCACAAAAATGTATTAAAAAACGGATTTTTTTATTATTTTGCAGACCTTCGATGCGGCCTAACGCAAATAAATAAACCCCCAACAAATTGCCGTTGTTTTACCCACCAATTCTCCGTTGTTTTTTTATTTTTCTTGTTTTTATTTTAAAAAAAAAACCTTTTCGAGTAACACGAAACGAAACTGTCAATTGATGTATTCGGCGCCAGCTTTTGGGCCAAGTCAAGTCGAAGTTTTTTTTGTTTTTGTGATTTCCTTGGAATTATCTTAATGTGAAATCTTTAACTATGCTTGGGACATGGTCGGCAAGGGACACATACAGACAGACAGGCAGACACACAGACAGACAGACAGACATACTAATACATTTTTCTGTGCACATATATCTGCTTATTGAGTGTACCTTAAGACGGTTTTAATGGATTTCGCTTGACATGACTGTGGCTGCGCTGCCTTTGACAACGACCAAAGACTCATTTAATTGCAAAGTTTTGTAACCATCAAATTTGTTTGTGAAATAAGAGAAAAGATTTTATATCATCTCCAACTGAGTGTGCGCGTTGTATAGCAGAATAGTTACGTCCTTTTCAATATTAAACTAAAACATACAGCTTTCTTTTTAAATTTACTTTTAAATTTTTACACAAATTCAAGTTCATGCTTTTTAGTAGCTGAAAACCTTTGTGGAATTTTAAGCGTTGCATGCAATATTTATGGTAATTGGGGTTGCCGATGTCATACGGCGATAAAAAAAATGGGAATTCCGTATTCCGGACGTGTGCGGAAAAGCGAAAATCTGTTCAACATATAATCAGACACACAAAGAAAAATCAAGCAAAAAATGTGCATTTAAACTGAAAACTGACTAACCGAAAAAAACATATGTATACGAAAGATCTTAGTTGGGTAGAATATAACAAGAGATTATTCATTTTGAAATAACTTACATAAGTTTCAACGCCTTTTTAATAGGGAAATTTTCTGCTTTGTTGAAATTCTCAGCGTGGTTAATTCATACAGCGTTGCCATACTATTTGAAATAATACTGTTTTTTATCTCTATAAGTTGGCATTCAATTGAAACAATACCCAACTAAAAATATACAAAAAAAAAGCAATTATTTTGCTCAATACCCAAAACTAAGTTGAATCCGATCTGACTTTTAAAAAGCGCACCGAAACCGGATAAGGATGTTTACGTACTCATTAGTAAGCAGAAGGTGTGCTCTCCGATCCGGCAGGAGGCTAATCCAGACCTGCCAGGTATAGAGCGCCTGCTGAAGTGTTTTAACTTTTATCTTTTCCACATAAAACAAACTTTACAGCAGTTTTACAGTCGTAAACAGCTTATGAAATTTTAATGCCTCGGCATCAACAGCGCAAATCTGTGTGACTTTTGAGAACTTTAAGGATATTGATTTTATTTTCACTGATTCGGACAGTTTAATGCTCCACTGTATAGAAAGCACGTAGTGCACACTTGCTCTGACGATGGAGCATTGCTCCGGCAGGCGATGGAGACGAAGTCACATGTCCATGCCACGCAACAATGGCTACAAAGCCGCTTAGAAGGTTGTGCTCCGTTTCACCCACGCCATGGCCATGTGCCACAACGTTGGGCTGGCAGCTTCGCTCGCTGTCTAAATCTGTCTGCTAAAAATGTCAATAGCGCTTATTAGGCAAAAGTTCAATGCGCCTCAAGCGGGCATTACTCGACGCCGCAGTCTAAATGGCAGCTGAGCATCTTCTACAGGCACTTGCCAAAGGTGCTATAAGTGGGCGCCCAAGTGTGTGGAAGCTCTGTCGAAGCTCTTTCAAGTCCGCTTAACGCCAAAGAAGTCGGAAGACTTGCATAGGTAATTAAATAAGATGTTCGTATCACAGGTGTTGACCTGCTAAGTACAGCGACAACGCAGAGTTCATTTAGTAAAATTCTCTACATTTCTTATTTATTTTAACAAATTGACGTTGGACAAATGCCTTTTAATAAGCTCTGGTGAATAACTAGGTGGCAACCCCCTGTTCAATTCTAAACAAACAATGCTAACTGTGTTGGGGAACGTGCGAATAAATATTTTTAAATTATGAATTTATTATGTGGTTTATTTAATGAACAATGAATTTTAAGACTTTAAGCAATTTTATACCTGTGTTTTTTTACTCTCTTTAGAAAATGGCCACTGTCCATAATTTTGCAATAATTAATAAGCCTTAGTTCACCAAGTGTGATCACTAAATATAGGGAAATATGTAGTTTCAGCAAATTTCCTTTGGGAATTTCACAAACTTACGCGCAATATTTGAATTTTGAATTGAAAAAAAGAGTATTTTTATACAATTGCCAAATATAATAGACAATATTAATACATGATACAAAAGGAGAGTTCCAGCTAATCGTACAAATTTGAAGACTATTGAACGATAGCCAAACCAGAGTACTGAAACAAATAATGAAGCACTTAAGTGTTAAATAAAACGTTATCAGGGCCTGTGCTGTACTACGCTTTTTCGACGCTCAACGCTGCGTATGATTAATCACTTGACTAATGCACTCGGCACGACGCTTAGTGGCAGGGCTGTTTGACATTAAAGCCGAAGTGTCAGACGCATTTAATTTAAAATGCATGTTAAAATGTCATTAAAATGAAGCAGGAAGTCCGCTGTTTAGCTACTTACATACACATGAGCTGCTTAAAGCCGAGGGACGCTAAATAAAAGGTTTATTTTATGCCCGAGATTCTCTCATTATTAGCCAGAGCGTTTATTCAACTCTGCCCAGCGAGGCGTAGTCGCTGTCATATTAATATGAATATTACCAAAAAAAAAACAAAAGAAATTATTGTTGATGCCAGTTACAGATAGGCTAATTACGGTGCAGGGGTCACATATGCACAAATCTGACTAATCAGGCTCAGCTGACTTTTGCCACTTAAAATATCTGAATTGAGTCTCGAGCGGCTTCAAATATTACTCATGCAACTGCTGGCAACAAACTTAGCTTGCAACAAAACACATAACATTGAGCGGTTGCAAATTGAAATCCACTGATGATCTACGCATGGCCGTCTGTGGCAGCCTTGACCTGGTTCTTGAAAACTGACAACAACAGCAGCAGCAACGACTCCAGCCACATGCCACATAACACACAGATTGCAGCCAAGTCTGGCAAAGACACCGACTAGTTTGTTGCATTGCAACTGCTGCAGCTGTTTGGTTAACCACTTAACCGGTTTGCCGCTGCCAATACCCTGCCATCGTTCAGATTTGCAAGCAAGGTAGTAGAAGCCCAAGAGATGCATCTTCAACCCAGACTCTACACATCTCAGTGAGCCACTTCGGAAGGGAATCAGTTCTTATTTGAACTTCTGATTAACAAAATTGGGCTTCGAGCTTAATAGTTCCTATTATATTTAACATTAATTTAGTGAATTAATTCTAGTTCTTTTACTGGAACTGATACAAAGAGAACCGGTTCGCGGGCTTTTTAAAGTAAGCATATGTTCAGCTCTCCTAGTGAATCAATGCTTCTTTCTAGTTTGCATGCCAAATCAAAGGAATATCTTAGCTATTTATTTATTACAGCGTATATGCTAGTCGCGCATACTCTCCCTGCTCCACAGCAATCTCACTTATTTCACACTGTTTATGGCGATTCGTTTGATGTCGCTTACCTAAGAGACGCCAGCAGCAGCAGCAGCATCGATTTGGCGGTCAAATTTGTTGGACATGAGACCACAGAGAAAAAATGGGGGCGTGGCATATATTGATGCAGACAGAGATAATGCAGAAGACAAGTAGTCAATGTAACTGTGATCCGATAATGAGCAATCAAATTAGCAATAATTTATTAATTTCAACTAAAGAGATAAAAATTATATTTAAGTGGTAAATGTTTGATAAGTTAAACTTATGAAATAAAAATTGAATTATGTAATTTATTATTAAAATGAAACTGAATAGTCTTAAAGTTAAATTTTGATTGAATGCCGAACTTAATTTTTTAAGCAAATTTTGTTTTAGTTGCTGCTGTTTTTTTGGACATAATGCTTAAGTTGTAATGAGCACACTTATTTGCTGCCCATGCTGAAGCAAAAAGTCGCCAAGCAAACATATTAGCTTAAAGCTTAATATATTAGGCCATAATATGAGCAGCTGGCATGATGTGGTCGCTGCTTGTTTGTTTGTTCGCTGTGCTGTGGATGCCCTTTGCAGAGGTTGTTATGGCTATGTAAGGGCATATGCAGCACAGAGTCTCTAAAGCTGGACTATAAAGTATTAAGTCTCGGTTTGATATAGCAGTGCAAGCATTAAAGCCTAGCGAGGCGAGCTCGACTCTCAATCTTAGGGCTACTAGCGGGTTACTTTAGACTAACTACAAATTAATTATATATATATATGTGTATTATTCTGTTTATCAAAAAATAAAATTTGATAAAAAACTCTAATAAATAAAGTTTTCATCAAAAATTAAATTTAGTTTTTAAAAAATTTTACCTAACTACTAATTTAACTACATATTCACAACATATAGTTCTACTACATGGCATATACACTTTGTTAATAACAAATACAACACATTACACATAGCTACTAGTCACATCAAGCATGGACTCTTCATACAATGCCTGTGCCAGGGCATACAAACTTCGGCTTGCCGCACGGCTTGACACACTTTTGCTTGCTTTATTTTTTCACGAAGCTTTTAAAATTAAGCAGCCCAGCCTGTGCAGCAAATACAAGCAGCCACCGCGAACCACCCACCACAACTACCCACCCGCAATAAAAACAAGGCTCTGTTCCGCCTGCTCTTATGGCATACTTAACGGACGTCAGATTAGCTGCGGCTGCGGCGCAACATGTTGCCGGACTCGCTCTCACACTCCCTCTGTCCCCTTCTGCGTGGGTGTATGCCTGTGTGTGTGTGTATTTTGGTTAGCTTCTATTTGCGCTGCGGTTATGCCTCAAAAAGGGTTTGAGCGCGTATTTAATGCCAAACAATTAGAAATGTTCCGCCATGGAACAAGTGTTTCTCTTGCTGTTGCTGTTCATAATTTTCTTTTTCCTTTTTGGGTTTTCGCCCGCTGTTTTTATCGGCATAGAAGTGTGATTTAAATTTACATTTTAAATGGAAATTTGCACACAAAGTGGGCAGGTGGCGAGGTGGGGAGTTGGGCAGGCGCCCCTCCGTTTCATTGTTGGCTGACTGCTCTTAATTGAAGCCAGTTGGTGTTGGGCTTGCGTTTACCTCGTGCTTGTCACCGTTGTCTTGGCGCTGTTTTTGCCCATTAATTTTACAGTACAAAAGCCTCGGTTAGCCAGGTAACCAAGCAAGCAGCGCAAGCGGCCAACCGGTTTTAAGAGAGCTCACACATCTAATACCAAGTTCAAGGTCAAGATCGCAGTCGCAGTCGCAGCAACCGCAGTGTGCATCACCAGCAGCGCTCAGAAACAGCATCACTAAGGTGTGACGATGGCGGCGTTGTCTTAAAAGATTTTTCAATCTTCGGCGAGGGCGGTGCCGTCTGAAGGGACGGCCAGGGCAAAGGCAAGGGGCAAGCGGCAGGGCGCAGCACGGGAGTTGTTTTGTCAGCAGTGCAATGCATGGCTGTTAATTAAATATATACTATATATATATTTGTATGTATGTGTCAGTGTGTGTGCTGTGGGTAAGTCAAACAGCTAACATATATACATATATTTTTTGCAATAGAATGCAATCAAGAGATTTTCCCACGAATTACGCCATTGCCATTGACTTTGAGACGTCAAGTGCCTCCGAGCAGCCCGAGAACTGGGCACGATTTTCACTTTGAAGCGCCAAAGAATGCGCTTGAACACTGTTTGAGTATGCATAGAACTTTGTTACATTTAGATAAGTTTAATTCCAGAATTAGCTACTATCGATCGCTCACTTTCAGTTGAGTAGAGCCAAAATTTCATTTACTTTTCTTAAATAAAAATTATTTATTTAGAATCTATGAAAATATGTTGCAAATTCCGTACATAAATAAATATTTAATTAATATATTTATTATTTAATATTACGAGTCGCATCGATTTGAATCTCATTTAAGAGTTCTGAGAACAAACCCATTTTCTACTTAAGCACAACACGCCTTAATTTTCAATTTGTTTCGTTAATTAACTGTAATTAAGGCAATTTTCTGCTTAAGTCAAGTCAATCTATGCTTAGGAATAGCTTTGGCTAATTAATTATTTATGATATTTCAATTCGTATGTATTCAATACAGATTTATAAGGCTTATTTTCAAAGGCAATTCGATGCCGTAGCGCCCTTAAGCCCAAGTCGCCCGCATTAAAAACATATTATAGGCTTAAATAGCAGTTCACAAATGTAAAAGAGTATTTGAATTTTAATGATATATATGGGCATATGTATAACTATATATATTTATATATAATATTAAATTTGTTATAAATATAAATATAAATATATAAGATATATTTTAAGTATATCAAGAACTGATAAGCTGTTTAGATTATAGAACAATTCAAATTTTTATAATTATTGATAAAAATATTTTAAAAACACTAGAGGTCTAGTGTCTAGAGGTCTAGCCGGAAGTACTCTGAACTCCGTGAGCCATAATTAAATTTATTCAGAGCTTTTAGTAATTTTTACATATTTTCAATATTTAAATATATAAAAATACTTTTCTAATAGATTCCAACTTCATGCGCTTAAGTATGCTTCAGGAAAATCAATTTACCAAATTTTAGTGACTCTAGAACAAAGTATGCGATATTAGTTAATTATCGATTAGTGAGTTATCGATTACATTAGCCAAAAATCTGATTGTAAAAGACAAACTTAATTTCAACTTTAAGATCGCCAACGCACAGACGAGCAGGGCTGGAGTCAGCCGTTGCTTTTGATCAGGAGCTTGTATACTTAATCAGATCAATCATGTCTTCTTTTACCTGGCATTTGCAGCTACACCATTCTTATACATTTATTTAAAAATGTAACAAACTATAATATTACAAAGTCGCATATACCCGATTGCAGCATAATTATAAATTTTAGTTTTTCAAACTCTGCCTTCAAATCTCTAATGCAGCACGCAGAAAAGTCTAAAAAGAAAAAGAAACAAAATTTAGAGAGCGGAAGAGTAAATGGCGTGTGTGGCGTAAAAACAGACGCAAAAAATATTCAGTCCGTACGGATATCCTGAATATCTGTCCATAGCTATGCTACTTGCCACTTTGCTCTGACAGTCATTTCCGTTTTGAGGGTTTTGCTCTGCGCTCGATGAACTTTTAGCCATTTTGTGCCTGTGTCTCTGTGTGTGTGTGTGTGTGTGTTGGTGTGTTTGTGGGACCTGTTGCACCGGCTGCGATTTATATCATCGTAAAAGCTGCCATTTGAATTTGGGAATTTAATTTTAATGCCGAGTGTGCTGGGTGGCATGGCGGATGCTTAATAAAAGGGCTCTGATAACTGAAATATTTTCGGCATAGAAACTGACGCAAAGCCGTGCAGTAAGCGGCACAGTATATGCGTATATGTATGTGTGAATGCCACAATGCTTAGCCACATCCACATCGTCAGCGATGGCATCGCACACGCGTCGCCCATTAGGCGAGCCTGTCATTTGCTCGTCTAACGGAAGTTGTCTGTGTTAATGGAATTACATGAATTTCAACTCTGAACCGCAGAGCAGGATGGCAAGCGACATTTCCCGTTGAAGTGTTGCCTGATGCTACGGCCCATAAACTTTGGTGGTGAAAGTTTTGTTTTTTTTCTTCCTTTTCTTTTTATCAGTACAACCGGAAATGGAAATAGCAAACGAACAAACAAACGCTCGCTATTCGCTGAGGTCTCAACATATTAAAGTCTTAAGCTTAATGCAAACTAAATGTTTTTCAGCTGCCAAGCTAAGGCAACGAAATCCTATGTGCATGAAATTGATTCACATTAGATACAAAAAGAATCGATTCTTTTTTGTTAGCTTGAAATGACTGATTTACTGTTTTCCTCAATCCCATTTCTTTAAATTGCAATTGGTAATGGAAGCTTGCATTTGAATAGGGTTTTCACCTCGCAACGATTTGGTGAAAGCACACGAGCGTGGTGAGTTACAGTGCAATGCAGACCATTATTTACTTTAGTGGCAACGCCAATTGTAAGTGGCAGCACTGCCCTTTAAGCATGCGTAGCGCTTAAAGCTACGCGGTTTTATTTAAATATAAACAGAGCTCAACTTTTTAAATAAAATAGAATTTGTAACTATTTAATAAACAAATGAGCAGCAAACGTTGAGGCCGAATGCCATTGCGTGCGAGCGAGACATAACAATTGCTCGACAATGTCCCAACAAGGAGTCAGAAAAGGATAGCCGCTGCCAGCATGATTTGCTTTCATTTTATTTATTCAGAGATTTTAAGGTTAAGCTTAAACATAATGAAGGCGTTAATTTAGTAGTTAATGCCAGCGCAGCTTGGCTTTTTATAAGCTGCCAGCATACTATCAACTACTTATGTATATATAAAACAAATAGAAACAGAAAGGAAATAAATGTGTAAGTAAAAAACGAGAATTGTTGTAAAAATCATGTTCTTCTAGCTGTAGTCTGTGCCAATATATTTATATTTTTGTCACGCTCATCGTTTTATCCTTTGAATTGCCAGCTAAAGTCCTACATGATACGGAGCAAATGGAATCCACGTTGATACCGTCATCTAATTCGATAATATCGAATGGCACCGTCTTTATGGTCATGGCCTATACACGCTGTGGACGGGATCCGGTTCGCACCACAATTACCGTTAATGAGCTAATTGGCAAGGGTACGTTCGGGCGTGTGTACAAGGCACATCTGGATAAATCGGAACATCTGGTGGCCCTCAAACAAGTCGATTTCGATCCCTATATGATGGAACGCGAGCCGGAAATAATGAATTACCTCGAAGGACACTGCAATATAGTGCGTCTGATCATGCACTGCTATGCCCAGATTGGATGCTCACAGCAGAACTATCTGTTCATGGCCATGGAGTATATGCCAATGACGCTCTCAGAATTCATAGTACAGCAACGCCAGCGGCCACTGCAAACGGTCTACGTGCGCATCATCTCCTATCAACTGTTCCGGGGCCTCGGTTATTTGCACTCGCACTGCATTTGCCATCGCGACATTAAGCCGGAGAATATGCTGCTCGATCCGCTCACAATGAATCTCAAATTGGGTGACTTTGGCAGCGCCAAGTTTCTGGAAGCCAACGAATCGAGCGCCACGTATGTCTGTTCCCGGCTCTATCGGGCGCCCGAGCTGTTTGCCAAATGCACGCGATATAGCACCATGGTGGATGTTTGGAGCGCCGGCTGCGTGCTCGCCGAGCTGCTCAAGAACGTCGCACTCTTCTCCAGCAACAAGCATGACCAGGCGCAGCTGCTGCACATGATCGGTCTGCTGGGCACCGACGGCTTGGACCGTGCGCCCATTGTCCTTGCCGCCAGCGGCTTGGAAGCCGCCACAACCAGCATCGCTCGACCCAGCTGGCAGACGTTAATTGGCACCTGGGTGCCACAGGATTTGGCGGCACTGCTGGATGAATGCCTGCAATATGAGCCAGCAGCACGCATTGCGCCACTGCGAGCCTGTGCCCATGCCAGCTACGACGAGCTGCGCACCATGGATGCCCTCAACACACTGATGCCCAATGGCGTTCGCCTACCATCGTTGTTCAACTTCAGCGAGCATGAGCTGCAAGTGGATCCCGGCCTATGGATGCATCTATTACCACTCCAGCTGGAGGAAGTCGTTGAGCAATAGCGAACCAAGTGCAACACTAGATTTTAAGTTGATATAGTTTATAGTCACCAAAGGCTGTATTAGTTTATATATAGTTTTTAATACTAAACATGAGGTGAGTATCTAAAAATAGCCTTAAGAGTCCTGCTTGAATGTGAGGTTAGGTTAATCAGGCACAAATCCCCTACTAGCCATGGTATTAAACTATTTATAAATAATATCAAGCCCAACTATTTTTCTGATCTATATTTGTGTAGACAATAGATAAGCGGAGGAACTAGGGCTCTGTACTTCATTAGGAAATAGAGTACAGACAACGTCTTCTTGACTTATCTATTTGACTCTAAGTTTCTAGTTTTAGCATATAAATATACGTTCTCTATTACTTGAGTATCAGTTCTAATAACTATAATTTTGATTTTAAGAATATATTTTCTTTAATTTTTTTTAATATAAAGGTAACACAATAATCCATATGGTTATATCTTTAGTCGGGATTATATATAAAAATATTATAAATATTATATATATAAAAATATTATATATTTTTAGCTATTTGTACACTTACTATCGGCTGCTGCGCAGTTTAACAGCGGGTGCTGTCCACGTTTGTCCGGTCTAACCCTTTAGCTTCAATTCTTAGCTTACTTTAAGGCCTTTCGTATTTCCAGGTATATTTCCTATAGGCATAGGCATTGCGGCCTATGTTATATACTTACTAGTGGCTGCTGCCCTTATTTAGTATTGGTTCCTTCATTTCTTTAAAACATTTCGAATCGACACTTCCAGCCATATTTCCTATATATCTACTTAGGCATTGTGGCCTAGCTTAGATGCTTAACAGCGGGTGCTGTCCGTGCTTGTTCGTTCCTTCAGTTCTTAGCTTTCTTCAAAACCTTCTGAATCAACATATTTCCTATAGATATATGCTCACACTTATTATACTATACTTATTAGTGGCAGCTGTCCGTGTTCGTCCGTTCTAACCCTTTACCTTTAGTTCTTAACTTTTTTCAAAGCCATTTTAATAAACATTTCCAGCTATATTTCCTATTTGCGGTTGCTGCCCGATTTTCTCCGGCCTAACTCTTTAGCTTAAGTTCTTCGCTTCCTTCAAAGCCCTTCGACTCCACATTCTCAGCTATATTTCTCATAGGCATTGTGGCCTAACTTTTGCTGTCATTTTGAGGCTAATTTTCTTTCATTTTTCTTTTTTAAGCTCTCGTCGCTCGCTTAACTTGGAGGTCTCTTAACAGAACTGGCTTTCGTCTTTTTTTTACTTACAGAACTCAGTTGATGCCAGTCCAGATTTACATCAGACACATATATATATATAGTTCTATATGAAATTTGTTGTTGATGTTGGCTAAATCCATGAATTTGACAGACTTTCCAATAGTACGCATGGGACTCGAGGAACCGCTTTGAATTTCGAGACCCAGTAGCCTTTGAGTAATAGAAAAAGTCGACCATCGGTTTGACGGTCTGAAAGTGGTTTAGTTCAGCCTGTTCTATCGTAGTGTGAACATCGCCCAAACTAAAAAAAAAAGTCCGAAGCTAAAAATCGAATTGTCGGAAAATCTTCAGAAAACTTAAGACGAAACTAAAATATGGAGCTTCCGTCGATGGTGGAGCGTTCCGGTGGCCGCTTGGTGGTGCGCAGTCTGGTGAGTGGTGCCACAGTCTATCAAACTGCAATGGAGGAGAGCGGCACAGCGGTCGCAGGTCGTGGCAATCCGATAGCCACGCATCCATTGGTCAGCGCCGAGATGCTCGAGCGACAGCTGCAGCTGCTCAACAATCGCACAACGACCGCTCAGCCGCTGCCACTGATACTGCCGCTGGCCATGACCAAGGCTGAGCCGGAGGACAACTGCAAGGATCAATCGATGCCAATGCTGGAGTCCCGAGCCGAGGAGGAGCTGCCGCAATGCAAGATCAGGCGCAACTACAGCTGCAACGCGTGCGCCTTCTTCACACAGAATCCGCGCAGCCATTTGTCGCATCTGCGCGACGTGCACGGCGAGAAGATCGTGATAAACGAGTGCAAGCTCTGCCTGTATGCCTCTCGGCATTTCCAAAAGCTGGTGCGTCATATGAAGATGGTGCATGGCTGCTCGGACGACGACAGCACGGGCATAGCTGGTCGACGGCATTGCAATCGGGAGGCGCGCAAACGTCGCCTGGAGGAGAGCATCGAGGCGCCCAGCGTGATGACGCCCAATCTTCATCAGAGTGCTGCAGTGCAGGCTGAAGTCGGCCAGGTGGGTGCAGTGCAGGCAGCGGGTGCCATGCAGGCGGGGCCCTCGCTAAAGCAGCTGAAGAGCGAGCTGCAGCTGCAGGAGCAACAGCTACTGAACAATGTGGAGGCCTTCAATCGCCAGCAGCAGCTGCAGCAGCTGCAGCAAATGGTCTCGCGCAGTGCCAACATCTTCTCCATGGCCTTTGAGTTTCAGATGTGCATGCTGCCGCCAGCATCTGCCATCTTGCCAGGTCGACCCATCGACGAGGCGGATCGTGAGCCGGGGAACAGCAGCTCGGACTCTGAGGAGTTGCCGCAGGCCGATGAATGCGCCACGCCAGAGGCGCTCGATCTGTCAGCCGGCGCCTCGGTCACCCAGTATCAATGCCAGAAATGTTCGTACAGCACGCCGATCCGTGCACGCTTCAAGAAGCACGTCAAGTATCACTCGATGCCGCTGATCAAGTGCGGCTCATGTGACTTTCATTCGCCCTACAAATGGAATCTGGACAGGCACACCAAGAACCATGGCGCCAATGGCTACTTCAAGTGCGGCGTTTGTGACTTCAGCACCAATATCAAACAGTCGCTGACCATACATGAGCTCAACCACCATGTGGCACGTCGTTCGGGATCACAGGAACATCTGCAGTTGCAGCAGCAGCAGCAGCAGCAGCATCATCATGTGACAGCAACTGGACTGGACTCGTCTGCTGATCAAGCCGAACCGCTAGACACTGAGCAGGGTTCCAGTCCCTTGGAGGCAGCTGACTCTGCATCGCCGTTGTCTGAGCTGCCGCCCATCAACTGCTCCCATTGCCAGCAGCGGGTGCCAAATGCCATGGAGCTGATCAGCCATTTGCAGCAGTGCGAGCCGGCGCTGCGCAGCACCACGCAGCTCACTTGCGACATGGATCTGGGTGGGGATGAGGATTATCGCAGCGCTAGCAATGATCTCAGCTATTGTGGTGTTGAAACAGCACCCGGGTATGGCGAGGTAGGTAATCAAGAGCAGCTCAGAAACGATTCAGTAGCAGCTTCTGCTTTTTGCCAGGTCACCGAGCAACTGCAGCCGGAGGACTCGGATGCACTGAAGAAGGTGTTCAAGTGTCCGCATTGCACATTTTGGGCAGCCACCGCATCACGCTTCCACGTGCACATTGTGGGCCATCTGAATCGCAAGCCATTCGAGTGCTCGCTGTGCTCCTATCGCTCCAACTGGCGCTGGGACATCACCAAGCACATCCGACTGAAGGCCATGCGCGACAAGTCGCACATCCAGGCACAGGTGCTGATGAACGATGAGACGGGCAGACGCAACTACGCCAAGTACAATCAGTATTTGACCCTCATGAAGGTCAGCGCCGAGCAGGCAGCCGATGCGAAGACCATGCGCTGCGGCGAAATGCAGCCCAGCAATCTGGAGCAGCAGCAACAGCTGCTCGCTGTGCCTCCGTTTGAGGAGGAAAATCTCGAAAATCAGGACTCGCACGCCGACTCCTTGGCTGCTCTCGACTTGCGTGTATCCAGCAAGCCGACTGCGGACCAACCATCTAGCCAGAACAATGAACGCAACTATCCAGCACAGAAACAAAAGCAGAGCAAGAAAAAACACAATGAGAATCAGTCTCAGCTATACAGAAAATCCAGTAATCATTCACAGAAAGGATCGCTGTCAGCTTGATCAAGACACTTATTTCTACACACTACTACATAACCATTGGCTATTCATTATTCATACAGGCTGGCATTGCAGTTGCTTATACAATAGTTATACAGTTTAGATATTTATTGCACTTTTTCATGTTTGAATAAACAGCGTTCAATAAAAGATTGCTTAGAATTATAATTTTATTATGGATTGCGTATAGTATTGCATGAGATCAATAAAGTCAACTAGGGATTAGAATTCTTCTACAATTTTACATTTACATTAAAATTTGATTTTAAAGTAAATTTATTTCTTAATATTTTTTGCTGTCGGGTATTTAGCTTTAGATGCGTTGAGTCAATAGTAAAACGGAGAATTTTTGGTTTTGGGAAATTAACGTAAAATTCTATGCTTTAGCTAAGCTAAATCTACTATTTGATTAGGGCTAGGGGCTCACTAGCTAATAACATTAGCCAAAATTTTGCATCACGCGCTCATCACAGCAAACATTCCTGTATAAAAAATAATACTATGCATAGTAAAACGATAAGCGGCACTAAAAAGCACAACTCGTCCACGCCAAGCGTGGACAGCAGATTCCAAAGATCGATGGCGAGATATCGAGCCTGTAACAGCCACGGATACGCCCATGCCCACAACTAAGCTGTCTGGCATTGAACACCCTCGAAATGTTGCGAGTCATCGTCATCATCAGTTTCGCCGCGACGTCTTTGTGGTTTATAGTCTGTCATTTCCGCCTCCTCTGCTCCATCCGGCATGGTGACATTTTCACGTGGCGGCAGTACACTCTCCAACGTGGTCAGCTGAGCTGCAGTGGCGAAACCATTCTCCGGAAAGTTCACCTTGAACTGCACATAGAGATCACCATGATCATTCGGTTTGCTAAACACCGGCATGCCAGATCCTTTCATCATTTTAATTTGATTGTGCCGCAGCACTTCGCCCGGCTTCGTGCGCATGCACATGTTCTGCCCATTCAAATGCTTGAAGCAATGCGTATAGCCGCACAGAGCCTCCGTTAGATTAATCTCTAGATCTCCCATGTACAGATTTGCATGGCGACGCCTAAAGACCGAATGATCAGCCTGTACGATGACCACATAGAGGTCTCCGAATTCTCCGTTGCGCAACTGATGCCCCTCTTGGACAAAGGGCAGCTTCAGCATGTTTGGCACGCCGCGTTCAATCATCACATCGCGTTTCATTTGCTCTTCCACAAATCCGGAGCCAGAGCACGTCTTACACTGCATTGATTTCTTGATGATGAACCCTCGACCGTCGCACGTGGCGCAAGACTAACAAACAATGGACAATAAGATTACAAGCACTGAGCTTCTTACTTAGCACTTACCACGTCGAAGGCATTCATACCCATGAATGCAAAGGCAGGGATGTGGCCGCCTCCATTGCAAGCCTCACAGTTTTCGCGGCCCTCTTGCGGGCCGCCATCTCCCCTGCAGTTATCACATAGCTTCTGTCGCATGTATTCCACCGTTTTTTTACTATCACCCATGTATATCTCTTCCAGGGTCAGCTCTAATTTGATCATTACCCTGCCGTCGGGTCTCCCGCCAAACCATTGTGAAAAAAATGTTGATGACTCCGCGCCGCCTTCTGCGCCTTCCTGCAGACCTCTTATTCCATAGCGATCGTAAATACGACGTTTCGCCGGATCGGAAAGTATTTCATAGGCAAATGATATTTCCTTAAACTTATCCCCCGCCTTTGGGTTCTTGTCCGGATGGAATTCTTTGGCCAATTTGCGATAATTCTATGTTGGGCACGGGGTTGATTAAGTATCAATAAATTGAATGGTACAAAAACACCAAGAACCTTTTTAATATCATCCGCGGTCGCATTCTGTGCCACTCCAAGAACACTGTACAAATTCAGGTTGTCCATTGCGATTACGCGCTAGCCCCTATATTAAAAGAAAATGCCCGTGCATGGTAGTCGTAGAAAATTTTGATAATTTATTGTAATTGTGACACACGGATTTGTTCTTCAAATTGTTATGATATTCATTATTTTGTTGTGTTGTTTCAATTTTCAAATTCGCCTTAGTCTAAACAGCTGTGTTAACAGCTGCATAGCTCGTAAGCAATACGCGTAAACTTACCAAAGTCCTAAGTAATATCAGCCTATTTACTTGTTTATAAATTTTTCAATTGTCCCATTTAATTAATCATTTTGTATTTTTTTAGTATAAATCCTTGACGTTCAAAGAATGCAATAGAATGTAATAAATGCATTGTTAAGGGGTAACAGTAGCGATAGCTAAGCATATTAAGTGTTGTAAAATGCGAAATTCTACTACGATATACAAAAAATGGTCAATCTAAAAGTAAAAAAGTTTTGCAAAAATTTCTCAAATGCTCTCTCCTAATAGAAACTATAAGAGCACCTTTCATTTTCCAAATCAATGATTATTACGTTTTTTCGCTGTGCTTTTACATATATTTTTTGTGCGAATACCTATTTCTTGCAGTGTGACCGTTTGCTGTCTGCTAAAAAAGCACCAACATGAGTCATCAATGCGCGTCTCCGTAGATAACACGTTGGGCGTGGTGAAATTTAATTATTTATTCCAACGTTTGCTTTGGGCACACTGGGTGGTTTGTACGTCACATCATCGGAAAATTTTCCAGAAATTACGTACAAATTTTACGAAAAAAATTAAAGAAAAATTGTTTTTAAAATTTTTTAAATTTTTCTTTTAAGTTAAAAAGCGGAAATAAAAGTGTTTGAATTAAAAAAGTGCGCTTTTTCGCCGTAAAACATCATTTTTACGCAAGCAAAATGGATGCAAAGTAGAGACGTAAAAATTTTGTGTGTGTACCAACGAAAGAGAGGAGAAAACGGAACGCGAGAAAGTGAAGAGAAGAAATCGTAACTACTCGCTGGTGGTGTGAGTGAGTGTGTGGTAAGAAGCAGACAAAGCATAACAGACGAAAACTGTGTTGCGCCTGGCAAAAATGATGGAAAATTACGAGGACATGGATGTTCGACTAGGACATATTAGTTACAAAGAGATTGGGGATGTACACGAACTAAAAGTACCAAACGAGCTCAACGAACTAAAAAGTTTTGAGCACACGCAGGCAAATTTTGATTTTGGCGCTGAAATTGTGACAACAAACGTTAAACCATCAACAGCAGCAACAACATCAGCAGCAATAGCAACAGCTACGACGCCAGCAACAAGCGAAACGCAACCAAAAGAAAATAGTGAAATCAAAACAAAAACATTGCCTCAAATGGGAGAACATCAAATTGGCGCCAATCGAAATGCCAAAAATCTAACAAATAATTTGGAGCAAACTGACCAGCACATAAATATTTTGGAAAGATCATTCTCCGAGGCCGATGATGATGAAGGAGATGAGGATGAAAACGAAGATTACAAATCAAGGTATAAATATTTCATCTAAATGGTGCCTAAATATATTAACATCACTAATAAAATGCATAAATATATATAACAAACTAATTCTTTACAAATTTAACTTTTTTCAACTTAGGTGAATAACTTTTTTTTGTATAATTTTGAATGAAAATTTAAAATAAAAATTAAATTATTTGATTTAAATTAAAAATATCTTTTATTTTTTTTTTCACCAAATTGGCAAATATTTTTGAAAATGTAAAAAATAAACAAATTTCAATACAATAATAATTTATAATTTTAAAGCTGGGCCAACAGCGACGACGATGATGATGATGACTCCTCCAGCTCGGACTGCTCTTCAGTTAGCCGCAGCGACTGGAAGATGCGTTGGCTACAGCGCGAATTTTACACTGGTCGCGTGCCCCGCCAGGTTATTGCCAGCATAATGCCGCACTTTGCCACTGGATTGGCAGCAGACACAGATGACTCGGTGCTGTGGGACTATCTGTCACATCTGCTAAATGAGCCAAAACGTCGCACCAAGCTGAGCAACGTGAACACCTTTGATGATGTTATTGATCTTGTGCACAAGTCGGAGCGGATTATTGTGCTCACTGGAGCCGGTGTCTCTGTTTCGTGCGGCATACCAGATTTTCGATCTACAAATGGTATCTATGCACGATTGGCTCATGATTTTCCCGACTTGCCTGATCCACAGGCCATGTTTGACATCAACTACTTCAAGCGCGATCCGCGACCCTTTTATAAATTCGCTCGTGAGATTTATCCCGGCGAATTCAAACCCTCGCCGTGTCATCGCTTCATTAAGATGCTAGAGGCGAAGGGCAAATTGCTGCGCAACTATACACAGAACATTGACACCTTGGAGCGTGTAGCAGGCATACAGCGGGTGATTGAATGTCATGGCTCATTTTCGACAGCCTCGTGCACCAAATGCAAATACAAATGCAATGCGGATGCACTGCGTGCAGATATATTTGCCCAGCGAATACCCGTCTGCCCTCAATGCCAGCCGAATGTGGAGCACAGTGTTGATGCTTCCGTAGCTGTTACAGAGGAGCAGCTAAAGCAATTGGTAGAGAATGGCATCATGAAACCGGATATAGTCTTCTTTGGCGAAGGTACGTAGTCATTAGTTTGTCACTATAATATAAACTGAAATTCTTTAAAAAAAAATAACGAAAATTTTTTAATCCATTCGTTGAATGAAGGATATACTGAAGTGCTGCCAACTTCACTCTGTAAGAAAAAGACAACAGAAGCACTTTTATTCAAAATGTTCAGCGTTAGCCAACACTACACAAAAACTAAGCTCATCCTTTGAAAGTTTTTACGTATTGGCATTACCTTCTCATTTTATTTATGTTTGATTCTATATTTACTATATGCATAATTGTTATACGGAACTATTTTGCTCGATTATAGGATTACCGGATGAGTACCATACAGTTATGGCCACAGACAAGGACAAATGCGATTTGCTGATTGTGATCGGCTCGTCGCTAAAGGTACGCCCCGTCGCACACATTCCCAGCAGTATACCAGCATCGGTACCGCAAATTCTGATCAATCGCGAGCAACTGCATCATCTAAAATTCGATGTAGAACTTTTGGGTGACTCAGATGTTATAATCAATCAGATATGTCAACGTCTTTCGGGCAATGGCTCCGGCTATGATGACGATGAATGGAAACAGCTTTGCTGTGACGACCAAGTTTTGCGTGAATCGAAGGAACTATTACCGCCGACAGAGCATCATTATCATCATTATCATTATCACCATCATCGGCTTCGTAGCTCAGAGTGTGAGCAACAATCGCAATTAGACACGGACACGCAATCCCTAAAGTCAAATGGCTCGGTTGACTATATGCTCGGTTCATCGGCAGGCACATGCTCCGATAGCGGCTTCGAGTCTTCCACATTTACAGCGGAGCACAGCAAGCGAAACCAGTTGCAGCCTCAGATGCTGCAGCAACCACAAGCTGTCAACAGCAACAGCCACAGCAATGCAGCCGATCGAGAAGCCATTGAACGCATTAAGAGTGACATACTCGTAGAATTGAATGAAACGGCATTAAGTTGTGATCGTCTTGCAGCACCATCAGTAGCTGGTGCCACTTCCAGCTATCGTCATCTTTCCGTTGACTCGTCAAAGGATAGTGGCATTGAGCAATGCGAAGCATCCGATCCCAGCAATACAGAAGCATCCGCAAATCCCGGCTATGCCAGCAATTTGGATTCAAACATTTCTGCGAATGTGGTTGTGGAAACTAAGACAGCAGCGCCCAGCTTAACGCCGACGCCGCCACAGCCGAGGAGACAAACCATAGCCGAACGCCTGCAGCCTGGCACATTCTATTGCAACAGCAATAGCTGCTCGTATGTATTTCCTGGCGCTCAAGTCTTCTGGAATAGTGACTTTAGCGATGACGAAGAGGAGGACGATGGAGCAAGTGTGCACGATGCAGATCTCTTTAGCAACGTTGTGGCCAGCGATGAGGAAGCATGCGATTTAAATGCAGTGCCCCTGTCACCACTACTACCGCCTGCACTGGAGGCTCACATTGTCACCGAAATCACCAATGGCAATGCTCTTGAAGTTATGCCAGCTGTTGCCACCTCAAGCAGCAGTCCCAGCAATAAACGGCGAAGTGCAACATCCATCGAGCAACTGCAATCGCCAACGCCATTGCCAACGTCAACAGCCAGTCCAGCGATTGAATCTGAAACGCCACCAATTAAGAAGCGAAGACCCAGTGTAGTTGCTGCAACAGCTACGACTGCAGCTACATTAACAACTGTGTAAATGTTTATATATATTTAGATGCCGGCTAAGTTAAGTTTATTATTTATTTCCACTGCGACTTTTGAAAGTCAATTCAATTTCGACTCAAAAGCCCGAACACTATTCAATGTCTAGAGAAGCTCAACACAAAACAGTAATTGAGGCTTTTGTAATATGTCTATTTGTCTTCTTCAAATACAACCAACTGAGAGACCCGGGTTTCATAGTTGGTTTTACGCATCCCTTTTTTGATATTTTTGGAAACTTAGTTTATATATTTATTCATTATGCAGATATATATCTATATATATGTAAAATGTTAGTATTTTTATCATGTTAAGTTGTTGCTGAGGCCTTTAAGTTAATCCACTGAAAGCAAGGGGATAAAATGCACGCAAATTTTCTAATTTGCAATTTGTTAGCGCATGTTGCCTCAATATATTCAAATTAGGCTAAGTTCAAAAGTAAATAAGATAAAAAAATGTTTTTCTAGCATTTAAGAACTGGACAAAAAAAAAACAAAAGCTCTGTATATAGGTATCTTTGTAAATGTAATTTTTCTATTTCATATGATTAAAAATATTCTGTTTCCTTACTTTTAACTCTCGGTTATGGCAGTTTTAAATATATATATATATACATATAAATATATTTGCATTCACATTTACACTTCACACACACATGAACACATGAACACATGAATTAGCTTGCAGTTTAGTGCGAGTTAGAATAAATGTTTAATCAAAAATTTAGCATAATTTTCAAATATATACATATGCATATATATATATAAATATATATGTTATAGCCACCAAACGTATGTGTAAATGATTCATTAAGCACTAGTTGTAATATACCAATATATAATGTATTAATATCCAAAAACAAAAAAAGTAATAAACCAATTTATTCAAAGTTGTTGAGCAGCTACAAGAGCCTCTAATTCATTGAATTTAATTGGCGGTAATCGGGAATATCTAAATATATATATTTTCATTCTGGACTATAAACTTACATACGACGTAGACCCAAAGTAGTTCTACGCATGCTCAAGCAATGGCAAGAGACGTAGATTCATTTTATACAAAGAGATTTAATCCGATTTCTGAATTTGTTGCTGAAATCTATCTTCTCAGTATCATAAGAGTTGGATCAACTTTATTCTTTCAAATGCCAAATTTCTTTAAGTTAATCATTTGATACAACTGAATAGCATACCATATTTATAGTAGTTTGTTATACTTACAATTCTCTTTTCTTAATATATCTTGACAGAAGGTGATCAGTCCCAATGCAATAATTACAAGTAAATCGTTTACACTTTGCAATTTTGAATTCGTTTTTATTAATTACCTTTTTTTTTAGACATTAGCTGATATCTTAAGCATATCTAAATACATAGTATTCTAATTTAATGTTACCTTCTGCAGAAGTACTCATTTATGGTACACGCTTAATTCATTTCATGCAATATGCTGGCTACCATGAGGAAAAAAATATATTAAACATTGCGGCGAGCGCTGCAACTTGTTTTATCATTTTCTGTTTTTGGGTCTCATTGCTTACGGACTAGGAGCAACTAGCTCTGCTCTTAACTGGATGCATGTGCTCACGAGATGCTGCCTGATATTTGTGTCTTGCTTTATTTTGATACTATGTGTAGGCTAAGTAGTGTATATAGTTGCTTGGTGTCGGATTTGTGGGTTTGTAATGCTAGAACGAAACAAAAGTTCTATTTACACCCTAGTAAACCTAACCGGTATGTGTAAACAATTTAATATATACCCATATATATTTATATATAGTTTTGTATGTAGGTGTATGTGTGTGTATGTGTATATACATATGTTTTTATATGTGTTGTACCTTAAGCTTTCGATTTGTTGCTACAATTATAAAAATATGCGCGTATGATAAAAAATGAATTTCCCCAATTCACTTCGCTATATAGAAACTCTGACTGATAACATGAGCGTACATTAGAGACAATTACGGGGATGCGTATGTCTTTATATATATATTTATACATATATATATATATCTATATCTAGAGTAGATATAAAATAACGCGCTCTGAGACTTGAGTTAGTTATATAATCTGTATACGGATATATAAATCCGTTATAGGCAACGTATGTGTTTCGATTTCTAACAAAATACTTCAATTTTATATATATATATATATATATGTATATATATATTAGGATATACAATATATTATTATATATATATCTATATATAATGTGCGCACGTGTAGATGCGTGCGTTTTATCGGTGATAACATTCGTTTCAAAAAATGAAATATAACTACGCTTGGCTTTGTTAAACACGGTTTGGGTTTAATTTCCGGCATTGAGATAATGTCCTGGTTGATGCCGCACTATAAGAACTGTGATTTGTTCGTCTTGTGCGATCTGGACTTGCTGGGATTGAGCTTGCACTTGAGTTGCGCAATGAGGTCAGAGATTTTGAGCGCAGGTCCCACTTTCATGCCTAGCAAAGGCATTATATCATCCTTAGTCAGCTGCAGCAGTCGCTTGCCATCGATCTTGTTACGGCTAAACGTGTCACAGTGTGCGGTACAGTCGTTCACACGCAAAAACTGTGAGACATCATATACGTTCCAGGTGTCGGGCATCAACTCCAGATGAGCATCATTTGAGTCAGCATCGGCCAAACGAGGAATGTACTTGCTGTTCGTAACCGCAGAGTTCTGTTTGACGATAAGGGAAATCAAGAAAGTTAATTGATGCTGCTTAAAGGCGGTTAGGTTGGAGGCGTGGCTGGGCTTTGTACCGGGTGAATTGTTGATGAAGCTATGCAAGTACCAAAATAACAGTGCGTAAACATAAGTTATATACAAATTGCATTCAAGTTTTGCTGAATTTTTGATGATTGTTAATATATATATATATATACATATAAAACTATATATATATATGTTTATAGGTGGACTAGCGGGCGGGCGGGCAGTTGTTTGATTGTTTCTAAAAGCTATACGCACTATTATCCTAAAGTACTCACCGCAATGTAACTAGTGGCTTTGCGACCCATAATTGGTGGCGCAGGAGATTTAGTAGTAGAAGATTTCTTTACCATTGTTTTGCTGCCATTGCCATTGCCATTGCCATTGCCACTGCCACTGCTGGCTGTTGGCGTTACCGTGCTGGATTGAACACTAAGTGATCCAAATTGATCGGAACTCGTTGTTGTAGACTGTTCGGATATATGGCTGGTGCTGCAATCGCCATCGGCATCATCCTCCGCAACCCCATCCTCATCCTCATCTTCCTCGACCTGATTATTCTCATAGAAGGCAGCATTGTGATGCTCTGGCTTCAGTTCTAGCTTAATGCTCAGCTTCGGCAAGTGCGGCGTAGTCTTCAAGGCGATCGTGCGCGGCTTAACAGCTGCAAAGATAATATTAGAAGTTAATTGAATTGCTAGGCTTTCACTTGTTTGCGTCCAAGCCCACCTGTCTGTGTGTTATTGTCATGTATCGATTGCTTGTTGCTCGCAGCGCCAGTTGCGCCATTGGCTCCCTTTTTAGTCTTGCGCTTTCTTTGCACTTTGGCTTTAGGCGCTGGCTTAGGTACCTGTTGATGGGCAACGCGCGGGGGTCCCTCCAATTTGTGGCCAACGAGCACACACCAGCCTACAGGATATATATCCGCAGATTCGCAGTCCAACCACTGATCATACTCGTCCGTCCAACCATCAAAGTGAACTTTAAGTAGACGACCCACAACGCGCGCCACTGTGGCCACACACACCAGACGCGGGTCCATGAGATCAGCACATTCCAGGCTCATACCAGCTTCAAAGCCATGATCGGGTACAATGCGATGGAACAGATGCTGACCAGCCGCAACGGCGCCAGTATCGCGCAAGTAGCCCTCCCAGGTAAAAGTGCGCGAATCGTAGCCATTGGGTGGCGTTACAGTTATGTTATTGGAGTCACAAAAGCCAGCCGGGAAAATGCAAGGCGACTTCTCATGATAACAAAACCTGCAAGTATAAATAAAATTGTTTGTTTTATTTAATTATTGGGTTTCTACTCGCATGCAGGCTCACCAATCTGACCCTGAGGCGTCCGGTTGATATGAATCGATGCGTATCATCATATATCCAAATTTGAGAACAGCCATCACCGTGGCTGGACAAATTGAGGATAGATTAAGCGGATCGACAGCCTCCAGCTTCATGCCTTCGATAAAGCCATTAGTTTTACCATCCAGAAAGTATTCATCAAAGGTGAAATTCATCTTGAATAGCTCAATGGTGGCATCATCCTCGTGCACTTCAATCATGGCCTCACGACCCGCTGAAAAATGTCACATTTCAAATACGGAACGACACTGAAGTTCTAATGTAATTTACCCAGCATGCGCTCCAAATAGTCTTGTGGCGCGGCCAAATTGTGTCCCACTGTTGTGGCCCAACCTACTGGATGTATGATGGGCGAGTCCTCGTGGCACCAGAAGCCATCGTCCGAATCAAAGTAGCGCAAGAAAAGACGTTTACCTACAATCTTGGTCACCGTGGCCAAACGCACCTGTGATATGCGATCTTTGTCCACGCATTCGAGATTCAGGCCGAGTCGGAAGCGAGACTGCAAACTGTCATTGATCTTATTATAGAAATTGGAGGGCAATGTGCGTGCGCCGGACAAACGTTCAACGAGAAAATCCTTCCAATCTTTGTACTTGTGCTCGATGGTGCGTGGCGGTATTAGAGGCTTTCCTCGCGTCGCACACCATCCCACAGAATGGACTTCGGCATTGCAGAGATTCACCCAAAAATCGTGCGAGTCTATATCAAAGCCCTCGTAACTCATTAACGCCTTGTAGCCCTTAATTTCCACTATGGTGGCCACCCAAAACGATGTGGGCGTCTGTCCCGGCTGAATGATCTCAATGTTATCGCAATCGGTGTTTTCCACCTCAACCTTCATGCCCACACCCAGATTGTCCCACACCTCGTAGCCGGGTGCGTGTGGAAAGCAGGTAACGGGCGCCGCGAAGAAGTTAACTTTGCTCAGACGCGGCAGCCAGTCATACGAGTGCGTCGGATCGTACATGCGCCTTCGTATGCTGATGATTTTCTCCATTTGTGGGCATGGCGCCGGAAGACGTTCGTATTTCGGTATTTGTGGCAGTTCGTCTTGCGGAAAAGCATCACGAAACAGTCGCAGCGCTTTAGGCGTCGGCGCAGCATTCACAAATGTGTTGCTGGCGGCGGCGTTCCCCTCGCTGCCACTGGCTTCTGCAGGCGGCGCTGCAGCATCTCCGACAGCAGCCCCATTGAGTGCTGCAATTGTCTCCTCCGTGGCCATTTGAACATTATTAGCAGCTGCATCGCCGCCCAGCGACATGGGCTCCCCGAATCCATTCAGCTGCGTTATCTTCGACTGATCAGTGATACGAAAACGATAGTTGGCATTTTTGATATGTGCCGCTTGCAGCGTTAGCTCAATGTCCGACTGCTGCTGTTGTTGTTGCTGCTGTTGATCCTGTGCATCCGATGGCGATGCAAGATTTGCTTCTAATGTGGCCGAAGACTCTGGCATTTCCAGTGCAGCAGCTGGCGAGCTGCTGGCATCCATCTTGCTGTTGAGCACCAGCGAATAGAGCTCGCCACGAGCACAGGCCATGCTGCAGAAACGTCGTGACTTTGTGTAGAATGTATGCTTCACACCGATGGCACCACAACGTTCACAGACAGCTGCGAAGCAAAGCATAATTTGGCTGGATTAGTTACAGAATTAGAAAAGTTCTCTTAAATTGCTAACTAATTAGAACTATGACTTATTACAATTGCGTAGAAATAATTATATTATCGGATTAGTGTCAAAATTGTAAGCCTAATCACAGTGATTGATCGATGTTGGATCAAAGTAGCTTTGTGCATTGGACATGTGCATAAAGAGAATTCGAATTGAAGTCCCATGCGAGATGATTGTGCAGCTGTCTTAGCCAAAGGTCATCATGCCCAGTTCTATATGCAATTAGATTTATAACTATTTGCCCAAAGCTAATATAAATATAAAATTGAAATCATATGAGAGACAATGTCATAGTTGATGAAATTTGGCACGGTGCCAAAATTTTGTTCCAGAAATTCTTGTTTTTGATTCAACTAATTATATAATACAGCTAACATATAGATAACCAGTTCTACTTTAACTTTTCGGTGTGGAAAAGACCCAAATTTAAATTGAAATTCATTAAACAATGCGTAAAAATAAAGTTACAAGAAATATAAACAGGTGAAGCGCGGGAAATTATAATTAAAAGAAAATCATGTAAAATGATGGTCAGTGAAAACATACCCATGCCATCTTTCTGTATCGGTATGACCGAGGGATCAATGTTGCCCTTGTAGGCAATCGGTGTCTTAAGCACGAGTCCAGGCCGATTTACTGGCTCAATTTTGCGCGTCTTGCGCTGTGCTCGCATCGAGGAGCTGGACCCAGAGCCAGACCCGCTATTGCCAGCTTTACAACTGCCGGAGGCGATGCTGTACGGACGCATTGCTTTGGCGGGGGGAGTGCCAGTTGTCTCCTCGCCAGCAATTAGGATATTGGCAAAGCCATTGCCACTGCCAGCTGCTGTCATGCCGGTCAGGGATGTGCTGGCTTGATTTATCATAGCATGCGTGGTGCCCAGCAGCTTGTGATGCAACAGGCCATCGCCTAGCGGCACAAGCAGATCATGATTTGGCATACTGGTCATGCACGAGGATGATGACTGTGATATATCCTTATCCGAAGAGGTCATAAAATCGGTGCCATCATACGAATTGTTATCCTCGTTCATCATTACGAAATCATCAATGTTTATGATCTCCTGCTTGGTCTCTAGATCGGACATACCGCCACTAGCGCCGCCGTCATCATAGCCGTCTTCCAACTGACCATAGACCTGCTGATCATCATCAACTGCCGCCGACCCAACGCCCATCAGTGTGACACCGGCATTGTTGCCATCATCGCCATCCATAACTTCGGCATAGTTTTGAAAGACAGTTGCCGCGGCGGATTGCTGCAGCAGCTGCTGTTGCAGTCCGCCCATATGCGCAAAGCCGTACAGATTATTTGTATTTGTGGCGATTAGCGTTCCCGGCTGTACGCCCAGTGCTGCAGCGGCTGCTGCTGCCTGTCCCGTAAAATCCCCCCCAACAATGCTCATCATTGGACTCATATCCTTTTTGTGGTAAGGAGGTGTTATTCATGTTGTTGTTGTTTGTGTTTGAGTTTGTGTTGAGTTTCAGTTGAGTTGGTTTTATTTTTATAGGCAGTTGAATACAGTTGACAGTTGAATGGATACGGATACGGATACAACGTAACCAATACATAAATCATAGAAAAGAAAGTAGAAGGAAATAAGTAAACGAATTCCAATTTGTAACTAAAGCATAAACAGATGATATTGTATATAAATATATGAAAGGTGTTTCTGTGATACCTGAATTATGCTAAATCTCATGCCATTTCCACCTGTTGATGTTGCTTCATTTAAATACGATTTTAAATATTTGCCCTATCTGAACTAAATACTACCTTATTTGACTTTTTGTAACTTAGATTCAATCTAATAGGATTAATATTATATATTGGCGCAATTGTTGCAACATAAAATGTAAATTGCAAATACAGTTAGTCTGACAAATGTTATAAATAGCAAATTTCATTATTGAAATCCTCAATAGCACTAATAATAAATATTTTAATTTCTTTATTTAGAGCCTAAATATTTTCGGCTTACTCAGTTAAAATTTTGGTAACGATAATTCCATTCATGAATCAAGAAAGATAAGGACTTACCAAAGTAGGCTGATGTGTCATGTCCTCCATAACGGATAGACCAACAGTTGAATGACCCAGCAGAGTTGCAGCATCCTCCAGTGTGATGCGCTCCGAGTTGTATTGGCTGCTCATCCACATCATCCGCAGCTCGGCCGGATTCATTGTATATAGTTTCGCTTGTTGATGGTTGTTGCTGTTGTTATTGTGACTTTAATATATTAGTTGTTTATTATTTAGACAAATTGAAGCGTCTTTAGTTATCATTTGTGAATCGGCGACTTTGGCTGCAATGGGAAACACACACAAGTCACAAAACACATATACACATATAAACAGACTCCTGCACTTGCTGACCATATGGACCGTCATCGGCGCCTGTTTTTTCTAATTCTTCTTCTGTTTCTGTTTTTTTTTTAAGTTCCGCTTCTGTTTGTTTCCCCTCTTTACGCTTTCCACGAAATCGAAATCGAAATGCAGCTGCTGGCAAAATGCTCTAACGATTTCCAATTGCAATTAAATAGTCAAAAAATCACTTAAAGAGATTTGCAATAGAATTCGGTTTACAAAAACCGAAATATTTTAAGCAGTTTTGGTCATTTTTACGCTTTACACTCGCTCGAAAAGTCAATGAAGCGCACCGTGCGACCAGACGACGAACGATCGAACACAAAAGAAAACTAACAAATCGTCCTCACGCATCAGAAAACTTACATTTTTAGCACATCTAATACGAAGTTTTTTTGTGTCAATTGGTATGATCACATTTGTTGCTATTTATTTTAACGCGTTTAATAATTTTGTCGCAATTACCAAGTTTTTGGCATTCTTTTACGCGCAAATTTAATGCTAGTTTAGCGATGATTGGTGATGCGCAAACGATAATTAGTGTTGTGTTATTATTAATATGTGAATCTCGTGGATCAAGCAGTGCTGTGAAATTGTTAAGTTTCATCAACATCCGAATACATCGATAAATAAAGATCTGGAAATTATCAAGACTGTTGTGCTAAGTACCACAGTTATTAAAATATGAAATGATTAAAACCATTTTTTTTAATTTGTGTCATAGCATTACATAAAGAATTATATTAAAATTATCGTTTGTTATTTTAAATATATGTCTATCGATATACTAGTATAATCCGAAATTATCAAACACTAGTTATAGTGAAGACAATGAAAACGCAAATAAATAAATAGCCAAACAATAACAAGCAAAATATATATATACATATATAACACATATGTAAGCTGAGGAAAATGCCCGAAAATGCATTACCAGAACAAATTCGCACCACTTTGGGAGGCTGCACTTTTGGACAACGCCGAGAGGATATTTTTCGACGATTACAGCAAACTGCGCAACAAACAAGTGAAACCTACAGTGGAAAACGCGAGCTAGCAACGGAAAAGGATGATGTCGTGCAGGAATTGTGTGAAGCATTGGAGGAAACCCTTGCGTATGGCCTACGACAGACGTTAAATGTCACAATGACGGCAGCGAGTATCTTTCAAAATATGCATGAGATCGTAACAGGTGGCAGTGGCAGCAGCAGCAACAGCAATGAAACGACATTCTGGGATTTCTGTGAAACGCAGTTGACTCCACACGAAAAGCAGCGTTACGAGGGACTCAAGCAGATCTGGACGAAACATGGACGCGGCCGCGCTTTTATTCGTGCCACACTCAATGAAAAGCGTCTGATGAGTCATGTTCTTACTTGGCTAAGTGACGAATCGCAACTGCAACGCTTCTATACACCCTGGTCGTTGTTGCTTAACGAGGAGGCGGCCAAGAAATTGCCCGAAATACTAGAAAGTCTCAAGGATGTGCTCTTTGCTCTGAATGTTGAAAATCCTGAACTTAATGCGTCAAAACGTTTTGCCGTGCAAGGAGTGGGGATTGTCAAAGAGGAGCCAATCATCTATGCACCACAACCCGTACCTGTGGCAGTACGCAAGCAAGGACGCTTATCAAATGCTGTGAAGCGACCGATTGTGTGCGCCAACTCAACGGAGGATTTATTGGGCGCACTTACTCCTAGAGAAATGCTGGAAGTACAGCAAATAACATCAAAAGATGCAGTTGAGGAGGAATTGAAGCAATCGATGCCAGCAGAACCCATTTGTACAACCCCATGTGATCCAATAGAACCGGAATTGGAGTTTCTTAAAATTCCATTGCCCGATGTGCATCCAATTGGCCAAGATCAGGAAAGTGAACAAGAATCTCAAGAGCTCTTTGAGGATCACAGCGACACTTCCTCGCAGTGGAGCAAATCTTCATCATCAGCCAATGGCGCCAGCAGTCAACAGACCACGCAACTGGCAGAGCAGGTTACCCAGCTAAACGAACGCTGTGCACTGCTAGAAACACGCGTGGCTGAACTGAAGTTACAGAATCGACAACTGATTCGTCGGCTCACTAAGCAGTTCAACGAGACGGGCATAGATCCCAATTCGTCGTTTTGTTCCAACTTTCTGATTACCATTCCACAAGTGAAACTTGTTAAGACACCCCGTTCGGGCTCGCATTACGTTTACGAGATGCATATTACTATGCGCCAGAGGCTGGAGCATTGGACACTGTTTCGTCGTTATAGCGAATTTAACAAGCTACACAAATCTTTGCTCCGTACACATCCCAAAAGAATTAACTCCATCGAGTTTCCCCCCAAAAAGCATTTTGGAAACATGAATCTCGTCTTTGTGGAGGAGCGAAGACAGCAACTACAAATCTATATGTTAAATGTTATGGAGGCGTTACCGCAGGTGGAGGCGTGCAAGTCGAAAGCGGAATTACAAAAAGTGTTTCCATTTTTTCGCGAGCGATAGTATTACTATCAAGGCAGCAGAGCCAAAAACAACTCTGGACCAACAACTTAAGAAGTTAAAAGTATTTTTCACTCGTTAAGTTAATTCTGTTATATTTATTCAAATGTTTATTTACATGTATAAAAGAGGAGCTGAGTTTGTGAACAGCTACAAAATGCTGCAGAAAAATGATATTAAATAAAATTTTTAAATAGTAATAAACATATTAAAAACATTTCACTCTTAACCGTACTTGATATGAACAATTATTGGCAACAAAATATTTATTATATCGATATTTTGCAATCTCTGTTATGTCTTCCCGTTACGCCGAATTGGAAAAGAAAGTACTCACTTTGCGTGAAGATGTATCGATATATTTTTGAGTATTAAGACTTCCAATCGATAGCGTTTTTAAATAGAGCGATTACTATTTGCTGGCCCGCTTGGAAGCAATAGAACAGCTGTGTTTGTTATTATCTGTAGTCATAATATTGCGTGTACATTTCAGCTGGGCCCAACATTACAGTCCATTTTCCTCATAATGATTTTCTAAGTGATAACCTTTCGCATTTTCGTGCATTCATGAATATACATTAACTGTGCACATTCAAACACAAACATTAAGTTTGTGCAGCATACGTCTGTGTAATTAATTTGTGTGCAACTATAATCTAATTAGCGCAACTGCAGCATTCGACATGTCCACGACAGCAATTGCAATCATTAGTTCCATATCTGTGGGAGCGTACCTCATGACGGTACGCATGATACCCCGTCTCCGAGAAATGTTCATGAAGGCAAATTTGTGCGGCCGAGATCTGTGCAAAAAGGACAAGCCTCAGGTGTAAGTCATGATGATAGATCTGTTCATACATTCTAACGTATAGCTCTGTTTGTTTTTGTTCCAGTCCCGAGTCCTATGGTGTAATTATTGGCTGCGTTTTCTTGATCTCAATGTTTCTCTTTATACCCATACCATTTGCATTTGATAAGGATGCCGCAACGGATGCAGTAACTGGCGGTAAGCCGGCCACGTTTCCCCACGATAAGGTGATTTACGATGAGTCAATTCTACAAGGGCAAACAAATTATTATATTGTTATCTCTTGGAACAGTTTGTGGAACTAATTGCCGCTTTGTTATCAATATGCTGTATGATATTTCTTGGCTTTGCCGACGATGTTCTCGACCTACGCTGGCGGCATAAGCTTCTGCTTCCCACCATAGCGACGTTGCCCCTGTTGATGGTCTACTTTGTGAACTATAATTCAACGACGGTCATGATGCCCAACTTTGCACGCGGACTCTTTGGCACATCAGTTAATATTGGTAACGATTTGATTAAGTACATACTTTTGGCATATTAACATATTATTATATTATAGGCATCTTGTATTACATATTCATGGGCAGTCTGGCTGTATTCTGCACGAATGCCATTAATATACTCGCAGGCATCAATGGCCTGGAGGTGGGTCAGTCCATAATCATTGCCGGCTCCGTATTGGCATTTAATCTAATCGAACTCAGCCTGGGCCATCAGGTGGAATCACATCAATTTTCACTCTACTTTATGATACCATTTTTTGCTACCTCCTTGGCTTTATGGAAATTTAATAGGTAAGTGAAAAACTGGATGAAAGACATTATTAAATGATAATTTTAGACAATTAAGGGAAGATTATGATAACTAGAAAAATGATAAAAAAAATATTTATTCAAATTTGATTTATTTCATAAATTAGCTGAAATTAAATTGTTTATAACATTTATTAATATATATATTTATAAACAAACGAAATGATTCATATCATGAACCTGCATACTTAAATTACATATTTTTAACTTAACTCACAACGGCAAATTCCATGAAATTTGAGAATCATTTTTAAATTCTTTTCTAGTTTAGTTTCTTATCACAGATCTGTCTGTCTGTCGGCGCTGTCTGCCTGCTGAGATACTAAATTTTGAATTGTTTTTAATGAAAAATTAGAGCATGATGTGCATATATCTATAATGATGGCGATATGTTTGATATGAAGAAAAAAATCATATAAGTTCGATTGATGTATGGGAAAGCAGGCATATATACATATTAATATATATAGCCGAGTAGGATTATGGATGTTTCTTAGTCTTAGTCTTCATCCTCCTGCACATCGTCCAGTGCATTCGTATCATACAAATTGACTAGCAATTGTCCAAATTGACTGCTATAAAGCAGCGCCGTTTCTGGCGCATAATATTTCTCACTCTGTTGCCGCAATCGCAACATGGTGCGTCCATCCAGATGGATGCCAGCGCCCATTAGTTGCTGTACGTAGTCGGCGTCAATGCGTGAACTTCTCGTTTCGTTGGGCATTCGTATATTTGGGCTATTCCCAGTTTGGTTGGCTGTTAGCATCTGAACAATCTGCTCCGGCGGCATGCACAGCTCACAGCTCCAGCCGCCAAAGTGATTGAGATCGCCCAGCGTATAGGTAGCTTGTCGCTCCAGCCTTTGCGGGTCCATTTGAGCGCTGTGAACATGCACTATGGAACTAATGACCCCATCCAAGCGTGTTAGCTGCGGATATTGCCAGTAGAAGCCGTAGACGTTGTGCTTTAGCCTGAAGCGCAATGGCAGCACATCAGCTGCAAAATATTTAAGATATTTCAAGGCCGCCGGCGCATAAACAGTTTCTCCATTGCCATACAACAGCAAATCTGTGGGCTGCATTTGCACACCGCATCGTGCCCAGAGCTGGTGGCGAAAGTAGCTGTAGGCAGCCGCCCCGCTACAGTTCCCATGACTCTGTACACCTTCGCACTGATAAAGCAGATAGCTGGGAATGGGCATCGCGTCCAATTGGCGCTCGAGCGTGCGCCGTTTCAGTCTCTCCTTGCTGTCCCTGACATAGTAGTATATGAGAAATATATCCACAACCTTGATGAGTGTGCGCAGCTGCAGTTCCAGCAACTCCATATTAATGTGCTCCCAGGCACCTAAATTAAGTATATAGTAAAGGCGTTTTAATGACGTGCTGCTCGCCTCGTGCAGCTTCAATGGCGCTTCGTTGCCACCCCGCTTGCTGGCCCGACTGTGCGTCATCAGTGCTCGCCATATAATCTCCGGCTGTCCACAGTCACGTCCATGCCAGCCGCTGGCACACATGCACTGTGGCTGTGCCAGCAGATAGTCTACGCTGTTGCGTCCCTGTCGGGATTCGTTTAGCGTGCCCTCACTATAGCACCAAAGAGTTGGAGTCAACTCCATATCCATGTAAGCCGGCATAGCGTAGTCTGCAGAGCGATTCAGTTGATCGATTTTCATTTGATAGAAATCTTGTTGATATCGATTAATGTTTTCACCTCGCTGGCAATGGGTAGACGCTAGTGACTTCTTGGCATTCTTAGTCTGCTGAACGAAGTGCACACGCCCCACCTCTAGTTCCAATCCGTTGTTGTTGTTACCGGATTGCAGTTGGAGTTGATTGTGATTGTTCTGCAGCAGCCAAATACAGGCAATGAAACACACCTGCACCAGCACCACAGACCACAAGACGAGCTTTTTGGTATTCGCCAGACGGCCGCCGGCTGTTAAAGTCTGAGCCGTGTGCCTGGCCATGGTGTGTTATTGTTACTACACGCAATTCATGCTTATTTATTCTTATTTTTGCTTGCGACTTGTGCGTTTTTTTTATTTTTTCTTGCGTTTTTACTCAGCTAACACACCCACTTTTCACATATTTCTGCCCACCCGCACAGCTGTCGCATGCCTTGTTCCTTTTTTTATAACGCCTGCGTCTATCAGCTGTTCAATATTGGACACGAAATGTCTACAAATATTTAAGATTTAATTTTAAAGTGGCATGCAAATTAACATAATCCGATTTTAATTTTTAATGATCTTTTATTTTTGCATTTTAATTTATAAATTATTGCTAATTTATCGCGAACATACTTTTTTATATTGTGACGTCACTAACACTCGTTATTACCATGCGATAGGTACAACCTTCTCTTACTAAATATTTACACTCATTTTTGTTCATCTGTACCAAAGTTGGTACTTTTGTACCTATTCATAATGATGATTTTCTTATTTGTCCAGTGTGACCTTGCCTTGTAAATATTCTATACATTCAAATGTTTTAATTTTTATTTGCAGATATCCATCTCAGGTGTTTGTGGGCGATACGTATTGTTATTTTGCCGGCATGTCGTTTGCCGTTGTTGGCATTCTGGGGCATTTTAGCAAAACGCTTTTGCTCTTCTTCATACCGCAAATACTCAATTTTCTGTACTCGACCCCGCAATTGTTTCACTTTGTGCCCTGCCCGAGGCATCGATTGCCCAAATATGATGCCAAAACGGATTTGTTGCACATCAGCACAACGGAATTTCGCATCAACGAACTGGGCAGCCTGGGTCGCCTAATGGTCAAAGTGCTGCGCACCTTCCGTCTGATCAGCTGGCAGGAGCTGCCCGATGGACGCGTTATTACCAACAATTTTACACTCATCAACTTTGTGCTGGTCATCTTTGGACCGGTGCATGAACGTATTGCTACTCAAATGCTGATGTCCTTCCAGTTGATGTGCACCTTGGTGGCCCTTTTCATACGTTACCCGCTTGCCAACTACTTCTACACAGTGGAAACATAGTAAGCGTTCGATTCGGTTATGTCTATATAAATATATTTAACATAGTTTATGTAAATATAAAACACAGTTCCCAAAACTAATTTAAGTACGAAATATTTATTACAAACCCAACGAAGTAATAGACAAAATAAAATTATATTATGAGCATTTCAGAGGGGTCTGATGAATCGGATCTTTCCTTTCCAGATGAGGAGGATGAGGGTCCAAATATCGGCGTAGGTCAACTGGGTTTCATATCTCCGGTTTATTTTCGTTTTTATTTCATCTATCTGTAGAAATACATTGGAGGACGCAATGCATCTGGACAGCGTCACGGACGTGGCTGGGCTATTCTGCCAAATGGCGATCAGTATGATGGCAATTATCGCAAGGGAAGGCGCCACGGCATAGGGCTATATGTCTTTAAGAATGGCGCTCGTTATTATGGCCAGTATCGATGTGGCACTCGCTCTGGCCGCGGCATATTCATTTATCCAGATGGTTCCGTCTACGAAGGCAACTGGCGCAAGAACCTGAAGCACGGCAAGGGTCGCTATAATTATGCCAATGGGGATACCTACTCGGGCGATTGGTATAAGGGTCAGCGTCATGGTGTCGGCATCTATACCTTTAAGGCCGAGAAGGACAACTGCTGCATGACGGTTCGCCTTAAGTCCACTTGGAACAGCAACTTGCGCATGGGACCCTTTGAGCTGTACATTGGCAACGATGACAAGTGCACCATTCTACACGGACTCTGGGACGATCTTTATCCCAATGGGCCAGCTGTATTCAGCTTTGATAATCGTTATATGCTGCTTGGCTATTTCTTGCCAAGCGATTATAGATTTAAAGAGGCTCGAGCCTCCGGAAATTTAGAGGAGGACGAAATCAACTTGGATGACGAAATGGGAAATGAAGAGGATAACAAAACGGAGCCTAATGCTACATTGTGGTTTGCCCAGGAAATCGCTGTCTATGACTATTCCCTACTGCCGCAAGAGCCAGTACCATTGCCCATCTCAGATTCTGAGCTTTCGGTATGCTCGGTAACCACAGAGGGGAGCATGCTCAGCCAGGAGAAGTTCAGCTTCTATGGCGAGGGCGAGGAAGGCGAAGACGAAGGCGAGGAGGTCGAAATGGAGTGTTTCCCATGCGAATGCGACTTTGAGCTCAGTGAATTTGATTCGGAATCCGAACCATGCAAGATCGATGCCAATCCTTGTGCCATCGAGGTGCTCAAACAGCCCAATTGTCCCGAACCATAGTGTGAAACTATGTCCATACATTTGTTTGTTCAGCTTTAAAATCCATGTCAACAAAACGTTTGGCATTATATATCCCACACAATTTCTTTGTGAACTATAATACTATGTACTATAATATTAGGTAGGGTAATGGTATACAGCGTGTTTAAATGGTGCAAATCCAATAGTTAAAATTATAATAATAATAGTCATAAATATATTTGTGTATAATTTTTTGGTTGCTTTATTTACCTTTTCAGAATTTGAATAAAATTTGTTTTTCATCTTGTTTAAAAATACGTCTGCATATATTTAAGTAGATTTAATGCGCTCTCTATAAATAAATCGCTTCATATGTTATTGATGAAATCACAAATGGGGGCTTTCCAAGTATTATTGACATTATTGATGATACCTTCGACACGAGCATTATATATATATAATTTTTTTAATTTTTGACTACCATTTAAATCGTATGACTTGTTTATTTTTTAATTTTTGTTTTTTTTTTTACACTTCATCTTTTATTCAGCATTTGAATTCATTAAGTTGCACTAATTAACACTACACGCAATTATTGTTTGATTCCTTTTTCATTAAACACATTTGAAACATTAACTTCAGTTGTATGTGCTTATAGGGTCCGTTTCATTTTGTTTTTAAATTATGTATTTTAAAATTAATAAAATCTCTAAGTGTTAGCAGGCTTAGCAATTGCCGACTGATAGGATGATGGACAGCAGTTATCAGAGCTGCTGTTGGATTCGCATTCGTCTGTCGAGCCTGTCGCTTTGGAATCCTTCTCTTGTTCTGTGTTCATCTGATGATTTTGAGATAGTACGGCTTCGTCACATGCCTCCGCAACGATGTTAAGCTGCTCCTTGGGCAGGTGCAACGTTGTCAATGTCGACTCATCGACTGGATTCAGATGAACCATCTGATGTGGCTCTCCGTCTGTGGTGAGTAGCTCGTGCAGCGTGCTACCATCTCGCTGTTTAGATACCTTATAAATAGCAGGACACGATTTGGAATTTTTAACGTCATTCGCATCCTTCAGTTCACCCATCTCCACATTACTGATATTATTCTCATCCATTAGCTGCGCATTCTGATTGTTATCCTCTATGCTGCAAGCAGCTAAAGCAAAAGCCATAGCAGCTGCCTGACTGCTGCTTGCGCCCTCTGGATAAACATTTAATTGTGATTTGCTAAAGAGCAACAGTTGTGGATCAATCTTGAAGTCGTGCAAATCAAGCTTCTGATGATCCAAATTCTCGTCAATATAGTTAATGTGTATTGGTGTGTTTTGCAGATGCAGATCGGAGCTCTGGAATATATCGTCATCTGGTGGCGTGTAGTATACGGAAGCCTTGCTAGCCGAATTGTTAGCCGCCATTAGGCGTGATTTGATTTTCTGTATGTGCAACTCCTTCTCCATTTGGTTCTTGAAATAACAGTCTATGTCTGCGAAATTACATAGTATTAATTACATTTTCTATGTATATATATATATTCTTACCCTCGACAATGTCTTCCTCGCAGCGTCCACGACAATTCTCAAAGTAAAAGCTGGGCAAGTTTTCCAGCACTTTGTTTAATGACTGCTGCTGGTACTTGTAGCCCTCACGTAGTCGCAATACCTGATGCGCACTAAATTTACGGATCTTATTGCGCTGGAAGACATAGTTCTCGCGCACCCAACTCAATTGGCCAGTAGAATAGTCGCGCACCTTTTTCACTTGATCGTAATATTGATCTCTTAGTGCGGTCAAATGATTGGATCCCATGTCACGAAACTCCTTGACGTGCTTGGCTTGCGTTGTATAGCTGCTCTGTATCCACTCAACTTGTTGTGCGCAATTCTCCCGTATGCGATGCACTTGCTGTGCATAATTTTCGCGTAAACGCTCCAGCTGCTGACTTTTGTAGCTCTCAATGCTATCCAGCATGGCGTAAATTTGCCGTGACCTTGGCGACCTTTTGTTGCGATTTGCACAGCAGCTCATACGCTCACAGATCCCGCATCTGTCCAGGCAGCTGCGCAATCCTTGAACCAAAAGTGTAAGCAACAAAAATGCAGTGGCAAGCAAGGTACCAGCTAGAAGGCTTTCGATTTTTACACGATAAAATACAATTGGATCGATGTACAGCCTGTGAAGATAAACAATACAATCAGAATACAATTGAGTAATCGGATATGATGATTGGGTACATATTGTATACATATATATCATACTACCTTATGCCCGCCGATGAATTGCCCATCACATTAAAGGCATAGCATGTGTATAGGCCGCTGTCGCCACGTGATATATTGTGAACGAGCAGCGAACCATTCTCAATGAGTACCACGCGCTGACCCACAATTGTCTTCTGTCGGCTGATGTTGATGTGCAGCGATTTGGTGTTGCTGTCATCCGTCAGAGCAAACAGCTCAAATTTACTCGGCTGATGCTCTTTATCGCTGTTGATGATGGTAGGTCGCTTGTCGGGATCGGCATGATGCCGTAGAATCTTGTGACGTGGCGTCACCTGCAAACAGCAAACCAATTAGATATTGAGATATTTTAATTACACAAGTACCAGTATGTTACCCAAATAATATCTGGAGTGGGACTGCCGTAAACCATGCACTCTAGCTTGGCTGTGGCATGCAGCCTGTACATCTTGGGCGCTGAAGATTGCACCACTACTGGTACACTACAATTGAGATTGCTTAACACGCGCAGCATGTCCCCGGGATAACCGTATTGGCACTTGAGTGCATCGATCTGGTTATCAATATGCTCATACGAGTCCAATCCACGACCGGCACTTGGAGTTGCCCGTCGCAAAGAGGTCGTCGCATTTGTTAACCAGCCGGACAGCCAGTACATGCTGCAGTCACATTGATATTCATTGCCCAAGATGTTCAAATAGTGCAACTGGTTTAGCTCTTTGAGCCCCTCGGGCAGAGATCCCAGACGATTACCACGCACACTCAGCCGCTGCAGACGCGACAGACTGGCGATCTGTGAGGGCAACTTTGTAAGACTATTATCGGCCAGCAACAGCTCGCGCAGATTGCGCACGTTCGCAAACAGCGTGGTGGGTAGCTGAGTGAGCTGCAGATTTTGTTGCATGGATAGATAGCGCAGGCGTTGCAGTATTTGCCCATCTACATAATCTTCGTCGCGGGAAATCCAATTGGGCAGCTGTTCGAGCGGCGTTTCATCGATGCGCAGCAGCACTAATTTGCGCTGCGCCTGAAAAAGGCCGTCGGGTAATTGCTTGAATTGATTCCGACTCAAATCCAATTGCTGCAATGAGCCGAGTGGCTGGAATACAATTGATGACAGCACTGTTAGTTTATTGCCAGATATATTGAGAGTCATAAGATGTTCCAACGACTCGAATGCCTTTCGATCGATGCTTCCCAGCTCATTCTGTGATACATCCAGGTGACGCAGCTCGCGGAGATTATATAGGCTATGCTTGCCTATGGACTTAAGCTGGTTGCGTTGCAGCAGAAGCTGGCGCAATTGATTATTGAGTGCAAAGAAGTTGTCTGGGAATGAGAGCAGGCGATTATCGCTTAGATCCAAAAGGCGCAGTTCACGTGCCGTCTGGAAGAGCTGGAACGGCAAAACGGTCAACTGATTGCCTGAGAGGTGCAGCAACTCCAGCTGCAATGCACCCTGAAATGTGTTACGCGGCAGCTCGATCAGATGATTATCGCTCAGATTCACCAGTCGGAGCTCGCTTAGTTGCTGCACGAACTGCACGGGTAGCGCGTGCAGCTCATTGCGATCCAAGTGCAGCTCCAACAGATGATTCATATGCTGCAATTCACTCAGGCTGCAGTTGGCGGCCAAGCGATTGCCACTCAGCTTAAGTACTTTAAGGCGTCGCATCGCCTGTGGCTGCGCCCAATGGATACAGCTTAACAAATTCTCACTAAAGTCCAATAATTCAACAGACTCGAAACGTTGCACCTGCTGCTCGAAGAGTCGTTGTAGTGTCTTATCTTGGAGTGAACTCAATATCCATTTAAATTTCTGTATACTTTCGTATTGTTGCAACTTTAGTGTTGCTTCGCCAGAGTTGTCCGGCACATTCATCAGCGCTATCTGCTCATAGTTCATATGGCTATTGAGCTGCAGCTGGGCATTGATCTCTGTTACGCTGACATTTTGACAGCGCAGCTTAACGATGCTGTTGGCGGGATCACCTTCCTCAGAACTGTCCAGCTCTTGGTCCTCCTGTCTGATATACAATGGCTGTGCGCTACTATCCAATAGCCAGGCATCATCGAGACTATAGCCATCGTCCACATCCGAGTCCACAGCATGGCCCACAAACGGCAAATGGAACTTGTAACCCAACAGCGAGAATTCATGCTCCTGCCACGTGCGTATCGGTACCAATTCCGCTCCCTTTATAGCTCTTCCCGGTGACTGCAACGTGGCGTTCCTCGAACTGTAAGCTGTGATGCAACTATGTTTATTTGGCGCATCGGCTGCAGCGGTGGCAGCGGCGACCGCATTGTAAACAAACAACGCAGCCAATATCAAGGAGATCTTGGATATTGTTTCCATTTTTCCGTGTACAATCTCAAAAACTTATATGGCATTATATGTGTCTCATTGTTCGATCGCATAGTACACCTACGGATACAAAAACATATATCTTAATTTGAACACTATTAATGACTACAATTAAAATTAGTATATTTAACAAACCATGTGATTACCGTGAAGGCCTTTCGAATGGATTACAACATTTGTGCAATATTTTTCTGGTCTTACAACAAAGTCAGAAAGAAAGAAATATTTTACTTTGCACTGCAGAAAGTTAAAGTATGCACTACAAGTTATCTAGGCTATAAAACCTTATTGTTTACACAGAAATTAAAACTGTCTAGAAATAATCACTGTTTAGACTAGTTTAATCAAAAATTCTTATCTCCCCGACAAAAAAAAAAAAAAAAAAAACAATAAATGTTTATTGCGCTTTTTAACACTTTTTCAATGGGTAGATTATTTTTAAATTAATCAATACAAATTTTAAATATAAGAAAATATTTAAAAATAAACTTTTGTATATGCATTAAAATATGACACTCGTGGCAAGCACAATCATCTCATTATCATAACCATTTTTAATGTACATATGGTGTATAGAAAAGAGTAACTAAAAAAAAAGTCGCAAATAAAAGATAATAATTAAATTAGCGCAAGCAAAAACATAAACATACAGTTTATACGGACGTGGCTATGACGCTTTCATTGCACGTAAGGCAGTTAAAAAACTCGCTTTTTTAATTGTTAAATTTTTAAGGCCATCGAAAGAAATCGTTCAGATCAAACGTTTAGACTGTGCAAATAATACTTATCAACACGCAGCACATATACATACTACACATGTACCTAGCAAGTGTACCAAGTACCTTTTTAAGTGGCATTCATCAAAACATATGTACATACATACATATACATATAAATCTTCATTAAGAGGTTACATTTATTCTATAGCTAGTAGACTTGCGTCTGAGACGAAGTTATATAATAAAGAATCGAGAAAATTCATACGCCTGTTTATGTGCATGTATGTATGTATGCACGTATGTAAAATGAGCTCGAAAAGTGCAATAAACAACCGTTGAAGAGATAACTTATATGTATATATTTATATGACCCGTTATGTGCAAACAAATACACATGCACTTTAATAATATCAAGAGATGCTTCATTTTGCTAGTTTGTGTGTGTGTGTGTGGGTTTATGTATATAAATGACGTCCGAAAAGCCGCTAATGAGCAAAGTGTACAAATAAGAAATGTGTTTGTATTGACACGCACACCAAGGTGAAACGAGACACGTTAGTGACGCCAAGTGAAATAGAAAAGCCATTCACAAAATTAAGCTTGGGGTTTTCATATTTCCATGGCGTATTAAGGGTCCGTTTCTCCTTTTGATTACATTATACTTTTTGTTGTTTTTTTTTCTAGTATTGTATCGACCCAGCTGTACAAAACTACAGCAGCTGGAGTTGAAGAGTGTAGCTCAGTATCTACATACATATATATATATATATATATTCACGCATGAATATGTGCTTCGTTTTGTTTTTTTTTCACCCTTTTGTGGCCAAATCAACCGTTTTTGCAGTTACTCCAACGCACACAAGCATAACACACATATGTTGAAAAATTTATAAATATTGATGTGTCAATAGATTTAATTACAGTTACAACAGTGCCACCAGTACATTTACAGTCATCTATATATTACACATTATTAAAATCACTCACTGTTGCTTAACGCATTTTTAAAAAAAAAGTTGTATCCCCAATAGTTCCGACGCAGCAATTGACACTCGGTCAAAGAGGATTTAACTGTGTATTGCTGATGTTAATGGAACAAATTTATGTTATTCAATTCTATTATGCTTCTGTTATTTTATGCAAAAGTTAAAAGCCTTTTAATGTTATATTAATTAAATTTTTACATCGTTTACTTTTTATAAGAGAGTTTTAATTTATCCTATTTATGTATATAGTTTTGCTATATATTATTATGGTATTTCGCTTTTAGCTGTTAACATGCTGTTATACTCAATATAGTGATTATAGTGATACTCCAACCCTGCTTTGTAATCGATAAAACGTAATAAAGATTTAAGTCACTGTATTTCTGTTTTTGCAAGTATTTTTATATTCGTTTCGCATCTTGCTTACGAAAATATTGTTATCGATAGGTAAGTACACTTCAATTCAAATTGTTGCGCCAATTAAATCTGATTCAAAATATAAAGGTTACTTATAAAATTCATAGCGATTTCGTTTTGTTTTTTTATTATTATATTTTATTTTAAGTAAAATACTATTCTAGATTAAACGAATAAACGAATACAAAATATATTTGCAAATTAATTTTAATTTGGCATTGCCATCTATGCAAATATAAATGCATAAATAAATGCTTGTTTAGCTGTATCAACAAACAAAGCAAATGTAAGTAGGCTTTATTATTTACTTCACCTATTTACGAATTTGTATTTAAGCAAAACAACTAAGTAAATCTATATGGCCGAGACCATTGCAGATCTATAAAATATCTAGAACTAGGAGAATAAATCTCCCGCTGCCGCAAATACTTTAGGGCAATGTTTCACTGCCAACTGCATATAAGCTGCCTTTGAGTCTATCTTTAATGGCCATTTCGCGGATAATCGATTCCATATATGAATTAGACGTGAGTGCTTAATGCGTGTCAACATTTCATTTGCGCGCTTTGGGTTGATAAACAATTCCGATTGCTTCAGTGGCACCTCGTAAAACGCGCTCACATTGAACACTCTAAAGCCGTTACAACGTTTTGGATCTTCAATCATGAGCGTAACATTTTTTGTGCCACACACCTCTTGCAGGACACGCAGCAAAAACCTATGTCCATTTGAGCCAAATGAATCTTTAATTAAATGCTTGCGAAAGTCCAGCAAACACCACTCGGCAATCTGATGGCCAAAACCATTGGGCTCCAGACTCAAGACACTATTGCTAATGCTCTGATTTGTCATGGCGCCCGCATAGTTGAGGTGCAAATCCTCCAAAGTGCTCAACAGCAACACATCCAAGTCCAAAAAGATGCCTCCATAGCGGTAGAGAGTTATCAGACGAAGTAGTTCGGATATATGATGCATCAAAAAGCTAAGTGGAATATAAATATAGATATAGATATAGCTATGTGTTTTATATAATTTGATCAAACCTTGAGCGATATAGATCATCCAATTTGAGCCAGTCCGTAATGGGCGTATCCAGGATGTAAGTCTCGATATTTAACTCTCGAAATTTGATATTTTTGTAGCTCAGTAAAGCGTCAATAATAGGCACCGGTTCCTCTAGATATGTGCGACAGGCAAACAGTAAGAAAACCCTAAAATTTGGATTATGCAAGGCAGCCGCCTCAATGGCACAAGCATGACGTGCCCTCATTTCGTGAATATTATACGTCAAGTCTAAAAAATGACTTGTCTCTGCAAAGAAAATGGTCTTTCCGGGCGTTGGTTTTGAGCTGCTCAACAAAATGTCCTCGATTAGGATGTGAGCAGTGTTAGACGCTTCCAAATTTGTTGTATTATATCTGAGGTTCGCTGATGAAACATTCTGAAAAACATTTTGAAATTTCATATCTGCAGTGATATTTTTGAATTCAGGAACTTTCTCTCCGCTTAAGGTGGCATTTTGCTGAGTTTTATTAAGAGACATATTGCCTTGGAAGCTGGACAATGGCTTATCCATAGTTGGCGTTACGTTTTGGGCAGGTGAATTGGTGATATCTGAGCTGGACAGGCTTTGGTTGCGATCTTTGGGAGAAGAGCTCAGTGATGAAATATTCTTAAGGACATTTTCAATTCTTTGTGTTAAATTGTGATGTTCTACTGAAGATTCAGGAATTTTCTGATCTTTGTCGACTTGAGAGGTATCTTTAAATATTTGATCTTCTCTGAACGTTACATTTTGAGGCTGTAGCTTTAAAGACTTGATGTTCATAATTTTGGACTCATTAAGGTTCTTCTCATTTGTGGTTAAATTGCGATGACTTGGCTTAGAGACGATATGCTTAGCAGACGATTTTGAGTTTGAGTTTGGAAATTGTGCTTTAAGATTCTTTAAGCTTATCGTATTGGAAACGTTTGCTGGACTTTCAGTTTTTATTAAGAGCGTGGAATTAGATGATACAACTTCCTTCTTTATTTTAGCCGGGCTTTCCTTCTTTAAAGTAAAATTATGAGTGGAACCGGGGACGTTTGGCTCGTTTGTAGTTAAATTTTGGTGACTTAAGGTTGAGTTTGTGTGGTTAAGCATAATTATTTCAGGCACTTTCACTTTCTTTAGGGGTACGTTTTGGGTTTGCGGCTGCATGCTTGTAACATTGAATACAGATAAATTATTATTACAAACTAATGAACCGTTTGAACTGTTCAAATGAATATTCTTATGTATTTCAGTCGCATTTTCCTGAAAGTTGTGAGCTTTTTTCGCGTTGCTGAATGCTTTGAGGCTCTTCTGCTGTGTTGAATATTTGGGTGTTATCGTAAGCATCTCCATTTGATCAGCTTTTGTACATATTTTTGTTAGATTTGCCATTTCCAAAGGTGTTACGTAATGGGTTTTTCGTTTACTTGCATTCCACTTGTCATTTTCCATTTGATTAGACTTTTGCTCTTTAGAAAACGGCTTGAAGGATATTAAAATGAAAACGATCCCAGCAATTAGAGCCGCAAAGAACAGACGTCGTCCCCAGATCAGGCAAGGCGTTACCATATTTCTTATACTTATGAACATTACAACTCTGAGCGAAGGTAGAAATGAGACTAAAAATTCGTTTAATTGTGCAACGAATATTAAAATTCAATGTCAAGGCTCATGTCAGCTTATTCAGCTGGAATTTCTTAAGCATATATAGAATTTTGCTGTGTTCTATTTCTAGATGCCAAATACATGTATGTAAAACACAAGAGAAATTTCAGAAAAAAAAATACTAATATTTAATTAAACATTTACCTAAATAAGTTGACCTAGAGTAGCTGGGAAAACTCATCATATATATTTGATAAGCAAACTTTCCTCCCGAGCTTAAACGACTACATAAAAGTACACTACATAATAATAAATAGATAATGGACTCATGATGAGTGTATAATGGGTCTGGTGTATCCAGCCCAGTGCGAATTCCATGTCTCCAACTTTAATAATCCTCATTTGCCACGACCAACGTTGTCGTATCTAGAGATGACTCTTTGGAAAAACAAATACAAATAAGCGAAGAAATCATTGACTCTAAACACAAGCCATCTGTTACAATATAAAACATTATAATATAAAAAAACAAATAAAAATAGACACGCACTCAACGAAGTGCTTCCAAATTCAAGTATTGTTGCTTAGCAAACAACAAACTGGAGACAAAGTTAAGCTTCGATTTATATTTTCTGAATATAAGAAATATGTTTACTTACTGTTCAAGCACTGAGCTATTTCAAATCGAGTAACTTAAAGCTAAATGAAACGTCTTAGATATAATCACCAGCTGCCGCATAGGTCCTGGGACAATGCTTTTCCGCATACTTTTCATACGCACTATTAGAGCCGACTTCGACGCGGCCTACACTGGATGCCTTGTTCCATATGTGTATGAGAAACGAATCTTTAGTTCTTGCCATAGTTTCCTCCAGATATTTAGGCTCAGTGAAATGTGTCCACTCCGGCCAAGGAATTGAATAAAACGCAGTCGAATTGAAAATTCTAAATCCTTTGCAGCTCTCGCGACCGTCCTGCATGGCCTTGATGAGGCTGTTGCCACAAAATTTTTTCAGGACTTCAGTTACAAGGGCCGGTCCATTTTGTACATAAGATTTACCATTAAAGTGTTTTTGATAGCGCTGCAAAAACAGTTCAGCAACCTCATGACCCATTCCATCGGGTGCTAGACTGATGACTGCGTTGCCCAGAGTGGTATTATCATGGGCTCCCACATAGTTCAAAGGCAATTTCTCCAAACTTCGCAGGACGACAACATCCAAGTCTAGATAGATGCCCCCAAACCGATAAAGACTTATGAGACGGAGCAAGTCAGATTTGTGTTGCATCGGATAGCTGAATATTAGAGCAGGTCAGCTAAGCTTCTCCCTTAAGGGAACCAATTGGAACTTACCTAGAGGAAAGCAAATCGCCTTTTCTGACCCATTCCTCAATGGGAGTGCCCTTAGCATAGTTCCTAACACTCAAGTGACGGAAGTTCACATTCTTATAGCTCTCAATGGCATCGACGAGAAGTTTTTGACGGCCGAAAAGTGGACGGTAAGTGGGACAGGAAAACAGAGTGAAGACTTGCAGATTGGGATTGTTCAGAGCAGCAGATTCTATGGCACAGGCTTGACGTGCCGTCAGATTCATGATATGGAAATGTGAATTTGGATAAGTGCAGCTGGTTTCGTGAAAAAAAATGCTGTGTCCTGGCGGAGGTTGTGAATCCGAGTATAAAATATCCTCTATAACACTCCGATTTGAAGCGAATTCTGATTGGAATAACTCTAAATCGTAGGTATTATGGAAAATTGTGAACAGATCCTGCATTGTGGATACCACAACTAGAAATATGAGAATGACAACTAGAGCTGGTATTATGATACGTCGTCCTTTCATTACAAAGCCGCTCGACTGTTTCTTCAGAGCTGCGATCATGCTGTACCGTGCCGACTGTGGTTAAGCGATTTACTGGCTAACCACTAAGTTTACTATGAGCTTTCCCATCTATTCCACAATTACACTGTTCAGTTTATGCAGCTGCTTCAATTTGCATAGCGCGTGCCATATGCTGTATATATGTAGATGCATTTGCGCTCTACTCGGTCGACGTAAGATCGTGTAAGCAAACTCTAAAATGCACTTGTAGTTCAATGTTTTTGTTTTATCTTAAGTTTATTATTATTTTACGACCGCATATTAGGCATGTGGCTTTATAAACGTACAAACTTCTGTGCCGACACTCGTTTACTCATTTCTGAATTATCTACATTTAATGTATACAAATATGTGCCTGTTGTTAACCCATCAAAGAGTATAGTAAAGCTAAATGAAACGTCTTAGATATAATCACCAGCTGCCACATAGGTCCTGGGACAATGCTTTTCCGCATACTTTTCATACGCACTATTAGAGCCTACTTCGACGCGGCCTACACTGGATGCCGTGTTCCATATGTGTACGAGAAACGAATCTTTAGTTCTTGCCATAGTTTCCTCCAGATATTTAGGCTCAGTGAAATGCGTCCAAGGAATTGAATAAAACGCAGTCGAATTAAAAATTCTAAATCCTTTGCAGCTCTTGCGACCGTCTTGCATGGCCTTAACCAGGTTGTTGCCACAGAATTGTGTCAAGACGGTAGTTTCGAGGGTCGGTCCATTTTGTACATAGTTCTCACCATTAAAATATTTTTGGTAGTGCTGCAAAAACAGTTCAGCAACCTCATGACCCATTCCATCGGGTGCTAGACTGATGACTGCGTTGCCCAGAGTGATATTATCATAGGCTCCCACATAGTTCAAAGGCAATTTCTCCAAACTTCGCAGGACGACAACATCCAAGTCTAGATAGATGCCCCCAAACCGATAAAGACTTATGAGACGGAGCAAGTCAGATAAGTGTTGCATCGGAAATCTGAGTACAAAAGCAGGTCAACCAAACTCCTTTCCAAAAGGAAACCAATACCAACTTACCTAGAGGAAAACAAATCGCCTTTTCTGAGCCAATCCTCAATAAGAGTGCCCTTAGCATAGTTCCTAACACTTAAATGGCAAAAGTTCACATTCTTATAGCTCTCAATAGCATCGACGAGAAGTTTTTGACGGCCGAAAAGTGGTCGGAAAGTGGGACAGGAAAACAGAGTGAAGACTTGCAGATTGGGATTGTTCAGAGCAGCAGATTCTATGGCACAGGCTTGACGTGCCGTCAGATTCATAATATTGAAATGTGAATCTGGATGAGTGCAGGTGGTCTCATGAAAGAAAATGCTGCGTCCTGGCGGAGGTTGTGAGCTCGAAAATAGAATATCCTCTATAACATTCTCATTTGAAACAATTTTTGCTTTGAATGTATGTAAGCCGTAGGATCCATTTAAAACAATTGAGAGGTCTTGAATTGTGGACACCACGACTAACAATATTAGAGTTGCAGCCAGAACTGGTACGAGACCTCGTCCCATGATTGAAAAATATTTCGATCCCTTCTGCGACATGATGAACCGATCCGATTGAACTTAAACGACTCACTAACTATAATCAAGATTATCTCTAAGTCTTCTAGTTTCGAATCGTCTCAATTCAGTTTATTCAGCTGCTTCAGCATTTTTGGGCTATTGTATTTATTTAGAGTCTTCCGTTTTCTATTTTGTTGGCACACGACCCAGAAGAAGCTCTAAAATGATGCGCTGCAAAAATGCTAGAACCAGATGTGCAACCCAATTCGTGAAGCTCTGAAAATTCGGCTATGTAAATACATTATTGTAAGAGTTCAGTTGTCAAAATAAGTTATATTAAATAATGGAATTGTTCGCGCCACAATACGATATTAATAAACAGTGGCATCTATTGTGACTGCATTTGGGGAAATTCGAAGCCGTCACAATAGATGACAATTCTCTCGATACGTGAACGATAGCTAACAACTATAAAATGAATATGCCGTACAACTGATGATCAGTGCGTTATCGGCTCCTTTTATTATTATATTTAATAAGTTAATCAAAACAAATGCAAATCATGATTCCCTAAATTAAACAATAGAAAAAAACAATTAGTTAATTAAAGCTTGTATTTTTGATTACGATAAATCACAAACTATTCAATGCTATCGACATTTCGCAAACCATCATTGCCAATCCCCAGAATAACGGCACTTGTCAAAACGGGAGCGCTAAAAAAAATCTGGCACACTTTGACATTCACGTTTTCACGTGGAACACTTAAAGTGTACATTAAATAACCAATAGCATATCGTTTAAACTCGAATATTGCTGGCCAAAATGCGCCGCCGTGACATTTTACGGATGTGGGCGCAGATAGTACAGCACACAGGCAGAGCGACATATACGCCAGAAGAGTGGCAGGAAAGCTACGAAGATTTCTGGAAATGCATGCAATCAGCTACAGATCCGTATATACGCATTGATAATGTAAATGAAAGTACAGTAAACTAATTAAATATAGCAATTCAAATGAATTTATTTTTACCCCATAGATCGATCATCTGATAAATTATACGGCACCAATGGATCGGCAAACCCAATTCACAAAACGGAAATTCGAATGCAGCTCTAATAACTATGACGAATCGGAACCACATGCTGTGCTACGAAAACGTATTAAATTAGCGACAAATGATATATTATTGCTGCATAAAACAAATGAATTAAAGTCGGAAAATGAAAAGAATCGTAAGGGAAACATAATTACGAAAGATGAAATTGACGTTCATACTCCGAATGCAAATACAATTATTATGGAGCAGTCAATGACTAGCCCCAATTTGAAAAGCTCAAAATTGACAGATAAGAAAACGAAGAATAGGGTATCGGCATATGATAAGGATAATTTGCCAAAGGATAAAGCAATAGATAGTGCAAAATATTCAATCAAAAGATTAGTCAAAAACAAACGCACTTCAAGTGCCGGGGATGTTTCACAAGAAAACCGGAATCTGCCAAAAGAAAAGCAAACTGTTATGCAGAAAAATCTTCAAATTAAAAATCATAAGGCTGGGCATGATCAACTTGATTCCGAGCTACAGATTAACCAATTAGAAACTCAAGAGGAATCTCAACTGGAGCAGCAATGTGACGTGGAAAAAGAAGCTGATAAACATAAGGTTCAAAAGAAAAATCAAGTAAAGAAAACTAAAAAAAAGGCGCAGAAAGAACAAGATGAATTGACGATTGAGATGGAGCAAGATAATAAAAAGCAGATGGCTCAACAGAAACTTCTGGATAAGCTGGAGGAAGAAATTTGGATACAGAAAGCTGAACAAGGAAAGCTAAAAAAAGAAAAAGCCAAGCAGAATAATAGAAAACAAAAAGTAATAGAAGAATGCAAAGAAACAGAGCAGCAAGAGATTGTAAAGCACAAGCTGCAACAGCGAGAACAGGAAGAGGATATTTTATTTTTAAAGACTGTAAAACAAAAAGCAAAGCAGCAGCAGCTTAACGAGCGAGGGCCACAACCAAATACCAAGGTACGTAATTCAAAATGCAAATATTAGTTAAATATGCCAAGATAATTTCCCTTTTAGAAAACTAGAAGTCAGCTGAAAAAATTATTGGAGGAGCCGGAGCCCTCAGTGCCAAGATGTTCAAATAAAGCAGCCACACAAGTGGATAGTATAGATTCAAGCTGCGTGACAGAGCCAATATTGGAGAAACAGCTAGTAAAAGAAACGCAACATAAAATACGCACACGTTCCCAATGTGCAGATAAAGAACCACAAAGCGAAAATCAAGAACAGCATCAATTGAATACGAAAATAAGACACACCAGACCCTCCCGCCAATCAAAAGCTGTAATCTTTATTTGCGTTACTCTCGAATTCTTGCCACCTAATCAATGTTTTTTTTGTTACCACAGATGGCGCACATGCCACAAAAAGCAATCGATATGCCACGGACCAGTTTACCGGATTGTGCTGGGGTTCCTGATGCTGTGACCAACAAAGATTTGCAATCAATTGAGCCTGAAAATCTCTCCATAACTAAACTTAAGCTAAGCGAGGACATAGAAACTCCGAAAATTGACCATTCCTTAAGGGCAGAACCTTTTGAATTCGACAAACCATATGTCACATATTCCAAAGCTAATTGTGAACTGGAAGATAAGTTCATCAATGAGGTCATGCAGCTAGCTGCACCGATCGGTGAAAGTACGGAACTAAGTCAGTTATTGGTCGACGATAGCAAAGGTGAAGCGTTGTCATCGGGTGTTGAGGAAATTGATCGTTGTTTGCAAATCTTCAATAATAAGACGCCTAGTGAGATTGATCATCAGATAGCTGACACATCAGATTTCTTTGATAATTTGCCCAATGTATCAACTCTAGTTGATAAAACGCCCTTGGAGATGGAGGCGTTGATGAATAATGTGCTCAATTATGATGATGATGATGATGGTGATATTATATCAGTGGCCACATCCTGGGATGGCGATGAGCAATTTCAAACAGAAAATACTTTGGTGGAGGAAACAAAATCGTTGGATCAGCCAGTGCAGATCAGGCAGTCAGATGCCGAATTAGAATCTACGATACGGCCAAGTGAATTGCTGCCCTATCGCATACCCAAAATGCCAATTAGTCCGGCAGACAAGCAGCAGATACAGCAAGAAACACAAATTCAGGCTGAGGCACCTGCAAATCTGCGATCGCCGCAAACTGTTAAAAACCACCAGCAGCCAAAGCCGCAACAACTGCAGCAGACCCCTGCACAGCATCTTAACCATGCAGCGCCCCAACAACATCAGCAGACCGCGGTAGAGCATGTGAAGCCCCAACAAGTGCAGCAAACCCCAGTACAGCTTCTAAAGCATTCAGCGCCAGAACTGCAGCCGATCCCGGCACAGCATCTTAAGAATCCAGTGCCACAACATCATTTGGGCCAGCCACCGCTACACCAACTGTCACAGCCGCCTCGACCGCAATTACAACGTCCGCCGCTGCAACAACGGCAACAACCGCCTCGACAGCATATACAGCCGTTGCCACTACAACACCCAGTCTTGCGTCCTGCACCGCTAGCCAAAACACTGCCCATTTTTGCGCCACCCTTTCGCCTGGCTGAGAAGCCGGCTAGCAGCGCACAATCCGTCACTCCAAACATCTATACAAACGAGTGCAAATATTTTATATTTGGCATTAAATGCTGGCGCTATTTGGATGGCCGGTGCCAGGACAGCAATTGCAATCATAGGCTAGCGAATCCGTGGGAAGTGCAGCGGCATCTGAACCAGATGAAGACGGATAAATTATGTGACACCTACAGTATGGTATTGCGTCATGGCATGCTATTCCGCAACTATTTTATGATTTTCGCTGAAATCTTTGGCAATCGGGGTATGATGTCGCATTTAATGAAAATGGTTGAAGATTGTGGCTTATATATGGAGTACAGTGCGCCCTTTATCACGGAAATCTACTATCTATTGTTGCGTTACGAGCTGATGCCAAAAATGGCAGCGGCACATTTTATGAAGCATCTATGGCGACCAAATATTGGTCAAGCCTATCCCGACTTGACCATACAATTGCTCCGAATTCTTTCGGCGGCTGATTGGTTTAACTATATACCATGTCTGAAGCATCTCTTCTACAATCAGGGCTTTCCCATACCCGTTGAATTCATGACCTGCTTGGCTAACGATGCAGTTGCCAAGAATGATCAGGTGCTCGTTACAAAAGTCTGGGAACTGGTGCTGTTCAGTCCCATCGACCGAAATGATGACACTTTGAGTTCAGTTATTAAAATACTAAAGAATTGGTGTGGCTCAGCAGTAGATGCCCCGACTGCGGAGCAGCAGCAAAAGCCGCAACTGCAAGAGCAACTTCAACAGCATCCACACCAGAGACTGGGTCAGCACCTGCAACCACAGCGACAATTGCAACATTTAGCAGAGCTGAAGCAGCAACATTTGCCGCAACGTTACGTCAACTTGCCCCAAGCAAACAAAGTAAACTATAATTCGACAAATCAGAGTAGGCATATGTTTGATTTTTAAGAGAACGGGTAAATGTTTAACAATCATATAACTATCAGATTTTATAACAACCCTCCGATTCCCTATTTCTTTTTAGGCCTCCAGGATTTGGATAACGATTAATTTGCTGTTGAGCAGCGCAAAGTTAACGAAGTTTAATTTTTTTTTAATCTTACACAATCGAAATGTGTATATTATTTTTTATTATTGTTAAATTAGATTTATAAACGAACTTAAATACTTAAAATCTAGTTTCTCTTTTTGCCCCGGTTCCAGTTTTTTTTAGCCCCACCGCCGCGGGCACCACCCGCTCCTCCCTTGCCCTTACCCATTGGTTTCATGCGTTTCCGCGCGCCAGTAAACTGCTCGGAGTCATCAATATCGCCAGGAGCAGTGCGCTTATTGCCTTTGCCGCCCTTATAGCCCTTACTGTCCTCTAGATCTTTGAGTTCCAGTTTGGCTGTACGTTGCGCTTCGGCTACGCGTTCTTGCAGCGCCATTACCTCATCCTCTTCGCATTTGTAGAGTGGCAGCTGCTTGCCCAACAACTGCTCGATACGCTGATACAACTCAATGTCGTACTGAGTGACTATAGTAATGGCTTGCCCAGATCGACCGGCACGGGCTGTGCGGCCTACACGATGTATATAGTCCTTGCTGTGCGTGGGTATGTCAAAATTGACCACCACATCGACGTGAGGAATGTCCAAACCACGCGAAGCGACGTCTGTTGATATCAATATGGACCGATTTTTCGCCTTGAATTTGTTCAAGGCAGCCAAACGTTTATTCTGAGACATCTGGCCATGTAACGGTATAGCTGCCAAGCCTAGGGCACGCAGCATTAACGCCGTCTTTACTGTATTGTTGCAAGTGCTACAGAAGATCATGAAGCTGTTGCCAGCCAATTCGTTAAGAATGTGTACGAGATACACGTCCTTGTATTTAACAGGGATGAAGATGTAATACTGTTGCAGCTGATCCACAGTTTGATACTTGTTGGAAACTTCCACCTTGACGGGATCTTTGAGTGATGCACGCTGCAGCTTCTTAACCTTCTTTGTCATCGTGGCGCTGAACAGAAATGTGCGACGCTCACGTGGTAAGACCTTTAGAATCTTGTCCAGTTCTACCTCGAAATCCATATTGAGTATGCGATCTGCTTCGTCCATGACCAGGTACTTAATAGCCTTTAAATTAAAGCCCTTCAAGTTCTCCAGATGATCCACCAGACGACCGGGTGTAGCAATTATTATGTGCGGTTTCTTTGCTAGCTGCAAGCCCTGTGCTACCATGTCCATGCCACCGACCACCACACAACATTTGATGCCGATGCCACTGCCTGCACGGAGAGAAAATAAACCTTTTATAATAGTGCTTATAGTGGGATAGCATATCTTAGAGATGCTACGTTTACTCAGAGGTAGTGACGAATAAAGAAATAATAATTTCATATTTTCGTTTAAGAACATAAAATCAAAAAGGGTTTTCACATCATTGTGGACATATTGTATATATATAACACGCATATATAAATAACTGAACTCACCCAGTGCCTCGAACTGTTCGCCTATTTGAAAAGCCAATTCACGCGTGGGGGTTAACACCAGGGCAAAATAACGCTGTGGATTCTCAAGCAGAGCATGTAAAATGGGCAGTGCAAATGCCCCCGTTTTGCCAGAGCCGGTTTCGGCCAGCCCAATGACATCTTTGCCTTGCAGTGCAACAGGTATTGCCTCCTTTTGAATTTTCGAGGGCGCTTTCCATTTCAGCTCATCGCACGCTTTGCACAACGTTTCGTTAAGCCCCTACAGATTACAATAATCATTGAACACTGTTCGATTTACTATCTTATTTTAAGAAATTTACAAGATCTTTCCAGGTCAGCGGTTGTTCGTCTTTGGGAGCCTCTTTTTCCTCGTCAGATTCATCAGGGTCACTTGTGTCTTGATCTTCAGCATTGTCAGCGTCAGTTTCTGCGTCCTCTTCAATTTCTTCCTCACCGCTTATCTCTTCTTCGCTCGCTAACTGCGCTTGCTCATCTTCTGAAGTTTCCGACATATTGTTACATATTTTTATACACCCTTGCTCTAGCGGATATTACCAGTCGCCACACGTGCTCGTTAAGAAAAGAACGCTGCGGGTTAAAATGTGGAAGGTATAAGTTATCGACAATCTATCGAATATTATTTTAGTAGCTACAGCTCTTAATGAAAATGTAGCGATATCTGTAATATGCCAGGGTCACATTTTCGCTTTAACTTATTTCCAACTCAACAAAAATACAAATACTCAAAAGTCTTTATCAATAATAATCCAGTTTTAATGAATAAACAGCTAACGTTTTACATCTTCATATTTATATATATATATATATATATATATAAGTTACATATTGGTTGCGGTTTTCAGCAGCCCTGAACTAGTAAATGAACAAACAATATTAAAGTTAATTTTTTCGGTTCGTTCACCTGAGGGATAGTTCGTTTTGCTTAGTTCGTGAACATTTAATTTGCACGACAAAACGAAGTTAAAAAATAACAGAAACTTAACAAAAATTTAGTGTTCAAATGAAAAGTAAGCACTTAATTGAGCACAAAACAAGAGACACAACTTCAATTATTAGAATGAAATAGAAATCAATACTAGCACTCTATGGAGGTGGATTTTTCGAGCAACCAAAACGCCCACCAAATAACCGAGTGATAATTCCGATACAACTGAAACATTTACATACTCTAAGCTGAGGTGTTAGTTTCTTATCCGTTGTAGTTGTTGCTGTTAGATAAGATGATGATTATGTGCTTCTAACAATTTGCAATTGCATTCTAGGTAAACCATAAAAATCCATTGTGAAAAATTGTGGGGTGGTGGGAGCAAAACGGATACTCAATAGTAAAAGAGCGTAAGCCAGCGCAAGCGAGAGTGTGTGAGTGCACAGTGGAGAGGAGCATGACATGTATTTGATGTGTACTCAGCGGCCGAAGAGAGCGCATTAAACAAGAACAAAACACACGCACACAACTGCGAGAAAGCTTCTTCTTGTTGTTGTTGTCGGTGTGGGGGAGTCAAAGTCGGTTACGAAAAATACACGGCGTAAAGCGTGTGTGGATAAAGCATAAAGCACACATACACACACATAAATATATATACAGAAAGCAGAATATTTTGCGAAGTTCGCACTCCAAGTAGAGAAACACAGAAAACAGGGCAACAAAATGAATCCAGCGGTGGATGCGTGGGTTGTTACCCAGCGGGAGAAGCTGAAGTACCAGGAGCAGTTCAGGGCACTGCAACCTCAGGGCGGATTTGTAACCGGAGCCCAGGCAAAAGGATTTTTTTTGCAGTCGCAGTTACCGCCACTGATCTTGGGTCAAATTTGGTGAGTACCGGAACTGACTCATTTGTTATTAATATACACATACATGCACACTTACATACACAGTTATCCACAGTGCAATGCTGGCAAAGATAAGAAGAAAATAACAAATATTTTGCTGATGCTTTGTTTTGTTCTTTGCTTTTTCTCTTGTTGATATGAACTAGAGATGTGCTATTGAATAGTTGCTATTTAATTTTTAAAGACGAGTCACGAAAAACACAAAAGTTTCAATAGATTCTTATTGTGAAAATATTTTTTCATTTTAAGAAACCCCTATTAAATATTATTAGGTACTAAAGATTTTGTAGTGTAGAAATCGTTCTTATTGTTTTTTTTTTTAAGACAACTCATAACTCTTAAATATAGAATGTCTAAACAAAATCCTCCCATTCATATACTCACCTCTAATATGTTGTTTTGTTTATTACATATACAGGGCATTGGCTGACACGGATTCTGATGGAAAAATGAATATTAATGAGTTTAGCATAGCTTGCAAGCTTATCAATCTGAAGCTGCGCGGCTTGGAAGTGCCTAAAACTTTGCCGCCCACATTGCTCAGCTCTCTAACGGACGCTGTTGGCGGTCCGTCGCCTGCAATGACGCCACGTGGTTCAACCAGCTCTATGAGTCCCGTAGATCCACTGAAGAGCATTGCAACTGTACCACCAGTCTTGCCCGTTGCTGTTGTTGCACCTCCAATTGTGGCGCCACCTGTAGCGATTCCACCACCAGTTGCGGTTCCGGTAACTGTTGTTCCCGCAGCGATTGTCTCGCCTCCGCAAAGCAATCCGCCTAGTCGTCATATGTCCATTTCGGAGCGTGCTCCTTCCATTGAATCACCGTGAGTGTTCCACAACATTTGAAGAAAAGTGTCAATCTTTTAATATAGTATTTCCTCCATCTACAGTCAAGCGGAGTGGGCCGTGCAGGCGGCACAGAAACGAAAATACACGCAGGTGTTCAATGCCAATGATCGCACTCGTTCTGGCTTTTTGACGGGAGCCCAGGCTCGTGGTGTACTTGTGCAGAGTAAATTGCCGCAGGTAACGCTGGCGCAGATTTGGACACTTGCTGATGTAGATGGTGACGGCCGACTCAGCTGCGACGAGTTCATTTTGGCCATGTTTCTGTGCGAAAAGGCCATGGCTGGCGAGAAGATACCAGTAAGCTTGCCTCTCGATTGGGTGCCGCCAAGCTTGCGCAAGATTAAGTCACGACCGGGTTCCGTGTCGAGTGCAGTATCTCGTCCCGGCTCGCAGCCTGCCTCGCGACACACGTCGGTTTCCTCACAAGGAGCGGTCATGTCGGACGCAGACCCAACTGCTGGCTTGCCGCAAAGTAAGTAGAATATTAGATGTTCTTTACGATAATAATTCGATCATTATGTTTAGCTTCGTTCGAGGACAAGCGCAAAGAGAACTATGAGAAGGGCAAGGTTGAGCTGGATCGTAGGCGTAAGCTAATGGAGGATCAGCAGCGCAAGGAGCGTGAAGAGCGCGAGCGCAAGGAACGAGAAGAAGCAGACAAACGGGAAAAGGCGCGTCTCGAAGCCGAACGAAAACAACAGGAAGAACTGGAGCGTCAACTTCAGCGCCAGCGTGAAATCGAGCAAGAGAAGGAGGAGCAACGCAAACGTGAGCTGGAAGCCAAGGAGGCGGCCAGAAAGTCAGTTGACAAGCTAAATTCCATGTAAATGTTATTAAATAGTCACCCATTCTACTTGGTAGGGAGCTGGAAAAGCAACGTCAACAGGAATGGGAACATTCACGCATTGCCGAAATGAATGCACAAAAGCAGAGAGAGCAGGAGCGCGTACTCAAGCAGAAGGCACACAACACTCAGTTGAACGTGGAGCTCAGCACACTAAATGAAAAGGTCGGCACTTATAGAATACACTTATATTCAAGCATATATTAATTCACCTCGCTTGCAGATCAAGGATCTATCGCAAAAGATATGCGATACGCGCGCTGGAGTGACCAATGTTAAGTCGGTGATTGATGGCATGCGTACGCAGCGCGACACTTCTATGAGTGAAATGGCGCAGCTGAAGGTGCGCATTAAGGAGCAAAACGCTAAGCTGCTGCAGCTAACGCAAGAGCGCGCCAAATGGGATGCCAAGAGCAAAGTGAGTGCTGGCGTAACCGGCGAAACCGCACAACAAGAGCAGCTAAACGCAGCGTTTGCACACAAGCAGGTGGGAAATTTGGATAATATTTTAAATAGAAGATGCGAAAAATTTAACCCTTTTATTCATTACAGCTGTTGATTAAGCAGATCAAGGATAAGGTGGAAAACATTGAGAAAGAAATCGAATCCAAGAAAGAAGATCTCAATTCAAACGATATTAGTATGAAGGAGCTGAAAGCCGAACTCTCTGCATTGATTACCAAATGCGAGGATCTGTACAAGGAATACGATGTGGAGCGCACCTCGGTGCTGGAATTGAAATACAATCGCAAGAATGAGGCAGCCACTATCAGTGCCACATCCGCTTGGGATACAGGTAGTGCTTGGGGCAGCACTGCCGCCAGCGTGCCAGCAGCTGTCGATGCCTATGGTGGCTATGGCTTAAGCAATGACACAGCCGCTGCTGAAACGGCAGCCGCTGTTGATCTGAGCGGGCCAGCACCCGAAGGTTTCGTCAAATATCGCGCCGTTTATGAGTTTAATGCTCGCAACGCAGAGGAGATTACGTTTGTGCCAGGCGACATAATCTTAGTGCCTCTGGAGCAAAACGCTGAGCCCGGCTGGTTGGCTGGTGAAATTAATGGCCATACTGGCTGGTTTCCCGAGTCCTACGTTGAGAAGCTGGAGGACGGGTCAACGGTATTGGCAACCGATCAGGCAGTGGCAGTGCCAAATGTTGCTGATCCTGCGACCCATACCGATAGCTACTTGGACAATAATGCCTTGGCGGCACAGTCAGAGCTGGCAGCAACTGATGCTGCTGCTACTGCCACTGATGCTGCTTTAGGCGATGTCGAATACTATATAGCCGCATATCCTTATGAATCCGCCGAGGATGGTGACCTGAGCTTTGGCGCTGGAGAAATGGTCATGGTCATCAAGAAGGAGGGCGAATGGTGGACGGGCACTATTGGCAATCGGACCGGCATGTTCCCATCGAACTATGTACAAAAGGCCGATGTTGGTACAGCCACAGCCAATTCCGTTGAGGCTGCAGTTGAACCTGAACCCGTCGAACAGGTAAGTCCATATCATAATCATATAAATCACGAAAAAAGCTACCTAATGGTTGCTATGCAGAGAAATATAATTCATACTGCAATTGTATAAAATAACGCACAGTTCGTGTTTAACCATCATGTGCTCATCTACTAATCCAATGCTTTTCATTTGCTAAACCCCAATATCATCAATACACATCACGCTGCTCGCTCGTCCAGGAGGTCACACACAATGGCATTAATGCTACATATGCTGCTCAGCCAGAAGCTGTAGACCCAAAGCAGTCACAGCCTCAGCCGGTTGAGCTGGAGGAGTCGCACACAAACGAAGATCTCGACACTGAAGTATCGCAGATAAACACACAATCCAAATCACAGAGCGAACCGGCCGAAAGCTACAGTCGGCCCATGTCACGTACTTCTTCCATGACACCCGTAAATAGTTGACCTACATGCGCCCACTTTTCAAACTCCATAAATTTTAATTAATACGTATTTCGTTAATTACTTTGCAGGGCATGCGCGCCAAACGTTCGGAGATAGCACAAGTCATAGCACCATACGAGGCCACGAGCACAGAGCAGCTGTCGCTTACACGTGGCCAGCTGATCATGATACGCAAGAAGACCGACTCCGGCTGGTGGGAGGGTGAGCTGCAGGCCAAGGGCAGGAGGCGTCAAATCGGTTGGTTCCCGGCCACCTATGTCAAGGTGTTGCAGGGTGGACGCAACAGTGGACGTAATACGCCCGTCTCCGGCAGTCGCATTGAAATGACCGAACAGATTTTGGGTTGGCTATAAAATCCATTCGAAAACTGAACATATTTTTAATTATTCTTTTGTTTTTATGCAGACAAAGTGATTGCTCTATATCCCTATAAAGCACAAAACGATGACGAGCTCTCTTTTGATAAGGACGACATCATCAGTGTACTGGGCCGCGATGAGCCGGAATGGTGGCGTGGTGAGCTGAATGGCCTGTCTGGTCTGTTTCCAAGCAACTATGTGGGACCATTTGTTACGTCCGGTAAGCCAGCGAAAGTGAATGGCACTAAAGCCAAGTGAATCTCCACGACAAACGCCAACCACAACCATGACGATGCTTTACAAGTAGTCACACTCTATGCATATACGTGCTCTCTTCTCTCAAATACACACATTCCTGTTTATTTTGTGTTTTTAAAGCTATAAATTCTATTTTAATTTCTGCCTCGATACCATATAAGTAAAGCCAATTTGTTCTCGCCACGCCTAACGTCTCGGAAGCTAGTTACCTTATGATTTTTAGTTATAATTTGTTGCAATATCTACGCTCATGTATGATTTATCCATATGTATATTGTTAATTGTTATTATTTAGTTGTTTAGCAATTATTTAATTTTAAGTTAAATGCCCAATCCAAACGCGTTTGTATCCTTGTTAGCCAATCTTTAGCTTTAATTGATATTAATTCGCATTTATATGCAAGCACACACATACATTCATATACTATACGTACATTTTGTGTATTTAGTCCATTGATTTTGTATTTATTTTGTATAATTTTTTGTACTTTTAATTGCTATTATTTATACATCGATACAAATATGTTTATTCTGTATATAAAATGAAAATCGAAAATCGAAAATCTAATTGAATGTTTGAATCTTTAAACTTTTTGCTGCTACGCGCACAGGAAACGTATAACGAGTCATCGGGTTTGGTCTTTAAGCGGCGTTAGGAGAGCGCCACATACAACAACTACAATAATAAAACCAGGTCTAAAAGGACCCATATATTAAGTTCATCAAAAAATTAACCAATATGTAGTCAAAATTTAGCGAGAAATTTTGTTAATTACTTCATTTTGTTTACACTTTTTAAATACGTCTTATATTATCAAATACCATCCTAATCGTACCAAGAAATCTATGAGTATTCGAAGATATTGAAATTGCTTACAAGTTAAGGCTCGCTCTACCTATGTAACGTTCAGGCAGTTATCATCTTCAGCTTTATAGTTTTAAATATTTAAAAGATTTGATTTGTATCTATATTGTTTTGAAAATGTTCCAAAGATCTACTTTGTCGTAAAATCAAATGTGCAAGTTAAAAGAAATCTCATAAATGTAATCAATCAAATTACCATAAAAATACAAATCGCAATCGAAATCAAGTTACATACAAACATATTTAATAGTATATATATATATATACTTACATATACTATGCATATAGAATGAGGTAAAAAACATAAGTATATCAAAGAAAATATTACAATTTTGTTGTATTAGATGTGTTTCACTCAATGCATACATACTATAAACATCTCAAGTGTTTTTTCCCCCAAGTAAAATCGAAAAACAAAAGATATATATATATAACTACCTATGAAAATACACACATATATAAAGATGGTTTTCTGTGTTTTCCAATAATATGCGCATGTATTTGTATATAACATATATTTAATATTAATTGTTAACTAAATACTAAGCATAAAGACCACTCACAATTATATATACAGATATACAAATTGGTATGGAGGAGACGGCTTAAAAGCACACATACAACAACAGTATTGGTAATACGTATAACATCTTCAATTGCTTAACTATATATATATTTGAGTTTTTTGTTTATAGACCTGAGTTAAATGTTTAATACTTTAAGCGCTTACTTCAACTGCCATTTTTAAATTAGTTTTGCAAGCAGCATTTAAAGCGGGATTAAAAGTTGATTAGAATATTGTAAAAAAAAAAAACAAAACAAAACATAAAAACAAAGAGAATTATTGTATAAAACTTGCGTGTAGAGTGTTATGCGATTTCAATAGCGATTAGCTATATATAAACATGCTATACTCTAGTACAATATATATACACACACATATATATATATATATATATATAGCTATATTATGATATGTTCTGTTATGCTGTGCATCAGTTCTATGCTAGTTATGGTTAAATATATGAATATACTTAAATATTATATTAATGCTATATCTACAATGAAACCACTCACACTCTCGATTGCCTTTCAAAACGATATCCAGTACATAACTTGATGAAAACTCATTCGTAACTTGTTATTGCATAAAATCAACTATACATAATGTGTATCTATATAGGACCTATAACTATTTAACTACAAAAAAAAAGAAATCCAAATCAATTAAGAAAAACAAGAAAATCTTTGCCTAAAACTTGCCTCATTAAAATATTTTCTTTTTGTTTTTGGTTTTGGCAAGTTTTCAGCTAACACTTTAAGAACATATTTACATATGTATGTAGCTAATGTTGGATTGATTATGAATTCTTGAAAACAAAAACAAAATATGATATATATATTGAGTAAATACCGCAAATTTCTTTAGCAAAATGTTAAATAGCAACAAAAAACAAAAAAAAAAAATGAAAACTATTTATGTTTACCTTAAGTATGGAATGCACACTTCTTATAGAGCCAAAATATACACACAACAAACACACACACACTTGCATACATATAATGCTCATATACGCGTATTTGTTTTTAGTCGTTAAAGCGTTCATGAATTTAACTAAGCAGTAAATGAAATATTAAACCAAAAGAAAAAAATAAAAATATATATATAAATAAATAGCAAAAATTTATATATGTACGCATTAGCTAGCACACACACTCACTTACACACATACAGTTACACTTTAAAAGCGAAATGATGACCATCGATATACATATTTACCTACATACTAACGTACACACATACTTACATATGCATACAAAGATATATATATATATATATATATATATATATATATATATATATGAACATGCACATGGAACTTGAACTTCTTATATAGAAGTCCTGTTTATCGGTTAGATCTACAGTCAAACAAACATAAATACATACTAAACACAAACAAAAATATACATACATATATATATATATATATATAAATATATATATATATAAATATATATATATACATACATATAGAAAGAGTTCTTCAAGAAATGCAAATATTAAAATGAGAAAATACGATTAAACATATTAAAATATATCAGTTTCAAAAAGAAATAAGATTATGAAATTAAAAACAAAACAAACAAAAAAAAAAACAAAAAACAAAAGATTTAACACATATTTGGTGAAATAAATGTATAAACGAAATTTCAAACAAAAAGCAAACACTTTGATATTTGTACAATTATTTGGTGACAGTTGATTCCAGAGATTTATTTGATTTGATTTCGATTTTGATATGTAAATATCAAATATTTTGAAACCAATTAATTCTCCGATAAACCTCGTTTATTAATACAGTTTGTTGTTTTTTAAATGCAATTCATTGTATCTTTTGGTTTTCAATTCTCTAGATATTCGTCTTATGTACTTACACAGTGTTCAAAACTGAAAATAAAAGCGCGCCAACTGCAGCTGACACCGCAGCCTCAACTATAACCGCAACCGCAACCGCAGAACAAATTGCGAAACGTCCTCAGCAGCGATTCTGGCAACACTGGCGCTATCCGACGCAGCCTCACCGCAGAGTTGCCGTACCTGACGAACGGTTGCGCGGCAAAATTCAATCGGTTCACATAACGAAACGTAGCGATGGCCAGTTGATGGGCTGTGCTTACGTCACATTTGAATGCAACGAGACGACGGCGCGGGCAATGCTGGAAGACGAAGACAATCGTCTGGTGGGCCGTGAGGTCATAATAAACTGGCAGCTGCCCAAGAAGCCCAGCAGCCCCCAGTGGCGCTGCTGGTGCTGATCTATATATTTAAATATGTATATATATGTAATACATATTTCTATGTATGTACATATTTATATTTTTGAACTTGAAATGATTTGTAATTTTCAAATTTTTGATTTTTCATTTGATTTTATTTTTAGTAAAATTCTCTTATACAATATTTAAAATCAGTTTAACAGTTTACAAGTTTTTTTTTATTATTTTTGTTGCATTAATTTCCTTTTTTGGTTTGTGTTTTGCTAAATAATTAGGTGAGTTTTATTTGACTTTTATTTTTACTATATTTTTTCATGTTTTAATTTGCACAACTTAAGGCCTACAGTATGAAAATTTGCAAACTATTTTCAATGCTCATGCAATTTAAATTTATTTGGTTTAGTTTATGCTCTTAAGGAATTTATTTGATGAGCTGTCGTTAGATATATATAAAGTTTCCATTTCAATTACATATTCTGTATATTTATATATAGAAAACGCGCTCATAAATAACACAGCTCTGATTTTATTTCATTTAAGTATTTTATTTAATAATGTTTCATTATTTGTTTTCCTTTAAGTGAAATGACAATTAACAAGAAACGCGCACATTTCTCGTTGCTGTTTATTGTCTTTCGTTTAAATAATAGAATATATATTTTAGTTAACTAAAGAAAGTTTTCGTTTTAAATATCCAATCTTAACGGAAATTTTGATAAATTGTTTTTGTTTGTTTGTTTTTTATTCAGCTCAAATGTGCATACTTAGAAGGCAATTTCTTGGATATACTTAGACAGAGAATCACTTGGGACGAAACTAGTAAACAATTGTCGGCTAAGCGCGTTGCAAGTGAAGTTTTGAGTTTTGAAATCAGCAAATTGATGGTAGAAATGGATTCTGTTCTGGTAGTGCGATAACACTGCATTCTCCATATCTTTTATGGGGCTTTTACTTCGTTCTAGTCATACATACAGTCAAAATTCACGCATTCTTCTTATACGATAAGATTTACTCTTGGAGTCCGTCGTGCGACCCTCTCGTGCTAAACTTTCACATTATTCAATTTGTGGCTCGTAAATGTTTACAAAAATAATTTATAAATTACACAACTCTTGCTAAATAGCTATGAACTAGTTAGTTAGTATGTGTGTAATATACTTATTTAGTTTCACTTATTAATACATTTTTAATTATTTGCAACGTGACTTTCCATGGCAAAAACTTTCTTCTTTTTGACTTCCACTTTTCGACTTTTTACACGCTGATTATTGGTAAGTTTAATTAGTAATTAGTTAGTTTACACACTATAGAAAGTATGACTAAAATTGAACTAAACGCTGTAGCTGTACTGGTTAGCAACACAGTTCAAATTACGCTCATTTATGTATATATATATTATATATTTAGGATAAATTTATCTAAACTAAAAGCAAAAAACACGACTTAATCTGAACTTTGGCTAAACTGTTAATGATAACACAATTGTTTCTGGAACACATTTGCATTAGGCTCGCTTAAATACCATGAAATACAATAGAATACGAATATATCTAAATAGATAAGTTTTCAAAATTCAAGAATCCAATTTTTAAAAGAAGCAATCAAATTTGTGTGCTAGACTAAGTACTTAATGTGCCCTTGCAGTGGGCCTTTCAGATCTGTCACTAAACTTGCAAAGTATATGATTTGATCTCCTTATATTCTTGACGTCCATACTATATTTAAGAGCAACTCACAAGTTGTCGTTATTTTTGAAATTGTAATTCAAATATCTCTAAATATATGTATAGATTGACAGTGAATCATTGCTGCAAGGGCATTCAATCTGCGGCATGCCGTCGATAGTGGTTCTCACTTGGTATATACAGAGTTTTAGTTATTTAGTTTATGTAAAGCTTTCTTTTTTTTAGTAAATTTTAAGCCAAATGTATGTATATATAGAACGAACTATATATGGGTAGGTTGGGGGTAATCGTTGCTGATCTCAGTTGAATTTTTCGTATTGGAAAAGACTGGATCTGGACCGGGCACGGGCTGTCCAACTGGTTGGAGCCACTCAAATGATGCTTTCATCATTGTTGCGCGTCAGGCGAATGCTGGTGGTGGTGGTGGTCGTGGGTCCACCGCCAGCTGCCCCACCACCAGCTGGTCCGCCGTGTCTGCCCAGCTCGTGTGGGCGTGGCGTGAGTGGTGTTGTGAATGTGGTGACCACAATATTCTCATCGTCATACAAATCGAAATCCTCGCCTTCGTCGTCATCCTCGTCCTCGGTGTCGCTGTCCGTGTCCTCGTAGTCCAGCAGCGCGGTGGTCACTTGATTCTTGCAGCCCGGCACGCCCACAGCAGCCCCGCCCACGGCACCGGCGTTCATGTGTCGGATTTGGGTGCGTGGCGTCGACAGCAAACGGGGCAGCAAAGGTTCGCGTCCTGCATGCATTACTCTTTCGCCCGCCGCGGAGGCGGAGACGGAGGCGCCGGTATTAGTAAGCGGCATCGCGTCCCAATCATCCCCATCCGCGGGCTCACAAAGCGACTTGGAGTGGCCGTGTTGATAGGTGGATTCCTCGGGTATTGTATCACTGTGATTGTGTTGTTGTTGTTGTGTGCGGTTGGGCAATGGATGTGAAGAGAAGTCGAGAGAAAGTAAATGTCAATTGCGGCTTCAATTTTGATCGAGATGCAGCGATATATGAGCATGGGTTACAATGAGGCTAAAACAACTAATTAATTAACTGGGGGCCTCTACCGATAGATAACTAAGAAACGAATCAATTATTAATTACTTAAGAACTTTAACAATTAGTTTAAATACAATTGTTTATATTACTTTAATAATCACTACAAAGCCAAAAGATTGAATCACGAATAAAGCAAAGAATTAATTGAGCTCCAGTCGAGAGTATCCGACTAGCAAATGCCCTGAACCAAGTGATCAATATCACTTAATACACTTCATATGAACTAGTTCCTATAATATTATTGTAACATGGTGGCAGAGGGCTGCGCTACGTGTTCTTGCTCATCTGGCCACTTCCAGCTGTCATGCTTGGCTCAGTCCTCACGACTGTCCCCACTGCATAGCGATTGGATACCCATCAAAGTATGAACTCTACAAAGATATCTTCGAATGACCACGGACTACGTCAAATTTATGATTGCATTTGCACTGACAGGACTTCAGGACACAGGATATCGTGTGCATATGCGGATATTCTAAGGAAATGCTGTAAATGCAACCCTCGCAGTCTCTTCTCGTCTTGTAGGATTCAAAATAGCTCAAGTTTAGAGTTCAGGGCATTCAAAGAAATGAATATATTATAGAATATATATAGAATATATCATAGTAAATAAATAAGAAGAAGCGTAAGCACAAGTATAACAAGTTAAAAGCAAATTTAAAGCGTGAGTAGATGACATGTAAAAGCTAATGTATAAAATGGTGTTTTTGTTTAGATAGTAATGCAAACGCATATAAAACACTTTTTCAAACAACTGCCAGCAGTTTGTTGGGCTCTCTTTGAAGTAAGAATGGTTTATGTTTGAGAATGCTTAATATTAGTATTTAATTGTAGAGAGATCTCAATGTAACTGATTGTACTGATAATAAAGATAATGATACTCTGACTAATTGATTATAAAATTGAATTTATTAAGAGCCCTAAGACTGAGAGTAATATGAAGATGCCTAAGATGCCTAAGAGAAATAAAAGTTTTTTTATCTTATAAAGGATTTTTTATCTTATATATATATATATATATATATATGCACTTTTTCATAAAATTATTTCTACTTGAAACGTGTCTATTGTGAACAGTAATAAACTTCTAAATATGGCTAACAATTCTTCTATTTTCCAGTCCATAGTAGAGCGTAAAGCTCTGAACTTTGCCTATGAATTGAGCTGCCTATATATGCATATATATGTGTATAATTTCCATACATATATACGACGAACAAAACCAGTCAATCAGTTACAAGAATACCTCTAGTATAACACGTATAACAGTAACACTTGTTGGGTTTGGGGTGGTTAGCACAGTTGTTAACTGTTTGGTAATCATATAAAGCAAGCCAAAATACTTACACATATTTATGAATCGTTTATTTGATATATTTAAGAGCCAAAAGCCAACATATACTAGACTTTTACAACAGCTCGACTACTATTTGGGTTTTTGTGTATTTGAAAAATATATATCTATGTGTGTCTTGTGGTGTTGTGTTTGCTAAGTGTGATAGAAGCGTTTCGCTGTGGCATAGACAGCTACACGGACTCAATTGAAACGGCGCTAAAAATATAATTCAAAATTATAAACAAAAAAGTTTGAAGCAATAAAGCACATTTTTCGATAATAGCAGCAGATTATGCAATGGGTTTAGTAAAATGTTAACTACATGTTAAGGTAAATGTTAGGAAATAACAGTGCAATTAGTCGAAAACAGAAAACGTTATAAAAAATTATATATAAAAACTATAGAGACTTGAGTTAGTTTACATAGTTAGCGCAATCTATTTAGTTCCTGCCTAGGCATACGGACAACTGATACAATTATGGAACCCAGTTCTGTATAGCATAGCATACTTGATGAGTGCGAAATGAAGTAATGCCAATTGCCAGAGAGATTGAAAGTTGATTCAAATTAGATTTATATACATCAGCTATATATATATATATAGTTATAGCATTAGAGACTACACTAATTTTGATTTGCGCTGACTGAATGAGATATGCGTGGACTGATCTCTATACAAATTATATATATAGTTTCGATCATAGGTTATATAGTGTTAGTTTTTTGTCTGGTTTACGATATACGATTAGTTGAAATTCGACATTGGCCGGCTTTGGTTGCATTGCATTTTGATTGCCCTTTGGTGGTATTATTATGCTTGGGCACTCGGATTACTTTGAATAGTACGTGGCGCCGCTGCTCTCCGATGTGGGTGAGCTGTAGTTCGTTGTTGACGAGTTGCTCGGGGAATTATAATTTCCGGTTGTTTGATTTGCTGAATTGCTATTGTTGATAGTGCTTGTTGTTGTTGTTGTTGTAGGAGTTGTTGTAGGAGTTGTTGTTATTATTATTGGTTTGATATTGATAGCTGTTGTTGCTGTTGTTGTTGTGGCTGTTGTTGTAGTTGTTGTTGTGTTCTCTAGCAAATTATTAGCTCCAGGACTACAGAGCAAAATTCTACTGGGTCTGCGTCCGGTGGCTATTAGTCTGCAAAGTCGTTGCCAAGTCGCGCAATTCGCATATTTTTGTTCGAAATCAAATTGAGAACACACAGATATTAAAGTGTTACAAAAGAAATCATGGATAATTTAATTGTTTCGCATAAGAAAGAAAATATATAGATATTGAAATGCACAAAACAATCAGCGAAATGCTTTGAAGCTTTTTAAAAATTGTTTAAAATTGAAAAAAAGCTATTTTTTTTTTACTATTTAATTTTACAGAATTTTTAACATTTTTTGCATGCTTAGTTCAAAAATTCTTTTCGTATTTATTTTTAAATGAAATGTGTAAATGTAAAATGAAGAAAAATATAATATTTAAATATTTTTTAAATATAATATTTAAATATATATGAGGGTTCATTAGATAATTTAGATTGCGAATTTCTCAAACTATATTAAGCCATGATAAAGTCTTAAGTCACATCTGCTTATGATATATATTTTTGTATTCATACGAATTAGGGTAGGAGCTATTGGCTTGCATTCAACAAAAATGATATTTTAAATGTTTTATCCCACAATGAAAACTAACAACATTCTTATGAAAAACAAAGATACACATCTACACTGAAAAAAAAACAAGCATAGAAATGACCAAAACACCCACATGCATTGCACATTCAAGCTACATAAAGACATAATAGACAAAACACACACACATACATATATGTGCGAGCTGTGTGTGTCTGTGTGTGTGCGTGTGGACAACAGAGTGTGGCAGTGTGCCGCAGGTGTAACAAAGACTTACCCGCTAAGCTCCAGCATGGAGCCACGGCGCACGTTCCGGCGATGACTGGCCGTGACCGGAAAGGGTCCGGTATGGCCGTCCGGCCCAACCAGATGGGCGCCCAATGTGCTCGACGAAATGGACTGTGAGCGAGTGTCCAGCCGTGGATTGTGCATGGACGTTGAAGCTATGGGATTCAGGGCATTTGCTGTGGGCACAGCCATTAGATCCTGGCTGGCAATGCCAGCATCCGCCGCACCGCTGCTGTTGCTGCCCAGCCCCAGGCTGCCGCCCTTTGAGCTGGAACTTTCGCGACGGAACAGACCTATGACAGACTTGGGCTGTTTAGGCTTGTTTATACCACCTAGGTGGGCGTGATTCAGGCGCGAGCACAGTTGGTGGAGGGCAACATCAAAATGTACACGGTATCGAGAGATATAGAGAGAGAGAGTGTGTGTGTGTGTTGGTGTGTGTAGGCGTGGGCAACAGTTACCAAAGGATAAACAATGCGGCAAAGAGAAGAAAACACAAAGTTCAGGAAATTAAAGAAAATAAAATAATATTGAAAAACTGCATGTGATTTACAATCAATTAGAAATTTTTGTTTTGTTTCGTTTGGTCTCGAGTTCAAAGCTGTGGTGCACTTAAGAAACACAAGAGAAAACTATACATCGTACGAATCATACATATTTAGTTATATACACATGTAACTTCAGTTATTTACATATGTTTATTTTCTTTCATAGAGATTTTTGAAAAGCCAATTTACATTTAAAATTTCAATAGCAGAAATAGTTTAAGTCGTAACGGAAACGGAAACGGAATTTGTACATTCAGTGTTGGAAAACTGCCCGTTCCCGTCCATACTTGGAGGTGGACTGGTTATTATCTCGTCACCAGCTTGATTAACTTTTTATCTTACCTAGAAAGGTGGCGCTGGGCGAATTATACGCCAAATACTCCTTGTTTGAGGCCCAGGCGGGAAACTCATTTTGCTGCACTGCGTCCGTGCACTCGTCGCCCTGTCGCTTCCATGGCAGCTGCGACTCAGTGGCTGTGGGCGTGGCCACGCGCCGTTCGCCATCCGAGTCGCGCGATAGATTGCGATCTTCTTCGGGTATTGGATGCTCCGCCACTAAGGGATATAAATTTTTTAATTGTTCTTCAGTACAATTTTAACTTGTTTGACATATGTTGCATGCATCGCGCGTTCAACTTGGCTAGCTCGCTTAAGCTCAGTTATCGATAAACTACTAAATATCGAGGGGAGGAGGGTTGGGATGTGAACAAAGTGCGCTCAACATAAATGCAAAACAATTCCGTTAGAATAGGCATACATAACTCAAAGCGAATCGAATCGAGATGACAAAGCTATGAAACGCGAACCAGTGAATGAACCGATTCGGCAGCTTAACTGATATCGGAACTGGTGCTGACTTAAGCGCGAAACAAATTCCTAGATTCAGGGCTGCATTGTAGTTTTGATAAATAGTTCGTTATATTTCAAAATTCGCAAAATGTTGGCAGACTTCGTATGGTTTTTCCCATATCAATAACAAATTATATAATAAAAATAAACTTTTATTGCATGTATTTGGAATATACAAATGTGTTTTCAACAGATTTATCAATCGTACTTAATAAGTTAATATATAAAATAAAAAATATTTGACACCTTCGATTCGATTCGTTTTTTTGTATGAAAGGAAGAGTAATAAAAATATTCTGATACAAGTGAAATAAAAAATAATTTTAGACACATTTTGGAATGGGAATATTCTTTTGTGTCGATGCGTCTTTAAACTTAAGAGGTAGTACACGGTTCTGGGAGGGCAACAACAAATAACTTTGTCATGCACAAAAATGCCATGCTGCTTTGCTGTTTGGTTCGCGTCAAAATGCTCGAAATGCTTGAAATGCTTTCAATTTTTTTTTGTGATTTCAAATTTAATTATGGGTTTCTACATGTAAATACTGAATTTCGGCATTGCTGTTTTCAGATGATCGCCTAAAGTAATTATCATTAGTTATGGATGTATGGAACTACAAGAACTACGAGCCGCTTGCAGAGGTGTTTTGTTTCTTTTTCTTTCTCTAGATCAAGCAATTCAGTGATAGTTTTTAGGTACATGTATATATATAACAATCAGTCGCTTGACAGACATCGATGACAACTATTTAAGACAGTTAAGGAACATAGACGAAGAAAGTTACATAATACATAGGCCCAGTTGTATCTTGTTCCCATTAAAGTAGACTGTCAGCTGATCTAGCTGCTAACTTTTAACAGACAGTTAAACCATCATGAGTTTCGTAATCTAATGTTGCCAATTCATGACTTTATGAGAATTTTTATAAATAATAATTTTTATTTAACAGGAACTAAATTAAATTGGGCCTCAGTACATTTCTGTTAAAAATAATAAAATATGGAAAATAGAAAAAGAAAGAAGCAACTAAATTAAACTCGGTATAGCTTAAATAGCGTCATTAAATGCTTTAGCACAATTTACGTTTGTACATTCAACTTTTATAAGATAATGATAAATTATACGATTTTATGGCTATGCTTATTCAAAGAACTTTTCTTTGTCCCAAATCATTTTGTATGAGTGAAGAATGGCAATCGAGTGAATGGAAATATGAGCTGCTAAAGTTAAAGAGAGAAGCGCAGAAAAATAAGTTTCAGCGCCAGTTATAAAGTGAACAGTGTCCCGACTATAAATGTCTTAATCAATGATAAATTGGATCCCTTTCATTACGCTTCTCTCAACTGCAAATGCTGACAAAACTTTAAGTTAGAAACTTTAAATGGGAAAATTGTGACAATTTAAGGAATTTTTAAATATTTTTCTTTTGGAATATTTACAAGAATATAAATGCTGGCTTTATTTTGTATTTAATATATTTTTCCTATATAATTGATATGAGGAACTTGAGAGATATTGTGTGTGTCAAGCCTAAGCGGATGATCTACAGATGTGTATGTATATCATAGGTGTATGCATAATGGAATATATGGAATGTCGCTAAGTATGTGATTGAATATACATATTTTGTATAGCCAAAGATTCTTCAGGTAATTATAGATATTTTTTGTTGTTTTCTTGTTGATATTGTTTACCAATGCTCTGGTATGAACGATCCCGTCGCCAGGGCAGGATCAGTTCGGCCGCTGTGGGTCCAACTGGTGGATCGGGTGAGTCTAGTTCTGGCTGAGGACCGTCCTCAAGTTTGGGCGCATAATGCTGAACGATGCGCGCTTTAGATGCATCAAAACCGGGCAGGTTTTGTATATGCGCTATCAGAGAGTTATTATTGGCGCGATCCGAGTCAGCTAATATACGGATATATGCGGATATATCGAGCAACATATTGATATGTCAAATCAAATGAAATTGGATAGGCATAAAATAGGGATAAAAAAAATATATATAGAAATATTGTCGTTATAGCATTTTTTTTATTTATTTTGGGTACTACCCAAAGTTTACGCGTTTAAGGGCGCTTTTAGGTGATCAAAATTAAAATGTCAAAAAAGTTTAGCAAAAGCTTTGGCTGTAGGGTTCATTTGTTATTGTTTGGGTCGGTTCAGGTGTGATTAAAGTGTGAGCAAATCAATAAATTAGAAAAGTTTCCATCTAGATTTTAACAGCAAAACAACTTTGGCTACTTGATATAATAATTAGCTAAATTTGTTTACAGAGTAAATTGTACAAAATATTTTTAAACTTTCAAAAGGATATTGACTGTACTTTAAGCTGTTGTGTCGGACAGTGTAATATCATATAGATCAAGTCTGGCTTAAGCCTCATTTTGTTAGAGAATCAAATGAAATACTTGATGGCATTTTTGTGTAGTCAGTTGTTCAGATAGAAAAGAAAATCAAAAAAGAATAAAGAAGAAGAACACAAATCGGCTATAGCTATATAACCACCGATCGGGTGCTCAGCACATATCGCTAGAGGTTCAACCGATAAATGAGAAACATGGAAACCATAACTCTTATAAGGCAATGCAATGGCCCGGCCACCAATAGCCCTATATGGCATGTCGCTTACACAAATTAGTCAAGGATTAATGACGTACAAATGGAACATAGAGAAGCTAATGAAACTTACGTGATGATTTTGCTGTGAATGTTAGACCATCGTCCCAATCGTCGCTGGGTCCAATGACATTGATCTCATTCGGATTCTGTGGGCAATCCTCGGCTGTTTCATTAAGCACATCGTTAATATAGTCTTTAGATGATATCATCGTATCGTATTATTATATATATCATTGATGGTATTGTTAAATACAAAATGGGTTGGTTTGGTGAGTGCGTGTTGTCAGTGTTGTTAAATGTGCAAAACAAATGTTTTTTTTTTTATCATTTTCAACCAATTGTTTTTGGTAGGCATCGGGAAGGAAAGCGCGTGTCGAAGGAGGAAGATAAAAGAAAGATTTTTGGGTATTTAGATTTAGTAACCAATTTTTTGTTAAATAAACTTATGTAAAAAGATTAGTAACAAAATGTGAGGGATTATGTAAAAAAGGGCTCGTAAAATAGGATATAATTTACTAAGAAATTTCAATATTTTTTGTAATATTTTACGAGCCCCTAACATGCTTATAAGAAACTTAAATATAATGATGTGCGGGTTAGACTTGGTTATATTGTATTGATGGAGGTAAAATCATAAAAATTGAAATAAATCTACTTAAATGCTCAGATTGCATCTGGGACAGCTACGGTCTATATAATCAAACTGATAAATTTGAATTTTGTATAGAGCTCTCTACAGATGCTACTACAAATTGTTGGAATTAGTTTAGTTTTTTTTTTCTTTTAATATTTAATTTGCTGTATTCATTTAGCGGCATTTACCTATGTCTAATCTACGATATTTGTTAAGTGAATTGTGAGTATGTCTTTTTCTGTAAGATTTTTTGCGTGAATGGTTTGAACTCGAATTCGTATTCGTACCATTGGAGAGCTGCTTCGTGGTGCCGTTTTGCTGAAAATCATGGAACGAGACATGATTCTGTTTGACATTCTCTTTCGTCTCCTGCAGAAATCATAGTCATTAGAATACAATTTTCAATTTCAGATTAGGGATATTCCCTTACCTTATTGCTGGCGCCACGTTTGCTGCGCTTGTGATGTTTGCGATCGTTGAACATGCGACGGAAATTCATTTGCATTTTATAATTGACCTAAAATTAGATATATATAGAAATTATATTTATATATATATATGTATTTGAAGCAGTTCTACATAAGTGCTCTCAGAGATTTGTCAATGTGTCTTTATGAACTCACCTGTGTGGACAAATCTCTGTCATCTACTGCGTGTCGGCTATAACTAAGACGACGGTGCTGTAAGGAATATTACGAAAGCACATTTAATGCAAGATCAGACAAAGACGAACGTATAGTGTTCTTAGGTGATATATATATAAATCGTTAAAAGGATTAACTAGCATCGGGGCATTGCTTAACATTTATTTCACACAAAAAAAATTGATTAATTTAAATTTGCTGAAAACTAGCAAAAACAACAATTGATTATGGTGTAAAGATGTCGCATAACATTTGTACATAGAGATTATACGATCTGAATAATACAATTATATATGTATATTTATAAATATTTATAGTGTTACTGAAGCCAGTGCATTTAGGCACAGCAATTGAGGGTTAACTTCGGAACAGCCGAAGCAATAATACTCTTTCCAAAAATACATTTACAATTAAAGCGGAAAAGAAACTTTAATGTATAAACAAATTAATATTTAAATTTATATAATTCTGTAATATAGTTTAGTTCATTGTAGAAATCCAATATTTATTCTATATATCTTCATCTGATTCAGGCACAAATTTATACTTTGAACTTTCATCTGAAAGCTGAAATTTATATTTTGTAAAGAGTATCTATGTATATATAATATTAGAGGTATATAAATTGTAACACAACATTTATGATTATATGTTTATATAGATTTGCTTGTTGCTAAACAGTGAGTGTCATAAGTATCTTGCATAGTATCTTTAGTCCAAAATAAGTGAAAAAGCAATCCAAAACAAAATAAATTATGTGCGTCTTTTCAATATACTGTTTAAAGGACTTAATTCAGGTGTCAAATTAAATATTTTGTAAAGTTTTTAATTAAAAAACAAATGTTTCTGCTGAAGAAAATCTAAGAACAAAGCTAGTCTTAGCTTTATCCATCATTTTTTGAGTTACGAATAATCTGATATAAGATTTGTGGCATTTATTTTTAAGTTACTTCTTCTATTTCTAAGCCAAACTATTTAAATTAATAATATTATTAATATATTTGAATATTTATTAAATGAGCTGATCTAGGCTCTAGCTGAATCAATTTGATGTATTGAATCTATGTATACCTATATCTAACCATGTTTCGTAGCTTGCTTGATGTACAATGAATGTAAGTGTTCTATTAAATTAAAATAAAATAAGAATAAATAACACAACTGAGTTTGAGCTTTATCAAATTGAATTTAAGTATACATATATATATGTGAGAGTTATTAGCCATTTATAGAAAATTTGTTTAATACGATTATTTAAACTGTTTTGTTTTATATAGACACCAATTGATATACATTTAGATATTTACTAGAAACTGTTAATTAATTAGTATAATTAATATAATTAATTATATGCATTACAAAAACGTTTTGTGGTCATTAGTACAGACCCACAAAGAGTGTAACATATACAGAAAAAATTGTTTTTAATTAAAATTAGTTAGTAAAATTTGTAATCAAACGAAATCAAAACGAAAAACCAAAATCTTAAATCAGTTTGAACCAATTTATTCGTACCATTTGTATGGAAGCCTTTCATTACGAAAATATTTGAATATTTTTGTACAGTTTCGTAAATAATTTTCAAAGCACACAAAAATTTGAAGTAGTTTTTGGATATATATTTTTTTGTTTATTTTTTGGTTTAGTTGAATACGTGACGTTGACGAGAAGTTGAAGTCGAAGTTGAGTTCGTAACAACGGGAAGAAATCAAACAAACGATTAATTACAAATATATCTAAATATATAGATATAGTCAGCATATGTATATAGAGAGTGTGAGATAGAGAGATAAATATAGATATATATATATTGAGAAAGAGAGAGAGGTAGAGAGATAGAGAGAGAAGCGTGTCTCAAAACCAAATGCCCAAAAAGGAAACTAAGGTGAAAGCATAAAATACAAATACGACTACGAGGCGTCAAGTATTTCTGGTGAGATCGATTAGAATTGTGATATATATATCATATATTGGGTTAGTATTCAAGAACTTGGGCTGTGTGTGTATATGTATGTGAATAGGCTATAAGATATATAGTAGTAGTCGATAAAACTGGTACTGCTATATCATAGAAAACCAAACCAAAATCAATTATTATGCTGAAATGCTGAACTCTTTTATCATTTGTATACATACCCTTCTATAGGGCTTTAGTTCTTCGGCTAACAGGTGATGTATCTTGGCATCGGTCAAATCCTTCTTGGATGGATTGTAGTCCAGTTCAGCCATATCCAGGTTGTGGGAGCATGAATTGTCCAGATTTGTTAAGCTGGGACTGTGCGAATTAAGAGTTTAACAAGAGATGTGGAATCAATATAACTAAATTCTTAGTTCATATATATAGCACTACCAAGTATTAACCAAAGATACAGATAAACGAATTTCAGATATGCAAAAGTAATATATAGAGAATAATAGTGTAAGAGCGAGAGAGAGAGAGAGAGACAAAGAAGTATTATTGAGTGTACAAATTAGGAGCCAATCGAATAGTTTGGTAAACATTGTGCTGTTCATGCTAATTAAGGATTACAAAGTTGTTGTTTAATTTGTTGCATACATGCATTGTACTGCTATTGTTATCGTTATCGATTATTGTATATCGATTATCCAAAATTCGTTTACCAGGTGGTGTATATGGTTGGCGGTGCCCACCTGCCACCAATATAATTATTGGTATAATTCCTAAACAGAGCACTCATCGACTCGGTGCCCGTCATCTGGCCAATTGTTGACGGATTGCGACGCATCACCTCCATGGCATCGCGCATGGTCAGCTTGGAGTATGTCTCAATAATTTTGGGTTCAGCGCCCTGAAGAAAAGTAAAAAAAAATAGGCAAAAAGAGCATAGATAATTCCAGACTAAAACTAGCTTGGGCTGCGCAGCTCGCTGCCTACCTTCAGATCTCTGATCAGCAGTGGGCGTATGAAGCGATTGTCGAAACGCTTGAACTTATCACGCACATTGTAGTTGCCCGTCTTGCCCACAATATCCTCAATGCCAGCCATCAAGTGATCCATGAACTAAAGAAAATAATCAATTTAAGTAAAATTCAAGTAACTTAAAAGCTGTTCGCAAATATAGATTTAAGTTCTATTGTTTAGCAAACTAAAATTGATAACTAGCTGTCAAATATTTAACATTCACTTACACGTTCGTGTATGCGTTCGTTCATCGTGGGTTTGCGTTTATTGGCTCGCTTCACATTTAGTATCTTGACAAGCGGCTTTATGGTGATGCCTTGCAGAAACACCGTAAAGTAGATCACAGCTATGGTTGTGGTTACAAACATATTCTTATGCTTGACCACCTTCTCATCGACGAGCAACACGAGAGCAAAGGCAACAGCACCACGTAGGCCGCCATATGACATGACGAACTGATCCACTCGCGACAATTTGTGCAGTCGAAAACGATTGGCAATGGCCGACAATATAATGACACCTGTACAGGTAGATTGGAGCATTAGGATTTTAAATTTTTGACATTCAGAAGGGCAGTTAGAGCACCCACCGATTACGCGGAATACGGAGCAGAAGGTAATGGTCAGCACCACAAACCACGTATTCCATACGTGCATATTATTGACAGTGGCCACGCCTAGGAACATAAATATAATTGTTTCAGCCGAGCTGGATAACATTTTCAAGGCATATTTAACGGTCGTGTGCGATTTTTGCGATATATTCGATTCCACATAGTTCTTCATTGTAATGCCACAGAATGTAATGCTGCGAATGAGAGAGAGGGAGAGAGAGAGAGAGAGAGAGATAGAGGGAGTTGCTCAGTTATGACTCTGTTTATATAGGCTATACTTATATGATACTCACGCTAGAATACCGCTCATGTGAAAGATTTCCGCATTTAGATACGCCAGATAAGCCATAACAAATATAAATATGGGTTCTATGACACGCACATGATCCGTAAAGCGTGTTACCAGACCCGTCAGGAAGCCCCAAATAATGCCTGTGACATGAAAATAAAATATATATAAGATGTATGGAAGAGGAATACATTTTTATATACTGAACATCTTCATGTTATACCCTGAACCCATTGGAAATGGTAGTAAGCGTAGAATGTTCGGAATAGCAGCTCTACCCAGGGTGCAGGGTGCCCCTAGTCGGGCACTCCCGGCAAGAGCACATTTACAAGTTCAATATTCATAACTGATTTATAATGCAGTGCAGCTGATTGAATATGTCTTTATTCTACCCATATTTATAGCGTATATTCAATACTTACCGTTTGTGTCAATATATTTACACTAATTGGATTTGTGTCTTACCTATGGCAGTGCCTCCAAGAGCCACAACAAAAAAGGAGCCAACGCCGCTAGCAATGTCCTGGGCCATAATGTGCGGCAATCCAATTTCGTTATAGACTTCCATCATGTGGTACATGACAACCTGGAAGCACATCAAATGCATATAGTATAGCCAGCTACTAACAATCATCAGTAGTTGCATTTCGAAGAGCTGCTTCAGTCTCAAACGATGATTTAATGGGCTTGTAAAAGTTCCAGGCGCATCATCCAATAAAAGTACGCGTACTTACCGTAACGGCATCGTTTAGCAGGGATTCGCCGAAGACAACAATGTAGAGAATCTCATTGACGTGTATTTCCTCGAATACGGCCAGCACGGCCACCGGATCCACGGCGGAAATAAGCGAGGCAAATAGAAAGACATCCAATAGCTTGGGCGTCTCATCGCCAAAGATGCCGCACACCCCACACGCATACAGAGAGCCACCTGCAATGCAAGGACCGACATGAATCTCTACTTCCAGCTATTGCTGCTTTTCAATTTATTGCACTGTCAATTGCAGACGTCGCCACGTGTGCACACAGTTAATTAAGCTGAGTTATTTTAGCGCTTTTGAAATGGGAATACGTTGTATCTATATGGGGTTATTTGTTGAAATTGATATTAAAACTTCGAGTATTGATGAGATTATACAAGGTCAGCTTAGATTGCGAAATTAATAGCAGTGAGTAGTATAGTAGTAGTAGTTGTAGTAAATATAGTAGTAGTAGTAGTAAATATATTAGTAGAAGTAGTAGAAAATATAGTAGTAGAAAATATACTGGTAGTAGTAGTAAATATAGTAGTAGAAAATATAGTAGTAGAAGTAGTAGTAAATATAGTAGTAGTAGTAGTAAATATAGTAGTAGTAGGAGAATATATTAGTAGAAGTAGTAGTAAATATAGTAGTAGTAAATATAGTAGTAGTAAATATAGTAGTAGTAGTAGCTGTCAAGCTTGTAGCAATATAAAAAGTAGTAGCAGAAGCAGCAAGAAGCAAAGTCGCAGTAGTAAATAGTAACTGTATTAAAACGAACTTTAGCAGTAAGTAGTAAGTAACTGACTTAATAAAGTAGTCGAAATAGTAGTAGGAATAGCTTTATTAATAGTAGTACCAAAAAGTCACAAGTAGATATAGTAGTAGAAAAGCAATTACAACTGACATATAGATTTTAGTAGAAGTAAAGAAAGCTCGTAAATGTAGTAGCAGCCGTCGTAGTATTAGCATAAATAGCTATGAATAAAAAAGTAAGGCAGTAAGATGCTGGGGAAAGTCCATGTAATACAATTTCTGCAAGTCCGAGCAACTGCGACCTAAATTTTTGTTTGCCCAAACAAATACTAAAACTTAATATGAATGTCAAAGTTGACTTTATCTCACATTCGTCAACCATTAGCTGTAATAAAATCTCTCAGATCTGTAAATATTTGCTTATTTTTCATTTAATTCACTTTTGGGGCATGTGCGCCAACCGAGCGTAGTGCCTCGTGCCTACATCATTAGCGGTCTCTTCCCCAAAAATTACCCTAGTTACTTGCATGCATATGTATGTGTATATGTATGCGTATGCACACATACACATCAATCGCATGTGGTGCTACATTTGGCATAAATCACGTCTAAACGGTCATCTACAACTGTCCCCTCCCGCCCACCTGTCCCTACGCCTCATGCGCATGTTGCCCTGCCCTTGGACAACAATGTGTGTTGCTTGCTGTTCGCGTGCCAGAAATATTCACGTGTGTGTGTGGGGGAGTGTAACAAGCGTGTCGCCATTGTAATGAGTACCAAGTAATGCTCCATATATGTATGTATCTGGTAAGTTTGTTTACTTTGTCAGCGTGTGAAAATTGCAATTGAAATGTTGAGAGTTAACGCTACGCTGCACTGACATTATATATTATAATAGGTATATAAATAGAAAATATATAAAAAAAAATAAAAATATCTTTAACTTTGAATATTCTTTTTGGCATCGCTCATTAGTTTAAAATTCCCAAAAGGTTTAAGCTTGAAATTAGATACTTAACATGAAAAACGTAGACTGGACAAGACATTTTAAAATTATTTAAATGAGCTTAAAATTTCTAAGAGAATAAAGATTAAACTTAATGAAATTATGTCTAACTCTGTGCTTGGCTCGGAAGGAATATTTGCAGCTTAAATGAACAACTCTGATATCATCCAAGCATTTAAAAGATAAGAGCAAGTGCTTGCAAAGCAACCTGTAATCAAGCCAACTGTGCTTTTTGTTAGGCTCCATTGACATAAAGGAGCAAATGAATTGAGCTTGCGGGCGTAATGGATGAGTGTGATCCACCATCAAGTGGTGCAGTCACGGCTGAGCAATCACTTCAATGTCTGCGCTGTTAAGGGCCACGTTCCACTCGATTGGCAGCGTTGACGCGATTGCGATGACGATGACGCAACCTCAACAAAAATCAATTCAATGGCTTCGCTTACCGATTGTGGCCACATTGAAGATGGTGCCGACGACGGCCATCAACAGGATGGTGCCCAGGTTGTCGAAGAACATGCGATTCGGCATAAAGTAGCCCGCATCCAAAATTATCGGCGGCAGCATATAGAAGAAGAAGGTGTTCGGTGTGAGTGGGGAGACGGCAACGTCCGTGCAAAAGTAGAGCACAACGCCTATGACCACGCCCACGACAATCAGCAGACAGGATTCCGGAAATATCAGATGCAACTTGGGTGTCATGTGAAAGCCTGAAATGAAATGTCAAAGGAAAACAAATAGAAATTATATATGCAGCAACTTGAAAGGGGACTCACAATGCCCATGAATTTGCATATATCTACATAACGGAGTAGTTCTGTGGGCGTCGGTGTAGGCGTGGCAAACGAATACTTTTGCTAAAGTTACACTGACTATAAAAAGCGAGACAAAAACTATTTCCATTTGAGCAAACGCCCATTTACATGGAAATCTTACCACCAGACACCCTACCATAGACCTCGTATATAAACGCTATGCCTATATTGCTGATTTTTGTATTTGGGTCAATGGCTTAGACGACTACACTATATATTACACTGTGCTACATAAAACAAGGTACTTATGGCACTTAAATGCGAATATGCGCGAATGTATTTGCAAGAATTTATTTTTATTTTGCTGGCAAAGCTGCTATAAAAAATTTACATTAGAAAAAAAAACAGAAAATATATTTGAAACATCTGAAATTATTTTCATCTCAATTTTTTTTAAATTTCCTATTATTTAGCATAGTTAAAGTTAATGGAAAAATATATATATGAACATTTCTATTACAAATTCTGAAATATCTAAAATATTCGTAGCTAAAATTCATGAAATAATGTTTGGTTAATCTTAAGAGGCTGCAGGAGGCAGTAATATATTATTTAAATAGTAAACCAATAGAGAAGGCCAGCAATAACATATATTTTGAGTTTCTAGCTCTAAATTTGTACAAGATACAATTTTACTCGGGCTCAACTCAATGGGCGTAGATATATATCTACAATATATTTTAGGTCTAGCTGTGTCTACGCGAGTATATAGTCTATATTTCAAGCACTTTAAATAATTTAATTTCTGCTATACCAAATTTAGTATAGCCCGATTTGTTAAGTCTCTAATGGAGATATCGGAAAAATCTTTATAAGACTATGATACCTATATATATTCTGAATTTCCAGAGTCTAGCTTCAATATCAAGCTGTACTTTGCACAAAACTCATAAACGCTTTTCATTATATTTGTTAAGGCTAACAAAATAGAGCGCTATAATATAATTATAGAAAATATATAGCCATCAATATATACTAAATATAAAGAAAATTGAACCTTTAAATAATGCTCTTTCTGCTATGCAATTTATTCAGATCCCGTGGCCAGCTATCCTCAGAAAGTGTCATTAAGTTTAAGCGCGAGTTTTATTTAATTTGCTTTTGCATAATTTTGGCATCATTTTGAGAGTGTTCCTTATAATTATATAAGTGGCTCTGGTCACTTGTGGCCCTGGCTGATGCGCAGCAGCAGGGAGTTGATCATAAAAAGAAGCCAACAATGGGTGGGTGGTTGGAGTGGTGCTGCGTGTGCCTTTGGGGCGCATATTTGGTGGCCTTCAGCAAATGGATTTTTGCGCAAAAGCGAGCTACAAAAAAATCCTGCCAATGCTCAAACCGGCTGTAAGAGCAAGCCAAGCAGATAACGAAGTCAAGTGCACGAAGGGGTCAACGGGAGAGGTGTCAGTAGCATTCGAGATTGCAGCCAAAATGGTTTATGCAATCAGCAAATTGTTGCTCCTGGGGCTTTGGCTGGAGGTTGAGGGTCGGCGCTGGGATTGAGTTAAATTTTTTTTGGGGTTGTTTTTTTGGGGGGCAGTGTCAAGGTTTTCGCTGTGCTTGTTGCGCACTTGGCTGATGCTTATGCAATGTCCTTCAGCTGGGACAGGGCTGCACACCTACACAGTAATACAGGCACACTACACACACTCACACACACGCTTACGTTTCGACGTAAATCTGCATGTCAGTGACAGCGGCAGAGTCGACGTTATATAAAACATATTGATTTTGCTTGCCTGGCAACCGCTGCCCACGCACAGCAACTAGAGTACTATACTGAACATATATATAAATATTGTAGGTACTATATACAATATATACTAATTATACGAACCGATTTTGGCTATGCTCGCCGATAGTATCCAAATGCCAATTATGAACGGCGTCTTTACCCGTGCAAAATCCACTTGGGAAAGTGGGTAGCGTTCCGTGTGATGATGTCCTTCCTCCTCATCATCATCGAGCGACACATCGAACAGGTCCTTCCCATCGTGGACGTCAGCTTTCAGGTGTGCGGCATACGGCAGAGGTGGCGGCAACGCTGTTGACGCAGGTAACAACGACGTTGTCGTCTGCGCCAGCTAAATGTGTTGGGGCGAAAGGATATAAGCATAAAAGCAATCATTGGCCATTGCGCCACTATAGTTGGTTCGACTCCTAGCGGGTCGAATTTTGGTACACATTTTGGTAATTGTCCATAAATAATGTCAATCGCAGGGAATTTATCGAACAGCCAGACAGTTAATTGAAAGGTGATTCACCCATCGGAAAAATTCATGAATGAAATTCTTATACATAATTTATCATAAGTCGGTTAACAGTTTCAATGATATGTTGTTATAGGTCAGTGTTTTTTTTTTCGTTTCTTTCTGGCGTACGCATATGAACAACTTAACTTTCTGCTATTCTTTTCATTTTTTTTTAGCAATTTTTTATCATAATCCCTCATTATCTTGAGTTATTATTTTATGACATCAACTGCATTTATCTTTCTAACTAGCTAACTGGAACTGAAGTAATCCCTGTCATATTACAAACTACATTTATCTCTTAAAGCTTTAACTGTCATATATGTATCACATACTATATCTTCAGTCGGCTGTCCGTCTGCCTGTCAACGATTGACGTCAGTCGAAACATTTGTTAATAACTCATGACAGGAGACATTTGCAACGTTTTGCGATGCTTCAACTTGGCCAATTATCATAATTAAAGGCATTTTTTTTGCGTTGTAGCTGGATTTGTTGATGGATGAGTGAATGAGCCAAAAGCTGGGTATAACTAACTGGGGCAAGTCCTACGAATTACTGCCGTTAAGCGGACTGACAAAAGGAAGCCCAATAAACTAGCTGAATTTATTTTACTCGAGAAGGAAAGGGAAGCTTCACTGAACTGTAATGACCCGGCGTTGTCTGTTTTCAGCAGACAGAATTGATAGCTGCCTGTCAGTTAAAGGTATTTTATACTAACTTACAACTGACTAACCAAATTGTCAGCACTTAGAAATCATTTGAAATCAGTTAAAAAGCACTTGCAAGCAAATGACAGTTCATTAATTATTAATGAATTGATTTAAGGCAATGAAAGCGTGGAAAATTTAAAATTTAAAATTGGAGAGTTGAAGGAAATTGTTCAAGGAAATGGTGAATGATTGTGGATTGAGATAGGTTTAAATATTTTATACAAAAAAAACAGATTTCATTTAAGATAAGCTTAAAGATTCTTAATTAATTAAAATTAAAACAAGTCAGATGGAATGCATAGCAGAAAATGAAAGTTCTGTTCAAAAGAACAAAAGATTCAAAGGGAACAAAAGATACTCTGGATCCTAATCTCAGTAATATTGAAAAAAAGGAACTTGATTTTAAAAGCTTTAAGAAATTTTTAAGAAAAATTCATGGTAAAAAATTTTAAAATTTTAAAAATTAAAAAATTTTAATAATAATGCAAATTAAAAGGAATTAAAATTGAATTGTCTGCAAATGGCAATCGTTATCAGTTGTAAAGCTGTATCAAGCAGATGACAGCTTGAAGGCTTATGATGACCGGAAATATATAAATTAAATGTTCACACTTACGTTTAGCTGTGTGATAGCTTCCGCTGGCTTCACTGTGGAGCTGGAGCTGGTGCTGGTGCTGGTGGTGGAACTGGAGCTGGAGCTGCTGGATGCACTCATATTGGGACGGGCTTCAATGCCGCCCAGGAGTAAGCAAATGCCGCACAACAGCAGCAACAGTTGCCGCTGCCAGCTGCCGCTGTCACTGTATTTACATATTTTTATGGTTGCTGATGGCTGCTCACTCGGTGGTGCGATTGGTGGTGGTGCAGCCAAGCGGTGCACGCTTTGATTTCGTACCATTCGATACGCTGCCTGGCAAGCTGTTCTCTCGAGCAATTGAGTTTTTATAGCAGCAGAGCGATAACTCGTATGGGAACTGGAACTGGAATTGGAATTGGAAACGGAACTTGGAGTGGGAGCTGTGCGTGTGCAGCTGCTCCAGCAGGCGCGGCGGGCGAGGTTCATTTGTTGCTGCAACGCTGGCGTCCGGCCACTCATGCTCCGGCCTTTTGTTGATTTACGTTGTTTACGACTTGAACTCGGTATACGGCAGAGTTATTGATTTCTGCGGGCATAATATACACTATATATATATGTGTGTGTGTGTGCCGTCGTCGTTTGCTATCCCGTTTCTTGCCGCCTAGTTGAGCTCAATTTGGCGAGTGTCTGTAAGTAGAAGATTAAACAAAATGTCAAACGAGTTTGCTTGAGCGAGGCGTGGGACCTTCCATTATATATATTATAGACATTATATATGTATTTACATATGCATTATATATTAAGGACATTTAGCTAAACAGAAGAGACTTGAAAGAGACATTTCTTGAATGAAATTTAGTAATTGAGATTCTACGAAAAGTCTTAGCAGCTTAATCGCTTCATTTATAATTCAAACACGCTTCCAACCTAACCTATCCTAATCGAATAGGTTATCACTGGGCCATAGCCTGTCGACCGACCTGCCGCAATAACTAACTTAAACTGGTTAAAGACCAGTAAATTCACTTTGCATGAAAACTTCCACATTTAAAGCGAATCTCTGCGCCGAGAACATCAAGAGGCAGGGCAATCAATAAAAAATGCCAAACAATAAGAAAATGTGCTAAAATCACGCAGAGCCAAAAATACAACAAATTCTCTCGCTCTGCGTGTGCTCAGATTCCAATTGTATTTACATTTACTATTCATTTTCTGGCAGTGAAAGCCACGCCTCAACGTGAGCTTAGGGATCAACTGAAATATCGTACAACTTTAAAAACAAGATCCATTTATACCAAATGGATGGGTCATAGTTAATTAGAAAGAGGCTAAAAATTGGTATATTAAAAAGCCTCTAAAGAAAAGGATCTATATGAATGGTGGAAAAAAAGTTTTGAAAAAGTTTTAAAATGAAAAAAAAAAAAAACTTTAATCAAAATACATTTTTATTATGCAATCGCAAGAAATATTCTTATTATTATTATTATTTTTTTTAATTTTTAAAGCTGTCAAAATTGTATTTTTAACATATTTTTTCTTAGACTTTTTTGGCTTTCCTTTGATTTTATTTGCAATTTATTTTGTAAAATATGAAACAATTTCTTGGGGTGTTTAAACTTATTGTCCTAATTTTTATTACTTGCCGTTCATTTATTTGTATTATCTTCTGTCGATTAAGAAAGGCTTTTACTTACTTAAAATATTTTAAAATATTAAAAGAAATACTTTAATCGATAATCTTTCTGCTGTGATAGTCCAAAGTTAAACCATATTTTATCGCCCATCTCTAAATTTTGGAACTCTTTTAACTAATTTCCATTGTTAATTGACAATCACGTTGAGCGTTAATCGTATCGCAAGTATTTAACTTTTAACTTAAATTTTATTTGCAGAAGGCGAGTAAATATTTAAACTTTTAACTGGATAGATCCAGTGCACTTAGCGCCATGGCAGACCACGCTAATTGCAGTTATAATACAAGTAGAATCAACAAACAAAAGTCTTTTAGTTCTCTCATGGATGATGAGATAGCGAAGATTTAAATTGGACGCAAAAATAGCTGCTGATAGCAGTCAATTACAGCTATTAAAACGCGCTCTCATTACAGAGGCTTATCCATCAAGATGCTGCCGCAGACAGATAAAGCGCGAAAGATCGTATAATTATAATACTATATGCTGTATAGTAATTGATGCATTGACTTGCTGCAGTCAAGTGCAATGCCGAGATGCGATCAATTGAAGGGCAACAACAACTGTCACAGCCTCCCGCCTCTGCCACTTGCCCATTTCGCTATCTATTTCCCAATATCTATGCAATTTTTATCAATTGAAAACGGAATTTTTTCTAAAATTTTATAGTTGTTTGCTACTCTGAGCATTGCCCGTCAAATATGATTTATTATTGTCGCGTCAGTCAAGTGATAAGTTATGTCTTATCGGTACACCCTTGCAGAGGCTCTCCTTGTCTGCTATCAATTTTGGATACCACTTAAATTTACTATATATAATTTAATTAAATATAATTATAATATATATGTTAGTTAGGCTGGTGGAAACATCTGCCTTTGTCACTCTGACTCTTCTATTTGCTATTGGACGTATGAATTTCTAAGTCGATAGGGCTTATAACGCTACTTGACCACATCGAGGTCCAACCCATCTCAAGTCTTTAACCCTTTCCTAGCTTTATGTCTTATAGTTCCTGTTCCTATTTTAAGCAATTGTCGCGTGCGTCACTGTGCTCATCTATGTATTCTACCTCCATATTCTAAATTGATTTACCCCCTAAGTCAATTCAGGGAGTCCGTCAATGCGCAGATGGCGCGCCCACAGCCAGCTGAAAACATTTTCGAGCTCAGTGACTTCTATGAGAACGTGAACTAACCACTTAATCGGTTTAAAGCGGCAATCAAAGGCGCTAAACGGCTTATGGTTAACTTAATAAATGAACAAGAGAATTCTGTGTTAAATTAATTCATTTCAGATGGAAATAATTGCATTCAATTAAATAGTTAAGAGCTTAAGAGGCCATAGTAAATACTAACGTTAAGTAGGATTTAAGCAATTCAAAAGGACCTCAACTTTATTAGGTGGCCATGAAGGCAGGGCAAGGATGTAAGTGAGCCAAGAGAATTATGTAACAAAGAAGGTAAAGGCTACGCAAACACAAATTATGCGACCTTGGCAGGAAATGGTAAGTGTATTTACGAAACATCTACGAAGTGAAATAAAAATAATTGTCAGATGCTATAAAATAGAAAATGCAATAAAAAGTCACAATTTGTTTACTTTAATTATTATGCAAAACAAATAATGGAAAACTCTTTGCAAAATAATTTTCATAAACTTGTCTTTTAGCATATTATAAATATTGACTGCTGTCGATAATAATTCATGTGATTTTGCACCTGGGGGCAATATTTGAGCGCAAAATGGAATTGACGTATCTGTTCAGCTGTTAAATATTAACTTTGACTTTTTGTTTTTGCTTTAATTTTTCTTTTTTTGTTTTTCTATGAATTGCAAATATTTTTGAACAGGATTTAGTCGTCTATAGCCGAAGGCCGTGGGTCCAGACTGCGTCAAATTCAAGTTCACGTTCGAAATAGCAAAAGAAAACATTTAAAGGTCAGGCGAGAAGTTGAGTGTATATGGTTGGCAGATACTCTGCATAGTTAGTGAGATAAGAGAATATATAAAAAATATACCAATTTATATTACAGGGTAAATCTTTAGAGTCTAGTCTACATATCAAGCATCAATAATAACAAGCGATTTAAGTTGGACTTTGCTTGATTTGAAGCTGGACCAACTATTGGGGCAGCTAATTATTTTGTTATCGAATTTAATCTAACTGGTTGCTTAGATAATGCATAGATAATGCTTTTTTCTTTACATTCTTCCATACATTAGCTTATCCATTTTAATGGATAATTTTTAAATTGCTTTTCATTTAAGTGTAGTTTTGTAGTTATTGCTACGCTTAACAATTTAACGAGTCTAGGGTATACAAATGCAATTTTAATATTCAAAACGCCATTTGTTTATGGCCAATGGACGTATTTATTTTTTTGGACGCTTACCAAGAAAATGTTTGTCTTTGTGGCAAAGAAAAATAGATATTCAAAATGCATTTCGAAAATGCACTCGACTGCACATCTATGCGGCAGATGTGTGTTTGTTACTATATTAGCAGATCGATAAATAAATATATATAAATATGTATATATGTATGAGTTGTAAACCAAATTCAAATGAGCCAAACTTTGACTTTAGGGCCAGACCGAATCGATACCCACACGCGCAGAGACAATTACGATGTGTTTCTCTGGATGGGCATGGAATAGTTTTCTCCTACATTTATAATAATAACAATAATAATGTGCTTCATATCCAAACAAATCAAAGCCAATTGCATAGATGCACAAATGCAACAAGCGTCAGCAAATTCTAAATGCATGCAACAATAACCGGTTAAGGGCGGTTTATGAACCAGTTCAATGTAGTTCTCCAGCCAAGGCGCAAGAGTTTCGCAACGGAACTTGGTCAAAATGAAGCACTGCAGCTGCCAACTAACACAATTTATCAGTGAAATGAAATTTGAAAACAATTGCCATATGCTTGTATCTTTGTACGCATTTCACTTGCTGCGCAGAAAGTCTAGACTGCGTGGGACATAAAGCATTTGAAGTGTTCACAATTCTAAGACATACGTATAAATATGTCTAGTATCTGAAATTGATAAATAAACATTTTGACATTGACTGAATACCAAAAATCATTCAACTTCGTTCAAAAACATTACGCATGCAACTTTTTCTCTGAGTGTATGTAAATATATTTTATCATTTGCAGGCATTCAGTCAAATTTCTGTATTCAGAAATTCTGACAGTATGCCCTGGGGGCAGGAAGAAGTCATAAAACGCTTATGCACAGCAATTAAATATTCTTTATCCTTGACTAGGTATAAAACGGAAGGCAAAAGTTAGTTTATTGCATACATTATACGTGTTCTAATAGATAAGAATAATAATGGAGTCATATGACCTTGCGACAACAATTTATTCCTTGACAAAGTTGAGCACAAAGTTTAAATTTAATTTATTTATGCAAATTAATGGGACAACTTCAAGTTTCTCTATTTACTTATATTTATATGTCATAACATAGCTTTCTTAACTGAAAATCGATAAATAGAGTTATCGATGCAGGAGGTTTCCTTATTATAACTCAATTATTAAATGATTTATAGAGATCAGGACAAGATTTTTCCACTCTCTTCATCCTCTTTCATATTCTCTGCGATTCTGCGATATTTATTATGAATTTAAACATTTAAAGCTTTTTCTACCATTCGATTTCCTGCTATTTTTCTACTACATTACCCCATTATATGACTTCAACTAGCTTATTGATTAACTCGTCCAAATTTGATAAGCCAAATTCCACAATTTCTGTACCCAAATGTATGACCTTCACAGCTGAATAAAAGGTGCCCAAAAGCAGTGCATATAAATGACTTAAAAGACCGCAAAGCAACAGCAACAACAGCAGCATCAGAAGCTGCCAAAATGTGTATCACAAATCACCGCAAAATCATTTTACGGCCTAACGACAAATGCCAAGTGACGACAGAGCTTAGGGTACTGTTGGGACAATATCCCACAGAGTGACAAGTGAGCTGAGCCCCAGCTAAAATGAAAAAAAAACTTATTCCACTTCCGTTGAAATTGTCCTTTTTCTTGGCTAGTGAGTCGCTTCCTAATTGGTTTGCTGTTAGCCAAGGCGCATATTTATGACCAAAAATGGGTTGTATCATGGGACAATATATTGATTAAAATATTAAGCCAAAACGAAAAATTGGATTTGTATAATTCCCAGCTCAAATAGTAGTCAGGCTAAAAATGAAATACTCTTTCTTATAGTATAAACTATTATCAACTGAGAACCGTCAGTATAATACAATTGACATCCCCATAAAACTTCAACCAGTTTGGTAGACATTTTCTAGTTTTTCGTCCGACTGTGATGAGCTCATATATTTATGATAGCAAATGTGATATAAAATCAAATTTAATTATGAGCTTTAAAATCAATTTGATAGGAAATTGAATACATTTTTTTGGAATACCTCAGCTAAATTGAACTGCTTAAAAGTAGTTCCAATATAGAACTTACATATGTATAGATATTATGGGAATTACAATATAGATAGCGGCTACCAATTCATCATAAATCAAATGCTTTGTCCAAAAACTTGCGTAATATAATTATGGAAACTGTTATCGAAGCTTTTGTTATTAGTTCTGATATATTAATAGAATATGGTCAGCACTTTACATGGGAAATGTCACAAGAAACATGGGGCTCAATGGGCATTACAATTGATAACAAAGTTCCATAACATTGAAGTAAAAAATTTGATTGAATGATTTGTTTATGATAAAATTTGATTTTATAAATAACATTGTACTTCGAGACTTGATTTTTAATATCTAAAAAGAAAAACAATTAATCACATTGCAATCGGGCGTAATCGACTCCATAAAATATACGCACAACCCTAAGAAATAGGTAAATTTACTACACAATATGAGCTCGTGAGCCTATGCAGAAGGTCAATAGTTGGGGTAGATGTGAAGTTTTGCTTTCCATTTGTCAAATTGTGAAAAGATATACTTTTTTCCCCGATTTGCCACACCCAAATGGGCTAACTATATAACCTTCCTATTCGTATCTGGGAAAGAAATAGACGAATTTTTGCTTGACTCTAGTATGATATAGCAAACATTTTATAACAGCCAATATGCTCTTCGCACAACGAGATCAATTGTAATCAGCAGTTCAACAGAGTTGAGAATTATAATCATAAAAGTTCATTGAGCTAGCAAAATCTGAACATTTTAGCGTATAGGAAGCATCAAGTACACTTTGTGTATAGGCATCATGCCATTTAATTTCGGTTCAATTCGAATATTTGATTAGAAATGTGCTTCTATTTGAGGCCTTTTCTGCAATTGAATTCTCTAGGGTAAAACAGCGATCAAACAGGAATCCACTGTATATGGATATTCAAATGGAACTCAACAGCTGCAACCCCGATACAATCGGAGACCAATCGGACCTTACAGCAGCTAATATACCTAGCAATAGGTAGGGGAGTTTTTCTTTTTTATTTGTATTTCTGTGTAGGTTGACTGTAAGCAGTTGTTGGTGGCTCGGCTCTGTTATCAGTGGGTGACAGAACAATGTCGCTAAGAAACAAATGCAAACGACGGAAATAAAAAGATTTTGGAATGCGAAACATAGTTTCCAGCAACATAAACTGGGACAAACTGGCAAACTGGGAGAGAGAGAGAGCGAGAGAGAGGGAGAGATCCAGATACGGAAAGTGTGGGAAGAGCAGAAATAAACAAGAAGTTCAAATATTTAGGTGAAAAATTCATTACAGTTTGGGAAAGAAAATATTTTGAAAAATATCTAAAAATAAAATGCAAAGAAAGATGTGAGTAAAAATGTTGCATAAATGTCACTTACTAAATGAAAAGTGAAAATAAAAATTAATTCTTGAACAACGCACATTTTGACTTTGATTTTCGGAGCATTTTCCATTAGCAAAAGGCAGCTGCACGATGTGTTTGCTCTCGAGATTTTTGTTTGGATTTGTTGTGTTTATAAATAACATTCATTGTACACAGCATACAGCATACGTTTCGAAAATATGAACCAAACTAAACTCGAATATTATCATAAAAGTCAATAGACATACGAAAATGGCGCAATTTTAGTTCTGGACGCCTACACGTGCTATGTGACTCAACACAGATAACCAAGAAACACAAACACTATTTTCGTTTAATATATATAAATATATGCAGATAATATTGTATACATATGTATATATTTTTATTGTTGATAGTTATATTTTATATAATTTTTTTGTAATTTCTTTGCGTTCGAATTGAAAAATACAAACTGCAGTCCGCGCTCTGAAGTCAAGAACTGAAACGGAGCAACAAACAGCAGCAGGAAAATTCAAAACACCACAGCGAGCGTATCAGAGAGGGAGAGAGAGAAATGGCTGGGGAGAGAGGTAGAGAGAGGGTGAACAGAGCGGCAGAATAAGCGCAAGCGAGAGAGCGCGACAAATAGAGAGAGAGAGCTGAGAGAAAAACGCCGGTTGTAGCACAGTGAGGCAACAATGAGTTATACAACGGCAAAAATAGTGCATGAAAAAAAATATAAATAAATATCTTAAAAATTTAAAGTTTAATTAAAAATTAATAATAATTCAAAGAGTATTATTTATATATGTATATAATTATAAATAAAGAATTTCAACTTTTATCTCACTCATTGATAAAAAATAAATACAAATTAAAAAGCATGCAAAACATAGATTAAAATTCCAAATGCTTGAAATTCTTACAATTCATTGCACTCAGTACAAGCTCAGTGAAGACTTTTTTCCAATTATCTCATGTCCATTTTGATATGCGCTATACATTGACAATGATTTGGATACCCTGAACCCATTGAAAATAGATATTCAGGGTATATTATTTTTATGAAAATCTACGTAACAGGCAGATACCGGCCTTGCCCAGACATGTCCGAGTGTATCTTTCTGTATGGTCATACGCAGCACGAATTTATAATTGAAATATCACATCAGAGCAGGATTCAGGATATCTAATAGTCGTTGCCGACTAGAGCACTCCTACGTGTTTCTTCTATTTATTTTGGTATTTTTTATTTTTCAACCATTTTCATTGTTAATTGGAATTAGTAATTGAGTGCACAAGCAACCGCAAAAGGAATTCCCCGGACCTGCAGTTTGAAATTGATTTTTGTGTAGCGTTTGCTGAGCGCGCTAGGAGAGTAAACCCAACGTAATTCGCTTGTAATTACAATGTACACAGTGCCTGTCAATGTATGCGATTCCAGTTGCCTGCCATTGAAAATATGCACATATGTATGTACGATTGTTTGTGTGTACATATGTATATTTCAATATCAGGTTCGTGGCATTTCCATATCGATCGACTGACACGAGCCGCAAAAAAAGAAGAAGAAAAAGTAGAGGAATACTTGGCCTGTTGTCAAGCGGGCTGAAGGATAACGATGGGTTTGTTGCTGGCGCCTTCTGACTGCACAGCAGATCTGCAAGATATGTGCAATATGTGCACAAATTGTTGTGTGTGTGTGTGCACATTATCCTTGTACTTGAACAGCATGCACTAAGTGCACATAATTGAAATCAAAGGACATACGCCTGTGCGACCCAAGACGCAATCCTGCATGAATTGCATGCCTTAACGACTTTCTCTCTCTATATTGAGCTATATATCGATGCGAGCGTCGTTTGTTTACGTGTTTACGTGTTTACTCGGCGATTTGAAGAGACAATCAAAGGAAATTTAAATCCACTTGAATAAAGTGCTTTAAATTGCATTTGAAATGAACTGATTGAAGCCATCAAATTCGACTTGACCCTATTATAAATTTCTACCAGGTCATAGAATTAGAATAGCTTAAATTAAAAGTTAAGAATTTTTCTCCTTTAAAGTAAAAAGTAAATATTAAAAAAAATAATTTTAATAATGGTATACTGAATAATAAATTTAAATTCAAAAAATCCTTGTAACATCACCATCATCATTATTACCAAAACATCATTAGGTTGCTTCAGTAAAACTTTTGTAATATGAAGCTTCTTGTCAAGTATTTGAGAACAACCCTACGAAAGTTTAGTTTTCTTAAGTACATTTTCAAATCACAAAAGACAGCCAATAAAGGCAACCGCAGGAGCAGAGCTGCAGAGCATAAAACTTTTTGTTGAGGGAAACCCTGTTGTGATAACAAAAAAAAATGAAGACGCAGGCGAAGACGACCACAAAGAGGCTTCAAGTTCAATAGACTTAAGCGTTAAGTGTGCGGGCCCGAACCTACTACTTTCCCTAGATATCGTTATAAATATGACGAATAAAAAAATGTATTAATCCTGCCTCACTGCACACTAAGTAGCAACAAAGCGACGCGTTATGTAAGCGGCTGGCGTTGCTTCAAGGACATTGACAACAAGACCAAGGCCCAAAATAGACTAAAACATAAAAAAACACTTGCTCAAAGCGCAGGCCGAAACCAGCAAAAAAAGTAAATGAATGACAAAAAATACCAACCTCAAATAAGATAATGATGAAGAAGAAGAGCAGAAGAAATTTATTACACTTTGGCAATGGTCATGTTCGAAGGACGAATAACACGCAATACTCATCTAGTAAATCAGTGGCATAGAAAGGCAAACACTGGTTGGGGCGGGACAAAGAGACAATAGTTATTGCTTTGGCCATTGCCAAAACTACCAAGGAGATGACTCGACTAAGAAATACCCGGCGTTTAAGCACTATTAAAAATATATTGCTAAATAAATTTTATTTTTATTATTCCTTAAAAGGATTTGTTGCAAATACTGTCTGCCCCATCTATCTTAAAGATTTGCAGACATTTTAACTACATTGCCTTTACTTATACTGTCTTTGGTATAAAAAACTCACAAAGCAAACACACACATGCGTACATAAGCACATACATACACACATTCAAAGTGTCAGTGTTGAGTAAAGCTTACACAATGCTAGAGGCATTGTCTTAGAAGGCAATTCGATAATTAAAACAGATATCGATAAACACATGCCAAGCCTGACTGATCAAAGGGAACAAAGCACGAAGCAAATGTTTGAAAATGCGAGAATTGCAGTCACAAAGAGTGTGCATGAGTATGCGTGTGTGTGTGTCGCATGGCATTGTCCGTATGACAAAACACAAAATCATTTACTCATCAGCAATACCAACAACAATCATTTCGACTGCAATGCTGTAACACACACACATACAAAAACGTAGCATACTTTTGAGCGGCGCTTGCAGCTGCGTCTATGTGTCGCCATTGTTGTTATTATGGCTGGGAGTTCGCATGGCAGCGACAACGAATGTGACGTAAAAATAAAAAAAAGAAAACGTCGGCGTCGGCGTTGACGTTGCCGTTGGCGTAGTCGATGTGACAACTTGTTTTTGTTTAGCATAGGTACCGTTAGCGTGGGCGCGCGTCTGACACGTGACATGCGCAATGGCCGCTGCCGCCTGCAAAAACAGATGTTTGCGATTTATTGCGTGGGAGAGCTCAACAAAAAAAAAAACAGTTAAACCCCGAACCGGAGAGAGATAGAGCGATAACCAAACGTACCAAATGTACCAAAAATTACAAAAAATCATTTTCTTTTTAACAAATTATATGTATAAACAAAATATTAATAAATGCATATACATACGAGTTTTAACTTCTGTTGAAGCTTTTTTAACTAAATAAAATGTTTATTAAATTATATATTATCTCTACACAAAGAAGGTACAATAGAGTACTCGAAAATTGTACAACACATGGTACATTTATACCTGGGCAACCCGGCCATGGGAAGCAGCAAAGTAATAGCTACTTTTTACAGCACAGGGACGAACCTTTTTCGGTTAGCTCTGAATGAGCGCAATCGGCATGTTAATTGGCATAATGATAATAATATCGGGCTATATAGTCAAAAGATATGGCATGTAAAAGTCGACAGTTTATTATGCAATTATTTACTTATACAAAAGCGTTTACACAGCGCGTGCCTTGTGCCTAAATTATAGTACATATTCAATTATGTAAGCTTTTAATATTTAGGTATATTTCAATAAATATAAATAAATTAATAATAATTACTTACAATTTCTGTCTGGTTAAATTGTGCAGCAACAGCGACTTATCAGCAGACACGCCTATCGTTAGGCCATCATTTTTGTTTGTTTTTTAATTTTCATAAATTTCTGTAGTCATATTTGTATTGTTCTTTAAGTTTAGAGATTGAAACACTTGTTTGGCTTATTGCTCGCACGCCGCGAATCGCATAATAATTGATATAATTGAAATAACACTAACAAACTTTTAGCACACGCACACACTTCGCCCATTAACTGTTACTGTCTATGTATTGGTGGGTGCAGGCGACGGCAGCACCCGTCCTCCTCCACCTCCTTTTGCTTACAGCGAACGCTTGAGCACGTTAAAGTTTTGCATTAGATTTGCCGTTTTCATATAAACAGCAAACAACTTGATGTGATTTTTGTGAAAATTTGTGTATTTATTAAAGTAGTCTTGCCGCCGGGCCATTGCCATTGCCAATTTGTTAGAACACGCACTGAAGACTAAAATTTTCTCGAGCTTCACCTTCACGTGTGGCCACAGGACATTTGCTAGCGATATATCCTTTGCAACAAAATGTACTAAAAATTCTCATAACGGCGTTGAGCGCACTTCAGGGTTGCTGTTATTTGAACTGTGTGAAGAAAAAAAGGATTACAAAATAAATGCGGATATCACAATTCACATTATCGTCTAATATGTTTCGAAAATATATTTCAATTATCAGTTACGAAAATAAGGCTAACATTGTCCAAATATCATTAAATTAAATTTGAAGCGTCTTATCGATAAAGAATTTCGATACTTATTAGATAACAATTGGCTTATCAATATCGAACTCGAAAATACCTGTGAATGGCAAAGATTATTCGAACTTCAAAACATATTCATAATTACCGCCAAATTTCATTTACATTCATGCTCGAACAAGCTGTATTTAAACTGTGCTCCTCAAGCAAATTAAATAATTAAAATTACAATTATTTTTTAAACTATACAATGTTTATTTTATTTAATTTTTAAAATAGATACTAAAAAAATTGTAAAACTTTCTCAAAATTTGTTTTTTCCTTACGGTAAAATAGTAAATAAAATTGTATGGATTTTTTGTTTTATTGTTAATTGTATTTGTTTTTATTCTTAAATCAAATGCGCTTCACAATACGGGAAATCGAGCGTTCACATGCGTTCAGTAGTTCATTCTCGACGAGCGTGTCGACTTTGAGATGTTGTATTGACGATCATCTCCTCGCGAGCTGCCACCTCCTCCGCCACCACGTTCACGATCGAATTTATCATGCGAACGCTCTCGGGATGATTTATCCTGCAGATAACAGGAGGAAATGTTATCGTTAGCCATCGATTTTGCTTGCTAGCTTTAAGCACTTACTCTATGGCGTTCTCGTTCGCGGATGTCTTCATCGCCGTTTTGTGCTAAAAATTGTATATTCTTGAATTTCCTGAATAGAGGGTTCACTGTATATGCCTCACCTTCGCGCCGACGCTTATGGTCGCTGGTACCAGACTCTTCGTTGCGGTCTCGTTTCCGTCCCAGCTTGCGATCCTTGCGCGCGTCACGCTCCTCGTCAGACAGCTTATCCTTATTGCGCTCTTTGGTCTTGAGGCCGCGCGCCTTCTTCACACTATCTACGAGCTCCTCCACTTTCTGTAATGGCATTCGATTAATATGGATTGGGAAAATCGTAATGAACATGCAATGAAAATAAAAAAAACTCAAAATAAAGTATTAAGACCAAGCCCAACAGCACATTCAAAATGCTCCGCCCGTTGCCACGCTAATCCTGCCCCGCCCCTAACCTGAGTGTCCGCCCCACAGCACGCTGATCACTTACCCGTCTGCCCACAATCAAGATCAACGAATAAAGAACTAATCTGCAATCGGCATTGTGCTGAATTGGAGAGTCGGAGCAGTGTTGGACAACGCTGGGCGCACAATCGTCTAGGGGGAATAGTGTTCCATTTGGTATTTTGTATTTTTTGTAGAATTTGTGTTGCTTTTTTTGTTAAGATAGGTTTTTGTATTGTTCCATAGAGTTTGGTTGACTTTTTTTAGTTTCGGATGATTTTAAAGACTTCTCCGCTGCTGAATTGGTCCAATTTTTGGAAGGCATTTGTGATTTCTTCATTGTTGATTAATCGACTCTCTAACGACTCCTTTTCGATTTAAAGTTGTGGAATTGAATAGCTTTAGTTCTTTTGTCACACAACTGCAAATTTCCTGATTGTAGTTTAAGGTCTACTTTGAAGAATTAGCTGCTGTTCCACGTTTTGAAATGGGTTATACTATAGGTAGTGAGCAAGGGCCGTTTGATGCGAAGTTAGCCGGTTTTTAACAGTAAATTATTTTTTCCATTATTTTAAAATAGATATCTCAGGTTCTTAGATGTAGACTCCAGCCTGATGAAGACCCGTGGGTTAAATGCTTTGGAATGATTTTCTTGTATATAGCTGATTTATCTGGTGAAGATCCATAAACTGATTTGTTGAAAGGATCGCTAAGACTTCAGTTATCATCTGATTCAATTGCGCGCAGTGTTGTAAGGTAAATTTTTTTATATGAAAGGATTCTTCTTCGGAATGTTTATGTTTTTGGAATGAAGTGTTTGTCATCCTGGGATTTTCTGCCGTTGTTTGGATAGGTCTGCATAGCCAAGTTGTGGTCATCTATCTGCTTAGCAGGACTAATTTGTGGAAATTTATCTAATTTACACAAAGTAACCTGCCACCTCTCCTGTTTGTTTAGCCTTCCGGGTTGAAAACGTCAAATGGCTTTAGATCCAAATGGTTTCGATGGGTTTTGCTTGATTTTATCTCCAGACTGCGTTTATTTAGAATGGCGAAGTTGTTGTGATCAGCGATTTGGGCCTTGAGTATATGAGCGTCTCATGCGATATTTAATTAAGGTGCGTCTAAGATGTTGTAGGTCCAATGATGATTTTATGTTTATAGTAGTACTGTTTTTTAAACGTCGTTGTCTTTGTTTGTGTAGAAATGTGCGATTTTGCAGCATACACCGACTCTGCTTGGCTTCCTGAGTTTGTTTTTATCTTCATCGGCTTGACTAGTCCTTTGTAGTTGTTGTTGTGGTCCATTTGTTTTAATATAACTATCTTAACTTACACGCAAACTACTTAACATTTTGCATCAATATATAAGGCTTAAAATCGAGGCTACAGACTATTTTGCAAAAAACTTCCTAAAAATTAAACAATAATGTCCTACTAAAATCTCATATACTTAACACATAAACATGTTTTCTCCCAAAACAGTTGAACTGTGCGCTTAACTTAATATTTACATATACCTTAAGACTATAGAGTTAATACCCCCATTGTATGCATCTATTGTATACTTAGAGAATACACTTGGTGAACTAGGACGAGATCCAATCGTGTCCAGAGTAGATATTGCTTTTGGTGGGTTGGTTGTTGAAATTGGTCTGACCTCTCGTCTATACCAGATGGTGGAACATGTGTGTGTTTTAAGGCGTCTCTCTCATGCTCTCAGGGACTCAAATTTAGTTTTGTTTGTTTGTTTTTGTATTTATTTATAGTTATGCCCTCCGTTGGTTGCGGTTCGGTCGGTCGTTGTCTTAGCGTACTATGTATGCAACCATATGCTACTAACCTTTGAACTGCTTGTCGATGATTCCAATTTACGACGTTTAGAATCTGTTAAGAAAATATATTTAGCATATCTATATCTATATATTTTTTTTATTTAACTTACCTTTATCGTATTCAATTGTCTCGTGACTGCGTCGATGCTGCAGCGAACCGTTGCTCTCGTTGGACACCGAACTCAGATCACGATCCCGCTGGCGGCCTTCATAGTCATCGTAGTGGCGATGCTTCTGACTGCTGCTGCCGCTACCCGACACCAGATCCACCGTCTCCACGCCATCATGTCGGTGCTGGCTACGTTCATCGCGTCGTGATAGTTTCTCACGTTTCTGTGCCCGCAAAGCGGCTGCTTCCAGCTCTTCGAGGCGCTGTGTACGTTCCCGCGCACGCTGCTGTAACTCGGCCTCGGTACGTTCCTTGTTGCTGTTGCGATTGCTATCGCGCTGTGAGCTACGCGTACTGCTTAAGCTGTGCCGCTCTTCGCGTTCCCGATCCCTTTCACGACTGCGTCGTTCGCTTTGGCCACCATTACCGTTGCTATTGTTACTGCTTGTAATGTTGCTGATATTATTATGGGTACTGCTGCTATTGGACTGCTGCTGGTCTTCCTTGGCATCCATGCTCCGATGCGATTGGGTTTCTCTGACTGCTGCTGCTGACGCATCCCGTTTGCTCTCGCGTTCGCTGTTCGATGGAGCTGAAACTGTCTTTGAGAGGGACACCACTGTTGATGGAGTGCCCTCTGGTTTGCTCGGCTTAGCCTCACCGCGTGCTGTTTGAGCTGCAGGATAGTTATTGATTGAGGCAACTAACAATTTAGACTTAAATTATAGCTACTTACCAGCCTTGGCATCTGGCTCCTTTCCTCCTGCCTTTTGATCATAGAAGGGAGAGCTGCTGACCGTTTTCGTTGTGGGTGTCGACGTTGTTGTGGCAGCAGACGCATTCGCCTTGTCGCCGGACGGAACCTTCACGGCGTTACCGGGCGGCGTGGGCGCTGCTTCCTTTACAGGGCGCTCAGCCACCTGATGGAAGTCGTTCTCCTTGAACATATGCGGAGACTTCAGCTTCAACTGGCCAATATAGCTGGAGGCAATGGCAAACAAATCCGGCCGTTTTGTTTTCTCCTCTTCGCGCACTTTATCCACCTTGCGTTCGATAATCTGCGCTAGCTTGGATAACACCGGATAATGGGGCAGAATGCGCATTAGTATGATAAGCGCATTACGTATCTGCATGAAGTCCTTAGAATCCAGACAGAATACAATTGCTTTAGTGATCTTGTAGTGCCATTTGTGGCATAGATGGCGAAAGTTTTCATAGCCAACATGATCGTTAGCCTCCGAAAACTGATTGCTGACGCGGAATTTGGTCACAAAGCCTGGATAATTGGCACACTCCTTGTTAAAAACAGCCTGATCCGCATGCCAGCGCATTACCGTCTCCAACATGGCGCACAAAAAGCGACCGTAGCGCGTCGCCTCGCCTTCTGTGCATGATGTGACAGAGTACGTAATGTCGCAGAAGAGCTAAATAGAAATTTAAATTTTTACCTTACTGAGCAACCAACTATAAGTATATTCATACCCGATCGTAACAGAGCAGAGTGGAGAAATTGGCTGTCTTTAGATTATGTATGGTCTGAACGAACTTGGCACAGTAGAGCGCGTCCAGGGCAGTGAAAGTACAGCGTGCAAAAAGGCACAGCTGCAGGAACTGTGTAATCGTTTCATTTTTCGCTGATTTTGCCGAACGCAACAGAAACCAGCCATCTTTTTGTTCCTGCAAGCGTTGCAGTATTTTGTCTACATGCTCATGTTGTTTCTTGCGCTCATCATTTAGCTTCTCCATGAGCGCAATATAGCGCTCCTGTTCCTTTTTGTTTTTGGACTGATTCTGCAAGAATTAACTTATTAATAATTATTTCTTCTATGTCTATATAATTGTGTTTTACCGAATCCTTGCCATCGGCAGCCTGCAGCGCCAACTGCTTCAGTTTACCAATCTCTCGTTGATAAATCTCATTGGGCACATGCAAATCATACATGCTCAGGCTCCAGAAAGTGACCAGAAATTGAGGACTTATGTCCTCCCACACTTTGGCGCTGTGCAACGTTCGCACCGATTCCACAATGGGATTCATAATCAACTGCGTCGCATCCAAATATTTTTGCAGCTTTTGGGCTGTCGTCAACTTTTTGGCATTGGGATCTGCCTTACGCAATTGATCGTATTTTTGCTAAAAATAAATTTTAAATTAAAATTAAGTTATATAGTAACAAAATATCAATTTGACTCACATTAATCTGGTGTGTGAACATGGGCCGTGCCAGGAAGAAGGCGACATCGGTGTTAATATGATATTCCCGCAACATGGTGATTATTGATGGCAAACGTTCGACGTACTCATCCACCGAATAGGTGGATCCTAAGAATGTGCCAAACTGCACCAGCGCATCCTGGCACTGGTCATACAGGCTGCCCACTAACTTCAAATGGCTATGTGCAGCCGTTTCGCGATAGATAACGCAATGCTTCTGCTGAGCCATCAGCAGGCAAAGTGTGACGGCGAGATCGTTATTCGCTAAAGCCTCTTTCAAGCGATTCGACGACTTCTTTGTATTGCGCACCTGACTAAAGTAGCCCGCCTGAAAATATTATCAAAAGATAATTAATATATATATTCAACTATATTGTCGTAAGTTTACCTCGCCACGTAGCTGCTCACCGCCGCAAAGCGCTTGCAGCTGATCGTTGGTCATCTCTTCGCACGACTCCACGCCGGCCATTTTATGGACAAGTTCGCGCAGAACTAGCAAATCAAGACTCTTCTGCGACTTCAGTTGATTGGCTACATACTGAAGCAGGCCGCTCATTTCGATGCTGTACTTTTTGTAAATAGTGCCACAGAAGGAAGCAAGGCTTTGCAGCCATAGTGAGAGTGAGGTGCCATCGTCCTTAAAGCGACCGCGACCCGTCATGGTAAGCGATTCAATGATACAATAGCCCAGGCAATCGAACGATAGAGCAGTCAAATACTTGAGCATGTCACAGACAGGACCAATCAAATTGTCATATATTTGAATCTGAACAAGGATCTGAAAGAGGATTTCTGATTAAAATTACATTCCCCAGACCTCGTAATATATGTGCTTACATAATCGAAGAGCAGACCAGGTGTACAGTGGCTATATTTGCCTACTAAACGCCCAAGAGGCTTGACATTCTCCTTGCTGACGCGCTTCATAAGTGCCTTAATGTCCCGCTGTGCCAGGCCACAGCGTCGTATCAGATTCGGATGCAGCTGATAACTATCGTTCTTCCACCGCGCGTACATGCTGTAGCGCAAATGATACGGAAAGAATTTAAGCACAGCCCAAATCTCCTCGGACATGGAACAATTGCTGTCCAAATAAAGCAACGAGGGCAGTATGCCTGCATCCAGGCAGCTGATTATGTCGTAATAATGCTGTTCTTGCTCCGAATTCGGCGGTGGGCCATTCAAGCTATCCACGCCCATGTCCAATAATATTTTGCCCATAATGCGTACCAGTTTATACATCAAAACCGTGTCGCAGTGCATTGCTGGGCCCAGCACATTGGCCATGGGCCATGTGTACTTACGCAAATCTGTAAACTCCTGTGCCTGCATCTTGGCCACCAGGGCTGCATCATCGTACAAGCGATTACGGCTGGGCTTCCGACCGGCTGGTGCCTTAAAGACTTTCTTGTAGTAAATCTGCTCGACTGACAGATGTACCAGCTCCACAATGGCGCGTGCAATTGGATCTTGTACAACAACCGACTGGTCTGGCAATTTTTGTATAATTTTGAGTGCGTTGTCCCAGTCGCCAACTTTGAGCAGAGCCTCGCACAGTCCAAACTTTTGATTAGCATTGTACTTCTCCTGTTGGGTTTATGTGAGAATAGTTTCAGAACTGACACAAAATGTTGATGCTATCGAAACTTACCTCATCAAATTTCTTAGTCGTTGGAGGTGGTGGTGGTTCTTTGTCCTCCTCCTTCTTGTTAGTAGAGATCACATGCAGCTTGCGCACCATTTCTCTGGCCTCGGCAATCTCCTCGTCCCAATGTGCACGTATGCTACCGTCGTTAGGTGTTAGCCAGACATAAACATCGTTCAGCTCAATAACCCCATGTTTGAGCAGCAGTGCGCACACATGATATAAAGAGCGCGGTGTGCGCGTCGCCTTAAAGTGGCAGAATTTGTAGCCAAGCACTTCGCAAATGATGGCGCCGGTGGGCATATAGCTACGCAGAAGAGGTATGAAAAGCTTCCAGCGATCAGGACGCGTCTCAAAGGATTCAATGATAATGTCCAGCACACGATTGGGATCAAGATTAAAGCAGCCTACAAAAGCGAAAAATATGACGTTAGTCTTAAACTTTAATTTCTAAATCTGTTAGGCTCACCTATTAGGGATTTAATTATATCCATTATGGTATCGGGTGTTGTGTGCTCTTCAAAGTCCTGATTCATTTCAGTGATGAGCTTGGCAAATCCTTCGCTCTCCTCACGAAAGAGATTAAAGCGGCGCTGCTTGTAGCTGCGAATGTTTAAAGGAATATTCAGTTGGTTTTAAAGATCTGAAGAATCATGGATAGCAACAAATTTTGAGGAGCTCAAATATTTCCTCTTCTTAAAAGCACATATAAAAAGTCGTAATGGAATCTTGCCAATTGAATCTTCTCAATGAGAATACTCCTATTTATGAAAAAGGCATAACTATAAGCTTGGTTTGAATATATATCATTCATTTGTTAGTTTTAAGTGTCAACTCCAACAACTTGTGTCATCAACATTATCAGCGATTAGTCCTGGCACACAATTTGCAAAGAGTAGTTCGATAGCTATAGGCGCACTTACTAGAGCTTAGTCTTGACTTTGATGAATTTCGTGTAGAAACTTTTATTCTTCACAATTCCCACTTCCTGTAGCGTATCAATTTCCAAGCGTTCCTTAAGCAAACTCTCCGGCAACACCTTGTCCAGATCCTTAACAATTTGCACAAATCCATGGCGCTCCTCCTGTAAACCCTCGGTCATCAAGGATGTCTCACTATCCAGAATGTTGACCACGTCCAGTATAAGACTAGGAAATTCCTTGTGCAGTGCCTAAGATATGATATAAAACTAATGATATGTGGCTTAAATAACTGGCTTACACAAAACTTACCACAACATCTGTGAGCACATGTAGCACGACATCTTTTTTGAGCTTGAAGCGCAATGCTTGCCAAAGCAGCTCGTATATGGCGTTTGAGATCCCGCGCTTAAATGTACCATGACGATCGAAAACTGGACTTTCTGGGCTATCCTGCAGCTGTAGCTTCAAGTATTTCAAGCTAGAAGATGGAAGGTGCATAGATAGAATATTAGTATTCGTATCACAGAAAGCCTTGTAGCTACGTACAATTCGCTGCGGCCAGACTTATCAAAATGTTTAAAAATATCTGCATTGAGTAGTGTTTCTTTACTCGCACTACCGCCATCTCCATTGGCATCCGTCAGGGCCGCCGCATCAGGCGCAGTTGTTGTTGCTGTGACTGTCGTCGGCGATGCATCATTTTCTTGCGTACCCGTCACGCTGTGACTCTTCGACAGTTTCTTCAAGCGACGCATACAAACTATTTATTACAACACGCGGGCAACACGTATTTTATTTGCTTTATTTACAAATTTTATGTTGTTTATTGAAAAATTTGACAAATTTTCTCACTTTTCTCCGCCTTTTTGAGTGTGAGAGATGTGTCTGAAAAAATTGTCTATCGATAACTATATATCGAACCAGGGCTACAGTGCATGCTGTTAACAGGGGAATAAGTAAGAAAATCGAACGGTTGCTTAAGACTAGTATGCTGTTAATGAAGGCGGACTTATATAGTGCAACTGATATTTGAAACTGAATTCATATTTGCAACTGAACCTCAAATTAAATATTTTGGTGGTGATGAATACTTTTACGACATATGAGTTTATTAAAAATTGACATTTTAAAGTGAAAGTGCATAAAAATGTGAAAAATTGTTGCTTTCGACGTAGACAATGTTTGTATGCGATTTTCGCAATAAATTATATATATGTTAGTTTGTTTATAGGTCCTCTAGAAACGCGGCTTAAATGTAGCCGGAAATTGATTGAAGCGCGGACGCAGTGCAGCATTGGATTTCTCGAACTTCTCGCCCGTGTGACCTAATATGACGCCATCGGTTGCCTTGGCGCCATCCTTGTGACTGGGTTGAGTTGAGTTGGCTTCGGCCACATCGATAATGCGGGGATTCTTGCGATATCTGTACCACCAGTACTCAAAGACGAGAGTAATGCAGGCCATGCCAATGCCCACAAAGATGACAATGAAAACGCCGCCAATATTCTGAATGGATATGCCATCTGACTGATCCTCCGGCTTCTCACAGTTGGCCTGTGCCTCATCGTTCTTCCACCACTTTTCCTTAAGCTTCTCCAGCTGACGCTTATTGAGCAAGGTCAAAATTCTACAAAACATGGATTAGCTTTAATTTCTCTAGTAAGTCAATCCTAACTCACGCATTATTGAACTGATCCTTCAGATGAGAGCCTTGCTGTACGGCAATGGCATAGGGTTTGCGAGAGAACTCCTCGCCGACCACCTGTAGATCACAATTGGTCAATTGCAGGTAGCGAATATCCGTTGCATCACCCAAAAATGCAAAGCCCGTTGCCGTGGAGGAGTTGCGCACACGCTTCACTGCCTCGTCCAGTGTGGCCGGCAGACCCGCCTCCTGCATAGCCTGCCACATCTTGGTATATTTATCGCTCACCGGATAATCCCAAACGGCCAGCTTAGAGCGCTCTAGTGGCGTCAACGAATCATTTAACGACATATCCTTCCAGATTTCGTAAAACATTTGCTCGATATTAGCCATGCGTTCGAAATAGGTCATTGCCGCAGAACCATTCAAGGGAGCATAGAGAATCTTGTACTGCTTGGCCAGATCATCTAGGGACTCAACAGGTGTGTCCAAGCGGGACACAGTCAAAAACGCAGCCAAATTGGCCGTGTAAGAGGCGATGATGATGAAGCTGGCCGGGAATTGATATAATTATTAAAAGTTTTCCAATTTTTCTCTGTTGCAGTCTTGAAACCCACCCAAAAAGCCACCAGGTGGCGGCAACTAAACGACCGGATAGATTCTTGGGCGCCTCACCGCCGCCTTGGGGTGTCAGCGAAGTCATGCAGAACCAGAGGCATTCCTTCAAATTGAATTCACGCTTCTCCTCGTCGTCCTTGTACTTCTCCCGATTGTTCTGATAGCTATAAGGACTCCAGCGATCAAAGACCCACATCAGAAAACTGGTAAAGAAATAGGCAGCCAATATGCAGAGCCAAACGTTCGTCTCCAGCACGGTAAGAAATTTGAAAAGCGAGCTAGGTGAGCTGGGACGTTGCATCATTATTGTGATGCCCACCAGATCATAATAGGGCACCGTGAAATCAATAACAATCTCACGCTCTGCCATCACCGACATGCTGCCCAGTCCAATGTCGGCCTGTTTGTCAATCAATTTCTTAACAATTCCGTTCCATTCGCCCTTCTCATCCATGTTGCCAAATTTGCCATCCTCCACCTCTTGAATCTCATAGTCGAAGTGCACAATGGCCGCAATCTCGTTGATCAGATCAATGCAGTAGCCCTTATAGCCCTTGGGTGCTGTCTCGTCGCGCATTATAAAGGGTGCTTGCTGTGAATATCAGAAGAACAGATCACATCAATAGATTCATAGCTAAGATTATAAGCCTGAAACTATTCGTGTTCAGCAAGCTAATCCTAGTCAAAATGTTTACTAATCACTTGCCCGGGTCTTATCACTTGCACTGTGCGTGCCTTGTCACTCGCTCAGTCAATTAATCAATCAATCATAACTAACCACATATTGTTAGTCGCGCACATCACTTACCACAACTGTGTATATGCGATAGACCGTGTCTGCGGTCAGATTCTTCATTTGCTCCTCATCCTTGACGACCAGCGGGGAGTCGAGGCCAGCTGTCCAGGTGCCGATTGATTTGCTATTGACAGAGCTGCCACCGCGTATCTGGAGCACATTGATATCCATTTCAAACTTCATATAACTGAAGCCATTAAATGTCTGGCGCGGTTGCGTGACCAGCTCGAATGTGCCATAGGATGTGGGTTCGCTAACCTTTGAACGCGCCCAAAACATATAACCAAACAAATATTGTAAACAATAATTAACCATAATTGTCGTAGGGGAAGTAAACACACCTGTATAAAGTATTGCCTAAGATCAATATTACGCTCAGGTGTATTGCCGCCTTGAAAGTCATCACACTTCAGATACTCCATGTCCTTTGGCCAGGCGCCCGAGTGCAGCATTTCTCTGACAAGCAGAGAGGAAATTGCAATTAGTTCGGAAATCCCAATACAAGAAACTCCGGAAATAATAATTATATATTATCAATAAAATAAGAAGTGCATTTGATATGGATGTTATCTAAAATGTCCAAGATTAGTTAGTTCTGTTTTGGAATAAATGAATCTATACTAATTCCAATGCTATGTGATTTACGACCCAGCATTCCCCACCTCATCCAACTTACTTAATGGCCAAGAAGCTGCGCAGTGCGAGATCGAAGTAGAAGGCCGATGTCAGCGGCGGCTCCTCATTCAAGTTGAATGTGGAGTAGAGCAGGCCGAGGCGATCGCGATATTGCGCATACGCCATGGGTTTCAGGAACATAATCGTCGCATTGTCACGCTTACTCCTCAGCTCACCCTCGTGCTGTGTGATCGCATGCCAGGCGAAATTGCGTGCAAAATATGCGGGCTTCACGGATTCGAGCACCAGACCAATGGACTCCAAGTTGCCCAGCACAAAGAAATTGTTAATGTCCAAGTTGCGCAACTTTTCAATCTGCTCCTCGCGCTCGCGTTTCCCGTCCTTGGCAATGGCAGTGATGACATGACGCGTCTGAATGTTCTGCAGCAACGACTTGTACTTGTGGTCCATAACAAACGTGTCATCATAGAGAATGGCAGCTAAAGGGAGAGCGAAATTAAGTGGAAATGTGGTTGCTTATGACACCCTGTATAAATGCTAAAATTGACTTTAAACTGAGGTTTATATACAGTTATGGCAAAACGTATTTCCCATTTAGGGTATTTAGTAGCCAAAAACATTTCACATATAGGGTACTTACAAGTCGAGCATACCCCACACTTACCATTGGTAATGTTCAGTCGCTTGACAATGCTTCTCACTGCCTCAGGTATAATGTCGGCCGGTGGCATTACCTGCAACAGATACTTTTGCTTTGATTCATCCAGATCTCGCCACTGTCTCAGATCACCCTCCTGTCCATAGGAGGCGCTAATAGTAGGCAGGCCCAAGGCTTGGGTGAAACTCTTGACTGTTTCCGAGGAAACGCCCGATTTGGTGGTGTCCAGGATGAGATGCGGCGTTTGCTTTCGCTCAATGCTGGCCACATACTTGGTGCAAACTGTGATCAATTCGATTATATATAACGGCATATAGAGGTACATATAGGTGCATAGATCTAAAATAGAAACGTACTTGCTTCCAGTAGTATTTTGGCATCCGTTTTATTTGCCTCAATGGACTCAATTTGCACCGATAAACCATAGCTGGGATTCTTTTTCAAGTAGGTAAGCACCACCTCGATGGCCTTGGTCGCTGGCTCATTATCCACTTCGTTTATAAAAACTATTAGAGGACACGACATTAGTTTCACTATTTGCATAGGCGACCTAACTCCCCACCCTATCGAGCACTTTCAGCCTAATTAGTTTACCTAAGACCCCAGTACGCTATCTATTCTTATTCCATCTATCGATTTGGCACTTACACACATTGATATTCTGAGTGTTCTGAGCTGCAATTTCCATATGCAGCAACGTCCACGCTACACATAGATATTTTAAAGTCTTTATGCACTTCCCCATTATTATTTTTCAGTTTGAGCACAAAATCTTAACATTGACCGCACCACACGAATCGCAATTGACAACTGACGACAGCGGCTACGGCCAGGCAGCGTTTCGTATGTGTGGACATATGTGTATCCTTGGTGATAATCAATTGGTTGGGCTACCCTGCTGACCACATAATCTATTGTTTGGTGCGCTAATTGGTAACACCCTCTACACGATTCGAACAGGATGTGGGTCAGCAGTTGGAGTTGTTTGTTGTCACAAAGAACCCTTTTACTGACAGCCAAATACGTGTCCTTGAATTTAATCATTTCTATGATACAATCTTTTAAATGCTTCAATAAACTAAATTGCTTAAATAGTACATCAAATTAGAGTTAGGAAACCATATTCAAAAGTAATACAAGCTCTCATAGGATAAAACTTAGTGTTGCGGCTATTAAAGTCAAATATTATTCAAAAATAAACATTTTAGTTCAAAAACACTCATAACCAATGCATTTCCTCCACAAATATAAAAATATATACACATAAATTTATATAATAAACTATATATACCATATTATAGTAAACACAATTCATTTTAGATGAATTTACAAAAAATTTTATTACATTTAAATATGAAACTTTTGAATGACCAGTCAGATAAAAAAATACCCTTGATTGGGCGCCACCTTAGATACGAGTATATATATTAGATAAGTAGCTACTAGTTGTGGACAGGCGCTGTCGACCAACGACTAGTATGCATTGTCATTATGCGTAGACTTAAATTAAATTTTAACATACACAGTTCAATTGCAGTACATGAATATATATATATACATACATGCTAAAGCCTATGCTTATTAAACTATCTCTGTATCTCTGCGTGTGTGTGCATATATGCATCAAAATCTCACAAATTCCAGTCATCTGGCCCCGACTCCTCGCGCACAACAATAGGCGTGCGGGGTGCACCGGGCACAGGTATGGGCACTAGGGGCACATTGCTGTGCATTCCAGCAGCGCCAAAGAAAGGGGGCGGCCTATAACTGGTCGGCGTGGCAGCATTAGAACTGTGCGTGGACGAGGCCGAAGAGTCACGCACTCGAGCTGCATCAAACGCAGGCGGTTGGGCGTAACGATAATGCGGCTGCCCGGGCTGCGGTGTGCGTGAGCGCGACGTTGAATGTTCGCGCCGTGCCTCATGGCCCCGTTGCTGGTGCAGCATATATTGCTGTTTCTTCTGCTTTAGCAGCAGCTCTTCGCGACGCTGCTGCTCCAGTTGTTTGCGCTGCTGAGCCAACAGTCGATTAGTTTTGCTCCATGGATTACCGCCAAAGCATAGATTGGATATGAAAACCACCGGCGAGAAAAGCCGTAGTGAAATTTCCCTAAAAACAGTAAATATTTATATACTATAGTATATGGCAAAATCAACTACTTACGTTGTGTCCACAATGGGCTTTGCCTCATTGCCGCTGAGTATGAAGAGCGGAAAGAATATGGAAAATATACAGCTGCTGACAATCACTGAGCTGGACATATTTGTTAGCACCGTCAGCGGTATGCCAAAACCGAAGAAATATGGCCAATTCTTTTCAATGTAGGTGAGACGTCGATGCAGCTCCCATCCCATGTTAAACCATTTATACTCAAAGGAGTACAGCGAATAGAGAAGGCACAAATGCAGAAAGCATAATGAGGAGCCCACATATTTGACTGGCACCAAATTCACCAGCATGCTCTGCACCAGGAACAGCATTTGTACCACCATGCTGAAGAGGAAATCGGCCACCAGCTTACTTATGCCGGGTATCAATTGTGGCCGACCTTTGCGCACACGATACGCCGCATTCGCAATGTCCGCAAACCACAACGAGCTGACAATCTTCGACAGCATGAATATAGGCAGTACCCACATCATGCCAAATATCAAGGACAAGATGGGATGCAGCCAGCTCCAGACGAATGGTAGAGTATCTGACTGCGCGCCATAGAAGATGGTCAGGCAGAATTTGAGCGTGGGCAGCAACACGTTCTCAAACAGCACAATGCTTAGCCACGTGAAGCCGCCATTTAGTAGGCAGCATTTTAATAATTTCTTGGCTATTTTCTTCTCACTGCAAATAATACGTAATAAACACAATTAATGCGTAATAGGCGCACTTATTGTTCGGGGCACTCAAATAATCGTTGAGCGGTATTTTCTCTCGTTCAAAATGCATCAATGCAGTTGTATGTTAAACAGCTGTTGTATGATAACTTTTTATCGATACCCGTTTTACATTATGTTATTGTAGCATAATCATTTCCAGGAGTACCCCTATTTGTATATCATACTTACGCCTGTGGCTCTTGCTTTTCCACTGGTTTCTTTTTGAATATCTTTTCCAAAGTACGTTCATCAGAATTGGCCTCCGCCCGCTTATCCAACTCCTCGCGTATCATTGCCGCTGCAGAGCTGGGCACTGGCGAAGGAGATCGTTGCGTTTGTTTGTATTGATCCCTGTCCATTCTGCGCAGTTGGCGCATTGTCTCCAGTTCTGCATTTTGTCTAGCCACCTCATTGTCTATGTGCAGAACCAGCGTCATTCCGCGTATGCTGTCCCACAGCCCGTACAAAACGCCCAGCGCGATGTTCTAATGCGCACCCATGTACAAAAAAAAAATTAATATAAAAAATATGCATATATATGTAAATTAACAACGCACTATAAATTACAGAAATATTTAACAACTCACCTTTATCGCAGCCATATCCACCTGTCCGTTGTCTGTTGGATGTTTTGGTAGCTTTAGCCAACACTGATTGCAATTGTTACGACTATTGTGAGCATTACAAAAATAGATGCGTGTTTGGATTTACAGTATTTGCAGTGTTGTTTGAAACGTTTTGTTTCCGTATGAATTTGCGCTGTTGCGATGACATTATTTCATAGTAACACAATTTGTAGTTTACACGATGAATGAAATGGAGAGTAAATATTAACAATTTATATAATTTATGCAACAACAATTTGATGCGTGGCTGAAAGACTTTAATCTTTGGTGGGAGTTATATATATGAACCTTGTTTATCTATCTATATGTATGTGTAATAAATTTGTGAACATGTTGCTTGAAAGGCCAAACAGTCGTGTATTTGCTCAGCTCTAAAAAATTGTTCGCTTTGCTATCGATATGTCTCAAATGACAATATCGATAGGCTCAGTGAACGACTACTTTGAACTAGTTCATATAACCTAGGTTAAGTGGGAAATCAAAAACAAACTTGAGTTTAGTTTTTCCGCTTGCGGAAAACAGGTAGGAGGTGTGATTTTCTGTGCTATTAGCTTGACCTGTCATTTTCAATGGCACTTGTTGAGTATTTTTCACACACTCAGTGTATAGACACTTTTTCTATTTGTGAATCAATTGTGTTTGTTTTGAATTTAAATAATAACAATAACACAATGTTAATAATCACATATTTTGTTATCAGCGGGTGCTTTTGAATCATGTGGGCGCGCGCGCCTAATTATAATTTCAAAACAAACTCAAACGACACGAAATTAAAGACACTGATTAATTATTGTGTGACGTGCGTAGTTGGCGTTGATAAAAAGGCTTTGTATCCTATACACACACATATGAATATATACATACTCACACACGTATGTACCATATGTGTGCCTTTTGCTATGTAAACATGTATGTACTTATTACCTGGGCGGCCAATAAAGAAAGAGCGGTGTTTTTCGAAATTTTAAACCGAAGGTGTTACCCGTTTAATGCTTCACTTAAGCCGCTCACAATGCATGACACTTAATTGATTAGCAAAGCATTTGCACCGTAATACCAACAAACTGTGACCAAGATCTATATCTTGTTTGTCTAACAGTCACCCACAGGGTGGTTTGCTTGTGTACATGTGGGTGTATTGCTGTCAGATGTTGGAAAAATTTCTAAAATGCCATTTTGACTCTTATTGCAGTTCGACGGCTCAAGCGCTTAGCAACTCAATTCAACCCCCACCCCCAGTTCCCGCCTGCGCCTTGATAGTGCCTCTGCACTTGCACTGAAATAATCAATAAAGCAACAGCAGCGGCTGCAACAACAACAACAAAGACAAGATGTGGGCTAGTGATAAGCAACAACAATAGAGGGCAGCCCCGTGGCCATATACCCAGACTCAGCTCTAAACAAGACACACAAAGCTCTAAACTTCTCATCCCAAGGCATTAGCAAACAAAAAGTCAACACAAATAAAAACATAAAACCTAAAAATTTGCCTGAAAATGTCGCGGGAGGAACGTTTGCCAATTGTGGATACAGCAAGCAGCAGTGGTGAGGATGAGGCAAGACCTGTGGTGCGTAGGCGCAGCACACGGGACACTGAATCGGCCGTGGCCAAGGATCAGGGCTGTTGTGTCCCCACCAGCAAGCCCCATCGTTTCCTAGCACTAATATTTATGTGCCTGTTGGGATTTGGTCTGTTATCCTAGTTAGTTAGCAATTGTTATCAATTACTAATTGGCCTGTACGGTTTACAGGTTCCTATTTTTGCTATGATAATCCGGGTGCACTACAGGATGTGTTTCAGAAGGAACTTAATCTGAACACCACCGAGTTTACCTTGATCTATTCTATCTATTCATGGCCCAATATTGTGCTCTGCTTTGTGGGTGGCTTTCTGGTCGATCGTGTTTTTGGTATACGCATGGGTGCAATTATTTACATGCTGATTGTATTGCTTGGTCAATTGGTATTTGCCACTGGCGGAGTGCTGGGTCACTATTGGCTAATGATTGTTGGTCGCTTTATGTTTGGCATCGGCGCCGAATCCCTGGCTGTCGCCCAGAATAGCTATGCTGTGCTGTGGTTCAAGGGCAAGGAGCTGAACATGGTGTTTGGTCTGCAGCTGTCTGTGGCACGCTTTGGCAGCACCGTCAACTTTTGGATAATGCAACCGCTCTACAATTATGTATCCGAATTCTACGCTGGATACACGGGCTTGGGCGTTACGCTGTATCTGGCCGCGATCACCTGTGTGATGTCATTGTTGTGCACACTTATTTTGGGTATGCTACAAAATATAATCGAAATATTTAAGACATTTATAAAATTTCGTTTTCTTGCAGGCTGGATGGATAAGCGCGCCGAACGCATATTAAAGCGCAACATCAATCCGGGCGGCGATGTAGCCAAGCTCAGCGATATAACAACATTCCGGCTTGACTTCTGGATGGTATCGGTCGTCTGCGTGGCCTATTATGTGGCCATATTTCCGTTCGTTGCGCTCGGCCAGGAGTTTTTCGTATCCACCTTCCACCTGACGCCCGAACAGGCAAATACGGTCAATTCGATTGTGTACTTGATCTCAGCCATTGCATCGCCTGTGTTTGGCTTTATAATAGATCGCCTGGGTCGCAATGTTAGTTGGGTATTTGTAGCAACAGTGTCAACAATTGTCGCTCATGTGCTGCTCACATTTACCCAAATTAATCCGTACATTGGCATGTCAATCATGGGTCTGTCCTATTCAATGCTAGCTGCCAGTCTGTGGCCTATGGTAGCGCTAATCGTGCCCGAATATCAGCTGGGCACTGCCTATGGCTTGTAAGTGAAAATATACCAATATATGATATATATTGATGATATATGATATATGATATATATTAATTAATATGTTTTTAATTTCAGTTGCCAATCGGTGCAAAATCTGGGCCTTGCGGTGGTCACCATTGTCGCTGGAGTAATCGTGGACAATAGCGGCGGCAGCCACTTCTGGCTGCAGCTCTTCTTTATACTGTTCCTATTGAGTAAGTGCTACAATGTATTTGATTGTCTTTAGCGATAGCTAACGCCATACCTATTTTCTACAGTTTCCCTGTTGGCTACATGCGTTATCTGGACCTACGATCGCAAGCATCAGGGCAATCTGAATATGTCGCCGGCACAGCGTGCCACCTATCATACTTCCATGTACGTGAATATTGAGTCTAGTTGATCGTGTTCAATCTATACATGTTGTATTGGTGTATATTGATATATATATATATTGTGTGTATTATATAGATTGGCTTTGAAACAAACATTTCACTAATCTGTACAATCTCTTTTTCAAATCGTCAACAAAAGCTTAACACAGCGCGGCACTACGGATCGACGGCCTCTATTGGGCAACTAAATACATACATATATTTATATATATAAAAACACATATATAAATATTAAATATAGATAAATATACACTATATATGATTAACCAATGTGATGTTGTTAGCCATCTATAAATGTATCTAACTACGGTCTATGTGTTTGGCACAATTCCTCCAATACTAATCGCACAAATTACTATTCGACTTACGATTCAATAACGATCCCCCCACTTTCCTAACATATCAAGAAACTATTGTTATAATTGTGATTGCGATTTTGTTGTAATTTATGTATAAATGTATTATGTGCCAGTTGCCAAAGATAAATTATAAATAAAAATATACAAACATATCTAGCAAATTGAGCGTTTGTTTTATTGCAATGTCCCAAAAGGTATATTTGCCCAGCTGGACTAAAATATATTAAATATTCTATAGATATAGAACATGTTGATTTGGGTTATCTGTTTCAATAATTACAAGAACTTGACTTGATATTTATTCAATTTATTTTGTATTTGCATATACATGTGTGAACGATTTTCATTTATCGAAAATATATAATTTATAATAAATTAAATAAATTAGCTAAAACATAAACAGAAATTCCAAATAAACATTGGCGTGTTAAATTTTAGAAACCAAAAATAAAGACATAAAAGTTTCCATTACGCATTGGACTAGAGAAAATTCAAAATACAATTCTTTTAAATGATATTCATTGCACAAAAATATATGAAAAATACACAAAATTATAATTTCTTTTTGTTTGTTTTGAGAAAATATGATGATTGAAAAAAGATATATATATGTATGAAAAATGTTCGTATTGAGAAACTAAAAAGTGTAGTTTTTCTTTTGTTTGTGTTTTTTTACTAGTTAAATAAAAATGCATTTGCGTTGATTTTGGCCGTTAATGTTCGAACCGCTTTTCGTTATGTGAATTATGATGAAGATTTCATCGAGAGTTCCATCAAAAAGCTGCATTTAGTTATTATCATAGTAAGTGTATTAAATATTAGTAAATATTCATCGATTTTCTTTTTTGTCTTAATTTAAGAGCATCGTTAGATTGAAAGTTGCTTTGACTTAACTTTTTCATAAATCATCGTAGATATTTTGTTTTCTTTTATAAAGCTCCTAATTTAAGTTAGTATTTATATTATTCATAGTAATTGATTTTTTTGTTTTTTTGGTCGTTTATAATATTAAGAAATGTACGTGACACGCTAGAGCTAAAAGCAGAGTACAAAAACAGAAAGATAGTTTATGTAGATAAAAGATAGTCTGACAGTTTATGTGGCCCAATTAAGAAGTTGACACACTCAGAGGCAAAACTATCTCCACATAAGCATTTAGCTATTGTCAAATCTCGTTGAATATATTTTATGCGTTTGTTTTTTGTTTTTGTTTTTGTTTTTCTTTTTTCTTCTGTGTTATTCGTCCACATTTTCGGTATCGTCGACTGCCACAATATTTCGTTTAGTGGCACTTTGAATGCTAGCCAGATATTTTTCACCATCGAAACGCTGGCTCTCATCCTGTAGATCCTGTTCAAAATTGAGATGTAATTAATATAGTGCCGATTTCGGAAGTATACATGAAACAAAAGACGTACTGCTCTTACCTTATCAATTTAGCAAATGTGTGTGGGTGTGTATGTGTGACGTGCTTATGTGTGTGTTTGATATGGCAAGTGGTTGGTTTTCAAATATATGTACAAATAGATAAAGCCAAGCGCTGCGACTTTGCAAGTCATTTTTATTTTTTGCATATATGCTATATATATGTATATATACACATATATATATATACATATATGTGTATAAATTTTAAATGGGTTATGTTTTGAAAAACGCTTACATCTAAGTTATGTTACATTAAGGCTAAATTTTAGCAATTGCAGTTGTTATTAGTCTTGTTAAACATTAATTACATTGTGTATGTATATATATATATGTGTATGTGTGTGTGCGAGCTGGTGTTAATATGGGATTGTCCGGGCAATACTATAGGTTGACCGACAACATTAAATATATATATATGTATATATAACTCTAGCGAACACTAAATCTGTTTCACAGCCAAAACACAGATTCCTTCAAAGTTACAAAGTTAATTGTTTTTCTTTTTCAAATTTTTTTTGTTGAAATATTTATATTTAACAAAATGTATATAGAGCCTAAGACTAGCAAATTGTTGCGTTGCTCATTAAATATAATAATACTGAGTATATCATTGTTGTGGGTTGTTATTTGATCGTATTAAGTTCTATCTTTTCTTTTTTGTCATATTGTATAAGCTATTTAGCATCTGTTGGATTACGGAAAAAAATCTAAACTATAAATAGCTAAGTCATGAGATTTCTTTCTTTAATGCATAAAAAAGCACTCTAGATAAGCGCACGATTGTTGTTCAGCTCCTCGCTGGAGTACGCATCACACATGGCCAGGGAGAATTCATCGTTCTCGCTATAGCGCTGAAATATTGTCTTGATCTGCGAATTCTGCTGATTTGGTTGCGGCTGATGTTGGTTGCGACATTTGCTAGCTATGGCAGCTGCACCCATTGTATTTGTTATAATTTGCAATTGTTTGTTATATAATTTACGATCTGATTCTGAGGATGGTTTGCGATTGTTGTGACTACCGTCTCGTTCGTATAATATTTGCTTGCGTTCGCTTGTGCTATCGAGCATTACAGTAATAAGCCTTGCTTGCGTTTGCTTGTTAATTACAAAGTTTTGATTGCTAGCAGTTGGGTGATTATTGATGGGGTCACATTCGTTAATGGGTTCTTGATTGATAGCTGGCACTCCGGTACTTGCTGTAGATACTGTTGTAGTAGTAGTAGTAGTAGTAGTAGTAGTTGTTGTTGTTAATGATGAATTATGTGCAAGAATGATATCAGCACTTGGCGCAGAAGCTTTCAAGTGCATCTCGACTGGTTGAATTACCTTATTGCGAAGTATCGACGGCACTGTTTCCATCATTTTTACCCATTCAATTGGCAGAGCCCAGGCATGGGGACTCTTCGAATAGTACATCATATGTTCAATATCATACGAGACGCGTGCTGCAAATTAAAATATATTTTAATTGATCTTCATTCAAAAATGGTATAGGTGTGACTGCTGACCAGGTCTGTATCTACAACTTCTGTTTACTTACAGTTATTCGTCTTTAACCGATTGGCCTCATTGTCTTCTTCAACCTTTTCGCGTGCTGCTTTGGTTTCCGGCGTTGACTCCTTGCGTGAAAAATGACTGCGTCGCGAACGTGCCAAACCATTCTGACTGCTGCTACCATTGGGTGCAGTAGAATCGACAAACACCTCATCATCCCCATCACCATTATTGTTGCCCTGACCAGCCGCATAGTTCAGTCCAATGCCACTATCGGCCAACGGCAGCGCGTTGCCCAACATAAACTGCGGCGGTCCAGAGCCTGGCAACGGTGTGGAGGGCGTTGTAACTGGACTGACAAGTGAGGTGCCATCGAAGGCCGCGCCCGCCTCCATTGAAGCCAAGAACTCGGAACTGCTAAAGTAATCATCCAAGACGAGTTTGGCCACCTATCCAAAATTAAAGAATTGTTTATTCGAGCTGAGAGTTAACGAAATGGCAAACTACTTACACGCACTAACTCGCAGCAGTCACCTGTGATCTTGATGAGATGTTGGCCCACATTGACCGTGAATTTGTATTCACCTACGGAAGCATCGTTTGTGGAATATGAATGCATTAGCAGCTGTTGATTGGGACGTATAACTTTACCGGCAGCAGCTGTTGCCGCCGCAGCCGCATTGGCAACCTGCTGCTGATGGTGGTGATGATGTTGTCCCTGATGCTGCTGCTGCTGTTGATGGTGCTGCGACATTTGATGAGCCGCTGCTGTGGAAGTCATGAAATTCTGAGCCGAATTGAAGCTTAATCGATTAGCCAGGCTGCTACTAGTGCTGGGCGTGCGTGGCTGCACGATGGCATCATCCGAATTGGAAGAGTTCAACGACGAACAGGAGCCGCCTGCACCACCGGCTGATGGTGCCGGCTCCAAACGTACCGGCGATGCATTACGACGTATGGTATCCTCCATCAATTGCTTGGCGTAACTGCAAAAATTAGTAAATATTTTACAATAGGAATATTCATGCAAAATGGCGATAAACAGTTATTTTTTACAAAATCTTTGCAAAAAAGTGGCAGCGCCAACTGGTCAGTCGATTTTAAATAAGCAAGCAGCTAGCTGTGGGCAAAATATTCTTGAATAATCTGGCAACGCCAATTGTTAATTAATTCCAGTCAACGTTTAAGATTTATTGGCAGCGCCAATCATGCAGCTAAGCGTAAGCAAACATGGAAAATTAACTTAAAACTTACTTAATTTTATCTTCTGCTGGTCCGGTAATCTGCACCAATCGTTCCTTCGCGCCAGGATTGACTACACAAAAGATTATAGAAATATTAATAAACGAAGACATATTTCTAAATTTAATAATGGTAAGATATTTACATGTTTTGGTATTAAAACAATTAGCAGTTTCGTAACAAAATGAAAAGAGGCAAAACTTTAAATTTCACCTAAACGTGCGGGCGATATTGTGTGTTCGTGTGCATTAATATTGTTTATGTGTGTATGTGTGTGTGCGTATGTATTTGCGTGCATACTGTGCTGATTTGGACGTTATAATTCAAAATAGAATTTAGATTATGATTTTGGACAAGACATTAATAAATGCTTAATATGCTTAGATGATATTTTTTCTAACGTTTTACCTCGTTGAAAGGATATTATTGTTTCGCTAAGTTCCTCGATCATGTGTACACGTCGGCCCTTAATGCCCATAACTATTTGGGACGATTGGCAAACAGCAGATAGATAGTCAAATATATAGTCATGTATATAAATGTACTGTATGCAATATTTACAGCAGCATCCGTAACTGATACTTACCCTTGCCCGAATCGGCGTTCCTTATGACCACCTCATCCTTGCAATAGGTCTTTCCCGGTATTTTAGTGGGCTTGGGGAATTTACCCGAATTACGTATGACTGCACCGGGTGGCAACAGCAGATGCTGCTGGTTGGGTGACCCGACGGCAGCAATGGCCGCGGCCTGTGCGGCAGCAAGTGTTGCCGCATTGAAGGCCGCAGCAGCGGCTGAGTCGACACCAACAAGTGCACCCATGTTTCCGCTGCCGCCGCCGCCGCCGTTGCCGCCGAATGTGGGGGAGGTGCTGAGAAAGGCTTGCTGGTTGCCTACGACGCCTGCAGCATCGTGTTGATATGTTTCAGCGGGTAACTAAAATATTTAAAGACAAAGCATATTTTACAAAATGTGTTTTTGTAATTTAGGATTATCACCCACCTCAATGCTGGACACTTGCTGCTTGGACTTGTAATAGGCAATTGTGTCTTTGTCTTCCCAGCTATTGGCGCGTAATTCGATCAGTTCGAGCAGCTTGAGTCGTGTCATTATGTTCAGACGTTCGTCCAGCGAAGCATTGCGAAACACAACGAATGCACGATCCAGCGTATCCTTGGACACGGCCTCCAGCTGCGGTCCATGGACACGCAAATTATGCAACAGCAGCGTTATCGATTCAGTTGTCGTATTGCACGACTGCAGACCAACAGTCACATTGTCGATCAACTGTATCAACTCCTCAATTACAAGGTAGCTGTTTTTCAGTGATGAACGCGATTGTGTCTTGAGCGGACGGGGTGCTTCAATGTTTTTTACCGCCCTACCCAGCTGTGTGTGCGCCATGTTGACTTTGTTCTCACTCTTTTTTCTATTTTAGCCCTGTTTCGATTTGTGGCTATTGTTGGCTTAAAAGTTCTGTTTTCTTATCTCCGTGTTCTTTTTTTAAGTTCGTTCGTTTGCTTATTATTGATGTCTGCGTGTGTGTATGTTGCGAAATTGTGTGAAAGAAGTCGTAGAAGCGTTTCCGCACCTCCCCCTGCAAAGATAGATAGAAATATAGAAAGGTGAACCAAGCATACATATATATACTGATTAGCAAAAGGCGCACAGTAGAAACCCTATGTTAAATCGAAATTGCTTCGAACTTTGTACCAGTTTCTTTCAGTACTCGTTTTATTAATGGAGAAAATTAGGTTTTGCACCATGGTGACATATTTTTCATCCTTACATTTAATTTTACTTTCTTATTGTAGACATTCTCTCATGTTTTAAACATTTCAAATTGATCTAATTTCTACACTCAAGAAATCGAATCTTAGCTGTTATCGATATCGGTTGACATCGCTTATGTTAATATTGACTGTTACAAAAGTCTTCGTAGCGGTATCGTTCGCAATCTACGACGCAAGTGTTAATATACATATATATCTACATACGTACAGATATATACATAATGTATGCACTGTGTATATCATTTGCAACTGTGATAAGAACCTTAAGGCCGAAACTGATAAAACTAGATTTATGATAGTTTTCAGTGCTGCTCACTTTGGCTAGCCATAATCAAAAGAGATTGCTTTTAGCGCATATAATTATCGTCAGCAATGAAAGGCGCCACAATGAATCACTTACGAATTATATGAATTATAATTGCGCACACAAATTCCAAAAGCGTTTGCATAAAACGGGCACAATGGCCATTTGTATACTTCTGACTCTGTGTGTATGTGTGTCTTCGGCATTTAAGTTTCAATAACAAAAAAATACGCGGAACGAACTTGTCTTTGCTGCGGCTAATTGTCGCTAACTTTCGTTTTTATGCTGCGGCGCAGATTCATAGATTCTGGTTTTAAATAGCATTTACAAATATTACAAGAACAAAAAGGAAACTGTCAGTGCGCGCAGCGATCTTGCCCACTTATTGAATCATATGTCGAGAATAGCAACAACAAATATGACTGTAGCAGCGACAGAGACGTTGACGCTGGCAGCGCTGTTTGCGTCGCCTGGGGCGTAGGGCAAGGCGTGTGCCTTTGAATATGCTCTAACTTTTACGCCCGATGCCAACAAAATCACTTTGCATCCCAACTTACACACAATGTGTTTTACTTAAGTAACTGTGAGTATCTAAAACACTTTTCCATTGGTTATTGTTCGAAATTAAGTAATAATATGTATGTGCCAACGGTAGTCGATGGTTGGAAACTACGCGTAGACTGCGTAGCAGCGCTCCACTTGCTGCAGCAACTTTGGAGTACTATGTAAAGGAAAACTCGAACAAAAAAAACTGTCGCGGTAAATAAGTGCGAAATATAAACTACTTTTTCGCAATGTTGTCCACTTTGGTCTGGTTTAATTTAACGAAATAGCTATATGAAAGCTTACCAAAAAATCTCAGCGACTACTAGATCTGCAAAACAGTCATCGGTACTATCGATTTAGCTTCTCATTAATAGTATTTTCGATTGGCATCAACTGGTGATATATTGTTAAGTTAAAAATGTTTTGCTAATTCTGTTAATGTAGTAAAGCTTTATCAGGTTATTTATTTTATTTAATGTTGGTTTTATTCCATTTTCAATTGTTGAATTGTAAAAATCTCACTTACTTTTATATTATTTTTTATAAAATATCGATAGTAGAGAAATTTTAGGCGATGCTCTGTAGTTATTCTGTTTGGGTATTCTTAATTAGAAATAATCGATATTCAATACATAGTGCTGCCACTTTGTCAAATTGCTTATTTCAGGAGCCTTAATATAACAGGGTTGTGCAGTAGCCCTGGCAAATCGAAAAGTTGAATATCGGTCGAGCTCCATAAATTTTTCTCAAAACTCCTTTGCTCCGAATCTTTTCAATTATTAGTTCTGTAAAAATTGACAAAAATAATGGCTGAAAATTCAGCCAGGGAGGATACAACACCGCCAGAGGCGGCGAAAAATGAGAGTGTCAACAAGGGTGATGATACGAAACCACTGCGAATGTCTTTTGCCGATTGGAAGAAGAATAAAGAGGCCAAGGAGCAGCCAGAGGATGCACAAGCAACTCGCAATAGTCGCAAGATGCACAAAATTAACAACAGACAGCCCAACAATCGCAATCAAAATAATAATAACAATAACAATAACATCAACAATTTGTTTCCACCCCTAAGTCGACCACCGCCTTTGCCCTTTCCTTTAATGTCCATGGGCTTTGGTAACTTCGGGCACGGACCCGGTCCTTGTGGACCATCGCCAATGATGCCCTCAGGCTGTAACATGGGCAACATGAATAACATGGGCAATATGGGGCCTGGGCCGGGCCCGCGCAACCATCGACCTTTACAGCCACCACCCTTTTGGGAGGATATGATGTCGCCACAACATCGACCCCCACCTATACAACCACCTATGCCCAAGTGTCCAAGCTCGTGGAATCTGGTGCCCAGAGAGAAACAAACACAGCAACGGCAACAGAAAAGTAGCCATAGTCAAAACAATCAGCCCAACAAGAAATACAAAGCCAGTACCAACAACCTCAACAACAAGAACAACATGACTAGCATTAGCAATAACAATAACAATACTACAAACAATGCCTTGTTAGACGCGGCACTGATGCCACCACCACCGCCACCAGGAGGCAGTGGCAGTAGTAGTAACTGCTCCTCCAACAATTCCTCTACATCGAATAAACTTGTCAAGAAGAAAAAAGGCGGCGGGACTTTTGTGCAAATTGATGGCAAATGGATACAGCGGCCGGAGGCGCCTCCACCATTGGAAGATGCGCCGCCGGGCACCAAAGAAGATCGCCAGCGTCAATGGCGCGAATATCGCCAGGCGATGAAACCCTTTAAGAATCGTGAATTTCATAATTGGAAACGCACTGTGCAACGTCTCAGCAAATTGCCGCGCGATCAACTGGACGAGAAGCAATTGGAGCGCTTAGAAAAGGCCGAGGAGTATATAGGGGCACATAAAGCCATGCTAACTATAAAGCATGCGGAGCAGTGGGTGCAGCAGAGCAATCGTAAATCGGAAACGGCGGGCAACAATGGACAGGCTCAGGTGTACGTGCGCAAGCCAGTCAACCCCACATGGCAAAAGAGCAACGATCAGAATACATTTCATCGAGGCCCGCCACCCGTACGAAAACAAATCTTTGGCACTGGACGTGCCATTAAAGGTGGAATTGGTGCCGATATGGGAAGCATGCCCAACAATCCAACGAGGCCGATTGTGGGTCAGTTCTCGGCGCAAACCGGATCACCTATCGGCGGCAGCAGCAGTTACTTTGGCTACAATAGCCATCCCTACGTGCCGGAGTCAGACACCAATAGCGGCGGCATCGGCAGCGGGGGCAACAGTAGTGGCACCAACTCCTTTTACGCCAATTACACATCCAGCTTCATTAAAGGTGGCACATTACTGCCACCCTAGAAGGCTGCTCCAACGATGCCCTGGAGCGAGAGTTACACGTAGCTATTATATAATAACTATAATAATCATAATTATAATAAGCAATGTCATCACGATGTCATTTAGGAGCCTGTGCTATTCATGTAAAGAAATTAATAAATTAATAACTTATACTATGGCTTAGCTTGACTCTACATTTGAGTCTCAAACGAAATTCAAACTTTCTATTTGCCAGGATACAAAACCAGGACAAAATACATATGTATAATATAGGCTGCCATAGTTAACTATCGTTATGAAATTGACTTCTTGTATACAAATCTTTTTTTAAACACAGTGTGTATTATGTAGGTTATTTTCAACAAATATAAATGTATATTATTAGCTTAGCCTTATTTGCCTTTGTTCGAGCGACTGCGGCTGGTTTTAAACTGGGTTTCATCGAGAGGAGGGAGACCAAGGAGTTCACGTCGCTTACGCTTGCCACGCCAAATAGCCTCCTTGAACAGATTGCAGTAGAGCTCCACAGCGGCGGGTGAATCATCGTTGCCGGGCACAGGATACGTGATTAGATTTGGATTGCAATTGCTGTCCACGATGCCAATGGTGGGTATGGCCATTTTGGCTGAATCGCGTACAGCAGTATGTTGTGCCATTACATTATTTTGTGTATTAAGAAAGATGCATAGATCCGGCAGCCGAGTAACTGCATCAAACTGAACATTGGCATTGGTGAAGATTCCTCCCCGCCAAAAGCGTGTGTGCGAAAACTCGCCGGCCTCCATGGCTTTCTGTTCGACCAAATGAGCATTCAGTGCATTGCGATTGAAGAATAAGATAATACCATCCCGGAAAGCAATGTGTGCCACGAAATTGAGCGCATCACGTAAATGGGAAGCCGTCTTGTCCAGATCGAATATCAAGTGACCTAATCGACTGCCATATATATATGGTCGCATGCGATCGTCGAGTGAGCCCTCCTTATGGCCATAATGTACACGTGCATTGAACAAATCGCGCACAGTAAACAAATTAGTCACTTCGAAGTAATCCGGGTGTTTAAGGATGCGTTGTTCAATAACGCCAATGTCCTCAGGCTCGGCAGGTATTGGGGCTTGGGCGCTCTGTGTGTTTTGTAGGCGTGCCGGCAGCGTGTAAAGCTGACTAAGGCGTGGCACTGTAAGCAAGAAAGATGCAATTAACATTTATAAATGTTTTAATTTAGAAACTTACAGTTATTAAAAGCTTTCCGAAACATTTTTCACGCACGCCGCAGGCCGCTGTTTTCATAACATGCAACTAGTGTGACCGTCGCCGTCCAAGCATAAAAATACTCAAATATCGTAAGTTATCGATGGCAATGAACGATTGTTGCCCACAATAAGTTTCAAGATTGTCATTGCAATAATGTTTATGTTTGGAGTGCAAAATTAAAACGAAAGAATATGGAATTTGAAAAGACGCCCCCAAATGTGGCCACATCCGACACGAATTCCACATGTGAGTACTTGGATGCCGAAGGAGAGCCGGAACAAGACACGGATCTCAGCGCAAGCGATCTTTACCAGGAGGCGGAACACGGTGCCGAGGTCGAACAAAATGAGCATAGTATTATCTCGGTGCTGCGCGATGAGCTGGTCACTCAAACACGTAACAATTTGAGTCCAGACTCAGAAACAGCAGCAGCAACGGGACAATCAAGAGACTTGGCCGCCTCAGTAGAGTCGCTAGCGCTGAGCACCTCCACCAGTGCCAAGACAGAGGACAGCGGCAGCACGAACGCCCTTGACGAGGACATATATGACTATCAGCATGACAGTGTGTGGCGTGGGCAAAAGAAACACATTTTCATATTGAGCGAAGCGGGTAAACCCATTTACTCACTACACGGCAACGAGGATAAGCTGGCGACGCTCTTTGGTGTCATTCAGGCTTTGGTCAGCTTTGTGCAACTCGGCCAGGATGCAATCACTTCCATACATGCAGGCGGCATTAAGTTCGCGTTTATGCAACGCAACTCGCTCATCCTGGTTGCGGCTTCCCGCACGAACATGAGCGTTCAACAACTGCAACTGCAACTCAGGTGAGTGGTATGATATGTAGAGACAGAGATAAAACTCCTAATGTGATTGTTATTGTTGATAATCTGATTTTTAATTGTCACAGCGATGTCTACTATCAAATACTCTCAACGCTTACCTATTCACACATGTCGAAGATATTTGAGAAACGAAAAAATTTTGATCTGCGACGATTACTTTCCGGCAGCGAGCGATTGATCTTCAATCTGTTAGCCAATGATAGTAGCCATGCCAAGGGTAAAATCTTAATAACAGTTTAAAACCATTTTGTGCTATATAAAAATTTTTTGCTTTCAGTTACCAACAACATTTTTACATTTTTGACCAATTCGATACGAGTCTTTCCCCTGCCTACAACTGTACGTTCCAATATAATTAGCGCTATACAGAGCAACTGTTCGAAGATCAAGAATCTAGTGTTTGCGGTTCTAATAGCTAACAACAAGTTGATCGCATTGGTGCGCTTGAAAAAGTACTCTATACATCCGGCGGATTTGCGTTTGATATTCAATTTGATCGAGTGCTCTGAGTCATTTAAGAACTCTGAAAACTGGACGCCCATTTGCCTGCCCAAATTCGATATGAACGGCTATTTGCATGCGCATGTTTCTTATTTGGCTGATGACTGCCCAGCGTGCCTGCTTTTGATGTCCGTGGATCGGGATGCGTTTCACACACTATCAGAGGCAAAGGAGCGGATCACTGATAAGTTGCGTCGCAGTCTTTGCCTGCAGGCCATTAACAAGGAGCTAAACCAATCCCACAATGTCAAACTGTATCAGCAGGTGCTAAGCGTACCTGAGCTGCGACACTTTCTCTACAAGCCAAAGGCAACGGCCCAGCTGCTCTGTCCAATGCTAAGGCATCCGTACAAATCGCTGGCCGAATTCGAGCGTCTGGAAGCTATTTACTGTGATCTATTGCATCGCATACATAACAGTTCGCGGCCTCTGAAGCTTATCTATGAGGTAAAGGAGCGTGAGGTGGTGCTTGCCTGGGTGACAGCCACGTATGAGCTATATGCTGTCTTCGAATCCATTGTGGATAAAGCAACGGTTATTAAGTATGTGGACAAGATGATTAAATGGATCGAAAAGGAATACGACGTGTACTTTATACGTAATCATCCTACTTTCTAAAATGATTCTAAAAATATTTGTTAGTTATGATAAAAGTCCCGCATTTTGTATAGCTATAATGATTTATGACACATTTAATTGATTGTATAAATCGAACATGCACGTATACTTGTGTATGCCAACAATGCCTTCTAATGAGCGACGTTGTTGTTGTGCTGCAGTTGAAACAGCGTATATATACTAATTTTTATACATATACATATGTATGCCATTTAATAAGCATGTAAATTTGTAATTTAAAGCATTAAGTAAACTATACAAGTGAACAAAACTTGTTTCTTAATTGCGAAGCTTTCGAAATCCTTACAGTATAGATTTTAAATTTTCGCGCCCGCGCCAGTATCCCAACAGTGGCGCAACTGTGGTTAGTTGAAACCACTTGAAGTTGGCTGCACGCAATTTGCGACTCCCTTAATGTTGGCTGCGCCATACGCAAAGCTTTTTCGTACTCGTCGTCGTTATCCTGCTCACTTAACATAAAAAAGGCTTCGTCAGTTGAGTACAGGATATAAGCGTGAGCGGTACGAAAACGCGCCAGGAAATCAAAGTGCGGTAAAAACAGTACAAAAAATAAAAGAAAACCCCACCAACACACAAATACATACAAATGCAAGTAAAGCATGAAAAAAATGTGGACTAGTGATATGCGCCAAGATGAGCGAAAATCAAATGAAATTGCAATAAATATAATATGTGCAATAAGCAATCGTGATGAAATTATGTAGTATATATCTACTACTTTTTATGTGCCGCTGCGACTGCTGCTACTGCTGCTGCTGCTGCTGCCGCTGTCACCGACTGCTTGCTCCCTTTTTAACATGCGCCACGCATTTTTTGGGTGTTAAATGTTCGTGTATCTGTCGGTTTTTGCGCGCTAAGCTACGGCGGGCAGCGACGGCGGCATCAGCAGCAGCAGCGGCATTAATACACGTCGCCTGCTTCAACCCACACCCTCACCCACGCACACACGCACATAGTGTGGCGCCCACTGTGCACGAAAATAGGCAGAAATCAAGCAGCGAATATACTACTATTTATGTATTTATGTTCATGTCCTTTTGCTCTGTGCATGTGTGTGTGTGCTTGCTAGAGTGTGTGAGTGTGTATTTTATGCTGTCACTGCTGCCGCGCCGCTTCGTTAGTTTTGCGCGCGTGTTATGTATGTGTGTGCGTGAGCGTATGCATGTGCGTCTGGCACTGTATGTGTGTGTGTATGTGTTTGGGGCTAGTGTGCAAATCATTTAATTTATTACTAAATGTATTTTTATACACATTTCTCGTGCACTTTTCCGTCCATGCGATTCGCTTTCATTCCGTTTGCTCAGCCATTCGTCGTTAATTTGTCTTTCGCTTTTTAAGCCAAATTCGTGCTCTCATGATTATATCAACAGCCAGTCAGCAATAGCAACAACAACAACAACAACAGCCAGTCGTCCTGCCAGCCAAAGTTTTACCTTTGGGCAAAGTATACGCACACACGCACACGAGCACGAACACATACACACAGCAACATGGCCACGGCGTGTCTTTTTGTGTATCCTAGAGTTATTTTTTGAAAGCAGGCAGCTAAAGAAGAAGAAGACGCAGCAGCGGTAGCAGCAGCAAAGCTGGCAAAACGCGCGCGTGTTTTGCTGTCAGTTTTCCTTATAAGCAGAAGCGAAAACATAATAGCAGGAATCTATTTTTGCGGCAAAAGTTTTTTTGCTCTCTTTTTGGATTTTATGGCTTCGCGATGTCGTTTCTTTCTGTCTGTTTGTGTGTTTGCGTTTGCAGTAAACTTTTTAAGTGCAGCAATATTCTTGAATTTTTTAATAATTGGAAAATTTTGCGCAAACACTTGACGCAGCGAATAAGTTATTTTAATAAAAGAATAACTCGTAAAATATTGCACAACATTGGGAAAACAAAAAACTTTATTTATTTTACTTGTGGCGCAAAAAAGTAGGCAACACATTGTAAGCGGCGCAAGCTTGCGAAGCATAAATTGTGATGCCTACTTTTAGGCTGAAATTATATTTGGAAATAGTATTTTTGAAAGAGCTTTTTGACATGAAGCTCGTTAACTCCAATATAAATTGATTCAAATTCCAAATAAATATTAATATGAATATAAATTATATTGAAACTAACACTAAATATAACATATTATTTTACTTAATGCTAACTTTCTTAACCCACTCAAACAGCAATAATGTTGCATATAATTTAAATTGAAACTAACAATCAAAACTAAAACGCTATCTAATTGCTGCCATAACTAAAAATCAAATCAAAACCTAAAGCAAAATTCCAAAGCTACAAAAACCGAAAATTAAAAAAAAACACCAACTTCAACAATCTACAACAACAAAAGCAACAACTACAGCAAATGAAAAAAAAAAACCAACAACTGCGCGCCTATAACCGACTAAGACAAACGGCAATTTCGTATTAATTTTATTTGCGCATACACTTTGCCGCGTGCTCATCAAAATTTACATAGAAACAAACACCAAGAACATAAAGAAGCAACAACAGCTACGACAACTACAACAACAGCCAGCCACAACTGCTGAATGGCAACAAGGAGTACAAGAAGAGGTTCCTGGTTAAATGCTGACCCAGCCAGCCTACGACTTTAGGTTAGTATGTCTGCCTCATTTCGACTTATTGTTAGATAAAAAAAACCAAGTACTCTAACTGCCAGTTCAACCTAGAGTTACCCTATACTTTTTAATGATATTAACGAAATTAATTAACAATAAGATTTGTTTTGTATATTTGGAATGTATAAAAATAGGTCAATCATCAATTGGTTATCAAATTTTGAAACGGTTTTTTTGCTTGTATTTTGATAAATAACATTTTAATTGCCTTAACTTCAAGAGAATCTGACTTCTAACAGTACTCTTATATAAGCATATATATTTATAAACATATATAGATGGATGTTGGGCTCAAACTCCCAGCGAATATTAATATAAATATTTATAAGACAGGCCGGATTTCAATCATATTTTCATAAAGCGCAGAGTACTGTCTAAGGATCAGACAAGCCCTTATCACAAAATCCAAAAATTTTCCAGCTATTACTTTAAATAGTTGCACAGTTTAAATGAACGGTAAGGAGGACCCTACTTTAGGCTGTCTATGCGCCAAAAAGGGCATAGAAAAATGTGGCTTTCGCCTTTGGATTCGTTTAACATGATGGCGCGTACGCCATCCTTTGCTGCTCTTTCGTTTATTTTTATTCGTTTCGTTTTCTTTTTCCACTTCGCTTTTTTCTCCATTTTCTTTGTTGTTTTGTGGATGTGCGCTTCATTTTGCTTATCCTTTTGCCCGGCTGCTGATCAAATAGGCATCATTTGCCTGCCAGGCAGCACACAAAAAGGTCGACAGCAATTTCAAACGACAGTCGCCTGATGACTGTGTTGACATGATATAGGGCAAGCAGGGCGAGAGCAGCAGAAGCAGTGGGCGGAAGTAGGAAACAGCATCTCTATAGTTATCTATGTGCGTGTGCGTTTGCGTTTGAATGTGTGTGACTATATTAACCCTATTTTTGACGTCAATTAATGACTCAACATGCGGCAGAAATTTAATTTTTTCTACTCGTTCTTTGTATATTTGAGTGTGTGCGTGCCAATGCGTGTGTGTGTGCGAGCGTGTGTGTGTTTGTGCCATATTTCATGGGGTCGACAGCGACTTCCGGTCACATTTTCTTGGCCTTTGGCATTGCCTATTTTTAGGCGCCGTAAGTAATTGAAAAAAACGCACGTAAATTAAGCGTGTGTGCATGAGCGTGCGTGTGTGTGTGTGTACACAGCGCAAAATAAGTGCACACATTAACATACATTTATTATATTTAACTCTTAATCATAATTAATATAATTTGTATTTAATTTAATGAATTGAAACTGTTCATTTGATTATTTAATAATTATTTATATATCTGCATTAATTATACAATGTTTTTTTTTTCGTGTATACATATCAGCGTCATGGCTAACTCGTGTCTGAGTCGTGGCTGGCAGCTCGTTTAACCCCACGTGCTGAACGACCCATTCGTTCAGCTTCTGCTCACACACACACACACACCCTTAGACACGGGGCAACATTACGAGCATTGTGCGGAATTTATTGAATTTTTATTGGATTTCTCTGGCACAGCAGCAGCAGCAGCAGCAGCATTTCTAGCGCCAAGCTGGCTGCTCTGCTGTCTCGTTAGGCGTGGCATAATTCATTATGTTGACTCACACATCCCCCCACGCCCACGCCCACGCCTTGCCTCCGCCAACTCAATGCTCTCGCCCTCGCTCTCTGCTGGCTTTGCGTGCTTTGCATATTAATATGCATTCCTGTGGTTTCAATTTATGATTTAAAGGCGTCTTTGAACATGCCTGTTGCCTAATCGCTACAACTTTTGCCCCATACGAAATTCATTTAAGATTTTTTTCAACACATTTTCACAACACACTTAGTGTGTGTGTGTGTGAGCGTGTGTGTCTGCCTTTGGTGATTGGCCTTAACATATTTATTATGCTGTCTAGTTTGAAGTTCTAATATTGAAACATAACTTAAACTGCGCTGCAATACATCTTCATGTTGGCCAAACAACTTGACTGGGCAGTTAGTTATGTGCTTATATATAACGTATATTTATCTTATTATTATTATTATTATCTATATCATATTATGCTGTATGATCTATATGTTTTCAAATACTTTATTTTGTTTAAAGTTTAATTTTCTTGCTACCTTTTCTAAGGCAAGAAGTGAGAGGCTTAATATATTTCCATCCTTAAGCACTGAGATATTTATATTTTATACATTTACTCACTCATTGCAAAATATTTTTAAAAAAAAATTCTTAATTTTTACTATTAAAATAAAAAATAAAAAATAAAAAATATTGTATTTTTAAGAAAAATTTTGAATTTTTTACTATTAAAATAAAAAATAACAAATCAAAAATATTGTCTTAGTTTTACACACTTAAGCTCCCTAATTATTGAATTTATTTCAATTACACTATGCTACACAGTTGTAAGGGAAGTCGTTATTCAAAATGTTACGAATCTGCGTTCTTTATTTATTTCGCAAAAGTTTTGCTTCAAGTTTTCCATCAAAGTTTTCAATATCGTCGCTGCGGTTGCGTAAGGGATGCTATTCCCAGCCTCCGCAGAGCTTGCTCCGCTCCGCCTCTGCATGCGAGAGCAAACGTTTAATATTCACGCTTGAGCGCACTTTTGACGGGGTAAAAGGAAGGCGCGTTTGTTGCTAAAGAGAGAGAGACAAAAAGAGGGAGCGAGAGAGAGAGAGAGGGCTGTGCAACTGACTGGCCCGAGCAAAATGTGTGAACTGTTTGACGCTTATCTATGCTTCTGCTTTTGACCAAATTTTATTGCCTCTTTCCGGGCCAAGCGTTTCGTTCCGTTACTTTTCCATTCTATGACCCGAAAATTGTCTGTCAAGGCGACAGAGCAGGGCTGGTCCGAGCGAGCCAGCAAACGACTGGGCATCTATACATATGTAAGAGCGGCGCTTGTATTACGGCTGTTATATTGCGTCCAGATCAAAGCCAATTAATATGGTAAACCCAGGTAGAAATGCCTAGTAGCCTCTTTGATGGCACGCCCACTCTCTTCGCAATTACTCTTATGCAACATGCGCTATTGGCAATTAGCTAGCCGAGCTGGCTTCAGGCTTAATCATATTAATCATACGCCATGTTGTGCGCACAAGTTGACGCTAATGAAGCAGCCGTCAGTCCAGCTGTGCGAGTGCCTTAATGCAAAGCATTGCAAACGCTTTAAATGCAATTTGAAATGACGCTTGTTTACATAGCCACACAAGCGTCGGCGAGCCAATCGAGCAATCTGGCAATCTGGCCATCCCACAATCCAACAATCTGACAATCTGACAATCTGACAATCTGACAATCGAACTGTCCTGGCTGTCTCTGGTTGCTGCCTTAACGTGGCCACAGTTGCAAGTGTCTTTGCTCTGACTTGTTTCGGACGTTCTTCGGGCTCGTGATTTCAGCTGCCGGCGCTTCAAACTATCATTCAACTTTTATGCGAACATTTACACGGTGTGCGGGTGTGTGGGTGGCTTACAGCCGCCAGCTAGTCGTGTCATGAAACAAGCCAGACCACAGTGCCAGAGTCAGTTCTAGTTGGGCCATCAACGGAAGTGCTCGTCGCCATTTTTAGTGCACTTCTTAAAAGTGTGCACATTTCCGTTTGGCATCAATGATTCGCCCACTGCCCGCAGGACTCAACGGCCCACGACACGCCCAGTAATACAGCGCCTGGGCTTCCTTCGCTCGCCCTCTGCTGTTCTTGCTGTGTTTTTTTCTTTCTCCTATGTACCCAGTAGACGTAAGCTGTGATGGGTATGATGTTTTGAAGCAAGAGTAATAATATTTCCGATAACTATATATCAGTAACTATTTAAGTTATCGATAACATGCAATTATTAAAATATTTCATGAAATTTGCCATTTAATATTGAAAACTTTTGCTGAAAGCAAAAGAGTCCAGTATAAAGAAACTGTTTTATATACTCTGCCAATCCTTTTCTAACCTTGCAGACACAGCCTTAAGACATTCTATACACTCTGAATGTTATCAGTTGGCTTTTAATAAACTTCCCATTAGCTTTATATGCATTCATCTGAGAGCCCTAAATCTCATTTCCGTGCAGTCTCTCTTATATGGGCTTACAGGATATCTCTCTAGTCGACCATAAAACTCAATGCTTGCCTTTTTTTATGTGCCGCTGGCTGTTGGCTTTTTACTTTTGCTGATTTTAATTTTGGTAAAAGTTGTCACATTTGATTTTAAGCAATTGTTTGGTTTTATGCGTTCGCCTTGTTCGCAGTTGTTGTCTTAACTTACTTCGCTTGGCCTTTTATCCTCGAGCTGGAGCTTGTCTTCGCTTTCGCTTTCGCTTTTATTGTCGCCTTTTTATGTGGTGCCAGGGCCAGACCCTAATGGCATTCTATATAGACTCTAGCCGAGATTGGCTTTAATAGTGGCCTCTTGCCTGGCCTGGCCTGTTGCTTGTGCGTGGAAAATTGCGGTTGACAGTGTGATGTAACCGGAAGAACTTTCAACTCGATTACCAATGTGTGAGTGTGTGTGAAACTGTGTAAAAAGTGTGAAACATTTGTTAGATAAGCATATCTTAGATAAGCAAAAATTATCTGCTGACAATGAGAAAAAAGTTTTCTGATGGAAAAAAATGATTTGAGTGGAAACTTTTCTGATTCCTTTTCTAATAAAATAATAATAATATATAATAATAATAATAAAGTAACTGCTTTCATCATTATTAACTTTTTTTAATTATATCTATAAACATTTATCTAATATAATTTGATATACTTTATATTTCCTTCATCATTTTCAGTCTTTTAGCTCTCTATAAAATCAGATGAGACCATAGAAGATTCTTTTATATTTACACATATTTCCCATGCATTTACTTTTAAATTTATTAAGCGACTTTAGCCAAAGCTCAACTCAACCTAAATAAAAAATAATGCATTTCTCGTTCATATATTTAATTAATTTTCCATTCCACACACACATAAGCGGTATTGATTAAATAACAATCTCTAATTTGCCTACATAAATAAGTTATGTTCTTTGAGCCATTTGAAAAGCTTCTTTGCTGTGCAGCAACTTCTTGCCCCGAGTCCTTTGTGCTCCTGTGCCTGTGCCTTTGTATCGTAGTGTTCGTTGTTTTAGCCTCGCTTAACGTTAATTAAGTGCAATTTTCGTTGCACTCGGCTTCGGGCGGCATTTAACTAAGCCAACTTAATAAGTTATTTATGCATAGTTAAAGCTGGTCTTAAAATGCTTGACTGAAATTTGTGTCCCAGTCTGGACATGGAGCTGCTGCTGCTGCTGCTGCTGCAAACGCAGCGGAGGCTCACTTTAAATGACATCAAATGATTATATAACCAAAATGTATACACCCCGCCCGCTCCACACATCTCGCTATCTCTTTCCGCCTGCTCTGCTGCCGTCTCCTTCAACGTGTAGCATTGCCGCCTGGCTGCATTTTGTACATGTACTCGGGATGCATGTTATTCAGCTACGCCCAGGACGACACACTGCGAGCGCACATGCTGTGTGACAGCGAAGGCAACATGAATACAAAAAAAGAGAAGAAATATATATAAAACTAGGAAATAATATAAACATAATATAAGCTGCAGCTTGAATACACTAACAAGTGCAGGTAACATATTAAAGTTTGATTGAATTTATGAGATAATATTTGAGTAACAAAACTGGAATTTGTGGGAGAAAAGTTGAAGAGCGATTGGCATGAATATGTGCATGTTATTATAGTTATATACTTCTCACTGATTGAGCTACAGTCTGAATCCATAGAGCTTGACAAGCACTTAGCCTTAGATCTAGACAGCTATAACTTTCCAATCTGAAATTTTCATATTCAAAATTGAATCTGAAATTTTTTAAAAAACTTACAAATATTTTAAACTAAAATTTGACATCAAATCTTCTTTTTTTCCTTAAAGTTAAATTAGTAAAAAATTTAAAAAAAATGTCACAAACTCTGTTTAAATATGAAATTCTTGCAAAAGTTCCGCTTTCAAATATTAAAGTTAGGGCATTAAACCGAATCGAAAGTGAAATTTCAATTTGGCTTGAAAAGCGAAAAATGTAGCAAATTTTTTTTTGTAGTCAGCAACGAATTTGGAGCGACATTTTTACGCGCTTTCAAGCGAAATAAACATGAAAATGTTTGTGACTATTTTATGTGATATATATTTATGTGCCTAAGCACACATGTGCACATACATATATATATATATATTTGACAGCGCCAACAAAAAAGCCAATAAAATGTTGTAACCTCGAAAAGTTCAATTTTTGTTGTTGTTGTCTACATTAACATTGAGATGTGCTTGACAATTTTTCAGTTCAGTTCAGTTCAGGCGCACAAATTATGCCGTGGCACAACATTGGGCGCACCCACACAAGCTCCGTTGGTTTTTCAAGGATGTTTATCCCAGGCCTCACCTACTACACCCGCCGCCAGCTCATCGTGCTAGCTTTCGCCTCTAATGCGTGCCGGTGCCGCCTCGCCAGCGACTTTTATCTAAAAGCGCACTTAGCCCAAGTAGGCCAAGTAGATTACAGCCAAAGAGCTGCTCCTGTTTACCCCCCAACACACACACATACAAGTATCTATATATACATATTTATATATATATATATATATATACTTTTGTGTGTACATTGATATGTGTGTTGTATGCGCGCGATGAGCATTCTTGTGGCGAGGCTGTATCGTTAGAAACAATAATTAGGTTGAATTATGATTTCATTTAAATCATGCACAGTTTTATTTTTATCGATAGTTGAAGAAACATTGTTTAATCAGAAAAATTAAATTAAAAAAATTAATTTAAGAATTAAGATTTAGGAGTTTAAGAAATAATATTCATTACATAAATATGTTGTCTTCTAAATATAGATGCATT